>NW_027256881.1:43243345-45743345 GCF_029215685.1 Pituophis catenifer annectens
CTTATTAAAGAAAATCAAATGAACTTTTTGAACTTTATATTTTCAAGAAGGAAAAGGTTCATTAAAATAAAATTAATATTTTGTCTAGAATCATTCTGGAAGGTGCATTGACACTTTTAAATGCCAAGTTAGCTCTTATGTCTCGGTTTGATTCCCAATGGTGTTGATAGAAAAGGCAATCCTTTCAGGAGAATATGGACTGGGGAAACTTCTAACAGAAGGGTTGAAAATAAAATTGTGTTGCTGTATCATAATGACATCATGAGGAAATGCTGAGGAAGAAATAGGGATCACAGCTTCAACGTAGCCATGTCCACTTTTCATCTTTCTGGTGATCAAATATTACATAGAATGGGGTCTTTCAAAACATATTTTTGTTCAAATTTAGCAAATTTGCACTTCCCAATTCTTGACATTTTTCCTGTTCATATTTTAGTAGGTTAAAGCTCTGAGCAAAAGTGCTTGCAAAAAGAGAATATGCTGGGAATATTCAATGAAGTTTTGAAGTGGTGGTTAGTTTCTGTCTTTTAACCAAAATATATGCTGCAGACTAGCACTTGGTAGAATAGTTATGAAAAAGGCCTTGGAAAAGATAGTCAGTTGCCATAATGTGTTTACACCTGCAAACATCAAAACGGTGCAGGCCAGTGGTGGGTTGCCCCCGGTTCGCACCGGTTCTATAGAACCGGTAGTAAAACTGGCGGGAGGCTCCACCCACTGACCCTGACGTTATCAAAACGTTTCTGCGCATGCGCTGAAGAGCGCACGTGCAAAGTGAGTGCACATGCGGGGCCCTATTGCAAACCAGTAGTAAAGGTAAGTAGAACCCACCCCTGGTGCAGGCAACAATTTCTTTGTCTGTCATCCTACTTAGTCTACTTTTCAGGAATGTCAAAACTACTTTTATTGAAATTGGCTATAGTAACAGTATCTTGCAAGTCTGATTGTGCTGTATCTGCTGTTATAATTCAATGAAGAGGCATTTCGTTAAGCTGTTCTGAATGTTATCTTGTTCTGGATTTTAAAAAAAGCTTCAGCCCCTTTTGATTAGGAAATAGATCCTTATATCTCCATCAAGCTCTTCCTTATTACTCTCTACCCTCTGATAGTCTATGGCAATGAAAGTTGGACTTTGAAAAAGCATGATAGAAAGAATATTGAAGGTGCTGAATATTGGTGTTGGAGAAATTGCATCCCCATGGTGTTCTAGTTTTACTGACCCTCTTTTGTGCCTCGCCCAATGTTTTCCAATTTACTTACAGATTAACAGAGTTGGAAGGGACCTTGTAGGTCATCTAATCCAACCCCCTCCCAAGCAGGAGACCCTACACCATTTCTGACAAATGGCAGTCCAATCTCTTCTTGAAAGTCACAAGTGTTGAAGTTCCCACAACTTCTGAAGGCAGGCTGTTCTATTGGTTGATTGTTCTCACTGTCAGAAAATTTCTCCTTATTTCCAGGTTAAATCTCTCCTTGTTCAGTTTCCATCCATTATTCTTTGTCTGGCCTACAAGTGCTTTGGAAAACAGCTTGACCCCTTCCTCCCTGTGGCAGCCCCTCAAATATTGGAAGACTGCTATCATGTCTCCCCTGGTCCTTCTCTTCACTAGACTAGCCATGCCCAGTTCCTGTAACCGTTCTTCATGTTTTTAGTCTCCAGTCCCCCTAATCATCCTGGTTGCTCTTCTTTGCACTTTTTCTAGAGTCTCAACATCTTTTTTATAGTGTGGTGACCAAAACTGGATGCAGTACTCTAGGTGTGGTCTTACTAAGGCTTTATAGAGTGGTATTAGTACCTCACTTAATCTTGATTGTATCCCTCTGTTAATGCAATTTAGGATTGCATTGGCTTTTTTGGCTGCCGCTGCACACTGCTGGCTCATATTTAACTGGTTGTCCACTAAGACTCCAAGATCCCTCTCACAGTTACTGCTATTAACCCTGGTTTCATCCAGTCTATATGTGTATATTTGGTTTTTCTTGCCTAAGTGTAATATTTTACTTTTCTCTACATTAAATTTCATTTTGTTAGATAGGGCCCAGTGTTCAAGTCTGTCAAGATCCATCTGGATCTTGAGCCTATCTTCTAGGGTGTTAGCTATTCCTGCCAGCTTAGTATCATCTGCAAATTTGGTAAGTTCCCCTTCTATTCTCTCATCTAAGTCATTTATGAAGATATTGAAGAGTACTGGGCCTAAGATGGAATCTTGTAGTACCCCACCGCTTATTTCCCTCCATGTAGACTTAGACCCATTAAGGACTACTTGTTGAACATGGTTTATCAGCCAGTTACGAATCCATCTGGTGGTGATGCTATCTATCCCACTTTTTTCTAGCTTACTAAGAAGTAGATTGTGGTCTACTTTGTTGAATGCCTTGCTGAAGTCTAAATATATTATGTCCACAGTATTTTGCTGGTCTACTAATTTGCTTAGTCACTGTGTTGAAGAATGAAATAAGATTGGTTTGGCATGATCTGTTTTTAACAAATCTGTGCTGACTACTTCTTTATTATTCTTGGTAAACCACTTAGTTTAACCAAATAAAGTCTCTAAACATTGCTACCTATCATTACAGATGTCTCTGACCATGCCTTCATCTACTGCATCAGTGTAACCAAATGTTGAATATTAACTTGTGTGTTGTATGGGACTTATTTAATTTGATCTTGCCTGTTTTACCCAGAGCAACTAATGCAGAATTGGGTTGAAATTGCACCCTACCTGCTTAAATGGACTAGTGCAAACTATTATATCTGTGGGGAGCAGATGAACAATGGTTTTTATACACCAGTTTATTAATTTATCTAGATCATTAAAACTGTAATGTCATCTCAAGAAATATCCAGTAACTGATCATTAAAGACAAAAATCATCCGATTTTTATTATGTCCTAAGATGACTACCTGGCCATGTAGGCTTATATAGAAGGATTTAAATGATTAGTCAAATTAGAATTATATTAATAATTTTATATTTAAATGATGAAACTTTAGCAGAAATCTGCTGTCCAATGAACAATATCTACAAAAGCTTTGCTGACCCTACATGAATAATTAACTATAAGTGTTTCTTTTTTGCAATTTGTTTTCCTTTAGTAGAAAAATTGGCTGCTTTTTCATTTTATAGACCAAACTCAAGAGTTAAGAATCCAGCCAAATATCATGGGCTATGACTATAGCGTTAGAGGCAGGGGTGAAATGCTGCTGGCTCACACTGGTTTGGGCAAACTGGTAGTAATAAAGGCTATCTGTTCAAGCGAACCAGTAGTAAAAAAATGCTACTGGTTCGTCTGAACTGGTATTTCTGACAATCAGCTGTGCCACACAATTTATATTCACCAGAAAGCAGGAAATCCTGCTTTCTAGAGAATCTAAATCATGAGGCACAGCTGTTTCCCCCCTCGCTATTCTACTTACCTTCTTAAGCCTCCTTTTTCAGTGCTGTGCAGTAGCGCCTGCAGTGTGCATGCACGCGAAGGACTTGTTTGGCATGCACTGCGCATGTGCGCACTGCACATGTGCATGCACACAGCACGTGTTTGGCGTGCACCGCACATGTGCATGCAGCGAACCAGCGGCAGACCTTGGAGGATTTCACCACTGGTTAGACGCTATTTGAGTTATGCCAGCCAACCATCATGCATTTCAGTTCATTAAGCTTCAGTCTTCAGTGTGTATAAGGGGAGGGGGGGAAATCTTGGAAGCCAACACAGGGGTGCCAAATAGAAGTCATGTCTAAAAGAATTTGTGCTCTGACATTTCATCTGAACACTCAACTTGCAAGCAGTTATCAATGCTTCTGGCTTCAAGACCTGAAAAGGTGTTTGCTTTTGCTAGTGAGGTCTTTTCACAGTTGTTTTCCTTCTGTCATTTTCATCATTCTCACTTAAAGACCAAACTTTTCTATGTGGGTGTGCTTCATATGCTAACATTCCGGTAAACTGTTTCTCTCATTGCATTCAGAATTTATTTCTCAAGTAAAAGTTACTAGTGGTCAAAGAATAATTATCAAAGACAAAGATACTACAGTAGTTACAAACTCCTATCTTTTTTTCTCTCTTTACCCTCATTTCCTTGGAAATTTTCATGTATGAAAAAAGCATTTGGGACTTATTCCATAATGTATAAAACAGATGAGTAGTCACATTCACTCCCATGGCCTTGCTCCAAGGAAAGTGTTTTGAAGGCTGTGATTGTGGTGTGAAATATGATATCATACCATAAAAAAAGAAAAAAAGAAAAAGAAAATCCAGACACCAGAAAGGAAAGACAAAACAACCACACATTCTCTTACAATCATTTATACAGATCTTGGGTTGAAGGAGGGAATTCTTTTTATAGTGGTCAATTCAGCTTTACTTCCAAGTCAAAACTTCCAATAAAAGTGTGATTGAAGCTGACTTTGCAATGAGAATCCACAAAGTTGAAAGGTGGGGAGGAGGAAGTGGTTTCAAATCTTGCAAAGAGTTCATTTTATGCATAACTCAGCACATATGAGATTGTGGTTTATCTGTGCTATGTAATTATTAGGAAGGTCTTTGAAGATTTTTTTAAAAAGTATGTATGTGTGTCTTCATGTATGCAATTATATATTAGTATGTGTTGGTTTGGCATTAAAAGAATGACACAGAGGACTGTGCAACAGTCTGTTCTCATGGTATTTTGGAGCTCGCAGGGAGAAGAGACATTTGTAAACATCTAAAGAACATCTGATCTTACAGCTTTTCCAGCCCAGTTTCCAAGCCAAATTGGTCTGGTAAAAGATACTAACTTTGGGATGATAGTTATGGTTGTATAATATACAGATATATTTGCCAAAGCTTAACAATTTTGACATCTGTTTGAAGAGTTAATAAGAGCTCAGCAAGAGTTTCACTCAATCATTTGCTTAGCTTTCAAAGGTGGTTCCACATAGCCAGGTTTTGAAATGTTGATGCCTGTGAGCAGTGTTAGTAAAGCACTCAATTTCTTCACTTCTCCAAAATGCAAATAATGCTCCTTTGAACACGTACCATTCCAAATCCATTCTTGTTTGGCAAGTTAGTGATTGGGTTCGCACACCAAGCTTGTGGTTTGTTTGGGTTTTGGCTTGTTGTATTATAAGAACCTAACCATTGTGGTTTGTTAACCATAATTGATGGCTTAGCAGCATCCAAGAATTAATAACCAAAGCATTGGCAACACAAAGTAGTAGTCTGGGAGTACAGCAAGGTTAGAAACTGATAGCAAGACATATTTCCAATATTGGTGGTGTAGAATTTAGAGCTAAAGAACACTGTAGCCACAACGATTCCACAAATTCATTAGCTGCCAGCATTAATTCCAACATAAAAATTACCCCTGAGCAGCAGTTCTATTTCCAAGGAAGCCCTCTGTCCCAAGAAAATTGGTTACTCTAGTGTTCACTAGAACACTATTGACTTTCCCCGAGACTTTGCCTTGGCCCTGCTTGGGTCTGGGTCTAATTTTAAGTTTCCTGAGCCTTCACATAGTTTGTAGTATATCCTAATGAGATGTTCTCCAGAAGAGCATAATTTATGGAGGAAAACAAATAGGCATATGCATTGTTAGCCAATCTCTACATGGCATCTTTCATGCTTGAGTGTGGTTAGGACAGATCTGCAAAATTTATGACTTAGCAAGCTGATTGCAGCCCAGTAACCATGTACTGTGGTTCTCCAGGAGATCAACAATCTTTCTTTTATTTCTGCCAGCTGGAACAGCAAAAGAAGGAAAGCAGTCAAAGACTTGGCTGACTGGTGCATGTGACTGGTAAATCTATACTCAGCTTCATCAGTCACATGTCAGACAGGACTTTTTAAAGACGCTAAAAGAATATTTACAGTTTGCTCCGTTTTATTTAATCATGGATTTTTTGTAAGGTACAGTTCCAGACACAAGGCCTCTAAGCATTCTGATGGAATTGCCAAACGTCCTTTGCTTAATAATATTTGTATCAATGTGCACACCTTGCTTCTAGGTTTCTTTTACTTTGATTATCATTCCTCTTTTGGGCATCTTCATGCTTGAACAAGGTAATCAAGCTAGATAGATTTTCCTTTGTGCGATGTATAATTCAGAGGCTATTTCAATCATTTTTTTCAGTTTTATCCTGTAAAAAGTGTCTCCAAACTGGCAAGATCTAAATGGATTGGGGCACAACTCCCATAAATAGACTTATCTGATCTGGAGATTCTGGAGTAGTATTCCACTATATGTGAAGAGCATCAGACTGAAGAAGACTTATCTATTTGCACATGAACTTAGCTGAACTGCCTATGCTCTGGACTCCGGAATACTTTTCTTAAGCACATGCTTTCGATACTCTTAAAGGCTTCACATTTCAAATGAAAACATTTGGTCACATTGATTAACTGTGAGGTCCAAGTTAAGAACATCAAGTATAAAGGGCCTTTTAAAAATGTGAAAGTGTATCCTTGTGTGGGTCTGCTCTTGATAGAGTCCAGATGGAAATGTGACTCTTAAGGTCAGGTTAGTTGTGACCTAGGTTTGTCTTTTGAAAGACCCATTTCCAACCATCAACACCATACATCTCACATTAGACGGCCATCACCCCAAAGAAAGAGTTGAATTCTCAATCTCTCTCTCTAGGAAATAACATTGAAGATATACTTCCTTGCTATGTTTTTCTCTGAGACTCAAAATGGTAGTGGTTTTCATGAGCTCCATTCCCTTTGCAGGAAATGGACTCTCCTTTTTCATTTTAAGTGCTCCCATTCCTACTATTTATTTATTGATTTTTGTTTTACTTGACTTGACAGGAGGAGGTTGTCAGACTTGCACTGCCTAGAAAGGGCTGTAGACACTTGCTTGTACTTGTCACTTGTCAGGAAGAAAGAAAAAGAGAGAGAGACTATATTTAGTTTTAATAAGAACAAATGCCCCTCAACTAGCTGTTGTCTACTTCAGATAAAATACACATTCATACACACATTCATAGCTTAGACCCTACATCAGGTATTTTGTGAATGAATATTACATCTTGAGTGCTACAGGGTGCATTCCCAAAATTATTAAGCAAGCAAATACATTCTCAAAGCAAAGCACAAGCTTGTCCTGTTCTCTAAGGCAGCATAAAGTTTTATTTTCAAAGGCTTGGCAGAAGTGAATGTGAACCATGCACAGCCTCTTTTATGTGAGGCCCAGTCTTGCCCAGTTAGCTGGGAAGAATTTGAACTTGATTACCTTGGTGAAATGAACAGGTCTTTGGATTTTAGAGTTTGGCCACCTGTGGGTTAGATCCCTGCATCTCCAGGCTGATTAACATCTTTTGGGAGAAAACATGCAGTTGGTCCATGAAGCCTTCTGGGGGAGAGGAAGGGGGTTGCCTGCCTTAAAAGAGGTAATTGTCCACATCTATCAAATCCTTCAAGGTAATCCAAACAGGAAGCCAAATCATGAGTACTAATGCTACCTTTATTCAGTGACAGAATCTTGCAAGTCAGAAAGGGCTTCCTCCCTCCCCTCCCTTCACTTCCCAGAGAACTATGGAGGGTCCCTTCTGAGATGCTTTCTCCATACCTATTTCTCATTTGGACTTGGATTTCATTTTATCAGACTATTGTCTAGTCCATAGCTCTTCCTTCTGTCTCCCAAGGTTATTCTCAGAGTGCAAAAGAGCATTGCTCAACAAGCCCTGGAAGGACCCAACAGATTTGGACAATTTTTATCTAGTTTCCAGACTTCCCTTTTTAAGGAAGATTGTTGAGAAGGTTGCTGACTTACAACTTTACAGAGTCCTGAAAGAAGCTCTGTGGAGCTTTTGTTAGTCAGGATTCAGGCCTGGTCATAGTACTAAAACAGCATATGTCACTCTTGTTGTTGACCTTTGGTAGATTTGGGATTGGGGTAGTATATCTATCCAGTCCCTCCTTAATCTCTCCACAGCATTTAATACCGTAGAACACAGGTGTCAAACTCACCATGTCATGTTGCCATCATGTGATTCACCATGTTTTTTCCCTTTTTGGAGCTGGGGTGGGTGTGGCCTGCACGTGAAGCATCCAGCTGCCAGTTTGATTCCCCTGCCTTAGAACATTCTGGAATAGCTCAGGCGATTGGGATGCACTATACTGTGGTTGCTTTTTCTATAGATCCAAGGCCAGTTGATGTTGTGGATTAGATCCTGGCAAAACTGAGTATCTGTGGGTTCTAAAGCCCCCTGGATCTGGATATTTTTCATCTTTAACTGTGCTTGTGGATGCACTTTCCCAATCAGAGTCTCCGTGGTCATGTGGCCGGCATGACTAAATGCCAAAGGCGCACGGAATGCTGTTACCTTCCCACCAAAGGTGGTCCCTATTTTTCTACTTGCATTTTTATGTGCTTTTGAACTGCTAGGTTGGCAGAAGCTGGGACAAGTAACAGGAACTCACCCCATTATGCGGCACTAAGAATTTGAACCGCTGAACTGCCGACCTTTCGATTGACAAACTGAGCATCTTAGCCACTGAGCCACCGCATCCCTACTGCAGAAGTATAGGTCAGCAATTCAAGTTATGGTTTGACTGACTTCATTTATGACACTAAATATACTTAAATTATAATCCCTAGAAATATTTTCAGTTATGTTGAGCCTTCGAAATATCCTAGGCTAGTGATGGCTAACCTTTTTGCCATCACGTGCCAGGAGAGGGGGGGGAGGGGGAGGGTCACTCACGCACATGCCCATGCACATGCAAACCCCCCCCCTCCTGGCACATGATGGCCTGATAGGCCTGTTTTTCTTTCTTATCTGGTTCAAGATCCTCTCTATTTATCTGGGAAGGGCGAAAACAGCCTTTCTCACTCTCTCGGAGGCCCTCCAAAGGCCTGAAACGGCCCATTTCCCAACTCCCGGTGGGACAGGAAGTGACATTTTTTGCTGTCCCCAGCCTCCAGAGCCTCTCTAGGAATCTCTAGGAGCCTCTCTAGGAGTCTCTAGGAGCCTCTCTAGGAGTCTCTGGAGGCTGGGGACAGCAAAAAAGTCACTTCCTGTCCCACCAAATGGGCCCTTTCAGCCTCCGTAGGGCCTCCAAGGGAGTGGGAAAGGCTATTTTTGCTCTTCCCAGATAGAGAGGATCTGGAGCCAGGTAACAAAGAAAAATGGGCCTTCCCCACCCCCCACCCCCAGGCCCTCCAGAGGCAGGAAATAGCCTGTTTCCCTACTTCCGGTGGGCCCAGGAGGCCCAAAAATCAGCTGGCCAGCACGCGCATGCGCCCCAGAGCTGAGCTGGCGTGCCTATTAATATGGCTACTCGTGCCATCTGTGGCACACGTGCCATAGGTTCGCCATCACAGTCCTAGGCCACTGAGGCCAATAGCCAAGTGAGAGGAAAAACCATATTACCGTAGAGAAGTACAGGAAAAAGGGATCTTATCAAATAAATATTCAGACCCAGACAGAATCTGGAAAAGACCTGTGAATGTGTAAGTAGGAATAATATGGAGGTCACACTTGGTTGTGAGCCTCCCGCCAAGTTGAAGCTGGACTGTGACTATAACAGACACAATGCAGTCCCAATATTTTTAACAAAAGGCAGAAGATTTCCTGAGCTTTCTGATGGACTATCAGATAAGATTCGTGTTCTGTGTTTCATTTGGTGAAGTTGTAACATCCTGTCTTGAGTCTGTGCAAGCTAGCTCAATGGAATTAAGTAATTTCAAAACCAATGGGCAGGGGATCAATGTTTATTTTAAGAGGTAGCTTTAACTCTAATTCTGTCTTTGTGTTTTTCTTTCAGGCTTTGAAAATAATGAAAAATGCAAAATCTCTGCATGTAATTGCTGAATTAAGAAAAACTATGGAGCAAATCCCATAAATTACAGTGCAACCTAAGGCCTTCATACAGTATTCTTATGATGCAGCAACCAGAAAAGAGTTTTAACTGCAATGTATTTTTATACATTTTATCCTGCCTTTCTAATGCATATAGATCAGTCAGGGAAGCTCCCAACATTTGAAAACGCTATAAAAATGTAATTGTTTAAAAGAGAGATGGTGTTGAAATCCCTAGAAGCTGTAAGAGTTTAGATGGGAGAGGACTGCCTTAAATTGAACATTAGTAAGCCAGAGTTGCTGTTTGTCCATTGGGGCTCTTGTGCCATAAAGGTTGTTCCTTGTCAGGGAAATGGTACCTGTGAATTCTGGAATCATGACTTCTGTATGATTCTGTATGTAGAGCTGGTGGCAAGAGGAGGGAGATTCAACCTGGAACTAAGGGGAAATTTCCTGACAATAAGAACAATTAATCAATGGAACAGCTTGCCTCCTGGAGTTGTGGATACTCCATCACTGGAAGTTTTCAAGAAAATATTGGGCAACCATTTTTCTGGGTTGGAATAAGGATTCCTGCCTAGATCAGGATGTTAGACTAGAAGACTTCCAAGGTCTCTTCCAGCCCTATGATTCTAAGTTGTTCAATTCTTAAAGTCATTCTCTTTTTCCATTTGCATATTTCATATTTCAGTCTCATTAGATTCTTCAATACATGCTCAAATTTTGTTTCCAAGGCTCCACGACCGTGGGACATCTTGTGACTTCTGAGTCATTTTTCCCCAGCTGAGGGTACATTTTATTTTGCCCGATATTTCCACTGTTTGTGCAAGTCTAGTTCAGCTAGCTATACAAGAGATGTGGCCATCTGCTCGTCTGAGAGTAGGGGGAGAAGGGAAGTTTTCGGGTTTCATTTTCCTCTTCACACTGTGCTTTTTAAGTTTCCAAAACAGTTCCTAAGTACTAAACATATGCTTGCTGTGCTTATTTCTGGCAAACAGCACTGAGAGTGGGCAAGGAGCGGTTTGTTGATTTGTAATAAAATGTATCTCAAGGGTCTTCAAAGAGGAGCTTAATGAATTTTGTGTAATTTGGGTTGGGTAAAACATTTCTCCAGGTGCCCCCTCCCCCGGCCTTACTTTAGGTTTGTAAAAATAATGGTCCAACCGCACAATTTTGTGTGAGGGTTCATGAAGTATGGAATGTACTTATCTAGCCTCGTATTAAATAAGATTTATTATACATGTCCACCCATAATAAGATCAAATGAACATAGCAAGGTCTGTTTAACCAAATAAAATAAATAATCCAACCATCTGCACATTTCAAGCAAACTGAACTAGAAATCTAGCACTGAACTCAAGCCATATGAATCACTACAGTAGGCTTTTGTGAATTCTCAGACCTGAAGAATTGGAGATCAGTGATTTATTAACATAGTCTTCCTCAACCACATGTTCACCAGATGTGATGAACTGTAACTCCTAGAATAATTCCAACTATTATGCTAGCTGAGACTTGTAAGAGTTGAAGTCCAACACATTTGAAGAACCCCATATTTGGGGTGGTTGAAATAGTAGCATGGAAAGTTAACAGAATAACACATTTGGAAGAGACCTTGGAAGTCTTCTAGTCCAACCCCCTGCTCAAGCAGGAAACTATTCCATTTGGTTGTCCTCCAGTGTTGGAGCATCCATAACTTCTGGAGGCAAGCCATTTCATTGATTAATTGTTCTAACAGTCAGGAAATTTCTCCTTAGTGTTAGGTTGGTTCTCTCCTTGATTAGTTTCCATCCATTGCTTCTTATCCTGCTTTCAGGTGTTTTGGGAAATAGGTTGATCCCCTCTTCTTTATGGCAGCCCCTTAGATATGGGAACACTGCTATCATGTTATCTCTAGTCCTTCTTTTCATTAAACCAGACATATTCAGCAATTGTTCTTCATATGTTTTAGCTTCCGGTCCCCTAATCATCTTTGTTGCTCTTTTCTGCACTCTTTCTCAACAACTTTTTTATATCATGGCAACCAAAACTGGATGAAATATTCCAAGTGTGGTGTTACCGAGGCATTATAAAGTGGTACTAACACTTCATGTGATCTTGATTCTATCCTCTTGTTAATGCAGTCCATGACTGCATTCATAGTTCATAGACTTGAAGCTGTACCACCTCTCCAACCTGAAGTCAGGTCCACATAGCTGCAGTTTCAGTTTCAGAAGAATGAGGAACCTTGAACTCACAACAACTGATTGTTAAGTAGCACTGTTATACTGAGCTATGCTTTGGATCTGGGGTGAAAAAAATCAAGCAAGTGTTAGTGGCAAAAGCTGAAGCTGTTTATGTCTTTTTACTACTAACTTGTGCTGTCAGGATTTTTGTGGTCAGATACTGTATGTCAATTCTATTTTATCTACCTATTACAGTGGCGAAAACTAGCTCCCTTACACACACAAAACAGGCCAACATTTCCAACCATTTTTGTTCCACTTATACCATGTTGTTTCTGTCATGTCCTTTTCAGCCACCTAAAAAATTCCTAACTAAGCCATATTTTCCAAACCACATTTGCTGGCTTCTTACATCATTCTGAGGCCAGAACCAAACAAACCACAATAAGGCTTAAACTCATTTGTACTTGAGGCTTTCATCAGAGCAGGCAGATCAGTACAAATGGAACTGGGATATTTTCTAAAATAGCCAAACTTAGATTTGAATTGAATCTTCTGAGCAATGTACCCCTTGTTATAATCTTTATATGAAAAAATGGGAAACTCTCAATTAGAGGATGACAAATGCTCAGAACACATGAATGGACATACTGTGTATATGGAACTGTCGCCACAGGCACATTTCCTCCCAACCTTATTTGGTATATTTAATTTACCTACTTGTTTATTTACTTTTCCACTCGGATTTATATGGCACTTCTATCCAGCAGGATTCTAAGCAGTTTACTTGCACAAACAGGCTTCAGTAATTACCACATGAAAATGAGCTACTGTTGTTTGAAAATCAAACCATATTCCTATGTTTTTACATCAACAATATACTGTGAATGGTAAATCATAACTCCCCTCCCCCAATACTGTACCAAAACAAAAAATTGTGTAAGAGAAGAGTGGCATTTGCAGAGAGATTAAAACTTCAAAATGGGGCCCAGACCCATTAAAAGGGTGGGGCTTTGATAACACAATAACAAGTGCCATCTTTTTGTTCCTTTCTCCCCATGGATCGGGGTGAAATCCAAATTGTTTCCCTATTGGTTCTGTGGGCATGGCTTGGTGGGTGTGGTAACGGAAGGATATTGCAAAATTTCCATTCCCACCCCACCTCTGGAGCCAGAGGTGGTATTTGCCAGTTCTCCGAACTATTCAAAATTTCTGTTACCGGTTCTCCAGAACCTGTTAGAACCTGCTGGATTTCACCCCTGCCATGGATGTCCCTGGGAGAGGCCATGAGCTGCTTGCAGGAATCTAAAAATTGAACAGGATGCATGAGAAATGGATCCACTGCAATATTTGCTTGCAGTTCTTTCTGGATTCTATATAACTGACAAACTTGTGACACTGTATTTTTTAAAATTTTGATGAATTAGAAATATATCATGCTATGTACTCCCCACCAT
Source organism: Pituophis catenifer annectens (assembly GCF_029215685.1). NCBI lineage: Eukaryota > Metazoa > Chordata > Lepidosauria > Squamata > Colubridae > Pituophis > Pituophis catenifer. The sequence continues at coordinate 43,256,747 of NW_027256881.1, forward strand.
CACCACTCTGAGACTTCTCAGCACTCAGACAAAACTGTCAAAGATTATTTTCAGCATCCATTTGGCCCTTCATTCTGGTTCTTTCATGAAAACATGGATTGTTTTTCCCGGGTGCGAAATTGGTTCAAGCTATGCTGCTTCTGCCTGGTCCCTGGAGAACACAATGAGCACAAATGCCACAAGACATTCAACAGAACTTCTGGCTTTATTCTTATTTTCCTTTTTGTGCATCCCCTCCCCTTTTTCCTTTATTTAAAATTGTGTTTTCCAAAGGAAATGTACCTTACAAAAGAAAAAGTGTTATGCAAGCAGACCAGATTTATGTTTTTTGAAAAGCAAGGCTGATTGCTACTTTTATGAAGCATGAGATGGCCCTTATTTTGAAAAGGATAATGCAGAGGAAGGAAAAGTTGTTATGTATCATAAGTCAATAATAGAGCCTGTTTCCCTAAACTACCACATTCTCTCTAAAATCCTTCATATTGATTGGTAGCAAATTCTATTCAAAATTAATTATGCATATATTCCACAGAATGGCTTAGAATGGATTTTGGAGTTATTATACACATCCCACAAGATGACTTAAGATAGCCAGATGTTAAGTTGCACTTCTTCAGATCATAGATGGGAGGTGATAATGATGAATGCTCTCCTACATAAGAATTGCTGATATCTTGTCAGGCATGTGGAGTATACTAGCTTGGATATACCACACTTTGGTATGTGTTGACAACTGAAAATATGACAATTTCTCTGCTGCATGAAGTGGCATAGCTTAATGTCCACAGTATCATTGTTTATACATAATGGGGCTGTAGAGAACTCCAATATGTGCATTATTTCAAGCAAAACTCAAAAGAAGTACCTTCTAAAATTGTTTTGTGAATCATCATGTTTCCCTCACTTCCAAGAATAAAGCAAAGCTACTAATTGCTTTATTTCTCTGCTCTGTTGCCCTCTTTGGTGCTTGGAAAGGCTTTTGTACATAGAATCATAGGGTTGGATATCACTGCATAACTTATTCCATGTGGACATAGACCTATTAAAGACTATATTGGCTGCAGTTGTAAATCCATCTGGTAGGTAAGATAATTCATCCACATTGTTTCAGTTTATCAAGAAAGACACTGTAATCTACTTTATCAAATGCCTTACAGAAATCTAAGTACACTACCTCCACGGCATTCTGTTGGTCCATTCATCTAGTCATACTGTCAAGGATGCAACAATATTTCTTGGATATAGCCTATCTTTAACAAACCCATGCTGACTTCTGATAATAACCCTGTTAGTTTCTAACAGTGTGCAAGCCCATTGCTTGATAATTTTTTCCAAGAATTTCCCAGGTCTTATGTTTTTTCATCCCCTCTAGAAGTTGAATGTATCTGCCCAGATTAAATGAAACATGCTCCACTTGTTTTCTCAACTCTTGCCCACAGTGCTGCAAAGCTTTCCCTTATTTCCCCCCTCTTTGAATCTTTAAGTTGAAATGTAGGCACACTGGAATGAAGCTACAATATTTCAGTGAAGGCACTTTGTTTTAATGAAGCTTTAACCAACAGTAGACAATTTCTGTGGGTCTGTAGTGGAATGTAGGAATGAAGGAACAGCCTGTCCTCTTTCCTTTAATCATTAAAGCATCAGAGTGTGATTGGACACACAAGGAATTTGTCTTGGTACATATGCTCTCGGTGTATATAAAAGAAAAGATACATTCGTCAAGAATCATAAGGTACAACACTTAATGATAGTCATAGGGAACAAATAAGCAATCAAATCGTATTAGGAAACAATCAATAGAAATCATAAAGATACCAGCAATAAGGTCACAGTCATAAGTGGGAGGAGATGGGTGATAGGAACAATGAGAAGATTAATAGTAATCCAGACTTAGTAACTAGTTGACAGTGTTGAGGGAATTATTTGTTTAGCAGAGTGATGGCGTTCGGGGAAAAACTGTTCTTGTGTCTAGTTTAATGTCAAAGGAGAGAACCTGGGAAGAGGGTGTAAAGGCATTCATATGTGCAAACATATTAGCAATGGAATCAGAAGGAAAAAAACAATCCCATAAGGAGATCTGCTCACACAGGGTCTCCCAGAAAGGCTTGCCTTCCTTAAATGGATAGGAAGAGCAAGAGACAGGAGAATGACTCGCTAAGGCCTTTAATGGCCACATTGGACTGAGCACTCTCCCAACTACTTAGCCAATCCATCTGGTCCAGACTAGCATTATTAAACTTGCCTTTAGGAATAGCCAGTAACAGCATGGAAAGAGGCTGATTAGGCTTCCATGTGGAATTGGTCTGTGTTTTCCTATTGCCACCTAAAACAGAATTTTCCAATTTGATGCCCTTTAGACATATTGATTGCAACTCTCATGATTAGCCATGATGAATAGAAATTATGGGCATTTTAATTCAACACATCTGGAAAATACCAGACTGAGAAAGGCTATCCTAGAGAGCTGATTTCTCAATATGCAGTATTGTGGATTTTATGGAGATTAAATTACTGAATTTGGATGGTTATATTTTTGCTGCATCAGATAGAAGACTAAGGCTGAAATGTTGAAATTAATATTTGGGAATGAATAATACTGTCATATTAAAAATTACAATTGGTACAGTAGAGCTGTCATCATTTGTGACAAGAACTCAAGACTTATTGTCTGTACTCTGCATAGTTTTTTAGTTAAAATAAACCCTCAGAATGTTGCAAAACCTGAAAAACCTACTTCAGCAAAGATAATTGTGGTCTTGACAAATAGGCTTGTCATGCTATAAATAGTGACAGATCTAATATATCAATATTAACTCTTAAAAGCTCCAATGAAGCTTTCAGGGTCGTTTTTTTCTTGTTTTTAAATTTGTTCCAGGTGCAAGATTTTGAAAAGCTCAAATCTTCAGAAAAGACCTGTGCTCTGTGGCCAAGCCAGGATTTTGGATCCTCTGCTAATGGCCAGATCTCATTTTTACTGCCGTCCAGAAGAACTGAAAGCATTCTGTCTATGGGAATCAATGTATGGCTTTATTTTTATACATTTTTCAGGGGCAGTAAACTAAATATTTCTATTGCCTCAACCTTCTTTTTAAAACCACTCTGCTTGTAACAACATGTAAAGTAGACCAACAATTTACTTGAGAGAGAAACTGTTTTCCAGATGGTTCAGTAACAACACCTGCTGCCTACAGACAAATGGAAGGATTTAGTTAAATCAGTTCCAAATATTAGGACTCAGAATGAGATCTAGACGTTTCCCTCTCCCTCCCTCCCTCCCTCTCTCTCTCTCAGAGGAACAGAACTACCTTCTCAAATTATAAATGAGTATAAATTGATCAGTTATTCATGGTTTGCTGATCCCATCTTTCCATTAAAAAGAGTGCTCAGTACAGATTAAATCTAAACGAGTCTGTCAATTGCAGAAAAGAATGCAAACTTTTCCATTCACATGTCTGGGAGAGCACAATGAAAACTTTAGCTGACCAAAGGCCTGCCAGATAAGAAACGTCTTTGTATAACATGTAGGACAACATGAAAGAGCTAGGCATTAACAGAGGACCCAAAATCTGCATTAGTCATAGAACAGTAGGTCACTCTTTGACATCTCATCAAACACATTTTATGTGAGGTAGCTATGGGATGGCAAAGACAGCCTTTGTAAAATGTTGAATTGACAGGAAGACTCCAAGAGGAAAATGGTTCCCATTTTCTACTATTTGGTTCCCATCTTCTACTATACTTTTAATTATTGGCAATTTTCTTGCTATCTTATGCTGAAAAAAAGGCCGGATGGACTTGATCAAAGGTCCATTTAGTCCAGCATCCTATTCCTTTATTCCAAGGGTGTCAAACTCACGTTGTCATGGTGGCTCACGTGAAGTATCAGAACTTTTTTCCCCTTTGGTAAACTGGGTGTTGGCGTGGCCAGAGCGTGACACATCCGGGCTGCGGGCCGTGAGTTTGACAGCCCTGCTTTATTCAGAAGCAGGGAAAGAAAGAAGTGGGAAGAAACTCAATCTTCCCTCTAAATAGTCGGCATTTGGGGCATTATATTGTCTCTGTTTAATATAACAACATCATTCCAAAAAGGGATCAGAATTATTATGAATCAGATTATTAGATCAGAATCTAATAATTTGCCAATTCTTTTAAAGTATTGAGGAGGCCTTTGTGGAGACACTTTCCATTCTTTTAACCACAATATGGGACAATTTCAATGTTCTCCTTAAGGCTAAATTCAGTGGCAACATGGGGATATATAAAACCCTGTGAGGAATTTCACTAGTGTTGTCAAAATGAAATTCTTCAGATGTTTTGCCCAAGCAGGAACTTCCATATTTGCTTGAGGCAATCTTTGGGGGCAAATATAACATGTTACAAATTCTCTGGCTCCCTGTGTGATCGCTTTGTGGCTCAGGTTCGGTTAAATGACCTGCCATTTCTGAACGTCCAAACAAAATGTGTAGAATTATTGGCATGGAGATAACATATTTCAGTCTTTCACTGTGATGTATGTTAAACCTCCTAAGCCAGTCTTGAAGAGATGCACTTTTACTTCACTGCTGACATATGGTCTTCATCGTTTCCCTCCACCCTCCTCTCCTTTTTCTTGCTTACAGAAAGAGAAACTCCCCTGTTCGTGCTAAGGCTCCACTGGAGCAGCTTAAAATAAACAAGCTCAAGATAATGCAGCCTTTCTTTCCAGCCAGAAATGCTGGTTTCCTGCTTAAATGCATACCTTTGATGATGGTTCACTGGCAGAATTTGCCTGAGGTAAGAGAAACATAATTATGCAATTTTCAACTAGAGTGTTCCCCACCCCCTCCATATTTCTCTTTTTAAAAGACAGATGAAACCCACAGTTCTGCCTTCTCATGTTTGCTTGGTTTAGGCATTAAGTCTGACTGAGTGGTTTAATCTCACAAATCTTTTTATTGAAAAACAGCACACTAGACATGCAAACATTCAAATAAAACCAGCAAATATAAATGTTCATTTGATACAGGCAAAGAAGAAGGTAAACCTTTTTACATCGTCCAATTTATTAAGTGTGAGACTCTCATTTTCATCACTTAATTTCTTGCTTTCCAAACCTATTTTTACACATTAAAAAATGTCATTGAAGTTAATGAAAAGGTGGCATTAGCCAGCAAAATAATTCATTGCTAAGAATTGCTGGTGGCTATTGTGAGGCAAAGAGCCAATGTTCTTACCCTTTTTTTATCCTTTGAAAAAGGCTGTGGGAACAGGAGCTGCTTTACTCCTGTGCTAGTGCACAATTGCTAATTGGACACTGTTCCAAGCATGTACCAGCATTTCTGTTCAGTCAGCAACTGCACACTATTAAGATTCTGCCTGCCTTAGTTCCTCTCATTTACTGTTATTTGTATGGATGGACATTCCCTTCCTACTAGAATCTCTGCTATAATGGGCAGCAGTAGCTGATGAGCAAACTGATTCAATATATCATGTTCATTTCACAAATATTATCTCTGACTTTAATTGAAATTTTTCAAGGATAAAAACAATGTGCCCAATGAGATACAGGTAGTCCTCAACTTACAATCTTTCATTTAAAAACCATTTGAAAGTATGATCGCACTGAAAAAGAAACTTGTGACTAGTTCCCACACTTACGATCATCACAGTCATGTAATCAAAATTTGGGTGCTTAGCAACCTATATGTATTTAGGACATGTGCAGCATCCTGTGGTCACATGATCACCATTTAGGGCATTTCCAGGGGGTTTCTGACAGGTAGAGTCAATGGGGGAAACTGGATTTATGTAATGATCACTTGATTGGTTTAACAACCATCTGATTCACTTGACAACTGTGGCAAAAAAGATAGTAAAATTAGGTGTATCACACTTAGCGACTGCCTCATTAATTGATGGAAGTTCCGGTCCCAATTGTGTTTATAAGTCAATCAAAGTTTAAAAGCTTGAAGTACAGAAAAAGTAGGGGCATCCATGAAAATCCTGTTTCTACCCTCCATCCCCATAATTACAAACACATAATATTCTGAATGCTAAACTGGATTTTAGAATATTTCTGATCCTCTATGGAAAGAACACACATACCCTGCAAACGTTAGCTCTTTTCTTCTTTAGGGATAAACAACCAAAAATGCTCTACTGCTACTGTGTCCCCTATCCACTGCTTCTACCCTCATGTTGCCCAATAACACCAGAAAGGGACAATTGACAATCTAGACACCCCAACCCACTGAACATTTTAGAGAATAACTGATTTCCCCACAAATTGGACAAATAAAAAATAATAATTTCCTTTATTAACTTACATATCAACTTTAAAGGTGACTTTATTTGTGACATTCCAATCTTGAAGGGGAAACTCAAAATCTGAGTTTTTTTAATCCATAAAATTTAATTTTCACTTACTGTAAGTCAGAAAAATATGTTATCTAGCCATGTTTACAGGCAATAAATCACACTGATTTTAAGGGAACTTAATTCTCCACCCCAATCTCCAAATATTAAGACTGAAGCCATCTTCTGTGAACTATAACCAACATAACACTGAGAAGGGGATTTTCATTTCTCCCCCTCCTCAAGCACTAATTTAGGACAATATTTGTATCCATCTGTTTCGGAGAATTTCTCACTCTTTTTGACCATATGTAGGACATACACAAGAGCACTGCAGGCACAAAATCTATTTTCCCAATTGTCAATTCTGCTGGCAAGGTAGACACAGATGGACACAAACAACAGCACATCAATGTTTAACTAAGAGTTTTACTTTGTAGGGCCAAAACTGATGAAATTAGCTAAGTGCCAAATTGCCCTCAAACTATAGCTGAAAATGTATATTTCATATCCACTCTCCAGATTAATAACATATTATATCATTATCCAGTCATTGATATAGTGATATACATTTCTAGAATAGAAATAGAAATGGCCACCACTATCTTTATTCATCTCCCCAGAGGAAATTTCCCCATAGTAAGGAGAAACATTAGCTAAGAATTAGCCAAGAATTAGACCAAGACTTAAGAATAATTAAATTAAATATATTCTAGAAAATAGTGCTGGCTGACCAAAGATTTAGTGGTTTACATGTAGTATCAACACTATTTTTAGCTTTTATCTCTGCATATTGAGAGTGATTTGTGAATTGCCCGGAAGAAAAATGAAAATGAACAGTTTCAACTTGTGCCATGAAAACGTTCATCTATTTGTTAAGAATATTATATACTTTGCTGCACTTCAAAGTGCCTACTAAGATCAAGGATGGAAAACACTTGAAATGTGGCTTTGGTTCTTAATGGATATAAGAAAATCAACAATTTACAGTATCTCATCTGCTGGCCTGTTGACTTTCTGATCAAATCTGTAGCCAGGAACTTTCTCCAATGTACACTGTGTGTTCCTGGTCATGCACAGGATAATTTGATTTATCCCCACTGATGCTTTATTAAGAAAATAAACACATTAGGCACAATATGGCATATGGGACACACCAATAATCAGAGAAGTGCCTGTGTTTGCTCATGACCTTGTCTTGCTCAATTTGTACGCTATGCAATTTGTCTGCATGCATCCCAAATTCCACATTTAATCAATTAACAGAAAGGATTCAAACCTCCCTGGGAAGCAAATGATGCCTAGTATAAAAATATAAGAACAACAATCAAAGCAGTATTCCTAAATTCAATTACTAAATAGAAAGCCCTATGGAACAAAGGGAGACTTATTTCTGTGTAAATGAAGCATCAAAAAGAAGATGTTTTGCATAATAAAAGTGTCCACTTTCTGAACTGGACCTCTGGAGGTACCCTTTACAAGTGATGGGGAGACGATGTTCCCACTGATCCCTGCCTGTCTTACAGTAGTACCTGAATAAAAGTACAGAAGCCGGATGAGGAGAAAATGTGAGGAGGAAGAGATGTCAGTGCAGGGTGTCAGGTTTGCTTTGAAAAGGTCTGCAGGAAGTAACCAGGGAAGCTGTGAATATTCAGGAGAGGTCTGTACAACAGTTAGCATTCTTGTCTGAATGCTTATGGGTGGAAATGAAATATATGAAACTTCCTGCAGGCATTAGGAACGGAACAGGATACCAAACACATTTTAGCAAGAAATGTTCAACAGGAATTCTGGGATCACAGTTCCAATTCCAATTTCTGGAGAGGAAAAACAACTCAAGATCGGCATCTCCTTCCTTTTTGCCTACCCTTACTTTCTCTCCTTCAAGGTAACTAGATTGTGGATCCAATGGAAACAGTATTCAGGATCTATAAAACTCCCAAAGGCTCATAAAAAAAGTTCTTAGCTCCACCCCACATCTCATTTGACTTCACACACACACACACACACACACACACACACACACACACACACACACACATTGTGCATATATACTGTATGAGTATATATATATATATATATATATATATATATATATATATATATATATATGTATGTTTGTATGTATATATATACACATACACATACACACACACACACACATATACATACACATATACATACACTGAACCTGTAACAGAGTATAGAATGTCAATACATCTTGTACCATAATCATCTATACCTATGAATTACCTTTGTTGTGATAATCTAGGGTTGGGGAAAATGCTGGTAGGAAACTTAGACGAGGCTTCTTTTTTCCAGATACACAGGATTTCTCATAGGATGGGATCCTTGAAACCAGTTACGGAGCAGTTAAAAGGGTAATACTGTTGGAGTTGAACTCAGAGTGAGCAAGAATAAAAACGGTTAGCAAGCAACAAAAGGAGCAAAAAACCCCCCAAAATTGGTTAGCAAGCCCGATAGTCATGATCTGCTAAAAAGATAGACATTCCAGGTGGGTTCATGATCATGAAGGAGGAATCTGTATGGAAGGCAGAGAATCATGCAATATGGAATCTATCTATAATGCTTTACAGAGGAAGAAGAGGAACCAGAGAAACACCAAAGAGAAGATCAAACTTGTAGCGAGTGGTTGCCAATGAAATTTAGTTAAACCCTTTGATTAACTTTTTGGGGAATTTAGCAGCAGCTATATTTGAGCAGAAACAAAATTACTGCATGCTAAGAGATAATTGGTAAAGCAATTAGGCCACAAGGGAATTTGAAAACAGAAGCCAGAAGACAAAGGGAGTTTGTATCCTTGTATGCCTTAGCTAAATGTTACTCAAATAATTATCTAACTAAATGACTCTCTCAGAGAATTTAATATCTTTGCATTCCTGATCAGTAAATCAGAACTGCCCAGAGTCACTGGGAATTGATCAGCATACAAAACAAACAAACAAACAAACAAACAAACAAACAAACAAACTAACTAACTAACTAACTAACTAACATTTGCTTTACAGGAAGATCGTTGAGTTCTGCTTCTTGTCTGATCAATCCTAATAATTCACAATGGTTCATATACATTTATAAAACGTAAATATCTTCTACTCAGATTGCAGGAGGGAGCTATGATTATGAGAATATCCAAGTTTACAAGATTCTTAATCTGGTTCTACTATCTTGGAGTATGGCAAAGAAGAGGAAATACATTGAGATAGATATAAAACTTAAAATTCTTTTGTGGGTGTCCTTGAAATTGCTTATAGGAAACCTGACTGGGGAACATAAGATAATGTGACTTGTAAAAAGCAAGGAAACTAGGCATCTGTTGAACAAATACTGTAATAAATATGCTACAAGACACTTGGAATCATTGCAAGATGTCTGCTCCTGATATTCAGCACTTATTAGTACCTCTAAATATGGAACCGTATTTTGATTTTATTGTTATCATTCATACATTTGTCCAAAGCTGTTACTGCTGTTCTTTCTTTTTTCTTTTTCTTTCTTTCTTTCTTTCTTTCTTTCTTTCTTTCTTTCTTTCTTTCTTTCTTTCTTTCTTTCTTTCTTTCCTTCCTTCCTTCCTTCCTTCCTTCCTTCCTTCCTTCCTTCCTTCCTTCCTTCCTTCTTTCTTTCTTTCTTTCTTTCTTTCTTTCTTTCTTTCTTTCTTTCTTTCTTTCTTTCTTTCTTTCTTTCTTTCTTTCTTGTCTTTGTAAAGCTGATTGAATATTTTTAAACCCTGACATTTTTGATAGAAAAGATACAGAGTCTATATTAAAATCTTTTGAAATTAATATGAGTTGAAAGTGTTTAAGACTGAAATCCAATGTAGCTTTACTGGGAGTAAACCCCTCCAGTGTCCATGATTAGACATGTACAAAATTGACAGTGTGATTGTGACTCAACTCATATAATCATGATTAGCCACAGTAGTTAATAATGGACAGCAAATGTCAGATGGGATTTGTGTAAATGATTGATGTAATCTAACCTCAAATAATGGCAATTTAGCCAATTATTCCACTTCTGTAGAGAAATAGTTTTAAGTAAATCTATCTATCTATCTATCTATCTATCTATCTATCTATCTATCTATTTGAATTTGTCAAACAAAAACGAGAACAAAAACAAGAGAATAAAAATACAATGACAGGGGAGAATAATAATAAATACATTAGAGTTTTACGAATCACACCCGGAAAAACAAGCTTCACTGGTTTTCCTTGATGCTCAAAAAGCATTTGATAATCTGAATTGGAAATTTTTAATGGGGCAACTAAAATTTATGCAATTCAGGACAAAATTTGAAAAAATCATAGGGGAAATCTACACAAAACAAACGGCAAGAGTAATTTTGAATGATGACACCACAGACCAATTTGGCATAACAAAAGGGGTTAGGCAGGGATGTCTACTCTCTCCACTATTGTATATTTTAACATTGGAGATCCTTTTAAAAAAGGTCAGGGAAGACCAAGAAATTAAAGGGTTAAGGATAAGGAAAGAAGAATATAAGGTTCGGGCCTTTGCCGACGATCTCATGTTTATAGTAGAAGAACCGCTAGAGTCAGCACCAAAATTGTTTAAGAAGTTGGAAAAATTCGGAGAAGTGGCGGGACTAAAGATTAATAAAAACAAATAAAAATTAATAATAATAAAAAATACAATGACAGGGACGATAGGCACGTTAGTGCACTTATGCATGCCCCCTCTACTGATCATTTAAGTATGAAGTAAGGTCCATGAAAGTTAATTTGTGACTGAAACTGTGAAAATTTGTAGCTGAGACAACTGAATCAGGTAGGGCATTCCAGACCTTGACAACTCTATTACAGAAATCATGTTTTTACAGTCAAGTTTAGAACGATTTACATTGAGTTTAAAGCAGTTTTTCGTGCACATATAATTGCGATTAAAACAGAAAAATCATTTACAGGTAAAATATTAATATGTATAATTTTGTATGCAATACCTAGGTGTGACCACAAGCAATGCAGTTCTAAGTTATCCAAACTGAGAATTTTGAGCCTAGTAGCATAAGGAATTCTATTGTGTACAGAAGAGTGCAAGACTTTTCTCTTGAAATACTTCTGAATCCGCTCAATTGTACTGATGTCAGATATATGGTGGGGATTCCAAACAGTTGAACAATACTCTAAAATTGGTCTAGCATAAGTTTTACAAGCTCTAGTTAACAATACAATGTTTCCAGAAAAAAAGCTTCGCAAAATTAAGTTTAGAACTCTTAATGCTTTTTAGCAACGCTGTTACAGTGAGCTTTGGAGCATAAATCATCAGAGATAAGTACACCTAGGTCCTTAACAAAGTGAGGGTCATCTCCTAGATGAATGCCACCTAGCTTATACTTGACATTCTGTTTATGTTTGCCAATATGCAAGACAGAACATTTATTAATTGAAATTTGAAATTGCCAAATAGATGACCATTTAGATACATAGTCGAGATCACTTTGCAAAACAACAGAATTATCTGTAGAATTGAATAATTTTACGTCATCGGCAAATTATATATCTATCTATTATAAAGAAGAAAATGATGGAACAAAAGTAAGAGAAAGGCCAAGAAATCTGAATATACCTGTAATTATTTACAATCAATAAAAAATAATTTGAAGAATATTCTTAATAGGGTTAGCCCAGTGTTTCTCAAACTTGACAACTTTAAACTCCCAGAATTCCCCAGCCAGCATGAAATCCACTCATCTTAAAGCTGCCAAGTTTGAAAAAATCAATTAAAGGTGTTCTTAAAATTTGCTCACCGTGAAAAAGTCTAGCTGAAGAAGATTTTTTTTCAGAAGTGGAAAACTTTTGCAACAAGAGTATACTCCATAGTTTGGAAATGATATAAGTGAGAAGTGAAGCTTCTGCCATAAACCCAACAATTGGATTTCAGAAAGTGAGAAAAACTTTATGAGTAAGTCCTATATGACTTCGATGTCTGAACCAAGGGTATTGGTAACTACTGACAAATCCACCAAATCCAACTCAGGAATTACTTCAGCTGGTGTACTACATGTAATTTGTGAACATACTTGTTACAATCTCAGCACTTGGGAATTCAAGTTTAGGTTGGGGACAAAGAGTACTTTCTTTGGAGATGAAGGCAGAATTGCCAATCAAAAGTAAGAAAGAAAAGAGAAAAATAGTTATATATATATTTATTCAAGTTAAACTTGATCCCTGGTGCCTTAATTGATATACTAATTTAGAGTCCTTAGTAATCTACAAAAAGGTTTGTCATGTTTTTTTTCCAGGATTTTTTATAGTTTTTGTATATTTCTCATCTAACCTACAATCTTTGTTATTTTCCAGGGACCATCCAGCAGGAACCATTTATAAGTAAGATCTAGAACTACACAATTTAAAAACTAAACAGAACCAACCTACTCATTCCGGAATGAATCGACCTAAAATAACAATCATACATTGTTTGGATTTTATACAGGAATGATACAATGATGGTACAACAATAGGAAATGGCAATCAAAGGTGACTATGGTAGTCCTTGGGGAAATAGCATTCAATAGGAAAATAACTTTTAAAACATAAAAAGTGCCGAGGGAATAGCAATGGAAAGATGAAAAATATTAATGAAGTCACCCATACCCGATATTAAATACAAAGATACAAAAATACAAATTTGGCTTTAGGGCCCAGACAAAGACTAGATGCCAGTTACAGGTTGCTTAAATCAGCATTGTTTTTTACATATTTTTATATTTATAATTTTTATCTCACTTTTTCATACAATATTTGTTAGCCAATTAGAGTGAAATGCTGGTGTGGGAGTCAAGAGTCAGACTGTCTCAGGGCAGATGCCAGATGTGTCAACAACCAGGAATTGCTCAATGTCAAGACTAAAAAGCATGTCAAAAAGTCCTCAACTGTGGGAAATGTGGAGAAGAGCAGCACTAGGACTCTGGTGGATATATTAAAAAGAACTGGACTTTCAGGTTGATGACAACAATCTATGCTTGTTAGGTAGCTTCATCCTTGTATGTAATGAGTATTTTGGTGAATTATGTTGTATGACTGAGAGCTTCCACAACTAAGTCCCAGATAAAGAGCCTAGTCTAACTGAGCTGAGTGAAATACAGGTAGTCTTCATTTAGTGACTACAATAGGAACTTGCAACAGGGTTGTTAAATGAAATGGTTACCAGGTGAAACCACTTCTGTGTTTATGATCTTATTTCAGCTTATTTTTGCTTTACAGACCTGCAAAAGTTGTAGGATATGAGGATTGGTTGCAAAGTTACTTTTTTATCACTGTAATTGCTAATGGTTACTAAATGGGGCAGTCATTAAACAAGGACTAGTAATTGCTGCAGCCCGACAGGTGCAATACTAGATTATCTTGAAGACCTTTGGTATGACTCTGTATGTCTGATTTCTCTCTCTCTCTCTCTCCCTCCCTCCCTCCCTCCCTCCCTCTCTCTCACCCTCTCTCTCTCCCTTCATTTTCCATCTTTAAAGAAGAAAAGAGGGAGTAGTGTTTTGGTAAAGCTGAGGGATTCTCAATGTAACATGGGAATATAATAATCTCATTCATTCATTTCCCATGTCCATAATATTATTTGAGACAAATGCAAAAATTCCTACATTCCAATCAATACTTTCGTAGCAGGCCACTTCTTATCAGAACAGAGAAGACTCAAATTTCTCAAGCATCTTTGAATTACATTAGACACATCTAACTCTTTGTGCACTCTCAGTTTAATTCTATTAAGTGCATTCCTTTCACTAAGGACATTCTAAAACAAGAGGTCTCTATTCTTCTACTAGCTATAGGTTTGTGAATATCCTGTAAAATGCTTCCCTATTTGCACAGTTAAGGCAACTACTGATAAAAAAAGATATTTTCATCTTGCTTTTATAAGTTACCATAGCTGCCAAAAAACCCTAGCTTTTTCTCTTTCTGATTTAAGGGCTCCTATGTTGATTTAATCAATTTAGGCGCGGTGGCTCAGTGGCTAAGACTTGTCGATCGAAAGATTGGCAGTTCAGCGGTTCGAATCCTTAGTGCCACGTAACGGGATGAGCTCCCATTACTTGTCCCAGCTTCTGCCAACCTAGCAGTTCAAAAGCACATAAAAAATGCAAATAGAAAAATAGGGACCATCTTTGGTGGGAAGGTAACAGCATTCCATGTGCCTTTGGCACTTAGTCATGCCAGCCACATGACCACAGAAACGTCTTTGACCAGGGCTGGCTCTTCAGCTTTGAAATGGAGATGAGCACCACCCCCTAGAGTCAGGAATGACTAGCACATATGTGCAAGGGGAACCTTTACTTTACCTTATATTGATTTAATAGGGTGCATTTTCTAATAGCAACTATCTGTTCATTTCCTTCCCTCCCCCATTTACCTGTTACAGTTAGAGACTTGACATGTTAACATTGTCTCCCAAACACCCAAGAAATCACAACTTGCATAATGTTGTATACAGAAATGCTGATTTGATGGAGCTCCTTTAATTCTAGATACATGCTAGATATATGCTAGATAAAAAGATGGAGACAGTGTTCTAAAGCTAAAACAGTTGCAGATTATGATGTGCATACTATCCGAATTTAAATCCCTGTGGAGGAGTGTCCAAAGCATCCAATGCCCCCTGCTCATGAAGAAGGAGATAGCTGTAGCATCAAAGCAATGGAAGGCAGGGAGGTGGCTATTAACAGGGATTTGGGGTGGCAGATGTGTGTGTTGCAGAAGAGGCTGACAGCCAATAATCCACAATGAAGGGGATTCTACTCCAAATATGAGATTTTCATTTTTGTTCTGTTTGGAAATCTTATTCTTAAGGATGTTGGAGGGTTAGGGTTAAATTTGGCCTTTGGGGTGCTTTATTTATGCCATAAATGGGCCATGCTTTGTGTAGCTCTTTTTTTTTTGTTTGACAGAGAGATGCAAGATCCCAACAGTGGTCAAAAAGAAAGTCCCTCTACATTTTAAACTTTACCAAAATTGTTCTTAATCCTCAAAAGTCCAGGCCTTTATCTTGTGTTCTCAGTAACCCTCTGCCAAGTCCTGGCTCACAGTCTGAAGTTCTGCTTACTGTAATTATTATTTGTTTCACTTACAGGTTACATAAGTTGTTTTCAAAGCATTCATCAAGACAGAAACACAATTCCGACTGTGGAGTTTAAGGCATACTTTCTGGTTGGTATAGTTGGCTGCTGAAGGGTAATTTTAGCCTGCTTATGCTTTGAATGTTCACACATTTGATTATGTTTGGAAGGGGAAAATTATTGAACATTCTTCTGTGCTTCCTAGGGGAGTCCTTTGTCCTGTGTTACATCGTTTAATTAGGTAAAGACTACATGACAAAGAGTGTGGTGCTTTACATCATTTGACCTTTTATGGTCAGAAAAATCTTCCACTATCATTAAAAACCCATGTATGTTTCACAGGCCCAATGTATTGTAACCCATCTGTCTAAACAGTCTCCCCCTTACAAGCTTTGGCCTAATTTAGGCACCTTCTAAAGTTTCACTGTATTTCTGCCAAAAGGATGACACAGCCTTACTACTTAAATATAATCATAATCCACTTGCTGCCCTTGCAATGAGCACATACAGTTGAAATAACTCTATGTTTCCCCTCATTTTTATAACATTTTGTGAATGTTCAAACTTTTTTCTCTACAGGATGGTTATGTTATAGAAAATACGTAAAACAGTGGTAAGATATAAACTAGGCCATGTATAAATGAATTTAATTTAAGGCTGTAAATGTACTGTATCCATGTTTATATACAGATATGCACACACTTAGACAAACAAAACTTATGTTGTGCCAAAAAAATATAAATTTATCTAAATTATTCTATGGTCCTCATATTCCCATCGGTAGAGAAGAGTAAGATATGATTTTAGATCTTTCCATTTTCCCCCACAGGCCCTTGATCTCTTATACTGAGTAGAAGAAACCAAACACAATTCACGAGGTTGTTGTTGTAGAGGCTTCTGAGTAAAATGTTCACAACCATTCATATTATATTTCGAATCTGGATTAGATGTAATTACTCTGTGGCCAAGGGCTTTCCATGCCATCTTTTATATTTTAAATTAATTTTTACTGAATTCCCTTGTATATGTCCAGATATTCATTTTCTTGGTGATTTCATAATTATTGCTAATTGATACCATCAATATCTTCTCCCCATATGGAAACATTGGTCCACTTCATCATGTAAAGCATAAAATCAAATATAATCTTAATTTTATTTATATAACACTTTTTAAAATTGAAAGGTCTCCCTAAAAGTGAATTATACCAGCTCCTTCAATGAAAAAAGGATGGAATGATTTTTTAAAAATGCAATTTCTTACTAGTATGCCATGCTCATTGATTTGAAAACAGCTATTACTGAGTTAGAATAGGTTTCTAACTACCGTGTTTCCCCGAAAATAAGACCCTGCCTTATATTTTTTTGAACCCCGAAATAAGCGCTTGGCCTTATTTTTGGGGAGGTCTTATTATTTTGGGGCACATGGAGCAAGACGGGGCTCCTCTTGCTGTCTTACCTGATTTCCAGTTCTGTCTCCCTAACCCTAACCAGAGGAAGTGGTGGGGACCGGCTGCGCATGCGTTTAAATATTTTCGGGGAAGGCTTATTTTAGTGCATGCACTCAAAAGCCCGATTGGGTTTATTATCAGGGGATGACTTATTTTCAGGAATCATGGTAGTGAAACAAAGATTTCTGCCTTTTTGAAATTTCAGTATATTGTCATTGTAATAGGTTCCAAATGCTGATTTGCTGCTACACTAAAAACACTTTTTAGGTTCTGGATATCAGAAGTAAACAGATCAGATTAGATGATATAGAGTAAGGTGACCAATCCTTCCCCTTTAGGGAGGATAGTCCTCCTTTTGTAAGTTCTGTCCTCTCTCAAAAAGTGCCCTCCTACATGTCCTCCTTTTTGATATTTGAAGACTAATCTGTAAATCTCCGTATTCGATCGATGCTGAGCTGATCCATTGTGTGTAATGTGACATATTTGTATTTGACATGACGATTCATTAAGGCTCGGTACAGTGCGGCGAGACATGATTATGAGACGCATGCGCTCCGCACAGGAGAATTGTTTTGAGAGAGTGCGCCGCGCACAAGTGGCTTTGTTTACTTATTTATGATATTTTTTTCTTCAATTTATTTGTGTCCTCCTCATTGTAAAAAAGTTGCTCACCTTATGTAAAGTAGATAATAAGGAATAAAATTCGGGTGGTCCTCATTTAGTAGTCGCTCATTCTGTGATCATTCAAACGTACAACCATGTTGAACCAGTGGTACTTGCCATTGGTCCTGAGTGTTTCAGCCATTGCAGCATCCTCAAAATCATATGATCTTTTAATCTGTAAATGGTTTAGGAAATTGCTATCTGTAAAGTCATCTCTCCTCCACTGAATTTAGCAAGATCATTCCAACTCACAGCTCTAAGTGAAACTTAGGATCTAACTTTTGACCTTCTGTACTCAACTATTTCCTTGCTTTAGTTTGCAACTCTGCCAATTGCTTGGGAGATTTAGAGTTTTTCTATACTTTATCTTATACCAAAGGAAATCTGGGTTAAGGTTATTTTAGTTGTTTTCTTATTCTTTCTTTTCTGTCAAAACAAATCCCCCCCCCAAAAAAATTCCTACCTTAATGGTTTGCTCATTTTTTCTCATTGCCAAAGTCATGTCTATATTCCTTTACATAAATAAGCATTAAAGAAAAAAAAAATTACCAGTATGCACTAAAAGTCACAGAATAATTTTGATAAAACATCTGACCCATGGGGTTCTTAGATCTTGCCCATGGGGCCACCCTGGAAACAGTGAAGGACTGGCCTGCCGTGCCTCTGCCAGAAAAAATTGAGCTCTGAGGCTCCGAAATGGAGCAGGAGGCTGTTGTAGCTGAAAACAGAGCTCACGAGGACTGCATGTGGCCCTCCCGAGCTCCGTTTTCACTGGCAAGGGCTTGTAGGAGGCTGTCGCAGCTCAAAATGGAGCTTGGGAGCCCATTTTCACTGGCAGAGCGCTCTGGCCACCCCAGGCACCCCGACAGGAGTGACATCAACCTGGCCATGCCCACCCTGGCCATGCCCATCTCAGCCCCCCAAGGTCAAACACAAGCCTGATGCAGCCCTCAATAAAATTGAGTTTGACACCCCTGTCCTAAGGTATTTGTATAGTTGCAAATCTGGACATGTCATATAATGATATTCAGATGAAAGCTAACTATTGATGGAGAATTTCCAAGTCTCTGAAGTACTAGTTGCTAATCTTTAAGATGGTCTTGGATGGGGGAACTATTCACAGAGAATGTCTTTCTCTCTGGATCTGTTGGACTATACATTTCATAACCGGCAGCACTGATAAAGCAATAATTATGGTTTATGTATAGCTGAAGTAGGGAAACAGATATTTACTCTTACTTGTGAAGACAAGGTGGAGGATTTAATTTGAGTTTTCTAATTCTAGATTAGGAATAGGATTTATTATTCTGCAATCATAAAACAATGAAATATATATTTGTTAATTTTTGGACAAGCAACCTCTTTACACTCTTAATTCCTAACTTGAAATATTGTATTTGAAACATGAAAAATGTTCCATATTTTTAGAGGGAACACATGCAAAAGCTGAAGATAGGTGAAGGCAAGACTAACTTGAAGATTTCATATGATGAGGTTTTGTTTTTGTTTGTTTTTTAATAGCCAAATTGCTATAGGGATTTACACTGAAATGCCAGCCACCTGGATTCAGATATCTTAGTATATCCATTCTAAGCAATATCCAGGAATGTGAATTACTGAAGAATACAGCTGTTCCCTGTGGATTAGGCCCATAATCTGAGTATTTAGACAATAGTAAGCCTTTAAGAAGCTATTGCGTGCATCCAAACCATCTGTTCCTACTCAATATGAAACCCTTCTGCACTTTTTTGAGCTATCTACCACTCTGATTTAGTATAATTTATAATCATGGAACCCTCATAAGTAGACAGAAATCTATTGTAGCCAAGATTTTCCCATTTATTTCAATAGAGGAAACCACTCTCTGAGTACAAAGGTATTTGCATGTGCTTGCATGTGCACATGTACGTATGCTAATAGGAATGGTGTATGTTTAATCCATCAATCCAAAGATGCCCTTCAATATGTAAATGAGAATGACACACAATATTCTTTGAAGTCTGAAACACTACATCTGGAAACCCAAGAGGAATAATAACACAACTTGCTCTTCACTACAAGCACTAACCCAGCTCAACTATTGTAACCGTCTCTAAGAATGTCCTTGGGAGGCAGCAGGGGGAAGAGCCTCAGACTAGGCCCCCAGTTATTTACCCAAATCAGCAATGCTTATTGGCACCGCTAGGAATAATAATCTGTTATTATTAAGAGAAGCATTGATATGGACATGGGGAAAGGTTAAAAGGAAACATATGAAATTGCCAAACTGGGTTTCACCAATGGAGGCAATGATTTATCCGAACACATTAGATAAAAAAAAGATGATAAGATATAAAGAACGATTAGATAGCCAGGGGAAACTTAAATCAAATGAAGAATTAAAAGAACAGGATATAATTATAGACTGGTGGCCATATCTACAGACACAGTTGAGATATAGAAAGAATATGGAAAAATATGGAATTCAAGGGGTACCACAACAATTGGATAGAATATTGACAGGCAAGGAAGAAAAAATTATAACAAAAGCATATAAATATCTATTAGAGGTAGAAATGGAAGAAGAAATAGTGAAGAGTCAAATGATAGCATGGGCACAAAATGTAGGCCGTAATATAAAGTTAGAGGAATGGGAAAAATTATGGAACAAAAACTGTAAATTAACATTGTCGACCGCATATAAAGAAAATCAGTACAAAATGTTTTATAGGTGGCATTTAATACCGACGAGATTGGCTAAAATATACGCAAATATGAAACCAGACTACTGGAAGTGTAAATATAAGGATGGAACATTTTATAACATGTGGTGGCAATGCCCCAAAGCAAAGAAATATTGGGAACAGTTAAGGAGATGGTTACAGGAGATAACAGGAGAACAATTGAATTTAAACCTGAATTATTTTTATTAGGAATAATTAATCAAAAGATAAAAAAGCAACTCCAACATATCATTTTACATATAGTAACAGCAGCACAAATTGTTTATGCCCAAAGTTGGAAACTTGAAAATATACCAGCCAACGAGAGGATTATTCATAAAATATTAGAATGTGCCAAGATGTATAAACTCACATTAGAAATAAAAGGCAAGGAAGAAAAAGAATTTTACAAGGTTTGGGATAAGCAGTATAAGTGGTTAGAATAGAGAAACAAAAATGTATAGAAATAAATGTAGATAACTGTAAGAGACACATGACACAGTACTGTTAAAAATGCTTATTGTTATGTAAATTGGAAAAATGGAAAATAATTTTAAAAAAAGGAATAATAATCTGGAGGGGCCATAAGGTTCATCAGTTCTGCCTTCCATCCCAATGAGAGATACAGGTATACCTTGGAGATATTGTGGGTTAAGTTTCAGACCATCACAATAAAGTGAATATTGCAATAAAGCAAGTCACATGATTTTGCGGGTTTCCCAATGCAGATAAGTACACAGACTTTAATTAAAAATATGTTGTTGCTAAAAAAAATGCTACTCATCATCTGAGCCTTTAGTGAGTTATAATTTTTTTGCTGGAGGAGGTCTTATAAAAACACAATATCTGTGAAGTGGTAATAAAATGAAGTGAATAAATGAGATATGTTTGTATTATCTAAAACAGAAGTTACTCTTACACAATATCTTGGGGATTTTCTATTCTATATATTGTCTGCTCATTGGACCCTATAATAAGAAGGCATCATTTACCAGATATCAAGAAAACGTCCTTGGATTTTACCATGTTTCATTGCATAATCAGCCAGATGTTCAGATAGGACTTGGCATTTTTATCCACCTATTGAATCCTTCCCAAGGATCTTGGATAGGCAGTGATGGCATTAAAGGCACAGGATGTAAGCTGTTTCGAATAAAGCTGCCTTTTGCCATTGACTGGTGGTGATTTTGTCAATGCTGATAGCGTTCAAGTGGTGCTCCAGTTGTTTCGGGATTGCACCCAAAGCGCCTATTACTTATTATTGGTACTACCTTTGCTTTCTTTTGCCACAATATAATATTTCTATTCTCAGGTCTTTGTGTTTTGTTATCTTCTTCAGTTCCTTCTCATCTATTCTGCTCTCTCTAGGTACTGCCACATCCATTCAGACTTTTTGGTCTGTCTTATAGACAATTTTAAATCTGGGGAGTGAATTAAGTCCCACTTAAGCTTTTTCTTTCTTTCTTTTTTTTTTTGATTTTATTGATTTAAAAACAAAAACAATAAAAACATATAAAGAGCCTTGATAGTACAGTGGTTTAAGCACCCTGTTATTAACACAGCTGCCTGCAATTTACTGCTGGTTCGAATCTCTCCAAGGCTCAAGGTTGACTCAGCCTTCCATCCTTTCTAAGGTAGGTGAAATGAGGACCCAGTTTGTGGGGGCAATAAGCTGACTTTGTATAAATATACAAAAGTATGAAGGCTATTGCTTAATGCATTGTAAGCCGCCCTGAGTCTCCGGAGAAGGGCGGCATATAAATCAAATTTTATATATATATATATATATATATATATATATATATATATATATATATATATATATATATACATACATACATACATACATACATACATACATACATACATACATACACAGGAGAAAAGAAGAAAAAAAACGTACATACAGATACAAATAAAACATACACAACATATATAACATTTAAATGCGATGACTTATTTCTTAAGACAGTACATCGGTAAAATATATTTCTCCATATATACTCCCATCTCTCACCTTATATAACGATATTATTTTATTAAGGTTTCGTTGTACTCTGTTGTGTCTCATTTGGTACAGGATTTGGTTCAAGTCTTTTAGGATCATCTTTTTGTTTGGTTTTCCTTTTCTCCAGCCATTGATACCACTTTTGCCAAACCAGATAGTAGTCTGATTCTTCCTTTCCTTGGATTTCTTTAGTGAGTTTGTCCATCTCGGCACATTCCATTACTTTCGATATTATTCTGTCTTGTGTTGGGATTTCTTCCGATTTCCAATTTTGTGCAAAGATGATTCTTGCTGCAGTCAAAATGTGTGCAATTAAATATATTGTTTCTTTTTTGTAATTATTTGTTAATATACCTAATAAATGTTTCCAGTTTTAATTTCAAAAATGTTTCCCAACACTTCTCCTCTCTGTTGGAAATGCAAAATACAAAAAGGGACATACTACCACATGTGGTGGTTGTGCCCGAAAGCAAAACAATTTTGGAAAAAAATCAAAACCCAACTGGAAGAAATAACAGCACAAAAAATACCATTAAAACCCACTTTCATTTTCTATAATTTCTTTATTTTATCGACTCACCAATTCTTGCTTGCAGGCAAATGGTATTTCTTTCAGATCACCATTGTTGCTACTTTATCATGCCATTGCTTGTAGCCAATCTCTGTGGACTTCTTGCAGCAGCTAACCAGAGTCCATTATTTCTTCAGCTTCTTTACAAATGCGACACTTGCTGTCTTTCCACTTCTGGCTTTGTATGCACTTGTTTGTAAGATATTATCTTGTGCCTTAACCCTCCTGTCTCTTTCTTCAATTTCCCTGCTATTAACCATTGCCAGGTCATGTTATTATTTGCTTTTTCTGCTATTTTTTAAATGTACTGGCCATGTAAAAGTCATTATTACTATTAATTTTATGTCCAGGAAAGTACCATAGAAAACTTTTGTCAGAAGAAAAAGTTTGTAAATAAAATTAATTATTTTAAATAATTTCTCTTTTTAGAAAAGGTAGATCAAAATGGAAAAGATTATTGAAGCCCATACAATTTACTCTGAGGGATGCATCTGGTTGGTAACTGAACTTCTCAGATTATGTATAGTTTTGACCTCCACCCTCATGACATCAGAAAAATAGAAGAAAAGTTATAGGCTCAGCAATTTTGAGAGTTGGTGGCTAAATAAAGTCAGATTTGTTCTTGCTGAAAACAAAGGGGAGGGGAAATAAACAAATAAAAACTAATTTTCAGAACATTAAATTAATATGTTTCAAGTCAGCTATAAATAGTAAGCAGGAAGCAGTGAACAAAAGGCTTTTCCCTCTTGGAAAATTAAATCTGATTCAT
Source organism: Pituophis catenifer annectens (assembly GCF_029215685.1). Taxonomy (NCBI): domain Eukaryota; kingdom Metazoa; phylum Chordata; class Lepidosauria; order Squamata; family Colubridae; genus Pituophis; species Pituophis catenifer. The sequence continues at coordinate 43,280,343 of NW_027256881.1, forward strand.
TCACAAACTGTAAATCAGCCTTGCATTTAAAACAATAATTAATCAAAGCATTTATCCTAAACAGATGAAGAGGAAAGGACCACAAGTCAGGAAAATGCTTCTCTTAAAAAAACAACATAAAGAAAACTGTAAAACAAAAGCATGAAAGAGTCCTTAAATCACACTCAGAAATGTTTATTTTAGCAACATGTGGTAAAATGCTCCATGACACAATTGGTGTGATGTCTTCACTTTATGTTTCCTAGCACTGTTCCAAAATATGACTCATGTTAAGCAAGATTTCATAGTACATAGCTCCATGATTAAAATGCAACATCTTCTCCAGCTATTTTTGGTCCATGATATATCTACATAAGAAAGCAACTCTAGCAATAAAATATCATCCCTATGTGATTAATACATTAGCTCAAAATGATTTTGTTTACTAAATCTTGAGATGTCTCCAAAATAAAATAATGACTGTGCCAGCTACTCAGTGAAGAAGGCAAAATAGTAGCAGATGACGCCCCACCCCAACCCAAAAGGCAGACCTAATCAACTCTTTCCTGGGTTCAGTTGTCTCTATCAAGAGAATGCTGCTAGGTAATTGTGAAGACTTGATGGAGGAATTCTAGTTCAAGCTTAATAAAAACATGGGAGTAAATATCTACTGATCTTGAATGAGTTCAAATTACAGAGCCAGAGAAAAAGAACTCAAAATGGCAAACCAGTGCCAGTCTGAGACTGATATTTGGGAAAATCCTGAAGCATGTATGTGACAAGAATAAATCTTGTAAGAAATGCAAGAAGCTTCTTTGATAGATTGAAAATACACTGTGGAGTATACTGTGGATGTTAGATAGCTTGATTTCAAGGACCTGACTTTCTACAAGATCTGAAGACCCAGAGGTTCCTTTTTCCTTTCTATTTGATGTCCAGTATTCCTATTTGATCTCCAGGGTCAGCCCTCTGAGGTAATTCAAACAACAATCACAAACCAATTTCCAACTACCTGCCAACTTCCCCATTGAGTTTCCTAGTGGGAAGCTGGCAAGAAGCATCAGAAATCTTCCTTCTTTCCTTCCTTCCTTCCTTCACCCATAGAAGAAGACACCATAGAAAAAGACACCATAGAAGAAGACACCCCCTGAGCAGGGGGTTCAACTAGAAAACACCAAGGTCCCTTCCAACTCTGTTATTCTATTCTATTCTATTCTATTCTATTCTATTCTATTCTATTCTATTCTATTCTATTCTATTCTATTCTATTCTATTCTATTCTATTCTCATTACTGATAGTATTGATACTGCAGTTAATTTCTGGCTCCATTTTTCAACAATTCCCTTTAATGTTTTCATATATCATTCTATACATCCTAGTACAAGAGTGGATTGTACATTTTCCTTCTGCTTAGAACCTTTTGTCCCCCAAAGTATCCTGTTTCTGAAATCTAAAAATTAACTTATCTTTCTTATGATTTACAATAGCCAGGGTAGCCAAAATAAGTCTGTTTCTCCTGAGAAATCCTTAATTTTTTTATAGTTAATTCCAAAATCTTATAGTAAAAGTCAGTATTCCAAATACATCTGGACCTTTAATTTGTTTACAACTTTCTTAGATAAAATCTTATTTAGCTTTTTGCTGTTTATTTCAAGTTCCTTGATTTTTTAAGTTTATAATTATTCATTTTTTTTGTTCAGAATTGGAGAAAATGAACTTGAAATTATTTTCTTCCACATATCTAATTTATAGTCCAGAGATTTCCTGGTGGTCTAGTATCCAGGATCCAGGTTTCATTTTGCTCAGCTGTTTGAGATCAGCCAAATTAGAGGTGGATGGGGGTAGGATTGTGGCATAGATGTTTCTTTTGAATCTGGTAATGCAAAGGTAAAAGTCACTGTAAGTGTGTGCATGTTTAAAATAGCAATTAAATAATTAAATCTATTGCAAGTTCATGGATGTGATTTTGATTACAAGTCCATCTTGTCCCCACTTATAATATCTTCATATAAGCCTGATTCCAGATAATCTCCAATATGCTGTGAAAAATTTGGTGTAGCCATTGCAGTCTCTTGACTACACCAAATAGCTTTTTCACACTGACTCTGTGTTTTGGCATTTAGACTAAAATAACTTCCCCTCTGTCTCCAAGCCAGTTAGCACTGGCTGCTTTCCTTTTTTTACACAAGGATAATTTGCTGCCCAAATAAGATGCCTATTGTTTTGGCTTGGGTTAATAGCTAAGCCATTTAAAAACATTTGTCGGTAGATGTCATGATAAAACATTAAAAGGGCTCAACCCTAACAGGCAGTTGCATGTGTATCCCTGTTTGCTTCCTTTGTTTAACAACCTTGAAATGCATATGAGCAACCAAATTCTTGCATACCACATTGATAGTTAATATGTAAACAGCATACTGACAACCTTTCCGCCACTGAGATTTCCCCCTCCTTAATCACATCTGTCAATCTTTTCTTGAGAAAAAAATATGGCATTTGATGTAACAGATTAATACATCAACTATGTTGTTATGCAAAAGGAAAAAAAAATAGAAACAGAACTGTTTTAATCATGTACAGAATTCCCAAACTCTTCCAATTATCCTCTGGTGAATTTTTTTTTAAAGAAAATCAACTGGCTGACACAGTTGTGTTTGCATAACGCAGAAAGCTAAAAAAAAAAAAAAAAAAAAAAACCCTCAGTTTATAAGAGTACTTATCAGCCTATAATTCCCTCTTCTCGAGTTCATCCAGATCATTACACGCATTTGGGAGTTTATGTGTCATCTAAACTAAAACTATCATCATTTTGGGATTTTGGAAACCGAGACTTGTAAATTATTATAAACCTTGGGTAAAAACCTTAGGAAGCCCCAAAAGGCTTATTGGATTATATGGTAAGCCATAAATATGATTAAAGAATCCTGTATGTAGTGGGTAAAATGGAGGCATGAGTACTAGAACTAGTTTGATATGCGAATAAAAGGAATATGGCTCAGGTTAAGCAAATGTACACAAAGCTGCAGACTGTTCTTTGGCTTCAGAGAACAAAAGCTAAGGTAGCAGGCTGTACAAATAGAAAGAAATATAATATAATAACTTCTAATATAGCCAGTGTTGTTAAGGTAGATCCAGGTTCTAGTTTACAGAATGCTCAACAGAGCACCGAAGAGAGACTCCATTTCCTTAGGGTTTTGCGTAAAAACAGGGTGGAACAACAACTGATGGCTTCCTTTTACCGGTCCACAATAGAAAGCATCCTCATTGCATCATGGTTTGGTATGCTGGTCTGACAGCCGCAGATAGAAAAACATTACAGAGGGTAATGAGCACAGCCCAAAACATTGTGGGCTGTCCCCTGATACCACTAGATGAGATCGCTAGGGCTCTTTGCCTTAGAAGAGTGAGGAAAATCCTCAGGGATGACTCACACCCCAGTCACCACTTCTTTATCCTCCTACCATCGGGAAGGAGTATAAAAGCATAGCCAGCCGCACAAACAGGCTGAAGAACAGTTTTTATCTGTGGGCTATCAGACTCCTGAATGCAAAATAACATCATAACTAAGTAGTGCGATGGACTTGCACTGGTGAAATAGGACTGGGTGGTTGTTAATATGATTTATTGGGTTAGGCATTTTCTGTCTTCACTGTGAGTTGTATTATGTTGGTGGGGGTGCACTGAGGGAGCTCAATTAATCTCATTGTAAATATGTTGTGCACTGACAGTAAAGATTTGAAATTGACTTTCCATTATAGAAGTCCACTAGGCAAGTTTGGGATAATTGGTCTATTTCAGCCCAATCTCTGGGCAAATAGGAGGTGGAAGAACTACATATGCCATGTGAGCTTCTGTGTAAAATGTGGTGTAGAAATCTAATGAATGTATATGCTGGAGTAGTTATTGAAGGGACTTGCTGAAAAGTAAAACACCAAAAAGGGATCAGTTTTTTCCCATAAATTGTCAGGTAATTAGGAGGAAGACAGGGAAGGAAGGTGAGACTCACAGTTGGGCATGAGCTGCATGGTAGTTATTCATAAGAGTAGGGAAGCAGGAAAAAAAGTAATAGTGACAGATACAGTACAAAGAAGAGTCTTTCCTCAATCTATCCTGAGTAGAGTCTAATAGCTGCCTCAGGGTTCTAAATTAAATTATTTATCACACTAGGAATTTTTTCTGAAATTTAGAAATGAACGAGTGAGCTTCTTGCTGGGAATCTTCTTTGCACTACCTTTCAAGGCATGATGATTGATTATAGCATATTTGGGCTGCAAAATCTGGACAGCTATTGGCTGGCAGCAAAGATTTAACACATTCTGTGGAATGGCTGCGGTCTAATTGTCATCCAGGTTTTTGCAGCCTGGCTATGTTATGTTTGAAATGGTCCCTTGAATGTAGGGTGCAAAATTTTATAAAATGCAGCAATAATGGGAGCAAAACTATTATAATGGTATGTGCATGGTCTTGGGAGATGGAGCAGGGAGTGGGGGGAAAGAAGTGCTATCTAGAGAATAATCAGATAAGAGAGGGAATAGCCTGCAGATATATAATGGGTTGAGAAAGAAGCTCAGAAAGAAACCTCCCTAACTAATCAGATGGTAAAAGTGATGGTGGAGATTTGTAGACTTGCAAGATTCTGTAGCCTTATAATAAAGTAGAATTAGCTGATGTGGTCATTTTTTTCCTGTCTGATCTACCCAGGAATTATGGTAACAACAACAACAATAGTAAAGCAATAAAGCAGTCAGAATGACTACCAATAAGCCAATAAAAGACATACTTGAAGGCGGGAGCAATCTTGGATGATTTTCTGGAAAGATTGGGTAGGGAGGAAAGATTTATGACAGAATCTCAGAAAATAAGGTTTGGGAGATCATCTGGTCCAACCTCCTTTCCAGTTACAGGTACTGTAGCATCCCTGACAAATGGCCATTTAGTCAGTTTCAGTTTTAAATCCTATAAATCAGATTGGCCAGGCCTCTCTCAAATATTGTATTCCTTGTGCGCTTGTCACCCTCTGCATATCTAGTTGTTCATTTCCAATATTCTTCTCTCTCTTCTTTGCCTATTCTTTCAAGACAACTCCAGCTGTGTTCCTAACAACTTCATCCTCCTGACCTGTGCTTTGTCACACCTTCCAGTATTTTTACTCTTTTCTGTGTGGCTGATCCCACATGGACTAGAAGACAGGATATTTGTCAGCAGGTTGATGAGCCTTGTGAGTCTTTCTGTTAACCCCGTCCTCCCCAATCGCCCCAGGAACAGTACATAATTCTCTTGATAGGCTGCCTGGATGAGCGATTTCTGCTTCAGTTCCTCTCAATAGAGTCTTCAATCACTGAACTCCCTTGTTTTCTTCTCTTCAGAGCAGAAGCCTTTCTCTTTATAGATCTTGTACAGCCTTTTTTCCAGTCCAGGATTCCAGAAACATTATAATCACTGAAGTTCTGGAATCTATCCTATAACTCTTAAGTGTAAGAGTTGTTGTTAGAGGCTTAGAGTAGAAAGATTCAATAAAAAGGCGCTACACAACAAGATAATGCCTGAAATCTTGCTTAACCAAAAAGGAGAGATGATTACAATAATTTATGTCTATTTATTATATATACTCAATATTTTTTAATTTGTAAAAGAATAATAAGTTTAAAACATGTCTTATAAAGAGAAGTTAGAATCTGTATAGATGATAGGTTGTTTTCGTAAAGCACCAGAGAGGTTGAACATTTAATTATTTCTAGTTGCATCAAAAATATGGGGCTAAATCTTTCAGAAAAAAATTATCTTTAAGTTTTGTTAAACTTTTTTTTTCATCTTTAACTCACAGCACTTTCACAAGAACATTGAAAGCAACAAAAAAGCTGTGTGAAAAAATTAAGGCTATGTAATTGTAGCAATAAAAACATTTTAATCACTATTTATTATACTGATGTATCATTTTATTTGGAACTTGATCGAATGGTTACTGGTACATTTGGCTCAGCCTAGCCCTCCTCAGTGGTTGAATGCCAAGAGCAAGAACATTTGGGGTGGCCATGGCTTGGAAGAAACGTATGAAAATTGTTTGGATAGGTCCTTTGGCCAGGAAGGGTGAAGGTAGGGTTTGGGAGAAGGGTGCTGGGCTGGGGAAAATTTTTGAAAACGAATGGAAATGGAAATGTTAAGAGAGATATGATGGGAATCTGAGACTGACCAATTCAGAGAGACAGGAAAGTTGATGGCTCAAATCAAACCCACTTTGCACTCCTCAGTATTCACCAATATTGGGTCACCTGATCCTTGGAAAATCTGGTCTCTGATAGTTGGTATTATATGTCAGATAGCTTTGCAATAAGACCATTCTTATCCATAGGTTGGTGATGGAAGAAGCAACCTGCCTGGAAAGTATAATTTAGATCTCAACAAGTCTAAGGTTGGAGTAGTGATGTTCTTCTCTTTGAGTTGTTTTATTGAGTTCTTTTTTTGTGTGGCATCAGCTACACTCTTACCCATTCTATTTTGAAGCACCTAAAAAAAATACTGCTAAACTGGTAAATCAGCCTTCAAAATATTTCATCCTTTCATTTCCCATATGGAATACTAAACCACTGCATAATCGAGTTTGACTTTGTTGACTTCATGGTGAATTCTGAGACAATCTAGAAGTGCTTTGCTCTTGCTTATTTTCCAGAATATTTTTTTCAACTAGAATATAACATCCATTATAGCCCTATAGCCTATTTTTTTTTCAGATCAACCAAAGTATGCCATCTGCCGCTTTTTTTAAAAAAGCAGTATTTAACAATCTTTGGGCATAGTTTTAATTTTATCACTCAATTCCAAGTTGACCCCCACTTCAATAGACAATATAACTGTAGATACAGGCAACTGTCAATATATAAAAAGCTAATCCAATGCAAGAGCATAAGATTCTGCTAATTCTCATCTAAATTCAAGATCTCTGTAGATACAAATCAACAACTAATGAAAGAAAGTACAGTTACTACCTATTTAACAAAACCCTGTTTGTACATGCTACATTGATTTTTGTAATGAAGCATTAAAGAAATGTAAAACATTACTCCCGGAAACGATTCTGTTCAGAAATGTTAATTTACTCCACAAGGCAGATTGAAACATATCACCGTCCAGTTATAGACATAACAATACTGTGTTGCTGTTGTGCTTTATCTTCAACACAGTGGAAACAGTGGATAACATATTGCTGTTATTTTCCTCTTAAACAATCAGCAGCAATGATCTTTATTGAGTCCAGTCATAAAAAACATTGCTTCTCCTTCTAACACAAGGATAAAAGTAAAATGAATATCTCCAAGATATATCAGCCATAGTAACTAAGGAAAACCTTTATGTTGAGGGGCAACTGAATAGTTGCTTGGAACTAATGAACAACTGTTTCCATCCATATTTTGTTTTGGGGTAAAAAATGGACTTATGGCTGATCATCCTTGGAAATAGGACCATGGGCTGAGATCAAAAATGAATTTGGAGATTGTTTAATCCATAACCAAACTCAATGTAGGATATGCAGTAGCAGATGGAAGAGCATGTTTAGTGTGCTTGTCACTCGTGGGTGTTCATTTTCTCTTAATGCATCCAAAATTGTTATCTTTTTTGGCAGCTGTATCATATTGCTGATTTAGATTCAGGTTGTGATCTGGATTATTTTAAACTACATAAGAGCAAAATACAGGTAGTCCTTAACATACGATTACGTACATACGTAACATACGATAATGGAGTCTGCCCATTACAGTCATATCTCACAATGATTGTAATGTGCCTGACCACTAGATGCTTGGAACTTCGAGTCCAGTTTTTTTTTTTATAGGTCACAACTTCAAATGGTTGCTAGGCAACCAGTCATAAGTCAACTACTATCTATGGACTTTTCTTATCTTAAAGAAGTGCTCTTTATTTTATTTAATGTTATTTTACATCTAAGTCCAGGAGCTTATATTATTTTCTATTTAATTTTATCTTTGGTTTCTGCTTATCATGATTCATCAGATCTATGATCATGATCTGAATTTATTTCTAGATTTATACTGCACATTTTTGTTTAAATATTTAACATTTAATATATGTTAATCTATTATAACAAGATATTGTAAGGCAGTTTAGGACATGGGAAATGATGGTTCCAAAGAGGTCCTTGCTGATTTAGGATTCAATAAGATCATAACTTAGTCCAACTCATCAATATACAGTAGATCCAATCTGATATCTCCAGATGTTCTGAATTTGAACTTCCATAATTCTTAGATAGTGTGGTTTTGCCCAAACTGCTTCTCATCTGATAGAGTTCCTCTTATATTTTTAACCTTTGAGGTGGAAAAAGGCTACTGTTACATATGATGGGAGAGGATGTGATAAATTATGAGTTTTTTCTTCTCCTTTGGGCCAGAAATGGCTATGAAATAGAATATTTTCTTTTCTTTTTAGTCTGCCTGTAAATTCAGAGGTAGCCTTTACTGAACCCAGTTCCATTTGTAAAAATAATATATTTCCTCTGGCTTGGAGAACGTTCAACAGATGTACTGTGTGTGCCTTGGGAGAAGAACTGAAATGAACGATGAGTATTGAAAAGAGCAAACAAATGATCTGAAAGGAGACACTTGGCTTTGATGGATGAAAGCAAACTTTGCTATGATTAAAAATATATTGCAAATATTGTACAGAATATGAAAACAAATACATAGCATAACATGGAGACTACATCACAGAAATGTTTGCAGGTGGTTAATAGGATGATATATTGCAGATTTTTTTTCATATGCACACAGACATGTTTATACAAAAAAAAATGTGAAGTATGAGATACATTAGAGAATGGCTCTTAATTTTTCTGCTTAGCTGGTAGCCTACCAATTAAGAAACAAAACTTGGTTTATAATTTAAGAGTGGAAACTGATGTTCTGGATTTTTAAAAAATGGCATGTTAAATCTCCCAGCATGACATTTTAAATTTCTTGATCCTACTTCTCAAAAGAACTTTATGATGACCACAAAATAGAGGGGGTTGGGAGTTATTATTTCCCAAAGTAGCCACCCCAAAAAGAAACCTCATATTGACTTGCCTCTCTAGTTGCAATCCAACAGTGTCTAGTGTTCAGAAACAGATCCATTTCTGAAAGAATAGAAACATGTTCAAGTCTTCCAAAGCTGCTTTTCTTGGACAAGTACCCACAGGTCTTTTCCTTATAGCCTTTAATTATCACTTACAAGCAGTTTCCTACTGCTCCTCAGGAACTTATCAGTTTCTTGGTCCCTCTTTCTGTTGTCCTAGCCCACAATATAGCTGCAAGTCATAGGGCAAGGACTCTTCAAGATGGGAAGAGATGACTCAATAGATACTGCACTCTAATCCCCAGACTCCCCGGTGGGAGCAAACAGCAATCTTTTTTGAGTTATTTCTTTGTTGATCTATTTTTACCAAAGTGTTCTGCACAAAGTCATCCAGTTAATTTTGTGCAGGTGTTCAGATTTTTGACATATAATCTTACTCCTTTCTCTGTGAAATACATTGTTTTTGAAGCAGTTATATTTTTCATTTGCTGCATTCCAGGCATAAGAGCTATCTCAAGTCTCTGCTGTACCGATCAAATTGTGTTTCATTCCTTATACTAGAACTTCAAGCTTCTCTTGTTTATTTTTCCCTTACTAAATGCTTTAGAAGATTAGGATAGGTCAGCCATACAGGTGGGAGCAAAGGTTGAGGTTGACTGTCAATGGTTCTTACATTTTTTATTGAAGTAGGGAACAAAGCTGAATTTTAGTAGCATATGGGAGAACAATTGCTGATCACTTTGAAAATGAAGCTAATGCTTCTGAGAAATGATGTCAAATCTAAATTACATGGCTTTGTAGGAGGAAACAAGAGGAATACATCTGTGCCCTTCCATACGAGGCCCACTTCAATAATTGTGTCACATCACATCTTTTTCAGAGCCTGTTGGAATTTATTGGAGCAGCCAATAAATTTAAAATATAATAACAATAGTAATAACAACATTGGACATATTATTTTTGAACTATTTAGCAGCCAATTTGCTGGATTGTCTGCTGAGCCACAACTTTAACAATTTCAGGGTTCTGACTGCAAAAGATCAGCAATCCAAGAACAGATTGCTCTTTAAGTTTTGCAGTCTAAATATTGTTGAATTGTAACTTCCCTAGTTCCAGTCAGCATGGTTAGTCACCTTGAGGTCAATCAGTTCCTCACCTCTGCCTTGGATCACTGTGTAGGTATACCTAATTCTTTATTTTAAGGTCATCCAATCTCCTATCACCCAAGGAAATGCTGCATGGGCAAGGATTCTTGGCAGTCCAGGATAAGGGAAATGAGGCAGCCAATGTTATTGCCTGTTTGTCATGGTAGAAAACCTGATCCATACTGAAGTATATTTCATATACCAAAGAAGGTTAATCATAGGCCACAGAAGAACAGAAGTAACAAAGGCACGGAACTCTTGAGTAACATATGAAGGGGCTTTTCAGAAAAACATTGTAAGTGGCTGTAGTAACAGACTATATAGACAATTTCTGTAGCTTTTTAATGATGCAATAACTATAGGCTCTCTCTCAGGATACTGTTGGAAACCTGGAAGATAAGTGGTGTGCTATTGATGCTGCTCACAGGAAATGATACACTGGATATTGGGCTGTCCTCTCCCTGTCTTGAATAAACTGAAGGGTTTTCTCTTCATTGGGCTGTCCTTGGGAGTCACCAAGCATTGGGTGCTTGGCAGGAAAGTGAGATTATAAACCAGGTAAACCAGATCCAGTGCAATAGACTTCTCAAAGCCTGTGAAAGAATATGATACTTTGCAAAATATTACAAGTCTAGGACATCTTCACATTTTTCTTTTCACATCATTTTGACAAAAGCAGAATTCTCCTGCTGATGATAGTGACCCACCTTAACAAACTTAAAAGAGAAATAAGTTGTTTTGCTGAACTAAGTGTATAAATCTATGTTTAGAGATAGATTGTTGCTAAGAATCAACAGCAATTTGATAGTATGTACTCAATCAATCAATCATAAATGTGAATGTATACAGCTATCAACATTTCTATAACCAATCCACCCACACCTTTTCCCCCTTTCAATGAATCCAGCTAATAAGACCATGGGACTCTTGGCTATAAAGGTGGCTGCTGTAAGCTTGATAGCCTGCAAGGCTAAATCAAACACAATATTTCTTAATAATAATAAATAATAATACTTATCCTCGTAAGTAAGAAATTGAAATCACTGGCCACACATTGTAGATATTCCCAGGATTGGAATGTTTGCTTTAAAAAAAAAAAGATTTGTATCTAAAAAGAGCCTTTGAATCTCACATTTCCAACAGCTCTGTTTCAAAGTTGAAACTTTTATGAATTATGATTACACACTGACTTATGGTATAGTATATTAGAAGGTATTTAATATTTGACTCAAGGTAGAAGAAAGATCAGGAGAGTTAAGGGATGTATCATGGGAAACAAGAATTGGATAAAATATTGTTAGGTAATGACAGGAAAGTTTTATCGAGATGCTATTCTTACCTATTATCATTGAAAGCGGGGGAGGAAGTCATCAAAGACTCCATGATTGCCTGGGGCAATATATGGGTTATTCATTGGATTTTCAAAAATGGGAGGAAATTTGGCTTAAAAATTTAAAATTAACTATGGCATCCTCTTATAAAGAGAATATTTTATAAGATGGTTTATAGATGGTACCTCCAGCAAGATTAGCTAAAATGTTCCCCGGGATATCTCCACAGTGCTGGAAATGTGGACATAGCAATGGAACTTACTTCCACCAATGGTGGACATGTCCGCTGGCAGCTAAATATTAGATGAAAATACAATGATGGTTGCTTGAAATTATACACTGTAGAGTGGAACTGAAACCTGAAACCTTTCTGTTGGGGGTTAGACCCGCAAATATTGGATTGACTAAATGGTATCTGATGCTGCACATAATCACTGCAGGGAGTCTGGCATTCGCACAAGAATGGAAGAATGAGGACTTACCAACGGACTCAAAAATAATTTATAAAATTATGGAATGTGCGGAGTCCAACAGACTTACAAAACTGATCAAGGGTAAAAGAGACTCAGATTTTTATAGTAGTTGGAACATGTGGTATGATTGGATCCAGAAACGATGGGAGAGAGATCAAGGATAATATTGGATTATAATTATAGAGGATGGTATAATTATGGTAATCAATAAGTATTGGAAATGTAAATTTGTATATAAGAATATGTAAATAGTTTCTATTTTTACTTTCTGATTATTGGTGTATATATATATGGATATTTTGGTGATGTTACACCGTGATAGAAAAACTATTATACATTTGTTTTTGTTTTTTTGAACTATAATAAAAATTTATTAAATAAAAAAAAGAAGGTATTTAATATTTGATGGATAGAAGAGGAGGAGGAGGAGAGGACAATCCCAGTTAAAGTTGTCAAAAGGTGATTTTCATTCTGTCACAACAACCTGTGTTATCCTCCAGGGTACAAATTATAATGCTATAATAAAATGGAAGCAAACCCAAAAAAAGCATTTAGGTCTAGTCTTAGTTAATTTAAACACTTTCATTTCTAATTACAATAGCAGGACTTTCTGCATTCCAAAATGGTGATTTGCCAAAACATGTTCTTTCTGAAATGGAAGAAAATGATCATTTTGCTCACATAGAAGAGATCTATAATTTTAACAAGCTCATTTTAAAAAATGCCAACTGTCTTTATTTAATAGTATCCCCTAGCAGTTTCTAAACTCTTTGTTGTGACTGAAAGTCAGGAATGCAAAAGAACCAGTTGCTTTTGCTCTGAAGCTTACTAATAATTTCTGGCTTGACTTATAAAATACTGTCATGCTGCAGACATGCATTTGGTAATGGAACTAATTTATCTAACAATGTCACTCCACAAAAGGGCAATAGTTTCAAGTCACAATTTACTTAATCTCTCAGATCTAATGGATTACATTCAAGCAATGAGAAGCTGCCAAGAAAAAAGGAAATCAGCAAACAAATAACGATAATCAAGGTTTATGATTTCTTCACTAGGTATTTTGTGGGAGAAAGAAGGGAATAAAAGTATTTTTATGAATTTATTCAATAACCTGTGCATTGCAAAATAAAATATAATATTGTATCTACCGACATGAAATAAAAGCCAATAATATAAAGCAGAGGCAGCAGCCACAAAAATTTAGTTCCAGGCCTAGACTATGCAAGTCCCACCACTTGTATAGTAAAAAAAAAAAAAAAAATCCAACGATTATTAATCCATTCTTTTTTTAAAAAATTGTCAGAAAAATAAGTATCTGTGCCAGGCAACTAAATGACTTCAATATAAGGCATTCGGGTTAAAGAGGTAAACCCAGTTTAACAAATGGTATTAGAACTGTTGTGATTAAAAACAGTCTACCTCTCCCTGCCGGAACCCTGAGAACTAATGGAAGCAAGGACTTTCTTGTTTTCTTATGAAAGCTCTGCTTTGACTTCCTTACTTAAGTAACTCACTTTTAACCCAGGGTGTATCAAGTGTAGAGGTATTCTACGTTTTGCAAACTACAGTGCTAGAGCCTGCTTGCTAAGAGATATAATCACACAGGAACCAGGAAATGAAGTGAAGGAGATTTGGCCTGGGGTGTTTCAAGGGGTATTTTCAATTGTTAAAAATCAGACAGGAGCTACATAAAAGAAATGGAGCATGAAGCAAAAGCTGCTGCTGAAGCAATGTCCGAACAACCCCATTATATAACAAGCTGCACTGTGTGGTTGTGCAAAACAGCACTCCAGAAGAGGAGGGAATATTTGCATCCAATCGTGCAGAGGATGAAAGGAAACATTTGACGTGGAAGGAATAATAATATTACAAATGCTATAAATGTAACCAGCTGAAATTCCAATGGGCTAATCACTTTCTCATGAACATTTACTGCTTAGGGTTGAAAAAGGAAATTGCACCTCACTGGTTATAAACAAAATGTTTCTTATTTTATTCTGAAACTTCTAGTTGGCCTGGCTCCCGTCTGCCTCTTCCTTAGCAGCTTGCATTCTCAATAATCTTTGGGAAGATTTGTTATAATGTCAAGTTTCATTGACGGTTTAACAGAGTTTGATGGGTGGTAGTGGCAATGGTACTTTTTTTCCTGTGCTGTTTTATAGGTTCAGTTCAGAAACTGAATCAAAACACAGGTAATCCTTGATTTACAACCAGCTGCTAATGACCAAAGTTATGACAGACCCTCAAAAAGCTACTTACAACATGGTTCCTAAATTATGGCCACTGAAGCACCTCTGCAATGGTTCGCTCTTATGACTGACCACTGGGATGCTGCAGCACCCCACTTATCTCCCCCATTCTCGCTCAACAGGTCCCTGCAGGCCTTGAATATATTTCCCACCCACCAGACCCCACCCTTCACTTATCTTTCAAAGATCTCCAGCACTCAGGTTGGAGAAAGAGGGTAGGCTACTCTATTTGTGGGTGCTCCAAAAATTGTGTCCATGTATGGGATCGCACCACATGGCCCAGGAGCAAAGAGGCCTGCTCTGATTTTTAACATAAGATGTGGACCACTGCAGAGCTCTCGTTGCTTCAGCAATCACCACAGTCAGCAGTATATAATATGGCCTATGAAGTAATACAAGTCAACTGTTATTCCATCCAAACACCTCAAGTCAGATGTACTACATACATCAGGGTGTCAAACTCGCGGCATCATGGCGGTATCACGTGATGTATCATGACTTTTTTCCCCTTCACTAAAACAGGCATGGGCGTGGCCAGCGCATGATGCATCTGGCCTGCAGCTGCGAGTTTGACATACATGAAATTCATTCTGAATTGTACAACTTACACTGGAAGAAGAGATAGACTAGACTAGTGGCAGAGAGATCTAAATTCAAATCTTGGTCAGCTATAGTCCCTGATGTTGGATGAGTTGCACGCCCTTGGGTCCAACCAACCTCAAAATCAACCATCATCACAAAATCATTTGTGTTGTAAATATAAAGGGTGAACTGTAAATTTAAGTCTGGGTATTATCATTATTTATTTATTTAACTCTGTTAAATAAATATGTATGTTTTTGTATTTTATATCTAAATATTACCATTTCTTTTATGTATTTTATTGCTTGCTGTTGTATTTGTTCTGTTTTCTTTTTACATCATTGGTCTTGAATTTTCCATAGTGAAGAATATGTACTTGTGGTGGTATTTTATGAGGCACTGCTGTATTTCACTGTTAGTGAAGTCAATTGGAGATATAAGAGATGGACTTTTAATTCCTTTGCTTTGGTTAATTTTTCAGGCTTTATAATGTAAAATCCTGCATATTATTTTTAATAAGGCCATAGTCTAAAGAGGGGGGGGGAGAAAAAAACACAATATACCTCATTGTTTGAAAAATAAAAGAGAATTACCTTCAAACTAGTTATTCAACCTTTCACCTTGTCTTTGTACACTCCTTTGTATACACAGCCTTATATTTAAACACTTTCAGGTTTGCTCTTCTACTTTTTGTATGGCTGATGAAAGCATAGCTATGCATTGCCTTTGCTGGAAGAAAGAATTGCCATAATCTCTTATTTATCTCTTTCATTGTTTGCCATCTTGGAAAATAAGATGTTGGAACAGGTGGGGCCTGACCTTTAGCTTTTTAACTCTTGGCTTTCAACTTAGGTGGTAATTACGTTAGAATTGAGAAAAAAGGGAGGGGGGATTAGGAAAGGTAGCCGTTTTTGGAAACATACACACTGCTATACAGGATATCCTAAATGGCTCCTCAGCTGTCCATTTTCTACCATTGAAGAAGTCAGGCAATGCTGGCATCCAATTGGATATGGAAAATGGAAATGAAATAAACCTAGGACAACAGACTACAGTTGTTTCTGAATTTGAAATTTTGGTTTGAAAGCCAACAGAAATATTTTCATTTTTAAAAAATGTTATTTTTCTTTTCCTGAGCTACTTTCTTCTCTGCTAAGGTTTTTTTTTTTTTTAAATAAATCCACTGATACATTGCTTCATGATTTTTCAAGTCACCTGAGGTAGAAATGTTTCTTGTCAGCTCCCTTCATGGCAAAGAAAGAAACAGGTAGCTCGGGGGGAGGGGGGAAACAATAATAAAAATTGTTTTTGCTACATGTGGCTGTTCAGCATATCAAGCAACTGTTTTCCACTGAACACAACTTGCCATAATGGAAGCTTACAGCAGACCTTCTAGAGAAAAGCTGGAAAAATCGGATGGACATTTTTATCTCCACTGAATAGCTCAGTGTTTATTAACGTTGGCAACTTTAGGTTATGTGGACTTCAATTTCCTGAATTCCCCAGCCAGCATCAGGGTACCTTGAAGCAAATAAAGTGTGGCAGCAAAACAGTAACGTCTGAGCTCACAAAAGCCAGAAAACATTATTTAGGATTTAAACCAGGAATATATGAATAAAGGTCACATTTACTGTGGTCTAGAGCAGTTTCTCAACCTCGGCCATTTTAAGATGTGCGGATTTCAGTTTGGTTAATTCTGGCAATTAAAGTCTGCACATGCCAAAGTGGCTAAGATTGAAAAACATTGGTCTAGAGGAAAGTAGTTGACAATATACTGTATGTTGCTGCTTTCCAGAAACTCTTAGTGGTCCATATTGATGATAAGGCAACTGGGCAATATGGAGGTGCTCTAGTTGATGAAAAATTTCTTGGAGCACTTTTTCAAGATTGCAAAAAAAAGAGGATGACTTCTAAATATCCCTTTCAGGAATGGAACAGATCTCTCCTGTTCTAATGAATGTGCAGAAAAATTGAAATATTTTAATATATTTTAAACTTGTTATACTGAAACATTGTCCCAGTCAAAATTATGAATTAAATCAATAAGTTGATAAAGGCAATGAATTTGCTTTTTCAAGTAGAAGGAGAAACTATTGCCTAACACAATATTTGAAAGGTCCTCTAAATGAATTGGATCTTCTCGTGGCCCATTTTGATCCTATAGTTGTCCCTTAAACATTATAGGCTTGTTCATTTTTTTTATTCAGACTTGCTGAAAACACACTCCATACATTCATTATTTCCTGAAGCATAACTGTATTATTCCCTTGAAGCAAAAGCACTGAGTCTTGTAGTACCTTAAAGACAAACCGATTGTAGCTAAAGCATCTGTCAAACATAATCCACTGATTAATAAGTAGGGAGGATCATCTATATTTAATGAGTGAATTTAAAGTGACATTCTAAATGCTGGCTTTTTCATTTGTTTCCATCTCAGTAAAAGGAGTGTCCTCAGTTTTCCAATATAGACATGACCCACTTTCTTTTATTAATTGGCATGTTGATTATTCTTGAGACTAGAAGGAGGACATTGTTTCAAAGCCAGGCCAAGCTCTGACCTTACTAAAACAGCAACTTGATTTTTTTTTTTTTTATAAAAAGCCAGTTACAAGTAGCAAACTATGTCACAAAGGTCTCCATGAGAGTCTTGGAAATGGTGTAGTGGATTTGAAGGGGAGGCATCAAGGAAAACTGTCACAATCAACAAAAGCTGAGAATGTTGTTCAGTCTAATTAAACTGTTAAATTGCTCTTGATGGATCACAATTCCATTATGGCAGTGGCTTCCAAACAGTTAAGTAAGTTTGTACTGATGGTTTTACACAAAAAAAGCATTTGCTTTTTAGAGGAAAGAAGACAAAATGTAAGTTTGAATTTTTCGTCCTGATCCTAAATGCATGAGCTTGGAAGTAATTATATGGAGTCTTACCTAAACATAGCCTTGACTACTAGGAGACATTTCCTAACAGTGAGAACAATTAAGCAGTGGAATGGTTTGCCTTCAGAAGTCCTGGTGCTCCTTCACTGGAGACTTTAAAGAAGAGATTGGACAGCCATTTGCCTGGAATGGCATAGGTCTCTTGCTTGTGCAGGACATTGGACTAGAAGACCTCCAAGATCCCTTCTGTTATGTCCTTATAAGGACATCCGCCCTGATTGGCTGCCAGCCATCGGGCGGGAGATTTGAATCCCTGTCTAGGGGCGGTGCGTCTGCCGGGAGCGAATATAAGGAGAGCTCCGGCAGCGCGCCAGGAGTCTTCTTTTACTTGTTACATTGTAAATAAAGCTGTTACATGTATCGAGCTGGTCACGTCTTCTGTTCCTGCGCCTGATCTAACACTGGCGACGAAGGACTAGAGAAGAGAACCTGAGAAAGACTCACGGCACGATCGCCCAAAGAGCTGAAGTCACTTCACCACAGCGACTTCCAGAATGGCCACCCCGCAAGCCCCGATGACCGCGCTGAACCCGTTCGACCCATCCCGGGAGAAGTGGAGGTCATACATGGTCCGATTCCGGCAGTTCCTGCGAGGCAATGGATACCAGAACCTCGATGATGAGAGGAAAAGAGCCCTCTTCCTGGCTCATTGCGGATCGGACGTCCTAGAGATGGCGATGGACCTCGTGGCACCCAGGGACATCGAGGAGATGTCCTGGAACGACCTGCAGGACGTCTTACAGGAGCACTATGCACCTACAGGCACCCCCATCGCAAACAGGTTCACCTTCCAGCAAAGAAACCAGCGGGAAGGTGAATCCATCAAAGAATTCGTGGCAGCGCTCCGCCAACTCGCTGCCAACTGTGAGTTCGACAATGTGGACAACGCCATCCGGGACCGCATTGTTTTTGGAATGCGAGATGTGGGGCTGCAAAAGAAATTCCTCAGCAGGAAGAGGATTCCGCTTAAAGACGTCCTCGACGAGGCAACAGCGGCAGAAACGTCCGAACAAGCAGCCGCTGCAATGGTAAAAGCAAGAGGGATCCATAAGATCCACAAATCGGGCCCGACCTCATCAGACGAGGCAACCACGCAATCCGAGTCTGATGAGGAAATGGCCGTCCACAAGGTGTCCCGCCCTCCCAGGCGGGAAACACCACAGCATGGCGACCGTGGAGAGCGATGCGGCAGCTGCAGAGGCGACCACCCCAGAGCAACCTGCAGATGGAGGGACGCGACCTGCCGCCGATGCCTGAAGAGGGGCCACATCGCCGAGGCCTGCAGAGCCACAGACCCAGCCCCGGAGCCGCCCAGACCGCGATTCCGGGAAAATCGCAAGGATAATCAGAGGACATCCAAACGGTCCTCAAACCAGTCCCGGCGCGGGGAGGAGGAATATCCCCGAAACAGAACGGTGCACCAGACCACCACCATTGCTCACACAAGCGACGAGGGGACCACCAAGTTCCACGTGACGCTGCTAGCAGAGGGGTCGCCTTGCAAGATGGAGGTAGACTCCGGATCCGCATTCTCCATCATGGACTGGCAGCACCTACAACAGCTGAAACCGGCATACAAAAGGACCCAACTGAAAGCCCCGAAAGACAAACTTGTGGATTTCAACGGGAACCCCATTGAAATCCTAGGCAGAGCCACCATCCACGTGAAGTACAATGACTTCAACGGGAAGCTACCCATCACCATTGTGCAGCACAGCCGACCGAACCTGTTGGGTGTGGAGTGGTTCAAGCCGCTAGGACTTTCACTTCAGGGCATCCACGAGATCCGTAGGGACGAACTCGACTCCATCATCGAAGAGTTCAAGGAAGTCTTCGATGGTAAGCTGGGGAAATTTGTGGGGAGGCCAATCTCCTTTAATCTGGACAAGGGAATCACCCCAATCAGGCTCAAGCCCCGCCGAGTTCCATTTGCCCTGCGGCCTAAGGTAGATGAACAGCTGGATAAGCTGATCGCCCAGGGCGTCCTGGAACCGATCGATCATGCCTCATGGGAGACCCCCATTGTGACCCCCCTGAAGCATAATGGGTCTGTGCGCATCTGTGCTGACTACCGTTGTACCATCAACAAGGCGTTGGCACAGAGCGCATACCCAGTCCCAGTGGTGCAACATCTGCTGCATTCCCTGGGATCTGGATCAATTTTCGCGAAACTGGACCTGGCCCAGGCTTACCAGCAACTGCCAGTGGATGACAAAACGGCGGAGGCCCAAACGATTGTCACGCACAGAGGGGCATTTAAATGTAACCGCCTCCAATTTGGAGTCAGCGCTGCCCCTGGCATCTTCCAATCCATGATGGAACGCCTTCTCCAAGGCGTTCCAGGGGTGGTGCCTTACTTCGATGATGTGCTCATCTCCGGTGACTCAAGAGCCCAACTCCTTGAAAGGCTCAGGCTTGTCCTGCAGCGGTTCAAGGCCAAGGGTTTGAGGGTCAGGCGGGACAAGTGCATCATAGGAGTACAGGAAGTCGAGTTCCTGGGCTTCCTCATTGATAGCACAGGCATACACCCCACCAAATCAAAAGTGGAAGCAATCCATGAAGCTCCCAGCCCAAAAAACAAAACGGAGCTTCAGGCTTTCCTTGGGTTGCTCAACTTCTACGCCATTTTCTTAAAACAGAAAGCCACAGTTGCTGAGCCACTCCACCGCCTGCTGGGGAAATCGGCTTCCTGGAAGTGGGGCCAGGAAGAGGAAGCAGCATTCCGGGCCATCAAAGGACTATTGACGTCCAAAAGCGTCCTCATCCAATACAGCGAGACGCTCCCCATCAGACTGACCTGCGACGCGTCGCCTTACGGGGTGGGGGCAGTTCTCAGCCACGAACTGCCCAATGGCTCGGAAGCCCCAATCGCGTACTTCTCAAAGACTATGTCCGGCGCAGAACGGAACTATAGCCAGCTGGACAAAGAAGCCCTGGCCATCGTGGCCGGAGTGAAGCGCTTCCACGAATACCTCTACGGAAGACGCTTCACCATAGTCACAGACCACAAGCCTCTCCTGGGACTCCTCGCAGGCGACCAACCAACCCCGACCTTCATGTCCCCAAGAATGACGAGATGGGCCATCTTCCTAGCTGGCTACTCCTATAGGCTCGTGCACCAGCCAGGCACAGCCATAGGGAACGCTGACGCCCTCAGCAGATGCCCGTCGAAGAAGCCGGTCGAGGACCCAGCCCCCACGCTCCACCTACTTCACATTGATGACGACGCCAGCTGCCCGGTGTCATCCGCAGATGTGGCCGTCCACACCCAAAAGGACCCCACACTCCGCCAAGTGAAGTCATGGATCCTCAGAGGGTGGCCAGCAGAAAAGCCAGAGGAAAGGTTCAGCCCGTTCGCCAGGAAACAGGAGGAGCTGTCCACCATCAAAGGCTGTCTGCTATGGGGAGACAGGGTGCTGATTCCAAGCACTCTGCAACGGCGGACGCTAGAAACCTTACACAAGGGGCATCCGGGCATCGTCCGCATGAAGGCCCTGGCACGGAGTTATGTCTGGTGGCCCTCCATGGACAGAGACATTGAACAATGGGTCTCCAGATGTGACCCGTGCCAAGAAGTCCGCCCAGCGCCACCGCAATCCGAAGTCGCGAAGTGGGAGACCCCCAGCAACCCCTGGTCGAGGATCCACATTGACTTCGCGGGTCCGATGCAAGGGCGACACCTCCTCATCGTGGTAGATGCCTTCTCCAAATGGCTCGAGGTGGTGCCCATGGCATCTACCACAACAGACGCTACGATCCGAGCCCTGCGCCGCCTGTTTGCCACACATGGTCTACCGGATGTGCTGGTCTCAGACAACGGCCCCCAGCTCACATCCCTGGCCATGGAGTCCTTCCTGGCAGGACTGGGCATCCGCCACGCCCTGTCCGCCCCTTACAGGCCGGCCGGAAACGGACAAGCCGAACGCATGGTCCGACTGACCAAAGAGGCCCTCACCAAGATGGGCCCGGGGGACTGGCAAGAGCGCATAGACAATTTCCTCCTCACACAGCACATCACGCCACACGCCACCACCCACAAGAGCCCGGCCGAACTGTTGATGGGCAGAAGATTGAGGTCACCCTTGGACCGGCTGCACCCCCAATACAGCCCGGAAGTGACCGCAACCGCCAGCCGCCCGCTTCGCGCCTTCAGCAACGGAGATTCAATCTTCGCGCTAAACTTTAGCGGCTCTCCTAAATGGCTGAAGGGGAAAATTGCCAGCACAACCGGCCCCAAATCCTACATCGTCGAGTTGGAAGATGGACAGTTCACGAGACGCCACATCGACCAACTCCGAAAAAGGTGGGGGGGGCACATGAAAACCAGCCTGACGAGGGAGGCCTACAACACCCCGACGAGGTAGGCCTCCAACACCCCGGCGAGGTAGGCCTACCACACCCAGACCAGGTAGGCCTACAACACCCCGACGAGGTAGGCCTACAACACCCTGACGAGGTAGGCCTACCACACCCCTGCGAGGCAGAGCAGCACCACCCCGACAAGGTTGGCCCAGCCCACTACCAGATGCTGTCACATCGGCAGCCCAGCGAGGTAGACCGGGGCCAGCCGCACGGGGGATGGCAACACCAACCCAGCCAGGTGGGCACCGGGCACGGCAAGGCCAGGGACCACCAACCCAGCCCGCAGGTAGACCGGGACCTGCCCAGAGGAGGAGCAGCGCACCCCACCAGTTACAGCAGCCTATGCCAGCCCAGCCAGGGAGACTGCAGTTCCAGGCGAGTAGACCGGGATCCAGCCAAGATGGGCACCCCACGACCCACGGGCGAGGGTGGCACACGGCTCACCGACGTGGGGGACCCCCGCCCATCACGGAAGACAGCCAACAAACGACACCCCGACCCGGATGACCCCAGGCACCACCCGACGGTAGACCAGGGACTAGGGGGAAGGGAAAGCCGACAACAACCCGGCCAGGTAGACCTGCACCACCCCGGCAGGGGAGACCTCCGCCGCCCCGCAGAGGTAGTGCCGCAACAACAGCCCGACCAGGTCGACCACCACCGACCAGACGGGGTAGACCAACGCCAGCCCGACCTAGCAGACCAACGCCACCCCTGCGAGGTCGGACAACGCAACACAGGCCAGCACCACCCACAGCCGGCGGGCCGGTCCAGAGGGCACCAAACAGAACCACCACCCACCCAGCACCAGGCCGAACCGCAACCGAACCGCAGCGCCCGGGAGACCAGGGAGGAGCAAACGATGGACTTACCGAGACTCAGACGCTCTTCCCGGGTCGGAACCGAGCCACCGAGACGAGGCGACAGATCCACAGGCCAGGAAGAAGACCACCAGAACCAGCCATCCAAGGTCTGCGGTCCGGCCGGAGGCGCTGGGGGTGACCCCGCTCACTCGACAGCCGAACCAAGCCCGGTTCCGGAGAGGGAGCCGGGAGACGACAGAGCCCCGCCCATCCAGGTCGGAGACGGAGAACAAGTGAGACTGCGCAGGTCAGCTAGGGTGCCGAGGCGTCCTACGTACCTGCGTGACTACGTGACTTTTGTGAACGAGATTTGACAGTTCAGACTAAGGGGGGAGGAGTGTTATGTCCTTATAAGGACATCCGCCCTGATTGGCTGCCAGCCATCGGGCGGGAGATTTGAATCCCTGTCTAGGGGCGGTGCGTCTGCCGGGAGCGAATATAAGGAGAGCTCCGGCAGCGCGCCAGGAGTCTTCTTTTACTTGTTACATTGTAAATAAAGCTGTTACATGTATCGAGCTGGTCACGTCTTCTGTTCCTGCGCCTGATCTAACACCTTCCAACTCTGTTATTCTGTTATTTTGTTAAATTAGGAATTATTATTTCATATTACTTGCCATTCAAGCAGGATAAAATCCGTAAAAGAAGAGATAAGAGGCAGAGCATAATACTGTTTGGTTTTTAATGTACTAGTCTTAAACATTTTAGGATTTTAGTAGCATGATAAAAAAAAAAGATATTCTTAATTTTAAATACATTGTGTTGCCTTATAGTGGGTTGTAACAGCTGCCTATCTATTCTCGTTATCAGCTGTACTAATCTTCATAAACATGCTACCAATCACATGGATGCCCAAGGACTTTTTCAGGGATTCCAAAAAGTCAAAATGGCGCAGCAACCATGTGATTGAAGCCCCATTCTTCCACATCCTTAAGAAAGATGGGAAACTTTGATTGCATGATTGTGGATTCTTTCTTAACTGTTTTCATCCCCCCCCCCAAATGCCATTGCACCTACATATAATGGGCCAATTGCATCCTGGACTGGGAGGCCTTGCTCACAGTCACTCATTCCTTGGTCACCTTGCATTTGGATTACTCCAATGCATTCTACATAGCATTGCCCTTGAAGACCACCCAGAAACGTCAATTGGTGCAGAATGACCCATGTGCTCAGTAATGAGGGCGGGGTAGTTTTGGCCATGTAACATATTTGTTGCATGAGCTGCATTGGTTTCCAGTTTCTTTTTGAGTGCAATTCTAGGTGCTGGTCATCATCTTTAAAGCCCTATATGGAATAGGGCCAGGTTGCCTGTGGGATTGCCTTTCCCTAAGGACATCTATCTATCCTTTCAGATCATTTAGGATAGATTCACTGCTAGTCTGGATCCGTTCCAGTCAGGCTTCAGGCCTGGGCACAGCACGGAAGTGGCATTGGTTGCGTTGGTTGATGATCTCTGGAGGGCTCAGGACAGGGGTTGCTCCTCTGTCCTGGTCCTGTTAGATCTCTCAACGGCTTTTGATACCATCGACCATGGTATCTTGCTGCACTGGTTGGAGGAGTTGGGGGTGGGGGGCACCGTGTTATGGTAGTTCTCCTCCTTTCTCTCCGACCGGTCGCAGTCTGTGTTGATGGGGGGACAGAGGTTGACCCCGAAGTGCCTTATATGTGGGGTGCCACAGGGGTCAGTCCTCTCACCCCTTCTGTTCAACATTTATGTAAAACCGCTGGGCGAGATCATCTGTGGTTTCAGGATGAAGTACCATCAGTACGCTGATGACACTAAGCTGTACATCTCCACCCCGGACCACCCCAATGATGCCCTTGAAGTGATGTCCCGATGCCTGGAAGCTGTGCGGATCTGGATGGGGAGAAACAGGCTCAGGCTCAACCCATCCAAGACCGAGTGGCTGTGGTTTCTGGCATCCCGATATAGTCAGTTGGCACCATCACTGACTATTGGGGGCGAGTCGTTAGCCCCCACGGAGAGGGCTCGCAACTTGGGTGTCCTCCTGGACTCATGGCTGTCTTTAGAAGAGTACTTGATGGCTGTGGCCGGGGGGACTTGTCGTCAGGTCCGTCTGAATCGCCAGTCCGTCTGAATCCCTTTCTGGATCGGGACTCCTTAAGCACGGTCACTCATGCCCTCGTCACTTCCCGCCTGGACTACTGCAATGCTCTCTACATGGGGCTCCCCTTGAGGAGCACCCAGAGGCTTCAACTGGTGCAGAGTGCAGCCGTGCGGGTGGTTACGGGAGCGACGTGCGTTTCCATGTAACACCTCTCCTGCGTGAGCTGCACTGGCTCCTGGTGGTCTTCTGGGTGCGCTTCATTGTTCTGGTTACCACCTTTAGAGCACTCCATGGCTTAGGACCTGGATACTTACAGGACCACCTGCTGCCACCAATAGCCTCTCACCAGCCAGTACGCTCTCACAGAGAGGGGCTCCTCAGGGTGCCGTTGGCCAAACAGTGTTGGCTGGCGGCCCCCAGGGGGAGAGCCTTCTCTGTGGGGGCACCTGTTATCTGGAATGAGCTCCCCCGGAGATACGGAGGATCCTGGATTTACGCACCTTCTGCCGTGCCCTCAAGACCTTTTTATTCCAACAGACTGGCCTAACTTTCCCTTTTAAACGGTATATGAGTAATTTTAAATCTGTTTTTAAATATGGGGATGTTTTAATTCGTCTCGGGCCAAATTGTTTAATATGTTTTTATACTGTTTTAAATTTTATAATCTGTGTGTTTTATCTTTTTGGCTGTTCACCGCCCTGAGTCCTTCGGGAGTAGGGCGGTATATAAATCTAATAAAATAAAATAAATAAAATAAAATAAAATAAAATAAAATAAAATAAAATAAAATAAAATAAAATAAATAAATAAAATAATAAAATAAAATAAAATAAAATAAAATAAAATAAAATAATAAAATAAAATAATAAAATAAAATAAAATAATAAAATAATAAAATAAAATAAAATAAAATAAAATAAAATAAATAAAATAAAATAAAATAAAATAAAATAAAATAAAATAAAATAAAATAAAATAAAATAAAATAAAATAATAAAATAAATAAATAAATAGTCCCTTTCCCTAAATATTGCCATCTGCTGGGAGCTAGGAAGCATGCCCTTTCCATGGCAGCCCTTGCCCTATGGAACATTCTGCCCCCTGAAGTTTGGCAGGCCTCTACCCTCCTAGCCTTTCCTAAAGCTTTGAAGATCTGGCTTTTCCCCCAAGCATTGGGATAAGATTGGATAACTGCACATTTGAAGTTTAACTTGGCACCAGGACTTTGTTGTTTTTTAATGTTTAATCTGTTTAGTTTTATAGTTTTAATCCAATTTTATATGTTTTAACTTTTGACTGGGAGCTGCCCAGAGTTGATCAAAAGATGGGCAACTACGTAAATATTTTAAATAAATAAAAATGGGCTGTTAGAATAAACTTGCAGAACAGGAGGAAGAACCACAATCAAGACAACAATCACATAAATAAAAACTGAATCCAAAGCAAAAATGTAATTTGAGAAAATTCAGACTTCCCTAATTCTCTTGTAAATAAAACGAGGGGGAGAGGCATATCCTGACATGCAAGATTCTGTTACTATAACCCTATAATAAAAGTAGTGTTAATAGCCATAACTTTGGTAGGCTAGTCTTGTCCAGCTCAAAGGCCTGACACTAGTAGGGACCTGGGTGAAGAAGACTGGCACAGTCTTACTAGCATCAACTCTCTCTAGCATTTCAGGGCAGTCATTTATCACCAACTGAGGCTAAATACATTTACAAAGCAGATACTTCATTATGGTGTCCTCCCTTGTCATTATTTTAAGATGGATTAGATAATGAGGTTTGAAAAGAAAAGAGCAACATTAAGGACCACAGTGAAGTTGATAAATTTAGATTGGAATGCAAATAACCTTATCCAGATAGAAACCTGTTGGGAAGAATAGGACTTAGTCTTAATTAGATACACACAAATTGCACTGCTCAAGTTGTAGTCCTGTATTGTTGAAGATAAGTTCCACTAATACATTGGCCTTTCTTTTGAGTAACCCTTTTGGTATTCTGCAATAGAGAGACAAAATGAAAATGTCAGTTTTTAAATGTAATATAAAAAGAGGTAATGTTCAGGATTGATAAGAAGTTTTGTAATTCAGTCATAATATTTCATGTTAAAAATACTGCTTAATTTGATATGTACTATATAATAAAAAATCTGGATGTTCATTGAATCCAATAAAGACCATTTCTTTTGTTCTTTATCATAAAAAATCTACTCCCCGACAAAACAACCAAGTCAATGCATGAGATGTCCTATTCTGGCTTTTTGTTTTTCATGTTTTAGCTCTATTGAATGAGTGAGTAATGAAAGGATAAGTGTTGAGAAGCAATTCACCTCTCATTTTGAATGCTCAGTAAGTTTGTCACAGAGGAAGAGGTCAAGAGGGTTGAGGTTTCTTTTCAGGGAAAAACAATTCATTGATGGTTATATTGCCAAGCCCTTCCCCCACCCAAATACTGGAAGCATTCCTGATAATGCATCACAGTGCATCACACTTTGCATATACTTTTGTGTTTTGGAAATGAGGGTAAAGCTATGACTGTCTTTACTCTGTCTTCATTGGCATGGCAAAGGCATTTGACACCATAAACAGGCAGGGTCTGTGGATCATCCTGACATGTTATCAATGCCTGAGGAAATTTGTGAAGTTGATTCAGCTATTCTATGATGGAATGATAGGACAGTTTCTTTACAACATGATACATCAGCTGCATTTACTATTTTCAATGAGGCAAATCAGGGTTGTGTGCTAGCCCCAATCCTATTCAATCTGTTCTTTGCTTGCATGTTGTCATATGCTATCCAAGATCTGAAAGAATATACATCAGGTACCAATTGAATAGCTGTCTCTTGGTCCTCTAAGTGCCTCCATACAATCATTCAAAAAATCCTCTTTGCTGGTGACTATGCATTTCTGGCTCACAAGGACAGTGACCTACAGTTGATGCTGAACAAATTCTCAGATTCCTCTATGCTTTTCAGTCTGACTATCAGCCTGAACAGGACTGAAATACATTATGAACCTATGCCAAATACCAAGTCCATAGAATTAAAAAATCATTGTTAATGGGATTCAGCTGATAAATATAAATACCATATTTTTCAGAGTATAAGATGCACTGGAGTATAAGACGCAACTTAGTTTTTCAGGAGGAAAATAGGGGGAAAAGAATCTGCATACCAGGTATTCATCTGGCTAGCGTCCTTAGTCTGGTCAGCTTCAGCACATTAATTTGCTGGTTTTGAGTGTGCGCGCATGCTTTTTATCCCCTACTTGGGGATAAAAAACAGCTTCTAAAGCACAGCTGAAAGTCAGAGGGAAGATCGCTTCACTCACTAGCACCTTGTTAGGGCTGGAAAAAAGTTTCAAAAAAGCTACATTTGGAGTATAAGATGCACTCAAATTTTCAGCCTCTTTTAGGGGAGAAAAAGTGTGTCTTATACTCCGAAAAATATGGTAACTTCAAATACTTGGGAAGCATAATCTTGAGTGATGGATCTTTGGACAAAGAAATTGACTCCAGGATCAGCAAGTTTAGCTAGGCACTGAGATGGCTGTGTACCAGTGTGGTCAATCAATACACCATCCATGTCTACTCAAAGTTGAAAAGTCTACAGAGCTGCGGTTATCCCATCTCTACTAAATGGATGTTAGTCCTGGATTCTATACCAAAGGCATATCAAACATCTGGATAGATTTTACATATATACTCTCAGCTCCATCCTTGAAATTTGTTGACAAAGTAATATCTCCAGTCTACAAATCTTGGATCACCTGAGTCCACCAGCATTGAATTCCTGATTATTAGAGCTCAGGTGGGTGGAACATATTATCAGAATGGATGACTACTATATGCCTTGCCAGTTGCTCTATAGTGTGCTGGAGTCTGGGAGGAGACCTCAAAATCCACCATGCAAGCACTACAAAGATGCTTTGAAAGAAACCCTACCCCAATGTGATATCCAGCAAGAGAACTAGAAGTTGCAGTTGCTGAAAGAACCCATTCGTACTATGAAATCTCCACCAGCTTTGAAGATAGGTGCTGCCAAAAACTGATAGAAAACTGAAAATGGTGTCAGAGAATAACACCCACACCCTCTACAATGGACTTTCTGTGCCCCCATTGTGCTAGATTCTGCATTTCCAGATTGGGACTGCAGAGCCATCTCCATGTCTGTAGATTAACTGCACAACAGCATGTCTTCTTTGAATCTGAAGGATTACTATATCCTATGTGAATCAGTGCAATGCACACAGAGTATTCAGATACCAAAGAGGCTTGTTAGAGTTAGAAGCAGAATGTTTACTATTTTTAAGGAGTTTAGGATAGAGTCCAAGAGAAGATTTATCACTGATTTTATTTTGGCTTTGAGATCAAACATGGGTTAGCTGCTGTATTTTAGATGCCAAACTACCTTATTTTCTTAGGCACAAATAAAAAATTATGTTCTATAGTAAGAACTTACATTCCAGTGTGTTTCTAGTTAATGAGGTTGATATGTTTAATTTTGCCATGTTTTATGCTATTAAAATTATACTAACATCAAAGGGCTTTTAGTGTTCTCTAGTCTATGTTTAGAATCTTTAATTTACAGTCCTGGGAAACTCAAGAGATATTAGTGCATATTTTGTGCCAAGGGAATAATATGTATTTTAAAAAATGAAAATGAAAGCAAGGAATTTTTGAAGTGGTTATCCACAATTTTTCCTCTAAACATGCCAGGAATAATGGTAACATTTCTTCCACAATCTGTAAACCAGTTTCCACCAAAAATCCCATGAGAAGAAAACACACAGCCCTTGTGACACTACAAATCTTCTTTCATTTCAATCATTATCTGAAATCACGAGGGATAATCCTAGATAAATTTTTGTTCATTTAGAAGATGACAGCATAACATAAATCCATCTTTGTTAACCCAGACCATCTCAATCAAATCTACTATGGGTATCTGTGGAAGTGGATTTATGAGACTGCTGTGGAACAGACGATAGCATTGAATGCGGTCCATTAACACCTTCCTTTTTCTGCCCCAAAATTTGCATGTATCCAAACAGTTATTTATGACAACTGTATCAGGAAATGAATATTTATGAAAGTTATGACAAAAGAGGAATCTTAAAGCTTATTTGTAAAAAATTCTGAATCAAGAATATTATGTAATAGTGAATGACAGAAGGGAAATGTGTGTAAATTAAAGAATTTATAAGTTTATAACCATAAGCTTCGCCTGTTTGTTTGTTTGTTTCTTTGCTTGCTTTCAGGGTTTTATAGTGTTAAAACTATTTTAATGTTCTCTAATGAATTCTTTTGGATGCTTTGGAAGAAAGAACAGTAGCAATAATATTAAATATTGTATGAAATAATTCCATTGATAAAGGAAAATTGTGAAAAATATAGGGTGTTTTTTTTAAAGGCTATACAATAACAGCAATGAATGGGCCAAAGTCCTGACTTACAATATTTATACTGAGCTGCATAATATGTTAATTTTCAATTGCTAAGAAAAAAAAAATAGAATTTAGAGCTAGAATTACTATCTCAACGCCTTTGCTTTTTCAGCATTATCTCCCAAGTGTACTGGGGAGTGTGCAATCTTCATACTGTAGTTTGAAATATTGGCTATTTCCTGTGTCCATTATTAGTAATGTTATTTCAACATGAAGGTTTCTTTAACCTTTACTTCACCTATAAATAATACTGCTTCCTTTAACTCAGCAAATCATGGATTAAGCAGTTGTACATTTATATCAGTGGGGCAGGGGGACAGAAAATTAGAAGTTGGAAAGTATAATAGTAACATCTCCTGTTCAGTGATTTTTATTTTAAATATAAACGGGAATAGATCATTTTTAGGGATATGTGCCAATGTTCATAGATCTCCACTATGTAACATATATTTGAAATGCAAGATTGCAAAATTGATTAATGCTGGCTCAAATTGATTGTTGTTGTTTTTTCATTACAAATATATAGACCAAATCAGTTTCTGGTTAAAGTTCATGTTATAAATCAGAAGTTTCCAACCACTGTGCTGTGGCATAGGGGTGTGCAGTGAAATGTCTGCAGGTGTGCCACATTAGTGACCCACAAGTAAATGATAGGAAGTGCTGTGCAGCTGTGTAGCCAGAACTCTGCTTCCATGACATCACCAGGAATGATCACTTCCATTTCTCCTCCTGATTCTCTGTAACATCATATAACTTCTGGTTTCATGATATGGAAGTCCCATCTATGAAACTATGAGATGAAAAATGCTGAAAACTACTGTGATAAATTGTAGGTTATTCATCTAACTGCCTTTTTAATGGCAATTCTTTATGACAGAACATCTCATTTTACTTATAAATAATACCATAAAGTTATAAATAAATGTTTTTATAACCTATAATAAAAAACACAAAGCATCTATACAAACATTTCCTTCAGATGATCAGCCAACCCATGAAATTAGCATAACTGAAGATGTCTGAAATGTGCTACAAACTAGATGGAAGTCTGTAAAAGAAACTAGAACTACACATTGTTTTGATTAGGAACATGTATACCTGTAAGCATTACCCCACTTTAAAACAACCATGTCTTATTAAAGCAGCAGTGTCTTTAAGGTTTTTTCCAACTGGGTCCCATGGAATCTTAGGCTTCCATAAAATCTTGGGATTCTGTGAAAGACTAAGGGCAATCAGCTAAGCAATCAACTAATTTAATATATTATTTTAGCAAATTATTACAAGCATATTTCATTTTATTTCTACTAATCTATCACTAGAGCTGCACCTCTTGTTCGAGTTTCAGGATTATTTATTTTTAAGCCAACAGGCTCTGACCCTTGAAAATATTTGAAAGGCCATTACAGTACTTCTTCTGAACCATTATTTTCAAGCATTCTAATAGAAACAAAATGGAAGTAAAAACCTGTTCTTGTGTCATGGGTACTCAGTAACTTAGTGAAGAACTTCATAAGAAAAAACTTTACATAATGAGGAAAAGTGGGAAGGAATGAAATGATGCTTGCTTGCCTCAGACAATACAAGTATGATTACTGACCTCAGTTCTTTTTGGCAGCTGTGTGTGTGTGTGTAAGAGAGAGAGAGAGAGAGAGAGAGAGAATGTAGTCATATATAGGTGTGTACAAGTACAGAAATAAGCTTATTTTCTGGAAGTGGAATTCTATCTAACCAGGATCCCTTATGGAATAAAAGAGCTCTGAGTTCTACACTATGTTGAATTATATCTTGTGCTTTCTTAAAACCACACTGCACACCCTTATGCCACCATCTTATTCCCAGAGCTCTTGAGATTTGTGTCTCGGGGGGTTTTGTGAGCTTATTTTATTGTTACATGGGGTAATAGTGTTTTCAGTTTCATATCTGTTTATTATTCTGAAGGTTCCCTGTCTGCCCACTCTTCCCAATCTATGGTTCCCTTATGAAACTTTCCTTTGGGAATTCATAGAAGTATGGAGAGAGGGAATTGTACATTGAAAGACAGAACATTCATACATAAGCAACCTTGGCCAGCATTTTCTAGCCATAAGAATGTCACTGAAGTACTCTTCTACCTTGGAAGAAACTTTGAAAGCAAACTCTCTTTCATCAGAGTTGAGGAAGAAACGAGGGGGGGAGGGAATACAGGAGAATGTTTCTACATGGGATTTTTTTTTTCGATCCAGGTTTTTATATAGAGGGAAGAGTTTTCTAGAGGGCCATACTGCATGGTTCATCACCATTGGGTAGAAAATATTGATCTTCCCTTCACCCAGTCACTGACCTTGTTAGCAATTCTATTAACTCTGTATCACCAATACTGCCAGCTATCTGATTAACAGCAGGTCTATCTCAGTTGTGATACTGCCACAATCCTCTGCTGGCTGTGAAAAACATAAGAGTAGCAAACAGGGTAGTAGAGTTGCAAGGCATAAGAAAGGATTCAGAGATTGAGGCTATAAAAAGCAGACATGTGGAATAAATGAAATTCAATCTCTTACTGGCATATAATGTTTCCTTTTTGTCCCAAGGCTCTGTTTACTCAGGAAACACACATTGCAACAGAATGGGCTGTTCCAGTTTGAAATATATACATGGAATAGCATTTTAGCAATATCTTGGAATTTTACATTTTACCCCACAGATGATACCAGGGGCATTGGGGGAGGGGGGGAGGGAAAGGTGTTGGAAAAAAATCAAAGTGGCAAATCCATGTTTGAAGCCACACCTTTTTAAACATCATTGCAAGTCTAACACATGCACAAAGGAGCTTCAATCAGATAGTCACAGTTATCATCTCAACTTCTTTTAATTCTTTTAAAAATAATGGCAGGAAAAAAAACAGGAAGAGAACAAAGACACACATAAAAAGTACTTTTAAAAAGTGTTTTACCATCTAGACTTCTTTACCTTCTCTCTCACACATAAACA
Source organism: Pituophis catenifer annectens (assembly GCF_029215685.1). Taxonomy (NCBI): domain Eukaryota; kingdom Metazoa; phylum Chordata; class Lepidosauria; order Squamata; family Colubridae; genus Pituophis; species Pituophis catenifer. Next base: position 43,313,819 of record NW_027256881.1, read on the forward strand.
CCTCCAGAATGGGGATTATAGTAGATCAGAATTCTTTTTCTCACCTACTTTTCATTTCATGGCACTTAATATTTATCAATTTAAAAAAAAAAAAAGCATTTACAACCCACCCTTCAGTCTGGAAAGCTGCCAAAGCAGCTTATATAATAATGAATCAAAGAACCTCTCCCTCAGCTTTCAAGTCTTTTCACAAAAATCAAAGAAGGAGCAGTGGGTGGGGATATTTTATCATTTTGAAAATGGCTAGCTCTGAGGAAAACAAGCTGCTCAAGGAAGCCCATCAGCTGCACAGCAGACAATTCTATTGTTCTTCCCTGCAAAAATAGTTAGGTCATTTGGCCTTTATCAAGAGCAACTCTCCCCACATTCCCAGCCCAGCTGTACTTAGCAATGCCTGTTAGCTTTTTCCTGACAAGGAACACACACTACTGCAACATTATTTACTATTGACTTGACAAAGAGATTAAACCAGATCTTTGGTGTGAAACTTGACAAGGTTGAAACTTGCCTTCCAGCTTTGCAATTAAATTCCAACCCACTAAAAGGGTCTCCTGTCAACTTGCAATCTAGTTGCATCTTATTCCTACCCTCTCTTCCCTTGTCAAATTCAAAACAGGTAGTCTTTGTTTAATGACTACCTATTTTAGTCACTAAGCACTAAGATTTTTGCAGATGTTTGTAAAGCAAAGGAAAACTGAAGTAAGATTGTAAGCACAATCATGATTTCACTTAGCAATCTCTTTGCTCAACTATCAAATTACATAGTTGCTAAACGAAGACTACCTGTGTGGTTTGCAGATATTGGGGCAAGTTGTCAAAGACTGAGAGTTTGTTTTACTAGATGTTTACTAGAGTTTACTAGATGTTTACTAGAGTTTGTTTTACTAGATGAAGACCCGCCAGAAAAAAAAAATTACACAGAGTAGCCAGAATTCTAATCCACATTTCATTTTAATAGAAGCAGAGTGCAGTATCTGCACATTGTTATACAGCCTTTCATTATTATTACTTTAGCAAAATAAAGCCAGGAATAGTTATGATTATATTATTAATGAAAGTTTATGGCAGTTCTAAAATGGAAATAAAAAACATATTATTCAACAAACTGGCAACTTAACTAACCATAAAAACTATTACAAAAGGGGAAAAACACTACTCTGTAAGATTTCATCTAATAAGATCAGAGTATGTGTGGGTGGCCTTTTGGACTGTGTACTTGCAAAAAAATGAGAGTGGGGGGACCTTAAGCAACAGGGATATCAAGCATTATTTTCTTTTGTCTTCAGGTTTTCATATTTATCTTCTTTTTTCTGTTTCTTCATTGGGGGGGTGGGGGGAACCTTTTCAGCCAGGTACTTTCAGGAACAAAATATAACTCTTTCCAAACTTTCCTAGTTCTTAAGAATCTTTGCTGGATAAATATAAGTGCCAAGGTCCCAAATTGGATAGATGCAATGCAAGACAAATCTGTTAAAACTATCAATGGAAATGCCTCTCCAAATTCAAGATCATATAGACCCCATCAAATTAGATCAGGTTTTGATCAAAAAGGGGAACACTTTCTTATCCCAAATTATTATATTCTCCACTTGCCCAAATTGTAACTAGAGTGAAAATGAAGCTTTCTTATTCTGCAATATTTTGATCATGGCAAAAACCAACAAATAATGCTACTCAAGTTACAATGGAGGAGCAACATTAAGAGGAGAGGGGAGGGGAGGGAGGAGCACTGGCTCAAATTCTTTAGTTCATCACAATATTGAAGATATCTTTCTTCTAGTAAATTGTACTAATAAATATAAAGTTACTAACTATCAGGTACATTTCTGCCCATTCATTAACTGCTATCAGCAGAAATATCATGGTGTAGATCATAATCTCAATCCAGAGTTCTGCAACTCAGAACATACATCTTCCAAATTACGGAGTGAATTAAACCACATACCCTCCCTTTAACTAGTCCTCCAGGGCCACACGCAATCTCAACAGTTTCCAGATTTCTAATTGTTTGTTTGTTTTTGCAAATGTGGCATTTCTGTTTACGAGAAGTGAGGGAGGTTGCAGAAGTGCTATTGTTTCACTTTGAACTCAGTTACGGTCAATAACTGAGCACTTATTGGTTAAATGTCAACTTCATTCACTTCTTAGCCAAAGAGAGCATACTCTGATTGGCTGTTTGTTCTCAACAGATGCTACAGATTCACATACAGAAATGCACATAATATCTTGCTCGTTTTCACAGTTAGAATCACTCTGATCAGATTCACATGAAGAACCTTGTTATCTGAAAGTATCTGATACCATATAATTCCTATTATTTAGGCTCTTGACAATTCTCTTGGTTAGTCTTTGATTATACTGAACGTGATCTTACAGGGAGGTTTTCCCCCTTAGTCCCAATATTTCTTAAAAGTTAACCAAAAATGGAAATCCAGAATATTTCTTACAGAAAATTCTCTAATTTTTCTTAGTAATTTTCTCCATCTTCTGAAGTAAAATGTTTGGCTTTCAAATAGCAGCAGTATTAGGACAATGTTCTTATAAAAATAATAGGAAAAGTAAGTTGGAAGATGGCAGTCTGCAAAACAAAGCATCAGATTTTAACATTCTCTTTATTCGATTGATCACTGTCCCATAAGATCTCACAGAGAATAAAGCATTCTAGAGATTGGTTCACCTTTTGAGATGGGCTATGCTCACTGTAGTGGACATTTTGTCAATAGGCAAAGGTTTAATGGCAGCCATTGTGGGCTAAACCTACCACATGTACTAACAAAGATCCAAAACATTTTTCTCCCAATAGTTAAGTACATAAGTGTTTTTCCAGCCCATGAATTAGAAAACTGCTTTGTGCTATATGAGATAGTATTCCTCCTAGAATAAACATCACTGGGAAGTTTGCCTTGATTCCATTCTATGAAAGCATAGGTTGCTTCAATTACTGTACAAGTGAGTGAATGATGCACCACCTATGAACCTACCTGGATCAGTATAGACTAGCCCCAGTAATCTATCCCTTTTTTAAAAAAATCCCAATTTTGTGTTTATAGCTTAAGGATTGTTGATATAATTATTTAATAATTTCATATTGTTTTCTTGTGAACCCTTCTGGCCTCCAGCAGGAAGTAGGAAGAACAGATTGTATTCATTCATTTATTCTGTTTTTAATATACTGAATAATTGAAGTTCTCTGGATAGATTATGAAGTCATTTTCTAAAATGATTTGAAGAAAAAATGAAGAATTAAGATCTCATGGATAACTGAATATCTTATTCTGTGTGTCTAATAATTTAGATTTTCTAGTTAACTAAGATTTATCCATTTATACAGAATGAGAAGATCAGAATAAAACTTACATTTCTGACTCTATAGGTAGAAGAAAGAATTTAGCTTTAGAATCCAAACTCTAAACTTCCATTTCCATAATGTGTCTCCCCTGCTTTTAATATCCTGAAATTTGTACTTATGCTGAAATGAAACATCTGTTTATGATTTTTTTTCTATAAACAGTAAATATAAGGCTTTATAATGACCAAAAAACCCCCTGCATTTTCCTCTAGTTCTGTTAAGAATCTCTGTGATTAACTAAATATAATTTTGCTTTCCTTTAGAAGATAAACACTCTGAATTCATTAGGAAGGGTGTGGACAGTGCATCATTCTCCAGAGTGTATTTAGTAAAACATTTCCATTATGTGAATTCAAATGTTTGATATGTTTTTTGTCAGATGCACCCTGGATGTTTTGTCATTAAGGAAGTATCAAGAACATTGACTTGGGAAGAATATCATTAACAGTCGCATGGGACTAGTTTTAATAGGAACCAACTTAGGTTAGAAGAAGCTAACATCCAGAGTCTTTGTGAAGTTTGAAAGTCCTTGTTTTAATTTATTTTAAATTTATAGCTATGGTTTGCCTGACCAAACAAACAGAAACTCAACACCCTGAGGACATCAGAGAACATTTAGCATTTTAGCAAAATATTTATCCAGATTTCATAGTTAGGTATGAGGTAGACATTTATTAATATCATTGGGAAAAGATTGTCTGTGAGACATCTTAAAATAACAGGAGAGAAATTAACTCCTGCCATATGTTTTCAGAGTATAAAGAAGATGTAGAAATGTTTCATGATTTCTTACCTCATTCACTACGCTTAACTTGCAGTGTTAGTGTTTTATAGTTTCATATGACAGGAAACTAGACTTTACAATTCAAGTACGGACCTCACAGTATATAAGCTTAGGTAATACATTTCTCTGAGAGGTAGTCTCTCTCAGAAAGTTGAAGAGTAATATGAGTAAATGTACTGATTTATGTGGATGTGAAAAAAGCAACATGCTAAAAATTATTAATGACTCAGAAATCCACATCTCTTTCCTGACAATGTTTAATTCATATATATTATTACCTGGGAAACTTTTTTTAATTATTAGAGTGATTTGATATAAATTAAGCATTGAATAAAATAACTTATAAAGACGTTATTGTAGCTATTACTGAAGTCTTATTTTCTTGTTCAATTCCATTCAAACTAGCAAATATCTTAAGGACAAGGAGCATGACTTGAAATAATACAATATGAGTGTTTAATCAGAATTACTTACTCATATTTTGACTATGGACTGTTTCTGCTTTTCAATATCAATTTTCTTATTTCTCTTTGTGCTTATGGCCTTCCTCCTCAGCCACTTAAAGTGATCCATTTGGACATCATCAGGAGGCTGGATTCAGATTTAATGGCATAGCATTAAAAGAGCCAGAGCTAACATTCAACAGGCATGCTTTCCTGTCCTAAAACTTTGCTTTTCCCAAATGTGAGAAAGTATAGTACATTGTACACAGAATTGTACTGCCCTGCCCTGGATGATCATTTAGAGGTTACGGTTTAGAGGTCCTTTCGGTTTTAATTTGAAATAGGTTTTAACTGGATTGTTTTAAATTGTGGGCCGAAATTATTTAATATCTTTTAAACTGTTTTTAAATTTTATATGCTATGTTTTATCTCGGTTGTTCACCGCCCTGAGTCCTGCTGGAGAAGGGTGGTATAAAAATCAAATCAAATCAAATAAATAATAAATAAATACATCTGGTGCAAAATGCAATTGTACAGACAGTAATAGGCTTGCCTCAGTATGTCCATGAGGACATATGACAGGTGGCTCGCGTGGTTAGGACGCTGGGTTGACAAGTAACAAGCCTGCCTTCGAGACTTGAATACTGCCTGGAATGGGGAGAACTCCTGTTTTTGGTTCATATGGCTCCATATATCTTCTACTCTGGTTGGGTTCAAAAGATCTCTGTCCCCCAGACATTGAGTCAAGGGGGACAGCGAGACTTTTATAGGATTATATTGGTTTACTGAAACATTTCCTCTTCTGGAATACATTGTTCTTTTGTTTGTATATTTGTTCTGATTGTTTTTAATGTTATATGCCCAAACTTTTTACAGACTTGAGTAAACATCTAAATGTTAATAAATAATAACAAATCCCCAATTCTGTTTTATCCTTGCTTGGTTTCATTGAACATAGTTTAAATAAACTACATTTTACCAGGAAATAGGAACTGTGGTTTGGAAATTGGAAGAGGAATTTAGGCAGAAATAGAGAGGAAAGAAGTGAAATTGTACTCGCACAAAGCTTTCCATGACCCATTCCCATAGCAGGAATTCAAGTTTTTTGATTATATTCAAACTTGGTTACAGTGGAAGGATGTGATGAACATGACCATGAAACTCACCACAATCAATACCCTGTCAACCCTGAAGTTGGCCTGGCCGAAGCTATCTTGAAGCTTCAGTGCTGCCACACTGCAGCTGAGTGATAGGGGGGGGGGATTAAAGATAGCTGGGGTTGTGTAGTCAAAATAAAATACTTTCTCTTGGGAACCAAGGACGTTCTTACACCTGGCCGGAGGAAGGAGGAGTGATGTCACCAAATCACCAGACCGGGCCTTGTGACTGATTGTTTGGGGTTGAGGGAAAAGCTTTTACTTTTAATTAGGTGGAAAACCATGGGACCCTTCAGAGTCGGTTTTCATCAGATCTGTGCCAATATGATATTTCCAATAAAGTTATTCTTTGAGGAATCTACCTGCCTTGGAGTTTTGCTTGATGTGGAATTATTACTTGGAACCCTGACACACACATCTAAAGGGCAATAAGGCCAAAGAAGGAAAGAGAAGGGCCTTCAAAATACAATGTAAAAATAAACATGCATGTTAGAGCCTTGATAGTACAGGGGTTTAGTGCACCCTGTTATTAACACAGCTGCCTGCAATTTCTGCTGGTTCAAATCTCTCCAAGGCTCATGGTTGACTCAGCCTTCCATCCTTTCTAAGGTAGGTGAAATGAGGACCCAGTTTGTGGGGGCAATAAGCTGACTTTGTATAAAATATACAAAAGAATGAAGGCTATTGCTTAACGCATTGTAAGCTGCCCTGAGTCTCCGGAGAAGGGCAGCATATAAATCAAATTAAAAAAAAAAAAAAAGTTCATCAAGGACTATGAAGCATGGAGGAAATTTCTGAATGCAGGCGCCACAGACATGAGCCCTCTGTGCGGTAAATAATATGGGACAAAATGGCTCCTTAAAACTGCCAGGTCTCAAACTCTTTAGCATTTTTCTGCTGATTGTGATGAACCCTCCCATTATATGATTGCTAAAGGCATTTCAATTCTCCTCATATTTTCCTAGAATGTTAAACATCAACACCCACAGGTAATCCATTTTAAATGTTTCAGCCTTACCCTCGGAACAAATGTTGCTTCCATCAGAGGCAATGACAGATATCCTTTATAATGATCCCTTAGCAGGACAGTTTGATGCAAAGGGGGGGGGGCTTTAATTCTCAGTGCCGATCATGCTTTTCAGAAGCTGGTCTGCTGCAGTATCCTGTTTATACAATGTCCTCCTTTTAATCATTTCAGGAGTGCACTCAATTTATTTTCACATCATTCTTTGCCATGAAATGTACCATTTATAAACATCTTTAAACTACAGTTGCCCTTTCCAAGGTCAGATAGGGCAAGCGGCCCATCAGCCGCACCTCCAACTATAAAGTAGCTTAGATGTGTCATCTGACTTAAACCAATAAATAATAAAGATGGATGAAAGCAGTTCTTAAGGGAACCTTCACAATATGTTACATTTGCACAGTTGCCTTAATGATCGGCCATTAATAAGAGAAACAAAGACAATTTATTTTTAGCATGCATTCAGCTGCACTTGGTATCTGCCAAATATTAACTTTCTCTTGCTCTTTCCCAATATCTGCAGGGTAGCTCAAGCTGTTGAAACCATTGGCTTCTTTATGGATTTGCTTTGTGATTTGTCCATGGATATGCTTAGTTTACTGTCCAATTTAAAAACTTTAAAAAAACTTTTTTTTACTTCAAAATGGGCCACTGGTTCATGGATTTGAAATAAGAAATGTAGAATATTCTTGATGGAAAAGAAGTGTATTTAGCATTATATGTAATTGTCCAACTCTTTACTTCCCTGGGTTATGTTTGAACTATATAACTTTAAACTGCAAATCAACAGCCATTTTGGCATTATTAGAGCTAATTCCAGTAATTCAGCCACACTGTTCCTGTATGATGTTTGATTTCTTTTCAATTATATATTGTGAGTCTGATGAAAACCTCATTCAACTTTTTAAAATTACAGTGGAAATGAAAGGAATATGTTTTCTACAATAAAAAATAAAATCAAAGGCATTGTGTATCTAATTATTACCGTTGTTATAACTGTTAGAATAATAGTAGTATACCGGTACATTAGTAATAAGCACCTTCCAAAGATTTCAAATGTATATATATTCTAGGGATGGGAAAGAAATTCAGTCAGTCATATTTCATTTCTAACTTAACTAATGTTGCACTTTCAAACTAATGTGTTAAAATGCAATTATAGAAAATGTTGTTTTCCTTTATATTACAAACTTTTTCAAAGTTTACAATGCAATTATCCAGTTTAAAAAGTTATGCAAGACCTTTTGTCATATCTTAGGGGACATGAGGGAAAAGACTATAGGTAAGACTGAATGTCTGTAAATATATAAAGGTAAGTGTTTCTGATTTTAGGGGGTGGTGCTAATCTCCGTTTCTTGGCTGAGGGAGTCAGTGTTGTCTGAAGACAATTTCCATGATCATGTGGCCAGCATGACTATACCTTGAGGGGCATGTAATGCTGTTACCTTCCCACCAAAATGGTACCTATTTGTCTACTCACATTTTCATGCTTTTGAACTGCTAGGTTGGCAAGAGCTGGTGCAAGTAATGGAAGCTCACCCCATTGCATGGGACTCACGTCTTAAACTCAGGCTCAGTTTCTTTAACTGCTGAACCATCGCACCTCCCCTATAAATATATAAATGTGCTTTTTACTAGGAGGCAACTTGATTACAAAAAATGTTGCTTGGGCAAATCTGCACACCAAAAATCTTATGAAATGAACTATACCTATATGTGTGGGAATTGTTTTGGTGACAGGAAAACATTTTAAAAACACTCTCACGTGAATGCGGAATCAGGACAAAACAAATATAAGAAAAATGAAAATGGAAATATATTTTGAAACTTGTAAATCACTGCAATCATAGAAAACATAGGTATGCATAGCAATAACAATAATTATAGCAATAAACATAATAGTAGTATTCTAAACAAATCACCAGAATAATAAATATAATAAAAGCAATGAATACAAGAACAAGTGACATATTTGTCCATGCCTTCATATGACCAGTAACAAACATACCAGTTACAGCTTCCATTTCTGACTTGCAGTTTGTTCTTTATTATAACATTAATTACTTTTTCATGTGCCATCTTTGTTCTTGCAGCTCTTCTCATGTTATTTACATGGAGATACAGTGCTCACCATGCTTATCGATATTCTGTGCTGTAATTCTTCTCTCCTTTGTTGATACTTCTGAGTTTTTCTCAGCTTCCTGGTATAAAAACAGGCAACTGGCTCCCTGTCTACCCTGTGACAGTTATAACTGTCTACGTGCAGATAAAGTAAGTTGATGGATATGCTGCTTGTTGCCACAACAGCCCCTAATGTTACACTGACAAAACTTTTTCATATTGTTATGTTTAGGGGTTGAGACATTTGGCATTTCCTTTCATTCTCCGAGGTGAAAGGTCAAATGCTTCATAATACATTTTTGTGCTCTGTCAGTATTATGAAGTCTTTCATTTCTATGGGTGAGGAATAGGCAGATAGAAAGAGGTTGGTTTTGTGTTTCTCAAGCTGATTATACAAACTTTCAGTTGGCTGAAGGTGCCCAAGACTGGTCTTCATAGTTCTGTATAATACAATGGGCTTTTGTGTGAATGTGTGCACTCAAATTTCTCAGCTGGATTGTCCACATGGTGATGGCCTTTACTGGATGAGACTGAACATTTGTTTAAAATTAACAGAGTATTGGTAAATGAATTAACTGGAATACACTGGTATAAATATTGTTTTTCTATAAGATGCCTACTTTGAGGCTTTAATTGCCACAGATCATTGTAATGAAAGAGAATAACAAAAATTACGTTTTAAAAATGAAATACTGATATGCCCCACGTGTAGTTCATTGAATATTTACATATATATAAAGAACAAATCAAACTTCTGCACATATAATCAAGGTGGATAATCCATCAACTGGATGGGTAGTAAGCCAGAAAAGAGTAATGTCTGCAAGCAAGTGAGAAATAAAGAAGCAAATAGACTTACTGGTGGTGAAAGATTATGACCCTCAGGATTAGCTACCTAATCTCCATATTTCCCAGTTTTACATGGTTTCATTTCATTTCATTTCACTTCATTTCATGGGATTTATGTGGGAGTTGATCTGCCTAAAAATAATGCATCTCAGTACCAGGAAATTTTAGTCTCTAAACACTTATCAAATTTTCTATCAATCAGTTGAAACAGCTCTTGAGTCTGCTATTCCGTAATATAATTCCCTGATTACTATGATTCACCAGAGACTAAAGTGTATAGACCTGCTAAACCAGCAGCAAAAGGAACCTGATGTTGAAAATACAAATTATCGAGCTAGTTATGCCAAATATTATATGAAATAGAAAACTGGAGACATTTTTAGCACATAAATATGTAAATGTTCTTCTAAAGTTATAAACAAATGGACTTTCATTTTCTATGGGCATTGCACAGAAAACACTGTATAATTACTTCAAGTTATATTGAAGAAAAGTGGCTTTATCTGGTCCACTGTATCCGAGCTAGCAGCACAGCCCTGTGTGAAGTGAACACTGCTGCTGCCATTATCACTACTGAGAAAATGAAGATCATGATTATAGTCTCATGTGGTATTTCTTTAAACAGTGTCATAGTTACCTCAAGAAATCTTTCAAAAGTGGGATGCTGACTTTAAGTATTAGCCAAGTTAATCCTCTAAAGCACATGTTGAGTGACGTGTATATTTTAAAATGGTCCATTGAGACATTTAAAATTGGAATCCTTCACCAAGATAAGAGTTTTCTAGACAAGTTCTGATAAAACGCTATCAAACTGAAGAGTGGAGCTTCTAAAAAAGAGGAAAGAAAGTAATGAAAGTGTGTGTGTTTGTGTGTGTATGTGTGTGTGCGTGTGTGTATATATATATATATTGTGTGTGTGTGTGTGTGTGTGTGTGTGAGTGTGTATGTTTTTCTTTCTTTTTCGTAGGTTTTATGTGTATTTCTCTTTAGCCAGGTTATTTATTTATATATATATATAAAATAAAATGCTCTACAGCTGAAATATATTAAGATTTTACCATAAAATATTTTTCTGTAAAACATATCAAATTGAATACCAAAAATATGTAAACAACTACAGTAAAATCTGATTTACTACATGCAAATAGAATTAATAATTTTTAGAACTTTAATTTTTATAGTAGAGAAAATGAATGCATATGTGTCTAATCTGCCATGATGAAAATACCAACACTTTGTATTAGACAAATTATGTAACTGCACTTGCCTTTTTATACATTGTGTTAACATTGAAAATAATCCCCTGGAGAGAGAGAAAAATGGATGGTTGGCCAGAATAAATAACCATATGAATTGTGTTTGTTTCTTCATAAGTATATATATATAATTCTTCACTACAGGCACGGACATTAAGAAATATATGAAAGTCAGTAAGAAACTTAGCTAGAAATTTAGTCAGATCCTGGCCACAAGCAAGATCTGTTCTGTTATCTTTCCGAGCATGCTGCTATGTTATTGCAACGGGTCCTTTTAAAAGACTGGGTTATTGTTTGAATGAATCTTATAACCTAGTCTATGGTCTAGGTATAGATACAGAAATTTTACTGAGATGTCTAAACTCTTTTTAAAACTCTTCTGATGCTGAAGAATCCACTGCAATTTTAGGTAAGTAGTTCCACTGTTGAAGTAATCATATAATCAAAAATATGTGATTTCTCCTAACGTTTGAGTTAAATTTAGTTCCTGTAATAAAAGCCTGATCTAATTTTTCCTTGAAGGGCAAAAACAAACAAACAAACAAAAAAAAACCTCTGATCTCTTCCATGTGGCAACTCTCAAGATATGGATGGATGGATGGTTAGAATGGATCTAACCAAGTGTCCAACTTTACTTTTCTCTTTTAAAATAAACATATTTCAATTTTTCCTCAGAAAACTAATCCTATCTCTTCTTAATTTTTCTCAGATTTTAACATTTCAATCTCCTTTGGCATCTTTGAAGTGGAGCCAACCAGGAATTATCATTTTTTAATCTGTAACATTTAGGCAACACACACGTCATTTTATGCGACTTGTAGTAGCTCAACGTGCCCTGATAAATGTGTGTGTGAGAATATGTGGAGAGTAGAGCAAGTATTATCAGATTTTAGATCAAACCATTTCCATATTGGTGGTTTCAGAGGCCCTCACTGTGGAAAGGGGCATTGCATTCTCTGAAATGTCTTTCACACTACAAGGCAAATAAGATCTATTTTCTCTGTCACTCTTGGAGGAGAATCAGTCAAGCAGGGTTTTATCCTTACCACAGTCAATACTGAGTGTGGCTACAATGTCAATCCAAAAGACATTTTGAAAAAGCATAAAATCTTGTGAAACATTGTTTCTTGTTTGCGTGCAGATGTGGTTTGCTAATGCAAATATTTAGGGAAGTGTCTCTCAACCTTGGCAACTTTAAGTTCTATGGTGTCAGCTGTCTCCTTATGCTTGCTGTGCTTCGATGTTATGTGGTGACAGACTGCCATGAACTGTGGGTAGAGGGGATGAGAAGGGGGATCCTTGGGGAATCGAAAGTAGAGACTGTTCCTTCTTGAGAAACTGTCCCAAGGTCGCCCAGCTGGAAGAAGGAGGGAGCCACATGCCAAGCTGTGCTTGGACTGACCATTATGAAAATATCTTGCATGGACTTGATTGTTACAGTAGGGTGGGCAGCGAGGGAGAGTTGGCAGGGGAGTAGAATTTAGGGATTTTGGTGCACAATTCTCAGTTCTGGCTATGCTATACTGCAATGTACTTGTCCTCTAATAAAACTATGCATTTCTCAACAAATGGAGCCAAGTATCATTTCTATTTAGAGATTTAGGTTTTGGCCAGTCTGCCATATGGGCTTCAACTCCCAGAATTTTCCAGTTGGCTCACCTTATTGTCCAACATGGAATATTTAGGTTGCCAGGATTCATATTGATCATCATGGGATTCTACCAAAAACAAGCTCCATTTCATTTTTTAAATCATTGCTAATCACATCAGTATATTTAAGTGATTTTAAAACACTTCAAAGTATTTTTTTAATCAGTTTTGGGTTTTGGCCTGACATATCAGGTATGGAGTCCTTTGTGCTCTCTGGGTTTAGTTGTTTTGTTGCATACTCCTCAGGGTGCCATCAGCCAATCAATGTAGGTTGGTGACCCCCAGGGGGAGGGCCTTCTCTGTGGGGGCACCTACCCTCTGGAATCAGTTGCCCCCAGAGATAAGGAGAATCCAAGACCTTAGTGCCTTCCGCCGTGCCCTTAAAACCCACTTTTTCCAGCAAGCCGGGCTGGCTTAAGAAGAAATTTTAAATGTTTTAATTGGTTTGTATTTTTAATTTTGGGCCAAATTTATATATATTTTAATTGTTTTTTAATATTTGTATTTTATGTTTTTTAATTCTGGCTGTACACCGCCCTGAGTCCTCAGGGAGAAGGGCGGTATATAAATTTAAAATAAATAAAAATAAATAAATAAATTTCATTACAAAATTAGGTAATATTATCAGAGCTAATAAGGTGTGTGGTTTGCTCTTATTTTTATATACTAATGCGGTGATGGTGATTCTATGGCATGCTTGCCAGAGGTGGCATGCAGAGCCCTCTTTGTGGGTACATGCGCCATTGCCAGCTGATCTTTACGTGTGCTGGAGCACCGGAAACCAGCTGGCCGGTGCGCATGTGCATGCCGGACATCTGGTCTTCGGATTTCCAGCGCTCCAGCATGTGTGAAGACCAGCTGGCCAGCACGCATGTGTGCACCAGAAACCAGAAGATCAGGTGGCCGGCGCGCACATGTGCACTGTCAAGCTGGTCTTTGAGTTTCCGGGGCTCTGGCACACGCACACACATTCTAGTTTGGGCACTCAGTGCCAAAAAGATTCACCGTCACTGTATTAGTGACTTGCCCTGTCAGTGTTGGTGGGAGTGGTTTTGGTGGTGAGATATGTTTATAAAATATTAATGACTATTGTAAGGGATGAAAAAGAGTTGCGTGCATTTAATATGGGGTGGGAAATAGGGATCCACATTCATTGATAAGGGTTTCTTTTCCATAAACTAAATATCATGCAGATGAGAGTGAATTATTGGACAATTACTAATATGATATTAATTGGAAATTATTGAACAATTAGCCAATGAAACATTTTGTTAAAGTTGTGGGTGCTCCATCGCTGGAAGTTTTTAAGAAAAGATTGGATAACCATTGGTTTGGGATGGAATATGGACTTCATATCTGGGCAACAGCTCTATGATTGTATGATTCTATTATAACATTTTTATAATGCAACACAGATTGTAGAATTCAAGCACTGATATTTTATTAATAGTCTTTTATTATTAATAATGAAATACTCATTAATATTTATATTAAATTGATCAGAATTAAAACAAATGTTTACCCTTATTTCATACAATTGCTTTTTTCTAGTACACTTGGCATCCATTACACATAATACAAATGAACCAACAAAACTGAATGTTACAACAGACTAAGGATGCCTGAATTCTAATAGTAAAATAGTGATAGTAACGGGCAAACATATTACCAATTCACTAAATGGGAAGCTAATTATGAAAAGGCTGCCTGCTGAATTAGCATAGTTAGGAAGTCCATCAAATAGACTGGTGTATCAGTATCTGGTGTAATGAATAACAACAAAATGTATAATTTCGATGAAATAGGATATAAAGAGGTGGATGAAAATAGTTTAAGGTTTTCAGGGAAGAATTAATGTTGGTTAATTGATTGGTTCTGTCAGTGGGCCTGGGGACATAACTGGTGTGAATTTATTTGCCATGGGGCAGAAGATGGGGTTTTATGTTGTGAATTTTTAATGTTGCAAGCTGCCCAGAGCCACTGTGTGTGAGTTGGGTGATCATATAAATTTGTTTATTAAATAAATAAATAATAAAAATGAAGTGAAAATGAAGTTTTTATCAAGACTGGCACCAATGTTTGTGTTGATATGGTTTAAAATTTTGAAATATATCAATGACTTAATAGTTAAATTTTTACATGAGGATCAAACACCCAGCATCTCCTGGTTAAAGTTATGTCACTTTCATAGTGATGATGTTTTAAATGTTACCAGAGGACTGTCCCAAAGGTGCTTTTTCAAGAGGCACCTGGACTTTCTTGTTTTTGTTTTGAAGCCGTTTTGCTTCTCATTCAAGAAGCTTCTTCAGCTCTGACTGGATGGTGGGGAATGGAAGGATTTATATTCCTTGCAGACAGCTGGTCATTTGCATCCTTTTAGAGACTTGTTGAGGCCCCTTGGAGGTTTATCTGTGTCTTCTTGGGGTCTTCTTGGGACAACCATATGGAGTCTCCTTGGGGCAGCCATGACTTGGATGACTGAGAATCTCCATAGACTGTTACCAGAGGACTTATTTGCTAACTTCAGTCATGTATTGGAATGGAAACAACACTTATTCATTACCATTGTTGGCTCAACTTGAGAGTTAAAATTTAGTTCCCTTGCAACCCTGGCAAGCTTTGGGTTCCAGATACAGCAGGGATTTGGTTATGTTTCCAGCACTGAAGCCAATTGGGCAAGAAACTTAAGTTTGGTTTTTGCCTCTTGAGAAATGAATATTTTAAAATGGCAACATATTTGTTTTGATGTATTTATAATAGATTCATTACCAAAATGTTAAGTAATTATATATTTTAAACCTTTGAGGTTCTGCCAGAGAATTACAAGGTTGAACAGCAATATATGCAATTAAAACCCTTGCTATGTACATTGTTAAGTTTCAATGGCTTTGTGGCTTCTAACAATGCCTAAAGGCATTGAGTGTCCTAGAAAAAGGCTTCTACTAAGTTTGACAGTGTATTGCAATTTTTTTAAAAAAAGATCAAAAATACATTTTGGAGAATATATAAGAAATTCAGAATAGATAATCGGAACATCTTATATCCTTTATAGCCCAATCAATAACTTCAGAATTTAGATATGTTTTAATCCTAAAAACATTTCATTCAGAAAATATATATATATATAGGTTCTTTTGGACATGTGAATGTTTAAAAAAAGACTGGTTTTGATTGTTTCTGTGCTAGAAATACAATATATTTGAACCACCTTTGGTAAATATGTTACGGAAGTGTCCACTTGCAGTTCCTTATTTGTTAGACATTATTAATATGATAAACATTTTTTTTGAAGGCCAAAGATACTATCTTAACATAAAACTATACTCCGCAAAGTTGGAATCTTTCAATTTATGAAGAAGGTGGGGGAGAGGAAATTTTAAACTTATACATGTTGAGTTAAAGATGCAGATGTAATTTTAAAATTATTATATTATTTAAACTGAAATATATTTCTCAATAGTAGAACATATAATAATAAGGTTAGGAGGGACATTGGAGGTCTTCTAATCCAACCCCCTGCTCAAGCAGGACACCCTATACTATTCTGAACAAACAGCTCTCCAGTCTGTTCCTGAAAACCTCCAATGATGGAGCACCCACAATTTCCAGGGATAAACTATTGATTAATTGTTCTCACTGTCAGGAAATTTATCCTTACTTCTAGGTTTCATTTCTATTTAATGACTTTTCACCTAATACTTCTTGTCCTACCGTCAAGATGCTTTGGAAAATAGATCAGCCCATTCTTCTCTTTGACAACCACTCAAGTACTAGAAAACTGTTATCATATCAGTCCTAGTTCTCTTTGTTAGAATAGACTAGAACTAATACCTTGTTCACTCAATTGTTCACTTGGAACACTTGGTTTAACCTCCAGACCTCTTATAATCTTTGTTGCTCTTCTCTTAAACTTTCTAGGATCTCAATATATTTTTGTATCATGGTGACCAGAATTGGATGCAGTATTCCAAATGTAATCTCACCACTGTAATATAAAGCAGTCCTGTTTCTTCATGTGATCTTGGAAGTATTACTCTATTGATGCAGCCTAAAACTGCATTGATTTCTTGGCAATTGTAACACACTACTGGCTCATAACTAAGTTATGTTCTACTAGAACATCTAGATCTCTGTCACAGTACTGTTGAGACAGGTTTTGGTTTTGGTTCCCCCCCCCCCATATATAGGACCTTACTTTTCTCACCACTGAATTGCATTTTGTTGGATAGGGTCCAATGTTCAAATCTGTCAAGATTCTTCTGCATCTTAAGCCTATCTTCTAAAGTGTTAGCTATTCCTCCAAGTTGGTGTTATCTGAGAATTTGATGTGTTCTCTTTGTATCCCCTCATTTAGATCATATGTGAAGATATTGAAGAGTCCTAGGCCTATGACAGAACCTTCAGGTACCCATCGTATGCTTTCTTCCATATAGATTACATTAAGAAGTACATGTTGATGTGGTTTGTCAGCCACTTGTGACTCCATCTGGTAATAGGGCTATCTATCCACATTGTCAACCAGTGAACAAAATCTTTCAAAGCCCCTAGAGACAGGGGACTACCACAGCACTGGAAAAGAGATGATGTGGCTCCAATCTACAAAATGGGGGGGGGGAGTAGATCCAGGAAACTACAGACCAATCAGCCTGGAAGCAATACCTGTGAAAATCCTGAAAGAGGTAATTAAACAGCACATTTGTGAGCACCTAGAAACAAGCAAGACCATTACTAGAAGCCTCATGGGTTTGTAAACACAAGATCATGCCAGACAAACCTTATTGCCTTCTTTACAAAGTGACTAAACTAGTGGATAAAGGAAATGCTATGGACATAGTTTATGTAGACTTCAGTAAGGCATTTGACAAAGTAGACCCCAGCCTACTTGGTAAAACAGAACAGTATGGGATAGGCATTTTTATTTAATAGGTTCTCCCTTCTTCAAAGTCTTTATTATGGGATTGTCTGAACAAATAACAGTACCTAACTGATCTGGAAAAATGCTATGCAGGGTTAGACCTTGTTAATACTTAGATGAGAAAGCACCAGGAAATCCCAGGGCTGTGTGAGAAAATGGGTAATTAAAAACATCCCGGAACAAGGTCATGGGAAACCACCTTCATATTGCTATAAAAAATAATAATAATGGAAGAACATGCCCAGGAAAACAATTATTACAATCTTTTAATCTCTTCTACTTTCAGTAAGGAGAGACAGAATGAGAGAGAAGCATATTTGCCATATATTAAATCAACAGCACTCTGTGACTTGTATTTCCTAAAAGGATACTTCTGAAAATCCATTAATAACAAAAACCTAACCAAAAAATGTAGATAATTTTAATAGGACATAAAAATCAATATAAAATAACATTGAATACAATAGTCACTGATGTTGGCATTACAATGAATATTCCAAAACATAACAAATGGTTGTCGTTTTACATGGAAACTATCCAAGGTTTATCTGCCTCCACAAACTGTTATAGAATGTCGACTTTATCATCTTGGCAATGGCTCAACTCTTGTAAAGCCATTCATTAAGTCTTAGAATCTTTCTGTTGCTCTGATAACATTTGATTAAATATACTGCGTCTGACCTTAGACCACTTGTTATTCTTTTGGCACAGCATTCCTAAAATAATCAGATTGGTTTCATAGGTGAAAACAATTTAAATAAAAATGTCTAAGAGTGGGTATAAACATTATAAATATCAAACATCCAATTTAATTTTATCTCTTTTTCCCAGTCATATTTAAGAAGTAAATTTTCTGATCTTGTAGACTAACTTCTGGAGTGGGACCAATTACCATTATGACAAGATCCAATCCTGTTAGCTTTTTCACAGTCCTCCAAAATTAGTTAGATGCTGCCACCTGCTTGGAAGATAATTTAATGAGCAAATTTTAATAAAGGTATATATTTTCCATATTGCATTAAAGAAATCACAAAAGCATATACCTCTTCAAATAACTAATTTTTATGAAATGGAAACACAAATTAAAATGAACATGTTTTAGTTATAAAATCAATAATTCAATTGAAAAGAGTATTGAATGTTACTTAATCCAATCCTTGTCTACTGGCAAACAACCTTCCTCACTAAATATCCAAAGGAGCTTAATAAAAAATATTTTAAAAAATAAGAGAAGGATAGGAGAGTAGAGGCCTGCTGAATTTCAGGGACAGAGTGTTCCATAGAAAACACATGCTGCCATAGAAAACACATGCTGTCTATCTCCCAACAAAAGGGAAGGCCCTCCCTATCTGATTTGGTAGGATGGGTAGATGATCTTAGAAAAAGATGTAAAGCAAAAATCCATAGTCACTCAGTTTTACCAGGGTTCAATTAAAGTTGGTTATCCCTATCAGATACTGTTAGCCTCCAAGCAGCATCACTTCTCTGTCTAGGGGTGGAGATATATAATGGGGTATCATCAGTATGCTGATGATAATGGACCCCATATCAACAGATGACCTCCCCTAGCAGTTTCATGTAGAGGTTAAAAAGGAGTGGTGAAAGGCTCAACCTCTGGGGCACCTCACATTGCAGAGGCCTGGGCTTCAAGGATCAAGTCCTATACTTTACAGTAATAGAAAACACATTCATTTTGGAAGGCATCTGGGTATCCTATTATATCTTAATAATCTTTTCTTTAAGTTGCCCATCTTTGGACATGTTCTGTTGTCTTAATGTTTTTCTGAAACAGTAGTATGCAAAAGTCTAAAAAGGTGTATGCAGTGTATTTTCATTACATTTTATTTTCTGGACACTATTCTTTTGATTATTGTTTTGACTTTCCTTTGACTGTGTCATATTTCTGTTCTCAGTGTTCAGCCTCTAGATTATTATACACACCCCTCTTCATTTGATTTGCTATTAAACTCTATTTGTACACCTGATTTTATCTAATTAAATAGAGAATTGTGTTTTATTCATTTATTATGAAGAGAAACATGACTGAAGAAATTATTATCTCACCATTCAAAGTACAGTATAGATGTGAAATTCATTCCACATTTACAACAAAAAATACAAAAGCTACTTTCCCATACAATTTAATGTGCTTTTCTAGTAATCACATGGATTAATGAAGCCTAAAAACTAAAATCTTTGTTGAAGTGAAATACCTCTCAAAGATTTGTTCATTTCTACCATCCAAATTATTGTAATTATTCTTGTCATTCTTGTAATGTACAAGCATGACAAGGATTGTACTCTAACTTCACTTGCTCAATTTTCCCATTTATATTATCAATGCACCCAATGTAATGATAATCTTTTGCAAAATACAGCATTTATGAAAACATTACCAGCCACACATAATAGAATCCTGATGGAATTAAACAGTTTACAGAAAATAGCAAAAAGTATTATGAGGATGCAACTGGGGCCAACATTTCACAAATTTTGATTTTTTAAAAAAATAATAATTAAAGAAGAATAATTCCTGATGATCTCAGCAACAGAACTAAGTGCATAGGGACTCTAAAACCAGGGAGAAACTAAGTTGAAAATTTTGCAAGCTTTCCTTTTTCTACATTAGTGTGAGGCATGAATAGTACATGACCAGGCCTAATATTGAAATAACTATTCTGTTACATGATGAAAAAGATTATTATTTAAAAATCAGCTTTCTTCCAGTGACCCTTTGTGGATTTCATTATTTATCAATCTTGAACTAGCTTTAATTTAGCAGGGTTCTACCCTATATTTCATGAAACTTCATACACTTTTGGAATATTACATATGAGCCAAACATAATTTCATTTACCTGCCAACCAGACTAGCATTACTGAGTCAAACTGAGATTTTTTTAAAAAAACATAACAAGAACTGTGCTTGGTCAGGTCAAAGAGCCAGTTAGTCCAACATTATAGTCCTACAATGGCCAACCTGGTGCTTCTACACCAGTGGTCTGCAACCTTAAACACTCAAAGAGCCATTTGGACCCGTTTCCTACAGAAAAGAAAACACTGGGAGCCACAAAACCTAGGTGGGCATGGCCAATTTGACATCACTCACTTCCACCAGTCACATGACCCACCTTAGCCACGCCTACCCAGCCAGTCATTAGGGCAGAGAACCGTTTGTTAAAAAACACAGGGAACCACAAAACCCTTTTGACATCTCTCTCCCCTTCCTTCCCCCCTCTCTCCCTCTCTCCCCACCTCTCTCTATGTCTCTCTGTCTCTGCCTTGGCCACTTCTCCATCACCCACCATTGCCCTTACCCTCTCAGGCCAGGAGAGGAGTGACTGGGAGGGGAGGGCAAGGAGCGGGGCCAGCCAGTGATGGGATCACCTGACAGGGAGCCACAGCAGAGGGCCCAAAGAACCGCATGTAGCTCCGGAGCATTAACTCCAGCAATTAGATTATTTTAGTGTGGGCTGTCTGTTTGATTTATATTGTTTCTGTGTGGTTTTTTTCTCTAGTTTTCATGTCCAGAGTCTGTTGGAGTTGAGTAGTTAATTCATTCAAATAAACAAATAAACTGGTACTCAGAAGTTCTCTAGTCATCTCAAAAACATTACAAACTTAAATCTAAATTTAGTTTAAATAAAATATATAAATTGAGATTTACTCATATTCCACCAGTGAAATAGCCAATGGAACAGCCTTGTACTATCAGCCTAATGTCATTGTTTGGAGAGTACAATTCTTTGTGCATTCCATCCCATCTGTTATTGCTGGTGGTCTTTATATCTCTAACTTGTATAGTAAATCATCCAGAATCATGATATTAAATTTTGGCTCTGGGTAGTATCAAAGTATGCCTCCTTAATATGTTTTTTTACCCCTCCAAAAGAAGCTTTCAAGCTCAGTCTTAATCTATTGAATTAATGTTCTGACTGCTATTGTTTATTAGATCCAGTGAGATAGCTCAGCCAGTGGAAGCCACTTCCTGCCTAATGTAAAGCAGCCCTGGATCATCTTACTTGAAATCCTGAGAAACTCCAGTAAATAGAAAACTACAGAAAGCTTTTCAATAAAGCCATCACATGCTTGACATAATTATTTTTGTCTCAGATGCACCAGATAAAAGAAAAGGCTTTATCCAGGTGATAAATTCATGGCAGTACCTTGTAGTTAATTTACTGCAAAAATCAATTAAAGCAGTTCATGTTTGTTATTAAAAAGTGGGTTATCTTTTAATGTGGAAGTTTATGTTCTATAGCAGGAGAGGTTTGTGCCAAAGCGAAGCTGATCTGTTAGTTTCTGAAGCACCTTAGAAAAGAGGATATATTGTCCCTTAGCAGTTCTATACTGTTCTTTAGATCCTAAAACTGTTTCGGTAATTGTGTAACCTAGGACATATAGTAATGGTATATGTACGATAGTAACAATATATTAACAAGAAAATATGGGACAAACTTGAATGTTAAGTGCAACAATGTGACTCTTTATACATAGGTACTTTGGTGAGAGGATGGGTTTGGAAGTAAACATGATGTTGATGAATATGTGGGAAACTGAGTAATATGCTGAAATGCTCATTTAAATTGACTGCCAATACTACCAAATATAAGGGCAATTTGCTAATGTGAATTGTTAAGACCAAATGTATAATTGCTTATATTCCTGGTGAACTTGGTTTTTGAATTTTATTTATCTAGGACAGAAAAATTACACTTTCTTTGGTATGTCTGGATCTATAGTACAATTGTATAGCATTAATTGGCTTGATTGTCACATCTGAATGTCTAATTTATCTTAAAAACATAGCAACATGGCTTAGGCCCGGGGTACCTGGCGGACCATCTGCGGCCAGCGACAGCTCCCCATCGCCCGGTGCGCTCTCACAGAGAGGGCCTCCTTGGGGTCCTGTCGGCCAGACAGTGTTGGCTGGCAACTCCCAGGGAGCGGGCCTTCTCTGTGGGCACGCCTACTCTGTGGAATCAGCTCCCCCTGGAGCTCCAGATGGCCCCTGACCTTCGCTCTTTCCGCCGTGACCTCAAAACATGGCTATTTGGCCTGGCCGGATTGGACTGAAGGGGTTTTTAATGGGGATTGTATTGGTTTTTATATTTGAATACTGAATTTTATATGTTTTTTATCATTGTGAGCCGCCCTGAGTCCTTTGGGAGAGAGGGCGGCATACAAGTTTAATAAAATAAATAAATAAATAAACATTCATGAAATGCATATCATAGAAATTAGCAAGGTTGCAATATTTTCCATGCTCAAATAACTGACAATATGGAATACTCCAAAAATGACTATCAAACTGCAGGGTTTCTTAATAGATAGTTAAAGTAGGCTGTCATTGCAGTATGAAATGCTCAACGAGGATGTCAGTATTTTGAATCTCTTGAACTCAATTTTCAGCAAATATTTCAAGATCACTTGAAGATCCATTGTTATTTTATTACTTACTATTTTACAATGCTGGATTAATACATTGATTCAGTAGTTAAGACTCTGGGCAGCATACAACCTAAGAGGAGGACTTAAAACCAGATACCTAAGCATAAATTAATTAAACTAATTTTTCATCCTATGTCAAAGGCCAACTGAAAAGAAGTGGTCCTTAGTAACTCCCAAAATGTCATAAGGCTAAGGGCGATGCATATCTCTAGGGGCAGCAATGTGGAAACTTTTACAGAAAAGATCAGCTTTCTGGGCTTTTACCCCATTTACTTAAAGTAGAACCTTAAGCAAGTGCTCTGTTGGTGACCGGACTAAATGGGATGAGTCATCTTTATTAAAGAATGTGAGTTGGTATATCTTCTACAAACTGTGAAATAATGCTTTTGATGTTGTTTTGCTAGCTCAATTCCCAAAGAATTTGTTTCACTATCATGGTAGGAACTTCCACCTAGATCACAATAAGACATTAATATTATGTGTGGTCACAGACATATTTCAGGAATGGTGACTTTCAGTATAATCACAGCATATTTATTTTGAAGCTTCCTTTGTTTCACGGATTCTGACAGTTGCTTTCTCTTTTTAATTGAATAAATAATGCACATGGTCTCCAATATCATTGTCATGATTCTGGGCAGCTAACAATACATTATAATATATTCTCCTGTTACTGATGTAAAATGAAGATGAATAAAAGGAAAAGAGGAAAAGGAGGAGAAATCCCTGAATTCGCTTCTTTGTAAAAACCACAATGGGAGAAAAATCATTTCTTAGAAATTACAGAGGCAAACAAATTGCAAGAAAATTTTAAAAGAATAAAGGAAATTTTAGAACTTGATGGCATTTCTGTGCAAGATGGAGTGGTTTGGACAAGTCCTTGACTCCTTCTTTCATGAAAATTGGCAATGATTACTAAATGAGTTGGAAATTATTGCTATAATTAGCATGTCTTCAAAGCAGCCATCAGGGATTCACCATGCAGAAGCAGATTAATGAGGATCCACTTATTCAACAAAAGCATTCAACAATTAACAAAGACTTCTCAAAATTTAGAGTTGTTGCAAAGCAGTTTCTTCTAAACTCACAAACAGCTTTAGGGGAGGAAAGAAACCACAATGCAATCTCAAATCACAAGGGTTGGATCCCACTCCCTGGATTGCAAATGTCACCTAATGTGAATGCCTGGGAGGATATCTAGTGGATGGGTATTGGTTTTCACAAACTGAAATTGTAACAAAGACAGAAGCAATGAGGGGGAGGGGATGTGCACCCAAGAAACACAGCCCCAAATGGGAGACAGGCACAAGAGAGAAGAAAGGACAGAGGGAAGGACTAAATATGATTTACGTGTAAATAAATACTCAGCCATTGAAAGCTAACTACATACAAACATTTAATAACAGTTTATACTTGCTTTATGTGTTGTCCTTTTCTTCTGTTTCTAGTGGAATCAAGTAATTTCTTTTATCCCTGATTTACCTTTCATTGCAATTAACAGCAAAATTAATGTGAGGACCATGCTTTTTAAAACAAGTAAACAAATAAACACAACAGATTTGGCAGGAATCCTTCAGTTACCTGGCTGTTTTTTTCCCTTAGAAAAAAGGCATCTGTTTACTTCCTCATTCTCAGGGGCTTACTTTGAATGCCTTTCAGTGGGTTGGTGGTAAGTGATGCCCCCCCCATGTTTTTCCATTATTCTGTAGCTTTCCTGCCAGCCTCTGTTTCCAAATATAAGTAAAACTCATGATTATTTCTCTTGGGACAACCAAACTGAAGCACCCAAGGCTGCAGAGATCTAAATTCTCATCTCTTTGGAAAAGAAACAAAAGGAATTTTATTTCCATCAAAATGAATGAAAGCATACAAAAATCCAGAGGAAAAGTTCATAATAACAATCAATCACTCTATGCTTTATTTATATCTAGCAGCTGGAATCCAGTGATAACCCAAAGCGCTATGTAACACACATATTTGGGGTGTGTTTTCTTCTTCAATATGACTTCAATCTTTGCAGGGTTTTGTCTTAGAATAGTATTATTATTATTATTATTATTATTATTGTTGTTGTTGTTGTTGTTGTTGTTGTTGTTGTTGTTGTTGTTGTTGTTGTTGTTGTTTGTTTGTTTGTTTGTTGTTGTGTTGTACATTGCCAGAATCTATGGATTTAGTAGGGAGGGGTTTACCAAAACTGTAACAGAAATAAATATATAAAAATGAAGCAAGCACAAGAATTTAAATCAACAAATTGAAAGGGGTAATAGGACAGATGTTAGCTAGTAGATGTCACCCAAATAATGGTGAAGCACTTGGAATAGGTGCAATTAGTGATCCATCCTGTCTTTTCTGGAAGCAGCTTTCCCAGTTTTTAAGAGGTGGTTCAGCTTTCTGACATGATTTCCTTTACTGACCCTCTGCTTTCTTGCCTGAGGCTTAAGATTTCATTTTGTCTGTCTTGAATTCCAAGCTCTCTATGGGTGATGAAGCAGTTTGTAGCTGACAGACTAGATCTGAGACCACATTGCTTCTGCAGTCATAACAAGGGGACATCTTCAGTGAACATGGTTAAGATACATGAAAATTAATGTGGAGAAAAGCAAGGTTTTATACTTAGGCAGGAAAAACAGTGAGGGTTATTAACCAATAGGACAACTTGCTGTCAAAAGTTGTGGGTACTCATCACTAGAAGTTTTTAAGAAAAGACTGGACAGTCACTTGTCTGAAATGTATAGATATAGGGTCTCCTGCTTGAGCAGGAAGTTGGACTAGAAGACCTCCAAGATCCCTTTCTGCTCAATTCTGATTGATTGATTGATTGATTGATTGATTGATTGGGAGGATATAGAAATCTGCTGTTGGCTCAGAAATGATTTGGAAGCTAATGAAGACTAAAAAGCCATTGTATATTTCAGTGGCCAATGCAGGCCAGTCAGAACTTTGATTGCCAGATCAGCTAAAGTTTTCTGGTTATGTGCTTCCCACCAACATGTGTCCCAATCCTAATATTTGGCTTACTTGCTGATCTATGTTTCACCTTGATTCCCTGAATTTTCACTCATTATGTTGGTTTTTGAAGAGACTAGCTTCTAATATACTATTGCTTTATTGTAGGGCTGTCAAACTCCCAGCCTGTGCGCCGGATGCATTACAAAGTGGCCACACCCATGCCTGGTTTAGCAAAGGGGGGAAAGGTCCTGATACATCATGTGATACCGCTGTGACAACATGAGTTTGACACCCCTGCTTTTTTGGGAGATCATGGCATTTGCTACCATTTATAAACCCAAAAAATGTAGCACAATTTACCTTTAAAGGTCAGCCTGTATCTCCCAGTCAGAACACTGTGTTGGTTGTGTGGCCCTTGAATATAAGTGTTTACCTTTTTGTATTTACCGTATTTTTCAGAGTATAAGACGCACCCTTTTCCCCCCAAAAAGAGGGTGAAAATATGGGTGCAGCTTATACTCTGAATGTAGCCCCACCCAGCTTCTCAAACGGAGGTTTCAGAGGCTGAAAAAAGCATCAGAAAAGAAGCTTCAGAAAAGAAGCCCCCAAACAGAGCTTCAGAAAAGAAGCCCCCAAACAGAGCTTCAGAAAAAAAGCTCCCAAACAGCTTCAGAAAAGAAGCCCCCAAACAGAGCTTCAGAGGCTTTTTTTCTGAAGCTGTGTTTCAGAGGCTTTCAGAGGCATAAAAGAAAGTTTTTTCTGAAACAGAGTTTCAGAAGTTTCAGAGGCAGAAAAAAAAGCAAAAAAAAAAAAAAGCAATCTGTGTTTCGGCCGAAATATTTAATAATTTTAAGGGATTTTTAATATTTGTATTGTCTGTATTTTATCTTGGCTGTTCACCGCCCTGAGTCCTTCGGGAGTAGGGCGGTATAGAAATTTGATTAATAATAATAATAATAATAAGGCACAGAGCTCACAACCAAGGAACCTGTTGCTAAAATTCACCTCTGGGAACAGCTGACTGGGGGTATTTCGGGAGGCTGATCCACCTGCCAATCAGCTTCTTTCTTATTTTCCTCCCCAAAAACTAAGGTGCATCTTATACTCTGGTGCGTCTTATACTCTGAAAAATACGGTATTAATGTGTGATTGCAGAACAGTAATTATAACTGAACAAAATATTGACAGCCTTACAGCCAAAACAAAAGGATACAAATTGCCATGTAGACTTCTTCCTAGTTAGATTAGGAGGAAAAGAATGCAAAAGTTTGCAACTTCATGAAGTAATCAGTGAAATAATGATGAAACTCTACTAATTGCAGTTTGCAAAAAACTTCATCAGAACAAAGTTGAAAAGCAGATTTATAGGCTATTGTGCTATGATTGAAAAAGATAGTCTGTCTTTTTCATTCAAAATTACATTTAATGTAGATAGATAATTTATACATAAATGGTTAGAAAATATAACTTTACTGGTTTCAGCTAATCAGATTTAAATTATTCCTGAAGCTGCTTTTGACAGTTGGGGAAGGGGAATAACCCAATAACAAAACTTTTCATTCTTTAAAGGTACAATGAATATTTTTCACACATTGTATTTTCAGATCTTCAGGATACTGAATAAAATATGAAGCATGCAGTGATTGGCTATGAATGCTATTTTTGTCATCATGAAAAAGGAAAGCTGTCCAGCAGAAGTATTTGATTTCATAACATGATAGGACTGCTCAAGAATTAATTTTAGAATCTCCTTTGGAATAAATAGCATATTATTTTTTTAAAAAAAAAAATGTTCAGCAGTAACATAGTATTTCCTATTTTCTAAGTGAGAAGCTATTTCCCCCTGCCCCAATCCCACTCCCCCACCCTGTACTCTACATATACTCTGCATTTTATTACTAAAGTGACAGTACCAAATTGCTTAATATCCTAAAAATAAAAATAATTGATGTTACAGAAAACAAAGGAAAAGCATACAGCATGAGCAATGTCACTTCATAATTCAGGGAAGGAAATTGATTTTGTTAGTCAAGACCAGAAGAGAAATGTAAATAAACAAAAGTGAATCTTCTTTGATTTATAGTTATGAAGTTGTAGAATGGGTCCAATTCAACAAAGAACAATTGTTCAACCCGCTCTGCATTCATTATATGACAGCATAACCCAACCTATATTTTCTCTTGCAGAATTTCATGAGAGACTGTCAACAGTTTTTTTTATGCCAAGAACTGCTGCATTTCAATGGTCAATGGTGAATTAAATGAGTTACTGTCCAAAAAAAGGGAATTAGGTTGATATCTTGTTGGTGTCACTTGTCACTTGTTCTTAGCAAATTCATATGCTGGATCCTGCCAAGCAATAATTATTTCCAGAATTTTGCAAAGAATTTATATCATTTATATCACTTGATTTGATATCAAGTCTCCAGTTGTCCAGGTCTTTTTCTTTCTTTCTGGATAAAAGAACAACATGTGCCCTTTCCTAAACCTCTGGCATTATGCCAATCCTCCATGATGTCTCAAAGTCACAGAAAAAGCTCTGAGAAGACATTACAAGCTCTTTCAAGACTGTTGGATGTAATTGGCCTAGCCCTGAAAACTTTATACATCATGGGCAAGTCCAACTGAATCCATGAGTTGTCAATTCCTTTCTGTCAATTACTTTGTAAAGTGGTCTTAATGTCTGATTTTAACTTTTTATGTTTTAGCTGTATATGTAACTGTAAGTCGCCCAGAGTTACCCTATAGCAAGATGGGTGGCCAGTACATTTTATAAATAAATAAATAAATTTGACAATTTTATTTAAGCTAAAGGAAAGGAAGGAAGGATGCAAAAATAAGGACAATAACTGAAAAAGCATCAGAATTTATTGCTGATAGATACATAGACACATTTTGAGACACACTATTGCTCATGCAAACTTATAGATGTACACAGATCTTTTATAAATTCTGTGTGCATCTGATTTCAAAACTATCCACTAGAATGTCATATATGTCTTCAAGAGGGAATATTTTCAAAGCTACCTTCTGTGAGAACATGTCTGAAGAAGGCTATAAAATAATAAACAGCATTTTTAAGTAACTCAATTAATTTTCCTTAAGTTCTCCAATCTGCAAATGGTTGGTAAACAAACTGGACAAATGCCAGAATAAATATTTACTTGGGGGATCAGAGGCAGTGATAGAACAAACACTAGCTGCTATGGCCTATGCGTACCCTCTGCTAAAGAGGATTTTGAGTGACTGAGCAAATATAATTAAGGTAGCCTTAAGAGGGCTACACCAACATCTAAATGTTTGATAGGAATTTGACTGTGACTAAGACCTACCTAAGTGATCTTAATCAGGCATTAAGTCACTACAGACTTACTAGAGTTAGTTCTTTAGAAGTTTCAACAAAGCAAACTACAGCAAAATCTACTTCTGACTAGTGTTTTTTGCTTGATTAATAGAAAAGATCCACATTCTTGCTTGTCATGCTTTTGTGGTGCTGTGTGCCTGTGTGATCCTTCACTCTAAACCAAGGCCCCAGAAGATAAGCCTTAGGTCCTGACCGATGGCCTCCTTGGCAGAAATATTTATTTACCACTGGTATAAATACATGGAAACAATCAGCATGCGCCCTTCCTTCCTTTTTGTTTTTCTCTCCCACTCTGGAACATTAAGGCAGCTTGAACAGCACTGGACCACAACTGGGGTTGCAACTGTAAAAGATACCTTTAGCATCTGAATGTGGTATATACATTGAAAGAAGATTGCAGAAGAAGAAGTTGCAAGAGAAAGGAAGAAGAGGAGGTGGCATTTGTGATGGCATGCTGGTGGTAGAAGCAGCAGCACTAGGACAAAATGCAGTGAACAACTGGCAGCAAAAACAGAATGTATTCCAATAAACCAGAAACTTAAAGCTGAGAGAATCAGAGTCTGATAGCCACTTCACTGACAGCCCACAAAAAGCCAGTGATTCACCTTTCCCCTCACTTACATGCTTTGGCACAGAATGAAAACCTCTGCTGCTGTTTGAGACGGCAACCACTCTTGTTGTTGTTAGTCGTGAAGTTGTGCCCGACCCATTGCGATCCCATGAATAGTGTTCCTCCAGGCCTTCCTGTCCTCTACAATCGCCAAGAGTCCATCTAAGCTCACTGCTTCAGTGACTTCATCCAGCCACTTCATTCTGGCATCCCGTTCTTCTTTTGCCCTCAATCGTTCCCAGCATTAGGCTCTTCTCCAGTGACTCCTTCCTTCTCATTAAGTGGTCAAAGTATTTGAGTTTCATCTTCAGTATCTAGCCTTCTAAATAGCAGTCAGGGTTGATCTCCTCTAGGACTGACCGGTTTGATCACCCTGCAGTCCAAGGGACTTTCAGGAGTCTTCTCCAGCACCATAGTTCAAAGGCCTCAATTCTTCAGCACTCAGCCTTCCTTATGGTCCAACCACTCTTACTAAGCTGAAAATACCAGAAAACCAACCAGCAGTATTTGCTATTACCAACATGCCTTTTGGAATATATAGGGTCTCTACAACCTTCCAAAGGTTAATGCAGCTGAGCATGATGAGATGGGAAAATGTTATGGATTACATAGTCCTTTACCGAATTGGAAGGCACATTTAAACCATTTAGCAAAACTTGTAATGTACTTTCTTTCCCCTACAACATAAAATAAGAATACTATGAGAAGCCAAACCACTACATCAGTTTGGAATAGTAGCCAAAGGCCGTAAGTGAAAATATTAGAACACCAGCCAGCAACACAGCCAGTTTAAAGCCAAGGTGGCGAAAGGCAAGTTAAAATAGATGTTCTGGCTTGAGCAAATGGAAAGATTGTATCTCAGATTGAAGAATGTTATTTTAGGCAGGTTAAAAAATCCAAGCATATCTGTAAAAGAAAAGAGGAAAATAATTAGACCTAGGGTTATTTTAATTTTAGAGACATGCCTCATATAAGACATGCCTCATATACTCATATAAAACCTGAGTACTTACGAGACCACCTGCTGCAACCAATAACCTCCCACCAACCAATACGCTCTCACAGAGTAGGCCTACTCATAGTACCATCATTAAAACAATGTCGTCTAGTAGTTCCAAGGGAGAGAGCCTTCTCTGTGGGGGCACCTACTCTTTGGAACAAAATACCCCCTGGAATAGGAATAATCCCAGATCTTCGCACTTCCGACATGCCCTGAAGACCTTTCTGTTTCAACAAGCAGGGCTAGCATAAACATCTAAATTCTATGCCAAGGTCTTAGCAGATACACTAAGTTGACTCAATTTATTATTTACTGTTTAAAAAAAAATATTATATGTATATGAAATCTTATTCTGTTCACCGCCCTGGGTCCTTCAGGAGAAGGGCAGTATAGAAATTCAATAAATAAATAAATAAATAATAAATAAATAAATAAATAAATAAATAAATAAATAAATAATGGTATAAGCATTAAGAGTTATGTTAAATAAATTAAGAAATACCTTGTTTATGCAATTTTCTATAATAAAGTTATAGAATAGACTTTTTTGGTTATCTGTACAATTTCCCCAAATAATCCATCACAGAATAATAATGGTCATTCAAAGATCTATATGACTTTCTTCCTAAAGGCCCCAGGCATCTGCAGTGCATGGCAGTGGGGGACAAGTCAAAATCTTGGGGCTGCAGTTCTACATTCAGGAGGTATGGAAATGTGACTTCCTTCCTCAAATAAATCTTTTTATCCCCCTTAAACGTAAAAGAGTGATCCTTGGAAAAGTCAGAAAAAGCTAAAATAGCTCATATGCTAAAACAGGCCAGAAAATTGCCGGATAACTATTTAATGCAGAGTCTTTTGGGATATAAAGGGAAGCAAGCTTAAAAAGAACAACCAATTTCCTAAAACCATTAAACTTGACTTTGATCGCCACTGGGTGTAGACAGCTCACAACTCAGTCAAGGAAGTATAATTCAGAAAGGTTCCTGTAAGCATGAGATTACAGAGGATTCTACTCTTTCTTGTTAAGGTTTATACACTGCAAATAAACAAAAATTGGACAACTCATAGGACAGGTTCAGGACAACAGTCTCCTTGTTAGTGTGGAAGACAAAATTACCCCACTTAGCTTTATGTGCTTTTGTCCATTTTAGATAGTGTGCTTCAATTTGTTGCATGCTAAATGCAGATAATCAGTGACTGGATGGTAGAAATGGGTAATTCTTTCTACTGCTTCAGTCCTTATTCTGATCTCTTATACCATTTGGAACTACTGTTATAAGGAATGTTGAAATAGTACAGTATTTATAGCATTTACCTTGGAATTTTTTTAAAAAATTGCTGGTTTGAAACCCAGATTCCTACAAACCAATCCCAGTAACCAGAATAAAACTTTTATATATCAGGTGACTGAAAAACAGTAAAATAATGCACTGCCAGACTTACTAAAATGAAAACAACAAAACACAGGGACAATAGGAAGCTCAGGGGGAAAAAATAATAATAAAAATGTCTGGTAGGCTTCAAACCAATTTACAGATAAGTGTCAGAACCATTATGTTTTAAAAGTAACTTTTAAAAGTAACATTTTAAAAGTAACTTTTAAAAATAACATTTTAAAAGTAACTCCAAACAATATTAGAAATCCCATGGACATTAAGAAATGATTTTTTTTAAGTTGCTGTTTTGCCTAGATATCTCCATTTTAGTTCTGTTTCATTTTATTTATAGTGGAATTGTTTACTTTTTTTTACCCTATCCTTTTTTTTTAAATCTCAGAAAAGCTGCTTGACCAATTCCTATTATAGCAGCACCCTGATCACTATAGCATGCTATCTTTCTCTCAAACGTTTATTGCTCACATTTTATATCCCAGAGAAACAATGACTTCTTAAAGTTCATCCAGGTGGCAGAAAGCTGTATTCCCACCTCATTGCTCTAAAACAATGGTGTTTTTAAAGTTGTGGTTGCATTTTCCAGCAACATTACAGTTTCAAGCAGAAAACCCCTCCACCATATCATTGTTTATACTTCAGAGGGTTGTGTGGTTGTTGTTGTTTTTTTTTGCACAACCTATTGTAAAATGATAAAGTAATGTGTAAGATTGATATATTGAAGATCAAATTGCTTTTGCTGGGCCACATGCAAGGGGATAAATAGTACAAGAATTAATAAACTCCAGCGAGCTAAGCTGCCAGCCCTTGATTCATGAGTCATTTATCTTAGAACATGTGATTCAACAAAAACAGTCTGTGCCATTATGCTTTGTGATTTTTGAAGTTAAACCATTTTTTTTTAAGGAAACACAGTCACAGTTCCTTAACCCAAGAACATATCTACCTAAAGGTTTATTGGCTTTCATTACAGAAACTGGGTGCCAAAGATGTCATTTCTAATTTGGCTATGGATCAAATATGAGCTATTTAAAATAAAAAGACACTAACTCAGTGGTTGAGCACGTGCTTTGTGTGCAGAAGATCTCTGGTGCAACCCTTGGCAGTGCCAGTAAAAAGGATCAGTACTAGGTAATCGGGAATACTCTGCTTAAATTTCTAAGAACTGTTCACTATTCCAGCACAAGTCTGACAAAAATCAATATTATTAAGCCTTGCAGATCAGCTGCAATCCACCTCAAAATGCATAATTACAATTTGGTTGCATAAATGCAGGAGACTACTAGATGGCAGTAAAGAGATGCATACAACATGCTGTTGCCACCTAATGGTCATCCCAATCTTTGACCAGTTCTTGCAGACCTATGCAGAAGCAAATTGCTGTACCTCAGTGATGGAAGCACGTTGTTTTACCTCAATAAAGCATCTAAATCAGAGGTGATATTCAGCAGGTTCTGACCAGTTCTGGAGAACCGGTAGCGGAAATTTTGAGTGGTTCGGAGAACCGGTAAATACCACCTCTGATTGGCCCCACCCCCATCTATTCTCTGCCTCCCGAGTCCCAGCTTATTAGAAGGAAATGGGGATTTTGCAGTAACCTTTCCCTGGAGTGGGGAGGGAATGGAGATTTTACAGTATCCTTCCCCTGGTGTGGGGTGGGAATGGAGATTTTACAGTACTCTTCTCCTGCCATGCCACCAAGCCATGCCCATCAAGCCATGCCACGCCCACCAACCCACGCCCACAGAACCAGTAGTAAAACAATTTGAATCCCACCACTGATCTAAATGGATATACTTCAATCCAGTCAGCTGCATTAATAAGCAGCTGAAGTAAAGTGTCCCTTCAACCATCTGTCTGTTGCTTTTATTGTTATTATTTTGTAAATAAAAGTTCAGAGGTAAAAGATTCAGACTGACAGCTTGCATTGAAAATATCATTCACTTTCAGCTTTATAGCAACCAAATGGTCATAATACCTTTTTCATGTTGCTATTTGGTTAATAAATAGTTTTGTGCACTCATGTTTTTAGATGTATTTATATTTTAAGAATTGGGCTAAATTCTAAGTGAGGTTTAGAGAAGATACATAAAAATCAAGGTGACCAATCAGGGTGGATTTGATTTAAATCAAGTCAATTTAAATCACAATTTAAATCATGATTCAAATCACTAGTTAAAAGGCTTGATTTAAATCAACTCAATTTAAATCATTTTTTTTTAAAGTGCAACTGCCATCTCAGTCCCACAGCAGCTCCTCCTCCAACCCGCTGTTGACTCAACAACAGTCCCATTCACTTTAATGGGACAGCTAGTGATGTGGCTGTGACACAACAAGGTGAGGGATGTGACAGGCAGCAGGTGAATCGATGCCCCCTAACAGGCGCTGCCATGATAGATCTGAAATGACAGGTGCTCTTTAATATTATATTTATAAGCTGCTTAGAAGGTTTCACTTTCATTTTTACTGCTTGCCCTTCCTCCTCACAGGTACAGATGCATTTCCCTTCAAACAATCATACAGTTTGTAGTGTACATAGATTTGCAAAACAATGGGATAAAGGAATATTCCTGAACTTTTATGTTTTATGATTTATCTCATGGTTACTGTGAAATTGTGTGAATGCATCAATGCAGTGCATGTTATCTCAGCTTGCAGAGCTTGGATTCATTGAACGAGTTTACCAAAAATGTAAATATTGCAGAATTTCATGCTGAATAAACTAAATCATTAATGTATCTTAAATAGAAAACTATCTTTAAATAGATTTTTACTCCAAAATCATTTTATTAAAATAAATTTGATAAAAATAAAAAAAAATCCCATTTAAATTTTTAAAAATCCGATTTAAATGAAAAAAAAATCTGATTTTTAAATTTTTTTAATCCACCCTGTGACCAATTAACAACATGTTGATCAAATGGAACTAACATAGCAAACCTATTATTCACTTGGGAGACTGAAATTGGAATATTCTGTGTTTCTAAAACTCTTCTGATGACAGTGTCACTGCGTTATTTTATTTGCCAGCTGAACTCATCAATTCTGGACTATCAGACTTTCCGTACCTTGCCAAGAATTGTTATCAAAAGCTACTACGCATGTCCATCCACCCACATTCCTTCACACACTTTTCCTTCCTTTGTTCTCTTTCCAGCAAGGTCCGGCTGAGATAGCCGGCAAGAATTACTTTCAAAAATGTAGCAATTAACTTTTCTTAGTTAGTGAGGTGTTTTATTTTCTTTATAACAAATTAATGAGTTTTATTAGAAACTTTCCTTCGCGTTTCTTTTTCAGAATATTGCAACAAGGAATAAGCCTCGATTCATCTCCTCTAATTAAATCAGGGTAATTAGTCCCAGAGCCAAACATGGGATTAATAAATGCCCTGACATCTGGTAGCTCGGACGGTTTGATTTATGGCTTTTTTCCTTGTTTTGTTATTTCTGATAAGAGCGCATAGGCAATTAGTTTTTAGCTACTGAGGTACGCTAATTATATTGCTGAGATGCCGAAACAGAAGAAAAAAGGCAAAATGAAACTAAGACCACTCTTCGTAAATGATTTGATTGATCTTTCCAATGAAGAGGTGGCAGACAGGAGGTTTCTAGATTTCCAGCCCCTTACTTCAGCCACACGCCTGGAACAAGAAGCCGTGGGAACAGAAATGGAGGGAGATAAGACAGAAGCTGTTTTTGAAGGAGAAGCACTACGACTGAGGTCAGTAACTCCCCCTTCTAATTATGCCAGCTCTCAACCTGTCTCCCCAGAACCTTCTGAATTTGTAACGCTCGGTACAAGGCTAAAGCAAACTACCGAGCAAAATTCCTCCCACGCAGAGAGAGAAACAATTAATTATTCTCCTCGAAGCTCTAAGCTCACCCTGGATGAGCTGGCTATGAAAGTCTTTCATGACCGTATAAAATTCTATGAACAGCAGCTATCCCAGGCAAAAATGGCTATATCTATGCTTAAGCAAGATAAGGAAGAATCTAGTGACTTAAGATTTTCAAAAAGCGCCATATTGTCTTCTTCCTTGGAGCCAAAGACACTCCCCCTGGTGGATTCTGTGTCAGGCCAATTAAGACAGAGGGCACTGCATACGTCACATGAAAGTCTCCCTGATCAAGTTACACATAAACCTGCCACGCAATCATTTCTTGTAACTGCAAAGCTGCCCGAAGCTAAAGGTGCAGCACCATCTGCTGGCGAAAGTAATTTACTACAGGAAGCTGAAATGCCACAAGTGTTTTCCACAGGCCCAAACTCAAACACCCCCTGGTGGTGTTGGTGTCTTTTTAGATGGAACACAATTAAACTTAATGAAGCAAAGGCAAATGACTGCATCTCCAGCAGGTCATGCCAATATTGCAGATCAAGCACAAATGGCAACTGGAATACAGCAGATTCCA
Organism: Pituophis catenifer annectens; assembly: GCF_029215685.1. Classification (NCBI taxonomy): domain Eukaryota; kingdom Metazoa; phylum Chordata; class Lepidosauria; order Squamata; family Colubridae; genus Pituophis; species Pituophis catenifer. The sequence continues at coordinate 43,350,542 of NW_027256881.1, forward strand.
GTGCATTAGCCACAGCAGCTACAAATGCCTGCATATGTGCCCCAGCCACAAGTGCAAAGAGGTCCACCTCCTGGCCCACCTCCAATGGCACAACCAAGACCATTTTTAGGTCCACAACAGGCACAGCAAATACCACAGGCATTTCTGCCAGCACAGCCAGCATACCAAGTGCAGGCTCCTTACCAGGCATTTTCTGTCTCTCCACTAACTGGTGAGTCAAAACTAAAAATGTCTGAACTCCACGGTTCGAGATTGAAACCTGGTGAACAAATTGGAGGACACTTGACCAAACTGAAAGGTCTGAGAACAGAATTGAGAGAAAGAGGCCATAACATTGAAGATATTCAAATGATCAGCATCATTATTAACTCTTTGAATTATGAATGGAAAGATGCTGTTACAAAAATTAACCAAGTCCCAATTGCTCAACGCACAGTGGACAATGTCTGTAGACTTTTAATTGAAGAAGAGGCATTCATGTTGGCCACGCCACACTTGAGAGGACCACCCGCATCAAGAGCTCCAGCTAGACGCCCCTTCCGAGGAAGGACCTATGCTCCTAGGATGCCAAGATGCTACACCTGCGATTGTGTGGGACATGCCACCTGGGATTGTCCCCAACGAGTTCCAGCTCCCGTCACATACCAGCCCAGAGGAACAGATTCCAGAGGCAGAGGCGGAAGACAAGGTCGTTGTGGTCCCCAGCGTGATCCACAAACTCCACTCACCACACTGGCTTTAACCAATGATCCACAACCTCAACCAGAGTACGACAGATGACTCCTGTGGACTTTGGACAGTGGTGCAGCATTGCATGTTACCTACAGAAAGGAACTTTTTACAGAGATGCACGAGCCTGAACCAGAGCTACGTGAACTTTATTCTTTTTCCAATCATCCTTGTCAGGTCAAAGGAAAAGGAACTGTTTATGTTGAAGAGCTCGATGCATTCATTCCTGATGTTTATTACATACCAACAGCAACCAGTAATTTGCTTAGTCAGTGTTACTTGTCTAGAATGTTAAAGTTCCAAGTTCACCACCTTGAAAAAGCAAGTTACATAGTTAAAGATGGAGATATTGTTGCTGAAACCATGTTAATTGGTGGTGTTTATTACTTAAAGCCAAAGCCTAAACTACAAACACAGGCAAGTATGCAAACTCCAAAAAGGGAACGCACAGGCCCAGAGAGAGATGCTCCAGAGAGAGATCCTGTTGCTACCCCTAAGGCTCCTAAAGCCAACAAAAAGAAAGTTGGTAAACAGTTTGCTCAGAGCAAGCCTGAGGTTCCGCATAAAAATGTTAATGTTGAGAATTCACTAACAGGTAAACCTTTGCATTCTAGGTGTATCCATAAATGGCATAGAAGATTGGGGCATGGCAGGTTTCCGTGTTCTTAGGAAGATGCCGGAGTTCGCAAAAGGTTTGGATCTAAAGGGGTGTAAGGTGTTTTTGGATTGTGCTGTCTGCAAAAAGGCCAAATCCAAAGCAGCAGCCATTCCCAAACACGCTACACGCCTGTCAACATGCATTTTTGATTTGGTTCACATTGACATAGTTGGTCCATTCCCGCCATCATTTAGTGGTAGAAAATATTTTCTAACAATTGTTGATAATTACTCTAGATATGGATATGTATATCCTATGAAAGAAAAATCAGAGACCTTTCAGATCTTTAAAGACTTTGCAACCCTTGTTTCTACCCAACACCAAGTTTGCATCGCCAGAATCCAGAGTGATCGTGGTGCCAAGTTCATGTCTCAGCGTTTCCAGGACTGGATGCGTAAGAATGGAATTATTCATCAGACTTCGGCCCCTTACACACCGGCTCACAATGGAGTCGTAGAACGAAGACAAGGGATCCTGCAAACCATGATGCGTTGTCTCCTAGAAGACGCCAACCTTGGTAAGATATACTGGGGTGAAGCTATCAAGTACGCAAATTACATTGTCAACCGTACTTGGAGCAGTGTAACAAATCAGACTCCTTTCTTCATGTTGTATGGCTACAAGCCTGATCTTAAAAACATCCATATTTTTGGTTCATATGCTACGGTGAACATTCCCTTAGCTCAAAGAAGAAAAGGAAGTCCAGCAGCAAAGAGACTGAGATTTATGGGTATTGATGATAACTCAAAATGGAGCAGATTTATTGACTCTAAACATGCAATTGTGATTTCCCAATCTGCTAATTTTGAGGAAGATATTGACTGGTCCAGGATTCATTCCAATGATCCTGGAGTTTATTTTCCCAGAGATGATACTGCTGATGCTACGCAGATTGATGATCAAGATTCCACTGATTCTTCTCAACCCGATGTTCCGTCTTCGCAAGCCGCGGATGCTGATGCTAGCGATGAAAGTGAGGACGAGGACGAAGCAGAAGAAGACAGGACAGTTGTTCCGAGACGTTTCTGCCCTGACAGACAGAACATAGAGGCCTGACACTTTTCAATATTTTCCTCTATCATCATGAGAAAAGGCATTTTGGGGATGTGGCAGAAAGATATTAAGGCTCATTTAGATATCAGCAGGAGCAAGCATCAGGAAAAAAATCTGATCAGTTCTATAGCCTCTGTCTTTTATTTTCAACTTCTTGTTTAGTCAGGACCCACTGCCTTATTTTATAAAACTGGCTTAATCAATTAGCTTATATGTCACCATGATATGAAATTCAGAGTACCTTGTTTTCTCTGGCAGATATTAGAGGACATTCAGTTTGGCAGTGGCATGAAAAACGCCACATTTCTTGGCAAATTCAAAGCAAGCCTGCACAAACAAATTACCATATTTTTCAGAGTATAAGACACACTTTCCACCCCAAAAAAAGTAGGTGGAAATATCTGTGCATCTTATACAGTGAACATTGTGGCGGGGAGGAGGGGGGTTGATGTGGCACTGATTAGCTGTTCTAGAACAGGCTATGGCGAACAGGCTGTGGCAGTGGTGATTGGGCGGCGGCCACGGTGAACAGGCAGTGGTGGCGAATGAGCCACGGCAAATGGGCCATGGCAAATGGGCCATGGCAAATGGGCCAGGTGAATACCAGATGGATGTTGGGAGGCAGAGACAGATTTTTTTTTCTTGTTTTCCTCCCCAAAAGCTAAGCCTGGGTTTTTTGTGGACTTTTGGACAGGAGGATTGATTATTTTCTTTTATCTATTACCATATTTAGTGCTTACTTCTACAAGCTTTGGACAGCATAACAACACACCCCCTTCATAGTCCCTCTGGCACCTGGCTACAGGCAATTTCAGGAAAGATTATGGTTTTTTTAAAAAAATTCCTGGCTAATATTCATGGATAACAAAATATGCCAACATCAGCTGTGTTGACATGCAACCAAAAATAAATGAGAATCATCCTTCAGAGTTCCAACCATAAAATGAACATGTCTTGCATTTGGAAAGCTGTAAGAAAGCTGAAGAATTGAATTGCTAGTGAGGGGCTTCCAGTAAAATTACCACTTCAGTGGGTTTTTAAAAGACTAGCTGTCATTCTCAGAGCAAATATAATAAGCATGAAGCTCAGTGTTATATTTTTGTGGTCTGCATTACAGATTTGGGAATGTTATATATTTCCATATCCAGACCATGAACACACTCCTGCTCCCTTCACTACACCTTAATTGAGTCCTTCTACACTAATGGGTACTGATGGTAACACTGATCTTTGCCAACAAACAAGGCTTAACCTGAGAGGTCCTTGGTTCTCTCTGAGCTTGCTTGTTTTCTTGTGCTAATCAGCCCTGACTAACACTGATGACGTTACCTAGTTTGGGTAATGAAACATCTGCAAGAAAACAAGCAAGCTCAGAAAGAACCAAGGACCCCTCATATCAACCCTGAGCTACAAATATTCTTCTTAAATCTTAATCTTAAAATTAATCTTCAAGCAAGCTCAGTCCAGCTTCTACAAACTCCTCAGTGGAGATTGCATGCTCAGAATATTTGATGGAGGTTCAAAGTAATACAATAGTAAAAACTGGATCTTTTCATTATAACCAAACATTGTTTGACAAATAGCATTTGTTTTTCTTGTTTATTTTGGAGTGGTTTAAAATGGCTTCCAATTTTCTTTTAGGTGTTTTCCACCATGCAAATGGCTGAAGGTGGCTGTTTTTTTGTTTTGAATTATGTTAAAGTCGATGGTTCTAGCCCAATAACTCACTAATCAAAATGTATTTTATTTTCAAGCTTTTATTTTAGACCTGGATAGATCCTAGGCCTCTTTATTCATTAGACCTTTAACGTTTTGTTTCTCTCTTTTAGATACACAACTGGAACAGCACAGATTTACCTCAGAGAGAGCTTTTTATACCCGAGGGGAGGAGTCAGGAATCAGGTAGGGTTATGGAAATGAGGGGGCGTGTATTATTGTTAACCCTTGCAGAGATGTAAGAAGGTAGAGATACAGACAAGATATAAACAAGTTTGACATTTTACATAACAAAACCCCCTCTAAATGTCTAACTTATGGCTTGTACATAATATATACATATATAACTAAAAAAATTAATATTGATGAACATGAAGATAAATGGTTTATATACAAACGTGAAATTTTGACATGAGGTATGAGTGTTGCTTGTTGGGTAAAGGTTTGGTAAGTATGTCAGCTACTTGTTCCTCAGTGTCACAATGTATAGCTTTAATGAATCCGATTTCTGAGAACTGTCTAACGTGCTTACATTTAATATCTATGTGCCTTGACCTTTGTCCAATGGCATCAGAATTTGAGATTTCAATGGCAGCTTTATTATCTTCGTAAATAATTATAGGATATGATGGTTCTGTCCATATGTCACTGAGCAAGTCATCAAACCAAATTAGATTATTTGCTGCTTTAGATAGACAAATGAATTCTGCCTCGGTGGTGGAGGTAGCTACTAGTTTTTGTTTTCCTGTATACCAATGGATTGGGCAATTATTGAGAAAAAATACATATCCAGAAGTACTTTTTCTGGTTTTAATATCTCCTGCCCAATCTGCATCCGCATAACACGATAATTTGGGTTTTGTGGATAAGTTAGGTTCAAGGCATAATTGGGCATTAATACTATGTTTTAGATATCTGAGCAATTTCTTTATAGCATTCCAGTGGAATGTGGTGGGATTACTTACATGCCTGGATAATAAGTTAACAGCTAAAGCAATGTCAGGTCTAGTCCAATTTGCAATGTATAGTAATGATCCAATCGTGGATCTGTATAATTTATTATCAGGAAAGGGCTCTGCTTTATTGTACATATTTTTCAAAAAATCTTGTTGCATGGGAGTTTCGCTGGGTTTTGCTTCTGACATGTTGCATTTTAATAAAAGTTCGGTTATTTTCTCTTTTTGTGATAGTCGAAAACCTTTACTTGTTTTTGTTGCTTGAACTCCCAGATATTTGTCTATTTTTCCTAATGATTTTAATGAGAAGTGGTTTCCTAAATCAGAGGCGAATTTCTTACATTTAGCTTTTTCTTTACCTATATATAATATGTCGTCCACATAGACAAGAATGCCTTCAAAAGATCCCTTCTCTCTCTTTATGAAGAAGCATTTGTCTGCGGAGGTGGCGGTGAAGCCCATTGAGTTGAGTGCCTTAGATAGGCACTCGTACCACCTCTTGCCAGATTGTTTTAGTCCATATAGACTCTTATTAAGGAGCCATGTGTCGTCTTTTCCTTTGTTATATCCTGGTGGAGCTTTTACATAAATTTCTTTGTCCAGTTTTGCATGAAGGTAGGCAGTTTGGATGTCAAATTGAAATACTTCTAACCCTAGGATGGTGGATATTACAAGGGCGCTCTTGACACTTTCAGCTCTGACAGTTGGGGAATAGGTATCTGTATAATCTTCTGGGTACTTCTGAGCAAAACCCTGTGCCACTAGCCTTGCTTTGTACAATACGTTGTTGTTTTCTAGGGTCTTGATTCTGTACACCCATTTTGTCCCTATGGGTTTTTTATTTTCAGGTGTTTGTGTTGGTGAATATACTTGCAGGTCTCGGAGACTCTTCATTTCCTTTTCCATTGCTTCTTTCCATTTTTCTCTCTCCTCTAGGGGAAGTTTGAGTATATCTTCATATGAGCTGGGTGTTATGTTGTTGGTTTGTATGGACATGATGTAATCCTCGAGTCTTTTTGGTTTTTTGTTTCTACTCTCTCTGATTGGTTTGTCATTTTGTTTGTTTGTTTCGTGTAGGTATTCAGTCTCTTCATCAGTGAGTTTATCTATGTTCAAAGTGGGGTGTTCTTCCTTCCATTCTTTGACTTTTATTTCATGGTGTTTTGGTTTGTATGTTTCTGTATCCTCTTTCCTTTCAGTGATCAGCCGCTTATTCTCTTGTTTCTGTGTATGTGTATTTCTATTTGCAAAAATGTCATTGGAGTGTAACCTTGACCAATTTGAGTGTTCATGGAAGTCAGCTGATCTTGATACAACAAATTTGTTGTTCTGATCTAAGAATCTGAAACCTTTTGTTCCTGGTTCGTATCCCATAAATCTCATTCTTTTGGATATTTTATCACCCTTCCTTCTTAATTGTCTGGGGATATGAACATCAGCGGGAACGCCAAATACGTGTAGGTGGGCCAGGTTGGGTTTTCTTTTGTACATCATTTCATAAGGGGTTTTGCCAATTGAACTAGACCATAATCTATTTAATGTGTAATTTGAATAATGTAATGCTTCCGACCAAAATGATTTTCCCATCCCAGCATCCTCTAGAACACATCTTATCATGGTTTGGAGTACACTTTGTTTTCGTTCTGCTACTCCATTTTGAAAAGCTGAGAAAGGTGATGAAGTAAAATGTAATATGCCTCGTTCTCTTACCCAACTCGTGAATTCTTTAGCCATGAATTCTGAACCTCGATCAGTCATTAATTGTTTGATTTTTGTATTGTGTTGTAATTCGATTCTTTTGTAAAATTCCTTAAACTTTTGGAATGCTTCATTCTTGTGTCTGAGTGAATATACATAACCATATCGACTGTAGTCATCTACAATGGTTAGGAAGAATCTTTCTCTATACCTAATGGATGGTCTCAGGGGTCCTACCAGGTCCATGTGTACCAGTTGGAATATAGAATCAGTGGTTCGCTCTGATTTCTTTGGTCTTGCTTTGACCTTAATTTTAGAACATTTGCAAACAGAACACTCCAAGTAATTTTCACAGTTTTTTACTTTTAGACCCTCGGCGCATTCCAACATTTTTTTGACAATTGGGAAACTAATATGCCCTAATTTTCTATGGAGAAGGTGAGCACAATTGTCATGCAAGGGTTTGCCTACAGACATTTTACTTTTACTTGGTGAATTACACTTGTCCGGTCCTTCTGTTTCTTTGTTTCCTTCTGCCTTATCAGCAGAGTTTATGTTAATGCTTCCCTCTCTGTTTTCTATGGGTGTAAAGTAAGGTAGTCCATCGTGTATGATTACTTTCCCAATGTTTGTCCCCTGATTTGATACATATACTTTGCCTTTCTTAAACATCACTTCGATGTTTGTGTCTTGTGTGAGTTTTGCTGTTGCTAGCACGTTGTATGGAATATCTGGTACATGCAAAACCCCCTCTATTTCTCCTATTCCTGAGATATGCACACTTCCTTTACCTATTACTTTAGCCTTACTTTGGTTGGCTACTTTGATCTCAAAATTTGTTTTCATGAGTGAGGTGAATAATCTTGGGTCATGTGAAGTATGGTTAGTGGCTCCTGAGTCTAGGAGCCACATGTTCTTGTATGTTTCTAGTTTGGTGTCTGAGTTCTCGTGTTTAAAACCATACATTGATTCAGAGTATCTATCTCGTGAGCTGTTTCTATACTCGTAATTTCTCCTAGTGCTGGGAGACCAACCACGCTCTCTCTCTTTAAAAGTTCTGTTATCTGGTGAGCTTCCCCTTATGTGCCTTCTTCCGTGCTCAGGTCTCTCCCTACGATCAGTGTATCCTTTGTTTTTGTAGTTCCTGGGACACTCTCTTTTTAAATGATTTCTAGAACCGCAAGAAAAACATTCCTGTGAATTGCTTACTCTATCTTGGAATTCAACTCTCCTTATAGGTTTGGGTTCCCTTCTAGATATATGGCGGTCCCTTCTCAGGTTGTCTTCTGCAATTAATCGATTTGTGAGTGTGCTCAGGGATATCTGCTCTAAGTTTATGCTATCTAATTGTGTTACAAAGTTGTCCCAGCTAGAGTCCAATGAATTAATAATGATACTCATCATGCTTTCTTGAGTTATTATTTCCCCCCTTTGTAATAGTTCTGCTCTAGTGGCATTATTTGGTTGTCAGCTGTGCAGCCATTTTCTTGGTGAAGGCTCTTGTGTTTACTCTGTTTATATTTTCAGAGTAAGCATTTGTTTCAGTCATTTTACAGAGTTATGGGCAACCATCCTCTAGCTACCATTTTGTTAAAGTCGATGGTTCTAGCCCAATAACTCACTAATCAAAATGTATTTTATTTTCAAGCTTTTATTTTAGACCTGGATAGATCCTAGGCCTCTTTATTCATTAGACCTTTAACGTTTTGTTTCTCTCTTTTAGATACACAACTGGAACAGCACAGATTTACCTCAGAGAGAGCTTTTTATACCCGAGGGGAGGAGTCAGGAATCAGGTAGGGTTATGGAAATGAGGGGGCGTGTATTATTGTTAACCCTTGCAGAGATGTAAGAAGGTAGAGATACAGACAAGATATAAACAAGTTTGACATTTTACATAACAAATTACATACCTTTTATATCACTCCACAACTGTTGTAGCTGCCCATGACTCCTGATCTGGAAACAAACACTGAAGTGGTATCCTCATTGTGGTTTAACTCAGGTGTTAAAGCCCGGCAGGCTGCAGGCTACTGGAGGAATAAATTTCATGCCCCAAAGAAATGTCAACAAAATTGTATTTTCTTTTTAAAGCAAAAAGAAAAAGCTTTGAATGCCCATCCTTTCCCATTAACTGGAGGAGCAGGTTAGAAAGGAAGATATATTGCTATGAGGAAAAATAGTATAAATAAAGCCCACCATAGATGAGATTCACGAATAACCTTGAATAGGTTATTCCCATCCCAAAAATAGCATAGCTGGCAAATCTGCCTGAGCTGGAGAATTATCTCCAGATTCCCAATGTCACTAGCACAATATTTCTCTAAAAAAGGTATTTTTAGCTAAGTCAAAAATGTTAAATCAAATCCTACTGAAGTGATGGAATTATGGAGATCCAGAGCACTTATACAAAAGTTACATAGAAACCTGGTCAACTTTTGAACCTGCGTTTCTTGGATTCTAATCTGATTTGCAACATTAGCATTCTCTGGTCTTTTATAGTAACATTTATAAAATATACATCTCAGTCTTCAGAGGGAACCCACCTAATACATAATTCAAAACTGGATAGAATTTCAAATTTTAGGTCTATAATACTTCTGCCTTGTTAGCTTATTTTCTGTATTTTTGTCCACCTCACTTCAGACTTTCTATTATCTCATTAAAATTTGATGGGACAGAACATATGGAAAGAAATGCCACATACTTCAACATATTTTGATAATCAGTCTGCAGTAAATATTTATCAAGGTATTTTGTCCCTGCTTCTTGCTTTCCTCTCTCCCACTTTTTTCTTCTATATTGATGTTCCCAATAAAGTAGAAGTGACCTGCCACCCATCTCAGTTGCATGTTTTCCTTTTTGCGGTGAGAGTTAAACCATAGCTCTTTTTATTTATCCTTTGAAAGTATGATTCATTCATTAGCTGTGGTATGTCATGAAATCCCAGGGGTCAGCTAAAAAAATTACTCTGGACCAAAAGAGTGAAAACAAATAGCCAAATCTCCACCAAACCATTAAAAAACCGATTTAAAACACAGAACCTCACTTCCTCTGTCTCTGTCTCCCTGTCCCCCACTCCCAATGCAGGAAAGAATAAACATTGCTTGAAAAGGATAAGCATTTAATTGCTGTCCAAATCGATGTTATTGCTAGCTCTATATTTGTACTAACCACATTTCTTCAGCAAATATATGTTCCAAAGAGGGGACAGAATGAATATTCCAACTGTGGATTCATCAGCCATGGAGAAAGTTTTAAGTTTCCCCTTTCTTTTAAAAAAAAAATAGATGAATATGCCCTTGCTACTTATTACAAAATACTTACAGAAATTCTAGTATATGATGGTGAAAGTTCTGTATCATATAATGTACAGAACTTACATTATAAGGCAAATAGATAGTCTTGTCACTTTTACTAGCACAAGAGACAAAATGGATTGTGTCCAAAGGTGATTTTGCACAAATATTGCATTTGCCTCTCTTACACTCTCTTAACTATCCACAGTCATCACCAATAAATTCCACTATTGTTCTAAGAGATTGCTCAACTCTCAATTTGAAAAGATCATATTGTTGAAAAATAGTTGTGTCCATTATGTATCAAAGAGGTGCTTCCATTTAACTAATTTAAAATTAAGGATTAAAAACCAATATTAGTGAAAAAATGAAGGTTGAAGTATCGAGCAAAATGTTAGGTTCAGCTTTAAATCAATAAATGTATTGATTTAAAGGACATTTGTAATGGTAGAATCTGTGCTGGACATATTATTCTTGCCTCCTAAATGTATGTTAATTGTTTAATGCTGGAAGGATTTATGAAAACCTCAACTTCATAAAAACTATTGTACCTCAAATCACGACCAAGACAAGGGAAGAAACACAAAGCAAAGCTGTGCAAAGTTTTGACACAGTGTTGAAGAAATGAACTGCTTCATGAAGCAAGGGGTTCCTTTCATTTCAAAGAGAGAAATGAAGTGAACAATGTTCCTTTGCTTTCTTTTATTTCAGAACATTCAGACTTCACACTGCTGCTCTCCAATGAGGACTTCTATCAGTGCAAGCGCAGTGAAAGAAGATTAAAAGGGGCTTCAAGAGACATATTCCTCACCTTTTCCAGATCAGCGTGCCAAAAATGGCTTGCCTTCCAGGTTGGTTTAGTTCACTGCATCTGTGGACCCTCCTGCAATAAGCACTGAGCTGACCAACCTGGTATCCTTCCCCCTGCACTGAAGGTCATCCAAGACAAGCCAGTACAAAATCTCCTGTGATATAGCAAAGCTGTGGGGTGAACCATGGTCAATCCCAAAGCAACATGCCACACATGCTTTTTCAGTTCAAGGCTACCGAAATTGTTTCCTCAAAACAAGTAGAGTGGTCTCTCTTTTTTTTTTTTTCTGCTTGATGTGAATTTTATCATTTCCTTGGGCCAAATCACTTTGTTGAAATGGATTGTAAAAGCAATAGCACTTAGACTTACCGTATATACCGCTTCATAGTGCTTTACAGCCCTCTCTAAGCGGTTTACAGAGTCAGCCTATTGCCTCCAACAATCTGGGTCCTCATTTTACTGACCTCAGAAGGATGGAAGGCTGAATCAACCTTGAGCCTGGTGAGATTCGATCTGCCAAACTGCTGGCAGCTGGTGATCAGTAGACGTAGCCTGCAGTACTGCATTCTAATCATTGCGCTACTGCGGTAATCACTTTACCTGGGCCTAATGGAAGCTTTAGAGAACAATTTGCTATAAATCACATAAATAATTAATCAGCTTACGGTATATTGTATTTTTCTGTTCAAGTAGCTTAAAGCATAGTTTATTTACTTATATCCTGCCTTTATTTTTATAAATAATTCAAGGCTGTCGACATACCTAATACCTCTTCTTCCTCCTATTTTCCCAGCAAGAACCTTGTAAGGTGGTTTGGGCTGAGAGAGAAAGTGACTGGACAAAGTCACCCAGATAGCTCTCATGCCTAAAAGAGGACTACAAGACCAACCTGGCTCTCATCACTTCCACTTTATTCACATAACCACCCAAGGAAGCTATGAGTAATATTGACCGACTTAAGAGAATCTAATGGAGAAAGGCAAATTAAATCACGATCTTAATCCCACTGTTTAACCAACATCCTATTAAAATACATTGGTTTGAGGGTCCACAACACCATTGGGGAGGCTTCAAATAACCATAGAATAAACTTCAAATAATTCAGAAACTGCTTACGTACATCTAACTGGTATGCAATTTTCAACTATTTAATAATATGATTTGGAGACTGTTTTTCATGAGTTCTGAAGAGTTTTAGGGATGTGGGTAGGTGTAGTTTCCTTCCTAGAAGTTTCTCGTTCCCATTTCCACACATAATAGGTTTTTTTTTTTTTCTTCTTCAGAAAAACTGCTTGGCCAACCTGTTTTCCATTGATTACTAGAAGGGGTTTACATGTCGCAACTTTAGATTTTATAGTGGGACTTTTTGATCTACTGTATGGTTCTCTAAAATCTCTCTCCTAAGTCTCAGGTGGAATACAACTATTTACAGGAAATGTGATATTTATATGGTGGTCTGTAGTGAGAAGTCAAAATAAACTGAAGTCTTATTTCTTATTGCTAGAGAGAGAGAGAGGGTCGGGTATCTTTTATAACAACATTTTTCTGATGTTTGAGAACTTATTCATAAAATTGCTTTTGGTTCATATGATTCTATGCTGACATTATACTTTAATTAGCTTTATGAACCTTATAATTGCCAGTAAATGTTTCTTGGCTTCCACACCTTAAAGCAATATCTGTATTACACAAGCCAACGTTTTTCTGAGGTAATAACTTGGTGTAAATCCTGCACAATGTTGGGTGGAGACTTTATAGAGTTAAAAACAAAGATGCATACCTTAAAATTATTCAGAGAAAATTGCTGTTTTATTGCCTTGACTAGCTTATTTATTTATTTATTTACTTGATGCAACATGATCTTCTCCCTGGAAAATCATATGGCTCATATAAATCTTCCTCATGAAATTATGGAACTATAAATTTTACATATAAGAAGTGTGGGAACTGGTCACTCTCAAACAGAAGAATAACCCTGAAACTGTTTGCAGACTGGAACAAATTATCCAAGAAAATATAATAACTCCTTTTGGTACTATTTTCATTTCAAAAACACAGACCTATTAAATATTGGGAAATGGTTCACACAAAAGTAAAACTTTCAAGCAGAGGCATAAATCTACAAAAACAAGGAAGAATTCAAGAAGTCTCTCTTGGATTCAGTCAGGATTATATGGTAACAATTCTACATTTACCAGGCAGTACTGAAGTCGGGCTGTATCAGTACTGAAATATGCATTCTCCTGAGGCACTTCACTTAATTTTCATATGATTAACAGGAAACTTTTTGAGGGGTGGGTGAGGCACAGAACATGGAAATCAGGTCAAGAATGTGGTTGATCAACTGGGTTCTTTTATTTATGTTCTGAATTAATATACAAAAATAGACTGGATTACCATGGATTCTTTAATGTTCCCACTTTATTGATTCTTAAAGTAGTGCTAATAGAAGCCAAAGCCTTAAAAAGCCCTTAAGTGATTTTCCATGTGGACAAGCCATTTTTATTCTTCCAAATGAATGACCTGTATTGTAAGATGATATGACTTGATAGTCTAGAAGTGCTTTATCATCTTTTCACTGTTTTGTTTTTTAGCCTATCAAAATATTTTGAAAAGGCTCAAACTTCCACAGGGTTTTTGTAATTGTTACACTGAGACCTGGTGAGATTAATTTATAATACAATCTGACATTTTGGTCATTTTGCACTGGATAATGCTATTTAAAAAGGGGGGAAAGAAATATCTCCCCAGCCAGCTGCAGGAGTTTGAAGGAAGTTCTGTTTTCTGTTAGCCATGCAGGACCTGCCTAAAGAATGTGATGTATTTGGCAGTTCCAATCCACTGACCTCAGGTTTAACCTCCTACAATAACGTGCCCAGCAATTGGTATTTCTCCAGACAAGACATAACTATCCCACTACTAACAGCAAAACATTTAGTCTGCTAATTGCTTGCCATCCAAACACTGTAATTAAAATTTTGTTCTGTAATTTCCCAATCAAAATAGAGTTGGATTCCCCTTCCCCCTCAAAAAAAAAAAAGATGGGAGAAATTTAGAAAAAAAGCGGAGGCCATTAAAAACATGTGCTTTGAACAAGATTCTGAGAACAATGCAGTTGCTTAGCCTCATGTTCCTGAAATAGCATATAAATGAACAAAAATGAAAAACAGAAGTATTAAATCTGTCTAGAGGAGATACTTGCTTCATATAAAATCTATGCCAGCAGATGGGCTGTTTGTGAAGAATAAGCTTTGGGCCTAGTTTCAAGAATTGCTACACTCCACAATATGTTTTTCTTTAATGAACCTCAAAGAAGTGCTTAAACCTGATTAAAACAAGTACTATGTCTCTCCAATAGCCTAGGTTTTAAAGCCTCTTGACCTGAAGGAAATGGGAGCTACTTTTCCTCTTATGCTAAACAGAAAGTACAGTGATTTTCAAAAGAACAACATGGAAGGAAAAGCTTAAATCTTTAAATTTAAAGTTTAAATGAAAGCTGGTTAGGAGGTAAGAATGCCTTAGAGAGAGAGACTTTTGTAAATGTCTCTGTTCAAGGTTGGGGAGGGAACAGCTTTATAGAAAGAGGACCAGGATTTAAATGCAGGATCCAACCAGAGGTGGGTTTCAGCAGGTTCTGACCAGTTCTGGAGAACCAGTAGTGGAAATTTTGAGTAGTTTGGAGAACCGATAGTAAAAATTCTGACTGGCCCTGCCCCCATCTATTCTCTGCCTCCCAAGTCCCAGCTGATCAGGAGGAAATGGGGATTTTGCAGTATCCATCTCCTGGAGTGGGGTGGGAATGGAGATTTTACAGTATCCTTCCCCTACCACACCCACCAAGCCACACCCACAGAACCGGTAGTAAAAAAATTTGAAACCCACCACTGGATCCATCATATATAAAGTATTTCTGAGGTGCCGTGAGATGGAAAATTTCTTTGTGTTTACAGCTTCCTAACTTTCTGCACTAAGTTTACTGATCTAATCTTCGTTGCTCTGCTTGGAACAGGTATAGTGTTTAATTGCTACACCTAGTATTAAGCCTTGCATTATCCTGCCTTGATTCTGATCTATATGCTCCAAACAAATAGCAAAAAAGTACAAAAAAGCAATACCCTCCCCCCATATTCTGCAAGTAATCCTATTAAACCTGATGTAGTTTGGCCCACAGAATATATATTACATAGAGATTCAAATCTGCTTTCTCCCATTTGTTCCACTAAGTGAACATGGGCTAACTGCTACTAGTCTGTAGCTGGGTTCACACAATCCACTTAAAACCTGGTTAGCAGTGCACAATTGCTGTTTTCATAATATGTTATGTCCAAACAACTAAATCCGCTCATAGTTTAATATAACAAGAAAATGTAGAGAGAATAAGGAAGAGGATTACTGAGAAAGTTGCAGTGAAATAGACTTGTTGAGAAACAGGTAAACAAGTCTCAAGAACAAAAGGAAACAAAAGAATGACTTATAATGGTGAGGCAAAGGTTGTTTGTGAGGATTGCAAATACTAACACTATGTACTATCAATAATAGCACAATTTGTGCTGGTCTCAAAGGTGCTTTTTCAGAAGGCAACTGGACATTTCACTTCTCATTCAAGAAGCTTCATCGGTTCTGGCAGGATGGTGGGAGCAATGGAAGGCTTAGTTCTGACAGGATGGGAGGAGGGGTTGGAAGGATCATATTTCTTTGCAGTCATCTTGTTGTTAACACTCTCCCTGAGAGCTCTTGAGGCCACTTTGGGGTTTATCTGTGCCCTCAGACTCACTTCTATCAGAAAACCAATAGGGGTGGAATCTTCTTGGAACTTCTACAAGAGCTGCGTTGCAAACAGAAGATAGGTCCTTTCTATCCAAAATGTTCCTCACAGGCTTCTTGTGAAGATCAAACAGAGCTAACAGTTGAAGCAAAAGTCTCATTGTAAAAATCCCTTCTTCTATCAAGAGTGATATCTTTGCCCTAAACAGAACTGCAAAGACATATTTCCAAAGTTGAATGCCATATTGGCCAGAATAATTATCTCTCAGTATTATTGTATATCAGCTGCAAATATGCATTAAAAAGATCAAGGTGGACTACATATTTGTTGGTCATCACTCATCTCAATAAGTCTCATCATGTCCTCCTGGAATTCCTTTATGTCATTGTGCCTCCAGCTCAGTCTCTATTCAAATAGGCTCTTAAGAGGTTAAAAAAAGGTGCTACTTCAAAAGAATAGCTTCATATATGAACGTGCACACACATGAAGAAAGACAAAGCTTCACAGAGGAATGGGAAAGAACTATTGAGAAAGAACATTTCTTAAACAAAATAGGAATGCTATGCTAAACACAAATACACAGAGACTTTTACTGCCTTAAGTAAAGCTTAATCTGTTTTTTAGAGAAGCTTTGTGTAACAGGAATGCTAGTAGGTTCAAATAATTATCTGCAGATTGGGGTACAGTTGTGTCAAACGTCGACTTTATTGTCTGGAGAATAAGATTGAATCAATGTTAACCAAGAAAAATATATGGGAGGAAAAGAGTTGGATTATTTATTTTAAAAGCACATTTTAAACTTGGATGTTTTTAAATTGTTTTTACTCCTGAACTCAGAAATGTAATGAAATTTATAGGAGCCATAGCTTAGGTTGGCTGAATAGTTTTATTGTGTTACTCCCACCCCACTCCCAGAGTGTGTTTTTTAAAACTGCAGGTTAGTTTGCAGTATAGCAAACCCTGGCCATGAAAGAAATAACTTTTGTAAAATTGAAATGATTGTTGCACTTATATCACTTCCTTTGTAGTTTGCATTTTAGCAATATTTTTTTGTTTTAAAAGGGAAATATCATTTTCTTTTTACTTTAAGAGATTTATATATTTGGAGGAAATTCTATTTTAATATAAATGAAAAAATAGAAATGCATGAAAGGTTATCTGTTCTAGACTGATTTGACCCATCCCTTCTGGACACAAAACTGATTCATAGTTAGGATTCTGCTAAATTTGGGTGCTGGGCAGAATAAATATTCCAGTGATGGAAGTCTTGTTCGTATCAACTTCTTTTCTGTACATGATGACATTACAGTATACATTCTTACCCCTCTCCAAATCATTGACTTCCAGTTCAGTATAAACATTCCATAGTTAATACATTTTCTTTTCAGCGGCATCTATCACCATGAATGATATTTGTACTTAACACTTTAATTTTGTTGTAAGGAGAATTGACTTCTCACAGAACTTGAAGAAAACAGTCTTTCCTATAAAAGCATTAATCCTATGGAAGCCAATTGAATGAGGTTATTACTGTTGCAATATTTTCAGGATCAGACTCAATAAAGATAATAGAAGTTATAGGTTTAAATATAATTCTCTTTAATCATAATAGGCATTCTATATTCGCTGAATATTCAAGATAGAAGCAAGGAAAATGGGGAGGATGGCTCCTTTTATATACAAGGGGCGGAGCCAGGAATGGGAGTGGTAAAATATGAATACATTAAAGCTCAAGTAATAAGTTAACCCCTGATGTTCCATATATACATTATTTACACATTAGAGAATAAGGCATTTACATCTGACAAATCCCCCTCTAAATGCCGGTTCGTTATACAACACCAGTTACATTCAGATTCAGGACAATATAATACATATAATTTAGAAGTTAAATATTTGTGTTGTTTAGAAGGTAAGGGTTTTGTTAATATGTCAGCTAATTGTTCAGAAGTATCACAATGTATTGCTTTGATGAATCCGTCTTGAGATAGTTGTCTCACGTGCTTAAATTTTATATCAATATGCCTGGACCTTTGTCCAATTGCATCGGATCTAGAAATTTCAATGGCCGCTTTATTATCTTCATGCATAATAAATGGTAAAGTAGGTTTCTTCCAAACATCTGTGATCAAATCATTGAACCATACAAGGTTATTTGCAGCTTTAGACAAGCAAACATATTCTGCTTCTGTGGTAGAGGTGGCTACCAGTTCTTGTTTACCAGTATACCAGTAAACTGGACAATCGTTCAATAGAAAAACATAACCAGAGGTACTCTTTCTGCATGATGTGTCACCAGCCCAATCTGCATCAGCATAACAAGTAATTTTTGGTTCTTTGTCATTATTGGGTTCCAATATTAAACAAAAATCTAATGTACTTTTCAGATATCTTAAAATTCTTTTGACAGCTTCCCAATGATACAAGGTTGGTTTGCTAACATATCTTGACAATAAATTGAGAGGTAATGCAATATCTGGCCTAGTCCAATTAGATATATAAAGGAGTGAACCTATAACTGATCTGTAAAATGTGTTGTCTTTAAACTCAGGGGAAGATTCATCATTGTTTCTAAGAAAATCAGTTTGCATAGGTGTGTCACATATTTTGGCATTATTTAAGTTACATTTGTTTAGGAGTTCAATGATTTTATCTTTTTGAGTAAGTTTGAATCCCCTTTTTGTTTTGTTAATTTGTACACCAAGGTATTTATTCACTCTACCTAGTGATTTCAATGAGAAGTGTTCGTTTAACTTATTTACAAAGATTTCCCTGCTCTCTTTATGCTTTCCAATATATAAAATATCATCCACATAAATTAATACAAATTCAATATGATCATTACTCTTTTTTACAAAGAAACAGTTATCAGCAGTGGTGGCGTTGAAATCCATGGTCTTTAGTACTTTTACCAAACAATCGTACCATCTTTTGCCAGATTGCTTCAATCCGTACAGACTCTTATTTAGTAACCAAATTTCGTTCTTATTAGTGTATTGACTGTGTGGTGCTCTTACATATATTTCCTTATCTAATTTTGCATGTAAGTATGCAGTCTGTATGTCATATTGAAATACGTCTAGATTGAGTGCAGATGCTACTACAAGAGCTGTTTTGACACTCTCTGTTCTCACTGTGGGTGAATATGTGTCAGTATAGTCTTCTGGATATTTTTGTGCATAACCTTGTGCAACTAGTCTGGCCTTGTATAAGGTATTACCTCCTTCTAAATTCTTAATTTTATAAATCCACCTGGTACCTATAATTGTTTTATCCTTAGGTGCGATCGCAGGTGTGAATACATTTAATCCTTGTAAACTTTTCATTTCTTTTTCCATAGCTAGTTCCCATTTTTCTCTTTCTTCACGGGGAAGTTTCAATACTTCCTCATATGTATTAGGTGTTGTTTGTTCTCCATCCATATGCATAATATAATCTTTGTATTTATTTGGTATTTGGTTTCTATTATTTCTAATATTTCTTTCAGGTTTGCTATGGTTGTCATGCAAATATCTGGCTTCCTTTTTTGTTAATGTGTCTGTCTTTATTTTATGCTGACTATTTGTCCAAGTTTTGGTTTTGTTCTTACTTTTGTTAATATTTTGATTTTCTGTTGTTCCTTCCTCGCAAGATATATTATCTTTGCTTTTATTAGGAAAAATTTCATTAAGGTGCAACTTAGACCAATTGGCCTGCTCATGAAACACAGCTGTTCTGGATACTATAAATTTGTTATTATTATCGATGAATCTGTACCCTTTGGTTCCAGTTTCGTATCCCATGAATCTTAATCTCCTGGATACGTTTTCTCCCTTTCTCCTCAATTGTTTAGGTATGTGCACGTCTGCAGTAACTCCAAATATGTGCATGTGTGCTAATTTAGGTTTTCTATTGTACATCACCTCATATGGTGTCTTATTCACAATACTGGACCATGTTCTATTTTGAGTGTAATTTGAATAATGTAAGGCTTCTGACCAAAATTGTTTGCCTAAACCAGCATCCTCTAATGTGCATCTAATCATGGTTTGTAGTGTGGAGTTCTTTCTCTCTGCAATCCCATTTTGAAAGGCAGAAAATGGATTGGACGTGAAATGTAGCATCCCTCTATCCTTTAACCATTGGGAGAATTCTTTAGACATGAATTCACATCCCCTATCTGTCATAATTTGTTTTATTCTGATATTATGTTGTGTTTCTATGCGTTTGTAGAATTCCTTAAATTTCTGAAAGGTTTCATCCTTGTGCTTTAATGTGTAAACAAAACCATAGCGACTGTAATCATCCACTATTGTTAGGAAGTAACGTTTTCTATAGGTAATTGATGGAGTTAATGGACCAACTAAGTCCATATGTACCAAATCAAAAATATTGTTAGTTGATCTGTTAGATTTTTTTGGTCTAGGACTGGTTTTTAGTTTGGTGGATTTACATACTGAGCATTCTAAATAATTTTCACAATTTTTTATTTTTACACCTTCTGCGTGTTCAGTCATTTTTTGTACTACAGGAAAGCTTGCATGTCCTAACTTCCTATGTAAGATATGAGCACACTCATCATGAATTGGTTTACCTATTTTTGGTTTCTTCTCATTGTGTGTATTTTTGTTATCATGAGTTATTTTACATTCATCATTGTCACTGTTACTGACATTTTCATCATCTGCTTCAATACAATCTTCCATATTTGAATCAATGTTATGTAACCATCTTTCTTTGGTTATCAGATAGGGTAGACCCCCTTTTATCATCACAGTGCCTACATTTGTTTTGTTCTTTTCTATAGTTGCTTTCCCCTTTGAGAAAACTATATTGATGTCAGATTCTCTGCTTAGTTTTATAGCACTTAGTATGTTGTGAGGTATTTCTGGGATTAATAATACCCCCTCTATTTTCCCTAAACCAGGCAAGGTCACATTTCCTCTGCCTAATACTTGAACCTTTTCTTGATTAGCTACCTTTATCACAAACTTATCTTCTGTAAATGAAGATAATATACTTTTGTTATTAGTGGTGTGATTTGTTGCACCAGAATCAATAAGCCAATTATTGTTCTCATCTTGTTGTGTTTTGGTGCTGTCTTGTTTATTTAGCCCATTTAGTGACCCAGATTTTCTCTCTTTTGAATTTTCTCTACCCCCTCTACTTTCTCTGTAGTTTGGTGGACTTCTATATTTGTGTCTATCTGTGGAAGATTGTCTGTAATTGTATTTGCTCCTATATTCTGGCCTATGTCTATCCCTTGGGACTTTGGGACAGTCTCTTCTACTGTGTTCCCTGGATCCACAATTGTGGCATCTAAAGGCTTCATTATATTTATCTTGAAAGACTACTTTCCTAAAAGATTTGTGTTCTGTTTGGTTACTGGAACGATTTTTTCTTGAATTGTCTTCTGCTATCAATTTGTTAGATAGACTTTCTATTGATAAATATCCCAAATTAATGGTATCTAAGTGTGACATAAAGCTATCCCATGATGGATCAAGTGAATTGATAATAACACTTTTCATAGTTTGATCTGAAATCACTTCCCCCCTCAATTGCAGCTCAGCTCTTATTTTGTTTAGATTTATCAAATGTTCACTTATAGAAACCCCTGGTTTCACTCTAGAAGAAAAGAAATCCTTAGACATTCTTGTGGTTGTGGCTACGCTATCGCTGTGAAATAGATTAAACATGCATTGAATTATTTCTGATACAGTTAGGTTTGGTTTGATGCTATGATACATTGCAGGAGACACGCTAGAAATTATTATGAAAAATGCTCTATGATGTAAACAGTCTATTTTTAAAGTCCAAGGTCTTCTTGGAGGACTAGTTATAAAGAATAGTAAATTTTCTTTCATAAAAATAACCTGAAGCTGTTGGTACCACTCTTGTAAATTAATGCCATCAACTCTAAGTTTTGGGAAGTCACTGGGTAAGTTCCCCACATTATTTTGTCCATTACTTACAACCTGAGGCAGTCCGTGGTCTCTCAAGTGCAGGAAATTACAGAACGGCATTGGGATGCTTGTAACGAGTCTGCGCGGTTCTCTGGCCAGTTCAAGTCTTTCGGGGCCGTCTACGTAGTTTTGCACATGCGCGTTGCTCATTTCTTCTTTGGCGCCGTTGTGGAAGGTTCTCTCCATTTCAGCTCTCTCGATCCGCTCCTCTTCAGATGAGTCGGTCTCTGGCTCGGTTTTTGGGGCTTTGGTGATGGCGGCGGTTCTTCTCTTTCTCTTGTGTGTGCTGGCACTCGATTCTGTCTGCGGTGTAGGACGGAATCGGCATGGCTCTCTGGGCTCGGGTGTCGTCGTTTTCGAAGTCAGGATGGGAGCGTGCAGGTCTTGAGTTGTCGGTTTGATTGCTTGCTTCTTCGTTGATGTTTTAGAAATTTTCAATCTTGGCCCAAAAGCAGCAAAAAGTGTTTTCATTGCTGACTCTACTTGAGACTTTGTTAAATCGTCTTCACTTTCTGATTTTGGTTCATCTGAAGAGTTTGAGACTTCTTTTTCACTTTCTTCGTCTGATAGCGTTTTTCGCGCCAGAAATTTTGAACTGAGCGTTTTGATTGGCTCTGCTTCACTCTCTTTTGAAGTTCGTTGAAACCAAGATGGCTGCCGTTCAAAATTTCGCGCGGGGTCACATCTTTTCTTTTTTACAACTATTTTCTCAGTAGTCATTTCACTCACAGTTTTTTGATCTTTGGGTTTTTCTTTAATGATGTTTTTCTCTCTCGCTGCTCCGCTGTTCCTCAGCATCTCCTGGAGGTCCGCGATGAGGCTTTCATCATTCTTTTGGCTTTTTAGTATTTTTAATATTTCTGACCTGAGTTCGTTATTTTCTATCTCGATTTCTTCCTGGTCGTTATTTTCACTCATCAGTTCTTCTTCTTCAGTGGTGTATTCTTCGGATTCTCTCGAAATCGCATTAGTGGATTCGTTGATCATCTCTTGATCAGTTTCTATTTCTTTGCTGTAGGCCCTGGTGTTGGGCCTATCTTTCTTGGACATTTTTAATTACTTATTGAGTCAATTAACCATCCTCTGCTACCAGCTTGTTGCAATATTTTCAGGATCAGACTCAATAAAGATAATAGAAGTTATAGGTTTAAATATAATTCTCTTTAATCATAATAGGCATTCTATATTCGCTGAATATTCAAGATAGAAGCAAGGAAAATGGGGAGGATGGCTCCTTTTATATACAAGGGGCGGAGCCAGGAATGGGAGTGGTAAAATATGAATACATTAAAGCTCAAGTAATAAGTTAACCCCTGATGTTCCATATATACATTATTTACACATTAGAGAATAAGGCATTTACATCTGACAATTACAATCACAGAACATTAATCAGTAGAGCTCAAATTACATTTATTAGTGGATTAGATATACAGTACCTCAGTTCTTGTTCCACTGATTTGTTTACTGAATTTGAGGCATCAGAATGGTTTGGCTCTAGTAAAGGAAGGTCACAAGTTAAGCTTAATTCTAACCACGTGGAAAGATCAGTGAAGTATGCAAATATAAAATGAAAGATTCAGGCTATAATCACAAGTGACAAACTACATTTTTGATGTGTCAGGTTTAATATTAATTATTTTCAGCTATTCAGACTTATTTGTCTCCCCTTTTATCTTCTAGAAAGCTGGATTTGTCTATTTAAACATGTAAAAAAGAGTTTAGGTGCACACTGACATCAGTGCAACAAACATTGTCATTGGAGAATATTTACAAACTTGAAAGAAACTACGGAGTATCAAAATTCTATGGTTTGTGGAGATCAAAGTAGGAGCACTGTTTAACTGATTTTAGAAAATGATTAACTTATGCATGTTTGTTTTTTTGAAAAGCATCAACTTTCGTTCGCCATTAAAAACCAACATGTTAAGATCAGAAATCCAGAATCACTCATGTAGTAACACACTGATCCTGGACAAATGCCAAATAAATGCTGAATATCATCTTTCCCACACTTTAGTTCAAGGGTGTATGATCAGTTGATGGTTATATTAAATTTATGTAGAACTTCCTGGCCAAGCTTTTAATAGTCAAGCTGACTATTACTTCTAATTCATATTGTTTCTCAGGATATATACGGACAGTTGATTTTATAGCAGAGACTGAAAGAGCATCCCTATGACTGGCCAGTTAAGGATGGGGATGCAGATAACGGAACTCCTTTGGAGCTGAATTTGCTTGGAAAAAAATCATACTGTCATTGAACTAAATAAAATATTCTCCAGATATCATGATCAACTGTTTTGCCTCAAGAATTTTACACAATTCATTGATTCTGTCATATAGGGACATCACAATCTTCCAATAAGCAATATGATTTTGTCAGTACTACAGTCTATCCTGCGAGTCCCTTGGACTGCAAGGCGATCAAACCGGTTAGTCCTAGAGGATATCAACCCTGACTGCTCTTTAGAAGGCCAGATCCTGAAGATGAAACTCAAATACTTTGGCCACCTAATGAGAAGGAAGGACTCATTAGAGAAGAGCCTAATGCTGGGAAAGATTGAGGGCAAAAGAAGAAAGGGACGACAGAATGAGGTGGCTGGATGGAGTCACTGAAGCAGTAGGTGTGAGCTTAAATGGATTCCAGAGGATGGTAGAGGACAGAAAAGCCTGGAGGAACATTGTTCATGGGGTTGCGATGGGTTGGACATGACTTCGCAACTAACAACACAGTCTATCCGATGCCCTGTGCCCATGCCAGCATTAAAGTTGTGACTTCTGAAAATATACTTCCTATTTTGTACATAGAGTATTTTTTTTACCATTGCTAGAATGGTACACAAAGTGTTGGGCCTGCAGAAATGTTATGGTGGTGTTTAAAAGACAACATATTGAAAGAAGGATGCATACAGAAATGATATATTTCTTACTGCTGCTGCTATTGCAAGCTTAAGAAAGCTGAATAGTAGGTCTGGCCTGAATAAGATTTATGTAAATTGTGGTGACACACAAAACCACAGTTGCTGGAGTTCTACCACCTGTTTTACAAACCTGGTGTGCTCAGACCTTGCTGAAAATCAGAATTAATATGATTAATTGCATTCTGACATGTTACTATAAGTACTATATAAAATACTTTTGATAGTTTAACTAAAAAGTGCATTGTTTTTCTTCCACTAATTACACTTTACTAATTACAATTTTAGTAATACAAAATACAAAAACCTCAACACTAATGGCAATAGTTTGGTACAGGTTCCAGTCCCATCTCTTCTGAAATCCCATTCACAAAGTCCTTCTTTAAAGGCTTTTGAATAAACTCAGAGGCCATGAGATAAGGATTCCTGTCCTTTTATGGTATGCTAACTAAGACTGAAAATAAAAATGCCGTTTTGAAATACCTTATATACATTTGTACAATGGCTTCCTCTATGTATAGTTCTGGTGACCATGCCTTAAAAAAGGATATAAAACTATAGGAAAAGTATAGAAGAGGTCAACCAAAAACTCATATATCTTCTGTTTGAGAAAAGACTAGAGCAATGTTTTAGCTTGGAAAAAGGTAGCTTAGGGTTGAGGGTCATAATATCATCCATGATACGAATAAAATGGACAGAGAGATATTTTTCTCCTTCTCTCAAATTACTGTAGTAGAACCAGGGGCCATCCAATAAAGCTGATCAGAAAGGAGATGTGAAACAGAGTAAAAGGTAGCACATCTCCACATAGCACACAATTGATTTGTGAAATTCATTATGACGTGTGGCTCTGGCCACTAACTTGGATGACTGTAAAAGGGGTTGAATATATTCAGGGAGGATGGACTTCTCAAGGACTATTGGCCTTGACATATTAATATTTCCTTTGGGTTGGGAGCAACATGCCTCCAAATGATATATGCAGAGGAATAACAATGTTATCAGATTGGCTGTTGTAAGAAAAAAGGATACTGAACTAAGATAAATCTTGGCCTGATCCACGAATGCTGTTTTTTTCTTCTTCTCTTTAATCTTTAATGCCTTGCACACTATAGCTCCGAGGGGCCCTTTGCAGAGGGGCTGTATTTCAATGTCACTTTCTGAAACATCATGTGACTGTGTGACATCATCTGGTGACATAGCCAATTTAGAATGCACCTCAAAGAGAAAATGCTACAGTTTGTGGGGGGTGCATTTTACATAATAGGTCAAAGACTGCCCCCAAGCCATAATTCTTCCTCTAGAAACTCAGTGCTCCCAGAGAATGGAGTAGACTTTTTTGCTGATTCATAAATCAGCTTCTATGAGATTAAGAATGTAGTTCACTATGTGGGTGTGTAATTTTTTAAAAATATCTATACAAAACTAACCAATGGACTGAAAATGTTCCCCATATCTCTGGCAATAAACTAAAGCACAGATCCACCCCACTCTAATAAGTAGGGAGAAAGGCTCCCAGATTTGGGCTCACATGGCCACTAAATGACAGCAAAGAGTTACAAATTTTCCATCTCTCTTTGCTGCTATAGGATGTTAGCCCCGTTCCTGTGCATACTCAGTCCTTTTTGTCCTTTTTGGCTTTCTTTTCTTCTTCTCCTTTACCCTTTTTCCCCTAAATATTTTTTTCACATCCCTAAATAATGGATTTCCCAGGAATCTGAAACTACTACTCTTCTATTTCTCAGTGGTTTAACTTTGGAGGCACATGATGGAACCATTACGACTACAGCAGATTTTACTATTTGTGTATTTGCCTGAAAGCCTCAAAATTGAGAGGACACAAATTGAGGAACAATCATTGATTTGTTTTTGCCTTTAAAGATACAATAAAGAAGAACAAAGATAGTAAAGCATAAATACAACATAATGAAGCTCATGTTAGCATGAGATTGAACTAGAAGAGAGATGAACTTCTGAAGTTGTGTAAAACTTTAATTGGATCACTATGATGACTGTTTCTACTGACGCTGGTAAATATTTTATTCCTGTCAAGGACCCAAATGTCTTAAATAAATTGTGCTTTTGACTAACATCGTAGAACTGTCAATGAAGATCTATTTTAGTTAAGTGAGATTGAGCAAAAGGCATGACTATTTCACTTGGATATAAATAAGGCGCCACACTCTGCCACACAATCTATTGCAGGTTTTGGAGAATGACCTTTGGACTGACCTGCTAGAAATATATTAATGTTGTTTCTCTTTGACAAGGCTTTATTGAAATCCAGAAATAAAATCTTTGTAGCAAGCCACAAGAATGTACTAATCTGACATCTGGTTTACTAGATTCATTGGAAATTGACTTTGATCATGTTCTGAAACCACGTGCAGCTGGACAGACTGGTCAACAATAATTAATTAGAGAAGAACTTATGAATGGCTAACTCTGCTTACAAAGACTTATTAGGTCATAGACAAAAGAGTAAAGTGGAGAAAAAAAGAGACCAACTGTCTCTGTTTGAAGACTTCAGCAAAGGGAAACTCACTTCTCACAAGATGAAATGACTGGATATTTTCTATTAGGAATTGTTTCCCATCTATAAAATTATAATTCTTGTAATCTACTGGTATAAGAAATGCATGTAATGGCAAATAGATCTGTTCATAAGCATGGCAAAAATGTTTGTGTCACAATACTCATGGAATATCAGTTCTCTCTCTATAAATGTAAAATTAGCTATACCTAGAAGTGGGTAGTTTTTTTAAAAAAAATAATCTTCTTTTTTGAGACTATTGCATACTAGAAGGCTATTAAGAAAGGAGACTAAATGTTAGTTATTCTTGGAGATAGGCTGAATACAAAACAACAGTTAAGTAAATTTATGAAGAGCTTTGAGAAATGTTTAACATAGCAGCCTACAGAAGCGATATGTTTACTAGGTCAAAGATTTATCACTCATATATTACAAACTTCTCAGCAGAATCAGGTTGAAAGGTCAGTAATGAGTAATGTGTAAGCAACCAGAAAAATGTAGAAATGTAGAATGTGCAAGGCAGTCCAGGAATATAAAAATAACAAAACAAAACCCATCCCTAAATCCATGAGATTTTTTCCAAACTTAAAACATTTATCTCTATATAGACAGGAATACTATAAAAAAACACATACAATTAATTGAAGTTTTTTTAAAAAAATCTTATTGCATGTCGTTATCACTGGAAATTGAAACCATTTTATTATATATTTGAAGTTGTTCAAAAATCTCACTATTTTCCCCCAACAAAAAAGGTTGAATTCCACACATATTGCTTAGAATTGTTTAGACAGTTCCAATTGTTTCAAACATCAGGATCCTACCCCAAACTTTACACTGCCTACAGTAAAATAGAACTAAATAGACACCTGAAAACTTGACAACAGCTGCCTTCTTCATCAAAGCTTTTGAAAAATATTAAAGAAAAAAACAGCTCCTAGTATTGTAGTGACTATTTTTGTTGGCAGCCTATAGGAAGTCTTCAACTTACAACTTTTCATATAGCAACCATGCAAAATTATGATGATGCTAAATGGAGGGACTTATGACTGCTGACTGAAGTTATAGCTGTTACAATGTGCACCATGATCACATGATCAGAATTTGGGATCTTGGCAATCCACCCAGATTTACAATCTCAGGGACACTGGAACTCTCCCCCCATCTCTCCCCCCCCCGAAATCTAGGATGCCTTGCACAGGGGCACTTAGTGGCAATGCTTATCTGGTCCTGAAGTAGAGTCCTAGGACCTTCAGCAATGTCAGCTGGCTGCCACCATCCTAGGCCTCAACTACAGCCTTAGCACTGCTGCTGCCCCTGAGAAGTGCTACATCACACTATTCTCCAAAACTTTCAAGCTTGTCAAGAAAACTGCAGACATTTGTCTGGGGAGTTGCCTGGAGTCAATGCTGACTTGAAGGTACATAGACACACACACACATACACACACATATGTGTACACACACACACACACACACACACACAGAGAGAGAGAGACAGACAGACAGACAGACAGACAGACAGACAGACAGACAGACAGACAGACAGACAGACAGACACATGTTTTGAAAAAAGCCCATAGCTCAAATTAAGTGAAATAATTCTGTAGGTTGTGGCACCATTCATTAAGTAGAACATATATTTATATTCTGATTTGGGCGTAGTGGCATAAATACCAGGACCTAATGATGTTCTTTGCCTGGATCTTATTGATATAACTTGTCTTATACAGGAAAATATTTTGCTAGATTGTGATCTGTATCTAGAGTATCTAGCCAATTCAACTTCAAGTTCCCTGTGGAAAGGATCTGATGTAACTATTCCTATAGTGGAAAATCCACTTTACATGCCCATTATTCCATTTCTACCTTCTTGTGCCTACAATTGTTGCATCATGTCTTTACTTCAAGAATTCTAATAATATATATGAGTTTTGTTCATGTCAACCTTATAACAATTATATGAGATAGGGTCAGGTTGTCTAGTCCAAGACTATCTGAAAGTGTGCTGAGATGAATAAGGATTCTGTAGTCTAGCACTTTAGTCAACACATTATATTGGATCTCATAGGTTTCTTAGATTCAATTTCATTTGTTTTGTTAGGAGATAAAAATAATAAATGTCTCCAAGAGAAATGGGTAGATTGAAGCAGTACATACATTTTATAGATACGGCTATTTCTAGCTTGTTATTCACCATCTATTATATGATACTTCCTTGCTCGGTTTGAAAGTTTAAGGTAGGGGCTATGATTAACATTTAAGTTTCCACAAAATGTTGAAATATGTATGTTTGTGCATAAGTTTTTTCTTCAGCCTCATCCAAACATTTTAAATATAAGGGTTTTTAGCATGACAGAAATGACAGATTCCAAATGTAAGAAATTACTTCCAAACATAAAATAAAAATCTCACACAACTATGAAAAATCTACAGCAAATGAATTCCTCTGCTTTGAACCTGTTGATAAGAAAAAATAGAAAATTCTAAAGTTGGACTAAGAATTGCAAATTGGGGGATATGAAGATTTTATTTATTTTATTTGATTTCTATACTGCCCTACTCCCGAAGGACTCAGAGCAGTGCACAGCCAAACAATAAAACACATACATACAAAATTTAAAAGTAGAATAAAATCAAATTAAATAATTTTGGCTCCGACAAATTTAAAACCCTGAACTATTTAAAACCAATTTTAAAATTGAATGTATAAAATACTAAAAGATATTTAAAAATTAAAAAACTTTTATGAAAGAGGGAGAAAATTAGGCCAGGCCCGCCTGGTGAAATAATAAGGTCTTTAAAGTGCGGCGGAAGGTGCGCAGATCCGGGATCCTCCGTATCTCTGAAGGGAGCTCGTTCCAGATATTAGGTGCCCCCACAGAGAAGGCTCTCCCCCTGGGGGCCGCCAGTCAGCATTGTTTGGCCAACGGCACCCGGAGGAGCCCCTCTCTATGGGAGCGTACCGGCCGGTGGGAGGCTATTGGTGGTAGTAGGCGGTCCCGCAAGTACCCAGGTCCTAAGCCATGGAGCGCTTTAAAGGTGGTAACCAAAACCTTGAAGCGCACCCGGAAGACCACCGGGAGCCAGTGCAGCTTGCACAGGAGAGGTGTTACATGGGAACGCCATGTCGCTCCCATTACCACCCGCGCGGCTGCACTCTGCGCCAGTTGGAGTCTCCGGGTGCTCCTCAAGGGGAGCCCCATGTAGAGAGCATTGCAATAGTCCAGGCAGGAGGTGACAAGGGCATGAGTGACCGTGCGTAACGAGTCCCGATCCAGAAAGGGACGCAACTGGCGAATCAGGCGAACCTGATGAAAAATCCTCCCGGTCACGGCCATCAAGTGCTCTTCTAAAGACAGCCATGAATCCAGGAGGACACCCAAGTTACGCGCCCTCTCCGTGGGGGCCAATGATTTGCCCCCAATAGTCAGTGATGGCACCAACTGACTATATCGGGACGTCGGAAACCACAGCCACTCGGTCTTGGATGGGTTGAGCCTGAGCCTATTCCTCCCCATCCAGATCCGCACGGCCTCCAGGCACCGGGACATCACTTCAAGGGCATCGTTGGGGTGGTCTGGGGTGGAGATGTACAGCTGGGTGTCGTCAGGGTACTCGTGGTACTTCACCCCAAAACCACGGATGATCTCGCCCAGCGGCTTCACATAAATGTTGAACAGGAGGGGTGAGAGGACCGACCTTTGTGGCACCCCACATATGAGGGGCCTTGGGGTTGACCTCTGCGCCCCTGTCAACACAGACTGCGACCGGTCAGAGAGAAAGGAGGAGAATCACCACAACACAGTGCCTCCCACCCCTAACTCTTCCAGCCGGTGCAGCATGATACCATGGTCGATGGTATCAAAAGCCACTGAGAGATCTAACAGGACCAGGACAGAGGAGCATCCCCTGTCCCGAGCCCTCCAGAGATCATCTACCAACGCGACCAATGCCGTTTCCATGCTGTACCCGGGCCTGAAGCCTAACTGGAACGGATCTAGATATGTCATTTTATCTAGGTGCTGGGGGAGCTGTTGCGCGACCACACTCTCAACAACCTTCGCCATGAAGCGAAGGTTGGAGACCGGACAATAATTTACCAACATTGCAGGGTCCAGGGAAGGCGTCTTGAGGAGAGGCCTCACCACTGCCTCTTTCAAGGTGGCAGGAAAGTCACCCTCACCCAGCAAAGCATTTATAATCCCCTGGAGCCAGCCTCGTGTCACTTCCCGGGAAGCCAGTACTAACCAGGAAGGACACAGGTCCAATAAACAAGTGGTCGCGTTCAGTCTACCCAGAATCCTGTCCATGTCCTCAGGGGTCACAGGCTCAAACTCATCCCAGATAACATTCTCAAGACCTGCCCCGTCTCTCCCCCTGAGACTACCCAGTCGGAGTCCAAATCTTCCCAAATCTGAGTGATTTTGTCATAGAGATACTGAACAAAATCCTTGGCTCTACCCTCCAAGGGGTTCTCCCGCGCTTCCTGATGGGGCAGGGAGCGGGTCACCCTAAAGAGGGCGGCCGGGCGGTTATCTGATGACACAATAAGAGCAGCAAAATAGCTACATTTAGCTGCTTTTATCGCCACTAGGTAATTCCTAATGTGGGATCTTACTAGTGTCCGGTCAGATTCAGAAAGACTGGCCCTCCAACTATTCTCTAGGCATCTTTTCCGGCGCTTCAACTCTCTCAGCTCCTCAGTAAACCAAGGAGCCAATTGAGATCGGCGCCAGGTCAGAGGCCGCAAAGGCATGACCCGATCCAGAGCTCCAGCAGCCGCCCTATCCAAGGCGGCCACCAGGTCTCCAGTCGAGGCATGTGCCAGAACCTCAGGAAATGGCCCAAGCTCTGTCTGGAATCTGTCAGGTTCCATCAGGCGCCTGGGGTGGAACCATCTTACCGGCTCCGCCTCCCTGCGGCAGGGTGCAGTGGTTCGAAAGTCGAGACGAAGGAGAGAGTGATCTGACCATGACAAGGGTTCGGTAACTATATCCCCTATCTCAAGATCCCTCAACCACTGTCCAGAGACAAAAACCAGATCCAGTGTGTTTCCCCCTGTGTGGGTAGGGCCATGAATTAACTGGGTGAGGTCCATAGCTGTCATGGAAGCCATGAACTCCCGAGCCATCTCAGACGTCTCACCCATGGACGGCAAGTTGAAATCCCCCATGACCATAAGCCTGGGGGTATCAACTGCCACCGCGGCGATGACGTTGAGTAGCTCAGGCAGGGCTGTTGCCACGTGGCAGGGAGCCAGGTACGTGATCAGCAAACCCATCTGAACCCCATGACCCCATTTCACAAAAAGGGATTCACAGCCGGCCGTCTGAGGAACAGTGGCCTCCCTCGGTCTCAGACCTTCTTTAATGATAACCGCTACCCCCCCCGCTCCTCCCCTGTGACCTCGGCTGATGGAATGCTTGGAAACCTGGCGGGCACTTTTCAACGAGGGGAACCCCGCCCTCCTGGCCCAACCAGGTCTCCGTAACACCTGCCAGGTCCGCACCCCCCTCCTGAACAAGATCACAAATGAGGGGGGCTTTATTTACTACAGACCTGGCATTGCACAGCATCAGCCGAAGGCCTGGGTCCTGAGGGTCTATGCAACCTGAGGAGCGAGTAGAGCCTTGGGAGCCGGAGCACGCCACCGCTCGTAGACAGTGAGTGCGCACTCCCCTAACACGATATGGCCCCCTGCTCCCGCCATATCTACCCCTCCCACCTACAGTACTGATGTTCAAAAAACCATCCGGACAAGCTCTAACCCCCCCCTCGACCCCGGATCCCCCCCCACGCCACGCTTCATTGTCAGACCCGACCCTCCCCCTTGTGGGTTATCCCCCATACCCACAGCCCAAATTCCAATCTGACCCTCCCCCTCCCTGGGACCCCTTAAAAATTTGACTAAAAATTTCGATAGAAAACCCCTCAATCCCCTAGTTTTCACATGCCACCTCTCTGGGTCCCAAAACCCGTCCTTGAAGTGGGCCCTCGATAGTGAGGAGGGCCACATCTGTGAGAAGGGGGAATCTCACAGCACAAGAAGATCTGCAGTCGTATACATCTCCAAAATGCAGCGATGGAGGCCCGAAACTCAGACAGGGGACTTCACAAAAGATGTAACACAGCCATTTGTTCATCGATGTGCTGTTGGTACCTCTACTGTCCTCCCACAACAGCAGGAGGGTCCTAATTATCTCCTCCAATGGGGGCGATCTCCAGCCCGCCCTCTCACGGCGGAACCCCCAAGGGGCCGTAGATTGAAAAACTTCTCCCACATACAAGAATCATGGTGTAATAGAGGACCCCTCAACAGTTGCATCAGTTTGGCTGACCATAGTCGGAGGAAAGATTTATCAGTCTATCAGTCAGTCAATGAGTCATGCCAGGGGCGAAGATGGAAAATCCTTAGCAAAGTTTTGTACTCAAAGTCACATTCAAGTAAGTCCTGATGAAAAAGGAAAGAAGGGAAGGGGAAGAAGGAAGAGGGGAAGAAAAGAGGGGGGGAGAGAGAAAATTCCCTCAATCAGGGCAAATAATAAGCCCATTTAGGCGGACACAGTACTTGGGAGGGGGAGGAGAAAAAGGGCTGGTATCCATGCGACGGAAAACTCCTCCGTCGCCCCCCAGCCCTACTTTCCTCAGTTCTTCCGGGATAACAAATCCGAATCCCAGCCTCCATTGGATGTCACAGGGGGCCTCCAGGTCCTCTACAGCCACCAAGATATCCCGGGAGGGGATTTCTCTTCTCCAGTCCTAGACCCGTTTATGCTCCTCTCAGTTTTCACCCTCCAGCAAGCCCCCTTCTCCGGCAATAGGGCCTGAGAAAAGATGGAGAAAAAAGCAAAATAAAAAGGGATAGCAGAAATTCGGTTTTTTTCATGCATCCTTAAAGCTCCCATTTTTATTGGAATTTTGAACTTTTTTGTCTTTTTAGAAAAATCGTGTGATCTTCTGCCAGCCCTAAACAGGCAAGTTCAACATTAATGTAATTGAGTCAGGGTGGGTCTGTTCAAACATAAGTGAAATAAGGGCTTTATAAATAGGTCTTTGACTCTGCAACTCCCTCAGGTTCAGTTCATTTGTAAAAGCTAAAGTATCTGGTTCTGACAATAAAGGTGGGAGAGGTTTTTGTAATGTTGAGTACATTTGGCTAACTGCCAGACTTGAACTTTGAAAGGCGTGTAGGAGACCACCTTAAAACAAAATCCATTGGGCAAAAAATGGGCAGAATCAGGACAAAATGAAATTGAATCATTTTCAGATTAAACATGATTTCAACAGCAACATCTGAATTCTCAGAAGGTCAAGATGGGTGGAAGAATCACCAAATCTAGCCATGGCTCTTGAGGAAGATGAAAGACATAGTTTGTCCATTTCTAGTTTGTCAGGTTCTACGGTACATTCTGCTTTCAAACAAAGGAGCATCAATACCCAGGAACATCAGCTTCTCAGAAGAATAGGGACCATTAGATTGGTGGAAGGAGATCAGGCAATCTTCTGGCAATTCTTTGGGGTGGAGGCCAAACAGAGGCTTCTCTGGGAGGAGGTCAAGGAAGTAGCAAATAACAAAAGTGTTGCCATACCAATGCAACAAAACTTACGTTGTACATCCTGCTCTCCCTTTCCATGTGTTGCAATGTTGCATACATACTGTATACAAATGGGCAAAGTTTGTGTTACAATGGAGTAATGCTGGTTTCATCATTTTGACAAAAGGAACCTGTGGATATTTCTGGAGACAAAACAGAAATGGGGATGAAGTCTGCATGAGTGTATATGCCTCCAGAGTGGTGAGATACAGTGTGATATATATGAAGGGTTATGTGTGAATGAGTGTGGAAATATATGTGTATCTTAGATCTTGATACAGCAGCAGGGATCCTTTGGGGGAGGAAAGGCAACCAAGCCCACAGTTCTAATTTTCTTTATCTGAGCTAACCACCTTAGAGCCTAGCTAGAACTTCTTATATGTTTAAGGGCTCTTTAGTTGTAGTAGTAGTGAAAGTGAACTATACATTCCGTATTGATTTTTATGTAGAACTTTATGCTGCAGAACATTAAGACACATTGGAAGTAAAGCCCACTTTATTTTTTCCATTGAGAGTTAAATCAAGAACTGTACCCTTTTCCCCGAAAATAAGACATCCCCTGATAATAAACCCAATCGGGCTTTTGAGCACATGTGCTAAAATAAGCCTCCCCCTGAAAATAAGCCCTCCCCGAAAATATTTAAATGCAGAGCTGGAAATCAGGTAAGATGGCAAGAGGAGCCCCATCTTCCTCCACACACCCCAAAATAATAAGACCTCCCCCAAAATAAGGCCAAGTGCTTATTTCGGGGTTCAAAAAATATAAGACAGGGTCTTATTTTCGGGGAAACACGGTACAATTAGAAAGCTACCGCAGGTAAGTATTTTGTGTTGAGGGAGCGAAGTGTTTTCACAGAAGTTAAATTTTTTAATATTCTTTTTTTCCTATCTAAAGCTCTCCCCAGTAAGAAATTGTTTCTCTTAATTAAAAAGATTATGAGCAAATTCTCATTCCACTCCCTCTCACCCCATATAAAAGTATCTGTATTAGTATAATAATAGATTTAATAACTGAGAGTGCAAAGCTGGAAAGAACTTTAATAAAAGTAAAGTGGTTCCAACCGTGATTCCATTAAACATTTGCAAAACACTAGAGTTCCAAAGTTGGTAAAAAGAAATTGGCTTACAAAATTGCAAAGTTATTTTCTTAATACATTTGTGGCCCCACCCTTCCATCACTGGATGCAATACCTTCACAAGAAATGTAAGGAGTGAAATCTAACTCAAGAATGGATGGTTACACTACCACTCAATGACAAATTGTATCGTAGTGCAAGGTTTTCAAATTTTGCAATATTGTGACTTCTATTGTGCATTTTTGTGACCCTTCCACCCCACCCCACCCCACCCCACCAACCTTAGGAATAAAATAAAGGATTGCCAAGAAAATTGCAGGGACTTATCCAAGTAGTCTCTGAGAACTGGACATAACTGAACTGGAGGGGCGGGGGGAGTAATTCTTCACTGATTAAAAGAAATATATTTTTATCATACTTTTTTTTCCTAATTATGTTTCCTTTTTAGCACAATTGCTGGATTGGTCATTTTTAGCTGTTCTCTTACCACCCAACAAAAACTCTTTGAGTTTGAAATAATGGCTAAATATACTGAATTTCACTAACTTCACTTTTACAGATATTCCATACATGTATACTCCAAGCTGGATTTCATTGCAATTTCTTTTCTCCAAATCCTAGCCAACTTAGTTTTGTAGTGACTATTTTGTCCACTTCTGCAGAAACATGCAAAAGACTCAGAAATTATGCTGATTCTGTCGCACCGAGGAGGATTCAAAATGGGAGCGAGGTTGCTCTTGCTGCAGCCTTTTTCAGAAAAAAGACAGGAAACAAAGAGAAAAAGGGGGGAAAGCTGAACTTCTGCTATTATTAAATTACTATTCAAACTGAAGATTTTCCTGGAAAAAGTTCCTGCTCCTCTGAAGACATTCTTTGAAATGCTTCACTGCCCCCACCATTGCTCTGCTTGCAAACAGGGTGGAGAACATCAAAAGGCCCACTGCTCACAATTCTGCTTTGGGACATAGATATTTTAATGAACATTTTTAATTGACGAAAGAGCTGAAGTCTATCTATCACATCACAGCCAGTTTCTGAAGCCAAGTGTTTGCTTTCCTCAAAGTAATACCGAATCCTACCACAGGAGGTCACATATAATAACATGTAGAAGAAACCAAGGCAGTGAAGAAAATGTCTCCTGCTAGGCCCGCCAGAGGTTTAAAAGTCAGAGGAAAAAAGCTGCCCTTAGTTATGAATCTGCTTGCTTTGCATTCCACAAAGTAAATGGACGGAATACACCAGAGTTGGAGACAGGCAGACAGAGAGGAAATTGGAAGCCCTACATGGCTTTGGTTAATGGTATTTCTTATTCCTCTTAGCAAATGAAAAAAATAAGCCATTTCCAGTCTGCGCCAGCTGTCCCAGGAAGGAATTTGATAGCCTGTGTGAAACTCAGTGAAAGAGCCTCAGGAGAAGAGAATGTTGCTGGGTTGTAGCTTTTGTGAGACTACAAGCTGGGGAAGGTGTCTCCCCACCCCCACCCCCAAGTGGACTGTTGGATCAGAAGAACTTGTGCCTGGCAAGAATTGGAATCTGAGCAAAGGCAACATTTGCCAGCAGGTCCCAGATCGTTAACCATTGTTTACTTTTTCCTCATGTTCAGACATCATACTGGAGTGATGGAAGATGTAGTCATTAATTGGGGAGCTATTTCAAGATGTTCCCATAAACACTGAATCAAAATGCTGGCACATTGCCTCACAAACAGTTATTGCCAAAACTCATTCACTCACTTTTCTT
This sequence comes from Pituophis catenifer annectens, assembly GCF_029215685.1. Lineage (NCBI taxonomy): Eukaryota > Metazoa > Chordata > Lepidosauria > Squamata > Colubridae > Pituophis > Pituophis catenifer. The sequence continues at coordinate 43,388,039 of NW_027256881.1, forward strand.
TTTGGAATAGTGACATACAACTGCTGATATTATTTCTGCCTTTTAAGCTTTCCAGTATAGTAAATGCAGAGAGCTTTTAACATTCAGATTTGTAGGTAAACTGTGTGGGGGAGGAGGGAGAGAGAGAGAGAGAGGGGGGGGGGAGGGAGGGAGGGAGGGGGAGAGAGAGGGAGAGAGGGAGAGAGAGAGAGAGAGAGAGAGAGAAAGAAAGAAAGAAAGAAAGAAAGAAAGAAAGAAAGAAAGAAAGAAAGAAAGAAAGATTATTTTAAAAAAAGAAAATTATTCTAAAAAGTTAGCAATTTGTCTCTGACTTCTATCACAATGACAGTCGAGGATGAAGTATAAAAATATCTGTTTTGCTTTACCCTTTTGGAATCCTATTAAAATGACAGGAAGACTGTCAGAAATAATTAGGGTTGTAAGTCTTCATATAAGCAGTTACTCCCTCTTTTTTCCAGAGGTTTTTTATTATTATTATTATTATTATTTAGTGGAGAGGAGAGACGAGACAGAAACAGGTCCTTATATGGGATACTATTCTGTGAATTATCATAAACAAATCCAAATGGCCACTTCCACACAGATTTACTCCATATGGAGAGGTGGGGAAAGGCAGGGCATAGCATATATTCAGCTAAACAAGAGTTTTACCATTTTCTTTTGCTGCCCTGCAATACCAGACAAAACATTTTAGAGGTCAGATAAGGAAGCTAAAATAAATCACATGTCACTGACACCACAAGACTCTAACCGGACTCAGTCTAAGCATTCTCCAGGACAAAAGACCATTGCTATCCAGAATCATTGCTTTCAGACTTTTAGACTCTGAAAGCAGAGTTTTAGAAGCCTTAAAGCATCTAGTCCAGCACTGAATGCCTTTGTTTAACTTTCCAGAGGACAACCACCTAAACTCACAAAAGAACACTGCAGCATCTAATGTGATGCTCAAGATAGAAGAACTGGGTTCAGTACTCCTGGAATTTGAGTGGTGGGATTCCAATGCAGGTATAGTATTGAGGAAATTCCAGTTCTATCTCTATTTATATTAGCACCGAAGCTTTTAAAAGTTACATGAACTCTGCAGATGTTATCCCAATGCAAAATCAATGAGCATACATAGGGCAACAAATGTCAAAATGGATATTATGATGTTATGATGCAAAAGCTATGACTTACATATGTGAGTCCTAATGTCTGATGAAAAGGGTTGAGGATGGGATTTGCAGCATGATTTTGCCATGTGCTGTGATTAGTTTGGTATCATAACAACTTACAGTAGATAACACTTAATATAACTGAATGGGTGGAGAGGATAGATAGGAAAACTGAACTTTATGCTCTATTTTAAGGTGAAAGGAATGGCATATATCTTGCATTTTTAGTACACTCCGGTATTTATGCAGCAAGGAGATTTTATCTTGAATCAGAGAAAGAGGCAAAATGGTGGAACATAACATCATAGAAATGTAGATGTTCTTTGACTCCATCTCAGGGTTGGGGATGGAATCCCACCCCCCCCCACCCCCACCCCGGTCCTGGGGAATTTCAGTCTGTCTCCATGAAAGCCTTAGGCCTAACTCAGCTCATCCAGAGCTCAACATTATTAGTTTTGCTTTTTTGATCTGGTTTTCCTGTCACAACAATGGCAAAATCATCTGGAATTACCTCAAGCAACTAGCAATCAAAACTAAATCATGAAGAGCCCATGCTCACACAACTCCTTTCATTGGCATCTTGTTCTCTTTAACTATGTGAATTCACAGTTGGTTGAACTACTGTGCGCAGTGAATGGTCTTTAATGGATCTATCTCTATACTTTTTTTTCCTTCCAGGTGGTGAAGGAAGACTTTGTCTGAGAAAATATACTATCCTTAGTGTGACTTCTTACACTTAATTTGTCAGTCCCAATTTTAACTTTTGTTCTGATTCTTAGCCTAGCCATCAATTATGGTTTCTGGTTGCGCTGTGATAGCTACTGTTGGTTAATCCATCATGGGCATTTGCAAGACCTAGATCAGACAAATATAAACATGTGTTCGATTAGTTGGACATTTTGATAGCATAGTAGTCAGAACCTGTTTGTTTTGTTTTGTTTACAACTTTATCTCCAAATGCTTGCTTCTGGTAGTATACTTGTAATTAAGGTCTCGGACACAAATAATAATCCTGTTATAAAATAGTACATTCTTTGTCATATGCATAAGATCACAGGTGCAGCAAAAACAAAAACTTGGTTCCCAGCCCTAATATCTGATTTTTTTTTGTACGGAAATTACTTATTACCAAGAAACAGGCAGGAAATTATTAGAACATAGCACTGAGCTGGGAACATATATTAAATAATCAGGAAAACAGCCCAGCACAGCTTTCAAATTCGCTTGCTTCTTTAATTGATATACTAAAATTTATTATCACTTTTCCCTTCAAGGAAGTCCAAGATATTGTTCCCAGTTTACTTTGAATATGTAAACATACACTTTAAAGGTGTATGTTTAGGGGTGGGGAAAAGACCAATAAAACAATAGAGTGTTTTTCTATTTATTGTATTTTAGTTCTTTTTTTAAAAAAAAATCTGTTTGATGGATATTTTGATGGTTTAAGGTGATGATGGTGTTGGGGAAGCCTGAAAAATATTAATTTTTACTTTTAGTTTGTATTAGACTACCAAACAGTATGAAACTGTATAAATTTTTAAAGAAAATGTAAAGAATCCCCTATATGCATTAAAACAATCATGCATTAAAAACAATCCCCTCTTATATTTTACAAACTTCTAATCTGTAGATATTAGGGATCTCTATAAAAATCCAGATGAACAGTAGAAAAGAAACACAGAAATCCATGACATTGCCCTAGTAACCACCAGATTTTTGCACCCTACATTAGTTAGTCCTGATTGTAACTGCTACAAACTTTACTGGTTTAAATCTTCAACTTTATTCTGAGAGACAAACTACACTCAAAGTTTTAAACCATTTTGCTTGACCATTGAACTTTTAAAGCAGAGCTATGTGTAGTCATAGGGTGACTTAATGTGGTGTGTTGATTCAGGTAATGACCTGGCAACATGGAGGCCCAGGTAGAAGTCCATTGGCTTTCACCTAAAAGTGGTAGTTGTGAAGGGAGGGAAAATGCAAAAACTAAGCACTGGGTATGCCATCTTGAATTCCTGAAGAAAATACCATAAATAAGCAAATAAATAAATAAACAAGATAAATAGCCAGGTTGGTTCTACTTTGCTGAAACTAAATATTGATAACCACCTCAACAGACTTAAGAAGGAAAGTCCTGATTGGTGAATCATACTTCCTTTTCCTATGATTTCCTGATTACCATCTTTAAAAAGACAATAAAGAAGACATCCCTTCTTCAGACTAACGTTTCCTGTTCTCTCTCTTCTTGCTCTCATATGGAGGCACTCTACTGCCACTTGTCCTTATGGTGCAGCAAAAAGACCCAATGTAACTATTATTTGTTATCAAGTTTTAGTTATGTTTTTTCCTTAAAGCCAAGATCATTTTTGCATGTTCATTTATTCAACCCTTAAAGTTGCCCTCTTTATATTTATCACATGTGGATCACTAGCCACTGCTTTTACAGCCTTGGAGTTACCTCTGTCCAGCACAGCAGAAAGGATGGATGCATTGTTTTTTGCTATGTTAAGATGGAAATAAATACACCTAGTTATCATTAAAAAAAAAAACCTCCCAAGAAATTTGCCTCCTTCTCCCCAGACCTCAATTATCTTATATCATTATTCCATTCACTTGAGTTTGGCACCAAGAATAGTCCCTAGCTACCAAAGATTTACCCACCCTGAGGTTAAAGGGATATATATTGATCTTGACTGAGAACTATGTAGATGTTTAATGGTCCTTTATTTCCTGTAAAGCATGTACAGAATACAAGTTTAAGAGTTTATACCACTTTGCAAAAGATCTAACACAACAGTTCCAGGAAATAATGGTAAACAACAAAACTATGTATATAAAAGTATGCTAGATTCTTGCTAAACCAACGCAGTGGCATACCGTTTGTTATAGCACAATTCAAAAACCAGATTTATTTGAAAAGTGGTTTATTTAACTGGGTCTGTTGTGTTCTCTGTGATATTTGCTGGGAGCTCATACTGAGATGAACTTTGTAGATATTAAAGATATACAATTCAAAAGATCTACAGAGCTGTTGGCCTCCATGTTCTGTACTACATCAATAAATAACTTCTGGTTTTCTTCTGATTGTTTTCTAGCAATAATAGAAACTGGGTGGGGCAGTTGTACATTTATTTTGACTTAGGAGGACTTTCTTTCTTTTTATAAATCCTGATTAGTTTGGCTATCCAATAATAACATGCAAGAGTTTCCTCTCTGTGTAGAATTCAAGAATTGTCTTGCCTCTTGCTGCTTTTAATTCTTTTCATTTAGACTGTGTGTGTTTTGGATTTGGTTTGGCTTGTATTAGATAAAAAATGCCAATATTTTTTAAAGAAGTCCATCATTATTCTGTGCCTGATATGTGTATCAAGGGAATGATAGGAAAAATACTAGACTGTGTAAAAATATAAGGACAATCCATTTGAATAAAATTAGTGCAGTAGCCATTTGATTAATTGTTCAGGATTGAATTGTTAAACTGAAACATGTTTTTTATCTTTCAGAAATTTAAACAGGATATTTGTTTGACCATTTGATAAAGCACTTTTTGTCCCTTTCCCACATTATAAAATCATATTATTTTTCTGAGTGACCAGTTTGCAATTTATGACTCACACTGGACATTTTATCCATGCACATAAGAAGATGATCCTCTGGCTGACTTGCTCTCAAACAAAGAAAAGAGGAGGAAGCTTGTTCCCACCTAGTGGGAATAAAGGGAAATCAATCTCCAGTCTCTCTAAACTGGACGTCTTCTGATTTCTACCTGAATCCTGATTATTCCAAGATGTACTCCATGTTTAGGAACTTGTCCCTTCCTGCCAGGACTTATTTTTTGACTCCCATTTGGAGATCAGTTGTACATGCTGTTTTTTAAATTGTTCCTCACGTAGCAACCTAAAAGGCCAAGTGCTAACAAGGATAGAAACAAAAATTCATTCTCATTATAATTCTATGCTACCACGCGATGGCTCAGCAGTTGAAGATGCCGAACTTCTCAGTTGGAAAACTGACACCCAGGGTCAAGACCTGAGCACTCCTCAACAGGGTGAGCTCCCGTTACTTGCCCCAACTGCTGCTCACCTGGGAGTTTGAAAGCATCCAAATGCAAGTAGATAGTTAAGTAACACTTTAATGGGAAAGGTAACAGTCTTCTCGTGTGTTGGCCACATGACTATGGAAGTGTCTTTGGACAATGTTGGGTCCCTTGCCTAGGAAACAGAGAAGAGCACCATCCTCTAGATTTGGACATGACTGGAAAAGGAAAACCTTTATCTTTATTTGTATCATTTCAGTGTGTTGAAAAGAAAGGTTTCTCTAGATAATTTTGTAGATAATTTAACCAGAATAACAGAGTTGAAAGGGATCTTGGAAATCTTCTAGTTCACCCCTCAGCTCATGCAGGAGACCTTATAACATTCCAGACAAGTGGCTGTCCAATCTCTTCTGAAAAGCCTCCAGGGATGAGGCATCTGCAACTTCTGAAGACAAGCTGTTCTATTGGTTAATTGTTCTCACTGTTAGGAAATTTATCCTTAGTTCTTGGTTGCTTCTCTCCTTGAATAGTTTCCATCCACTATTTTTCTGGTGCTTTGGAAAATAGATCAACCCCCTCTTCTTTGTGGCCATCCCTTAAATATTGGAATAGTGCTATCATGTCACCTCTACTTTTTCTTTTCACCTGACTAGGGAACAGTGGTGACATCTGAACCAGTTTGCCATCAGTTCGCTGGCCGTGCATGCGCAGTGCATGCCAAATGTATGCATGTGCAGTGTGCATGCATGTGCAGTACATGCGCAGCGCATGCCAAATGTGTGCTGCATATGTATGCGCAGTGCACACCAAACACATGCTGCACGTGCGCACCTGTGCAGTATGCGCCAAACACGCGCTGCACACGGAAAAAGGCTTGGGAAGTTAAGTAGAACAGCGAGGGGGGAACAGCTGTGCTGCACAATTTAGATTCACTAGAAAGCAGGATTTCTTGCTTTCTAGCAATTTTAAATTGCGCAGCAGAGCTGATCATCGGAAATACTGATTCTGAGGAACCGGTAGCTTTTTTTTACTAGCGGTTCGCCCAAATTGGTAGTTTTTATCACTACTGGTTCGCCTGAACCTGTACGAACCGTTAGCATTTAACCACTGCTAGAGAAACCCAATTCCTGCAACCGTTCTTCATGTATTTGTGAAACATACCAGTTCTGAAATTTGAGAGGAAGAGAAGTGTTTTTCAAGCTTGGCAACTATAAGATGTATGAACTTTAACTTCAAGAATACCTCAGCAATACTGAGATTTGAAGTTCACACCTCTTAAAGTTGGTTGAAAAGCGCTGCTGTAGGTCAAGGTTTTCTAATTATATAGACCATGCAATTATGTTATTATTAATAATGGCAGTATGGCCCAATACAATCTTTTAAACTTGATTTTAGAACCATAATCTTTGAATCCCATAGCATAACAATAGAAAAAAGGAAAACTACTTCAGTTGTTAGTAGCCTCATATGATTTTAACAGTGAAAATCATATGGGTATGTATATGCATATTACGTGTATGCATAATATCTAATTAAGCATAGGAGCAAGGGATGGTGGAATCTCTGTGTACAGTATGTATATCAATAGATTGTGACTTTTACTTTAGAGTTACTGTTGACTCAGCAGGAATAGAAGAAAGACAATTCTTTTCTAGTTCCCCAAGACATAAGCATGCTATAAATTCCAAGCTATCATTTACAAATTTGGGCTGTTTTTTTTTTTTGTTTGTTTTTTTTTTTTGATAATCCAGACAGGGTTGTCCACTGTAAATGGAGGGAGGAAGATTTTAAAAAAGCAAAATGGCAGACATAGCCACGCAGGGTGCTCCCCCTTTTTAAGTGTGTCATGATATAATTAAAAAAACAAAATGGGGATTGGTTACAGCTTCCATCTTCACTTTTTTGACCTCACTATGAAAAACCCCTGACCCAAACCTTTATCAATGATTCTACAAATGGACCTTCCCCCAAAGTAGATTTGGATCAGGATAGACATTTCAGGTAGTTTTCAAATAAGCACAGTTTGTATTTAATTTGAGAAAATGGCATCAGGCTCCTTTTATCTTTTTTAGTGTGACATTGGAAACCTGAAGATATGTTGTAGGAGATGACCAGGCTGAGTCTGAAGGAGGGGTCAAGCTCGTCATCAGTCGAGTCTGTTTGTCCCACAAGAGTTCTAAGTCCAGCCTTCCTTGAATTCCATTGACTTCTATCTACTACCAATTTGCCTTGATTGCTAGTAGTTCAGATTCTTGTTTAGAGATAGCATGGAATAAACCTGTACTCATTTGAATATCTCTGGGTCCTGATTTTCTGCACCTGCCACATGTTAGGTTTTACTGCTAGTATCTCCAGGCTGCTCAGAGAATCCTTCTTACAAAGAGATAGAGCCAAAATGACTGTTCTCACTATATTTGATAAGTCTGTTAGTTTTCCCTCTATGGTATGACTGATATTCATTATTTATTTATTTATTTAAAAAAGAGGGGGGCTTGCTTTGGCATACAGACTCAAATCATGGAAGCAATCTCTCTTCCTAATTCTTTAAAGTTTTTTCAAAGAAAATATGGTCAAAGGAAAGAGGCAATATCAGAAATAGCAACAATGATCTTACACATTGTTTTATTGACTCAGTGCTAGATTTATATTCCAACTTTATCCAGAAATCCAAATACAAGAGGAATCACCAGAGTCAGCAACATACAGTATGACTTTATCCAGTGGTGGGATTCAAATAATTTAACAACCGGTTCTCTGCCCTAATGATTTCTTCCAACAACCAGTTTGCCAAACTGCTCAGAAAGTTAACAACCGGTTCTCCTGAAGTGGTGCGAACTGGCTGAATCCCACCACTGACTTTATCCCATAGCATAACATGGAAAGAATGCATTATATTTCTGGCCTACATTCTCCTCATCCTTCCTTGTTTGCTTTCATTATATCTATTCCATTCCAATAGTTGCTGTTTCTAACTATTTGGAATATATTTTGAAGGCACCATAGGCTGCAATGGGAGGGAGACTTCCCTATCTCACAGATAAAAACCATGGCATTGCTAGAAGGTTAGTCCCCAGTCCTGATTAGAACTGGAAGAGGTGAACTTCAATTAGCACTTGCACTTTGGGTAGAATTTTTATTAGGGTCACAGCTGGGAAAGCAAGGGTTAAACTTTATCTCTTCCCATGCTGAGATCCCAGTGGGAGTTGCACTTAAGTTTCCATTAAAAATCAAAGGTTTTTTAAAACAACAACAACAACTGTTTGATTAAAAGCCAGATTATTAAAGAAATATACAATTAAACCCTGAGAATAATTATGCTTTCCCAGCAAGCACTGCTTTGGATAGAAATTTCAGTGTGGGTTGTATAAAACATAAGACAGAAAAAAATGTTTATTGCACTAGACCCCAGAAATTCATTTGAAACAGCTGGAGTTTTTGTTTTCAATTGTTACTTGGAATGTATTTTTAATGACATTACCATACCCTTATTTTTAAAAACAAATTGAAAATTACATTTTCATTATCTGTTAACTGCATTGCAAACATTTTCCCCATTGTTTTGTTACAACAGTGTATATAAATACTGGAAATAAATACTAGATATTTCTGAATGTGTGGGTGTTGTTGCTATTGTGTGGCAAAACAAATGAACATCACTCCAACCAAAGGAAATGCATCACTAAGACACGAGGACAAAAGATGGAATCAGTTTTGGGAAAATGAAAATGGGCATACATTAATTTAGTCTTGTGAGCTATGAGAAATAATGAATACAATTTAGCTATAAATACTTTTTAATCTACTCATAGGGCAGACAGCTGAAGTACATGACCCCTAAACCTGCTATGTATCACTGGATGACAGCCAGATTGGTGTAGTGAGGCACCAGGCTAGAAATCAAAAGACCATGGGTTCTAGTCCCACTTTAGACATAAAGACAGCTAGGTAACCTTGGGGCATTCATTCTCTCTCTGTTCTACGAGACAGGCAGTGGTAATCCAAAATCTTGCCAAGAAATTTGCAGGGACCAGTCCAGACAGTCTCCAGGAATCAAAACTGACTCAAAAACACAAATCTTTATGTGTTTCTATCACTGGGAAGCTTCAAAGCTGCTATTCTTTCCACTTACAGTGTTAGAGAATGGATTGGCCAGTCATTCCGACTATAATGACAATTCCTGCTAATGTAGCATTACTTTATCTGGATGATCCCTAGATGTCAGCAAGATCGGATAGAGCCTGCAAAGCCCAGGACCCTTGGCTTCCTCATCATTTTGATCAAGGATGTGATTTCACAAGATCCTCAATCTTTGCATCTTCCATGATTCCATAAAAGCTGCCAAGATCCTGCTGAGAACTGAAGAAGCTGTGAATAATGGTGGGTGGGGTAGAAACAGAAAGAGGGAGGGAAGCATGGTTTCTCCAGAATAGGCTCATTCAAACATGCAGAAAAAAGTGAGTTTATATTGTACAACTCTAGTCTCCCAGCAGCCATTTTGTGATGAGAACTACAATACTTCTCAACATTTGAAATGTATATGTTGGCCCAAAACACATACTAATTACTTAAAACAGGGCTCTGCTTGCCTGTAGCAAATTAAGAAAATTGCTCTGTGTGGATTTCTAACTTATAGGTTCCAACTCTTTTGGAAGAGAACTTAGTTCTCTTCCAAAAGAGTTGGAACCTATAAGTTAGAAATATAGTCCATCTCAATTTTCAGAAAGTGTCAAATAGTTTTGAACTATAATTAGATACCAAGAAGAAAACGTCAACTTTTTCAAGTTTAGCAAAGACTAATTATTTTTGACAGAGGTGTCTGCAGGTCTGGTCTCAAAAAGACACGATGTCAGCTGTGATGCATGTAAAAGGGGTAGGGCTTGATCATGCAATTGAGGCTGCCATCTTGACCTTTCTGATATCCCTGTGGGTACCCTGGTATTGTATTTATAAGTTAGAATTAAATGTTTGCCAGTAAGCAATTATTTTTATCCATTACAATTTACCTACTATTTTTTTAATTTTACATTTGTTATTAATTGCTTAGAGTGTGATGCTTATTAACATCTCAGTATAGGAAATCTTCTCCTAGCAACAGAATAACTATATAATTTTGATTATATTGGTACTAGAACTACAAAAATATTTATGGAATTTCTGAGTCCAATTCAAGCCCTTCAAAGCCCTTCATGGTATGGGCCAAGTTATCTGAGGGGCCACTTCTCCCCAATTTTAACACTTCATTAGGTCTGATAGAGAGGGCCTACTATGGGTTCCACCTACAAAAGACTTAGATGGGTGCCAGTAAGGAGGGCTTCATCGCTGTGGCACCTATCTTTCGGAATATTTTCCCCTGCCCCTCCCCCTCCAATTAGGTTTGCTCCATCTCTGTTAATGTGCAGGAGATGCCTCAAGGTCTGGTTGTTTTCAGGGAACCAGTGACTTATTAAGGTGGCTCCCATATTTCTTTCTCCATTTGTGGATTGTAAATTTTAATTTTTAGTCTTTCTTAATATTTAATAAAGATTACTTATATTTTATAATGAATGTTTTATAATGACTATTTTTATATTGTGGTTTTAATGCTATTATTGTAGAGAGCATATGACGGCCGTGGCCAGGGGGGCCTTTTATCAGGTTCGCCTGATCCGCCAGTTGCAGCCCTTTCTGGACCTCCCAGCTGGACTATTGTAATGCTCTCTACATGGGGCTCCCCTTGAAGAGCACTCAGAGGCTCCATCTGGTCCAGAATGCAGCCGCGCGGGTGGTTATGGGCGCACCTCGTTGTGCCCGCGTGACACCCCTCCTGCGCGAGCTGCACTGGCTCCCAGTGGTCTTCTGGGTGCGATTCAAGGTATTGGTTACCACCTTTAAAGTGCTCCATGGCACAGGACCCGGGTACCTTCGAGACCGTCTTCTGCCACCAATAGCCTCCCACCGACCAGTCCGTTCCCACAGAGAGGGTCTCCTCAGGGTGCCATCAGCCAAGTTATGTTGGCTGGCGACACCCAGGGTGAGGGCCTTCTCTGTGGGAGCCCCAACCCTGTGGAATGAACTGCCCCCGGAAATACGTAAGATCTCCGACCTCCGGGTGTTCCGCTGCGCACTGAAGACCCTGTTGTTCCGCCAGGCAGGGCTGTCAATATAATAATTTTAAATTGGGGTATTTTAATTTTTGGGGTTTTAAATCAGCCAAATCTATTTAATTATTTTAATTTTTAATTATTGTTGTGTCTTGTGTTTTTAAATTGGCTGTACACCGCCCTGAGTCCTTCGGGAGAAGGGCGGTATAGAAATAAAATTATTATTATTTATTATTATTTGTATGTCACTCAGAGTCGCTTCTGGTAAGATGGGTTACCATATAACTTTGAATAATAAATAAATGCATGTACAAAGTGTACCAAATATCAAATCCCATTAACAAAGTCAAGTGTATAGAGAATTTATTATATAAAAGGTAAAGGTAAAGGTTCTCCTTGCACATATGTGCTAGTTGTTCCCGATTTTAGGGAGCGGTGCTCATCTCCGTTTGAAAGCCAAAGAGCCAGTGCTGTCTGAAGATGTCTCCGTAGTCCTGTGGCCGGCATGACTAAATGCCAAAGGCGCACGGAACGCTGTTATAATTTATTATATAAGTTACATTAAATGTTCAAATTAGTTGCCCTTTTCTTCTTATTCATTTCACGTAGGACATGAACACAGTAAAACTTTCTCTGGAAAAAAAATTAATAAAGCATATTATTTGGCCTATGTGGCCTAATTTTTGATACACCCTGTACATATAACCACCAAAGGATTTCTTGTTTAAATTTGATGATGCTTGGCATAGTTAGAATAGTGTTGGGCTCTTGGCCAAAAAACTTCTTTTCATTTCCAACAGTTCCTGGAATGAGCATATAATGAAATGATCACACTTGTCCTATGGAACATTTTGTGAAGTATTGCAGAAAATAAGATGACAATGCCAGTACTATTGCAATTTATAAGGAGTTTAAGGAAAGGAGATCCCTTGATCATCTTCTATATTTTTTTAAAAAAAAATACAAATAAATATAGTCTTCCTCCAATCTTGTTTAAGCTTTTTTTAATGCTTATGAAAAGATGTGAGGCCCCAAAACTGCTCAGCCAAGGACAAAGTAGGTTTTATTTAGCGATGTATTTCAAATATGAGTGTTTTTGCCCTGGTGTGATAGATGCTTTAAGAAAAGAAAGCTTAAATTCTCAGAACATGGAATTTTAAATTCTCTCCCCCTTTCTGTGTCCACTGGTTTCTTTCTTTCTTTCTTTGATTTTTATCCCACCTTTATTATTTGAATGAATGACTAGAACAGTTCTGATCAGGGAACATTTATCAGAATGAAAATGTATACAATATTCAGCAAGGATATTCCTGTTTCAGCATAAGGCCTATTTCTGTAAATCAGCAAATAAGCAAGGAAACAAAGTTGGATTTTCTCTTTGAATGACTGGAATTTCCACTCTCTGAAAAAATGCTTCTGTTCTGTATGTTCATAGAACTTTGCTTAACACCCCCACCCCTTAAAAAAAAACCCTACAAGAAGTAATATGCTGCAAAGGCAACAAAAAATGAAAATGCATATGAAAAACATAAAACCATACATTTCCAGTAACATTTCCTAAAGGTAAAATAGGTAAAACAGAAATACATTTATGTGACTATTCTGAATATACCATTTTTGTCTTAATTACCAGACCATTTACAAACATTAAATTACGCCCCTGTTGAATGCAACTCAAAATTTTAGATGAAGGATAGAGTGATATAAGAAAAATTGGGAAGAAGGGTTATACTCTAGTATTATTCTACAGATAAGGGTTCTATATATTAACAGTGATTTTCTTCCTATGACACAGAAATGCACACATGCACAAGAATATAATACAAATAAATGATTGTTTTTCTCATTTTGGAGGAAACTAAATGTACAAGCAAAAGTATACAACAAAGACAAAATTCAGATGGAACCCAATTAGGTACTTTAAGATGTATGAAAGATTTTACAGCAGAAGTGGCAGAACCTGGGATCAGAGTTAAAAGAGGGATCAACTTAGAATGTCTATGTAGTCACAAGTGGACTAAGTCCAACTTTCCCTCCCCCCTGAATTCCATTGATTCTTATCTAACTCCTAGCAGGTGCTAATCTGCAGCCAGCAACAACATCCCATCACTTGGTTCGCACCCATAGGGAGGGCCTGCTCAGGGTGCCGTCGGCGAGACAATGTTGGCTGGTGGCCCCCAGGGGTAGAGTCTTCTCTGTGGGCGCACCCATCCTCTGGAATCAACTCCCCTTGGGGCTCCGGTTGGCCCCTGACCTTCGCACCTTTCGCCACAAATTAAAAACTTGGTTATTCGAGTCCCTCGGCCTGGACTGATGGGGTTTTATACGGGTTTTTTAACTTTATCTGATTTAATTAGGCATTTTAACTTTGTATAATGGATTATTGTGGTTTTTATTGTTGTGAGCCTCCCTGAGTCCATTGGAGATAGGGCGGCATATAAGCCTAATAAAATAAAATAAATAAATAAATAACTGTTAGTTGAGAATATTCCTGTGAATAGGCATGAGTGGCAATAAATCAGTTTAATTGGCCTTCATGTGTTGACCTGATCTTTCATGCCTAACAGTTTTTACAAGTGCAAATAAACATTTTTTTCAGAGAAGAAAAATGATAGGCTTACAATATGGCTGGACCATCCTAACACTTCTGTTTGCATTAATAGAAAATGAAGCTTTCAGACCAATTTGTAAAAAAAAAAAAGGATGAAAATTTAAACTTCCTAATTTCTCCTCAGCTATTATTTGCATTTGTGAAATACATACATATAAATAAATAATGACCAAAGCCCCTCAAAGTTGAACAGAATCAATGTCAGAATAGAGGCATAGATTTTGTTTTAATGAAAGAACTGTAGGATAAAATTTAAACTTTTTGCAGTCTACACTTTTTCAAGCTACAGTTCCCTTCCCTGTAAAGCATTTTTTTTCCAGTGAAGCTTCTTAGATGAATTTGTGTAAACTAAGTAATCCAAATCACATAGGAGATGAGGAAGCAGCTTGATGAAAACTGGGAGCTGCAGTGGAAAAAGTAATAATAGGCAATTTTATTTCCCAATTACCCATCTGACATGTAATTTATCCCTTGGAAATAAATTCCACATGATTCTTGTTTTTAGATTTTTCTTAATATAAGCACTACCAATGCAACTTTTTAAAAAGGAAAATTCAGGGAGTAGAAAGTGTGAAATATAAATATTCTAAAAACAAACAAAAAGTCAAGATGGCAGTTGCAATCACATGACTGAAGACTGGCTCTTTTTTTTTTACAAGAGCAATATATGTTAAAAAGGGTGGAGCTTCATAGGATCATAGGGCTGGAAGGGACCTTGGAAGTCTTCTAGTCCAACCTCTTGCCCAAAGCAGAAGTCCTTATTCCATCCCAAACAAATCATCCAAATCTTTTCTTGACAACCACCAGTGAGGAAGCACCCACAACTCCAGGAGGTGAGCTGTTCCATTGGCTAATTTCTCATTGTTTGTGCTTAGTCCCAGGTTGGATATCCCTCTGATGACCTTTCATCCATTGATTGCTTCTTGTCCTGCCCTCAGGTGCTATGTAAAATAAACCAAACCCCTCTTCCCTGGGACAGCCCTTCAAGTACTGGAAGATATCTATCATTTCACACCTAAGCTTTCTCTTAGTTAGGCTAAACATACCTAGTTCCCTTAGATGTTCATTGTATGGTTTAGCCTCCAGAACCTTATCATATTTGTTGCTCTTCTCTGCACTCCTTTCCTCAGCCTTTTTGTATCATGGTGATAGGGGGTTCACTATTCCAACTGTGTCCTCACTAGTGAAGGGTAGAGTGGTACCATCACTTCTGGTATTCTTGGTGTTATCCCTCTGTTGATGCAACCTAGGATTGCATTGGCTTTTTTGACAACTGCAGCACACTGCTGGCTTATACTTAAGCAGAGGTCCAGTAGGATCACTAGATCCCTCTCACAGGTTCTACTATTAAGCCAGGTACTGCCTATGCTGTACCTTTGCATTTTGGTTTTTCTTGCTTAGGTTCAGGATCTTACGTTTCTCACCACTAAATTGCATCTTGTTCTGTTGTGGTTCCATCTTGTTTTTTTATCATCCCATACCTTCAAATATGCCTTTAAAAAAACCTATGAGATATAAGAAGAAACTGTAATACATGGAAAACACCAAGCTGAGGAAAGAACAGTAAAAAAAGAGTAAAATCACAATGGATATTTGAATTATTTTCTTGTTTCTTTGCATAATCCTCAAAGGGAGGCCTTTGACCTAATAAATATAGAATCTAGCTTCTAGCACACCTCACCACTAGTCAAGATGGCTGAGACTGCTAGGAGTAATATCTGGAGATCCACAGGCTAACTATCCCCTTTCCAATCTACAATATTTCCCCCCTGTCCTTATTTCCAGGATTCAAAAGCAACACCTTGCTGATCTTGACTCAGAATGTGAAGATAGCCTTGGTTAATGCTGGGATGGCAGACACATAGGAAATCCTAGGACTATAGATCAGACTTGAAGGGCAAAAGAATATCTGGAAGAAGGCAATGGTCTTCAGAGGCAGTGGGCGAGCTGCTGAGAACTGTTGCTAAAAAAACCCAATATGTAGTACCCATGAATTTGATCTCAATGGCCTAAATCATGTTTTTTTTTTAGGGTTTTTGGACTAGAAGACCTGCCAGGTCCTTTTCCAATTCTGTTATTCTGTTATTCAATCTTGGCAACTTCAAGGATGATGGACTTCAACTCCTAGAATTCTGGAAGTCTTGCTGAAAACCTGGTCCTGGCTGGTGGAAAAAGAAGAGAGGCATTGTAAATGTTAGATCAGGCGCAGGAACAGAAGACGTGACCAGCTCGATACATGTAACAACTTTATTTACATAGTAACAAGTAAAAGAAGACTGCTGGCGCGCTGCCGGAGCTCTCCTTATATTCGCTCCCGGCAGACGCACCGCCCCTAGACAGGGATTCAAATCTCCCGCCCGATGGCTGGCAGCCAATCAGGGCGGATGCCCTTATATGGACATAACACTCCTCCCCCCTTAGTCTGAACTGTCAATCTCGTTTACAAAAGTCACGTAGTCGCGCAGGTACGTAGGACGCCTCGGCACCCTAGCTGACCTGCGCAGTCTCACTTGTTCTCCGTCTCCGACCTGGATGGACGGGGCTCTGTCGTCTCCGGGCTCCCTCTCCGGAACCGGGCTTGGTTCGGCTGTCGAGTGAGCGGGGTCACCCCCAGCGCCTCCGGCCGGACCGCAGACCTTGGGTGGCTGGTTCTGGTGGTCTTCTTCCTGGCCTGTGGATCTGTTTCCTCGTCTCGGTGGCTCGGTTCCGACCCGGGAAGAGCGTCTGAGTCTCGGTAAGTCCATCGTTTGCTCCTCCCTGGTCTCCCGGGCGCTGCGGTTCGGTTGCGGTTCGGCCTGGTGCCGGGTGGGTGGTGGTTCTGTTTGGTGCCCTCTGGACCGGCCCGCCGGCTGCGGGAGGTGCTGGCCCGTGTTGCGTTGTCCGACCTCGCAGGGGTGGTGTTGGTCTGCTAGGTCGGGCTGGCGTTGGTCTACCCTGTCGGGCTGTTGTTGCGGCACTACCTCTGCGGGGCGGCGGAGGTCTCCCTTGCCGGGGTGGTGCAGGCCTACCTGGCCGGGTTGTTGTCGGCTTTCCCTTCCCCCTAGTCCCTGGTCTACCGTTGGGTGGTGCCTGGGGTCATCCGGGTCGGGGTGTTGTTTCCTGGCTGCCTCTTGTGATGGGCGGGGGTCCCTCTCGCCGGGGAGTCGAGTGCCACCCTTGCCCATAGGTTTGGGGGTGCCCGTCTTGGATGGGTCCCGGTCTACTCGCCTGGAACTGCAGTCTCCCTTGCTGGGCTGGCATGGGCTGCTGTAACTGGTGGGGTGCGCTGCTCCTCCTCTGGGCAGGTCCCGGTCTACCTGCGGGCTGGGTTGGTGGTCCTTGGCCTTGCCGTGCCCGGTGCCCACCTGGCTGGGTTGGTGGTGCCATCCCCCGTGTGGTTGGCCCCGGTCTACCTCGCTGGGCTGCCGGTGTGACAGCATTTGGTAGTGGGCTGGGCCAACCTTGTCGGGGTGGTGCTGCTCTGCCTCGCAGGGGTGTGGTAGGCCTACCTCGTCAGGGTGTTGTAGGCCTACCTCGTCGGGGTGTTGTAGGCCTACCTGGTCTGGGTGTGGTAGGCCTACCTCGCCGGGGTGTTGGAGGCCTACCTCGTCGGGGTGTTGTAGGCCTCCCTCGTCAGGCTGGTTTTCATGTGCCCCCCCCACCTTTTTCGGAGTTGGTCGATGTGGCGTCTCGTGAACTGTCCATCTTCCAACTCAACGATGTAGGATTTGGGCCCGGTTGTGCTGGCAATTTTCCCCTTCAGCCACTTAGGAGTGCCGCTGAAATTCAGCGCGAAGATTGAATCTCCTTTGCTGAAGGCGCGAAGCGGGCGGCTGGCGGTTGCGGTCACTTCCGGGCTGTATTGGGGGTGCAGCCGGTCCAAGGGTGACCTCAACCTTCTGCCCATCAACAGTTCGGCCGGGCTCTTGTGGGTGGTGGCGTGTGGCGTGATGTGCTGTGTGAGGAGGAAGTTGTCTATGCGCTCTTGCCAGTCCCCCGGGCCCATCTTGGTGAGGGCCTCTTTGGTCAGCCGGACCATGCGTTCGGCTTGTCCGTTTCCGGCCGGCCTGTAAGGGGCGGACAGGGCGTGGCGGATGCCCAGTCCTGCCAGGAAGGACTCCATGGCCAGGGATGTGAGCTGGGGGCCGTTGTCTGAGACCAGCACATCCGGTAGGCCGTGTGTGGCAAACAGGCGGCGCAGGGCTCGGATGGTTGCTTCAGTTGTGGTAGATGCCATCGGCACCACCTCGAGCCATTTGGAGAAGGCATCTACCACGATGAGGAGGTGTCGCCCTTGCATCGGACCCGCGAAGTCAATGTGGATCCTTGACCAGGGGTTGCTGGGGGTCTCCCACTTCGCGACTTCGGATTGCGGCGGCGCTGGGCGAACTTCTTGGCACGGGTCACATCTGGAGACCCATTGCTCAATGTCTTTGTCCATGGAGGGCCACCAGACGTAACTCCGTGCCAGGGCCTTCATGCGGACGATGCCCGGGTGCCCCTTGTGTAAGGTTTCTAGCGTCCGTCGTTGCAGGGTGCCTGGAATCAGCACCCTGTCTCCCCATAGCAGGCAGCCTTTGATGGTGGACAGCTCCTCCTGTTTCCTTGCGAACGGGCTGAACCTTTCCTCTGGCTTTTCCGCTGGCCACCCTCTGAGGATCCAGGACTTCACTTGGCGGAGTGTGGGGTCCTTTTGGGTGTGGACGGCCACATCTGCGGATGACACCGGGCAGCTGGCGTCGTCATCAATGTGAAGTAGGTGGAGCGTGGGGGCTGGGTCCTCGACCGGCTTCCTCGACGGGCATCTGCTGAGGGCGTCAGCGTTCCCTATGGCTGTGCCTGGCTGGTGCACGAGCCTATAGGAGTAGCCAGCTAGGAAGATGGCCCATCTCGTCATTCTTGGGGACATGAAGGTCGGGGTTGGTTGGTCGCCTGCGAGGAGTCCCAGGAGAGGCTTGTGGTCTGTGACTATGGTGAAGCGTCTTCCGTAGAGGTATTCGTGGAAGCGCTTCACTCCAGCCACGATGGCCAGGGCTTCTTTGTCCAGCTGGCTATAGTTCCGTTCTGCGCCGGACATAGTCTTTGAAAAGTACGCGATTGGGGCTTCTGAGCCATTGGGCAGTTCGTGGCTGAGGACTGCCCCCACCCCGTAAGGCGACGCGTCGCAGGTCAGTCTGATGGGGAGCGTCTCGCTGTACTGGATGAGGACGCTTTTGGACGTCAATAGTCCTTTGATGGCCCGGAATGCCGCTTCCTCTTCCTGGCCCCACTTCCAGGAAGCCGATTTCCCCAGCAGACGGTGGAGTGGCTCAGCAACTGTGGCTTTCTGTTTTAAGAAAATGGCGTAGAAGTTGAGCAACCCAAGGAAAGCCTGAAGCTCCGTTTTGTTTTTTGGGCTTGGAGCTTCATGGATTGCTTCCACTTTTGATTTGGTGGGGTGTATGCCTGTGCTATCAATGAGGAAGCCCAGGAACTCGACTTCCTGTACTCCTATGATGCACTTGTCCCGCCTGACCCTCAAACCCTTGTCCTTGAGTCGCTGCAGGACAAGCCTGAGCCTTTCAAGGAGTTGGGGTCTCGAGTCACCGGAGATGAGCACATCATCGAAGTAAGGCACCACCCCTGGAACGCCTTGGAGAAGGCGTTCCATCATGGATTGGAATATGCCAGGGGCAGCGCTGACTCCAAATTGGAGGCGGTTACATTTAAATGCCCCTCTGTGCGTGACAATTGTCTGAGCCTCCGCCGTTTTGTCATCCACTGGCAGTTGCTGGTAAGCCTGGGCCAGGTCCAGTTTCGCGAAAATTGATCCAGATCCCAGGGAATGCAGCAGGTGTTGCACCACTGGGACTGGGTATGCGCTCTGTGCCAACGCCTTGTTGATGGTACAACGGTAGTCAGCACAGTTGCGCACAGACCCATCATGCTTCAGTGGGGTCACAATGGGGGTCTCCCATGAGGCATGATCGATCGGTTCCAGTACGCCCTGGGCGATCAGCTTATCCAGCTGTTCATCTACTTTCGGCCGCAGGGCAAATGGAACTCGGCGGGGCTTGAGCCTGATTGGGGTGATTCCCTTGTCCAGATTAAAGGAGATTGGCCTCCCCACAAATTTCCCCAGCTTACCATCGAAGACTTCTTTGAACTCTTCGATGATGGAGTCGAGTTCGTCCCTGCGGATCTCGTGGATGCCCTGAAGTGAAAGTCCTAGAGGCTTGAACCACTCCACGCCCAGCAGGTTCGGTCGGCTGTGCTGCACGATGGTGATGGGCAGCTTTCCATCGAAGTCGTTGTACTTCACATGGATGGTTGCTCTGCCTAGGATGTCGATGGGGTTTCCATTAAAGTCCACAAGTTTGTCTTTCGGGGCTTTCAGCTGGGTCCTTTTGTATGCCGGTTTCAGCTGTTGTAGGTGCTGCCAGTCCATGATGGAGAAGGCGGATCCGGAGTCTACCTCCATCTTGCACGGAGACCCCTCTGCTAGCAGCGTCACGTGGAACTTGGTGGTCCCCTCGTCGCTTGTGTGAGCAATGGTGGTGGTCTGGTGCACCGTTCTGTTTCGGGGATATTCCTCCTCCCCGCGCCGGGACTGGTTTGAGGACCGTTTGGATGTCCTCTGGTTATCTTTGCGATTTTCCCGGAATCGCGGTCTGGGCGGCTCCGGTGCTGGGTCTGTGGCTCTGCAGGCCTCGGCGATGTGGCCCCTCTTCAGGCATCGGCGGCAGGTCGCGTCCCTCCATCTGCAGGTCGCTCTGGGGTGGTCGCCTCTGCAGCTGCCGCATCGCTCTCCGCGGTCGCCATGCGGTGGGGTTTCCCGCCTGGGAGGGCGGGACACCTTGTGGATGGCCATTTCCTCATCAGACTCGGATTGAGTGGTTGCCTCGTCCGATGAGGTTGGGCCCGACTTGTGGATCTTATGGATCCCTCTTGCTTTTACCATTGCAGCGGCTGCTTGTTCGGACGTTTCCGCCGCTGTTGCCTCGTCGAGGACGTCTTTAAGCGGAATCTTCTTCCTGCTGAGGAATTTCTTCTGCAGCCCCACATCTCGCATTCCAAACACAATGCGGTCCCGGATGGCATTGTCCACATTGTCGAACTCACAGTTGGCAGCGAGTTGGCGGAGCGCTGCCACGAATTCTTTGATTGATTCACCTTCCCGCTGGTTTCTTTGCTGGAAGGTGAACCTGTTTGCGATGGGGGTGCCTGTAGGTGCATAGTGCTCCTGTAAGACGTCCTGCAGGTCATTCCAGGACATCTCCTCGATGTCCCTAGGTGCCACGAGGTCCATCGCCATCTCTAAGACGTCCGATCCGCAATGAGCCAGGAAGAGGGCTCTTTTCCTCTCATCATCGAGGTTCTGGTATCCATTGCCTCGCAGGAACTGCCGGAATCGGACCATGTATGACCTCCACTTCTCCCGGGATGGGTCGAACGGGTTCAGCGCGGTCATCGGGGCTTTCGGGGTAGCCATTCTGGAATTCGCTGTGGTGAGGTGACTTCAGCTCTTTGGGCGATCGTGCCGTGAGTCTTTCTCAGGTTCTCTTCTCTAGTCCTTCGTCGCCAGTGTTAGATCAGGCGCAGGAACAGAAGACGTGACCAGCTCGATACATGTAACAACTTTATTTACATAGTAACAAGTAAAAGAAGACTGCTGGCGCGCTGCCGGAGCTCTCCTTATATTCGCTCCCGGCAGACGCACCGCCCCTAGACAGGGATTCAAATCTCCCGCCCGATGGCTGGCAGCCAATCAGGGCGGATGCCCTTATATGGACATAACACTAAACATGGTGTTAATGTGAGTGTTCTTATTTTCCATTCATAAGATTTAACCAATAAACAAGGTTGAGGATAGCATAATGAGGAAAAACAAAAAGTTGTGATTGCATTGGGAATATATTAGTTGGACGGCTGTCTCAGCAGCTGGCCCATTGCTTCTGAAGACTGTGTTATTCTAGGAACTACATAAATAATCAGAGACCTTGGGAACTTTTATTTGTCCAGAATCCTCTATTTGCCAAGTCAACCATTCGCCACGTTACAATGAATGTGCACCTCCTATATATGATACTTGATAAGCAAAGTTGCCAGATCTTTATACAAAGATCAACAGTCTCTTCCTAGGTGGGCTGATTTTTCAATCTCTAAATCATCAGTAATTACTCAGCGAATTATAATTGCCCAATTCTTTTATTACTTCTTCTCCCCATCAAGATTTTAAAGTTATTCGACCTCTGCTTTGAATCCAAGCCCAGGATCTTGCACCATTGTGATTTGTTCAGAGAGATTTCCTTGCTCTTGAGTTGCCAGGCATATGAATTTAGCCATTTATCTGATGCTTTTTGAAACTTGCTGAATAATGAAAGGAGAAAACAAAATTCAGCAAGCCGGAAACAAGGCAGCAAAGATCAGAACTATAGGCTTTTTAAAAAATAAGCAGATGAATAAGTAATATTCCAGGGCTTGCCATTTTTCAGTTCTGGATATCTAACATGCACGCAAATGAAAATCGGATGTGTTGCTTAATACATTCCAATTCCACAAGAAAAAAGGAGCTGCTGCTAGGAGACATCACAAAGTTGAATGAGGAGCCTGAAATCTGAACTATTCTCCCCCCCACCCCCACTCCTTCTCCTCCTTCATCCTGTGGTGGATGGAAGCCCTGCCAAGATTTTAAGGCCCAGCTATGTTGTTGTTGGCTAGAACAGAGGGGGCTGGGAGAAAAGAGAACAAATCAGATCCAAAACACCTTTTGCCATCTGGCTTTAGACTGGGGACAGAAACAACTTTCGGCTGCTTTTTCTTTCTCTGCCTCAATGTTGTTTCAGTTAAAGTTGGGGCAGCACTTTAATAAGTTGGTAAGCCAAACTTTGCTTTCATTATAGGATGAGAAGATTCGGGCATTTCAGAAATTTTGGGGATGAACATAGATGTATGCACCCATTAAAGCTTATGTAAGTCACATCTACATCTTACTAGTGGCTGTCTTTTCTTCAATGCTTCTCATTTCTAGGAAGAAACATTTTTAAAAAGTATAATTTATTTGTCTTGCCCCTCATCTTATAGTAAAGAAGTGTAAATATGACTTGGGATACTGGTTTTGTTTTCAGGGCCCCATATCTAGGCTGAGAACTTTTCTAATGTTGCCTAGATGAACCAAACAATAATCAACAATAATTACATGACTGGCAGACTGATTCCTATGTTTCTCCTGGCATGTTTCTAAAATCATACCTGAGGGACTTACCTTAACATTCATTCTACCTGTTCTATTCTTTCCCAAATTGGTACCCTATAGGTGTGTTTGATTTCAGCACTCATAATCCCATGGCCCATGGCCATATTTCAAACATGCTGCTTGGAAACGTTAGGATTTTGTATCCATCCATCTGTAGATGGACGGATACCAGCTAGGGAAGATTCTAATGTTAATGAATACATAACATCCATTAGAGCACAGGGACCAACTGATTCTTTAAACTCTGCACTTTTCCAGACTGCAAAAACTGCATACAAAAAGACATGCATGGGATAGCTGCTGTAATACATTAGGGAAGTTGCTTATAAATGATACCTGTTGGGGACAGGAAAATATAGAATGGAATAACTTAGGAAAATTTAATATGCAAGTAAATGTAGCTTTTATGAGCACTTTTAAAAAATGATGAGAATATTCAAAAGAACAGGATAATGATTGAGTGTATGCAAATTGTAAGAGGCAAAAGTACATCTTATTTTTAGTGTGAAGCTGTAAGCAATAAAGTTGTGGGCAATATTTTCCTATCAACCCAATCATTATATTATCTCCTCTTTACTCAGATCTTCCTCCTCTGTTGATAGTGCTGTTGAATACTGCTTCTGAAAACAAAACAAAAAATGTTTTGTAACCTTTTTTGTGCATGCTTGTTTCCATTTTTGATATTATGTATGGATGAATATAGCCAAATAAGGGGTCCCCAAATATTTTAATGAATCTGGCCTCTCCCTCACCTTTATCTTTCCAACCTCTTCATTAAAGCTTAACATGGATGACATTTTGTGGACATTATTGTACATTTTTTTAATATACATCCAAGCTTACTCTTACCACAAAATAAAATATAGTGTTTCATTTTTGGGGGGCAGGGGGGTTGTCCAGATGCATTATGAGAGACCGAACTTCAAAAGAGCATGATTATATAAAGTAGCAGACATCCCCCAAATCCACAAATTTTAGTTATAGCAAATTAACTGCGTAGCTTCTTTTAAACTGCCTGGGTTTTGGACTGAGGAGAGTTAAAAACTATAGAGTTAAACATGATCTCCTGCCATGCCTTCCAGACAGAAAATAGATAGCTGGGATTGCTCATACAAAAGTTTCTGGCCAGGCTTCTTAAACAGTTAATCTCGGTCAGTTCTATCTGGTTTGCACATGTGTTTCCTGTTTTTCCTTCTAAACTCTATACTGTTCAGGGACCTGGGGAATGAGCATGCAGGATTTTCCTGTAAGGAAAGGCTGCTTTGTTCATTAGAGCTCTGGGAATGTGTTAAAAGTTTAGTGTGTCCACTGCAGACAACCAAATCATCTTTCCAATCCAAGAGTAGTAATCAGTTTTAGTTATTAGAGAGCTATAGCCAGGAGCAAGGCAATAATCAGAACGTTTCTCTAAGCTATGTCAGCATTGTGGGTCAGGGCATTCAGTATCTGTTAAAGGTACTTTAGATGTATTACAATACAAGAAAAGAGAATGACTCATTATATGTAATGAAATAGATTGGGTTATAGGCTATAGATAATCCCCCAGACATCTTCTTCTGAATTTCTCTTTAGATTTTGCAGCTTCAAATTCTGTGGCTGTGTTATCGAAGGGAGACCAATGGATTGGAAATTGTTTATTGTACTGTTAAAAAAAAGGATAAAGTTTTTTCCCTGAAGTGTTGCACATGTGCAATTCATCTCAGCTCCCTTCATTTTTGCCTATTCCCACATTATCAGAACAACAGAGTTAGAAAGGACCTTGGAGATCTTCTAGTCCAACCCCCTGCTCAAGCAGGAAACCCCCAAACAGGGGTGTCAAACCCATTTTCATTGAGGGCTACATCAGGGTTGTGTTTGACTTCAGAGGGAGCGTGGCCAGGGGGCATGGCTAGCTCAATGTCACTCATGTTGGGAGCACCTGTGGTGGCCAAGTGCTAAGACAGAACTTCCCTCAGACCCTCCCTCCCTCTCCTCATAATCTCTTTCCTTCCTTCCTTCCTTCCTTCCTTCCTTCCTTCCTTCCTTCCTTCCTTCCTTCCTTCCTTCCTTCCTTCTTCTTTTCCTTCCCTCTTCATTCTCCTTTCTCCTGCCTTCCCCTCCTTCATTTTTCCTTCCTTGCTCTCTTCTCATCTTTCCTTCTTTTTCTTTGTCTTTCCTCCTTCCCTTTCTCCTTTCCAGTCCCTTCTTGCATGGTCAAATGCAAAAGGGGAAATATTTCTCCTTTTGTTTTATTTTTAGTTTGTTTTGCTAGCCCTCTGCCAGCAAAAATGGAGCAGAGGCACCGTGGGCCAGTCCTTTGCTGTTTCCAGGGCAGCCCCGCAGGCCAGATCTAAGCACCCCACAGGCCGAATCTGGCCCATATCCCTATACCATTCCAATTATCTATTCAATCTCTTCTTGAAAGCCTCCAGTGATGGAGCACCCACAACTTCTGAAGGAAAAACCATTCCATGGTTTATTGTTCTCACTGTCAGGAAATTTCTCCTTACTTCTAGAAATACTCAGCATGGGGTTCTGGATCCACTTGCCAATTGCAGGTCTTAATACAGATATATTTTATTGTCCTTTCACTGCGCTCTTTACAACATGGTGACATTTCCCTGTTTATTTCTATTTACTTTTTAAATTTATAACCAGTCTTTCATTCAGGAATTCAAAGCAGCATATAGAGCAGTCTCTACCTCCTTCTCCCCCCAAAACCCCACAACCATGTCAGATAGGTTGGGCTGATAGACAGGAACTAAAGTCACCAATGGCTGAGGATGGATTAGAACTTGGATTTCCCTGCTCCTAGTCTGACACCTTATCAATTACTCCCTATTGTGTATTTCATCTTACATGTGAGATCACTTTCCATCATGCATTTGCGGAATCCAAAAAGCCCCTGAATTTAGACCCAAGGACTGGATTGATTACTATGTTAGGGATCTTATGCTATGCATGTTCCAACATCCAAAGGGTACACTCTTCATTTATTATTTTTATTTATTTTATTTATTTATTTGTCAAACATGTATAAGATAACAGATATAAGTATAAACATGATTATGAATACAGGAAATGGATACGAATAAATGGGGACGGTAGGACAGGGACGGTAGGCACGTTGGTGCGCTTTGCACGCCCCTTATAGACCTCTTAGGAATGGGATGAGGTCAACAGTAGACAGTCTAAGGTTGAAGTTTTGGGGGTTTGGGGAAGAAACCGCAGAGTCAGATAGTGCATCCCAGGCATTGACCACTCTGTTACTGAAGTCGTATTTTCTGCAGTCAAGTTTGGAGCGGTTTACCTTAAGTTTGTATCTATTGTGTGCTCATGTATTATTGCGGTTGAAGCTGAAATAGTCATTGACTTTTTTGCATATTATATCCTTGTTCTCTTACATGCTGGGCTTTGTTCTTCTGAATGAAGTGCTTGGGAGAAGAGCCTCCTTGTTTTTCTTTTCAACGATTTTGTCATAGAATGGATCTAGCTTTTGGTTGCTCATTCTCTTAGCAGAAGGACTTCCATTCGGATTGCTGTCCATTTGGTTCTCTGATATCCACTAGTTAGTGGGTTCAAAACAAACTTGTATGATTCTCCTGGGATATCTTCATGATGTAAATACAGTTATGACAATGACTCCTCACAATCATTAGCAAGATGGGGATTTTGAAAGCATTGTTGTTTTTTTCATCACATGTCACATGCAGTCATGCTAACTTCAGGATGACTCATTAATAGTTGTTGGGATCAGGAAAGGATAAGCACATCTATTCTAGGGTCCCATGATTTCAGCTGTGTTTGACAAATGAGTTAAATTATTTTTAGGTCATCTAGAATGCAGGAAGCCAAAATAATGCTAGGTGTTCTTTTCTTTCTTTCTTTTTTAGTTAAAAATAGTTGTAGCTATTTGGAGGTTGTGGGTGGCCTATTTTTCCACTTACAGGAATTCCTATTTCACCCCACCTCCTGGGTTTTAGCTGTCCTATCAGGTCTTTCCAGGAGAAAGGCAGTGTCCAGTTCTTTCACCTCTATCCATAGGACATGCTGAGATTTTTTTCCATAAAACTACCAGGCAAAGCACACTGTAGAGCAGTGGTTCCCAACCTTCCTAATGCCTTTAATACAGTTCCTCATGTTGTGGTGACCCCCAACCATAAAATTATTCCTAAAACCATCGAAAATATGTGTTTTCCGATGGTCTTAGGCCAGGGGTCCCCAACCTTTTTGACCTCAGGGACCACCAAGTTCATAATTTTAAATTTTGTGGACTACTAATATGAATCCAGCGCACCACTTGCTGAAGCACCTGGACTCCCAGTGACGGGATGTGGTCCTTCAGGCACTCTCCCTCCTCTCTCTCTCTCTCTCTCTCTCTTCTCTCTCCCTCTCCCTCTCTCTCTCTCTCTCTCTCTCTCTCTCTCTCTCTCTCTCCCACACTCTTTCTCTCTCATTCTGTCTCATTCTCTCATTCTCTCTCTCTCCCCCTCTCTCTTTCTCTCTATCCCACTCTTTCTCTCCCCCTCTCTTTCTCTCTATCCCACTCTTTCTCTCTCATTCTCTCTCATTCCCCCTTTCTCTTTCTCTTTCTCTCTCTCCCACTCTTTCTCTCTCTCCCACTCTTTCTCTCTTTCTCTGTCCCCCCATCTCTCTCATTCTCTTTCTCTCTCTCCCCTCTCTCTCTTTCTCATTCTTTCTCTCTCCCCCTCTTTCTCTCTCTCCCCAACTCTCTCTCTCATTCTCTTTCTCTCTCCCCCTTCTTTCTCATTCTCTCTTTCTCTCTCTCTCTCCCACTCTTTCTCTCTCATTCTCTCTTTCATTCTTTGTCTCTTTCTCTCTCTGTCTCATTCTGATTCTCTTTCTCTCTCTCTCTCATCTCATGGGCCAGCCAGTGTCTTGGGGCTGAGAGGAAGCCAAGCATCTCCCCGAGAGACCGAGGTGCATGGAGCACCAACAAGGGCCAGAAGAAGTGTGGGAGCGAAGCACTACTTGAACTTGCGCAGCATGAGCATTCGCCTTGGTATATTTGCCCCAGCCAATGACCAAGGCAGCCCTCATCTCCTGCCGCTTGGGACTCAGAGCAGTAAATGGTGACTGGTCTGGGGAGCAGCCGGATTTTGCTCTCCATTGCAGATGCCAGATCGGCCCCCTGCAAGCTCTCATCTCTCAAGGAGCGCTTCCTGAAGCGGCACTGGAAACTTTTGTCGGGCTCCTCGAGAGACGAGAGCTTGCAGTGGGCCGATCTGGCGTCCGCAATGGAGAGCAAAATCTGGCTGCTCCCTGGACCAGACGCCATTTACCGCTCTGAGTCCCAAATGGCAGGAGATGAGGTCTGCCTTGCGCCACTGACTGGTGCAAATATACTGAGGCGGAATGCTGTTGCTGTGCAAATGAAAGTAGTGCTTAGCTCCTGCAGCTTCCAGCCATCACAAATGCTGCTTCTTCTCGCTTGTGCCACCCCCTCCCCCACCGCCACAACAGCACCATTCATTCCAGATGGCGAGGGCTGCGCTCCTTTTTCCGTATTGCACCACCTGCAAAAATACGAAAATTTCTCTGCGGATCACCAGTGGTCCGCGGACCACCAGTTGGTGACCACTGTCTTAGGCGACCCCTGTGAAAGGGTCGTTTGACCCCCAAAGGGATCGCGACCCACAGGTTGAGAACCACTGCTGTAGAGGCTGTGGATTAGAATATGAATATGCAGAGGAAAGATGCAAGCAATTTATTTCATTTCTTTTTGCATGGAGTGGAAGTAAGGACAGGTTGTGCCCACAGGATGTGTGACAGCGCAGAACAATTCAGGAGTTGCAACATTAACTCACATGGCCTGCACTCCTATTGTTGCTAAAGTTGGGGTTGAAAGTCCTGGGATGGTTAACACTATAATGCTTTACATCTGTCTGTGCATTCCAAGTAAAAATGTTTCCTTGACGTCAGCAACGCTACAATTTCACTCAAAGTCTCATCATGTCCTAGTTTAATATTAAAAAATTATGCTTTTTTGGCATGGAAATCGGCAGTTGCCCACATTCACAGGAGCGATGCACGCCAGGATTGTGGGAAGACAGCATAGTTCCTGCTTTATATGTTTTCTTTTATTTGATTGCAGAACAAGTCATAGGACCGCAAATTCATAAAATTGCCCTGGCAATGCATTTTAATGAAGGAAGAGGGGAGTGAGGGAGAGAAATGAGATTTGGAAAGAAAAAAAGAAACAATGATCTGATTGTTTGTGAAGTCTTATGACAGTTGGAGAACATGGAGAATGAGAACTTGCAGGGTCCCTACATATGGCAATAATAACAGCATATCACACAAACCTAACCCCAAATATCTCTAATTCCACTGTAGTGTAATACATCACAGAGCAGGCTGACTTAAATGTCAATGATAATTTAATTATGATTGAGTCAAGTTTAAGTTAACCAATGTCTCTAAAAAGGATTTTTATTTTGTTCTTATCTGTTACATACATACATCACATTAACCTGGAGAAAGGTTTGGTTGTACTTGTCAATTACTTATTTCACCTATCTCCCTTCCTTTGGGTGGGGGCTGATTTCAGTTGGTGTTGGTTGGGGAGAGAGATTGTTCTTTAGGCACGCTAGGTATAGGAGACCACACATCTTAAAGTTACTAAGATTGAGACCACACATCTTAAAGTTACTAAGATTGAGAAACACTGCTATAGATGATCCATTTCACAAAGTGTTTGCTGGAGACTTTCCTTGAAGATGTTTTCAATAGAAAACAGTTCCAGTTTAGATGAATGAAAAGAAGAATGTCTGTGTCTGTCTGCTAAGGTATTCTTCAGAACTCTATTTGCATTAGTCTGAAGCATCAAAAGAAAAACCTATATGTCTCACAATACCTTACATGCATGTACGTAAGATGTATGCTCTGCAGTATCGAAAGGGTTCATAATGTGGACTAAAGGATCCACAATGTGATACAATGATATTGACTACAGCCCAGAGCTCAATGTAAGATGGGTAGCTATATAAATGTTTTAAATAAAATAAATAAATACTAATACAATTTATCAAGTAGTTTGTTGATTGTGTCCTGAATAATACCCTCACCATGAATTGGTCTAGGTATGGATCAGGTCAGTTCAATTCATTCAAAGAGGTAGCCAAATTACCTGTTATATGAATGAATGAATGAATGAATGAATGAATGAATGAATGAATGTTTATTGTAGTCAAAGGCCAGAAAGAAAAGGTACAACTAAAAGCACCCAAAGACAAGGAAAAGTGGAATAATACAGGTAATGGTATTAATTAATATTTAAAAATATGTTACAACAGCGTGAGAGCTATTAGACTTGATACTTGATTTCCAAGACTGCTGCACAGTATTTTGTTACTGTGTGAGTTATAAGTGATTCGCAAGTTGAACAAAGAATGAACATATAAGCATTTTTTTAAAAAAATGATAAACAAAGAAACAAATAAATATATTGTCATATCACCCAGAGTACTGATATAAAAGAGACAGAATATAAGCATTAGGTATACCTTTGTCAATAGTACAGTAAAATAATACCTATTGGGCTGCTTCCAATTCTATGGAACATGCTTTTTTTTTTTTTAAAGGGAGATATCATGGTGAAAAACATCCATAACTCTCAAGGACTGAGAAATCAATGGTAAAGTCAGTAATTAGGGAGAGAACATTCCTTAGTTCTATTTCTTTTATTGCTGTTTTGCTTCAATCCACCCTCTCTTCCATTTTGGCTAGGAGAATTTCTAACTGATATTATGGAATATAACATACCCACATAATATATTGTGGGTAGGAAGAACTTTTTTTTCATTTAGCATAAAGGTAGTGCAGTGGTGAAAATTATTTTTTTTTACTACCGGTTCTGTGGACGTGGCTTGGTGGGTGTGATGTGGCTTGGTGGGCGTGGCAGGGGAAGGATACTGCAAAATCTCCGTTTCCACCCCACTCCAGGGGAAGGATACTGCAAAATCCTTTCCATCCTCTGGGACCAGCCAGAGGTGGTATTTGCCTGTTCTCCGAACTACTCAAAATTTCTGCTATTGGTTCTCCAGAACCTGTCAGAATCTGCTGGATTTCACCCCTGAGGTAGTGCTATCTAGTTGTAGAAGCAATCTTTTCTTCTCTCTTGCTGGATTGTCTCCATAGCTCATACTTCTCAGATTCTGGCTAGAAATTGGGTGCAAGGCTAGATAAGTCTATCCTATATCTGAAGGCAAAGGAAGAAGTAAGCATGCTTTTTTCAGAATTAGGTTGAAACTGTATTAACATTCTGAAGCTGATCATTACAAGTATTTTGTGACTTCAGTCATTTTGAAAACTTTAAGAAATTTCAAAGGTGGTGCTTAGGTATTAGAACTATTTCCTGAAAAGTGTACTCTCCCTCTGTCTGCTTTCATTTATTAGGGGGAGGATTCACCAAAATTTGCTTTTACCACAATGCTGTTTCTATTTACAATGGATATTTCTTTCATTTATTATTTTATTTCATTTCCATTGGAGGATGAACAGATTCGCCTGTATTCTGCTTTTAAAAACAGCTTATATTGAAATGTACCTGAAGATGACTCAGGAATTAATTAAATCAGCATCCTAATTACCATTATCATTCTGGGAGAGGGGAAAAATGTAGCCAGGTTGGACCAGAAGACCCAGAAACATTTGTACAAACTGAGAGAGTTTCAAGGTCTTTCTTGTTTCTTTGCTCGCCTGCCAAAATTTTAGCTAAGCTTTTTTTTTTTTTTTGTAGCAATAACAATGGGGTCTTTCTGTCCTGATTATTCTTTTTTTTTCCTTAGTAAGCACAGTTTAGCCCCCAAACAACTCAGGACTAAGCTTAGGAATAAGCCTTTA
This sequence comes from Pituophis catenifer annectens, assembly GCF_029215685.1. NCBI lineage: Eukaryota > Metazoa > Chordata > Lepidosauria > Squamata > Colubridae > Pituophis > Pituophis catenifer. Next base: position 43,419,978 of record NW_027256881.1, read on the forward strand.
AATTAAAAACAAAAAACTTGGCATGAATATGTTTGTGTGTGTGTGTGTCTGTGTGTGTCGCTCTCTTTCTCTCTCTCTCTCTCTCTGTGTGTGTGTGTGTGTGTATAATTCTCTTTTCGTAGGTCTTTCTGCGTATTTTTCTCTCAGCCAGGTTTTTGCTACATAAATCAAGATCTTTATATAGCCATAGTTCAGTGAAATCTCCTTCACTAGTTTCTAGGCTTTATCAGACATCTCAAAACAGACAGCAAAATGCTGGTTTGATGTCTGATAAAGCCTAGAAACTAGTGAATGAGATTTCACTGAACAATGGCTGTATAAAGATCTTGATTTACGTAGGAAAAACCTGGCTGAGAGAAAAATAACATACATACATACATACATACATACATACATACATATATACACACACACACACACAGAGAGAGAGAGAGAGAGAGAGAGAGAGAGAGAGAGAGAGAGAGAGAGAGAGACATACACACACAGATATTTAGTTCCAAGTTGATTCATAGATTCATATTTAATATGCCTTCAGAGCTATAAAGTTTCCCAGGACACAGCCAAGGCCTCCAAGCATAAAGCAACTCATCACGTCACCCTCTATGATTATAAGTCCTCCTGGCCAAGGAAAGCTTTTCCAGATTGGGTGCGGTCATCAAATGATATTCCACAGGAAGAAGTGGTTGCAACATTCTTATAATCACAGGGTGCAAATGTTTGGCTTACTCAACAGAATCCAAATCTGTATGGATGCTGAGAACAAACTGGAAGCCATGAACTTTCTGATTTTAAGCTACAAAACAAAACATGCTGCCTTATGTAATCAGACTCCCTATCATCACGCTACAGTGAGCAGTCCTGGCTGTTAAAAACAAGCCCCCACTGACTTCCTACATAATATCTCCGAAAGTTCACTTTCTGGGCTTGTTTGAATTGAGTACTGAATACTAAAAATACAGATATTCTCCATCCTGCACTACTTGTGGGCAGAAACATTAAGGGCAGAAACATTAATTCACCACAGCTCTCCAAGAGAAAATTTCATGGCTCACCATTAGCTATGGCAGAAATACAATTTATTACTGTGCATCAGAAATTTTTCCTTCACAGCTGCTATAAGTAAAACAGTATCGACTGTATAGGCAGCTCAGCTAATATAAATGGCACCATTATGGCTTGGATGGATGGAGTCATTTGGGGGCATAACAGCAATGACCAACATCAAAAAGAGAAATTTCCAGAGAAATGTTATGAAGTGGTGCTATTCCTGGGAAATAAGGTAGAATAGTATCTCAGTTGTTGTTTTTTTCCCTCAAGGGAAAAAAGTATTCTGGGAAAATGTTGCCTGAATTTATAATCTGTACAATCCCAAACTGAAAATGAATAGGAAAAGATGAGTATTGTTTGGATCCTGGTCAGCGTTCATATGATCAGATCTAGGGCAAGCCAGAATGATTCTCTACCCATTTTGCTGGCAAAGTTGCTGCAGCTTTGTAACTTTTAACATGATAGAAGAAGAAAGGATTAAGTGTACTCTGTGTAACAATTGTGTTAATGGCACTTAATTATTTTCATTTTGATTAATGTTTAAATTAAATCAAGCATAAATTTCATTGTGGCACTGCTCACTTTAGGGATTTGAGTCTTGGCAATTATTAAAAAGCCCGGGTGGTCCTTTGGCCCAAATGTTGTGCACTACTCAATAAACAGACAAACATTAGCACTGACCCTGTTTTCCATTTATTTTAGTGTGCTATGATAAAGGATCCAGAACATTCTGGGGGGTAAAATCTATCTTTTGGCAATATTCAAGGTTTTCTTTTCCTGCAATGGATCTCATAATTCCTCTCCCTATTACCCTCCCCCCTCTCTCTTTTCTGCACATGCCTTTAAAAATTCTAGGGATGGAACCAGAATTTCTTCACACAAAGTGTGTTCTCTTCCACTGAATCACAAACCCTCCTTTTTATGCAAGTAAATATTCTAGACCAGGATCAGAATGAGTCTGGTAGCACTTTTTATAACTAACATGTCCTATTAAAAAGTGCAAGTGTTTAATTATTCCTTCTTATATTTTGTCATCATAGACCAACATGGTTCTCTTCTTACAATGTCTAGTTCAGATGTCTCTCCTATATCTGGATCCGCTTCTCATAATCTTGGTTTCTATTGCTTCAGGAGCCATTCCTTGTGATGGCAGGATACCACTTCCGTGGAAATCAGAATCCAGAAGCTGTAAAGGGCAATGAAATAAGGATCCAATCTTCCCAAACATCTCAAAGTATCTCTATGCATGGAAAATGTAGGCCCATGTATCAACCCTATTAAGCAAAAGCAAAACAAAAGAGAACCCTATTTTGGAAAGACTCCATCTGTTGGCCACTGAGTTTTGCAAACATTAATGGCAATAAATGACATGTAATTTAGGGGCTGAATTATCTTCATGTGGCTGCTGAAATCATGCACCAGTGAGAAATGAATCTCCAAGTACTCAGTGTATTTGGCATGAAGGTAACGTCTGGATTGTGGCAAACAGAACTATCCATACACTCAGCATGACCAGATGGCTTATGTCAAAATAAATGTCAAAACTCCATCTGAGGTTGGTTTGCTCCTTCCCTCCCCCTTTTCTCTTAAATGAAATATTTCATTATTTGAGCCCATTCCCACAGTTCTTGAAGATAAACAGCTCCTGATGTCATTGCGGAGGCTTCTATTTTCAGAAACTTGTATTTATTTCTAAGTGGTTTTAATGTGCATCTCTTGGTCTAAATATTTAGATATTTGAATGCTCATCTTGGCCCTGCTGCTCCAATGAACAGAGCTCAACTGCAGCCTCGACCCTCCAACCTGATTCTCTTTGGGGGAAGGTCCCTGAACTCCAGTGCATAATGCACTCATTGTACTTACACCCAGGAGGTGTTTATGAAAGGAGACCTAAGGGGGAAAGTGCACTCTGGCTTGCCAGCAACAGAGCCAAACAGACTTTTTCACCATCAAAAATATACTGACTTTGACAGGGTGCAGCTATTCAAAGTCCACTTTTCTTAATAGAATCATAGGTTTGTTTAGCTGTTAAAGTGGTTGGTATGAGCATCTTGTCTAATTAGCTGCATTAGGCAAACCCACGTTTGGATCTGGAGGCTCTTGATAACCTTCTGCTGCTGCTGAAGCTTAAGGAGATTCGAGTTGATAAACTACATGAATACAGAACCTCCTGAAACTTATTTGAGTATGAAATACAAATAGTCAATAAATATTAGATTCCCTCACTGATACATGACCACCTATTTCTCTAAGTAACATTGTGATATGGGTATTGCCATCTTTCCATGGAAAATGTCAATCAGTTCCCCATCAGCCTCTATAATTTATTCTGAAAGCAGTCACTGTGAAAGGCTATTTCAAGCAAATTTCATGTGGTGACTAGCAAACAGACTGATCCTGAAAGATAGATGTTACTGTTGGGATGAGTGTTCACTTAAGGCCAGTGGTGGGATTCAACCAGTTCAGGCAGTTTGCATGAACCAGTTGTTAAATTGGTGGGTGGCCCTATCCCTCCCCTTCCAGGAGTCCCCATGTGCCCCATTTTGGCTCCAGGTAAGTGCAAGGAGGCATACTAGGCCAAAAATGGGGTTCAGGGTGTGCACTGCAGCTCCCCTGTGTCCCATTTTTGCTCCCAGGCAGCTGCAGGGAGGCCTACTAGGCCCAAAACAGGGCACGGGGTGTGTGTCCCCCCCGGTGGGCTGTTTTTGCTCCCAGCGGGATGCAGGAGGCCGTCCTGCCTGTCACACCCAGTGGCCACGCCCACCATGGCCACACCCACCCAGCCTGTCATTAGGGCAGTGAACCAGTTGTTAAATTATTTGAATTGCACCACTGTTTAAGATGGACACCTTCAGGGCTAATCTGCCCTGGATGGTTGCCCCATTACCAGACTAGAAAAACAAACTGCACAATAGAACAGCAATCAGGCAGAAATGGGCAAGGTCAGTCTTTACTCACTCATTTCCCATCACAAATGCTGCATCTTTTCATTTTGCAGTTTTAAAGCAGGCTTCCCCTTTCGTGTCACTTCTGGTACACCTGTCCATTTCAGCTGGAGCACTTTGTTTCTTTGCAAAACCATTGGCAACTTTGCAGAGAAAGAAATAGCCCTTCAACCAAGCCACGTCTTACCTTTTAGAACTCGTCTTACCCTGAGTGCTATAATAGCACAGCCAGTATAATATCTGTCTTACAAATCAAATGTAGTTGCTTCAAATTCCAGGAGGGAAAAAATCTTTATTATTATGGTTGGTTGCCCAGTCAGACAGATGTTTAAACTGGCATTTTTATCACTCTATTGAATCCTTCCCAAGTTCCTGGATATAGGCTATTACAACCTATGAATATGAAATCACAGCTGCCAGTTCTTTAACTGGTATTGACTTTCATACCCATCAAGTTCTTCCCAGGGACTTGGACAGAGGTGGGAAACTATGGCCTCTTTATAACTCATGGACTTCAACTCCCAGAATTTCTGAACCAGCATGGATAGATTTTGCCAATGCACAGATTTTCTGAGTAGTATCAAAGAGTTTTTTGCTATAGTACATCATCATCATCATCATCATCATCATCATCATCATCATCATCATCATCAGTTCACAACTTTGTGAAGCCACAGCTAGTAGTTCCTTAGCTGGTGTTGACCTTCATACATATTGAGTTCTTCTCAGAGATGAAATTCAGCAGGTTCTGACAGGTTCTGGAGAACCGGTAGCAGAAATTTTGAGTAGTTCAGAGAACCGGCAAATACCACCTCTGGCTGGCCCCAGAATGGGATGGGAATGGGGATTTTGCAGTATCCTTCCCCTGGAGTGGGGAGGGAATGGAGATTTTGCAATATCCTTCCCCTGCAGTGGGTGGGAATGGAGATTTTGAGTATCCTTCCCCTGCCATGCCCACCAAGCCACACCACGCCCACCAAGCCACGCCCACAGAACCGGTAGTAAAAAAAATTGAATTCCACCACTGGTTCTTCCCAAGAAGTATTATTTTAACCTTCCTTCTTCTCCTTGCATTTTATTTTTAAAATTACTGCTATTCCTTTTTTTCATCATTTTTCCAGCTACCTGAGACAGTCACAACCAATCCCCAAATCACAATAACTCTCTTCCATTTCTTTCTTTTCCCAGTCCCTGCAATAAGGACAGGACTGAACCGGGTTGGACTGGACTGAACTGGACTGGACTGGATTGGACTGAAATGGAATGGAATGGAATAGATTCAGGAATGGAAAACAGAAAGAGCCAGCAGTTGGCTAACATATTCCTGAGCATGATTCAATAAGCTATTTTCAGCTGAAATGGATTCTGCTCTGCTACAAGGTAGACATTTTTTCACCAAATCCGTGGACAAACTAGATAAACAATTTCTCCAAAGTTCTACAGGGAAAGGAGAAATTCTCAAAATATTTCTTAAGGACAGAATTCCCATGGTAGCACGACAACTGAAAGTGCCCAATGACAGGAATTCCTTCATGGTATCTTCTGTTGGATTTAATGGAGGATCAGAATCAGAGATCCTGACAAATGATTGCCAATGAAAAATAAAATATCCAACCACCCTCTTTGCCACTTAATAAATAAATACAAGAATACCACTTTCTGTTCATGAGGATTTCACTGTAAACTTTGTTTCCTCAAATTTAATGAGAACTGATGCAGAAAACAGTGCAAAAAGATTATCTCTGACCAGTATAAATTAAGCCATGTGTTTATTCATGCTGCTATATTCCATTCCTTAGTTTTTTAAATCAGTTTTTAGATTTATTGATACCAGAATGTGAACCTCAGACTAATAAATGGAATAGATCCAATTATGAGAGGGCGCACACATGAAAGGTTGAAGATTTAAATTAAAAAATGAATTAAATGGGTTGTATGATTCATTAATCTAAGTCTGGGTTTCTAAACTGTAACTCAAGATGAGACTCCTAGACCAACAACAGTATTCTCTGTTAATAAGGAAAAGCTGGTCTACATCAGATTAGACACACTACTTTGGAACATTTTAATGCCTACTAGCACAATAGTCTAAAGATCCATAGAGGACACACCAGAATGATCTTATATTAGCTATACACAACAAGTAACGCAAATGCAGAGTTGAAGCAGTTTTCAGTGAGTGCTTGTTAATGAATTCATTGAGTTTGGAAGAAACAACAACAAGCCACAAAGTGGATACCCTGATTCAGCAACAACCTATCCTAATTTGGACCATCTCTCCATTGTCATTTCTCCATCTTAAAAGTAATTTGCTTGGTCAAAGAGGGCTCAGGGTGATTTCCCTTAAGTTTAATTTTTCTGAGGCCATAAAAGCCGATGTAAACTTAGTTTTACTCCTGAGAATTTACTGAAAAAGCTCAACAAAATGGAAGCTATTCCCAGGATATATTTTATAAAAATTTGCCTGCCCATAACTAAAATCATGTTATGAATCGATACTGTATAGAACTAAAGATCAGTTTTTTTCCACAGGAGCAACCATTGTTCTTACAGCAAAATGCAATACTGCATGCACATCTAGCAGTAAATACCATGTTAGATCCTTCGCTTAGTAAAGGCAAATGAAAGCAACAGAATTTAACTTTTCTAAAATAATTTGACAATCACAGACTGTCATTGGTACTAAGAATTGGATTGCTAAATATACAGATTCCATTTGACTTCATTTGAATATGAATATGTCCTACTAACAAAAAATGGCCCAGCATTTCTTAAAATTCTCAGTCAAATCAATAATTTTGTAGTAATTATGATTCTGTCTTTTGTCTTATCCCTGGATGGAGTGGTTTTGGGGGGGGAGGGTAAGTATATGTATGGGTATTCCACATAGGATGAAAATTTTTAATGGAATTTTAGGCAAATTATACTAATAAACTTGGAGGGGGTATTGATGGAAGGAATTATGTAGCAAATGATTCTATAAGGAAGTAAACAAATGTTGAAAACCTGTTTTCGTTTTCCAATCAGAACCCATTACTTCCTTCTTTGAAACTCTTTTTGGAGTTGCATAAGAAAAGACTATTCAGTCACTGCTAATAAGTACCTAAAACAGTTGGGTTTCAGAAGATAATCCCAATTTAACCTAGGGTTAAATGTTGGCTGTTAAGAAAATCAATTGAAAGGCAATTCTCAGGAAATGCTTACAGATGGCTGCAGCCTCTAATATGCATATTTTAAAAAGAAAAGGTACTCCTTGTTCCTTTAATCAGCTTTGTACAATTTGGTACTTATGCATTCAAAAAGATCATAATATGATGTCTGTGTCTAAATCCTTTATTTATACTTTGAAGGCTGTTGAAATAAGTTAAATGTTCTGCAAAATTCCACTCAGTTTTCTTGGTCAAGCAATGCTTCTTTGTATATAATTTTAATCTAACTTGTATGTTCATGTGCCCTGCATAATAACCTCAAGAGAAGTGGATAAAGATGAAGAGAATTGTCTTCTTTTGGAAATATGCTTATTTTTTCATTTTCATGCAGTCAAGGTAGGAGAGGAAACAATTAGAATTAGAATTAGATTTTTTTTATTGGCCAAGTGTGATTGGACACACAAGGAATTTGTCTTGGTGCATATGCTCTCAGTGTACATAAAAGAAAAGATACGTTCATCAAGAATCATACGGTACAACACTTAATGATAGTCATAGGGTACAAATAAGCAATCCAGAAACAGTATCAATATAAATCGTAAGGATACAAGCAACAAAATTACAGTCATACAGTCATAAATGGAAGGAGATGGGTGGTGGGAATGATGAGAAAATTAATAGTAGTGCAGACTTAGTAAATAGTTTGACAGTGTTGAGGGAATTATTTGTTTAGCAGAGTGATGACATTAGGGAAAAAAATTGTTCTTGTGTCTAGTTGTTCTGGTGTGCAGTGCTCTATAGCATCGTTTTGAGAGTAGGAGTTGAAACAGTTTATGTCCAGGATATATAGAAACCTGTGTAAGAAATGTTGAAATGAGACCAGACAACAACACTGTACACCTGTTTACATTATTTGAACTGGCTAGTAAGAGGTACGTTCTATCTCTCTCATTTTGTACAGATGACAATTTTGGTAAGCCCTATCATTAACCAAAATATAGCTAGAATTTTTCATAATTTTGAGCTTCCATTCATTAGTGGTCTGAATATTTAATAGTAGTAGTGAATTTTTTGTCTCTGCATTTTCTGAGATGAGGAGAAACATAAAGAGGGAAAGCATATTAGTAATGTATTTTTGATCATGACAAGTTGATTTGTTCCAATAGTAGCTGATTTCATTTTATTGGAATAAAGTGGTGTCTGCTAGGACAAAAGTTTACCTATTGAGCAGAAGAATTTATTTTCGTGTAAATAGCATTTCAACCATTTTTGCTTCTCCTAACCCAACCCATAAGGAGCTAAGGAATAGAGGCACGGTATGTAAATAGCATGTCAATAGAACCTTTTTGGAATTCTAACAGATATCAACTATTAAAGAGGTTATAGCAATATAACAATATATATTAATCAAGCAAGCCCCAATACCAGGTAGCACAGTTGGAAGGGAACAAGATGGGACAATACATTAGAGCACAGTTGCTGTCTTAGTCCAATTTCAAAACCATATAGGCACTTTTATAAATAGTTAATGAAGCAGCATTTTCTGTTGTCCTTTGTAAACGCATCAATGAAAAGAACAGAAAATTCAATCACAAAGTGCTTGATTTGACAAGCTCATTAGGCTGAGGCAATGCTTTGGAAAACCTATGTAAATGTATGATTTATTGTATTGTCCTTCAATATCAAGGTCCAAGTGTAGTTCAGACATAAAGCTGACTCATATGCACTGTACATACAAACTTTGTAATTAACCCATCATAAATGGCTCTCCTTATGAGCTGATAACATTCTCCACATTTAACTCAATGCACACAAGAAGTTAATAGGTAATCAAAATGTCAGTATCTGTTCCATTATCAACAACACATACATACAAAGGCAGTCATCAGTAGAATATTTGCCAAGAATTATGCCCTGCAATAGGATCAGCCAAAGTTCACAAATGTATCACAGATATTTAACTAGAGATTTAAGAAAACACAATACATGCCAAGGTATCTTGGCTGATCTTACTTGTGTCTTAGGTTTAATTTTGCCACATTTTCTTAGTACCATCATGTTACATCATCATTAGAATTGGTCTTCTGCAGTTTAGCTGCCTGATGGCTCAAGACTTATTTTATTTGTTCTATCCAGCCAGCCAGAAGATGATGAGGATGATGATGATGATGATGATGATGATGATGATGATGATATCCATTCAGTGATGTCCAACTCTTGATGATTCCATGGGCCAGGTCTTTCCACATCTTCCAATCTTGTGCTATTTCTTTAAGTTGCTCTATGGTCTGGCTGATATCAGTTTTGATGGTGTCCAGCCACCATGTTCTTTGACAGCCTGGCTTCCTTTTACCACTAAGCATAATTACTTTGTCCAGTGAATTTTCCTGCATGACATAAAATAAGTGAGACACAGTTTGTGATTTTAGCCAGAGGATAAAGGAAGCTAAATAAACTGATAATATTGGCAATTCTTCCCCGATAATATCAAAAACAATGAAAAGATTAAATGGCACCAACAAACAAGAGCTTTCTGTCAATCTGTATCACACATAAACAAAGTGCACACAAGTATGCTTATGCCAAAACTGAGCAACTGATCAACTTCTGGAATGTACTATGGACAAGATTATTGAACAAGCTATTTTATATGAAAGCATCCTTACCATTGCTGATTTTATCAACTTCTGCTGAATCTTATACTGTTCAGTCACTATTCTTAAAGAACTTATTATTTTTAAGTTCACAATTTGAAAAATGTTGGGCTAGGCCAATGACTTCATAACATATTAAAAATTGTTCAATTGAAGTGTGAGCTCATGATCTTTATTATTTTTTCTCTGTGTGTATATTACGTATTTCATAAACGATCCCCAATCACCCAAGACTAGTTTTAACATTTGCTAAATATCAGAGAAATGAAACCTTTTCCTATTGATATATTTAACAAGAGACAGAAAACTGTGCAGGCATATGTTTCAAATCAAGTTCATTTTGAATTTGAACAGCTAAATGGACACACAGAGAGGGAGGAAGGCAGGCATGTGTGCACGTGCACATAGGCACACACAAACACACCTTTTATCTCTTTAGGATCCATCCCCGTAGAGCACTGTGACTTATAAAAGGGAGGGGAAAGTCATTTTGCTCAGTGATTGAAGAGGCCTTTGGGGAGCAGCAAATGAGTTTCAGATGTCAGACCAGGGGTGTATTAAGTGCTTGCACCATGGAAAATCTTCCCAGGTGTTTGCAGTTTCATGCACTGATGCAAAATAAAGACCACAAACTATTTTCCTAATGAAGGAGCAGCCTGAACAAAAGGAATGTGAACAACAACAAGATGTAGTCCCAGAAAAGGCAACCACAAAGAATGAAAGGCACAACGATGTAAAAATGATATCATTTCTTTGCAGCCATGGAGGACTTTGTAAGTGACTACTTCAAAGCATAGTTTCAAAATGAAGATAGCCTAGTAACTATTTTTGTATATAAATCCCTGAGCAGCTTGGGCCTATACATTATCTCCTTTCTTCCATCCACACTGAATTCTGCAGTTGGCTGACAGTGCCCTCTAAAGACAGAACTACTATTATTATATTCATTGTTTTGAAATGTTTCTGAACGGCTTCTTTTTAATACAACCCCTAAACTATGATCACAATAACACAATATCAAACCATGAAAGTGTTGCCTTAAAAGTAATATCTTAAAAGGTCTGCACAATGAATATTGATTAAAATAATGCAATATTCAATATCGGCAGGAGTGGACAAAATATGCATCTGCAACAAAGGTTGAAAGCAGCACAGAAGAACTTTAAACATGTGTTAGAGGGAAGGTCACACCAATTAACAGCTGAAAAATTGAGGGTTAGAAGTCCCTATTCTCCTCTTCTCAGTTTGTGATGAAAATATTTTGCACATGTCTAGATGTTTGTCATCATAATGATGAGCTTCCCAGCATCCATTATGTTGTGGATGTTAATAAAATCAATGAACCATGAACCTTTGTCTCTATGAATTTCTACTTTAACAAATGACCCTTTAACTCATTTAACAGTAAATGTTTTTATTTACATAATAAAAACATAACAATATCTATACAATTAATAAGCAGCACTTAGTTACTATGATTAATTATCCTTTCAGCTATATATCTATATATATATCTATTCTCTCTAAGCTATGTTATCTATGACTATTCTTCCTCAGAAGAAATATTATAAACCACCAGAACTGCTCTTCTAACAGACTTCCAAACTGCTCACAATTGTTTAACGGAAGATCCTAGAAGAGTTAAGACCTAAGACCTAAGTCCAAATAGCTAAGACGAGTAAAGAGCAAAGAGCAAAGAGTTTCTATACTGCTAACTATGACAGTTAGGGTAGGACCCTTGAGATTCAAACATATTAGCTGCCCTCTGATTGGCTTATGTATCTGTCCATTCCAAAAGCCATTAATAGGCACAGCTATAGAGAAATAAATTTTCTCTTAACACATTAGCTGGATTGAAAGCAAACGCTCTCATGATCAGGACCCAATAAAATTATGGAAGACACAAATAGTATAGCTACAGAGATCCGGATGTCATACTCTCAGTACTTTCTTGCTCCTTTATTGAACCTTGTCCTTGAACCCTGAAGAGCCTGGTAGCTCAGCAGACTAAAAGCATTGTAATTAACACCAGCTGTCTGCAATTACTGTAAGTTCGAATCTCATCAGGCTCAAGGTTGACTCAGCCTTCCATCCTTTCTAAGGTAGGTTAAATGAGGGCCCAGTTTGTGGGGGCAATAAGCTGACTTTGTATAAATATACAAAAGTATGAAGGTTATTGCTTAAGGCATTGTAAGCCGCCCTGAGTCTCCGGAGAAGGGCGGCATATAAATCAAATTTTTTTTTTAAAAAAACATTCTTTCAGAGATGTGTTTGTTTGTTTGTGCATGCACATGTGGATATCACATCATTCCCCCCCAACCCAAGTCCTTACAAAATACAATAAAAACACACTCTCAGTATAATAAAATCCCTCAGCACAAAGTAGATGACTACTTGATAGCATAAAGCAGATGGAAAGTGTATTGTATATCAACAGCAATCAACTGATTCCCCCAAAAGTTCCTGGAAAAAAAATATTTGATCTACAAAATTGACAATAAATATATCTTAAAGCAGGAACAGGAGATTTATCTAGCAGTAACCTAACGAAAGGGAACATGCGGAGAAATTAGAAACAACATTCTAAAATGTATTCAACAAGTTATCCTTTAAAAATATACATTTTACATTTTGCTGATCTTTTAGAAAGAAGTTAGGATTCCTAAAAAACTCAGGTTTTTTGTGTATTTACGCTTCACAAGATGGGTTTGCAAATCCCTTTACATTAACAGCATGCAACGTAACATTTGAAAATGAAGGGAATTCATTGTTATCTAAATTTTCAACAGCCACTTCTGTGCACATCTCTCCAAGTTGTATCACAGCAGTTTAAAAAACAAATACCATATCCTAAGCTGTGTCTCGCTTTGTTCTGTGGACCAGAGACAGGGTGAAAGAAGAGGGTTTTTTCCATTTTATCTGCATACCAGTTAACTCTTGGTGTATTGAAAGATAGTCAAGAGCCTTGATAGTACAAGGGTTTAGTGCACCCTGTTATTAACACAGCTGCCTGCAATTTCTGCTGGTTCGAATCTCTCCAAGGCTCAAGGTTGACTCAGCCTTCCATCCTTTCTAAGGTAGGTGAAATGAGGACCCAGTTTGTGGGGGCAATAAGCTGACTTTGTATAAAATATACAAAAGAATGAAGGCTATTGCTTAAAGCATTGTAAGCCGCCCTGAGCCTCCGGAGAAGGGCGGCATATAAATCAAATTAAAAAAAAAAAAAAAGAACAGGAAAAGCTGTAAAACTGGACTGAGTCTTAAAGTTGTCAAGGCTGGACAAGCCTGGTTTAGACCTTTCAATCATCCTGTAAATTGACAATTTCATGAGGGAAATACAGAGAGGCAATAATACAACAGAGAGAATGTTATTTGCAGGGATCCCAAGGCCCTTCTTCTTTGGTCATAGCCCTTCTTCTTTGGAACATTATCAACACCACTCCTTCTATGTTAATCTTTGGAGAGTTGTAAAGACTGGCTATTCCAAAGGCTTGAAGTAGGGAATTACTGTATGTAAACTGGGGTCCTGTTTCATTATGCATCAATGTTAGTTTATTCCTTCGTTTTCACAGGAGTTATTACAATTATAATTTGTGGGTTCATCTTGTTATCTCTTTTGTTGTTTCAGTGTAGTTTTTTGTTTACTGTAGAGAGTTTGTAAGCCTCCCTCAGTCTCCCTAGATTAAAGCATTATATAAATACAAGTAAGCAAATAAACAAGTAAATAATCATAATAGAAGCATGTGTTCTAGTCATGTTAATCATAATATAAGCATGGATTACACAACAGTGAGACAAGAAGTTAATTTTGTTTATTAAGCTCATCTTGAACTCCTCTCTGACTTGGAACAAAAGCAAATTTAACATGTTGAAACAAACATGCCAGCGCTCTCCATAATATGGCAAGATTCCACTCTGGTAAACACCAACTTCCTCACATTCCTTCTTTGTAAATAAAATAACTTATTCATGCAACATTCAATCCTTTCAGTTAGTCTGTTTGGTTTCCCAAGTTCATGCTACTCTATAAATGAAACATGCACAACAGTTTCTGAATATCAGAAGTCACCCTTGGTTGATAGCGGTTTTTCTAAACTTTCACTGATAATGCTTTGGACAGTTTTGTGTCTTTACTTTTGGAACAAATGTAATTGGAAGAAGGTATCTTTGGTTATGTTAAAAAAAAAACACCTTTCAATTCTATTTCAACCCAAAAGAATTGTAGTGATTTTATGATTATAAATGTTTAACACTTCATTTTGGTAGGAGTAGACAAATACAACTTTGGTTTTGTGGTGAAAGTTTCATTTTTTTTCTTTTCAAATTCAAATCTTTATTGTCAGTGCACAACATATGTACAATGAGATTGGTTGAGCTCCCTCTTTTGAGTGCTTTCCTCAATATCACCAATATCTTATAGGTTTCCATGGAACCACAACAGGAAGTTGTGTCACCAAGTTTCTCCCAAACAGAAAGTTGGCTTTGGCTGTTTCACATTGTGAAAAAGATGCCCTATAGCTCAAAAGAAACATTTATTTAATATCACTTGCCCTTCGCAGAAGAATCTTGCTAATCTTTATCCTAGCTTTGGCAAGTTATTTGATTATAGGAGTAGGGACTTGGTGTTCAAATCCACGTGCTATGGCAATATTTTCAATTAACATTAGGAAATTGTGGTCCATTATCCATTATCACAACTCATGGCATGTCATGTGTAGCAAATATAGTTTTGATAAACTTGAAAGTTGTTTCTTCTAACTCAGTGGTTCCCACTGGGTATATCACCCAAAATTCAGTAAAAGTAATTTTTCTTTGGATAACGATACATGAGCCCATTACCCAATCTTATCAGGGACATTTAAATTGATCTAAACTATTTTACCTACATGGAATAGGAAGGACATTTTGATAGAGTGGCTTTAGGTAATGAAGGAAAAAAATTAGAACACTATTTTAAGCAGCTCCTCAGCTGAACTAATATTGTACAACAGGGGTGTCAAACACAAAGCCCATGGGCCAGATTTGGCCTGCAATGTGGTCAGATCCGGCTCACGGGGCCATCCTGGAAAATGTAAAGGGCCGGCCCTCGTCACTCAGCTCAGTCTACCCAACGCAAAGAGAAAACAATGGGCCAGCATGGCTTTGACCCAATCTAACCAGTGCAAAGAGGAAACATCAGGGCAGCGTGGCTTTGGCCTGGTCTACCCAGTCGAAGAGGAAACATGCCAGCAGTTTGGGGAATGGTGTCAAGCTGGCCATGCCCACCCAGTCAGCCACGCCCACCCAGTTGGCTACTCCCACTGCCCCCCTGAAGTCAACCACAGCCCTGATGTGGCCCTCAATGAAACATACTGTAATTTATTTCAAAAAATTATTTTTGTTTAATAAATATTCTTTGAGTATCTGAATTTTTCCAGTTTAATGACTGATCATAAAATTTTAGAACAAATCACAACCTAAAGGTTTTAAAAATTATCACCTGCATGGTCTATTTAGTCTACACAGAGATATGTTTTATCCACAGCTGGATGTGCCAAAGCCTAGCTGATGAATACAACTTGAAAAATATGTTTATGGTTACAGGTTCATCTAAGAATTTATTCGGATTGGAATCCAAGCAAATTCTCAGACTTTAAATGTTCTTGCGAACTGCTGCTATAAAATGAATCCATTCAGTTTCAATGAACCATTCAGTGAAAATTTCTCATGTTTCCATTCTGGTCAATTCTGATTTCCATTTTGTTTTCAAAGCTAGTGTTATACTTCTCTGAGCATATAGTGCTGTCTGTGGATTTTTACCAAGGATAATGAAATAAAACATCCTATACTATGTAAAGCATCTTCATATTTGTTTATCAACAGGACGTTTCCTGCGATAGTTCTCTATAGACCTCACTAACAAAATTGATTCTTTCTAATCAATTCTGTCTTTCTAGGCCCAAAATGATTTTTCACAGATTATGTAGAAAATAATGCTTCCATATTTTAAACTTTTATGGATTCATACATAAAATGATATAAAATGATACAAAATAAAAATAATTTGCCATACATAAAAATAAATAATGGAAAAACTTCAAATAAGTAGAAAATACATAAGAATATGAACAAATGAATAAATGAACAAGCAAACATTGTAATGTTGATGCATTTAAATGCTTTTAATTTCAAAGTGTGTCCACAACCATGCAGTATCTGATTTCAGTATGTGACTTGAGATACATGGTTCCTGGATACAGAAATGGCCTAGGGTTGCCTAAGCGCTACATTTGGAATAAGTGCTGCCCCTTTTAAAATTGAAAAAATTTTCTTAATTTGGGGCCTGAGATCCCCTATTCAGCCATCTTATCTGGATTCTATTCTTAGACCTTTGTGCAGTCCATCACTGACTTCAGGCCAGCTGTCAAGCATAAATTCTCTCCTAGGGAGGTTAAAAAAGACTGTTTCTTCTGATGGCATGCACTCCAAGACTCTGGAAGAGTATATACAGTGTATAGTGCAGTCAGTGGATTCTAAAGGGATAATGCTAGATCTGTGTGGGACTCTATATCACAAGCACCAAGGAACCGAATGCAAATCCCCCATTGCCGCTATCTGATAACAACTCTATAACTATATAATATCATACCTCCATTTCTGAGTCACTCCAGAAATATTTCATGTTCAGTGATGTTAAAATCTATTGAGAGTGCTAGTAGAAATGACATAGTAGCAATCCCCCTATTTGTCTTCCAGTAAAAATAATTTATCAAGGCAACTAAAGCTATTTCCATGTTTTATGTAGGCCTGCAGCCAGATTTAAATGGATCATTGGCTTCTTCCAAGCTCAGCTTTAGTTGCATGGTCTCTACTTTCTCCAACAGGAGCCCTGGTGGCGCAGCAGACTACAGCACTGTTATTAACTGTTATTAACATCAGCTGCCTGCAATTACTGCAAGTTCAAATTTCACCAGGCTCAAGGTTGACTCAGCCTTCCATCCTTTCTAAAGTAGGTAAAATGAGGACCCAGATTGTGGGGGCAATAAGCTGACTTTGTATAAATATACAAAAGAATGAAGGCTATTGATTAACGCATTGTAAGCCGCCCTGAGTCTCCGGAGAAGGGCGGCATATAAATCAAATTTAAAAAAAAACATCTTGGATCTTGATTAGTAGTTTTCCAATCTCTGGGATCAGGGAAGAATCCACTCTGCCTGCTAAATCTTAACGGAAAACAAGGAACTAAATAATTGGTTAGTTGAAAGTGAATATATTATATTTATTCCTAAACCATTCCTGTATCTAGGAACCATGTAAGTCAAGTCACATACTGAAAGCATATACTGATTTAACAGCTACCTTGTATGGTTGTGAACACACTTTGAAATTTAAAAAAATTATAAATGCATCAGCACTACAGTTTTTGCTTGTGTTCTTTTTATGTATTTTATTCTTGATTAAAGTTTTTGCTTCCTTTGTTTTTATGTATGATAAATTGTTTTTTCAATCATTTTATGTATGATATACATAAAATATGGTCAAAATCTGTCACATGGTGAATGCTTTGTCTTGACTCAAGCCCTGCACCTTTTGTACATGCATTGACGTCACACGTGCATACAATAAAAGTTGAGGATTCATTTGGGATGCTGTGCCAGCCATATTGTAAATTGTCTGTATTCTGTGGATACCATTGCCTCTCACATGGCAGCCATAATTAAGAGCACAGAAAATATATGCGGCTCAAGGTTGAAGTATGGAATCCTTGGTGCTCTCTAAGTGTGGTTGTTTCTTGTAGATGTTTCATTGTTAAGGTAGATAACATCATTAGTGCTAATGAGTATAGGGTTTGCTCCCTGTTTATTTATAGTAGATTGCCCTGTCAGTTTTGGTGGAGGTGTTTGTTTTCTCCTTAGTAATTTATTGAGTGTGATATTGTTTTCTGCCTGATTGTTTGTCTGGTGTTAATCCCTGCTTATCTGAGGGACCAGCAGCCACCTGAGCTGGCTGCTGGTGAAGATGTGTTTTGTTTTGTTTTTCTTATCATTTTTTATTGTCTCCAAGAGACAATATTGATGATGTTACTTAAGTGGGCAATGAAATGTCTATAAGCAAACAACCATGCTCAGAGAGCACCAAGGACCCTACATGATTAAGACCCTCTTATTGTCTATGATCAAGTATGAGATTCTCAAGAGACGTCTGGCTGTCTTACATGCTTCTTATTCCATGAAATTGAAGACATACCTGTTTTCCCAGGCTTTCACCAGCTTATTATAAAAGATGAAGATCCTGGATCCATTTGTTAACAGAATCAACCTGGAAGTTGATTTTCTAGGACAGTTTAAGAATCTTTGAACTTAAGCAAGAACCCAATTCATATAAATGTTATAGACATTTCTAAGGGAATGCACGCCAATATTGAGTCTTTCAAGAAAACATGAATCAGTGCCTGGTGAAGCAACTCAAATGTCTCCTCTCTTATGCCATCTGACGCATAAAGCTGATAATATCCTGCTGCACAGGTGTGAGTTGAGGCCACTTGTAATCTAATGTGGCAAAATGTTGTGTTTCAGGCCAGTCTGTGGTTGCTGTCAATATTCTGTGGGAACAGTCATAGGTCACACATTTTTTTATACTGTAAATTGGTGAGGTAGAAGACCAATGATGCAAAGAAGGATCATATGACACAACACACCACTGCAGCTGTTGTTTTGCTTTAGCTATTTCCTTGCTTCAGCTATCAAGCCAACTCTCTTTTGGACTTAAAAAGATTATGCTTTCATTAGTGAGCGTATATGGACTCCTCAAATAAGAAAAACAAATAGAAGAAAAAAAAATTTCAAAAAAAATTTCAAAAAGAAAGAAAGAAAAACAAGTAGAAGATTGTTGGGGACCAAAAAAGAAAGAAAGAAAAGAAAAGAAACAGCCATGAGGATTCTAGGATCAAAGAAAATATAAGCTTTTCAGGCTGCCTTCAGCCATTAGGCAGATGCATTTGAAGAATAAAATGAAGGTTGTAGTAATAGAAACCATTATTTTATATACAGTAGAAGGAGGAAAGGGATCGTTTAAAATTCATTTGCAACATTTGATTAATATTTATTTATTTATTTATTTATTTATTTATTTATTTATTTATTTATTTGTATCCCTCCTTTATTATTTTTACATATAACTCAAGATGACAAATGTATCCAACACATCTTCCTCCTCCTATTTTCCCCATAACAACAACCCTGTGAGGTGCATTGGACTGAGAGAGAGTGACTGGTTTAAAGTCCCCAGCTGGCTTTCATAGCTAAAGCAGGACTTGAATTCACAGTTTCCCACTTTCTAGTGGTGCCTTAACCACTAGCCTGGTGCCTTAATTGCTCCCATCCTCCCCATATTTTAACTGTACATTATTACTGTTATTGTTGTTTATAGCTTTACCATTTTAAAGTTTTCTGATTTTTAATATTTGTAAGCTGCCCAGAATTAACTCCAGATGAGATGCACAGCACACAATCTAATAAATAAATAATTAAATGTTAACAGGATTTGCAAGTAATCAATTTGGTAGCTGAGAAAAGTGTTCTTGTTAACAGTGTGACACAATAGTGGTATCACAACTTTGGAGCCCTGGACCTATTCACTACTTGCTTTGACTCTTCCAATTCTTAGCATATGATGCCACTTCCAACAGAAGAGACCTGTGGAGATGTGTCCTTCTCTAAAGAAAACAGTTGCTTAATAAATAAATTGGAGAATTTCCAATTTATTGGAATTTCCCCCCCCCCCGAGGCAATAAAAAACTTCCCTATAAATAAATAAAACTGTTGTCATCCATCAAAATGAAAAGTAGCTTAGTAATTTTAGAAGAAAAGGCTCTGTCCATATATAATTTGTATGTTCAAAATGATGTCAATTCCAAAATACAATTAAATACATTTTTTTAAAAAAAAATCAGCATTCTGAGATGGGTTTAAATGGCCACTTAAATATTCTTCTTTCCAGAAAAGGTCATTCTAAAACCCTTCACAAAGCACTTTGACTTTGGAGGATCCAAGAATGACAGATTAAAAGGGTAGGAATATGCAGGTATGGGTAGAGAATGGAAGTAAGATATAACCTGAGCTGGGGACAAATTAAAGAGCTGAGTGGGCTTTACAATCTGATTGTGGTGGGCTCTTTTTATCAAAGTAAACTTTAGTTCAGATATTGTCCTAGCAAAGGTTAGGTTGTTGCATTGGAAAGCACTTTTTTAAAAATCAGAAAATGAGACACAAAGGGAGATTATATACAGAAATCTGAATGGCTTTCACCATGATGACCTTGAGAAAACTACTGAAGACCTGGCTATTCCCCCAGTTCTTGGGACCCATGGATGGCTGACAGTCTGATGGACAAGTATTTGTTTATATGTTTGTCTTCTGTGATTTATTAAATTATACAGTTCTTATTTATTTTTTAAATTGTAAAGTGCTCAGAGTCATAAGTGCTTAGGTAAAAAAAACAAAAACGAACAGTGAATGAATGAATGAATGAATGAATGAATGAATGAATGAATGAATGATAGATAAGTGACTGAAACAAAGTCCATTACTGAATTCATTGAATCTTTTTTCAGCATGTACACTGTTGATTGCCTGGGGCTAACTTATTTTCAGGCAGATTTTTTTTCCAAAGAACAGAAAAAGCAAACAATAAAAACATATTCCAAGATATAATAGCAGAAGTATTCTTTTACTTCTACACATACACTTCAAATATCATTCTGATGTTCAGACACACTGTCTCCTGACCTTTGACACAAAATAATCCTTGAGAGCAAATAACACATTATTCCCCCTTCTTACTTCAGACCATATGTTTAACTATCCTACAGTTAAATAGAACCTATATACCAGGTACATTTACCAAAGACACAAATCCTTTAATTTCAAAATTGTGACTATTTACCCACTGCTTATAAGATTCCTCTACTTTGTATGATGTATGCAATTTTAGTGCAATGTATGATCTTAGAACACACTCGGTTAGAGGCAATGAAATAATGAATTAACCAGATCTTTAGAAAGAACTCATGGAAATAATAATAATAATAATAATAATTTTATTTCTATACCGCCCTTCTCCCGAAGGACTCAGGGCGGTGTACAGCCTATTTAAAAACACAAAAAACACAACAACAATTTAAAATTTAAAATCATTAAATAATTAGGCTCCAATTAAAATCCCAGAAATTTAAAATACCCCAATTTAAAACGTTATGTTAATAGCCCTGCCTGGCGGAACAACAGGGTCTTCAGAGCGCAGCGAAACACCCGGAGGTCGGAAATCTTTCGTATTTCGGGGGGCAGTTCATTCCACAGGGCTGGGGCTCCCACAGAGAAGGCCCTCCCCCTGGGTGTCGCCAGCCGACATAACTTGGCTGATGGCACCCGGAGGAGACCCTCTCTGTGGGAGCGGACTGGCCAGTGGGAGGCTATTGGTGGCAGAAGTCGGTCTCGAAGGTACCCGGGTCCTATGCCATGGAGCGCTTTAAAGGTGGTAACCAACACCTTGAATCGCACCCGGAAGACCACTGGGAGCCAGTGCAGCTCGCGCAGGAGGGGTGTCACGTGGGCGCAACGAGTTGCACCCATAACCACCCGCGCGGCCACATTCTGGACCAGTTGGAGCCTCCGAGTGCTCTTCAAGGGGAGCCCCATGTAGAGAGCATTACAATAGTCCAACCGGGAGGTGACAAGGGCGTGAGTGACCGTGCGCAAGGCGTCCCGATCCAGAAAGGGCTGCAACTGGCGAATCAGGCGAACCTGATAAAAGGCCCCCCTGGCCACGGCCGTCATGTGCTCTTCTAAAGACAGCTAAATAAAGCCTTGATAGAGACATAATGTACTTCGGGCATGTTTAAATTATTTCTCATGAATTCTGTAGTGCTCACTTTACAAGATTCAAAGGATTACAACTTTTATTTATTATTTACAGTATGTATTAGATTTTTATCCCACCTTTATCAATACTTTGATCCAGGGGTGAAATCTAAATTTTTTTGCTACCAGTTCTGTGGGCATGGCTTAATTAGTGGGTGGGGCTTGGTGGTAAGGTGACTGGGTGGGCGTGGCCAAGTCAATGTCACTTCTTTGCCCTTTTTTAACCTACAAAACACAACACAACACAACTGGCTCACCCACAATGTAAAAGCAGCTGTGCTAGACTCAAAATGGCCCCGAAACAAGCAGGAACCATCTCACAGCCACAAAAAGCCCAAAAAAACAACTTTCACACTTTACACACACACAACACAACACAACACAACTGGCTCACCCACAATGTAAAAGCAGCTGTTCTAGA
The DNA here is from genome assembly GCF_029215685.1 of Pituophis catenifer annectens. Lineage (NCBI taxonomy): Eukaryota > Metazoa > Chordata > Lepidosauria > Squamata > Colubridae > Pituophis > Pituophis catenifer. The sequence continues at coordinate 43,442,091 of NW_027256881.1, forward strand.
CCCAAAATGGCCCCTGCAACAAGCAGGAACCTCACACAGCCACAAAAAGCCCAAAAAAACAACTTTCACACTTTACACACACAAAATTCCACATACAGCTTTGTGAGATTTTGTGTGTTTGTGTAGTTGGAGTGAAACACTACAGAAACACACTAAATCTCAGAAAGCTGCACAAATATTATTTTATTTTATTTTATTTTTATTTTTATATAAAAGCAGCTAAATTTAAAACTTCCTAAACTTTAAATGGCTAGGTCTAAAAAAAAGAACAACTAAAAAAACCCCAATTAACTATTTTTTTTAAAGCTCCCAAAGGGGAAAAAAAACTTACCCAATAGAACAGGGGTCTCCAACCTTGGCAACTTTAAGACTTGTAGACTTCAACTCCCAGAATTCCTCAGCCAGCTTTGCTGGGAGTTGAAGTCCACAAGTCTAGGCAGGAAGGCAAGCAGGCAGAAAGAGCTACTCACCGATGAACTTGATTGCAGGCAGGGAGATTCAGTTGCTTGATCATGGATTATGATCGTCGTGCGATCAGCAGCTAAGGTAAGCAAGCTGGAGGCTGGGAGATGAGGGGAGAAAAAAAGAAGCTTTTTTTCTTTTACATGGCTCTGGCGATCCAAGCTGAGTTGCCTGATTAGCAGGCAACTCAGCTGGGATGGTCAGAGCTTGGCTGGTCAGAGCCATTTAAAAGGGAAAAAAAGGCTCTGATGATCGCGGGGCTCAGCTGGGCATGGGGGGCGGGGGCAGGGATTTTTGCTACTGGTTCTCCGAACTGCCCACCGCCATCGCTACCTACTCGCCTGAGCCGGTCCAAACCGGGAGCATTTCACCCCTGCTTTGATCTTTTTCTCCTAATCATTATGGCATTTTATACCACAGACAGGACTTATTAGAACTGACATTCAAATTGATATGCTATTTTTTTTCCAATTTGACATTGTCTTAGAATGGAATAGACATTGGTCAATTACCTCTTCCACGGATATCCACTGGAGAATTGTTTTTGTTTTTTCCGTAGATCCCAGTTGGATCCAGCACACAAACGTGATCTTTGTTTTGCCTATGATTCTATTAGCTTTAGTTTTCAGAGAATTAATCTGCAAATAGTTCCGCAGGTATAGATAGACAAAACGTCTTCATCCCTTTCACAAAATCAATTTCCAACATGACGTTGGATTGAAAAGAACAGAAAGTAGTTTTCTGGGAGGGCAGACGACTGTGTTCCACGTAACAGTGGATGGATAGGGAAAGGAAAACCTTTGATTGCAAAGAAAAATGCAAAAGATGGAGGAGAAAAGAGAAATAATTAATGCTTTCTTAACCCGAAAGCACTCTGTATGAAAAGCAACTTTCTTAGCAACCCTGTTTAGAGTTTGTTGCAAGCCAGGCTATACCACATAAAGGAAATGAGGGTTGTGCTGTGAAGGGCAAAAGGTGAGCTTGCCTTGTTGATTCAAAAATGGAACACCAAGAGAACATATACTATGCCATTATGTCTATGGTTTCCAACTTGAACTCAGCATAAATTATTCCAGGAATGTTTGTACAGTCTCTTTTTATATCTCCCTGGCAAGGCCTATTTTGATTGCAAGGCTTCATTACTTTTCTTTTTTTATCAACTATACTTCTCCCGTGAAGATAATCTTTTTTTTGTTGTTATTGCAATTTTTTTTTTCAGAGAAAGCCAAAATAAAACATACTGCACCACTTGTCAAAGCAATGAAGTAGGCTGCAGAGGAAATTCCTGTTTATTTAAGGAATGGGCTGTGACTTGAAAGAAACAAAAGAGAAATGATGGCGATGAAAAAACATGTACTCACTTTCTACTTGCTTCATAATTTGTAAAGTATGGTTTGTATTAACATAAAAAAATTAAAATGTCCTTTCTTTGTTGAATATAAAATGAATTGATAGGTGAATTAACTACTTAAAAATATGGATGTTTTTGTTGTTAAGATAGAAATAGCAGTAAAGTCTTATTAAACGTTAAAGTATGGTAGTAACAAACATATCCATTGTTGTTTATTTTAAGTTCCTTGACTGAAGTGATACCATTTTTATCATGAATCTGTGATCCATAATATTGAACTCTATGTTTGAAAACATCTTGATAAAATATCACATTTTCTGCAAAAACTGCACAGAACAAATACAAAACCCTCAGAAAAGCTGTTTATTTTGGATACTGTTTTGGCTTATATGCTGGTCTATTTTCAAAACTCAGCACTTTACAAGTAATAGCACAAAAATTTACTTCAACTCTTCAGATTCCCCTTCTTTCCCATTGTTCCTCTATCGCTTTTCCTTTTTCAGAAGCACAGCCCCTGATTCAAGAGGACAGTCCAGTCAGCTTACCAGGCTCTGATCCAATATTTTTTTTTTAAAAAAAAAAACTTGGTACAATTGAAGATACATGGACTTCAATTTCCCAAATTCCACATGCTGACTGGGCAATTCTGGGAGTTGATATCCACACATCTTCAAGTTGCCAATTTCCTTTGGGAAACATGAAAAAAAGGCTCACCCTGAGTCAGTATAGAACCCTGAAAAATATGTTTCTTGATTATTCTTTTCTTGCATTTATGCCATAGCATGGATAGTTTAGATGGCTCTCTTCTTTCCATTTCCTAGCTGAGAAATAGTGGCTGACAATGGAGAAATATGAGTTAGAGAGACATAGGTTAGTCCTAGGTAAAGGTAAAGGCTCCCCTCACACATATGTGCTAGTTGTTCCCAACTCTAGGGGGCGGTGCTCATCTCCGTTTCAAAGCCAAAGAGCCAGTGCTGTCTGAAGACGTCTCTATGGACATGTGGCCAGCATGACTAAATTCCAAACATGCACGGAACGCTATTACCTTCCCACCAAAGGTGGTCCCTATTTTTCTACTTGCATTTTTTACGTGCTTTTGAACTGCTTGGTTGGCAGAAGCTGGGACAAGTAACGGGAGCTCACCCCGTTACGCAGCACTAGGGATTCAAACCACTGAACTGCCGACATTTCAATCAACAAGCTCAGTGCCTTAGCCACTGAGCCACTACATCCTTATGTTAGTTAGGTTAGTCCTATGTTATCCATTATTCTCACCACAGTTTATCTATCAAACTAACCCTTAACATATTCATTTGTGAATGTGTTTGAATTAGATTGAGCAAAGCATCAGGCTGATGTCCTCCTCTTGTCTTCCTCCAGCAAACTTGATTTCATTTTAAAAGAAATAGAATAGAAACACATTATAGAAAATATTGCCTAATTTATCATATGTCTAGATTAGACCAATTTCATAATTCCTCATTTTCATTTAATCATTTTATTTAATTTGTATACCGCCCTACTCCCGAAGGACTCAGGGCGGTAAACAGGCACAGAATAAAACACATAAAATACAAAAATTAAGAGCAGAAATAAAATTGAATTAAATCAATTTAGCCCAAGACAAATTTAAAACCCCAGGTTAAGAACAAATTAAAATTTACATTAAAATTTACATTAAAAAAGAATGGGAAAGGTTAGGCCAGACCAGCCTGGTGAAATAAAAAGATCTTAAGAGTGCGGCGGGGATCCGGGATCCTCCGTATTTCTGGGGGGAGCTCGTTCCAGATAGTAGGTGCCCCCACAGAGAAGCCTCTCCCCCTGGGGGCTGCCAGCCGACATTGTTTGGTCGATGGCACCCGGAGGAGTCCCTCTCTGTGAGAGCGTACCGGCCGGTGGGAGGCCGTTTGCGGCAGCTTGACTCATACATATGTGGACCGTTTGACTCATACATATGTGGAAAGTTCTACCAAGGTGCCTGATAACTTGGGAAGCTGTTATGCATCTTGACTTTGGGGTAACGTTTTCTATGCTGAGTTTATTTTAGATATTGGGACTCTAGACTTGAGAATAATGTGTTTTATCATCAGAGGATTCTTTGAAACCCTTCTTCTAAGTTTATTCCCTTACGGCTATCATATCTACAGTGTCATTAAAGTCACATGCTTCTTTTTTAATCCTGCAAAGTGTTATCATTGAAATTATGGACAGGAAAACATCTCACTGATGGGTGATGGGAATCCCATCCCTTAAATGTTGTCATCTAATGGGATCTTGGCTTCTTGGTAGGGCTTTGGAATAGACTCCCATCTAAGATGTGAGAGGCCTGTACCCTATTAAAAGGTCCTAAGGACCTGGATTTTCCCCTAAGCATTGAGCTAGAATGGGGATTGAGTCAGAAGATTAATAGTCTGATTGAGCTAACACCTGGTGAGAAGGGATGCTTGGTTTTTAGTCTTTTTCTTCTTTTTGGTTGTAGTGAGCTGTGTAGGGTCATTGTCTGAGATAGGTGGCCATGTTCTTAAAATAAAATAAATACAATCCTGCCATCACAGTGCTATATGGAAGAAGAACCCTTTTGGCCATTTTTGTTCACAATGCATATATGTCATTATCATACCCTCTGCTGACCTCTTTTCAAACTGCATGGTTGGCCTTTATAACCATAAATCACAAAAAAAATGTAGCAACTGTTTTAGCCCAGGAAGGGCATCCTTGAAATGTTTGCAGTTTGAATTCAAATACTACCGTGTTTTCCTGAAAATATGACCTATCCCGAAAATAAGTCTAAGTCTGATTTTTTTGGGTGGGCCTAATATATGCCATACCACAAAAATAAGACCTAGTGAAGGGGTGGGCATAGCCAGCACAGGAGGCAGCCCTTCCCTTCCCCGGTCACCTCTTGGATGTTGGGCCTCTTAACCGCAGCCCACGGATCAGCTGATTCAGCGAGGGCCAGGAGTCCTGTCTCTCCGGGTGCCTGGAGATATTTCCAGCACACTCTTGCTAGCCCCAATCCTGCCCACAGCACCAGGCAACCTTGCAGCCGAAGGCCCCTCTGTTGTGCAGCTCACCTTGTGGCTATGGAGCAGGCGGTGAGCATGGTTTGCACTCCACCAGGCCTAGAGCTCAAGTGTTGCTTAGGCTGCTGCTACGATGAGGCAGAAAGCCATGCAGCCTGTTGGAATCGGCTCCCTCCCTGCCTCTACCCTGCTGCTGCTTGAGAAAAGGACAGTCGCCAAGCTGGAGGAGGGGGAGGTCAGTCCCCTTATCCAGTTGCCCTCTACTGTTTCTCAACAAATGTCTGTGTGTGAGAGAGGGGGGGAGGGAGAAAGAGAAACAGTGGAGAGGAAACCCTTTCAAACTTCATTGCCTGCAATTCTTGTTACTCTCCTCTGTCATTTCTCTCTCTCTCTCTTCCTCTCTTTCTCTCTCTTTCTCTCTCATTCTCTCTCTCTCACACACAGACATTTGATCGTTTAAAAGGGACAGGCTGGGCTTTGCTTCTGTCATAAGCATGGACTTCCCACAGTCTTCCACAATTGCCTGTCCTTTTCTCAAGCAGCAGCAGGGTAGAGGCAGGGAGGGAGCCGATTCCACAGGGCCACATGGCTTTCTGCCTCATCGTAGATAGATAGATAATTTATTTCTAAAATTATCAGCAGCAGCCTAAGCAACACCTGAGCTCCAAGCCTGGGGGAGTGCAAACCATGCTCACCGCCTGGTCCATAGCCACAAGGTGAGCTGTGGAACAGATCCACACTGGATCAGCTGATCCACAGTCCACGGTTAAGGGGCCCAGCAGTCATGAGGTGACCGCCCTCACTGCCTCCTGCACCTCAAAATTTTTTTTTAAAACCTCCCTGTAGATAAGCCCAAGTGTTTATTTTCAAGCCTAAAAAAAAATAAGACCTGGTCTTATTTTCGGGAAAACATGGTATGATGACATACTATTTCTTAGAAAACACCTAAGAAATCTGGTTTCCAAAAGCATGGTGAAAATAGAATGAAGTTGGTTAACTTGAGGGTCCCCTGTTTAGTAATAAGGTCAAAAATAGAACAGTTCTTTGACAAATGAAATGGAAAACATTGACTGCAGGTTAGGAATTATAAAAACATGACAACACAAACTGTTCCAAAATATTGTAGTGAGTGTACATAATAAAATTAAAATATTAGATTTTTTAAAAAATGTAGGCAGTGGTTAGAATAATTGGTACTCATCACATGCCTAACCCTAAAGACCTTGCTATCCATTCCTAATGAAACATTTTTTAAAATGTCATCATGACATTGTACACCACAACCTATCTAAAGAAAGATCCATTTAGCCAGCACGAAGACATGAAACAAAGCTGACAAAACTGTAGCTATAAATATCTAAGTTTCTTTCCAATTGTAAGTAAGGAATAAGAGTTGAACGCAAAGCTTCACAAAGGAAGCTGTATTTGAAACTAAATGTTTGAATGCCAGGACTGAGGGAAAGCAGTTCAAAATGAGAAGACAAATTCCTTTAAAGAAGGGAAGGAATTAAGTTGCTTTTAAGGGGGGTGGGGGGGGGCATGGGAAGGCTACTGTAGATTTAGCAAAACAGATTTACTAACCTCCTGAGAACAGACTAGAACCAGTGTTTCTCAACCTTGGTAGCTTGAAGATGGGTGGACTTCAACTCCCAGAATCCCCCTATTTTAACAGACTAGACTGTTAAAATAACAGGTCACACTGGCAACCTGGGAGATTGCCCCACTCAGAAGATAAAAAGAAGCATAAGAACTGAATCTTACTAATAACAATAATAATACTGTTTAAGTATACATGGTAATACTCTTTCATCTTCTAACATTTGCATTTGTGTATAAAGCAAATTGACCCAGACAATACACTGTTCACTAAGCACTTATGTATGTCAAAGAAAGAACTATAATTATTTTTTTTTAAAAAGAACTGAATCTTAGTATATAAGAAGGTCTTGTATCTTACAGTTGGCAGCTGCAAGATTTCTTCTTTAACTTTAGTAGCCTTTAAAAATAAACATACTGTAATCCAAACATCTGCATCCTTGAATGATTGTGTGAGGCTTCTAGTTCTAGTATTAACCAGGTGCAGGAGGGTTACACAAAATGGCTGAAGGATTTTTCAACCCACCCACCCCCCATTCTGGCTGTAATGGTGAAATTAATTGAACATCATCATTCAACATAGACCTGAAGATTTCCCAGCATTGTAAACAAAGCAAAACAAAACCCACAGCGTTACATTTATATTGCTTTGGATTTCTTCACTGAGCAGGGCCCAAGTGCTCCTTTCCAACTTTGTGAATATATTATTCTAATATCTGGATGCTATTCTGAAGTTCCATTCATATTTTGATAAATATTAGGAAAACTATTCCATCACATTAAAGGGAAATGTTGAACAATTCTGTGAGAAACTTTGGTGTATCAGCGTGGCAAAAGTTAAAAATAGCAAGGTGGGTGGGCTAGCTAGTATTTCTGTGTCAAAAACACTAATCCCTCCATTCTGAAAAACTGAAAAGGTCTCAGCTTTAGCACCAACAGGAAATCTACATGATTTACTCCTTTATTCAACAAGCCTTCTCAGTTTTGCTTTGATGAAAGGCATAAAGACTTTGCTGCATTAAGAAGAAGGAAAAGATGAGACTTACTAGCTAAACTACCTCAATGATGTTCTTAAGCATCAGGATTGAAAGATATATATGCATGCATTCTCATTATCTTTTGTTTTTCATCTTTATAGATTAAATTCACCCACAGTTAATTGTAATTTATTGAATAAGCCATAATGCCTGAATTCACACATCATCTTAACCCATAAAATATGATTTAAAGAGATAAAGGTTTGATTCATTGACCTCCACTCCTGTTTCCAGTTTAGAAACCACTTGCAAATCAAGAGGTCCTGATGTGCTCATGACATCCTCTGTTCATTTCAATAGAAAATGGAGTTTGGATGCATTGTAGAGCATCTTTGTTCTTTTGAATATCTTAAGCAAACTCTAATCTTACAATCCTGTATTGATTTAATTGGGATTAAGATCAAATGAACTGTTTAAAGTGAACTGTTCAAATGAAGTGTTCCAATATCTCAGGGGTTGCCACAAAGAAGAGAGAGTCAAACTATTCTCCAAAGCACCTGATGGTAGGACAAGAAGTAATGGGTGGAAACTAATCAAGGAGAAAAGCAACTTAGAACTAAAGAGAAATTTCCTGACAGTTAGAACAATTAATCAGTGGAACAACTTGCCTCCAGAAGCTATGAATGCTCCAATACTGGAAATTTTTAAGAAGATGTTGGATAACCATTTGTCTGAAGTGGTGTAGGGTTTCCTACCTGGGCAGGGGGTTGGACTAGAAGACTTCCAAGGTCCCTTCCAACTCTGTTATTCTATTCTATCTCATTAAAATTTATGTGTAGGTAAACATGTCTGTGTTTGCCATATATCTAAAATTTCTTCATGCAAAGGAGAGTAAGACATGGAATGGGACTGTCAACCCACATCCACTTACATCCGTAAGGTTAAGCAGCACTGTTGATCCCATCCCATATGTCCACATGTGAGGCATATACATATGCAAAAAATAATCTCTGTGACTTTCTGCTGGCACTTCAACTATCACTAATTGACTAATCCTATAAAATATCATGATATACAGCTAGGTGGCATTACCTAGTTTACTTTGTTGAACTCAATAAACCAAGCAGGGACAGATTTGGTTAGTACAGGGTTGGGAAATAACCAGAAAATCCCAAAACTCAAGGCATGACTGCAAAGTAAAAAAAAAAAAAGTAATAATGGAAGAAGACAATCCAAACCACTTATGTCTTGTTGCCAAGCAGTCACAATCATGTTGATGAAGTCACCAGAAATCAGCCTTGAGTCAAGAGAGTTCACCTTCACATCCCATGGCAGGAAGGCATCAGCAAGAACTAAACTGAACTCAACTTAAATAACTCACTTGGGATTATTATGGCTATATTAAATTGTGGGCAATACATTTTAGGAAGGAAGGAAGGAATTGCTTGCATAGAATTTGGAGTTTCTCTTGATCCATTTTAAACATTTACAAAGGCTATAAAAGTTTTGAGCTTCTAGCAGTCATTCAGGATTTGGTTTGTGAAATACAGTTCACTGATATGTAAATATGTCGATTATAACTGGAAATACTCCAACACACAATTTGCTGTTCATCTGATCTCCAGGGAAAGGATATGGTGTCCCATACTGTTTCTACAGAAGTTATTCTTCATTCCCTAAATTAAATTGAATCTTTTCAAAGTTTAAATGGCTTCCTCTTCTTATGCACAGATGTGGAAAAAGAGACCTTAATCTCCAAATAACGGTATTGTTCTGGTTTGTAACATTCTCCTAACCCAGAATTTTTGGATTATTTATACCAATTTCAAATAAAAATATAATATTTCAGAGAAGGGTATCATGGATTCTAGAAGGTGTCCATGGAAATAAAACAACCAGAAAACTGAAACATCAAGAATTAACATCTATAAATTCTTTGATTTATTAAGAACCTCTATCCACCTAAAAATATTTCTTTATTTCTTCATAAATAAAGAAAAAATTATTGATTTAAAAAACCCTAACTTATTTTCAAAAAAATTATGCTGATGAATCAAAATCCCAGAAATTTAGGAGGAACAAAATAGGTCAGTTAAGTAATATCAGTTCATAGTTAAGAAAGTGGAAGTAATATATAAGGCAATTACTGTACATAGTTCAAGGGCTAGTGAATGGAACAAAATTCAGTATCTTTAAGTTTTTAGAGTGGATCTTTTCTCTGTTCAAATTCTTTTCAATGTCTTATTTGGCATTTTAAAATTCCCATAATAGTCATAGCACTGTGGGAATTAAAATAACAATCTCTTTTTTAAAAAAAAGGTAAAACAATATTTATTATTAAGAGAAAAATTTATTGGCATATGAATACAAATCAGTCTTCTAAGGTTCTCTTAGGAAATTCTCTAAAATTCAAATGATTTTGTAGTTTACTGGAAAGTTCAAGCACATTTAAACTACTATGAAGAAAATGGATATAATCATTTATGCAGTAGCAAGAACTCAGCAAAAACAAGTAAATAAATTATCAAATAATCCAAACTATAGGTTCAGTAACAACGTTCAATGGATATTGATTATAAATACTAGCTTGTTTCTTCTTCAAGTGAGTCAAAACATAATGCTTTTGAATCATTTATGATAACTTCCATAATCTGGTACATATTTTCCAAATGGGTTGGATTTCAGTTCTCACTATCCATCGGTCAGCATGGATTTTGGCAATACTAATTGGGGATCATAGGTATTCAAGTCCATCTCAAGTATTATTTTGAGGAAGTCTACTTTATACAATTCACAGGAGGTATACATAACTTCCTTGTGAAGTGAAATGTACCAACTTCTTGATATTGACACTTGAACCAAACTTCCTAGTATCTTTGGTGATTCTGCAACCTGTTCAGCTCCAAACCAGGGTTAGTCTTTGCTTTGCTTGAAATTGTGATTGGACATTCTAGCACATCCCAGTTTGCAGATCTGTCAAGGACTGAGTTTTCTTTATGAAGTGAGAGAAAAACGGACTACTTTTACAAACAGAAAAGTCACATATATGGCATTATTTAACTGAAGGACAAATGTCAATTCTTTAAGCAGGTGAGCCAGAAAGATCCATAAGGCACAAAAACCCAGGAAAATTACAAGCCAGTGTATTACTAAATGAAGAGCTATTTTGAGCCAATTGTATGGGACTGAAATATATTCATATGTTTATACCCAGCTATATCTAATTGCACAGGAAACAAGAGAAAATTAAAAATGCCTGTACCTAAGCTGCAGGTGTTCAAACCACACACTGAAATGCAAATTGTGCATTCATTGTTCTAAGTTGATGTTTTAGATATAGAAAAATGTATAATAGCTATAGCCAGCTAAGAATATGAAAAAGCCAATCCTTCAGCTGAATGCATATCTCAGAGCTAAAATAAACATCCACCAACAACACTAAAGCAACATTTGCATTTGTCAGCTCTGATGAAAAAGAGTTTACTTTGTCTTCATAATGGGCGCTGCCACTCCTGAAAAGTCCTACAGAGACAGCTGATTGACATGTTTCTCCGACTTCTTTTTCCTCTGAAGGATTGTTTTCATGCCATTTGTGGCTGGTCAAACCAAGCAAACTTTGGAAAGCTATTTGCAACCACACATAGTTCAAACAGCATAACTCAAACTAGGCATGGCACAGACTCAGATACCTCAGCAGATTCATCAACTGAACTTTCCATTCCATGAAGAAATGTTGTTTATTTAACTCCAGTTTAGCTGTAAGGCTAAGAGCTCAAACTAAGTATAACCCCTTTGGATTGGGCCTGATTCTACAACTGAAAAACAAAATCCAATGTTTTCTTTACCTTGATTTCCCATCCACCCCTCTCCAAACTTCTGAATGTTGTCCAGTCAGCATGTAAGAATATACTAGTTAAATGTCTAAAAGAAAATCTAGGATCAGCTGTTACAAATCTAAAGAAATTATACTGAAGTCTGACACTGACCACACTAGAGAGAGATGTTTACTAAAGATAGAAGGAAAATATGGTCTCATGTTATTTGGGTTCATCCAATTCAAATTGACACAGGGACCAAAAAGCACACTGTGAGCAAAATCCACTTTGTGAGCATTTTGTGACACAGATACTAAGAAATAATCTTCATCCAAAATGTTGGTCAGAGAATACTGGATACAGAGATGCAGTACATGGATTTAGCTTTCTTTATGCAGTTGTTTTTTGTCCATAAGTCCTACTGCGTCAAGAGCTGAAGTGAATGTTATCTAGCTACAGCTTGATTAACTGGATGGTATATCTCTTTCCTGAGATCCCTACACAGCTATTCAGTTGCAATGATCTTATTTTCAAGTTTTGGTTGTATTTCTGCCCCTACTATTTTTCAGAGTCAACGCTTATGAGAAAAGTGTTGCTGAAAACCAGGCATTTCAGCATGCCTAGTTTAGGGCCCTGGCTTTTTAAATGATTCTGGTGTCAAAGGCATCAGAATTTCATTTCAGTTTCAGAAGGGTTTAAATTGACTGCAAAATTGCAAGTACCCAAAAAGAGGACTGGGGAATTTGGACTTTTTGCTCCATTGGTAAAAGCTTTTGGTGGTGGCAGAAAAGAGAAATGTTTAAGTATACTTCAATATACTGAAAGTCATGATAGAGATTGAAAGACAAGTTAGTAAACATAATACACATTGTATCCCTTATCAATATTTATTGGTCATTGGTATAGAATGGTATTATCAGAAAACTTTCAAAAACTCATCTCCCCTTCTCTCAAACCCCTCTCCAAAAACCAGTTTTCCATTGATTATCCTCTTAAGTCTCATGCCAAATAAAGGAAAACATTAATATATTTCCACACTAATTTCTCCATACCCATCACTGCATTTCCCTTCTTTTCTTAACTCTTTTGTATATTGGCCATCTTAAACTAGACGCTCATCAAAGCTATTTCTATAGTTCTGTAAGGTGTCATGAGCATTAATACCAGACTAATAGAACTGATTGCAATACCAATAATGCTACCTGGTTTTCATTACGTACCATCAGTACAGCATGGCCATTGAGTCCAAAAAACTAGAAAGCTTCATTTCAATTATCCATAGTAACATTTAAAAATACAACTTTTCAGTTTACTTGTTCAAATTCAATAATAAATGCTGTTGGTTCCAATATTAATATTTTTAAAAAACATAGAAGATTCATTTGGAGTATTTTTGCAATCCAAAAGGCGGAACACAGCTTCCTTTATGAGCCTGGCTTAGTTGCTTTCCAATTCATGAATGCCCAGTAGACACAGAAAAAAATGAGCTTAACCCGATATTTTAGCCTGATGGTCTTATTCAAATTGTGAGAAAACAAGCATAAAAGAGAATGTATAATAATAAAACTAACCATATCGTCTTTTTTGTTTGTTTGTTTTTCTAGGCTGAAAGCTTCCACAATCTATATACCACTTACAGATTTAGTTCTAGATCTAAAATTTTTCTATTTCAAGGGGATTTTACATGAACTCCTTTAGCCAATATTCTAGCCAAATACCAATCTGAGTAGAGCTGAAAGGCACCTCAGAGGTCTTCTAGTCCAATCCCCTGCTCAAGCAGGAGATCCTATACCATTTCAGGTATAGGATCTGTCCAGTCTTTTCTTAAAAACCTCCAGTGATAAAGTACCTACAACTTCTGGGGAAAAAACCCTTCCTCTTAATTATATCTTGGTTTACAGAGAATACATTTCACTGCAGAAATGATGGAGAGATTTTCTTTCATTTTTTTGTTTCCTTTTTACCCTTTTTCTTTAAAATTCTTTACTAAGGAACGTGGACTACTTGCTAGCATATATTATATACAAGAGATTGAAAAGTATGTATTTTTAGTCAGGTGGGTGTGGGAGCAGAGCTGCTTGACAGAAAAAAAAAATAACCTCCAGTTCAAAATTTCCCAGAGATTGTAAGAAATGGGAGACAGTTGTTCTACCCTTCCTCTTTCTTGCAATTCAGCGTCCCCCAAACTCTCGGATTCATTCATCAAAGTTCAGAGATGAGACTTTGCTTTCTGAAATTAATGATACTTCTGAATAAAGTCCTTTCCATCCCCACCTGGTTCTATGATGGAACCAGAGAAACACAGAAAGCTGCTTGTTTACTGAATCAAAGCCAAGAGTACATCTAGTTCAGGATTTCTGTGCTAGTCTCCAGGATTTCAACAGCTCGGTAGGAGGAATGTTTCTCAGTCTTATCTGTTGAGCTGGAATGTGGAATGTCCTTGTGACCTTAAAATGATTTTGGATTTGAAGAGAAGGAAGGCAAAAAGAACCATCTTCAGGCATTCTAATGACTGACATAATAGTGGTGAATAATCTCTTTCTAACTCCTTCTCACAGAAGCTCTATGAGAATTCTGATTTGCAAGAGTTCTAAATTCTGCATATGGGGCAGTTTTCAGGAATGTCCATGACTACAGGAAACTGCTCTTCATTATATCATCTGAATGCACAATTGTACATTTAGTTTAGAAATAGTGAGCTCTTCTTCACTGGATGTGTTCAAGCAGAGGATGGGGATGCTTTAAGGTGGATTTTTGCACTAAAGAGATGGCTGGCTCAGTGGTGGAACTGCCTTATTCCAACTGTACAGTTCTAACCAACCACTGTCCTCAGTAAGTTGGTAGACATCCTTCATTTCAATTAAGATGAGCCTTAAAATGTTATTGCTATTCCTCTGCAGTCTGTGCTAGCTCTCTTGAATCTGGAGGTCCCTAGTCTAGAAAGATCAGAAGGCATCTGCTAGCAGTTTTTCAGAATAATAAAAATTATTAACTTAGCATAAACTTTCATGAACTATAGCTTACGTCTTTTAGTGAAATTGTGCTTTAAAGGTGTTAGCAGATGTCTTCTAACATTTTTGGCTGCTATAGACTAACACAACTCTCCTCCTGCACAGTCCCAAAAGAAAAGTGTTTTAAATTGCTATTCTTTTTGCAAAATAAACTAAATTGGGAAAAGGAGTTTAGTTGCAGCAGTTCAGTCCTGAATTTGAAGAGGAATAAAATAGATTCCTCATCATTTATAGAAAGCTGGGATTCTATCCTGTGCCTTTCTTAATAGGTTATTGATATTTTGATGATAACTCTTATAGGATCTTTTCCCCCTTCCTCAAGATTCTGCTACTGCTTATTTACCATGTGCTGCTGGTTATAGGAGACCTTTTTCAGCTTCAACCTCAATAATACATAGGCAAACAATCAATACAAACTCAAGGTAAATCGCTCCAAACTCAATTGCAGAAAATACGACTTCAGCAACAGAGTGGTCAATGCCTGGAATGCTCTACCTGACTCCATTGTTACATCCTAAAACCTTAAACTGTCTACCCAGGACCTCACTCTATTCCTAAGAGGTCCATAAAGGGGGCACGCATAAACGCACCAGTGTGCCTACCATCCCTGTCCTATTGTCCCCATTTATTTGTATTCATTTCCTTCGTTCATGTCCATGTTCAGATTCATACCTGCTATCTTGTACACATTTGACAAACTAATAAATAAATAATAAATAAATAAATAAAAATGGCTTCGGAAGCCAGGCTAATAGAAGGAGTACAAATGACTACCAAAAAAAAATAAATGTTGCACAATTTATTTTGACCACGCAAGGATTATTACTTGGGAAATGCATATGACATACTAATTTAATTTTTCAAGGCACACACTCTTCCCTTCCACAATACAAGTGTGTGTGCACATAGCACACAGTTGGCTAAAGACTGGTATAAGTGTTTTTAACATCAAAAAGAAAAAAAAACACTGAAATAAACTGGTGAATAAGAAGAATTTAATTATTCTGAATGAAATGGGGAAGAGTGTAACTGAATTTCCTTTAAACTCAGAAATTCCTTGCTCTGGCATATTTCCTGTCTGAGTATTCATGTCACTTAAGAAACTCTCATTCAATCATTCTGTATTTTTCACCACTAACTAGGTGGGAAATAGACTTGCCACCTGGCTGTTCTTTTCCTTCCTTCCAGCTAATGGATTGGGGGCACTTCTTTCTGTACCAAGCCAAGAAAAACGAAGCTGTAGCCAGAAGCGCATGAAGTATTTTTAAAGCGGTCTTTAACAAACAGAAATAAATGCTGTGTACAACTCAGATTTAAAGACATTTTTAGCTTCACCTCTTCAGAATTATCTTTGAAATCCTCATCAATATTAAAATTTCCAGAGGAAGCATCATGAATTACAGCTTCCATTAAATTCTGCTGCATCTTCCTGTTCTTTTAACCTACAGTTTTCCCTTCTGGAATTGCTTTCCACCCATTTTTGCAATTACTTTTTGCAAGAATCTCAGTCTTTTTTGAGGTTCTCTTTCCTTTTTGTTAATTGAATGTAAAAAAGCTGCTCCCTTTAAGCTACTTACTCTAAAGTAATCACATTAATATCATAATCAAATTATGTCCATTTTAGGATTCAGATTAACGATGTGCAATGTCTGTTATACTCCCTTGCCCTGACATTTATCAGGTAGTAAGTGATGAGAAAAATAGTTCAGAAGAAAATGACAGCATCACTTGCCATCAAAGTCTAGAAGGGAGAAATATGACTGAGAGATATGAAAGCAAAGATATCCCTCATTTTTCTCAAATTGTCCATTCTCCCAAATCTTTCTACCAGTGGTGAAATCTGAACCGGTTTGCTACCGGTTCGCTGGCCAGCATGCGTGCTGTGCACCAAGTGCATGCTGCATGCGCACATGCACAGTTCACACCAAAAGCACACTGCATGCACATGCACAATACACGCCAGAACAAGGCTTGGGAAGGTAAGTAGAACAGCAAGGCACATGATCTTGGGAACCTTTTTAAAAACTTTTTTAAAGCATTTTTACTACCGGTTTGGGCGAATAGATAGTAAAAAATGCTTTTAAAAAGTAAAATAAATGTTCCAACGATCACAGCTGTGCCATGCAATCATCCGAGCCTTCCCCCCCCCTTTTTAAAGCATTTTTTTTACTACCTATTCGCCCAAACCGGTAGTAAAAAAAAATGCTTAAAAAGTAAAAAAAAAAAAAAATTCTGACAATCAGCTGAGCAACGCACAATCTTCAAAACTTTTTTTTTTTACTTTTTAAAACATTTTTAACTACTGGTTCTGGAGAACCGGTAGTAAAAAAAATGCTTAAAAAGTTTTTTAAAAAAAGTTCCAACAATCGCACATTGCTCAGCTGATCGTCGGAACTTTTTTTTTTTTTACATTTTTTTACTACCGGTTCGGTGAACCAGTAGCATTTTTTACTACTGGTTCGGGTGAACCAGCCCAAATCAGTAGCATTTCACCCTTGCTTTCTACCCATCTAAAAGTCTATGCTTAGAGTGATAATTGCAAATCTGACCACAAGAATGAATTTGAGGGCATCCTGTCAATCACGGATTTCAATATAGGTAATGCCTTGTAACCATTGCAGCATCCTCATGGTCATACGATTGCAATTCAGACGCTTGGCAACTGACTCATATTTATGATAGTTGCAATGTCCTGGGGTCATGTGATCACGTTTTGCAATCTTCTGAAAGCAAAATCAATGGGGAAGCCAGATTCAATTAACAGCAGTGATACTCACTTAACAACTGAAGTGATTCATTTAACAACTGTGGCAAGAAAATGTAAAATGGAGAAAAACTCACTTAACAGCTGTCTCAGCAAGATAAATTTTGGACTCAGTTGTAATTAAGAGTACATCTACCTGTACTCTGCCTTCTTCCCAATCTAAATAATATAGTAGTGTCATTGTGACCTTATTCTGGTGATATATCTTTATTGAGGATTTTAAATCTGAGAGACATCCAACCTGCTGTATGACTTAAATACGCAAACTGCTTACACTGATATTTTATTCCAAGTCTGAACAGAACTCTTAGGTTTTACAATACACAAGTTACTTGTGGGCTGATTGTTCATTTGAAATTGTGTTCTAATGGCTCAGCAAATAAAAAGTCAAAGGAAGGAATTCTTGGTTCTTATATGTTCTGTTGATTTACAGGGAGTACAGATGAGAAATGAGAACATTTCTCCCTATACTCGCCATCTCTATGCCTCTAAGAAAAGAAACTATTGGTTTTGTTTTGATTGATAGATGTATCAACTTTGTGAGTTGTTACAAACATTTCAGCAGATATCATAGTTCAAGAATGCTCCACAAAGTTTTTGATTAGCAAAGAATGCACAAATGGAATTCTTCCAATAACAACATTTGTATTCTGAACAGAATTTTTGGCCCCAAAAACACCCTTTCATAGACTGTCAGTTCTCAGTCTTATTATTCCGACTTTGATTTTATCTTTTGGTATCTTTTTGAAATAGTCAGAAAATTTGACATATATAATGTCAAAATAAGAAAGTTGGACCATAAGAAAGGCTGAGCGCCAAAGAATTGAGGACTTTGAAGTATGGTGTATGGCATTTCTATCTTCTTTCTTTCTTGATCGTTTTTCTTTTACACATTTTTTTGTCTGTTTTTTATCTTATGTTTTTGAAAATCAAGTTATATTGTATATTTAAAAAAGAGCTATATTAGGCAGGTAATGAAGTACAGAGGTAGGGCCATATTACACATTTATGGGAGGCCAGGAATTAAATTGTTTTCCCACTTTTTGCTGGAAGGGTTGGTTGTTGAGAAAGAAAACATATTAAGCTAATATGCTGCAATGATTAAGATGTTGGATTTCTATAGTGATATTGAAGAGAATGCAGAGTTTGTTAAAAGTCGCTTGATCGTGGGGAGGAAAGCTATGGCAAATCTAGACAGCATATTAAAAAGCAGAGACATCACCCTGCCAACAAAAGTGCGTATAGTCAAAGCTATGGTTTTCCCACTTGCAATGTAGGGCAGTGAAAGTTGGACCATAAGAAAGGCTGAGCACCAAAGAATTGAGGCCTTTGAACTATGGTGCTGGAAAAGACTTCTGCAAGTCCCTTGGACTGCAAGATGATCAAACCAGTCAGCCCTAGAGGAGATCAACCCTGACTGCTCTTTAGAAGCCAGATCCTGAAGATGAAACTCAAATATTTTGGCCACCTAATGAGAAGGAAGGACTCACTGGAGAAGAGCCTAATGCTGGGAAAGATTGAGGGCAAAAGAAGAACGGGACGACAGAGAACGAGGTGGCTGGATGGAGTCACTGAAGCAGTAGGCATGAGCTTAAATGGACTCCAGAGGATGGTAGAGGACAGGAAGGCCTGGAGGAACGTTGTCCATGGGGTCGTGATGGGTCGGACACAACTTCACAACTAACAACAACAACAATGTCAAAATAAAGGAGTCTATCTGCTACTTGCCATTTTGGTAGGGAATTTTGCTAGAGTCAGAATGCTTCGTTACTGCATTGTTTTTCCATGTAAGGTGTCATTTATGTTGACTTTTGCTTTTACAGACAGACTCCAAAGTGGTATGGGGGAAAAAAATCACTCCCGCATGCTTATATTGTGGAAAGATTTTAGCACAATTCTCTATAGTACTTAGAAATATATACTTAATGTTTCCATAAGGATATTTATAGTGTTGCATCTTCTTGGACATCACTGGTTTCCCTACAATTATTTTGGCTTTGAAGCCCTTATTGATGTTCTTTCAGTTCCTAACTGGATTTACCAGAGATTCTAGGTAATGAATTGGAATGAAGTTCATGTTTGCAATTACCGCTTCAGGCAAATGTCAAGATTCTCCTTTTGTTTACTTAGTATCAGTAGCTTAACCTTTGCTAAGATCTGATCTTAGCAAAACCATATATGATTATTGGATGAGATGACATCTGAAATTAGCCCATTTTCAGTAACTCTTTGCTGCCATTTAGTGGGCATCCAGATTTATGTAGCCCAGATTTGGCAGCCCTATCTAAATCAACAATGAATATGGCCCTTTCTAGGTTATATGTATAGTGGAAGTCCATGAATCTCTCATCATTAGCAAGTTGGCTAAGACTGGTGATTCAATATATAAAAAGCCAAAAGGATTTGCATACTTGCT
This sequence comes from Pituophis catenifer annectens, assembly GCF_029215685.1. Taxonomy (NCBI): domain Eukaryota; kingdom Metazoa; phylum Chordata; class Lepidosauria; order Squamata; family Colubridae; genus Pituophis; species Pituophis catenifer. The sequence continues at coordinate 43,461,506 of NW_027256881.1, forward strand.
TCCAACAGTCCATAATTTCTAAGCAACCACCTTGAATTCCTCCATATCCATGATATCAGTATGTAGACATTTTGCTTTCAGCTGGCCCCGTTTTCTAAAGATTTTCACTTTTCCAAGTTTCAGGAAAAACTTAATTGTATATCTAAAATATTCCAGCTTTAGGTTCATTATTAGTTTTTTCCTAGTGAACTGGCTGGTTTTATTTCATGTACCACTTAATTGTTCTTGTTATCTAAGTACTTCCAACAATTTTCTCCATCACCATAGTTCAAAGGGACTGATTCTTCATTCAGCTTTTCTGATGGTTCAGCTTTCAAGCAATATGTTATGACTAGAAAGACCCTGGACATTAGAAAACATATCCTTTTTGGCAGTATAATGTTTCTACCGCTCAATATTTTGTCTAGAATTGTCTTAGTCTTTCTTCCAAAAAGCAAACATATCTTTTATTCAAGGCTCTATTACTGCCATTGTGAATTTCTAAGCCTTAGATAAAATGTGTTGCTACTTCTATTAAAAAAATGCTGACTAAAGTATTTCAAGAGTAGATTTATACATAGATAGCAAAGAGAGTTAGGTTATCCTTTCTTTTCAATTATTTATTTATTGCTTTTATCTAAACTTCTTTTGCTTTTAGTTTTCTGAATCATCCTATATATTGATGATGTGCCACCTATTGATGGCGTGCCATTAGCAACCACATCCTGATTTTCTCCAGGATGATCCAGGTCCTTCAGGACTTTAATATGTATTAATCACTGCTGTAATTGAGTCTACCCACTTAGCTGTTGTTCTTCTTTTGTACCCTCTCTCTCTTTATTTTCCTTTCCCCCAGTGTTAATAGACATCTCTAGAGAGCTCTTTGCTCAAAATTTGAGTCAGAACTCTGGAACCTTTATTTGTTTGTTTTATTAGTTGTACATTACATTCTCAGGAATCTTATTCAACAGCAAAGTTTAGAAGTGTTCTTTCAGTCCAGCTTCATCCAAGTCCAACTTTTACCCACATAAACTGCTTGCACAATTCAGATTTACAGGTGTGTAGACAAAAGATGGCATCTGAATATTTTTTCCAAGGTGTTTATTGCTACTCTATCAAGGGTTACTCTGTGGCATATTTCTGGACTGCTGGTCCATTTATTGTAGATAGTTGACGCTAAATAGCCAAGATATTCACTGTTTCTCTGCTGTAAAGCTGGCTGCTGCTGCTGTCATTCAATGAGGGAGTTACAGGTAGTCCTGGCTTAATGACCAGTCATATAATGAGCATTCAAAGTTACAACAAACCCTTCAAATGGTACTTAAATACAGTTCTGAGACTCTGATGGCCACACACACACACACACACACACACACACACACACAATCACATTATGGATGCTTGGCAACTGATCACATTTACGACCATTTGCAGCATCCCACCATCAGGTAACCATGATTTTTGGCACTTTTTGATGGTTTCCAGTGTTTACTTCTGGTTTCTGGCAGAAAACACTCCTTGGATAAAATGAATTCATTTAACAACTGCTGTGTTTGCTTAATGACTACTATGTTTGCTTAAAGACTACTGCATTTGTTTAATGATTATGGCATTTGCCTCACAACTGCCACAAATAAAGGTATTAAAATCAGGCATCGTCACATGGTGACCCGCTTAGTGACCAACATGACTTATGATTCAATTAGTCATAAGTCGAGGACTACTTGTATGAATTTATTTTTGTATTCGTTGGCATTCTCAATTATCCAACATGCATCAGCAGTAGTATCTTTGTTTTTCAACCTTTTCCAAAGTTGCCAAAAGATGAGGAATTTAAATAACCAAGAATCAAAGAAAAATCTCTTTGCTATGTCTATTTATGGCTAGTAGCTGATGATGTCTATTTAGAGAGCATCAGATCTGTGTACATTGAAAAAATGCAACAACTGTAAGGAAAGAAAGTTGTAAGGGAGAAGGATTATGATAAAACAAATTAGATTGAAGAACTTTCAAAAGCTGAATTGTGTCTAGGACAGGGGTATCAAACTCAGTTTCATTGAGGGCTGCATCAGGGCTGTGGTTGACCTCCGGGGGCTGAGCGGGAGTGGCCAACTGGATAGGTGTGGCCAACTGGGTGGGCATGGCCAGCTTGATGCCATTCACTGGGTGTGGCTGACTGGGTGGGTGTGGCCAGCTTGATGCCACTCCCCAAACTGCTGGCATGTTTCCTCTTCACACTGGGTAGATCAGGCTGAAGCCATACTGGCCCGACATTTCCTCTTCGCATTGGGTAACATGGGTAGACTGGGCTGATGTGACATGTGTAGACCAGGCCAAAGTGATGTGAGCCAGCCCCTTACATTTTCCAGGATGGCCTCGCAGGCCAGATCCAAGCACATTGCAGGGCCACTGGCCTTGTGTTTGACTCCCTTGGTCTAGGAACTGATTTGTACTTTGAAGATCCTAAATTCTGTTAAATACAAGAAAATATTTCTAGAACTGAGGAAGGATATCTTCAAATGAATAAACAAACTATCTAAATGTTCTTCTATCAACCAGAGAGCTGGAACTATTATATTACTGTAAGTCAAATAAAAGTTCATTAAGGGCTTATAATGTCTTCTTTTAAGATACTAGCCAAATTTTGTCCTGGCAGTTGTTTTCTAAGGTTGCGAGTACTGTTTGAAAAAGTATATCAGAGAAAACCTTAATTTCACTGAATACAACATTCAATATTTATTTACTAATGTTACCATTCAAATAATGCAGGTTTGGTTTAGTCCTAGCAACTCTAATTTGCTAGTCTGGTTTTACTATTTTGCCAGTTCTGAACATTTTTATCATAAATCTTGACTTGGACACACAGATTTTGAAGTCAGCAAAACCAGCTTTAATCCTATAATTACTACCATCTCTACATGTTATTTCCCCATTCTTCTCACATAGCATTCCTCTCAGTAAACTATAAAACTCATATTAGATTTTCATTGTCTACGTGTGCAGAAAATGAGTGTATTCAATTGTAGAAACAGAAATAAATCATAGCTAAAGCTTCCAGTTAAACCAATCAATACAATAAAATCTGTGATGCATAAAGTGTATATCAGCAAACAAACGTAAAGGTTAATTTCCTATTTACAGTTTCAAAAGTACTTTGTAGTTGCTTTAATTCTAGGATTTGACAACCCTCTGAAGTCTGTTTTCCCCAAAACATATCTGAAGCAATTGAAATGCTTCCCTGACATATTAAGATGTCAGCAAATTCTAGTTATGACATTTTGGTTTGGAAACACATTCCCTAAACCACAATGGGGCAAGATAAATACACGCTGACAGATATGCCCAGAAATATCCAGTACATTTTCATGTAAACAGTGATCTGACTGAAATTTTATTAAGTTTTAACTGCAGTAAAAATTGAGTCCTAAAATTCAATGCACTGTAATGCAAGTATAAAGCTGAGAATTCTGTCTTTAAAATTGTATTAGCGATGTAGGAACAGGATTAAATTAATTGGCTGTGAAAATAAATGGAATGCTGAGCAAATGGTTCAGCATTGAGGAAGGAGAAAAATAAGGTAATTTAATAATTTAATTTAATTTAATTTAATTTCGAATTTATATACCGCCCTTCTCCCTGAGGACTCAGGGCGGTGTACAGCCAAGATAAAAAACATAGAATACAAATATTAAAACATTTAAAAATATATATAAAATTTGGCCCAAAAAATTAAAAATCACAGACTAATTAAAAGAATTTAAAAATTTTAAAAATTTCTTCTTAAGCCAACCCGGCTTGCTGAAAAAGATAGGTTTTCAGGGAACGACGGAAGGCATTGAGGTCCTGGATTCTTCTTATCTCCGGGGGCAACTGATTCCAGAGGGTGGGAGCCCCCACAGAGAAAGCCCTCCCCCTGGGGGCCACCAGCCTACATTGTTTGGCTGATGGCACCCTGAGGAGGCCCTCTCTGTGGGAGCGCACGGGTCGATGGGAGGTCATCGGTAGCAGCAGGCGGTCTCGGAGATAGCTAGGCCCTATGCCATGGAGCGCTTTAAAGGTGATAACCAACACCTTGAAGCGCACCCGGAAGACCACCGGGAGCCAGTGCAGCTCGCGCAGGAGTGGTGTTACATGGGAGCGCCATGTTGCTCCCATCACTACCCGCGCTGCTGCATTCTGGACCAGCTGGAGCCTCCGGGTGCTCTTCAAGGGGAGCCCCATGTAGAGAGCGTTACAGTAGTCAAGGCGAGAGGTGACGAGGGCGTGAGTGACTGTGCACAGGGAATCCCGATCAAGAAAGGGCCGCAACTGGCGAATCAGGCGAACCTGATAAAAGGTCCCCCTGGTAACAGCCGTCAGATGTTCCTCCAAAGACAGCTGCCTATCCAGGAGGACTCCCAGATTGCGAGCCCTTTCAGTGGGGGCCAAAGACTCGCCCCCAATAGTCAGTGATGGAGTCAACTGACTATATCGGGATGCCGGGAGCCACAGCCACTCAGTCTTGGAAGGGTTGAGCCTGAGCCTGTTCCTCCCCATCCAGATCCGCACAGCCTCCAGGCACTGGGACATCACTTCAAGGGCATCGTTGGGGTGGCCTGGGGTGGAGATGTACAGCTGGGTGTCATCAGCGTACTGGTGGTATCTCACCCCAAAGCCACGGATGATCTCGCCCAGTGGCTTCACATAAATGTTGAACAGAAGGGGCGAGAGGACCGATCCCTGCGGCACTCCACAAATGAGAGGCCTCGAGGTCGACCTCTGCCCCCCTGCCAACACAAACTGCGACCGGTCGGAGAGAAAGGAGGAGAACCACCGTAACACGGTGCCTCCCACCCCCAACTCTTCCAGCCGGTGCAGCATGATACCATGGTCGATGGTATCAAAAGCCGCTGAGAGATCTAATAGGACCAGAACAGAGGAATAACCCCTGTCCCGAGCCCTCCAGAGATCATCAACCAACGCGACCAATGCCGTTTCCGTGCTGTGCCCAGACCTGAAACCCGACTGGAACGGATCCAGATAGGATGTTTCCTCCAGGAATTGTGGAAACTGTTGCGCGACCACACTCTCAACAACCTTCGCAATGAAGCGAAGGTTGGAGACAGGACGATAGTTAGCCAATATTGCTGGATCCAGGGACGGCTTCTTGAGGAGAGGCCTCACCACCGCCTCTTTCAGGGCAGCGGGGAAGTGACCCTCACTCAAGGAAGCATTAATGACGCCCTGGAGCCAGCCTCGTGTAACCTCCCGGGAAGCCAGTACCAACCAGGAGGGACACGGGTCCAGTAAACATGTGGCCGCACTAAGTCTCCCCAAAATCCTGTCCACATCATCGGGAGTCACAGCATCAAACTCCTCCCAGATAACATTCTCAAGACTGTTCCTCGTCACCCTGCCCTGATCTACCCAGTCAGAGTCCAAATCCCCCCGGATCTGAGCGATTTTGTCATACAGGTATTGTCCGAAATCCTCCGCCCTGCCTTCTAAGGGATCCTCCCGCACTCCCAGATGGAGCAGGGCGCGGGTCACCCTAAACAGGGCGGCCGGACGATTCCCTGATGACGCAATAGAGGCGGAAAAGTAATTAGACTTTGCCGTCTTTATCGCCACTAGGTAGGCCTTAATATGCGACCTTACCAGTGTTCGATCAGATTCAGCGAGACTGGCCCTCCAACCGCTCTCCAGGCGTCTTTTCCGGCGCTTCATTTCCCTCAGCTCCTCAGTAAACCAAGGAGCCACCCGGGATCGGCATCGGGTCAGAGGCCGCAAAGGCACAACTCGGTCCAAGGCCCCACCAGCCGCCCGATCCCAGGCGGCTACCAGGTCCTCGGCCGAGTCATGTGCTAGATCCTCAGGAAATGGCCCAAGCTCCGTCTGGAACCTATCAGGATCCATCAGGCGCCTGGGGCGGATCCATCTAATTGGGTCCGCCTCCCTGCGGCGAGGGGTCGCGGTTCGAAGATCTAGGCGAAGGAGTGAGTGGTCAGTCCATGACAAGGGTTCCATGTCTATATCCCCTATAACAAGACCACTCAACCACTGGCCAGAGACAAAAATCAGATCCAGAGTGTGACCTCCCCTGTGAGTAGGGCCATGAACTAACTGGGTCAGGTCCATGGCCGTCATGGAAGCCATGAACTCCCGAGCCACCTCAGACGTTTCACCGACAGATGGCAAGTTGAAATCACCCATGACTAAAAGCCTGGGTGTATCTACTGCCACCGTGGCTATCACGTCGAGTAGCTCAGGAAGGGCTGTTGCCACGCGGCAGGGAGCCAGGTACGTAAGCAACAAGCCCATCTGAACCCCACGGCCCCACCTCACAAGGAGGGACTCACATCCGGCTATCTGAGGCACAGTGGTCTCCCTCGGATCCAGATCCTCGTTAATAATAACCGCCACCCCCCCCGCCCCTCCCCTGGGCCCTCGGCTGATGGAATGCTCTGAAGCCTGGTGTATAAGTAATGCTTGTGCAGATATTAGAAACATAGAGATGTGAATGTACAATAGGTAGACAATAGTTAGTGGCTGAGAACCCAATGATTTGCAATAAATATTAGGGTACATGATTCAACTAGAGTATAGACCTGAACATTAATGTATCAAAGGCCAAGATAATATTTTACAGACACAGTGAACATGTTTACATTTTACATGTTTTCTATAAAAGTAGAAGCAAGTAGATAAAATTGTGTTTCTTGTAGAAGGTTTACTAAAAAGAGCAAATGTGTGAAGAATTTTTTATTCATGCAAATGCTTGCACTAAGGGAGTGCCTAGCATGTTATCTGTTGTGAAGTATGAGTATTTATTGAAAGAAGCAAAAGTGGCTCTGAATAAGAGTGTGGGCTTGTTCCCTTTGATAAAAGAAAATGGGAACTGGATATGTGAATAAGTTAAATTCAATAGGACTGGGACACATATGTGAAATGGAACAAGAAAGAATAAGTGCTGAATGAATGCGAATTGAGGATAAAAGTGAGCGACCAGCATGAATGAAATCCACCAAAGAAATTATGAATGGGGATTAAATTGCAAAACAAATAGTACATCAAATAAATTATGAACAAGGACCAAATGGCAAAACAAATACATAAAACAAGAATTACTGGGTCGAGAGAAAGGAAAAGACTGGAAGAACTATGGTTGGATAAAGATGCTAAGGTTCTCAGAAAGTGAGAAGTAAGAATTTTGAAAAGAAAAAAAAAACAATTTATAAAGCAGTGCATGGATGTAATAGAAAGATGGAAAGCAGAATAATGAATGTTATTGGTATAAACTAGATATAGTTATATTTTCTTTTTCCTTACCACATATCTATAGTCTGTTTGCCTTTCTGTTTCTTAGTCCTTTTCTGTACTTTGGTAGCACCACTTACCCCACATAACATCGTGTGTATGTATGTATATTGGCACCACTGGAATGTAGCCTGGATAGCAGTAATACAATGTGATTTTCTGTATCTAGTATATCTCTATGTTTGTCAAGAGTTCTTCAGTCAAATATGATAGCCCTACTACAGCCCTACTACAGAGTTCTTTCATCCTGTCATGCTTTTAGCAACAGACTAGACTAGAGGCACTTAATCTCAATTCTCACAGATCACTGGTTAATCAGATTTATTATAAAATAGGTTAAAGTAACACAAGAATTCCAGCAAGTATTCTGCTTTCACATGAAAAAATCTCTACATAAGACAATTTGAAGAGGAAGGTCAGCCTTTTTTCTCACTGGGGAAAAATGTTTCTTTTGTGATAGAGGAATAGACTCTACTGGCTGATAGTTTTAACCATTGGGGATCAGTTTTCACAGGCACTGGCAGCTTTTACTTCTACTTTAGATGTGATTGTGATCAGATTTCCCCAATGTTTGAACATTGTACTTTGGTAGTTATCTGCTGATTTTAACTGTTCAAATTCAGAATGACCTAGTTATCCAAGAGATGTGCTTGTTCTATTATCAAAATCTGCACAAAATACTTTTTTTAAAAAAAAATACTCTCTTACAAACCCTGTTTCAAATATGTACCTGAAATGATTTTCAAATCCTTTTATTTTACAATTTAGCATTTACTTAAAGCTGGAACAAGCCCCCACTTTGGTCTCTGCTTTTAGAAAGTGCCGAGGAAGCACATCTTATTAACTTTGCTTTTTAAACTGTGAATGAATGGATGTGATCAGCCTTCAGAAGTTGCCTGTGACACATGGAAACCATCACTGATCCAGAAAACTAGATGCTTTTTATATTCTTTCATTTTTCATGTATTCTCATGGTGTATTTGTTTTTGTATAAGGTATGTTTTAAATTTTATTTTTTTCTATATAAGCCACAGAGAATAATTTTAAATGCAGTAAAATCCATAAAAATACACAATAAATAATAACAATGAATAAAAGATATGCCTTGAAAAGGTAAAGTTAGTCTTCTTCAGATGGGACTGACATTTATTGTTAATGCTTAGACATGTAGCTGCTCCTAATCCTCCAATGCTTTGATTAGTTAGCAAACTCCACACAAGTAATCCCATTTAGAAAAAGCTTTGCATATTGAAACTTGTTGAAATTCTTGTGGTACTAACATTTCCTTTGGCAGTGAATACCTCTAAAACTACAGGGAATGTTTGTCTTCCTGAGGATTATTTGTGTAGTTTATCAGTCTTTCTCTAGCTCTTTGTTTTATGTACATACACTCCTTCAGAGAACAATCCCAAAAAAACTCTTATCTTTTTAAGTAGGTAAGGACAACATGGCTCATGATATTTACCCATATAAATTGTATGCATATGCTGAGATATTTTTCACTGACTTCCATTTTTCCTAAATAATTTCTAACTTTTTTTTTTTTTTTTTTTGGTATTTGATGACAAAACTTCCACCTGAGAATTATTCTATAATTAATTATGATTGATTTGGGTAGTCAAGCAGGGCAGACCATCAACATTTTGTTGCTCGTTGTGAAGGGCAAGTTCATATACACACACTCTCCGAACCATTCATTCCCAATTCAAAGTCAATTGTACTGTCAATTGATATCTCCAGCACTGATCATGAGACAGCATGCCCTACTACATCTAAAAGCAACAATAATCAACATTTGAGTGTCTACTCTGAGTCCATCCATCAGCATGTGCGGCCTAGAGCTGTATGGTGGGCATGGATTTGGCAATTGTGCATCATTGGCACTACTACTGAGGAATCTGTTCTTTCCACTGTTGACCCAAAGGTGCTTTTCAAACCTGGACTTCCTTGTTTTTTTTGTTTTGTTTTGTTTTGTTTTGTTTTTTGCCCTTAAGGACAAAAGGACATTTCACTTCTCACCCAAGAAACTTCTTCAGTTTGTCTTCTGTTGAGACAGGGCTGTTCAATTTAATATAGGCCTGAGGCCTTCTATATCAAAATTGAACAGCCCTCTCTCAACAGAGGGGCATGGATATGACATCACCTATCCACTGTCTACAACAAAGTCCTCTCAGCAGTCCCAGGAGGGTTCCACACCCAATTGGTTCCTGAGTCAGGTGACACTGAGGGTACAGATAAATCCCGTTGCCTCAATGAGTCTCAGAGAGCTAACAATCAACCTGCAGAATGTTAAAAAACAGATGAGTTCTAAGGAATATAAATCCTTTTATTCCCTACCATTCTCCAGCCAGAACTGGAGAAGTTTCTTGGATGAGAAGAGAAACATCTTCAAGGAGAAAAACCAAGCAAGTACCATTTAAAAAGCACCTTTTATTGCAATATAAATTGCAATTAAAAAAAAAACCCATGACCTGGATGATTAAGAATCTTCATAGACATTTTCACTGCTGACTTCTAGATGGGCTCAGAATAGGCTGATCAACTATCCTGGTGAAAGTTCAGGCTGAAAAATGTTTTTGTTTTTTGATTAAATGGCCTGATTGTTCAGTTCAAAACAATCAACAAAACTTAAACAGTCTACACAAATGCTGCTAGTTTTGCATACTGAAACTTAATCATACATAGTAAACATGTAATCAAGAAAAAAGTTAACATTTTAGAAGTTCACTGTATGGTATTTATATTTAATTCATGTTGTAACTACAAAAATAAGACAGAGTGACTGTTGTTTTTCAGTTCTCCCACTATCAAGGATATGCCAGTTTTAGTTCTGAATGGATTTGCATTTCCCCAAAATGAATCAGTGTGCAATTAGCATTTTCAGCTTCTAATGAACGAATAGGGAGGGGCAGCTATGAACAGAAAAGCTTTTGCCCAAATTTGTCTGATATGCCAGTTATAACACTTATTGGGCTGGAACCCCCTTCTCCCAGTCATTTATGCATCAATCATTTCATATTTGAACTACTATTTCAATGCACTCTACATAAATATGCCCTTGAAGATCATTTGGAGGCTGTACCTACTCTGCAAGGTTGATCCCTACTGTAGATCTTCCTGAAAAATAGAAGCATTTACTGGGCAACTAAAACAGTTGCTAGCATTTTCAAGATCTCATCATCAGGCAACATCCCCCCCCCCCAAAAAAACCCCAAAGTGGTGCCCAGTGAGAGCCACAGTAATGAAGCCAGAAAAGAAATACTTGAGCAATTACATCATCCTGCATGTATCAAGCTGTTATTACATGCATCTACCCTACCCCATCACCTAAATAACAGCATTTGAATGATAATGTTGTCATGCACATGTCTTTATTTGTCTCCTTTGACCTTCATATGAATGCCCATAGTGTCAGACAAAGAAAATAATATGACTAAATTTTTGTGCCATGTCTATACCCGTTATGTTCTTAAACAGAGTTAGAGAGTGTTTCTAGATATGCAAATTGGGTCATACTAGGTATAAATGGTGCTTGTTGCATTAAACGTTCTTCCACATCTTACAACGAAGAGAAAGAAATAAAAATATTTGTTAAAACCCACGTTTTTGGAAATATAAGTTCCAGCTGTTAAAAGCCTAAACTCTTTTTATTTTTTGTATGCTATGAAAATCTCTTGGCCAGTGAAAAGCTGAGGAGAATTCAACTAAACAATATTTATATTAGTAACAGTCAGGATAATTGAAGCTATGCACTAGGTAATAACCTCAGTGGAAAGGCAGAAAACATACTCTCAAAGAATCATGGAGAACTGATCTTCTGTTTGGTTTGACTGCTTTACTTTCTGCCTTAAAAATAATAATAGGGAAGGCCTAAGGAAGGCCTCCTGGGAAGGAAATTAAGAGCCTTCAGGAGATGACTTTGCCTTGAGGTAATTGCTTTAATAAGAAAATGAAAAACAAGATTCACAGCAAGCAATTGAATTGTTAATATTGGCGCCCTGTTAATAAGACTGCCTAGAACCAATGAGCTAAAAGACATAATTACCTAGAATTAATTCTTCTTTGTAAGGTAGAATAGAAAAATCTGAATGTTTAAAGAGTTAAACTAATGTTCCTAGTCATTAACCAAGAAGGAAAACATTTTCCTTTAGTCTAAAAAGCAATGGCAAGACCATATGTGTATGTGCTCATTCACACAAAGGGGATGTATGTTTTACTCATGGTTTATTAAGTCTTATTTTCAGAGTTCATATGCTACACTGAACTATAACTACAATGTGGATGTGTTAGGATAAATTGGGTTTTCCTTGTCTGTGATTCAGTGTATTGTATGAATTTAGTCTTAGTTGTTCAGAAGAAAAGATTTCAATTCTGCTTATCTGTAATTCTCTATCATAGTAGGTTAAATAAAATCAGGAAAAGTTACAATTTCCAAGATCCAGTGTGTTATAGTGGTTAGGGTGCTGGTCTAAAAACCAGGAGTCCTGCCTTGGATATGAAAAATAGCTGGGTGAGTTTGGGCCAGTCACTCTGTCTCAGCCTAACTCACCTCACAGGGTAGTTGTAGAGAATATAGGAGCAAGGAATATTGCTTATTGGTATGTCTGCTTTTAAGAGGATATAAAAAAAAAGATGGGATAAAAATCTAAAAATAGTGTGTCCTCTCAAAGTATTATTTTATATGCATTTGAGAGCTTAGGAATGTAGCACAACATTTGAAGATGTGTGTAATAACACATCAACAGTATTGTAGCTATCGTATCTATCTAGGTTGGATGGAGCAGAATACTGTAATTAGCTTTAATATTTATTTGTATAATACCATTTAGCTATTTTGACTGTAAATGGTTCACAACACAGATAGTGTATGTAGCATAAACATAAGCATGTAATCATAAAACAAAACCAATATTTGTGCAATAATAAAAATAATGTTCATACACCAAATTCAGTAATCACAGGTAAGCATTAACAATCCTAACACACACAATCATCTCTGATTCAAAGGGATTCCACAGGAGAGGAGCTTCTGCAGAAAATGTCTGCTTCTCCTATCACACCTGATAGTGGGTGGAGACTCTCAGATTCTAAACCATGAAAGTGATAACTAAAATTTTGCATTGCACCCAGAAGTTAACTGACAAAGTGCAGCTCCTGCAGTACTGATATTATATAGGAATATTACATTATCCCAAGTAGCAGATGGACCATGGCATTTTGCCCTAGTTGCAGCTCCCAGGTGCTCTCTGAAGGTAGCCCCATGATACATAAAGGGATGAAGTGACTTTTGTCAGCACTTTAGGAACTGATGCAATTAGCACACCAGGCAAAGCTTCCACATGCTGTTCCAGCAGGAGGTAAAAGTTAAGGAAAATCCCAGATTGTACACCAGCTTTTTTTGGGGTGGGGGTGGGTGGGGGGGAGCATAATCCTCTGAGAACCAAAGATAGTACTGTCCCAGAAGCAATTTTTGTAGCAAAGGTATTCTGTCTTCTTTCTTAGGTTGTGACTCAGCCTGTTTCTCTCCATTCCAGACCCTAAGCCTCCAGTCACCAAACTTTAACTGCACTTCCTAGCCAATCTGGGCTAGTGATGTTGCACGATGTTTTTCCCATTCACTGAGCTGGGGTGAGCGTCACTTGTGCATGATGCATCCGGCCCATGGGCCGCCAGTTTGACACCCCTGATCCAAATGATACTGTGCCCATATGTGTACAGACAAAGCATTTTCTAGAAGGCCTCATAAAACTGAATTCCAGCACTGCATCCTCCATTTGCTGAATATTTTAATAGCTGGGTAGGAAAAGACATTCATCTGATCCTTTTTTGTTAAATGCTGGCAATGATAATTCAAACATCTCTGAATCCCTTCAAATTAATGCCTTGTCTTGGTCTTGTGTTTCTGAATTTACATGGGGATACTGAACATGTTTTGCTTATTTTGAACTTTCCCACCCATGACAAGAAATTAGGAATCACAGTTTGGTTCAAGGACTTCCAGGTCAATTCTCCGTGGCTTGGCAAGAAAAATGAAGTTTTGAACTGAAGCTTACAGGTGAGGAAAACCCATCCATCTTTGAACTTTGGCTGAGTAGAGGTTGGCTGTGTTTCCAACTGCACAACTGTACTTTCAAGACACTTTACCATTGTAGTATTTCTGCTTAAGAACAAAGCAGGAAGTATTAATGAGTTCCTTATGTTTTATATATTGACAACCATCTCTTTTTGCCATTCTGTGTTTGCTCCTGTTCCATTTAAGGTCAGCTTTGGAAAGCATAAATCCAGGGGGCTTGGGAATGGAAATCCCAATTCTTTCTTAAGAAAGTGTTAGTGTTAGCAATCCAATGGGAAAGGGTTGGGCTTTGATTATGTGTTTGCAGCAGCCATCTTGACTCTTAGAGCCCTCATATGGATGCTTCCATATAAATTGATCTAGCCTTGTTTTCAAGTTATCTCAGTGTAACTACCGCTGAATTATATGATATTGGATTCAGATAGAAGGTTGCACTGCTCACTTCTAATCCTGAGAATTAAGTGTGTAATAGATTTCCAAATCAAGCCACTGGGATTTTAAAATGCCTAATTTTGATCAAATGTGAGATGTCTCACAATGAATATAAAACCTCCTGCAAGCTTGATTCCTGGCAATTTCATGGATGTTTCCATGTAGTTTTCTTGCCATCTTCTACTTCTGGAAAATGTTCATGATTTCCCAGCCTACCTTACAGCCTTGGGATTTTCTGGACCTCTCCCATGCAATTAACTAACCAGGTCTTAAATTTGCAAGCTGTTGCCCAGAGAACCTTAACAGGTCCCATGTCAATTTCATCTAAACTGGCTTGCTATGTGTCAGGAACCCTTTGGAGCAATCTGGGAAGCAAAGAATAATAGTTTGTAGCCTCTCCTGCTGAGAGGCAAAGGCTGGAAGAAATTCACCAGAGACCCTTTTCTTCCTGATGTAGAGGAAGTGGTTGCTCTCTAGAAACCACAGAATTGCCAGACTAGTGGGCTCTTTGCAACAACAGATGTTATATCTTTGCTTGTGAGCAGTGGGTTGTTTTCTGGAGTAGTTGCAGAGTTTTCCCCATTAGATTTGGCCCCATGCTTGTTATAATTAAGGTTGTATCCTAATATATTGGTGTTTTCATGTCTCATGGGTGGACAACTTTGGGTAGAGCGGCCAGAAATGATGGAGCATGTAGGAGTTTGCCTCACAGCAAGAGCAATGTGAACTCGGCTATGGCCCAGCTGAATTTACATTCTTGGCTATTTCTCTAATGCTGCCTGAGCCTGTTCACCATTTGCAGAGATTAAAGTGAAACCCTCTGAAAGAGAGAAGGGGATTTATGCATAGGGGGTGTGGGGGGTAGAGGCAGGGAAAGAGAGCACAAAACTGTGATGGAGAAGACTGAGACACATGTTAACTTATTAATGGTGCAATTGCCAAAAATTATCATTGTCTTAAATCATTTTTAACCTCCCCATTCTATACAGATGTTTTAAGGAAATGTTTCATGCTGTTTTCAGAAAATGCTAAATTCCTCAATAGCAAATGTTATAAATAAAAGCAAATAATTTTGTTCTGCCATTGAGGAAATATAGCAATAGCACTTAGAATTATATACTGCTTCATAGTGTTTCACAGCCCTCTCTAAGCGGTTTACAGAGTCAGCATATTGCCCCCAACAATCTGGGCTCTCATTTTACCAACCTCGGAAGGATGGAAGGTTGAGTCAATCTGGAGCCAATCAGGTTCAAACTCCTGGCAGTGGAAGCTATGAACTATATTTCATACTCTAAGACAAGCCTGGAGGCAGGAGTGCAAGATGAAAATAGCTATCTTTGTTTCAAGATGCAAAATGCTAAGGAAATGTGAATCCTTCTGTGAAGAGATCCACATGTGTTACTGCATTGTAGCTGTATGGTTATTTTATTGTGCCTGGAATCACCACTATAGAAAAATAAACAAGCTGCTGGAAGCTATCTTACATGTGGGTTGAAGGAACAGTGGGAAGCTTTATCAAGAAGCCAAAAAAATCTGGGTTTTGTTGGTTGTTTGTTTAGCTGCTTTCTTTCTTTGTATCTTTGTTTGTTTTCAAGCTCATTTTATTTATAGAAAAAGAGGGCACAGCCAGATGGCACTGCTGAAGTACTATTTATCATTCCCTCCACCAGCAAAAAAAGAAAAAAAGATAGCATAAACTTTACAGTCCTGACTGCTGAGTCTTCTATCAATAAGAAGATCTATAAATGGTGTTCTCCTTAGTCTTTTAATGCAGGACAAGTTAAGGAAAGTGATTGGAGCCCAGGTTGTTCTTCCAGTAATTGTTGCCTGGCATTGGGAAAGTCAACCCAATCCCTCTCTCTAGGAATAGGATGAGGTTGGGAAAAAGATGTTTGTTATGGCACATTGACCCAACCATCAAGTAGCCTGCCTAGCAGGAAGTAAGAGTAGAAATGTCAATCAGGCTATTATTGAACATCAGTGTTGTGCAATTCTGAAAAATGATAAACCCATTTCCAGAAATAGCCCAGCTATCAGGATGCAGATGAAGAGAGTTATAGGATGGAGTACCAGGGAACAACTGATTATGAACAAGCCCAATCCTCAGCTGTGCTGCAAGGAAACAGAAGTGCTGTCAGTAAGTCCAGTTATCTTTGTGACTAGCAAAACCATCAAGTAGACAAGGGACAGACATGGAACTCGAAGGAAAATGGTGCTGCCCTCAAAAATAATAAAAGCTATAAACAATACAATATAGCCATGCAAAACTCTTGGCAGAAATAGTGGTGAGCCTGTCATGCACCCAGTTGTGACAAAACCAACAACAGTTCTTTCTTGTTTAAATAGAACTTCTGCCCCACATAGGATAGATGTTATAGCCAGATATTAACTTGAAGACTTTGCAAGAGATTATGAAGCACTGGATAGGGGCATAAAGGAACTGCTGACAAACGGGATGTTTCCTGTCTCCTCCTGGTCACCTGAAGACAGGATAAGAAGCAATGGATGGAAACTAATCAAGGAGAGAACCAACCTAGAACTAAGGGGAAATTTCCTGACAGCCGTTTATCTGAAGTGGTATAGGATCTCCTGCTTGAGTAGATGTTGCACAGAAGACTACCAAGTTCCCTTCCAACTCTGATATTCTGTTAAAGGATGTAGTCCAAAAGGACAAGAACTCAGGATATGAACAATCGACTATATAGATGTGCCAACAGGAGCAATTTAGATTCCATAAACGGGTATGTTTATTAGATAAGAGGCTCCTAGCAAGAGATGGATTACACTTCATATAACCTGGGATGAAAGTTCTTGGAAGATGCCTTAGAGATCTGATCTGGAGAGCTTTAAAGTAAATCCTGCAGAGGAGGAGGAAGGCAAACCAGAAAATAGGGTAATGCTAAATCCAAGGAATGGGTTAGGAAAGGGGATGCAAGTTGTGGACACACTTAATAATAAACACATATGTAAAGGAAAAAAATAATTTATATGGTTGAAGGATTCCAGGGTTTCTGTATAAATGCATAGAGTATGTAGAACAAGCAAGACAAATGCGAAAGTTTAATAAAGGCAGGCAGATATGATTTAGTGAGCATTACTGACATCAGATCAGACAACCCTCATGAGTGGAATTCAAGGATTGAAAGATATAAGTTATTCAAAAGGAACAGGACAGACAAAAAGCAAATACTGTAATGGCATTATGGCACGAAAGAAGTAGAGGTATGTATAGAGATCCAAGAATCTGAGCATGAGGGTTCTGGCATTTGGCTAAGAATACAAGTAAGGGAAAACAACAAAAATGTTCTGGTGGAACTATGCTATAGATTGCCAAGCCAAATGGAAAATCTGAATATCACCCCTCTTGGACCAAATTACAGAAATGTCTAGGAAAGACACAGTAATATTGGGAGAGTCCAACTATATAGAATTTGTTTGGAATTGTCCAGTGTCACAATTTCTCTGGAGATTTCTGAAGCTGGAATGGTAGTACATGGACAGATGACTTTGTAGAGGTTATCAAGCAAAGATGGCCATCCACCAAGTGGAAGATGACTGGCCACAGGAGCTTAAGAGGACTTGTGGGAACTGGACAGATGCCATCTTCCACCATGTCATCAACTAGTTTGCTGAGCAGACATGCTTGATAATATCTATAGTCAAAACTGTGTTGGGAGAAGACATACCATTTAAAGCTATGTTTAGCTACTCCAGTTAAACTTTCTCATTTGTGGGCTGGACACGAGAAGAAGGCACTGTCCTGAAGATGTGGCATAAAAATGGTTACTTTAGCCTATTTCTGCAGGAAATAGGGGACATATGATGTGGTATAACTTCCTTCCCCTTCCCTAAAGGAGACTTGGCTCCTTATACATACGTAAGAAAATC
Organism: Pituophis catenifer annectens; assembly: GCF_029215685.1. Classification (NCBI taxonomy): domain Eukaryota; kingdom Metazoa; phylum Chordata; class Lepidosauria; order Squamata; family Colubridae; genus Pituophis; species Pituophis catenifer. The sequence continues at coordinate 43,479,174 of NW_027256881.1, forward strand.
CACGGAACAATTTTCCAATGTCTACTAAAGTCATCAGAGGGTTTTTCATCTGAAAAAAACAACACAGCTTTACATTGAAAAGGAGGGTGGATCAGTTGGGATTTGAATGATAATAATTCTAGAGCCGTGATGGCGAACCTATGGCACAGATGCCACATGTGGCACGCAGAGCCCTTTCTGTGGGCATGTGAGCCATTCCCCAGCTCAGCTCCACCCCACACGTGTGCACGCCTCCTGTCAGCCAGCTAATTTTTGGGTCTCTGCTGCACATGCACGGGGAGGAGGCTCATGCGGGATACTGCATGCATGCCCAGGGGGGTGGGGGCTTGCACATGCATGCATGGGAGCAGGGGGAGCATGCAGGGGGGTGGGGGTTTCCACATGCATGGATGCTCAGGGGGGTGGGAGGGAGCATGGGGCAGCGACACATCTCCCTGAAGCCCATTTTTGGTCCCAGGAGGCTGCAGGGAGGCCTGCTAGGCACAAAACAGGCTGCGGGGGGGGGGGTCATGTGCACAAGCGCAGGGGGAATGCAGGGGGTCATACGTGCGTGCACAGGGGGAAGGGACATGGGGTCATGTGCACATTGTATTATGGGTGCAGCCGCACAGCACGTTGTTGCGCGCTTGCGCTTTCAGCACATGACAACAAAAAGGTTAATTATCACTGTTCTAGACCAATACAATTCTATAGTTATATATAGTTCTAGAACTGTATGAGCAGTTAACATCAGCCTTCCAACATGATGCCTCCTGAAGAGGGTTAGACTACAGCTCCCAGATTATGAGAAATTGAACACATCTGAGTGTCATTAAGAAAGGAAAATTTGAACTAATTCAAGCTCTGAAGCACCAAATGTTGACTCTTCTTTTCAAGCTTTTGTTAGAATCTGCAGTCTCTTTTGCTACTTTCACCCCAGAATGAGAACTAGAAACCAAACTATAATTTCTGGATTTTTCTAATCTTGCAATGAGATTTTCCACCTCAGGCCCAGTTTATGTCTTTACTTTGCTCTCATGATATGGGATTTTTAGGATGGGTACCACGTTGCCAGGGGTGAAATGCTCCCGGTTCAGACCGGATCACCTGATCCGGTAGCGATGGCAGTGGGTGGTTCAGAGAACTGGTAGCAAAAATCCCTGCCCCTCCCCCCATGCCCAGCTGAGCTGCGCAATCATCAGAGGCTTTTTTTTTTTTAATTTTTAAAAGCATTTTTTTCTACAACCTCTTCAGCTGAAAAAATAAAAATAAAAGTAAAGCTTTTAAAAGTAAAAATAAAAGTCTCTGATGATTGTGCAGCTCAGCTGGGATCGTCAGAGGCATTTAAAAGCATTTTTAACAACCTCTTCAGCCGAAGAGGTTGTAGAAAAAATGGTTTTAAAAGTAAAAAAAAAAGGTGGCCCACCCAGTCACATTACCCCCTACCAAGCCATGCCCACAGAACCGGTAGTAACAAATTTTACATTTCACCACTGCATGTTGCCCTCCTAAAGGAAAGTCAAATTCTTGCAGCTCTGGAGCTGCATGTGGCTCTTTCATCCCTCTGCTATGGCTCCATCGCTGAAAATATGCATCACAACCGTCAATGTGTGACACCCACCGACATGTGATTTATTGAGCTTTTCGACCCCCGGTAGGCCAACCAAGAAAAGTTTCAGAAGAAAACATAACATTTAATTAAACTACATATGCTAGTTTTATGGCCACTCAAGAAATAGTCAGGCATGGAAAGGGTTTTGTGGCTCCCGGTGTTTTCTTTTCTGTGGGAAACAGGTCCAAATGGTTCTTTGAGTGCTTAAGGTTGCTGAACCCTGTTCTAAGGAAAGGGGGGGGGGGAAATTAGGAAAACCAAACTCTCCATTGAATCCCCTCTCCATTTTTACCACAGCCTACTTTTCTTTCTACTTTGTTACCTCCTGTGTTTGAAGCATTCTTCTAGAAATCAGTATGATTGTATCTTTTTGGCTTTTTTCAGAAACCATGCTGTGGCTGTCTCTGTTCTGTTAGTTCCCATGGCCAGCTAGAAGCCTGAGACAGTGCTCAATATGTGCATATTCATCTTCTCCTTTGCTTCCTCCTTGCTCAGTTCTTCTTCCCATTCCAATATTTCAACTATAAATTTTTGGGTCAGAGGATTGGCCTCTTGACCAGTTTCATAGGCTTTGCCCTTTTAAGGGACTAATAATAAGGGAGACAAGAATAGAGGCCAAATATATAGACAGTTGAAGGAGGTGAAAAAAGAAAATCCGAGGCAAAAGCTAACTATGAATATGTTTACTTTCTCTTTATTATTTTAACCAAGGCAACCTCCTGTCATCATTCTTCTGAAATAAATCTCTGTAGTTATTTAAGAAATTGTTTGAATTGGCCACTGACATGATATGGTGTACTTATTTTTACAGTGTGCTCTTTTGTCTCACATGCTAAACCGATCTTGAACCTGCATTGACCTTTGTCCAATGCATAATTTACATGTGGCTGCAAGCATATTGCATTTTTCTCTCAATGAATAGAAAATATTACAAAGTCTATAAGCAACAAAGATGTCATTATTGGACGGAGGGAAGTATTTCAGCCATGGACTAATAACTAGGTCTCATTGTTTTGTAGCTATATTTTTTTAATGATTGGTATTCAGAACCATTACCTTTTCTGCCTTAAATTCTAATTTTGTTGTGTATCACAGAATAAATATAACAATTGAACAACGCAATTGTTTCTCCCCTCCTTGTGATTTGTACTGACATTATTGGGAACAGTAACTTTCTACGTACAAAGTTTGATCACATATAATTTATATTTTATAAATAAACCATTTTTACCATCCCAAGTTCCACTAAAGTTGATATAATTTAGTTGTGTACATGCTCCTTTCTTGAAAAATAGCTCTTCTTGAAACCATCTTTAAGAAAGGCCGATGCAGTCCATCTTCAGAGAAAGAGAACTTAGATAGTTGTGACATTATGTCACGCCCGCTTATATCATGACTTCCACTACCATCAACTTTGAAAAGATTTGAAAGGATTTTATTTTTACACAGTATATATCCCAGTGTGGAGTTTTCAGGTACATTAATAGAAGACATTGTGTGACAGGTTTCATTTTTAGTGAGTTGAACCTTATAGAATAACATTTGGCTATGTACATCTGAGAAGTCTCAAACAGGACCAAGCAGATCACACAACGATGCCCTTGAAGTGATGTCCCGGTGCCTGGAGGCCGTACGGATCTGGATGGGGAGGAACAGGCTCAGGCTCAACCCATCCAAGACCGAGTGGCTGTGGTTTCCGACGTCCCGATATAGTCAGTTGACGCCATCTCTGACTATTGGGGGCGAATCACTGGCCCCCACGGAGAGGGCTCGCAACTTGGGCGTCCTCCTGGATTCACGGCTGTCTTTAGAAGAGCATTTGACGGCCGTGACCGGGAGGATTTTCTATCAGGTTCGCCTGATTCGCCAGTTGCGTCCCTTTCTGGATCGGGACTTGTTACGCACAGTCACTCATGCCCTCGTCACCTCCCGCCTGGACTATTGTAATGCTCTCTACATGGGGCTCCCCTTGAGGAGCACCCGGAGGCTCCAACTGGCGCAGAGTGCGGCCGCGTGGGTGGTAATGGGAGCGTCATGGCGCTCCCATGTGACACCTCTCCTGCGCGAGCTGCACTGGCTCCCGGTGGTCTTCCGGGTGCGCTTCAAGGTTTTGGTTACCACCTTTAAAGCGCTCCATGGCTTAGGACCTGGTTATTTACGGGACCGCCTACTACCACCAATAGCCTCCCAATAGCCTCCCACCGGCCAGTACGCTCTCATAGAGAGGGACTCCTCTGGGTGCCGTCAGCCAAACAATGTCGGCTGGTGACCCCTAGGGGGAGAGCCTTCTCTGTGGGGGCACCTACCGTCTGGAATGAGCTCCCCCCAGAGATACGGAGGATCCCGGATCTGTGCACCTTCCGCCGCGCTGTGAAAACTCTTTTATTCCATCAAGCAGGCTTGGCCTAATCTCCTCCCTCTTTTAATATATAAATTTTAAATCTGTTCTTAAATTATTGGGGTGTTTTAATTTGTCTGGGCCAAAAAATGATTTAATTCGATTTTAACTGGTTTTTTAAATTTTTGTATTTATGTATCTTATTGCTTCGCTGTTCACCGCCCTGAGTCCTTCGGGAGTAGGGCGGTATACAAATCAAATAAAACATAAACAAACATAAACATAAACATTGCCTCCTGATGGTCAATATACTTGGAACAAATGGCTTTCATTCTCCCATTGAATGATTTAGTAAACAATACTCCATGGGGCCTAACGTTCCATGAGAATTTAATGGAATTTCATGAGAGAATATGGGCAAAAAAGAAACAGTTCACTCAAACACAATCAATTTTCTATTACTAGATAGCTTTGCTTCTTAATTAGAGATTCTGCTGTCTTTCTATTTGTCATCTATTTACTTTTTGATTAGGTTCTTCGGCCTGAAAATTTTTCAAAACCTCTGATTTAATAGATTGACAATGTCATGCTGAAAGCATCTGAAGTCTGCAGATAGTGAAGAAATGTGGTGAAATTGCAGTTGAGTTTAAAAGTAAATTGGGAATTATTTGTACAGGCAAGGCTGGTGCTATGGAAGTGTTTGGTGTTTTTAACTGTTTAGGATCTGCTGCTTAATATGTAAAAGAAACACCAACAATTTCTTAACACTTTTTAGGAAGGTTTTCCTACCTCAAAAAATATATCTTCTCAGAGATTGCCTGGACAAGCTCCTGCAGTTTTGTTGCCAAGCTTTTTCAGAAGTGGTTTGCCATCGCCTACTTTCCAGGGCTTGAGAGAGGGTAATTGACTCAAGATCAACTAGTTTGTGTTGTTCCTAAAACAGAACTAGAATCCACAATCTCCTGGTTTCTAGTCTGATATTTTAACCACTATACCAGGCTGAATCTCTTACCTCCCTTAAGGATCAAAAACCCAGCTATTAGCCAGTTCTATGAAGCATAATAATTGTCATAGAAAGGATATGTCCACCCAGCGCACTCTCGTCCAAAGTCATCAACAATTTAGAAGGAAAGGAATGACCTAAAAATATTCTGTTGTTTGTGAATGTAATAAACTGTTCATTCATTCATATGAATATTATTTCAAGAGGAATTTAAACTAGATACACATTTCGTATTACACTTCCATCCAGTTAAAACCAAGTCAGACAAATATGGCTCTGTGTCTTTTGCCAGTTAAAGGTTTTTCACATTTGTATATATAGGTTTCCCTAATTTCTTAGAAATAAAAAGAAGCAAAATAGAGTTGATTTATTTATTTGCCTGATTAAATTGATGGCAGCAATATAACAGGAATTGCTGCCATCCTCATTATAGGAACTTGTATTGTGACTTATCTAAAGTAATGTTTCTCAACCTTGATAAGTTTAAGTTGTGTGGACGTCAACTCTCAGAATTCCCGTCATCATGGCTGACTGGGGAATTCTTGGAGTTGAAGTCCACATAGCTTAAAGTTGTCAAGATTGAGAAACACTACTCTAGAGTATTCAAAAAATTAAGATCTAGACCTGGCTTGTGATATGTTGCACTCTGAAATAAAGAACAACTTGTGTCATTCCTCCTTTATGTTATTGGCAATGGAATAGTGTTCAAAAATAGCTTAGGATTTATAGGGCTAATACACAGCTGTGTATTTTAACAAATGTGCGTGTTTTAAAATTTTATCTGGGATAATATGGTTAATAGCTACTGATAGGTAGTACAGCTGGCCATGAATGTTAAGGTTGAAGATTACTTACCTGTTATACTCAACAGAACTCACAGTTACACACAGTAGGATTTATAATGTCTCTGAAACAAACTACATGGTTTTACACTGTTAGACCAACTCCTCACAATACTGCAGAATGTTCCATTTTGCAGTCTAACTTTCATCAGGTCTAGTTCCTTTTTGAATACTCTCACACTCGCTTGGAATAAACTTTACAGACCTAACAAACGGAGTCAAAAATTTGCCCAAAGATTTCAAAAGGATACTATGTAGGGGGCTTCTTTGGCAAGCATGCAAGATCAAAAAGAGTTTTTAAACATTACATTTTCAGCATATGTCATAATAAGTCATTTGATGGATGCCAGATCCAAATTTCCAACCACATGTTTGACTCCTCAAAGCTAAAAGCAAAACAAAAAACCCCAAACCCTGAACATACTTTATAAATACCTTCGGAAATCTGAAATACCTTTTGGGAGGAAAGAGACAGAACATTATCCCTTGGGCTGAAATTTTTGCATGACAACTTTCAACCAAGGGGAAGCGCTACTTACATTATAGCCGAGTAATAAACTCCATAGACAGCAGGCATGGAAAAAGAAATGGCTCTTTAAAGGAGAGACTGGCATAGAATAAGATAAAACTGTTTTTGCAAATGAAAAGGAAAAAAACTACCCTGAAATGACAGCAACACATGAAGGCATAGCCTTTGCCTAATCTTTACTTTTCTTTCGTAGCAGGACTTGCTATTGTGTTTTAGAAGGAATGTCATATATCTCTACAAAATGAAACAAAACAAACTGGATCTTCTTCCTTTGAAACCCATTTGGAAACTACAGCTGGGGCAAACAGTGACAGCCAAGGCAAGAATGGGTATTTCTCAATGTACTCAAGTGACCTCAATGCTTGATTACCAGTCTGCCTCCAGGTGCAATTCAAGGTGCTGGTTATTATCTTTGAGTCCTGCATGAGTTCAGAGTGGGCTATCTACTAGACTGCCTTCTTCCACGTTTTTGTATCTCTATAAGGAATAGAAGGATCCTGTCTATACCACCTGATTGGTCCTCAATAATTGTTGAGTGCCACACCTCTACTTTGCCACTCCCTCCCCATTGGAAGTCTTATCTTCTGGGCTTCAGAAGATCAATTAGGACTTGGCTATTCCATAAAGCAGGAGTCCCCAACCCCCAGTCCATTGCCTGGGCTATGCAAGAGGTTGACCATGTAAGTGATGGACACACAAGTGGCGGGCCAGCGCACCATCCCCTCTCCTTCCCATTGCTGCCAGTCCACAGAGTTGGAAAGGTTGGGAACTGCTGCCATAAAGTATAGGAAGAGAATAGGTTATAATATAAGCTTTGAATTTGGTGGATGCATGTTTTTCAATGTTTTTCCCCTTAGTGTACAACTCTAATATTGTATTTGGTTTATTTGATGTGTGCATAACGTATTTCTAAGGGGTTTGTTCTTTTTGTTTTTTGGTGGGTTGTTGTTGTTTTTTGAAGGGAGACTTCATGATATTTTTGTTAGTTGCTCAAAGACTTCAGGAAGTGGCACCGTATAAGCAAACTAAATAAGTAAGGTTGCAAAAACACTAACATGCTAAAAAAATGGGTTCTTGGTATTATGATTAAGGTATCAGACTAGAAACCAAGAGGTGGTGAGGCAATGGCAAACCATTTCTGCAAATGTCACCAAGAAAACATCAGGGACTTGTCCTGGTAGTCTCTGAGAATCAGGCACAATTGATTGAATGAAAGAAAAGAAAAAGTTGCAAACATACTTACAGGCTAAAAATTGCAATGCCCATCTGACAGACAGACATTCTTATTTGCTTCTGCTCAAAATACATACATTGGTTTCAGACAACAGCAGTTCCGCATAGAACAGCATGAATGGTGAATCATAATGCTTACATAAATCTTTGCAATTATTTCAAAAATTCCAGAAGTATGAGATGCTGACTTAATTATGGAGTTGTTGATTTCTTCAAAAAATATTTATGTTAACTTTTGGAAATCTTCCAGTATTTTTTTCAAAACTAAATAAGAATTAGGCCTGTGCAGATCTTTTGACAAGGTGCCTCCCAGGAAGATTTGCACAGGCCTTGGGAAGATATTTTAAATAGCTCATTTTAACAATGCCTTTGCATGATTCAAAGAAAAAATAGTATTATTTCTGGAGCAAAAGTAGACAACTCCTTGCCATCATCCCAGCTTTTCACCATGCAAGATACCGGTAGTTTATCAACATTTGGGGGACTGTGAGCTGCTCACTCTTATTCTAGAGAAAACTGTTGATATAAAAAAGTTGAACTACAATTTCAAGAATCCTGAATCAATATTCCATCTGGAGAACAATCACATTGTGTTGTAAGACCAGCAATTTATATTGTGTTCCAAATAGCATGAGTCTTTGTGTTAATTCAAAGAATAAAAAGAAACAAGACAAGTATCTTTCAATAATATTTCAAATTCTCTAAAGCACTAGTACTACATCTTTTCACAGTTATAAGCAGCTAATAGAGGATTTAACATAAAGCATGTCCCATGGTGACATTAATTTTGCAACAGCAGATTTCTTCTTTTATTTTATTATCATTGCATGCAAGAACAAATGAGTAATAAAAGTGAACAAGCTTCGCAGTTTAAATGCAACAAGCAGACTCCAAATGGAAAGGCAGGAAAGCTATAACTCTCAGAGCTGCCTTCATAGCTTTGCCAGTCTTTGGACATGAATAAAAATACCATAAGGCACTCCATATCATCATTGTGAGATTTTTGGGAAAGTAGATGAACCAATTGACATATCCTCTTGATATGAGGAGACAAAGAAAAGTTTACCTCTGGCTTTGGCTGGTGGACACATAGAGCCAGAGACTGTTGAAAAATATCTCATCCTGCCTTCTGGAGAAGCTTGCCATAACATAAATGTTACCCCCATTTCTTTGGTTTATCATGAGAAAGAGAGATCATTACTTTTTATTTCAAGCTAAACCAAGAATCAGAACTGCGAGAATGGAAAATGAGAAAAAAGTGGAAATATATTGTCTGTTCCAAAATACATTCACACGCATTATTAGCTTGGATGGGGGTAGGTAGGATATTCATCAGAAAACTGCTTCAGGGAGAGACCAGAAAAATTTTCCAGCAGTATCACTATCTTCAGTACCACCAGCAGCATTGACATATTGCCACTCCCTCCCTACACTTGGCAATGAATCATTTAAGATGTGTTATTTTTCTCTAGATAGAATCACAGTGAATACATTGCCTGTTTAAACTGCTAGAAGGTGCTATGTATCAGTGAATCAATCCATCAAAAACATAGATAAAGCATTTCCAGAATTCAGCCTCATTCCTTCTGGTGTGGGAAGAGGGGAGGAATCACATGCAACACAGAATGAAATCACAAACCCAGTGAAATGAACCGTTCAATGTGAATACCGCTCTCAACGGATGAAGTATTAATTAATTGGTTTCTATCTCTAACAGGGTACAGAGATATATTGCAACAATACTGAGTATTAACATTTAACAATATTTTTTTTCTTTGACACGCCTCGATCTTTTTAAGATGCTTGTGCATCTTTGGTGCACAAGCAAAATTGTGTATTGGCCCTTGTTTTGTCATGAAAATATATTTTAAATAGGAAAACAATCAATATATAAATTACTGGAGTCACCCACGGTCTGCCCTAGCACTGATCAATTCAGGATGATGGGAGACAATCTCTTACCAAAGCTAATTCCTGAATGACTTTGAGTTAACTCTAGTCCTAATGTATAAAATAGTCTTCAGAGATGACTGAACATCTGCAAAACAGCCAGTCATTATCCTCACTCCCTTTGCAAGCTTTCTGCTACTGTGGATCCAATCTAATTATCCCTTGAATTCCAAAGAAGTAGCCTCCAGAGATGCATTCAGCTGCCTGCTTTTCAAAATATCCTGGTTCTTCCCACACTTGCACTCATGGTTGCCTTTTGTGTTGCCTTTTGTGCTTCATGAACCAGCTAATTATACTTGAGATGAGTTGCTGGTCCCACATCACAACATATGGCACAAGACCAGCATGCTTCATGTAATCTACTTTGCAATAATGGTCTTTCATTATGCTTTTGCATTTAGGTATGTTCCAGGCAAAATCTTACTGCACAGTTGGAATGATTTATTTCCAAAGCATGTCATATTTTTCTAACAGGGTCATTAAATAATAATAATAAAGCCGTTTGGGAAAGTAATTTGTGGAAATAGACTCTATAGAGCACATAATTAATAAGTAGACCTTTTCAGCAGTTCATGGAAGTAACATCTAGGCAAATATCTGATATTATCATCTTTCTCTTTGAATATCATTAAGTTCCATTAATTAATTATTCCAGTTATCTGCAAAATAAGGTGTTCCTTTTGGAAATGTGATTAATTCATCATATCTGAAGCAGTGGTGAAATCCAAATTTTTTTACTACCGGTTCTGTGAGCATGGCTTGGTGGGCGTAGTTGGCTTGGTGGGCGTGGCAGGGGAAGGATACTGCAAAATCTCCACTCCCACCCCACTCCAGGGGAAGGATACTGCAAAATCCCCATTCCCTCCCCACTTCTGGGGGAAGGATACTGCAAAATCTCCATTCCCACCATACTCTGGGGCCAGCCAGAGGTGGTATTTGCTGCTTCTCTGAACTACTCAATTTCCGCTACCGGTTCTCCAAACTGCTCAAAATGTCTGCTACCGGTTCTCCAGAACCTGTCAGAACCTGCTGAATTTCACCCCTGATCTGGCGGGATACTACAGATTGGAAAAGAGCATGATAGCTCTGATAATAATGGCAAACATCTAGCCCTCAACACAGAGCATTGAGCTAGCAGCAAAGATTCTCACAAATATTAATTAATTCTCAGCAAACCAAGTAGTCCCAAAAGATAACTGGTAGCCAAGAAATAAGTTCATACTACTACATGGTTCGAAGGGTACTGATGGTTTTAACGTAAGTTTTCCACCACCACCACAATTACTACCCCTTTGAGAATTTTTCTAAAACCTCTTCAAAGATTTTTGAGCTTACATGGCAATTGCTGACGCAGCTACTGCTAAGCCAAAAAGACTCTTGATCAAAATATAAACAGTAAGGTTTTATTTGTTTACATATGACTATTGCCTTGGCCTTGGCAGAGCCCAGCCCTCTCCTGGCAACATACACATGGGAAGAAAGCAGAGTTCTCAGTGGCAAATTATCAAGATGGAACTTGTAGCAGTCTAGGAGAACTTGTAGTTTGCAGGAGAAGTGGAAGTAAAATCCATCTCTGCATGTTAAATGGGTCTTCCCCAATGTAAGGTCCTCCTGAACTGTTGTCATTCAAATTCCTTTGGTTCCCAATCAGCATTCATCACTGGCTGTAATGGATGGAGACTTTATGGGAAGGAAAGCTGAATTAAATATGACTCTCTTAAGCAAATGTTGTAGTTAAAATGTATCCAGCCCCCACCCACACCACCAGCAGACAATCCAGGAAGTTAGTTATGCCATTATCGATTTAGCAGCCACAATCAAGGCCAATAATTCTTGAACTTTTGTTTTTTTTCCTATACTTTGTTTAATCTTCTACAAAGGTTTCCAGAGAACATCACTAGCACTCATTTCCTCTCAAAATCTCACAGGAAATGAGAAATGTATATAATTCAGTTTTCTTTCCATGGCTTATAGCAACAGATATATGAGCACACACATTAAAAAGTGTTTGATAATATAAATCCATGTCTCAAACAGCTGTAAAAGTAGTGTAATGCCTATAGACCTTCATCATTTTCACTTCATAGAGCAGTTTATAGCTACATGACATCAGATTTGATTGGGAGCCATGTGGAGTTGGCTAGAAGATGAGCAATTTTACAAATGTTTTAAATAAATTTATCTTATGCCTTATCATCCCATTCAAATTAATGGAAAAGAAGTTGCTTTCAAATATATTTCTGAGTGGGATGTAAGGTTTTTTAAACTGTCTTAGTTTTAAAGAGGACGAGGGCATATTTATAGCAACAATATTTTTATTGTCTCATTATTTCTCCAATGGTTTGCAGTTACCCTGGCTTTCTTAATAGAAAGATGTACCCGAACTAACAATAACTACAGGTTTCCCCACCATCTTGCCAAAACAGTAGATCAGAATTCAGATGTAAACAGAACTGGTCACACTTTTGAATGATCTCTGGTTTAGGCGCGATGGCAGTTATGCATCTATCCCAAAGATGCTTTTTCAGGAGGCAACTGGACTTTCTTGTTTTTTGTTTTGAAGATGTTTCGCTTCTCATTCAAGAAGCTTCTCCAGCTCTGGCTGGATGGTGGGGAATGGAAGGATTTATATTCCTTGCAGACAGCTGGTCATTTGCATTCTTTTAGGCAGCTGTTGAGACCACTTGGAGACCCCTCAGGGTCACATGAGTAGTGCAAATGGATGTGGAGACTTCTTGGTTGCAGGATGTTTTCTGCCCTGTATCCCTTCATTGTGGGAGACAGATTCCAATGAATATTTTGGGGAGAAATATCCTATCAGTTAGAATAGTAGTATATCAGTTAATATGAATGTCAATGTTGTTTTATTGTAATTTAATTGTTTGTTTAATTGTCTGAGCTTCTGCCAGAAAATGCAGAATAAATGAATGAGCATAATCCTGGTTCTCTCAAGCTACTATCATCAAAGTAAAGAGAGGGAGACGTCACTGTAACATCTGTAGAGAACTATCTTCCCTCATTTTGAAGGAGAAAACTTCCAAAAACTTCTATTTCTCTCTGTTTGCATTTGTTGATAATAATGAAAATAGAGGATTGTTTTCCTTTGAAAAGTCATATTTTCCTATGGATCACAATAAAGATTTGCTGCTACCTCCCCTAAATTCCCTCTGGGGGAACTACAAACAATTCAGGCAGTTAATTCCTACAGCTCAATAAATTAGTATTTCAGTCTATTCTTATACTATTCCGTTATAACTATTTACCACTTTGCTTCCAGTTATGTAAACTACCTAATGACATCTTCTCATGTGGAAACACAACAGAATGCTTTCCCATAAACTTCAGTCTCATTCAGTCTCATTTTCTCTTCCCTCAGAGCTTATATAGTCTCACAATTGGCCAAGATATTGCTATCTAACAGTAAGAGGTTTCATCAAACTGCGGTACTCATTAGGTCAAACATACCATGGAGAGTACATAAACATTGATACTTAAGCAGAGTTGCCCATGCAAAATAACAATTCATTTGAGTAAGAAATATGAAAAATTATATGTTCCTATAAGAATGATAAAATGAGACAAAGTCTCAAATGCACTTGCTTGTAAACCTTTTGGTAGAGTTTTGTAATTAAATCTTTAGAATATTAAGCACATAAGGTTGTCTTTGGTTGTGTCAGTGGCCCCAACAAATTAATTACTAAGGTTTCTGAGACTTTTACTAGATACAGCATAATGATTACTATATACATGTAAAAACCATGGGCCTCTACAAGCTATTAGAGACAATCATACTTGGAATATCATATTTTATGGATCACAATAGGATAGGTGTTGCATTCAAAGGTAAAATTTGTAATGAAGTCTGTTCTGAAAAAAAACTTTAATAAATTTTTGCAAAATATTAAAATGAAGAGAGATTTACTAGACACTGCATATATAGATTGTTGAAAAACTTTTGAAAAAAAATCATCACCAGTCAAATTTAGCATCAGGATATAGGTTAAAATGCTATATATTCAGTCATCTTTAACTTGCTACTCAGTGATCTGGAGTTAGGAATGTTATTGTTTTTGTTCAATTGGTAAGTCATGTCCTCATTGAGTTAGGAATAGGAATTATTAAATTACTCAGGTGATAAAACAGAGAATGATGGACTATTTGAGTAAGTTCTTCAATTTGGATGAATAGGAAAGAGTATAGCAAGTATACTTTGATATAAGCATAAGTAAAACAAAAGATAATGGGCAAAAATTCCTAACTTTATATGCACACTGATGAGAACTGAACTGACAATGATATCCCATGAAAGAGATTGTATTGTAACAACTAGAAAGAAGGGAAATCTGCTTCTTGCTCTGACATATATTATTTGATACATGTTATTTGAATAAAATAATAATGAGAAGTATTCAAACATCATGTTTGTTGAGTAGGACAAGCAAATAAAGTGCATAGCACAATGAACAAACACTGCAAGATTCTTGACCACATCCATGGTTTATTATATTGCTTGTAGATTATAGTAATCTTTCTGGTCATAAATGGTTCAAGTCTGATAATCAGGCATAAAATTGTACATTAGTAGTGTAGAGTTATGTCCAGAAAAACGCATATGATGTCCTTGGCAACTTAATAAACTCAGTAAACAAAAGAAATAGCATGGTGAAGTAGCATTGAATGTAAACTCAACAACCACTTTGTGAATCAGATAACTTCCTTCTAGCATAGATCAATTAGAAGCAAACTCACTTCAAGCAGGTGCTTATCAATAATAAGCCAGGGATGGGTTGATAACAAAGCAAGAAACTTGTGACTCCTGTAAATATTTATGAATTCACAAAGCAGACTGCAATAGCTGTACATGATCAAAGGGACATTAAAGGTAATGATTAACTGCACCCAAAATCATTAAGTGAGTAGCTGGTTACATGTGGTACTAAGACACACTAATGGTCATTTAAACTAAGAAAGATACACGGAGTCCTAGAGTACGTGAATTGAACTTTTCTCCACTGTATCATAATAGCCAATCGAAGTACGGGCAGTTCTCAAGCTCTTATCACAAAGGAACACAGTAAGAAGTGGTGATAAAGAAGGTTGTTTTGAACACTACAACTTTCTGATCTAGTAAATATAGAGAGAAAACACTTTCAAATAATGTTCTTTCTTTCATTATCTTATATGCCAATTCTAACATCTCTGGATCTCTTTGTGATGTGGTAATTTTCTGCATTCTTGGACTACATATATTGGGTTTTGTAGACTGTATTTGAATGTTGTATTTCTACATTCAAATACAGTCTACAAAACCCAATATATGTAGTCCAGGAATGTAATTAATGGCATCATCCAGAGTTGTTGGCAGTAAGGGAGAAAGAAAAAAAGTGAGAATGAGGGAAATGTACCACATGATTTGTTTTGATCTTGTCCCATAGTTGAATTAGTCATTCTCTTTTCTAGATATCTAATGGTTACAAGCAGCCTCCTCATACTATGACCTGATCCTGAAGAGAGAAACTTATGTCTACACATGATAAAAATATATGGGAAATAAAAGGCAAAAATCAACTATTTTCAGTTCCTGTATTCAAGCAATCATTTGGTCATCAAATTATATTTTAGATTTTAGGTCTATTTTCAGCAGAGAAATAGATTTGGGGAAAGAAAGAGAAAACCAAAAATAACTTGTTTTCTTGTCTGTCTCTTTTTTTTCCTTGTCAGTTCCAGGACCTTCACATGTTCCAATACAGAGAGGAAAAAAACCTGCGGATGGGTGTAAAAATCAGCTATGATTGACAGCACAGGTTTTTTTTTAATTTGATTTATATGCCGCCCTTCTCCAGAGACTCAGGGCGGCTTACAATGTGCTAAGCAATAGCCTTCATCCTTTTGTATATTTATACAAAGTCAGCTTATTGCCCCCACAACTGGGTCCTCAATTTACCTACCTTAGAAAGGATGGAAGGCTGAGTCAACCTTGAGCCTGGCGAGATTCGAACCTGCAGTAATTACAGGCAGCTGGTCTTAATAACAGGGTGCTTTAGACCACTGTACTACCAAGGCTCTACCAAGGTTTGCTGACCAAGCAGTTGACGTGCTTGGTCGGCAAACTTTCCACTACTCCAACCCACCAAAGAACAAATAATATAATACTGAAGCTACTATTGTATTGGGCAGTCACCCAAATATTTATCCACTCTCATTTCTTTTTCATCCAATTAGGAAGGCTCCTTCTTAAGAGTTTTATAATCTCTGCAAAAGGATTTATAAATGGAAAAGATTGGTGCAGCTGTCTATCATTCATATCTTGATCACACAGTGGAATGCTCACAGTTCAGAAATGTTTAGATCTCTGCATGTACTGACAAGATGGCTAATTGACTGTTATGTCAGGGAAATGCAATCATCAATGTCTTTCACAGGAAAAGGACAATACCATACCAAAGTACTTATTAACTGGAAGGGAGAATATTTTCAGTGAGATTACTGGAGGTTCTGTAAAAAAAAAAAAATCAAGTAGAGGTGCTAACTATGTAAAAAGAAATGGCATAATGAATAGAGCTTTAATTCATGTTAGTGAGCTGACACCTGACCAAACAAAGGTGGAGCCATATAGCAGTTACCTTAACATGCTAAAACAGATGCTTTTCAAAATGCCAGCATCTAGTATGTCAGAATATTGAACCACAGAATATAAAGAAACAAGAAAGCCACAGACTAAGCTTTCAATGAGTCTGAAACTCAGTTGCTGGGCCTATAGAGCTCATTCCTTACAGCAAGGTTAGGGAAACTGCAGTTCATCAAATGTTGCTGAATGACAACTCCCACTATCCCCATCTAGGGCTGCTGGGAGTTGTCCTTCAGCAACATCTGGAGGCCCATCCCAAGAGGAGGAACAATGGATCATGTGTTTGGCATTCCTTTTTTATTTTTTGTAGCATAATTTCACCTTTCCCATCAAACATACCAGATAGTACAAGCCTTGCATTTCTTGAACAGTACCACAAAATTGCTCGCATTTTATAAAGCCATTGATTGATGACAGATGACATGATCTACAACATGGAACTTTCCCAAGAAACAAATTGAAGATTATATTATTGATATAATTATCTGATTTGATGAACCACCAAACTATCAAAATCTCTCAGCAGTTTACAAAAAAATATAATTAAAAAGTACTGCTAGATATTAAAAAAAAAAAGAAATCTGGATCAAATCATAGGTCCTGATTTAGTTGCACTCATTGATGCCAATCAGCAAAATCAATGATGGAGATGATGATGATGATGATGATGATGATGATGATGATGATGATGATAATAATAATAATAATAATAATAATAATAATAATAATAATAATTTAATAATAATAAAACTGCATGAAGGCAAAAATTCAACATGTTACCACCAACAGCAAATGCCGCCTCTGCAATGAGAAAGATGAGACAGACGACCACCTGATCAGTGGATGCAGCAAAATTTCACAAACTGACTAACTACAATGCCATGACCATGTTGCTAAGATCATTCACTGGAAATTGTGCCAGAAGTTTGGATTTGAGTACAGCAAAAACCACTGGGTGTCAATTGTGATCTCTTTCAACGCTGACACTGGGAACATCAGGTTGAGAAAGTTTTAGAGAATGATTAATTCAAGATCTTGTGGGACTTTAGGATTCAGACTGACAGGCACTTGGTCCACAACACACCTGACATAACAATAGTTGAAAAGAAAAAAGTATGGTTCATTGACATTGCAATACCTGGTGATGCACGGATTGAAGATAAGCAGCAAGAAAAAATCATAAAGTACCGGGACTTGCAAATTGAAGTTGAGCGACTGTGGAAAAAGAAATCGTGTGTTGTCCCGATTGTAATTGGAGCCCTTGGAGCAATACCCAAAGGGCTACCCCACTATTTAGAAATTCTAAATTTGCCGGGCTTGAACATTTTGACTCTACAAAAAACCACCTTACTCAGAACAGCTTACATCCTCCGACGATACCTTAACAGTTCCTAGGTCCTTGGTTAGGACTCGAGCTGCTGAGTTATTAACCAGCCTCAAAGGCTGTGAATCTCACTAAAGATTAAATAATAATAATAATAATAATAATAATAATAATAATAATAATAATAATAATAATAATAATAATAATAATTTTATTTATATACCGCCCTTCTCCCGAAGGACTCAGGGTGGTGTACAGCCTATTAAAAGCACAAAGACAAACAACAATTAAAATTATTTAAAATTATTAAATAATTTTGGCTCAATATTAAAACCCCCCAAAATTTAAAACATCCAATTTAAAATCATTACATTGATAGCCTGGCCTGGCGGAACAGGCCGGGCTATCAGGTCTTAAGGGCACAGCGAAATACCTTGAGGTCGGAGATCTTACGCATTTCCGGGGGCAGTTCATTCCACAGGGCTGGGGCTCCCACAGAGAAGGCCCTCCCCCTGAGTGTCGCCAGCCGACATAACTTGGCTGATGGCACCCTGAGGAGACCCTCTCTGTGGGAGCGAACTGGCCAGTGGGAGGCTACTGGTGGCAGAAGTCGGTCTTGAAGGTACCCGGATCCTATGCCATGGAGCGCTTTAAAAGTGGTAACCAACACCTTGAATCGCACCCGGGGAAGGTAAGCATTTCTAAAATAACGTATGAGCCAAGAATGTAAAATACCGATACCAAGATTGTAAAATACCGATCAAAGATATTAATATCATAGATTAACAGCTAGCAAGGGGTTATAAATTGAAATCGTGTTTGAGGCAGTGTGGTTGAGATGCCTCTTTTTTCACACTTCTACTGGTGGTAAACATAACTCCATGTTTGTCTAGATAATATTTATAACAACTGGAACAAACTGTCCTATCCATTTAACCATGAGTAAAACATGCCACACGTCAATGCCTTAAACTTTTCAGTATGTCAGCACTGGCTTTTCAAAAGCCATCTCTTCCTTGCAACAAAGTGAAGTGAACTCAGAAGGCCACAAATTTATAATTATTAACAGGCTTATCATCCTGTTCCTTGCTAGGATGACAAGAGAGATGAGGACAGTCTATGTGAGTCATCTCTGTTGTAAGTCTTCAGCACTAAAATGGAGTAATGTCAGGGGTGAAATCTAGCAGGTTTTGACAGGTTCTGGAGAGCCAGCAGTGGAAATTTTGAGTAGTTCAGAGAACCGGTAGTGGAAATTTTGAGTAATTCGGAGAACCGGTAAATATCACCTCTGGCTGGCCCCAGAATGGGGTGGGAATGGTGATTTTGCAGTATCCTTCCCCTGGAGTGGGGTGGGAATGGAGATTTTGCAGTATGATTCCCCTGCCACGCCCACCAAGCCATGCCCACCAAGCCACACCATGCACACAAAGCCACACCCTCAGAACGGGTAATAAAAAAATTTGAATTTCACCACTGAGAAATGTATATTTAATTGTTCAAAATGGTGTTTCTTTGAACAGCTCCTCTTCATTCTCAGCTCTTTCCCCAATCATTTCCATTCCTTCCTGACATTACTTCAATATTCTGTTTCTGTTGTTTGAGAAAGCTGTTAAATGAATGCATAAGTTCTACCAATGGCAACCTTGAGAAAGGAAGATTGCAGTCAAGCCAACACCCACATTAGCAATGTAGTGCATGGGCTGCAGAAAGCATTCCCAACTTTGTTGATTCAGATGTTTTAAAACTCTGGGCACACATGGAAGTCCAAACCATTTGGAGGACACAAGATGTAGGGCAGGGGGAGCTGAATTGTAAACTCTTACTGTTATCTCTCAACCTTTCTAATTTATTCAGGTTATTCCTTCCAATATGCATGGTGCAACAAATCTTTTCAATGAGTGTTTTGCAGATCATCTTTTAGCTGATCTTGAAAAAAATCAGGCTTGTACTGGGAGATCACCAGGAAATTCCAAGGAAGGGATGAAAAGTTTAAAAATATACCACCACCCCCCAAAAAAATTGCAAACTATTTCCTTATTGCTGCCAACAAATAAAGAATTCCCAGGTGTCAAGTTTAAATAGAATGATTTTCAATCCTTCCTTCCTTCTTTCCTTCCTTCCTTCCTTTCTTCAAAAATTGATTTTAGTTTGTTGAAAGAAATACTGGAATGATTACACATTTTAAAAAATAATTGATTTCTATAAAATGTAAATACTCGTGATCACTATTTGTTATCGCTGTGGGTTGAAGGAAAATATTTCACAAGGTATTGTTAAATGAGGCAAAAAAAATTGATATACAATATGAAATAAACTTCCTGGAAGTAAACTGCTACAGAACCCTAATGTAACGATGAGCATTCAAATTTATTCCCTATAGAAGTTTAATATGCTGGAGAAAACATTAGGTAAATTGTTTCTTCTTAACAGATTACATTATCAAGCTCAGTCCAGCTACTGTGATTATGACTTTATGTTATAATATAAATTATTCTGCAGGATAGCTATAGGGTTAGAAATTCTGCAAGTGGCAACCAGAAGGACTTTGGAGAGCATCATTTTGCTTTGTGGAAGGCTATGTGTCTAGATTCTAGCAACAAAAAGAACAGTGTTATTTTAAGTCACAGACTGACTTCATTTAGCCAATTATATTTATGGCCATTAGGTGGCTTATCACTAAAATGGTGATTGTTGTAACCTGTGTGTCTCAGTGGTGTCCTCTGACTCTCTCCCCTCCCTCTTCCCCTCTCTCTCTCTCTCTCTCTCTCTCTCTCTCTCTCTCTCTCTCTCTCTCTCACACACACACACACACACACACACACACACACACACACACACTCTATACTGTAGTTAAACATTCCCATTCAAGCCAGCAAACAGTAACAGGCATTATGTTTGGGTGAAACATACTCTGTCATGAACTTCCAAGCATGGACAGGTTGGTTCATTAGATAAGTGGCTGTGACCCATATCACACTGTGAAGAGAGAGAAAAAAGAGCTCCATTTTAAAGTTAAACAATAAGGTCAACATCTTATTACCCAACAATGTCTTACAAACCTTAACAGAAACAGGCTGTAGAAAGTAAACAACTACAGAGGCAAGGCTCTGCTTGGTTAGCCCAAGTCTTGAATCTGAACTTGTCAGCTATGGAAATTTCCATCCTCTTTTATTTGGCAGCATCTGTTCTAGAAAAACAGCATCAATCATAAGTATTACCCCATAGGTCATAGCATAAGATTGTTTCATTCCACTTTTGCCCTAGGGCAATTGGGCCTTGACTGAATAATTGTTGTTCTGTTACTTTAATTGAAGCTCTCTCTTGTTTCCAATTTTTGGAGGGTGGGGAAGATTGGTGGGGGGAAATATATTTCCAAGTGCTTCACCACCATGGAATGGCAGTTATAATCAAACTGCAGTTCCCAGATCAAGATAACATACCTGGGCACACAAACACCATGTTGATAAGCTGAGAAGGAACTCCTAAAAGCCGGTTTAACTTTTTTTTCAAACACTTGGCAAGAAACTTCTCATTTCCTAATCCAGTTTCAAAACTGAGCCCAAAGCAATTCTCTCAACAATATTTACCTGCTGTTTTCGCTGAACAATATTGGGGTAAATGGATTAGTCCCTTTAACAAGGTTGGTCAGAAAATGAGCATGTCATGTCAACCAGTTAAGGAGAAACCTTTTGCATTAGAATAGAATAGAATAACAGAGATGGAAGGGACCTTGGAGGTCTTCTAGTCCAACCCCCTGCCCAGGCAGGAAACCCTACACCACTTCAGACAAATGATTATCCAACATCTTCTGAAAAATTTCCAGTGTTGGAGCATTCACAACTTCTGCAGGCAAGTTGTTCCACTTATTAATTGTTCTGTCAGGAAATTTCTCCTTAGTTCTAAATTGCTCTCCTTGATCCTTCCACCCATTGCTTCTTGTTCTACCCTCAGGTACTTTGAAGAATAGTTTGACTCCCTCTTCTTTGTGGCAACCCCTGAGATATTGGAACAATGCTATCATGTCTCCCCTAGTTCTTCTCTTCATTAAACTAGACATACCCAGTTCCTGCAACCGTTCTTCATATGTTTTAGCCTCCAGTCCCTTAATCATCTTTGTTGCTCTTCTCTGCATTCTCTTCTTTCTAGAGTCTCAGAATCTTTTTTACATCGTGGCGACCAAAACTGAATGCAATATTCCAAGTGTGGCCTTACCAAGGCATTATAAAGTGGTATTAACACTTCACGTGATCTTGATTCTATCAATTAGATTCTATCTTGATAGATTCTATCAATCTATCTATTAATAATAATAATAATAATAATAATAATTTTATTTCTATACCGCCCTTCTCCCGAAGGACTCAGGGCGGTGTACAGCCTATTTAAAAACACAAACAAAACAATGATATAAAATTTAAAATAATTAAATAAATGGCTCAAATTTAAAACCCCAATAAATTTAAATACCCCAATTTAAAACTATTGTATTGATAGTCCGGCCTGGCGGAACAACAGGGTCTTCAATGCGCAGCGAAACACCCGGAGGTCAGATATCTTACGAATTTCCGGGGGCAGTTCATTCCACAGGGCTGGGGCTCCCACAGAGAAGGCCCTCCCCCTGGGCGTCGCCAGCCGACATAACTTGGCTGACGGCACCCTGAGGAGACCCTCTCTGTGGGAACGAACTGGTCGGTGGGAGGCTATTGGTGGCAGAAGACGGTCTCGGAGGTACCCGGGTCCTATGCCATGGAGCGCTTTAAAGGTGGTAACCAACACCTTGAATCGCACCCGGAAGACCACCGGGAGCCAGTGCAGCTCGCGCAGGAGGGGTGTCACATGGGCATAACGGGTTGCGCCCATAACCACCCGCGCGGCCGCATTCTGGACCAGCTGGAGCTTCCGAGTGCTCTTCAAGGGGAGCCCCATGTAGAGAGCATTACAATAGTCCAACCGGGAAGTAACAAGGGCATGAGTGACCGTGCGCAGGGCGTCCCGATCCAGAAAGGGCTGCAACTGGCGAATCAGGCGAACCTGATAAAAGGCCCCCCTGGCCACGGCCGTCATATGCTCTTCTAAAGACAGCCGTGCATCCAGGAGGACACCCAGATTGCGAGCCCTCTCCGTGGGGGGCAAAGATTCACCCCCAATAGTCAGCGATGGCACCTGCTGACTATATCGGGGCACCGGGAGCCACAGCCACTCGGTCTTGGAGGGGTTGAGTCTGAGCCTGTTCCTCCCCATCCAGGCCCGCACGGCCTCCAGGCAGCGGGACATCACATCAAGGGCATCGTTAGGGTGGTCTGGGGTGGAGATGTACAGCTGGGTATCGTCAGCGTACAGATGACACTTCACTCCAAAACCACGGATGATCTCACCCAGCGGCTTCACATAAATGTTGAACAGGAGGGGCGAGAGGACCGACCCTTGCGGCACTCCCCATGCGAGACGCCTCGAGGTCGACCTCTGCCCCCCTGCCAACACGAACTGCGAGCGGTCGGAGAGGAAGGAGGAGAACCACCGCAAAACGGTGCCCCCTATTCCTAACCCCCTCAACCGCTGCAGCATGATACCATGGTCGATGGTATCAAAAGCCGCTGAGAGATCTAATAGGACTAGGACAGAGGAACAACCCCTGTCCCGAGCCCTCCAGAGATCATCCACCAACGCGACCAATGCCGTTTCTGTGCTGTACCCCTGCCTGAAGCCCGACTGGTACGGGTCTAGATAGATAGCTTCATCCAGGTGCCGGGGAAGTTGTCGTGCCACCACGCTCTCAACAACCTTCGCCACAAAACGAAGGTTGGAGACTGGACGATAGTTGGCTAATTCAGCCGGGTCCAGGGAAGGCTTCTTGAGGAGGGGCCTCACTACCGCCTCTTTCAAGGCAGCAGGAAAGGCACCCTCACCCAAAGAAGCACCTATAATCCCCTGGAGCCAGCCTCGTGTAACCTCCCGGGAGGCCAGTACCAACCAGGAGGGACACGGGTCCAATAAACACGTGGCGGCACTAATCTTACCCAGAACCCTGTCCACATCCTCGGGAGTCACAGGATCAAACTCCTCCCAGATAACATTCTCAAGGCCTGCCCCGGTCTCCTCCCGTGGACTCATCCAATCGGAGTCCAAGCCATCCCGAATCCGAGCGACTTTATCGTGCAGGAATTGCACAAAATCCTCAGCACGACCCTGCAAGGGATCTTCCCGCACTCCCCCCCGAAGAAGGGAGTGGGTCACCCTAAACAGGGCGGCTGGGCGGTTCTCTGCAGATGCGATAAGAGCGGAAAAATGGTTAGATTTTGCCGCTTTTATCGCCACTAGGTAGGTCTTGATATAGGACCTCACCTGTGTCCGGTCGGAATCGGATTGACTAGTCCACCAAATGCTCTCTAGGCGTCTTTTCCGACGCTTCATCTCTCTCAGCTCCTCAGAGAACCAAGGAGCTAATTGAGATCGGCATCGGGTCAGAGGCCGCAAAGGCACGACGCGATCCAAAGCTCCGGCGGCCGCCCTTTCCCAGGCGGCCACCAGCTCTTCAGTCGAGTCGTGTGTTAGAGTCTCAGGAAATGGCCCAAGCTCCGTCAGGAACCTTTCGGGATCCATCAGGCGCCTGGGACGGAACCATCTGGTCGGTTCCGTCTCCCTGCGGTGGGGGCAGGCGGTAGGAAAGTCTAGTTGAAGGAGTGAATGATCTGTCCATGACAAGGGTTTAATATCTAGTTCCCCTCTACCAAGATCATTCAACCACTGACCAGAGATAAAAATCAGGTCCAGAGTGTGTCCCCCTATGTGAGTGGGGCCTTGAACTAACTGGGTCAGGTCCAAGGCCGTCATGGAAGCCATGAACTCCCGAGCCACCTCTGACGCCTCACCTGCGGATGGGAGGTTGAAATCCCCCATGACAATAAGTCTGGGGGTATCGACCGCCACCCCGGCAATGACATCGAGTAGCTCGGGCAGGGTCGCTGCCACGTGGCAGGGAGCCAGGTACGTAGTCAGCAAACCCATCTGCACCGCACGGCCCCACTTCACACAAAGGGACTCACATCCGGCTATCTGAGGAACAGTGGTCTCCCTCGGACAAAGACTCTCCCTAATGATCACCGCCACTCCCCCACCCCTCCCCTGGGCCCTTGGCTGATGAAATGCACGGAAACCTGGCGGGCACATCTCTACGAGGGGGACCCCCCCCTCTTGGCCCAACCAGGTCTCCGTAATACCTGCCAGGTCTGCACCCCCCTCCGAAATAAGATCACAGATGAGGGGGGCCTTATTAACCACCGACCTGGCATTACATAACATCAGCCGCGGACCCTGGGCCTGAGGCTCTACACAACCCAGGACACGAGTCACGCATTGGGGGCCGGAGTGCGCAATCGCTCGGAGACAGCGCGTGCGCACCCCCGACACTTGATATGACCCCCTGCGCCCGTCGTACCTGCCCCTCCCACTCATGATTTCAATTACACAGCCCTTTCTATCGTCCCCCTGCCCCCCAGTTAAATTTCCTGTCACGACCCCTCTGCTGCAGCTAATCAACCCCTCATCCCGCACAGTCGCTATCTGGACCCCCCCAGGTCCACTTTTACAACTCCCACCCATCCTCCCGGGTCCCCTTAAAATTTTCCTTAAAAATTTAGCTAAAAAACCCCTCAGCCCCCTCTTTGCTGCATGCCATCTCTCGGGGTCCCAAAGCCCGTCATCAAGATAGGCCCTCGATAACGTGGAGGGCCAGGCCTGTGAGAGGGGGGAGTCTCGCAGCGCAAGAAGGTCGGTTTTTTGGAGCATCAACCGAGCCAAAGATGGGAGAAGAAAAGCCAGTCCGGGAATCTATCATAGTCCAAGGGATAACTGAGCATAAAGGTCACAAAATATCCATTTATAGGGCTGGACTCCACTGTCCTCTCACGACAGGGAGAGGGTCCAATGTTCTTTTTCTCCAACAGAGGTTAATGGCCAACCATCCTCTCACGATGGCCGGTCCCGTTACAAAGTTGACGGGAGCAGTGTTCTATCCTCTCCGTTGGGATGTGGAAAATCCCTCAGCTCTCTCAAATGGTGCACAGTCTCTCCAACCAGCGAGGGTATGAGTGGAGCATAATAAAGGTCCAAAGTGTCCAAAGTGTAGATGTTAATAACGATGGTAATAATAAAGATATTAATAAGATGATAATAGACCCACGGGCACAAGATCTTCCTTAAGGTGAGAGTAGGAGTAGCGAGACAGGAAAGCCCAATCCAGGGGTGGTTGGCCATTAAGGTCAACACCCACCCTTACCTGGGGGGAAAGGGGGGGGAGGAGAGGCCACCCGAGGCGACCAAGCAACCAAACCATGGTCAGCCTCCTGTCTCTCCAACCTAATTTCCACAACCCCCCAGTCACAGCTTAGTTCTAAAAACACCCCATCACAGTAATCACAGTCATCACAGTAATCACAGATGGTAGTCTTAGGGGTGAGGCTGTTAGCTTCTCCTCCATCAACCTGCTGCCAGGCTGTTTCTCTGGCCGGCCGGTCCATGTCAGCCACTGCCACCGCCGCCGTCGCCGCCGTCGTCGCCAGCTCGCAACCAAGCACCCCAAGCTCCCAAGGCGCACCGGGGCCCCCGAAAACGCCGGAAAAGGGCACCCCAGGGATCCAGAGGGCTATAGGGAGCGAGGGGGGGGCACTTCCAAGCCGCCGCCGCACGAACGCCGCCCGCCGCCGGATGCCTTGGCCTCCGCTTCCCTCCGACACCGGAAACAGCTGCCGCGGCCAGGCCCATCGCCCCATCTCTCGCGGTGTCGTCCAGCCCTGCCCAGACGTTCCGGAGGGCGAAAAAGCCCTCAACAGGCAGGGCGGATGCTCCCCTCACTGGGACTGGAGCCGGAGATGGACAGGAAGGCTCCTGAAGACCCTGGCGACCGGCAACTCTCCCATCCCCGAAACGGAGCTCACTTGGTCGCCGCCATCTTGGAGCATGCGCAGAAGGTTGTGCTTCAGAGTAGAT
The DNA here is from genome assembly GCF_029215685.1 of Pituophis catenifer annectens. Classification (NCBI taxonomy): domain Eukaryota; kingdom Metazoa; phylum Chordata; class Lepidosauria; order Squamata; family Colubridae; genus Pituophis; species Pituophis catenifer. Next base: position 43,505,597 of record NW_027256881.1, read on the forward strand.
GAGGATTGCACTGTTAAAAGAGAAGTTACTGGTTGCAACTTTCACATTTATGCATACATGGATGATATTTGGTTTCCCATCACTTTATTCAATATCTGATGGTTTAGATATCAAAATCTATTTAATGAATCAATTCATTTTGTTTTGTATGAAATAAAACATGGCTTTTCATTATCCTGCACTTTAAAAAAAGCAAATCAGTGTATACTGGTTCAACTACTGATGAGTAAGTTATAATGATACAGCTTAAAAGAGGGGTGTCAAACTCATGGCCTCTATGCATCACCCACTGGCCACGCCCACGCCCGGTTTAGTGAAGGGTCAAAAAGTCATGATACATCACATGACACTGCCATGACAATGCGAGTTTGACACCCCTGGCTTAAAACATACTGACTTGGGCCAGAAGTATAACATTAAGCATCATATTCAGGCCTAACCTGAAAAAAATAATTCCTATGTTATGATTTCAATTCTGCTACCAGTATATATTTATATCATGCAATTATGTCATTGTACTAAGGCTTATTACCTTTTGTGAGCTAGATGGAATGGTTTTGTTAACACATCTCTAGGTTTCATTAGCCATGTTAATTATTGCCTCACCCTATTTGCTGATGCTTAGCTGCTGGTCCATTAGCAGTTCTGGATGCTTCTCATATGCACAGCAAATCTTTTCTTGGCAAATCTATATCAGCTTCTGGTGATTGTGTAATTTTTCTGTATTCTATATTCTTTCTCATGCGGCTCACAGCCTGTTGAAGTACCTTGACAGTATAGATATTAAACTAACTAGTCTGATAGTTTTCTGGAGACTTCCTTTGCCTCTCTTGGAATATCAGGACTACATTCCAGTCTTCATGACTTTTGTCCAGGTACTTTTTAAAAAGTTACAATCCATAGTTCTAAAATAATTTCTACTTATTCTGTCATCAATTGGAAATTTGTTTGTCTGATCCTGGAGATTTGAATTAAACTGGTGACTCTAACAAAGGATTGCAGTGTTAGGAAATAGATTAAAGAATAGCTAATGTTGATTTAGCCTAGTCCCACTGGCATTTAAAAGAGGTATTATTCATACCTCCACCTACTCCTTAGAACAATCCTTGAAGTTTCTGTGGATAGAAAGAATAGCATTTAAGCACATTAAGTCTGAAAGAATTTCATGGTAATGTATTTATTATATATGGAGAAATCTCTCCCCTCCTCCAGTTCTTTTCCAGTTCTTTTCCAGGAACATATAGTGTTGGAAGTGGGGGGGGGGCACAAAGCTAGATTTGGCAGGAGTTGGAGCTATTAGTAGATTGCATTCTTTTCTTCATTCCTCCTTTCCTTGCCTCTGTCATTCATTGTTTCTGAATCCAGCTTTCTTCTTCCTTTTCTTCTTTCTTACTCTCCCCTCTTTCCTCCCTACAGAAAAACAGTTTGTTCTCCATATAAGATTTAGGGAAGTAAAAAAAAGGCCTTACATTGTCAACAATGCTTATTGCTTCTTGAACTCAATTGTTATACAAGGGGGGGGTATTTGTTTGCTTATGTATTTTTACAGGGTAGTTATGCTGCACAGGAAAATTATGGATAAGATTTTGTCAACCTGTCTCAAATCACCTGCCCAGCAATTAAACCGAATGTAGTGTGTGTGTGTGTGTGTGTGTGTGTGTGTGTGTGTCCTGAACAGTTTTCATCGGCACAGAAGGGAGGAGAGGAGCCCACACCCACATCAAGGCCATGAACCAATGGTTTACCGGTGCTATTCAGAAAAATCAGTAAAAGGGCTATTCCTTCCTTCTGGAGTTTTACATTCTCAAGCAAGAAATGGTCAGGAGGAGAGAAAGAATCACACAGGGGGAAAGGAGGGCGACATAAACAAAAGATTATGTAATGCATTTCATTCATACTGAATTTGACTAGGGAATGTACACCTGGTACAATAGTTTCCATGCCTGAGAGACCTCCACTTCCCCCCCCCCCAGATTTCCAGACTTTGGGACACAAAAATATCAAAAAGTACTCAACTCTGGAACAATCTTGGATGTAATATTTTTACACCCTGAACACAATGCATCGTTTTTACAGAGTTAAAGCATTACTTTGTGCAACGAATGCTATGATTAGAAAGTATAAGTTCAGCAGAAAACAGCTTGTAAGAGCTGCACGGTTTCATCAAACTATTTATAAATTCCTTGCTCCCCCATTCCATGACCATTTATTATATTTTACTGCCATGTGACCCTTGTGAATGAATTTGGGTATACAGAGGACATGTATTGGATATGTGTTACTGCATTCCACAATTAACATGCATTTCTTGGGAAGTAAGATTTCCCCTTTGGGGGGAGGGGAAATCACATCTGTGCAGAGATAGGGTTCAGCCTTGCCTTCAAGATTAATCAAATCAATAGTAGAAAAGGGGAATTCAAAATGGTTTAAATAGTATTAAAATGGTTTAAAAATACAATTGGTTGAGTATATGCATGTCTGACTAGAGATGCAAAACAAGAGTTATAAACAGTTGTTTACTTATTTATTTACTTATTTATAAATAAATCCCATCTTTACTATTTATACAAATAACTCAAAGAAGCAAGCATATCCAACACACATTTCTCCTCCTATTTTTCCCACAACAACAACAGTGTGAGGTGCGTTGGGCTGAGACAGATTAACTAACCAAAATCACCCAGCTGACTTTCATGGTCTCTCAATTTCTAGCCAGGAGTCTTAATCAATAGACCAAACTGGCTCTCTATGGCAAACTATACCATCCAATAACATATAGCAACACTGGCATATATTGGACATTATAAAATAAGGCATTTGTACCAGCTTTTAGTTTGTATTGTGTGTATGCATGCACCATACACATGTTAGCTTAGATGCTGGTAATATGCAGACATTTGATACTTAAAATATGTCCTATAACGTTCTTTAAAGTAAAAGTAAACCAAATCTGAAACCATAATCAATATTTGACACAATTATATTGATCTGTCTCCTGTGTTTCCCTGAAGATAAGACCTGGTCTTTTTTTGGGGGGGAGGCTCCAAAATAAGCACTAGGGCTTATCTTCAGGGAAACACAATTTCAGGGTGATCAGCCCAGCAGGGTGCCCTTCCCCCCCAGCTTGAGATGCAAAGACGAGCCTCCCGTGGCCACACACCAACTCCAGCCCACTGACTCTTGGCTTTCTCATGACCTGCGCGGCATGTATGGATTGCTTTCCCATGGCCTGCCCGGCATGTATGGATTGCCTGCCTTTACCACCACCTCCCATGCCTCTGCCTCCCTCTGCTTCTGGGCCCACCGCACAAAGATGAGCCTCCTGTGGCCCCCTGCCACTCAGGCCCACTGACTCTTGGCTTTCTCACAGACTGTGTGTCCCATCCAGATCGCCTGCCTTCCCCCCGCCTCTGTCTCTGTCTGCTGCTTGGACACATAATCAACTCACCTGTGCTGTGCAGGCTGTAGCTGCTGCCAGACACAGTCAGCCCATGCACTCTCGCCACCCCTCGCCCCTTCACTGGGGCTTATTTTTGGGGTAGGGTTTATATTATGTGCACACTTCAAAATCAGGCTAAGGTTTATTTTCAGGGTAGGACCTATTTTTGGGGAAACATGGAATATGTCTAGTAAACTTGCTGAGTATTTTGGAGGAAAGCTTGGGAGAATGACTTTGATAACCATTGTGAAAAATGCACACTGGAGATCAGACTTTTTAGAATCAATACCATTTGTGAAACTTGAGAACCATTTTACACATGTTTTATGAGCTGCAGCAAAGATTAGTTCCTCAGAAATCACATGAGCTTTAACATATTCTTACTTTTATTTAGATGTACATTAAAACAATGCATTCTTAAACATATAATGTGCTACATGCTGTTTAGTTCATTCACATATGACTTAGATTTAGGTATAATGGCTAAGATTGCTAACAACTTCAAATTCCTTTTAGTGATTAAAGAAGAAACAAATATATTTAGCTTGCTCTGTTAGGTGAACTATGTCCATGTAGTTAGTTTATGTTTGAATCTGTCATACAAGCAAGAAAATTGAGATAATTAGAAAACCATTATTCAATTAATGATGACTAAGCATGTCATGCAGATACAGTCATGTGTAGCTGTTCTGAAAAAAGGCAAAATCCACACTGGAACCATTAGGAAAATAAAACTGCCAGTACTGTGAAGCCTTGATAAATATCATCTGGAATATTAAGGTCAGCTCTAATTAATGCATTGCAAAATGATTTTGTGTAGTTGAACTAAACAAGGGGTTGCCAAAAATGTTCAAGGGAATGAAAATCTACTGTACTTGAAGGAAAATTTTCACTCTATTAAAAAAAAAAAAGGTTGAGAAGATATGATGGATATTTTTCTCCTATTCTCATAATACTAGAATCCAAGATTGCTCAACAAGGTTCAGTATGAGCTGTATAAGATGGAAACATGTCTATGGAGATTCTCAATCATCCAGGTCATGGTTGTCCCAAAGGTACTTTCTCAAAAAGCAACTGGACTTTGCTTTTTTCCTTGAAGAGGTTGGCTGAGAAGCAAAACGTCTTCAAAAAATAAACAAACAAATCCAGTTGCCTTTTGAAAAAGCACCATTGGAATAAGATGGAAAAGGAAAGTATGTCACTATTCTCCCTCAAATAACTATGGAATTTGCTTCAAGGAATGAAGCAATGGGCATAATGTAAATGGTTTTCACAGAGAGTAGAGTTGTCACTGGTTGCTAATCATGATATAAGTAAATTTTTCTAGTACCAGTTATTAAGTTGCTGGGGAACATGAGGCCTGTCATGCAATAGCAATAACAACAGCACTTAGACTTGTATACCACTTCATAGTGCTTTACAGCTCTCTCTAAGCTGGGTGTTGGCAACTCCAGAGCCATATGTGGCTCTTTGACCCCTCTCTTGTGGCTCCCTGCACACCAAGTTGTGCGACCTGCTCTCCACCCTGAGACACTGGCCCAACCCAGCCATGGCTGATGCCAATTTCGTTAACATGAGGGCTGGCAGGGTGGGAATAGGATCCGGGAGGAGGGTATGACGGAAAGGGGGACAGGGCTGCAGCTGAGGAATGAGTACGAGCTGTGGTGGCAGCTCCCCCAAAGATGACCCTCCTTCTTCTCCTCACACAACCCCCTGGCTGGCTGTTGCAGGACCAGGAGGGTGCACACAAGCAGGGATACCCTCCTCAAGTGAACAGCTATCTCGGCCAAAGTGAAGCAAAGGTATGTGGAGTGGACAGGTTGACCAGCTGTTAGTGTCTTTGGTGAGGGTGCTTCGGCTTTCTCTGAGCCTGATCCCCACTGTGGGCATGTGAGGTTCAGCAGGACCAGCCCCCTTTTTCCACTGCCCTGAGCTTCTTTACTCCTCCAGCTGAGTGGTTCTGGCAGCAGCATTGATTGAAAAGCATCCTCCGGGTAGTGAAGGAAGAGAGAGAAATGAGAGAGAGAGAGAGAAATGAGAGAGAGAAAGGGGGAGAAAGAGAGAGAAAGAGATGAGAAAATGATGGAGGGAGAGAATGAGACAGAAGAAAAAGAGAGAGAAACAAATGAGAGAGAGAAGGAGGAGAGGGAGGGGGAGAGAGAGAATGAGAGGGAGAGGGAAATGAGAGAGAGCTGGATGGAGAGAATGAAAGAGAGGGAAAAGAGAGGGAAACAAATGAGAGAGAAAAGGGAAAAGAAAGAAAGAAAGAAAGAAAGAAAGAAAGAAAGAAAGAAAGAAAGAAAGAAAGAAAGAAAGAAAGAAAGAAAGAAAGGAAGGAAGGAAGGAAGGAAGAAAGAAAGAAAGAAAGAAAGAAAGAAAGAAAGAAAGAAAGAAAGAAAGAAAGAAAGAGGGAGGGAGGGAGGGAGGGAGGGAGAGAAAGAGAAAAAGAGAAAGAGACCCATTTCCCACAGAAAACATGAGGAGCCACAAAACCTGGGTAGGCGTGACTGGGAGAGTCATGCGACTGGGTGGCAGACCCCTGCTCTAAGCAGTTTACAGAATCAGCATATTGACTCCAACAATCTGGATGCTCATTTTACCAACCTCGGAAGTATGGAAGGCTGAGTCAACCTTAAGCCAGTCAGGGTCAGGATCAAACTGCTGCCAGTTAGCAGAATTAGCCTGCAATACTGCATTCTAACCACTATGCCATCTCGGCTCTGCTTGTACTTTCTGCTTGTAGACTTTTAGATATCTGTTTAATCACTATGGGAACAAAATGGAGCCTTGGTAGTACAGTGGTCTAAAGCACCCTCTTATTAAAACCAGCTGCCTGCAATTACTGCAGGTTCGAATCTTGCCAGGCTCAAGGTTGACTCAGCCTTCCATCCTTTCTAAGGTAGGTAAATTGAGGACCCAGTTGTGGGGGCAATAAGCTGACTTTGTACAAATATACAAAAGTATGAAGGCTATTGCTTAGCGCATTGTAAGCCGCCCTGAGTCTCCAGAGAAGGGTGGCATATAAATCAATTTTTTTAAAAAAATAAATAACATTATTTAATTCTTTTCCTTGTATGATAAGGACATGCTTTGTTTTGTGATGTTCCTATAAACTCCAAAAGAGCTACATTTCTTTAAGCAGAAGATGCTATATCAGTGTTGGCGAACCTTTTCTGCACCGAGTGCTGAAATGGGAGTGCGTGTGCAGGAAAGTGCTGGAAACTAGAAGAGCAGCTCCCTGGCACGCATGCGTGGGAGCGCTGGAAACGGGAAAAGCAGTTCCCTGGAGCATGTGCGTGCCGGAAACCTGAGCTTCCAGTTTCCAGCATGTACATGCATGCCAGTCATCTGGTCTTATGATTTCTGGCATGGATATGTGCATGAAGACTAGCTGGCCAGCACGCATGCGCGCGCTGGAAACCAGAAACTCAGCTTCCGGTGCTCTTATGCACTCAAAGACCAATTGCCCAGCGCGCCAGGGGTGAAATCTACTTACCTTCCTTACCGGTTTGGAAGTGCATGCTCCACACACACACTCTCGCTTCACTCGCGCACGTCACATGCGCGCACACACCTTCTGCACGTGCGCAAAACCTTCTGTGCAGAAGGTAGAAAAACATTACTTCCTGGTTAAAACCAGGAAGTAATGACACCCAGTTGGTGATCGCTACTGGATTGCCGAACCACAGGAAAAATCACTACCGGATCAGGTGATCTGGTCCGATCTGGGAGCATTTCACCCCTGCGGCGCACATGTGCATGCTGGAACTGGGAAGAGCAACAGACGACAGCTGGCAGGCCCGGAGAGATGGTTCTGCATGCCACTTTAAAGCGCTCCATGGCATAGGACCTAGTTATCTTCGAGACCGCCTGCTGCTACCGATGACCTCCTACCGACCTGTGCGCTCCCACAGAGAGGGCCTCCTTGGGGTGCCATCAGCCAAACAATGTAGGCTGGTGACCCCCAGGGGAAGGGCCTTCTCTGTGGGATCACCTACCCTCTGGAATCAGCTGCCCCCAGAGATAAGGAGAATCCAAGACCTCGGTGCCTTCCGCCGTGCCCTTAAAACTTTCTTTTTTCAGCAAGCCGGGTTGGCTTAACATATTTTTTAACATATTTTTAATTTTTTAATTGGTGTGTTATCTTAAATTGGGGCCAAATTAATATATATCCTTTTAATTGTTTTTAATGTTTGTATTGTATGTTTTTATCTGGCTGTACATCGCCCTGAGTCCTTCAGGAGAAGGTGCAGTATATAAATTCAAAATAAAATAAAAAAATAAATAAAAATAAATGCGTGCCATAGGTTTGCCATCACCGCTCTATATGATTCTACACAAATGGCTGTCCAATCTCTTCTTTAAAATCTCCAGTGATTGACTATTCACAACCTCTGGAGACAAGCTATCCCACTGATTAATATTAATCCACTGATTAATATTATCTTATGTAATTATTATAAGTTTCCTGTGTGAAATCCTTTTTGAAGAGCGAATCATCTGTTTTCTATGAATTCTTCTATAATGTAAGAAATACATTACAAAATATTATTTTACATTCTGTTGGGTAAATGTTGTTATAGATATGTAACACATCCAACTGAACAAACTATTCTTCTGATTTCAGCCAAGGAATTGCAACTGTAACATTATAACATCACTAAAGTTGTACAGTACCTAAATTAAAATTTAAGAACTATTCTTGCCACCCCCGTGTGTAGCCAATGCCCCTCTCCAACTTGAGACAAGAATGTCTAGAAATTAAAACTTGGAGGCTGAGGATGGATTACTAGCTGAAAATTTGATTCTTTCCCATTGGCCTTGTATGTTTTGTATTGGCAGAAGACTTTTCTGGAGCAATACAGTTCAGGCTAGCAACTTCAGGACTTCCAGCCGAGTTCCTTCTTTCCTTGAGTTATTAAAAGGCCAGAATATAATCAGGACCAACAGGAAACTAGTAGGACATCCCGGAATAGAAAAACCTGAATTTCAAGAAGATATTGAATGCTATCTAACATCTCTCACCTTTCCTGGGTTAAGGGTTTGTTTCAGGCATGGTCTATTGTGTTACCATCAGCATCCTTTATGGGAAATTATTTCCAACTGCCCCTTATCCAAACAAGATCTTGTAATTCAGAAGATATGGGGGGGGGGGGAATACCCACGTATTGCTGTATTGTAATTTCTATAGTGATATTCCCCCCGCCCCTTTTCTGCAAACAATCCAAAACAAAGAAACCATTACATAAAACTCCTATTTTCTCATTCCAATGCAGGCATTATTTATTTATTTATTTATTTATTTATTTATTTATTTATTTATTTATTTATTTATTTATTTATTTATTTATTTATTTATTTAATTGTACTTATATGCCGCCCTTCTCCCGAGGGACTCGGGGCGTCTTACAGAAATTGAGACAATAAAAGCAATAAAAATAACTACATCGATTTAAAATCCATCCAATTAAAAACCACCCACCAGATCAGCAAATTTGTTGGAAAAGCCATGTCTTCAGCTCTTGGCGGAAAGAGCCACACAGTAATGTGACTGTGTTCTGTTCTGCTACATTTAAAATTCACCCTCAATTACATTTTTAAATGATTTTTATAGATTATTGATTATGATAATCAAGTACTCCAATTCTAAATTTGGAAAGCAACTGCCCAAATCAGATCAAGGTGAAATTACAGTCAGGGGCAAGAGAAAAGTGCTTCAACAGGCTGAAAGGACTTACAGTTCATGTTCTGTGCTGTCACGTTACACAAACACACCAACTTCAGATGCAAATTTAAGGTATTTATTGCAGTCATAAAAACTGTAGTAACAAAGATAAATTATAACCTCTTTGCTTAGAGAACAAAAACACAATAGCTTAATTTTCAGATAGACTAGAAAAACAAAACATCAGATATGATCCAAGGGTGGATAATTCCACCCCAAAGCAGCATTCAGATATAATCACAGGTGAGGGACTAGAACACTGATTGTTCAGAGAGCCAGCGAAACCACTCTTTATTTGATATGAACTTTACTACCAATTTGACTAATTGTCTGAGTTTATCTTCCTTTGCTTTTCTTAGCTTCCTTTGCTCTCAATATAGAAGATACTAATCACTCTGGGGAAATGCCATGATTCTTGATTCTCTTAGCATATTTCCTTTTTTAAAACAACAGCAACAGGTATTTGTTTTGCTAAATCTGTTTCTGAACATCATTGGGATCAGTTTGATATGCAATGAAAACCAATCCCTACAAAACATTCTACAACTAGAGGTTGACGATGGAAATTGTGTGATAACAGCATTTTCTCTACAGTAGTTGTCAAGGAATGGTAGAATATGGAAGAACAAAAAAAAAGAACTCTCTTAGTTGATTAGAGTGCTGTGACAAGTCCCACTGATAACAGACTGGCCAAATGGAAAGAGGAATGACTTTTATTAAGGTTGCTGAAATAAAATCAGAAAGAAACAATGTTGACTGGTGACACCCAGGGGGAGAGCCTTCTCTGTGGGGGCACCCGCCCTCTGGAATGACCTGCCCCTGGAGGTTCGTATGATCCCCGACCTTCGTAACTTTCGCCGTGCCCTTAAGACCCTGTTGTTCCAACAGGCCGGGCTGGCTTAGAATATGAATTTTAAATTGGGTTGTTTGTCAAGTTTTAACTTTGTGGGCCAAATTTTATATATTCGTTTTAAATTGTTTTTAAATTTTGTGTTTATGTGTGTTTTAACATGGCTGTATACCACCCTGTGTCCTTCGGGAGAAGGGCGGTATAGAAGTTTAATAAACTAACTAACTATCAAATTCAGTGAAATACAAAAGGAATGCATGGTGGGATTTACCCATATTTATGTAGGAGAATATCTTGCTGACTTTGCTCAGTAAGGCTTGCCCCATAGAAATGTCGCTAGCATCGTTGGGGTTTATAAGAGGAACATGTGCAAAAACGGAAAACTGAATATCTCAAATTACTTGATCTACCCTCAGGTGGACTGTTTGAAGGGATCGCAGTTTATGATCCAGTTTTGTAACTTTTGAGACATAGGATCTTTATTTAATCAACGTTTTGCACATATGACTATTTGTGTAACTGATAAACTGACAGTTAAACAAAAGGAAGTAATTTCCTGCTTTTTTTTTCCCAATGAAAATATAACTTACATTGTGGAGAGAGAGCTACCAAGATGCCAGTTTCTCTATTTGACCAGATCCTTGAAAATACTTCAGATCTGGGGGGTGGGGAGGGGGGATTTCTTTGCAGCATAAAAACTCCCATAGATTTTTCCCCCCTAATTTAATGTATTATGTCTAAACACTTACATCTGATCTCCCTCGAAAAGTCCAAGGCAGTTTAAAACAATAGTATGAAATAATGTAAACAGAAGATAAAATAGAATAAAAGAAATCAAGACCATTCATTCAGTTTAAAGGGACAGTTGCTAATTCAGAAAATGGCAGTGTTTCACTAATAATAGGCAAACAACTTCCTAGCAAAGTAGACCTTTAGACCTTTAGAAAGATGACCACCAAGGCAGGAACATGGTAGGCTTCTCTAGGAATAGTATCTTCTCCATTATTTCTCATGGAAATAATCTTCTCCTTAATTGAAAAAGAAATATTCTTGGAAGACATAAGAGACCATCTGTTAATGATAATAATATGCAGGCAAACTCAAAGGGGCAAAGGGGAATCATTCAGATACCTTAATCCCAAGCAAAAACAGGACCTATTTGTACAACAGGAAGAGAGATGGTGACTAGCCAATATGACTCATGGTTCAGACAAGCTTGCACTTTGGTCCCATACAAGGAACTACACATGCAGATTGAAGCCACTTAAATTTGGGTGTGAGTGTACATTTTGGTTCTCTACGAGACAAACATGTTTAATAATTTCAAACGGTTGCTGCCAAGCTGCATGTATAGAATCAGCTTGTGTTCACTTAATAAATATTATTCTAGAAAATATCACAGAAGGATAAACATTGGTGTTGGTCTCCTCTGCCGTGAATTTTACTATGTATACAAAAGCTAATAAATGGCACCATAAGCTGTGAGAGGCCATAAAGGAAATTCACATGAAAAGTTGGCAGGTTCTGTTTAATTACTGGCTATTTACTACCTCCAAGAAAGAGGACTTCTCTATTTCCTATATGTTTCTAATGCACATGGATATAATATTTAACACTAAAACCCTCCCCTTAATATTTCTTTTTTAAAATAAAATAAAATAGCTCCCCTTCATCCCCTTCTTTAACAAAATGTTTATTACCAGTATTTACTGGTTTATTAGCAGTATTATGCATCAAAATTCAAAATTTACAAGTACTGAGGTTTTATCTACTCTCAAATACCGGTAGATTTCACCGAGTTCCACTAATCAAAAGGTATTATGTAGTAATAGGGAATACACTCATTTTAGTTTGCAAGGTACACATAAAAACTCTCTTAGGAATCTGTGAAGGTCTTACAGCCATCATCCCACACTAGCAACAAAGAATGGTCTCACTTCTAGCTCTGCCTCTAATCCAGTATTTCTCAAACTCAGCAATCTTGATTTGTATGGATTTGAACTCTGAGAATTCTCCGGTCAGCATGACTGACATTGAGAAACACTACTTTAAGCAGAAGTTGATGCAGAACTGCAATTTACTCCTTTGGCTTTAAGAAATACTTAATAATTCTGGATAGAACACAAAGTACCCTTAAATTCATTGTCCAGCTCTCACAATGGCACTTCTGATAACAGTAACATTGCTTTCAATACAAAGTACCATATATAGTATGGTTTGTTCTCTAAGTCTTGGACCATTTTGATTGGGAATTTTAGGTCTTGAGTGTACCTGGTATTGGAAAAGCTAGTATAGTTATTAAAAGTATATCAGAAAAAGTATCTGTAGCATTGTTTATAAGGATAGGGAACTCTATGAGGATCAGATAATGCCTATTCCCAGCTTTACCCCATGCACTAGCTGTAATATTGCCTGGACCAAGTTAGCCAGACATCAGTTACCTATCTTATTAATTTCCCAATTGGATTTTTGCAATTCATTCTGCATGAGGTCATCCTTAAAGCTAGTGCATAAGCCATCTGCCATATTGGGTCAGCAAAAATGGGATCAAGAGTCAGTACTGATCTTGGGTATTATTGAAACCTCAAGTTAGCATGCAAGTACTAACAAGAATACCTTCCCTAGAACCAACTGACCCATATTTTGGGCTCACCAAAGAAATCTCTGCTAATTACCTTTTGCCTCCCGCCTCCCTGTTCAGGTTACAGCTGACATCAACTTTTGCTCAACAAGGCCTTTGTTGAGTCTACTTATGCATTTTTTATTGTTGGTTTAAGTATAAAACATATCATTTTTTGCTCCAACCATTGCTGAATTTTATACGTTTTTTGTTGTGTTGTTGTTGTTACTGATTAACAGACCCTTGCTTTAGGATTATATGTAAAAAACTAAAAGGCAATCAACTAACTAGCAATAGTAGTAGTAACAGCACTTAGACTTACTGTATATACAGACCCATAGTGCTTTTAAGCCCTCTCTGAGCAGGTTACAAGTGTCAGCATATTGCCCCCCATAATCTGGGTCCTAATTTTATCAACTTTGGAAGGATGGAAGGCTGAGTCTAGGGTATTGTTGCTCTGGAAAGAAATACATTGTACCAACTAAATTTCTGTTTCAAAGTGTGAGAATTGCCAGAGGCAGAGCGAGTGGAAAAACAAGTCCTAGCTAAGAACCAGCTGGATGCGCTGACATTTGTTATTACTTAATTCTTTTAGAGAAAGAAAGAATACAAGAAATAGGGATGGGGGAATGGTGCTTTGCACAGTTTTTAATTAACCTGTTTTCTCTTAGGGGAAAAATGAATTGCAGTATGGATTATACATGGGATATTCATTTAAATTAGACTTCTGTAAAGCTGAGATGGAAACAATCTTTTATATTTAGATTTTAGTATGAGATATAAAGGTGAAGATAGGAATGTAGAGTTGAAGCAGGTGGGGAAACCAATGGGGAGAGCTAGAAAAAGTTAATCAGAGCCAGCTCACATTTCTATAAAACCACAATGCCATTGAGGCTCAGTCCATGTGAGCTGGCTGCTACGGTCTCAGGTTCAGAAAATGTGCAGTAAATATATCCAAACCTGTTTTGCATGATCCCATGTTTCATTTGAAGTAAATAAAAACCCTGCACTAAACATAGCCCTCTAAAGTTCATCTTCCCAAAAACACCATCATGCCAAGGCAAATGAATGAGAACTGATCAGAGATTTAGGGTACAGACGTGGAGAACCCCTGTGCTCAGAAATGAGGGAAAACAAACAAACAAACAAACAAACAAGCAGCCCTCAGTCCATTCAAACTGTCAAGAATTTCACGCTAGTTTATGGAAATTTGCCTTTGCACAACAACCAGCCTTCTAAATGAAGACATCTTCATTCAAATCGTGGTGTATCTCATTCCTTTGGCAACATGCTTGGTTCCCTTTTAAACTCATTACCCTGAGACAGATGGCTGAGTAGCAGTAGCTTTGCAACAGGATGGCAAAAACAAAACAAACAGAAAAATACCTTCTTCTGATTGAAAAGTACTCTGTAAGGAGAATGCCAGTAGCATGTGGTTAGACTCTCAAAAGGAGCAGCTTGGAACAAGATTATAGCAGCCAAGAGTATTGGCAAATGTTTGCCTAACAACTCATAATGTAGTGAAGCAATGAGGCAACTTGTTTATTTATTGGATTTCTATCCCATCTTTCATCCAGGAGCTCAAGGTGGAGCATTTAATGCTCCTTTTCCATGACTAAAGGTGAACCTAAACCAATCTCTCCCCCATGGCTGTCTATTGAGAGTTATAACATACTGTTTCTCACTGATTTAAACTTCTTTTAATATAGAATACCTAATTGTGTGTTTGTTTGTGAGTGTGCGTGTGTGCGTGTGTATACATGTGTATGTGTATGCATATGCCTCCTAGTCAGTCCTGACTCATGGAGACTGCCTGGACTAGTCTCTGATGCTTTGTTGCCAAGATTTTGGAAATGGTTTGCCATTGCCCACTTTCTAGGGCATAGAAAGAGTGACCATCACAAGATCACTCAATATGGTCTCCTGGTTTCCAATCTGGTGCCTTAGCCTTTACACCAAACAAGCTCTCCTTACCCAATACTTAGGAAAGCTAAATTTGCTAATAGAATCTTTGTTTAGAAATTGAAATTGAAATTGAAATAGAAATAGAAATAGAAATAGAATAGAATAGAATAGAATAGAATAGAATAGAATAGAATAGAATAGAATAGAATAGAATAGAATAGAATAGAATAGAATAGAATAGAATAACAGAGTTGGAAGGGACCTTGGAGCAGTAGGGGGTTGCCCCCGATTCGCACCGGTTCTATAGAACTGGTAGTAAAACCGGCGGAAAGCTCTGCCCACTGACCCTGATGTCATGAAAATGCTTCTGTGCTTGCACAGAAGAGCATGCGAGCAAAGCGAGAGTGCATGCACAGCCCCGTTGCGAACTGGTAGTAAAGGTAAGTAGAACCTACCCCTGCCTTGGAGGTCTTCTAGTCCAACCCACTGCCCAGGCAGGAAACCCTACACCACTTCAGACAAATGGTTATCCAACATCTTCTTAAAATTTTCCAGTGTTGGAGCATTCACAACTTCTGCAGGCAAGTTGTTCCACTTATTAATTGTTCTGTCAGAAAATTTCTCCTTAGTTCTAAGTTGCTTCTCTCCTTGATATTCTACTCCTAGAGTAGAGAAGATAATGAGATATTATCCTAAGTAGAATTCTGAGGCTGAAAGTTATAAGAAAAGATAATAGGAATTGGGGGGGAGGGGAGTTTAGGAAAATACAGAGGAGGGAAAGGGACCCCTTGTAGAAGTGTATATTTTTCCTTCACCTTTTTCAATATTAGAATAGAATCTACTGAAACTAAATACTGGGAGGTTCGAACCATCAGAAGTAAACATTTTTCACAACTGTAGATTAAACTATGAAATTCGCTACAAGCAGTTGTACTACAAGCTTAAAAGGGGACTGGATAGGTTCATGAAAGATCAATGATTACCAATACTGATGGCTGTTTACTACCTTCCAAATAATTGATTGTTAGGATGACTACATTTCTATCCAATTCAGGTTGGAATTTTATTCCTTCAGCCACTTTTTCAGAGAAAATTAAGGTAGATTAGCTTTATTAGAATTCTAATCTATTTCTAGATTAGAAGTTGGGCAGTTCTGTATTTTCTTTCATATTTGTTACCTGTTGGCACCCTTCCCCTTTTATTTTCAGCATAATCAAAAAAATAAAAAAGCAACCCTTATGCAAACACATTTTGCCATCTCATTATTCATGTTGAACTATACCTGTCTTGATTCTCTCTACAGATTCAGATTACCTGCATAGTTACCTGTCCTTTTCTACTCACTTCATGTATTTTCTTTTAGGGTTTTTTTTTTTTTACTGATGAATTCAAAGGGAATTAATTTCTACAGTGCAGCAGAATATTCTATTTTATTATTTTTATTATTTTATTATTCATATTTCTATACCACCCACTATCCGAGGACTCGGCTTACACCAAAGACAGTATACTAAATAGCATATTGCCCCCAACAATCTGGGTCCTCATTTTACCCACCTCAGAAGGATGGAACCTTGAGCCAGTGAGATTTGATCCGCTTATCTACTGAACTAGCAGTCAACTGAAGTAGCTGCAGTACTGCACTCTAACCATTGCGCCACCTTGGCTCTTGATATATATTTGTTAAGTTCGAAGCGCGGGAAAGGAAGAGATGGATTCCAGAACTTTTTCTCCAGAATTTCATCCAATCCACGGTGGTCATGCAAATTCCTACGTACGTACGTACGTAACAATATTAGAGAACTATGCTGATTATTTATTGGATTCTGGCTGCAATTCAGCCAGATGATTGTCATCTATAAGGTCCTACTTGGACCTGTGGATCTATAGGAAAGTCTTCTGCCAATAGCCTTTGCCTGCCCGATAAGAAGTAGTAGGAAAGGCAGCTTTCAAATCTCATCCTTAAAAGAATGTTTCTATCAGAGACCATAAAGGCCAGAGATGAAATTCAGCCAGTTCGTACCAGTTCGAATGAACCAGAAGCGGAAATCATGGGTGGGCCTGGCTGCCTGCCCCAGTTCAATGACGTTCTATTAAGGTACATTTTCAAGACTGGCCACATGCACAGAAGGCATGTGAGCAAGTAAAGCGCCTGTGCAGAAGGCACGTGCGGGTGCACGCAAAGCAAGCAGGTGTGCACGGGGTAAACCGGTGGTAAGAATATTGGAAACCCGCCACTAATAAAGGCATGTCTTCTCCCTAAATGCTACAGGCTTTTGGAAGAATGTTCTCTCTGAGGTTAGATTAGCACCAATTTTGATGCCATTTAGAAAAGCTATTAAGGCCTAGCTATTTCGTAAAGTCTTTGGAGAAACTGATAAAATCCCTCTCTTGCAGTATGTAAGTGATTGTTCTTAAGAGAGTTTTTTCAATGGGATGATGAACAGGAAAGTTGCTATTATTTGTCTGGTCTATACTTTTTATGTCTGTTGTTTTTATTTTAATCTTTGTATTATTTTGTAAACAGCTTAGAATCTTTTGGAGAACATTCTTCCAAAAGCCTGTAGCATTTAGGGAGAAGACATGCCTTTATTAGTGGCGGGTTTCCAATATTCTTACCACCGGTTTACCCCGTGCACACCTGCTTGCTTTGCGTGCACCCGCACGTGCCTTCTGCACAGGCGCTTTACTTGCTCACATGCCTTCTGTGCATGTGGCCAGTCTTGAAAACGTACCTTAATAGAACGTCATTGAACTGGGGCAGGCAGCCAGGCCCACCCATGATTTCCGCTTCTGGTTCATTTTAACCAAGTGGCATATAAATAGTCTTACAGTAAATAAATATGTTCTTTTCTATTTGACTTATGAGTAGAGAAAAGAAAGGAGGTTAACCTTGGTCTTATAACCTTCATCTATATTTAACCAGAGATTTCAGATAATATCAGTTAGATTTCCTGGAAATATTTATATCATGTTAACCTGGAACTGTTTTTCTTTAATAAACTTTAATTTTTCTATCATGCTCCTACATAAGATCACTACAGAGTGAGACAAGGACAGATTTTGCTGTCTACTCAAAATATCTTTAGAGATAAAATTTGTTTTTTTTTCTCATCAACAAAACGGCTGTTTGTACAAGTCTGAAAAAACAATTAATTGATTTGATTTATTTAATTTGAGGTACAACGGTGTGATTTTGAACATGAATATATGAGGGGGGAAAGTCAAAAATATTCTAAGTATTTCTTCTTCATTGTCCCATCCTGATGGAATCACATGATTTTACAGCACTCTGCCTTTCTCCTAAACCACCACAAAAATCCTATAATGTTTTCTAAGACAATATAACATAGTTCTACAAAATGCAAACATCATAACATTAAACCTATTTTGCTACACTAAAATTGTAAGTTAAAGTTCACAGGGAAGAGATAAAATCTCCCAGAAAAAAATTGCAAAATCTCTATTTATAACACATCAGATAGAACATGCTCTAAGGGGAAAATGAATTTGGGACAGGGTACTAGTTAATGGAAGTTTAACCCTGAATTAAACTTGGAAAAAATGTGTAACTATATTATTTTCCATCTCATCAAATGTTACAAATTATGAGGTTGGGGATAGCATACAATTATTTATTTATTTATTTATTTATTTATTTATTTATTTATTTATTTATTTATTTATTTATTTAGTCAAGCATGTATTCAATAACAGATATAAGTATAGACATAATTATGAATACATGAGATGGATACAAATAAAAGGGAACATTAGGACACGGATGGTAGGCACGTTGGTGTGCTTATGCATGCCCCTTAAAGACTTCTTAGAAATGGGGTGAGGTCAACAGTAGACAGTCTAAGGTTAAAATTTTGGGGGTTTTGGGATGAAACCACAGAGTCAGGTAGTACATTCCAGGCATCGACCAGTCTGTTGCTGAAGTCATATTTTCTGCAATCGAGTTTGGAGCGGTTTACCTTAAGTTGGTATCTATTGTGTGCTCGTGTATTGTTGTGGTTGAAGCTGAAGAAGTCATTGACAGGTAGGACATTGTAGCAGATAATTTTATTTACTATGCTTAGGTCAGACCGAAGGCGGCCTAGTTCTAAGTTGTCTAAGCCCAAAATTTCAAGTCTGGTGGTATAAGGTATTCTATTGTGGGTAGCAGAGGACTCTTCTCGGGAAATATCTCTAGACTCTCTCAATTGTATTAATGTCCAATATGCAGTTCCAGACAGATGAGCTGTATTCAAGAATTGGTCTAGCAAATATTTTGTATGCTCTAGTTAGTAGTACAATATTACCAGAGAAGAAGCTATGCAAGATTAGGTTAACAACTTTTAATGCCTTTTTGGCAATGCTGTTACAGTTAGCTCTGGCACTTAGATCATTTGAGATGAGTACTCCAAGGTCCTTGACAGAGTGAGGACCATCTACAAGGTTGTATCCGCAATCCTCCAGAAAAAGCAAATGTATTTCAATATAGATCAGGAAGCATAATGCTTAAAATGAAACATAATGAAAATAAATTTAGATATAGGTTGAAGACAAAGACTAGATAACACTGAAGATGTTGCCTACCTGGGTGACACAGTGTCTGCAAACAAACAATCAAGCTCAGAGAGCATTGAGGACTCCCTAAAGACTGTTATGGATGTGTCTTAAGTTGGATGTGAAAGAGCATACAAACAGATCCTGTGTGCATGTGACCCTCCAGCCTGGGTGCCAGCTATAATTGAGTCAGGACACATGGAGATTTTTAAAATAAAACTTTTAGAGAGCAATAAACTAAATATATAAAGGTTGGTGTGAAATACCCCTTTATCTGGCCATCAAACAGCTGATCAGCATCATATGTTTGTGTTTAGATCAACCCTTGATGACCTGATTTGCCCAGAGGCCTGTGCTACAATATTTAGCACAAAACTGCTGCATTGATTTGTGAAGTTCTTTGTACAACTCTATTGCAGTTTCCAATAATGAAGAAATGAATTTCAGAGCATCAACAGAAGATGTGGTAAATTGTATGAAAATTGCATGAGAAATAAAGGGCCATATAAACATAGGGTGAGAATGAGAACCGAAAATTGCCATTTGGGACATCAGGGTAGAAACTGAAGAGACTTTAGTATTTAGTAGAGCTGGGCACAAATAATCCTTCAAGATTCTCCATCAACTATGGCAAATAAATTGGATGGACAAGTCCTCTTAGGCTGCATAAACAGAGGATAGAATCAAGATCACATGAAGTGTTAATACCACTTTATAATGCCTTGGTAAGGCCACACTTGGAATGCTGCATGCAGTTTTGATCATCATGATGTAAAAAAGATGTTGAGACTCTAGAAAGAGCGCAGAGAAGAGCAACAAAGATGATTAGGGGACTGGAGGCTAAAACATATGAAGAATGGTTGCAGGAACTGGGTAGTCTAGTTTGATGAAAAGAAGGAGAAGGAGTGACGTGACATGCCACAAAGAAGAGGCAGTCAAGCTATTCTTCAAAGCACCTGAGGGCAGGACAAGAAACAATGGGTGGAAACTAATCAAGGAGAGAAGTAACCTATAACTAAGGAGAAATTTCCTGATAGTTAGAACAATTAATCAGTGGAACAACTTGCCTCCAGAAGTTGTAAATGCCCCAACACTGGAAGTTTTTAAGAAGAGATTGGATTACCATTTATTTGAAGTGGTATAGGATTTCCTGCCTAAGCAGGGGGTTGAACTAGAATTCCTCCAAGGTCCCTTCCAACTCAAATAGGTCAGATAGTGACAGTAGTGCCATGATTTGAAGGAGGAGTTCCATGATGAGGCATGGGTGGGCAGTTTGCAGAATCCTGGAGGCTGCATATTGCTAGAAAAATGACTGTTCAGTGAAAGACAGGACTTTCAAACACCTTTCATTATGTAAATGCAAAAATAGCATACTCTATTCAGAATAAGGTATTGAAACTCCAGAAAATAGCAGACATCTACAGAATGAAGGCAATGACTGTATCCAAACTGCTGGGCATCTTTTCTGATTCTTCACTTGTAGTACTTAACTCAGTGGTCAGGGATGCTTGAGGCATTTTTGTGAGGCTGAACTCCAGAATTACCTAAATATACATAATATCCAGATCAGCAGCCTCTTGGTGCTGCAGTAGAACATTTAAGTTTTGTAGGAACAAAAACCTAGCCATTATAAAATAAGTGTAAATCAAGAAAGTGTGTCAAGTCCACAATTCTGTTTTTTGTAATTAATGTTAATAAGATACATGGGAAACATAGAGCACAGCAATAACATAAACTGGCAGATTATCAAGGCATAGCCTTATTTGCAATTATAAATCCATGAGCATGCATAAACATATGGCTTCAAGGAATTCATAACTGTAATATTGTATCCCAGGAGCATGGGTGTTGCAGCTATATTTGAATCCTTTAATTATTAGACTTAGTGGGAAAGTAGTTTGGTATGTTTAATCACAAATCATGTTTGGAATCATTTGCATGCATTAGTTCTCCAATGGCTTGATGATATGTGATATATACTAAATAATAACACAAGAGATGAAATATTTCTAAAATAATTGTTCCTATGTTATGAAAAGATTTATCTGATGTCACTAGAAGCAAAACAACAAGCTTACTAAAATAGAAAATCATTTCAGAAATTTGTAACTGAAATGTGTTTTATAGAACAGTGTTTTTTTGCCACCAAGAAAAGAAGGTATGTTTACACCAGGGGTAAAATGCTACTGGTTCGCTCCGGTTCAGGCAAATTGATAGTGATAAAAACTACCGGTTCGGGCGAACCAGTAGTTTAAAAAAAGCTACCGGTTTGGTCGAACCGGTAGTTAAAAAAAGCTACGATCTGACGATCAATTGTGCTGCGTGGTTTGGCTTTGCTAGAAAGCAGGATTTCCTGATTAACCACACAGCACAGCTGATTTCCCCCCTCGCTGTTCTACTTACTTTCCCAAGCCTCCTTTTGGCATGTACAGCGAGGGAGGGATCAGCTGTGCCACATGGAAAGCAGGAAATCCTGCTTTCTAGCAAAGCTAAACTGCGTGGCACAGCTAATCGTCAGATCGTAGCTTTTTTAACTACTGGTTCAACTGAACTGGTAGCTTTTTAAACGTGCAGCGCACATTTGGTGCATACTGTGCATGCGCACACCGTACACATTTGGTGCACATGCATGTGTGCAGCCCTGTTTGGTGTGCATGCGCATGCACAGTGCACGCTTGATGCACAGTGCGCATGATGGCCAGCGAACCAGTAGCAAACTGATTCAGATTTCACCACTGGTTTAAACCACCATAGTTTTTCATTTTTCTCTCTTTTAAAAATTGTTGGAAAATAACCCATTTTTCAAGCTACTTATCTCATGCCGGAGAGAAGAGAGAAAGTATCAGAATACTATCAATTTCCCTCTGGCTTACTTCCTCTGTTAATTCAGAAAGAGATGTGAAGCCACCCTTTTTCTTACAGGGTCTACAAAAACAGCTAAAACTCAGAAGTTGGGAAGAAGGGTGAAACAGGAATTTCCTCCAGAAGAAAATGGCCACCTCTGGAAACCTCTGCAAAGCCCCAGGTTCAGACTGATGCACCTGAAAATTCTTCACTGAAATGGGACAGAGAAGATCCACGTCCTGCATACACTAGCATAAACTTCTGAATTCTTAACTTCAGTTTATTCTTAATAGTGAAAAGCATGAATCATGAATAAGAGTTATGCATGGAATGAAGATCATTATACTGGAACTTACACTGATGGTTGCTTCAGTTCAGGTTGTTCTTAAGGCTTTGATAGCTTTTCAGGTCCTCATAGGAACCACTTGGATGTGATTGAATTGGACTGGACTTGACTTGACTAAACAAGTGTCAATAATTGAAGGTATGAACATGGATGGGAAAGAGAGTGAAAAAACGATCCCTGTTTGGGGAAAGATAATCCATGAATTCTGTTACCCTAAAATGTGACAGGTCATAGCTGAGCAGCTATTAAATCACATTCTTTTTTCTTGTTCTCAGAATGAATTGTCTTCACATTGCTTGAGGATTGGTAATAATTGGAAATAATCATGCTGAGGATTGGAAATAAAAGCAGCTGTGGTGGGTTGCTCCCGGTTCAGACCAGTTCGCAAGAACCGGTAGTAAAACCAGCGGGAGGCTCTGCCCACTGACCTGGATGTCATCATAGGCAATTTGCGCATGCGCAGAAGCTTCTGCGCATGCACAGAAGAGCACGAGCGTGCACGCACGGGCATGATGCGAACCAGTAGTAAAGGTAAGTAGAACCCACCCCTGAAAAGGAGGAGCCCTGGTGGCGCAGCAGACTAAAGCACTGTTATTAACACCAGCTGCCTGCAATTACTGCAAGTTCAAATTTCACCAGGCTCAAGGTTGACTCAGCCTTCCATCCTTTCTAAGGTAGGTAAAATGAGGACCCAGATTGTGGGGGCAATAAGCTGACTTTGTATAAATATACAAAAGTATGAAGGCTATTGCTTAACACATTGTAAACCGCCCTGAGTCTCCGGAGAAGGGCGGCATATAAATCAAAAAAAAAAAAGCAGCCTCATAAGGCTTATGTCTGAATAAACAGTTCTAACATGCTATTAGAATATAAGTAGATATCAAATACCTTCTTTATTCTATGGATCCCAATCAGGAAGGTACCATTTCAAATCTTAGATAGTTGGTTCACTACTAATACATGGAAAGGCAAGGTAAAAATGTTGGAAAAACATATTTGGGAAGTATAAAGTCTCTTCTTCCAAACAGAAGTCCTCCAGATGGAGAGCGGAGTTTAAAAACCTCAGATGAATTTTTCATTCTATAAAATATCTAATGTGAGATGTTAACTAAATGGCAAGCCTCTGGGAATTTTGCATTATTTACCTTATTAGTTAATTGTAGGAGTTTTCCTCCCAGACTTGCTGGATACTTTGTCTTGCTCTGTTCTCTTTCCAAATATATTGTTTTCCTTGTCAAGCAAGCTTAAGGCTTTGTTTAAACATTGCATCATAATGCTCCATTGTAAAATGTTAAGTAATGGTTCTATAAGATTGTATCTTTGTCCTTTCCTAGTTCCAAGTGCACTCTTTCCTTGCCCATTATGTTTTACTTCATTTAGCTAATGTTTTGCTGAAACAAATTCAAATCAAAACAAAGTTGTGCATACAACAATACCGTTTGCATCATACTTGTCTATGATCAGTTGTGGCATGGATGAGAAAGTCAATCACTCTTCTATCCAAAGGCATAGATGGTATATTTTACAATCTTTTAAAAATGTTCAGAATATATATTCAATATAAAATTCCATAGAATCTTTGACAGACAGGCAAACATTGCTTATTCATGTCAGTTGTCAGTTATAGTACCGATCAATACTGGCAGTGGTGGAATTCAAATAATTTAACAACCGGTTCTCTGCCCTAATGACCAGCTAGGTAGGCGTGGCTGGGTGGGCATGTGACTGGGTGGGCATGGCCAATTCGACGTCACTCAGGTCGAGGGGCACTTCACCTCGCCTGGCCTCTCGTGACCACGGGGATGCTGCAATGCTCGTAAGTGTGAAAAACAGTCATAATCCCTTTTTACAGTGCCATTGTAACTTTGAATGGTCACTAAATGAACTGTTGTAAGTCAAGGATTACCTGTACAAAAATACAAAAAGCTTCTTTACTTGCAAAAAGCTGTTCTAAATTCCAATCATTAGATTAGAAATACCTGCAAGCCGGAGTTACAAATCAAGCAGGGTGTCAGAGCACCTTGAGGAATTAAAATAGTTAAAATGCAATGATAACTATCAGCAGCCAACTCTTGCTCATAAAGTGAAACCCTTTAGTACAGAGGTCATTTAAGCTCTCCAGAAAGTGGCTGGGCATATTTGGGCTACAAAATGCTGAGCTAAAGAGACAAATTAACAAATTATATAGGGGATCCAGATTCAAGCCTTCCAAGTTTGTTAGGATCACAATAAAATTAGTACATGCCACAGATATCTAAATAAACTTCATGTCTGGTGCCATGTTACTAAGCCTTATTATCATGGGAGAAAACTAAAATGAATTGGAGGATCCACACCCCTACTTCCTTTTTTTAAAAAAAATCTTACTATCAGTTAGCAATCATGAGCCTTGGTCATTCCAAAGCAATGCAAAAGCACCAAAGGTGCTTTTTCAAGAGGCAACTGGACTTTCTGGAAACCAAGAAAGTCCAGTTGCCTCTTGAAAAAAGAACCTTTGGGACAGCCATGACCTGGATGACTGAAGAATCCCCATAGACAAGAGACTCCTGTGCTCATTGAACTGACAAAGCACCCTTTCACACCCAGCAGAAGCAATCCTTAGATCCATTTGCACCACTTAAAGATACCAGCTGGTCTCACTCACCTCACAAGATATCCTAAGGAAATCATCTAGATTTAAGGAAAGATCACATGCCCTCAGAAAGGCAGTAAAAAAATCAGTACCAAGCTTGCATCCTGCCTCTTGGAAGTACACCCCAAAAGGACAGAGCCAGGAACTACTAAAACAGTGTAAAAAGCTTAAAACAACCCTTCCGCTTTAAGACAGTCAAGCCCCTAATAAAGCAAAGCAAAGTACCAGCAAAGAAAAAGAAAAAACCTCCAGAGAAGCTCAGGTGACAGTAAGTCTTGGCATATTGCCAAGAACCTTTAGCTGTTACAGTGTAGTAAGGCTTAACCAAGAGGCAATTTCTGTAAGCAGGGCAATAAAAATTAGGCTAGAAACAACACCAGAATGTTTCCTTCCTGCCTTCCTTACATGATTAGCCCTGTAAAGTGGAAAAAAACAAAAGGAGATTTCTTCCAACAACTGGTTCTCCAAACTACTCAGAAAGTTAACAAATGATTCTCCTGAATAGGTGCAAACCGGCTGAATCCCACCACTGAATCCTGAGCAGAGTGGATAATGGAAGGATTCTTCTCTCCCAGGTTATTCCAAAGGTGCTTTTTCAAGAGCCAACTGGACTTTCTGGTTTTTGTTTGAAGATGCTTTGCTTCTCAGCCAAGAAGTTTCTTCACTCTTGGATGAAGCTCTGAGCCAAAGAAGCTTCTTGGATGAGAAATGTAATGTCTTCAAAGAAAACCCAGAAAGTCCAGTTGCCTCTTGAAAAAGCAACTTTGGGACAAACATGACCTGGATGACTGAGAATAGGCATTTCTCCCAAGTTGTTACTCAGTTTCAAAGCTGATGATTTCAGCAGGAATATCCTCTTCCGGAGGACTTTTGTGTCTATTAGAACAAGGAATGGAAGATTTATATCTTCGCTATTATATAAACTTATCAAATTTTCCCTCCTCAATTGGAATACAATTGTGTGCCAGAATACATTTGCAAGGATATAGACATGATTCACTGCACAACTGCCCAGAAAAATACACATATAAAGGATTAGTGTGGACCAAAATGCAAAACAGCATATTAGTTGCAAAAAATAAACACACTAGGAACAGTATATATATAAAAAGGATTGATTAGGAAACCCATTCATAAAAACAACCCTTTTTGACTTAATTTTCAAGCTGAGGCAGATTCACACTGAAGTTTGGTGAAACCAAAACTAACAAATGTGCCTCTTCCCCCCACTCCCCGATAAACCAGAGATGAAAGTAAACATTCAATTGTATAATTAAATAATTTTACCCTAGATCTAATAGTTGCTCCCACTGTAGATGTTAATGTGGATTACTTCCATGGCTGAAAATATGAAAAGCTAGTTAAGTTATGCTGTGGACCTTCCTGATCATTTTACCAAGTGGAACCCTGGATTTCCACTACAAAGTGGAACTGATGGCACAATTGTAAACCTTTGTTTTCACAGTCCTTTGTCCATAAGAATTTCCAGGCTCTTTCCAAGGTCACGCTTATCTTGCAGTCAGAGTGGAAAACCAAATGATTCAGGAAAGCTCATATGGAGAGGATGAAGGCACCATCCTTTCCTTCTTGCCTACCCTGTATCTAATAATTCAAGGAACTCTGACTTCGAAAAAAGATGTTCCATTTAATTATGCCTTGTATATTTTCCTAGTTCTTTTACAATGTGTACACATGTTACGAATTCCCTAATTCAACCAAATGTTGTGTAAGACAATATTTCATCAGATGTCTGTTCAAAAAAACACAAACCTCTTTTCCTTCTTCCCATCTCTCTTTCCACGCTATTCAGCATCTTATAAAACTGTTACCATGTCTTCCCTGTGTAATCCTTTTTTCTAAAAACAAACATATCAAATGTGTTTACTGTTCCTCTTTACTCTTCTGTTTTAACCCTTTATTAATTTTCTCCCTTCCTCGGACACTACCTCAAAAATCAACTTAAAAGCCTGGGTGTTTCAGAGGAGTTTGGTGATGAGGTAGAGTTGGGGGCATACATATCAGTCGTGGGTTCTTCCCGGTTCGGCCTGGTTCTGCCAAGCCGGTAGCGATGACGATATGATGTCACCAAACAAGTTCTGCCCCCCCGCCCCCCACCCCACATTATTCTTACCTTGTATTTGGCCCCACCACCAATCTGTTGCTGCCTCCTGAGTCCCAGCTGATGGGCTATAAGGAAAAAAACTGTTTAAACTCTTGCCGCGGGGCTTCAAAGGGCTGCCCTACAGCTGATCAGTGGTAAAAGGCAGTTTGGTGGTAGACCAGTGCCTGCAAAAATAAATGGGTAGACCAATGCCTGCAAAAATACATGAGTAGACCAGTGCCTGCAAAAATAAATGGGTAGACCGGTACAGCTCTGCAAGCAGTTAAAAGCCTGGTAAATCAGTACCTCTGCTAAATCCTAAAGAATTGTCACATGACCATCAAGCCACGCCCACAAAATAAGCCACGCCCACAGAACCGGTAGTAAAAAAAATTTAGAACCCACCCCTGATACATATGTTATGATGAGCAGGTATGAGCTAGATGTTTTTGTCCTTGGTTCTTTATGTTTTTGACTTTATTTTGTATACAATATTTTGTAAATTGCTCAGACACTTTGGACTGAAGCAGCATAAAAGCTGGAAATAGATAAATACTGCATACCTGCATAAATAAATAATACTGTTTGCCCTTTCAGTACCTTTTCCATGTTGTCAATGATATTTTTTCTTTGGAAATGGGCTGAGAAAAATTGTACAGTACACTGTATCACAAACACAACTGCATCTGCAGGATTGGTCAAAGATATATTTGTCTCAAGGAAAAGAACAGAATAGTGCACACACAATCGGTTTGGCAGTTTAATCTTATGGTAAGATTTATTTTCTAGTGAAGAAATAAAAAGTTCATGTGGCCAACTCTTCCTATAAAATGGTGCTAGGTTGCTGGGAATTTTATTTTCAGTCCCTTTTTAAAGTTTCCCAATATTTATTTCATAGCCATTGTGTACATGACCTGATACTCTTAATGTTCTCTCAGCAAAGGGCTCCATGTACAGAAACCATTCTCTTAATCTATGTAAGTTTAAGAGAGTTAATCAATGTATCCCTCTTAAACCACACACAAGGATTGGAATAACCAAGCCCAAGAATAATTGTAAAAAAGAATAAAGCTTTAATCTGAAAAACACTTAGGAAGAAATAAGCAGTTCAATCTTACGCTTCTTTATTCCAAACTGAGAATTACTGTCAGTTATTGCCAATTACAATATAAGAGACCATACTAGCAAAACATGTTTTCTCTCTGTGTAGTTCTCAACAAGAAAGTCATTTATTAATAACAGGAAGTCAAAGAGTAGCATGCATATGAAATGTAAGATTCCAATGAACCCAAAGAATTAAGAAGCTTCTTCTGCTGCTCTTCAATTGAAATATGTGGGTTTAAACTGCTTAACACTGGCCAGTTCTTGCCTAGTTTATATAAAAGTAACAATAACTCAAATACCAATAGAGGATTAAAATGTTCCACCCTTGCTTTAGGGAAAATTTCCAATGCTTTTGGTCACTTTAGAACTTATTTTGAAACTCAACTTGGTAAAAGGAGATTACTTCATCCACAAGGAATCCAAATTGATTTCATGCAAGCTTATATTTTTAAAAACTTACAAAGCAAAGCCAACCCCTATATTTTGGGACATTGCAAAAATACATTCATAGCTAAATGAACAGATATGAATCTGTATCTGAATAATTTGTATCTAAGGGAAATCTATTGTAAACGATTTGTAGTGTAGTGAGCTATACACTGGCTCAGGAATTTTAGAATCATCCTAAAATTATTCTAAAATGAGTTTATGTAATCCTCTAGTATTAACAACCATGGATCACTTTCCCAGCTTTTGCTAGATACCTTATGGCTCTAAAATTCATTGCGGTACAGACCGTATGCTGTATTTTGCAATAAGAAATAATCTATTTGAATTGTGTGAATTTCTAGCAAAATAAACACATTGAGCTAATGCATTTGTTGGTTTTAGTACTCTGCCTTTTCCAACTTCTCGGCCTTGCATTATTCTTTATCATTAGTTTTAATAACTGTTTTCTATTGTTCCAAATTGCAGGACATAAAACAATAAATTTCAGTTACAAGAAGGCAGAGCTTGATTGAATATTTTTTTTTAAAAAAAAACACTTCCTAATAGTAAGAGCAATTTAATAGTGGAACCTATTGCAAGGGAACATAATACTAGCTGCTTATGTTTAAGTAAAGGCTAGATAGTATCTCTCATGGATGTAATTTGAATTGCCCCCTGAGCATGAGATAGATAATACTGAGCAGATATTGGTCCTAAGCCAGATGTGACTCTATAGAAGGCTATTTCTAAATGGCACTGTGTCCATCAGAAATGTAATAATGAATATTTATCATTTTTATAGTTATACAAAACCTTATCACATGACTATCATTTGTAAACAATTGATTACCTGATTAAATACCATCTAGTTGGTGTTATGAGTTTTTTATAAACATTGAAAATTCTCAAAATAATATATTGAGGGATACATAATACATACTACTTGAGGTAGTCCTCAAGTTACAACCATCATATAATGATCATTCACAATTATGACGACTTTAGTATGAGTGCTTTACAGCACATAAGGCACTTATGGACATCATAAAATGTCATGCTGCTGCCCCCAGTCACATGACTCATTGCCAAGTGCCCTGCGATCATGTGATCGCTATTTGCTATCTTCTCTGTTGGTTTCCCCAGAAAGTCAATGGGAAAGTGTCAGGGAAGATTGTAAATGGAAGGGATGTTGAATTTAAGGTCTGTTCCCTCAGTGCATCGAGGAATTTTTCCCTCTTCTTCATGCAGTGAGTGGAAATGAGCAGACCTTGAATCTGATGAAAACACAAGCGAATGGCAGTGTTCTGGCCTTCTAGAAAGATAATAATAATAATAATAATAATAATAATAATAATAATAATAATAATAATAATAATAATTATTATTATTATTATTATTATTATTATTTTATTTCTATACCGCCCTTCTCCCGAAGGACTCAGGGCGGTGTACAGCCAATTTAAAAACACAAGACACAACAATGATTAAAAATTAAAATAATTAAATAGATTTGGCCGATTTAAAACCCCAAAAATTTAAAAATTTAAAATACCCCAATTTAAAATTATTATGTTGATAGCCCGGCCTGGCGGAACAACAGGGTCTTCACAACAACAGGGTCTTCACCACTGAAGATGGTGTTCACTAGCATTTTCTTCAGATTTGAAGTCTATTACTTCAACAGGTTAGGGGATTTTTAGATGAAAATGAAGGATGAAATCCCTTGGCACACTTGAGGAATTGACCTCAAATCTGAAGAAAATGCTAATGTAGATCATTGTTTTTATAACTGTTCTCCTCAATGAGGCCAGATATGTTGAGAGGCCTGAACCTTCTTCCTGTACCACTATGCTGGGGAGAGCCAGGCCATCTCCTTTGTGCTCTGCTTTACAATTGCAACTGGGAGAGATTATGGTTGTTGAGTGAATCAGTCACATGGCATCTTGCTTAATATCTGCTTCACTCAATGACCAAATATTCCAAGTTTCATTGTAGTCTTAAATAGAGCACCACCTATGTAATAAATACTATTAAAATCATAATGGAACATTTATCACAGAGGTGAAATGCTCCCGGGTCAGACCGGATCGCTCAATCCAGTAGCGATGGCTACAGCTGGTTCAGAGAACCGGTAGCAAAAATCCCTACACCCCCTCCCCACCAATACCCAGCTGAGCAACACAATCATCAGAGGCTTTTTTAAAAAAAAAAATTAAAAGCATTTTTTCTACAACCTCTTCTGTCGAAAAAATGCTTTTAAAAGTAAAAAAAAAAACCTCTGATGATTATGCGGCTCAGCTGGGATTGTCAGAGCCTTTTAAAAACATTTTTTCTACAACCTCTTCGGCCGAAGAGGTTATAGAAAAAATGCTTTTAAAAGGCTCTGACGATCCCAGCTGAGTTGCCTGATCGTCAGAGCCTTCGGTAGAAAAAAATGCTTTTAAAAGGCTCTGACAATCCCAGCTGACTTGCCTGATCGTCAGAGCCTTTTAAAAGCATTTTTGCAACCTCTTCGGCCAAAGAGGTTGTAAAAAAATGCTTTTAAAAGGCTCTGACGATCCCAGCTGAGTTGCCTGATTGTCAGAGCCTTAGGTAGAAAAATGCTTTTAAAAGCCTCTGACGATCAGGCAACTCAGCTGGGATCGTCAGAGCCTTTTAAAAGCATTTTTTACAACCTCTTCAGCTGAAGAGATTGTAGAAAAAATGCTTTTAAAAGTAAAAAAAAAGTTGGCCACACCCATCCAGTTACATTACCCCCCCCCCACCAAGCCACACCCACAGAACAGGTAGTAAAAAAATTTACATTTCACCACTAGTTATCAGCAATTGCAGGGGAAAGTATCTGAAGTTGTGTACTTCAGGAACAGGCATATTCAGCCAAAATCAAGTCCAACATCCTAGTTGATAACAATTTCAAATTAAAAAGAACAAAATATAGCAACAAGAAAAAAGCAACAATCCGCACTATTTTATGATTTGATTTGATTTGATTTGATTTGATTTGATTTGATTTGATTTATATACCGCCCTACTCCCGAAGGACTCAGGGCGGAGTCCTTCGGGAGGACTGTTAATCTGTTGCAAACCTAGGTGTGCGAGTGACATCCCTATAAATGGAAATATTGTAGAAATGGGCACATGTTATGTCATCCTGGTTTTGTGGACGTCTCTATGCAACTTAGATGCCCTGTTATTTGTCTAAATTGAGAGATGACATAAGGAAGATAGTAGAACATTTCCAGGATTGTATAATTAGTTTCCAAAATGCACTTGGAGTTTCACAAACATTCTGCCTCAAAACCTCACACCAAGGGCTATTTGTGTACTGGAAGTAAATCTCTGAACCTGGTCCTCTGAAGTAATTCTCCACAGATATTGACCAGGTCTTAAGAAGTGCTATATTCAAGTAGACTAAAACAAACCCTTCTTTTTGAAAAGTGCCAGGGAGTTACCAGTTCGTATGTGACTGCCACTAGTGTCAATAGAGATTAGGTAAACACCTCTCCTACGTACCACTAAGAGAAAAAGACATCTCTAAATTTAGAGCAGTAATATGTTGAACTGGAAGCAGCTTTCACAACATTCACTGCTGACATTACAAAAGGATCACTCATTCCACATTTATTTAAAATGCACCAGTGTTTTGGGGAGGTCATTTGGCATCGTTTTGCTATTTTCGAGCTCATTCATAAAATTGTGATATAAACGAAACAGTTTCTCCATACTTTATGCGCTTAAACTGTCTTGTGCCTCTAGTATCCTATTAGCTTGTAACTTCTTGAACTCATATATGTTTCTTAAGAAATATTTTACAATATATCATTACCTTAATGCCAAAAAGATTAGCAGTTCCCTTTTTAAAAAAAAATATGAACTTGCCTGCGTAGAAAGCAATGCCTCATCTTGTAGGTTTCTTCTACAGGAGAGGCCTCCACCATGTAGAAATTTAGCACACAAGAAGATGCAGCTAAAATCATAATCAATTCTATTCAAAATATATGTTAATTTAATAATCAAATTAAAATTCCATTTTAAACCTATCTATAGCTATATAAACACACTAGTTGGATACCCGTGCTTCACTATGAAACTATGTGTTGGGGCTTGATAATTGACACTTACAACTTGAAAATTAATGAATAGTTACGATCCGGCCTCTCCTCTCCCCTTCTCTCCCTCAGCCTTGCCCCACAGAACTCTATCCTATCCTATCTTATCCCCCTTCTCTCCCTCAGCCTTGCCGCACAGAGGTCTCCCTTATCCTATCCCCCTTCTCTCCCTCAGCCTTGCCCCACAGAAACCTCCCCTATCCTATCCCCTTCTCTTCCTCAGGCTTGCCCCACAGAAGGCTCTCCTATCAGTGGTGGGTTGCCCCTGGTTCACACTGATGGGATCGCCCACTGATCTCAACATCATCAAAACGTTTCTGCACATGCGCAGAGGAGCGTGCGGCCCCACTGAGAACCGGTAGTAAAGGTAACCCACCCCTGTCCCCTATTCTATCCCCTTCTCTCCCTCAGGCTTGCCCCACAGAAGCCTATCCTATCCTATCCCCTAGTTGCTGCTGTGAAAGTAAAACTGAAAGTGAAACTCCTCTCCTCTGCTTGCATTTTGCATTTGGAACAGATTTCTTTTCAGGTGGGGAGTGGGAGTAGAACTCCTTAGCATCAGAGGGCTGTTTGGAAAGTGAAACAGTATTTGCTGTGTGAGCAAGAAGGAGACAGGAAGGAGCCTGGCTGTGGCTTAGCTCAAGTGTTCTGTATTGAAGATGCTTCCTGCTGTAAAAGTAAAACTGAAGTGAAACTGCTCTCCTCTGCTTGTGTTTTGCATTTGGAACAGATTTCTTTTCAGGTGGGGAGGGGGAGTAGAACTCCTTGGCATCAGAGCGTGTTAATTATAATATAGGAAATGCTAAAGCTCTGATGGTCATTTCGAAAAATCCTTTCTTAGTGAGTGCCTAGAAGCCAAGAGGAACATAGGAAATTTCAAGTTTGTAGGCTTTAAGATTCTGGAGATTTCATGATTGCAGCATGAGTGGTTTTCACTTTTTTATATATATAGATACAATGTGCATATGTATGTGTGAACATGTGTATACTGTATACACAGCCATATGCAACCAACATACACAAAAACTTGCTATAGTTTTCAACTATTAATGACACTGTAAGCTAATTATTGCTAAGGCAGTGTTTGTTCTTGATGCTTCATCCAGCTAAAGTTAGGAATGCTTAGAGAGAGGAATGTTGACTGTGCTTCCTGCCCACCTGATTCCTCCAAACAAGAATGGGGTGAAGAACCCATTTCACACTTTCTTCTTATGGAAAATAATGCTCCTTGAGCATGCTCCAAAAATGAAAAAAAATATGGGGATGACTTCAATATAAATTACTTCAATTATATCCAATTATACTAGCAATAGTATTTGGACTATCATAACACTTCAGTTTTTTACAGCATTCTTTGAGCAATTTACAGTGTCAGCATACTGCCCCCCCCCAAAAAAAAATCTGGGTCCTTATTTTATTAACCTCAGAAGGACAGAAGGCTGAGTCAAACATTGAGTCGGTCAGAATCAAACTACTGGTGCGGTGGCAGAGTTAGCCTGCAATATGTGCCACCGTTGCTCTTATTATTGATTATTCAGGGGGGAAAACCTGCTAGCTATAAACTGGAGTGGTGGAGTGTTTCCCGGAGGCTATAGAAAGCAAGCAGATCCATCAATCTGTCTTTTGAGGACTACATTTTTTTTTCTTTATATCTCTGATCGTGAGAAAACCCACAGTATCATTTCAAAATTCCAAAAATCCCCACACACACACACACACACCATCACCACCCCAGAGTCCTGGTACTGAAAATTGAAATGGTTTGTCTGATTTTCAGCGCCATGCATACTCGCGTGCTCAGTTTATGTGCAGCTTTCTACAGCACTGTTTGGGGAAACTAAGGTCACATCTGCCTCCACTTAAGCTTGTCTTTCTAGATAAGGTCACGCATATCTTTGGTTTTTTACAAAGCACAACAGAGCCTGGAACAGAGAGTGAGTAACTCTAAGAATAAGCAAAATGGCTCAGTTGATGGAATCAATAAAAAAGTCATTTGGAAAAGCGAGATTATTTTAAAATCAAGTCAAAACAAAGAAATGAAGTTCAGTTCCCCTCTAAATCCATATGATGAGGTCATATCTTATTGGGAATATTAGAGGCACTTTCTTTCCAAATATTTACAATATAAAGTAAAAGCTTCCTTTTCTCTCCATTTCTTGTTTATGAAACAAAGGACAAATTACTCTAATGTATAAAAAACAGGTTGGGTTCTCTGGCCAGAAATTAAATGAATACAATCTGACACTGAAAACACAGATGCCTCCAAAAGCAGCAGGAGGAACCCCAGGACATTCTGCTGCTGACCTAAAAATCCCATTAAACTAAAAAAATATATATATGCAAAGAAGGTGAGTGCCAGAATAAAACTGCAACACTACCATTTATCAATAGATTGGCTGATTCTGTTCAGTCTGGCCTTAATAGAAATGATGTGTTTCCTTCCAAGTACAGATGCTAAATGACTGCAGCTAGAAGGCAGTTATTGTTTGCAATGGCTACGGTAACTGGACTCTTGTCCTTGTCTTGCAAACATCTGGGGTTTGCATAGAAATGTCAGGCCTATTATATTTCATGGCCTTTGGCCCCAGTGTTTACAAAGTGGCATTTAAAAAAAGACTGTCATGAATGGATCAGCAGTAAGATGTGTGTCGCCTAAGAACACTTGGTTCCTGGCATTCCCCAACTCCCTATCCCCAGGAAGAAAGACACAAGCCAAGTTAATGGGCAAAGAAACACAGTTTTATTAGCAAAGCAGGATATGCAACGAAATGACACAAAATGACCCCATGATTTTGTGATAGGTTTCTATCCCAGTTTAAAAACAGAAATCCCATCTGGTTATAAATCTCAATCCAGTCACTGACTAATTTTGAACTTTCGCTGCCTGATCACTGTGAAGGAAGCTTCATGAGGCCATGCAACAGATCAGTTTCAGGAACTGTGAAATAGAATATTCTTCCTCCACTTCATTCCTTTGATGACTCAGAGTATTTGCGAGCAAAACATAAGTGTAAAAAAAGAAAAAAAATCAAGATGGCAGCTGCAAACACATGATAGGAGACACACCTTTCGGAATGTGAATTGGATGCCAGAATACCCCTAAAATCCCTATGATCTTGAATTTCACATCATCTTGTAAGCCAGGGGTGGCCCTTTTACAACCTGTGGACTTCAACTCCCAGAATTCCTGAGACAGCCAAGTTGGCTCAGGAATTCTGGGGGTTGAAGTCCACAAGTCATAAAGGGGCCATATTTGCCCACCCCTGTTGTAAGCTATAATACAGGTAGTCCTTGACTTTTAACAGTTCATTCAGTGACCGTTTGAAGTTACAACCCCACTCAAAAAAAGTGACTAATGACCATTTTTTCACACTTATGACTGTTGCAGCATCCCCATGGTCACATGATTTACATTCGGATGCTTGACAATTGCTTCATATTTATAATGATTGCAGTGTCCCAGGGTCATGCAATCACTTTTTGCAACCTTCTGACCAACAAAATTAATGGGGAAGCTAGATTCACTTAACAGTCGTGTGACTAATTTAACAACTGTAGTGATTCACTTAACAAATGTGGCAAGAAAAGTTGTAAAATGGGACAAAACTCACTTAACAAATTTATCACTTGGCAACAGAAATTCTAGACTCAATTGTGGTCGTATGTTGAGGACTACCTGTAATCAGTCAATTAACTTTAACTGGCATTTGATTAATAGTTCAAATTATATTGTACAGCTCTGATTTCAATGGCTTAGTGCATGGTTATCCAAAGCTGCGGAAAGTATTCAATATTAATAGCAGACACAGAAGTATGGACCTGCAGCTTTTTAAAAAACATAGAGAGCTCCTTACATATATAAACCAAGATTAGACCATCTTCTCATTATCTAACACTCTGAAGAACATCAGAAACATCTTCCCTGGTGTCCTTGCACCTCAGTGTTGCAACTGGATATGCCAAGAAATGTTGGGATGCATGGCAGGTGTTCAGCAACAGAATAGTGGCCCTTCCTCTTCCTTTAATCCATTTCTCAAATCTATTCATGGTCTCTGTGTTTCATAAGACAATGGAAAGGAGAAAACACATCAACTTGAGAAGGATTACAGTCTTACTGAGAGCACATTGACTTGGTCCTGTCACCAGGGTGTTTATATAAAGTGCTTGCCCTCTATAAGCCTCTCATAGAGGCCAGGAGTTTAACTTTGCCATAGTCAGTTAGGCTGGTAATAACAAACATACAGTCTTTCACACATACAAACCTTAAAAGGTCAAGAGTCAAGGCTGTTTTGAAAGAAAACACATACACTGTAGAATCCATACCTCTTGAGTTCTTGATGAAGAGAGAAGTTCAGTTTGAATATTAGATGCTTTGATGTAAGATTGAAACCTTTTGAGGCTCACTGGCAGTAATATAAGAGGGGAACGTTCTATTGTCTGTATAACAGGCCATGCCACATTCTTTCTTGTGTAAGATGTCATTTCCAAACGAAATGCTATTTTTGTCTTCTGAACTTCAATTTCATTCTTGAGCACAATTACTTAACTCCTTTATATAAAGTTATGTCAAGAGCAACTGAATTTTTTTCTTTGCTTTCTTCTAGAATTCATTTGCATGTGAGATGTATTTGAAAATTCAAAAATTAATTAAAAACTTATTACCTAGTGAATAGCACTTTGGCTGTTTGTTTGAAAAAGGATTAGGCCAGCCTTCCCCCAAACTAGTGCCTTCCAGATGTCTTAGAGAACAGCTCTCAACATTCTGTAGCAGTTCAACCAGTGAATTTCCTGTGTAGCAATGGTAGCATTTGTAGTCTTACATATTTGGAGAATACCAGATTAGAATTAGGCCAATTCACAGAAGATTTGTTACAGATACATTCAGCAGAGCTCTAAACAGATATAAATAGAAGAGAATTTATGTAGCAGATGATTGAATGGTAGAGTCCTTAATGTTCTCTGAACTTGGTTGTTTGCTTGCAGATGTTTCATTATCTGACTAGATAACTTCATCAATGCACAACCAAGCTCAGAGAGCATCAAGGACTCCACAAATAGGTATAAATTTTATCTTCTATTTTTATTAACATCATCCTAAATAACTAAATAAGATGTATCTTATGTTTGCAAAAGCAGTTGAATCTGAGGCTTGGATATTATTAAAAATGACAGCAACACAAAACTGCTGTCCTACAACAAGGCACTATTATCTGAATGCTTTGATTCAATTAAAGTATGTTTATATGATTGTCAAACCATTTCCAAGTAACAATTCCTTATTTGATAGAAATGACTCAACATGTGCTGAAAATTGCCTGCTTTAGGCAACACTCCATTCTCTTTAGCAAATAGGACAAGCCATGTTAACTATTTCCAGTATCTTAGCCTTCCTCCCCTGTCTGTCTTCCCATGTGATGAGAATCTCCTTATCAAAAAATTTGGAAGAATCACTTTGGGAAATGTTATTTTTTGGGATGGTGGTGGTTTTCTGTCACACTCAGAAAACAGAGGAAGAGAGTCATTTCTAAAAAGAGAAAGATTCAAGGCCAAAATTCACATAAGATTTTATTTTTTAAAAAAAATAGGAAAAAATAGTAGGCAGACTTTCACATATTCATTTCCGCAGCTTCTAAGAATCATAACAGGAGAGATGAGGTTGAATGAAAACATATAATATTCTATGAATGCTTAAGATTCTTCATTGTTCCGAAGTTCTGAAAAGCCCCAGAGAGGAACCCCTCCATTCCCTCTAGCAATGAGAAGTTCTTGCCTTAGCTTGCCTCTTCTTAAGCGCCAGACTGGCAGGCACTGGACTTCAGAAAGAACCATGAGAGCTAAGGAGGTCAGGAAATAGTAATTTCTTCAGCACTTCAGGCTAAAATCAGTTGAGAGGACTCTAAGGATTTATATGTTTTACAAAACAAGCTGTCCACCCATTGACTTTGTCTAGCTTTCAAAATATATTTACTCTTTCACTAATAGCTTGAGAAAGCCATCTCTAATCCAGTGAAAACAGCCATGATCAAATTACCTGCTCCCTCCCCACTCCCTGGTAGGATTTTTTACTTAAAAAGAGAGGTTTCTAAGTGGTCGTAAATACTATTTAACTTTGGATAGATACTTTATATACCCATATTTATTCCCTTAAGTTCTGGGCAAACTGTGATGACCATCAGCTCTTTGATGATTACTATACAAAGGTCTGATTTACAAGCTTCCTAGGCAACAATCCAACACCTAGAGAAAGGACAGCCACATGGTTTCTTCTTGCATTTCTGTTATCTAATAATAGGTAACAGCCATCCTTGCCTGAATCTCACTATGTATTGAATTTCACCTCACTTTGCCCAATTGCCCATGCTGGCTACACATTTCCAACTTAAACCCTGCAAAGCCTGAAGCTAGCAAATTATCAAATGCAATCTAGTTGCATGTATTATGAAATATTATTTGAAACAATAATTTAAGTTCCCTTCAGATAAAAATTGTGCA
This sequence comes from Pituophis catenifer annectens, assembly GCF_029215685.1. Taxonomy (NCBI): domain Eukaryota; kingdom Metazoa; phylum Chordata; class Lepidosauria; order Squamata; family Colubridae; genus Pituophis; species Pituophis catenifer. The sequence continues at coordinate 43,544,747 of NW_027256881.1, forward strand.
AAGTCATAACAATACGGGCAAAAGCATACTGCTATTTTTATTATTTTTTAATTAGCAAAGCTCTCAAAATAATGCAATTCTTTTAAAAAGTAAGGATGAGGCAAGGCTTACTCTGGTGCTAGGGAACAGGGATTTTTAAATCTGTTTTCATCAAAATAAAAAAAAAATCCATCGTTAGAATTCTGTGTTCAAAAGAAGTTCATAACCTTGCCAGTTTCAGAATGCTGCTTCATCAAAGTTAAACATAGTCCTTTGTGACCGCTCAAGTCTTTTGCCTTATGTTTATAGCCAGGGGTTTGGAATGCATTTTTGACTACAGAAATGGAAAGTACAATTTAAGAGATTTCCTGTTATTTTGCAGGTTTTAAACCACTGGAACATTTTTCCCCCTAAATCACTACAGGGAAGTTCCAAGATGCCTTTTGCATTTCATACTTCTCAGAGCTAGAACTGCTTAATATTATTATAACTTTAGTCTGTACTCTTCAATATACTCTGGGCAAGCTGGGCAGAAAGCGATACTTGTGAATTAATAAACTTGAATGACTAGCTTGAGGCAAGCTATGGTTTGAAGGAATATCTGTACAATTCATCTAAGAATGTTTTTTAAATGTATTCTGAGGTTCAGAAGTCCTAGAATACGGGTGCTATTCTTACAGTAGACACAATAAGTGCTAGAGATCCAGGGTGCAGTTTTCAGTTGAGTTTCTGCAGCAGGAGAAAAGAAGGGTGGTGGCTGAAAATTCAGACAGGACCTCAATTAGAAGCAGGCAACTCAGGCTCTCCAGGATGGAGGCTTGCTGAGTTCAGGAAACAGCCATCCATGGGCAATCTATTCAATTATCAATTCAACAGCAAAAACATTGTATAAACAATTTCTAGTTTATGAATGAGAGTTACATTGTAATGAATGACAGAATGTCAAGTATATATCAGAGTTGTACAATGTTCCTTAAGTGCAATGAAAAATTACCCTGTGCAAATTGGCCAGTGTGTGATTCAAATTGGAGATTTGACAGCCAAAAGGTGAATGATCTGCCTTGAGTTTGTGATTCAGGATTTGAGACAAAAATGGTTTGATTTTAAATGATTTGAAATTCCATTAAAAAGAGATATGTCTATAAACTATTATGAAGAAGGATTGAGTTGCTGTTTTCCTTTAAAAAATGCTATGAAAATAGGAAGGATAAGAGGCCCTTTAGAAAATAGTAATCATGACAATCCATCATAATAACCTTTTGAAATATTCTCACAGTCTAACTTTTAGCTAGAGATGGCAGGAAGATGGAAGGACAGTCCAGCAGCTCTTCAAATTCTCCAGAAAAAAAGTTTCAATTGTGTTGAAATGTAGAAATGTCTTATTCCATTTTAAGAATAAAATATTTTAGAGCTATTTAAAAAAAAACTAGGGTCTTTGCTTTCCACTTTCTCTTCAGAGCATTACAGTTGACACAATGGAAGAATATCCAGTGTGGGTTTTCCCTTAAAGGGAGGTTAAAGTTTGCAACTCTGATCACTTGGTTTGGGGGATTCCCAAATAAGTTTCCTAGAAATAGCTCCTCATCACTTGCTTCACTGGGTTACCAATCTGGGCAGGGTATGCTAGTTAGCAGTTAGCAGTTAGCTTCTTCTCTACAGTGTTCAGAAAAATGGTTCATGGCTTGTCTTTGTGGATGGCATAAATTTGTTGTCTCCAAATCCTGACTTTTTTGCAATGTTAAGTAGTTGGAATAACTGGTTGGCAAATTTTCTGCTCCTGTGAAGAACCTGCTCATCACTAGTAGGATTCATAACATCAGAGTTGTGTCTTGCTAGCAAAGTTCAGTTATCAGAGGCAGCAGAAACTAACTGGCATAGTGAAATATACTAACAAGACAGGCAGGCTTGGTAGTATATTTCGCTGTGGCATTTGTAGTCGCTTTTCAACCCACCAATCATTTAGAACAGTACCTATAAATAGTTGTCTGACTCCTATTCGCTCAATGTTGAGAGACTGGCCATATAATAGAAAGTTTAGAAATAAGCTTTGACTTCATGCTGGATCACCCTGAAGCTTTATTCAAAGTACTGGAAGCTGAGTTGAATTTCCAGCAACATTGGCAGGACCAAGACAGAAATACAACACTCCATTAGCAGCAGAAAATGCAAAGTTTGGAGCTGGTCAGTTAAACTGAGTTGAATGAGTAAATTAAACTCAAAATAACGTTAGACTTGCCATTCCAAACTCTATGACAATTAGGAAGTTTAATGAAGTGGTAGAATTCATTCATCAGCTATTCATGACAAGGTCAAACAGTTCATCATCACCATATAATTCCACTCAGTGCTCTTTATATATGGAAATGAAATGAAACAAAATCAGACTAGACTCTTGGACTTTAAGAGAGCTAATTTCAATAAACTTAGAGAGACCTTGGGAAGGATTCCATGGATGAGAATCCTCAAGGGGAAAACAACTCAAGAAGCTTGTGAAATTTTGAAAAGTGAGATTATAAAAGCCCAGTCTAGCACAATACCAATGAAGAAGAAAAACAATAGCTCTCAAAAGAAACCAGCATGGCTGCATAAAGAACTCTCTGACAAATTGAAAGACAAGAAGGACAAGTATAAAAAATGGAAAGAGGGGCAAATAACTAAGGCAGAATATCAGCAAATAGCTCAAGCCTGTAAAGATGAAGTGAGGAAAGCTAAGGCTCACAATGAACAAAGGCTTGCGACAAAAGTAAAAAAATAACAAAAAAAGCTTCTTCCAACATATTAAAAACAAGAAAAAAGTCAAGGAAACAATTGCTGGGAGAAAGTGGCAAGAAGGTGACAAGCAACAGGGAGAAAGCGGAACTACTTAAATTGTTTTTTGCATCTGTCTTTACACAAAGGGAAAAAACAGTCCAACCTATCAAAAACAGCACCACAAAAAAACAGATTAGGAACACAAGTTAAAATAGGGAAGAAAATAGCAAATGAGCACCTATCTAGCCTAGACAAGTTCAAATCACCAGGATCAGATGGATTATACCCCAAAGTTCTGAAGGAACTGACTCAGAAATGTAATCTCAGAACCACTGAACTATATCTTTCAAAGATCCTGGAGCACTGGGAAACTTCCAGAGGACTGTAAAAGAGCTGTAGTTCCCATATTCCAAAAAAAAAGGGGGGGGAATAGATCCAGAAAACTACAGACCCATCAGCCTGACCTCAATACCAGGGAAGATTCTGGAAAAGATAATCAAGCAATGAATTAGCAAACACCTAGAAGCAAACAAAGTAATAACCAAAAGCCAACATGCATTCTTTGCATTCTTTGACAAAGTGACAAAACTAGTAGACCAGAGGAATGCTGTCGATATAATTTACTTGGACTTCAGTAAGGCATTTGACAAAGTAGATCATAACCTACTACTTGATTAAAATAGAAAAATGTGAGTTAGACAGCATCACCACTAGATGGATTCGTCACTGGCTGACCAACTGCACTCAACATGTAGTCCTCAATGGAACTGCAGGGAGGTATGCAATGGGATACCCCAGGGGTCTGTTTTAGGCCCAGTACTCTTCAACATCTTCATCAATGACTTGAATGAGGGGATAGATGGGAAAATCATCAAATTTGCAGATGACACCAAACTAGCAGGAATAGCCAACACTCAGGAAGATAGGCTTAAGATACTGCATGATCTTGATAGACTTGAACATAGGGCGTTATTTAAGAAAATGAAATTCAATGGTGAAAAAAGTAAGGTTCTACATTTAGGCAAGAAAAACAAAATGCAGAGGGACAGCATATGTGGTACCTTGCTAGTGGTGACTGTGAGAGGGATCTTGGAGTCCTAGTAGACAACCACTTAAATATGACCCAGTGTCTGCAGCTGCCAAAAAAGCCAACACAGTTCTAGGCTGCATAAACAGAGGGAAAGAATCAAAATCATGTGAAGTGTTAATACCACTTTATAATGCCTTGGTAAGGCCACACTTGGAATACTGCATCTAAGTTTGGTCACCATGATGTAAAAAAGATGTTGAGACTCTAGAAAGAGAGCAGAGAAGAGCAACAAAGATGATTAGGGGACTCGAGGATAAAACATATGAAGAACGGTTGCTGGAACATGATATGTCTAGTTTAATGAAAAGAAGGAATAGGGGTGACATGATAGCAGTGTTCCGATATCTCAGGGGTTGCCATAAAGAAAAGGGAGTCAAACTATTCTCCAAAGCACCTGAGGATAGGACAAGAAGCAGTGGGTGGAAAATAATTAAGGAAAGAAGCAACTTAGAACTAAGGAGAAATTTCCTTACAGTTAGAACAATTAATCAGTGGAACAACTTACTTCCAGAAGTTGTGAATGCTGCAACACTGGAAGTTTTTAAGAAGAAATTGGACAACCATTTGTCTGAAGTGGCATAGGATTTCCTGCCTAAGCAGAGGGTTGCACTAGAACAGTGGTCCCCAACCTTTTTATCGCCGCGGACCAATCAGCCTTTGATAATTTTACCGTGGCCCGCTGAGCGTGCGCAGGGGTGGGAGCTTTGGGCCACACGTGTGTACCTACGCGGGGCTCTCTTCCCTGGAGCCTTTGCGCACGGCCCAGGAGCTTTTGCGCACGGTCCAGGAGCTTTTGCGCACGGCCCAGGAGCCTTTGCGCTGCAGCGTTCATGTCCCCCGGCCGCTGCGCGGCCCGGTGCCAGGTACTCCATGGCCCGGCACCGGTCCGCGGACCGGGGGTTGGGGACCACTGCACTAGAAGACCTCCAAGATCCCTTCCAACTCTTGTTATTCTAAGAATAAATCGCAAACATGTATATCATCTCTAACAATGCTTTATGCAGTAAGAAAAGCCATCAAATCAGTGAAGCACCTTGAAAGACCATTTGATTCATTTTTCTGCTTTGTATGTAGTATGATTTGATCAAAATTTTAACCTTCTCTTTTAAACTGTGTACTGCTTTTATTTTTTTTTAAAAAAAGATAGCAATGAATACCATAAAAAGCATCTGGTTTGCCTTTAGCAATTTCTTCATACCAGCAGTTCTGTGGAAACTATGAAACCATATGGACTGATTACAAAACTACCATCTTAAAATTGAGTGCACTTCCATAAAGGTTTGTTTTATCACTCCAGAATCAGCTCTGTACACATTTGGTCTCACCCATTGTTTGCATTTGGCAAGTAAGTCCATTTATTACCAGCTCTGGAGCACTGTACTAGAAACTATTTTGAATCATTATCCTGTAGTGCTGTGGAATTTGTGGACAGGCTGTTTCCCAATTGGTAGAAACTCTTACCTTCTGGGTCCTAATTTTCAGCTGTCTAGCAGGTCTTCCAACGGGAAGGATAGCCTGATGGTTTATCACCTTCATGTCATGAGAACTGCTTAATTTAATCTAGTAAATCTAGTCAATTCTAGATTAATGTCAGATGCAAAGGATCAGAACATACATTAAATTACAGTTCAAAAGATTTATTGCTCAAGCCTATAAACAAAAATGTAGCCAACTAAAATTCAGTACTAAATTGATGTCAGATAAGGGTCAATGGAATTCAAGAGGGGTTGAATTTGGATCATTTGTGGGAACATAAAGACTGTAAACTGATGATGCACTTAACTCCACTCACCAGCTCTGCTTGCCCTTCCCCTACAGATACTTTGTAAAAAAACATGAGGAACATGCTATCAAAATGATGAACATTTCAGAAGCCTTGGCATAGACAATCAAAGATTTTCATAGAATAATAGGATAGGATTGTGGCAGACAAAAACAGCAGTTTGAGATGATGAGACTAATAAAATAGAAATGACAGTATAAATATCTGCTATTTGCAAAATGGTAACTTTATTACAAATATAATTCAGCTTTCCGATTCTACCTTGTCAGCCAGGCACAATGGGAAATTCAGAATCAGAATATGATTTTTGATGTCTAAGAAGGCTGAACAACCAAAACTCAGTAGGCATCACAAAATATGCAGAAAGCATGGAAAAGTAGGACCCTAAGATGAATATTTATTTTATGATTCTATAAAGTCATTTTTATGAGATACTTATGAAATATCTTAACGATATGTGGCACATGTAAAAACAGATCATCAACTTTTGTATCAACAGTATCAACTTTTTTTTCTTGTCAACCCTCTCTCTGGTATCAGACAAGATTTGCTGATCTATGAATCTTGATCAGAGGAAACCATACTGATTGTTGCATGTAATCCTTTGGTTGCAACAAAAATTTATGGTTTATATTTATTCACATGAATGAATGAATGAATGAATGAATGAATGAATGAATGAATGAATGAATGAATGAATATCCCATTGATTTTTTTTTATGGATAAGAGTGTAACCTTCATAAAATAAGAATTGTTTTCTGGCATGTTATATTGTTTTGGAGTATGTGTATTCATGAAAAAATTACTTCTATTATTCTTGTAGTGAAATTCAGTTCTAAACTCTAGTTTCCATTGTCAGTTGCTATCTCAAAATCAGAGGTTGTTCAACATTGACTGAGATTATGTTGAGTTGATATGAACACATCTCAATTCAACTCCAGTCTACCTGGACAAGGTGTGAATCAGCTGAAACTAAAAAAAAGCTTTGCTTTTCCTCATATCCTTTTGAATCATCCAGCTTCTTATTTAAAATGTTAGATTTCATATGGCCCTGTTGACACTTACTGTATATAAAGTGCTATTCCCATCTGGCCCATGAAATCTAACTTTAATCCTGTAGATATGGGAACTAAAATGGGCTTCAGGCTTAATTCAGAGAAGATAAAGCATATCTCAGTCTGATTAAAATCAGCCATCATAATAGCTGCCATCATGTTACAACTACGGTGCAACTTTAAAAAAAAAAAATAGTTCTGGGATGGATTTCTTGATTTCGGTGATATGAATTCTTTTTCAATATTTTTTCGTTTGTTTGCTTGCCTGTTAAAGTGTGAGCTCCTTTTCAAAGCAATGTTAGAAACCTTCTTGTTTTGCCTAATGAACTGAACCACCATTTGCTCTGGCAATGCCAAAAGATACTCTGATCCAATTGTCCAATCTTATGCTTGACTGTAGGGTAGCTATAAAAATGCCAGTCACCTTTTTTTCTGTGGGTTTGAGTGTCCTGGGGGCCAGGTAACTATGTCTCTACCATCTGAGGCCTTCCAAAACTCAATGGGCAGCTTGCAGATAAAAACTGATCAACGTTTTTATAAAGCAACTGCCTTTGTTCCAGTTGAGTGTCAGCCATCATACACACAATAAATATTCCTACATTTGTAGCTCATGTTTTAACCCTTCATAATTAGAACAGCATTTTCTTGGTTTTATTTTCACAATAGTATCATTAAGCAGGATAGGCTGACATATTTTAGAAAATAAGGAAGATGATCTTGATGGAAATATTCAAGAATCATTACCTAAGCAAAAGGGGGGGGTGAAACATTTTTAAGTCTGGGGAAACAAAAGAATATTCAGAAGCAGTTTAGGCAGATGTTTCCGTATTTCATAGTTCTATAGTGCAGAGGGAGGAACACTACAATCACATTTGCAAAATTCTGTTATTATAGCCAATATGAATAAAAGAAGTTCTAGGCTTCTTGTGGAGTTGATTCTGGAAACTTAGTGAGGTTGGCAATGAAATTGTCTGGCAGTCAATCAGTAGAAATTCCACAGTACTTTTCTGACTATCGCATACAATATGACTCCCTTTCTCTTTCCTTTGTCACATGGTATTTGCCATTCCCTGTCAATTTTATTCACTTGTGTTCACAGTCCTTTTCATGGCACAGAATGATTTGGTCATTTGCTACAGACCTTCATATATACAAATACATTAACTCCATGATAGCCAGTTGGTTCAGCAGAATGGTTTGGGCTATAGGATCACATCCTAAATACTGTTAAGTAACAAAAGATAGCGGCGGGCGGGGGGGGGGGAGAGATGAGAGATGTTTGTTCAGGTTCCTATTGACTCCGTGTTTTAGCTTAAGCCACCTCTTTTAACAAAACAAATCAGGGGTGGGACTGATACTTGAAAGAGCACAGAATGCAAGAAAATCTGTTCCACTAATAGGCTTTCAACTCAGCCCATTTTCTTTCACATATCATGAATAGCCTATTGACAATAAAGGGCTATTGGAACAGTCAAGGAACTGTATGAGAAACAAAATGATTTATTTTGCATTTTAATTTTAACTTGAACTTCCTGAACCCATGCATGAATACACACTTACCTTTTCATAATCACATTAAAACTGTTTTTGCAAAATGTGGACAGTTGGGAAAAAGCACACCCTGATTGTGCGTGGGTGTAAGGGAGGGAGGGAGAGAATAATATACTGAAAAACATTATGAAGAAAACTAGTCTGCTAATATATATATATTAGAAAAGGTTCATACTGAAGTCACCATTTTAGACAAAGTACACATAGAAATGTATATTGATACTGGTTTTTTTTCTTTTTTAGAAAGTACAAAAATAAGAAGAATGTCATATTTAAAAAAAAAGAGAGAAGCAGGGTGAAAGGAAACTTAGTACATTAATGCAGTGTTTCTTAACCTTGTAACTTGAAGATGTGTGGATTTCAGTTCCCAGAATTCCCCAGCTGGCATGTTGACTGAGAATTCTAAGAGTTGAAATCCACACATCTTGAAGCTGCTAAGGTTAAGATATACTGTATATTCTGATGCACATTCTGCAGGGAGTGTATCTTTGCTCTTATCACCACCAAGATCAGGGTCAATACTGCATGGACTGACTACCTAAGAACAGACTTTGTCAGTGGCACCTCGCAACTTTGGGGTGTCCTCCCAGTGAGATATGCCTGGTACTGTCTTTACCATCTTTCCAGTTTCAGAAAAGATATGATTTTTCTAGGCCTTTAAATAAGGAATTGCTTTTTACACACCTGTGATATTTTATATTTCTTTTTTTTTATAAAAAAAAATTTATTTTTCAAAAACAAAAACAAAACAGAACATAAAAAAACATTATCATTCCATACAATCAAAGACAGTGTTTCAGTCGGTGGCATTTTTTTGTGCTCCTCCTCTCTTCAATTTATCACTAAACATTTCCAAAGATTTCAACATCCATTTATATCATAATTATTTCCTATTCTTATTCTCTATCCATTGGTAAAATAAATCCCATATCAAACAATATTGTCTATCTTCCTGCTCTCTTATTTCAAATGTCAATTTACTCATCTCAGCACATTCCATCATTTTCATAATAATTTCTTCATCATTAGGTAACTTTTCTCCTTTCCAATTTTTAGCAAATACAATTCTGGCTGCTGTCAAAAGATTCACAATTAAGTATTGCAGTTCTTTATTATACGTCTCCGGTATGATCCCTAAAAAAATATCTCTGGTTTAAAGTCAATATGTCTCTTTATCATTTTTTCCAACCACGTGTGTATCTTAGTCCAATATCTCCTTGCTTCTACGTATGTCCACCACATGTGATAATAGGATCCTGGGATCTGATGACATTTCCAACATTTCTCCAATTTATTCTGGAACACTGGCTATTCTCGACGGGGATAGATGCCACCTGGATATTTTATATTTCTTGATTGTAAACTTAATTCTCTGTTGTGTTGTTAAATTTTGCATGGGCATTTTAAATAATATTTTAATTACATCTGTTTGTTTGAACTCTTGAATTTTTAGAAAACCCCTCCCCTCCAAATCCCCAATGCCCCTGAGGGTGTAGTGTTCATTTGGAATATGCTAATGACAAGCCACTAATAGCAAAGTTAAAATGATGTTTCTTCTTTGCCCGCTCTTATGTCATAATTTTATCCTTCCAGTAGATACTAATTTCCATTTGTTTGTTCTCTTTCCTGTGCTGCTTGCTGGAACTGAGAGGAACTTTTTTAAGAGCCACACCAGTGCTCCAAATTTAGCAATAGGTCTCTCCATTAGATTTACCACAATAATGCCTTGGCTCTCTGCCAGCACAGAGTTTAGAGCAGCTGTGCCCTGCCCTTAATCACCCTGCTTTCTTTTCCTTCCTTCTATCTTCAACATCTGCATCTGTAACTTGCTTTGTTTAGCTGTTTATTTAGATACAAAACCTGCCTCATCCTAAAAACATGGGTTGGGCAATCAAAAGGTGTGTGTAGGGGGTATAAATAAATCCAAATAAATAAAAAACAAAGCAAGTTTTGTCCAATGCTATAAAGCTGCCTGATTGTTTTACAATTGATGGCCATAGCAAACATGTATGAAACATGCAAAAAAAATTTAAAACGTATAGCGCAAACCAGGACATTTTATGGCTCCCGGGCCACATCTGGCCCTTTGGCTCTCCCTGTCTAACCCACATGAGGTCAATCGGAAGTTAGAAAATAAAATGTAAATAAGTGTGCTGCAGGGGGCAGGAGAAGAAGCCAAGTGTGCTCCTTTAGTTGGCTAGTGAGAGAAAGAGACCCTAACTCAGCATGTGGGCATTTGTAGCAGATTAAATTCATCCTATTGGTTCAGTTCTCCACAACAGTCCCAGGTTCTCATGTGGCCCTTGGGAAAATTAATTGCTCATCCCTGGTGTAGAACATGAGACGTTAATGATTATTATATCTGCGGTAGATATATAATATGGTCCTAAGGGAAATCCCTCTTTAGGAAGGACCCAGGCTCAGCCCTTCAGGTGGGAGGGCACTACTTCAGGTGGGAGTGCTAGTCCCCTGGCTTTCCACCCACCCATTCTTTTCTGTTGAAGGGCAGATTAATAAAAGTCATAGAACCTGATCTGGATCCCCTCAAAACCTTCAGTAGTAGTCGCATAGCTCAGCCAACTTCCACATGCAACACTATCTTGCACTTTGCCTCAGGCAAAACTCTTGGACTGGCCATGTCAGACCATGTCAAGAGATGCTGGCATGGAATTCTCCCTCTATGCTTACAATCATAGAATTGTGGCATTGGAAGGGGACATTTAGGTTCTCAAGTCCATTCCTGCCAAGCAGAACTCCACTTTGCCAGTTCCTTTTCTCCACTGCCCTCCCTCATGCCCAGTTGAAAATATTTACATTTCTTTGAATATTTATACTTCATCTCCAGTTGTGCTGCCTGGTCCTTCCGCAATAGCTACATTTATCTGATGGGAATGCAAAACTTCACTGTCAAGCAAAGTATAAAACACAACTCCCCCCCCCCTTTTTTTTTTTTCATTTTTCTGCAAACCAAGAGTTACTTTTGGGGGAGGCAGCTGTTTCAAATATTTAGCTTTTGCCTTCTATACCTAGATTTAATTTAATTACTGATTTTGCTGAAACTATAAACACGTGATTTTTGTGCAACATGTGATGATGCTACTTCTAGACTAACAGTGGATTATAATTCTTTTCCCTTCTTTCCCCAAACATTTTTCATAGTCTAAACTAATGATGAAGAACTTATGGCATGTGTGTCAAAGGTTTTGGGCCCACAATGTTTTGGGTCATATGCCATTGTTCACAGGGGTGGATTCTACTTACCTCCTGTTCATAATGGGAGCGCGCATGCACAGAAGCTTCTGCACATGTGCAGATCATTCATGATGACATCTGAGTGGGTGGGCGGAACCTCCTGCCGCCATTACTACTGGTTTGCAAGAACCGGACTGAACTGGGAGCAACCCATCACTGATTGTTCACCAATACCCAACAACTATTCTTGAATGTGCATGCTGTTCTCACATGATTTCAGAGGCTACAGAGGTGATGCAAGAATAGGTAGTGCACTTGTGCTCTCACGTGGCTCTCCAGGTTCTGTGGAAGTTGCATGGTCTCTGCAGTCTCCAAAAATTGTGCAAGAGCAAGGCATAGTTTTGCACTGTTTTTGGAGGCTGCAGAGGCCACGGAAGAACATTATGTGAACCTACTTCAAGAATCAAGGCCCATGCGGCTCAGAGCAGCCTTAGGTAGACCACAGGGATCTGTTAACAGAAAAGGGACATTGCCTGAAGATATGTGGCATGTGGCAAATCCCAGGGGACAGCACAAGGCACACTTTTTAAGTGGCAGCAGTGGTGCTACGGCTGAAGTCAAGGCTCAGCATAGGTTCTACTGTCGAGTGTTGTTGTTTAGAATGGCTTAAATAGTGGTGGGTGGAGAAAGAGATGTTTTTCTCTTTAGTTTGTGTCTCTGTGTTGGAGGGAGTGAGAGAAAGAGAGAGAGAAAGAAAGAGAGAGAGTCAAGTTAGACATTTTCAAAATTTTTGACACACTGCGCTTAAATGTTTTGCCCTAAGGGGTCCAAACATTCTAGGACAGTGGGCTTGCTAACCGGGGCATTCTGGGAGTTGAAGTCCACACATCGTAAAGTTGCTAAGGTTAAGAAACACTGTTGTAGACAAAGATAGTTAGTGATAAATCTACTTACTTCCACAATATTCAGCAAAGGAAGTGACTTGCACTCTTTCACATATGATCTTAATTTTGAATATTCACATCTATGAGAAAGCTGGAAAAGGGGAACGGCACCAGGAGGAACATTAACACTTTACAGATGAGAGTATTCTATCTAAATCTGCTATCTGCCATAGTTTCCTGTGCTCCAAGTAATTTTTCAGACTTTTCATGTGCAAACTTTGTTTTCAATTAAACTGTATGACCAATTCCAGTTTTGCTTTTTAAGACTCAAATGATGAATTTCCAAGATGACAACTGGGGAGTTTTCCCCAAGCTCCAAAAGATACAATTAGCATAATCTGTAAAAATCTGCTTTGCAAAACATTTTTCAATAAAGTTTGGATTATTTTGATTTAGCAGATTGCTGCTATTTTAAACAGTAATGGAGGAGTTAAACAAAGGGGCCTGATTTAGCCACAGGAGATAGTGCAGAGTGCAATATTGCCATCTACTGCCTCTTTTTAGATGAAACCAGATTTCCAACCCCCCTTTTTAAACAATTAACCTCCTGTTTCCCTAATTGGGTCCTTATGAGATTTGAGATTGTGGATTGCAACTCTGTTATTTCCCATGCATTTTGGTCATACAGCAAGAAGTTATGGGGTTCTAACCCAACACCTCCAAAGAGGTGGAAAAAGCCAGTCTCACTACAGTTAGACAAATATGGCTATTGGTAATCCTTGTCATTATTGTATGTCTTGCATCTTGCAAAGGAAAATTGATATATTATCGTGTTCAGCATTTTCCCATTCCCAGCAAGAGCGATCAGTGAATGCTGGACACAATGAATCACTTTCTTTTTAAATAAACGGGTGACTGAAGAATGAAATAAAGTAAGATCGTCTCTGCTCAGAAATGCAATCAGCCAATAGGTTTCTTCTCTTCTGATGCACATGGTGTTCAGAGACTAGACGGGCCTCTCCTTTCAGCATGCTAACTCTCCTGTGTTTCAGAGGGAAAGAGAAAATGGAATTATGTATCAACCACAACCTCAACCTATCTTTCAACACAGAAAGTTTTTTCAAATATAATCATTATTCCCCAAAGTTTGCAGCCAGTTTTCTTTCTGGAACAGCTATATTTTAGGAAAGTGCTAGAGATGGAACACAGTTAGCTCACCTATACTAAATTAAGTTTCAAATTTGGCCCATGCAAATTCCAGGCCAGCTTTGGCTCTAAATTGGTTTCTTGAAGAAAATGTTCCAAGCAAGAAAGAATCCAGATTAGGATTTGATGTTATAAAGCTGGGGGAAGCATTTTATGACACATTTTTTTAAAAATTCAGTTTACCTAAAGTGCTTAAGTATATTGAGGTTGGAGATATACTGTGCTTTTTCCCTGAAAACCATGTGGGAGTTGTTGCAGATGTAATTTGCTTTCTGCTAAACTTACTGTATAAGATTGAAACCCTATCTACATTTATTTTGTGAGTAACTCTTACTAAATCAGGACAGACTTTTTTTGCATATCTTCATGGATATTATCTAGTTATTCATGTAATCATGCTTAGTTGCACGTGAGACCAGACTGCATGTGAAATTATATCTATGGATTTATGTCACTGTGGTAGGGTTTCACTTTTTTTCACAGCTTCAGAAAGCAGTGATCCGGATTAAAGCAAGGTGTATAGGGAAAGGGTTCATTGGTATTTGATTTGGGAGGGCTGGTTTCATTGATAGACAGCTTCCTCCCATAGAACATGGTGAAGGTATTTTTATGAGAACCAGAACGCATAAGGAAAATGTTCAATTTCCCATTTCTAGACCCCAATGAAAACAAATTACAAACAATTGTAATGCTAGTACTGTACGACACTTTCCCCCTTTAAAACGTCCTTGAAAAGGGGTAGTGAGTTTTTTAGTAATTTTTGTGAACAGAGAGTCTTATTTGAGGTGCTTTGTTTGAGGATTCCTCTGAACACTTAATCAGTGGTCACTTAGCATACTATCTCTTCATTGGAATGTTTGGGGTCTTATATCACAGGTTCCCAAGGTTCTTCTAAAGTTGTTAGGATTTCTTCTGAGCAGATAGTTAGACTGGGAACACTATTAATATATGCATTTCTCTCAAGACAGAATAGGGTTTGTGGAATGTTTCCCATCCCACCAGTTTAGCTTCAACAAGTTGCTGTATTACCTCCAAACTGTGACCTATAATCTGGGCCTTACTCGAGAGAATTTCTCCACCAAGCACTAGCTTACACTAAACCCCATGAGGGTTTGGCTCTGCATGGAAAACAAAGGGCGTAGCTTTCTTCAAAGGAAAAAATTAATCCAAACCACTTCACCCAAGAGCTTATTGTTCTTCATCTTCTCATGTTAATCTTGTTGCTGATTTTTCTGGAGCTAACTTGCTTTTTATCTTCCATGGAAATCAGTTAAAGTAATACAATCTAAGATGACCCTCTAAATCCTTCTTGTCTAACCCCAGCTCGAGGACTTTGGGAAAAACACCTTTACACATAAAGCTTCAATTGTGTATTAATTACTCTGCATAATTTTTTAGTTTATCCTTTTATATTTTATTGCTTTTAAGTTGAGTATCATTTACTGTTGTTTGGGAAACTTGTTTTGTGCACTGCTCTAATGCTTTTGAAGGAATAGTAGGAATAAAAATAGTAACATTTGATATTGTTCATGTTTGAAAATTAACTATAGTAGAATCTTTTGCAAGATAGCTGGCATTTTACCCAATGCTGCTCTTATATTAAAATATAATTGAATATAGAGCTGCTTTAAGCCATGCATGAAAACAGGCATTTGGAAAACTATTATTTTACAGTTATAGTTCTATTATTATTATTTTTTAAAGAAGGGGGAGAAATGAATTGGTCTCCATAACATTTGGGGTGACAGGATATGTTTGTGAAAGATACTAGGAGTTTTTCTTTATTCCTGAAAGATTGTGAACAAGAGCTTAAAAGATAGCCCATCCTATCTTTTTCTATAACTTGGAAGGAAGTTCTGGTGAATACTGTATACAGTATAATTTGTTTTCCACAAAGGACATCATTATGCTGAAGAGAACAAGGGTTTGTGGTGGAGATGAATAAGATATAATTTGTAAAACACATCCATATCCAGGGTGCAAAAGTAACAACAGAAAAGTAGGTACATTCAACAAGGTGTGTGCATATAGTTTCACATATGTTCAGCACATAATTGGAAGCAGCTTTTTCTGCCTCTCTATCAGCAATTTGTAATCCAGTACATTTCATCCATGTAAAGGTCTGTTTGTATTCATTCTAGCAGGACAAAAAAGTACAATGTAAGCAAATAATAAGAATCCACAATGGTTATGAGCCAAACCTGACTTGAAATATTTTTAAAAGTTAGAGGTTGTTCTTTGTCTCTTGATCATTACTAAAAACATAGAATCATAGGGCTGGAAGGGACCTTAGAGGTCTTCTAGTCTAACCCACCTGCTCAAGACAGGAGAACTGATACCATCTTGATCAAATGATTGTCCAGTCTATTTTCGAAAACCCCCAGTGATAGGACAATTCACAATCCTGGGAAGCCAGCTATTCCACTGATTAATTGTTCTCTGTGTCAGGAAATTTCTCCTTACTTTTAAATTGAACCTCTCTTTAACAAGCTTCCACCTGTTACTTTTCCTGCCCTCAGGTGGTTTGAAGAATAAGTCAAGACTCTCTCTCTTCTCTCTTCAAACCCCTCAAATACTGGAAGACAGTTATCATATCCTTCCTAATTCTTCTCTTCAATAGGCTCCCTCAACTGTTCATCATATGATTTAGCCTCCAGTCCCCTTATCATCTTTGTCGTTCTTCTCTGCACTTGCTAGGGTGTCAGCATCTTTTTTGTATCGTGATGACCAGACTGCATTCAGTATTCTAAATATGGCCCCGAAAATAAGACTGGGTCTTATATTTTGTTTTGACCAAAAGACCCATTAGGTCTTATTTTGGGAGGTTGTCTTATTTTGCGGCTGCCCATCCGCTCCCTCCCATCATCTGCTTGCCCACAGCCACAACGGCTTACAGGGCTTCCCAGGCCAGATGCACTTTTCGCCTAGACAGAGAAATGACAGAGACTGGAAGTTTCATCTGCTTGTAAATGGGGTGCTTTGAAACGGAGCAGTTAGTTTTGTTTCAAAACACCCCATCTGCAAGCAGACGAAGCTTCCAGTCTTCCTCTGGGTGAAAAGTGTGTGGTGAAGCCAGACGGAGGCAGAGGCACTGGGGAGAGGCAGGCGATCTGGATGTGCTTATGGGAGGCTCGTAGGAGGCTTGCACTGCGGCACCAGCAGCAGGCAGAGGCAGAGGCACAAGGGGAAGCAGGCAATCCAAACGTGCTGACTCCATCCTGCTTCTTGGCTTGCCCGTGGCCGCACTGGGGCAGGCGCCTGTACGGGCGTCAGGATCGCCTCCTTCCCTCCCGTTCCTCTGCCTGCAAGCTTCTCGTGAGCCAGGTAGCCATGCAGCATATCCAGATCACCTCTCTCCCTCCCCGCCTCTGCCTCCGCACTTGGATTTATCTACGCTGCACCAAGGGGCTGGTGAGCTGAGGCTGCTGCCAGTAACCATCAGCCCCTGCGCACTCATCACCTCATGTGCTGGCCATACCCATCTCCTGGGCTTATTTTTTGGGATAGGGCTTATATTAGGCCCACCCCAAAAAAATCAGGCTAGGGCTTATTTTTGGGGTGGGTCTTATTTTCAGGGAAACATGGTGGTACAGTATAAAGTGGTATTGTCACTTCTTGATCTTCTCCCTCTGGATATCAGAATTTGCATTGGCTTTTTTGGCAGCTGCAGCATATTGCTGGCTCAGCTTAAAGTGGTAGTCCACTAGGACACCTAGATCTCTTTCAGTTACTACTGTTGAACCAGTACCATCTATTCTGTACCTATGCATTTGTTTTTTTTCTGCCTAAGTGCAGGACTTTAATTTTCTCATTACCAAACAGCATCTTGTTGCATAGGTACAAATGCTCAAATCTGTCAAGATCCTTCTGAATCTTAAGTCTATCTTAGCTATTCCCCCAGCTTCGTATCTTCTTCAAATTTGATGAGTTCCCCTTCTATCCCCTCATCTAGTTCATTTATGAAGATGTTGAAGAGCACAGGGTCCAAGATAGAACCTTGAGGTACCCCACCGGGTGCTTCCCTCCATGTAAAATAACATTGTTTTACTTAAATCTCCTTTACAAGGTACTGGCAGAAAATATGGTCAATAAAAAGCATCTATTTTACATTATAATGGTCAGAAAGGTTTTGTTATCTTACTTGTTGAACATTTAATTGCGGACATAACAATTTTCATTTCACTTCATTTTCAAGCTGGATTCATTTGCTAAATACATGCAGAAATAAAACAAATACCATTCAAAATTATAAAGCTTCCAATCTTGTTCAATTCTAACAGTTCATTTTTAAAACATTGGTTCTGGAGGATTTTTTTTCTCTCTTTCACACACAAGCATACAGGCATATACAATCCCTGTGGTCCATCCAATTATTGCTATAGTGTTTTTTTTTTCTCTAACCACTGGAACGCAGGCCTATTGTTTTTTTGCTCTGAGGAACAAACATTGTAAATGCTTGGCAAGCAGCCTGTATTATTTTTAGAAACTTTGGAACAGTTTTCTCCTTGTTTTGGGGAGGGTGGGTGGGTGGGGGGGAGGGTGAATTTCCTATCCATCCATGTGATCACACCGCCATCTATTGTCCAAATTGTAGAAAGCAGACAATATCAATTCAAATAATTGCCATGTTGAAACACAGTCCCAAGATTTATGGCAAAAGCAGGTTTTAACTCTTCAGAAGCCATACTTGCTTTGATGAATTATTAATATGCAGATGCACAATAACGTAAGGAAACTGGATAAATCGCTTTCTGTATCAGTGATGAATAAAGAAGGCAGGCCAGTTAATCCTGTGAATTCACTATTGCATATTTTTATTCTGGGCATTCAATAGAACAAAGAACTTTCCTCTCACCTTATTTGCAAGATAAACATTAAACACCACTCTGTAAATGCTCTGTAGTTCATTTCTGCTCAGGTATCAAAATTGATACCCATTTTTTCTGGGAAAAGATGAAAATACATTATTGAGGAGCGAAGAAAACACAGAAGGATACCACTCTTAACTTCTTCTGCAGTTATTTTTACCATTTTATTTCATCTATTCTTTTTAAAGAAAATTTGAGGTTGTGCTGTGGATGTCTTAAAATATTGAAAAATTAGCAAAATGCCAAGGACAAAAGAAGCAAAGCTTATACAGGTAGTCCTCAACTTATAACAGTTCACTTAGTGACTGTTCGAAGTTACAATGGATTAAAAAAAGGAATTTATGACCATTTTTCACTTAATACCTTTGCAGCATTCCCATAGTTATATGATTTTCATTCGGATGCTTGACAATTGCTTCATATTTATGACAGTTGCAGTGTCCCAGGGTCATATATCTCCTTTTGCGACCTTCTGACCAGCAAAATCAATGGGAAAGCCAAATTCACTTAACAACCGTGTCACTAATTTAACAATTGCAGTGATTCACTTAACAAATGTGGCAAGAAAAGTCGTAAAATAAGGCAAAACTCGCTTAACAAATGTGGCAAGAAAAGTCGTAAAATAGGGCAAAACTTGCTTAACAAATTTCTCACTTAGCAACATAAATTCTGGACTCAGCTTGTGGCCATAAGTCGAGGACTACCTATACTTCTGTTCCCATGTTAGAGTAATGTTATGAGCGCTATCCAATAACAATGGAACAAAAGAGCACAAGACAAGAAAAACATATAAATATTTCAAATATTAAAATTTTATCATTAACCTCTTCAAGAATGGTTATGTTTCTCACATTTCTATTGGGAAAACATAAGGATTTGTGCACAACCACCAAAAATCAGGGAATGTGTGCATAAATAACTTCAAGATAACTCACAATTTCCTTGCATGGTTTTTCTAGGGCAATGTTTCTCAACCTCAGCAACTTTAAGACGTGTGGACTTGAACTTCCAGAATTCTCCAGCCAGAGAAGACCACACTTCTTAAAGAAGTTGAGGTTGTGTTCTAACGAATACAAGTAGTCCTCAACTTACAACCCAATTGAGCCCAAAATTTATCTTGCTAAGCGAGACATTTTTAAGTGAATTTTGCCTCGTTTTACAACTTTTCTCGCCACAGTTGTTAAGTGAATCACTGAAGTTGTTAAGTTACTAACACAGTTATTAAACGAATCTGGCTTCTCCATTGACTTTGCTTATCAGAAGATTGCAAAAGCTGATCGCATCACCCCAGGACACTGCAACTGTCCTAAATATGAACTAGTTGCCAAGCTCCTGCTTTTCCCCCCGATCATGTGACCATGGGAATGCTGCAACGGTCATAAGTGTGAAAAATTGTCACCTCACTTTTCAGTGTCATTGTAACTTGGAACAGTCACTAAACGAGCTGTTTTAGGCAGAGGACCACCTATGCTAGAAAATCTGGATTCAATCAGGAGATGATGTGCGCGGCTCGCTGTTTTGTCTTAAGCATGTTGATACATATTTCTAAGCCATCCTGAAGAGTAGGCCAACCTGACCTACCTAATATTGGTAGGCGCAAATATAGCCAAGTTTGCGAATATTCAACTGGTTCTTCATTTCCCAAACTGTACAATACGAGCGCATGCAGAAAGTGTGTGAGCGGGGAGGGGGAGATAGAGAGACTGCCTTAAGCCACGAAACCCTCCGAGACCACCGAGCTCCCAGTCTCCAAGGAACCGGGGGTGGGGTGGGCGCGGGGCAGTGAGGCAAGGAGTTCCTAGCTCACGGCTCCTTTCTTTCGCCGCGCCTTGGGAAGGCTGCAAGCTGCAATGTGCAGAGGCCTGTCCAAGAAAAATGTCTGGAAACTCCCCTCCCTCCGCCTCCCGAAACTGGGCAGAAACGAATCGGAAGCACTTCCCGCCGAGGCGATGCGTTCACCCAGCCGAGCCCGGCCTGAGGATGCGAGCTGGGCGGAGGCGCAGCCCGAGAGATCATGGAGGGAAGGGCGGGTCGGGAGGTCGGTGGCAGAAAACGCGTTAGGAAGGAGGCCTACGAAGAAGGGGGAAATTGGGAGACAAGCAGGGCGAAAGAGTGAGGAGGCACAGTGGCGTTTCTCCTGTTGTCTGTTTTTCCCACTCATTTCATCGCGCGCTTTTATGAGCTGCACGTCGAAGTTCCCGGGGTTGGAAGGAAGAGCGAGGGCGGGATGAAGGCAATTCTTCATTTTAAACCAGCGGGTTTTTGACAGGAGTTGCATAGGGGAAGAAGGTGGTGACTTTTCTACCCGTGTGGGGAGCAATTCTGATAATGAAAATGTCATTGTTTCCCTAGTATCTGCCATTGTTGCATTTCATTTCGCCACTAACTTTCTGCCTGAGAAAAGTCAGAATTGTTTACAGTGACCATAAGTCCTTTATTACAATAGGTAGCCCTTTCTACAATAGGTAGCCCTTTATTTCAGAAAATTGCCCTTTAGATTTATTTGTTTTTCAAACGCTCACTTTTGTCCTTAAGTTTGGTCATTTAACTCTTATCTTAAAAATAGTGCCACTTAATGCAGGCTCACATTCGTGTGAAAAAAATATAGAAATTGAATTGCTTTTTAAAAATAAATATACATGTGCTAAATCTGTGCACTGTCCACTGTGCTATCTCATTTACTTCTGATAGTCCTCGACTTAAAACAGTTTAGTGACCATTTGAAGTTACAACGGCACTGAAAGTAATGACTTATGACTTTTTCACAGTTGTGACAGTTGCAGCCTACCCATGGTCACATGATCAAAACTCATACCCTTGGCAATTGACTCATTTATGATAGTGTCTTGGGGTCATCTGATCGATCCCCTTTTGCGACCTGACAAGCAAAGTCAATGGGGAAGCCAGATTCACTTAATGACTGTATTACTAACTTAATAACTGCAGTGATTCACTTAACTGTGGCAACAAAGGTCGTAAAATGGGGCAAAACTCAACTGTCTCACTTAGCAGCAGAAATTTTGGGCTCAATTGTGGTCGTAAGTCGAGGAATACCTGGAGTCACTTAAAAGAAAAAAAAATACATTTTCTTCTTCAGTTTTGTATTTAAAAAAAACATTGCTATGGATGATTTCTGTTTTTATTGGATGGGACTTTTTCTATCTTTAGATCCTTTAAATAAGCATTGTGTACCTTATGTTTCTTTGTGGCTCCTATGAACTATAAAGAAGTTAAGGGCATCTACGTCTGCACACCTTGTAAAGGGGAAAGAGCCATGTTGATAAATTTAAAATAATCACAGGCCACAAAAGAACAGCTAGTGCACTTAATAGCTAATAGGTGGTACAGGTAGTCTTCCATTTATGACTGGTTGTAAAATGTTGCATCCCATGATCGTAATCTGGAAGTTTGGCAACTTTTTCGCACTTACTGGCAAGACTGGCAAGTTCCCTGTGATCATGTGATGACTATTTGCAGTCTCTGCTAACTTCTTGAGAAAGTCATTAGGGAAGGTTGTATCAAACTGTTATCACCTGCCAAAATATTTCTTCATGCACCAGGCAGGGGTGGGGCAGAATTCATTATTGGACTGAAGAAATAAGGGAGGGGAGAGGATCCTATGCACTGGGCTGGATAAACAAAACAAAGTTCTTCATAATCCCTGCTTTGTTTCTCCAGCTCAGTGCAGGAGTTTCCCTTCTGCACACAAAGAGGACAGATTGAAAAAACAAGATGGAAATCCATTTCTCCAGCCCAGCATATGAATTCCTACTGCACACAGATGGAAGTTGTCTGTCCCCCTAAGGCAGGCAACTATTTCACTCCATCCGCTAAATGACAAGCACAACTGCTTAATCACATCACAACCTGGAGAATTGGGATTGTGATTGTTAATTGAAGAAGTCATGTGTTTGTTTAATGACCACTTTGCTCAAACAATTGAGATTCTGGTCCCAATCGTGGCTGTGGATTGAAAACTACCCGTATAGCAGTAATGACAGTTGGTGATGTTAGCGAGGCCTGAAGCAGGGGTGAAATGCTCCCGGTTTGGACCGGATCACTCGATCCGGTAGTGATGGCGGCAGGTGGTTCGGAGAACCAGTAGCAAAAATCCCTGCCCCCCCCCCCGCCCCACCATGCCCAGCTGAGCTGCACAATCATCAGAGGCTTTTTTTTTTTTTTTACTTTTAAAAGCATTTTTTCTACAACCTCTTCCGATGAAAAAATGCTTTTAAAAGAAAAAAAAAGCCTCTGATGATCGCACGGCTCAGCTGGGATCATCAGAGGCTTTTCAAAGCATTTTTTAGAAAGCCTCTCTGATGATCCCAGCTGAGTTGCCTGATCGGCAGAGGCTTTTCAAAGCATTAGAAAAAATGCTTTGAAAAGTAGAAAAAAAAGGGGGGGGGGAAGTTGGCCACGCCCACCCAGTCACATTACCCCACCAAGCCACGCCCACAGAACCGGTAGTAACAAATTTTACATTTCACCCCTGGCTTGAAGGTGTTGGAGATGCTCCGTCATTTGTTTTTTGAGGAAGCAGTACTGTTTGGTGGTGATAGATTTATTGAATTTTCCAAAAACACCAACAGTTTCACAAGGCTGCTTGGTAGCCACATGTTCATGTTTTTCAGGCCTGCTCTAGGCAAACTTGATTTCTGACTGCATTCACACAATTATTTTGCTACACATAATGCATATTTACATATCTTAATGAGAAGCATGTTCAGGTAGTCCTTGATTTACAACCATAAATTGCCTGGAATTATGGTCTTCAGGGGGTGGTTGTCATTAAGTGGATGACTATGCCTGAGTTTGCAATCTTTTTTGTAATGTTAAATTGTGGGTTTTTTTTTTTTTTTTTATTTATATGCCGCCCTTCTCCGGAGACTCAGGGTGGCTTACAATGCGTTAAGCAATAGCCTTCATACTTTTGTATATTTTTTATACAAAGTCAGCTTATTGCCCCCACAACCGGGTCCTCATTTTACCTACCTTAGAAAGGATGGAAGGCTGAATCAACCTTGAGCCTGGTGAGAATTGAACTCGCAGTAATTGCAGGCAGCTGGAAGCTAAATACTTTTTTAACAGTAGCATTAGTCTGCTGTGCCACTCAGGCTCTGAGTTGTTAAGTGAACGCTATGACCATTAAGCAAATGCAGTGGTTATTAGCAAATGAGGTGGTTGGTAAGCAAACCCATTTTCCCCAGTGGGCATTTTTGGTCAAAAGCCAGTAAAAAATCACAGTCACAAGACTGTGGGACACTGCAAACAACCCTAAATGCAAGCCGGTTGCCAAGCGCCCAAAATACAATTACATGACCGTGGGCAGGGGGGAAGTTGTAGCCGTTGGAACTTTGAAATCAGGTCATAAGTAGTAGCTCTGGAGAGTCCACTGTAACTTTGAATGGTTACTAAGCAACTAGTCATTAATCAAGGATTACCTGTACTTGTATCAATATTTTGAGTGAATTGGTTGACTCTGAAAAAATCCACCTACATTAATACTTGTTGCTGAAAATACCCTTTCATGATAGGCTGAAAGAAATGGTGGCAAGACCTTCAAAACTTAGATACTCTATGGATAACCATTTTTAATTTTTTTAATAATTATTTTTTAAAAAATAATTTTCCTTATTGTTAATGTTTAAGGAGACATTTATGAACATTTCTTCTTCATGAATAAAGTACTTGTTTGGCAACTGAAACTGAATGGATGCAAATCTACCAAAGGAGTAACAAGTATTTTTTCTCAAATGTTGACCATAGATTGCTTGGGAAACACTGAAGTACGTAGCTTAACCATTACTACCCTATGTTATTATTTTAACTATTCCTGTAACAATTGTAAAATGAACACACAAGGATTTCATTGGGGGAAAATGCATTATTCAATATGGGTTTAATTTTGCCATTGTCATGTTCAACCTAAAATTGTAATCTAGCTATGAGATCCTATGTAATATCTTTTTAAAAAAAAAAAACAATTAGTTATACTATGAAATCAAATCACATGAATATTTCTCCTCCAGAATAATGAAATAATGAAATACTTAAAACATACAACTACTGCACTTATACTAATGAAAAGATTCACTAACAATAAGTTGCAGTTTGATAAGCAGTTTTAAAGTTGGTGCCTCTGCAATTGTCATGACTTGTGTTCGCCTGGTAGCTCTCCGCGTAGAATGAATCCGTGATAGGACGAAGCAAGCGAGCTGCAGATAAATGCGGGGAAATATCCCAAAAGCGAACGGTCCCAAAAGACTTGTGCTCCAGGTGAGGCTCGAACTCACAACCTCGGCATTGCTCTGCTGTGTACTGCTGTATAAGTACCGCGCGCTAACCGATTGCGCCACTGGAGCCCTGACATCAACTCTTCCCGAACGCTTTATCAAGGGCTCAACTGCAGCGGACGCCATTTCAGCGCGCTTATTTTTTCGTTTCTGCCCGTTTCTTTCTTTGCTCTGGATTTCCGGGCCACAAGAAGTCCCGCACTAGAGAGGCAGAAGCAACGAGTTCTATTTGTTGCCGGCCGATCGGCTTTCTCTCTCCCCTTCCTCAGCCGTCGCGTTGTTTCAGCGGTGACGGCTGTTACTAGGCCCTGGCGCGGCCGTGACGCTGCGAGACTCCATTGCAGCGCGGGATGGGGCCTGTGATTGACCACCATCTCCCCGGTAGGGGAGAAGAGCAGGACGCGAAATAGACCCTAAGTAGCGAAGGCGCGCCGGCCGGTGGGACTGGCGCTGAAGAAAAGCCTCAGTATAGGCTCCAGGGGACTCGCGTCTTTTGGGGGAAACGGGTGGAGGTCGTGGCCGCGAAAGAAAACTCCGCTGAGGAATGGGGGAAGTTGGGCTTCTCCCCAACTGGTCGGCACGAAATCCCTAGAGGGGCGCTGCCTTTTGCCCGTGACCGGCATTGACTGCCCTCGATCCAGCGCCTTTGGGGTGGGTGCGTTAGGATCGTCCCCGGGTCTGAGCACTTTGTCGCAGGCGTTCAAAGAAGTAGGAGCAAAGGAAAGATTGAACTTTCCTCTCAGATTAGAAATTTCTTTCATTTGGAAAATAACAATGAAAACTTTTGTCCCTCAAGATGCCCAAGAAATTTAAAAAATGCATCTATGATCCACCGTCCACCCCTTATTTCTTTTAACAATACAAAACATAATATAGGCATCTTTGGCAGATAAGTGAAAGTATTCATAATTCAAACTGTTAACAGGTTATGTTCACTTTTTTTTAGAATAGAATATAATTCTTTATTGGCCAACACAAGGAATTTGTCTTTGGTGCATGTGCTCTCAGTACATTTTCAGATTCATAATTCAGCTTTTGCTCCCCACAGTAAAGGGGGGAAATCTTTCTTTGCTTAAAGACATTCAAGCCCAAACAGCTGCCAAAAAGTTTACCAAGAACCCCAACCCTTTGGCTTTGAGGGGGTTACTGAAGCACTTATGCTGATAATCTCTAGTGAAGTCAGGCTCATCACTATGCAATGATGCCATTTACTAGTTTATTTACCATTCTGGTCTATGAATGGAGGCGTGGGTTCATATCCCACTTCTGACACAATTCTTTTAAGACCACACCTAGAGTACTGCATCCAGTTTTGGTCACCACACTCTAGAAAAGTTGTTGAGACTAGAAAAAGTGCAGAGGAGCGCAACCAGGATGATTAGGGGACTGGAGACTAAAACATAAGAAGAACGGTTACATGAACTGGGCATGGCTAGTCTAGTGAAGAGAAGGACCAGGGGAGACATGATAGCAGTCTTCCAATATTTGAGGGGCTGCCACAGAGAGGAGGGGGTCAAGCTGTTTTCCAAAGCACCTGAAGACCAGATAAGGAATAATGAATGGAAACTGACCAAGGAGAGATTCAACCTAGAAATAAGGAGGAACTTTCTGACAGTGAGAACAATCAACCAATGGAACAGCTTACCCTCGGAAGTTGTGAGAGCTTCATCATTTGAGACTTTCAAGAAGAGTTTGGACTGCCATTTGTCAGAAATGGTGTAGGGTCTCCTGCTTGAGTGGGGGTTGGACTAGATGACCTATGAGGTCCCTTTCAACCAGTGGTGAAATCCAAATTTTTTTATTACCAGTTCTGTGGGCATGGCTGGGGAAGGATACTGCAAAATTTCCATTCCCACTCTACTCCAGGGGAAGGATACTGCAAAATCCCCATTCCCTCCCCACTCCTGGGGGAAGGATATTGCAAAATCTCCATTCCCATCCCATTCTGGGGCCAGCCAGAAGTGGTATTTGCCGGTTCTCCGAACTGCTCAAAATTTCTGCTACTGGTTCTCCAGAACCTGTCAGAACCTGCTGGATTTCACCCCTGCTTCCAACTCTGTTAATCTAAACTATCAACTCAAATAGCAAACTGCTCTCTGAATAGGAGTTTTACACTCAAAATTTACTGTATAAACAAAAATACTAAATTCTTAAAGCTTGATCTAAAAACAAAGTCCAGGTGACCAGACATTACTGCTATAAGATCCATTGAGCTAATAAATGAAATCAGATATTGTCAATAATCAGTGGGGAAATAGAAAAGAAATCAAATCAGTTCGAAATCAGTTCTATTTTAGAATAATTTTGGTCATATTAGATGGATGTGAGACCACTTGGGAGTATCAGATTGACTAAAAAGTTTTTAAAAATCCTAGAAGGAAAATACACTTCTATAATACGGCCCAAAAAATTGAAATTGATTTAGCCATTTGGAGTCAAGGTTGGTTTGAAAATATTTTTTTTTTTTTTTGCTGTATATGTATTTATTGCTACAGTACTAACACTTTTGTACAGCACTCCCAAGTTTTCCCAAGAGGTATAGGCCAAAGATAAGAGTATGGGAGGAATTAGTAACTCTCTCATATGCATAATGTGCCTGTCATCTTTTCACAGTGAAATGACATCTTGGTCCCCTGCCTACATCTTCATAGAAGAACAATGTATAATTTTTCTCTGAGTAATAGTTGGTCTCTTCTATAAATTTGCTTTACCTGTTATACTTGAGTAAGCTTACAACAAAAATGTGTAACTGCAGCATGTTCTGCAACTCAAACCCATCTATTTAACAATAGCATCAGTCAAAACAATAACAACATGAACTCACACTTGGATCTTTCTGCTATTCGGATTTATTAATTTAATTGTAAGAAAAAGGAATAAGGGAGGGAAGTAACCAGGAGTGAGAGGAAAAGAATAGTAAATGCAATGTGGTACTTATGGGGATTCACTTATCTATGCTCTACAAGTTATTTCTTCTGCATTTACAATCAAATGTGGCTGTTTGCAGTGTCAACCTTGAAGTTTCAAGTAACCTTGAAACCTCAAAGCAAGAATTGTAATGTTGCTCAGTTGTAATGAAAGCTTTTGGGTACATTCCAGGATGACAGAGGATCCATCATGAGAAATGAAACTATTAGTGATAATCATTATTAGTAGCTCCGAATAATTTTATCCCGTTACTTATTTAATTTCCTTTTAACTATCCAAGTTGGTGGCAATTGCTATAAATGTTTCCATAATCATGTTCTGTAAAGTCAGTTGTAAGATTTTGTAAAACAAGTTTTCTTTACTTGCATAAAATCTAAATCTGAATTGGTATGCTTTTTTATCTGAAAATGTATATTATACACACACACAAGTTCCAGAAAGCTATATTTTATAGAGATAAAAATGATTTTAAAAATACTTTATCTTGAAATGTTATGTTACACATAGGTCAGATATTAATGATATAATTATATGTGACAGTGAGTAGAGGGCACAAAAATAATTCACTCTACCAATGCATTCTCTTTATTAAAATTGAACAAATTTCTGTGAGGAAGATATCTTAGACATACGGTACTTTTTGGTGTGTGAGTTGATCATTGGCTAAACTGTGGAAAATGCCCTTCAGCTAAGTAATCAGCTAAATAACCTTTTGGATCTTAAACTCATCAGCTGAGGAGAGTGCACTGTCATACACCCATCATTCCAGTTATACAGAGACACTCATTTGCAATAGCCTATAAAACAGTTGCCAGACCTAGTAAGTTTGTGTACCAATTCCTTTGGAGCATATTGCTATCATGGAGGACACACTTGTGAATGTAAAGGAATGGGTAGAAGAAAACAAAGGTGCTTTTCTGCCTCCAGTATGCAATAAGCTTATGTAAGTGATGGGTACTATTATTATTACTACTATGACTTATTTTTCCAAGATTTGAACAAGTCAATTGCTATGTTTCTGACAAAGCAATTGATGTTTGGCTATGGTCTCTTTTGCTAAGCTAGCCTAAAGGTTGCTTTATATTTGGAAACTTGTCAATCAATAAATGACAACTCTGGATTCTAATTTAAACAAAAATCTATAGCCGTTACTCTCTAGAAGTATTGTTTTAATTCAAAAGCTGTTGGCATTTCTCATCTCAAAATAGCCTGTAAATTGTACGTTATCTTAATTTATAAGTAAAGTATGCATGCATCTAGACTTACAAATTTAGCTGTGATGATGCAAAAATTATTATTGAGGTTCCAGAGCAAAACTGCCCTTACATACTTGTATCATGACATTGCACATACTTAGGTTTCATGTATTGTATATACAGTATGTTAGTGTCTTCATCACTTCCCATTTGCCAACTCCTAAGTCTGCCTATGTGCATGTTTGCAGTAATTCTTTATCTCCAAATCTATGTCTTCTGCAACTGTTTTCCAACTATTTGTTAGAAAAGTTATAAACTAGAGTGGGGTATGGAGAAGATAATAAGATGGTATTTAAAAGGTACAAAAACAAATAGGAAATATCTGAAGTCAAAAGCCTTGAGTTACAAGCTTCTCCTGCCAAAAATTCATATGTTGTCTTCTTTTTTTCCCTACTCTTGCACAGCTTACATATTTTATTTATTTTAAACAATAAAAAAAGAGAACATCCTGTATAAAAATATAATCTTATGTACTAATCAACCTGTGTTACATTTATTGTCATATGAAGTTAGCAGTTAAATCAGTTTATTTAATGGGAGAAAAAAGTAGGAAATTAAAAGAACAAATTAGTATATATTGTCTAAAGATCTAATCAATCAATGATTCTTCCAGAACAAATGAACATGGAAAACAACTGTTTTGAAGGGAATCACTAAAGCAAACACACACAGAGAGACATTTTATGTTGCAATATTGTATTCTGATCATAGCATGTATCATTTCCTAAAAAGATATACAGTATAGGTTCCAACAACCAAAAATATTTTTTGTTGAATTAATGAACTTATAAAACTTGCCATAATAGCATTTGTGTACTACAGTCCTTACCCTTGAGCTGACAGTAACTGCTGTTTGGTTTGGACAACATGGTTAACTGTAGTTAATCAAAAACAGACACATAAGTTTTCCAAGTCCATACAATTATGCCAAAAAGTTAGTGGCATAAAAAATGCAGAAACTAGAAGAAGCATAGGAATGTTATAGCAAAAAACTATATATTTTGCATTCTATCTGAATGAGCCTCCAATGGGAATTCAATCTAGGTTGAATTTTGCTTGTAGATTATATGATTACCTCATTATCTTCACTTATTTGCTTCTGTATTCTTAATAAGGGTAATACTCCATTAATGCTCAATAGGCTAAAACAAAAGAAACAAAATAAGGTAGGTAGATCTGAAGATGTCTTTCTCCCCAAGGAACGTAAAAGCAAACGGCTGTAACCAGGGGGACCTTTTGTCAGGTTTGCCTGATTCGCCAGTTGCGGCCCTTTCTTGATCGGGATTCCCTGTGCACAGTCACTCATGCCCTCGTCACCTCTCGCCTTGACTACTGCAACGCTCTCTACATGGGGCTCCCCTTGAAGAGCACCCGGAGGCTCCAACTGGTCCAGAACACAGCAGCGCGGGTAGTGACGGGAGCAGCATGGCGCTCCCATGTAACACCGCTCCTGCGTGAGCTGCACTGGCTCCCGGTGGTCTTCCGGGTACGCTTCAAGGTGCTGGTTATCACCTTTAAAGCGCTCCATGGCATAGGGCCTAGCTATCTTCGAGACCGCCTGCTGCCACCGACGACCTCCCATTGACCCATGCGCTCCCACAGAGAGGGCCTCCTCGGGGTGCCATCAGCCAAGCAGTGCAGGCTGGTGACCCCCAGGGGGAGGGCCTTCTCTGTGGGGCACCTATCCTCTGGAATCGGCTGCCCCCAGAGATAAGGAGAATCCATGACCTCAGTGCCTTCCGCCGTGCCCTTAAAACCTTCTTTTTCCAGCAAGCTGGGCTGGCCTAATTTTTTAAGTGTTTTTAATTGTTTTGTTTATCATTTTTAATTAATGGGGCCAAATTTATATATATCTTTTAACTGTATTTTAATATTTGTATTTGATGTTTTTACTTGGCTGTTCACCGCCCTGAGTCGTCAGGGAGAAGGGCGGTATACAAATTCAAAATAAAATAAAAATAAAATAAATAAAATAAATAATTACATATTGCAAGTATTGTTTTCTTCAAGTTGTCCATGAAAATACACTTCAGGATGGAAGTTACTTCTGATTTGAATGAAGCAATGCACCATTAGTAAAACAACCCACCCACCCACATTCTTCACTTTTCTGCACAGTTTTTAAATACTTTAATCCTTTTATTCCTTAATTTTTCAGTGTTTTATGTGGTTGCTGCTGTCTACGGTTATTAACATTAAAGCAAAATACTTGTATTGTTATGTGCCACTTTTTTCTTTACTATGAGAAAGGGACAGCAATGAAATTGAATGAAGTCTTCAAAAAGTTGATGCTTAAAAAATATTGTTCTGCAGGCATCACCGACAGCTCAATATAATGTTTGTTGGTGGACCAAACCAACGGAAAGATTACCATATTGAAGAAGGAGAAGAGGTAATGAAATCATTTGGATTTATCTCTTGGTTATGCATACTTTTTAAAGCATAATATTCTTTCCTATAAGATTAGAAAAAGCTTTTTCATTAGAAAAATATAAATTAAAAAGTTCTATGGTATGAAGTACACAGTTTGAATGTGTATTCAAACTGTGTACAAACTCTGTACAGCCATTATTTTTGGCTAAAATAATTCCAAATATTTCACATTAAAGAAACAATAAGCAAATTATTTACTCAACTTCACAATGGAGATTTTATCTGGATTGGTCTGAAAGATTTGAGATAAAAAGGAAATGAGAGCAGTAGACAACTGGGAAATATAGTATGTTCAAAATGTTCAGTTCAGCAGAGCCATTCTTCAAATGACTCAGATTTTTTTAAAAAAATCATTGCCAGTTTTGCATGTTACTCTTTTGCATGTTATTCTTTTCATTGCTCTTGTAATCCTATTTCCCCATAATCCCACATACTGCCAACACCTTCACATTATTTATTATCTCTTACAGCAGCTCAGTCAGGCAGTTTATAGCTCAACAATTTTGGGGAATAAAAATAATGCAATGGTATCAGCATGCTCGTTCTCTAAATCTAAATAAGAACTTCCTATCATCTCATGTACATGTGCTTTCTAAATATGTACTTAAAATGTTTATTTTATCATCAATCATATAGTAGTAGTCCAGAAAGTGTATGAAATATAAAATAGGGTTAAAAATTAGTTAAAATTTTAGTTAAAATGCATATAATATAAATACCCATAATATCCCATGACTAAGTACATAAAATATTATAATGGCAGCCATAACTTGCATTGTATTCATCAGGAGCTCTCAGATGCTAAGGTGTCTTAAAAGGCTTAGGCCTTCAGAACATGTTTGGCTTCAGGGACAGAACGCACAAAGGGAAAGAGAGAAAGAGACAAAGCTTCAAAAGTACATGTAGGCCAGGGGTGGGTTCTACTTACCTTTACTACCTGTTCGCAACAGGGCTGTGTGCATGCGCAGATCATCATTTATGATGTCCAGGCGGGTGGGCGGAGCCTCCCGCCAATTTTACTACCGGTTCTATAGAACTGGACACAACCGGGAGCAACCCACCACTGATGTAGGCCTCCAAGATTGGCTTTGCACCCCTTTCCCATTTTGAGTGTAGAGTAGCCAAGATTGATCCTTTGTCCATCCAGGTTTCTTTGATATTGTGATAAAAAATTCTATTCCCCCCTTGTCAAATCATCATAATTGCCTTTGAACAAGGTAATCAGACCATCTTTCTCTTATGACTAATTCTAAAGATCTGTACTGGAATTTTTTTTTTTTTAATTTGATTTATATGCCGCCCTTCTCCAGAGACTCAGGGCGGCTTACAATGCGTTAAGCAATAGCCTTCATACTTTTGTATATTTATACAAAGTCAGCTTATTGCCCCCAAAAACTGGGTCCTCATTTAACCTACCTTAGAAAGGATGGAAGGCTGAGTCAACCTTGAGCCTGGTGAGATTCGAATTTACAGTAATTGCAGACAGCTGGTGTTAATCACAATGCTTTTAGTCTGCTGAGCCACCAGAACTATTGTTGTCCTCCTTCAGTTGCTGGGCAGCAATAGATAACAGTATTCGCTTGCAAACTGCCTCACCTGATTTGCAGGCAAAAGTGACTTTTCTGGCTGCTGTTTCTTAGCCCATTGTCATCAATGAGTATCTTCTTCATGTTTTTAAAAAAATAACAAAAGAAATGAATAATAGGTAAGGCCACCAGTAATATTTAGATTTGCTTGTTTTAGAATATAGAATTCAGAGACAAGCAGAAATGAGAACTATTGATTGTATATAAACTCATATGCTTTTCATGAAAATCTGAATGGCTTTTTTAGAATAAGTAGAGTTGGAGTAGATCATCTTTCCCCAATTTGGTATGACTCAGTTACATTATATACCATCTCACCAATTAGTGAGATGGGAATTATGAAATATTGTATATAAAGCAACAGATCAGTCCAAATTGGGAAAGGCTGATATATAGATAGTCCTTGACTTATTCCTTTAGTTATTCATTTAACACTGGTTCAAAGTTACGATGGCCTCAGAAAAGTGACTTATAACCCATCCTTGAAGTTATGGTTATTGCACCCGTGTACCACTCCCATAGTCACATGTTTGCAATTTGGGCATTTGGCAACCAACTTACATTTACTACGGTTGCAGAATCTTAAGGCCACAATTCACTACCTTCCCAGTTGACTTCCATCAAGCAACGACAATTGGAAAAGGAGGATTCACTTAATCACCATAGTAAAAATGGTCTTAAAGTTGGGTTGGTTGGCACATGATTACTCACTTAGCAACTGCATGTTTTAGCAACCAAAATTTCAGTCCCAGTTGTGCTCATCAGTCAAGAACTACCTGTACAGAAGATCAATTGTAGACAGATCCAGCAGGTGACTGATACATTCATCATATGTCTGTACATTAAGCACATATTTATCCCATCATTAACGATTAAACTAAAATAATGTTATTTTTATTTGTGTCAGACAGATTATTTCAGTGGTTGGGTTGCCAAAAATCTGGTAGCATTTGTTATTCATTATTGCACATTCTTAATAATTGAAGCTACTTATTTGAATAGCTGAAGCTCAGCAAAATGCTTGCCAAATCAGATTTAGTAACTCAATATGTTATCCTGACTAGCCATATGGTTAGTTATTTTTTAAGCCATAAACAAACAAACAGGAACAAGCATTTAGTATATTGCTAAAGCATGATTTGCCTGCAATTTTCTGTGTATCCCATAGATGTCAGTATATTTCTTTCTATCCCTTGAATTCTTAAAAACATAAATCAGTGCAATAATGAAATCTAAGACTAAAATCGAATGTTAAATTAAACATTTACAACGAAGACAGAACGGTATACAGGGATTTAAGAAGTATAAAGGACATAAACATCAAGGCTAATTAAATTTCATCACAAATAGGTCAATCCTCATGAAATCATAAGCAGAAAAAAAATAGATTGGTTAAGTTCAAAGTATGTTTACTTTTTCTAAAGCAGATATGAGAAGCCAACTCTTACAGCATTTCTATATAACAAAATGACCAGGATCCTGATCTTGTACACAGATTTATTTATTTATTTATTTATTCATTCACTATTTTTTATTTCTTAGATTTTTATCTCACCTTTATTATTCTTTATAAATAACTCAAGATAGCAAACTTACCTAATATTCCTTCCTTCTCCTATTTTTTTCACAACAACCCTATAGACTGAGAGAGATTGACTGCACCAAAGACATCCAGCTGGCTTTCATGCCTAAAGCAGAACTAGAATATACAATCTATGTAACATTTGATATAGTTTAGGTTTTTTTGGTCAATAACACACATCATCTGCATCCAAAAGTACAGGTGTATTCATTTCGCCAACTAATACACCCCTAATGTCATAAGGATTCCTGATACATTTATCCATAAATGCATTCAACATCCAAGAGCCATCATCCAACCTAAACAAGAAGAGACAACCATCCCCACATGGTTCTTCCTATTTTGATTTAGGAACCGATTGTCCAGATTTTAGCTTTCTTCAATGATTTTGGTTTTAAATGATAGTCTGGAATACTACATTGACACAACTATAGTTTGACCAAACTTACCTTTTTCAAATTTCTGCAGGAAACCTGGAACAAAAATGAGTAGCAGCTGGCATTCAATAATAGCTGTATTCACATATCCATTAATGTTGCATCTATTCATTTTTCCATTTATCTTAGGAAAAATCATAAATATATTATTCATAAAGAAGTGTTTTATTAAGTCCTCTATCTTATGATAGAAGGCCAAATTCAATTATCATTAAAATTAAAGTATAATACAATAAAGTATAAAACAATAAAGGTAAAGGTAAAGGTTCCCCTTCCACATATGTGCTCGTCGTTCCCGACTCTAGGGGGCGGTGCTCATCTCCGTTTCAAGGGTGTAGAGCCAGTGCTCTTCAAAGACGTCTCTGTGGTCATGTGGCTGGCATAACTAAATGCCAAAGGAGCACAGAACGCTGTTACCTTCCCACCAAAGGTGGTCCCTATTTTTCTACTTGCATTTTTTATGTGCTTTCGAACTGCTAGGTTGGCAGAAGCTGGGACAAGTAATGGGAGCTCACTCCATTATGTGGCACTAGGGAATTGAACCACTGAACTACCGACCTTTCGATCGACAAGCTCAGCATTTTAGCCACTGAGCCACCACGTCCCCTTTTAAAACAATAAAATAAAACAATAGAAAACCATTAACTACGGCAATAAAAAGCACTAAATAATAAATAGTACACCTCAACAAATTTAAGAGGAACCGTTTTAAAATATTCATGCAAACAGGTTTATA
This sequence comes from Pituophis catenifer annectens, assembly GCF_029215685.1. NCBI lineage: Eukaryota > Metazoa > Chordata > Lepidosauria > Squamata > Colubridae > Pituophis > Pituophis catenifer. The sequence continues at coordinate 43,580,358 of NW_027256881.1, forward strand.
CTAGACAATAAAATTTTAAAACACTGCCACCAGACATACCCAAATTTAGGTTGTTATACAACTGGGTCACCATAAGAAAAAAAAGTTCCTCTTTCTTTGTAATCCATATAATTTATTCTTCCTTTATAGACCATTTTTCCTCCAGTTATCTCTATATTAATGTTACATTTTCCTCTAAATTTGTTATCTAATTTGCCATTTTGATTAAATGAGGTTTTTGCTATAATTAATTTTACCCATTCTAGTTTTGAACAAACATTCAGAAAAATGATGGGTGTATTGACAGTGATTTAAAGGTTTGCATTCTCCTGAATTTATGTACAGTATAATTGGATTTGAACTACAATTATTAATTCCTGTGGTCTTGTTGCAACAGAAATATAAACAACATGACTAAAATACGGTAATAAATTACACTGTGGAGTTCTATGACTTGAAAGTAATCATCTTGAAAGCAAAATATACAGACTTATAATGTGTACAGTATTATTATCTGTAATAAAAATAAGACAAAACATTCACTGCCAAACATCAAGGAAGCTTGAGCATTGTCCAAGGCTTTCTTCCTTAAATGAAATGAATTTGGCACAACAAATTCATCAAGAGTTTGACACTTTGACATAAAATGAAAGTTATGCCAGGCAGGGCCGGATTTAGATGAAAAGAGGCCCTAGGCTATTCCACTTATGAGGCCCTTTCACCTATAGTGAAAGTGTAATTTTAATTTTGCTAACAATTTGAATGTAGGCCCCTCTTGATCTTGAGGCCCTAGGCTGAAGCCTAGTTAGCCTATAGGAAAATCCGGCCCTGATGCCAGGTCAGTTTTCAGTTTGGAAACAACCTTTTTTTTTTTTGAAATGTATTTACATTGCAAATTTAAAACTCAGTCCAAAAACCTCACACTGAAGAGTAAACGGGAGTTTCAGTCTGACCATCTTCTGTTCCCAAATTACACTGATTATTTTCGAAACAGTGATTCAACTATGCATAAAACATTAGCACATATATATTCTAGTTTATTATATTATAAACAGATTTTCATTCATCATGGCATCTCCATCTGAAGATATAGAGGAACTACGAAACATATTGTTAAAAGGAGTTATTTGAGTAGAACAATTGGATTACTGGCCCTGCCTCCCTTTCTATGCATCAGTGAAGTTGTATTCCTGGCTACACTTCAGCTGGTTATAAATAAATACAATATCAATAATTTATTTAGTGGAGAAAGCAAACATGCATGCAAATGTTATATTGGACTACTAAAAATGACTTCATATATATATGAAGTTCCCCTACGTAGGGAAAACCTAGCCAGGTTTTCCCTACGTAGCCAAGGTTTTTTTGTAGCTCCAGCTCAGTAGAATCACATCTACTCGGTTCTGGGCTTTTTTTCTTTTCTAACACCTAGCAAGCTCTAACTGCTAGGTGGGAGACCTAAATAGATCCATTTCTAGATCTATTTAGGTCTCCCACCTAGCAGTTAGAGCTTGCTAGATGTTAGAAAAGAAAAAAAGCCCAGAACCGTTTTTTTCTGATTTCATATATGTATAGAATAACATGTACATATTTTTTTTTATTTGATTTATATGCCGCCCTTCTCCAGAGACTCAGGGCGGCTTACAATGCGTTAAGCAATAGCCTTCATACTTTTGTATATTTTATACAAAGTCAGCTTATTTCCCCCACAATCTGGGTCCTCATTTTACCTACCTTAGAAAGGACGGAAGGCTGAGTCAACCTTGAACCTAGTGAGATTTGAACTTGCAGTAATTGCAGGCAGCTGATGTTAATAACAGTGCTTTAGTCTGCTGCGCTACCAAACACTATTTGCTACTTAACTTATCTGATCCCATAGCCCCCAGTTTCCCATTGGATCATCCTCATGTTGAAAAAAAATAGAATTGAACTCTACATGGGTATTTTGAGGGAAGACCCATCTTGCAGTTGTCTCCAGAAAGAGCACAATCTCATTTGGACTATATAACCTGCAAGGCTGCACATTTTGCTAAAGAAGCTTGATAATGCATCCACTGTTAAAAATGATTCCTATGTCACTGTGTCATAACAACTTGAAAAAAGCTCAAAGTGGCCTTTTCGTGGTATTATACAGAATGCAATATAGAATAACAAGGTAAGCCAGGTTCATAGTATAAATGATATTTCCAGGAGCTATAAAATTTTCTGTAACCATAAGAACTCCAGAAATGACTGTTCATCAACTTAGGCTACAATGTATTAAAAACACTGATATGTTTTTAATCTAACTTTTTCCTCCTTCCTACACAGTTGTTTTACCAGCTGCAGGGAGACATGTGCCTGAAGATAATAGAAAATGGAAAACACAAGGATATCCACATTAAAGAAGGAGAGGTAAAGATATGTTTGTGTATAAACTAGCAACCAAATCTCAGGCTGTAATTCTAGTATATTTCTGTTTTGGTATATATTATTTTCATATAAAAATGTATTTAATAATTACATGAGACAGTTCAGTAAATTTTCCATTTCCCAGTTTGGTAGCACATCATGCAAAAAAAAAAAAATGAAAAACCTGAAATATGTTAAAGTTTATATCATTATTGTTATTATCATTATTGTGACACTACATCACGATATAATTTTAATTAGCTATTCTAAGAACTTTTTCACAAGTGCTGTTACAAAGATAACAGAAGAGCTGAAGGTACTAAAGCTAGAATCAGTACTTAGACCATTCAGAATCATTATATAAACCCTGAGGAGATATTTTCAAGATATTTTATTTTCAAAAAAACGTTTTCAAGGTTTTCAAGTAAAAATTGGACAAGTATTTGTTCAGGATGTTATAAGGTCTCCTGCCTTGGATAGGGGTTCTACTAGAAGACCTCCATCTTCTACTGTAGTTCTATGATTCTATAATTCTGACTCTGAAGGTTGGGCAAAGTCTCTCGCCTCAACATTGAGGGAAGAAAAGAACTAAAATTTAAACCCCTGGTGAAAACATATATATTTCTAATGCAGGGTTGACATGCTACCGGTTTACTTCGGTTCGGGCAAACCGGTAGTGATAAAAACTACCGGTTCGGGTGAACCAGTAGTAAAAAAAACACTTTAAAAAGTTTTTTTAAAAAAGGTTCCAACGATCATAGCTGTGCCGCACGATCGTTGGAACCTTTTAAAAAAAAATTTAAAGCATTTTTTTACTATCGGTTTGGGCGAATAGGTAGTAAAAATATGCTTTAAAAAAGTAAAAAAAAAGGTTCCGACGATCGCACGGCACAGCTGTGATCATAGGAACCTTTTTTTTTTTAACTTTTTTAAAGCATTTCTTTACTACTGGTTTGGGCGAATAGGTAGTAAAAAATGACTTTAAAAGTTTTTTAAAAAAGTTGGCCATGCCCACCCAGTTACATGACCCCCCACACCAAGCCAAGCCCACCAAGCCATATCCACGGAACCGGTAGCAAAACTTTTTGCACTTCACCACTGTTCTAATGTATGTTCTTCAGTAGGCAGATCTCCTGTGCAGTAGTGGGTTTCACTTACCTTGCTACCGGTTCAGAACTGTGAGCGTGCGTGTGTGCTTGCTTCACTTGTGTGTGGCAGTTCTGCGCAAGCGCAGAACCTTCTGCACATGTGCAGAGCATCTGTGATGACGTCCGGGTGGGTGGACGGAGCCTCCCACCACCGCCGCTATCGGTTCACCCAAACCAGGGTGAACCAGTAGAAACCACTGCTCCTGTGTATAAATGTGTGAAATTTATCCAGCCATGTTACAGTAGTGGCCAAAATTGTGGAAACCTTTTGGGAAAAGTGTATTTTTGAGGTTTGATGGCTAACAACACCACTTTATTAATCTTGGTCTCATCATTCCAAATAACACTGTCCCATTGTTCCTCAGTCCAGGTAACATGGATTTTAGCCCAGTTTAGTCTTTTCAACCTTTGTTTGAGAGATAAAAGTGGCTTTTTTCGTGGAATTCTAAATTTTAGCTCAAATTCCTGCAATCTGCGCTGAACAGTCCTTGCACTCAACTTCACATTGCATTGTGCCATTTCATCTTGTATACACCCAGATGATTTTCTTCTGTCATGTCGGCACAGTCTCTTAATTCTTCTATCATCACTTGCCATTGTGCACCTTTTCCTGACTTTACCAGTGTGGTTTTGTAGTTACTGAGTCTCATTATACTTCTTCAAAAACTTAGAAATGCCACCTTTGGTTAAGTTTCCACCAATTTTTCTTCTAATTTCTTTATAACTGTAGCCTTGTTGACTTAATAATACTATTTTACATCGCTTTCTGGATGATCAGTCAACTCTTTGCACCATTACTTTAATTTTATTACATTTTACAAGCTCACTAAATGAAATACAAAAAAACCCAACCAACTTGATAGCAATCACATAACACACTGACAAATGTCCTCCTCTCAGCTTCAATACATGATATCAATAACTGAATCCTACTGGGATCTGATTGGCTCATTGCCAAAACAAGATGACACCTGTTTGGCTCTCTAAACACTCATGCTCATTGGCTACAATCAGATGAAGGAAAGCTACCTGATATTAACATAAGCAAGTTGTGGTTCCTTTTTCTGGTTATTTAGCTATAGCTTTTCATAGAATACAGATAATTGAACAAACTTTGTTGCATTACATTCTTGATTAGATTATCTTTCCATTGATATATAATTTTATGGTACTACTCCAAAAGAAGGGGTGTTATTAGCCATCAAACCTCAAAAATACACTTTTTCCAAAAGGTTTCCACAATTTTGGCCATTACTGTATGTCTGTGAAACATCTCCTTATAATAAAGTTCAGAACACAGGTTGAATGTCTGGAGATTTGACAGAGTTGGGAGAGGCTGAGAGAAGAATGAAATGGAGAGCAAATCTAAATAATCAAGAAATAGTAGGCAAGCCCATTGGCAACATAACCCATAAAAAGCAATTTAGCATTTCAAATTATTCAAATCTGTCCCAATGAGCTCACTATAAAAGAGAGTAGGGAATCCCTTTTACAGTTACCAGGTTTCTGTATTTTACTGTTTCCAGGTTTCTGTTTCTGTATGTACTCCAGGCTATCTTTAAATAAATCTGTATAGATTTTCTTCTTTGATCTCGTCCAACTGCTTGTGGCTTGATGGGAGAGTTGAGATTTATTGCCATGCCTGGTATGTGAACTCTTTCATCAGGTAGCCTTCCTTCTGTACCTGTGGATTTAATTTCTTTTTCCTGTGAAAATAATTTGGACATGCTGTTTCATGTCTATTATTCCAGGTGCTTATAGACTGATCTCATTATAATTTGTTCTACAGCTTCCTAATTATTGATGTCGTTCTAATATGACTCTAGATCCCCAGATTCCCACCCCCCCTTCTTATATTATATTTTCTGTCCTCCAATCATCTGGACTTTACTTAATCAGTTGCAAAGATAATATGTAAGGTTCATCCAGCCCATCAATTAATTCCCATAATACCCTCAGATGTAATTCTTCTGAATGTATGCATGGAAACTCCCCCCCACCCCCATTCTTAGTTTATTCTGACCTTTTGTTTTCCATATGCCCTCTCTACAAAGCTGGGCTACTTTTATGTATACTTTCATGGTGAACTAACTCTTTCAGTCACCTACATTTTACTTTTTCATTTTCACATCTTCACTAAACATTTTGAATTTATTTGTTGGCTTAAATGTTCTTCCGTTTTCTTCTCTTATTGGAATTTTTACAATAGTTCAACAAACATTTTCATTTGAATTAATGCTAGATGTTGGGTAGTTTATTGGACTACTTCAGAGGAGCATTTCTACCTTTCTAAGGGTACAAGTCTTATCTGAGGTTGTTACTTAAGAGATTTAGTCCTCTGAAGGACTAAAATACTGAGTCTTCTCAATATTAATTTTAAAGCCTTCCCAAGCAGTGGCATTTTACTAGTGCTTTTGAACTACAACTATTTTCATGCCAATAGCCTGTGAACTACATAATTTAATATGGTCCCAGAAACCCACTATTATCATTTTCAAAGCCTGTTATTCCCCTGCAGTATTATCTTCTTTCCCTTCTTCTTCCATATCCAACAGGATAAATGCAAATAACTGTTGAGCAGTCATGGTGTTAATTTTTAATTCTTTGTCAATATCATTTGCCCCATTTCGATTAGTAGGAAGGAATAAATCTTCAAATTGTTATGTCATGATCGTAAATGATAGATATGCCAGATACCTTTTAAAAGCTTAAGGATGAGATCAGTAGACAGTTTCTCCTGTTCCTCACAAGTTGTAAATTGCCACTGTCTTACTCTATCATTTCCAAGGGACAGGTATTCAAGGATGTACCTTCCTGTCTGCTGTTTAGCAGTTTTTCTGTTTGTATGGTCCTTGGTGCTCTCTGAGACTGGTAGTTTTCTTGCAGATGTTTCATTACCAAACTAGGTAACATCATCAGTGCTGGAAGGGAGTGGGGTTTGCTCTCTGTTTACATACAAGTGGCTTGCCCTCTCAGTGTTGATGGTAATGTTCTTAGTGGTTCCTTGATTAGGCTGTTGTTTACTGTTAGCTTGTTTGTCTGTGTTGGTAGTTCCTTGATTGAGGTATTGCTTACTTCTTGGTTGTTCTGCTCATATGGTGTTGATTGTGTGAGGAAATGTTTTGGGATTTTTGATTGTCTCTTTTGAATGGTATGTAGATATTGTTTATCTCTATGTGCCTGTTGATAACCTATTTGTCAGAGTGCCAGGGCTCCAGAATCGTTTGGCATTTTTGGACTTGGCTTGATCTAGGATGCTCACAGATTCCCAGTTGAAAATATGACTAAGTCTGTCCATGTGTTGTGAAATTAAGGAGTTTTCATCATGCCTTCTGATTGTTCTAGATGGTGTTCATGGATGTGCTCTGCTAGGCTTCTACCTGTTTGTCCTACATAGTGACTGTTACATTCCTTACATTGTATGTTGTATCTGACTCCTGGGTTTTTTTTTCTTCTGGGGCTTTTAGTTTACTTAGGATGTTTTGGAGGGATTTAGTTGGTATGTGTGCTATGGTGATGCCACATGGTTGTAATTGTCTGTTGTTGGTTTCTGATATGTTTTTGATGTATGGCAGTGTTATTTTTTTCATAACTTGTGTCAGTTGAGTGATGGTAGGTTCAATGGTTAGGCGCTTTTTGATAAAGTTGTATGGCTATCCATTTTGTTGGAACACATTGTATAGATGCTTTGTGTCAACAAGGATCTCCAGCATGGGTTTTCCTTTTGATGCTTGCTTGCTATCGGCTGTAATAGTAACAGGGAGTGGGGGCATGGCACTGGGTTTTGGGAAGTGTGCTCGTGTGATGAAGGCCCGTGTGAACGAAAAGGGAGCTTTGCTTTCCAGAACTACTGCACTGCTGAGTGGAGTTGTTTATACCCAGTCAAGGCCAACCGTCCTAGAACTCCACATGGATGAAAACACCTGAAGATGTGCCCCACACAACACTATACAAGACGTAGATTGGACCTTTAGCCTGGGTCCCTGGAGGGAGGGATTTGGAGAAACTTTCAATATGTAATTTTCACGCCTTTTGGCTTAGATCTTGCTTTTCTTTCACTACTGTCATTTCAAACTCAATAAAAGTATCTTCAGGATACTTCAGGGGGTTCTTGGGTTTTGAACAGAGGCAGGCCTGACATTCTGTTTCCATTGGTTCAGGGTGCTGCAGAGTGTTTATGGTCGTCTAAATAGTGTTCTTACACAGCTTCTCTTGTGAGAGGTTGGGTTGTTACTTTGATAATGGAGCACTTGGTGATCTGGGTAGTTTTTCAATAGACTTGTGTTTCTAATTTGCCATCACTGCCTCCACTGATGAGTATATCTAGGAAAGGGAGTGTGTTATTGTTTTCTTCTTCCGTTAGGAGAAAATAGTTTCTCTACTTCCCCAGAAGCTCAAAGCCAATATCCTCTGCAATATAATTTCCTGAGTTCTGCTTAGCAGAATATATTTTATGTTTTTTGTTATTAATTGTTACTCTTTGACAACTCTTCGTTACTTTGATTATTTTTCTTATGTAGAATTACTTCCACTGTTAGCTTTTGCTGCAGTGACTCTTGCTTGCCCTAATAAATCTTTTACTTTCTCATAAACTGCACTATGACCATTCTCTCTTCCAATTCTCAATTTTTTCTTCAAGCATTGCTACAAGTTTGTAGCTTTTGTAATATATGTCAGGCTATTTTCATGAACAAACACAAACATGGGTATATGGGAATGTATGTTAGTTATTACCTATTTGGGCTTAGGGATTCTATTTATTTCATTTATTGAGTTACTACCTTCCATTGAGGACCTGTATACTGCACGAGTCAAAAAGAGGGCTGTGAAAATATTTACAGACCCCTCACATTCTGGACATAAACTGTTTCAACTCCTTCCCTCAAAAAGACACTATAGAGCACTGCACACCAGAACAACTAGACACAAGAACAGTTTTTTCCAGAACGCCATCACTCTGCTAAACAAATAATTCCCTCAATACTGTCGAACTATTTACTAAGTCTGCACTACTATTAATCTTCTCATCGTTCCCATCACCCATCTCCTTCCACTTATGACTGTATGACTGTAACTTTGTTGCTTGTGTCCTTATGGTTTATATAGATATTGTTTCCTGATTGCTTATTTGTACCCTATGACTATCATTAAGTGTTGTACCTTATGATTCTTGATGAATGTATCTTTTCTTTTATGTACACCGAGAGCGTATGCACCAAGACAAATTCCTTGTGTGTCCAATCACACTTGGCCAATAAAAAAATCTATTCTATTCTATTGAGATGTATTTTGTGTTGGGGGGAGGCTGCACCAAGGGAGGCTCATTCAATTTCGTTGTACACATGTTGTGCATTGACAATAAAGGTTTGATTTGATTTGATTTGAACATGTCAAAAGCACTGCAAGTCACAATTATAGAGCCATGTTCTGTTTATCTTCACTTCTGTTTCTTAAGGCACTGTCATTAGAAAAGCATTTATTTCTTCTTGTACCTTTCTTAGGCCCTCAGATTAAGGTAATGTCCATTTTCCTCTTAGAAGGAAAATTTGATAGACATTCAACTCTTTTGCTAAAAACCTAAAAACTTAGCTCACTTGCTAAGTTTTCTTCTTCATAACTACCTTATATTCTTCCCACATTCTCTGTACAAGGTCTGCTTGCTCAGCAGGAAGCAGCCATTCAGTCCTACATAGTGGGCAATCAACAGCATCAGAACACACTACTTTGAGCCAGCAATTATTCAAGAGGTGAACTTTTCATTCTGTACAGCTGAGCATATAAGTCTCAGAGAAAGCATGATTCCTCTGTTTCATCCTGTTGAGCCTTTCAAGCTAGACCATATTAGGAAACAAAAGTCATGAAAGCTAATACTGTGTTTATTATGTTACAACTGGTTTGAATGTATTCCTCCCTCCTTTTATCTTCACAAGAATTAGGGAGGAGGGTCTTCTCTGCTCTAGACTTAGATTTCTTTTATCTGACTGTTATCTTGGTAGGGGCTCTTCCTGCTGTTCCTCAAGGTTGTTCTTTCTTCCCATTACATTTCCTCCTATGGCTAAACTCCTTTTCAATCACTCAAGGCATTCAAGGAAAAGTAGAATGGAAGAACAAAGGCCAACTGAGATGACAGAGAAGATGTAACCAAACTCCTGCTGTTGCTACATGTTTCAACTTTAATTTTGTTCTTAGATGTTTCTTTTACCAGCCAGGATTCCTCATTCTCCACAAAGGTATGCAAACTCTGTGGGACTGGTAATTGAAAGGAGAAGATTAGAAACAGAAACTGATGGACTGAGGTGAGATATAATTTTGTTATAAATCTGACTTTATCATTATAAGCCACTCTGACGGCTGCTAGAGTTGAAAAGTAATCTAAAATCTTTATCTCCATTAATAAATTATATGAGCATATGGACAGTGCTATGCTGAGGAAAATGCTCTGGCTTCTCTATAGAGCAGTGATAGCTATCCTTTTTGTCATCATGTGCCTGCACCCATAATGCAATGTGTGTGCAACCCCGCACGCCTGTGCACATGCCCCCCACCCTCCCCCATGCATGTACATATGCTACAAGCACTTTCCCCCCCCCCACGCATGTGTGCACAACCCACCCTGCCCCATTTTGGGCCTAGCAGGCCTCCCTGCAGCTTCCTGGGACGAAAAATGGGCCGCAGCCTGTTTTTGGTCCCAGGAGGCTGCAAGGAGGCCTGCTAAACCCAAAACAGGCTATGGGTGGGGTGCCGCACCCCCCCTGTACACCCTCAGCTCCCTGTGCATGTATGTGCATTCCCCCACCCCCCCATGCACACAGGACCCCCCCAGGATGCATGCACATCTGCTGCATTCGCCCCACCCTCTCGCATGTGCGGCAGAGACTCAAAAATCAGCTGGCAGTCAGGAGGTGTAGGCACATGTGGGGTGAAGCTGAATTGGGTGACAGCTCACATCCCACAGAGAGGGCTCTGCGTGCCACCTGTGGCACATGTGCCAGAGGTTCGCCATCACGGCTATAGAGTCTTGGGTCACTAGAATCAAGCTTTCTGTACTGTATCTTTAATTCAACAGAAGAATTAAGTATACAAACTCTGTTTGGTCACTTATGCCCTGGTCATCTTCTGTTTGGAGTTGGACTATAGCAATATGTGCTATATGGGGCTATCTTTGAAAAATATCTAGAAGCTTGCAGTTGCATGAGCAATCTTGGGCACCCAAAGAATGGCTTTTGTAACACCTTAGCTGTATGAGCTGCATTAGGTGCCAGTTTGCTTCTGGATCCAATTCAAATTGTTGGTTATGATTTTTAAAACCTTACATGGCATGGGGCCAAGTTACCTATGGTACCGTCTAATCCCGCCCCATCACCTCAGCCTATTCCCCCAGGTCAGACAGGGAAGGTATGTTGCAGACCCTGTTAAAGAATTATGACTGGTCAGGTCCAGGAAGACATTTTTCTCTACTGTTGCCTCTGCCCTTCGGAATATTCTCCCCAAAGGGTCAAGGTAGCCCCCTAATGTCATGACATTTCAAAAATATTTAAAGACTTGACTCTGCCATCTTGCTTGTGGTTGACAGAGGAGTACATAGCTGTGGGGTTGGTTAGTACTCTGAAAGCCCCTCCCTTTTAATTAACTTTTAATGTCACATTTTCTTATCCTGCTTTAAATTTTCAGTTCCGTTGTTATATTTTTAACATTTTAACATGTTTTTAACATTTTATTTATTCATCCCAGAGTCCAGGGGGATAGGCGGTTTCTAAATATGAGAAAAAAATTTAAATGAATAAAGAAGGTCTGTATGCAGTCAGAGCTCTGAAAACTATAATGTATTAGTGGATGTGGACCCAGTGTTTTATGCAATTGAATGTAGCATATTTGGATGTTTGGAGTTTATTCTCTTTCTCAAACTACAAGCATTCAGACTTTGATGGACATTATAGGGCTTAAAATATTCAGAAATCCAGTACTGGAGAAAACGGCATAGTTTTCTCGGTATGTAGTTTTTATCAATGCTGAGTTAAATATGTGGTGGCACAAAACATCATTTAATCAAATCCTTTTGATGTTAATGCAACTGGAGGGAGAAGGATTCATTATCCTCTCCCATCTGTCACTTCCTTGTATCACATTTCCTATCATGAGGAAAAATATTCATTCTTGAGATCATGGCTTTGCTGCCATATAATTATAGTTATCTAATGAGTTAAATTTAATCTAATCTAGGGAGCTGGAGACTTAAAACATATGAAGAACAGTTGCAGGAATTGGGTATGGTTACGGTTAGGGTTGAGAAGAAGGACTAGGGGGTGACATGATAGCAGTGTTCCAGTGTTCCAATATTTGAGGAGCTGCCACAAAGAAGGGGGGGGGTGTCATTCTACAAAAGACCTGAAGACAAGACAAGAAGCGATGGATAACTAAGGAGAGGAGCAACCTAGAACTAAGGAGAAATTTCCTGACAGTAAAAATAATCAACCTGTGGAATGACTTGCTTTCAGAAGTTGTAGATGCTCCACCATTGGAGGTTTTTAAGAAGAGACTGGATAGCCATTTGTCTGAAATGATATAGGGTCTCCTGCATGAGTAGTGGATTGGACTAGAAGACTTTCAAGTCCATTTCTATTCTGTTAGTCTGTTACAAATTTCTGTTCTGTTAATCTCATTTGATAGCACATAGCCAGTTTTTCCAAACTTTCAGCCTTGTCTGAATTAAATTCAAAGCATTATGCACTCATTTTTTTTCATGTTCATGACAAAATACATTATTTTAAAGAGGAAATTGTCCTCTCTTTTCTATATTAAAGATATTCTATATTTATTAAGAAATCTACAAGATTTGTATTCCCCCCCCTCCTTTTCTCAGATATTATGTTGGAGAATCAACAGATGTCCTTTTTGAAAGATGGTTTTACTGTGAAGATCTTGGTATACAACTTATTCCAATAATTCAAGAGTAAGTCTTCTTCAGGTTGAGCTTCATTCCTGGGACTTTCTGGGAAGATCTATGTGGGGTTTTTTGGCCACAACAGAAAGGGCTGGCCATTATTTTCACCCTCCCAGAATGTTTTTCCTGAAATGTCTCTGAAATTTCTGGTGTCCAAATTCTAATCAGGTTCCTCCTTGTATAAATTTTTTGAGATCATCTGTCACATAGCTGAAACCATTTCATTATGCAGATTAATAGTTGGCTTTGATTTATAGCATGACTATGTATTGGCACTTGTTTGAAAGTAGTTTGCTGTTTCAGAATTATTCGAAGGAGGTAGTTTTATTTTTCAATGATCTTCTCTAATTGTGTCCTGTATTTATTTTGTTCATAATTGTTTATACAAAGCTACTCCCTTTTTCTGTATGCCTCATTTTTATTCTAAAGCCACACTAATAAAATACCTGAACTATATCATCATATAATATCAGTATCAATGCTTTGAGAGATGTGCCTTAGATGGTCCAAATGGCACCATAAATATTCTAGAAGGTGGTATCCATAATCTTGGAAGAATCCTAAATTTTGTCAAAGTACAATAAACTTAACATGGAGCATCTTGGAAATGAGTATGAGAAATGTCCATAAAGCTTGAATATAAACTATATCCTGGGCATCAATCAAAGGGATTCCACTATTAATCAATGGTTTTTCTCTATACAATCTGAAGTAAGAGATGATGGATTTTAGAATTGTTAACCTTTTTTATTTCAGATTTTTCAGTTCAATGCAGTATCAAACTGGAAAACCCAATCCAGGTGATGTAAACTTTGAAACTAAAATAATTTTTCATCCAGCAAACAATAATAATTTTAAAAGCTTAACTAATTTTATTTTTCTTACATTCTTATCATTTGCTTGCTTTTAATATTCCTCTAAATGGAATTAACATTGCATGGGAAAAGTTGCCTTTTTTCCTCTATTCAATAATAAAATACGTGCCACAGAAAGGGAGAAGGATTAATTATTTTCCAAGCTAAACTCAGCAGGCAGATTGAGATCTCCAGTTGTCCCAAACCACAGTCATCATTATGCCTGAGTCCCAAACAGCAGGGAAATCCTCCACACTCCGTATATTTGCAAAAACAGTGATTATACCATTCCTGCAAAATTCTACTTTGATTTCTCTATCCATCACCAGAGAGAATGGGCTTTATTTTTACTCTCTTTCTATACCTTCCCTTTTTAACGTCAGTTTAAAAGAATGGTGGGTTCTCTCCCCTTTAGGTCCTTAAAGATCTGTAAGGTCCTCTTTAGATAGCCATTTTTGGGGAATGCTATAAGGGTGGTTTCGTACATTGGGCATGGAGTAACTTGGCTCATGGGTGGGCAGAGGATAAGTTGGGAACTTCTGGTTGACTTCTGAGTGATTTGAAATAGGCTGGCAAAGATTTAATTCTAAAACCATTAATGAGGGGGAAATCAAGAGACATCCTCTAATTAAAGTAGTAAGGCTATTACTATAGAGTAGCCATAACCTGCACACCCTTCCACTGTTTCTCCATAGCCACTTGTGCCTGATTCCTTCCAGATGTATTTGTACATATTTGGTGACAGGAGTCTTCTCACACTCTGAGGAGATTTTCAGCATTGCACTTTGTCCAAGGACCTCCTTAGAGAGAGATATTTGGCCTGAAGGGAAACAGATAGTGCAAGGTCTCCTGCGCTTACCAAGAATGTATCAATTGAAGGAAAGGCTTAGAGTCACAACATTGTTCTACTCTCCTAACATATCTCCTTCATATCCTTATGAAAACTTGGACAGGTGACTATATTATGAACTGGATAGGTATCAGTGGAGTACTAAAGTATCCCCAGACACTTTTCTTTGTGCTTGGAAAGTCCCCAGACACTTTCTGCCCTACCTGTCTATAAAAATGATAGACAATTTCTATCTACTGCTTTGCTTGAACGTGTTACTACTTCTGATTCCCCACAACCTCACCAAAAGAACAAAGGTACAAATGTGTACTGTAGTTTTAGCAGCCATTGTGTGTATGAACATGCTTCTCTTTTACCCAGCTGCTATTGTGAGAACACTCACAGCCTGTTCTTAGTGTTTCATATGATCGTAGCAGCCTTGGCAGTTTAAGAAAATCTGGATTCATTTTGGGAACTAGAAAATATACTTAATTTTGAGAAACAGTTGTATTTCAATGATGAACAGCATGCTTGGCTTCTAAAGATATCCAATTTTCCATAGCATCTTGAGCAAGTGTACTGCTGCCTTTTTGACAATTTATATAGTGAAAATATGAATACAGTTTAGCATTAAAAAATAGAAATCACAGAAGACATAGAATAACAGAGTTGGAAGGGACCTTTGAAGTCTAGTCAACCCTTGCTTGATCCAGGAAACCCTATACCAGTGGTAGGCAAACTTGGCCCTTTCACACCCTGTGGACTTCAACTCCCAGAATTCCTAAAACAGCCAAGCTGTTTTAGGAATTCTGGGAGTTGAAGTCCACAGGGTGTGAAAGAGCCAAGTTTGCCTACCACTGCCCTATACTATTCTGGACAAATGGTTGTCCAATCTCTTCCTGAAAGCCTCCAGTGAAGCATCTATAAGCTCCCGAGGCAAGCTGTTCCACGGATTAATTGTTCTCACTGTCAAGAAGCTTCTCCTAATTCTAGGATGGATCTCTCTTTAATAATCTTATATCCACTACATTTTGTCCTGCTTTAGATGCTTTGGATAATAGATTGAGCCCGCTTCTCTGTGACAACCCCTCAAGTATTGGAAGACTGCTATCATGTCACTCTTAGTCCTTCTCTTTGCTAGACTAGATATACCTAGTTCTCATAACCATTCATCATACAGTTTAGCCTCCAGACCAGTGGTGGTTCCTCCTGGTTCGGCCCGGTTCCGCTGAGCCAGTAGCGGTGACGATATGACATCACCGAACTGGTTCTGCCCTCCCCCACCCCCGCACCCCCATCCCCACCCCGCGTTATCCTTACCTTTTATTTGGCCCCACCCCCAATCTATTGCTGTTGCCTGAGTCCCAGCTGATGGGCTATAAGGAAAAAAAACTGTTTAAACTCTTGTGGTGGGGCTTCAAAGGGCCGCCCTACAGCTGATCAGTGGTAAAAGGCAGTTTGGTGGTAGACTAGTGCCTCCAAAAACAAATGAGTAGACCAGTGCCTGCAAAAATAAATGGGTAGACCAGTGCCTGCAAAAATACATGAGTAGACCAATGCGTGCAAAAATAAATGAGTAGACCAGTGCCTGCAAAAATAAATGGGTAGATAGGTACAGCTCTGCAAGCAGTTAAAAGCCTGATAGACCAGTACCTCTGCTAAATCCTAAATAATTGTCACATGACCATCAAGCCACACCCACAAAATAAGCCACACCCACAGAACCGATAGTAAAAAAAATTAGAACCCACCCCTGCTCCAGACCCCTAAACTGCCATATGAAAATATTTAGCATCCTAGATTAGGATGTCTACTTCTATATTTTCATTGTAAATTATTTTAGATTGTGAAGGTGTTGTAAGTGATTTTTTTCCAAATTAATCATTTTATTACAAAATACAAATAATGCATTGTAGACTACAAATAAAACTAAGTACATAAAATGAGTTTTTAGGGCATAATACTCTTCTAAAGAGTTTTGTAGACTCCCCCCCCCCCCAGCCCACCACTGGAATGAATAAAAATTCAAAATAGTAAAAATGAGAGGGTGTACCCAGCAACAGATTATTGATCTCATCACTAATGAGATGTTCATTGTGATGTGAATCATAATTCTTTGTCTTAACTTACATATATAGAGTGGTTTTTGCTTTATTTCCATCAGTTTTCAGTCACCAACCTCTTTCATTTAAAATATGTATAAGAAGTTATCATAGGAAAAACAAGTTGCAGCAATTAAGCAATGTTATTACACCATAATAGCAGAAACATCGTAATAGGCTGAAAACAAATGCAATATCATCGTTCCCACCCACCCCCCACCCCCACCTCACCCAGCCAATTATACTGCTGAAATTAGAAGCGGATGTTGTTAATGAACATTTGGGATACCACTGAGATACTCAATATTTTTCTGCATCATGTTTGGGCCATTGTTGAAAAAGCATCCCAAGGACATATTATGAAAGCACTCCCATTGCTTTTGAGGAGTAAAAAGTGGGTGGGAACTGGGATTTTATTATTGTTCTTAACAGAATGTTGCAGTTAATTTCATAAGGTATAGATCTGAAAATTTCAGAAGAGAATTTAAAACGCCCACTGATCTTTCAGACAGTTTAAATACAAACAGAAGCAGCTGCTGTGGCCTAGAGATGGAGCTCTTGCCTCACAATCAGGAGGTTGTGAGTTCAATCCTAGGTAGAGTCTCCTGCTTGGGCAGGGGGTTGGACTAGATGTCCTGCAAGGTGCCTTTCAACTCTGTTAATCTATTAAAATAGTACATTTCATTTACAAGGGTGATAACCAATTCTGTTCCACAGAGAGAAATGAGTCTCCAAAATATTGCTGAGTAGTATGGGGGAATATGGAAATGGACTGTGTTATGCAGCATGATAATTTAAAATGTTTGAAAGGGGGAGTTCCCCAAT
This sequence comes from Pituophis catenifer annectens, assembly GCF_029215685.1. Taxonomy (NCBI): domain Eukaryota; kingdom Metazoa; phylum Chordata; class Lepidosauria; order Squamata; family Colubridae; genus Pituophis; species Pituophis catenifer. The sequence continues at coordinate 43,597,427 of NW_027256881.1, forward strand.
AAAGTGAATAATGGATGGAACATCTATTATAAAAATACAAGGCACAAGAGAGTGTACAGGTTTCTCTACTCTGATAAAATCAGGGAAACCAGTTAAAAGCTACTACTCATTTACATTGGTTGGGGCTCAGCTCTGTTCTAAATTGGTTCACAAATTTCTTGAAAATGTAAGATTGGCTCTCACAAGCTGGTATGAATCAGCTCCAATATACAATTGATAACAGTCCTCCCCAAGTAGCTTATAAACAATAGAAATAAGGTTCACTATGTTTAATGTTAATCGTATATAACAAATCACACTGAATCATCTATTGTTTATTAAGTGCACTTCAGAAAGAAGTGCAGTTTGTGTACAGCAGTATTTAGAGCAACAAGTTTTGGAAAATAGTATTTAATTTTTCAACCCATTCTGTTTCCCAGAGCTGTGCAATATAATAAAAGAGTCACACCAGAGGTGGGTTTCAGCAGGTTCTGACCAGTTCTAGAGAACCAGTAGCGGAAATTTTGAGTAGTTCGGAGAACTGGTAGTAAAAATTCTGACTGGTCCCACCCCATCTATTCTCTGCCTCCCAAGTCCCAGCTGATCGGAAGGAAATGGGGATGTTGCAGTATCCTTCCCCTGGAGTGGGTAGGGAATGGAGATTTTACAGTATCCTTTCCCTGCCATGCCCACCAGACCACACCCACCAAGCCAGGCCAAGCCCACCAAGCCACACCCACAGAATCGGTAATAAAAAAAATTGAGTCACACACTTGGAAAAATCATGGAATGCTAGAGTTGGAAGGAAATGGAGATTGTCTAGACCAGCTCCCTGTCCAGAGTTCAGATTCAGCCTGTTCACACCACTTCGGGAGAACCGGTTGTTAACTTTCTGAGCAGTTTGGCAAACTGGTTGTTGGAAGAAATCATTAGGGCAGAAAACCAGTTGTTAAATTACTTGAATCCCACACTGTCCCTATCCCATGCTGGAAGCCAGTATTATAGTATCCCCAAAAGGGGTTTACCCAGCCTCTGTTTAAATACTAGAGAGCCTACCAAAGACAATTTGCTTCATTGATGAACAGCTCTTATTATTAGGAAATTCTTTCTGCTGTCAAGTTGAAGTTGAAATCTGCTTCCCTGTAATGTATACATATTCCTTACATTCTGGAAAAACACTAAACAATTCTATTCTGGATTGTATTCAACCCCCTGCTTTGTCAGATATTCAGAATGAAGCATTTGTGACTGATAGTTGTTCATCTGAATATATATACACAATTATTATTTATTTATTTATTTATTTATTTATTTATTTATTTATTTATTTATTTATTTATTTATTTATTTATTTATTTATTTATATAGGCCGCCCTTCTCCGGAGACTCAGGGAGGCTTACAATGCATTAAGCAATAGCCTTCATACTTTTGTATATTTTATACAAAGTCAGCTTATTGCCCCCACAAACCGGGTCCTCATTTTACCCACCTTAGAAAGGATGGAAGGCTGAGTCAACCTTGAGCCTGGTGAGAACAATGAAGGGGAACCCACCACCCAGTGGTGGGTTCCTCCTGGTTCAGCCCAGTTCGCGAGAGCCGGTAGCAGTGACAATACGACATCACCAAACCGGTTCTCTGTCTTCGGGAGCTGGGCCCTGCCGCCCACCCCTGCGTTATACTGACCTTATATGTCTGCTTTTTTCGTCCAGCTGAGAGATGCGGCAAAGCGGATTGCTGCACCTCAGCTGGGCAGATTCGCAACGCGCTTGCGCAAAGCGCAAGTTTGGTGTGCCTGCAAGCGAACCAAGCATGCACGCGGCGATCGCACACAAAGCATGCAACCAAAGAAGCAATCGCACGCAAAGTGCGCACACAAAGAGAACTGGTAGTAAAGCCGGTTAGAACCCACCCCTGCCACCACCTCTCATACTAGATACTATCAAACTACTTTCAATGAGGGGTCCTTGGTGCTCTCTGAGCTGGGTTGTTTTCTTGCAGACATTTCATTACCCAATGAAGTCTTGGTTAATGAAACATCTGCGAGAAAATAACCCAGCTCAGAGCACACCAAGGACCCTTCATTTCAACCCTGAGCTACAAATATTCTCCTTTATTAGTACTACTTTTAGTGTTCCAATTTTCTCTTATTAGGTTTGAATCATCAAAAATAAAAAAGTATAATATAGAACATTGTCTTTTCAATATCTTTGTTCTCTTTTTATTTTTTATTTGTTTGTAGATGAAATCGTAAGAGCAATCCCTTTCCCACTCAATGATGTCATGGTCATGGATCCTTTTTCTTTGCAAGATTGGCTGAATGATTACAAAGAAAATATAGCTCTGAAACAATCCTTGAGTCTTTTTGGAGACAACTTTGAAACAGAGGTTAAAAAAATCAATTTTTAATTCTGAACTAGAAGGATCAAATAAGATTTTCTTATAATTGAAGAAATTATATCCTGTCGGGAGATTTATTTTGACCAAGATATTTTGCTTCTCTTTCTCTCTCTCCTTCTCTCTCTCACACACAAGTCTAGGTGCATAGCAGGGGTGAAATCCAGCAGGTTCTGACAGGTTCTGGAGAACCGGCAGCGGAAATTTTGAGTAGTTTGGAGAACCGGCAAATACCACCTCTGGCTGGCCCCAGAGTGGGGTGGGAATGGAGATTTTGTAATATCCTTTCCCTGGTGTGGAGTGGGAATGGAGATTTTGCAGTAGCCTTCCCCTGCCACTCCTACCAAGCCATGCCCACCAAGCCATGCCCACAGAACCTGTAGTAAAAAAAAAAATGGATTTCACCACTGGTGCATAGTATCTATAATTAGTAAATTACCTGTAGATTTTGGTACTCATGGCAAAAATTTGTTTCCCAGAAGAAAATTTTATCTTCCCATCACACTTGACATTATGTCTCCTTATGCCTAATTAAATTATAAATACTAACCCTGATGTGCAATCGAACTTCCCGGCTCACCTACTGACCCTACTCTTCTATTCATCAGACAGGACACATGGCTCTATAAAATAATTTGACTTTATTGTAAAGCTACATTAACAGAATCTTGCAAATCACCATCACTTTTACAGCCTGATAATTTAGGGAATGTCCCTCCTGAACCCTTTGCTCCATCCACTATGCAGTTGTGGGCTATGCAGCCTCTTATCTGTTGTTCCTCAGGCAGCATCTCTTTGCCTGTTTTTCAAAGTCATTCTCTCATACAATTACATCTATATAAAGGCAGAAACGGGTAAATCTATCTACTGTTGATTTGCTAATTCCCTAATCCCAATAACAAAAACACTCTCAAGGAAAATAGACTATTCTACTGCACTAAAAACACTCAGAAATCACTGCTTTTTTTCTTTTTACCTTGCATCTCTCTCCCCTTCTTGACTTTTCCCCTTTTCTTTCTGATCTTTGTTTCTATTGTATTTTATATCACAATAAATTCTAACAAAAACAAAGAAAAATACAGAAAAAAATCAACTACACGGGTTAGAATTTGAAATCTGGAGCAGCTCAATCTTCAGATTCTTCCTGAGTGCAAGCAGGGGTGATGCCAGCCTGAACATTACCGAGAGAGAGAGACCCCAGGTGCTACAACCTCCTGGCTTCTTCCCTACTTACAAGTGGAGAACTAGGAGTAGTTTTTCTCTAGATGACATGATAGGTTGGTCTAGTCTGGATAGGTTGGAGCAGGTAGTCCTGTAGATATCCAGGTGTCAAACCATAAGCCATACAATATTTTATAGATCATAACCAGCACTTTAAATTTCCCACAGAAACTAATCAGTAACTAGCACTTTGGTATATTGCAATTTTCCCAGGATTGGTGCCAGTTAGCACACTGGCCACTGCATTTAAACTCAGTGCTGCTCCTAATATTCTTTAAAGATAGCCCAAGGAAAAGCACATTGCAGTAGTCTAAATAGGTTGTAATGAAGGAATGTGTTGCTGTATTGAGATGCTCTTGTATCTCAATATCCGTGTATCTCTTATATCCGCGTATAGGGAATGTGCTAGGCCAAGAATATAGTTCCACCCGGACTAGATGGTCTACCCCGGTGAGGAGAACGGTAATGAGCATATATGGGTGTCAGGTGAAAGGTAGAGAAAAAAAGGACAACCGGGGTGGAGCGAGCATACATGATAAGAACATGAGGGTGAATGTACCAATATAAAGGGTGCGACCAAATGCCTCTTAAAAAGCAAGTTGGGCAGGGTGGTTCCAGACCATTCAGATGATCTTGAGAGTGTAACCAGCAGCCTTGGAAAAAATAGGTTTTAGTCTAAATAGGTTGTAATGAAGGAATGTGTTGCTGTATTGAGATGCTCTTATATCTGGTTAAAAAACTATGTACTGTATTAACTAAAGCTGGGCAAAGATCTCTCTAATTACAATTTATACCTGTGCCAGCAGGAGCTATGTATTAAGAAGGATGCCCAGACTGTAAACTTGCTCCTTCAGAGTAGTATTTGGCAGAAACAACACTATTTCAATAGAAAGCCTTGATAGGGATTAGCCTTCATCTGTTCTGCCTCATCCAGACTCAAGGCACTGGATAAACATCAGTTGCATCTCCAAGGTGGAAATGTGTATGGATGATACTTTGTTCCTTTTATTAAATCATGTCCAATTCTCAGGGACCGCCTAGACAAGTCCCTTTAGTTTTCTTGGCAAGACTCTTCAGAAGTGGTTTGCCATTGCCTATTTCTTAGGGCTGGGAGAAAGTGACTGGCCCAAGGTCATCCAACCAGCTTTGTGCCAATGTGGGATTAGAACTCATGGCCTTAACCCTTACACAAAGCTTGCTTTCTAATCTGGATAATGCTACACCACAAATATTTTTGTATTATTGTACTTGCTGATAAAACTTAGCTAGGAGTTGAAAGATCAGTAAAATAAAACTTTATTTCAAGATTTTTTAAAAACTAGGAGAAAGGAGTTTTACAGCCATTGGAGTAAAGTCAAAATAAAATCCATAGATCTGTTATCTGGCCACAGTTTTGGTTTGAAAAATATATATATGTAAAATAATTTTAGTTTGAAAGAATTGAAACATAATCTCTCTTAAGGAAAGATATAATTACAATGGAGTTGTTGCATGATTTAGATCTCCAATTCTTAACGCACCCTTTAGTGCTGTATTTGGTACATTTTTATCTTATTTTCTATTTGTACTAAAAACAGTACCAGATGTGACTTCAGATCCACCAAAGAGGCAAGTTACGGTATGTTCTTTGTTAGTTTTCCAACAATGTTCTTGGAAATTTTCCATTGTGCCAGGGCCACCTGTGCTGAAAACTTCCTTGTTGCAGCAAGAGAAATTAAGGAAATGAAGCAATGGAAAATATCCAATGATTACATCAACCTCTTGAAGGGGGAGCCGTGTCAATTCACCTTTAAACAAATCCGAAGCCATATTTGGGAATTCCCAAACTTAGAACTGTCTAAATCGGGACTTTCTATTCTGAACAAACTCTCTTAGCTAATAAAGCTGTGAAGATCAGTTGGGAATATTTTGCATGAAACCAGGTCTTGTGCCATGAACTGGGTGTTATTTTCAGCCTCCATGCACAATGGGAGTGATAATACTCCTCACAGTAAGCGTAGTTACTGGGGAAAATGAAATGGTGTGAAAACCATTATTTCAAAAACAGATGCTGCAAAAGCTAATCCTTTGAATCTTTGAAAGGAGAAAATTTTGGATATAATAGGTTGAGTTCATAATTCAAGAATAGTCAAAAATAAACTGTGTACTAACTGAACTAAGAGAGGTGTGTCACAAGGGTATATGGCATATTCCTTTTTTACTTTCTACTATATGATGAAAGAGTTTCTTATTTCTAAGAAATATGATATATTTCAGTTATATTATGAACAAGTGTGATGTGTTTCCTCACATATTACATTATATATATATATAAACACAAACTATTCTAAAAATATGAGTTCCAGGTATATTTGTAAACAAAGAAGCAGCGATTGATTCTTTGTTTATAAATTGATTAATGGCATATAAAGACAGAATCTCTGTAATGGTAGTTTAATACTCTGACGATGTCAGCAGATGGCTGACGAAAGCTTAGTAGAATAAAATTTTAATTATTTTAGTTCCGGAACTCGCAGAATGTCTACTTCTTATACACACACATAGTTATTCCATTAAAATAAAGTAGATACTGTAATAAAGTAGATACACTAACCCTAATCTTAAAATAAAAACATATTTTCTTGGTTGTCTCTTAGGTTATAATATTCGGACCAGGAATAACTGAAGAGGGAGGAAAGAATGCAGATATATGGATATGGCAGATGGTATATACACTTTATTTCTTACTTGCTATGTACAGGATTGTGTTAAAAAAACCAAACAAACTTTCAGAACCAACACATGCATTGTTCTTATTGATCTTTCCCTTACAGTACAAAGTAATGGAGGATCACTACAAAAATAATCACTCTTCACAGTGTCCCTTCTACCACAGTGGTCCATATCCTATATAAACCCCCCTTATTTATTTTCTCTTTATTACGGCTTTTGTTTTACCATTAGGATCTGAGATCTTGGCAGTAATCTGTTTATTGCTGCAAAGTTAACTTTCCTCTTTTTTAAAAAAAATCATTTTAAAACATTCCTGAAAAGTAACTAGAAACTAAGGATATTTCCTCAATTTTTTTTTAAAAAAGGGGGGGGTCTGCATCCACCCATTGTTGAGTCAGCAGAAAACTGGACCGACATGAAATTTGTTGCAAATTTTATTCATTGCTACCCTGTTTCTGTGGCCTGTCTTTCATAGTTTCTGTCCATTCTTGGTCTGAGAAGGGGGTGGGGGCAACATTAGACAGGAGCAGTCATTCCCAGCTTCTTCCCTTTTGTATCTCTGATAATGATGTTTTAGAGAATGTTTTTTTAAGGATTGTTTCGAACTCAGCTTTCCCCATCCCACCAAATTTCATCTAATTCAGTTCCAGGTTTAAAGAACTTTCTAGTCCTATCTTATATATCATGTCTTTCCAAACTTCCATTGAAATAACATGATAAAGAGCAGCATAACAATGCGTACCAAGAATGACTTCTAGAATTTGTTCCAACCCCTTAATAGTAGCACTACTTTGGATCATGTGATCTGAAGGAAGCAGAGGCTTAAGAATGGAACAATGGGCAGCATTCTGTTCATAGTGGAGGTATTGGGGAGATTTTTTGGGGGGGATTTCCCCACCTCCACTCCCTGACCAGATATGGCCCATTTTGAATGTGAATATCTGATAGTTAGATTCTCACACCACAGTAAATTAGATCCTATTCTGTTCTGCTTCCAGAGAGTTATCCTGCTAACAAATGGAGAAGCAGATGGAAGAATTCTGAGCATATTTACATAATTTATTTCCAAAATTCTGTTATGTTGTAAAGAATTAAAATAGCTTTTATTCACAAAAAGTGGAAGCCCCTGAGTTGCATTTGCAGCCCTTTGGCTGCTCTTTGAGTTTTCCTGCTCACAGAGCAAAACCTATTCCTCTCCTTTCCTTCTCCCAGTAACTTGTGCATCCTGATGTGCAATAAAGTATGGGTGTACTTGTTTGGTTTGTCTACCTGTGGGTAAGTACTTAGGCAAACCTCAATGCCTTAATTTTGAATGAGGCCCTTAAACCCAGAAAAGTCACTCTTGTTTGCCTAAAGCCAAAAAATCTCTATAATAGTAAAAGTAATAACAATAAATGAATAAACGGAGGCAGTAGCTAAAAAAACTTGGCAAAAGAATGCAAATGGTGGAGTTTTCTAGAAAAGTTACTGCAAAAACTACCGTAAATTCATCCATGAATAGATGTGTTTGACTCAAGATAGCAGCAGTCTTCTAATCTAAAGTACTTGAGTTCCCCTGCTTGATGATCACTTTGGAGTCTGAACCAGCAATTTACAAATGGCTGAAAGACTCTTTGAAAAACCAAAATGGGGGAAAAACAGGAAGCCTGAAGGCTGACAGCATTGAGTGTGCAATCAGTTCTCTCCTTTTGAAGGAATGCAATTACCCTGCAAAAAAGTAGGAAAAAGGGAAGGTAGCCAGACACAAACTCTGTCTCTCTGAATGCTTGGCAGGGGCCTGAGCATCTACTGATGATGAGCCTCCTTCCCTTCAGGTACAGCTTTCTTCAGGCCAGACTTCTTTTAGTTCTTGCAGAAGTGAATTAGCTTGACACGACATCTCTCTGATGAGATAAAGATGGCCTTTTCCCACACTAATGGTTCCCTCTTAGTAATGTCTGCACCGTCGCTGTGGGTTTAGAGAACTTTTTCTTTAGTCTGAAAAGCTTTTCAAATAACAGATGAGAAATGTAGAAAAGGAAATGTAGAAAAGGAAAGGGGGTGGGGTGGGGTAATCCCTTCCATTTTCAGGCAGACCAACCAATCTATGTACTGCAAACTTAGTTTATTAGTGAGTCACCTGGTTTGATTGTTTCTGCTCAGTGCCAGTTAATAGACATATCTTTTTGGCTAGCTTTATTATGGAGCAGGGAAGGTTACACTTAATCTTTTGAATTTTTTCCCCCCAAATTTAAAAATCATGACAGCATCCTAAATGGGAAAGAGGAAGTATTTAATGTTGTAGATAACTGACAGAAATATACTAACAAATTTACTAGCATTTTTTCCAAACTTTTTATCCACATTATTGTAAGCAGTAGACATTGGGAAAGCAGTGAGAATGTGTCTATGTTGCCAAAGCAACCAGCTTAAGTGTGTATCTATAATTAACCTACTGTCATTGATGAAGTAGAGCAAAGATGAGTACAAGACAGGCAAGATTTGTTTATTCAGATATACTGATGAATTTTTAAATTTACATTTTAAATTTTATCTCCGTTTCCATTTTAAAACCAGAAAGAATTAAAAGTCTGTCTCTTTTCCCCCACCATTTTAGGAAGGTGCATCTTTTGTTACTATTGATAGAGAAATCCTGATTTTAAGGGCTGGAGACAGCCTTCTTGTCCCAGTGCAAACTAAGTAAGTAAAATATTGTTATCTATCTATTGTTGCCCACATTTGACTAAAGCATTTTTATACTCTCAAGTATGCCTGCTTTCCATTTTCTATTAATGTATGGTTAAAATGAACAGAGTCTTCAGGTGCAGACTTACAGGTTCCTAATGTATAAAGTTCTGTAGATTATCGCTCTCTCCAGGGTAGCAGCAATTTTGGCAGGAACTTCAACAATCTTCCTAGCTGAGACCTTGTTCCTCAAGGAAGCAAAAAATACTTAGAGGTCTTTGACCCCCAGTAAATGCCAAGTCTCTAATGCTTAGCTTGATCTGGTTTACATAATTTCTTTGCAGGTTTGCAGAATTTGTGGCTTTAAATTTGTGGCTTTCTGGACATAGATGATCTATAATTCACAGCCTAATCACTTAGCATGACCAGAGGCAAACATTGCCAGAAGTTAGTTTAGCAAAATCTATTGGAATAAATTGGTTATATTTTTCCCCCTGAAGCTGAATAAGTATTTATCTTTTAGAAACTGCAATAATGTTAAAATGATCTCTGAATATTTTGTTTCCTCTAGATCCGTGATGGTGAACCTATGGCATGTGTGCCACAGGTGGCACGCGGAGCCATATCTGTGGGCACACGAGCATTGCCCTAGCTCAGCTCCAGTGTGCATACACTCACCAGCCAGCTGATTTTTGGGCCTTCCAGGCCCACCGGAAATTGGGAAACGGGCTGTTTCCGGCCTCCAGAGGGCCTCCGGGGGGGGAGGGGGGAAGCCCGTTTTAACCCTCCCCAGGCTCCAAGAAAGCCTCTGGAGCCTGGGAAAGGCGAAAAAAGGGCCTACTGGGCCCTCCATGCCACCGCATGCCAAAAGCGGGGGAAATGCAGGGGGTCGCGCGCGAATGCGCGGGGCAGGGTGCATTGAATTATGGGTGTATAGAGCAATGATGGCTAACCTTTTTGCTGTCATGTGCCAAAAGCAAGGGGAAACAGCCCCCCTCCCCCCTGGTGCTCCCCTTGCTTTTGGCATGCGACAGCAAAAAGGTTAGCCATGACTGCTCTAGATCAATAAAGCACTGATTTTAACAAGCTACCTTTGGAAAATGTGCCATGAATCAAATTCAATATATATTATTCTTTTGGTGAATAATTTCCAGAAAAAATAATTCGTGCTGACTTTTTAATTTCCTGAAATACCTGTTCTGTGCTATTAATCTAAGCTTGATTCATCCAAGAGATTTTTTTGCTTTTAATTACTTAACTGGGAAGCATGCAACAGTACCATTGAAAAAAAAATAGGCAGACTATGAACATTATGTATATTCAGGACACATGAGTCCCAAAAGATGCCTCTTGTCACCTATGTCATATCTCCCCTGAATTGCTTACATATTGTACTGCTCTCATGAACCACATTCTTTATCTGAGATTACTCTTGAGCAGTCCTGCAAGATCTAGCTATGTCTTGGCATAAGTCAGCAAATCTGAGATCCTTTAACTATGATCCTTTAACTCCTTTATCTTCTGATATTGGCATCCCCAAGACCTCAACGGAGGAGGCACCTGGTACAAGGCAGAAATAGTGAGACTGATTGCTGGCTCAGCATTAAGATAGGGCTTGATAGCACAGAATCTGATTCTTGACATGCCTCCTCCTGGCTCTATTCCTTGTTTTAGACTCTTGAAACTAGCCCATGATGTATACATATAGTCCACTGAATATGCTTTGATGTTGGTAGAAGCAATCGTAGGAATGGAAAATTAACACTGAGATCACAGTTAAGTTAAACCAAGTTAAATCTGGCTAAATATTTAATTCAGCCAAGCTTCCCGGTGGGATCCATTCATCTTTGGCATTGCAATTTGCTCTAATTATTTCAATACAATGTTTCCATATCTTTTGGAAACTTTCTATGTACTTAAAGTAATGATATTTTCCCAGAGCACCCAAATTATTTGGTTTTATTGCTTCAATTACTTGTAATTAAATTTGGAGGAGGAACAGGAGGAGCAGTTTGAAGTTACACTATAAAATTTGTAGCATCTTCAAAATAATACTAAGCTTCTTTTTAACTGATAATAATTCTTGGAATTGTACTGAAAAAAAATATGATTTTTAATGGGTTAGGTGCATCAGTATTTTAGGATATTCAGATTTTACACTTGTTAGACAACCTTCCCAACCTTGTTTATCCAGATGTGTCTAGATCAGGAATCTCCAACTTTGGCAACTTTAAGACTTGTGGACTTCAACTCCATTCTAGGAGTTGAAGTCCACAAGTCTTAAAGTTGCCAAGATTGGAGACCCCTGATCTAGATTGTGATTCTCAGAATTCCCAGCTAAGAGATAGGAGGGAGCTAGTTGGGAAAGGTACTATGCCATGGCTCATAATTAAAATTCTGACAACTATGCATCATTCTTTACTTTTGTTTGGTGTTTTTTTTCAAGGTTTCACTGGAAGAGAGATGAAGGATCCATTGCTCTTTCTGTTGTTCAGAATCCAGAGAGGAAAAGACCCTATGTCTGAGTTTGGTATCCATATCCTGCTCTCAAGAATTATTAATACAATTCTCTTTAAATACCAAAAGTGTCTATGTTCTGCTTGTTTTAGAACTTTGAAAATATAATGTAAATGTACTTCCCGGAACTGAGTGCAACTTGAGGGGTGTGTGTGTGTGTGTGTGTGTGTGTGTAAATGCTGCCGAATCTAAAAGGCAAGTATGTTCATAAATATGTCAGGACATAACTATGAATAATTTGTAGTTATGAAGGTTATATATTATGCACAGAATCAGATGTTCATTAGCAATATCAGCATCTTAGTATAAACAGGAAGCAGTGCTAGTACGTCATATCTCACTTCTGGTCTCCTTGCTGATGTCTGGTTGGTTATTAGATGTAAAGATTGTTCTGCTCCAGCAAAATCTTTCTTAGATTTCTGTCAAGGTTGACTCAGCTTCCATCCTTTTGAGATCAGTAAAACGAGGACCCAGATTGTTGCAGCAATATGCTGACTTTGAAAACTGCTTAGAGAGGGTTGTAAAGCACTGTGAAGCAGTATATAAGTCTAAGTGCTATTATTATCCTGGCTTTTGCAGCTGCTTGCATCCAGAACATTTGCTTTGCAGTTCAGAGTTACAGACTTTTAAAAATGTGCCCAGTCCACAGTGAAACTCTTTGCCATTACAGGGGCATAAAGAAAATATTATCACTATTGGTAGTGTTTTCGTTAGTTAAACCTTAGGAAGAAATGGGAAATTCAGACCATTCTTTGAATAACTGAGTGAATAATGAAAGGTGCTGTTCTAAGACACATTCATGGCCACTTGTTTGGGAAGCTATAAATGGGGATTGGATGGATTCATAAAAGATTAGTTTATCCTGATGATTGCATGTTATCTCCAACATTAGATGGAACAGGTTTATTCTTTCATAAGATTCTGATACATAGTAAATAGGCTTCTATCAGTGGACAGAATGCTGAGATCTTTCTTGACAGTGCAAGAAATTTTGCATCCATAAAATACGTTTGATTGAATGAAAAAAGAGCAAAAAGGAGTACAGTTATCTCAATGAGTCTCTGCCTCTGTAAAATGGACAGCATGCAACAGAATGAATGAATGAATGAATGAATGAATGAATGAATGAATGAATGAAGCACAAAGTAGAGTTAAAACTCTATAACCAACAGCATCTTATTCCTCTGGGCCAAGGTCAAAGAGAGATATACTTGGGCATATACTTGGAAGAGCCATCTACCTACAAAGGCCTATCCTTGATTTTGTTGGAACCAGAGCCAGTTTTATGAAGAGCATGTAAGAAATAATACAATTCAGGATCCAAAATAGCATCTTTCTCTTGCTGTGGGCTATATTTCATACCAATTGTTCAAACTGAGCCCAGAGGAAAAAGAAGCCAAGCCATCATTCCAAGATGTCTCTATCCCCATTTATCCCTAATAGCCTACATTCTCAGTATTATATTGTAAACTCAAGAGAGTTGCAGTAGAATTGGGAAATAAATGGATTTGATAGAAAGTGGTAATGAATTGCAAAAGCTGGACAAAAATGCTGAATGTTAAAAACTAATTGCTCAGGGACATGTAATTGGAAAGAATCAGAATTGGAGGGAATAAATGTAAAGAATTCATGGGAAAAGCTACTTTTTTTAGTAAATAGCATTAAGCCTGCAAGCCTGCAAGGAATTCAGACTTGAGTACCTCTGAAAAGGAGGAGAATTCTTTTCTTGAAAAATTGAGAAAAAAGCTAGGTATTGGAAAGGATACAAAACGACTGTCCATGGAGTATGTGTCTATGTTTTAAAAAAGTCAAGATGGCAATTGCAATCTTTGTTTGGGTATCCCATATTTGTGATGCACATTAAAAAGGATTGGGGTTTTAATTATAACTAAGATAGTTATAATTGCCATTTTTTACCCTTAGCCCAAGAACACTCCTGTTGTGGAGTTAAGGGTGTAAGGCACAGGTGTCAAACTCGCCGCATCACGTTGCCGCCACATGACATTTTTCAACATTTTCCCATTGCACATGACACATCTGGCCCAAGGGCCACCAGTTTCACACCCCTGGTGTAAGGCCTTTTCTGAGACATAAATGACTGTCTGGGGGGAAAAGCAGAAAAACAGAAGAAGGTTAACTTGGATGTTGTGGATAAGAAAAGGAAAGGAAAAGGGGGTGGCATGATTTACCTATAGTAAAGAACAGCTTAATCGGATAAAGGGATAGGAACCAGACAGAAAGGCAGAAAAATTACTTGAGAGAAAGGGAAAAAGAGACTGAAGTTGCAAGTTAAGGGAGTTAGAGAGACTAACGCTGCTCACAAGTTAGAGCTAAAAGGGGATACAGGAGCAACAGCTCAGTGATTACAAAGTGAGGAGATCTATTGATGGTACCATGGGATTTTGTTCAATTGTCAGACTCAGCCAGTGGCAAGTTTCAACACCCCACCTGCTGTGTGTTGGTTGAGGGTTGACTGTATTTACAGAGCTGAGGAGGAAAAGGAAGAAGAGACTGGATTTGGATGAGCCAAGAAAGAGTAGGCTCAGAAGAAATCAAGCAGCCAAGAGTGAGACCACTCCATGGGACTGGCCATGTGTTTAAAATAAATTACCTCTTCATGGATGTGATAAGAAGAAACTGCCATCACTGACCAAGCTGCTCAAGAGCAAGGGATTCACTGCCATTGAGTTAAATATCTTAACAATATTAATACTACCATTGTACCTGTGTACTAATAGGATAAAAGTCTTTTCTGTGAGAAAAGAAGCTCACAGACCTTCATGAGTTCTGCAAGAAAATAACAAAGATTGCATTCTATTTTTTTTATAAAAAAGCCTAAATTAATACCTTGGGAAATAAGTTGTGAATAAAAACAATGGAGTTGGTGAAAATGCTGAAAGATGAGAGAGTGAGGGCAGATTGCAAACAGTTGATCAATGCGATGAGGGCTGTCACTATTTGTCTGTCTTGACAGAAAATATACATGAGCAGATGTAATGTATTTGCTAGAAATGGCACAGTCATCAGCCTATCATGACTAGGCTTTATGACAATGTAAACTTCTTTTACAACTAAAAAATCTAGCAAGTACAGCAGAATACTCATTTCAGCATAACCAGTTCGTAGGGGAACCACCAATTTTTTTTGACAGTGCACAGCTTGGTTCAATAATACAGTGTCTCTGTGGGATTCTGCACTGGCAATTTATAACATCACCCAATCATCATGTTGGGTAACGTTATAATAAAAAAAAACCTGTTTGCTTTAGTGATATATTGCCATAAATATGACCAATGACATTATAAACTACTAGTGTGGAAATGCTGTGTTTTGGTTTTGCCCTTTGGCAAGGGACAGATAAATAAGGCATTTAATACATAGAATTAATATATTTTTGAGGGTCTGGAAAATTAGATGGAAGCAGTGTCTTAGATGGAACAAGAACCTGAAATAGATGGTGATAAAATTATTGCTTTATATAATACTTTGTTCATGTAGATTAAAAATAATGAAAGTGACCAGATCTGAATAATCTTAACCACAGCAGAAGAACCTCCAAGAAAGAGATTCCAAAGCACAACACTGAGTTAAAGGTTTAGAGGAAGCATCAGAATAAAGGGGAGAAGCAACTGCTATCAAGATTCAAGATATGTAGACAGTTTGGACCTTAAATCAGGGGTGAAATGCTCCCAGTTTGGACCGGATCACCTGATCCGGTAGCGATGGAGGCGGGTGGTTCAGAGAACCGGTAGCAAAAATCCCTGCCCCCCACCCCCCATGCCCACAATCATCAGAGCCTTTTTTTTTTTTCTACTTTTAAAAGCATTTTTTCTACAACCTCTTTGGCCGAAAAAATGCTTTTAAAAGTAAAAAAAAAAAGCCTCTGATGATTGCATGGCTCAGCTGGGCTCGTCAAAGGCTTTTAAAAGAAAAAAACCCTTTTTTTCTTTTAAATGTCTCTGACGATCCAAGCTGAGTTGCCTGCTCGTCAGAGGCATTTAAAAGAAAAAAAGTCTCTGCCGATCAGGCAACTCAGCTGGGATCTCAGAGCCTTTCGAAAGCATTTTTTACAACCTTCACTGAAGAGGTTGTAGAAAAAATGCTTTTAAATTTTTTTTAAAAAAAATTGGCCATGGTCACCCAGTCACATTACCCCCCCACACCAAGCCACGCCCACAGAACCAGTAGTTACAAATTTTAGATTTCACCACTGCCTTAAATCTCTTTTTTCTGCCTGGGCACCCTAATTGATGAGAATATGAAATTTTTAATGGGAAGACTCTTGGACTTTGTTTTTGTAATGAATCAGTCTGCTTTGAAAAACTTCTGAATTTGACTAATCTAGTCATCACACACTTTTCTTTTGTGTTCCATCTACACTTCAGGAATATTTCTACACTGATGATATTGCCACAGTTTATTTCACTGTAAGAACAACAACACTATGATCTTCTTTAAGGGCTTTTGGTTTCACAAGGTGACTTATCTATGCAAGACATATAAGAATGTATTAAAATCCACATTACTTCCCCCTTACTTTCCAGCTTCAGTGAAAGTCATGTTCACATTTCAAATCCCTGTTCTAGAAATTTGTGAAGAATTTTGAGAAAACTTGTAGTGCTTAGTGTAAGAATTTTCTTTAATATGGGCTTGCTGTTAATTGAACCGTGTGAGAAATATTCTTCAAATGCTATAAAAGGCCTAGATATTCTACAAAAGAATAAATATTTTCATTGGTAATTTCTTGTTGAATTTTTAATTGAGTCAGTATAATGTGATGCAATTTGTAAATGTTTGAAAAAGTACCATAATATTTTTTCTTGCTGTAGAAATGAAATTTGATATATTGGAATACAATCTTGTCTATATATGTACTGTATTTTTTGCTCCATAAAACACACTTTTTTGTCTCCCAAAAGTGGGTGGAAATGTCTGTGCATCTTACGGAGAGAATATTGCCGAAGTCCCACTTACCTGCTAGCCCCTGCCCTGCAGCTATTTTCAGCCTCCGCACGTCCCGTTTTTGGCCTCTGCACACCCTGTTTTTGTCCTCTGTGCAGGATGCCTGTCACCGCTGCCTATCACTGCCACCCAACATCAACGCCTATTACTGCCATTCACCACCACCTATCGGCAGTTGGATCAGCCTCCTGGAATACCTATGATAATCTATTCCAGGCAGCGGGGATTGCTGTCACCGCCTGTTTCTGCCACCGCAACAGTGGCAATTGGTGGCAATAGGGTTAGGGTTAGGGTTAGAGTTAGGGTTAGGGTTAGACTTAAAATTTGTCTTCTATCATGTAACTGGCCTGTTTCTTAAACAGCTTTGAATATATTACAAAAGCTTCACAACCACTGAAATATTTGCCTACTTTAAGACTGCCTTGAAGTTGTTCTTCACAGAGGATTTTTTTTCAATTTTTTTCCATAGATTAGCAAATGTTAAAACTATAGTGATTCCTGAACTGGTAAAACACTGTTTTGAAAGATTATATATATATATTTTAAAAAGTACAATATCAGAATTCAATTCTAGATAACAACTGCTTGGCTCTGGTAGAAGCGGAATTAAAAAAGGCAAGTAGATGGTTGCATCCATAAAATCAAACCCTCTTCCCCCTGATGTCCCCAATTCAGCTATCAAACTTGAGAGAAAGAATATAGAGGGGAAACCAATTTCTTCCTTGGAGATCTTGTGGCTACTTTCCTTGGACTATTGCAAAATCCATATTACATAAATCACGATTATTGCAGCACTTAAACTCATAGCGGTTATCTTTTATAGCATTATATATGTTGAGACCACACTTTGCTTCTGACTTTAACCTGCAGGCTAAAATTCTGTCAACAGCTTCATCTCCTAAAACAAAGAATGCAGAGGAGGAAAATAAAAACATTTTTAAATAAAATCCACAAAACACCAATTTTTCATATTTATCTAAGCAGTCCATCTATCAAACTTCTTCATACCAAATTAGAACTTGAACAGGTACAGGTAAGGAGACAAGAATGCAGGTCTTTGATATATAGACTGGGGGGGGGATGAAGGAAGCCATTGTGAAAGATATCCAGCAAGACTATATATCAAATGCAAATTTATTTGTGCTGAAATCAAGATTCAATTTCTTGAACCCTTTTATCCCATCCAAATGGTGCAGTAGATTTGATGCAAAAGGACTTGGTTTCTACCTGTCCTTTTTATGATTATAGATAAATCAGGTTTCAGGTTGTTTGCTTTTTTTCTTTCAGGACAAAATCTCACAACCATATTTCTTCTTAATCATTGAAAGATTGATTGAGTGTTATTCCCTTTTTTCTGTAGTTTCTTACATGGCTGATATAAATTTAACTTCTTCTAGTGGGAGACTCTCTAGATTAGACTGGGATGGGATGGAGCAAGATTTCTACTGAAATCTTTTTGAGGTACATTTTCCTTCATATCATTAAAACTAAATTGGAGAACAAAGCACAAACCTAGTAATCAATTACCATTGTAAGAATGTGACAAGAAAAAAAAGAACAATTTTAGCAAATCTAAATATTATCCTTGAACTTAGCATTGTTTTTGTACCTTTATAAATGATGGTGGCAGCACAGATTCCTTTACGGTTAGTTCTGCAGGTCTTCATATCACAGACATTAAACTTGTTAGGTAGGCAACTGGCACATAGAAGGGCATCTGCTTTGAAAGAGAAATTTTGAGTATTTTAATTATATCACATTAGATATAATTGTGTTCAGGTTTTATAGCTTGTAGGGCATTGTATGTCCAGAAATAAAGAAATCCTTTATATCAGGAGTTGCATAACTTTAATGTGCACAATCCAGTGGTAAAATCCAAATTTTTTTACTATCAGTTCTGTGGGCGTGGCTTGGTGGGCGTGGTGTGACTTGGTGGGCGTAGCTTGATGGGCGTGGCAGTGGAAGGCTACTGCAAAATCTCCATTCCTACCTTACTCCAGGGGAAGGCTCCTGCAAAATCTCCATTTCCACCTCACTCCAGGGGAAGGATATTGCAAAATCTCCATTCCCACCCCACTCTGGGGCTAGCCAGAGATGGCATTTGCCGGTTTTCTGAACCATTTAACATTTCCGCTAGCAGTTCTCCAGAACCTGCCGGAACCTGCTAGATTTCACCCCTGGCACAATCCATCATTTATAACATGCTGCAGCTATTAAGACAACTGATTTGCCTGCTAACAGAATAAAGCCATCATTCTGGATACTGAGTGCTGAACAACCATATAGCACTGGTTCTAGAGGTATGCAACCTTTCACTCACTGAGTTCTGATCCAATATGATCCAATAAAGTCCCCTTGATTCATTGTGCAGACATTCCTTTAACTGAAGCTGTTTGGAATTGCCCAAGGAGATCTTAAAACAAGGTGAAATAAATTTAATAAACAAAATGAAACAATGGGGCCATTTCTGTTGAACTTTAGTAGCAGCAAGGAGGTGCAGACATGAAGAGGTAGTTTTCACGAAACTTTGAATTTTGCACAGGTCTGCTGGATTCACACAATAAACTGTTAAAAATAACTGAAATGAGGGGGAAAAACCATCAGGGTTGCAACTGCATTGATGAAATATGTGCTGTAAACATATCTACTGAACTTTCATACATAGCTCAGCTTTTATACAAAAAGTGCATTTATTTTGGTTTCAGACTAGTTGGCAATGGGACAAAGGAGAAGGATGTGGGTGTCTGTATAAAATTAGTCAGTGGGCTGTGGAATGAAATGAAGGACAAATCTCACAAACTTTCTGATTTGCTAGGAGGAAAGGCTGTTACAGCTTTCTGTTTTAATTACAAGTAATGGGCCTTACCAAAAGTTTTAGTGCAGGTGACCTGGGAGAAAGGGGGGCACATGGAGGGAGAAAGACTGGTCCTGTATTGTAAGCAGCCTTTTATAATATCAATATTTCCCTTTAAATAAAACATGAAAAAATGTTTATGCCTCTAATAACTCTGTGCCACTGGTATTCTGGGGCTTTCAAACAAGTATAGTTTTACATTATCTTTCTAACACTATGCTGTTTTTGCCTTTTTTCTGTGATACACACACACAAAAACACATTACTTACATCAACAAAATAGCAATTTGCCATAAAATTGGAAGGAGGAAGAAAAGTGGCTGCATTCAAAGTCAACAATTTTTGACATGAAAAGGTCTGCACATTTCCAGTTTGAAATTCACCATGTATCATCCTTACCAAATGATCTGCTACATTAACAGATTAAATCTATCTTGGCTAAAAATGTAGATTATTTCAAATAGTGTTAGGTAAAGGTAAAGGCTCCCCTTGCATATATGTGCTAGCTAGTCGTTTCCAACTCTAGGAGGCAGTGCTCATCTCCATTTCAAAGCCAAAGAGCCAGCGCTGACCGAAGACATTTCTGTGGTCATTTGGCCAGCATGACTAAATGCCAAAGGAATGGAACGCTGTTACCTTCCAGTGGTGGGTTCCTCCCGATTCGGCCCGGTTCGGCCGAGCCAGTAGCGGTGATGCTATTACGTCACCAAACCGGTTCCCTTTCTTCGGGAGCTGGGCCCTCCTGCCCGCCCCCGCAGTATTCCTACCTTTTATTTTGTCTTTTTTCGCCCAGCTGAGAGGTGCGGCAGAGAGGATTGCCACACCTCAGCTGGGCTGATTCGCAACGCGCTTCGCGAAGCGCACGACTGCAGAGGCGATCGCGTGCGAAGCGTATGCACAAAGAGAACCAGTAGTAAAACCAGTTAGAACCATCACTGTTACCTTCCCACCAAAGGTGGTCCCTATTTGTCTACTTGCATTTTTGATGTGCTTTCGAACTTTTAGGTTGGCAGAAGCTGGGACAAGTAACGGCAGGGTTGAAATGCTCCTGGTTTGGACCAGATCGCCTGATCCGGTAGCGATGGCCAGCTGAGCCGCACAATCATCAGAGGCTTTTTTTTTTTACTTTTAAAAGCATTTTTTCTACAACTTCTTCCACCAAAAAATGCTTTTAAAAGTAAAAAAAAGCCTCTGATGATTGCGTGGCTCAGCTTGGATCATCAGAGGCTTTTCAAAGCATTTTTTTCTTCAATCTCTTCCAGGGAAGAGGTGGTTAAAAAATGCTTTGAAAAGGCTCTGCTGATCAGGCAACACAGCTGGGATAGTCAGAGCCTTTTCAAAGCATTTTTTAACCACCTCTTCCGCTTAAGAGGTTACAGAAAAAAATGCTTTATAAGTCTCTCTGACTATCAGGCAACTCAGCTGGGATCATCAGAGAGACTTTTAAAGCATTTTTTTCTGCAACCTCTTCAGTGGAAGAGGTGGTTTTAAAAAATGCTTTGAAAAGGCTACGATCCCAGCTGTGTTGCCTGATCGGCAGAGCCTTTTCAAAGCATTTTTTTGCATTTGCAGAAAAAATGCTTTGAAAAGTTAAAAAAAAAAAATGTTGGCCACGCTCATCCAGTCACATTACCCCCCCCCCCAAGCCATGCCCACAGAACCGGTAGTAACAAATTTTACATTTCACCCTGAGTAACGGGATTCGAACCACTGAACTGCCAACCTTTTGATCAACAAGCTCAGCTTCTTAGCCATTGAGCCACAGCATCCCTTCAAATAGTGTTAAATGGGTTCAAATTTTAAAACTTCTTTCACCAAAAGAAAATACCAACAAAAAGAAAACCCCATATTAGGTTTACAATTTCCCTTGTATGGTGTATGAATCTGCAAATGTCATTCAATTCTATCTCAAATAATTATAATGAAAGTATTATAGGCATTGCTTAAACACATTCTGAAATAAGATTCTGAACTGAGGTGAAACATGCTAAAGGGTCAAAACTGAAACTTGTCCTATCTATGCTCCCCAGGACTCACAACTAAAATTATATTACTGAAGCACCTAACAGATCATAAAAAGACATTAGCGATGGATGAGAATAACACTCACATTGCCTCTTTCATCTCCTTAGTAACATATATAGGACTTCACTGGAAAACTCTCCTGTCAGTTATCACCAAGCTAAACTTTCATCTGAATGGCTTAAAACTTACCAGCATCTGTGAGACAGGAGAAGACTAAGAGGGCAAGGATCAGGATCTGATTTATGGGGGACATCAGAAGAATTTTGTAACACAACTGACTTTTTGCTTCCTTAAGAGAGTAGCATGTGTCAGTGGCCAGAAATGGATTCCTTTTATTTCTTTAATAATACCCACATACAATCACTCTTGGGAACATCTGGTTCTCATAAAGTGGTTCATGACTGTGTAAACTGCCCACTCATACCTAGGATCATAATCAAGGTTGGACTGAAAGAGTGAATTGGCAGAGAAACAAATTCTTGGAGAGCTTCAAAGGACTTCACAAATCTGAATTATGGATTTTCTAAGCCAAGAAAAGCAGCTGCAGTCAATGTTTGATGTATATGTCAACTGCATGTAATGTTTAAACAATGCTCAGATAATAATCCATACATTTCTTTAATCTTCTCACTATGTACCAAATACATGAACATTCCACTGATTTTTTCCCCTCCTGTTTCTTGTTCTGTACTCTATAATTTGATGTCATTCCCCCTTGATCTCTCACATAGACAACACAGCAACTGAACACGTAGAATCCTCATTGAAACTGTCTGTTATGAAGGTTTATAAAGATAATCATTATCTGATGAATATTCTCTCTCTTTGTGTATGTATTCATGGCTATATGCATTCCACGGGTCCAGGCTAAAAGGAATTGAAAGAGTAAAGTTGGCCTGCATAGTAAGTGTCTTTGGGCTGACTTTTATGTTTGTGGAGATTCTCAATCATCTAGCTCAGGGGTCTGCAACCTTAAATACTCAAAGAGCCATTTGAACCCGTTTCCCACAGAAAAGAAAACACCGGGAGCCACAAAACCTGGGTGGGTGTGGCCAACTCGATGTCACTCACTTCCACCAGTCACATGACCGCCCACTAGCCACACCTACCCAGCCGGTCATTAGGGCAGAGAACCAGTTGTTAAAAAACACTGAGAACCACAAAATCCTTTTGACATCTCTCTCTCTCCTCTACCTCCCTCTCCCCCTCCCTCTCTCTCTGTATCTTTCTATGTCTCTCTCTCTCTCGCCCCCTCTCTCTGTATCTCCCTGTCTCAGCCCTGGCCACTTCTCCATCCCCACCGTCGCCTTACTTTCTCAGGCCAGGTGAGGAGTGACTGGGAGAGGAGGGCAAGGGGTGGGGCAGCCAGTGGTGGGATCACCTGACAGGGAGCCACAGCAGAGAGCCCAAACAGCTGCATGCAGCTCCGGAGCCGCAGGTTGCTGACCCCTGATCTAGGTGATAGTTGTCTCAAAGGTGCTTTTTTTCTTCTTCAAAATGCAGCTGGGTTGTTTTTTCCTTGAAGGAGGAGGAAGAAGAAGAAAACTTTTCACTTCTCATCCAAAAAGTTTCATCAATTCTGATGGTGGGGGGTGGGAATGGAAGGATAGGTACTGACAATTGAGACTGGGTGGGTGGGGGTGGAAATGGAAGGATAGGTTCTGATAGAATGGTGGAGGGGATGGAAAGATTGTATTTCTTTGCAGTCATCTGGTGTCTCTCTCTCTCAGAGAGAAAAGTGTCTTGGGGTTTATCTGTGTACTCAAGATCACCTGAATCATGATGCAATTGGTTGTGAAATCTTCTTGGAACTGCTGCAAGAGCTGCATTGTAAACTGACTTTTATGTTCTATGTTTGACTTTTATATTATATGTTTGTTTGTTTATGTAAGCTTCTGAATATTTAGAGAATATATCCAGTCTCCTGGCATTTCAAAAGAAAATGAATAAGAAGCCAATAACACGGCAAGACTATTGACAGAACAGTCAATAGAGAGAATAATGGGTATAATGGAGGTTGGGGAAAGGCATTGGAAGGAAGACGTAATAACAAAAATGCATTTTGTTCGTGGTCTTACAATTTGAATAATACCCTGATTGTCTTATTGACTCGTGGCTGGATTTCATATGAAGTTTCTGCCAATGAGTTCCCACAGTGTTATAGTGTATCACGGAATGTATAAAGCTAAATTTCAGTGTTGCTTGCCTGGGAATAATATTGACACCTGGCTTGGTGCCTGCCAGTCTCTAGGCTGCATCTGAAATACACGTTAAAAAATTAAAAAAAAAAAACAGCTCTTGCTTTGGAAGTGTGTCTTTCTGCCAGAATGGGAAAAAAACCCATAGAATTCTTTATTCTTTATTGGCCAAGTGTGATTGGACACATAAGAAATCCCATTCTATCTGTTTTCTTGGCACTTAGATTGGGTGATACATCCTAAATGTAAATATTAAATCCATTATTCCATCCATTTTTTTCTCCCATGTATAAAGCATAAAGAAATACATGGAAGGAGGGGTGAAATGCTCCTGGTTTGGACCGGATCGCCCAATCCGGTAGCGATGGAGGCAGGTGGTTCAGAGAACCGGTAACAAAAATCCCTGCCCCCCCCCCAATGCCCAGCTGAGCCACACAATCATCAAAGGCTTTTTTTTTTACATTTAAAAGCATTTTTTCTACAATCTCTTCGGCCAAAAAATGCTTTTAAAAGTAAAACAAAAAAGCCTCTGATGATCGCGCAGGTCAGCTGGGACCGTCAAAGGCTTTTAAAAGAAAAAACCCTTTTTTTCTTTTAAATGCCTCTGATGATCCAAGCTAAGTTGCCTGATCTGCAGTGGCTTTTTTAAAAAGCCTCTGCCGATCAGGCAACTCAGCTTGGATCGTCAGAGCCTTTTGAAAGCATTTTTTTTACAACCTCTTCACCAAAGAGGTTGTAGAAAAAATGGTTTTAAAAGTTAAAAAAAAAATTGGCCACCCCCATCCAGTCACATTACCCCCCCCCCCCCACAGAACTGGTAGTAACAAATTTTAGATTTCACCACTGCATGGAAGGCTCTGTTTTATCACTAAAAAAGGAGACTGATGGCTCATGAGGTTAGGATGTTGGGCTGATGATCAGCAGGCTCATGTTTAAGAACTGGTTGCTGCCATGGGATGGGGTGAGTTCCCATCACAGTCTTCAGCTCCTGTCTACCCAGCAGTTCAAAAGTGACCACAAATAGAAAATGGATACCACTTCATTGGGCAACTTAATGGGGACATGAAAGGACCCCTCCCACCAACTGAGCATTCCCTGGGCAACAGTGATGTCAGTTATTTTGCTGCAGCACACCAAAGAGGGTCTAGTAAAGATAATCCAAAATAAGTATGTTTCACACTAAGACATAGACTTGCAATTGCATGACCTCCAAAGCAGACTTTTTTAGAACTTACAACTCTGCACAAGTTGATTTCTACTATATGATTCAGAGGTGAGAAGACAAGTAGTTGAATACTGAACATAGCAGTATGGGGAATGAATATCCCATATGTCAAACTAGTTATTTGCATCAGAAACCCATCCTGAAAGAAGTTAATGTATTAATTCAACAGTAGCATTGACAAAAGAAATCTTCAAAGCAGCATTATTAGGATTTTCAGAGGTATCAAGAAGTAAACTGTGATACAGCTGAATTCCAAAACAAGTTATGACTAGTAAGTATGGCAAACAAATGCACTGGATGGTGAGAACATTTTAGGATAGTAAGAAAAGTCATTCTTAAATTTCTGGTGGGGAAAATCTGGGATGCATATACTATATTAGATTAATAGAGTTGGAAGGGACCTGTTCTGTCCCCATCCCACACACGCACCCCCACAGACGGCCCGGAGTTAATAAGCCACACGACAAAGTCTTTGAAGATAAAGCTGGCAGCAACCCAGTGGCTAGTTGCCAATTCAGACTTTACTCACACAAAACAAAGATAAGACTGCAAGCATTCCGATAAAGCAGGCAAAGTTTCAGCAATACAAGGATTAGTCCAAATGCAGTCTGACAAGGCAGGAAGAAGTCCAGTAACGCAGAGATCATGGATTATTTCTAGTTTTTGCTCATCACAAACTGAACCGGCCACCACACCCACATTAGGGCCGGGGTACTTACGGGACCGCCTTCTGCCACCAATTGCCTCCCACCGGCCAGTTTGCTCCCACAGAGAGGGCCTCCTCAGGGTGCCATCAGCCAGACAATGTCGGCTGGCGACCCCCAGGGGGAGAGCCTTCTCTGTGGTGGCACCTACCCTCTGGAACAATCTACCTCCAGAGATATGAGTGATCTCAGACCTCCGGACTTTTCGTCGAGCCCTAAAAACTTACTTTTTTCAGCTAGCCGGGCTGGCCTGATTCCATGTTGGTTTTAAGGTTTGATATTTATTTTAATTGATATGTTTTAAATTATGGGCCAAATTCTATTTAATTAGTTTTAAATAATTATTTTAACTTTTGTGTACAAATGTTTTTATTTTGGCTGTTCACCGCCCTGAGTCCGAAAGGAGAAGGGCGGTATACAAATTTAATAAATAAATAAATAAATAAATAAATAAATAAATAAATAAATAAATAAATAAATAAATTTATACCCTGTGGGGTGTGGTCCAGTGACGCAGCTAATCTCTGGCATGCCTTCCCCTCTGCTGCGCATGCGTCTCCATGCGCCGCTGTCGAGGATCCAGCCAGCACTTATCTCCTTCATCGCTGTCCACCTGTGCTGCAGGGACGTGCTTGGCTCTGGGCCTATCTCTTGGCCTTCAGTGTCCTCCAGAGGCATTGCCAGAGAGGAGGGTCCTGGAGAGGGAGGCCTTGCCAACTCCTCTCCCTCACTCTCAGAGTCTGCATCTGTCGATAGCCCAGGCTCAGGCAACGGAGCCACAACAGGACCTTATAGGTCCATGATGGCGAACCTATGGCACACATGCTAGAGGTGGCATGCAGAGCCATCTCTGTGGGCACGCATACTGTCGTCAGCTGCTCTTCTGGTTTCCAGCACGCACATGCGTGCTGGCATACCGGAACCCCGAAGACCAGCTGACCAGTGCACAAATGCACACTGGCCACCTGGTGTTCGGGTTTCCGGCCAGCTGGTCTCTGAATTTACGGAGCTCCGGCGCACATTCTGGTTTGGGCACTCAGTGCCAAAAAGGTTTCCATCACTGTTATAGGTCATCTAGTCCAACTTCCTGCCCAAACAGGAGACCTTACACCATTTATGACAAATGGCAGTCCAATCTCTTCCTGAAAGCCTCCAGTGACGAACAACTTCCCACAACTTCCAAAGGCAAGCTGTTCCATTGGTTGATTGTTCTCACTGTCAGAAAATGTCTCCTTGTTTCCAGGTTGAATCTCACCTTGGTCAGTTTCCATCCATTATTCCTTGTCTTCAGGTACTTTCGAAAATAGTTTGGGGACCCCTGACATAGATGATTACACAATAGCAGACATATTGTGTAAAACAAAGCACATTTTGGTTAATGCTTATATACTTTGGTTATAAATTTAAACTTTAGATTTATTATGTTATTATTGTTATAGAAATTCAACCTGCCATAATACAATCATACATAACATGATTTCTGTTTCTATAGACCTACAGACCTGATAGTGGGTTTATACAGAATAACAGAGTTAGAAGGAACCTTGGAGGTCTTCCGTTGGTTAATTGTTCTCTCTGTCAGGAAATTTCTCACTAGGTTTCCCATAGTAATAATTCCTCTTCCTCTGTCACTCCTCTTATAAACTATGCATGTTTGCAGTTTTCTGTAATGTATTACTGCTTTAAAGTAGAAGATTTCCAATCAGGTACTTTATGGATGCTTTCCAAAATTAATCACTCTTGAAGAAAGCAGAATAAGAAAACCTAGAGAAATCCTAAATATGGTAATCCTCCTTGTTTAATGTCATGGGTTCCTTATGAATCACTCTGGTGCTGATAGAAACACTGCAATTACAATTCAAATAAATTGAATTGATATTTTAAATCAGTGGTTTGAACTAATCCCATTAGTCTTTGTAAAGCAACCATTCATGTAAATGACTTTGTACCACTCAGATACCTTGTTCTCAGGGAATTCTATACCTCGAATCAGACAGCATGACAGGACATGCCAGAGTACTGCTTGAATTAGTCACATTTTGGTTTTGGGGGTGTTAAAAATAAAACGGGAGAGATAAAAGGCTCAATCACCTTATATAAAGCAGATTTTTTTCCTTCCCTTTGCCATTTAATTAGTGGGTAAATTATATAAAAAGTTGGAGGATAGTTAACCCAACTTGAGTTGTAATGTATTTTCTATCGCCCTTCCACACTACACTTAACAGTACTCATAAAAAAATACTGTATTTTTGGCAGAATGTCGTTTTAAATATTCTTGGCTCTAGAAAAACAGGAGATGTGTGCATAAAGCTATGGTTCAAACTTGTATTTAGTACTGTAATTATCTCCATCTCTAAGGAATGCATCTAATTATACTAGGCTTAGTTATTTAAAAATGTGTAGAAAGTTGAGTTAGGAAATGGAAAGATTTGGAATAATCTTATACCATATACCATATTGCATTATAACTTTTATTTACTGAAATGTTTTTATTTTTATTTATTTCTAATCCTCCTTTTGATTTTGCAAAGTGCCAAAGGTGGCTTACAAAAGAAAGAACAAAAGAAGAACAAATCACCATAAACAGGTCAATATATTTCCAATCAAGAAAAATACAGCATTATAATAAATCAGGTCTTATTTGCAATAGTCTATAAATCTGTTAGATTAAAAGAGTATTCAGATGGTGATGAAAAAACATGTAGCGCTCAGACAGATTTCTCTGAAGAAAAAGTTTCCACAATGGTTTCTCTCCCATGTACCCAACATCCTTGGCTCTTATGATGCAGAGACCAATACCAAGCTCTAATTTTAGGAGTTGTTTCAACACAAACCATAATCCGTGCTTAAAAACTCCTGCTGAGTTTAGCTATTGCTAATGATCCTTTTAAGTCTTTAACATTTCTACGTGAAAGCCCCAATAAAACTAAAATTGTCTTCCTTTCAGAAATGCAGCCTTTTGGGGGAAAATGCCTCTTCAAAATGCTGCCTTCTGGAAACTCTCCTGGTTGACTTTCTCTTTCTATTGTGCTCCCAAGCTTTAAAGATTTAATGGTGAACATTTATGCTAAAATGGAACCCGGAGAGCCATATGTTAATGGAAGATCCCCTAAGCATCCCTGGGTACTAATTAGCTTGGACCACATGAATGAGTTTCTTCACAATCAAAACTATAAGGACATTGCACTTTTTATCATGTTATCATTTTTAAAAGATAGGAATTCTCAATATTCTGAGTAACTGTTCTTGTTTGTGTCCCAAAGGTGCTGTTCAAAAGGCAACTGGACTTTGTTCTTGTTTTTTTCCCTTTCAAAATGTTTTGTTTCTCATCCAAGAAACTTCTTCAGATCTGGCCAGAATTGAAGAAGCTTCTTGGATGAGAAGCATAATGTTTTCAAGGGGGAAAAAAAATCAAGTTCCCTTTTGAACAGTATCTTTGGGACAACCATGACCTGGATGGTATTGAGACTCTCCATAAACCTGTCCTGTTTGTGAAAGTGTCTAACCACAATCTGAACTCTAACTTGAAATAGGAAAATGGGGGAAGGAGAGAGGAAACAGAAAAAAACTGAGTGGAAGTGCATGCACATCAGTTGCTGGAGGGAGGATCTTCAGACATTTCAGCTGTCTATAAATTTTCATTGCAGAAGTCTTTATTGTCACAACACTGATGTTCAAACCGAATGCCTTTGTCTGCGAATTCATCAAAAGTGCCACATTTTGCCGTTGACTTGAGTTTGCAGGACAGGATTTTTTGTTGAAGCTCTCCATCTAAAATGAAGGTGGGGAGAAGGAAAAAAGAAAATGAGTCATTGTGCTCCATTCTAGTAAACAAGCCAAAGAGAGCAAAAGAAAAAGCAAATCTCTTATATACGGAAATCTCTTATATACGGAAATCTCTTATATACGGAAATTACATTAAAAACCCAGATTAATAAGGATTTCCATATAGTAATCTCTGGCAGGTGACACCATCCCACTGCTCTTCATTGAGTTGAAAACGCTAAGCAGGGCTGGATTTATTTTATTTTATTTAATAAATTATATGCTACTCATCTCACCGATAATGAGACTTATAAGAGATTTTAGTGTTGAATGACATATCAACAGGAAATCCTTGGATTGTCAATGAAAATTGGAAGTACAAATAAATCTGGAAAAAGACAGTGGTAAAGTACTTACATATTTATAAAATTGTGAAGTTGGAAGTAACCAAAAGGGTTATCTAATCTAGCCTTGAATTATTGCTAAGAAATTGAAAAAGGATGCTTCATGGAATTATGAAGTAAAAAATTGGCATTGAAAAGGCACTGAAAAAATTGTTCAATGGATGATTGATAGAAAAGAATAAGGGTAAGAGAAGAACGTTGTATAATGTGTGTGAACAGAAATATATCATTGTAATGAAAGACATAAAAATAGTTTTAAATAGATAAAATGCAAAGAGATTTTGATGGAAATTTAAAAAATATTCTGGAGGTAGGTAAAGAAGGCAAAAAAGAAACTCTCTGGTAGGGTGAATGGTATTAAAAATAAAAAAATGATGAAATTGTTGGGTTGAAACTGAAATGAGGGAATGTATGAAAAAATGTTACAAATTTGTGTAAGAATGAGAGTGACATGCTGCTGCAGTGTGATTGAAATAAATGTTATAAGTTTTAGGGTCCAAAAATGATGAAAATTAAGTTATCAATGTATAATAATATTGAAATGTTGCTTATGGAAGGGCTGTATGACTGGTTTAATATGTATGGGAAAACTGGATCTGTGCCTAACGATTAAAAGAAGTTGTTACTGTTCCTCTATACATGAGGAAAAGTGCAAAAATGGTTAACAACAATACAGGAACATTAGTATGTTAAGTGTCAGACGGTTTTGATAGAATTCTGATCAAAGGTTATGAAAGGTGACAATCAGCAATATTTGGGAAGTTCAGTGCAACTTTATGCAAGCAAGGGGAATTCTTAAAGAAAAGCAAGAAAGTGAGAAGGAAATTTTATCGTACCAGCTATTGATTGAGACCAAGTATACTATACAGTATAATAAAGTGAAGACTTTAATTATTTGTACAAATATGGAATAGAGGTGTGGTTACTGAATCCAACAAGGGTAGTGCATAATGAAGTAAGGCATGCATAAGAATTAATATCTCTCTCCCTCCCTCCCTCCCTCCTTCCCTCCCTCCCTCTCTCTCTCTCTCCCCCTCTCTCTCCTATCTATCTATCTATCTATCTATCTATCTATCTATCTATCTATCATCTATCTCATCGTTTATCCAGTTTCTGGACCACCCATCTCCCTCAAGGACAACATTAGCAGAAATTGAAGCATTGATATGTGAGGTTCAGGTGATTGGTTGGTTGGATGGTCACATTTATATCCTGTTACAATCAGCCAACTCTTAGCAATCAATACAATACTGTATATCTTGGTAGATAACTAACACTAATATATTGTGATTGTGATTGTTTAAAGTATTTATAGATAGAAGCATAAATAATGATGGTTGAGGTGTAAGCTGTATTTTAGTTGGAGATGTGAATATATGTGTACTTTGTACACAGTGATGCTATATTTTGGTCTGAGATATTTTGTTTGTATCAAATAATTAGGTAAATTGCATGATGTGAAAGTGATACAGGCATGAAAAATAATTCATCGACTATCAAGGTAATGGTGTTTGGCAGGAAAATGAAGTAAGTGATTGCAAGGTATGCATAAATAATGAGTAAGTAAACAAATTGGTGTTCCTTGGTGGAATGGTTTACTAACCACTGTGTGCTTCTGTCTATTTTGTTATATGAAAGTGAGGGTTAGGTATTTCTGGGAAAACATATGTGCAATGGGAATAAGGTAATAGATGAGTGTGTGTGGTAAAATACAAAGAAATAGGGTTAAAATGGAACAAATAGGAAATGAATGTAGATTGAATACAAAGGTGACCAGTAAAAAAGCAATGCATTGAAGTGGTTGATCATTCAGAGAGAATAAATGAGGATTGAATGACAAAACATATGTGGATTGAGAGGAAGAGGAAGACTGCGCAAATCTTGATGAGATGGAGTTTATGAACGCCTGAAAAAGATAACAAACAAAAGGCAATGTATGAAGTGGTGGATGGAAGTGGTTTGCAAGCATAGAAAAAGGTCAATTTTACTGATTGATATTGCAGCAAACTCATTTTAACTGTATTGCCTGTTTGTTTTTTGTTTTGTTTTGTTTTGTTCGCTTATGTCTTTGATTTTGTCGGGTTCCTATGGGCTTTTTTTGTTTTGTTTCTTCACTTTGAATAATGTTGCTCATTCCAAACTATAGTGTGAAAGGAATACACAAAGACGTGTCCATATGCATATACACATCTACACATATGTGAATTGAAAAGTCAATAAATCAAAAAGTGCAATGAAGGAAACATCTGTTAGGTAAGGCTGCAATTATACCGTATCAAAATGGGCAACCGAAAAGTCTATGTAGACAATGCTGGAAGGTAAACTTAAATGCACGGTAGAAGATAGCCATGCTAACCAATAATGAACAAGTCTGAATCATATGAATGCATTATCCCACCTTATAAATAAAGCTAAAGAAAAGAACTTAGATTTCTTACTGAAATAGACGGTGAGGGCATGGCAGGTTTGTTTTCCAGTAATTGGACAGGAAATGGAAGGGAAGCAGAGGCTTCCTGGGCTCAGGATCGTGCACATTCGGCATTGCAGATTGACTGTTTGGAAATTAATATTGAAGAAGGCATTAATTATTTGAGTTTCAGTTTTCTATGGCCTTTGCACAACACGCTTAGCCAGAACGGAAGGATCTTTGTGTGAAGAGGTCCATAAGCTGAATGGTAATTGTTATTATTACTTTTATTCATTAGATTCACAGTATATCCTTGACTTCAAAGTGACTTACCAATATTACTAGGAAGTGCTTTGACCTTGGAAATAGAGTGAATGTTCTTCTTTATCAGTGGTTTTCAGTATCAGCAACTTTAAGATGTGTGGATTTCAACTCCCAGAATTCTCCAGTCAGCATGCTGCTGGGAGATGCCATTGACAAGGTCTATTATGGGATAATTACTCCAGACACTGTTGTCCCTGACCTCAGTAATGATAAGAACAAAGATATACTCACTATCAGAATGTAAAGATGGATTAATGCATCTCAACCTTGGCAGCTTGAAGATACAGTATGTCAACTTCAACTCTCAAAATTCCTCAGTCAGCATGTTGGTTGGGAATTCTGGGGGTTGAAGTCCACACATCTTAGCGATGTTGAGTTTGAGAACCACTATTCTAAATTATCATCTCTTCAGAGCAAAGGCACGGCCTAAAACATGCAGGATAAAGTGTACAAACCAGTGAGGAGGAGGAAGAATCATCTGGAGCTGTATTCTGGCATGAGACTACAGATCCAGTTCATAAGCAGAAAAGTAGCAAAATGGAACTCCAAAGGAAAATGCTGGTCCCTTCCCCAATCCCCCATCATAAACTGGTTCTGCTATGCAAACCAATATCTCAAAAGTCCCCTTGCCTAAATTATGCCAGATTAGTCGCTTATCCAGCTCAGTATGCAAAAATTGAGATCCAGAAAATTATCTTTTGTGAGCTGCAAAGGACTTTCCAAAAGGGCCTTTCTAGCGTGGGGAACATTCCTCGATTTGCGACCACAATTGGATCCAAAATTTCTGTTGATAAGAGAGACATTTGTTAAGTGAATTTTGCCCCATTTTATGACCTTTCTTGCCACAGTTGTTAGGTGAATTACTGCAGTTGTTAAGTTAGTAAAATGGTTGTTAAGTGAATTTGGCTTCCCCATTAACTTTGTTTGTCAGAAGGTCACAAAAGGTGATCACATGACCCGGGACACTGCAACTGTCATAAATATGAGTTAGTTACCAAAGTGTCTGAATTTTGATCACATGACCATGGGGATGCTGCAATGGCCATAAATGTGAAAAATAGTCATGTCACTTTTTTCAGTGCTGTTGTAACTTCAAACGGTCACTAAATGAATGGTTGTAACTCAAGGACTACCTGTAATATGATTTTTAAGAGGCATTGGCAATCATCTGGTTTCTGTTTAGATCATCTGAAAGCCTCTCCCAAAGAAGTTCTCCCATTTTTGGAATGCAACCCTTAATACATCAGATGTGGCCCTCAAACCAGCAGAAGCTATACATTACTGTAGGAGCAAATTGTAGTTGCTTATAGTCATATACTGTAGATCACTTAGCATTAAATAGAAAGCGCTAAGTAAGAAAACTTACCTGGAGTCTGTTGGTTGGCTGCAGTGGTCTGTGGGGCTCCAAGTCCTGTTTAAATAAAGGTATTTGAAACTTGTTTGCAAAGGATTGTAATTAGAACCAGTTTTTAATTCAAGGTATTATTCAGAGAGCATAGTTAAACTAGTTAAGCAGATGGAAGATATTTATGGCAAGGCTTCCCTGCTAATCCATTTCTTAATATGATTCTAATTAATGCTAGTTAATTTCTGCTTAAAGGAAAATAAGGATATTATTTGTTACAGTTAGAACAATAAAGAAACCACCGTTTCACATTAACTGGATATGAAACTAAAAATAATTCAAGGTTGAATTCTTCAGATATTTGCCCTGGACTTGTAAACAAAGTTATCTAAACTGGGAAAGATAAATCTGGACATATTTTGTAGGCATTTTTTCTTTTACTAATTAATACATTAAGGGGTTTATAAGAAACTAACAGCTTAACAGTTCAGTCTTCTGATATAAAATAGATTGAACTAATTTTATAAAACATGCCGGAGTATTATTAATAATTATCTATCCCAGGTCCTTGGGAAAGGCTCAATAGGTTGGTAAATATATCAAATCCATTCTAAATATCTGGCTGACTATGCAACGAACCATAAAATTTGTACGCTACCCAACTCAACTATTTTGGCAGTGCACAACAACCAAAGAAATTACAATAAAAGTATATTGTATATGCAATATGCTATATGCTATATAAAGTACAATAAAAGTATATAGTCTTTAACAGGGAATATTGGTAAAATGAATATACTTCCGTAGACTGCAGTGGCAGGGATGCATCACAGTACACTTGGCTGATGTAGTGGTTGGAAGGGCAACACGTATTTCTCATGGGTTTTTTTTTTTTATGCTTAAATATTTAACTAATCTGAACTCCTTTGTCTATTTTGAAGGAAGATTACCTTTGAATATCTCAAGCTATTGTCAAACAACATTCATAAAATCATACAATTGAATAGCTCCATTGAGATCATTGAACCCAACCAATGTTCAAGGCAGAAATCCAGGTTAAAGCATCCAGGCAAATGTCCACCCTGTGCTTGGAGATATCAGGAATGAATGTGGACTCATCGGATTCAGAAGCTGAGTCTGAGAGGCCTGATCTATCAAGTTGCCAGCCTCAGGAGTAAGCAGAGTTCAGAGGTTCTCAGCACAACATTTACTGAAGCAGCTGCAAGAGGGATCAAGTGATGAAGGGTAGATCCTGGCAGAGCTCCTAGTCCCAAGATAAATCACCAGCTTCAGAGACATATATGGTTTGCTCAAGATACCAAAGTGCCAAAGCTTATAACTGAGCCACACTTGCATCTGGCCAATTTCAAAGCAGTGGCCAATAGCCAGCCCGTCTTTTGCATTTGCATTTCTGAGTCCTTGCTTCCTGTGGTGCTCCATGATCTTGGCTTTTTGATCCAGAGTGGATGACTCACTTGTTTGATGTATGACTCTTGGACTGTATTCAGATCATGTTTGCTATTCTGAACCTGTGCTCTGTTTAACTCGGACCAAACTCTAAGCCACTTGGCTCTCAAATAAGAACTTGCTCTCCTGTATCTGTCCAGGGCACGCATACACCTGCACAGATGGCTCTCTGTCCCTTTGCATTGGATTGCATTGCTACTTAGCACTAAACCAATTACAATTCAAACTAGCACGAATACGTTCAGTCTGAAGCAGAACAATATTCAGGAAGTGAAGTCTGTCATCTTAATGAGCAATTGGTTCTGCTGATCAGATGATCTTATTGCTAGGATTGTTCTGCACATGACATTTTTGTTTGGATTCCTTTCTCCTAACTTTTTTGGGGGAGAAAAAAAACTTACCTCCAGGTATGAAGTAGAGGAAGACACAGGTTGCAAAGAGTAAGATCTGATACATGGAGGGCATCTTGAAACTGGAAGATCTCAATACTTTACCCAAAATGCTAAGTCGGAAAGAAAGAAATTCAGTTTGTTATTTACTTTTTAGATGAGTAACAAGTGGACCAGCAGCTTGTTTTTATCCCTTTGATGACGTGCACACATTGGCACCAATTGGAACATCCTGTCCTTGAGGCATTCCATACTTCTGTTATATCTTAATCATTATCCTGTGGGTGAGAAGGTCATAGAGGCAGTTGTGCCCTGAGATCATAATTGATATTCAAACCCACAGGACCACAACAACAATTACCCCTATACTAAAATATGGAATGGTAGGAGAATTGATTAGAAGGGATGCAGGAAGTTAGCTGCAGCAATAATATTTCTCTGTTGTGCCTAATATAATCCCATATTTCAAATGAAAGAAGGTTATTTGGACATCCTTTAAATTTAATCTGGAGGCTTCAGCATACAAAGCAGGTCTTCTCTCACCAAATACATATTTGATGTAATATGTTCTGTAATTTGGGTAAACTCAAATTAGATTTCATTAATACATTGGGCAGTGACCTGAAAGCAAGTCAGGGCCTGTTACTTAATTAATTAATTAGTATCATACTGATCTTCTTTGGTTTATACCAGATTTATACCAGAGGTCTTCAAATTTGGCAGCCTTAAGACTTGTGGAATTCAATCCCCAGAATTCTCCAACCAGCATAGTTGGCTGGAGAATTCTGGGAGTTGAATTCCACAAGTCTTAAAACTGCCAAGTTTGAAGACCTCTCATTTATACTTTTATCCATCTGGTTCATGTTTCTAACCGGATTTCTCTGGGTTAAAATATGTATTTCTGTTTTTACTTTTAAAAGTGAAATACTTTAACAAAACTCAAAGACACATATATGTAGCAAAACAATAATGTGGCCATTAAATATATTAACGTAAGAGGGTTACATATTAATTATCCATTATATCTCTAAATATATGCCATATTTATTTGTAGGCTATTATGTTCTATAATAATATAATAAGGAGGGTATGTACCTATTGAGTGAGGCAGAAATCAAACTTATTTAGAAATCTCATATCAACAATTTTTCATTCTCAGCAAATGTTTGGGAGTATATAGTAGCATTTGAATTTCTAGAGATTCTGGATAGTATTATTTTTAGCACTTATATAATGACTGCGTAATGAACAGAGCAACCATATGTTTATTCTTTTAAAAAGAAACTATGATTTAGAACACTTTTCTATATCCAAGTACAGCAAGAACATACAGTATTCTTTTTATTGCTTAAAAAGAAAACACCCTTTCTCATAGAAATGGAAGAGAAAATGCTTAGGCCATGATAGCATTTGGGGGAATGTTAAAAAGACAGAGAGTCTTCAGTCCCAGTGAACCACATCCTCAACTAATCTTCTTGCTATGACCCTGTTTGGGGATCATGGAATCTCACTCATATAAACCAGCTTGCTTAAAAGGCCAATGGGGAAAGAGAATGACTCCAGAGTTGAATTATCTTCTGGAATCAGACATTAAATCCATATGGACTGTGATAAATTGTTATGGTGTCCCAGGTTGTATTCTAAACATTTGCACTATAGATATAGATATGCATCACTTGAAGTTAATACTTCAGCCATTCTTGTATGATCACATCCTAGGACTTAATCTACTTGGTTACCTATTGGAATACTTTGAGCTTCCGGAAATAAGATGGGGATATAAGTAGGTGGGGATAACAGGTGGACTTAAACGGAAGTTATGCTTGAATAATCAAACAACTCATTGTTCCTGATGCATTGATGTTGCTAATACTAACCACTTCTCTGCATAAATCTGGACTGTTATATACATCTTTCCAACCATCATTTGCCCACATTCAGAACTAGGTAGGCAAAGACAGGCAGGTGGGAAAATGCAGCTGTGGTTAGGAGATTAAGGACTGGCATTGTGTATTCAGTTTCGTGCCTTTGATTTTGTGTTGACGTTCCAATGTGTGATCCTATCCTGCTTTTCCCATTACAATCCTTTGTTGTGGAGAGAACTATTCTAATGGGAAAGAAATGTCCGTCTTGCTCTGTAACACACCGTAACTTCAACCCACGTTTCCTGACAAGATGGTGGAAGAAAGTAATAGATAACTTAATAGAACAGAAAACAAGAGCGACGTTTTGTGATGATTTATTTGACTTGTGGCAACATGACAGCAGAATGTGCAATGGGAACTCCATTTCTGAACTCTCCATGTAAAAATTCTTTGTGTGAGAGATGTTACTTTAGCAGCGTATCTTTTCTGTGTTGTACTTACAGTGTTGATGAACTCAGATCAATGACCTCAAATCATTACAGGTTTAAGCAAGCAAACAAGGAAAGCAAATATGGGAGTTCTGCATGGGAGTTTTATTGAGGAGAGGGAAAAGGAAGAAGAAAAAGAGGAAGAAAGGAGTGGAAGAATTAAGTGGAAATGGCTAACCAATACTTGTTGCTGCTACAACTGCTACAGGTAGTTCATGACTTACAACCATTCATTTAATGACCATTTGAAGTTACAACGGCAATGAAAAAATTACCTACAACCATTTTTCACACCTATAATCATTGCAGCATCCCCATGGTCAAGTAATCAAAGTTCAGATGCTTGGCAACTGGCATGTATTTATGATGATTGCAGTGTCCCGGGCAGTGCTGAAATGTAAAATTTGTTACTACCGGTTATGTGGGCGTGGCTTGGTGGGAGGGGGGTAATATGACTGAGTGGGCGTGGCCAACTTTTTTTTTTTACTTTTAAAACCATTTTTTCTACAATCTCTTCGGGTGAAGAGGTTGTAGAAAAAATGCTTTTAAAAGCCTCTGATGACCCCAGCTGAGCCGCGTGATCATCAGAGGCTTTTTTTTTAACTTTTAAAAGCATTTTTTTCTACAATCTCTTCAGCTGAAGAGGTTGTAAAAAAATGCTTTTAAAGCCTCTGACGATCCCAGCTGACTTGCCTGATCGGCAGAGGCTTTTTTTTCCTTTTAAAAGGGAAGAGGTTGTAGAAAAAATGCTTTTAAAAGCTTCTGATGATCCCAGCTGAGCCGCGCAATCATCAGAGGCTTTTTTTTTTACTTTTAAAAGCATTTTTTCAGCCAAAGAGGTTGTAGAAAAAATGCTTTTAAAAATTAAAAAAAAGCCTCTGATGATTGCGCAGCTCAGCTGGGCAATGGGGGGGGGCAGGGATTTTTGCTACCGGTTCTCCGAACCACCTGCCTCCATTGCTACCGGATCGGGCGGTCCGGTCCGAACCGGGAGCATTTCACCCCTGGTCCTGGGGTCATGTGATCACCTTCTGCGACCTTCCGACAAGCAAAGCCAGATCCACTTAACAAGCATGTTTCTAATTTAACAACTGCAGTGATTCATTTAACAACTGTGGCAAGAAAGCTTGTAAAATGGGGCAAAACTCACTTAACAAATGCCTTACTTAGCCATGGAAATTTTGGACTCAATTGTGGTTGTAAGTTGAGGGCTACCTATACTGCTGCTACAACTCATTGTGACTGATTGTCCTTTGTGTGGGATTGCAGCAGTCTTTGCTACTAATTTAGCTGAGCAGTCACCTCACTGAATGACTAAACAGGGAAAGTAAACAGTGGTCTGACAGAGGGAGCTTGTCAGAAATCCACAGCAACTGTCCAAGTAATATGGACAGCAAAGGAAACTTTGTGGGTATGTGTAATGTCGCCTTCTTGTATGAAGAGAGTAGGCATCAGAATTTCATTTTTTTAATGTGGGCCAGTGTGTTCACAGAAAAAAGTGACAATAAAGGTTCTCTTATCTTACCTTATCTATTGAGGAAGAAGTTAAAGGGAATAGAATAAAGGAAGCTGAGAAGTTTGTGAGCAGGACAAGGGCAGAAAAGGGAAATAAGAAATCAATATCAGATTTTCACTCTAGGTGAGAAGAGAAATAGCAGAAGAACAAGGAACAAAGAATAAAGAACAAGAACAGTGAGAACAATTAACCTGGGGACTGGCTTGCCTTCATAAATTATGGGTGCTCCATCACTGGAGGTTTTTAAGAAGAGACGGACAGCCGCTTGTCTGGACTGATTCAGGGTCTCCTGCTTGAGCAGGGGGTTGGATTAGAAGATCTCCAAGGTCCCTTCCAACTCTGTTATTCTGTTAACAGGGTTCCCGGAATAAACAACTAGCTACAGAGAAGATGCCACTGAGAAGGTTTAGATAACTTGCTCATGGACTTTCTACATCAAAGATTCTTAGACAAACATGGATGGCATCTTACATACACTAGGAAGAATATGTTTAGCAGTTAAAATCAGAACAAAGGGGAAAGATACAAAAGCCTCGGAGCAAAATGCTACCAAAGACAATGGGAAAAGCAGCATGATAAAGCAAGACTAAAAGATTAACAGGAAATGAATGAAGTAAAGTCAATATAGGACCCCAATTACAATCTCATATGTCTTTACATCAGTGCATAAAGTGTAAGAAACAACTAGGAAGATCTTGAAATTCTTGAAGAAAAAAAATGATGTCATAAACATTAGGAAACCTGGAAGGATAACACACATGTCAGGAATGAAGCCCTAGAAAATTACAATTTATTTAAAAGAATAAATTCAACACTTAAGAACAACATGGGAAGTAATTATGCTGTTGTATTTAGCCTTGGTCAGATTGCACTTAGTGTGATCTAGCCAGTTTTGAGCACTACAGCCTGAAATGGACAGTAACTGATTGGACTGTGTTTCAGAGGAGAGCGACCAAAATGATCAGCTGATGAGAAATCAACTCCATTGAAAGGAACTAGGCATGCAAAGAAGACTAGTGAAACATGATAGCAATTTTCAGATATCTAAAAAGTGTTGTCATAAAAGAGGAGATGAACTTTTCTGTCATTCCAGAGGGCAGGATCAGATCCAAAGGGTTGAAACTAGAGTGAAGTAGGTTTAGATAAGTTGTATGCGGAATTGCCTAATTAGACAACTGTTAATCAGAATTGTTAATCAGTGGCTACAGACTCTCATCAGATGCTACATACTTTTTCACTACTGCTCTTCTGGCAATCAGCGGATACAACATTTCATGAGGCTAGACCAGGGGTGAAATCCAGCAGGTTCTGACAGGTTCTGGAAAACTGGTAGCAGAAATTTTGAGTAGTTTGGAGAACGGGCAAATACCACCTCTGGCTTGCTCCAGAGTAGGGAATGGGGAGGGAATGGGGATTTTGCAGGATCCTTCCCCTGGAGTGGGGTGGGAATGGAGATTTTGCAGTATCCTTCCCCTGCCACACCCACCAAGCCACACCATGCCCACCAAGCCACACCCACAGAACCGGTAGTAAAAAAAATTGGATTTCATCACTGGGCTAGACATCCATCTGTAGAATGCTTTAGTAAATCCTGCTCTTGCATCAAGCAGGAAGACAGATTGCACAATCTCTCTACTTGCTGCCTTCTAACTTTTTTTTTAACTTTAACATTTTGCTACCCTCAGTGAAGATACTGCTTTTTTGATGTTATTAACCAGTAATGACATTGTTTATGTATATGCCACCCATTTTACTGTTAAGGTTACTTAGGGCAGCTTACAAAATAATAAATAAATTATCTGCAGATGAGTTATTATTTATGGTCTCTATATTGTCCTAGAATGGAATTGTAGGTCTATCTTGACCAGTGCCTGATTTACAGCTGCTGTTGGTATATAAATAAATAAATTATCTGCAGATGAGCTATTATTTATGGTCTCCTAGAATAGAATTGTAGGTCTACCTTGACCAGTGCCTGACTTACAGCTGCTGTTGGTATCTTGTGTTATGTTAGAACAGGGTGTCAAACTCATGATGTCATGTTGTTATTGCGTGATGTACTGCAACTTTTTTTCCCTTCGCTAAACCAGTGGTGGACATGGTCAGTGCATGATGCATGCGGCCTGCAGACCGAGAGTTTGACACCCCTGTGCAAGAAGGTTTTTATTCTTTTCTCCTCCATGGTCCTCTGTGTGTTTGTTCAGTCATTATTGTCTGATCCCTTCTGAGTTTCTTTAACATCACTCCCCCAAGTTTCTTTAGAGAAAATCCTTTTACAGTTGTTATGTCAGTTTCTATGGGTCAAAATATCAGTACTTCAGAGAGAATTTTATCTCACACTTAACAAGAATAAGCCAGAAATGTAAGAATAATGGCCAAATAACCATGACTAAAGTAATGAAATTGCAGAGAGAGAAAAATATTCTGCTCTTTGCTTTGTTGTCATGCCCTTTTTCTTTTATCACATTGCAACAAGACTTCTTCTTTCTGAACAAGACTTTCTTGCCTATGTACTTTTCTCCCTTCTGCCCCATTGCCCTTTTTCTCTTTGATCTTTTTAAACATGTTTGCTTTTAAAAGAAGAAACAGCAGCTCCAGATGACCACCTCTCTTTCCAATATTGTCATCAATAGTTTGGGTTCGGGTGAAGGGGGAAGATGGCTGCTAGTAATTCTAGTCCTAGGACACCTGCATTGTCCATAAGTGCAAGAAAACTCAAAGATAATGCAGCAGACTGGCACAACCTAATCATGAAATGGGAAACCTTGAATGATAATGGGTTTTCTATTGCCACCAAGATTGTAAACATCAAAAATGCTACACAGTTTAAAGACAGCAATTTGGAGATGGAACATTAGGATCCCTCTGACAGTGAAAGATTGCCACTTAACTATAACATGGAACTGGAGCAGTGCTGTAGAGAACTACATTTTTCATGTATTGGCTAAAATACATGAGAAAATGGAAAAACTGTGTTCAATAACTAAAGGGGTCTGTGACTTAGAAACATGCAGCAGAACCCAAGGCACTGTTATTTCACATATGGCCTGTTTCCCATTTCCATGAAGTCTCGGTCAAGCTCTTAGATATGTATTCCCAAGAACTGAAACTCAAGCACACCATTGTGGAAGAAATTGCTCATACTGCTGACCAAGATCTAGTGATGGTCTATTTATCATCATGGTTATATCAGCCCTACATTGACAATAGCAACATAATTCTGTTAGAAAGTATGTTGTTAGAAATAGGGCATAGGCAGTTATAATTTTACCTATTTGATATATCACCTTAAATTTAAATACTTAGGTAGCGAGATATATAGTGCTAATATTGTTATGGATTTACAATTTTATTACAGCTTATTTATAATAAAGTTCTTACTTTTTTATGAAAAAAATAGTTTGGGTTCAATTTTGGATTCAATTCAATTTGGCCTTGTTGTTGTATTAAAAATTGAAAGAGTTGTGACATATGTGTCACAATATAGAACAGGGGTGTCAAACTGGCAACCCACGGGCCAGATGCGTCATGTGCAGGCCACACCCACCCCAGCTCCATGAATTGGAAAAACATCATGAAACATCATGTGATGGCATTACACAGTGAGTTTGACACCTGTGATATAGAAGATCTGAGAAGAGCACTGTGCATTGATGTAGCTGGAAATCTGAAAGACTGAGTTAATCTAACTGTGCTAATAAATTTGTTACATAACAGATAACCTCAACAAAGCATCTGGGATTAATTCTAGAATGCAGGTGACAT
This sequence comes from Pituophis catenifer annectens, assembly GCF_029215685.1. Lineage (NCBI taxonomy): Eukaryota > Metazoa > Chordata > Lepidosauria > Squamata > Colubridae > Pituophis > Pituophis catenifer. The sequence continues at coordinate 43,640,618 of NW_027256881.1, forward strand.
AATACATAGAAAAGCACAAAAATAATCCTAGACAAAAGACAAAACTATAATTGTAGAATTTCTTCCAGCTTGGCTCATTGCTGAACTCTACCAACATAATATCCATCTGTTAGAAATAGAAGTTAATTAGAAATAAGCTTGTTCATACGTTCCTTTTATTTATTTATTTAAATAAATTCCTTTTATTTATATTGTCCCAGGCAGGGATGCGGAGGCTCTGTGGCTAAGAAGCTTACCTTTACCTTACGTTCCTTAGGAACCCTTTTCATCATTAATATGATCTTCCAGGAACCAGAGGAAGCAATTTGCAAGATGACATAATATTGCAAGATAAATACAATGTTGCAAGAACAGCATAACCACTTTCAGCCAATAAGTGATAGCCATGTTGGAATTGATTAAATCAAGTAAAGAATAAGCAAATCCATCAGACTGTTATCTTTCTTAGGTACACAGGAATGGCACCCAGCACCACACATACATACACATCAAAGAAAGATCTACATTCTCTGTAAAATTTAATTAAAAATGGCTGCACATCTATCAGAAGAAATAGACTGGAAAACACATTCTCACACATGCACACACCTGTCCCTGTAAAATCTCCAACTTCGACACCCCAATCTTGTAGCCAGACTTTTGAAAGCTGGTTTCTGTGCTTTATTTCTCGAAATAAACTTTCTCCTTTCCAAGCAGTAGTCCACGTCTCAATTTTGCAATTCCCAGTTCGTGATGGAACCTCTTGTACTTTCAATGCATGTTTTTCATGGAAATTAGAAATGCCTCATTTTGCTTATACTATAAAAGCATTATTTTTCCCCAGTAATCCTACTTAAACTGATTTAAAGCCCTTAGTTAAGGACACTGTGAGGGCATGGCAGGTGGAAAGAATGAAATGTACACTAGTCAGTGTGCATTTCATTCTTAAGGAGGGGATATAAATCTAAATAAACAGCAGGAACAAGGTCAGCTTGCCTACCATAAGAAATATAAATAATATATTTTTATAACTATACGGTTTACCAATTGACAAAATCTTCTTCAAATTTTTTTTAAAAAAAATTCTAACAACAGTGTTTATACCAAGTAGAAATGAATGAACAATCTGTGACTTGTGGCACTTTGGACTGCAGTTATCTGTATGACCAGTAGTATAGAAATTTGAGATAACACAAGCTGAAGATGCACAAAATGGCACTGCCAGATAAAGTGGTGAACTTCAAAAGAACTTGGAGAAAGCAGATGATCTAGACCCATTTCAGTCAGGGTGTAGGTGACGTTCAGAAAACTTTGGTTATGATGGTCAATGACCCATGACAAAGTCAGGATTTGGTGGATGGGGGGGCTTCTGTCCCCATCTTAATACTCCTAGGTCTTTCAGTGACTTTTGATGCCATTGACCAATGCAGTGTTTTAAACTGCTATAGACTGCATTACAATAGCTGCCAGAATAAGATATGTACAAATGCAACATATACCAATAAGCTCTCTCGTTGTCTGATGTATAATTAATTGTTTCCATTAAAGTGGTTCATTTTTACTATGCAATTATGTGACTGAGAGTCTGAAGGAATGTGCAGACTTTTCCTAGGTACCAAGAAGAGGCTATGTTTCAGAAGGAAATCATTACTTCATTGTTCTAGAATCTTTGGTTCTATATAGCATGGCTATATTATTTGTTAATATAAGAAAGGTGGATATATGGATTTGAAGTAATAACAATTAGATTGATAAATCTCAGTATAGTAATGAAATTAGTTTAATACCTTCTTGTGTGAACATCACAATTGTGATGCCATCAGCAGACATGCATTATACAGTCACCATTTTATAATGGTGCCTTACAGAAGACTTATGCTCAAAAGTAAAATGCATGAGCTATAAAACGTTTTCTTTTTATTTGTGATTAAACTACTGTCTCCTGTCTGAGGTGAAAAACTACAAATTATCCCCTTGAAATTTAGTGGGAGGAGGAGGGGAAAAGTAGTATAAAAATGTGCTGATAAGACCTTCAAGAATGCTGAATCCTTCATCCTGGTAAATTATGCATGTACTTGTAACAATTCATTTCTGGTCTTTCATGAAGGCCTTTTGAGATAAGAAAGTCTAGAGTAGCAAAAATATTTTCAGTTAAAACATTACATTGGTTTTGCCCCAGTTTAATTATGATTGAATTCCAAATGAGGGAATATAAATGGCATAATTTGGTTCAGCCTGTTTTTCACAATATACAGCTTTTTCAAAGTATATATGTATGCATTTTAGTATTCTTGTGAATTTTCTGCCTAATTTTGGAACTTGTTGTCACACCATTTTTTTTTCTTTCTCATCCAGTAGAAATTGAGCCCATCAGCAGGGAAGAAGGAGGGCAGGCCCAATCCTTTTACATTCATGAGTTTAGTGATTATGTTGGCCCTCATGAAAGATTGGACCAGCGTAAAATCTGCCCACTGAAAGTGAGCTGAATACTTTTGACCTTAAAAAGCTTTGATGCAATAAATCAGAGTTGTCTAAATGGAGCTCTTTAAAGCTTACCTGATTTGAAGTATATATCAGGAAGCAATTCAAGTTTGGAATGGGATTATGGAATGGGGTAATCCAGTTTATCTCTTGAATAAGCTTCTGGATCTAGTCTTTCCCATCATATGTTGGTAGCCAATTGCTTCTATTCCTGACAAGATCAAACTTGGGCCATAGTAACATCTGCCTTATTTACATCTAGATAAAGTATTGTTACAAGTTGTACTTAGACCTCTCTTGGAAGATTCTTAGAAACTGCTATTGGTCCCAAATGCAGCAGCAGCAATGTTGGTGGGCATTTGAAGATAGGTGTCAAGATTGAATCACTTTGCTTCTTTCAAACCTAATGCTTTTCAACTTACCAATGAACTGGGTGGGGGAAAGGGGGAAATAGGATGCTGAGAATGTGTCCATGGACCGTGAGAGCCTGGTAACCATCAAGGTCATCACTGCAGGTGCTTGAGAAAGAGATGGACTGTTCCCATAACAAAAGGACATCTCATAATTGGACAATGTGATCAACCAGCATGGGGAGAAAGGGAAAGTATTGTTTAAGTAAGCAATTAGTTGCGTGGGAAAACCAGAACTGGTTTGATTCTTCAGTACTAAAATGATGTCTCCAATAAAGTTTTACTTTTGGGAATTCAAAACTCCCGAGAGTGTTTCTTTCTTTTGAATTCACTAGTTGGACAGATGACAGTAGGACTACATATTAGTTCTGTAGGAATTGTGTTGGTTGCCAGATGATTTTTGTACACAATTCAAAGTGGCTATTTAAAACATCTAGTTGCAGGATTGATTAGGGAATATTTGTCTAATATCAGCCTGCCTGCACTGTAAAGAGAAACGGGAAGTATTTCTGTTCGTTCCAGTTTTAACTAAGGCACTGCTGGTGGAGATAATAGAAAAAGCCACCTCAGCAGCTTCACCTGGATGCACCTGGTTTCAAGAGAATAGGTTGCCATTTTCTGTTGCATTCCTCTGCCAACCAGTCGAGGTCTTCCCATTCAAAAAGGCATTTTTCCACCACAGGGAGGGAGTATTAATTTTTCCCTTTTCTACTGTATCCTTCAACTTTTCATGTTGTTTCTTGTCTTGTTTTTTGTTTTCTTTCTTTTAAATGGGTTTAATTTTGTCTTAGTTTTAAGTACTGTTAGTCATTCTGGGTGGTGTCTAGGCACTAAAGGCTAGGATATGAATTTTTATATAAATAAAAACTTAAATAAGCTATTTTGCATCCCAGAGAGACAATGGTAACACTACCAAATAAAGCTTTATTTTAAAGGGGGAAAGACTTGGTCCTTTTTCTGCACTTTCTTCTTCTTTTTCCTCAGTAAGATCTTCATCCCCCAGAAAGGGCACCAGAGAACTTCTCTCTTGCTTGTAGCTCTGTAGGGGGCATAGATAAGGGCAATTAAGCATAGGTAGAGGAACATATATGCTCTTTCTGTAATCTCTCGTTGCAGAAATCACTGTGGTCACAACAAAAATGTTCTATTTTTACTTCTAGATTAGAGGAACTCATTATGGTGCCATATCTTGCCTGTGGCCTGCAGTCCAGTATTTTCTCTTGAAGTTCCTCTTCTTTGGATGGAACAAATTAAGAGAAAAAGGGGAAAAAAGTAAACAAGTATGTATCTTCTGAGGAACTATTTATACCTCACACCATATTTTCAAACATTATTTCATTCAATCGTCTTGTCCGTAACTGCTAATACCTCATTTAGCCATCCTTATTCTCCCCTTTTGGGAAAGTGAAAAAGTTCCTTACCATCCCATCCCATCCCATCCCATCCCATCCCATCCCATCCCATCTCATCTCATCATCTTGTAATGGCAATAGGTACAATGTTGGAATACCTGAAAAAAATGGGTTAGGGACAGATTGTCATGGAGAAAATCTATCTACGAGGTTGCCAGGAATTGAAACCCAAACCCGAATGATGGCACATAATCAATCAGTATTCTTGATGACTTTCCTTTCTATTCCCCCCATTTCAGCATAGAAGAGTACAGTCAAATAAAGAAGAGGTTGAAGTTTCTTACTGAAATAGGTCCTCAAAGCATGGCAGATGTGAATTTTAGGAGGTGCTTAGCAGGTCAAATGCCATACTTCTAGCCCTCTGGCTCTACAGAATTGACATTGCAAAGCATTGGCTTCAGGACAAAGAGCAGACAGTCAGCAGATGGATTGTTAGGCACCTTTTAGCTGAATTTGGCAATCTCTCATATGCAAATCCAAATTTCAGGTAAGATTTTGCTTGCCAGATTTTACTACTTGCACTCAGGCAAACACAGAAAGCTAGTAATTAAACAATATGAGTATGTGGATTATATTAGCAGAAGATTTTTCTCCCTCCCAAAAAAAAATATTTTCTCAGTAATTGCTCATATTTTGTAGAATACATTGAGAAACAAATGAATCAAAGTTATCTAATACATCTGTTGTTATTATAAAACAAATACATTGATGTGAGTTGCAGCAGTCCTCTTTTAATGTTATATTTAACCTTGGATAAAAAAATCAAATGATGTTATGGTTGTGGTATTTACATCCCAATTTGTAACCAATATTGATAGAATTTCTTATTTTATTTTCAATATTTTAATCTATCTAAATAGTGGGTGTTAATATACTCTAATCGTGTCACATGAACATCGTTGTATTCAAATAATACAATATATCAAGATTTATAATATAACAAAAAAGGAAATGTTCTGCTTTGAGACTGAAGTTTATAAAGTCATTGCCACAATTAAAATAACACTATAGATAGTCCTTGTTTAACAACTCTAATTGGGATTGGCAAGCTTGCCACTAAGTGAAGCAGTTATTAAGTGGAAAATCATGTGATTGCATCTATATTTTCTGGTTAGAAAGAGAGAAATATATTTGATATCACACGCTTGACTTTTGTTTGTCTCCTACCACTCCCCTGCCCTTTTGGAATGTTCCAGTGTCTCTTAATGACTTAATGACACATCAAAAGCAATTCCTGAGATTGGAAGCCATGGATGCACTATTTAAATAGTTTACTCTCTTGAAATCCCTTCCTCTCCAATCTCTCTGTTCTGCAAGGGAGCAAGGGGGGAAAAAACCAGGTTTGGCATAGGACAAGCTGTACTGACCATAATAGCAAGTGCAAGCCACTTTCATATTGGCTTTCATATCATATTCGAAGAAAGTTATATGAGCATTAATTATGAGTAATAAGAAATAAGAAACAGTTGTTTTCATTTTGGTCAAGCAATAAGTTTTGGAATTTTCCTTCCTTCCTCTTTTCTTTCTTTCTTTCTTTCCTTCCTTCCTTCCTTCCTTCCTTCCTTCCTTCCTTCTGCTTTAACATTGAATAATTTTCCTTTTACCCTTTAGAGACACTTTAAATTACTTTCAAAGACTATCAAAAAACCTGCATATTGTACAATACCCTTTTTCAAGATCTAAAGTGCATACCTACAGGTGGAAGTAAGGCACCAATTGCCTGTGAACCGCATTAGACCTTGTGGAGACATCACAAAGTGCAGGGAGGTCAAATTGTGAACCGCAGCAGAGTTCTAAAGTTACAGATGTCTTATTTTCCAGCATTTTTTGACAACTTTCCCACTTTTATCTTGTTTATGGCACAACCTTCCCAATAGAACATACTGTCCTCTTGAAAGGAAAGAGACAGGCTGGTTATAAATACAGACAACTTATGCACAAGACAAATGTTTAACTAAGATTTCAGCAAGATAAGAAATGGCATCATGGCATTTTTTAAAATTACTAAATTAATACATGAAACAGAATGTGATGAAAAGATACAGTCTGTTCAGTCATTTGATAACCATTTGTCAAGGATGTTCTAATTTGGATTTCTGCACAGAGCTGGGGAGTTAACTCAATGCCCCAAATGGCACCTTCCAAGTCTAGGGTTCCATAAGTTAAAAATTAGTGGACTTTTCCCCATTGTAATGAGAATCAACTACCACTTAGTATCATTCCTTACCTCACAAACTTGAAAATTACCTTTTCATGGTGTTGCATCTCATAGTTCATTTTATTATCCTTTACAATTAGCTTCCTGCTTTGCCAAATAGCCTCCTGTGTATTCTCGTGATATGGATTACTGGTATGCTCAGCATTCCACTTTGCACACTGTCCTTTATCTAAGAACAATGTTTCTCAGCCTTGTCAAGATTCATGGACTTCAACTCCCAGAATTCCCTAACTACCCATTCTGGGAGTTGAAGTCCACACATCTTAAAAGTTGAACACTGGCTTAGAAGGATGATTGGCTTCCTGAAACCAACCAGGATGAGGCCTGGGAAGCTAATCAAGAACTTCCCAGTTAAATACATATAACAAATATGCACTTCATCATTTCCCAATCTCTGCTAGTTTCTGCAATTCTTCAACATTTATTTTGTGTGCCAAAACTATGGTATATTTTTTAGCATCTTGTAAAAATGGGCATTTTTTTTGCTGGAAACTGCCCCCCCCCCCAAAATAGAAATCAACAAAAAAAAAGGTCACAACTCACAATCAAATGTCTGTGGAATGACAAAACCAGTCATAAACTGACTGCTTGCCAAACACCCAACATACAGTCACATAACCATGGATGGAAGCACAACATGACTATTTACAATGTCAAATGAGTGATTTATAGGCAGTAAGGAATGACTTACGGGCAATAAAGCAACCATTTTATGGCCACTGTAAATGCAAACAGTCTTTAAACAACCGGTCATAAGTCGAGGACTACCTGTATATGTTATTCCTTTAATTCACATGCTCCAGCAACAAAACATATATCAGCTTTAGTTGGTCATAAAGCCTTCTCACATTAGTATCCACAGATAAACAAGATATTGTGGGGGGAAAGAATCCCATTTTTCTCAGGTGGCAAAGAAGCTAGAATAGAATAGAATAGAATAGAATAGAATAGAATAGAATAGAATAGAATAGATAACAGAGTTGGAAGGGACCTTGGAGGTCTTCTAGTCCAACCCCCTGCTTAGGCAGGAAACCCTACACCACTTCAGACAAATGATTATCCAACATCTTCTTAAACACTTCCAGTGTTGCAGCATTCACAATTTCTGAAGGCAAGTTGTTCTGCTGATTAATTGTTCGTACTGTCAGGAAATTTCTCTTTAGTTCTAGGTTGCTTCTTTCCTTGATTAGTTTCCACCCATCGCTTCTTGTCCTACCCTCAGGTGGTTTGGAGAATAGCTTGACTTCCTCTTCTTTGTGGCAGCCCCTGAGATATTGGAACACTGCTATCATGTCTCCCCTAGTCCTTCTTTTCATTAAACTAGACATACCCAGTTCCTGCAACCGTTCTTCATATGTTTTAGCCTCCAGTCCCCTAGTCATCTTTGTTGCTCTGTTCTGCTCTCTTTCTAGAGTCTCAATATCTTTTTTACTTCGTGGCGACCAAAACTGAATGCAGTATTCCAAGTTATGAAGTGGTATTAACATTTCACGTGATCTTGATTCTATCCCTCTGTTTATGCTGCTCAGAACTATGTTGGCTTTTTTGGCAGCTGCTGCATACTGCTGGCTCATATTTAAATGGTTGTCCACTAGGACTCCAAGATCCCTCTCACAGTTACTACCATTGAACAAGGTGCCATATATACTGTACCTGTGCATTTTGTTTTTCTTTTGTAAGGTTCTAAATATAGAACCTTACTTTTTTCACCATTGAATTTCATTTTGTTAGATAGCGCCCAATGCTCAAGTCTGTCAAGATCCTTCTGTATCTTAAGTCTATCTTCTGGAGTGTTGACTATTCCTGCCAGTTTGGTGCCATCTGCAAATTCGATGAGTTCCTCATCTATCCCCTCATCTAAGTCATTGATGAAGATGTTGAAAAGTATTGGGCGTAAAACAGAGCCTTGGGGCACTCCGCTGCATACTTCCCTCTATGTAGATGCAGTTCCATTGAGGACTACTTGTTGAGTGTGGTTGGTCTAATGAACCACTTCTGCTTCTGTATTTGGTGACACATTCCTATGCAATTTCAGATTCAGTAAATTCTTCTTAATCTACATATTCTAAATTTCAATCCACATATCTCTACTACTTGCATTTATTATTTACATTACAAGTGGGGTAAACGTTTCCCCACCTTTAGCATCTTCTAGAGCTTCTTCTAGAATTCCTTAATCTTCAAAGGCCTACTGGGTTTTTTTCTCCCTACCTTTTTCAGTAATTGCAGATTAGAAGCCATGTTGTAAGAATTGCACACATGATCAGGCCAATTCGGTCACAAAAGATAGTTAGGAAATCAGAAATGGTTAATCCCAGCAACATACAAAATTAGATCAAAGAAAAAAATAACTAATTGGAAAAAGGAAGTTAGTGTCTGAATGATAGAAGCAAAATGATGGCATAAAAATAATAAGCCAAACTAATTTCACATCTAATGTGTATTATTATTATGGGTGGTGGTAATGGTCTTACATATGTGGATTCACACAGCAATAGCATTCAGACTTATATACTGTTTCACAGTGCTTTTACAGCCCTCTCTAAGTGGTTTATAAAGTCAGCATATTGCCCCCAACAATCTGGGTCCTCATTTTACCCACCTCGGAAGGATGGAAGGCTTGAGCCTGGTGAGATTCAATCTGCCAAATTGCAGGCAGCCTGCTGTCAGCAAAAGTAGCCTACAGTACTGCACTCTAATCACTGCACCACCGCGGCTCCATGTTGCAATGTGGTTGTTTAATTAATTACTTACTTAACATTATTATGACTATTCCCATGTAATAATTTCCTCCATCTGTCTAATTGTGAATCACAGTAGCCCATTTGTATAAATCTGTTGTTAATTTTTTTTAAACTCTTCCTACAGTGTGTCATGCCTAGTCCTGAGCCTGTGTACCAATCTCATTATGTCTCCTGCACATGTTCTGCTTCTTGTTGGAATCCAGCCTCCTATACACTTGAAACAATCACAATTTTTCAGAGTAGATTGAAAAGAGATTTTTAGTCTCCTGAGGGGTAGAGAGGAGAGAGCGGGATAATAAACTTTGTAGCCAGTCTTCTATGTTTGGGAATGAGAGGAAGAAAAAAAAATGAATTATCACCAGAACTAGTTGTAGCCTAATATAATATCACTGCAAAATTGCTTGGTGTATTAACTTTTGCGCTTTAAATTTACCTTACCTTCTTGAGAATTTCATCCACTCCATCCAATCCTGATTTTCTTGAACTTCTTCTTCCTCTTCCCTCATTTATTTGTTTTTCAATTCTATCTTCATTCATTCTCTCTATATGACCAAACCACTTCACCATACTTTCCTTTAGACTAGTCAATCACTTTTGTATTCAATCCATCTTTATGTAGCATTGCTTTTGGACCCTTCCTCTTCATTGTGTACTTCTTCAGTATCCCTTTCTCAATGTATCCAACCTACTTTTGTGTTTCTCCTGGCGTACCCAGTTCTGTAGAACATGGATAAAAACATGTGCTTATTTCATTATTTAGCTGCTTTCAGGCACTTGCTTGTATAACAGAATGACAAAGTTGGAAGGGAACTTTTCTAGTCCAACTCCCTGCTCAGGCAGGAAACCCTATACCACTGATGGCAAACCTTTTTGGCACCAAGTGCCGAAAAGGGAGCACTTTGCGCGCTCGTCAGGGCCATGACCAGGAAAAGGAGCTGCCCAGGGGGCATGCGCATGCTGGATAAGATACTTCCAGGTTCCTGCACTGGCCAGCAAGTCTTCCGGTTACCGCCGCGCATGCTCACGCACCGATCAGCTGGCCGACACACATGCTCATGCTGGAAAAGGGAAAACCAGCTCTTCTGGTTTCCAGCACTGCCACATGCACAAAGGCCAGCTGATCGATGTGTGCACATGTGCACCAGAAGCCTGGAAGAGGAATGGGCGATGCCACGCATGCCAGGTGACATGGCTCCATGTGCCACTTTGGTCACCCATGTCATAGGTTCGCCATCACTGCCTTATACCATTTCAGACAAATGGTTATTCAATCTCTTCTTAAAAACTTCCAGTGTTGAAGCATTTACAGCTTCTGGAGTCAAGTTGTTTCACTGATTAATTGTTCTAACTGTCAGAAAATTTCTTCTTACTTCTAGGTTGCTTCTCTCCTTGATTATTTATTTTATTTATTTTTATTTATTATCAAATTTATAGACTGCCCTTCTCCTGAAGGACTCAGGGCGGTGTACAGCCAAAGTAAAAAACATAGATACAAACATTAAAAACAATTTAAAAAGATATATATAAGTTTGGCCCCAAAGTTAAAAAACAATAACAAAACATATTAAAAACATTTAAAAAGTGTTAAGCCAGCCCGGCTTGCTGAAAAAGAAAAGTCTTCAGGGCATGGCGGAAGGCACCGAGGTCTTGAATTCTTCGTATCTCTGGGGGCAGTTGATTCCAAAGGGCAGGTGCCCCCACAGAGAAGGCCCTCCCCCTGGGGGCCACCAGTCTACATTGCTTGGCCGATGGCACCCTGAGGAGGCCCTCTCTGTGGGAGCGCACCGGTCGGTGGGAGGTCGGTGGTGGCAGCAGACGGTCTCGAAGGTATCCAGGTCCTATGCCATGGAGCACTTTAAAGGTGATAACCAACACCTTGAAGCTTAGTTTCCACCCACTGCTTCTTGTCCTGCTTTCTGGTGCTTTGGAAAATAGGTTGATTCCCTCTTGTTTGTAGCAACCCCTTAGAAATTGGAACACTGCTATCATACCCATTGTATAACTAGTTTAATGAAGTTAATGAAACCCAGATTGTATCCATTACATTTGTTTTTCTTCTCAAATCAGTCAATGGAATAACAGAGAATTCTTTCTAGCAAACAACATTTCAACCAAGGAATTTATGGTGTCTGATAAAATCTGATATCTCAAAACATAGTAGCTATGAGACCAAGGAGAACTTGGTGCTTGTAGCTTCTCTGAGCCATAATCCGTCACCATCCGTGCACTGTTGAAAATCTGAAGAGCAACAGCATGGTGTTACTCTCACTCTGGCTCTGGAGCTGGACTTAAAAACTTTCCTTGGATAACTGTGTACTCCAAGCAGCTGATTAAACCTACTATTTATACTATTTTGTGCTTCCTTGCCAGTTGAATAGTTTCTGTAACCCAAGGCTTTTTGTCCTCCTGTACATTGAATTACGTGCAACAATATGCATTCCCAGTGAGCAAAAACATCACACGCCATCTGTGTGCTTTTCTTCCTCTTTGGGTATTATTCCTGGCATATAAATTATAACCTGGGAAATGAACCAAGAACACGAAATACACTTTCATTCCATTTTTTTCCTCAAATCTATGCTATTCTGAAAACTTGTTGGCTTTGGTGTGAAAAGATTTAAATGGTATTAAATAGATGCATCACGTATACATAAAGCGTATAAAAGAGAATGGATGAGAACTCACAATCCTTGTTAACTTATTTATTTTATACATCTGTACCACACCACCCACACCACACCACACCATACCACACCATACCACACCATATTTGTAACATATAATATAAATCAAATACTGAGAGAGATTTCTTCAGATATCGATAAATGGGAGTAATTAAACCTTATACTATGCAGAAAGTTCTGAGTTGCCTGAACTGTGAGACGAGTGGCAAATAAATTTGATAAATTCTCTCAAAATGAATATTATTCCCAGATTAATTTTTATTCTGAGAGGAATTCCAGTTTATACATCTGGAAAACAGTTTCAGAAAATAAATTTCTAATGACTATTTGTTTTTCCTTGACATAAACTCTTGGGGAATGTGGTAGTTTAATAAAGTAACAAATAAACAAATAGATACACTGCTATCTAAATAAATGCATAGGCAAGGTGTTTAGATGGCTAATTACCAAACCATTTAGTAAGTTCCAATTGATTGATTGATTGATTGATTGATTGATTGATTGATTGATTGATTGATTTTAGTTGCCGCCCATCTCACTGATGAAGTGACTCTGGGCCTTAAGTTAATGGAAACCAATGCCCTATCAAATGCTGTTGAACCTAAACTCCCTTCCGTGCTGACCACTGAACTGTGGTAAAGTAACTTGTAACAATGTTGTAAGGTCAGTGGTTTCCATCCACAGGCTAAATATTTACACAAACAAACTCAATAACCTGATTTGCACTTGGAACTGGACCAACTATCAGTGAACCATATACTTTCATCCATGCACCTTGACACTCCAGGGTCAAGATGGACTGCATGGTGCTTGTTCCTCACATATTGGTGCCACTAGGGTAGGCTGAACCTGGATCACAGTGATCCAAGAGGGAGTTGGTATTCAAAAATGCATTATAATTTCCTAAGAAAACATTTTGATTTACATGGAGAAGAACCTAAAGAAAATCTGTGTTCTGTAGGCTCTAGTTGACTTTGCATGATTGACTGTCCCATCTAGCTATGGAATTCTGTGCCTCCATGACTATTTCTATATTTCTGTGTTGGCTTCTGAAGAGAACAGAATCTCCCCAACAACCCTTTCTCTTTTCTTATCTTTATTGAGGTCTCACCTAAGAATAGCAATCACATCGCTCACAAAGTTGCTATTCCTATCAGTAACCTCTGATACCATCTTCCACCAGGTAATCACTACATTTTTGCCTTCTATTCTTACACACACTCCCCTCCCCATAACATCATTAATGGAGTAGAGATTCACTGGCTTTTCTTTCTTTCCAGAAGCTTGCTAGAGAGAGAGATTGTGGATCATTTTCCTCACTGCCTAAGCACAACTATTTCACCTTCCTTTCTTCTTTTCTCTTTGCTGTACCTACCTTAATCTCTGCACAATCTCTGGCAGCCAAAGCCCCAACAGCAGCAGCAGCAGCAGCAGGATGTATTACCCCCATCCCCAAGATATGACAACTACTATGTTGGCCATATTTTGAAATATTGGTAAGAAGAATGCAACCGAGGCAAGGATTTTTTTAAGTGGAGAACCTTTCTGCCATCTCACTGGGGATTTTCTTTTTAAAAACTTAATCATATTTGAGGGCTTCTTGCTCAGGATAGTTATTTTGAAAGTTTAGTACTCAAAATGAATTGACTACTTTTTAAGAATTTTCTTCTGAGCATAGGTGGTTAAGCACCAGGCTAGAAAGTGGGAGACCATGAGCTCTAATTCTATCATGAAAGCCAACTGAGTAACCGTGGACCAGTCACTCTCTACCAGCACAATTCATCTCACAGGATTATTGGAAGGAAAATAGCCGATACGTTGGCCATCTTGAGTTATTTGTAAAAATAAAGTGGGGAAGGAAGGAAGGAAGGAAGGAAGGGAGGGAGGGAGGGAGGGAGGAAGGAAGGAAGGAAGGAAGGAAGGAAGGAAGGAAGGAAGGAAGGAAGGAAGGAAGGAATTTGATTGTAAGAAGTTGAAAGTTAGATATTCCACATTGTATGGAAAGTTAGATTAAGAACTGGGTACACTGATTTAAAAAATCAGTAGAGTATGTGGAAATATATTTGTTTATATTTCATATTTCTTAACCACCTATCTTCCTTGGAAATATCTGCACAGACAAATGGCTAGATCACAGCTTTCATTTAGTGTGTGTTGATCTATCATCCTTGTTTTAAAAAATCTACTGTAACTCCGTTTATTCTTATATCTAATGTTTGTATACGTATTCACTATAACACTGTTTTTCAAACAATATCTAATTCTGGTCAGGTATACCAAGACTCTACAGAAATTGAACTCTATGTTTGTTACAAGTAATGAAACATCAGACCACGGGTGAAATCTAAAATTTATTATTACCGGTTCTGTGGGCGTGGCTTGGTGGGAGGGGGTAATGTGACTGGGTGGGTGTGGCCAATTTTTTTTTTTAACTTTTAAAACCATTTTTTCTACAACCTCTTCAGTGAAGAGGTTGTAAAAAAATGCTTTCAAAAGGCTCTGATGATCCAAGCTGAGTTGCCTGATCGGAAGCAACTTGGAAGCTCAGCTTGGATCGTCAGAGGCATTTAAAAGAAAAAAAGAGTTTTTTTTCTTTTAAAAGCCTTTGATGATCCCAGCTGAGCCGCACGATCATCAGAGGCTTTTTTTTTTACTTTTAAAAGCATTTTTTCGTCAGAAGAGGTTGTAGAAAAAATGCTTTTAAAAGTTTAAAAAAAAGCCTCTGATGATCGTGTGGCTCAGCTGGGCATGGGGGGGGGCAGGGATTTTTGCTACCAGTTCTCCGAACCACCCGCCGCCATTGCTACCAGATTGGGTGATCCGGTCCGAACCGGGAGCATTTCACCCCTGCATCAGACCAAATCTGGTACCAGCTACCAGGCAGGAATTGCTATAAAGCAGATCACAGTGAAACAATCCATAAGGGAAGGTCAAAGGTAACAGCTACTAGTTATATGATGTATGACACATAATTATCAGTGAAAAACTGAGTTGACATGGATAGGAAAGGGAGGAAAAGGATATGTTGGCATGCTATTAAAATGAAAGCTGTAATGGATCTCATATTGAAAATCCTCAATATTTGTATACTTTGCCACTGAAATTTGGAAATTTGGAAATTGTCAATACCCCTTATGAAGTTGATCAATTCATAGTTGGAAACACATGTGCATCAGGGGTGGTGTTGTGACTCCGGCCCCGGAGGCTGATTTATCTTCGCATGCTGAGTCGGAGGATGATATGGAGGAGGAGGAAGCTGTCATGAGCTATGTGCCGAGGGGCCATCTTCACTGGTGAGTCAGCAAGAACTGACAGTTGCTGACATGCCTCTGGACCCCAGCCAAATTGAGGAGGAAATAGAGGCCGGTAACGAGGAGGGGGAGCCCCTATTGGATGCAAGAGAGAGACGTAGGAGACGTCGTAGAGAACAGCTATTGCCATGTCCAAGAGGTGTGGTCAGGAGACATAGGGCCACACCCTACAAAGTATAAAAGGGGTGTGACTGGGCTGGAAAAGTGTGATGAACAATTTGTTGGTGTTTTGGATGCAGTGGATTTACAACTGTAGGTTTGGAGTTTTTTTATAAGAGTCTGCATTCCTGCATTAGCCTGCTGGCCGGCTGCCAAGACCTTTGGAACATTGCCTGGTAACTATTGAACTGATATACACTTTGGAAGAGAACTATTTATTAAAGGGCCATCTTCTCTAGCCTGCGTTTGTTACTGCCGGGCTATTTGAGCCTCTGCAAGGCCACTTGTGGGAGAGGACAGAACAGGTGGGTTCTACTTACCTTTACTACCAGTTCACATCACGCAGATCACCTATGATGACATCGGGGTCAGTGGTTGGAGCCTCCTGTCAGTTTTACTGCCAGTTCTTGTGAACCTGGCTGACCCGGGGACAACCCACCACTGATGTGCATGTGAATGTGTGTATGAGAGTGTATGTGATGCTTAAGCCAACTACAGTAGTCTGTAAAAACTTTGCAAGTTAATAAAGGTTTTATGAATACCGGATGTTTCCTCTTCAGTATTTCAATTACTTCATAGAAACCTGAGGTTTGTATCTCTTGTAAATGTGTTGCCTAATTAATGCAATAATTAATGATCAAGAATTAATTCAATTAATTTCACCTTTTTCCTCACCTTCTGTTGTAAGTAAGTAAGTAAGCTTTATTGCGGTCAGAGACCAAATTAAAATAGACAAAGAAAGGGAGCATATTTTACAAATATGGATAGATCATGGGACAGTACACCATCTACTGCCTCAAATACAATCTGTACTGTCAATACTGGTGATCCTCTGCCATCGGGCTTACCCGTCTCTTTTCCTGTTTTTTCCCAGCCACGACTGTAGCAAAATTTTTTGCCATCTTTAGAGTTATATTGCGGTCTGCATCCTGGAATAGGAAATAAAGGCTGAACATATCAGGTGAACCAGGGAATCTCTGGGAAATAGGAGAAATGAGTCTTGATCTTATATCCCGCTCACCTTCTGTTGATCAGGAATATGCATTATTAAAACTCATCCATCCCTATCTAGCCTTGTATGGGTGTCTCAAGCAGGAGTTTGAAAGAAAAGAATGAGAGTACTGTAAGGGGAAATGACATCCGGAAGAGTTAAAAACCTCTATAGATAATGATTATCGCTGTCCAGGTTATTGGTTCTGAAATCTGTAGGAATGGCATACTGTATACAAAAGCCTGAATTATAAACAATTTTCGTAACATTCTCACCATAAATATACAAGCTGAAGAAGTCTACCATGTGTACACAACAGCATAAACATTGCTGTTTATATAGATGGCTTCTCAGTCCTTTCAGTCTAATTTTATTCAACTTTTCTTCTTTTTTTCCTCTCTCTCATGCAAATAAGTCATTTGTGGCTTACAATGGTACATGGGAAAGAATGGTGCTGAAGTTGAACTTGTATTTTGTGTGGTTGTCTCTATTCTACATGCTTTGGTTCCCCATGCAAATTAAAATGCTAACATGTTGTAGAAGTCATGAAATGATTATTCAGCATTCTAGATATAAATCCCTGATATTATATGGCTCCAATTCTACCATCTTGATTCTACAAGATTCTCAAAGGCATGTTCTTGAACAGAACAGAATGCTCACTTCAAACTTTCTGTTCCTACAACATATCATTTTGATTCCCTATGAGGAGAATGAAAGGAAAGACTCCAGTTATCTTTAGTTTCCTTATTTTCTCACTTATCCAAGATACCAAAAGAATGTTGGCTGATTCGCTTGGTAAAATACTCTTACATGTGTAATGCAACTTCCTACAAGTTTCATCTTAGCTTTTGTTCTCCCCACCCAGTCTCTACTCCAAGCTAGGGTAGAAATTCTTTGGCTAAATATTCTGTGCTATCACTGTCTACAGACAACTTTCTTCTCTTCAATTTATTCCATGTAGCTGTGAAAGCAAATCTTTCATTCTGCAGAGAAACCTATTATTCAGAGACAGATAACAATACTGAAGTTTTTTCCATTTATTGTACTCAATGCAGAAAGAAGGGGAAAGAAAGAATACAGAGTGATTATAGTTTAATAAAAAAAATATCTTAAATTAGAAAGGGAATTGGCCACCGTCTCAAATGTACTTATTAAGCTGGGTGTTCTATTATCATTTATTTTTTAAGTCAAAGTGGAAGAATTATAGGTTTTCTCCTTTCTCGAGGAGATCAATTTTATGCATGCCATACTTTTAGAGAATGCATTTCATCCTTTTTTTTTTTTTTTGGACTCCCTATACATTTGCTTTCTTTTTTTTTTTTTCTTTCTTTCTTTTGGCAGCAACACTGCTAGTCAGTCACACAGAAAGTGTTTGGAAATGTCCTGCCACTTTTGATTTGCTTTATCAATATTCTCATTCACAGAGCTATGAAAGAAGATTTTTTTTTTAATCTCACAAAATTGGAGTTTGCCCTTGGAAATGTTGTGCCTATGTCAGAAGCACAGGGGACAATTGCTGCCTTTTCCCTGTCCCTCAGCTCCAGAAATGGTTTTGTAGAGAAGTGCTACACGAGGCAACATCATTGGCATCCCATCAGTCCCAACTGACTAGGATGGTATCTTACCAGGATTTCCATCAGCTTAAAACAAGGATGTGTCTTATGATTCAAAGCTCAATCAGAAACAACAGGCATCTCATCAGAAATGGGTTTCTTTCTAAAACTGGTTGAACTAGCAGAGACGGTGAAATGAACAACATTGATTAGAGACAATGGATTAGACAGGTTTATAAGAGACTGGAAGCCATTTGTGGATTTTCTGCATGGCAGATACAAGAGCAGATAGTTAATAGAGGGCTTTGATGATTAGTTTTACCTTTAAATATCTGTGAAGTAAACCATCTTGAAGGCATTTAATGTAATTTAATAGGAATGGAACTAAAAAATCAGATGTAACTTTGATCCTCTCGTTTGATTCTTTTTGATCATGTGACCATGGGGATGCTACAATAGTCATAAGTGTGAAAAATGGTGAAATGCTCCCGGTTCGGACCGGATCGCCCGATCTGGTAGCGATGGCGGTGGGTGGTTCGGAGAACTGGTAGCAAAAATCCCTGCCCCACCACCACCACCACCATGCCCAGCTGAGCCACACAATCATCAGAGGCTTCTCTTTTTTTTTTTTTTACTTTTAAAAGCATTTTTTCTACAACCTCTTCCGACGAAAAAATGTTTTTAAAAGTAAAAAAAAAGCCTCTGATGATCGTGCAGCTCAGCTGGGATCGTCAGAGGCTTTTCAAAGCATTTTTTTTGCAACTTCTTGGCCGAAGAGGTGGTAAAAAAAATGCTTTGAAAAGTCTCTGACAATCCCAGCTGAGTTGCCTGATCAGCAGAGAGGCTTTTCAAAGCATTTTTTAAAAAGCCTCTCTGACGATCCCAGCTAAGTTGCCTGATCGGCAGAGGCTTTTCAAAGCATTAGAAAAAATGCTTTGAAAAGTTAAAAAAAAAAAAAAGTTGGCCACGCCCACCCAGTCACATTACCCCCCCACCAAGCCACGCCCACAGAACCAGTAGTAACAAATTTTACATTTCACCCCTGGTCATAAGTTACTTTTTTCAGTTCCATTGTCACTTTGAATGGTCACTAAGTGAACTGTTGTAAGTCGAGGACTACCTGTATTTAACGTTTTTTTTACTTCCAGTCCAGTGGTGTTCAGTGAGATACTTTAACAAGGCACAAGTGCTTTTTAAATTGGTTCTGTGCACATTTGATCCAAAACACTTCAGAGTTGTCTTAAAGGATCATGTGCACGTTTGGTCTATGAGAAAAATTACAAAGTAGACGAAAGGTCCACATGATCCTTTGAACAGCTAGGAATTTTTCAGACATGGCATTGCTTCCATATCTATTAAATAGGGATTTGAAGAGTTTAATCTTGGTAAATTCATCTTTCTCGCAGAAGAGGCTTGTTTCCGAACATTCATTTTCAAGAGATTTTGGTAGCTTTCCCTGTGGCAGGTGGCAGGCTTTGAAATTTGTGCACAACTGTCTACATGACATTTATATTATAGAATCTGCAATGCCTGTCAGTCAGGTTGTTCTTCTTTCTTCCATATGGCTCCATAATCTACCATCCACGACGTGTGGGTTTTTTGACACCCACTTTGGATTATGCATAAGCAGCTGTGTGTACAGATGGCACTTTTGCTCTTTGGCCCAGCTATTTTCCCCATCCAATCTTTGCAGCCTTAAATGTGCAATGGACTAGTAAAGTTAGGGATATGAATTACTGGAATACCTGGGCAACTGTCAGAGTAGAAGGACACACTCTGTAAATAATTATGAGATATATATATATACTAGCTGAATACCCGTGCTCTGCTATGAAACTATGTGATCAGGCTTGATAAATTGACACTTAAAATTTGAAAATTAATGAGTAGTTATGATCAGCCTCTCCTCTCCCCTTCTCTTCCTCAGGCTGGCCCCACAGAAGCCTCTCCCGTCCTCTCCTCTCCCCTTCTCTCCCTCAGGCTGATCCCACAGAAGCCTCTCCCATCCTCTCCTCTCCCCTTCTCTCCCTCAGGCTGGCCCCACAGAAGCCTCTCCTCTCCCCTTCTCTCCCTCAGGCTTTCTAGCCCCTTCTCTCCATGAGGCTTGCCCCACAGAAGCCTGTCCTATGCTACCCCATTCTCTCCAAAGTTTTATTTTCAAGTTGGGAGGGGGAGTAGAACGTCTAACTAATTAGCATCAGAGCTAAAAGACTAAAACATATGAAGAACGGTTGCAGGATTTGGGTTTGGCTGGTCTAGAGAAAAGAAGGACAATGATAGCAGTATTCCAGTATTTGAGAGGCTACCACAAAGAGGAAGGGGTCAATTTATTTTCCAAAGCACCAGAAGGCAGGACAAGAAGCAATGGATGGAAACTAATCAAGGAGAGAAGTAACCTAGAATTAAGGAGAAACTTCCTAACAGTAAAGACAATTAACCAGTGGAACAGTTTGCCTTCAGACGTGGGTGCTTCATCACTGGAGGTTTTTAAGAAGAGACTGGAGAGTCACTTGTCTGAAATGGCATAGGGTCTCCTGCTTGAACAGTGGGCTGGAGTAGAAGACCTCCAAGATCCCTTCTAGCTCTATTTTGATTCTGGTTCTACTATTCTCTTTTCCTGTTTTATCGTTGCTTTTATAATTTTAATTCTTTTAAAAATTATTTTAACTAAATATTTGTCTTCTTTATTTATTGTTTTACTGGATTGCTGTACCCTACCCAGAGTCAAATATTAATTTGATAAATTAATATTAATTAATTTAATTTGATATAATTAATTTGATAAATAAATAAATAGATGATAGATAGATAGATAGATAGATAGATAGATAGATAGATAGATAGATAGATAGATAGATGATAGATAGATAATAGACATACAGATGATAGATAGACAGATAGATAGATAATAAACACCTTTTCTCAATAGGATTTCTTTTAAATTGTGAAGGAGCAAAATATAGCTATTTCTTTAAAGCAAAGAAACAAAGTGTAGAATGGCAGGTTGGTAGGTTTGGGAGAGAAGGTTGGCACAAAGCAAGAGGTTCAGAAGAAAATTACTTCTATTTTCACACGAAGTTCAGTTATCTAGCAAATTTACCCTGAAATGAAAATTCTGAAAAATAATAATAAAAAAGACATCCTCACTATACATGAGCTCATATTCATTAACTGGCATTAAGAGAACAAATTACTTCTCTCGTGGTAAGATACTTTAGTGTACATCTCAAGTGTTTTTACAGACATGTATAATCACCAGGATCTTTAATTTGGCTTTAATATTTAACCCTAATATCACACTGTCTTTCATGTTCCCAGTAGCATATAATATGGCTATTGTATATTAACATATGGACTTGTTTTCATGAAACATATGTCATGCATTTTCAGGCTTCAATAATCTGATGTCCCACTGACTTGTGACAGATTTTAGGCAAAATAAACATCTTTTAAAAACAAAGCTTCAATAATCAGTCTTATCCTAATGTTCAGTTTTCTCTTCAGGGAGAGATAGACAAAGTTGTTGGAATAAAACAATTGGAATAAAACAATTCTAGATATTTCTGGATACTGTATTGTATCTTGATCTTCTAAAACATGATTTAGAAATGGAAGTAACATTTAATAATCTGTCAGATACTCCACAAGAAGTGAGTCTTTACTATTCACATGAACTTCTTTTTTATTATTATTAAAAGTTTTTTATTTATTTTTTTAAACTTAAACATAAAACACATCTTTTCAGAACAAAGCTTTTGGTCCGGTCACAAATTAATACAAATCACTAACAAATCCTAATTTTCAATTAACACAACTTAATATTTTACTCAGTTATTTCTCTCAAATCTGTCTATTTAACTATGCCATTATCCCATTACTTAAATCTTAAATCCTAACCAATTATCGTTCCCTTTTTCTTTTTCATTTGCTTAGATGGATATATTTTAAAAGTATAAATCATACAATTATTATAAACATTCATAAAATATTTAATTACTATTCATTTCTTATCTTCTTGTGATTCTATAAGGCACATCAGGTTATGAGCTATGGATTGGTTGCCCTTTCCTCCCCACTCACCCCCAAAAGTCCGTGGGGCTTTTTCAGACTGGCTATGCAACCTACATTTTCCCACTTTCACAGATTTCTCAGTACTGGGATTATTTTTTCCAACTAATTATTTCATATTTTCTTTTACCTGTCTTGATTTGCAATGATTTATCTTGCTTATAATATTTTCAGGAATATTGTTCCAAAAACTCATATTGTTTCTTCAGTGTCATCTAATTTAATTCTTAATATTTTGACAAGCTGTTACTAAGTAGTTAGAATGGCCTTTCTTAGAAAAGGAAAGAGATTCAATCATTGTATGAAGTTGATGCCACTCATGTATATGTGCATGTATGTATATAATTTTTAAAGTTCTTCTGAATAGACATGGATGTAATTCCAGCCCAGCAACAGGGACATTACACTACAGTGATGCAATTGCCAAGAATGGTTTAAAGATTCAGATGGGATTCTACTCATCTGACCTCACCAATGCATTCAGCTCCAGCTGTGACTGATGCTGTCATAAGAAATATACTCATAATGCATTATTACATTGCTGAAGTCAACATTAGGTTAGCTGTTTCTTTTGGTACAATTTAACAGGTAGGTAAATGCTAATACTATGAATGGGATCCAAATATTCCACAATATATGGGGAGGGATGATAATCAAACCAGCATTTGGTCCAGAAAAGCTCTAATTTGCTTTGATAAATTACAACAAATATCATACCTAATGATAATATTAATTTTCAGTGTTGTGCCTTTGTCCTGCTTCAACTTGTCCTCTTCCCTGTCATAACAACAGCTAACGCTATCTTGCAAAGGTAAATGCCACAATAGATGTCACATCCAATTTAGCATAATATTTTGTGTTGAAACACGGAGTTCCTTAAAGTGAGGCATGCCATTAAATCTGTACCTATATTCAGGATAAAATGTTAATAAAAAATGCTAATATAAATTCCAGTAGAAATATAAATTACATGTAGCTGGTATACTGTATGTATTTGTAAATAATATAAATTGCTTGTGATCTTGAATTACTGCATCATCTATCTTTTTATTAATATACAGTAGTGGCCAAAATTGTGGAAACCTTTTGGAAAAAGTGTATTTTTGAGGTTTGATGGCTAATAATATCACTTTTTTTTTTTTTTGAGTTTCAAGATAATCATATTCCACTGGTGGAATGGCCTGGGAACAGCCCAGACCTTAACCCAATTGAAAATCTATGGAGCCGACTAAAGAAACTTGCTAATCAGAAGTGACCCAGCAATAAAACCCAGTTGATAGAAGTAATCATTCAATCTTGATTTCACATTATAACAGCTGCAGAACTAAAAGACTTGGTTCACTCCACAGGAAGATAATAGCATAATATAATAGTAATAGAACTTTTTATTGGCCAAGTGTGATTGGACACACAAGGAATTTGTCTTGGTGCATACGCTCTCAGTGTACATAAAAGAAAAGATACATTCGTCAAGAATCATAAAGTACAACACTTAATGATAGTCATAGGGAACAAATAAGCAATCAAATCATATTAGGAAACAGTCAATGTAAATCGTAAGGATGCCAGCAACAAGGTTACAGTCATACAGTCATAAGTGGGAGGAGATGGGTGATAGGAACGATGAGAAGATTAATAGTAATGCAGACTTAATAACTAGTTTGACAGTGTTGAGTGAATTCTTTGTTTAGCAAAGTGATGGCGTTTGGGAAAAAACTGTTCTTGTGTCTAGTTGTTCTGATGTGCAGTGCTCTATAGCGTCATTTTGAGGGTAGGAGTTGAAACAGTTTATATCCAGGATGGACGGGTCTGTAAATATTTTCACAGCCCTCTTTTTGACTTGTGCAGTATACAGGTCCTCAATGAAAGGCAGGTTGGTAGTAATTGTTTTTTCTGCAGTTCTAATTATCTTCTGAAGTCTGTGTCTGTCTTGTTGGGTTGCAGAATCAAACCAGACAGTTATAGAGGTGCAATAATTCCTCTGTAGAACTGGATCAGCAACTCCTTGGGCAGTTTGAGCTTTCTGAGTTGGCTCAGAAAGAACATTCTTTGTTGTGCTTTTTTGATGACGTTTTTGATGTTAGGTGTCCATTTTACGTCTTGAGATATGGTAGAACCTAGAAATTTGAAGGTCTCTATTGTTGATACTGTAAGAGGTGGTAGTATGGGAGGGTTTCACTAAAGTCCACCACCATTTCTATGGTTTTGAGTGTGTTCAGTTCCAGATCGTTCTGGTCGCACCACAAGGCTAGTTGTTCAACCTCCTGTCTGTATGCCAATTCATCATTGTTTCAAATGAGACCGATCATTGTTGTGTCACTGCGAACTTCAGTAGTTTAACAGATGGATCATTTGAGATGCAGTCATTGGTATATAGAGAGAAGAAAAGTGGAGAGAGCACACAGCCTTGTGGGGCCCCTGTGCTAATTGTACAGGTATCTGATGTGATTCTGCTTAGCTTCACCTGCTGCTTCCTGTCTATTAGGAAGCTTATGATCCACTTACAAGTGTCTTCAGGTACCGCTAGCTGGTTTAGCTTAGTTAGAAGAATGACTGGAATGATGATGTTGAATGCTGAACCAAAGTCTACAAAGAGGATCGTTGCGTAGGTCTTTGGAGATTCAAGATGTTGTAGGATGCAAAACCATATTAACAGCATCATCTGTTGATCTATTTGCTCGGTATGCAAATTGCAGGTCGTCTAACAGCGGATCCATGATGGTTTTCAAGTGGGACAGCACTAGCCTTTCAAAGGTTTTCATAACTACAGATGTTAGAGCAACTGGTCTGTAGTCATTCAATTCCTTGATGGTGGGCTTCTTTGGCACTGGAATGATAGTAGAGCATTTGAAGCAAGAAGGAACATAGCACATCTCTAGCGATTTATTGAAGATACTGGTGAAGATGGGGGCCAATTGGTCAGCACAGACTTTTAAGCAAGAAGGAGTTATCTTGACTGGGCCTGGAGTTTTTCCTGTCTGTGAAATAGGTCTTACACTTCCTTTTCTGTGATCACTAGGGGTTGGGAACCCAATGGGATGTGGTCAGTTGTAGAAGGCTTGGCTGTTGTTGGTGTGTCTGAGATGGGGGTTGTGGAGATAGGTGGCTGTAGTTTCCTTTCAAACCTGCAGTAAAACACGTTCAGGTCATCTGCTAGTTGCTGATTTCCTTCAGCCTGGGAAGGAGGTTTGCCATAGCAGGTGACATTTTTAAGAATTTTCCACATGTTTGCTGGTTCATTTGTTGAGAACTGAATCTTTAGCTTTTCAGAATAGCTTCTCTTTGCTGCTCTGATCTCCTTGTTAATACATTTCTGGCCTGATTGTACAGCATTTTATCACCTTTTCTGTAGGCTTCCTCTTTGGAATGACGTAGTTGCTTAAGTTTAGTTGTGAACCAAGGTTTGTTGTTACTGTATATTCTCAAGTTCCTGGTCGGTACACATAGGTCTTCACAGAAGCTGACATATGATATTACAGTGTCTGTGAGTTCATCTAAATCTAAATAATCTAAGAAGATGTTGTAAGACCGTAATTCATGCTAAAGGTTACCCAACTAAGTATTAACCGACATGATAGTTTTTCTATATCTCATTTTTTCTACGTGTTTCACTTTTCTTCTTTACACTGTAACTGCTATTCTAATAGCAAATCCTTCATAAAAGTTATTGCATTACATTCTTGATTAAATTATCTTTCCATTGATATATAATTTTATGGTACTACTCCCCAAAAAAGTGGTGTTATTAGCTAGTTTAGAAAATACATTTTCCCCAAAAGGTTTCCACAATTCTGGCCACTACGGTATGGAGAGTGAGTGGGGGGTGGGGGAGGGAAAGAGAGAGAGAGAGCACTCACTAAGTTGTGTTTTATCCCTTTACTGTTGTCGTTATTTTTTCAAGCAACCTAACATGTTTAATCCAGTTATCTCACAACCTTAATTATATGCTACAAGTAAACAATAAAAGAGTTAATTAAATATTCATATTGAAAGATTCTGTTTGTTTCATATTTGTGTGTAGATATGGGTAGTTAACAAAAATGAATGTAAGTACCCTGGGATTTGAGTGTAAAAATTAATGTTCCAAGAGCCAGGAGGATATATTAGAAACTGTCACTAAGCCAACAATATCATCTTCGTTAGCTACTGTTTTCAGCAAATTTAACATGTTGATTCAAGAGTGGAGAAGAACAATGCATTGATCATTTTGACAAAGCTTTAAAAAGTGTTCACTCTTCAGTCTGCACATAATTACTGATCTGTAACTTTATGAAATTTCAAATATACCAATTGTGGGTGTTTTTCTGAGTTCTTTTAGATGTATTTGTAAATCAGATTTCATCCTGTTTTCATGGGGAACTAGGAGAAAAAGGAAAAAAAACACGAGAGAAAAATTCTATGGGCCATTAGGGGGGGGGAAATTACCTTGTTTCAGGTGCAAAGATGTTCCTTTTTTGTAGGAAGATATTTCAGAGTCAGCATGATGTAACATATTCTTAGTATGCAGCACTTGTCTAAAATTATTTTAATTACAAATAATTTTGGATGGTTTTGCTTTGTTGTTTGTTGCCGTAGCTTGAATTCCTAATTTATCCATAAGGGAAGGGGTATAGGAAAATGAAACATATTTCAATAGATTCCCTAGATATATGCTGATAGCTATATGTTATTTTAGTGAACCATGAGCCTAGTATTATATTAATTTGAAATTTGTATCCTCCAAATAGGTAATAGTCCATAATACACTATGAAGCACCAACTGCATATGTTCACTTCTTTTTTTTTAGAAGAAAGCTTTTCTAAACCACTTCCTGCTGGGAACACAAGGAGTGCAAGATAATGCTTTCCTTTCTTTAACTAAAAGAAAGATATCCATGAATTTAAAAAGTCCTGCCACAAAGGACAAAAGGCAGGAAAAAACACTCTATTCTCAGCGAATTGGAAGCGGCTTTGACATTTTAAAGGTAAGTTAAATTATTTAGGAAAAACATAATTTTCTTTTCAAATCAACACCATATGTCACATAGGCACTGTATATTTTTCCTCTCTATCTACAAGTAATACTTGTGCTTTTTCTGTCATTTTGAAAATTATGATAAAGATTTCAGCATTTTGGAAGCCAAACATCTAATCTTTTTACAAAAGCTTTTACTTCATGTGCAGGAAGTTAGCAGTTGTTAGAGCTTTTCTGGGTTACAATTTTGGCTCTGCTCTTTATTCGCTTATAAAAATCCGCAGAAAAATTCAGTTACATAGCAACCTAATAATATGGATGGATGGAGAGATATCTAGATGTCTCTGTGTATTTATTTAAAATATACAGAAGTTGTCCCCTTCTGAGCCAATCACATGGCCAGTAGTAGAGCCCAGTGTCCCTGCTGCAGACTTCATTTCTAGCTCTCCTGATTGAAAGAAAAGAAATAGGCAGGCTATTATGAGTAGAAGCCAAACCATTGTTCAGAGCAACCTGGAACAAAATGAGGCTTGGGTGAGCGTTATGGCATCCTGGATGCTAAAGAGAAAGGGCAGTGCTACAAAATTAAATGGAGTTGCACTAATAAAAATTAGATGCAATCCTATTGGTTTGTAGAAGAGTCCAGAAGTAAGGAAATTGACCTGAATATTATGATCTGATTGCATAGATTCCCACCCCCACCCCCGTAACTGGAAAAAAGTCATAAATAGAGGAACTAGGGTCCTGGAAGTGAGAAGGTAGAGGAGACAAGTATCTGCTTGGCTGATAGCTTTAAATCAGTAAAGAAATCAGAATTAGGAAATCTCTTCAAGGGGGGTGGCAGGGGTGAAATCCAGCAGGTTCTGACAGGTTCTGGAGAACCGGTAGTGGAAATTTTGAGTAGTTCAGAGAATCGGCAAATACCACCTCTGGCTGATGGGGGTGGGAATGGAGATTTTGCAATATCCTTCCCCCAGGAGTGGGGAGGGAATGGGGATTTTGCAGAATCCTTCCCCTGCCACACCCACCAAGCCACACCATGCCCACCAAGCCATGCCCACAGAACTGGTAGTAAAAAAAATTGGATTTCACCACTGGGGAGTGGTCTGTTCCAAAAACCCAAAAAAAAACAGAGACACAAGAAAAATGAAAGAAGAATTGTTATGGATGTACAGAGACCCAAACATTTTTAGGGATAAGCGAGAGAAGAATGTTAGGTTGTAGCCAGGACTAGGAAAAAATAAGAAAAGGGAAATAAGGAAAAGCTTAACTTAGAGAAAGGGGACAAAATGATGAGATAAAGGGAATAGGAGACAGTGTTTAAGTCATGATATATGGAAGGACTATTTGTGATGTTTCAGCCTGAAGCCCTTTGCCCAGATAGGATTCCATTCCTGGCAACTAACAAGGCAGCTTGAAAGATGCAAAGGGATCTGGAACATTCATTGGCAACTTGGCTGAGTGAGAGGGAGGCTGGCAAGTTTCATCAGTGAAGAAATTGAACAATGAATCAGTTGTGGGAGGATCAAGGTTTGAGCAGCTGAGAAGAAGGGAATGGGGCTCTTGTTCGGGGGCAATCCTAAAATCCAATTTCCCACAAGAAGAAGTAGGGGGGGAAAAACAGGAGGTGGACAGAAATGTTATAAGTAATGGGTAAAGTAATGGGTGAAGTATCCCATGTGCCATGCTAGTCAGATAGAGGTTACGTGCCTCTATCTGACAACAGAAGAGATCCCAACAGAAGAGACAACAAAAGCATCCCAACGTTATTATGCTAATAAGAAAACAAAACAAGATTTGCAACCACTGCAAAGCAAGTGACAGAATTGAGCCTCTAGAGGCTTAAGAATTGTTTGTGAGAAGGTGTCAAGGCTTTGATAGGAAAAACTGCTAATTAATGCCATGCAAGTTTAGAATTCAGCAAAGCTGGTTTTCCCAGCAGAACAAGTGACAAATTTAATTGTTCTTGTTTTGTATGGTCAGAACAGGAGCAATTTCAAGACATCGAAAAGACATGTAGAAAAAATATTGGTAAGTCACACAAGCTCCAAGTTGAATTGCAACATAAAGTTTGATCTAAGGCATAGTTAATCTGCATGGATAATCTTTCTCTATCCATTATTTTGAAAGAAATGCTGATGTGTTGTCTTTCATATGGCTGGCCTTGCTCCTAAGAGAACTACAGTAGTCTGTGACTTTGGGATTCTCTTCTAAGATGGGCAAAATAAGACTATGACCAAAAGAACCTTTATTGAACTCCATCTGGTGCAGCAAATGGAAGTGCAAGAGAGCAAAACTAACATAGCAAAACTAACATAGTTCTGGGCTGCATCAGAACACTCATAATATCAATGGCAGATGAAGACATTATTCTTTTTAATTAGCACTGGTGAGACATCACTTGGAATACTGAGTAGTATTCTAGACCGGGGTGAAATCCAGCAGATTCTGACAGGTTCTGCAGAACCGGTAGCAGAAATTTTGAGCAGTTCGGAGAATTGGTAGTGGAAATTTTGAGTAATTTGGAGAACTGGCAAGTGCCACCTCTAGCTGGCCCCAGAGTGGGGTGGGAATGGTGATTTTGCAATGTCCTTCCCCTGGAGTGGGGTGGGAATGGAGATTTTGCAGTATCCTTCTCCTGCCACGCCCACCAAGCCACACCACACCCACCAAGCCACACCATACCCACCAAGCCACAGAACCAGTAGTAAAAAAAATTGGATTTCATCACTGTTCTAGACCCCATATTTTCAGAAGGATATTAGTTCAGAGATAGGCAGCTAAAATGCCACAGAGATTGAGGGCCTGCCCTGTGCAAACTAAATGGATATTCAGTCTTGATAGTTGCATACTGTAGTTGCATGAAGGTTGCATACAGCTAAACAAAAGGAAGTTACAAAGAAAATGGCTAAGAACTATATTCTATGGCCACATAAACTAGGACCAGAAATAGTAAATATGGGTTGCAGCTAATTAGATTTCATTTAATAAAAAAAAATCTCTGATGGTAGAAATCACAAATATGAGTTGCTGCTAATTAGATTTTATTTAATCAGAAGGGAAAACTCTCTGATGATAAGCTTATCCATGGAGGTTGTAGGCAGGGGTGGGTTCTAACCGGCTTTACTACTGGTTCTCTTTGTGTGCTCACTTCGCACGTGATCGCCGTGTGCATGCTCGGTTCGCTCGCAGGCACACCAAACGAGCGCTTCGCGCAAGCGCGTTGTGAATCTGCCCAGCTGAGGTGCGGCAATCCGCTCTGCCGCACCTCTCAGCTGGGTGAAAAAAGAAGAAATATAAGGTCAGAATAACACAGAGGCGGGCGGGAGGGCCTAGCTCCCGAAGACAGAGAACCGGTTCGGTGATGTCATATCGTCACCACTACCGCTCTCGCGAACCGGGCCGAACCAGAAGGAACCCACCACTGGTTGTAGGTCTTCCATCTATGGACATTTTTAACATGAGGCTGGACAGTCATGTCTCATTCAGCAGAGGTTGGACTAGATGATCGTTGGTATCCTATCCAACTCTACAGTTCTACATTTCTATGGGGGGGAGGGCTGTCTGGGTGCACTAACTCAAACCATTAACATCAGTAGAATTTCTACAATGGGCATTTTCTACATGGGGCATGTGTTGAAGATCACCCAAAAATTGTGGTTGATTCAAGGATCCACTTGCTACCTGACATTGGTAACTATAAACATATTACACCTACTCTGTGGGACTTGCATTGGTTGTCAATAAGTTTCTTGTATAATGTGAAGGGCTATATTTGACATAGAAAACCACATACTGTATGGCTTGGTACTGTTGTGGCCCCGCCCTCCGAGCCTATCTCATCGGAGGAAGAAGGCTCCGAACATGAAGAAGAGGAGTCGGCCAGGCCTCCCTCTCCAGGCCCCTCCCCTCTGGCACTGCCTCAAGTGCCGGCCGAGGAAGAGGAGATTAGTCAGGAGCCAGGTGTCTCCGATGAGAGCGAGGGAGGTGATCTGTCGTTCCTGGATCCACGCCAACGAAGGCGTGATAAACGGTTGCAGCAGTTAAGGACGCGTGCCAGGGATTATAACTGAGTCACTGGACCACACCCCAGAGACTATATAAGAGAATGTGGTGGCCATTTAAGACTCTGTGACGGACAAAAACTAACTCTGGCTAGTCACTTGAACAACGCTTAAAGCTGCTGAAGGTTTCTTGTTGGACTATTTATAAAATGTGTGTATTTCTGTTTATCTGTTGAAGGGATATTCCATTTATTGAAGTAAAAGCACTTGGCAGTCGGTGCTTGTATTGCTGCCAAGTTTCTGATAACAAACTGTGCGTGCCAAGTGCTTCCTTTAACCCTCGTCTGGCTGTGTGTGTGTGTGTGGAGACGGGGACAGAACAGGTACCTAGATATTTATAAGACTACCTATCCAGCTATTTCTACCTCTTTGAGGTAACCGCTTGTGATAACTTGCTTTAGTGAGATGAAGTTAGTGAGGGTTGCCCCCGGTTCGGACTGGTTTGCAAGAACCGATAGTAAAACTGGCAGGAGGCTCCACCCACTGACCCGGACATCATCATAGGTGATCTGCGCATGTGAAGAAGAGCGGGCGTGGGCGCGATGTGAACCAGTAGTAAAGGTAAGTAGAACCCACCCCTGGATGAGGTACAGTAAAAGCTGGAAATCTCTGCTTTTCTATCAAGGTGCCTCAGTCTTGAAACAATTTCCTTCCAGAAATTAGATTTGCATCATTGCTGATGGCCTTCCCTTCCTGGAACTTTTAAAGACCAAACTTTTCTTAATGGCCTTTGGGAAATGATTATGGTGATCACTACTTAAGATCTACTTACCATTACTTGGCATTATAATTGATCTTATAATTGACTAGAATGTTTTCAATGTTTTATTACATTCTGGATATTTTTATTGTATTTAGCTATGTTGTAGTCTTAAAAATTCAGTGACATACTTTATTTAATAAATAAAGTGTACATACATGTAGTTGATGAGTGGCTATTTCAAAGCCCAGAGTCGCTTTGAAACAAGATAAATTTAATAGTAAAATAAAATGACATGTCTTTTTTATTCATAGTAAATGGAGACCTTTTTTGGACTGCATCCTTCTTCACAAAATCTTCCCAGGCTCTCACTTTTTTTTCTTTCTCTTTTTCTGCCCAGATTCAACTTCTTTGATAGGTATTTTAATTCAGAATATTGATTTCAGTCCTAAAGCTGAAATGGGGATACAATCCTGGACAATAGTCCAGGACAAACAAAGAGATGTGAGCCAATTCTTGTTCCTAAGCACTTGCTTTTTCAAAATTCACTCTATTTGTGAAGGTCAGGGAGAATGAATTAAGGGAAGAAGAGTAAGGAGAAGCACAATTTCCATCTTAGTGTGTGTGCATGTATGAATAAAAGTGAATTGTTTCATTCTTTCTTTTGTCTAAAATCCTTTCACTAAGAGCAGTATGGAGCTCCCTTTCCTCCTCCAGTGTCTTGCAATAAATAATCACATGACTATGTAATCCACAGTTGGCACAGAGTTCTGCACAAATCAGAAATGTAATTTTATTGCCTATGCACTGTCCAAACAAAATCCCAAATGGCTCAAGGATTTTGCTCAGACTATGAGAGGAAACTTCCAAAATATACTCATCTTTTTTGGAACTGAGAATACATGACGTCTTCTCTCTCTCTCTCTCTCTCTCTCTCTCTCTCTCTCTCTCTCTCTCTCTCTCTCTCTCCCCTCCCTCCCTCCCTCCCTCCCTTTCTCCTCTCTCCCTCCCTCCCTCCCTCTCCCTCTCCCTCTCCCTCTCCCTCTCCCTCTCTCTCTCTCTCTCTCTCTCTCTCTCTCTCTCTCTCTCTTAATATCCCTTCCTTATGATCGTTACTGGAAAGCAAATAAAGGAAACATGAAAAATATGCTGGGTTTTTTTTAAGTAAAAGAAAGAAAAGAATTCCATCAGCCACTTCAGAAAGTTCAAGAAGCTTCTCCTTCCCGTTCTTCACACACAAAGATTTTCTGAGATTCTTTTATTACCTGCAAAAGAAGAAGAAATCCACAAATCTGCATTATGTGACTCTAATTAATTTATGTGGAACAGCTTGACTCAATAGGAGCACCTGTTTTTCAGAAGCTATCTTTAAAAAAAGCATAGATTGTGAGTGATTCAGAATTTATTTCCATGTTGCACTGAGTGGGAAAGAGCTAAATAAACTTGTATATCTGTCATCATCAATCAACAGCTGTAAGAAACTTTTTTTATGGTTAATCTGTAAAAATCACAGCATCTCTTGTGGAAGAGCATCTCTTTGGAAGAAAGATTATGAAAGGCCATATAAATTGGAGGCTATGATAAATAAGTTTAGGGTTAGAACACCTTCACATTTTGCATCTGATGGCTATTGTGTTTTGAGGAACTGAGGGCCTTTCCATGTCTACTTTTCCCCAATAGAACAAGAAGTTGAAAATGAAGCCAACTTAAGGAATCTCTGAATTTCAATCCCTTCCTCCACCTTGGTCAGTGGTCTGGTATTCTGTCCATAGTGTAGCTAACATAGAGCTTGATTGGTGGATTATTTTGCTATATTTCCTCTCCCACCCATGCCAGGAAAATGTAAAAAAATACTTTTGTTTCTGTAGGTAAGTCCATTGAGCACTGGTTCAATTTGGGAGAGAGATGGATAACAATTTTACAGTTCTTCCTCTCAATTGAGCTACAAAAACTCTGTTCAATTTCACTCCATTAAAGAGAAAGAGTATTTCACTATTCCACTGCTCTATCTGTTTAAAAAAAAAATCAACCTTTCATAGTAGACCACTAGTAGCCTGGTTTAAAATTCATCAAAGGTAATACATATTATTACAGCAGCGGGAATTGTACTCGCACAAGCCCGGAAAATGTCCACTACACCGACAAATTGTGTAATAATCTGGAAAAATTTTGAGTGTGCAGAAATGGACAAACTTACTATAGAATTAAATAACAAGGAAGACTCGGAATATTACTCAAACTGGGAAAACTGGTATCAATGGATAGAAAATAAAAATAGGAAATATATAGATCAAAATAAGACATAAATTGTGTTTGCATATATTCTATCAAGAAGGAATAACGGTTTTTTGAAAATAAAAAAAATTAAAAAAAAATAAAATTCATCAAAGGCAGAGAGCAGGAACCTGGGATACCAGCCAGTGGGAAAGAGAGATGAAGCAAAACACTGCAAGTGGAACAGACTGCTCCACTTCACCAACAGAGAGGCAAAACACTAATTTTTATAGGGAACCAGAAAAGAGATCACTTTCTCAGCAGTCTTGAGGAGAATACCATCTTTTCCTTCCTTCCCAAAATTGTAGATGACCTGTCCCTGAATAGAGGCAAGTAGGAAGTGTGAATAAGCTCTAAGTCAATATATTTCTAGTTCTATATTTTATTAGAAAGCAAAATCAAGCTGGGACTTCGCTCATGGGCACCCTATTTCCCCATTAACAAGAGGAACTCTTGCCTCATCCCATAATCTGTCTCTTCAAATCAAGCTAGCTGTGACCTTCCCATATCTAATATTTATGTTTCCTAGAGCTTATCTCTTCCTGCATATATTGTTTAAATTTATATTTCCCATTCCTGAATCTAGCAGCCATGACAACCTGCAACCATGGTTCAATTATTGCGGAAAGCAGCTGGTAGCCGAACAATTAATATACTGCTGGTTTATTTTTACAAGTTACAAGAGTGCATAAGTCCTGTTATGACTGATCTTGCACATTTTTTTTTTTTATAATGAGATGGCTTATTATTGTTGAAGCGACTTTCATGCTATGGCAAGAGTACAAGTAGACAAATGAGCACTTTTATGATCATGTTATTTATACAAATAGCAATTAACATGTTTTGCTATGGGCTTCAGAAAATGTTCTGAATTACTGTGATTTTTATGACAACAAGGGGTCCTGAGAAAGTACTGTCCTTTCAGGTTAGAATCCAGAAGAAAAAAACAGGTTAATCTGTGACGCAAAGATACCTGCTGTCTCTAAGGAAATTGTTCTGCAGAAATTTATTTCCATTATCCCCTTCCTTTTTAGAATATTTTATCTCTTGCATCAGTCCAAATTCTGAAGTGCAATGACAGCAAAGGGAGGAGAGAGTCATAAAAAGCAAAGTAACCATACTGATTGCAAGGCACAAATGAAATTTATATTAGAACATATTATATTGGAAATTTAGTAGCAAAATGAAGGATCACAACAGCTACAGGAAGAAGTGTTTTAGTTAGCAAGAAGACAAAGCAAAAGAGAGGGGCTGATATTTAAACCACAAAATGTGTGTTTCATTTGTCTTAATTTTTAAATATATGTGTTAGATATAATGTTCAATTAAAAACAGAACACAGCTGAAAAATGTAAGGGAGTTTATCTTCTTCCTACCTGAAGTTGTCTTTCAGTGTGAAGTGTTGTACCTATCAGTTTTAATATTAAAACGATATCATACACAGAGTGTACACTAGATGGTATTTACATTCATCAAAACATTTTTTGATTTGTGTTAAATAATGAGTTTTTTATTGTTAGTTGCGAAGTCATGTCCAACCCATTGCAACTCCATGGACAACGTTCCTCCAGGCCTTTCTGCTCTCTACCATCCCCAGAGTCGATTTAAGCTCACGCCTACTGTTTCAGTGACTCCATCCAGCCACTTCATTCTCTGTCGTCCCATTCTTCTTTTGCCCTCAATCATTCCCAGCATTAGGCTCTTCTCCAGGGAGTCTTTCTTCTCATTAGGTGGCCAATGTATTTGAGTTTCACCTTCAGGATCTGGCCTTCTAAAGAGCAGTCAGGGTTGATCTCCTCTAGGAGATCACCTTGCAGTCCAAGGCACTCGCAGGAGTCTTTTCCAGAACCATAGTTCAAAGACCTCAATTCTTTGGTGCTCAGCCTTCCTTATGGTCCAACTTTCACAGCCACACATTGCAACTGGGAAAACCACAGCCTTGAATATTCGGACTTTTGTTGGCAGGGTGATGTCTCTGCTTTTTAGTATGCTGCCTAGATTTACCATAGCTTTCTTCCCCAGGAGCAAGCGTCTTTTAATTTCTTGGCTGCAGTCCCCATCTGCAGTGATCTTGGAGTCCAGGAAAATAAAATCTGCCACTACCTCCATTTCTTCACCATCTATTTGCCAGGAATTGAGAGGGCCAGATGCCATGATATTAGTTTTCTTAATGTTGAGTTTCAAGCCAACTTTTACATTCTCCTTCTTCACCCGCATCAAGAGGCGCTTTAGTTCCTCTTCATTTTCTGCCATTAGAGTGATATCATCTGCATATCTGACATTGTTGATATTTCAGCGGGGAGCTTTTTATTAGCCTCCAGCAATCCATCATAGTACATTTCTATTTGTAAGGCAAATAAAGAAACAGATTTTCCTGATGGCTTCCTACGCATTAAAGCTTTGACAAACTAGACTATAATTTGTTAATCTGGCAGCTAATGAAGACTGAAGCAACAAGCATAGTGTGGGGTAACTATTTTGCTAGGAACTGTGTTCTCTTGCATTAAAATTCTGGGAATCATATGATGGATGATACTGAAGAAACAAGCTATCAGTAAGGATGTGCACTTTCTTTTTGACACAATCTTCTCTCTGTATAGGAAACTGATCTTTCAAAAAGTACTGCACATTTAGATGGGCTGATAATATTCTTTTTAGCCTTCTTTGAGAGGACAGAATAAAAGGAAAGAACATGAATCCCAGCACAGGAAAAGAGTTTAGTTGCATTTATCCCATTGAATTCAGCATCTTTGATGATTAGCTTCCTCTGAAATGGATGAGAAACATTAGAGATGGCTGAGATTCAGGCTGAAAACTTTCAAATCGGATCTGAATGATATTCAGATCAAAGATATTTGACAAAATCCTCAGTTTTCAGACTAGCAATTTAAATGTGAAATTTTGCTTTCAAGTGGTAGATTGAAGCTTTGACCATAAAATCTGTATCAGAAAGTGAATTTCAAGGGATCAAGTTCTTAGTAGGCATTAAAGCAGAAACCTCACCCTGCCAACAAAAGTGTGTATAATCAAGGCTATGATTTTCCCAGTTGCAATGGATGGCTGTGAAAGTTGGACTATAAGGAAGGCTGAGCGCCAAAGAATTGAGGCCTTTGAACTATGGTGCTGGACTCCCGAGAGTCCCTTGGACTACAAGGTGATCAAACCAGTCAGTCCAAGAGGAGATCAACCCTGACTGCTCTTTAGAAGGCCAGATCCTGAAGATGAAACTCAAATATCTTGGCCACCTAATGAGAAGGAAGGACTCCCTGGAGAAGAGCCTAATGCTGGGAAAGATTGAGGGCAAAAGAAGAATGGGATGACAGAGAATGAGGTGGCTGGATGGAGTCACTGAAGCAGTCGTCGTGAACTTAAATGGACTCCGGGGGATGGTAGAGGACAGGAAGGCCTGGAGGAATGTTGTCCATGGGGTCGCGATGGGTCGGACACAACTTCTCAACCAACAACAACAACAAACTGAACCTTTGGGAGCAAAGCACACTTTCCAGTGAATTAAACCAGTGTTTCTCAACTTCAGCAACTTTAAAATGCGTAGACTTCAACTTCCAGATTTCTCCATGCTGGCTGGGGAATTCTGGGAATTGGAGTCCACATATCTTAAAATTGCTGAGGTAATAGCTTGGTAAAAAAAAATTTTTGTCATGGGTACCATCTTATTTGATTTGTTTCTAAGTGTTATATGTCTGCATTTGGGGATTATTAAAAAACTATAATTAATGAAACTACAGCACTGTTGGGAGTAGACATGTGAGATGAATGGAAAGAGAGACAAATTATTTTTATTGAGTTCCCTCTTCACTCAAATGTCCTTCCACTAGGTAATGAACTGACATAAGTTTTGTTTACTTTTCATATCTTTTCAATATTGAAAGTTTGCTTAAAATATTTTTGCCATATTTTACAGTCTCCCAGTGTCCTTTTTTCTATGAGATTTTTTATTTACTGTTTCTAATGATGATTGGATCATTTTATTTCAGGCTGACCCCAGGAACACAGTCATAGGCTTTAGTGAATCAATAAATAAACAAATTGTATTCGCTGTTAAAGGCCAAATGTTATTAAATTTTCATTGCACACCATCTGTTTGTTATGATCAGGCTTAAAAATCACTGCTACCAGCCAGCTATTAAATTCAAGCAGTTATTATATTACAGCTAATGGTTTACAGCTGCTTGGATCGAAAGAAGAAAATTTACGTTGGAGGGATTGTGAGCAAGTTCATCATACCTTCTTGAAAAGTTGCACCATTTCTGGATAGTACAGTCCTGGAAAATTATGCATTTGACTTAAGTTTTGCTTAAATTAATTGGTTGCATCCTCTCATTGCCTCCATTATTTAATGATTACAAATGCAGTGAGCTTGTTCCATCTCCGTGCCCTGCTCCTTTTTACTTTAAATCCAAATAAATGCATATCCCAATTTATTCTGTTTGCTGGTAAGATCTTATTTGATTCATTGAGTTGATTTGTCACTATACAAGTTTATTAAATGGGATGACCTCCTCAATTACCAAACACTTTCATATATTAGGTACTTAGGTGTTTTTTCTAAGTCAAATATAAGCTCTGAATTTTACATATCAGTTATATATTATGGGAACTGAATATTGAAAGAATATTTGGGGTTCTGCTGCAAAACACTATGCTATGGTATGTTTCAGATGTAGTAGCTCCTACTTCTGCTTTGTGTGTGTGCCTGTGTGCAATTGTGCATACAACATGAATGAATGTATAGCTTCTTAGTTTGTGATACCATGGAAGTCATAAGAAATATTTCCTTGCAGGCTCTAGAGTTTAGACCCGTGATGGCAAATCTATGGCACACGTGCCAACTGTGGAGCCATATCTGTGGGCATACAAGTGTTGCCCTAGCTCAGCTCCAGCATGCATGTGCACTCTGGCCAGCTGATTTTTGGGACTTCTGGACCCACTGGAAGTCGGGAAATGGTTCGTTTCCGGCCTCCGGAGGGCCTTCGGGGGATGGAGAGGCCGTTTTCACCCTCTCCAGGTTCCAAGAAAGCCTCTGGAGCCTGCGGAGGGTGAAAAACGGGCCTACTGGGCCCACTGGTAACCTTTTTGCCATTGCGTGCCAAAAGCGGGGTGAGTGCGGGGGACCATTGAATTATTGGTGTGAGCACAAGCGTGTGCGACCCCCTGCACTCCCCCCACTTTTGGCACGTGACGGCAAAAAGGTTAGCCATCACTGGTCTAGACTTTAACAGCTCTGCTCACTCAATAAGCATCAAATCCATGTTGATGCAAAATCTGAAAACAAGTATTTCTGGGTTTTAATACTGCACAGAATCTTCAAATCAGATAACAAAGCAGATTCTATAGTAATAAGTACTGTAATTCATTTAAACAGATTCTACCATTATATGGTGGGTCAAAACTCCCAAATTAATATTTCCCCTATACTTGTGATGCAGAATTGTTATTTTCTGAGAGGCTGTACTGATTTCTGAGTGAAATTCAAAGTGCTGGTTGTTTCAAATAGTCCTTGACTTATGACCACAATTGAGCCCCAAATTTCTGTTGCTAATTGAAACATTTGTTAAGTGAATTTTGCCCGATTTTATGACCTTTCTTGCCACAGATATTAAGTGAATCACTGCAGTTGTTAAATTAGTAACTTGGTTGTTAGGTGTATCTGGCGTTCCCATTGACTTTGCTTCTAAGAAGGTTCCAAAAAATGATCACATGACCTTGGGACACTGCCACCATCATGAATATGAATATGAGCCTGGTGCCAATCACTTGACTATGGGAATGCTGCAATGGTCATAAGCACTGGTGGGATTCAAATAATTTAACAACCAGTTCTCTGCCCTAATGATTTCTTCCAACAACCAGTTCACCAAGCAGCTCAGAAAGTTAATAACTGGTTCTCCCAAAATGCGAACTGGCTGAATCCCACCACTGGTCATAAGTATGAAAAATGAACATAAGTCACTTTTCAATGTCGTTAACTGTGAACAGTCACTAAATGAACTGATGTAAGTTGAAGACTGTACTTATAAATCCCTACATGACTCAAGCTCAGTGTCTACAAGACTGCTCACTCATCCTCCCACACAGCCATCCAGTGTTTGAACTACACTATTCAGAAAATATATATATGTATTTGACAACAACAGGATTTGCCCCATGTAAGATTTATTTGTTTTAGTTTGTTTCCTTTGTTTTTCACTATTCCACCAAGAAACTAAATTGCACTATGAAGCGAAACAGAAATGACTTGCCGTAAGCTGCACAGCATTGAACAACCTAGCTCTTTTTGCCCTGAGCTGTAAGAATAAAAATCTGAAATGCTTGTTTGTAACAAAGAATATTTGTTAGGTATTTTATGGTACCATTCATTCTGTGAGGCACACATTAGTTTTGTTGCTATTGCTTCTGGGGCTTCACAGCTTTCAAGTTAAAAACGATTTATAAATTAAATAGATAAAACAATAGAAGATAGAAAGAGGGAGAAAGGGGTTGATTCTTTGAACAATAATTAGGATATACAGTAGATCAATTTTAAAACTGTGATCTGTGAAACCTGTGAATAATCCTGACATTTGAACATGGATCAAGTCATTTGGAGAATTATGCTTGCAACTAAGAATTTCTTTCAAATATCACAGAGCATGGCATGAAGACAGTTCTTCATCCAGGCCTTTGGCCCTTTGCTTCATTCCTGTCTGGTTTGTCCTTCTTACCATCTCCCCCCCCCCCGCATTTGTTATTAATTGTATTTATCTTGTTTCTTTTGTTGGGGGCTGCCCAGAGTCCTTGAAAGTTAGGTTGCATACAAATTTGAGAGATAAATAAGTACATATTTTTTTCCAAAGTTGATCAGCTCTAGATGTAGACAATACTATCTAGGGAAAATGCTTCTTTAAATTACATTCTGAAAGAAAAGTTAGGATACACATATAGGCTTTGCAAGAGAAGGAGGCATACTGTAAAAAAAAATAGGCCTCATAATTCAAGCTTATGGTCATGATGTTGCACACATGGACATATGAAACCAAACTTGTATAGATGTTGCAATATTCAAATTGTCATTCTGATAAAACTGTTAGACACGATAGGTGCCTCTGAATCAGGGGTGGGTTCTACTTACCTTTACTACCGGTTCGCAAAGGGGCCGCGCGCACGCTCTTCTGCCTCTTCTTGATGACATCAGGGTCAGTGGGCGGAGTCTCCCGCTGGTTTTACTACCGGTTCTATAGAACTCAAAAGAAAATAGAAACGTGGAAAGGCAAAAGAAGCTTCTTATCTGGTGGTTTTGATCCAACCTTCCTTTTGAATGAATTATACTCGGCTATGCCATACTGGCTGATTCAGATGATTACTATAAGTCCCCGTAGTCACAGGGAACTAGAAAAGTGTGTTCTATCCCAAATCCTCATGATGGAAGGTAGAAAAGTTTTGGAAACCAACAATTGATTGTAAAAGATCAATTGTTCTGATCTCTGCTGTCTCATTCAGAAACAAAAATACATACAGTACTTTCAAGCTGGTGCTAACAGATTCAACATCGCACAGTTCTGATAATAGTTCCCATTATATCCTCAGTGATTAAGGAATAGACATTAATATTAGGCTATAGATTTTCATCTATATGATAATTTATTTAATATATTTCCATCTCGTCGAGCTCTTCTAGCAACTATTGGAAAAATTTATGCATGACTTTATGGGAAAGTTCGAACTTTTTTTACATTTCCAAAACTTAGCAAATAGCAAGTAACCCATTTGAGTAACAATGAAGTTTTATTGTACAGAGAGAGACATATACATAAATGCCCAGCAATATCTGTTCTAGCAGATACTAAATATACATCACCAAATTCTCCAGAGTCCTAGCTTTGACTTTCAACTATTGATGAAGAAGGCAAGGCATTCTCTTCTGGACTGGTTTGAGATTAAATCAGAAGACAAGATCTCAAGTTTTTCTTTACATAAGAGTTTTACTTTTCTTTCTGAAAATGAAGCATATAATTTCAGAATCAATTTTTTTAAAAGCTGCCAGGCTACAAAATTGAAAATTGGGTTTAAAAATTATGCTTTTGCTCTTGAGTTTTAATAGGCTAGAAATACCAACACTTAAGCAGGATAAATCTCTGTTGACATGCCCCTGGTTTCTTTTATGTTTCATCTCCTAGTCTAGATAACTCTTAATGGTTGACTTGAAACAGCTTTCCTCAAGCTGATACTTTCAAAAACTGTGGTCTAAATTCTTATTTTGTTCTATATATCTGGAAGATAGAAAAGCAGCAAAGTTTGCCCTGATTAGTCTAATACTGTAATGCTATGCATGTTTACTCAGAAGTAAATCCCACCATATTCCATTCAAGTAAATCAACTGAAATATAATTGGTGAAGATACAGTTTGTTTCAACATGTCAGCCTTTTGTTGCAATAATCTTGTAGCAGGTTTTTGAAATGTATATCTAACAAGTTCAGTAGACATTACATGGAAGTCTTCCTTAAAATGTTTGCATTTCTGGTATAGGTTTTAACACACCCAGGCCTTTATAATTCCAATAAAAAATACATTCACTTTTTCACTCATAAAAACAGTGAATTTCTCCAAATAATCATTTTAATGGTTGGGAACTTATATAGATCTATTTCTG
The DNA here is from genome assembly GCF_029215685.1 of Pituophis catenifer annectens. Classification (NCBI taxonomy): domain Eukaryota; kingdom Metazoa; phylum Chordata; class Lepidosauria; order Squamata; family Colubridae; genus Pituophis; species Pituophis catenifer. The sequence goes on from NW_027256881.1 coordinate 43,683,271, forward strand.
GCTCTAGCCAGAAATAGATCTATATAAGTCTCTCACTAGGCGGCATAGGACCTGCTGGCTGCCAGAAGAAAAAAGCCCAGAATCGAGTGGATGTGACTCCACTGAGCTAGGGCTGCAGAAAAATCTTGGTTACGTAGGAAAAACCTGGCTAAAAGAAATGTATGTATGTATGTATGTATGTATGTATGTATGTATGTATGTATGTATGTTTGTTTGTTTTAACCCAGAAGGTGGGGAGCTATAGAAAGAATAATAGACATTGGCATAATGGCAAAAATTTGGTTTTATTCAAATTTTAAAATAATATATTAACACAAGTGATCTAGAAATGTGTTGTGAAATTAATTGCAGCCAAAAGTGCAATTTATAGGAAGATGTATTGTGGCAAAAAAGGTATTATGAATCTGCAACAAAATGTTTTGTTGGCATTCAGCACTTACATCTTAGAGAGCATAATGGGATCTGCTTATTCAGAAAAATTGGTGCACTCCAAGACAGGCAATTCATTAAAAGTCATTTTGTTCTTGTTAATGATTAATATTGGTCCTTGTCTGCAATATTGCAGAGTTATAAATTTTTCAACCTTGTTATAACTGAAGGATTATTTTTCTTGTTACAGCTGAAACATTTTTTTTAAATGGCATGGATTACCATTATTGTGGATTTTAAAAAAAGAAAGAAACCAACAATATACTTATATTTCAGGTGCTTTTAACTTCTTTCACAATGGGCCTGCTATCTCCAGAGGGCCACTGATTCAAATTAATATATCACACAATCGGTAGTCTACATACACTTGATGACATTAATATATTACCTTTGAAAGTAAGAGATTATCTGCAAAATAACCTTGGTAACAGCCATAGTGGAATTTTCTCCATTTGTTAAAAAACAAGATGGACTATAACTCCCAGATTTTATAAGGAAATGAGTGCAGAGGTGTCTAATGTTTAAAGGAGACCACTACTCTCTCTGCTCATTTCTACCATTGCTTTTAGTTGCAATGGAAGGGAAAATTGTAGGACTAGCCTTTGCTAATATTTGTAATGCCCCCAGATTGCTTATATTTGAAATTTTCAGATAGAAAACTCATTTCAAATCTTATCATGTCTACACTCACTAAATGAACCTAGACACAATGATATTTCTCTTGGCATCATTTAGACCAGTATTTCTCAATCTTGAAAGGCTGAAGATGAGTGGACTTCAACTCCCAGAATCCCCCAGTCAGCACTGCTGGCTGGGGGATTCTGGGAGTTGAAGTCCACCCATCTTCAAGCTACCAAGTTTGAGAAACGCTGCTTTAGACCTTCCCATTCTTCAATAGAAGTCAAGGTGCTTTCCTAGGGTACTCCCAGGTAAACATGGACATTGGAGTGGAGACAAAAGTCATCATATACATCATGACATCATCACACAGGTTACATGAAATGTGTAATTTGCATGATTTAAATAATAAATTTAAATAATGACAGAATTTTCCATGTAACATTGAACCATGTTCCAGACTCCCATGCAGGTAGTCCACTACATAAATATTATAGCCCAGATATAGGAGGCTTTATGGAGGTGGGGGGAGTCTAATCAACTTTTATTCCAAATATGATGGTGGTATTATTCTTTTACAGTACTGAACGAACTTCAACATTTCAGTAATCCTTCACCAAGGTTGCAAACTAAGAGAGAATTTTGATCCTCATGCTATAGGGTGTGATGGGGAATCTTATTTGATTATGTGTTCTGAATTAATTTATGGAAGATGCAAGTTCTGAACTTGGAATTTCTAGATTTGTAATCTACTGGCTGGTTCTGTGCATTTCCCATTGAATTCAATGAAATTTATCATACAGGCTACTTTAACCTTAATTCCATTCTTGCATATAAGGCAAAATAAATAAACCTGTTTGAGAGATCAGTCACAGAACAAGTGAAAGATTTTTTCCAATTTGCCAAAGGAAGTATATAAATGCCAAACCATCACCACCGTTACAAAGTTGGTCACACAGAGTATCATGATTCGCTTCAGTGCATTTGTTTTATTTTGATAAGGGAATAGGGATATAAAATCCCATTTAGCACATGTCATCTGGAAAAGACAGCAAAAACATTACTGCTAAGGTGTAAGCCTTACATCATAATGAAATGAGCTTTTCCCATTCAGGGACTTTCCGTATGGCATAACTTATTAAAAATGCCAAACTTCTGCCCTTTGCTAATAAGCTTTGGAAAAGGTGAGGAAGAGGGAGAGTTCTAGATGAATACTTATGAGCCAGGAATAGAAGCAAGTCCCAATCAAGATACAAGTTAATATTATTAATCAACAAAACAAAACAGAAACAAGGTGAGCAACCTGTGACTTTCCTGATATTTCTGAATTACAACTGATTGTCCTTCATGAAAAGGATTTTTTTTCCAAAGTTTATGTATCAAAATTGGATTACCACTAAATCTCAATGCAGAGCTGGATTATGAGAAGTTTAAGGCAACTCAATCATTCTTCCACAACTGCAACTTTGCCCTCCAACAAAGAGAAATGTTTGGGGACCTCCGCATGAATATTTGGGACCAAAATTTATGTTTTTATTGCCTGCAGTCTGAAGAAGTCATCTCATGGTGTATCCATGACCAGAATCTAAAGTTGCCTCATATTGACTATAGTCCAGAATATCTCCTATCAGAAAAATGAGTTGAAGGACAGTTATAGAAACCAAAGCAGTGTAAATAAATAAATAAAACCTGCCTGCCTGCCTGCCTGCCTGCCATGGTGAACTATAAACTCTCACCACTGCGTTAGAGGGATTTGGCTCCACTCAAGATAGATGACATTGTTCTTGGTGTTTAGCTGCAGTCTAAATGAAAGATGGATCTGGGGGATTACAGAAAGGAGCTCTGTAGGCTACATGTGGAAAAAATCTTAGGTGGAGCGGAGTGGAGGCAGGGTCTGCTTTGCTTTAGGTCGAGAGTCCGTTGAGATGTATGTCTTTCTCCAACCTAGGCAATTACAATTTATTTTTCAAAGCCACTTCCCATCAACTATCCAGGGGGAACCTTGTTTATCTGAGCTACTGGAGAGGACCACTAAATTATGCATCTGTTTCTATAAATAATGATAGACAGAGAGTTAAAGTTCCATTAAAGAAATAACTCTCAGCCCTAGCAGTTGCTATCCATAAAAAACACAGTGAAGCATTGCTCCTGTTCAGGATATAACAGAAAAATAACTTTTAGAGATCTTTACTGATGATGTTTGGATGTATAATTCAGACCATATATGCTGATTTTCAGACAGCTTTGCTCCTTTTTCCCCCCCTCTCCACTTCAGTAATAGATTAGATTCTCTGCATTGATGAAACTGCTATGTCTCAAGGACAGCACCTTAAAATAAAGATTAGGCAATGCAATTTGGCAATTGTGCTTCAACAGACATAGCTCCAAAGTTAGGATGGGCTAGTGCAATATATGCAGACCTTTAAAAGGCAGCACTTCTTTGAATACACAAAATGTATTATCACTATGAGATGAGTCTTGGCAGAAGAAAGTTCATCAGTAACCAGTAGATTTTCTGAATCTGCCTGAAAAAAAGGCATTTTCTGTTTCTTCAGCAATGAAAAGAGGCTGCAATTATTAGCGCACTGAAGAGACATTTAGGTAAATCATTCAATATCCTTGTTTGCTTGATCGCAAAGTTGTTTTTGCATTTAGGACAAGACTCCAATCTGAGTTTTCTTCCTTAGTAAAATAAGCCCCAGACTTGCCCGGAAAACAACAGGCTTCTGCCCAGCTTCCAAAATTGTTTCATTATGGAGGAGTGGGGGGGGGAGGGGTTGGATGGCGGAGCTTTTTAAAATAACCACAAAAGAGGAAGTTTCACTGTTGTGTCTTCATCTGTGAATGACTGCTCAAATTCTCTTGAGTCTCTTTGTGAGTCATAAGGGACTTTGCCTTCCTCAGAATTAAAGTGCACGGCATTCTACAAGCTCTTTTCAGCTGTGATCGCGTAAACTGCTTACGACGTTTTCTGTAGGGAAAAAGAAAATAGACAAAAGGAGGGATAAGTCATTTATTTAAGAATAATTGCATTGTCCTTATGTCTGTAAGAGGAATGTTAATAATTGATGGAAGGGTCAGAGAAAACATTATAAAGGAAATAACTTTTTGAGGAATCATTTTGGAAGAAAAAAGTTGAAATCCTTGTATAAATAATGTGACATGTTTTAAATATCTCAATTTTTACAAAACAGTAAATATGATACAGTCTCAAATCAATGCCTAACCCACACCTTTTTGGATATAAAATACATTTTAAAAAACTAAAATTGGTGATCTAATTGTTTAATTGCATATTAATATCTCAAAATTTGAGAAAATATCCATTACTTTTGCCCAATTTCAAATAGACCACCACATAAAATTACAGTTGAACTCATTTGTTTAAAATTTGACATAATTTTTAGAAGACTCCCCTATGAATGAATTCATCATCAATCTATACCATTGATAGTTTTAGCCATAGTTTGTTAAACAATTTAACACTGGCAATTTTCACACTTCAGGCAAAACCAAAATGTACTTTTGTTCAGAAAGAAGTACAAATTCTGCCATTATATGCACATCTGGTTGGATTGGTACAATAAGTTATTGTGTCAAATTCTGGAACTAGTATGTTAAGTAAACCAAAATGCAGACAGCCATGGAGATGGTATTAACTTTAACTGGGACCGTTAATTCTTTCCAAGTTAATTATTATTTTATTTAATAAATTGATGTTACCACCAATCTCACATACATGACTCTGGGTGGCTAAAATTAAAAAAGTAAAAACACAACCAATAATTAAAAAGATAAATAATTTAAAATAGCAAAAAGAAGCTTTGTCAAACGAAGAATAAATCCCAGTCAACTGTGAGGCAGTTTACCTCACTGAGGTACCTGAGCTGTCTAGCTCAGACAGTCCTTTAAGAAAAAGGTACAGAGATATGGAAATACAGAGATGCTGAAAAAAACACATTACTTCACTACAGAACTCAATGGCAAGGGCTGGCAACAGAGAACATACTTTCCAGTCACTGTAATGTTCATCTAGCCATCGAGGAAGAAGCTAGAGATACAACCGAGACTTGCTGTTATCCTCCTGGTGCCCAGACTCCTTGAATGCCATGAAAGGTCATAATAGATATGAGCAGGAATTATGCATCTCCCAGATGGCAGCTCTTTATCCAATTAATGCAATTATACTCCACCAACCTTACCAGTAAGAAGATATGATTTGAGTTAAGTATGTTGTTCAAACAGTGCCATCATTGTGATGAGGAAATACCATGGGAGTATTCTGTGTTCAGCCTGCTGCATAAGATTGTGCATATTATAGTCAAGTCTTCCTATTTAAGCCACAAAAAATAGCGAGGTGGAACATTAATACTTTCTGTATATAACCTGATTCATGGTTTAATTGATTGAAGTTGCTAAATAAAATTTTGGTAAATAAAGCTTTTAGTGGACCACTTACACGACCCATTCAATATATTTTACTAACTACAACATGAAGATATCTGCCTCATCATTTCTAAAGTTCAAGTCCACATGATGCAGCCTCCATCCTTCTCAGCATTTACTAAACTTAGCTTTTCTAACTTTCAGTGTTTTCCTGATCTGAGTCTCACTGTACAAATTGATATTCAATCCCTCATTCACAATCTCATTGATAAAGTGATCAGGGGCAGGTGTTTGCCAGGTTCCTATTCCCTGTCAGATGCTGTAGTGAACTACATCCTAAACTCTGGCAATGCTTTGGCTGCAGGAGGGACCAGACACTTCTTTTATACAGAAATAGCTGCCTGCATAGTGCCTGAACCACACCTGCAATTCAGACATTATTCAGGCTCCTTACATACGCTGGAATATGGTCTTGTGGGAGACCAGTAGACCTTACATTTTCTCCGTAATATTATGCTCTATTATTTTCTCTTCACTTCTTTCCTAGGAGCTGCTAGGGAATTCGGAGAGGAGAGGAGAGGAGAGGAGAGGAGAGGAGAGGAGAGGAGAGGAGAGGAGAGTATACTTACAAGCTTGATACTGTCACCAGGAATTCTGTCACAAGCATGCATCATTTCATGCATTCCGAGGAAGTATTTTCAGTAATATTTGAACATAACTGAGCCAGATAAAAAATTGCCCTCCTGCAGCCAGCCTATTTTCTTGATATAGTCGTTGTTGTGCCCTTATTCAGTTTGTTCATTATGGTTAATAAGGCAGCTTGGAAGCCAGATAGGAATTGAGCCATCATAAAAGTATTATAGAAATTATTCAGAAAATGCTGCATTGCTATGGACACTAAGGTGCTTTTAGTCGACTCTAAATGGTGATTTGGTTCAATGTAAGTGTGATCTATCAAGGCTGTGAAATATGTGGGTGAGTATGCTTGCAAGCACCATGATGGTACAATTAATATTTTGCCCATTTTTGGACATGTCACACAGTTTAAATCACACTGTTGTGGTACTGTTGTGACTTTTTTGACCAAACAGTATAGACATCCCTGCACACATATGCTTTTGAGCTCTTTAAATTTGATTTTCATTAACAGAAGATGATTATCTATGGGACGGTAGGATGCCCTACTTATATTCAACATGCTGTTTGTGATTAGACAGCTTGACAAAGTATTGTTATAGTTTTGAATGAAAGAAGAATGAAAGAAGGAAGAAGGAAGATAAGGAGTCTAGCTCATTTTCTCTTTGAAATATATTTTTATCAAAAAGGCAATAATTGGGGACAGCACATGTCTCCAATCTTGGAACTTCAATTTCCTGTTTCTTTATCCTTTTTTAAAATTTACAGTGGCCATTAATTCAATACTGTTAAGAATAAAACATATTATTTGGTGCTCTTATGAGAAGCCATTTTTGAATAGGGGGGATTACATGTTGCCCCTTCTTGTTATTTTGAGAATTCCTGAAGTGTATAGAGCAGAGGACAGGGACTGCCAGATTCTCATGAATTTAATTCAGTGGTGAAATTCAATTTTTTTATTACCGGTTCTGTGGGCGTGGCTTGATGGGCATGGTGTGGCTTGATGGGCATGGTTTGGTGGGCATGGCAGGGGATGGATACTGCAAAATCTCCATTCCCACCCCACTCCAGGGGAAGGATACTGCAAAATCCCCATTCTCACCCCACTCTGGGACCAGCCAGAGGCGGTATTTGCCGGTTCTCCAAGCTACTCAAAATTTCCGCTATTGGTTCTCTGAACTACTCAAAATTTCCGCTACCGGTTCTCCAGAACATGTCAGAACCTGCTGGATTTCACCCCTGATTTAATTAGATACTTTTCAGAGATCCATGTACTGGGAGACCATGCTGCTTTGTGTATCGAAAGACAAGTTCATGTGCTTGGACATGTAAAGCATATGTGCTTTAGTATTAAAAGACAGAATGCTAGTCTAGGAAAAGAGGGTGTCATAATAAAAAAGTTGCCTGAGGCGAGATGAGTGGCAAAGAAATCTAACAAATAAATAGTAAATCTTTCGAACTACTTAGTACATGGAACCACTATCCATGCACATCACTATTGCCTTAGTTGTCTCCCTTATAGCAATAGCACTTAGACTTATATACTGCTTTACAGTGCTTTACAGCCCTCTCTAAGCAGTTTACAGAGTCAGCATATTGCCCCCAACAATATGGGTTCTCATTATATTATATGTGCCATGGAATTCTTAGCCTTCCATCCTTCCGAGGTCAGTAAAATGAGAACCCAAATTATTGGGGACAATATACTGACCCTATAAACCACTTAGAGAGGGCTGTAAAACTAATAAATCTGGATTTTTAAAGGAGCACTAGGAGTGATGCTGCTATGGGTAATGTGCCCTGATCATAGGTTTTTCCTTGGTGCTTGGTTGTTCCTCCGATCCCAAAGGATTTGCAAGAGCAATTGTAACTACATTGTTATGCTAGTTCATTTGTATTGTTAACTTTCTTACTGCAAGAGAGCAGTGTAATCCCTCAGAATCCTTTTGGATTAGAACAACACATAAACCCTATGAATAAATGAACCAAAAACTAGCGAGAATAATTATCAGCTTTGCTTTTCTCACATATTGTCATGTTTAAAATCCCAAACACCTTGTACTGAAGAATGAAATAGGTTTTACAGTTTATCCCATTTATGAAGACATTCATACATTTCAAATACAAATTCTTAACAAAAGATAGCAAAACACAATTTTGCCAACTGCCATATTTTTCTTTTTTGGCTTGAAATGTTAGAGTGTTAGCCTGGCGTGAATCGTGATGTTCATTTTAGCTGTTCTTTTCCTATCACGGTTACCATGCTTATCCTTTCTTTTTCAGATATTATTAACTATAGACCCATGCATATAATCAGGCATCAAGATGGAGGAAGGGAGAAATCAATAGTCAGGATAATAGTAAAGGTGAGACATTTCTCCAAGTAAGCATAATAAACTGCCAATCCAAGCATCAGAATGGATTGGACTACCACCGAAGTGACTCAATTTGATCAAGCTGTTTTTGCAGCTCTGGACTGAGGCCTCAAAACAGACACAATGCTCTTTATGCACCCTAGAAATGACTAGAAAACATGCTGTAGGAATCTGAACCATCTTCTGGTCCATTTACCTCAGTCTTATACATTATGCTTGGCAATGGCTCCCCAGGGAATTTTTGTCAAACCTATTTGGAGATGACAAGCTAAGGGTCCCAGATTGATTGATGGACTTGCCCAACTTTAGATCCTGTGAAATTTTAAGAAGTAAACAGTTCATTAGTTTGCTGCTAGAATCTTCTGTTTAACACTGAATGACATTCTGAACTCCAGGGACCATTATTCTACCTGTAAATCTGAAAAGCAGCTTGAAATCTGGGACAATCTAAGAGATGTTGCTAGGCACAGATTTCACGCTGTCCCATAAATTCTTGATACTGTTTCATTCTTGCAGAGTGGTGTAAACATGATTTTAGCATGGAAGGAATAGGAATACAAAAGCAAATTCCTTCGGGCCATTGTGATATTATTATGGTTGACAACCTGAATAGTTTGCAATTTATGATATTCAAGAGCAAGCAAGCACACAGGAGACTAGCTCCATGGCCATCATTTTAAGCATCGCAATAAGCTGATATAAATAGATGAACAGTCACTTCATTATTATTCGGGAATATTTTTCTCTCTTTGACGATCTTCAACAAATCTAGAAGAATATTGGAAAATTGCTGTCTGTCTTAAAAAATAACACTTTAAAAACTGACCACTCTTTCTTTGGAAATAGTTCTAGTGGTATATAAATTAATTAAATAAATAAATATGGCAATTTTTTTTTAAAGCAGGGGAGAGGGAGTCAAAAAAAGGAATGTGCATTTTTTTTAGCATAAATGTGTCTGTATTGTATTTTAATCTTTTCCAAATGCTGAAGGAAAAGTCTATGCCAAAAGTTTGACTCAGCTTTGCACATAATTCTATTCCTTATGCCTTTATCTTATCCTTCATATTTGATCATGTATCATTTGAGTCTCTGAACTTCTTAGAGTCTCTACAACTTCTGAAGTTTAAAAATGCCCTGCTCCTCTATAGGACTCTATCCTTTCTCAATTGGCTCCCTGGTTCCTCAACTGCTGTAATGAAATATACACCTTAATTCAGGGGTGAGATCCAAATTTTTTCCCTACCGGTTCTGTTGCCGTGGCTTGGTGGGCGTGGTGAGGCTTGGTGGGCATGGCAGGGGAAGGATATTGCAAAATCTCCATTCTCACCTCACTCCAGGGGGAGAATACTGCAAAATCCCAATTCCCACCCCATTCTGGGGCCAGCCAGAGGTGGTATTTGCCGATTCTCCAAACTCCTCAAAATTTCTGCTACCGGTTCTCTAGAACCTGTTAGAACCTGCTGGATTTCACTCCTGCCTTAATTCCTTTGGCCCACTCTATCTGAAGCTGCAGCTAAACAGAGATCTCTACTATGAATTAAAGCAATCTGTATAAAGCTTTAGATTCGAGTTATGTTTCCTTTTGGTTGTTTTTATAATGGATCTTCCCTTTCTCTGGCAAGATAATCCTCTTTACTCTCTATATGTGGCCATGATCACCATCATGACTATTTGATACACAAAACCACATATACAACCTGTAAATGCCCCATACACAATTAATTTTTAGACTAGTTGGCTCTGCAGGACAATTTGTATTCAAATTCAATTCTGAAATCCAGAGAGCTGTAAAAGAGATATAGCCAGTTTGGTATAGTAGTTAAGGCACTAAGCTAGAACCTAGGAGACAAAAATAGAAGAGGTGCTGCAGTCTTTTTAGAACCAAGAATCAAATTTAAAGCATTTACCTGACTTTTTTTCATAAATACTAGTTTATTATATTGGTCAATTTATTCCAGTGTGAAACTGAATCAAAGGCCAAAGGACATAAGCCAGTGAAGTGCTGAGCTTATTTCTTGTTACTTATTAGTCTCAATGGATCTGTGGGAATTGCAGGACAAAGGTGAACAAGGAAGAGGATGAGGGTTTCAGTGAATGATGAACCTAATAAGCTTGTCAACCCTTTTAAATATTTTTTCCACCCCCACAATGCTTTATATTGTGAATCTTTATGACATGGAAGAACACTATGTTTTCTAGACAATGATCCAAAAACTCTTAAGTATTTAAAGATTATTTATTATGCAAAGATATATCATGAATAAAGTAGCTTTCCCAGGAATCTTAGGGCAGGCACTCCATAGAAAATCCAGAAATACAATAACCATATAAGTGAATGCACTGTTTCTTCCACTCCTTTCTTTTTACTTTCATGGATTAGTGAAATACTATATATTGCCCTTGAATAATAGCATAGAATGATTAAGAAAAAAAGCTTGAAGAATCATTTAGGGATTTAGGGATACCTGTATGGAGGGTATTGAGAAAAGCATACTTCCCTCTTTGCTTTATTATTTCAGACTTATTTTTAACTATCAGAGCTATCTTCTGCACAGAAAAAAGATAACATTCTAAAAACATTTTGCAGAATAAAATTATAAAGAGAATGGAGGAAATTCTTGCTAGGCAGACTTGGAACTGTTTAAAATTTGATCTGAAAAATACAAGAGAATCTTTGGGCTCCAGGTTAGATCAGGAAGTCTGAAAATATCCAGGAAGACGGCAGTGGCAAATCCCTTCTGAATTGTTGCCAAGAAAATTGCATGTACACTTCCCTGAAATCATCTAGAATTGAACATGACTCAAAGGAGGCATTCTTCATTACTCTCTAATTTCTTTTTTCAGAAATTGCAACTGCAAATGTTCATGTGAAACATCTTGGAGGACTTCAGTTAATATATAAAGGGTCCCTTCCTCCGTTATTGTACGTGCCAAATTTCACTTGAGATTTAATGCCTAATTTTTTAGGTTCACTCTGACACAGTTTATCATCTAGTTTCTTGGTACTTTATTACAGCTTTGTGTACATGTGTGTTTTGCCTTTGTTTTTGGCACTGCAAATATTGCCTGACTGCATAACAACTAGGTTCACAAAACCCAATGCTTCCACAAAATTACTGGCATGATTTTAAAACCTTAAAAAGAATGTGTTTTTTCCCAAATATTCCTTTTAAAAGATTGATGTTTTGAAGCAGTACAAGCACTGAGGATATAAATAAATGAAATTATCTGATTGTTTTCTAACCAGACTAAATATTTGAATCTTTCAGACTAAAGACACAGTTCACTATCAGGATAATACAGATTCCTCCAGTATCTTTCATGGTGAAATAACTAAATGAATCAGCCCATATATAGAAGATTGTTAAGCATTTTAAGAAAGGAAGTGCTACAATTTTAATCAATGTCACTAGAAGTACTGTATGTTCACTTAATCAGGGGAAATGTTTATGGTAGATAGATTTGAAAGTGCAGTAACAGTAAGTTGCATGCTTACACACTCTAAAGCTTCTTAGTGAAGCAGGGCTGTGCAGATGGGCACTCAAGGAAAGAAAAGGCTATCTTTTCACCTTAATTCTGAATTTTTCTCTCCAAAATCTGAATGACATTTCCAATTTGAACGCTCCTTTTTGAGGAGGAAAAACATTGGAACTTTTTGTATGCACAAGTTGTAGCTCTGGTTGTCTTACTGAATAATTCTGGATATTTCTGGTTCTTGAGAGACACTCACACAAATATAGTCATCTGGATGTGCACTCACAGAGCAATACACAGTGTGTTTTCAAAGGCATTATTTAACAAATACTAATGAATTTGAAATAATGTTAATGCGATACAATATTTTCTTTCACTGTCTGCACTGCTGAAGACTAATGAAACTGAGAGTTGGGATCTTGATATGCAATTCTATATAGGTTTCTTTTCAGAAATACAAGTTTCACTGAACTGAGTAGGATTTATTTCCAGAATAGTTAGTTTAGGGCTGTAGATTATAAAATTCTGATCTATGGATGAGGAAAATACTGCAAACTTCATAATATCAAATGCAGATGAATCTCATTTGCTACTGAAATGATAGCAATATCCCTTCCACCCCCGCAAAGTGGGTAGTTCAAGAATAACTACAGCAAGATTAAGTAATACTTCAAAGGATTCTTTAAAAGAATCCTTTGCAAGTAGTGGGGATCAAATGTTGTACATAAAGGTAGAACAATAAAGAGTAGAAAGTAGAGAAGGCAATAATTTGGAGACAAAAGCTATTTTTAAGAACAAAAGCTATTTTATATTAAGTGTTTCTCTAATGTGATATCATTGTGGCCACTCTTACTAACATTAAAAGGTATGATCAGCAGACTTATATTAAATGGAAGATCATGCTGGCGCTATACTGAATATGTTCACAATAGAGTTGACACTTACCGTGAGAAGATTTCTAACTGCTTCCGCACTGAAATGAAACAAGCATTGAGTCATTCAAAAGTTGTTCTAGGCATATTTTTATTGGCCCATTGAAGGAAAGTCTACTGAAATAACCATTGGATGTATACAGTACTGTGCTAATTGTGTCCATAAAGTTGATTAAAACTGAAAAAATATTAAGAATAATGCATCTAATAGTACATGTGACTGTAGCTGTCTTCAAGCATTTTCTTATGAACACATGAAGACTCTAGAAGAATTCATGGATTGAGTTCTGTCCCCTTGATAAAGTTCAGAATCTTAGCAGTCCTCCTGATTTAATATATGATGGGCTCAGATCTGAAGGAACTTGCTGAACACAGCAGCTTAAAAGATCTACCAAACCAGAGAGTACATTCAAGTGATGTAAAAAAAAAAAAATTCCTAAAGAGAGAAATATCTCCAAACTTGGAAAATATTTTATTTCACATATTTGTACCCTATTTTGTAATTTAATGATCTTACATCATTAAAAACAACAGTCAATAGAATGTTCAGCTTGTTCTTAACAATGTTCACTTAACAGAGTTGAATGAGCTACTGTTTTGTTTCTGCATTTGCTCAGCTTTCATACATTATCAATCCATACTTCTGCTCTTCAAAAAACACACATAAATTTTGAATGCCCTTAAACATTAATCAGAATTAATGGTGGGATGATGGATACCTTTTCACTAAAGTCCTGGAAAGTGATGAATGCAAGGAACAGTTAGTTTTTCAAGACTTAGAAACCCGTGTGAGGAGAATGTAAGCAAATCCTAATTTGAATATAATGGAGCGAAAAGGAGAGATAAATTTCTTTAGGCATATATGGATATAAATTTGGGATGCTTCTCATAAAGAGATGTATAAAATTATAAGCAGGCTAACATGATTGAAACTTCAGGAATGTACAGGAATAGCAACTTGGCATTCTTTAGGGGATTTTCAGAATGTGTGAGAAGTGGACACGGACTATTGAACTTGGAGTCCAATCAGCTGGACTCTTCAAGCTCTTCAGACAGCCCTTCAAATGTATTGTATAATTCCCAAAAAGTAGTATCATAATACAGAGACAGTTTTTTTAAATGTACCTATTCAGTGGTGGGCTGCAACTGGTTTAACAACCGGTTCTGTGAGCACGCGTGGACCTAATGCACGCTTTGCGTGCACGCTAACGCACTTCCACGCAGCATTAAAATACAGCCATTTGAAGCTCATCTGCTTACCTCTAAGGTAGCCCCGGTGAGTAGAACAGTGGAGGCATGGAAATCAGCTATGCCACATGAATCAGGTGAGCCAGAAAGTAGGAAATATAGGACAGGATGGGGGGTGGGGGGGTAGATAGGGCCAGCTGATAGTCAGAACTACCGATTTGCCCAAACCGGTACGAACCGGCAGCAGCTCACCACTGTACCTATTACTTACAGCCAAGCTCTTATGTGAATTTCTTTATAATCTATTTTATTTTTGAAATAATATTGCAATTTTTATCCTATCTCTCTCCATGTTTGTTCTGAGAAGGTAATACTTGAAGGAAATGGGATTTCCACCAAACGTACTTTCATATCACACCTGCAATTTTGTTCTCTTTTTGTATAGAATTTTGGGGAGGCCTTATTTTGGCTTTTAATCATGTTTGTGGGATAAAGATGGATATTGCATTATTGCTTCATGAAGTAATACATAACGTGTAAATTATGCATGGCTTTTGGTATCCAACAGGCCAAAGTCAGTGAGGCAGATGTACGCGAATAAATATTACAGTAGAAAATCTATCTTTTATATGCTGTTATGTTTGCTAGTAACATAACCCCAATATAACACAAAGGTAGCCACAACAAACAGGATTGTTGTATAGCAGACAAAGCCACTCTTAATTTTTACTTCAGCTCTCACTTGAATTTGTTTTTAGCTTCCCGCTGTCAGGGTTATCTTTTTTTTTTCATTCTTTGTGTGTGTGTGTGTGTGTGTGTGTGTGTGTTTTCAAGAGTATTTTTTAATTTCCACACTCTTAAAAAAATTCTTATAGAAGCAGAGAAATTTGGAGGTTTTCCTCTTATTCATTTTCTAACTCATTTAATTGAACCAGATTTGGTTAAAATTAATGTGTATAATCCAGTCTTTGTGTTATATCATGAAGAGACTCTTATTTAAGTCTAATATGGAATTTATGAGTCAAAAATGAAAAATGAGGTCCTTTCTTTTCCACAGTAATACAAATAGAACAGAATAACAGAACTGAAAGTCTTCCCGCTTAGGCAGGAAACCCTATACCATTTCAGACAAATGGCTGTCCAATCTCTTCTTAAAAACTTCCATCCTCATAGGTGAGAAATTATCATTATCATTTCATTATCACTGTCATTGTGACAGTGGGCATTAGTGGGCAACCTATGAGACCCTTATTAGTGAATCTTTCTCACCACAAGTAAAGTCCAATTCATGTTGTCCCAAAGCTCCTGAGGCCCATGCTAAAAATGAGTCTATATTACAATTCTTTCATATGAGGACAAAAAAACTAATACAAAGCTTTTTGTTGCAAATTGAGACATATTAAATAAATAAATATATTGATGGTATCTTGAAGTCCTTACAAATATATAGAAATTAATAAATGGCTGTAAAACAATGCACTTCAGATGCAGAACTTAATTCTTAAAAACCACTTCTTCAGGGGAGTGTGCAGTTTCTAGTCATACCCCAACTGCAAGCCACCATATTCTAACATAGGTTTATAATAATTAATTCATGAATAACTTGATTTATTAATTACATTGTTATAAATAACATTCAGTACCATATAACATTGTTATATGATATTGAATGTCTGACAGCCAATATATGAAATAATCACACTGCAAAGTACTATTTAGTGTTCAAACACCCCATGTCCAATTTTCCAAGTATAGATTGCTTCCAAGTCCAATTTTCTAAGTATAGATTGCTTTCCCTGAACTATAGTTGCAAATAAATGTCAATAGGTTACTTACTGCCTAATGTCAATAAGTAACTTAATGTATTATTGATATAATACAAAGTTCTAAATATATAAAGAGGTCTATAGTCATAGATTTGCAGGAGAAATTTATCAGTCAAGACTGTGGCCATTAAATGCTGATTCTTCTTAGGGTCTCTTTCTGTTTTATATAAGACTAGGTTGTGGTATTAAAGATAATTTAATCTTCGAGGCCGCCTTCTACCGCATAGCTCCCAGCGACTGGTAAGATCCCACAGAGTTGGTCTCCTCCAGGTCCCATCAGCTAAACAATGTCGGCTGGTGGGCCCGCGGGGGACGCCCTTCTCTGTGGCTGCCCCAGCTCTCTGGAACCAGTTACCTCCTGAGGTCCGGACCATCCCCACCCTACTGGCCTTCCGAAAAGCTGTGAAGACCTGGCTTTTCCGGCAGGCCTGGGGCCGTTGATCTCGCTTTGCGATCTGGTGAGATCTGGCCATGAATAGTGTGAATGCATTCTAAGGTTTTCAATGTTTTTAATCTTTTAAATGTTTTTAGAATGGTTTTTTTTAAAAATGTATTGTGAGCCGCCCTGAGTCTCCGGAGAGGGGCGGCATATAAATTTAATAAATATTTAATATTTAATATATATGGCAATAATCAAAGAGATAAATACACACAAAAGTGCCAATTAACTTCTGTACCAGACTAGATATAACAATTGAATTGTCTGAACAAACAAGTTCTGTATTTAGAGGAATGGAGGAAGTTCATAGTGAGCTTTTTCTTCTTCATTAATAGCTCCCTGCCTTGCATAATCCTAGCCTGCCCTTATATTTTTACTATTTTTTTTTTAATTCACAGAGTGACTAGCCAGGGAGAATGATCTTTTAATTAAGAGAACAGCATCTGCAATATAAAAAGTGAATCTTTAAAAACTTAAAAATACAAATATGAAGCTTTAATTTGATCAAGGAAATGTTTAGAATTATGGCTACTTATGTAGCACTTTCTAATGTTACAGCTTTTAAACATATATTTCTGGAGAATTTATGATAAACAAGTGAAGCTGATTGGAAACCAATTAATGGAGAACGATGGTTAAATAGGAACTTTATATTTCAGTTTTGAATGCAAAATGTTTAAAATAGATATTTTCCTGGTTTTGTCTCTAAACTTCTTAATTTTGATGTGATCCATAATTATGTAATTATACGGCTTTATTCTGGTTTGAAGTTATCATTCAATCTTTAGTTTTATTATTCTTTTCAACTAGTTGCCCGGTTTGGCCTATAGCCTGACAGAAACAGGAACAAACAAACAAAAATAAAAACAAAGCTTCAAATATTATAGCAAAGAATGGTTCATTATCTGTGTTTTTGTTGTGTATAGTTAAGTTGGAATAGCAATCAGGTGAATGACAAGCATGCACATACATTTTCTCTCCTCATTATGTTTATTTTTAATGATTATCATTGCTGTCAAACCCTCCTTCAATGTTATACCAGTACATTAAGTATCAACACACAAAAAATAAAATATAAAGTTATATTACCTAAGCCTATTATAACACCTGTAGATCAGAATCCAAGGACATTTGCAACTAATTAGTGGATTCCAAATGTTGACCCTCTGTCTCTGTACAGTATATGTGTCTTATTTATTTGTTCCTATTTCTATACCGCCCTTCTCCAAATAGAACTCAGGGCGGTGAACAGCCAAAGTAAAAAACAGTACATACAAAATTTAAAAGCAGTTTAAAATAATTAAATATTTTGGCCGTAAATTAAAACAACCCAATTTAAAATCAATTTAAAATTTAACTCAAGCCAGCCCAGCTAGTTGAAATAAATGGGTTTTCAGGGCCCGACGAAAAATCCGGAGGTCTGTTATTGTATGTATCTCTGGGGGGAGGTTGTTCCAGAGGGTGGGCGCCGCCACAGAGAAGGCTCTCCCCCTGGGAGTCGTCAGCCGACATTGTCTGGCGGACGGCACCCTGAGGAGGCCCACTCTGTGCGAGCGTACTGGCCGGTGGGAGGCTATTGGTGGCAGAAGGCGGTCTCATAAGTACCCGGCCCTAAGCCATGGAGCGCTTTAAAGGTGGTCACCAACACCTTGAAGCGCACCCGGAAGACCACCGGGAGCCAGTGCAGCTCGCGCAGGAGAGGTGTTATGTGTGTGTACATGCATGTGGGGCTGAAGTTTCAAAATCTTATTCCATGTGTCTAGTTGGCAAACTATTTTTGAATTACTAAATGCAGATTATCATACATTCTGAGCTTAATATGCTACTCTATAGCAGCAAGTTGAATAAGCATAACCTTGCCCATTTCCTATCTATCCACTTAGGTCATAACTAAGAACTCAAAGGACACTTTTCATCTGAGGCCTTCATTTAAAATGTGTATATAGAAGAGAAGGAACAGAAATGTGGCAGTAGGGTAGAGTCAACAGCTAGGGATGCTCCCTGTTCAAGGCAGGAAGAGGAGGAGGTGGGGGGGAGGAGGAAGGGGAGGAAGAAGAAGAAGACCATCTAGAATGGACTATGATAGGGCTGTCAAACTCCCGGCTCATAGGCTGGATGCCCAGTTTAGTGAAGGGGGGAAAGTCCTGATACATCACGTGATGCCGCCGTGACGATGTGAGTTTGACACCCCTGGACTACAATGCCAGAAGAAACCAGATCAGAGTAATAGATTTATATGTTATATGGCTGTGACATAGTAGACTTGGGCTTGAAAATAAGTGGCCAGTTTGGCTACTACTGATTTCCAATGGTTGGCAATGGTTCGCCTGAGTTTTAGGAGAGGATTTATCTGATTCATACCTAGTGATGGTATGAGCTTTCCCATTATGTATTGGGAAAGCAACTGCTTTGTAGCTTTGTAGCTTTATGAATGAAATAGGATAGTAAAAAACTTCCTTTCTCCCTAGGATCTTTTTATGTATGATCCTAGGGAGTAGTCGCTAGGGACTACTCAGGTCTTCAAGTCAGGCCTGAGTAGTCCTTGTTTAGTAACTGCCTACTTAGTTGCCAATCTCAATTGCAGTCTACTTGGCTGCTCCCTTAAATTAGCCATTTGTTCCCCCTGCAAGGCCTCCTTGAGGGAAGCTGCAAGCCTTCAAAACAAAAAAGAGGCCAAACTTCTTTTAAGAAAGATTCCTTCATATCCATAAGTCCCTCACTGAATCCCTATTATTGTCTCTTTTAGGCTTTAACAAATAGATATGAAAATTGCTGATAAAACATATACTATATATTTATTACTAATAACTGGTGCTTCTTGGATTAGACATACAAGTGAATAAAATGCACATATGCTCTAATTGCCCTGGATCTCAAGAGATCAGGGATCTGCGTGTGCTCACATTCAATGTATCTACTTCAGAAAAACATCAGCCTAATAAGAACAATGCCCTGCAGCTGGGGAGGTCCACAGGGGAAATCAAAACAACCTAGATGATGGTTGTGATTCTGTAATTGGTTTACTTTAATTTATTTAATTTAAGCACTACCCAGCTGCAAACTGATTCTGGGCGGTGAACAAAAAAGCTAAGCAAAAAAGGAAAATTCAATATAATATAACTACAAAAAATAATAATGAAGGAATAAAGAATAAGAAGAGATAGTGAATGTACTAAAAATACTTATACCCCTAAGCATGTCTGCCAGGGCCTTGACCACTTTAATCCAAGGCCTGGAAGAACATCCAAATATTCTGGACTTTCTGGAATGGTATCAACATGAAAGTCACAAGTACATCTGGGGGACTTCGTTCCAGGGGGCAGGTTTTGCAACTGAGAAGATACTTCCTGGATCCCAATAGATGACACTATTTGACTGAAGGAGCATGCCCACCCTGTCAGCTCATACTGGCCAGGCAGACACCATTTGAAGGGTGGTCACTTAGATAATCAGTCTTATGCCATGCAGAGTTTTATAGGTCATAACCAGCATCTTGATTTGCATCTGAAAGCAAATTAGTAACTGTATAGCTCATGAAGCATGCCCGTAATTGCCCAGACTGCTACATTCTGAACCAGTTGATGCTTCCAAATTGACTTCACAGGCATCCCATGAATAGTGCATCTCGGTTATCAAACTGTGACTATGACCTCCTGAGCCAGGAAAGGGTATAACTAGAATTATGCAAAGGCCTTCCTGGCCAAAGCTTCCACCTTCTCATTGAACAGCAACTGACAGTTCAAGAAGATTCCCCAGATTTTGCACACTCTTGAACAAGAAAGTGCAATCATTTCCAAGGTTAAAGATTGAATATTCCCAAATTCAAATGGCCATAATGTTTGCCTACATTCAGTCTTAGTAACATTCAGTCAGAGTTGGTTCCTCCCTACCCTGCACAAGAACTGGAATTAAACCTCAACAGCCTCACTTGGTTGACCTGGGGTCAGAAGATATAATGAGATATCATTAAGATACTGATGATATTGAACCAAAAAGCTGTAGATAATCCAACATTTTTCTAAAGATGTTGAACAAGAAGGGAATGTCAAACCCTGTGATATTCGATAAAGGAGAAACCTAGAAAGTAACATCTCTCCCACTCCAGCCAACACCAACTGAAACCGATGCCAAATGGAGGAGAATCACCATTACTGTAGATGATGATTAACCCATCCCTAAACCCATAAACCAAATCCAGAGGAACACTATAGTCAACACTATCAATAACCATTGAGAGTTCAAGGAGCATAAGAATGGATATGGTACGTCCATCTCAGGTCCATATTGTCCATATTATTATTATATCTGTCCATATTGAATCCCAGCCTGAAATCTACTAAAAGAGATTTAGATAACCCACTTCTAGAATCCTCTGCAACTGCAGTTAGATCAACCTCTCAACAAACTTCCCTAAAAAGAGGTTAGAGACAGTACGATAATTGTCAATGATTTTTCGATTGGCTTTTTCATCATGAAGAATACCACCATGTTCTTCAGAGCCAAAGATACCACCCTCTCCCTAGAGGCCATCACCATCATCACTTGAACCCAACTGCAAGTCACTTCACTGGCCACCTTAATTAATCAGGAAGCACCAACAAACAGATGGCTGAATTAAGCCACACCAAAATTATTCTTTGTCCACTTCTTCAAATTTATTAACCCAAACTCAAACTAGATCACAAACCTGAACCTCAACCGTCTTAGACCGACCTACCCAGTCAAAAAAAGAGGGTGGGATATGATTACAGTTCTACTTTGATTTTTAAAAACCTGTTTACCCCACTTGTACAGATGATTTTGTTTGCAGGAATCAGAAATGTGAAGCTGTCAGTTCTTCTAAACAAATGATTAAGTAGATACTCAGGATGACATTCCAATTTTCAACTGTTTTCAGATTCTTGGGATAAATGAGGCTGAGCTGCACATTTTTTTTCTAAGTTCTTAGATGCATATAAACCTAAACTAACTCCACCTGCTTCTCTTAGATATTGGACACTGGGTTCCACCATCAGACCATCAAGTGATGAATTACAACTGACACTTTCCCACTGCAATCAGCACATTGAAAGCATCTTCTCTGGTAAAGCTGGAAGCTTATAAATATGAATGGAAGGGCTTTTAAAAAAAGGCCAAGCAAGAAACTTGCTGCCTTTGGTTCTTCATACAAAGATGAACCAAATAAGGCTCTGGCAAGCAAATTAAAAAGAATAAAAATCCACACAATCATACAATTGTGACTCAAACATTAGAGACTCAAAGTACACAGAAGGGCATTTGCTTCCAAAGAGCCATAACTTCCTTTCTGGAATGACTGAATTAATAGTTATTAGAAGAAAATTAGGGATTTTATTCTTATTAGTATAATACTATAGAGACCTCCAGCAAAGTCACTGTTTTGTCATTATACTATCAGTGGCCCATAATAAGTCTCAGAAGACAAGTGGCCAGCACTGACCCTGAGGGTAGTTGATTACTTTTCTCCATAGGAACTAATTGCACCATCAACTAATATGGCATGAATTTAAGAGTTCATGCAGGTCCTAATCCTTCTCTTTGCATGCCCTTCTCCAAAGAATAAAATCTTTTACAAAGCAAGCCTTTGATGTATGAAGATACTTTTAAACAGAATTGTCTACTCGATAACTGCTTTCAGGCTTTCCGTTGGATATGAACCTATACATTTGTTTGTAACACTTCATAGAACTGGTCCCAAAACTGCCAAACTTTCTGGAGTTTATATATGCATAGTCATCACATGCACAGGAATGCATTTTTAGTTGCCCCCCAAATTATACTAAATAACAGGGGCTACCAATGATTTTGGTTCAAGAGGACAGAGAATTTGGGACAACTCACTGCTAATGTTGCTAAATCTCAGCAACTCCAACCTGCACGTTCAAAAGTGAGGCCTGCTGGGAATTGTAGTTCAGCAACATTTGGATTCACCACCCCCAATGTAGGCTCTTGCTCCCTTTTTTTCTTACCTGGTCTCTTCTGTAGCAATAAAGAAACCATCATCAGGAGCATTGAGCCAATTCTGTCTCTGTCTCTTGAGCAATGGCATAACACTTGGCATAAGGTCATTTGTGCCGACTTGTAGAGTTTTGCCATTAGTTGTATAGAAATCATGTGCCGCTTGCTGAAATCAATATAAAAGGGAGAGATATCAGCAATATATACCATCCAGTATAGAGAGTTGCCTCCTTCTTTATCCAGGACAAACAGCTCTGGTCTTAGTTCTAATATGGTTGACTGGAGGTCAATTTTGGGCTGCTTGTGGGTCTAAACCATGGGCTCACTTTTGGGAAACCAACAGCAGCCCAAGACCATACTATCCTTCCTGAACTTTTAAATATCTTAATTTAAAATCTTTAATCTTAATTTGATGTACTGGTGCTGCAACAAGATCTTAATCTCTAAACATCTTTGCTGCTTATTGGTTTCTAGCTGATCAGGTCTTCTGCAGGTAAAACAAAGTTCAGTATATAAAAGTTAAACCCATCTGTGGATAGGCCAACCCTTGAATTTTTAAAACAAAATACTATTAAAAAAATGTACCACTAATAGATAAACTGACTCTCAAAATGTTCATGTTCTAATTTTTACAATTGGCTTATCTGTAGGCGGTGCATTTTTCATGATATTTTGGTTAAAAATTCAGGATTAAGCATATTTGCAGATGGGCTTATCTGCGAAGTTTTGCATGTACTTTTAAGAAGTATTACTATTTTCAGTATGTTTATGGATAAGCCCACTCGCAGATAAACCAAACTCAATTTGGGGAGTGTATTTCTTGCCTTAACTGCAAGTCACACAGTAGGTTTTTATCCTTAAAACAGGATTGGGGAACCTGTGAAAATCCAAATGTTTCTGACTATAATTTTGACCAGGCTGAGCAGAGCTGAATAGTTGAAATTCCAGAAATTCTAGACAGGCACAGTTTTTCCACTTTTGCCCTAATTTAAAACTGTCTGTTAGACTGGGGGGAAAGTAGCACATAAGTATAATGGTCTGAACTACACACTAAGTAAAACTTAAGCAGAAGTTGTATCCTGTAATTCAGGAGATAAATATGATGAACTTTTAATACTGCAACATTCACAAATTGCAATGGATAAAGAATTGGTGACCTGCACTGCATTTTGTCCTCAGATATTTCATTTCACTTCTGGGCTCTGAAGATTAAAAAGTGACAAATGCTTTATCTCAATTTCAGTGAAACCCTCTGCAATAAAAAAACAAGCTTGTTTCCTGCGGCTTCTATTTTTTTTTTTACCTTGTTTTTTTCTTCTAGTAGCTATGAATTCCACCTAATAATAATTAAGCATTAACAAACGGTCCAGGTTTTGTCACAGCATTATGGTAAGAAATTTAACAACAGATGAATTTATTGCACTTGGAACAATCTGGATGTTAAATTGTATCTCATTCTGGGTGGCAAATCTCAAAGTTCCAGTCACTATTCTGCATGTAGACATCTGTCAGGTTTAATTTAAAGGACACTTCCACTCACCCCAATGACTCTGCATCTTTAGCCTCCATGCTCATATCCACACTTAACAATCAAATGATTTTTTTCCCCAGCTCAAATTGCAGAATTTCCTTTTTCCCCCCTCTTTCTGCCTTCCCCTCAGCTACGAAGGCCAAATAATGTAACTGTAACAAACCAGCTGTTTCCTATCACTACCATTACCATCTTCACTAGCAAACACAAGGCAAGGATGAGGCAGTGATTAAGAGCTGATTTCTATACTGCATTGGTCAATTGCATAAATCATAGTTATCTCTGACCATTCCCAGAATAGGTGCAGGCAGAAGATTGGGGCATGGCAATACTGGCCATGGGATGGCACCTTGAATTAGATCTAGCAAATGCATTTTTTGACTATGGACTGAAATATATTTTAAAGATGTGTTCAAATAAATGAGAAAGACCAAACATAAGGTCATTAATAGGAAGAGTAAAGTGAGAGGAAACAGAGGGATCTGCTTCTTAATATAAATAGAATGTCATCAGATACCTGAGTACTGGCTGCTCTCTCCAAAACCACTGGAAAACATATCTGTCAATTGCCTCACATATAATCAATTAAATTATAATCAATGAGCTAAGACTTTAAGTACTTAAATATGATGTTCTAGGGTTGTTTTGGCAACCTTTGTGTATTATTGATGCCAAACTGCTCTCCTTTTATGCTGAAGGCATAGAGGAAGGACTCCTAAAATCCTTCCACCTCATTTTTTGGCCTTTCCATAAAAAGCAATTTTGCAGCTACAACCTTCAGAATGCTTTCCCCAGGCTGTTTTGCTCTCTTATTTACAGAGGACTGAAAGGAACATATCCATATATCATGCTTTTAAGGATTTTTTTCTCTCCCAGTGATGAAAATTATATCCTGGCAGGAGTTATGCAAGTCCAACCTAAGAAAACATATGCTTCATAAATATTTGGCCAAAAGGAAAAAACAATAACAATGGTTCAGATTAGCACAAACAATTCCATACTGAGTATTATTACCTGACAACTTTCAAGTGAACTGGGCTTTTCAAAATACCGCTTGCCTTGTCTGTGTATAATCTGAGATAAAGGACTGTGATTTAATGGCTGGTGGGCTTTTTCTGATATATTGTAGGATATAGGAACACATAGTCCATTTCAAAGCCATTTTGTCTTTAACATGACCTGAGTTCTTTAGAAGGATCCAGTGCAGTGGTGAACTCTAAAATTTGTTACTACCGGTTCTGTGGGCATTGCTTGGGGGGCGGTAATGTGACTGGGTGGGCGTGGCCAACTTTTTTTTTTTTACTTTTAAAACCATTTTTTCTACAATCTCTTCAGCCGAAGAGGTTTTTTAAAAAATGCTTTTAAAAGCCTCTGAGAATCCCAGCTGAGTTGCCTGATCAGCAGAGGCTTTTTTTCTTTTAAAAGCCTCTGACGATCCCAGCTGAGCCGCGCAAATATCAGAGGCTTTTTTTTTTACTTTTAAAAGCATTTTTTTGGCAGAAGAGGTTGTAAAAAAATGCTTTTAAAAATTAAAAAAAATGGCTCTGATGATGGCGCGGCTCAGCTGGGCATGGTGGGGGGACAGGGATTTTTGCTACCAGTTCTCCAAACCACCTGCCTTCATTGCTACCGGATTGGGTGATCCAGTCCGAACCGGGAGCATTTCACCCCTGATCCAGTGCCTCTGATCTTCCCAGATATTTACCTGTATATCTATATTTCTTTGGGCTATCATGTCTCACCAAGCAGGCGAAACCCTGAAGCCACTGGCAGAGATTTCATTAGTCTGGAGTTTAAAACAAAGTGGCCATATTTCCTAAAGTTAGTTTAATGCACGGTCTAGAATTTATCCTTCAACTTGAACATATTGCTGAATTTCTCCATTGCCAAATCCACACAAAAAGGTATAGACAAGTTTTAAAATACGTATTTGAAGAAGAAATGTCTTTAAAAATGCATATTGTTGAGAAAGTACATTAAAATATATTCAGAAATTCAAAATGCAATTTGGAAGATGAACAGAAGTCTGTCCAGTACAGGCTTGTAATGAATGGGCAGACAGGAAAAAGATAGATCCAACCAGTCAGCCTGCCAGCCATCCAACATGAGAAGCAAATTGTCTTTCCCCTGCCTCCCAAATCTTTGATACTGGAAAAATCTCAAAGGGGCTGACCTTTTTTCACTTTCATGCTTAGTTTCTAGAAATATGAGATGTCTATCTAAAGTGAAAAGAGGTTGAAGAGGAGGGGAAAAAACAGAACTACTGTATACAACTTCCCATGAAATTCTTGAAGTGCCAAAGTTTTTCTTTGTGCATAAAAACAGCATATATTGTATAAACAGGTCCCTATCAGGGGTTCACAAACTTGATACACTTTTGAGAAGGTCATTGGACAACCTAACACCGCGATGGCGAACCTATGGCACACATGCCACAGGTGGCACATGGAGCCATATCTGTGGGCATGTGAGCGTTGTCCTAGCTCAGCTCTAGTGCGCATGCACAAGCCGGCCAGCTGATTTTCGGGCCTTCCAGGCCCATCAGAAGTTGGGAAACTGGCCATTTCTGGCCTCCAGGGGGATGGGGAAGGCCGTTTTTGCCCTCCTCAGGCTCCTAGAAAGCCTCTGGAGCCTGGGGAAATTGAAAAACGAGTCTACTGTACTGGGCCCACCATGCCTTCATGTGCCAAAAGTGGGGAGCGAGGGAGGGTCAAGCATGCCTGCACGGGGTGGGGCAGGTCGCATTGAATTATGGGTGTGGGCACGCACATGCGTGACCCCCTGCTCTCCCCCCCATTTTTGGCACATGACAGCAAAAAGGTTAGTCATCACTGACCTAACAGGAAGGAATATTTTAGATGTTGAACAGACATCATCAGGAGGCCTATCTCAGCAAAGGCAATCCTTAAAATAGTTGGCCATTTAGAACTTTAAAATGTAAATACCAGCACTTTGATCTAGTGGAAAACATAGGCAACCAATATAGATTGAGTAATTGAGTCATACTCTTATCATTAACATTTGTACTAGCTAAGATGCTTAGAAGGATATATCCACATACAGTTATGTTTGGGTGTGTATTGTGTGTATGAGCAGAACATAAATTATACTAGGAATTTTGCTATTTTCAAACTGCTATGTCTTCTTTTTCTATATTAAGTCTGCCTCTTTATTTCTGTATTGGAGGGAACTCTTTGTTTCATTCCTAAACTAGGTCCTATAAGGGAAAAGCTAGTTTGATGGTTTTTGCAGTTCCTTTTCAGTCATCCAGACAAAATGAACAGGACTGAAATTGAAAATGATCAGCTAACATGCAAAACGGCAAGCTATGACATTTTCTTTTTCATTTTCTTTCACTTTTTGTGTGGAAGAATGAGTAGATTTTTCTTGTTCAGATATTTAGCTTCTTCGAACAAAGATTAACCTTCCTTTTTTATGAACATTGTACACAAAAGGAAGATGAAATTGTATATATACATACTGTACGGTAACTGGTAGTGATACAGTAAAAAAAAAAAGAAGAGGATTAGAGTAAGTCTAGGATGCTAAAGAAGATGATTAGCTTGATTCAAGTCAATTTTAATACTATTCGGGCAGAGTAACCTCCCTATGCTTGATTCAGCATGTTGGCTAGAATTTCTGGTAGCTGTAGTCCCAAACCTTTTGGAGAGTACCAGTATAAGGAAGAATGATTAAAAAGAAAAACATTGACAGCAATGCTGAATATATATTTGGCTTTCTAAACATCTCTGACAAGTGTATGAAACCACCACTTAACATAATCCAAATGCCTGTTGACAGATATCTAGATATTGTAGTTTTCATTTTGTTACAAAGTCTCTTATGAATTGCCTCCAGTTCATTTTTGATTGATGACCTGTAATATGCATATGTCATCTCTGGGACTTAACTGTGATATAAATCTATCCTTCCAGCTTTCCATCTATTGTAAATCCTTGCTTTACTCATCTTTTTCATTAAGAAACTATTGATGAAGCCATGCCAATTTTTCCCTAATGGAACTTTAGTGGTTTTGTTTATTTAATTCATTTTGTTTGGGTTTTTCAGACTTATAGCATAATTCTTTCCATGAATAAAATTATGAGATGAGGAAACAGGTAGAAGAAACACTAAAATATTTTATTCTGTAGGTTTCTCTCCTAATCTTTTCCAACAATTTATAGACAAAAGATTTGATCTTCCTCCCGCCCTCTTTCCCTTCCTCCCCTCCCTCCCTCCCTCCCTTCCAACTTAAAAAAATAATTATTCACAATTGCAGCCTACCCATCCTATCTCACAGTGGACAAGACCCATGCTATGGATCTAAGGACCCATAAGGGTCCCTGATGGCATTCCACTAAGGAAAAGAGTCTTTTCTGCCATTACATTTCTGCCTTGACTTTTATGCCATTTCTTTGGAACATCATCCTCCCCAACACTTAACATTGGTGTCTCTGGCCTTTAGGATGGCATGACTATGCCACTAAATTTCAGGGTGCAGTGGTAGTGGTGAGGCTTTTCAGTGCTGGACTGAATGAGATGTGTGCCTTGTTGATTTAGTTTCAATAGTGATTTTGGTAGGAGGATATATATATATATATATATATATATATATATATATATATATATATGTATGTATGTATGTATGTATGTATGTATGTATGTATGTATGATATTTTTGTAATCAGGGTTTTTTCCTATGTAGATAAAATTGTTAAATGGCCATGGTGGGATGAAATGGCCATTTAACAACTTTATCTACATAGGGAAAAACCCTGATTACAAAAATATCATACATAAGCCTATGAATTAAAAAGTGTGTGTGTGTGTGTGTGTGTGTATATATATATATATATATATATATATATATATATATATATATATATATATATATAATTTTTATTGTTCTTGCTGTTGTTTTTAATTGTTGCAAGCCACCCAGAATCCCAGAGTCATGTATGCAAGATGGGTGGTTCTACAATGCTAATAAATAAATATTTTTAAAGAATAGGCACAAATGTTATGGTTGCACTCCTAAACCCTTTCACCTGAGAATAAGCCTAGCTGAATTCAGAGTTTTCTAAATAACTCTGCATGAGATTTCACTGGATATTTTGCATTTCAAAGAGGTTAGAATTTTTAAAAAATTGAATACTTACCATTTTAGTTCCATGTGCATAACTGGAGAGCCCTAAAATATACATACACAGAACCAATTAGACCCAAATTAACATTTGCTTTTGAAAGTATTATTTTTCTTACAATCTACTTGAAAGCAAATCTAGGGTTAACAATTGTAGAATTGCAGCACTTTCATAAGAGGCCAAAGTATCTTCCCTCTCCATATAAGTAGCCACAACAGGTACAAAACCCAGGATAGCAGGTATCATTGATAGTGGAGCTACAAGATCTGAGAAGCTGTTATGTTGAACATGGAACAAATGGGTTTTCTTTACTACAATGAGCTGAATATGAACATGAAACTAATAGGTAAGGAGGTTGAAATATTACACATTTAACTATAGGCTGCTTGATAGTAGAACAGAGAAATACATCATGAACAATTGAGACATTTAAATAGAAGCTGGATGGGGCTTGCTTGCTCTCTCTTTCCATCCACACTGAGTCCTACTAAGTACTGTACCATGAAAATAATAATTTAAACATTCCCAAAGAAAACACTTTGTAAATACACAAGATATACTTACAAGATATCTGGATTGAGCAGCGGGAGAGGGGGTGGACTTGCTTTATAACTTTCAAAATGCCTTTCAACCCTAAAAGTATATTCTTCTCCTGCTCTAATATCACAATATACTATTGCTTCTGTTCAGTTTTTGCTGTTTTGCCTTTTAATTAATACCAATTTCATCATTCTGCACTCTTCCATTAAGACCATTAAGAAATGTGCTTATTCATTACTACTCCTTTCAACCCTTACTTCAACTAAAATGAACACATTCCACGGACTTCTTGTACTCATGTCTATCTGCTTTATGTCTGCTTCATATCTCACCTTATATATCAAGAAGTAGGTGTATCCTTATGTTTCCGCATAAGGATTGTTTTTGCTAGAGTACATTACATCCACTGATAATTATCTGAGACATAAATGTGCTGGGATTATTCCATCTAAAGCGCCTATTGGGATAAGTGTATTTTAAAAGCTGTGTATTCACAAGGGGAGGGTAGAAGTGAAAGGAATATCCGAGTATCCGTGCTGAAAAAGGCAAATTATCAGAAAGGTCAGATCCTGAAATCATCCTTGTTCCTGGCCTAACTGAACAGCTGGGAAAGAAGCCAGACAGATACTCCAGTGCTAGCTGGGGATTTCTAGAAGTTGAAGTCCACACATCTTAAAGTTGCCAAGTTGAGAAAACTGTTCTACCCTGTCACTTGGCCTACAAAAAATGTCCTTGGTGCTGAGTCCAAATACACAAGGGGGAAAAAAACCCTGCAGATCAAGGAGCTACAGTATGCCCTACTAAAAGGAAGAACAGCCTTACTCCCTGACTACCAAAATGGTTTGGTATTGCAATGAATATCAACAATCCTATACAGTAGGCCAGACTAAGAAACTATATACCGTAGGTTAAAAAAAACTACTTTTACTGGAATAGCTATAAGTAACAGAATCTTGCAAGTCTGAATGTATTTCCCTCTTCCTGCACTTTATCTTTGTGTGAACTAGGGAGGGGCTTGTCTGAGATGATTTCTCCAATTAGCTCCTTGGAATGGAATGAAGCCATATTAATCTGATAGCAGCTCTTCCTCCTGTCCTTTAGAGCCAATCCCTGATAGAGCCTAACAGGGAAGAAACTAGGGGCTTGAGATTTTTATTCCTTCACAGGTAGGAATGGAATACAGTCCTGGAGAAGCATATTGGACCCTTTCTTTACCTGCGCTAACAACAGAGGTGGGTTTCAGCAGGTTCTGACCAGTTCTGGAGAACTGGTAGCAGAAATTTTGAGAACCGGTATAAATACCACCTCTGACTGACCCCGCCCCCATCTATTCTCTGCCTCCCGCGTCCCAGCTGATCGGGAGGAAATAGGGATTTTGCAGTAACCTTCCCCTGGAGTGTGGAGGGAAAAGAGATTTTACAGTATCCTTCCTTTGCCACACCCATCAAGCCACGCCCAATAAGCCATGCCACGCCCAACAAGCCATGCCCACAGAACCGGTAGTAAAAATTTTTGAATCCCACCACTGACTAACAGCCTTCTTTCTGAGTGATTGCTTTCCAATTTTCATAATTGAGCTTCTTCCTACAAGATGATGCAAAAGCTGGACAGCAATCTAGTAAGGGCAGGACTTTGGGGAAGAATCCAGAATCTCATTTAGGAGAGTCACAGTCACAGTTGTGATATGCTACACCACTTCGAAATAACATATTTATTTAATTTATTTATTTATTTAATTAATTTGATTTGTATGCCGCCCTATCTCCATAGGACTTAGGGCGGCTCACAACAATTAAAATCAAACCAGATAAAAACATATTAAATACAAATTAAACGTATGTTAAAACTCATTAAAATAATCAAACTCCATCAGTCCAGGCTGGGCGATTTAAACAGCCATGTCTTTAGTTCGTGGCGGAAAGTGCGAAGGTCAGGGGCCAACCGGAGCCCCAGGGGGAGTTGATTCCAAAGGGTGGGCACGCCCACAGAGAAAGCTCTACCTCTGGGGGCCACCAGCCGACATTGTCTGGCCGACAGCACCCTGAGTAGGCCCTCCCTGTGAGAACGAACTGGGCGATGGGAAGCTGTTGCTGGTTGCAGATGGTCCGACAAATATCCTGGGCCTAAGCCATATATACTATCTTTTGAAAAAAGTGAATGCCTAAAACCATAATTCCAGAATCAAAAATTATTTGATTATATCCTCAAAGTCTTGCTGGCTCCTGTAAAATGCCTATTAAATATTCTTATTTTATTTCATTTCATTCCAATCCTTTCTCCAAAGAACTGAACATGACTTGCATAGGGTTACTGGACACACAATCTTCTGCTTAAATAGCAGATTAATCCAGAAGTAAAAATGGTTGCAATCTGAATATTTAGCTATGCTCTGGCTGAGTATGATAGTCCGCCTTGTCTTGTGAAGCAATTATTTCTCACTAAAAGAATCAAATTGTCCTGAATAAATCTATATTGGCTGTTAGTAATCAGAGGCCTGGGAGTTTACACATGATTTTCATTTTTTTTAAAAAAAGAAAGTCATATTGTTTTTTTCTGAAGCGTTCTCTGTGTCCTTTCTTTTTTTCCTATATATAAACACATAGCTCCTTTGACAATTTTGTGTCAAGTGAACATTTAGCTTGGCTAAATGACTAATCCATTTTGCTAAAAATAAAACAATCGCTTGGGTAAACATAACTAGAAATTAAAGTGCCTTGTTGTACATTTAAAAAAAAAAGGTACAAAACATTCTGCAAGAATCCATTGGTTTCTAAGATTTCAGTAAAACAGCTAAAGAAAAATAGTATGTATCTCAAATGAAGAATACAGTATGCTAAAATTATATAGTACTACTGGATCCCAACTGGGGCATTAAAAACACTCATAAAATTAGAAGCACATGAAAAACAGCAGGGGAAGGATTGTGTGTTCTGCTCCTCCACTGCTGAGATGAAGAATGAATTAGGAATTAGGGCAGCAGGGAGTGTTTTACTCATGTAGGTTCTTGATGCAATTTAGAATATTGGCTCCCCAGGATTCTGAATCACAGAGTGGGGCCTAAATAAGTAGAACGCTTCCCCATTGAGATGCTCACCTTCAGATACAAGGAGATTGATGGGTCATACCACATAATGGTGGAACTAGTACATTCCTCCCCATTCTCTCCCTTGCAGTTCTGTCTACATGGAGGATGTGATGTGGTTGTTATCTATTTGTTTTGTTACTATTTTAACCCCAGGTTATTTTTTTTTTTAAGTCAGGAGGTGATAATCTCACAGTGTACTTAGAAATGTGTAATTGTGATCAAAGATGAAACTTACTTAACTGAAAGAAAAACATCAATATATTTAGGGTGCCTGTTTGCCTCTATATGGGAGATAATGTTTGAGAGAAATATATATTACATTATTTTTATTTAATGTATCATTTTTATTTTTATTTTCAAATTCAGGTAAGAAATTGTTAGTGCACAGAGTTTAGGTCACATGCATTTTCATATCAAATTGAGGCTGCACATAAATAAAATGTGGGAATATGAAAAATTCCACCATTCTCCAATAAACCAATTGTAAAGATTAGCTCCTTCCAGCAACTATCACGGTAATTATTCATCATAAAAAAAACCGTGGTGGCTCAGGGTTGTACATTTGAATTTTTAAAAATTTTAAGCAGATGAGCTATGAAATAAACATAGATTGCAGAGATAAATGTCAGGTGTTCTCCTTATGTTAATTGGGAATAATAAGAGTGAGGAAAGAGAAAACAAACTGAACTGGTTTGGGGGAATTCTTTTAAATTTCTTCATTCCAGATTTTCTACCTTAAAAATATACATATTTATGTTAGTTCTTCAAACCAAAGATCCTTGAAAGAAAAGAAGAGTGAGAAAAGATGATATATGTTGATAGCTGAGTCCTCATTTGCAGGAGGGCTGTTATAAACCAGATTATAGACCAGCATGTTACCTAAATGGTATGTATTGTATGATACTAAAATAGGATTTCCTTGTCATGTTAAGCCATGATTTAATCATGATTTAGGGAATTACAATTGTTTAAACTCACGGATCACATTAAGTTATAAATATGGTTTACCCAAAGTAGCTGATTTCAAAAGCCACTTCAATTCTAGATAAGCTTCCTGTATGAATTTAAACCTTGTGTCCATCTGCAAGGGAAACTATGAGAAAACCTTCCTGCAGAAAGTTAATAGGTTTATGCCACATAGGAGAGTCTGCTTTAAAAGCTCATCTGCTCAGTGAGTTTCATGATGGAAAAAAAGGTGAGATAGAAATCTACCAAAATTAATTAAAAGAGGGAAAACCCACAATCTTGTCTCCAAGAGTCATAAATCACAAGGGCACAACCAGGATGTAATGAATTCTATCATTACATGTTTGACACTCGGTATTGGCAATCTAGTCTCAGCATCACCCATAGCAAACACATACTATTTTGAGCATCAGTATTCTTTACATATAGTAGAATAAATCGGTATGATGGCCTTCAGGTGTTCAGATTGGTATCATTGCTTCCCAAAAGCTAACTGATGAGATGAAAATTGATGTGATATAAATTTAAGCTAAGAATTTATTCTTGATTTTTCATTTTAAAAAGCTGGGGTTTTTTAAATGTAATCAATCAAATAAGTGAAGCATTTTGTTTAGAGGAAAAGTCTAACATATCAAGGACTGAAAAAGTTGGATAATCTTTCCAAAGAAAGACTTTTAATGTAGCTGGTTCCTACCTTCCACAATCATAACATTTCAGAACTACTAAAGGTAGTTGTCGACTTACAACAGTTCTTTTAGTGACCGTTCAAAGTTACAACAGCAATGAAAAATGGGATTTATGACCATTTTTCACAGTTACAACCTTTGCACTATCCCCCTGGTCATGTGATCAAAATTCAGATGCTTGGGAACTGGTTCATATTTATGACCCTTGCGGTGTCCCAAGTTCACATGATCACCTTTTGTGACCTTCCGACAAGCAAAATCAATGGGGAAGTCAGTTTCACTTAACAGCCGAATTACTAACTTATCAACTGCAGTGATTCACTTAACGGTGGCAAGAAAGGTCATAAATGGGGCAAAACTCACTGAACAAATGTCTCACTTAACAACAGAAATTTTGGGCTCAATTGTGGTTGTAAGTCAAGGACTACTTGTACTATTTTGTACATGTTCCAACCAGAGGTGGGTTCTACTTACCTTTACTACCGGTTTGCAATAGGAGCGCGCGTTTGTACATATGCAGAAGCTTCTGCACATGCGCAGATTGTCAATTATGATGGCCAGGCAGGTGGGCAGAGCCTCCTGTCGTTTTTACTCCCGGTTCTAAAGAACCGGACAGAACCAGGAGCAACCCACCACTGGTTCCAACCCCAGGAAAGAGGCAATGGCAAGTCATTTCTGAAAAACCTTGCCAAGAAAACTGCAGAAACTTGTCCTGGCAGCTTCTAAGAATCAGACATGAATTGTCTAAACAAACAAAATAAATACAATTGAACAGAAGGGGGTAAAAATCCATTCCTTGAAACTAAGTCTACAATTAGAGATATGTGAAATTTTAAAATTGCTTGTATCATAGATGTAATCTGCAGAAATTGGTTAAAAACTTCTCAGTGGGATAGATTAATAGATTTCTCATTCAAACACTATTGAGATATGTTATAGATATATTCTCTTACAGGAAGATTAAAAATAGTTCCGATTTTTATTCAAACCTGATTTATTACCTGTACCAAATTTTATTTATACCAACTCCTTAGTGTAAAGGTCAGTGAAAAG
Organism: Pituophis catenifer annectens; assembly: GCF_029215685.1. Lineage (NCBI taxonomy): Eukaryota > Metazoa > Chordata > Lepidosauria > Squamata > Colubridae > Pituophis > Pituophis catenifer. The sequence goes on from NW_027256881.1 coordinate 43,718,555, forward strand.
CTAATAAATATTGCCACTGGCATTCTCCCAAATTTTATTTTTAATAATAATAATAATAATAATAATAATAATAATAATAATAATAATAATAACAACAACAACAACAACAAGGAGGAAGAAGGTTAAGATATCAGGCCTTCATACTTACCATCCAGGCCATTGTGATGATGACTATAATTTCTCTTTCCCAAAATACTTAATGATGAATGACCAGGAGGAGCAAGTAGTCGCTTTGACATTGAGCTCTGAAGGCTTGGTGTTGACTTGATTATATTAGGCTTCATTGCAGGATGAATCTCTGTAATTTTGTTAAAGGAGACAGTTATTTCAAATCAGAATCATATCATCACATTGAGGACTTACATAGTTCAAATTTCCTAGTTTCTTACAGGAAATTGATAAACGTTGGATTAACTTGGATGCCCATTATCATAATCAGAGGATCTGTGGAAATTATTTACTTGAGCTTATCTACCACTGTGAAAAGAGACATAATACTTGTTTAGCCATTAAAGTAGCATGTTTTAGATAACTTGTTCTTTCACACACACACACACACACACACACACACACACACAATGCACATTGCTTGAAGTTTGCAAAAGTTTTTGAAACCACTTCCATATTTAGATAGATGTTTGCAAGTTTTCCAGTTGTTAGCAGGAATTCTGTTCATATAATTAATACTGTATTGTTCCTGTCTGATATGCTTTGCATTAAGAAAGGTAAACTTACAATAAGCAGAGTTCCAAAGCCGTTTTTGAAGAATCTGATCTGTAGATAATGTATGTATGTATGTATGTATGTATGTATGTATGTATGTATGTATGTACAGATGCAGGGGTGGGTTCTACTTTGCTACCGGTTCGCAGCAGGGCCACGTGCTCTTCTGCGCATGCGCAGAAGCGTTTTGATGACATTGGGGTCGGTGGGTGGAGCCTCCTGCCGGTTTTACTACCGGTTCTATAGAACCGGTGCGAACCAGGGGCAATCCAACACTGTACGGACGGACAGATGGACGGATGGACGGACGGATGGATGGATGAATGGATGGTCTAACCAATAAACTAAACAAACAAACTTTGGTGTGACTTGACAGAATTCATTTTAAATGGATAAAATTCTCTTCCATTGTGCATGCAAGACACATGTAAAGTGTACACAGTGTATGGCATTCAACAAACATGTAGCACTAGTACTTGCTTAGCTACCATTCATTCATGAAACATTCACAGTCACAGCAGCACTAAACAAATGATTGTCACTGCCACCCTTTGACGTTACAGCCATTGCAGTGCCCCACAGTCACATGATTAAAAATTCAGGGCTTGATAGTTCGCTTTTATTTTTGACTGCAGCTTGCAGCAGCCTCCCCATTTCTGTCCTTTTGGTTGCCCTGCACTCCACAGAAGGGCCAGCAGCTGTCTTGGCCAGGTGGCCTTATCAGCAATGGGAGAAGTTAACAAAGGTCATCTGGTGCTGTGGAGGACCGCAGTGATAGGTGGCAGGGTGGCCAAAACAGCAAAGGCAGAGACAAGCACAGCAGGACAGGACAGGAGAAGTGATCTGGATTAACAACTGCAACTGGGACTACTGAAATTAATGCAGTGGAATCTGGAGTTGAAGTGAGGAAAGGAGTAAAAAGACCAGCTAGCTTGGAATTGCTAAGTGGGAAGAAGAAATGGAAAACAGATACTCCCTAAATTTATTTTATCTAGTAATTTCCCTGTCTAGCAAGATTCCTGTTGAGCAGTAATAAACATACCATTCTGATCAATGGTATTCTGATCACAGCTGATACTGTAGCTGTGTCATCCTGAGTCCTTGTACCTGGCAACTGCTGACACTAAGGAACATGAAGTTTCATTTAACAACTGCATCATTTAGTGATGGAAATTCCAGTCCCAAATAGGGTGGTTAAGCAAGGACCACTGGTAACCTAGATTCATGACTTGAACAGCAGGAGAAGGGCATGACTGGACATAGCTGACCAGCTTCAGCTGATGTACTAATTGCATTGTTGCCTGCTGCGGGAGGACCTAATACTAATTATTCATGCTCTTATGAAACCTCTTATCCATCCTTTAAATGCTACTCAGAATACATACCCATGTATGGCTTCCAAAACTGGAAGAATATTATGCCTACATTATGGTTTTTAGATGGGTTGCCAATTCAGTTCAGTATACTATTTAAAGTGCTACTATACTATAGTAGCACTTGATACTATACTATAAAGCAAGGCTATCAAACTCCCGGCCCGTGGGTCAGATGCGTCCCGTGCTGACCACACTCACACCCAGTTTAGTGAAGGGGGGAAATCCCGATATGTCACATGACACTGCCATGACGACGTGAGTTTGACACCCCTGCTATAAAGCTTTTCAAGGCTTGGCAAGTAGGTAATTATGGAACTCTGATTGGATTTGGCTAGGAGAGATGTGGGAAATGTGGGACCACATTTCCATGATATCAGTGAAGCCAAGCTGGCCAGTCTTCTGTTTAGCAGTGCTACAGAATGAGATCTCTATAGAAATGAGACTGCTTAGGAAATTATTAGAAACATTAATATTAAAGACCTTTTAGAAATATCACCTATATCTCTTCTGTAAACCTGGAATTTTAAAAGTCAGCTGTCTTAAATCCACTTCTTAAATAGCAAATTTCCAGAAAAAGAGAGTTACAAAAAGAAATAAAGTCAGGCCAGAGAAATCTCAAAGATTACCATATCAATTTAGCTCAGGAATATATATGTCAGTAAAAATCTTTAACAGAAGATCTTTTTTACAGTCTGGGGAAAAAGATAGAATTATCACCAATTATCTATCTATGACTGTCAGTCAAACATGAGAAATTCAGTAAATGATTAGCTGGGAAAAATTATAAAAGGGAATTATGCAGAAGCCATTCCAGCTGTACAAGATGGATAGCTACGATTTCCTTTAGTTTGCATGGTTTAGATAACTTTGGCAAGCAATTACTTTGATAAGCCTCAGTATAGAAATGGTAGGTAAATAACATGGTAAATTCTATCTGAATAAGTAATTTCTATTCTATATTAACCTTCCTTGTAATCTATTAATAATATTATAACCTGTTTTAACTTTTAGCAGAATAGATCTGTTTTAATTAAAGGAAAGAATAAGAAAAAGACACACTTTACTTCAGAAAATGATTGAAAGACTAATGTTGTGCTTCTGATCTTAGAAGACCTATACGCTAGGGAAGTTTAATACGTGTAGTATATCTCAAAACTTCTAAATATATCCAGAAATTGATAATGTATTAGATTTTTAAAAATATGAAATAACTCATAATCTGCAGAATAAATGTGAATAAATATATTATAAAGTTCTTTGTGCATCATGTAGAGTCATCAATATTATCATGTTATAACAAAAAAAATGCCAATTTTTTACTGTTAGTGGTTAGAAAAACAAACAAACACTAGTTTAATCAAAAACTAAAAATTACTTCCTTTTAGTAACTTCTGCAAGATTACCATGCCATTGCTTTGGCCATTGCAACTCCCTGACTACAAGAAGGGAAAGCAAGAGAAAGGCCCCCAAACACCAGCAAAAAGTTTGTTTCTTGTTTACTGTTCCAGCTGAGCAAATGTACATGAGGTTCTACCCATGAAAAGGTAGATACTTATCAAATCTTACAGTGAAGACCTATATGGTCTCCCCTCTACCAAGTACATGTGGAGAGTTCTGGGTTTATTAGGATTTTGCAAATTAAGCACTCTCCATTTGATCTACTGCTTTGGGCCAGGATATATTCCATTTCACTGCTTTGATTGGAATCATTGATGCATAGCTCATTCGCCTCAACTGGCTGCTTCACTTTTTAAACTGTAGTATTCATGTATGTAGAAAAGCTATTTTTGATAGGTAAAGGAAATGTGACAAAGCTGTAAATTACCAGTGAGGTGCTGTGGTGCTGCATAGAATAGCTTCAAGAGTACTTTGATCAATGCTTAATGTTTGCGCTTTCCCTTTTCTTAAATATTCTGCATTTACAATATTCAATTAACCTGTATACAATGGTTTTCACCTTTAAATTCATTTTGGCTGGAAACACTCACCTAAGTATCCAATGATACATGATAATGATTTCCTGGTGCTTTTAATCTTCAAAGGGTTCCCAATAAATTCACAGTGTCTATCAGCATCTAGGGATTGAAGAGGAAACATTAGTCTGAAATGAAGAGGAAAAAATACAAACCCAAAAGCAGCTCTGGCTGCCAACTGCTCTTAATAAGATGATTAGTAGTAGTGGTGATAGTAGTAGTAGTTGTTGTATATAAACTTTTCATTGGGCAAACTGCCCAGGGCTTGAAAGAACACTCACATATCATGTAGAATGACAGCAAGTAGTCTGTTGTTCCTCCATTAATCAAAGGTTTGTAGCAAAAAGATCTAGAGATCATTGTAGCAGAAAGATCTTTTGCAGAAGTTCAAGAGAACCATACCTTCCAGCCTTACCATTATATAACAGACAGTCCAGATGGGGATGGCCTCAGGGAATCACAATAAATCCCATTTTAAGGATTTTCTTAACCTAACACTTCCTGTCTGTCCTCCATCTGTGCAATTTGTATCTTGGTAGCCTGCAGGTGACTTACACTATGGATCTGTTTCTCAACCCTGGCAGCTTAAAGATGTGTGGATTTCAACTCCCAGAATAAGGAAGTTGAAGTCCACACATCTTCAAGCTGCCAAGTTTGAGGCACGCTGCTATAGATTTTGGAAACCTATGTCAGGCTTCAGTTAGTCCTGCAGAGGCAACAATCTTTTACTATTCTAGTCTAGTAGTAAAAGTGAAATTCATTGAGCAGAACTAAGTACTATTCAAGTTCCTGTTACCCATCGGTGGTTACCTTTGTCCTGACTGGTATGCTAACTATTCTCTGGGTTCCACTTCTTCCAGAAACACTCATAATCATGATCTACGCAAGTAATTTTCTTTCCTCAACCAATTACATAGTGACATATGAGTATCTTACAGTCTTTAAATAAAACCTTTTGCGTTCCACTACTTATATAAAAGATCTAATGAGAAAATGACTACTTTTTGTGCATGTGGAGACACTATGAAAATGGTTAGCTACAGAACTATAAATATTGGTTATGACTGTATTAAAGAAATTACACAGAGGATGGATGAATTGTTATCTGGTTCCAGACAATACATGGGTGTAACGTTTTAGATCCAGGAGGAAATGTATCATCAGCAACACATACCGTATTGAGAAAAGATTCAGGTGGAAGACAAGGAGAAGGAAGAAAACTCTGGCCAATTATCTGAAATGTTCCATAATTAGCTGTCACATGAACTGAAATACAGTGGCATATGAATGTCATCACAATATCACTAATAAGACTCAATTATGGAACAAAAACAGGAAGAATTCATAATAGTGTCACTTTTACCATCTGATCTGATATTAGTTCTCTTGTATTCCCCCCACCTCTTTGGGCTTAAGAAATCTATTAAATGTTATCACCGCTTCCTATTTTTTTCCATTATGATTAGTTGGACACTCCACCAGATGTTTAGACTGGCATTTTAAATTTGGCATTTTAATCCGCCTATTGATTTCTTTCCAAGGACCTAGGATAGGCAGATTCTTGCAAATCTTCCAATGCACCATTGTTGCTAGTTTGTCATGGCATTGTTTGTAATCTATCATCTGTGTGATCCTATTGAAGTAGCTAACTAGGTGATCCACTGTTTCTTCATCTTTTTTGCAGAGGTGACATTTGCTGTCTGTTGCTGTCTTTTCAATTCTGGCTTTGTATGCATTTGGTCTTAGCCCCCCTGTCTCTTTCTTCAACTTTCCTGTTCTTAGCCATTGTCAGGTTTTATTGTTGCTTGTGTGTGTGTGTGTGTGTGTGTGTGTGTGTGTGTGTGTGTGTGTGTACTGGCCATATAATACTTTGACTTGCATGTCTCTTTTCTGTTCTTCATTTGGTCTTGTAAGCCAGTTTGTTCTGTTCAGTATTCAGTAAATCTTCATATTGTATTAGCTTCAGTGGATCTTCTTTGTGCCCTTCAGATATTCTTCCAATGCCAATTTTTTGTTCAACTGTTTGGTGTACTTCCAACATTCCACACCCATGTTTCTTGTCAAGTGGAGTCTGTCAACTTCATTACATGGATGAAGGGAATGATTGTTATTAATTTTTTGTTCTTCCTATTCAAGGCTTTTAGTTCTGCTTGAGTCCAGCCCACTATTCCAGCTAGATACAGTATCTAATGACTCGAATTGTGCAGGCATTAATCACTTAGAGGGCATTTCCGGCACTGAGTGTGGACTTTAATATCTTATTCACTCTCATGATTTATTCAGTTCTTCTTGACTTCAGTGTGCATTATGTTATCATCTTGGATGATGCCCAGGTATATGTAGTGATGGTCTTCATCCAGACATCAAGTTATTTCCATAGCACCTAGCACTTTCCTTCAGTTTTCATGATTTTTTCCTAATGATGGTGAGAGTGGCACATTTGTCAAGTCCAAACTCCATTGCTATACTTAAGTTGCATATTTGGGCAGTGTTGAGCAGTGATTCCATTTCAGATGGTGTTTTTCCACATTACATCCGATCATCCATGTAAAGGAGATGGGATAGCCTGACAAATCTTTCTGATGTTTAATATCCATGGCCTGGCTTGTTCAGTATTGTTGACAGAGGAATCAATGCAATGACAAGCAGCATGGATTATAGTGAGCCTTCTTGAAAGATTCCTTTCTTGATATTAGCCTCTCCCAGTCTGTCATCATTGATCAGCAACTGTGTCTTCCATTGTGCCATTGATTTTTGCATGAAGTGTTTGATGTTTCTACTGTCATTTCTAGGCACTTAACTAGCCAATCATGTGGCAGAGAGCTACAATCTCCCCCTCCTCTGCTGTTTGGTCAGTTTCTGTTTTGCTGAGATGGAGAAACCTTCTTTTCAACCAGATGCTGTTGGACTACCTCAGGTACAACATCACTTAGCAATTTGAAAGTTGTTGGTAAGCAGGTAGTTGCCTGGTGTTGCCCTTTGTTAGCTCTTTCATTATCAGATAAGTTTCCCCAGCTGTTAGCCATGCTTCAGTTTCACTTTCTTGAATTATGATGTTAATTTGCTTGGCTATGAGTGGGTGCTGACCAATCAGATGTTTCATGCTGTTGTCAGGATTCGGTGCAGCACTCCAAGCTGCATTCATTCCAGTGCTGACAGCTGTTTTTCTTCACCTCGTGCTGACCAATTCTTGATCTTTCTTGCCCTTTTCTCCACAATTTCTGCTGTTATTACAAGTTCTTTCATTTCAGTTTATTTTTATTCCTATCCAACTTCTTTTTATCTAAGCTGCATTCTTGTTGCATTTCTTTGGATATTCCAAAGAATATAAACTTGGTCCCAGAACTGCACAATTTCTTATTTGTTATAGGTGTTTAGCTGGTCAATGCAGCTTCTCCTCTACTGATGGATTGGGAGAAATGTTTCTGATTCAAATGAAACTAGAGATTCTGCCTGTAGCGTACAATTTGAGCTTCATATCTGCTGATCTTCTTGGCTATACCTGTTATTTGCTGCTTTCTTGTTTTCAGTGGTTCCTTTTCTAGATGATATTTGTCAGGTATTCTTTGATCTTCTTATTCTTCCCTTTCATCTGTTCTATCTTGTTTGCACCTGATCATACATTGCTGATCTTATTTTCCAACCTGATCTTCCATTTTGGGGATGGGTTACTTAGCCATGTTTCTCGTTTGTTGATTTTGCATCCAAGGTCTTCACTTATGACTGTATTTCAGTTGGTTTATTTCTTGCAGTGAGCTGGTGCCTGTATTCACTATTACAGTATTGGCATATTTTAAAAGTTGTACCAACTTTTTTTTTAGAACAAGCTTCAATGCAGGCAGCCTTATTCTCTTGTTTTGTGGAGTTTTAGATGCTCTGTTATTTTTCATTTCAGTTAGCCTTGTTTTTCAGTTAGATGAGTTTGTTCTTTCTGAGGAGAAGACAGAGAGAAGGTACCTAGTTTGGGAATGAATTAGAGGGTGCCTGGTTTGGGAATGAATACATCAATACATTCAAAATTATTATTAATTAATCTCCTATGTCAAAGCATCTAGTAGCAGATTACAACATAAGCAATGATATAATAGATATCAGTACATTAAAATGATATTGAAAAATACTCATTAAAAAGGTATCAGGGAGAAATATGGATACTGTTGCCCAGTCATGTATCAAGAGAGCAACTTCTGAATTCAGGAATATTAAGATACCAGCAAAGTCTGAAGATGTTCAAAGCAAATATTGAAGGCACTTAAAAGTGTAGCACATAGCACTAACAATACCAAGACATTCTAAAATTTTTCAAAGTTCAAAATTTTGGTGGAAGAGGATTTTTAAATCTGAATGGATGTAAATAACTTTTAAAAGTTTATTTGATGCATCATGATGCCATACTAAGGGAATCTTAAAATCTTTCCATTTGCCAAACCCAGATAATGCATGTAAACTATATAACCTAATTTTTATTTTAATTGCTATGCAAGGAGAGAAAGTTTTAAAGTATTGAGGAATAAGAAGCTTCTGATAAGTCAGGCTTACTGGATCTGAGAATGCATTTAATTCACCTAACTATGGAATTAAATAATGGATGAGTTGTTATGCAAGTATTATGCATATTGTAAGACTGATTTCTTTTTTAGGAATGGCCATTTATTATGCTTTTGATGCACTAAAACATTGGAACTCAAAACTGAATAGTTTGCCCAAGCATTTTCAATATAATTCTATCAGTCTATATTCTGCTCAATCTGCTAATTGTTTTTAAATTCAGATAAAAAGGAAATAGTTTAAGCCAACTTTGCTTCAGTAGAAATTCACAAGCAGAGAAGCAAGATTATACATTTCCTACTTCATTAATTCAGTATATGAAAAATAGCACTCCAAATTCTCTAGAAACCATAGATACAATGGAGAAAAATAATTTATCTGAACTGCATACTTTCCAGGTTTGAGATTTTTGTATGGCAGAGCACAATTTGTTATGAGAAATAAAAAAAGAAAAACTGTAGGGCATTCAGCATAAAACCAATAACTGAATTCATTCATAAGCTTACAATAGTTCTTTTTTCCATTTAAATATTGAAACAAATACATAATACATCTATATAGCTTACATGAACTTTGGTACAATTTTTTCCCCACTTCATAACATCAGCATGAGGAAGAGTATCTTTGGAAAATCAGGCAATGGACAGATTTGAAATATATGAATCCCAAATGGTTCAGATTGTTATTTTATATTTTCCTTTCCTTTTTTTTCTGTTTTTTTCCTGACTCTTATCTCCAATAATTATTCCAGATTAATAAATAAATTAGAAAAGGAATTTACTATAAGATCTTGTTAAGTCTTCATTTCTAGATAAAAGAATTAAAAATATTGATAAAATCTATGTGATTAGACAATTATGTAATAAGAATGTATTGAGCATCATCTAACCGTAACCTTAAATCCTTGGAACAGGGAGGGCAGAAGATAGCAAAATTTTCCCAACAGTAAAAGTTGCTCAACAATGAAGCAAACTATTTTGCTTTTGTTGGAAGTGCTTAGACAGAGGCTAGGTGGTCACTTATTGGGGATGCTGTAGTAATGGATTTCTCTACAAGGGAGGAAATGAAATATGTTCTGAGTTTAACAGAGTTGAGAATAATCTGCTAACACACAGGTTCATCCATCTTTGGAATTCTTCTTTATTCATTTCCAAAATTTGACTTTTAGTAGCTTTGTTTACAATCATAAAGTTCTTTCAGCATGCATCTAGAGTCAATTACATTTGAGATACTTTCACCCATTTTTTTCTCTTAATCCAGTGCCTGAAAATGGTGTTCAGCATCTTAAAATACTGTATATCTTCTTTTCCACCCAGGATAAATTCAGTTTGAGATTCTTCCTTGTCATTTTTCATCAAACTAGTAAGAATCAAAATTGTTTTTTTACTCATGCAATTTCAAACAGGTATCATGTTCTTCCTTTGCTGTAGCTTTTCTATTGATCTTCCAACTTTCCATTTGTGTTTCTACTCAATATTGAAGCACTGAATTTTCTTGGTTGCCAAGTCCATTCAATCCCAAATTGGGGCTGAAGAAAGTTAAATCATTACCTTCGAATTCCAAATCATTGTTGATTATCTTGAAAGCCCCTGGCCCCTAGCTGTGCTGCATTTTTTTTATTTTTTTTTACCAAAGAGTTCTTGTACAATAAAGATTTCCCTCTACCCAAAGTATCTCCACCACTCTTTATTAAATTTGTCTGGCTTTTTCCTCAAAGTCCTCAATTATTTCTGCCTAGGAAAATATCTGCACCTTTCTTTAAAAGAAGAACAAGGACAATCAATATGTTGAAATCCTGTGTCTAGTTCTTTGAAATCTGACTAGGGTCACCCTGGAACATCTACTTTGTTTGAAAATTGTATTCAGTCCCAGTTGTTTATTGGTGATGTTAGTAGATTTCCAAGTTTCAGGAAAAGGCTCTGATGATGGGAAAGGTAAAAAAAAAGGGGGGGGGAGATGATGACTGGCAGCAAGGTGGATGGATTCAGTTGCAATGGTGATGAGGGCACCATTGGGAGATCTAAAAGATCAGGTAAGGGACAAATTATAATGGAGAAAATCTGTGTGGTCGCTAGAAGTCAAAAATGACTTAATGGCACATAGTCATGCAGTCAAGATTTCCAAGTGGAGATTCAGAAGGTCATGCACTTTTCTGCTTTACAAAACAACATCCCAAACTCTACCCCATCCTCATCCTACTTCTACCCAAAAAGAAATGTTGTAGGGACTTATTGAAAAGTCCATGACTGCATATGGGATAACTACATTCATCTGTCTCCAAATGCGTTATTTATATAAGACACATTTATACAAGTTATTCTTATTGGCCTAATTTTAATATTTATACTCATAATCCCTCCTGCCTCTACAGTGCTTTCTCCAAATTTCATGCAAATATTATTTTGAAAGACTGGACAGTTTGAAAGCAATTCAAGCTAACAAGCGCAAAAATCTAATCTTCACACCCATGCTCATTTGCTTTATAGATGGCAAGATGACAAATCTAGGAAAATTAGATAGTATTTTTAATGGCTTCGCTGAAAATGCATTTATGTGAAATGATCACATGGCAGACAAAATGTTTGCACATTTTTCCTATAACCAAACTAAGCATAGCCCATTTTCTGTGCAATTCCCACTGTTATATATGTATCCTGATAGAAAATCCATTAAGTTATTAAAACATTTGAAATGTGGGAGTGGCAAATCATTTTGAGTTATTGTTGAGCCAGAAATGGCCCTGCATGAATATTAAGTTCCTGGAAATAGAAATGTCTAACTAATAACTAATGCTGAAAGTTCTAAACTGTCATCACTGAATATCAAATTAACTTTTTCTAGTAGAACAATAGTTAATCTGCCCTGGGTGTGGTCTAATTCAAGTCTATACTAGTTTTCTCTTTGTTATTTTTTAAGTATTGTTTGTTTGTTCATTCGTGTGTGTGTGTGTGTGTGTGTGTGTGTGTGTGTGTGTGTGTGTGTGCATTTGAGGGACATTACAGCTGAAAACACTGCAGTTAAATACAAGAATAGCAGCAAAGAATTTCTCCCATTCTCCATTCTCCCATTAATAATATAATTAAATATATTATTTAAACATTGGATTTGAACATATTTTTGTCACCAATTTCCCTGAAGAGTAAAAACATTTACAATATTTTAAAAACAATAATGCCCTTCTGGAGATTCCCCAATTATTCATGGTACCATTGGTATCAACAATGATATCAACATCTCTAATGTTATTTCCAACTTGTCAATTTTGAGATGTGTGGACTTTTTAAATTCTGGGAGTTGAAGTCCACACATCTTAAAATTGACAAGTTTGAAAAATACTGTTTTAAGCAACCTGTTTCTCTCCAGGGTTGCACACTGAGAAAAAAGATAATTTCTTGGGGGATACAGGTGATTATGCAGTGTCATATTCTACTATGATGTCATTGCTGCAAAAAGTATTATAGTTAAATCTTTAGAATGTTATGAATATTACTTCATAACAGCTTGTGCAAATACATGTACAAACAGCCTAAGATGCAAACAGTAATCCTTATGTTTAATATTTTGGAGATATTTGAACATATTTTAGTTGCAAAGTTAGTAGTTTTTTTTTCTGAGGGATTCAGGGTTTACTGCAGGCATTTTTAATCATTTGCAAAAGCTTATCTTCAAACACACACTTAAAAACTATGAGAACACTTTTTAAAAAGCTTTTAAAAACACATTAGTATGCAACTCTTTACTCTCAAATGTAATAAACTTCATTATAGATCAATTTTATGCTGAAAATTGGCAAACTAAATTATTTCCCTTGCTAACTTATTCCTCGTTTGACCTTCTTCATTTCCGCTTGCCTTCTATTCATCTGAAGGTGCTCTCCATGTTATTACTGTTCCTTATCTTCACTTTCAACTAATTCTTCATTTTGACATTTTACAAGCTCAGGGAGATTCCTTGGCAAGAAACATTAAAAGAATGAATGGGAAAAAGATGTAAGTAAAGGTATATGAATAGCAAAGAATGGATTTTCAACACCATATATTACACAGGGAGATTTTTGCACCATGCTCGATTCAGTGAGAATCACAGATCATAGCTCAATGTTAACACTTTCCTAGTAACTAGAAATTCCCACGGCACTGCCATTTGTGCAAATTCCTGAGGAACCGAATTATTTTTAGTTCTGTAGTCTTGATTATGTGCCATTAAATCAGTTACAATGTTTAGCAACCATGGAGACAGTTCTTTTCTGGGGTGATCTATCCCAAATCTGATCTTTTGGGGTTTTCAAGAATGTACCTATTGCTATCCACCTTTCTAATGGTCATCCTGTTATATTTTTTTCTTTCCACCTTTTCCAGAATTATAGAGGATGGGCTTTTGCATAATGTATGCAGAATACAGTACTTGAGCCTGAACACTTGTTCCTCAAAGTGAGAATTCACTCAAAGTGAGTGATTTCTTCTACAATTGTTTTTTCTCAACTATCCATGGAATTCTTAGGAGTCTTCTCTAACATTAAAGTTCAAAAATGCCAACGCTCTTTTTATCCTGTTCTCTTTTCTTTGAAGATAGACACATCACAGCATTTGACTGTGCAAGATCTGTTACCCTACCGTTAATCTGCAACATATTTCTTGACATCTGACTCCTTTATAGTTGATCCTAAAAGACACAAACTTCAGTATTTTGTCAGTTCTAATACTGCTTGCTCTACTATCACTGCCTTCCAGTCAGCCTTGACTCCTAGAATAGTCCTAGGCAACTGCCTAGAATAGTCCCTGCAATTTTCTTGGCAAGATTTCAAAAGTGGCTTGCCATTGCCTGCTTCTGAGGGCTGAGAGAAAGGGATTGGCCTAAGGTCACCGAGCTAGCTTTGTGCCTAAAGTGGGACTAGAACTCAGTCTTGCAGTTTCTAGCGTGATTCCTTAACCATCACAACAAACTGGCCTCACATTTATTGTTATTGCCTTAATGTTTATATTTAATCTTACTCCCTGTTTCACTGTGCTTCTTGACTTCTATTACTAGAACTTGCAGATCATATTATTTCCATCTATCAGGGTAGCATCACCAGCATATGCAGGTTATTGTTTGTTCCTCCAATTTTAAAATCATGCTCATCTTCCAATATATATCTAGCATGTAGCTTGAATACCTAAGGAAAGGTTACTCAAAGGTGTCTCCTTTGCTGACCTGGCGCCAGTCTGCTTCACCATGTTTAGAGATCTTCATATCTAACAAGATATCTAAACAGAATATCTAGTTCTCACCATTCTAAAACCAATTGGTGCAATTTGTAATTGAAGCTAAATATACTGTATGCCACTAATTCTTATATTATGGTCTGCCAGAAGTTGGATCAAGATTAACTATTTAAAAACTTTTTGACAATAGCAAAACCTTCAAGATTCAATTTGATAGTACTGTAGAGCAACATCTAAAGTATGCAAATAGCCATTTTCAAAGATGGCATTTCAAGACCAAATATTTTTGGAGGAACAAAGTTGAATGTTTACTTATTATTTCCCTCCAGACACTGATTGCCTTAATAGTATACCTTTCTTTTCCTTTGCAGATATAATAGTAAAAAAAGATAACTGCACTATTCTGCAGAAAGCCCAATAAAATCATGGAACCAAAGGAAAACAGTGTAACTAAATGATATGCAAACTAAATTTACACACTTTCAGGTTCTCAAAATTTGATCATACTCAATATATCTGATTATTTTGCTGCTATTTGATCACATGGCATAATTAAACTGTCAAGAACAGTGATACTGATTTTGTGTGCAAGTATCCACAAACAATAAAAAATAAAGGAATAGAACATGAACAATGAAATAAATTGTAACAGGTTAAATAATATTGCATATTATTTACAATCTATCTCATTCTATCATGGTTTATAAAACATTTAAAAGCTTAACAATTTTAAGGTGTTGTCTGAATTTATGTTCACTTGTGATGGATGCTTGTCACATTGCACAAGCAATTAAGATCCAAATCTCTATAGAAAAATGGATCCAACTAAAATAGTCCTAACCCAGCTCTTGTAAGAATATTAATGGTACAAATAACTTAAAATGAATTATATAAATTAATGTTTACAAACTACTCTATATATTGTAGAACAGTTTATTACTAGTTCATTTGGACATTACTGATCACATCCCACTGGATATAAGTTAACCTGGTTTTGAAGAACCATAAACGGGTAGTAGAAGGGTCAGAAAAATCTGTATAACCTGCTTAGAGACAAAGAATAGACTTTGGATCAAGCTATGTCTCCCTCAGTCTCATATCCACTAATGTACCACATGGTGTGTTATTTATTGTATGCCTAGAATTAATTCTACCTTTTTCGCAATAGAAAAGGATTATATTACATAAAAGTGTTACCCACTTTAAAAGCAAAGCTATCAATGAAAAATTTAAATAAATGAAAAAGTGTGAGAGCTATGTTTTGTGAAAAGAAATAAACACATGAGAAAAGGCTTAAAAATAATATGGAAAACAGTCTTAAAAAAATTTCCAAACACTTTGGGGAAAAAGTGTTCAATGATTAAAATACTACTTTATCCCCGTTGCTTCAACTCTCAATTTGCAAAAGAGGCAACTTTTAACATTTAAAAAATTCACATTTTCAAAATAATTCTAGTCACCTTCCAGCCAGACCATTTTAATGCATTGTATATGGGACTGCCTTTGAAAACTTTCCAGAAGCTTCAGCTAATGCAAAATGCATAGATACCAGTTCTTCTAGAATACACATTACACCTCTGGTCCACAAACTGCACTGGTTACCAGTCTGTTTCTTGCTCCAATTCAAGATACTCTTTTTGATCTTTAAAGCCCTACATGGCATAGGATTGGGTTATATGAGGTATCATGGCTCCCTCATCTACCTATCTTACCAGATCCAGCAGAAAGGGTATGCTGTGGCTCCCACTGGCTAAGGAGCTACAGTTGGTAGGTCCTAGGCAGTGCGCCTTTTCTGCTGGGGTAGCCCGTTTTATGGAATATCCTCCCTCCCTAGTTTGGTATACATTGTTTTTAGCTCTGTTGTACACCACGCAGTCACTTGTTTGTGAGATGAGTGACCACATAAAATTTATGAATAAAATAAAATGTTTTAAACAATCATATAAACCAGCAACTCTTGTCTATTCAGTCACTTTCCAGTAAAATGATACTGAAAAAATCCACTCCATTTTGACTCCCTTGTCCATCACTCAGAAATGTGAGAATCATATGACAACAATTAGCTGACCAATGATGAGGAAGTGAACTGAGAAGTACAAAATGTACAAAAAGGAAAAGATTAACCTTTGGGATATCTTATGTGACGGGGGTCCTATGTTTTTGCTACTGTCATTACACAAAGCTGTTAACATTTGTCAAGAACCTACAGCTGCCTCAAAAACGGTTCATTTCTTGTGATGAAATGGTCATTAGGACAACTCATAAAATTATCCTGAAATCTGTCCTAGTATATGTCTTTCAAAAAGTTTTTTGGACCTGCTTTCTTGCTGTTCCAGTAGACAAGGTTATTACCAAAGATAAAGTGCAGTGCCATTAACCTGAATATTGTCCATGAATATTATTCTTCATTTTTAAACTAATGGGATGTTTTTTTTCCAATGGACAATATGTTTGGATCTACAATCAATTTAATCAATCTCCATACTATATTACCAAGAAATAGTTTGTGAGCCTGTTTTCCACCAGATAAATTAAATATTGAGAAATTAAAGGAAATATATGGCAAAAGGATCTGAAGCAGGTGCACAAATCTAGGATAGTCTGCCCATCATTTGCTTAAGAAACCTATTTTATTATTCAGTAAGTAATAAATTTATTTTTTCTATAATCTTACATTAGTCTTAGAAAACTTTCTTTGGTGACAAGACAAATGAAAATAAAATTAACACAAAGGGAATACAGACAGAAATATGTTTATTGCCAAAATAATATTAATAATAATAATAATGGACAAAAAAAGACAACAGAAAGTGGCTGGAATAATGACATATTAAACTAAGAATTTAGAAACATCTTACATTCTGCCCTAATGGCAGCACAGTTAATAAGGGCAAAAGGTCTTCTTGCAGCTCGCTTCAGTTGTAAGGTATTTCTGCAAACCTGGCGGGCAAGTTTAGTCAAATATGTAGTATGAAGAAAGAAAGATTGACGTGTCTTCACTGCAGATTTTGGACTACCAGTGTTCCGGACTGGTATGCCCTGAGTTGCTTGTCGTGACATATGTGTTCGGACACACGAATCCTGAAAGAAATAATAACAATAATAACAATACTGCCACCCAAAGCCAATGGTTTTAGATGGGCAATTATACAAATCAATTTTTTAAATATAAATTACTCTTAATTTTTTGGTCTATCATTGTATATCTTGTTTTTAATATTTTTAGTCTATAACTGCCCAGAGTTGTTGGGAGACTCGTGACATATACATTTAATAAATAACAATAGCAATAATAACAGTAACAACAATAAAAATTACATTGAAGTTAAACACATTTCTGTCTGGAATCTCCTCTATGCATTGAATTCCGTCTGTGCTGGTCCTCTGAAATGATCAAGAACAAACCTAAAAGTTCATTCCATAGAAAGGAGTTTTACAAGAGACAGGCTGAGGCTGAGGCCGAGTGGACGCTTTGCAATATCCAACAGGAGGTTCTGATGTTCTGGCTCCCTGCTCTTCCGTCAGCTACCTCTTCTTTAGCCATGGCCTCTTGGATGTACATATTGCTGTGGCTGAAGAATAAAACAACTTCATTTCCCTACTAGGCAAGATATATGATGAAAATTTATCAGGCTACCCAAGCTGGAGGAAGAGGAGTCAGAATTGAGACTGATGATCTGGAGTTGTATCAGGAAGAAAACAGGCAAGACAGAATGGGGAATGGAATGTGGGTACAGCATGGTTGGCCAAGTAAGTGGGAAGTGCAAGAAGGAAATTATTCAAGGAAGTTATGTCTCTAAATACATACGTAACTACTACGATGTAGATATAATTCCAACACATTTGGAAAGTACTAAATTGGGAAATACTGTAATTTAGTAGCATACACAAAACTTGTAAAAGTTATCTGACTAAGCCATACAATTGTTTAAATATAATTTTAAATTGTACACTGTATCTTTACAAAGGAAAATGAAGCACATGAATTAAGACGAAATAGCAAAGATGCGCACATGAATTAAGACGAAGTAGCAAAGATGCTAAGTACCACCAGCAAAGAAGCATTACCTCTGTGGTTTGATTGGGTGAAAATCTATCTTCATTTGTTAGAGTTGGCATTTTAAGACCACCATATTTTTTCCAATAAATCCAACATGGTGCACATAATCTACACTGCATGTTGGGTGGACCCCAGGAATACCATTGATGCGACTGTGTAACTAAAAGAAGAAGAAAATAAAATCTAGTCAATATATGTAGAATAAATAGTTACTAACATATTTATACATAAATATAGAGGCACAGGATGACAGTATACTTTTTCAAAAATAGTATAGACTAATTGCGCTCTCTTTCTTTACAAATGATATATACATACTGATGTATACTTAAAACTCTTGATGAATGATGTACACATAGAACATTTTGTGACTAGATTTCTCCATTCACTTCACATTCTCCCTTTTATGAGGAAGCTCCTTCCAGAAGAAAGGACCCATACACATCTCTGAGGACGTGCACATGCACACACACACACACACACACACACACACACTTTTACTTACTGTAGCAACTTTCACAAGCACGGCCTATTAGTGAGTTCTGAGTCTGGTGTGGTGCTCCAACTGCCCCATTCATGGCGCCTGGTTTTCCATTATTGCTGGATATCTGACTGGGATTCGGTTTGTTGCTTTAAAATGATCACACATGCATTAATTGCATGAGCTATATGGCAGAAACATTTTTAAGTAAATTCTTAGCTAACTACTAGAGCTATGTGAGAGTTTGATTCAAAGGTTTGTTGGCAACTCAACTGAGCTGTGAACCAAACTGACTTTGGTTTAGATTATCAATATGTAGAGGTGTATAAATGACATAACAACACACAGATGATTTTAACCCCATACTAATGAATGGCCTCAAAAAGCAGCTTTGTACAGACATTAAATAGGAGTGGGGGAGAATAAAGTCCTGTGGAGCTCAACTGAAGCTGAAAAAGCCATGAGTGTCCAGTAATACCTTTACATAAAAGTAGTCAAAATTTATTTTATTAATGTCAAACATGATTCTGGGTCTTACTGGATTTTACCAAAGTTTATTAAATGTTAAAATAGCAATAGCACTTAGACTTATATACCGCTTCACAGTGCTTTATAGCCCTCTCTAAGCAGTTTAGAGTCAGCATATTGTCCCCAACAACCTGGGTCCTCATTTTACCAACCTGGAAAGGATGGAAGGCTGAGTCAACCCTGAGTCAAAATAAAGTTTTATCAATGCTTATTTTTTGCTTCTTCAATTAAAAAACCTAAGATTTGTTGTCTATACACTGAAATTAATTTTAAAATAAAAGTATTAGTGTTTGTTATACTTACTAAGTTGGTATGTAAACTTGCTTGAGTTTACTCTCTGCTTCAGCAGCTTTTAGACGTTTCTAATAGAAAAGATGAATAATTTAGTGCCTAACACAATGTTAATATTACAATGTTGTACAAAATATTACATTAAACCGCTTAGTCTTTAAGACTTATATCAGAGGCTTCCGAGGCTTCTGTCCATGGAGATTTGGCTGCATAGGCAATCAAGGAAAGGATTTTGGTATAGCGACACTTCACTTCTAGATATCCCTTCCAGATACAATTAGACTATACCAGATTTTTTATTTACTTGAGTACTCATCGTTGGATTTTTCTCATTGGGTTTGAATAATTTAATTACAACTTAAAAACAGCAGCCTTAATGAAAACTTTTAACAAAGCTGTTTTAAGAATCATTCAGTCATTGTAGGCATCCCATAAGAAGAAAGCAGTATGTCAATATAGTAACATTTCTTGCACAGATAGCTAAATGCACTTCCTTGATTAGAGAAAGGAAAATGCTTATAGACTTTTTGCATGAAACACAAAAAAAGTGCACATGACTTGCAAATTTGATTAGAAAAAAAAAATAGATAATGAAAAAAGTGTGGGGTTTTTTTTGGGGGGGGGGAAGGTAACCGTACAACCACTTTGTAATCATGCTTATATTTGCTGCAAAGGAAATTAGAAGCTTCTATTTCTTTTTATCTTTTCTTTCTGCACTTTTGATTTTTCTTTTTTTCCTTTTGTTTTCTTTATTCTCTATTAGATTGTGTTAGATTTTATTCTTTTAAACTTTTAACAAAAATTATTTAAAAATATTAACATCTTTATTGAAAGATTTGGTTTCTCTCAATTGACAATATAGTTTAAGCTAAAAATTTCTTGTACAAATTTAAGTTGAACTTGCATTCAAATGAAATGTGGGTTTCCTTATGTATATTTATAGCTTACAAACATAAGGGAGAATTGAAGCTGGCCGAGGATAATTCCTATAAGATCCTCAGATTTCTACACATTTGAAAGTCAGTACTGTCAAAACTAGATCTGTTGCTTATGCTTAAAAGTGTATCAACAAAAACCCTGTTGTTAACCAAAGAAAGAACATTATAGCATTCTTTAAGGTGAGTTTTTACAATAACACAAAAAACAGTGACGTTGCTAAAGTAATTATTAAAATGTTCCAAGTAATTGCAATCATCACTATAATACATATACATGCACAAATATGGTATAACACACACACATATTACAGTTTTTATTAAATAACGAAGTCCATAATAATTTCAGGTTGGGGGGACAGATTCAGTAAATAAAAATACATTAAAAATAATATATCATAATCACTGTTAGGTTTTCCCATTTAAACACCTAGGGCAGACATACCTTTAAAACTAATCATATTAACATTGATTCACATCTTGCTAAGACACCCCCAGAAGCTAAAATACATTTTTGCTCAAAGTTCATCATACAAGTTAAAATACCATTGTATGGTACAGAAGAAATTTATTTAAATGGGAAGAATGTATAATGTTCTGTACTAATTGAAACTAAGGAAAGCTAGTTGGAAGGTGTGATTATATCCATATGGTATAAAATTTAGTTACGCACCAATCCTTATTTACCACTTCTGATAAGCTTTTTCACAATGTTTTCCACTGTGTATGTAGCAATAATATGGACCCTTCTGCTCTTTAACTGCTTCTTTAACATATTAGTTGAAACATATTAGTTGAATTAGTTAATTTAACAATGAGTTGAAAAAACTCTGTTCTGCATCTATTGGATCACAAACAGCCAAAGAACAAGGTATAAGTATAATGCAATTGAAATGGCTCATTCTGTAAGGACTTGCTAAAGAGTGAGCCACAATGAGACTGTAAACTTTTATGGAGAAAGGCAACAACAACCAATGTCTTAGTTTCACTGTCTCCCAGGATTCAGATGACTGAAATCAAGCTGTAGAAGACTTTGGGCATGTATATACCCCTTTTTATTCTGCTTGCAAGAGGAAGAAAGTGAAAGACAAGTTATCTTTCTCAACTATGCCTGGATCCTGAAACTGTAGATCACATATTATTTATATAAACTACTAGATAATAAATCATTCAAATAAGTTGGATTCAAACTATGATTTCTCAACTCGGTTTCCTCCAGATTTATCTGCTTACTCAAATTACATTGCAACCCATCTCACAGAAGTGACCCCTGGTGGCTAACAACACACTACAAAACAATACAAAACACAGTATCAACAAAAGTGTAAAAATCTAAAATAGCCAAAAGCAAACCCAATAAAAATTCAATAGCAATGTCTCACAGATCATTTAACTTCCCAGCCCCCATGCCTTGAGTACATGCAGGCATACAGTGCTTACTGAAAGGACAGAAATGCTCTGTGGGCATGTGCCCACAGAGGTTTTCCAGCGCTCTGGTGCGCACAAAGACCAGCTGGCCGGTGCGCATCTGTGCGACGGAAACCCGAAGAGCAGCTGGCAATGGCACACATTCCCACAGAGAGGGCTCTGCGTGCCACCTCTGGCACAGGTGCCATAGATTCACCATCACAGATTTAAAGCAAACCAGCTGGAGTGACAATGAAGGCTTTATGTTACATGCACATTCCCATTTAGTTGAACCTTTTATGTAGGGATTTTGTAAAACCTGAAAGCCCCATCTTAAAAATGTTCATTTAGATATTGTTTTATATCACACAATAGATTTGAATGTTATAAATTCAAAAAAATTACCTGCTGAATATATCTATCTGTGGTTTTCCACATATAATAATATTCAATGATGCTAGTCAGAGATTTCCAAGGAAGCTGAAAAACATTAAATACAAAATTACATTTAAAAAATGAAAATGATGAAAAACAGTTGGGCTATCGGAGAAAAACTATTTTTTGTAGAGATGAAAGTCACGTAAAACCTAGACATAAGGGCATAACATTATGTAACATCTGTACCACTCTTCTCTGAAGGATAAGGGAAGGTAGACCGTATATACTATTCTAATGGATCTTTTTATGCATCTCCACTGAACACCAGTAAATGGACAGCTTCTAAAACCAACATGCTATTATCTAAAGTGCAAAGATCCATACATCTGATTCCCAGTAGAGGTTTTGAACTCATAGAACCCCCATAGGTTCCAACTATCTATGTTTGACAAGTTCCCAATGAGACAAAAACTGTCATATAATGCCTCCTGGTGGTCATTTAAGCTATATGCGATTTGTGAATTGATGTCAATGAGCGCAGTTGGGGAAAGAGAAGATCCTCTGATAGTTTCAGGTGAATATATATTAAGAGCTTGCTTGTGAACTCTTGACCGAAATATAATTTCGTTTCTTCTAAGAACTGGAAAATATGGTACGCTTGTCCACTATTCTTGGAATTTAAAACTGTAAGAAATCCAGTTAAAGGGTTGGAAAACTTTGTCCCCAGGGGAAAAATAATTCTTCTATTTAGGTCTTTTTCAGGAGCAATCTGTTCCTGTACTAAACAAAGGAGAAATGGCTCTTATATTGTACTACATATATCAGAGATGGCTAGAGTCTCCTATGAAGATTTCTGATTTTTAAATAGCAATTATTTAAATGTTTCTATTATGAAAGATAAAACAGGAGAGTTTTTCTCCTTTTCTTCCTGGCTCTGAATTTCAAGTTTAGGGAGATTTGTTAAATCTCGTTCTTTTTCCAAGCTCAAAAACTATGAACTTGAGTTGGTGCAGCCAAATCCAACTCCTAGGAAACTGGCTTAATCATGCAGAGCCAACAACATTCCTCATCTCCAAAAATACTGGAAACTTCAAATGAGTTTATATTACAGGATCCAATTTGGGTCAGTCACCGGGACCAGAGGATTAATCTTCAAAGCTTTTGGACTCGTTCTGGAGCCCAGGTTGAATCCTGGAACATTATCCTGGTACACCTTCATTCGCTCATTTATATTACACCTGTGCTGTATTGACTTCCAATTAACATCCAAGGACAATTCAAAGTGCTGGTTGTAGTTTATAAAGTTTTATATGCTAGGCACTGAAATATCTTCACGATTGTTTTCTCCAACTGGAAAATGCCTGCTTAACTCATTTGTCCTGACAGAAACTGTTGCTGGTTCCCAATTTCCATGAGGCATTATACCTGGAGAAAGTCACAGGAACTGAATTTCTGTGGTAGCACCTACAACTGGAAACAGCCTCCTACTTCAACCAGGACTGGCTCTTACATTTTAACCTTCCAGAAACCAGCAACATCAGAACTGTTTTGGAGATTCTAATGTAATGCATAATGCCTAAGAAAGATGATTATACTTTTTGGCACTTTGGGTTTTATCATATTCTAATTCTGTAATTTTTAATGTTTTATTGTATATGTTTTTATTTTTATGTTTCATTACTATAAACTACACTTGGTATTGCATCATGTAATAACCCTGATAAATAAATAAAATGAATGGGCATAATTCAATGTATTTATATCTAATACTATTTAAATATTTTTATAAAAAATAAAATTATTAGAAACTACAAATGTTTTGATTATTGCTTCAGGTTGTTTATTTCTAAAGTGTGGCATTATGAAAGAGGTGGAAAACCTCCGGCCTGTCTAATATCATTAAACTAGAAATGACAAAAGCACTACTCAGAACGACAAACGAGACATAATGGAAGTATAGTTCAGCAATATCCCAGGTCCCTCAATCCTGCATACAAGAATACAGTAATCCTTATACCTCTGAAAAGTATGTTTTACAGATGTATTTAAAAAAGTTGTATTGCACACTTTCAATTGGAGATTTATCCATTCTGCCCCCTTGCTGTTTTCCAAGATCCCCAGCCCTAATAGCAAGAATTGTTGAAGATTTTTTTAAAAAATTTGATTTATATGCCGCCCTTCTCCGGAGACTCAGGGCGGCTTACAATGTGCTAAGCAATAGCCTTCATCCTTTTTGTATATTTATACAAAGTCAGCTTATTGCCCCCACAACTGGGTCCTCAATTTACCTACCTTAGAAAGGATGGAAGGCTGAGTCAACCTTGAGCCTGGCGAGATTCGAACCTGCAGTAATTGCAGGCAGCTGGTCTTAATAACAAGGTGCTTTAGACCACTGTACTACTGTATTTTAGTGGTCTAAGTACCTCCATCATATCAGGTACTGTAGTAGACTGCCCTTATGTAGAAAAATAAGCTCATAGTAACAGATCTTTAGTTTAATTGATTGTGGAATAGGAAAACAACGTGTTGTGGCCTGTTGGCCGCCGGCCCCTCCAACAGCTTAATCAGATGAGGAGGCATGGGAGTCAGGGTCAGCATCAAGGCAACCTGAGAGCTCTGAGTGGGAAGAGGGAATGGAGCTGTTGGAGAGAGACAGAGGTGGAACCTGGACCATCCATCAGTCCTCAGATGGAGAGTCAACAGACCCAGGTCTGGAGGCGGTTGATGAGGAAGAGGAGGAATAGCTGGGCCCAGAGCCTGACGTGCGGATGCACAGAAGGCAGAGGAGAGGAGAGGAGAACAGTGGAAATCTGTGGGCCGATCCTTGGGACGGAAGAGCCACTGCTGTTAGCGAAGCCCCACCCTAGCTCTGGGGATAAAAGGAAGGGGGTGGAGATGAATAGATGTGGCAGACAACTATTCATCTCCTTGCCAGGCAGACTTGTTAGCCTAAGGTGAGAGATAAACTTTTTGCCGGGGCTGCTTGCGCTCCTAATAAAGGAATAATTGATTTAAATACAAAGGGTTTGTTGGGTTTGGGTAGCTGGGTCAGAACACAACGCTGTAAAAGATTTAAGGGCAATTTAATAATAATTTAGATATGTCTACTTACAAAATCTTGTCGTATGTCATTGAAGTCTTTACCATATTTCTCTAGGGCTTCTTCAAACAAACTAGCCTCTGATGCCGACCATTCTTCCATTTCATCTCTACAAAGAACAGGACCTCCAAGGGGAACCAAAACACTAATGGCACTGCTCAGGTCATAGTTGTGCTTATGTAATGTATCCATTGCATGAAACTAGGAATGAAAAGGATTAGATAAAAGTATTAAATAACAATATATTAAATGCATTTTTGGATTAAATGTTACTATGAATCATTTTGACCTGTCATGTATAAGAATTAAGCAATGAACCAGTAATTCTCAGGAAGCTAGACATCACTGATTCAAGGTCAGGAAGCATGGATAAGGAGCACTGCTGAAACACTGGAAAGGCAGGAAATAAGACCAATGGAATTAATAGAATTAAACTACCATAGGTTTTAGAGGGAATTCTTACCTTCAACACTTATATCATACAATTGTTTACGTGTCTTTTATCAAACTATGCTGGGACTGTGATTTATAGTCAAGTTCAGTTCAAGGAGTTTGCCATGTGTTTTGTTAGGACTGTGTATATCTTCAACATGGTATTATGACTTAGCAAATCAACCTATCAAAGCAGAGTCATGAACTGAAGTGCAAATTTATTTCAGTACAGCAAATCAGTAATGAAGAGTCAGGCTTGATGACTATTTTGCTTCATCTGGAGTTGCTGGCAATTTCTATGGAACACTGTTTTCTTGGGAAATGCTGATGAGAGTTGACTGAAGACTCTCCAACATTAATAGTTACCCAATGAGTTTTAACATCTAATCGGGATGGTAAGCCTAATATTGTTTTGGACTTAATTATCTTAGCTCTCAATTTCTTTATACAAGCTTTATTTTGCCCTGATATGGTGTAACCTATCAGACTTCACACCAAAACACGGATCAGTCTTTTGCTACCATACTTCCTCAATATACAAGTTTCTCATTCTTATAATTCAGTTCATAGTATGCCAAATAAGGCATACCACAGAGGTAATTTAGAAATAACTGTGTTTATTTCCTCATCCTCACTACTTCTGCCTTTCCATGATGCATGGATTTGTCTTGGTCTAAGGAGAAATGATAAAAATCCATGTATTAAATTCAATTCTTACTTTCATTCTCTTCCATTCATTACATAGAGGGAAAACTAATGAAGGTTGTGTAATATACAAGCATAAGCTAGTAATTCATACCTGAAGAAGCTGAAATAACAATAAAATAAATTCTTTGGCTTCTGATTCTGGTTTGATTAGTTGCAGGAAAATATAATCCTGGCTTTGAGTGCCACTAGGCAATAACATGAAGTAGGACAAAATAAGCACAATTCTTGTCATTAATGTAAGGATATAATGATAAAAAAGAATCACATTCATTCTAGATATTCATGAGTTAACTAAATTTTCTGGATACATACTATGCCCATGATGGCGAACCTATGGCACGCGTGCCATAGGTGGCACGTGGAGCCATTTCTGCAGGCACGTGAGCTGACACTCAGGTCAGCTCCACTGCGCATGCCTGTGCGCCTCCCACCGGCCAGCTGATTTTTGGGTCCCTGCCAGGAGGCGCGTGCGCATGCACAAAGGGTGGGAGGGTCATGTGCGCACGCAGGTGGGGTGGGGTGCAGCGCCCCCTCAGCCCTCCAGTTTTGGTGCTAGGAGGCTTCAGGGAGGCCTGCTAGCACCAAAATGGGTTGCGCGCACATGCGCCCCTGTGGGGGGATATGGGCAGGGGAAGTGCGGGGGGTCATGCGCTCATGCGGTGTGGCACAGAGATCACGCATGCATGTGCAGGGGTCTGCGGGGGACATTGCATTATGGGTGTCAGTGCTCGCTTTCGGCACCTGAGGTAAAAAAGGTTCGCCATCACTGTACTACGCTATTTAAAATATTTATTTATTTAGATACCACCTTTTATTCTTTTTACAAATAACTCAAGGTGGCAAACATATCCAATACAAGATCCAATCTGGGTTGGTCACCGGGATGAGGTTTAATCTTCCAAGCTTCTGGATTCATGCTGGAGTACATCTTCAGGGAACTTCTCTCTACTGGAATATGTGCTTTGTGCTATATTGTATGCATCATATTTATGTGGTACCTGCCTATTGGTTGATTGGTATGTTCATGGCTGGCAATTAGCTGTTGTTTCTTTGTGGTGCCAAGTCCTTGGCTCCTACGTATCCAATAAGTGGTGGTAAATCAGCACTCCTGTTGACTGACAAGGGACTTGTTCCCCAGGCTTCAATCATTTCCCTGGGTATCTTTGTACCTGCATGGCCAACAATCTTAATTGAATGGACATCCTTATTCATTGCAATGTGAGCCTACCAGTGAATTTGGGTCTCCTTGTCTGAAAGCTCGCCTGTATTCTTGCAATCTGGTGATTAGATTCTTACCCGCCTGTCCTACATAGTCACAGGGACAATCTATGTGGGGGATTCAGTAGATTACATTAGAAGTATCTCCCACCTCCAAGCGATCTTTGCTCCAAGTGATCATGATTTGTCCTTGTATGGTAGCCTCTGGCAGTGTGTAATGCCCATTTGAGATCTCAGAGGCTGTGTTCTTCTGCTTCTGAAATGTTTTTGATGTATGGCAAGGTATGCCATAAAGTTGATCTTGTACCTTCTTTCTTTTTCTTTCTTTCTTTCTTCCTTTCCTTTCCTTTGTATGTGTTGTGCAGGCATCTTGTAATAAATGCTTGTGGGTACCCATTCTGCTGAACTGTGCACTTCAGTACTTGTTTAGCTTGCTGGGTACTACAGTGGATTCTCACCCTGCCATGAAGTGTTTTGATGCAACTCTTTTTGTGTTGCAGTGGATAGTTACTGTTGAAACTAAATAATGAGTGGAGTGTTGGTGGCCTTGCAATAAACCATAGTTTCTAGGTTTCTATCTTCTTGCCTGTTGACTAGCACATCTAAAAATGTAACTGTCTAGTCATTTCTTCCTCCATTGCGAATTGTATATCTGGGAAGATGGAGTTGAGTAAGGTATGAAAGTCTTTCAGTGCATTTCTTTTGATAATGACAAACATGTAATCCATGTAACAACAGAAATAAATTTCGGTGTGTAGTTTTGAAATATATGTTGTTCTAGTTTGCTCAGGACAGTTTCTGCAATGACTCCTGAGAGTGGACGTCCCTTTTATGAAGAAAGTATGTTGGCAGTATATTTCCTCCTATTTTCCCACAACAACCCTCTGAGGTGGGGTGAGCTGAGAGTGAGTGATTGGCCCATAGTCACCCTTCTGGCTTTACACAAAGCAGCTGCATGTCTTTCACTTTTTCTTTTTGTTATTACTTCTATTATTTATTTATTTTTCTTTTATTTCTTTTATTTGTTCTTATTTCTTTTTAAAAATATTTTTCTGCTTTTCTTATTTTACTATTTGTCTTTGTACCGAAGTAATAAAAGAAAACAATTAAAATTGAGAAATAACATCTTTCGTATTTTCCTAAGTTAAAGAGCAAAAAGAAAAAAAGAAAAAAAGGAGAGGAATTGTAATTATCCCAAGGAGAAAAACAATAAGAAAGAGTAATTAAAAATAGAAAAATAATTAACTGCTGTTCTAGTGTCTCATTTGTACCTATGGTCCACAAGAAGCAGCTGAGTTGCAACTGCATGGTCACTGTTGGTGACCATCTATAGTTCAGCAGCCAATACTGTCTTTCATTTTCTCTTTGGTTTTTCATATTATCCTCACAATAACTCTTATAAATAGGTTAGATTGAAAGAAGTGACTAGCTCAGTGAGTGAAGAGGAATTTGACGATGGATATCCTCAGTTGTAGTGTGATATTCCAAACATATCAAGCATTTCAAGCATATATCAAGCATTTCTCTCATTATTTGTTAGCGCAGAAATCTTCAGGTGGCCCAAACTATGCATTTGGAAGACAGTTATAGCAGTCTGCCAGGAACCAATCATTTCTCACTGACAGTTTTGCTTGGTTCTTCACTGGATCTGCAAAACCCTATTTTGAACATCTAGACCAGGGGTGTCAAACTTGCGTCCTCACAGCAACGTCATGTGACGTATCACGACTTTTTCCTCTTCACCAAACCGGGTGTGGGTGTGGCCAGTACGTGATGCATCCAGCCCGTGGGCCATGAGTTTGACAGCCCTGATCTAGACCAACTCTCTGTCAAGTTTAGGGATCTATTATTGCAGTATCTATAATAGATGGCTATGCAGACATTACTTAAAACACCTCCACCTCCAGATGGCCACTATCTCCAAAGATAGACTCTCATATTGTTAAACAGCTATTATATTTAGAAGTTCCCCCTAATGTCCAATCAAAATCTACTTCTTGGCAATTTAAACCCATTGGTGGCCCTATCTTGAGGAACAACTCTGAATAATTCTGTCCTGTCTTATATATATCACTTTTTTGGATACCTGAAGGTAACTATTATGACTCAGTGAAGTCTCATCTTTCATATGCATGCAGTGGCTCTACCCAAAACCCCCATGGGCTTCTCCTTCCAGATCCCTAATTCTTTTGGCTGCATTGTACTGGGATAATTCAGAAGAATGGAAGTGGAGATAAACATAGAAGCAAACACCATATAAGGTGGAACATGTATCTTACATGTCTACATTATGTATATATATACATAAGTATGTGTATATGTATACATTACAGAAGCTGCCAAGAAATGACAGAACAGTTATAAAGTTTATATAACTGTTGGTTAAAAACTGGGAGTAAGCTAGGGATAGTTGATATGAATCCAAGGTATGTCTTTACACACAAAATGAGCAAAGACGTGTATGTGTATGTGTTTTAGATGTGGAATGTTAGCCAATGGCAGGTGAATTTTAATGAGCAAGTGGCTGCAAATAGGAGATTGTCCCCCATTTATAACAGGGGTGGGGAACTATGTCCCTTTAACAATCGGTGAACTTCAACTCCCAGAATTCCTGAGCCAACATGCATTATAACATAGATGTCTTTACATTCTTAACCTGATTTCTCTTGTCATATGCTACTTGTGACAATATTCCAAATCCAAAGAGTTCAACTGGAATATTAAGATTTATGATAAGTAGGCATTATGATCATAAGGATAAAATTGCCCAGTAGTTTTTCTACTGGAAAAAAACTATACTTGTATTATATAAAAATAGACTTGCATGATTAACCAGTTTTGATTAACCAGTTAACTGCCATCATGGAAGATACTGCAAGATGGTTGGCATCAGATGGATTCGTAACTGGCTGACCAACCACACTCAACGTGTAGTCCTCAATGGAACTGCATCTACATGGAGGGAAGTATGCAGTGGAGTACCCCAAAGCTCTGTTTTAGGCCTAGTACTCTTCAACATCTTCATCAATGACTTGGATGAGGGGATAGATGGGAAAATCATCAAATTTGCAGATGACACCAAGCTGGCAGGAATAGCCAACACTCCAGAAGATAGGCTTAAGATACAGAAGGATCTTGATAGACTTGAACATTGGGTGCTATCTAACAAAATGAAATGCAATGGTGAAAAAAGTAAGGTCTACATTTAGGCAAGAAAAACAAAATGCACAGGTACAGTATATGTGGTACCTTGCTCAATAGTAGTAACTGTGAGAGGGATCTTGGAGTCCTAGTGGACAACCATTTAGATATGAGCCAGCAGTATTCAACAGCTGCCAAAAAAGCCAACACAGTTCTGGGTTGCATAAACAGAGGGATAGAATCAAGATCAATCGAAGTGTTAATACCACTTTATAATGCCTTGATAAGGCCACACTTGCAATATTGCATTCAGTTTTGGTCGCCACGATGTAAAAAAGATGTTGAGACTCTAGAAAGAGTGCAAAGAAGAGCAACAAAGATGATTAGGGGATTGGAGGCTAAAACATATGAAGAACGGTTGCAGGAACTGGGTATGTCTAGTTTAATGAAAAGAAGGACTAGGGGAGACATGATAGCAGTGTTCCAATATCTCAGAGGTTGCCACAAAGAAGAGGGAGTCAAGCTATTCTCTAAAGCACCTGAAGGCAGGAGAAGACGCAATGGGGGGAAACTAATCAAGGAGAGAAGCAACTTAGAATTAAGGAGAAATTTCCTGACTGTTAGAACAATTAATCAGTGGAAAAACTTCCCTGCAGAAGTTGTGAATGCTCCAACACTGGTAATTTTTAAAAAGATGTTGGATAACCATTTGTCTGAAGTGGTGAAGGGGTTTCCTGCCTAGGCAGTGGGTTGGACTAGAAGACCTCCAAGGTCCCTTCCAACTCTGTTATTCTATTCTCTGTGCATTTCAGTACAAAAGTTGTAATATTTTAATGTAATATAATTTGGAGGTATCCTACAATATTCAGCTTTATAGCATAACTATTGCTTTTTTTTTTTTTTTGCAGGAGAGGTAGGTAGACAGAAATTTTTTAAAAATACAGAAAAAAATACCAATTTTTAGGAATCCAAACATTACTTCTAGTAGATTAAACATCTAAACACTAATGTGTGTTATCTGTGCTCGGAAAAAAGATATGGGAGTTGCGGGGGGACACGACTACATAACTTTTACTGATCTAGAATTCTGTCATTAACACAGATTAGGCACTCAATATTGTTGATACGTGCATTTATTAGTCTTTAATTCTGGTTTAAAAAACAAATTAAAACTCAAATTACTATTACTGTGTATTAGGGCAACACAATAATTTTGAAAGAACCGCTACACAATGAGGAATGTGAATAAGGCCTCTTATTCAATCACCAAAGCAGACATATTCTTTGTTAAGACTCATGCAACTGGTTTGAAAATACTTATTTTGGTATGTGTGTACATGCAAAGCCACTTCATGTTTTCACCAAGAAGAATGTATCTGAAGCCTATTCACTTTGCTTTCATCCTATTGCAATGGCTGTGTGTAAAAATGCCTGTACAAATAGGTATTTTGTCTGAATAGGCACTGTTCAGCTGATGAAATAGCTTTAACCATTCAAACATTGGTGATTTGTTCATGTTCTCAAACACCTCTTCTGAATACTTTGTACAGTTCAACTGGATATATGCATACTAATTTTGCATATTTTTTCACTACATACAATAAACATACGGAGATACTAAATTATTTACAATAGGAAAAAAAGTAAAAATAACAATTTTATTTTTTTTAATATTCCTGGCAAAATCATCATCATTCTGTAAATTCTAATTCTCTTTAAATAAATCAAAGAATATTTTTAAGCAATTAACCAGTACAACTCACCACCTGCTAAGATTAGTTAATAAAGCAAATAGGAAGAATTGGGTTGAATATTTTACATCCATTGTATATATGCAAAACCCTCAAAACGCCCTTATCATCAATCATATCAGGGCAGGATTTAATTTATCTCTTTAACAAACTATTCTTTCAAAGAAAGTATATTTCAAAGAGTATCTCACCAAAGTGATATCCCGGGAAGCAGCAGCTGCACTCATGTGTAAACTAGGTTGTCTTACAGAACTACTGCAGTCTAGAGCTCGTGCAAAAGTACCAACAGCACTGAAGGAAGGAAGGGAAACATTATGAGAACAATGAAACTGAGATAATTTTAAAACAGTGACAGAAATTCATCCTTTTACCTCCTTAATATATTGTTGATTAGCATGCACATTCAACTGCATTACAGAACTTCAAAGCTTTCCCAAAAACACTTGTAGAATTTGATCCAGCACAGAATACTTATTTAGTACACTGTATTAAATGGGACTTCCTTTTAAAATGGCATGTATAAAACTGGGCAATGAAAAGCAAAATTTTACTACAAAATATGTTAATTTATATGTTAATCTATATTTTGATACACAGAATACCAACAAAATGCTATTATTTCATTTAATTTTTTAAACAGATTTACTCCTAATTTTTAAAAATAGATTAGGTTAATTCTTGCATTCGTTAAATAATTTAATTTTTTCACTCTTTTTCTCCTTTTTCCACTTAGCGCTGTAGTTCTTAGTATAATATTAAATTACTTTAATTTTTTCACTCTTTTTCTCCTTTTTCCACTTTGCATAAAGTCTATAGTCCTTAGTATACAATTAGGATCTTGGAAAAATAGGTGTAAGGATTGGTTCTCAAGCCCAAAAGAATTCAGATAACTACAGCTACAACTCTCCTGGAATCAGCGAACAGACACATCTTCCTTATGAGAAATAATTCACAAACTGTGAGAAGCAGCACCAATAAGAGGGATAATTTGATTTGTGTTCATTTTCTAGAATTCTTGGATCAATACTACTTTCATCTTAAGGCCCTGGTGGCGCAGTGGTTAAAGTGCAATATTGCAGTCAAATTCTGCCCATAGCCTGGAGTTTGATCCTGATGGGGCTCATAGTTGACTCAGCCATCCATAATTCCAAGGTCAGTACAATGAGGAATCAGATTGTTGAGACAATATGCAAATAAGCTTATATTGTAAATCACCTAAAGAGTGCTGTAAAGCACTATGGGGCAGTATATAAAAACCTAAATTCTATTGCTGTGCTATTAATAAAACTTACTGAAGAGAACCATGTGAGATTTGTATTTGGGAAAATTTAAGCTTCAGTTCCAACAGCTAACAAATGCATGATAATAAAAGCACCAACAATGAGAAATGGTTTGTGACACTCTTTTAAGTTGCTTCTGATATTGGTGACCAAAGAATGTTCTCAGATAGAAACTTAGCAGACACAATTTGAATCAATTGTGTCCAGACTGTAATATCTGGATAGTCTTCAAAAATAATTCCATGTCCAACATACTGCAATCAACTAACTGAAGATCACCACAACTCATCTATTTCTGAATCCAGAAGCTCTTCTCAGATGTATTGTATTGGGATTCTTATAATTTCCAATACAACCACAGACTTTATAAGACTCAATAACACAAAGAGAAACATAGCATTTTAAGAACACTCTTTAAATTATTTCTCAACTATGCAATCATTATTTTTCTATGGCTAAGAGAACATGTAATATCAGAACCAGTCAAATGTATCCACTTGGTAGGATTTTGTGAACTACTGTGAGATATTTCTTGCTTCCCACATAACAAGAGTGTGCAAAGAATACCTTAGAATATATTGTAGTATAAGTAAATATATGAATTAACCCACTCTCAGAATTATTCCAATATGTCAACCTTCAACTTCAAGAAAAATTTCAAATTATATTTTCTTTTAATTTATTTTTTTAAGATCCACTTTCAAAAGAAATGCCATAGTATTTTCCAACTGGGTGGTTTATATTGTAAAGTAAGGTAAACTGTGTTTCTTGTAATAATTTACAAAAGTGGGTGAGGCAATCAACTATTCATTTTCCTCAATCTTTCTTATTTTAAGAGGACTTTTATATGAAATTGGACCACTACTTTCACTTTATTGAAAGACCACTACTGAGTGATTAATGCTGCTTGGCTGACATTTTTAGTTTATTTTTGGTAGTGATTGTCATGAGTGTTTTTCTCTGTATAACAGTAATCTGACCTTTCTTTCTTTTCATACATTTGCTCATGTATGACAGTTATGTATTTACATTAACAACATTCTTGCCCCGAGAATAACTAGCTACTTATGAAATATAAAT
The DNA here is from genome assembly GCF_029215685.1 of Pituophis catenifer annectens. Lineage (NCBI taxonomy): Eukaryota > Metazoa > Chordata > Lepidosauria > Squamata > Colubridae > Pituophis > Pituophis catenifer. The sequence continues at coordinate 43,753,169 of NW_027256881.1, forward strand.
GGTAGTCACCTTCACAGAGATATAGTCTATCAACCACTATTAGCAAAGTAATTAATTATCTGTTGCATTTATACCCGTCTTTTCCTTAAGCAGTATTTACTTTGCTTTTTAAATATTTTTTTTGTCTGCTGCCCATTTAAGGCCATAGCTGAAATAAGTGGGTTTAGAAGATAACAACCAAAATGATAGCAGTCATACAAGGAAAAACTTATACATTACTGTCACTCAAGGCAAATTGACAAACACTTCTTTTGGTTTGATGGACAGTTTAGGGTTAGTGAATACATAGAGACAGAAAAATGGTAATGCCAGAGAATATACTTACTTTTCAGAAACATGAAGATCCTTCTCAAGAACAGATGCATTGTGGGTTTCAAAGAATTTGGCTAATAGGATCTTTAATGGAGATTCTACCAAAGACTTTTTTTATTACAACCCCTTGTGTGTGGGTTATAAAAGGTAATCTACAAAGATCATTAGGGGATTTTAGGCTAAAACATATGAAGAACAGTTGCAGGAATTAGGTATGTCTAGTTTAATGAAAGAAGGACCAGGGATAGCAAGGACAAGATAGCAGTGTTCCAATATAAAGGGCTGACACAAAGCAGAGGAGGTCAACCTATTCTCCAAAACACCTGAGGCAGGACAAGAAACAATGGATGGAAACTAATCAAGGAGAGAACCAACCTAGAACTAAGGAGAAATTTCCTGACAGTTAGAATAATTAATCAGTGGAACGGCTTGCCTCCAGAAATTGTGGGTGCTCCAACACTGGAGGTTTTTAAGAGATTGGACAACCATTTGTCTGAAATTGTATAGTTTTCCGCTTGAGCAGGAGGTTGGACCAAAAGACCTCCAAGGTCCTTTCCAACTCTATTATTTTGTACTTCTTTTACACAAAAATGAAATGAAATATTAATAATTAATTGGAAATTAGCAGAATTTTTTGGAAACAACTTAAATAAAGGTTACTAATTTAGTAATGGTTTGGGATGCAAGTAAAGCTTTTATCAGAGGTTGTTTCATATAATGTAATACTGAAGTTAAAAAGAAGTGTGGAGAGAAAATACAGCCTATTTTGGATGAGATAAAAAGAAAACGAAGAAGAATTAAAGGAACCTCCAGGCAAGGTAAATATCTCTAATCGAATTAAACTGTTACAGCAACAGCTAATATTTGCAAATAACCCAGGGAAGTGGTTAACTTATGAAACTTATAACAAAAATAATACTGAAAATTCAAGATGTAGGCACAGAACTAGGGATAACCCTCAACTTACGACTGTTTGTTTAATGACTAAAGCTATGATAGCCTCGGAAAAGGTCATTTAAGACCTGTATTCGCTCTTACATCCAAGGTCGGAGCTAGTAGTGACTTGAAGTCATATAAACAGTTCAATGAAGATATAAACAGACTATGGCTCTGCTAATAAAAGGTCATGTTACGGAAATAAGAAGATGCATTAATATAATAATTATTGGGAGTTGGACAGTATATAAATTTAAAAAAACTAAAATAAAAGAGATATATCATAATGCAAGTTATTTATTATATAAATCAATGGTGCAATGTCAACTGGGAATACTGTGTAAAGTTCTGATCTCCATACATCATAAAGGATATAGTAGAATTAGAGATGTTATAGAGGACAGCAGCTTCTCTATGAAGAATGGATGTGACATTTGAAAATGTTTTGTTTAGAAATGAGTGAATGAGAGTGGTCATGATTTAGGCATAGAAAGTTTGTATGGTGTACATAGATAAAGCAGACAAGGGAAAACTATGTTATGTTTTCTAAAATACTAGAACCAGAGTTCATTCAAAGAAACTGAATTCTGGAAGAAATGGGACAGACAAAATGCACAATTAAAATTTGGAATTATCTACCATAAGATGTGGTGCTGGCAACTAGCTTGGTTGGTCCCAAGAAAAGATTAGGTCAATTTGTGTAAATAATGGGGATCAATAGCTATTAGCCTTGATGGTCATGTGAGTACCTCTGAAGGCCATCTGCTGGGAGACTAGTAGGCTCCCTTGTGTAGTTGGTTGATCACGGTAATAACAGACCTCTAGACTATAAGGGCCACATGTCCAATCCAGCAGAGTAATACTTATGTTTGAGACTGTACTCAAAGTACTGTGCTTAAGACTGTACTCAAAGTTTCAAAAAGTATGGCAACAGAACGGAAGAGGTGAATTTGATAGTCAAACTGGAATCTCACCAGATTATAAAATTAAATTTATTTCAGTATGTCATCAAGCCTGACTATTAAAAAATTAACAAATACTTCACATTCCATTACATATTCAAAGTCCAAATTGGGTATGTAAATCTTACCGTGCTACCACTAAAAATTGGTCAATCTGATGATCAGTGAGGTGGCTATCTGGATCCCAAACTTTTACTTCAAGTTTTGCCTGTTCCCTGTCATCTGTTTCTCCTGGAAGAGAAATATATATCAGATTAAAATTAACAGATTAAATAAGCAATCAAAATATTATTTCAGGAAGAAACAGTTGTTATCACATAACCTGTAAAATATAACATTTGTTACAGATGCCTTCATTTGATAATAAACATCTGAATTGGGAATCTTACATCCACATCAAATTTTTCTAAAACTTTATCAACTAAGCCAATCCAGGATCTCTTTGGTCATTTTTTCAAAGATATTTCAGAAATAGAGAAATAGAATGACCATGAGTGGGCAAAAAACTAGTGGTAAGACTTTCAACTGCCTGCCAGTTTCCCCATTAATATTGCTTGCGGAAAGCTGGCAGGAGCTTGGTAATCTCTCTTCCTCCTCCTCTCTCTCCCCACTTTGGAACTGTCTGCCACTTTGGTGAGGGGAAGGGAAACAAAGAGAGTTGTGGCTGCAAGAAAAGTGCTCCCAATCCCTAAGGGTGCCCTCTCTCTAGGGAGGAAGAGGGGTCACCTGTCAACCACCACCCGTCCAGCAGGCATAGTCACTCCTTCATTCTACCCTCACTGCCCACTATTGTTAAAAATTTTTAGATTTCAGTCTCTATTCTAAAGCAGCCAATCACTGCTTGCCAGTCAGGCCAGTCAACCAGGTAATTGAGTGCAGGGATCAGGAGGCAGGAAAGAGGATGAAGATACAAAAATCCTATCTTCCCATGTGCCACACAACCTGCAGATTTCTGTGAAGTGTAGTTGGAAGGTGTGATGGAGCTTAAGCAACCACAAATTCATTCCCATAGGAGTCATGGATATCAGCATTTTGTAAATTAGCCCACTTGAGCTATCCTGGTTCAATTACTGTTGCCTAGACCTTCCACTTTTGCTCATCTGAAGATTACAAAGAGACACAAGAGTTTTAGTAGTTCAAAGATATCCAACCCACAATCACATAATTACATCCAATTTTTTTGTTTCAACACAGTCCCGACAGTACTTATATATTTACTCCACAAACTTAATTACTTATAGATCTCTGCTTCTTAGTCACAGATTCAACATAAAAGTAATTTATAGCTTTTCCTGAATGCAGTGTCATTTGTCCTTGCAACAAAAAGCAATTAGACTATATTTGTGCAGTTCAGTAATCCATATCTTTGTTTCTGTGGCTAGATTGTGGCTAGACAGCTTGTCTCTGATCTTTACTTCCACTAATTTTTCTTGCAGGAAAAAAACGACCAAATATCAGTGCATCTCCGACTTGTGCAAATGAAAACACAATATGCAAAGTTCAAGTTGTAAATCTTTATTTATACAGGCTGCATTGTTAAATAATTCATTTTAAAAATTTGACTTTCACTTCAAAATAAATCTTTTATAACACCTATTATCATTTTCTGGGCATATCAGCATTTTCTGGAGATTGTATAAATATGGATAGAGAACCAGATAGCCAAGGTGTCTTTTTTTGCTTGAAAAAATTACCAGTAAATTAAACAGTCACAAACTGTCTACTATTGGAAATAAAATAAAGTCATGGTTAGCCTTGCAGGATAATTTTATCTTATCTTTTAGAGTCGTGGTTTTCAGTCACTGTGCCAAGGTTCAGTTGAGTGCTCTGAAAGGTCTGCAGGTATACTGCAACAAGGAGCAGGAAGTGCTGCACACTTGTGCAGCCAGAACCGTGACATCATCAGGGGGTGGACTGCCTATATTTCTCCTTCCAAACCCAAGAAACCTGTGATGTCAAAGGAATTCCAGTTTCGTGACCTAGAAATCTCACATATGAGATGTGTGCTATGAGATGGAAAAAGGTTGGAAAAATCACTGTTCTAGAGAGTTAGGTAAATATTTTCCATATTTTCATTTTAGGAAACCAGCAATAACATTTTCCAATAATTAAAACTGTAGTTAATATTTTAGACCAAGCTTTAATGTATAAATTTGATAAATTAAATTATCAATTATCAATTAATTTTTGGGATGTCCACTCAGATTCATCCCTTGTTTTCCTCAAGCGGCTCTTTAGACATCTCTTTGCCCTTTTCAGAACCCACAGCTCCTATGTGAACCATAGGGAATGTCATGGGCAATGGGTCAATAGAGGCCACATAGATGTGATCCTATCCAAAGCTTCAGCTGCCCTTTGATTCTAGGACATAACCAGAGCTTCAGCAGGATATCTGCCAGTTCCCTCTGAAACCCATTTGGGCCAATCAGTTGCTAGGGGCAGATCATTTGAATTACTCTGGCCCCCTTGTGGTGGTGGCGGGGCACATATAAAGGATACCAGGCCATGATTCAATATGGACTGCCTATGATCACTGGACACTGGAAGTGCTGTTTTGCAATAGTTCAGTTCCTTCTTCGTCAGGCAGTCCCAATCTCTGGTAATGAGGAAGGCGAGGTTGGACAATGTCCATCTATATGTTGTGTATCAGACAATTCAATTCTTCCTCTATTGTTTAATATCTATTTGAAGTTTCAGGGAGAGGCCACCCTTTGGTTCAGGACAGATATCATCCAATTATACTTCACATCCTGGGTTGCGGGATGCTACAAAGGTCTTTTCTCAGTGCTCAAGAGAGTCTCTAGAGCAAGATGGAGTTACTCTTGTTTCATCATAGTTTTCAGTCTGTCCCTGAGTTGTCTCTTGAGAGGAAGGCTCCTGAGAGATATCCAAATCTTGAGTGTCCTCTTACTGCTTGAATGGCAGATGAAGCTTGTGATCTGGAGGGAAACTGCCCAGCTTTGGCTGGTACACTAGTTCTAGGGCCCAAGGATCTTGCTATAATCATTACCTGCCTAGACTAATGCAATGGGCTCTACACGAGGCTCCATATGTGGACAACTTGAAAACAATGCACTGATGATGTTATCTGGTTGGGTAATAAAACATCTAAAAGCAAGCAACCAAGCTCAGAAAGCACCGAGGACTCCAAAGTTCAAATTTCTGCTACATATATTCTCTTCTACTGGCACTTAGAAACAGAATGTGTTGCGCTGCTTACTAGCAGGTGGTATTTATAAGGAGCATAAAATATTTTTGTTACATGCCCTACATTGGCAAGTATAGGTTTATAGATTAATTCAAAGTGCTAGCTTTGACTTATAAAGCCCTATGTGGTTGTACCAATCTGGTACAAGGCATCATGGTAGAAACTAGGAGCCTTTGAGTTCTAGTCCTGCCATAGCTACAAAGCCTGCTGGGTAACTGTGACTAGTCACTCTCTCACAGCCCTGGGAAGGAACCAGTGGTAAACCATTTCTGAAATTTTGCCAAGAAAATTGCAGGGGCTTGTCCAGGTAGTTGCCTGGAGTATACCATGACTTGAAGGTAGATACATGCGCCATTGTTTGATACCTAGGTACTTGAAGGATTGTCTCTTCCAAGTGGAATCTACCTGTCTGGTACGTTCTTCCTGGAAAAACTATTAATTGCTTTCTAAATTCATGAAGTGATGAGAGCTGAGCCAGAAAGTGCTGCTTTCCTTTTACGGTGCCAAGTCCTGTGGAATGGTCTCTTCCCAGAAATCAGATTTGATCCTTTCTTAGTGGTATTGCAAAAAAATATTAAAGACTGAATTTTTCTGGAGGACATTTAATGTGAAGTATGTCACCTTCATTTCCGCTATTTTATTTCTATATAATTTTCAATTTTTATGTATTCATGTCAAATTATTATTGACCTTTTTATTATATTATGTTTTAAATTTTTATATTTAACCATGTCATTACTGTAAATTGTCAGCAGTCTGTGATTGATTAAGCAGGGAATAAATCTGATAAATAAATAATATATAAATAAAATATTTTGCTCTTTACAGAAATTCATAATCAAGATTGGTTGATTTCATTTTTATTGTTATTATTAAAATGAAGAAGCACATAAAAATACCAATATTCATTTTTATTTTAAAATGTTCTAATTTTTGAATCGCTGAATCATTTTTGTAAGTTTCAATTAAGACTAAAAATATAAACTTGTTCCTTGCAAATACCAATAGAAAAAGTTTCCAGATGCACAAATGGGAACTTGTTCCAAATATATTCCCTGTGTGTGTGGTGTTTGTAATAATAATTGTAACAATAATATGATTTCCATCATGCTAATTTTAACTTTAAAAAACCCAAAAACAATTCTAAGTGTCATTTATAATTAGGGGCTAAAATTCAAAATTAGCTTCATCAGAGAAACAATAGACAATTATCTTCACAATATTCCATAATCAATTATACTAAAACTAGTATATCACCAGAGTGTACACACAAATATAGGTATCTATACAAATCCATTGTTATATAGAAAAAGTACAGCAACCAGAAGATTTGCAAATCCTTTAAACATATACTGAGTCTATTTCTTCATACAGCTTTCACATTATTTGTTCAAGCACGAAAGTTAATTTCACAGAACATGGAATTGCCAATCTGTGTCCTAAAGGCTGCATGCAGGCACACATTGCTTTTGTTAATATATCTCAGAATTCAGACTACATTATAAAGTTTCAGAGATGTAGTTGCTGAAATTAAGCAATGCAGTTTCTCGTTATTTTGAAATAGGAAACATGCAAAAACTATAGATAAAATTGGGGGTTGAATTATGTACAAATAAACATGAAGTTGTCAAATTGCATAATCTTTTGTTGAAATCTGAAATGGTGAACAAACAAGTGAAAAAGTGTATGATAAAATGGACTAAGACCTTTGGATATACCATAATGTTGGAACAATGGGAGAACATATGGTTGAAAGGACTGAAACTTTCATTATGTTATAACATTAAAAGATAATTTTCATAAAATGTTGGTATATAACTCCAAAAAATTAGCCAGAATTATAAATAAACTTCAAATTTTATGTTGAGAATCTAGGAGGCATTGAAGATTATTTTATAATGTCTGGTGGACTTGTAAAAAAGCCACAAAATGTTGGATTCAAATACATACCCTGATAAAGAATTCTGAAGACTAAGATTCAACTGAAACCAGAAATTTTCTTGTTGGGATTAATGGACAGACAACTAAAAAAAGAGCCATGGAAGACTATTTTTGTATATGACCACTGCAGTGAGACTAACATATGTACAAAAATGGCAAGTCTCTGATATCCCTATAATACAGGAATGGTTGGTGAAGATGATAAACTAGAAGATATGGTAAAATTAACTTGTTTGCTTAGAGAAAGATATATTAGTGATTGGAAACCCCTCATGGACTTTTTGTTTAAAAAGAGAGAGAGAGAGAGAGAGAGAGGGAGGAAGGGAGGGAGGGAGGGAGGGAGGGAGGGAGGGAGGGAGGGAGAGAGAGAACAATTAAGTTGTGACAATTAGAAAGGGTAACTTACGAAAAAAGAAAACTTTAAAATATAAATGCAATTTCTTATTCACTATTCTTTATTTTTGTTTCTTTTTTATATATGTATTGCTTTTATCTTAATTTTTTCAATAAAATATATTTTTAAAAATTGTAATATCTATTTTAAAATTGTGTTCATTCTTTCAGGTTTTTATTAAACCTGAATATTGAATATTAAAGAACAAGTACTGTTCAAGCTATGCTATTCATCCAATTAGACACAGGATGAATGGCCTTGTAAGAGCGCTAAAGTAAGGGTGTCAAACTGGATTTCTTCAAGGGCCATATCAGCATTGTAGTTCTCCTCTGCGGGCCGGCCAGGGGGGGAGGGAGACAGGACAGACACCTCCTGCCGGCCAAAACAGGGTGCGGGGGGACCCTGCATGGCCTTGCCGCGGTCCCCCGTGCCCCGTTTTGGGCCTGGACAGCCTCCTGCAGCACCCTGCTGGCCAAAACGGGGTGCGGGATGCTTCATGTGGCCTCTCATAAGTTTTGGCTGCCAGAGGCACCGCGGGCTGGTCCTTTGCTATTTCCAGGCTGGCCCCGCAGGCCAGATTTCAGCACCCCGGCCCCGCAGGCCAGATTTCAGGATCCGGGCTATGGGCTTTAAGTTTGACACCCCGTCCTAAAGTATGGGATGAGAATCAGGGAGACCCAGGCTTTCTTCAGTCTCAACCACGGAAATCACCACTGGGTGATTTGGGTCCAGCTGCTATCTCTTGGTCCAACCTATCTCACAGAGTGATTGTTAGGTGTGGGGAAGAAGAGAGTAATTGAAGAAGTAATGCTATGTATACAGCTTTGGTTCCTGAATGAATGGCAGGCTATAAACTCAATAAATAAATAAAGATAAACACACCCATGTACTGGTAACCTAAGTCATCAAGCAACTTTTAACACACTTTTTGGAGTTTATTTTTATTGTTTTATTATACAAAAGAATAAATCAAAAGTTAAAAAGAAAAAAGAAAACCAAACAACCCAACACACAAGGAAAAACAGGGATATTATGGTATTTTTTAAAATTTCTATTTAGAAACTGGATGTTTAAACCATTTAAAAAAACATCTTTGGATCCGCATGGTACCAGATTACTTACAAACTGGAATACTGAAAACTGCATCAATTACAATAAAATCTCTAACTGGAAAATGATAAATATAGCATGCTTACCTTCTGAGAGAATATCTGGTACATCAGCTTGATACCTGGGTCCAACTCTGATTTCACCTTTGTCTGCCAGAAGTGTTTTCAATGATGGGTCATACACCAGAGAATAAAAGAAAGTATCCTAAGATGAGAAAAGTGAATAAAATAAATAAAACCAAAGCAGGGAAAAATCTATACCCTTCCTTCTAAACGTTCTGAGTCTAAATAGCTGAAAGATAGAAACAGTGATTGAGGCTGCTAGGTACTAAAGCTCAGCAAATCTGGAGAGTCATGGCGATTGCTACCTCCTCCACTAAAAAGTTTTTTTTTAAAGATAATACTAAAATGATCCTTGGGATATTAAATTTGAGTTATAGGATCTTGGTTGTTGAGTGAAGCATTTCAGAGACAGACAAACATGTGACTGTTTCACTCAACGATCACAATCCTGGCACTCACTGTTGCAGTCATTAAGCAATCTCCTGAGTTGTTAAATGGATATGGTGAAAAAGCTGCCTGCCAGGAGGATTTCAGCTCTGTGTGGAGGTGAAATCATCCTGGCTGGCAGCCTTTTTGCTGCCAGATGTTCCTGCAGTCAACTGAAGGATTTCTCCTCCCCTCCATATATGGAGGAAAAATCCTTCAGCAGGATTTCAGCTCCATTCCTGCAGCTTGTTAAGGGAATTTCTGCTCCCCTCTGTGCAGAGGGAAAATCCTTCTTTCGTATTTCAGCTCCATTCTTGCAGGCCACTGAGCTATTTTAGTTCCCCTTGATCCTCTCTGCTTGCAATCCTTCCTGTTGGCTTTCCCACGCACTCTCTGGGTAAGCAGGTAGAGAAGATTACAAATAGGTATCACATGATTGCAGGGCACTTGACAAAAAGTTGTAAATGTGACCCAGTCCCAAAACCCAATCATGTGACCATGGGGGGGGAGGTTTTGCAAAATATTACAATTGTGTTTTAGGTTATAAGTCAACAACTACTTGTATTTAAATTATTATGATTTACCTGTCCAATTAATTTCCATTAGCCTATTTTAAGTACTCAGGCTGTGTGGAGCATTTAAAAGAGGTGCTTTGCAAAATGTGTTTGCATGAAGAGTTTTAAGCACCTAAATGAGCTTGCAAAGGGCAAAGCTGCCTGAATGCTTCAAAAAGTAGTGCTTCATTTGCACTAAAATGCCTTGTGAAGTATATCTTTTGATGTTTACAGCTCTTCTAAAAATAACTGAGGTTTAACACAATGTGAATGGGCTACCTTGATCCAATCCAAAAGTATTAAGTTCCAGCATAGTTTAGAATCACTTTCCCTTTTCTTTAAATTATTAAATATTGAAAAATAAATAAATAAATAAATAAATAAATAAATAAATAAATAAATATTTTAGAAAACAAGCTTTAGACAAAAATATTTTAGCAGTATTTTTATTACTATAGCAATAATACATGATATATATTTTATCCAGAAAGACATTCACTGAATTCAGAGGGACTCATTCTCACAAAAGTGACTATAGAATTACAGTGCTTTAGTCTATGAATCAAAAAGCAGAGGATTCAATTAATTAGTTCTGGTTATTTTTACTAAGACATTGTAGAAATTGGGGGTGGGGTGGGGGGGTATAAGGTAGGCATACTCTCTCATATACCGAAGGGCACTTAAATTGTTTTTGAGAATTATATACAAGATATTTAATATTTATCAGTTTATGCATACTTATGGACAATAACAAAAAGTTCCAATGAATCATATTCCTACGTCCTTCAAAAATCTGTAATAATAAAAGTATTATCTGTTATGAAACATTATCTGTTTCAAATTTTACTATGAGAATTTGTGCAAAGAGCTAATTTGGTACGAAGTTTAGAGAGCCAGATATTAATTTATGAGTAGAGGCTGATAGTATATACCATAAAAGCTTATTATCCCTAATAGACTGAATTTAAATCCTTTGCTAAATAGGTCTGGTAAACAATCTTTATGGTGTAATACTGAGATTTCTAGTTGTCATGCTTATAAGGATTAGGCACATATGCTCATCTTAAATCTTCTTTAGAATGTTGAAAAGGTAAAATTCCTGTTCTTAGTAGCAAAGATCCCTCTTTGTCCATCCAGTAACAGCTCTCTCATATTTAAATATAACCCTAGTGTTAATAAGTAGTAAGAGAAACAAAACAAAAGTATTAGTTTAAGAAAATCACCTTTGGTATTCTGAGCTGCAAGTTACTGGTGGAAAATCAAATGAATAGCTTCAGTAGTATTTCAATAAAGCATCAATAATTCAGGAGACCAAATTACCACACCACAAAACAATAAAACAAATACCAAACCATTTCACCTTTATAACAGCAATATACTATTAAGCAAAATTACAGTTTGGTTTTACAGCAATCTGTTAAAAATGAAATACTCAATAACATGTGAATAAAAGGATATTGATAAGTGAACCAATTATATACCTCTTTGGCGAGATACGACAATACAGACTCTGTCTCATTCAGAAGGGCAACACTGCATTTTCCCCTATGGAAGCAGAAAAAAGGAAATGTTTATGTCTAGAAATATATTTTGCAAACTAAAGGGAAACAAATCTGTCAACCAAGTTCATAGTTTGAACAGTTCAGTTACTGTATATCTTATCATTTCTACAAACATACAGACTTCAGGAGAGTTCTGCAGAATTGCCAAAGGCCATTTTACTCTAGTTTCTATTCCCACAGTGGCTATGCAGATGATGATAGGAAACTAACAAGGTCTTAATGCAAAAATAGTTTTCCTCCTTGCATTTTTTTAATTCAAGCTAACTTGATTTTCTCTGTGGAAATAATATTCAGCCATTGTGACCATTAAATTTTAATTATATTAAATGCATTACCTTACAACTGGCTTAAATGTAAGAGATCAACAAACGAAAAGAAAGAAGGCAGAAAATAAGACATTCAGTTCTAGGACAAGTTCATGATTCTCATACCAGGACTAGCAATCTGAGTGAATCCACAACCATCCCTGTAATGAGTGAATAGCTTGAGGGATGTGGGAGTAATTACTGAGCTGAAGAGACAGCTTGTACCTCTGCCCTAACCTACAATGACCACAAATCTTTTATTATAAAGGACAGTCCTTTACTTTAGAAATTCTTGAAAAGAATTTCATTCTTGTGAAAAAATATGGAAATTGTCTTGTTTAAATGAATTTGATTTTAGGTATTTTTATTAGAATATGCATTTTTTTAAAAAAGTATTTGTTGCTTTTACTTTGAATTTTCCTTGGTAAGCAAAATTATAAACAATCTTTTTTATCTTTATGAACCTCTTTCAGATTTGCCTTTTTTTCAGTTTGTCCTTTATTGTTTCCAAGAAAATATTATACCCTAACCTTATAAATACAGACATACCTATGAAGTAGTGCTCCCTCCCATTATACAATTGAACATCATTTGCCCATTTTGGGATTGAACTTGTTGTACTACTCAAAACCTAGACAAACAGACCTAGCCAGATTTCAACTGACAAACACAAACCTTTTCTTTTATCCCAAATTACATCTTGCCCAAGGTGGAAAACTGCAGGGAGTTGCCCAGGCAATCATCAGTGTGACTTGAAGGTATATGCACGTATACACACACACATACACAGAATTGGATTTAACACATAAATTTTTAAATGCTTCTCATTAAATGCTGTCACACATTTTTACAGGGATACTTTATTAAACCTTGGAATCATATTGTTCTACCTGTCTATTATATTGATAACAAACCACTTCAAAGGCTGACAGTGCCCACATTTTGTCAAGCAATCATCAGTATCTATTCTACAACATCAATCCAAGAAGACATACTCATCTTTTTTTGCAACAATCTAGATGTGCTAGATCCAAAGCTCATATGGAAATAGATTCCAAATTTTAGGAATATGGTTTTAAATATTAATTGACAACATTAACATATCCATAATAATAATACTGACAATTCAACAATTCAATCAATGTGGAATAGCATGGAAATCATATGTATAAACATACTTTCAACTTTACCTCTAACTCAAAAACATAAAAAGACAGTTTACAAACCCCTTTTAAGTATCTATCAAGATGTTAATGAACCCCTATAAAAAAATTTTATGGATTATTTTCATTTTAAAATAAAAAAGATATAATCTTTTTTCCGGCTTCTCAGGATGTCCTCGAGGCTCGTGGAGGTTTGCGGAGGCTTGCGGAGATCGTAGGACGGCGAGAGCGGCCCGAAGGAGGAGGGGCGGCAGCTGACTCTCCATGGCGAAGGCGGCAGAGCCAGGATGACAGCGTCAGCGCCGCGGTGGTGGCGGCGGTGCGGCACCCTCGTCGGGATCCTCGCCAGCCCAATCCACCCTGGACATGCACTAGGGGCGGAGGGGGGGGCGAGGTGAGGACGGGGAGGCTGGCGGCGGCGGCGACGCTGGCGGCGTGGAAATGGCGGCTGCCGGGACAAGGAAGGAGCCGCCGCAGTTTGGTGTGTGGGAGTGTCGGAGATGTTAGCAGCTGCTCGCTTGCTGTGTTGGACCTCCTGGGTGATCGTGGGGCATTGTTTGGCCCCTTGGTCGTCCCAGAGACCTCCATGGGGATTTATGGAGGCTGGGCGAGGCGAGCAGCATGGTCATAAGGAAGATCTGGGAGGGGCTGGGGAGAGCTGGACCATGACTGAGGGGTTTCCCCCCTGTGGCATTTGTTGCCTCTGCTCTCCTTTTTCACCTCCCATTCCCCTGAATGTGGTGATATCATGCTGCGCATGCTTGCTGGACAATTCATCTCCTGGTCTAGGTGTCATTCTTGACCTCCCCGGAATTATGACTGTTATGATCTCCGCCATCTTGAGCCTGCTTTGGACTATGTGGACTGACCTGATCCCATTCTTTCCCTCTATTGAATGGAGGTTTACATCTGGGGACTCAAGTCTTGGTGGAGTGGGTCTACAGCTGCTGTCTCAATTCCGGCTTTTTGGACGATTGTGGTTGACCAGCGGCCGTGAGAGGGGGGCTGGGTCACCCTCTGCCAGATCGAAACAGCATTTTACTCCCGCCATTGCCGTGAGAGGGCAATGAGGTCCCACGTGTTCCATTGGAATTCTATCGAAGTCTGACATTTCACTCCTTCTGACTGTGATAACATCAAATTGTCTCCTGGCTATTGGCCATGGGTTATTACCTCCCCTTGATGTCCAGATGTACTCGGTGAATGAACTTTGTGCCCTGAGAGACTCGCCCCTCTCGCAGGTTTGGCCCTCTTCGTTATCGAGGGCCTATCTTGATGACGGGCGTTGGAGCCCCGAGAGATGGCATGCGGCAAAGAAGAGTTTGAGGGGTTTTTTAAGTGGGTTTCTTAGTGGGTTTTTAACAAAAATTTTAAGGGGTTCGGGGGGGGATTAGGGTGGGTTCTGGGGGAAATCCACCAGGTTCAAGACCAGCCTTAGCGAAGGGCTGCGACACTAGGGACGTAGAACCAGAGGTCGGGGAGGGCGTTGGAGTTCGATTTAAAGAGGGCTGTTCCATCAGTATAGTGAGTGGGAGGGGCAGATATGGCGGAAGCTGGGAACCACATCATGTTCGGGGAATGCACACTCGCTATCTTAGAGCGATTGCGCACTCCGGTCCCCAATGCTTTTCTCGTTCCCCAGGCTGTCCAGATTCTCAGGGCCAGAGCCTTCGGCTGATGTTATGCAATGCCAGGTCCATTGTTAATAAAGCCCCCCTCATTCACGATCTTATTCAGGAGGGGGAGGCGGACCTGGCGGGCATTACGGAGACCTGGTTGGGCCAGGAGGGGGGAGTTCCCCTCGTGGATATATGCCCACCAGGCTTCCGTGTATTTCATCAGCCGAGGGCTCAGGGCAGGGGCGGGGGGGGTGGCGGTTATTATAAAGGAAGGTCTGGATCCAAGGGAGACCACTGTTCCACAGATAGACGGATGTGAGTCCCTCTTTGTGAAGTGGGGTTGTGGAATACAGATGGGCTTGTTGGTCACGTACCTGGCTCCCTGCCACGTGGCAACGGCCCTGCCTGAGCTGCTTAACGTTATAGCCAAGGTGGCAGTGGACACCCCCAGACTTGTTATCATGGGGGATTTTAACCTGCCATCTATCGGTGAAACGTCTGAGGTGGCTCGAGAGTTCATGGCTTCCAAGACGGCCATGGACCTTACTCAGTTAATTCATGACCCCACTCACACAGGGGGACACACTCTGGACTTAGTTTTTGTCTCTGGTCAGTGGTTGAGTGGCCTTGATATAGGGGATATAGCCATCGAACCCTTGTCATGGTCTGACCACTCGCTCCTTCGACTGGACTTTCTAACCACTGCACCCCGCCGCAGGGAGGCGGGACCGACCAGGTGGTTCCGCCCCAGGCGCCTGATGGACCCTGATAGGTTCCAGATGGAGCTTGGGCCATTTCCTGAGACTCTGGCTCATGGCTCGGCTGAAAACCTGGTGGCCGCCTGGGATAGTGCGGCTGCCGGGGCCTTGGACCATGTCGTGCCTTTGCGGCCTCTGACCCGGCACCGAACTCACCTAGCTCCTTGGTTCTCCGAGGAGCTCAGGGAGATGAAGCGTCGGAAAAGACGCTGGAGAGTAGTTGGAGGACCAGCCGCTCCGAACCCGACCGAACACTGGTGAGGTCTCATATTAAGACCTACCTAGTGGCGATAAAAGCGGCGAAATCTAGCTATTTTGCCGCTCTTATCGCGTCATCAGATAATCGCCCGGCCGCCCTGTTTAGGGTGACCCGCTCCCTCCTCCACCTGGAAGCGCGGGATGACCCCTTGCAGGGCCTAGCTGAGGATTTTGTGCAGTATCTGTATGACAAAATCGCTCAGATTCAGGAAGGGCTGGCCTCTGACTGGGTATGTCCAGACGGGATGACTGAGGCAGGTCTTGAGAGTGTTATCTGGGGGGAGTTTGATCCTGTGGCTCCCGAGGACATGGACAGGGTCCTGGGATGGCTGAACGCATCCACATGTTTATTGGACCCGTGTCCCTCCTGGTTGGTACTGGCTTCCCGGGAGGTGACACGAGGCTGGCTCCAGAAGATTGTTAACGCTTCTTTGAGTGAGGGGGTCCTGCCGGCCGCTTTGAAAGAAGCGGTTGTGAGGCCCCTCCTCAAGAAGCCCTCTCTGGATCCGGCTGTTTTGGCTAACTATCGTCCAGTCTCCAACCTTCGCTTCGTTGCGAAGGTTGTTGAGAGTGTGGTAGCACAACAGCTTCCCAGGTACCTGGATGAAGCTGTCTATCTAGACCCGCTCCAGTCTGGCTTCCGGCCTGGGCACAGCACGGAAACGGCATTGGTCGCGTTGGTGGATGATCTCTGGAGGGCTCGGGATAGGGGTTGCTCCTCTATCCTGGTCCTGTTAGACCTCTCAGCGGCTTTTGATACCATCGACCATGGTATCATGTTGCACCGGTTGGCGGGGTTGGGGGGCACCATTCTGCGGTGGTTCTCCTCCTACCTCTCTGACCGGTTGCAATCTGTGTTGACAGGGGGGCAGCGGTCGACCCCGAGGCACCTTGCTTGTGGGGTGCCACAAGGGTCGGTCCTCTCGCCCCTTCTGTTCAACATTTATGTAAAGCCGCTGGGTGAGATCATCCCTGGCTTCGGGGTGGAGTTTCATCAGTACGCTGATGACACCCAGCTGTACATCTCCACCCCAGGCCATCCCAACGATGCCCTTGAAGTGATGTCCCAGTGCCTGGAGGCCGTGCGGGCCTGGATGGGGAGAAACAGGCTCCGACTCAACCCCTCCAAGACCAAGTGGCTGTGGCTTCCGGCATCCCGATATAGCCAGCTGACGCCATCGCTGGCTATTGGGGGCGAATCACTCGCCCCCACGGAGAGGGCTCGTAACTTGGGCGTCCTCCTGGACGCACGGCTGTCTTTAGAAGAACATTTGATGGCCGTGGCCAGGGGGGCTTTTTATCAGGTTCGCCTGATATGCCAGTCGCGCCCCTTTCTAGATCGGGACTCCCTACGCACAGTCACTCAGGCACTCGTCACTTCCCGCCTGGATTACTGCAACGCTCTCTACAAGGGGCTCCCCCTGAGGTGCACCCGGAGGCTCCAGCTGGTCCAGAATGCGGCCGCGCGGGGGATTATGGGGGCGACGAGGCGCTCCCATGTGACACCTCTCCTGCGCGAGCTGCACTGGCTCCCGGTGGTCTTCCGGGTGCGCTTCAAGGTGTTGGTGACCACCTTTAAAGCGCTCCATGGCTTAGGGCCGGGGTACCTACGAGACCGCCTTCTGCCACCAATAGCCTCCCACCGGCCAGTACGCTCACACAGAGTGGGCCTCCTCAGGATGCCGTCCGCCAGACAATGTCAGCTGGCGACCCCCGGGGGAGAGCCTTCTCTGTGGTGGCGCCCACCCTCTGGAACAACCTCCCCCCAGAGATACGTACAATAACAGACCTCCGGATTTTTCGTCGGGCCGTGAAAACCTATTTATTTCAACTAGCTGGGCTGGCTTGAGTTAAATTTTAAATTGGTTTTAAATTGGGTTGTTTTAATTTACGGCCAAAATATCTAATTATTTTAAACTGTTTTAAAATTTTGTATGTCCTGTTTTTTACTTTGGCTGTTCACCGCCCTGAGTCCTATTTGGAGAAGGGCGGTATAGAAATTGAAACAAATAAAATAAAAATTGAAACAAATAAATAAAAATATGACTTTTTAAAAAATGCAATACCATAGATTTGTTAGAACTCAATATTTCAATTATTTATTGCAAATTTCAAATTATCAATATTTTATCTCCGTAGAATCTCCATCTGTTGATGTAACTAAATCACTGGCTTTATTTTAAAAAAAAAGGTTATATAATACACTCAAAACTGTAGAAATTTCTGTGACTACAAATAAATCAAGCCCAGACTGGGAATATAACGAATAGTTTAATTAAATATATTGCCATTCAATAATTAGATACACTTTATTCTGTTTGTAATTTTCCAAAAGTCTTAAAGAAGCAATCAGCAAGAAGCAAATCTAAAGTTGTTAACCACATTTTTGGTTTAGATTTCCAAAATAATAAACAAAAAGTTTATCCACTAACTTTAAATAAGGAATATTCCAGAGAATTAATCTCTCAGTAAATGAGTCAGAATTAAATTGCTTTTCCAATAACATCTAAATATGTCCTACTGCCTTAAGGACAACACATTTTAATTCCTACTGTAATTAGATCCCAGTACCTCCTACTGTTTCAAAGGATCTAAATAATATCGCTCTAATCATTTATTCATTATTTATTAAATTTATATGCCTCCCCACATCTCCTGGATAAGGCAACTCTGGGCAGCTAATAATGCTCATAATAACACAATGTTCAAATGCTAACATATTCCAAAGGAAACAGAAATGTATTTGCTTCAAATTCTGTAAAATTAAATTCATCTTCATACATAGAACATAGAATATTTAGAAAATAGTTTGACCCCCCTCATCTTTGTA
Organism: Pituophis catenifer annectens; assembly: GCF_029215685.1. Classification (NCBI taxonomy): domain Eukaryota; kingdom Metazoa; phylum Chordata; class Lepidosauria; order Squamata; family Colubridae; genus Pituophis; species Pituophis catenifer. The sequence goes on from NW_027256881.1 coordinate 43,771,569, forward strand.
GGAGCCCCTCAAATATTGGAACCCTGCAATCATGTCTCGCTACTCCTTCTTTTCATTAGGCTAGACATATCCAATTCCGATAAATGTTCTTCCTATGTTTTAGCCTCCAGCCCCCCTAATCATTCTTGTTTCTCTTCTCTTTACTCTTTCCAGAATCTCAACATTTTTTGTCATACTGTTTTGTTTTGTTTTTGTCATACAGAAGCTGTAATTTAGAAAGAAAGAATCTCATAGTCTGATTGATCCATGAAAATCAATTTCAACTATACTGGTTTATAGAAATGGAATTTATAATAGGTATCCTTCTTAAAATACATACTGGACATTAAATTAATTTACGTAATTTGCCCAAAAAAACACATGGGCATTTCCTACCACCCATGAGTATCATTTTTCATCTGTGTTATTGTCACAGTTACACCCTATATAGCTGGCAAACCAAGATTTCAAAAAGCACACAAATTTCAGAAACGTTTATATAATGCTAGCCTGAAGTAAGAAAATAATCTTGAAAACTGTAAGAGTGAATTCCACTCAGACTCAGAGTGAGTTAATTCAGATGGAATCTCTTCAAAGTCCTTCCTTTCCGCAGTTTTCACATCTGGACTGCATCATGTCTTCTCACCTAAATAGCATTTCTTCCCTGTTTCCTTTCTCCAGTCTCTCAGAACTTCACAGTTTACCATTTTGACATTTACTAATTAAAATATTTTTCTGATAAATTATTCCTAAGAATCCAGACAATAAACCACACCCATTTTTTGCCATATTTTCACAAAATCATTATTGCCAATTGGCAGCACATTAGATTTCTTTCAGTTTATGGAGAAAATGTGCAACATTATTGTATAACACCCACAAAAATTGAGAGCTTTGATAATTGCTAATAAGACCTAAAATATACTCAATATACAATAACAATTATGTTCCAATCGAGCCATTTTCACTGTCCAGCAAAAGCAATAATTTTAATCCAAGAAATAAAAGTTAAGGGAAATTCATTTATTCTCATAATATGTTCCAAAAATGTAATAGGTAATGTGTTAGAACAGTATCTGGACCTCTGTAAGAAGAAAAATGGCAGGATATACAGTGTTCAATCAAAACAACCAGTATACATGCATTATTAGTGCAAGGCTAATAATCAACTTAATAAAATGTCATGCAAAAATCATTCATTAATTTACTAAAATGATAAATAAAAGAAGTTCAATTTTGAGTAGTTTCATGCAAAACATTCAATAAACTATTTCATTCCAGATTAACATTATTGTATCAACGACAGCCACAGTACCACTAGGAGAGCATAACAAATAAAACCCAGCAATCAGGGGCCAAATTATAAAAATAATATGGAAGGCTAAGATCTGAAGATAATGTTCTGAATACAACATCTCCCTTTTTAAAAGGTAGTAAAATTGTAAAAATGCTCCATTTGGAATTAATTGAAAATTGCTGGTCAGAGTTGTACACATTGTTCTGCTTAGTAATATAAGAGTAGGGAAAGGATTCCTTAGTATACTTTTTTAAAATTCAGCTCTTCAAGTTAGTCTCTAACAACATGTTCAAGCATTTTTCTATTAGCTTTCATTTCAACAGGTGGACAGCATGATTAACCACTCACTCTTGTTATACCTGCACCAACAGGTAACTGCCCTTATTAACGCTGTTATTTTAATAATTTTTGAGTAGGAGAATCAGACACAACATTCAAGATTATTAAGTAAATTTTTCTTTTTGTTTATAACCTGTAACTGAACAATTATCAAGTCAAGCAACTATTACAGAGTTATTATGTGCTGCTGTCTGTGAAATCCTCCAGATATTATATTGGATGTTGCAGTCAAGAGGCCAACAATTTCCATTTTTTCCAGGTTCCCAATAAACTGTTCAGTATGTTTTGTAACAGCAGGGCTGAGTGTGTAGCCTGAAAGGCTCGTAATTTCAACCACCAATCTCTACCGGGCCTGGTAGCTCAGCAGACTAAAAGCATCATGATTAACACCAGCTGTCTGCAATTACTTTAAGTTCGAATCTCACCAGGCTCAAGGTTGACTCAGTCTTCCATCCTTTCTAAGGTAGGTTAAATGAGGACCCAGTTTGTGGGGGCAATAAGCTGACTTTGTATAAATATACAAAAGTATGAAGGCTATTGTTTAACGCATTGTAAGCCGCCCTGAGTCTCCGGAGAAGGGTGGCATATAAATCAAATTAAAAAAAAAAAATCTCACAAATCCTCTGGGGGTACACACCTTGGCTTCATCTCCTGCCTTGGTGTAACATCTTGATAGTCACTGTTATCCTCATCTATCTTTTAGGAAAATTCCTTTGTAATACACCTCCAGCATGTGCTTAAACTAGCTTACTGGAAGTAAAAGAAAAAGATATGATAAATCTAAAATAGTTTATAACATCATCTCCTCATCCTGAGCACTGAGACATGTTGCTAGGAAAATCAGCACCCACTATTTCAAAAGACATTTACACAGACTCATCCTTCATTTAAAAAAAAAAAAGGGAAAGGATTCTTTCTTTATGCTTAAATTCCTCTTCAATTTTGAGTAGTCTCATGCAAGACATTCAATAATGCAAAAGATAAAAATACAGATCTGATAAAATTACAGACATATTTAAAGAACCTCTCGTGGATACTTTACAGAAAGTAATAAAATTCTGGAAACCATACATTTTTAAAGTAATGTCAAAACATACAAGGATTGATTTTGTAGGTAAACAGGGACAATAACCTCTAGAGACAATAAAGCATTAACTAATATAGAAAAGAAATTAATATTCTTAGTAGTATTCTCTTATTCCTGTACAGAATAGACAACTCCAGGCATAAATGTTAACCCTATACCAATTTAATTATGCGATAAAATATTTTTCCTGAAAATTCCAATTTGTATCAGAAGCCAAGGGGAAATAATAAATCCCACCTGGTTTCCAGCCTCTCACCTAGCAACTTTGGCTTTATTTTTAAAAACTGACTGACTTTATTTTTAAAAACATTTTCTCCTCTAACCAAAAGGGAGAGCTTTGGAAGAACCTGGTGCATTGTTTGCTAAAATCTATGTGCTTCTATTTGAGATGGAAAAAAATTGTACCTGAATGTCCGAGCCAGCAATTCGTTTTGACATGAGGCCTGGCAAGAAGGCAGACTGCAAGAGTGAATGTGGGATGAGGAGCTGCCTACCCATTCACTATACACCATATTGAATAATCAATTTTATTTTATTTTATTTTATTTTATTTTGTGTATCATTTTGTGCATGTTGAAATATATTTATGAATAGACTTGTGTTTAAATCATGTATTTGAAACAAATGTCTAATGTTCATGAATCACCATTTTCAAGATTTTAAGCATATTGAGAGATTTAATTGTATGAATTAAAACTTGCAAGAAATAGAACTAGGCTGAGATATGTGTTCAATCTTAATGCAGAGCAGCTGTTGCAGTCAGTGTTAAATGACTTGAAATCTTCATTCTTTCTAAATTCTGGTTGGCATTAACCACAAATGATGGTTGCTCTGTATTTGCATATCATACTTAATCTAAGACTAGACACTGGCCATGGATAAAGAGGTGTGCAGACAGGTGTGATGAGGTCTCATGCATATTTATCATAATCAGTACAGTGGGTTAAGGAGAACAGCAAGTATGTTCCATTCTTCAGGATCTGATTGACCACTCATATGCAGGATATATGACTTGAGTAAGTCAGTATAATTGCATTGATACAAGTGCTTCAAAATTCTAACTGCATTTAGAAGGAATGTGATCCAAAAGAAAAGAAAAGTGATGTAAATAGATGTGTTGAAATGAAAGTATAGATTTAGAAATGAATGAAAATGTATAGTCTGTTGTGCTTACGTGGACATATAAATATTTAATGGTTCAAAAGAAAAATCACAAAACTGAAAGGATATACATTTTCACACCGAAATATGGCAGTTAATTGGGGGGGGAGTCCTTCTTCCTTTTCAATTAACATACAATCATATTGCATTTTTCTTCTTTTTAATATAAGAACTATACATTTCTTTTATCTTCATCATAAGGGATCAATCTGTTCTGCCTGGTACTATAGATCTAATTGTTGGCTTTTTTGTTATATAGACTTATATAAAAGCTATTATTTTTGCTTATGTTCCATTAGTTCTTGAAGTAATTGGAAATCTGCTTTGCTTGTAGCACAGTTAAATCTTATTAAGTCATCTTACATTCTGAACAACATACAGACCATTGATGTTTTCTATCATGCATATCAACCTTTTTTTCCCTTTATTGTTCTGCTTAAAACCCAACATGCAGAAGACCACTAGAGAACTCAGAAGAGCTCTAAAGAACTCAAAAGTTTACAAACCAAGAAAATTCCAAAAATTTACAAATTCCAGATCAAAATGCATACATTAAAAGGATGTATAATTTTAACTTTAAGAAATTATTAGACATTGTGATAATTTTATTTGAAATCTATGTTGAAATATATTATTAGGCCAATAAAATTAACTGACTGTTATTGGCATGAGAATAGATTTCAACACCTCAAAAATATTAATAGCCCAGATTAAAATGATAACAGTTCCCTGAGATCTCAAACTTCTATGTTACTGAGTCAACAAGCAAAAATAGAATATTCAATATTAAGATTGGTAGAAATGTGAGCATCAAGGCTACATTTAAACCTTAAAATCGACATAAAATATTGATCCTAAAGTGATGTATATGTTTCTAAGAAATTTACTTTCCAGCAAAGCAGATGGGACGATGTTAAATTAAACTTTTAAAAAGGATAAATAGTTCCAAGATATTTAGCTAGCTGTAGATTTAGATCCAGTATGTGGAACTTAAAACTGTCAGTGACTAGGGTTACCTTATGTTGCCAGTCAGCATCCAAGACTTGCTGTTTAAAAAGCATTGAAGTGATCATAGTGCATGGACAACAAAAATGTGAGGACAGGCAAGGATTAGTAGCTTATACAACATCATCCTTGGGATGCACCGTATCTCCCTTCTAGCTTATCCGCCTGTCTAGATTTCCATGCTGTAATACAAACAAATGTTTGGGGGCTCTGGTGATAACAAGAAGTTAAAAGCAGTGCAACAGTTTAGATTACCAGAGAAAAGTTTATCTCATAGAAGAAAGGAAAGGCTACTAAACTGAGCTGGCATAAATGTGAAACTATCAGACAGAATTCTAGGAAAGGAATTGGAATTGAGGTATGGGAAATAGATGGACATAGGGAGCTGTGCATTTTGAAAATGGATTTTAATAAAGACAACATGCCCTGGTAAACCTAAATCAAATTGGGGAATATTTGTACTGCTAAAGAGCGTTGATGGTCACAATTTGAAGAAGTGAATTGAAGATCAGAATAGGATGATGAGTGCTAAAGAAAGACAATAACTATTAAATGCAGAGGGTGCAATGAGATACTAGAACAGTGATGGTGAACCTTTTCGGCACCGAGTGCCCAAACCAGAACAAGTGTGCACACATGCGCATCGGCCAGCTGGTCTTCGAATTTCCAGCACTCTGGCATATGCAAAAACCAGCTGGCCGGCATGCAGGTGCATGCTGGAAAACCAAAGACCAGTTGGTCAGCACGCATTGTTGTGACCTTGGTTTCCTGAGTCATTAAAATACACAAGTAGTCCCAAAAACCTATTTTATTGCAACAGCTGTGAATTACGTTCATTCACAGCTGAGTCCCAATTAGTTGCAAAAAGTCCTTCGGGAGAAGTCCTTCGGGATAATCACCAACCTTTATCACCCTTGATACAGTGCCAAAGACCTACTTGGCAAAGCCACAGGGAGTCCAGAATCAAACAGAGATGCCAACTGGGAACAGAATTAACAAGGTTGCTTTCCTGCAAAGGGCCCAAACGTGCCTTTGCTCCTCTTTTAAGCCTTATGGGACAGGCCAATCATCTCCAGGCCTTACTCCCAAGTCCCTTTTGTTTTAACTGTTCTTGCCTTCTGGCAGCTTTGCGCATGCGCACAATAGGAACAGGTTCCTCCTGTTCCTCTGCCTCTCTGATGTCCAACTCTGGAGGCTCCGAAGTCCGTGCATAACTCCCAGATAGCCCTGGCCCCATCTCTGTCTCCGACGCAGAGCCCTCGTCCAAGCCTTCCCAGACTCCAGGACTGGCCCATGGTCCTCCCAACCTCCTCACTGTCCAACTCCAGCTGTTTGCCAGCTCCACAGGCTGCTGGCAAACACCAACACTCATATGCTCCGGCGCACACGAAGACCAGCTGGCCAGCGCATATGCATGTGCTGGAAACCAGAAGAGCAGCTGGCGATGGCGCACATGTCCACAGAGAGGGCTCTGCGTGCCACCTCTGGCACGTGTGCCATAGGTTCGCCATCACGGTACTGGAAGAAAACGAAAATCTAGTAGGCCAGTTACCAGACCATCTGAGAGAAATTTTGCCATGAATTTCTAGGAAGGCCTTAATTCCAGAATTAGGACACAGAAAGGATTAAAAATACAATTAATCTTCTATCATAATTCCCTCTATATATAGGATGAGAGTTGTTTTAACACTGAAATATTGGCTTCAAGAACCTATTCGGTTAGATGTATTATAAAGACAAATAACATTCCCATTACTTTTTATTAACTATAAGGAGAGCACAGAGAACAATAGGCAGTGCAATTAGCTGTGTTTGACACTGAAAAATCAAAAGTATTTTGCTATTCTCTTGCATCTGCTTCATCACCAGTTTAAACTAACAACAAAAATACAATTCTGAATCCGCCCAAATCTTACATGCACTCTGTGCCACTCTTATTCCTATGAAATTTAACATAAAATATTAAATCACATCCACTGGACAGAAGTTAAGATTTAGTAAGAAAGTAAAAATTCTTGAACACAATGTTCCATGTTTGAAAATAAACACCCTTTAATTGCAAAAAAGTATTAGAGAAGGACTCGAGAATCTAAAATATTGCCCTCAGGAATTTAGAATGCAGGAATGGTCCAAAATAAGCTCTTTCCAAAATCTGTGATTACTTTAGTCATAAATAATTTAATAGCAGCAGACACACAACTTTTATTTCAAGCAAAAGGATCTTAAATTACCTGCAACACTTTTGTGTGCTGTTTATTCATTTTCAGACTGAGTCGTCTTCTTATCTGAGACATCAAACACCACCCATATCTTTAAAGCCTTTTATCTGTCCAGTGAAGTTGCCTTGGATTACAATTACTCAAATTTTGTCTTTTGCTAATCAATCAAAATGTGATTATCAATACAATAGTGAGCAAAGGTCTTCAATATTCTTTTAAGGCTAATTAGTGTCTTCGAATAAAATCACAGTATCATTTGTCTAAAGTAGAATTAACCAACTGTTTCTAGCTCTTAGAAGTCTAGATCAGATAAGAGACCCAGGAATTACTGTAAAAACAGAAAAGCAGAGACCAGTAAAGATACCTATTTAATCAATATCTGAGTTGAGATATAAGTGTTAAGTTGCTTCAATAGGATGCATCTTACTTGTAAACTTTATGTTCTGTATACATAAGCAAGAGTAGCTAGTTATTTATGTGGTAGTTTTTTCTGAGACTGAAACAGGTAGAAGGTCTACATAGAAATAAAAAGAGACAGCTTAATATAGGTAGTCCTTGTTTAGTCTCTGCCTCATTCAGTGACTGTTTGCAGTTACAGCAGTGATGAAAAAGTAACTTTGCAAACAATCTTTGCATTCACAACCTTTGCAGCAGGGGTGAAATCTAAAATTTTTCCCTACCGGTTCTGTGGGCGTGGCTTGGTGGGGGGGTGTCCTGTGACTGAGTGGGCATGGCCAACTCAGTCATTCAGCCACGCCCACTCAGTCACAAGACCCCCTCCCACCAAGTCACGCCCACAGAACCTGGTAAGAAAAAAATTTAAATTTCTATTCTGCTGGCGTGTCCTTACCTTTCTCCCGCGGCTCCGCCCACCCGCCCCATATCCCGGAGTCAGGGAATGCACCATTCCCCGACTCCTACTGCTCACCTTTCTCCCGCAGCTGGCTGTCAGGGAAGGCAAGCACCCGAAAGGGACCGGAGTCACTCACTCTCCTTGAAGCGCACACTGTTTATTTAATTCAGCGGCAGGTTGGATGTGCGCTTGTGCAGCCGGCACGTGGACCAGAGTGGCTCATTCAAGAAGGAGAGTGAGCGACTCCGGTACCTTTCATGGTGCATTCCCTGACTCCGGGGAATGGGGCGGGTGGGCGGAGCCTCCAGCTTCCATTGCTACCGGTTCTCCAAACCACCAGCCATCATCGCTACCTACTCGCCCAAGCCGGTCCGAACCGGGAGCATTTCACCCCTGCTTTGCAAGTCTGTAAAGCAAAGGAAAGCTGAAATAACATCAAAAACAGAGCCACAGTTTCTGTTAACAACTACTTCACTTAACAAGTGAGTTGCTGGTCCCAATTGTGATTCTAAATGAGAACTACCTGTATGTTATAGATCTGTGATGGCAAACCTATGGCACATGTGCCAGAGGTGGCACACATAACCATATCAGTGGGCACGTGAGCTCAGCTCCGGCGTTGAATGCATGCACCGGCCAGCTGATTTTTGGGCCTTTTGGGCCCACCAGAATTAGGGAAACAGGCTTTTTCCTGCCTCCGGAGGGCTTCGGGAGGTGGTGGGGAAGGCCCATTTTCGCCCTCCCCAGATTCCTAGAAAGACTCTGGAGCCTGGGGAGAGAGAAAAATGGGCCATTGTGTGCCAGGAGCGGGGGGAGGGGGGTCGCACACTCATGTACAGAGACAGTACGCATAGAATTATGGGTGTGGCCACGTGCACGCATGACACACACGCACTCCCCCCACTCCTGGCACACGATGGCAAAAAAGTTAGCCATTACTGTTAGAGATCATTCAAAAATGAATACACAATTCAGAGGGAATATAATCTGTAATATATGATAGATATGATTTGTAGTGCTCCAATATACTATATTAAAAATAATTGTATTTTACTTTTATTAAACATTTTGAAGTCAAGTAGTAAGGGAAATATCCTGTTTTAGATTAATAATATTCTATGGCAGTCTAAAAATTAAAAGCAGTTTAAAAGCTCAATCAAATACTAGATCAAACAAAACTGAACCATTGTTCTCTTAGCAACTATGTTTAACTGCAGATTTAGATGTATATTTTGCCACACAAACTGATCCCTCATAAATTCTCAGGGTTCATAACGAAGGCAGTGCTATCTAGTGACATGGCTTACCTGTTCCTAGCACATGTACTGAGTCTCCATTGGGGAATTACACATAAAGTTCAACAGGAATATTAAGGAAATTTCATATGACCATTTTATTGCCAATACTCAATCTCCAATAACATGCTTCAGTTTAACTATAAAGATTCAATTTTGACTCAGAAAGAGTTCTAAGAAAAAGCCCATCATTCTACATTTGTAAACCTTTTAATAACCTTTGCTTCATTTTCTTTGTCTTCTAAACATAAGCCCATCCTCCCTCATATGTTTCAGGCACTACTGAAATACCTAGCCAAAAATGAATTCCTTTCCCCCTTTATTAAACACACAGCAATTATTTCAGCAGATTTTTGACATAATGAATAAAACTTAAATTTCAGGATACAACACGGTCCATTGTTTGATATATCAGTCCACACAATATTGTTCAAACTTTTCATAAACATATACTTTTTATATATAATTTTATATACAATATACAATTTAGGCATGTATAACTCATCTGTTACGTATTTGTTTTTATCCTTCTTTTACCCACAGCAATAACCCTGTGAGTGAGATGGTCTGAGAGAGAGTGACTGGTCCAAAGTCACCCAACTGGCTTATATGCCTAAGGCAGGACCAGAACTCGCAATCTCCTTGTTTCTAATCTGCTGCTGGCTCTGACAAATGCAACAAACATTTAATAAAAGTTAAGTAAAATTTGGTACGAATAGAATAGAATAGAATAGAATAGAATAGAATAGAATAGAATAGAATAGAATAGAATAGAATAGAATAGAATAGAATAGAATAGAAATCTTTATTGGCCAAGTGTGATTGGACACACAAGGAATTTGTCTTGGTGCATACTCTCTCTGTGTACATAAAAGAAAAGATACATTCGTCTAGAAGGTACAACACTTAATGATAGTCATAGAGAAAAATAGGCATTCCGTCCCCACATTATTCTATTACATAGTGGATTAGATTAAGATATATATTGTATTGACTTTATTTTAGGTACTAGACAACCCATGTCCTGTTGTGTCATCATTTCAGAGATATTTTCTTACCTAAAAAGAGAAACAGAGAAACAGTGGAAGTGGAAACAACTTCTAAATTCCTGCTGGTTTCCCCACTGAGTTTCCTTATAGGAAATCAGCAGGTAGCATGAGAAGCTTTCCCCTTCCTTCCTTCCTTCCTTCCTTCCTTCCTTCCTTCCTTCCATCCATCCATCCATCGCTTTCCGCTTGATTGTTTGCCTGATTATTTCATTTTCCTAATCAAGGAACTCCCATGGAGAATACCACATCCCAACCAAAACAGGGCAAGCAAGCTATTGTATATAAACAGGTAGCAAACCCTGCACTCACTGATGATGAGTTAGTTGGGTAATGAAATATCTACAAGCAAGCAAGCAAAGAAGATCAACGGGCACCAAGGATTCCATAGTGTAATCCTGAGCTATATATATTCTCTTCTATTGCATTCTAATTCTTTGCTTGCATTTAGAGTCTGGAGACTCAAGTGATATGAAAGCATTTGTGACAAATAAAATTGTCTGGTAATCCTAATTCCAACTTTTTTACTTATCGCAAATCTCACCGTAACATTTCAGATTTTAGTTATTTTCATTTCACTTTTATGACATTATATAAATTTTACATGCTTTTCACAATTAATTACAAAACATTATTTAAAATGCTAAATAAACTTAAACTTTGCCAAAGCAGAGAAACATCTGGAAAAAAACAGTGGGAATGTCTAAAAATATGTAGATGATCATATTTCATGGCAGGATAATTGTATCTCTTTGCAAATCATGTATCACAATTTCATTTCAACAGTACATGAACAACAGTCAAAACAAAATGACACCTGAGGAGGCAAATACCCAAATAATCAACAACTGCAACATCCTTCAGATCACATCAATCTCTAGTAACTATTATTTGCATTTTAAAGAATCATAGTTTAAGAAACAAAGAAAAAAGGTAAAGCCAAGATAATCATAGAAACTACATTAGTTTTTATTATATAGTGATATGTCACACATTCAAATTATGATAGTTGTGGTAAAGACAATACTTTCATTAGAAACCTTAATATTAACCAATTTATGTGTATTATTATTACGTTTTCCCCACTTTTTATACATAAAATAAAGGCAGTAATTATTTTGTCTTCTATTTTTTCACAAGAATTGTATTATATTTACAATAGTCTAATAATTGCAAAAATAATAATTTATTAAAGGATATTAATTATTAATATTATATTACTGAGCATTTCACACTACAAAGAAAAAATCAATCAAAATGGATAAATAATACTGGTAAAATATTACTTATTTTCTGCATGGATTAAGACTGCCAGATATCCAAGGGAACTGAGTAGTGATCTTAAAAGGCTTTCCTTATTTATTCTTCTATCCCCTGAATGCATATTCACATATATGAATTTGTTCATCTGCTTTCCATCAAAAACCTACTAAGGGGGAAGGGAGTAGGTTTATTTATCCTTTAATTTCTATAGTTCCTCAAAGAATTAAAATGTTATCTAGGTTCAGCAATCTGCCACTACTCAGGGTGGCTAGAAAGAGAAAAATTGGGAGTTGGGGACAAGGGTCAAGCAGATATAACAGATTAGGGGATACATTTCCACATATTGCCTGCCACATAATGAAAGCAGAAAGGCTCTTTTCACCTCCAGCCAATGAACAACCTTCAGAATATTTTCTTCTCATCTGACAGAGAACTAACTTCTCCCATTTATGTGTTCATCTTGCTGGTTCAGCCTCCAAGATTCATACCTGACCAAGTTGGATACTTTCTAAACTGCATGTTTTCATCTACATATTCTATTTAGTAACTTACATTTTCAGAAGTGTTTTGCTGATTTGCATTACAGGGATGTGCTAATGATGAAAGAAAACACTGGAACAATGAAATGAAATAATAAAATAAATAAAATAAAATGCAAATTAGTAATTTTGTGAGATGACATAAGGACATTTGCATCCTTTTTCTGAATTTTACAAATTCAAATTCTACAGTGGCACTACTGAATCCCATGAAAACATCAAAACCTCTTATTCTGATCATTTAGCTAGCAGCAAACACAGAAATCCATGACTGGAACAGTACTTCTTACCGAATGTGTGTTGCAGGCAGGGACTCATACTGACGAGACAGAAATAATTCTCTGTGCTTCAATTGGTGCTTCTGTTTATCGGTCAGATCTATTTCTTTGGGAATTTCAGATTCTTCCTCAACTTCTTCTACACAAAAAAAGAAAAGAGAGGCCTGGTGTTATCTTTAGAACCATTTTTCAAGGAAGGTTTCTGTCCTCTATGAAACTTTCCACCTTATTTTTAATAGAATTGCATCTTTCTGTTTCTGCAAAAAACTCAAACAGTAATCAAACTGATCACAATAAAAAACAATATTCAACAGGAAAAGTCTATTTACAAGAATTATTTTCTATAACACAACAACAATAAATAATAGAGCTACCCTTCACTCTTGAGCTTTTTTACAATTCAATTATAATCATATTGGAGTTGGAGTGAACTGTGTCTCTCTACTAGCATAATGGTATAACTGGCAAAAGACATTTAAGAGCTAAGAAGAAATAAAAAGATGAAGAAAACTTCTTTTTCCTAATCTTTTTATTTCTTCTTAGCCCTTAAATGTATTGGAAGAAATTCCCTTTCATTATATTGAATTTAGCTCTTTAAAATAAAACCTATAATACCACTTTTGAGACTGAGCCATCATTCTTATCTTACATTTATTTTATGACTCTGCACTGTATATACATTTTTAAATAGCTGGTGTATAAATGTAGATTTTATACATTTTGATTTAGATTTTTAATATCATCAAATAATTCAGTATTATTTGGAATTGCAGCACTTATTTTAAATCAGATGATCACAGGTCAGGAATGACAGGAAGAACTCTTTATATCAGTCAAGCAAATATTTCTTATGGTCATAGACCAGCATAAGAAGGATGAGGTATAGACAATGTAATGTATAAAAATATATCAGTATCTAAGAATAATTATAAAGAGCTCAAAAATATAGAACAGAAATATATAAAGAAACAAAAGTCTTAAACGAGTGCTTTGGCCTGATTATATCCCATGCTGAGTAGAAGGATCTGGAGAGAAGCCTAAGATGAGATTTCAGTTATCTTGCTTTTTCCATGTGGACTGAAAATCATAGTTAATGGGACAAGGACAAGGACAAGTTAATGGAACAAGGAAAACTCTATATAATTCTATATCAAAACTCTCCGATTCCTAATGGTATAATAGCCCCATATGAAACCTTTTCCTATTTAGTTATATTGCTGCGAACAACAAAACTGGAAAAAAGATTCATGTGAAAAACAATTTCTATACAAGTTTCTGGGCTGATATTACACAAATGTCTAGATTGAGCATGTCTTCAGAGGCCCTTTAATCCAATGCTTGCTTTTTAAAAAAAAAAATCTGTTAGCCCTAGAGATTGTTATAGTCATAATCTAAGAATCCTAATACCAGTGGAACACTAGGGCCTGTTCAAATCTGCCTTCATCCTTGGGTATAGCTTCTATTTATGCTCGTACATTCTCACCATACATATAAAGTAATTAATTAATAGGGAATAATGTGAAAGAGGCCTATAGAAAAAAGGGGCTACAAGTATGTACAACCAAAGTTTGGAGAGAAGAGTCCTTCTCAGAAGTCCTTTGGATTTTACACACTGTGGCCCTCTCTAATGCCTTGGGGCAGCTTCTGTGTTACATAGCACATTCCTGCAATTACCATCTATCTTAGGGGGAACAGAAATGTCTTGATCTGTGTTCTTCCTTTTTAACACCTTGATGTGAGAGACACCAGATTACATCTCTGCCTGCATTCTCCTCCCTTCCATCTCAATCCAACAGTTTTAACCAACAAGGATAGGGCTGGTGAGAATCTTATTGACTGATTGCTTTTAAGCACGCTGTCTTCTTCACTTTTTTGTTCTTGAGACTAGGATTCCAAAATAGCTAAATTTTTGTTCTCTCTAGCCAAAAGGGTGAAACTGTATACTTGTAATACATTCCGTATTTAAGATCAGTTTCTATGCTACAAACTATTTACAAAAACCAAAGAGCATAATAAATTGAGCATAATAAAATACAGAATTTGGTAAAAAAAAAAAAAAAAGGCAAATTTTTAATATTTCACTTTTCCTAGTATTCCCACTTTATTATAAATTCTTGACAGCAAAATAACTGAGATTTTTCACCAATTAGAATCAGAAGATGCCAATTTTACAGTGCAGCTTATACTAGGAAAGTGACTATGTATAGCACGGGTGGAAAATGAATTTTCCCAAGACACCACATGAGAAACTGGGACTGTTACGCAGGGTGAGAATGCCTCTGCTGATACTTCACCTTCTGCCAATGCCCTGCTGATGCTTTGCGCCCTCTTGACAATGCCGCAAGCCACATAAGGACGACCAAAGGGCCAGATTCGGCCTGTGGGTCATTAAAGGCCTATGTCTGATATACACAATTTAGGCAACTAAAATTAGAAACTTGTCAAGGAGTTTGTAAAAAAAAAAAAAACTCTAAGAAAATAGAGTTACATTATATTAACTAACTGACTTCCACCTCTAAAGTTTAAGCATATGCCCCAGATATTTGTAGAATAGGGAGTCTGTTGTCCAACTCATTTTGAATTAAGTATTTCGACATGACATTTTTACACTGACTCAGCCTTCATTACCTAATACTAGCATTACAATCAACATTAAAAATAAGAGCGAAATAACTGAAAAACATGAGAGTGGTAAGCCAGGCATTACCAATAAACAAATTTTAAAAAGAACTACTGTCTCCAAACTTGAAAAAGAATTAAGAACCATCTCCAAACTTTGTTTCTGACCTGTCTAAATCAAATATCGTAACTGCAAACAAGCACTCAATTCCATAAAATTACTTTTTGCACTGCCAAGACAGGAGGAGGAGGAGGAGGAGGAGGAGGAGGAGGAGGAGGAAAAGAAATTAGAGGGGTTGTTGGTGCTCACTGAATTTGCTTGTTTTCTTGTTTCATTATCCTAACTATGATGATGATCTTAGCTAGTTAGGGTAATAAAATGTCTGCAAGAAAACAAGCAAGCTCAGACAAAATCAAGGACCCCTCATTTCAACTCTGAGCTACAAATGTTCTCCTTTATTAGAGAAGAAATTATTCAAGTTCTAGATATATGGGCCAGCCTGTTCAAATTCTGCTCCAGCAGTTGCTTGAGTGGATTAATATTAAACAAGAGCAAGAATGCTTATCCCCTAATGATATGCTTGGCTGCATTACTTAATTTCTTAAATCAAGCTTAAAATGTCAGGTAAGGAGCTGAAGTCAATAGTCTTTATGGTGGAAAACAAAGTTTATTCAAGCATGCTTTAAAAGCCACCAGAACACTTTAGACAGACATTTCTAAAGAATGAAGAAAGGTACCTACATTAGCAATGTTCAATCCTATATAGTTGTGGCCGTTCTAGGAATATATATGTCTTTCATATTTTCACTCATTATATATACAGATATGATAAATTCAGAGCATTTCTGAGTGTTCTGAAACATTCAAAAATAGTAACACTGCCAAGATAGGTTTAATAATTTAACTATGTTTTTAAATATTTTAGTTTATAAAAGTTTTAAGAT
This sequence comes from Pituophis catenifer annectens, assembly GCF_029215685.1. Classification (NCBI taxonomy): domain Eukaryota; kingdom Metazoa; phylum Chordata; class Lepidosauria; order Squamata; family Colubridae; genus Pituophis; species Pituophis catenifer. The sequence goes on from NW_027256881.1 coordinate 43,787,494, forward strand.
TATAATTTTTACATTTTAGGTCACTTTTCATTTTTCTTCACCATTAGGGGCACTATTTTAATGAAGTATAAAAATATGATTTAAACAGATATAAAAGAACAAGCAAGATAAAAGTGTATGGGAATATCTACAACATAAAAGCTACACTTTATTTATTGTAATGTCACAAAACTTCACTAAAGACTGCCTGCTGCAAACTTATGATAAGTAGCAGTTTTGGTCAACACTTAATATTTGACATTAATCTGGTTAATGAGACATGTATGTATAAGAGTCAAACTCCAAGTGTATAAAGTCATTATCAATAAGAGAAGAGATGTTGGTCTTGCCTAATACACTCCTTCTCGTTGGGTGGAGATAGCAGACAGGAATAGGTTGACCTCGTCTGCTTAGCTAATTGGACTGAGTCTGTCACAGCTGTTAGGACACGCCTGTGTTGCTAGGGCTCCCCAGCTTTTGGTGATGACAAAGTGACAGACCTGACCCACAGACGATGGCAAGACTTTCCATTTGTCTCTGGATTCCACTAACACCAGGTCCAGAGCCTCCCCAAACAGTTTCTCCCCTGTGAAGGGGTTTGAGGCAAGTCACCACTTGTGGCGGGTGTCCGCTTGCCATTGTCGCAGACAGAGTAGGCAGCGAACCACTACAAAGGAAACAATGGTCTTTGAGGTAAACTGTGCCGTGTTCAGCGTGGTGTCTGCCGAGAACTGGACCACGAGCTTATTGATGTCCTGATGTGTTCTGAGATCTGCTGCCGGAATCCTCTCTTGCAGCTGGCGAAGCCAGAGCAAGGAGGCCCTGTTGAAAAAGGAAGCGGTTGTCGATGGGCGGACTGCCCATGCAGCTGCCTGATGAGTCCTCTGCAGCGTCTGGTCTGCCCTCCTATCTTCTGGCTTTAGGCTGTCTTCAGGTTCATCAGAAATGGTGGAAGAAGACTGTAATGCTGCCACCGGGACATCCACAGCTGGTGTTTGGAGCACCTTGCCAGATCCGGGCCCACGTTATAAAATCTCCTGTCAGCCGATGATGGATTTGGGCCTGCCCCAGGAGAGGTCCACTGTCACTGGACCATATCAATGAATAGCCTCGGAGAGGGACTTACCTCTGCCTCTGAGATTGGCTTGGAGAAAAGTGAATCCATTGGTTTGGTCGGGCCCTCTGGTTCTGGCTCTGCAAAGTGAGCCCCAAGCCAGGCTGAATTTTTCACCTTAAAAAGAAGCCACTTGAATAGGCCATGCTGGAAAAGTCCAGTAAAGGTTGACTGATCTGGAATTAGGCCATCATCATCTGAGACGTCCAATTCCCTGGTCTCTCCCTCCTCTGAGAGTGGAGACTGGCTCTTTGGGGAGGGAGCTGGAGAGAATGGTTCAGGGATGGTTGGAAATTCCCCTTGGAATTGAAGGGCCTGGCACTGGCTGGGATTTACAGAGAAGACAAACGCCCCTGAGGATGCATATCTGGACTGCTGCATTCCTGCACATATGCCCTGCCTGATGGCCTCAGTGATAATTGCCTGCGTATTCTCTGGAATTACTGATTCTGCCCCCATCTCTGGGCACAGCCCAGCCACTGTTGGGGTGAAGGTGGCCTCAGGAACAGCTCTGGCACTTTTACAGGGTTGCTTACAAATCCTTCAGTATTTTGCAAGTCTGACATTCAGTCCCATTGCCCTGCATTGTTGGCAGGTAATAATGAGCCTTCTGGAGAAAATTAATCTCCAGCTCCCCCTGGTGACAGGCCCAGAGAATGCAGCCTATTGGACTGGCTTCACTCGTCTCTGAACTCTGACAGTTGGTTGCTTGCCCTGTCAGCTTTGGCACAATTTTTTTCCAGAGCTTTATCTCTGCGCCGCTCATCCTTTTGGGCTGCCTTAGAGCCCTTGCTGGACAGTCCAGCCAAGCTGTGAGCCTTAGATCTGTGCTCACACCTGGCTCCTGTCAAGGCATTTGCCCGGTTAGCTGCTGTTTCTGCAGCACTTGTCCCCATGCTGCTGTCAGCTGCCGCTTTATCCGCCATTTTAGATTGTCACTTTTCGCGCCCTTTTCTCCTCCCTTGGTAAGGGCTCTTAGGGCTTCAGATATCTCTAGGGCTATTGGAGCTCAATGCTCACTTCGAATCTTTAGGAGAGCCCTTGGCTAGCACTAATGGGCAGAAGCCCTTTCCCCTGCCTGCGCATCGTTAGCCTGTGGCTGGCTAAATGGGAGCATGACGCTCCTTGCACCTTTGGCAGAGCAGCTGTGAAATTTGGAATGCTACAGCTCCTTGCCAATTGCAGCAATCATTGGGGCTTATCACAATGGGAGCGCAAAGCTCCGCTCAATGCCGCAGCACAGCTGCTTGAAAGGGAGTGCTACGGTTCCAGGCAATGCCGCTATCCTGGGCCTAACAAGAGCACAAAGCTCCACATCCGTTCCTTGTGCCATTTGTGGCGAGCACAACAGCTCCTGTCACTTCAAAATGTTGGGCGCCGCGGCACAGAGCACGAAGCTCCTGCAATGGCCGCCTGACTTGATCAATGGCGGGAGCACGAAAGCTCCACTATCCGGCCTCCCCGGCTGTTAAAATGGGAGCGTGAAAGCTCAGCTGCTTGGTGGGACGTGCGGGAGCGTGGAAGCTCCGCAATCCAGCTTTCCTAGCTATCAAAATGGGAGCGTGAAAATTCCGCTGCCTCTTGCTGTCTGCAAATGACAATCCTGGGGTTAGCTGTGTGGGAGAAAACCCTGCCAGCTACCCTACCAGCCAAGAGGTCACTGTCTGGTGGCTCGAGCCGAAGCCCTCGCCGCTGAGGTGATCCCAGCGACTCAATCAGATGTTCGGGAGTTAGCTGGGTTACACACTCACGAATTTGAAGTTTTTGATGAAGAAAGGATCCAGGAATGTTCCTGTCAAAAGTTGGGAGAAACTCTTGACACATCTATCCTAGCTGACGGACTGTGTCAAAAGTTGGGAAGCCCTAGCAACAGAGGCGTATCCTAACAGCTCTGACAGACTCAGTCCAATCAGCTAAGCAGACAAGGTCAACCCGTTCCTGGATGCTATCTCCACCACTATGGAGAAATGGCTGTTATGCCAATAAAAAGTATTCATTATTATATTTCTTTTGAACAGTGGCCTCCAGGGGTAAACATAGCATGCCATCAAACAAAGCACATTTTTAAGATCACTACCATTTGAGGAAACAATATTGTAAAACAAACAATCCACATACTAACAGTAGTAATCCACATACTAATAGCAAGAACTCTATGCCTCAGTGTTTTGTGAGCTGCACTATTGCGATTTGTTTCTAGGTGCAATTGAAGGTGTTAGTTAAAGCCCTCTGTGGTTTGGGGCCTTTTTCCCTATATAACCACTTACACCAAATAGAACCTACTTGCCTATGGGAGACTGCAGAAAGTGCTTGCTGCCAATCTTCCCACAGCAAGAGGAGACCTGTAGGCAAATATTTTCTGCAACAGCTTCTTTTCTGTTGAATGCCCTCTCACCGAAGACATTAAAATCACAAGTTTACTCCTGGAATTCTGAAAGCTGTTAAAGATGCGATATTTCAAAAAGCAATCAGGGACTGAGACATTAATAATAAAGATACTGGAGATATGAGACTACTGTAAAGGTTTATGGTGGTATCTTTTGTGCTGTTGATATGATGAATTGTTACTATGTTGGGACATGTTTAATGATTTTGATTTTTAATTATTGAATTATAAATATTGCATTGTCACTCTTGCTTATAAGCGGCTTAATGGCACTCATAATGACTGCAGTGCCATAAAAGCAAGTGTAACTAATAAATAAATCGTAAGCAACAATTATTTCAGAAAAGTGACCACACAGTTCACACGGAACTCTCTCTAATTAATTATTTAATTATTGAGGTTCTAGGCTGCTCACCTTCAGAACAATTCTGGGTGGCTGCACAACTTAAAATAAATATTATGTTAAATAGAATCAACCAAAGGACAACATGATCTCTAACCGTATGACCCCCAATTCACCATAACTAAAACATTGGAATAAATTGAAGTAATGTATGAAACTGCCTACAGTTTCTTGTGTTCTCCACCTTTAGCAATCACAAGCTTTATTCCTACCAGCATCTTCGCAACCTCCTAATGTTTGTCAGATGCAATATGGCAGAAGTATACTGGAAAAAAGGGAAATTGTTCAAAATTTTGCAGAGGCTTATTTAATCTTGATTATATTTTCCCTGGCAATCTCCTCTATTGCACCCCAACTTTGGGGAGACATTTTAAATGAAGAAATCACGAGATGTATGGAATACAAATTAAGGATAAAAAAAAATCATGGAAGCAAAATCTAAGTTAACTAAATTTAAAAGTCAAGATGTTAATCTTTCAGGGTTTCAAACAAAAGAAACCATGAAAAATGTGCTGAATTATTTCACTCTTCTACTGAACTATTAACAATATGAATAAATACAGAAAAAATAATTCTGCACTAAATTATCTAGATCAATCATGCTGTAGCTGAAAAAGGGGAAAAAATAAAACAGCAAATTTATTAGTCCTTAGTTCCAACTCTAATTGCTTGTAAAGATATATTTGATTACTTGTATGAAAATGCAGACAGGCATGAAATTCTGAATGCACATCCCACCAAGGGTAATGGAGTGTTAATAAATTGCATGCATATTCAGTTTCACATGCAGAGTCTAATGAGTTCATATAGACAGACACAAAATATTATTTTAAGAATGCATAATTCATGCTATTTGTTTCTAAATAAAATAAAAAACAACTTACTTGCATGTTTGTCTGCAAGCATAATGAGGCTATTGGAGATGTCTCGTCGTCTGTAAAAGCATACTACTTTTGCTTCCACATTACCACTGGCAGTCTGGAAAATGACAGAATTAATTAATGAAGTACATATTAAAGAGTAAACCTTAACATTCACTATCGACTTTCCACAAAGCCAAAATTCATCTTTTTTAATGTTGGCACATGTGATAAGAGTAATCATGTTGAACCAAAATTGATTTACAGAAGACAGAATAACAGAATTGGAAGGGACTTTGAAAATCTTCTAGTCCAATCCCATGCCCAAGCAGGAAACCTTATATCATTCCAGACAAATTGTTCTTCAATCTCTTCTTAAAAAACTCTAGTGACAAAGCATTCAAAACTTCTGAAGAGAACCCTTAACCTTAGACTCTAGTTTTGCTCTGAGATTGAAAACCTGTTTCTTTATGTAAGGATTAAGCCCAGTTGCCATTATACCTGATACATTTTTCTTGAGGTGTTTATTTGTTACTGTTGCATATAACTCCTTTAAGAGCCTCAAAAAATATCTTTATTTCTGTATTTAATTATTTATGAGGGCAGAGCCTGCTTCTTTGGAAGAACTGCTAAACAACAAGATTGAAATCATCCATCAAAGTAGGACAGGTCAGAAAACCCAAGGATTTCAGGAACAGTACTTATTACTGGAGGGCATCATAGTAACAGAATTTTAAAAGATGTCAGAGTTTCTGTCTTCTTCATCTTATGCCAAACAGAATTAAGGCGGGGTTATTTGGAACTTCTTTCTCATGCTATCTACTTTTTCAGGATTAGGTTGCATACTTCTTCCCTTGACAATCCATTCCTACTATCTTCATCAAGTTACACATATTGTCTTTAAGAGGTCTACTCGTTTTAAAGAGCCAGTTTGGTGTAGGGGTTAAAGACCCTGAATTAGAATGGTGAAATCATGAGTTCTTGGTCTGCTTTCTGCAGAGATATGTCAGGCATTCACTAGGAGTCAACACTGAATCAAAGGCATATGCACACACATTTTATAGCATTGCCTCATAAAGAAGTTTCCAGGCTGTTTTGATAAGTAACAGAAAGATGCTGGGCTCACCTGAAATATAAAGCACTTCTTCCTAACCATTTTCAAAGCCTGCACAGTCCTATTATTCTAGTTAGTTAGTTAGTTAAAACATTTGGACCTTCAATATAAAAGAATCCCATACACTCCTTGTTCTCAGTTTATTATTTAAATACCCTGTTTCCCCGAAAATAAGCCATCCCCTGATAATAAGCCCAATCAGGCTTTTGAGCACATGTACTAAAATAAGCCTCCCCCAAAAAATAAGCCCTCCCTGAACATATTTAAATGCAGAACTGGAAATCAGGTAAGACGGCAAGAGGAGCCCCATCTTGGTCCATGTGCCCAAAATAATAAGACCTCCCCAAAAATAAGGCCAAGTGCTTATTTCGGGGTTCAAAAAAATATAAGACAGGGTCTTATTTTGGGGGAAACCCGGTAGATATAACACAAAATGAAGGAAGGAAGAAACCCTAGTATTTGGTTCTTAATCATATGTGGTATATGATATAGTAATCTATACAGTTCTTTTTCTCCTCCGTGCGCGCACACACACACACACACACACACACAATATTTTATTTTCAAGATTTTGTGAGGCAAAATAGGTTTAGCCAAGGATACCTAGTAACATTGTAATTTAATTTGTTTCATAAAGTCTGCTAATCCTTCTAATCATACTTCATTCACCCTGACCAAGAGTGTGCCCAAAAGACAAAAAAAAAAATAGTTCTGTTTCAAACTTTAAAAAAACTCAACAAGACTTGAAATGTTCCACATGGAAAAGCAATTCTAGTGATGCTTATCACTTTCAAAGTCCGACATGATATAGGGCCAGGTTTTTGGTGGAACCACCCTTCCCTGAGGATATCTGCCTCTTTCACCAGATCAGATAGAGTAGGTACATTCCAGATCTCTGCCCTGAAATGCTGCCATCTATTGGATCTTAGAAGTGTACGTTTTCTGTAACAGCCTCTGCTCTGCAACCTTCTCTTTAAAAGAGAATATTTGTAGCTCAGGGTTCAACTATGGGGTCCTTGGTGCTCTCTGAGCTTGGTGGTTTTCTTATGGACATTTTGCTAGCAAACTAAATAACATCATCAGCACTGCAAAAGACGGCTTGCAAGAAAACCACCAAACTCAGAGAATATCAAGGATCCCGCCTTTCTCCTTGAGATCCAGCAGGCCTTGCCTCTTTTAACTTTTTGGAAGGCTCTATGTTTGGCTCTTCTCCCAACCACTAGAATAGGGAGAGGCTGGAGTCTGAAGACGATGGTGTTGGCTGCAGTGGAGAGGCATGGTTGTGATACCATGTTCTGAGTATTGATTTTCTTATTTTTATGGCAGTGTGGCTTTGTGAGCCACCCAGAGTTGTTGCTGGCCATATGTCTTTTAAATAAATAATAAAAACTCAGAACAAGCCCTTTGTTCATTCACTCTGCAGCACAGGTAACAAGATTTGAAGTCAATATCAGTTCATGAAGCCAACTTTCAGAAAGATTGCTACAATCATCATCGTCAAGCAAAGAATTGGGCAACCTGCCTATCATATTAAATTAAAAATTACTATCAGAAAACAGTATTTACACACATGTATTGCTAATGTGTTGAGTTTGTACTTGCAAAGACTTTAATATAATGTTGGCTTGGGCAGGTTGATAGTTCTGAGATGAACTTTCTGTTGCTCTTCAGTTCTGATGCTAAAATTGCAGTGTATTTAAAACTGCAAAGTCCATAAATTGGTTTGGGTTGTTTGCTGAACTTTGGGTTGTGAATGCATTTTAGACATTTTTTTTGTGCCATGATGCTGCTTAGATTCCACGGTATATCTAAAATTTCAAGACAGCGTTCTGGTGAACTGTTGATATATACCTCATCCTGCTAACTTCCACTGAGTCAGCTCTGGGAGTGGGGACAGAATGAGTGAGAGCTTCCATGGTTTTTTTCCTATACAGAGCTTACATGCAGATTTTGGTCTCATACTGCATGATCGTGTTCAATTAATTTATTGTAAGAGTTATAATTAAGCAGCATGCAGACAGTGCTTGGCTTAAGAATTATGTTTAAAAATTATTTGAAGACAAAACAACAGAAACACAAGTGAAATGGAAACAGTACATTAAATTTTTGTCTATTGCTAATTGACTACTGGCTTAATTAGCTGGCTTCTGTGAATTAACTGCTGGCTAAGGAATGTTGATGAGACAGTCTGCTTTCTTTGTCTAGCTTAGAGTGTTGGCTGAGAACCTCCCCAAAAACATACTTAAAAAATTAAATATTTTTCTTTTTTTGAGAATCTGTAGGTGTTACTACACAATCAATTTTATTGATTGCCAAGTGTAAAGGAAAATGGGTCATAGGAATGGGGCTGATAGTGGGAGAAAGGTTGCAAAGAAGTTAAAAGCTAAAGCTAAATCCCACTTCAGTTTAGGTGATGCTATGATTAGACAGTGGCCAGCTTGCATAAATTAGCTGGGCTACAGGAGTCTTTATTCAATTGTGGGCATTATGGATGGTGCTGCATGAACCACAAAGACATCCAGTTAAACACATTTAATGCTCATTTCAGATGTCATGAGATGTCAATGAACCATGAACCATTATGATTTGCTTAGGTGACTTAGTGCCTGAGAAGATTCAAGTATCTAACGATACCCTTTATATCAGTTCACATCTGAGTGGAAGACAAGTGGCTGCCAATTGTCTAGAGAATGAAGTAAAATTTTCTCTCAGGTCCTCACCAGCACTAACAGAGAAAATGTAGAAGACAGCAATTCATCTTAAGGAAAATGATTTGCTCCAAAAAAGTTAGTCTCTAGTTGTGACTTTGCCATTTCATTATGTTGTTGCCATGGAGAACATCTTCAAATGCTAAAAGCAAGAAAATTACTGGGCATCCTTAGCACTGCCTGCCCAATCCAGGAGTGAGTCCACCTTCCTTGGCCCACCATTACTGGCCAACTGATGAATTGCATTTGTTTTTACTCTGGCAATGAGCTACGCTTGCTACCTCAAAAGGAGAGTGACATGTTTGGGTCCAACAAGAAGAAACCTAGGACAAAAATGGGGCCCTGGCTGCTACTGGTGGCAAAGCATGATTGGCTGTTTGTCATCCAAGGATTTCAGCAGCTACAAAACTCTAATGTCAGGATTTGCTGTCCTTGACTTCCAACTTCCCCTGAAATCTATTCCCTCATAATTTCTAAAAAGCAACCAAGGACTTGTTACCGCTATTCCTCCTCACTCTGTCACTCTGTCAATGAAATGACATGGTCAAAGTGACCTTCTTTGGGTGGCAGAATTCCCTCCTCCACAATTGGGCCTTGCTTCAATCTTTTCCACCAAAATGGCAGGTCACTATTGACACAGGTAAAATCAAGTCTCTTCACCCCCCTTAATCTTAATCTGCCTTCTCTCTTTTCCAATTACTGCTCTACCACCATAGGCTTCTGACGGAGGGTCAAGTGATATTGTGAGTTATGACATTGTTGTATAAATGGCACAAAATACATGAAGACATAACTGATGGCAATTACATAATCTATGCCATTTGCATGATGATGCCATGGAGACAGAAATTACTCTGGTAACTACTGGACCTCTCTCTTTCTCTGAGATTTTTAAAGAACTTCCCCATGGCAAGCCTCAACACAAAATTCCAACTACAGCACTTGGAATGTTTTCAAAGAATCCAACCTCAAATGTCTGAGTTTTGTTCACAGTTTTATTTGGCACTGTATTGAAAAGTACAAAATGCTTTGTATACCCCCATGATTAGAAAAAGTTTCAAACATTTGAAGTTAAAGACAGAAAATCCAAATCGCATTCTTTCATTGCTTTTTAACAGTAACTCAAAATCTATCCATTGGTTTAACTAATGTGATCATAAGACCAATATGTCTCTATATTTGCAAGCAACATACAACTGTGCAGTTTCTCTGACTTATGAATTTGATTTACAAAAGTTGTTTAAAATTACATTATCTTAATCAAATCTTTTCTGTGTTAGACGAGTTATAATTAAATCACTACGTGTTACTATCTCTGGTTGAAATGCCTATTTAATTATTTATCTTGACCAATTGTTTTTGAGGAAATGGAAAAAAAAATTTTTTGTCCATATTTTCCAGTTCCTATTAATTATTGTATTCCTATACATTATAAACTATAAATTAATTCAATTGTGTCTGTGTCCTGTCAGATTTAAATTAAACACATCTTTCTTTGAATCAATGGTACTTTAACATGTAGGAAATATTGGCTGAAAATTAATACAGAAGCAATGATTTTTGAGAAAACTATTAAAGAGTTTCATTCAAGCCCATTCCCTATAAATTGCAACAGACAGAAATTTTATTTTGTTCATTGACCATTAAAAATATATTCAGTAAAACAAAGAAAAATTAATTCCTAACATTAGTGATTAAAGGCAACCATTTGTGGGTGAAGCTTGCACATGATGTAGCAAAAGTTTGCTATTTTTAGAAAGATAGACATATCCTTTCTATCTAATATAAATAATTATTAAATATAAATAATGGAAATAAAAATTATTGAAGTGCTCTGGAAATTTAGATTAAAAGTCATAATCAACTGAATGTTATTGTAAAACCTTATATACAGAAGGACATAATATTTCTATACCACCAGAGTTTTTTTTTTTTTTTTTTTTTAAATTTGATTTATATGCCGCCCTTCTCCGGAGACTCAGGGCGGCTTACAATGCTTTAAGCAATAGAGTTACAGAGGCAGTGTCAAGTTTCACAAGAGATTTTTCCAAAACAGATGTGGGGGAAACACTGAATCAAGTTAAAGTTCCCCTGAATTTGGGAATTGTAATCTGATTATAAGGCTGACACTGGAAATAAAATTTGACAATTATAAATATGTTGTAAGACAAAGCAGCAATTCCTGTTTGGCCTTCTATGTCTAAACTCTTTTGCCTTAACTGATCTAGTTTGATATGAAGGTCACATCACTGGTAATTTGGGATAACTGTTTCCCAAGAAAAATTGAAGTTGTCTACCAGTATTAAGTCAATTCACCAGGATTGTGGTATAATATTAGCTAGCAGGTAAATATATTTATCCAGAGACTAAATTCAGGTTTACTCCTAAAAGTGCTCTTTGAAAGTGCTGCCTTTGGGTAATCTGAAGGATACTTCTCAAAATTTTTGTTTGAATTCTTTGTAAGGCAATCTTACTGCTATACTCCTTACTGAGTCCCTTATAGCAGTTGTGTTCAGACTCTGGCTGTAAACATTTTAATTGTAACAAACTGTGCTCCTGTGACAAAATAAGTTTCAATAGCTAAGGCAGATATCTGTGCATTCAGAGATACTTACCGTATTTTCCGGCGTATAAGACGACTGGGCGTATAAGACGACCCCTGACTTTTCCTGTTAAAATATAGGGTTTGGGCTATACTCGCCGTATAAGACTGCCCCTCTTCCAACGCACACCAAATAAAAATTAAAAAACATCAACTGGCTCACCCACAATGTAAAAACAGCTGTGCTAGACCCAAAATGGCCCCTGAAACAAGCAGGAACCTCACACAGCCACAAAAAAGCCCCCCAAAAAACTACTTTCACACTTTACACACACACAACACAACACAACACAACACAATACAACTGGCTCACCCACAATGTAAAAGCAGCTGTGCTAGACCCAAAATTGCCCCTGCAACAAGCAGGAACCTCACACAGCCACAAAAAGCCCAAAAAACAACTTTCACACTTTACACACACACACACAACACAACAGGCTCACCCACAATGTAAAAGCAGCTGTGCTAGACTCAAAATGGCCCCTGCAACAAGCAGGAACCTCACACAGCCACAAAAAGCCCAAAAAAACAACTTTCACACTTTACACACACAAAATTCCACATACAGCTTTGTGAGATTTTGTGTGTTTGTGTAGTTAGAGTGAAACACTACAGAAACACACTAAATCTCAGAAAGCTGCACAAATATTACTTTATTTTATTTTATTTTTATTTTTATATGAAAGCTAAATTTAAAACTTCCTAAACTTTAAATGGCTAGGTCTAAAAAAGAAGAACTAAAAAAACCCCAATTGACTATTTTTTTTAAAGCTCCCAAAGGGGAAAAAAACTTACCCAATAGAACAGGGGTCTCCAATCTTGGCAACTTTAAGACTTGTAGACTTCAACTCCCAGAATTCCTCAGCCAGCTTTGTTTTGCTGGCTGAGGAATTCTGGGAGTTGAAGTCCACAACTCCTGCCTGCATGATTGCAGGCAGGGAGTGGCTTGCTGATGGAATGGATTCAGGCAAGCGAAGCAAGGCAAGCGTTGCGATTAGCAGCTAAGGTAAGCAAGCTGGAGGGGGAAAACTTTTCCTTTTACAGGGCTCTGGGCTCTGGGCATCCCAGCTGAGTTGCCTGATTAGCAGGCAACGCAGCTGGGATCGTCAGAGCTTGGATCGATGGCTCTGGCGATCCCAGCTGCGTTGCCTGATCGGCAGGCAACTCAGCTGGGATCGTCAGAGCTTGCAGAGCCACGTAAAAAGAAAAAAGTTTTTTCCTTTAACATGGCTCTGGCATCCCAGCTGAGTTGCCTGATTAGCAAGCAAAGCTGGGATCGTCAGAGCTTCGATCGCCAGAGCCATTTAAGGCTCGTCAGAGTCTTTTGGTTACAGGAGCCTGGTTACGGGAGAACGACACCCGGCGTATAAGACGACCCCCGACTTTTGAGAAGATTTTCATGTGTTAAAAAGTCGTCTTATACGCCGGAAAATACGGTAATCCAGGTGGGCAATCCTGCTTCCTAAATCTTGAGAAAATATTCCAAAATGTTTTATTTAAAAATCTTAACCTGCTCAATTGACTGCCGCTCTAATTTCCAGCATTTCTATTTCAGGCTTTTAGAAAAAATGAGAATCTTGATCTTGGAATAATTTATTATTAATTTTACCTCAGTACTATATTGTGTAAGTGATAAATTTTAAAGCCAGTGGAACTCGATAACAGAATTACTACATCATCAGTATACAATAGTAAATTGGTATGTCTATATGGGCTAATCTGGGAGAATGGAAAGTAAGAGTTACTTAAGAGAAGAACCTAGGAGTTTATAAAATAAATAATACACTGTCTAATTCCCCTCCTGACTTATATTTCCTTAATGACATGTCCTTGGTTACTGCACCTGACCATCAATCTAATGTTTTCATGAACTTCAAAGAGCAGCAAAAACATACATTTGTCTCTATTGTGTATTTAAATGTATACTGCAGTTTAGATTTAGACACTGTGTTGAAAGCTGACCTAAAGTAAATATATGCTACATGAAGGGAATGTCCACATTTGTGGATATACCATATATTTCAGAGTATAAGATGCACCTTTTTATCCCCAAAAAGAGAGTAAAAATCTGGGTGCATCTTATAGTCCGAATGTAGCCCTGCCCACCTGTCGGCCCCCACCCTTTGGACATTTTCGGGCAGTTCCAGGCGGTGGGGATCTGGGTCGGGGCACAGCCTGAGGAACAAACCTCTTCGGGGTGGTCAGGGGAGGGGGAAATCTGCCCGGCAGCTTCGGGGAGGGCAGCTCAGGGCAGACAATGGTTGCGATGACTTCACTCCCCAACAATGTGAGGAGCCACCTAAGCCGCCTAAGCCCTCTCCGCACACAGGAGCCGAGCCGAATGGGACCCCCTAAAGTGAAACATTCCTTTCCAGCCACCGTTGCCCATTGACCGAATTCCCCAATCCAATTCTCAGAGTCGTGTTTCAGGTGGCGGCCAGTTCCTCTGTAATGTGCAGCGGGGAACCGGGAACCGTTTTGGATTCGGGGAGGGGATTGCAGCGCTGCCACCTGAAAATGCTTTCTTCCCATTGCACATTGCAGAGCTGCATGCCCTCATCCTGCTTCTCGATTCCAAAGGAAAGCATTTTCGGGCGGCAGACCCACAATTCTCTTCCCGATTACAAACATGGGGTGTCCAGAGGCAAATAAAGTTCATCGCGTTTCAGGTGGTGGATTTGGCCAGGAGGAAAGAGAAGGTGAGTCTGCTGAGCTGCCCACTGGGCAGCCAGAGGGGTGACCAGCTGCGAATCGCGGGGCCCGACTTGCTCCCCGAAGCTGCCAGACAGATTTCCCCCCCACAACCGTCCCAAAGAGGTTTGTTCCTCAGGCTGTGCTCTGACCCTCCCCCCAGAGCATGCGAGGGGTTTCTTTGGGGGAAAGCGAGTAGTCCCTGAGGATCGCAGGAGCACCCTGATAAGTTTTCTGGAAAAGAACTTATCAGTAATCAATGCCCTTTTTCCCAGCCAAGTCTCTGAGGCACCTCTCGCTTGCAGGAGGAGGAGGAGGGCAGAGTAAAGCAGCGCCACCTTAAATGCTGGTAGGTAGAGGTAGAATTCTTTTTTTTTTGTTTTCCTCCCCCAAAATTAAGGTGTGTCTTATACTCCGGTGCGTCTTATACTCTGAAAAATACGGCATATCAGCCTGGATTAAACCCAACCTGTTCACCCATCCTCTAGCCTTGCACTGCAACTAGCTCCCAACGCCACAGTGCAAAGCCTCAGCTACTCTTGCCACTCTGCGTTCTGCAAGTCCTGCCACATCCAGCTGACCGCTATTTTCTTACCTCTGTTGACAAGGCATCCCCAGCCTAACCCTATGCAAGGCAGCTGCTGGCCAGACCAGGTGAAACACTTATGCTGTTTTCCAAATAGTACACACTGTTCATGCTATGTTTTATAACATAGCAACTTTCCAAAGCATTGCAAGAACAGTGTTTGGACTTTGTACTGTGGTGCTGAAGTAGCTGGTCACAGTGCAGGGCTTGAGGCAGCATTCCTTGTGGTGGTGGCACTGGGACTGAAATAGAGGTCCAGGGCAGTGGCGGCTGTCAGACTGCTAAAGACCCTGCACCTCTACTTCAGCCTCAGCACCACTGCCATCGAAGAATAGGTTAGGCAAAAGGAGAGAGATGGAGGGAGAGAGATTGATGGGGAGAGTTGTAAGAGGAGGCAGAATAGGCAGTTCCTTACTCTATTGAGATTGGGGAGGGACCAAATTGGGAATTGGTCTTGGATTGGGGTTGGCCCTTGCCTAACAGCCAGTGGGGTTTAATTAACAATGGTAACAAGGACTGCTGGATTGCCATCACTAAGCAATGCGATCATATGACATTGCGCTTTATGACCATTTCGCTTAGCGATAGAGATTCTGGTCCCAATTGCTATCATAACCCAAGGACTACCTGTAGTTAGGAGTTACTCTATATCAGTGGGTGGGGTTTTCCCAGATATTACCAATTCATAAAACTCAGATCAGTTTTGGTTATAAAAACAATCATTTCCTTGGACTGCTTTGTCATCTTGGTGATTACTTTC
The DNA here is from genome assembly GCF_029215685.1 of Pituophis catenifer annectens. Classification (NCBI taxonomy): domain Eukaryota; kingdom Metazoa; phylum Chordata; class Lepidosauria; order Squamata; family Colubridae; genus Pituophis; species Pituophis catenifer. The sequence goes on from NW_027256881.1 coordinate 43,802,697, forward strand.
CATTTTCCTTACCTTAATTTACCCAACACCTCTTATCATGATTACTGCCTTTCATTGGTTCTCACGCATTAATTCTGCAACTAGATTTCATCTGGAACAACTTTCTAGCTTGTCTACACCATAGTAGTCACAAGATTATGTACAGCAGAATTAATAACATCCCCATGTTATTTAATATTCCTTCTTTGATTTATACCCTTCCTTATATATTTACAACTATAAACTATACCAGTGATGGCTAACCTTTTTGCCATTGCGCACCAGGAGAGGGGGGGACGGGGGATGGTCGCACGCGCCCACACCGATAATTCTATGTGCCCTGTCCTGTGGATGTGCGCCTAACACCCACCCATCCCACTCCTGGCACGTGATGACCCGGTAGACCCATTTTTCTTTCTTATCTGGTTCCAGATCCTCTCTATTTATCTGGGAAGGGAGAAAACAGCCTTTCCCACTCCCTCGGAGGCCCTCCAAAGGCCTGAAACGGCCCATTTCCCAACTCCCAGTGGAACAGAAAGTGACTTTTTTGCTGTCCCCAGCCTCCAGAGACTCCTGGAGTCTGGGGACAGCAAAAAAGTCACTTTCTGCCCCACCAGGAATTGGGAAATGGGCCGTTTCAGGCCTTTGGAGGGCCTCCGAGGGAGTGGGAAAGGCTGTTTTCGCCCTCCACAGATGCATAGAGAGGATCTGGAACCAGGTAAGAAAGAAAAACGGGCTTTCCCCATGCCTCCCCACAAGCCCTCCAGAGTCAGAAAACGGCCTGTTTCCCTACTTCTGGTGGGCACAGAAGGCCTGAAAATCAGCTGGCCGGCACATGCCAGAGCTGAGCTGGCGTGCCCACTGATATGACTACGCGTGCCCCCTGTGGCATGCGTGCCATAGGTTCGCCATCACGGAACTATACAATAAATATATAAGCATAAAATAATTAATAAAATACAGTTAAAATTATAAATAGGAAAAAACCCTAATGTATTTATTTTTAAAAAGTGCTAATTGAAAAGATATTTCTTAATTCTTTTTAGGCAGAAAATGATCAAACATAATACATTTTCTAAGGAAATCCGTTCTTTAGTTTGAGAGCAATGAAGAAACTATCTCCCAAAGAGTAAGTTATAGTTTATTTTTGAAATTCCTAAACATCATATACCTTGTTAAGTTCTTCTATTCGCCTGATAAGATATGGATTGCTTGAAGAATTTTCAAAATAAACATAATCTGTAAAAAAAAAAAGAAATAAATTTAAAGTTCTTCAAAAAGCAGTATTAAAACAAAATAAAAAAAATCAGATGATCCATATTAAAGTTCAAGTACGCACTGCTCTTATTTCTACAATGAAAACATGTGGTCTTATTTTATTTCAAAAAATTTATAGTTTATAAATTTTCTTTGGTTAGGCCTAACCAAAGAAAACATCATTAATCATTCTATCAACAATGACTGGCATTCCATTAAAATATCAATTTCAAAAATTTTGTTCCCATATTACATCAATTCTCAAATAATTATTTTTTTAACAATGAAGTTAATTAATCAGGTGCTAACAAATTTATTACATGAGCGACATAAAATTAGGTAGGTGTATAATGGCTTTCCACCAAATAAGGCCTGAAAATGGCAATTTCTAACTAACTTATAAAGTTAGAGGTTCAGAAAAAAATATATCGTTACATAGCACAAAATTGAATTTCATGTTAATATGTTTAATATGTTAGCCTTCCAAAACATAAATTCTTCAGTAGTATTTCAAACATTAGTACAATAAACTTTCACTGTAGGATAAACCATTATTTAGCCACTTATTGGAGGAAGAGACATCTGCTAAAGCAAAATAGTTTATCAAATGCATCTGAGATTTACATCAATGTGAATTATAGGCCTTTATTGTAATAATTAAGTATATTTTTGCAAGAGCTTCAAAAACCATTGTGTTTTGGATCAAGACTGTAGCTTTTCATTCCAAAATATGGTTGATAATTAATCCAATCCAATAATAAGGCTTTTTTTTCTGAATAGCATATACTATAAAGAACCACAGAGTTGTGAAGTATCTTGGACACAATCCATCCGGCCACCATAATATGCATGCAAGAATCTTGTGAGTATAAGATAGTTGATAAATGCCTCTCAAGTGCCTGCTTTAATAACTGCTTCCTTATATAACTGTAGCAAAGGAGAACCATCCAATCCAGTCAGTTCCATTGTTGATTATCCTTGGGAAGATTCTCCCAAAATTTTATCAAAATCTGCTTATTTTCAATTTCCACAACTGATTTGCCTTTTTTTCTAGAGCAAAAGATAGTAATTCTCTTCTATATGACAAGGTTAAGAATTTAAAGGCCAATTTTATGTACCCCTCCCCCTTTAATCTTCAAATTAAATTTTAGGGCTGGATAGTGCTTAAATTCAAAAGAAAAAATATATTTTGAACTAAGTGTAGACCACATTGCTTCTCTACAGCTCCTTAAAACAGCTCTGCCACAGCTGACATTTATTAGTCTTGGGGAAAACAGTTTAAAGAAGTGAAGTAACAATAAGGAAGATGTTAAGAAATGCTTGTGATCCTTTATGAGAGCTACACTCAGGAATGGAGAATTCATAATCTATGTCAGGGTAACCCCATCCAGGGATTCTTGGAAGTATTGGTCTATTCTATAACCCTCTTAGAGCCTGTGGGAGGGTTATAGAACAATTGTAAATTGCAATCCAATTTATATGAAAAATCATTTACTATGGGAGTCTGAAATAATTAATAATAGTTTATAGGGAGAGTTCAGTAGGACTGCTTCCTGTAAAATTGTTTGAAAGCGGACTGAAAAGAGATTTGTAGGCCACTATATAGATGTCTATCCAGAGTAATCAATAAAAGTTAATCACTAATGCACAATGGAATTTAAAAGCGTAAGAAAATCAGAACTCATTTCAATTTCAAACATACTTGCTCATAAATAAGTTCCCGTAACTTCAAGGGAATTTTCTTTGGATGGAACTGCATCCACAATATATTAGTAAAAAATCTGCAGCATTAAACCAATGCATCCAATCAAGCTCTCTGGAAAACGAACGTTGTCTTACCTGAACATTCCTTCTCTGCGCGCTGATGGAAAATCCAAATTATGGGGTAGTTCCTCAGTTTGATTGCTTGACTGGGTGAATGTTTCTTTAAGAAACATCCTTGGCCACTCCTCCCCTGCTTGGCTAAGCTCCAGTTCATTCGCGAGGTCAACAGAAGACGGTGCTGTTACGAAACAAACAATCATAGACACAAAGGTAGAGTAGTCCTGGCTATCAGCAGCCGAAGGGATGGGTTGGATTCTCCATCAGCGCGCAGAGAAGGAACGTTCAGGTAAGACAACGTTCGTTCTCCAGCGCGCTGCTTGGAGAATCCAAATTATGGGATATACCCAAGCTAGTCAGAAATAGGGTGGGAGGCTGCGTCATCCCGGGACGGAACATCCAGGACAGACTGTAGCACTCGACGACCAAATGAAGCTTTAGCCGAAGCAAAGGAGTCAATTTTGTAATGCCTAACAAAAGGTGTCAAGGTAGTCCATGTTGCGGCCCTACAAATGTCAAGGATGGATGCCTGAGTAGCCCAAGCTGCTGAGGTGGCAGCGCTACGGGTAGAGTGAGGGAGGATCCTTCCTGGCAGAGGAGCCCTCCTGGAGCGGTACGCTGTGACGATGCAGGCCTTGATCCAACGACCAATCGTGGATGGTGAAACTTTCATGCCCAAGGTGGACGGATTGAAGGACAGGAACAAGGCTTCGGATTTACGTAAGGAAGCAGTCCTTTTTATGTACCGATGGAGGGCTCTCTTCACGTCCAAGGTATGCCATTGTTGTTCAAGATGATGGCTAGGAGATGGACAAAAGTCAGGCAGAATCAACTCTTGGGCACGGTGGTATGGCGAGTTTACCTTGGGTAGGAAAGAAGGATCTGTACGAAGCACCACCTTGTTGGGATAGAAAACACAAAGGTCAGGTCGTACCGACAGCGCCAACAGCTCGGAAACTCGTCTCGCTGAAGTGATCGCCACTAAGAAGGCAACCTTCAGAGTCAGAAATCGAAGAGAAATAGAAGCCAGAGGCTCAAAGGGTGGTGACATGAGGGCCGATAGAACCAATGGCAAGTCCCAAGTTGGGTACCGATGGATAGTAGGAGGTCGGAGATTTGATGCCCCCCGTAAGAATGTCCATATACGAGGATTCTGGGTTAAGGGTCGATCGTCCACAGGAGACAGAACCGTGCTGAGAGCCGCCACCTGACGCCTCAGGGTATTAGGGGCAAGGCCCCGGTCCAAACCCACTTGTAGGAATACAAGGACATCAGAAGGAGATGCCGTGGTAGGGTCCTGATGAGACTTGGCACACCAGGCGCAAAAGGCACGCCATGTGGCGTCGTAAATATGATTCGTTGATGCGCGCCTGGCCGACTGCATAGTGTGGATCACGCAAGCCGGGATGTTGTCCTTCGTCAGACGGATCCTTTCAAACGCCAGACGGTCAACTGCAACCACTGAGGGTCTGGGTGCAGTATGACCCCCTGGCTGAGAGATATCCGGTCGTTGGGAATGTGCCAAGGACGGTCCACCGAGACTCTGGAGGTCTGCGTACCAGGAGCGACGAGGCCAATTGGGGGCGACTAGGATGAGATCCGCCTTCTCCTCCAACAGCTTGCGAATTACACGAGGAATGAGAGGCAGAGGGGGAAAGGCATAGAGCAGGCCGAGAGGCCACTTGCTGCGGAGTGCATCGCAACCTTCTGCTCCGGGGCAGGGGAACCGGGAGAAGAACCGGGGAAGGTGGGCGTTCAGGTGTGTCGCAAACAGGTCGACTGTTGGAAGGCCGAATCGGTGCGATAGATCTCTGAACAAGGCCGGATCTAGGCGCCACTCCGCCTGATCTATTTGAGTCCGGCTGAGCCAATCTGCCGTGACGTTTTCGACTCCGGATATGTGTTCGGCTGTTAGGGAGAGAACGGTCTTCTCCGCCCAAAGGAGCATTCTCGTCGCCTCCTCCATCAGCTGTCTGGAGCGAGTGCCCCCTTCTCTGTTGATGTGGGCTTTCGTTGATGTATTGTCCGTTAGGACTAGAACATGACACCCTTTCACAGATGTTCTGAAGTGACGGAGAGCGAGATGGACTGCTCGTAGTTCCAGCCAATTGATGTCGTGCCGTAAGTCCCGACTGGACCAGCGGTCCTGACCAACCGATGACTGCAGATGGGCGCCCCAGCCAAACTGACTCGCGTCCGTCGTCAGGAGCAGCCGACTGGGTTCCAGAAAGAAGGAGCCCTTCCCTATGGACTGAGAAGTCCACCATTTGAGAGATAACCGTACCGTAGTTGGCAGGACGGTGATGTTCGAGCACGCCCGGCGGGACCTCTGATAGGGCAGGAGGAACCATTGCAGAGGACGACTGTGAAGATGAGCCCACGGGACAATCGAGATGCACGAAATTAGTTTGCCGAGTAGTTGGGACAAGGTGATCAGAGGAACAGATCTGAGAGAAAGAACCTTGGTCACCAATGATTGAATGCTGAGAATCCTGTCGGGGGATAGGAAAACCCGACAACTGACAGAGTCTATGAGAGCACCTAGGTGGAGGATGCGAGTGCTGGCGAGAGCTGACTTTTGACGAGGTTCAGGGAGAACCCGTGCTGCTGTAGAACACAAGAAACAGCTCTCAGATCCACGACAGTCTGATGGCGAGAGGCTGATAGAATGATGATGTCGTCTAGATAGCACATGAGTCGGATGGGAACCTGTCGCAGAGATGCCGCCAAGGTCGCCAGCAGCTTCGTGAAGGTCCGAGGGGCGGACGAGAGGCCAAACGGCATGGCCCGATACTGGAAGTGCCTGTTGGCATAGGCAAATCGAAGAAACCGTTGATGGGAAGGACGGATCGGGACATGCAGGTAAGCCTCCTTGAGATCAATGGATGTCATAAAGTCGCCCCGTCGGATGCCTTGCAGGATCGATTTGAGCGACTGCATTTTGAAATGGTGGTATCTGACGAACTTGTTCAATGCTTTCAGGTCTAAAATCCCTCTCCAGTCCCCGGAGGACTTGGGAACGAGAAAAAGGTGCGAGTAGAACCCCGATCCCCGTTGCTCTATCGGCACTGGTTCGATAGCGCAGATGTCTAGCAGATGTTGTATCTCTGCGTCCATTAACGCCCTCTTCTCTGGATTGCTCGGAAGAGGGCACCGAAGGAAGTGGCTCGGAGGGCTGGAGAGGAAGTCCAAGGTGAGGCCGAACCTCACAGTCTGAAGAACACAAGCATCTGTTTTAGAAGAAACCCATTGGGGTAAGAAGTGAAGAAGACGACCTCCAATGGGAAGGTCTGTGGTATAGTCACTTGCCTCGTCTGAAGGGACGGTTGGAAGCCCCACGATATTGGCGTCTGGTATTGGTTTGACCCCTGCCCCTATCGCGGTAGGTAGGCCGGTCAGATACTCGATCTCCTCCATGAGAATATTGTCTGGGAAAATAGGACCCACTGGGCCCGGAGTCAGTCCGAAAGGGCTGCCTGTGGGAATAAGGAGCAAATCTCCTGTCATGACGCCTATGAGAGGATGGCATAATTTTACGTTTATCCTTATCCTCCACAAGTATGGGGTCTAAGGCCTCTCCAAAGAGAAGTGAACCCTTGTATGGAGCAGATGCCAGCTTCCACTTTGACTTGAGGTCAGCCCTCCAGTGGCGGAGCCAAAGGAGGCGCCAAGAGGTGACGTTGGAGACAAGAGCTCGTGAAGAGAACTTAGCTGCATTCAAAGATGCGTCTGCACAGTACTCGGTAGCGGCCACGATTTTATTAATATCGTGGTGGAGTCTGCTGTCGTCTGGCGGTAGCCGTTCCTGTAATTGGTGCAACCACATAATGGACGCGCAAGCAAAAAATGAAGTTGAAGTCGCTGACCTGATGGCCCAGGCAGCCGCTTGATGCGTTTTACGGAGAGAAAGCTCAGTTTTCCTATCCTCAGCCTTGAGACCATCCAGAATATCATTGGAGATTACAGACGAAGACGTCAACTGGGCCACAGGTGCATCCACAGATGGCAATTGAATTAGATTTTGCAAGGTGGGATTAGAGCAGTACAACCGCTTGTCAAGTCCAGTAGGAGCAGAAATGTAAGCTGGTTGGGACCATGATCTTTGAACCACATCCGAGAATAATTCCGGACATGGTATGAAATCCTCATCCGGTTTTTGCAATTGGAAGAGATCACCATGAGGATTTAGGTCAGACTGTTGAGACGGCTGGGAAGATGATACCCCCATGTTGGTGGTAACCTTAGCCTTGTGGAGCAAGGACTTAAACATGGAGGGGCGGAAAAGTCCTGTGAAGGAAGGCTTTTCCAGTTGCAGGTCCTCGTCATCAGACAACTCCCCCTCTTCAAGCTCCTCATCCTCCCATGGAGAATCCTCGGTCAGAAGGGATTCAGGACAGTGGAAATGGGAACGACGAAGGTCACCATACATTGGATCCCCGGTATGGGCAGCAAAGGCAGGAGCCTAAGACCCCTGGATAGGAGCCGAAGCCAGGATACGAGACATGGTTTGAGATACGAGGTCCTGGATGTCACAAGACAGAGCAGGCTGAAGAGGTTCCGAAGGGCGAAGGCCAGCAGCCGTAGGTGTGTATGTAGCCTCAGGGGCAGACCGGCCAGGAGGCTTGTTGACTTGAGCACCTGGACCTGGAACCACGGAAGGAAAGGCGGCTTCTCTAAGATGTTGGACATCAGGACACCCTTGTACAACCAGAGGATGATCCTGAGTCAATGGGGCAGGCCTGTCAGGAGACATCTGTCTATGAGTAGACCGGGCCCTTTGCTGGGCGAGAAGGTATTGTTTTTCAAAGGCCTTACGTTTGCGTTCCTCTGCCTTGTCAGCTGCAGAAGAACGGGTGGCAGGGCGGGGACTGGCGGATCTAGCCCTGACATCATGATGCTTGGTAGTTTTGGCCGGAGCTTTTGACCTCAGGTGGGCTGTAGGCCTGATCTATTTCCGATGAAATGTCAGACTCAGCCATAGCGAGGATGCAGCCAGGTAAGTTGAGTGAAAAATTAAAGTTGATTAATCAAGTTGATTAATTAAATTGATGAATTAAACTTGATGAATTTGATCAAATGAACTAATTTGAAATTGTTTTCTTTTCTTTTCTTTTCTTTTTTATGAACAGGAACAACAACAGGAGACAGCCAAGTAGTATGGAGGAATGGCAAAAGGGATCAGTAATGCAATTGGCCAAGGAGGTGTCAAAACACCCAAAGCCGCTTTGCACTAGAGCAGAAAAAAAGGGCTGCTTCAGTTCATGCAGAAACATTGCCCTAGATGAGGAACGGGCAGCACATCAACTGGAAATGCCGGACCGTTTAATGGCGGGAAGCAGCAGGCAATTCAAAATGGCGCGCGGCCCGAATGCAGCCACCGAGCACCGTTGAAATAAATGCTGAGGGAAGCTGTCAATCAAGGCAAAAAGGCGCGCGGCTCGGATTAGCCGCCGAGCGCCGTTAACTTGAGGCAGATGACAGTAACCGAAGGCGAGGAGTAGGATCGCCCATTTTAGCCTCCCAGCCCGTTAATTTGACAGAAAAGGGCGAAGCAATGCTGTAGGGGTTTGCAGAAGCGATGTAGGGACCCCCTGCCGCCACTTTATAGTTGGAGCGGTGTGGAAGGCGGAGGTGGGAATTCCGGCAATCCGGATCCCAACGCAGCGCCGGCGGCTATTTTAAATCACTCGGAGTTGCCTGGGTGGTAGTGCTCCGAGGAATAAGGCAGGTTTAGCAAACGGAGGGGAGATCCCCTGGAAGGAGACCCAGGTCTAACTCACCCTCCGCCGCAATACAGAGACCAGACAGTCCGATAAACAACAGATGACAGTCAGTGAATCCACACCGCTCAGAATCAAGAAGAATAGTTGGAAAATCCAAATAATAGGAAGTTCTTCAGCTAATTGCTAGAGCCAAGGAAAAACCCAGTCTCTTGCTTGACTGAGTGAATAAACTGGAGCTTAGCCAAGCAGGGGAGGAGTGGCCAAGGACGTTTCTTAAAGAAACATTCACCCAGTCAAGCAATCAAACTGAGGAACTACCCCATAATTTGGATTCTCCAAGCAGCGCGCTGGAGAAAATGTCTTTCTTTCAATGTACAATTATTTATATTTTTGTTCAGTATGAACATTACTATACTAATGTATGTTCAAGTTGCGAACTTTTGTCAATACAACAAACCTGCCTGAACATGAAGGAGGGAAAGTAAATTGGGAGAAGGAAGCGAAGGGTCAGCTTCCAGAACAACAAATATGGATGCAGTGGGCCAGAAACCAACCCCAGCCACACTCTTCCACCCTATGGTTTTTATGTTGTGGTTTTTAATGCTGTAAGATGCCCAGAATCATCTATGAGTTGAGCGGCCAAATAAGTTGGAAGAGGCATCCTTTCATGGAATATGAAAGGAATATGTGGAATATGGGACTGACAGATATTAATAGTCATTTTCAGTTCTTACCAAATATTTGTATGTTAATTAATCATGCAGTAGTTGATGAAAATGGAGGGAGGCCAACATGGATTTGACTATGAAGCTAAACTGATATCTGAATCCTTTTCATCATTTTTCACCTCTACCCAATTCTGCATTTTCAGGAGAGCTTTAAAGTACCCTTTATGATACAGCTATTTCTTAGGATGACACTACAAGACATCCTGGTCTCCAACATGCCTGCAAATTTTTGGCACCCACTACATTTATACTCTCATGTGTTTATTTTTATTTAATCTTAAAATAGTGGGAATCTAGAATGCTAGGTAAGTTACCGTGTATACTGAGTATATAGTCAGATATACACTGCATTTTTCACATTACTGTATTCCCTACAGATCACAGGAGCATTAATATAAATAAAACAGTAGTTAACTGCAATCGAGTTCTATTCAGAACTGTGTGCAACTACCATAAAAATCACAGCCGATTGTGTGAGTGGGGTATCCTGAGGAGCTACTTAGTGTAGTGGGCAGCAACCTCATATACCTTTTGGTATATATGGTTTTTTTATTTTATTTCATTTTATTTAGCAGTTTGTATGCTATCACAATCAACAAAATAATTCTAGGTATTTACTGGGTGAAATAACCCGGTCTCAATATTCCAAGTATGCCCACAAATGTAGGAAAGATTCCTGTTCGACATGTTCTCTTAAACACAATATCCTTATTCGTTAGTAAGTGGCACGAAGGATTACAATTATAATTTCACTTCATTTCCTAAATGCCACCCTTTGATGATATAGCCAATGTAAAAGACAACGTGAGAGCATACAAAACACTTCATTTAGAAAAGTTGTATACATGATGAACTTTGAAAAAACGTCTAATTCTGAATATGAATCTACTACTTTATGTATTTTGGAGATTTCAATTCATTTCAGAGCTATTCCAAACTCTAGATAAAGTGCTCAAAATTCCACTACACATTCAAAGTAACAGTTCCATTTTATGAAATTTCACACAAAATGTCTTGAAATGATTTGTACATCCCCATTAAACAGCACAAACTGCATACTGGACCAATTAGACAACACACTTTTACAAATAGAAAGCAAGAGAACGTTTTGGGGCACCAATATGGCTTACAAGCTAATATACTTTGTTCAAAATTTGGCCAAGTAATGATTCTAATTCCTTGTTCCTATTGACATGATGTGCAAAGGTACAATTACCCAATTGCCCAAAGCAATAATCTAACAGCAAGCATTAAGTAGCCATACTACCTCCTCCTTTCCATTCTCCCACACCTTAAAGAAGCTTGAGGCATGATTGCAGGCCTCCTGGTACATCAAAAGATAAAAGGTGCAGGAGGTAAAAAGCTCCTTAAGATGAAAAACAAAAGCATTTATTTTCCAGGATTGAGAAAAGTCTTAACAATCCTTCTCACAGCTTTCAGGAGAAAGCAAAATAGTATCCTGGTTTCCTGTATTCAGAGAAGACAACCAAAACTTGTATTTCATTTGGATAGATATACATTGCTTTGCTTCAGTCCATTCTAAACTGAATTCACTTATAATTCAGAGGAGAGAAGGAATTATTAAAAGCCACCTAATTCATCTAAAGCTAAGATAAGGCTAGGTTAAATTAAACATATTACTCTACTGTGGCAAACTCAGTTTTTTTATGACATTCTGAAATAAGGGTATTTATTGCTATATAAATACCTTGTAATTGCACATCTTTTCACCAGCTTTTTTGATCTAAGTTGAAATTCTAAGCCAGTGCAAATATACAAAAAATTAAATAGGGCACAATCCTGAACTGAACTAATTTTGGCCATCAATATTAAAACTTTTATTTCCAAATCCTTTCTTCTGATTTTCATAAAGCAGGGCATTATTTCCATTAGGAAACAAACAAACATTCAATCCTTTACCACTATTAGATGTAATACAGCCTGCTTAAAGACTGTACTAGAACATTTAAATGAATTTTATGAAGATATGCAGAAATACAACATATAAAAAGAAAGAATACTGGCATTTTTGGCAGAGATCAGAGTAAAATATTAAACTAATAAATTAATACTCAGCGGATAAAGTGATGATGAGCAAGGTACAGTATCTGGTGAAACATGCTTGGTTTGATTAATTTAGAAAGTTGTTGAAAAGGGCCAGAGCAACAGCAAGTGTTAATAAACTGGGCAAATACTGGAGCATGCGTATGGCCACTTAGCAACATGCCAAACACTTCAGAGATATATGAATTGCCACAACATAATCTCCATATATGTGAATTGTATGAAACTGTATCACCTTGGAGGGTGGGGTGAGGAAAAACAAGTAAAACTGTGGTTGGGTGGATCAAATTATCGTACATTACGTACATACCTAATAAAATTTCCAAGAGGAATTAAAGCAACAATGAAATTTTCCTATAGACATCAAATATTTTTATTTATTTATCAAATCTATATGTTTATTTATGAAATCTACAAGTTTCGTAAAAAAAGTGACTCTGGGCAGCCTATAGAGTCCATCAAGTTTGAAAGGAAGAATTAGGGGAGAGGAGAAAAAGTAATATAAATTGGAAATGAAAACTCAGTTTGTCAGCTAAGTTATAACCACTCATTTTTTCCCTAAAGGAAATCAATTATTATATATTCCTATTGCTATCTTGGGACAATGCTGCATGAATTTGCTTCATCTTCCTTCAGGTATGATTTAAGAAACTTAAGTCAATAGAAACACATTTCGGCCAACCTAAATTCCACAATTTATAGCCACAATCCTTCACATTTATTAGGGAATACTTTCCTCTTAAACTTATTGGGTTTAATTTTGAATAAGCATGGATGGGAGTATAATATTAGAGTATGTTGTGAGAAAACCCTGATCAAACAAAAATGGTATGGGGTGAATAAGTTAATTTGTTACACTTTATTTTCTTTTGTTTCTCTATGTTACACATCTCTAGCTTCAAATGCAATATGAAATACTCTGCAGTTCTCATTGATGGACACTGGAAATTTAGCAGATTTATTTAGTGTAATTTCATGCCTTCTAGAGTTTTAGATTACAATTCCTACAAAAAAATTTTGTGACTGGTCATATAGGCAGTAACTGATAGAAATTAAACACATCTGGAGAATATTTAAGGTTAATGACTTCCCTTTTTTTCTTTTCATCTCAGCTGTACATTTCAAATGCTGTTCCACAAGAGAAAGGCAGTTGTCAGAGTAGTCTGTTCGTTGGCTTCATGATGTTATAAGGAAAGCCAATCAGCATGTTATTCCAATAAATTTTATTAAAAGCAGGAAGAACCTGTTGGTCTTGAGCTAGTCTACATATAACCATAAAAGGAGTGACAGTAATTCCATGTCAGGCTCATCACCAAAGTTGACACACCTCTGGCCAGATTTGGCATCATGGATGCTTGTGCTGTTACTTTTTATTTTTAATTTTGGGAACAAATATGTCTAATTGCCATGAACAGCAGAATTTGCTAAATGTGTGCTTGAGATGAAACACCACAAATTGTACTGGAGATTCCTTTAATGGTACATTTAAATGGAGGGGGGGGGGACATCAAAAGTGCCCATAGCATTCCCGCACAAAGAGTCACAGACTGAAAGGTCTCAGACCCAGGCAGTGTTGCTAAATTCTGGTACTTTTGTCCTGATCCTCGGTATCTGTCTTAAGTAAGAAAACAGGAATCCCTGGCTGTTGGATCTACAAGGTTTTCTCCAACTGCAGATTCAAGAATCAAAATATAGCTTTTCTGTGCTCCTCCATTGCTTCTGTTTCCTCAACAGACAGTTCTTTCATTCACTTCTTCCATTTCTCCACTATTGCCTTTGTTCCAATCTACTATTACTTTCTAGCATCATTATTTGAGAATGTAGCTATGGCCTGGACAGGTGGATCTATTTCTCTTTGCCTTCTAGGTGAAGATTGGTGGCATGTTTCTCTCAACAGTCATTTTTTTTTTAGTAAAGAAAGCAAACTTCCAGCATATACAGCAAGACTGTACCAGAGAAAAGCCAAGTCCACCTTTCCTTTTTTGCATTAGAAATATTAGGGAGAAGGACATTTCTTTCAATGTTTTAATTTATATTGCCCCAATTTGTTTATATAGCTATGTAACTCATCCTCCAGCTGATACTTACAAGAACTTGGAATTATATTATAGTCACAGAATGTAACATTTCTCCACACAATTGCAAAACAGCTATGACCAGAAAAGGCCTTCCCATGACAGATATTATTTCATACATTATTTCATATTCAAGTTTTCATTTCCATGGAGGAAATATTTATTTGCTGTGTTTTTGTACAACTTAGGGACCAAAAAGAGTCCATTATAAAGACAGTGATGATAATAATCTAAAGCCATTAGAAATAATCATACACATCCAATTAGAATAAGGACCAGGTTTACCATCTCCTAAAGCCAACAGTACTTAAGTATAACTTTACTCCAATTCTTGACATCTTCATTGAGAATGTACCAGTAAGAAATGAACAACTTTCATTTTTTGACCAACCAACACATCAGGTGAAAAGTTAAGATATAAGTTCCAGGTACAAAAAGGAATAAAGGAGGCAAAGAAGTAAAACATGTACTACTCAATAGTTACCTCTAGAAAAATATAAAACATTTCATAAGCCCTCCGTCTTAGCAGAGAGTAGGCACTGAGCCCCATTAGTATGTTCTCTTATGTGGAATATATCTACTGCAGAAGTATTTCAGGATCAGAAATAGCTATGAAAAAGGCCCTGAAACAGTACAGAGAAATTCTTAATGTATCATTCTGAAAATCTAGTCCAATCCTTGACTTCGTGTTGGGGCCAAATGGTATTAGATATGGCATGGAAAGCCCATAGGAAGAAAGATTTGTACATTAGCTGAACTAATGACTCACTCCAGAAACTTTTGATTTATCCATTATTTAAGGCAGCTGATTCTTAAACAAGCTGCTACAGAAAGGTATTCTACTTCAAGGTGAAGAACAGCATCTGGAGTAGAGTCAGGCACTCACAGTAATATTTTACTGATTTTTGATTGGATGGCTTCAAGTTGTAATAGATCAGAAAACGTTTTTTTCTTCCTAATGTTTTTCCCAGAGGATTTGCCCACAAGGTCTGCTTTTTTCAAATCCACTGAGGGTTGATCCATTGCAACAGATAATCTTACAGTGAGATGAGCAGCAAATAAATTTAATAAAATAAAAAATAAAATTGACCAACCAATTTGCCTGCTGAGGTTGATGTGGGCTGAAAGAAAGTAGCCCAAAGTCACCCAGCTGGCTTTCATGCCTAAAGTGGGATGAGATCTGAATTGTTTCTATGGCAGCTAGCAAGTATAATGATTGCTTACTAGCCTTTTAAACTTTTTTTTTTTATAACTCACACACCAACATAGGTAATGGATGTTTAGAAGTTCATCCTATTTCAAACTACAGCATGCTAGACACTAGCCAGAAGCTACAAAGACAAGCATTTTGTCATACTTATCTTCTATGGAGCCCATCTCAGCTTTCTGGGTAGCAGATTTAATAGATTAATCATGCCCTGCATGAAAGAGAATTCCCTTCTACTACAAACTAGTGTCACTGAGTGAATGATAGAATTCACTTTAATGTTTTTTAATGTTTTTAAAAGAATTCCACTGCATTGGTAACTTCTATAAGTTGTTTCTTCAGCTATCTGTTGCTGGTGGATGTTCTTGCTAGAATTTCAATTCTAATACCCTCTGTTTATTTATTTATTTATATAATGTATTGGCCACTCATCTTATCACAGGGCAACTATTTGTTAGCATGCTTGTTTTATGTATTTATCACATTTATATCCCGCTTTTCCTTATATCCAGGAGTTCAAGACAGCACACTGGTTATTCCTTTTCCCTCCAATTTTATGCAGCAGCCTGGGACGAAAGATAGAGAACAGCCCAAAATAACCCTTCCCATTCTTTTGTAGTTGAATGGAGTTTTGAACCCAAGTCTAGTTGGGCTACCCATTAGGCCAACGCTTAAACTGCTTCATCACTCTGGAAGAATGGGACTGGCATGCAAATCAACGCGCAAGGGGATGCCATCCCAAGCACGCTTGCAAGGAAACACTGGGCCCTGCTGCATTATCGCCCTTCAACGACAGAAGGTTATCCCTTAAAGGACCCACTGGGGAAGGCCGCCTGCCCGTTTGCAGAGAGCGTTTCTTCACGGCTGAGAGTCCCCACACTGGAGGGAGGGAGGGAAGGGAAGGTTTCCAACCCGAAGCTCACTTTGGATGCTCGGTTTCCCTTCCCTTCCCGCCCCCCCACCTCCTCTCGCCCAGCGACTACAATTCCCGGGCGGAGGGGTTGCTTTGGACTTCGCGCCTTCCCCCTTCATCACCGCCACCATCACCATCTCGGCACGGTGGGCGGCGGCCTCTCTCGTCAGGGTTTCTCGTTGGAAGGAACCACGGGGCTCGTTCTCCCGGGGGGGGGCGAGGGGGGAAAAGAAGGCGGGTGGTTGGGCTAAGCTCGGCTTCCAACCTGCACGCCCCTCTCCTCCTTCCTGCCCCCCCCCCACACACACACTCCAATATCTCCGTCCCTTCGCGCCCTTCACCGACCGAGGCTGGGAGCCGGGGCCTTTGTGGCGGATGCAAACCAGTGGCGGGGGCGCGTGGCGCGTGGCGCGTCCGCCGAGGACCCCCACATACCTCCCACTCGATACATGTTAGCCGCCATGTCTGCGCTCTGCGCCCTCCTTGTTCTGTCGCTGCCGCTGCCGCTGCCGCCGCCGCCGCCAGGCTGGGGAAGGGGGAGGAGCGTTCAGTCGCTCTCGCTGCTGTTGCTACTTTTTACGCCACTCGCCCCCGGGCAAATCAGGGTGCCGGGCGGCTCTGCAGCTTTTCTGGCCAACCCGCTTTGGGGGAGGGGGGAGAGGATCCGAATAAAGCGCAGGAGGCGAAGGGTTAAAACAAAGCGGGCCAGGCCTGCCTCGCTGGGCAGAGAGAGAAAGAGATGGCTGTGGGCTGTGGGCGAGCGTCGTCGTCATCCTCGGGAGAGGAAGGGTTAAAAGCTTGCCCCCCCCCCGGCTTCGGGAAAGTGGGGGAGAGAGAGAGAAAGAGGAAGCTCTTCTGGGTATCGGGGTGTGGGGGGGGGATATAAGAATCGCATACTGGGGGCGTTTTTGTGCGCGCAAGCAAACAAGCAAGCAAGCACCGGCAAGTCCGGGTTTGACCTGGTTAGAAAGTGTGGTCGCAGGTCCCTTCTACATCTGCAGAGGTGTCAGGATACCCCAAAAAATGGGACGCAACTACGAAGCATAGTTGGCAAAAATCCATAGGAGTTTGAGAGAAAAGAGAGCACCATAAGCCTAGAAGAGCTTTGGGTTGCAAAGTGAACCATAAATCCACGTTGGCTATCATCCTACTCTCAAGTTTTACCTTTTTATTGTTTTTTTCCCTATTCCATGCTCCATTGTTGCACATGGCAGAGGTCATAGTTGAACTGTTTTTGTGAACTAACATAGTTTATATATAACAATATATCTATATCTATCTATCTATCTATCTATCTATCTATCTATCTATCTATCTATCTATCCATCTATCCTCTGCATCCCTGTCCCTTGCTTGCAAATAATGGGACAAGGCTCCTTATGGAGGATGTGAAATTCCAGGGAGGAAGAGGACCAAAGACTGAACTGTCGCCCCTGTTTTGATCTTTGTAAATCCACCTTGGGGTTAGAGTTGACTTAATGTGATTCCCAACAATTTCCCCAAAAAAATCTGGAAGAATTAAGACCAGGGTAGAGATACAATCCATACATCTATTTATAAGGCATTTGCAAGGTCCTATATTATTTGATGTGTACAATGACTCTTAAGAAATATAAATAAGGTTGATTTTAAAACTAGGGGAAAATCCTAAATTTTATGCTACTTAACAGCTCTATTTCATTAATTAAGGTCAATACTGAGATAACTACCACTATATTGGCTAAATAGTTGCAGAAAATTTCACATTGTTTATCTGCCCAGCGGATGCAGAATTGGCACACTTCGTTTTCCTTCAATTAAGCAATGCCATTGATTGGGATCCCAAAGTGTGCATTCTTTGCAGCAGAGCCTATACTCTGGAATGAGATGCCATCCCAAATTTAGAATGGCTTCCAGTATGCTGGTTATTCAAAGGGGCCTGAAGAGCTAGCTCTTTACTCAGGCCTTTTGTTTTTATGGTTTTTAATTTTTATATTTTTCATGTTTGAAATCATTTGTAAACCACCCAGAGTTGCTGAGAGTAAAGTGATATATAGATTTCATAAATAATAATTCAATTCATGCCTCCCTTTATGAGTTTATCAAAAACCATCAGACATTATTGATATACTGTATTGGATTTAAACAAGGAGAGAATGGAGTCTTCTGTATTACTATCTTCAGATGTTGAAAAAGTGATTTGATTTGATTCTGATTAAATTTTTAAAACAAGTGATAATTAGATATGGGACTTTATTCAGTGAGTTGAGATTTATTATATGCAAACTTTTGCCAAATTGAATTATTTCAGACTCTTGAGCTACAATGTGGCACTTATTAAGGATGTCTGCTTTTACCTTTGCTGTTTAATTTGACCTTTTTACCTCTGACCACCTTTGTAGGACAGATTTTAGATATTAAGTGTATTACATTGGCATTTAGCAGGGAATGGATATAATTTATTTTTATATGCTGATGATATTTTGGCAATTTATGAACAGTATTATTATCTCCATAATTTTGTAAAGATAGTGCAATGTTTTGGAAAGTATTCTACTGATAAGATTAATTGGGATAAATATTGTTTATTTCTATTAGGTCCTAATATCAATAAAGTTTTTTTTTTTAAAAAAATTGGGCTTTGTAGTTTTTATGACTATATTCAATAGTTTGGAATTTACATACCCCATATGTGGAAATAAATATGTTGAATCTTTTAGAAAAGATTGAACAGATGGCTACACATGACTTAAAATTCCCTGAAGTTTGCAGGATAAAATTAGTGTTATTAAAATTAATATCCCTCATTTGACTTACGGTTCTGAGATATTCCTATGTTAATACCAAATAAATATTTCCTTCAAATCGATACTTTACTTACAAAATTTGAGTTAGTAGGCGAAGGTTTTCTTTAACTAAATTGAGATTACCATTTGAAGAAAATATTTACAAAAATAACATTTGGCTTATATTTTATCAGCTATCAGTTTATGAAATGACAATGTAATGAAATATTATACTTTATGGGTCATGTTGGAAAGTTATTTCCCTTGTGGACATGGGAGAATTTTGGTACAACAGAGCAAAAAGATTTTATTTCTAGGAATGCAAACAGTGAGAAATCTTTGGAGGGCATAGATTGTCTTTTTGATAAGGAGAAATATTTAATTCTTGGGACGAAGTTACTCTGAAAACAAGTGGTAAAGCATTTTATTGAAAAATTTATTTTAGTGAAAAAAGACCTGGTTTGGCTAGAAAGTGAGAGAACATGAATTCAAGGCCTGTCTTAACCATGAAAGCCAGCCAAACACACTCTCTCAGCCCAGCCCACCTTATGGGTTGTTGTGGGAAAATAGAAGGAGGAAGGTGTGTTAGATCTGTTCAGCACCTTGAGTTATTTGTAAAAATAATGATAAATACATAAATACATTCCCTTCCAACTGAAGTGAAAAGGTAAACATTTGCCAATCTGTTAAATGATCATCCCAATACACAATTTCTACTTGTAGCTGATCCCCTGAGTCTGGGGGAAGAAAACAACATAAAGGGAATCATACTGGGTAGGTGTGAGGAGTTGAAATGAACTAAGACGCTGAGAAGAAAGTTGAGTTGAAGTAAGAAACAAAAGAAAAATAGCTAGTAAGCAAAGATGGGCTGCTGAAGATACGCATGTTCCAGAGTGATTCAAGATCACTAAAGGGGAATTGCAATAGGAATCATCAAATAAGGGCAACAGAGCATGACGTCTATCAAGCCTGCACAAATATAAAGAGATTGAAAAGAAACTAAAAACATCAGGAAGTAACTCCCAAGTGTTGCTAGCTGTGAGAAGTTGCCAGCTTAGTTAACTCTAGAATTCAATAGCAACTAAATATTACGAGAGACACACTTGTCATTTTTAGCAGTATTGGTAACATTATCAGCATGGTTAATCAGAGATGACCCCTGAATTGAAGAATATTTAGATTATACAGTAATTACTATATTTTAACCTCCTTTGAAGGCAAACAGGAAGCAGGGGAGAAGCATTGCATTGTTGATATGCATTCACTGACTTCTGCTTTCTTACTATCGCTATTATATTAAAAAAAAAAAACTCTGGAAAAAAGACCTGGCATAGTATATTCTCTTAGTTAATAAGTCATAGGTCAGTGATAAATCAGTTAATAATGGAATTTCATAGTTATTTCATCCAGGCCATATTTTATGATTTTATTAAGATTTATAAATATGATTGTCTTTGACAGTTTTGTGGAGATCAAGATATGCCATGTCTTCAGTTTTCCCTGATCTAAGCTATTAATGCAATAAAAGAAGGAAATAATTCCATCTAAATCATGGTGACTCCTGTTAATTGTAACATTTCAGGGAATTACATGTCTTCATGCTAGCATCTTTCCCATTTTTTCTTTTTGTTGAAATAGAGCACCTTATAATATTTCATAGGATTTCCCATTATTCTTGGACACTTTTTTGCCTCATAATTTCAAGTTAGTTAGTTAGTTTAGTTAGTTTATTTGATTTATAGTTACGTGATCTCAGTTCAGAGTTCATCAAAATCTGTTTTTCTGAAATCTATCCATTTTATTCTTCTCAGATAACTCCTCCAGTAGATACTATTTGCAGCAGATATGGTGTAGGTTCTTTTCAGGCAGGAAGACAAACATTGCCCACACTTTGTATATTATGATAGAAAGCAAAACTTTCCTGTTCGCTCTGTTTGTGTATGTGTGTTATGGATATACATCCCTCTTTTTAAATAATTTAAATAATTTAAATATTTTTTAATATTTTTAATACTCAAAGTTTAAATTTGTTTTGAATTGATTGGGGTTTTAATTTGTCTGGGCCAAACTATTTAATTCGATTTTATTTCTGCTTTTTAAATTTCGTATATATGTATTTTATTGTTGGCTGTTCACCGCCCTGAGTCCTTCGGGAGTAGGGCGGTATATAAATCAAATAAAAGTAAAGTAAAGTGAAGTAGATATTACAATATACCTACATATTATCAGGTTTATAAAGATCTTTTTCAAATACCTAATACATCCTTCTAACTGTGCAATTGTGCAATGATGATTAAACAAAAATAATTAAAATACATCAGCAGTTTGCTTATTTATCTGTTTTATCAACTTTTTATAAATCAGTTTTAAAGAAAGCATAAAAATTGTTGACTGCAAGCAAGTAAGCAAACCCAGTGTTAAAAAAGTGAGCAACTTCAATTGAAACTATTCTAATTTTGTAAGTATATAAGATATATACTTATATCTTATATGTAAGACATATATATTACATATATATTAGCATGTATCAAATACTGAATCGTTACTTGCAAATGAATATTTTGTGGCTGTTATAAATTCTAATGTAGCACATTATCAGCACAAATATTGCTCATCTTTTTAATTTGAAACAACCATAAACTATGAAATATTCATTTTAATTAGCTTCACTGGAAATTAAATTAGATATTATCCTCTCTATATATTTCACTGTAGCTTTATTTTATCTTTTCTGCCTCCTTCTAAAGTACTACATTCACTTAAGAAATAATGGAAATAAGTTTATATATAATGGCTAGAATTTGTATTCAGTTTTGTATTATTTGTGTTCTCAGAAATTTAGAATCTAAATACAAAGGTAAATATGGACTGGTTCTCACTTGCTGCTTCCTATGTCCATGTCCATTCCAGTAGGGGGTTGCTACCGGTTCACCCTGGATCGGTCAAACCGGTAGCGGCAGTGGCGGGAGGCTCTGTCTACCCATCCGGATGCTTCTGCGCATGCGCAGAAGCATATGCGTGTACGAGCGAGCGCCCATGAGCGAACCGGGTTTTGAAACCCGCCCCTGGTCCATTCCCCACTACCTACCTACCTACCTACCTCTCTCCCTCCCTCCCTCCCTCTCTCTCTGTCTCTCTCTGATGTTACTGCAGTCTTGTTCATACGCTATTTCAAAAAACTGGGTTTGTAAACCTATGAAGGTTGTAAACCTTCATAGGTGATTTATTTAATGCTGATCTTGAATATGTTATGAGCTCAGCCACTGTGATAAGCCATGTCTTACTACTATGCATGATCCAATCAATGTTGGTATATAATAGTAAACAAGTGAAGATAAATATTATTTTGTGCAATGTGTGAATCTAATTCATGTGTCCATGTTACCATGTTTGATCAAATAAAATACCTATTGGATAGAATAGGGGGAAAGCAGTAGCTCAGTGCTTGTGAACATGATGCAATAGTGACAGCCACAAACTGAGTTCTGGATAGTTTCAGCTAAGGCTGGCAAAGATGCTTGCCTGAAATGTAAATGGATGTGAATTGGCTTTCAAATGACTTAAAATGGAAGTTAAATATTTAATACAAAAGAAGCTGAGTATCCCTAAATAATCTTTAATATTTTCTGAACAGATAAAGGTTCTGCTTTGCTGTAAATTTTATAAGAATCTTTGGGGATATATTCATAAGGGTTATGGGAAATAGAAAAGTGGGGAAAAGAAACATTGTTTGCTGAGCTGGCAAAATTCATACCTATGGCAAATGGGAGACACTGGAAATTTTATAATTGTAGCAAAGGCTTCTGTTTTCTCCACTTATTTTTTAAAAAGATATGGCCATCCTTAAGTTTGCCAACAATGGCCCAATCCGAAATATTATTTTGCTTCACTTTACTTTCATATTTCAATTATACTCTCACACACATGCACGCACACACACTGTTTTCCCCAAAATAAGACATCCCCTGACAATAAGCCCAATCGGGCTTTTAAGTGCATGGCAATAAGGCCAAGCACTTATTTCAGGGTTCAAAAAAATATAAAACGGGGTCTTATTTTCGGGGAAACACGGTATATCTATCTATCTATCTATCTATCTATCTATCTATCTATCTATCTATCTATCTATCTATTTTCTCAGGTTTTCGCGGGTGTTTGTATGTAGGTCTTTGGTTATTCGGGTCTTCTCCCACGTAAAATTGGAAGTGTCTTGGCGACGTTTCGATAAATTGCTCCTGGAAGCACGAAGCCGAGAACACCAGCCTGAAGATGACGAATGAGACTTCGTCGAAACGTCGCCAAGACACTTCCAATTTTACGTGGGAGAAGACCCGAATAACCAAAGACCTACATATATATATATATATATATATATATATATATATATATATATATATATATATATATGAAAAAAATATGAAAAAATAAGAATTGGCTACTTTCAAGTATAAATGTCAAGTTTAATAACTCTCTTCACAGTAAATGCTGAGCTTGCAAAGATTGGGAAGAACTGATTGAGCATACATAAGTAAATACTAAGTCAAGGCAGTTGGATTTCTGAGAAATTATGGTTATGGCATTTAAAAGAGCCAGAGAGAAGAAAGAGGACAAAGAGTCCATTTACCTGTGAATGTAGCTGTTTTGAGTAAATGCTTCCTTATCTGTGTTACCCTATTGAAAAAGCAAATATTGTAAAGCAGCATTGGGCTTTTTACATTTTGTTATAGCCTAGTACTGATGCTACTGCAACTTGTTACTATTTTAAGTACAAATAAACAGGTACAGTAAATATACACCAAGCATCTAGATTTTAAGTAACATACTCTCCATTTTATTGAAATGTGTTATCCAGTGATCAGCCTCCCTTTCATGGAGAAGGATTTTCATATACTGAAAAGATCCTTCCTTTTCCTTGCTATAAAATTATATTTTATATAATCATCATCTCTCACTGCAGTTTCCACTCTTCTATACATGTTGTATAATATCCATTTCTGTGAACACTGAGACATTCCAAAACCAATATTTTGGGTAGGTTTCCCCTCCCCCCTCTCTTTTCTAAGAATCAGAGAGACGCAAGGGAATGCACTGGAGACTACAAATATTTTTCTCATTTTTGCTTCATTTAAAACCAATAAAGAATGTGCTATGTGAAGATAAATATGGCAGACCAGATTAGCAACCCCTCCACACTCTCCTTTTATCAAGCTGGAGATTCTTAGTAACAGGAAAGGCTGGGCTCAGGTTTGTGTGACTGTCTTTGCAATAGATTAGAATTGAGCAGTTACCTTTCAGCAGTGCTTCTTCCATATTTAAAGAAGCATTGATCTCACTCTCTCAAACACACAGCTCATTCATTTTGGTACGCTATGGATTTATATGGCCAATTTTGTTCTAATGCTTTATTTTGTTCCAATGCTTTATTTCCAACTCTAGTTGCATGGAACATTGTTTGATCATGCCAATTATTAATCTAAGGCAGGGAGGGGAACCAACATGACCAATGCTGAACATACTGGGATAATTAAATGTAATAAAATTAGACAAGATTAGCCTCAAAGAAGTAAAAGTTAAGCAAGATGGAGGGAATGGCAGTTACTGGAAATAGGATGATGAATGCTGCTGTTTTCTCTATACATAATGGACTGTGAAGTTGTGCAAGAAACTCTTCTGATTATTACTGATCACTTCAAGCACTATTACAATTCAACAAATTTTTTTAGAGTGAAACTTAATCACATCTCTGTAAAGGCAGCAGTATTCCAATTACTAGAGAGAACAAATGTGTAGTGTGTGCACTGTCTAAATCAGGGGTGTCAAACTCGCGTCATCACAGCATCATCACATGACATATCACAACTTTTTTCCCCTTCGCTAAACCGAGCGTGGGCATGGCCAGTGCGTGAAGCATCTGGGCCACGAGCCACAAGTTTGATACCCCTGTTCTAAATGAATCAAGCCAGTAATGGAACTGTAGTACTAAAGCTGTACTTCTGTGCTCACTTATTTGAGAAGTATTTCCATTAAATACAATACAACTTACTTCTTGGTAAAAGTGCATATTTACTGTTTGTCATCTTGTGCCTTCCAGATACGTGGGATCAGAATATTACGGTAACTGCTTTCATTCATCAAATTTAACAATATCTGAAGTTCTATTCTGTAGTTTACTGCACCGATAGAAGTCTATGTTTTTCTTTTCCCCTTTACCTGCATCCCTTCTTTTCTTCCCCTTCCTCTTCCCCTTCTCCTATTATCTTTTTTATTTGTATATGATACTATGATGATTTTAAATAAATTGATCACCAAAAAAGAGAGAAAAGAATGTCAATGCTAATCCTCATTCTGTCAGCAGATGTTGCTGCTCTTACTGAAGTTAAAAAGAAGTTGAAGAGTACTTTAATCTGCTGACTGAGAGAGACTGGTATGGAGACAACATTTAGTCTAGAATTCCAGAAATTGCTTTTTATTCCTGCCACACCCTTTTGCCCGAACAGCAAGTTCTTTAACCTATTATTGCCAGATGCTTTTTACTAAACTCCTTCATGAATTGAATCTTCCAGACATGGCAAGTTCAGGCTTGTTACTTATATGATCTACTTGCCTACACAATTCCCATGGATTACATTTTGGTCATGTATATGAAGTCAAAATTGTGTTTAAATTTCCTATTTCATTTTGAAAAAGAAGGGTTGCAAATATTCACCTCTGAAAATAAATGGGTCTCCTTAGTAATCTCACAAGAATTTTAGTCAGTCACTTAGGAACCATTTAACAACCAGCCAAGCCAGGGGTGAAATGCTCCCGGTTCGGACCGGATCGCCCAATCCAGTAGTGATGGCTGCAGCTGGTTCAGAGAACTGGTAGCAAAAATCCCTACCCCCCCCCCCACCCAATACCAGCTGAGCAACGCAATCATCGGAGGCTTTTTTAAAAAAAATTTAAAAGCATTTTTTCTACAACCTCTTCGGCCAAAAAAATGCTTTAAAAAAAAAAAAAAGCCTTTGATGATTGCGCGGCTCAGCTGGGATTGTCAGAGGCTTTTAAAAGCATTTTTTACAACCTCTTCAGCCGAAGAGGTTGTAGAAAAAATGGTTTTAAAAATAAAAAAAAAAAAGTTGGCCACGTCCACTCAGTCATATTACCCCCACCACCACCAAGCCATGCCCACAGAACCAGTAGTAACAAATTTTACATTTCACCACTGAGCCAAGCTCAAGAGAGCATCAAGGACTCCACAGTTCAACCCTGGATATAAACATTCTCTTCTATTAGGACCATTCAAAGTTACAATGGGCCTACCTGGGGGGTGGGGTACTTATGACCTGGATTCTGATGGTTGCCCCCCCCCGTAGTCACATGATTCCACTTCGGGCATGCTGCATTTATACTTCTTTGTAATGTTCCAAAGTCACATGACTGTGTTTTGCGATGGTTTTGTTAAAAACCAGCATTTACTTCCAGTTTTTGCAAAACCAGCTCATAGCTAACCATGTGTTTGCTTAGTTAGTTTGCTTAACAACTGCCACAAAAAAAGGTTGTAAAATAAGGTCAGTCACATGATGAACTCACTTTACAACAATTATGACTTATGACCATAATGGGCAGACTCTGTTATGGTTGTAACTCAAGGACTACCTGTAATTCATGCTGCTACTCCATTTATACATAACAGCTGATCCATCATTTGCACTATATAAGACTATAGAATAAATCCTCAGATAAAAGCAGAAATAGATTAGGGGAGCATTACAAGTAGAGTGCTGATAAGTGGTGATTCCTTACCATGGGGGACAGAAGTGGATGAGTGTTTTGCAAATTCTTTTGCTCTGGGTCTTACTTTCTGGAAAGATTAACCAAAAGTTGTCTATACTCTTCAGTTCTTCTGATCATAATTTGTGGCTGTGGCTCCGCTTAGGGCTAAAATATTCAGCTAACTATAACTATGACTTCATTGCTTCAAACTGTAAACTCTAAGAAGAAAACAATTCTGGCAGTGTTCAATTCTAATATTTCAAAGAGGACTTGGAAAAATATTTCCTGATTGCTTAAGTGCAAAAATGGCACATCAACATTCACTTTTTTGATCAACTAGAAATTAGTATGTTGGAAGAGTTGCCATATCTGTGGATATCTTCTGACTCCTTCACTGTAGAATTTATCTTCCCACCCCATCCTTTAAAAAGTATTTGGGGAAGTTCTATGATTATAATTGATATTCAAAATGAAGTTAAAATTTTGCTTCACTAGTAATTTTCAATATCATGGCAGCAAATTATTTCTTCATTAAAGGAGACCTTTTACCCAGATCAGGTTGGATGATTTTTGATTCCTCATTTATCATTGTCATAAACAGACCTCATCCTGTCAAAATCAATGGCACTGAATTTCTGTATAAAGTCAATGTTTACCTTTCTAAAGGATGCAATCAGCATCAAAATATATATATGTATGACAAAAAATACCTCAAGTGTCTGATGTACTGTTACATATAATTGGATAATAACTTTTATATATTCAACATGTCAAAGAAATCTCTGCTGTATGCAGCATATGCCAGTCCTGTGTTTTATTTAAATGCTTTGTATTTACTGTTGCATACAGGAACACCAGATTTAGAGATAATGTGATGAAAAGCAGCAAAATGAAAAAGCTTTGCTTTCCTGCTTATGGTATAAGTTATATTCAACCAGCTGAATTCAGAAAATACATTATTGGTGTTTTTCAAAGACCTACAGAGTTCAGATGGGTGCTGTTTTTGTTTTTTTTTAATGAAACTGAGATTACAATTACTTCCTAATCACTGTAATGGAAATATAACATCCTCATCAGATCAATGTTCAGCATTTTAGCAGTGGAGTTTTTGTGAAAGACTCTTGAAACCAAAGCAGATCCAATTATAATAAATCTTTGCATAGATCTCAAATATATTTAGAACTTATTCATAATGTAAGACCCTAAGAGTGGCTTACTTGGTTGTGGCAAAATTAAGCATTGGATGTTTCTGAAGTTAAAAGAAAAAAAAATGTAATTGGTTGTCAGTGAGATGCCTAAAGTACTTCTCATTCAGAATGCTCAAGGAAAAACAAAAGTGGAGGGGAAGACTTTGTTTTTAGATTTCACTTTTGTTTTGAAGAGCTCAAGGTACAGAAGAAGTATGCAAAGTTCTACCTGCCCCATTTTATCCTCACAACTACTCTATCAGGTAGATTATGCTGAGAAAACTTTCTAATCAAGTTGAATCTAGTATAAATATCTATTTTCGAGTTCAAAATGAACACTTTTTGTAAAATAACATGCCTTCATTCATGTGTTAAAATCTAGAAATCATTTTCTTCCTCAGACATATTTCCAATCCAAGAAATATGGAAGAAACTAAATGAAGAAACAAAAATGAAAGATTCATAAGTCAAATACAAGTTGATGAATGTATCTTTTCATTGTATTATAGATGGAAATACTTTACTTGAAACAGAGTCTCCCTTTTATCTTTGCCCCAAGAGCAATGGTATCTTTTCTTCAGAAGACTGGGAGAGCTTGTGCCAGGTAAGACAAATGCATTAAGGGACACATAATATTGGATGCCAAATCCAGTTATAAACATCTGGCTGACTGTGCGATAATAATAATAAGCAAAACAAATAACAAGACAGGGCAATGGCTAACAGC
The DNA here is from genome assembly GCF_029215685.1 of Pituophis catenifer annectens. Classification (NCBI taxonomy): domain Eukaryota; kingdom Metazoa; phylum Chordata; class Lepidosauria; order Squamata; family Colubridae; genus Pituophis; species Pituophis catenifer. The sequence continues at coordinate 43,830,898 of NW_027256881.1, forward strand.
AGGAAAATTGAGGAAAGAGACAGAGAGACTAATTCTGGCTGCACAAGACCAAGTATTAAGAACAACATTCTTAAAAAGTTCATACAACTCAAAATTGAGAACAACAGACAGCAAATGCTACATCTCTAAAGAAGCTGAAGAAACAGTAGACCATTTAGTTAGCTGCTACAAGAAGATTGCACAGACTGACTTATAAACACTGACATGACAAAATAGCCACAATGGTGCATTGGAAGGTTGTAAGAAATACCATTTGCTTGCAAACAACTGGCGAGACCACAAAATAGATAAAATAATAGAAAATGAAAAAGCTAAAGATATTATGAGACTTTGGAATTGAAACAGACAAGCACCTGTAACATAACAACACAGTCTTAACAGTTGATAAGAAAGACAAAAAAGTCTGAATAGTGCACATTATAGACAGCAACATAGAAGAAAAAGAACTAGAGCAAATTATAAAATGCAAAGACGTGTGAATAGAAGTAGAATGAATGTGACAAAAGAAAGCAAAGTAATAGTATTGGAGACACCTTGGGTGCAATTCCAAAACACCTGGAACACCACTTGAACACCATTGGAACTGAAACAAAATCATTAGTCAATTGCAAAAGGCAGCTCTACTTGAAACAGCTTACATCCTAAAACAGTGTTTTTAAACCTTAAAGCAACATCTCCCTGTCCCAGGTCTTTGGGAAGGACTTGGTAGGTGGATTAAAATGCCAAATCTAGTCTAAATATCTGGGTGATTGTGCAACAAAACATGACTATAAAACTATCAAATCTTGTCTAAACATCTGACTGACTGTGCAACTAACTATAATAAGGAAAATTACAAATTTCTAAAGGGGAATGGGACAATTTAGAAGTTGAAAAAAAAAGTTGCAACAGCAAAGCAGATCACCTTCCTGTACTGATTCAGTAAGGTTTGGGAAGAGGGAGGACATAACAATAGAAAAGAAAGGAGTCATCATGTGCAGAAAGGGGAAGATTGTCAGGCAAACATGTTTTGGCAAATATTGTTTCTTTTAAAAAAAAACATGCCAGCAATGCCTATTTTAGAGCAACCTCTCTTTCCTATGGCACTCACAACAATAAACAGTATAAGTGATCTCTGGCCAAATGCAAAAATATCTAACTCTAACAATGTTTACAATACTTGGGAATGCTGTTTACTTCTTCAAAAAAAAAAAAACTTAATGCACATTTAAAAAACTGTGTGTGTATATGTGTGTGTGTGTGTGTGAGAGAGAGAAACTCGTCCACCTGGGAAGCCATGATTCTGAAATAAAGAGGGCTCTAGAATAGATTGTATATTAATTAACCTAATTTGCTGATTTCTTAGTCATATTCCATATACTGCACTTTCTCATTATCTCACTGCCTGCCCTAAATTCCAAACTCTTTCTTGCTTAATACTAGAGATTATTATTTTTTTTTTAAAAAAAAAAAAGCCTTCCTATTGAAATTTTGATCCAGTGTCCTGTATGAGGCTTCACAGCTTTTCCAAAATACAGAGATGGTACTAAAATTAGGGCTTTCTCAGTAGTAACATTACTTCTCTTTCAGGCCATGAGGTTGACAGCATTTTGTTATCTAACTAACAGCGGCAGAAGGCATTTTTATTTCCTGGTTTTAATAGATTGTATTATTGACTTATTGTTTTCACTTAATTATCTGTTTAACTGTATTTTTACATGGTCTTCTGGGCATCTTCTTAGCTCTGATAATGAGAGGGAATGGAAATCTTTTAAATCAATTTAACATGGCTGAATGAAATCTGGTTGTATTGAATTAAGAGAGGATCTACCATTGAAGGAGAATGAGATTTCTTAGTAATAGGGGCATCTGTTAGCTGTTCATCTGTGCAAATAATATATTTATTTTCATGTGTTAATATTCTCCCCCATATGGCATTTAAATCAAAATGTAAAAGAGAAAATTAACAAAATATTTAGATATAATTTCAGTTACTCTTTTAGGAAAAAATAAGATTAATGAACAGATTTCTCATTAACCTTTAAATTCAATGAATAAGAAATATTTCAAGCAAAAGGAAGTAAGAAGCGTTTGCTACAGAATTAATTATAAGGAGATCCTGTTTCAAAAACTTTCACATAATCACAAGCTTGTGGAAGTTGGTTGATTTTTAAAATTCTGCTTAAATTGTCTGATGTCTACATCATATTAAAATTTACTTCAAAATAGGGAATTTACATTAAAGAATATTAGAACTGGAATAGTAAGGAGATGGGAGGGAAAAGCTAATGAGACACCTGGAAAGAAAATGGGGAGGAGCTGGTGTGCAAAACTCCCAGTTTTGTCCCAGGGACTATTCAAAGAAGAATGGGGAAATCCAGATTATCAACATATCTTTATGTATCTGGGGAAAACTCCTACTTATCTCTGGATAATTAATGCCCAATTACCCCTACAATTAGTCAAGCATGTTTTATGGAAAGAGCCCCAAGAAAGTAGTGGCAGTCTAACTTCAGCATTTTTGAAGGGCAGTCTAGAGCAGGGGCTCAAACTCACATCATCACAGCCGTGTCACGCAATGTATCAGGACTTTTTTTCCCCTTCGCTAAACTGGGCATGAGCATGGCCAGTGCATGACACATCTGGCCCGTGGGCCGCAAGTTTGACAGCCCTGGTCTGGAGTTGTCAGTAAAATAACCCTTGGTGCTTGCTTGAATCATCTTTAATCAGCCCCAACCCCCCACCCCAATTTCAAATTGGGATAACATCCATTAATTGTATGGGATAATCTCTGGAATATGGAGACAGAAAATACTATTCTACAGTGAGTCATTTGCATTCAGGGTCCCAATTACAGAAGCCAGCTCTTGATGAATTTAGCTTCTTGCAATTGTACTACACAGTAGCATGAAATAACATTTTATTCCCAACCATACTTTGAGAAAATCCAAAAGGGGTCTTTCACTGCTTAAGAATCAGCTCTGGTCCTCTGTAATATCATGACATTTTCTGTGTTTATTAGCTGGTCCAATTTGTTTCTGGCTCAGCTGTAGTGTAGCCTGAATTATTGGATGGATGGATGGATGATCAATGGAATTCTTCAGGACTTGCGGGAATGTTTTCCCATTAGCCTAAACTCTTGCTTCTCCCACCTCACAGATTTCAGCTGCCATAGTTTTCTGCTCACAGATCCTTAAAGGGAAAATGTGACATGATGGATTGACAAGTCCTTTTGCAGGGAATGTGGAGATAGAGAAATAGATTCCATGAAGCCAGACAAAATACCACTGTGCTCCTGCTTTCTCTTCAAAATAAAATCGATCTGAACTGTTTTGCCCATTTTCAGGTGCTTGCAGTTGTTCTTGTGGAAAGAGGTAAAATTGAGAAGAATTTTATTTCCTTCTTTTCTTTGACGGGGAAGAGTTAGTGTTCAAAGGTTAAGGATTTTTTTTTCCTTAGGGACTGTTCAAGGGTGGTTGGGGAGATGCTAAATAGCCCCCCCCCATTTTCTATAGAATGGGATATGGAATAATGTGGGTTTTTTTAATCCTAGGACAGGCTATCAGTATCCCCTTACAGACAATCTTCGGCATCCTGTTCCTGGATGTTACCCTTGTTTAAAAGATATTTCCTCCACTCCAGCAATATGTAACACAGTTACAACTTCTAAGAAAAACATCAACTGAATTTGCAAAATTGCTGACATCTTATCCTTTTAGTAAACTTTTAAATGTAACAGAAAATGGTGGCTTGGCATCCTCCCTTTAAAGCTCATGATGATTTTGCAAATTATAAAATAAATGCAGTTTGTTCTGGAAAGATGAATAGGAATTCACACTAGGAATGGCTGGAATTCTGTGTGTGTGTGTGTGTGTGTGTGTGATTTTTTTGTGTCAGTGGTGGCTATGGAGATTTTTGTTGCTCCAGGTATATGGTGAGGAACCTTGGTATTGATCCCAAGAGGAAAAGCACTGTTTAGTACATGGGTTTCTCTGAATTTCAGGGTCAGCAAACATGAATACAATGCAGATCAGTTTTGATCTGGTTTTTAGGGGACTGGAAACTGGAAATGCTGTTGTCTTGCATTTATATAAACGGGAGCAGTCATTTAGAGATCAGAAGCAGCTCTACTTCTCTGTTTAGAGATAGTGAATTATCTCTTTGCATTAGGAGACACTGTGCATATTCTTCTCTAATAAATATTTATTTGACTTTTATAAGAAGAGTAACTTGTCTGGATGCTGATTCTGTTGAATGTCCTCCCTCCACACACAAAAAAATAATGAAATTGTATTGCAAATTAATAGATATTTCAAAAAAACATATTCACCTTGCACGCAAGTAAGCAAAGGCTTTCCCATAGACCAGTGTTTCTCAGCCTCACCAACTTGTACCTGTGTGGACTTCAACTGCTACAATTCTGGCTGGGGGCAAATGTACTAGACTAAAAATGAGGAAAAAAAACCTTTTGTACCAGGTCTTACCAATTAATTAATTGGTCTTAATACCAAAGGCTCTCTGTTAAATATATTAATTTTGTTTAACTTTAAGTATGTAACTGCATATAGTTCTTCATCTCCTTTTATTAGTAGAAATACACCTTCCTCAACTGCTTCTCTTCTTTTTGCTTTCTTCCTTGCCATTTAAGGAAAGCTTTGGCTCTTTCTTCTCTGATTCATTGACTGGGATTGCATTTCATTACTTTGTCTGACTTAATATTATCTGGAGCAATGATGGGGAACAGTCTAAGGCTGAGACAAAGTCAGTCAGTGAATTTTATCCACTATATCCCTAGAGTCTCTTTCATAAAGCCCATTCCATGTCTGGAACACTTATAAACATTTAAACAATAGAATGATTTCTATGCCACTTGTTGTAGGTATTACTGAACTGATGTACCTATAGAGAATAAAGTTGCCTTTCTTTTAATGCAGAGCATACAATTATCTCCCAGTGAATGAAGAGGTTGGGTTTCCTCTAATGCTCTTATGTGCCCAGAGGAAGGTGCTACTGCCCAGCAGAGATAGTTTACGAGCTTTTTTTGATTCAGGGGCAATGATGACCACACAATGTGAGCGTTTAAGGCTTTATTCCAAGGCATTATAAAAAAAATAACAGAATAATATAACAAAACAGCAGTCAAAGAATATTCAGGAATACTAAAAAATATAAGCTAGGATGGTAATAAAAAATATTGAAGGATATTGAAGGTTACAATAAGCCAAAGTAAGACTTTATACATTTTGACATTCAGGGAACTTCAAAGAGATGGCAGTGGGAGGACTCCTTCAAAACCAGCAAATATGAAGCACCCTCCCCTATCGATCTGCATCCAGGTTCCATCCTATGGGAATTATATTGACTTTAAATCACCAATGCATCCTTTTTTTGATAGTCTCATCTTACTGGAGTTCAAAATCTGGTGCTTGGAATGCATTTACTAGTTCTGCCAAAATGAGATCAGAAGATTTAGAAATAATTGTTTACATCTAGTAGTGATGACACCATTACAAAGTTAAGGAATATCTGTTTTTCACAGTTTGGGGAATGATGAGAGGGGATGAGAAAGATTATCCTACTTTATATAGGAATCCCAAAACAAAGTATGACCCAAGTATAACCCTTTAGTGACTAAAGTAAAACAGATTCAACCATTACGTAAGAATATAAAGTTACATGCATCAAAAGCAGGGGTGTCAAACGCCTGGCCTGCAGGCCAGATGCGTCACGCACTGGCCACGGCCACACCCAGTTTAGCAAAGGGGGGGAAAGTCCTGATACATCATGTGACACCATCGTGATAATGCGAGTTTGACACCCCCGACCTAAAGGAAAGAAATATACACCACTATCCAATTCCTCCTACTAATTGTTCAGTAAGACTATCAGCAATGCACCTTTCTCTATGCAAAGAGAAACGAAGCAATCTAACAAATGAAGGAGAGATTCTTTCAGTCTTTCTTTCTATGTCAACACAAGACTCTGCTAAGTCTGTTGATATGCAGTTCCATGCACAAAACTTGAGAAACAATCAAATCTTGAAGACAGGACAAATTTCCCCTATGGAACACAAATGGCTCAGCAGGATTTCCATCCTACATGGAAATGGCAAGAACTGAAATAGTCGGAATGTCCATGCAAAATGTGTATCTCTTTGCCCAGGAAGAAGATGTGTGAAGAAGAGCTTAATATTCAATTTTTTAATATTAGATATTTTTAATCCCACTTTTATTACTTTTTTATAAATAATTCAAGGCAGCGAACATACTCTTTCCTCCCATTTTCCCCACAACAATAACCCTGTCAGATGAATTTGGCTGAAAGTAACTGACTGGCCTTCATGCCTAAGGAGGGAATAGAAATCTCAGTCTCCTGGTTCCTAGCCTGATGCCATAACTATTAGACCAAACTGGCTCCATAACAAAGTTGAAAGAAGATAATTACATAATGTATTTATGGTAAAATACTCTCCTGAAGACATATTGGATCCAAGTACTTTAATTTTTTAAAGAGACTATTCATAGCTTTATACAATGTTTACCTCCTCCCAAAAAAAACCCTACCTTAAGTTTCAGAAAATTCCTGAAAAAGGAGAAATAGAAAGATATGCATGCATGCATACACAAACAAAGTCTCTATGTATGCACATCAGCCATGAACAGAAATAAGCCACATTTACATACAGTTCAATAGAGATAATAAAAAAGCCAAGAAGGAAACAAAAATACAGAAAAACATCAAGCAGCCAGTATCCAGATAAGCAGGGATTAACACCAGACAAACAGTCAAACAGAAAACAGTTCTCTAATCAAGGAGAAAACCAAACTTCCACCAACATTGGCAAGGCAAGCTACTGTATATAAACAGGGAGCAAACCCCACACTCACTCACAGAGGTGATGTTAACTAGTCAGGTAATGAAACATCTACAAGCAAACAACTGAAGCTCCAAAGCCTGTGCAACAACTAATTTCCCCCAAATAACAATAGCAGAAAAAAAAAAAGAACATTCATAGATGGAATAAAGTTCAAGGTTAAAAAAGACACATTTTATATTAATTTAAGTTATATTTGTATAATTGTATGTTAGTTTGCATAACACATATAAATTTAGTAATAGTAAATTTAGTAATGATAAGAATAGTTCTTATCATTTTGGGTCCAACAAGCCTTTTTGGCTTGTTGACTGTCTCTTTTGCATAGTACAGTATGTTTATGTCTATGTGTCTATCAATGATCAATTTTTCAGAGTTCCAGGCTTCCAGAAACTCTCTAGCATTTTTGGACTTGTCTTAGTCTAGGATGGTCAGAGTTTCTTAGTTGAAACTTTGGTTAAGTGCACTTTTCAGGTAGTATTGCAGGTAGCATTTTATTTACCAAGTTATCCTAGCTTCTCTCAGACTACTGCAGGTCGATCCTGTCATTGTTCACTGGTCCCTTAATTATCTCCTCTTCCCCAATCCTTCAAGAATTTAAGTTCCCTTTCATAGTGCAACCTTCAGCTCCAGCACCAATTATTCTTTTCTCTTTCCAACCTCCCTCACTCAACCCTAAATTGCAAAATGAAACAAGCACCAACCATTACAGAGGCTAAGCCTACTCAAACAATTCTTAGTTCTTCTCAGTTAATTAACATTTTCACCCCATCAATTATTTCAGGGGGAGGGTAGAGAATACTTTATCTACTTATTTGGTTAAATAAACAGATAAATAATGTTTAAATAAGTAAATAAATTCTACCAAATGCTGCAATTTGATGGGTTCAGATATTCTAACCATTTCATTTCATTTTCATTTCGTTTTATTAAATTTGTATACCGCCCTACTCCCGAAGGACTCAGGGCGGTGAACAGCCATAAAATAAAACATATAGATACAAAATTTAAAATAGAGATAAAACTAATTAAATAAATTTGGCTGAACCATTTTAAAACCCCAATAAATTAAAACCAAATTTAAAATTCCATTTAAAAAGAGGAAAAGTTTAGGTCAGGCCAGCTTGATGGAATAAGAACGTCTTAAGTGCGCGACGGAAGGTACGCAGATCCGGAATCCTCCGTATCTCCAGGGGGAGCTCGTTCCAGATCGTAGGTGCCCCCACAGAGAAGGCTCTCCCCCTGGGGGCCGCCAGTCGACATTGTTTGGCCGACGGCACCCGGAGGAGCCCCTCTCTATGGGAGCGTACTCGTCGGTGGGAGGCTATTGGTGGCAGCAGGCGGTCCCGTAAATAGCCAGGTCCTAAGCCATGGAGCGCTCTGAAGGTGATAACCAAAACCTTGAAGCACACTCGGAAGACCACCGGGAGCCAGTGCAGCTCGCGCAGGAGAGGCGTTACATGGGAGCGCCACGTCGCTCCCATCACCACCCGCGCAGCCGCACTCTGCGCCAGTTGGAGCCTCCGAGTGCTCCTCAAGGGGAGCCCCATGTAGAGAGCGTTACAATAGTCCAGGCCATTTGATATGGCCTGTGAACTTGTTGATTCACTTCCCAGATGAATGTGTTTCATTTTGCCTTGATTACTTGAGGATTCATCTACATACTTAGGAACTATCTGGCCTTAAATCCTAGTAAAGATGAAGTTTAATCTCAGTTTATATTCTAGTGCAAGGGTGTCAAACTTGCAGCCCATGGGCCAGATGCGTCATGAGCTGGCTATGCCCACCCCCGGTTTAGCAAAGGGGAAAAAAGTCACAATACATCACGTGATGACAATGTGACACTGCAAGTTTGACACCGCTCTTCTAGTGGCTTGCCCTGTTGGTCAGAGTGGTCTTGGAGGTCCTTTGGTTTGGCTGTTTACTGTTAGCTTGTTTGGCAGTTCCTTGTTTGGGATATTGTTTACTTCTTTACTTTTGGACTTGGAAGTGCGTGCTCATGGCAGCGTTCTACCACTGCCCTGCAACTCTATTCAATCCCCCCTCCCAGTTTCCCACACCACTAAGTGTGGCAGCTCTGAAGATCCAAAGAAAAAGATGGCCTCCAGGGCTTACAATCTGTTTCCTTTTTCTGCTGTTCAGGGTTGCTGCAGTGTGTTTGTGCTCATAAGAATAGAGTTCTTAGACAGCTTCTCTTATGGGAAGCTGAGTTATTACTTTGGTAGTGGAACATTTGATTGGTGTAGGTGATTTTTCAGTATATTTGTGTTTTTAGATTGCCATCATGATCTATGCTGATCAGGATATCCAGGAAGGGTAATGACTTGTTCTTTTCTTCTTCCCTGGTGAATTGGATTTCTTTGAAGAAGTTGATGAGTTTGTAGTAGTCTCTAATTGGTCCTTTCTATTATGGTGAAGGTGTCTATATATCTGATCCATAGTTCGAACTGTATTTTTGGGATTGCTATTGATTCCAGACATTGGATTAGAATCTTTATTATGAGTCCTGAAAGCAGTGATCCCATAGGTGTACCTTTAATTTGTTGATAGGTTTGTCCATCAAATTGAAAGTATATGGTTAGATAGAGGTTGATAAGATCCACGATCCTGGATATTTCAATCTTCATGTATTTGGTTAAATTGGGTGTGCAATAGAGCAATGTTATCATAGATTATTTGGCTAATTCTGGGTCAGTGGATGTGAAAAGAGCTATAACATCAAATGAGACCATGATTTCATCATCATCTATTGTCATGCCTTTGATTCTTTGAAGGCACTATAGTGGGGAGTTGGTAAAGTATGTGCTTCTCTTTGTGAGATGCCCAAGCTTTTTTGATTGTTCTTTCACAATGTTGTAAATTGGAGTTCCTGGTAATGATATAATTGGACAGAGAGGTATGTCAGGCTTGTATATTTGGGGGCATCTGTAGAAGCAGGGAGGATGATCCACTGCTTCTCATTTACTGCTGTTCCTCTTGGGTAATTTGGCTTTTCTTTGTGGAGAAAGAAAGAGGTATTAGATGGTGCCTTTCTAAAACAGTTAGCAAAATGCCCAACAAGAAGGAGCCATATTGTAGACTTTGTTTTTTTTGGGGGGATGGGGATAGGATACCAGAAGATGAAGTGGGGGGAAACTTACATTCCAGTTATCACCGATGTCTTTAGTTTGACATTAAAACTAAAAGTGATAAAACACACACTAACATTTTAGACTTCAAGTGGACAAATTTTACCAAAATGGAGGAGTATCTTGAAGGGTGGCATTAAAGTGACAGGAGTCAGTGCTCAGTGGACGCTAATTATATCTGCCATCTTGGAGGCAACTAGTCTCTATGTGAGGTATATTAGTAAAAGCAAAAGAAAGAGAAACTCACACTGTTTCACAGCAGATGTATATAGGATAGTAAAGGAGAAAAAAACACAGCATATAACAAATGCAAAATAGTGGAAATGTAGCTGATAGAAAGGTGTTCAAGAACTTATAGAAGAAAGCCAAACAAGTTATTAATGCTGCTAAAGAACCGAAAGAAGAGGAACTGGCTACATCTAAAAAGGGGAATAAAATCTTTTTAAAGTACATTAGCGATAGAAAGAGAAAAAAACCCCTATGAAATCACCAAAATCACCAAAATGGAAACAACCTGGGTAAATCTCTACAGAGGCCAGTCTGCTGTGAATAGATGCAGATGAGCCATTCAGAGATATGATGGATATTTTCGAAAAGTTTCTGCCCTGAACAGTTCTCACTTGTTGGCTGCAGACATTAAAGGGTTGGCTGTGGGGCAGGAAAGGAGGAATGCTGCCAAAAAGCTTCAAAATTCTCTCCAAAAAGTTTAAAATCCATTTCTGGCTTGTATTGAACATTTTAGTTTTTCTGGAATGAGAGCTGAACTGTAAAAAGGTGGGGGGGAGGGGGTAGATTAAAAAGAGATCAAAAGAAGCCAAAATGCAATACAGTGAATTGATTTTGGCGAAAGCATGTTGCACTGAAGATGGAAGAATTGAATCTGCTGAAATCCAGCCAAGTACCCAGATGCCTTCACAAATTCAAACTACATTTAGAAACAGAGGAAAAAGTGAGGAACATCTTCATGCAGTTCAGTCACTTTAATCAATTCTTTTACTTTTCAAGAAATGTCTTCTCCTCTATAATTCCCCACCCCATCATTTAAGAAATACAATATCCTCTCTTGTGAGCTGCGGTGGTACAGTGGTTAGAATTCAATATTGTAGGCAAACTCTGTCCACAGCCAGGAGTTCAGTCCTGACTCAAGTTTGACTCAGCCTTCCATCCTTCCAAGGTCAGTAAAATGAGAACCTAGATTATTGGAGACAATATGCTAACACTGTAAACTGCTTAAAGAGTGCTATAAAGCACTATGAAGTAGTGTATAAGTCTATGCTGTGCTATTGCTATCTTTTTTGAGGGTAGCAAGAATCGTTTAGACTATTACCATTTTCTGAAAGGCTCACACATACAGAACTGTTTTGCACATCTTCTTGATGTCTTTCTTCCGGTAATTCAGGACCTTGTTTCCTAAACCTGCCTTTCACACCTGACTCTTTATTCTTAGGTTTCAAATAGTCAAGAGTTTTTTTAAAGGTGGTATAGGCCTTTCTGAAGGCCTCTGCAGCCAATAGCTGCAGATTGATCCGGAGCTCTGTTATCAGTACAGAGCCCAGCTGCAGCAAAAGAAATGGGCTGAGGTATGAGAGGCCTGGCTGCAACTATCCAAAGGTAAGTAGTAGGGCAGCTCCACCTCACCATCCCCACCTTAGCTTAATTTTTACCTGTGCCCCCTGGAGTGGGTGGGGTCTTAATTAGGGCTTATTTTGGGGAGATAGGGCTTATATTAGGCACACATTTAAAAATCAAGCTAGGACTTACTTTCTGAGTAGGTCATATTTTTGGAAAACACGGGTAGCATCTGATTTATGTAGCCATCCATCTTATCAAAAGTAACTTCATAATTATCTTCAAATATCTGAAGGGCAGTCACATCATAGAAAGTTCAGACTTATTCTCATTTGCTCCAGAAGGTAAGTCTAATAGAATGAAACATTAAGAATGTGGCCATTAGGAAGTATTTTTTTTACTATAACGAGTTGTCATTCGATAAAATAAGTGGTGGCTTCTGTCTTCAGTGGAGGTTTTCAAACATCTATCAGGGATGGTGTACTGAATCATGCAATGTGCAGGAGGGTGGACTTGATGACCTCTTAAGTCATTTCCAACTCCATGATTCTATCTTTGGCTCCCTGGATGTAAAATATATTTTAAAAGATACTATGCTGTGAAAATTTGACTCAGTGTGCCTGATCGTTATTTAAATACTGACAGCTATAAATTAGTGCTTGTCATGAGTTGCTTATTCGCTATGTCTTGAGAAATAAAATAAAATAAAATCTGTATGCAATCTTTTCACATCTCTTGTTCCCAGGTAATGCTGCTCCCATTTTTTGAATTCTGGGAGTTGATGTTCATGATCAAGGTTGAGAAACATTGCTTTAGGTGCATGGAACATTCATAATTAGGAACAAAAGATAGATCAGAGTCAGCTTGCCATTTGATGACAGACCAATCAGCCAGGGCATCCTTATAAGAAGTTTACTACTGGTTCCCAATTCCAAGTATATGGTTATGGACTTTGTATTTAAAAAACAAAATTAAAAAAAAACCAAGAGGTTGTACACAATGTTAAAAGTATTTCCAATTAAGTCTATGATTGATGGATAGTGTTTAACTTTATTAAAAAGGACTTGCAAGTATAACTTTAATGGACTGAGGCTGAAACTTCTTTAGAAATAGGCAATCAGCCGAGAGAAGTATGCTGGGAGGTATGCTAGCCTCCAAGGTAAGATTTCCCAGGTTTTACCTTCTTTTTTATTTTATACTGATGTTTGTTAGATAGACTCCACTTTTCCTTTGATGCTGATTCAATAGCCCATTTTCTTACCAGGATTTCGTTTTTATAGCCACAGAAAGAAAATTGCAAGATCTTTATGCAATAATAATTGCAAAAGGACTTTGCCTGCTGCTGGCTCTACTTCATACCCACCTAGGGCATTTCCCTGAATTAAAACTGCTTTGATGAAATGATACCCAGAATTTGAGTATGAACATGTGAAAATGAACACCAAAACCTGTGGTCTGGATTGAACAGCAATGTATTCATACTAGTTCTCCTCCTTATATACAGATCATTGTTACCATGACTGATGGGTCATCATCCCTGTAAGTTCTGGCAGAGCAAGATAATAATGCACATTTAAATCACTAAGTATAAAAAAGAAGACAGACTATTACCTTAACAACAAAAAAAGATGAGTAATTAGGTTGTTAATGAAAAGAGCTGGCAAAATAACAGATCTGATGCAACTTACGAATCAAATATTGAACACTCCTACAGAGCTCATCAAAGTAATGAATGCACTATAAATGACATAATTAGAACAAGAAAAAGTATCAGAATGCCTAAACAAGGATTACAAACACTATGCATCTTAGCAGCAACTGATAAAATGAAGAAACTTCTGGACAAGGAATGCATAAGAAAGAATTCAGGCTGAGAGACATGCTAGAACAACTGCTGCCCTCTAAGGATAAGATCCCCAAAAGAAGCACTAGGCGTGTGAATAAAATAAAGTGCTAGTGTGTAGACAATTAAACAGTATTCCTGTTTATATACAGAATTTTTTAAAAAATACAGAATTTTTTCAAAAAGGTGAAATGAATATTAGGCTAGAAAAACATGGGAAAGTCTTTACTGAAGATCTATTTCCCAAAAAGTATTGGAGAATACATTAATAAACACCCCCCCAAAAAACTGGGAGGAAAATTATCAAATATTGTTGATAATTGACATTTTGCTCCCTAAAAACAGGTAGAATATAAGGGCATAACAGTTGAGTTCAGTTTTATGTTAGCAATAAAAAAAAACTAGATACAAGGTAAAATATCAGCTCACAATTCACTGATCTGTCAAACATTATTTGAAAAGCCATTTTATTTTTTAAAAAACATTCTTTAGACCCAAATTCATTGAGCAAACAGAGGTTTTCTGGAAAAGGAATGTGGAGATTTGATGGAATAAAATTGAGAACCTTGGGGGCAGGTCTTCCCCATCTTCTTAGAAAATCAATGTACGCTTAAAGGAATAGATGAAATGACTTTAGCTATGACCTCTAGTGGACATGATACAATAAAGCATGAAATTTTGACTACTCAAAACATTTCTTCCAGAGGCATATGGTTTGATCTGACACTGTGTACTCTGTCTGACCCTGCCTGCTGCATGGGCTATTTTGAGAGCAGGGACTGGATACGGTGTATTTTGAAGGGATTCAGTTAAAATATTTTGCCTCAGTAGACTAAGAAAAGAGAGAGAGCCTTGCTCAGTTCTAGGAGGCTGTGCTCATCTCTGTTTCCTAGCTGAGCCGAAAGTGCAGGGAACACAGTAATCTTCCCACCGAAGAGGCACTTATTTATCTACTTGCATTTACATGCTTTCAAACTGCTAGGAGAGCCTCCCTCTTTAGGGATCAGTAATAGATTAATAGTATGGCAAGCTTCCTAATAGGGCAGGAGGAGGACCCAACTGTCTTCAGCCCTTAGCATCATCAGATCAGCCTTGGAGAATAACTTTTGACTAAAACACAATGCTGTGAAATGATCTGATAAACAGCATCCTTTGATAGGCATTAAAGGCAGTTTAAAAACCCAGCAAATCTCTGACCAACCTGGGATGCATACACAAAACAGTAATTATTAGTAATTTGCAAAATATTATATACTGTCTTCATCACAACTCAAATAAATTATACTCTAATACCTTGGTCATTGTTTTTAGTCATTTGATAGAAAGCTCTTTAAACCTGACCTCATTTAATTCCATTAGCATGCATCTATCATTCCTGAAATCATACTTAAAAATAAAAGAAAATGTAATATATTTCATTTTTCTTTCTACTCTTCTCTGTATTTGTATCTAAGCACTTTCTCAAATGTTGGATCACAATATAAACACAACCAATACAAATAGATTCAAAGGTTTCTTGCATATTTACAATACTTTGAGTGTATTTGGATTAATTATACATAGAAAGAAGATTTTAGTATTTAAATCTGTTCCCAATATATTTGTGCCAGTTATAGACATACCAGCTAAACAGAACTGTATAGTTCAGAAGAGAAAATGGGCATCAGTCCAATTATAAATGGAAATGGCTAATGGATTTTATGCTAAAGTGCAAAGATATGAGGATTCTGCTCTGACTTGTTGTGAATAAAAATGATCCTTGTCACATGCCTCAAGTGGAAAAAAAAACATTTGATTGCACGGATGAGCCATTTACATTCCAATTATCAATGACAGATATCATACAATATCTTAAATTCAAAGCTGATATAAAGTCACTGACTATAAGGAACTGCCTCATGCTCAGTCAGAGTATGGGGTTTCTTAATTCAGTTCTTGTAACCCTGACCGGCAGCTCTCCAAGGTTTCATAATTGGGAACATTTTCAACTTTTCTTGGAGAAACTGAAAGTTGGCCCTTTTCCATATAAACTATTGTGTTCGATCTCTAAACATAACCCCTCCTCTTTTTATTCCCACAAAGACTGTATGAAATGAGTTATAGTAAATATTGGGTATGGTTTCAATTAGCTGAAGGGAAATACACATATAGTTTCCTTTCTATTAAAGGGCAAAATGATGAAAAGTAGCAAGATTAGAAATCAAGAAAAGCTAAGGACCAAGTACAGAAAAAAGCATTTCAAGGGTAGAAAGTACTTAAAGGGACAGCTAAGTTACTATAACTTTTAGGGGGACTGTATAGGCTTCGCTTCACGTTGTCATCAAGTGCATGTTAAAATGTATGTGGGGAGGGGAGGAATAAGAAGCTTCAAAGGATGTGTATCAGTAGTGGTTATATAGAAGCACACATGGTACATATGCCATCTGATTCCAAGAAACTTTAAATAAACAAGAGGAAAGGTAGTGATCAAATATTTCTGCTTCACTAGTTTGTAAAGCATGTGTTAGATGAACGTAATGCCTACATTTGCTAAGGGTTTTTTGTCCAAGTCTGCACTACAAAAAAATAAGAATTTCATTATTCCCTTCCTCCCATTTTTTTTTCCTCCAGAAGCTCTAAACATAACCAAGGTACCAATTCTAAAAGAATCAACAGCTACTGCAAGTCAGTTTCCTCCCGGCAGTTGCTCTCCAGATAGACTACAGCTCCTATTATTCCTAGCCACCAAGGTCGTTTGGAGAAGGCTATATATATATGCATTGCATCGGGTTAGAGAAGCTTGTTTCAAACATCCAGAAAGTATACTTACTGTACTCCAAGTCCAGAAGGATAAAAGTGTTTTAAAGATAAAGGTTCCCCTCGCATGTATGTGATGTTACCTTCCCACCAAAGGTGGTCCCTGTTTTTCTACTTGCATTTTTTACGAGCTTTTGAACTGCTAGGTTGGCAGAAGCTGGGACAAGTAAGGGGAGCTCACCCCATTACTTGCCACTAGGGATTCGAACCGCTGAACTGCCGACCTTTCGATTTTGCGTCCCTCAAAAGTGCTTTATAATCAGTTAATAAATAAATAAATAACTTTATTGTCATTGTACGTGTATACACAGTATACCCATACAACGAAATTCACTTAACACCCAAAGACCAGGTCCAACACATATAACAATCCCCAAACACCCTCCCACCCACCACAATTCTCCACCCCTAAATCACCCAAACATCCACACAATAGACCAAGTGATACCGTCCAACAGCTCACTGATGGTGGCCCTTTATTTTTAAATGGTGGCACATTTAAATTGATATAAATGCGCTAGAGCCCGCGAAACAAAATAATAAGGAAAAAAAATCACGGAGGTATACCAATTAAAACTTTTTTTTTCTCCCCATTCAGTCAGTCCTGTCAATTTTTTCGTAAAATTGCTGGTCTGGGAAAGAAATCAGAACTTTTTAATCAATGCGAATGAAAGATTCTCAACTGAGAGACCAGAGAATGTTGAGGAGGGAATAAAGGAAGGAAAACTCCGCCGAGCAAGACTGGAAAATCCGCTGGTCGAAAGAAAACGCGACCGCCAGCAAGGCGCTTGATTGATCAAGAGCGAAAAGCGCAGGGAATTCTCTCAGGCGCTTCTACTCTCCTCCCAGCATAGCCGGAGAGAGGCAACTCCGCTGCTTGGGAAGGGAGGAAAGGCGGGAGGGAGGGAGCGAGCGAGGGAAGAGGCGTGTCTCTTCCCCACCGCCTCCGTCTCCGCTCCGAAAGCCGCTGGGCATCTCAGCCTGAGAGCGTCGCTGTCAGAGCCGGTGCCGCGCGGCGCTAAGCAAGGTTGCGCGCAGCTGAGGAGCTCAGAACCGACCTAACTTCGCAGGAGTTTTCCCTCAGCTCCTTCAGCCATGCGCTCGACGGCCAGCCGGGTTTTGGTCAGAGGAGGCGGCGGCGCCGGCTTCGGCTGCGCTTCTGTACAAGCTGCCCCGGGCACTTCGGGAGCCGCGTGCTCCGGGCGCAAAGAGGCGCCCGACGCCACCCCTCGCTGAAGCCAGAGGCGTCGCCAAGACTGGGTTGTTCGAGGAGGCGCACCGCCGCGCGCTCGACGCCTTGCCAGGACAGCAGAGCCGCCGTTCCCGCCTGGTGGACGGCGAAGGGGGGAGGGGCGGGGGGCGGGAAGAGGTAAGTGGGGGGGAGTGAAGGGACCGAGAGAACCCAAAGAGCGCCCGCCTGCCCGAAGAGAAGCCAGGCGAGGCAGCCGGACCCCGCCCTTCCCGGCCCCGCTCCTCGGGGGCTGAAGGCAGCCGGAGCCGCCGTTTCCCCCCTCGCGCCCCCCCTTCTGTCCCCCCCCACAAGCCATGACCTTTGGCCGGGGTGGCCCGCCGGTGGTGGTGTTGAACGTGGGGGGCACCCGCTACTCTTTCTCCCGGGAGGTGCTGAAGGACTTTCCCCTCCGGCGGGTGAGCCGCCTGCACGGGTGCCTGTCGGAACAAGACGTGCTCGAGGTGTGCGACGACTACGACCGCGAGCGGAACGAGTACTTCTTCGACCGGCACTCCGAAGCCTTCGGCTTTATCCTGCTGTACGTGCGCTACGGCCACCTGCGCTTCGTGCCCCACATGTGTGAACTCTCCTTCTACAACGAGATGATCTACTGGGGCCTGGAGGGATCCCACCTGGACTATTGCTGCCAGCGCCGGCTGGACGACCGCATGTCCGATACTTATACCTTCTATTCGGCGGAAGACATCCGGACGGAGCCCTCCGGAGGCGGGAGCGGCAGTAGCAAAAGCAGCGGCCAGCCCGAGCAGCCCAAGGGCCAGGAGAGCGGCGATCCGGTGGCCCCACCTGGCGCCGGCGAGAAGAAATGGCTGGAAAGGATGAGGAGAACTTTCGAGGAGCCCACCTCGTCGGTGGCCGCCCAGATCCTGGCCACCGTTTCCATCCTGTTCGTCATCGTCTCCATGGTGGTGCTGTGTGCCAGCACCATGCCGGAGTGGCGAACGGCTGAGAACCGAAGCCTGGAGGAGCAGAGCAGGTACACAGCAGACTCAATCAGGGAGCCTTCAGGGTAGGATGAAGTGATTAATATTTCCCCCATCGGTGGTGTGACCTCTGTCCCATCTGGTCTTCTCTGTGTCTTCTTCTGCCAGCATCAGTTTGCCACATTGGAGATCCCAACTCATTACCATCTCATTTGGCAAGGGGTAAGCTTGGTTTAACAACCAGGTGGTTCTTAAAAACCAGATAAGTAACTTCTAGGGGTCTGTATACCAACACAACTTATATATGGGTTCGGCTTTCCTGGGAATTAAGGTTAAATTTAACTGGGCTTACTTCAGGCTACTAAAAAAATCGAATTCACTGTGTGAGTCTTGTAGCGTCTACAGGTAAAACCTCCTTGAGCTCCAGTGAAACTGATAAAATAATGCTGAAACTAATCAGTCAGCCAAGTTTTCTGGACTATAGTGACTGCTTTGGAACAAATAAATGGCCTCTTGGTATCGTGCAAAAATGTGTTATCCCTTTCATTGGAAGGATTCTGTTCTTCCCCAGAGAAGTCTGTTAAAGTTGTTTTATACAGAAGCTTCCAAATTTCATTCTGAGAATCCTTCCGTCAAACGGTATTTAACTTGGGAAAATCACATAGAGGCAGAAAAAAAATCTTCATTGTTCTCAGACATTTTCTATCAGTTCTGGCTATAGGAAGAAATGTAATGAACGTTAGGTGTGTACTAACCTCATGTTCAGTGCCAGGTAAGTGGCTTACAAGCCATTTAGAACTAAGGAAAGCAGCCTTTTTGAATCTGTTTTATTTTGTTTTTACCAAAAACCCTAAGACCCACCCACCAGAGTCAGGCGCAAAGACATCATACACACCAGTTAAAGAACAGGGTGTCTTTCAGCACATTCTGAGCCTAAGAATTTATTTTTGGTAACCAGACTGAACTCTCAGTTCCACAAAAATCTCCTCATGGTTAACCCAAGCCTTGTTAATTTCTGCATCTTAATTTAGAAGAAAAAGATTCCTACTGATAAACTGCAGATCTGCCAAGGATCAACCAGTAGAACTCAATTTACATTTTGTTCATCTTGCCCAGAACATATCTCCAAGACTCCCTTGTGAAAGTTCTTATATTTTTTATGGAAGTTTAAAAAAAGTTTGAAAAAAAAAATAGGTTTGAGATTTCAGTTTGAGATTAATCAGGTTGGAACCAACATTATCTGGCAACTTAGAAGCCAGCACTGAAATTTGTCCTGCTTTTCCTCAGATTTGTTGGCTCTGAACCACAACTATTATATAGCATCTCCATCTGAACTGGTTCATTCAAAGTGTGATAGAATTCAGAATACCCAAAATCCAGAATACCTAAATAGAATGGCCACTGTCTTTGCTCGACAGATATCTGACATTGTAATTGCAATACCTTAGGAGGGGTGCCAAGTTGGGAAAAGGGTCAAGGCAAATCCTAAATTGTCCCACAGATCACCAACTTTTTCAAAGATTATGGATTTTATAATACATTCAATCATGCATCAAACAAACATATATTTGTATTATATACAGACAGCTTTTGATGGTTTATCCCATGGAATAAGAAACAAGTGAGTGGATATATTTTCTTGGATTGTTTTTTGATGCTGTTAAGAATATACCTATAATGGTATTCTTCCATTTGTCTAATGTAGATCTATGAAAGCTTAATTACTTCCACCCACAGACGCTGGGCCAGTAATAGTATTATCTTAATTATCTTTGTGTCCCAAGTAAGAGAGGAAAATATGCCAGATTTCATTTGCTTCAAATGCCCATTATTCCTGGAATATTTTCTCTTTAGAAAATAATCTATGCCATTGATTTTGCAGAATCATAGCCTTAAAATACTCTTGTATCTGCAGTTCTGATTTTTTTCTACTTTCCACCATGGTTGCAGTCATCCAGATTTCCCCCCTTCCCCCAAGTTTTACAGTACTCAAAAGAAGTGATAGGAAAAGCTTATTATATTATTATGCAATTGCACCTGCTGCCACTGAAGTACTGGAAACTGTGATTATTGCTATTTATCCTGCCCCCCCCCCAAGTAAATCATTATTATAAAATAATCATCTTACTTTTTGAATAATCTTCCCATACCTATATACAAACTCCAAATTGAAACCTATATGTTTAAGAGGAAGCTTTCCAAACAGGTTACCAAAAGCGTTGCCAACCAGTTTTGCCTGAATTGGAGAAAGGGACATTTGAATTTAAATGGTGGTGGAGTCATGTGTCCTGTTTCTACAGTCTGATTGCAACCATCATATTGTACTTTACACCTGTACATACTCTTGACTTGTTCTTTAATGGAACCAAAAGATTGCACCAATTGAAATAGTCTTAGCTCAACGAGTTATTTCAAGAAGCAGGATTGCCACATGGATTCTGCAACTTGAAAAGGGCTACAAAATAAGGTATGCTTCAAATTAAAGAACACTTTATAACCTTAATGTGAGCAACCTTATTAGTGTCATCACTCACATCCTGATTAGGCATACAGATATACCGTGCTCTATTTTGCTTCCTTATATATATCAAGATCTGAATACAGTAAGATTTTTTTAATCCCATAGACATGAAACAAGTATTTTAAACAGTGTAGTTGATATGTTTAGCTGATTTGTGTTTACACAATGCATTGATATTTTATTTAAATATGAAATTTTTCATGAAATTATGAAATTTTATACAAAAAATAGGATAAAATGACCTTTAAATCTGAGTAAGATGAAGTAATCTTTTAGTCCATAAACCAGCAAAGCTACCTAGTATCTTCTATTAATGAGCCTAATGATCTCCACCATATTTATTTCAAGTTTTTCCTAAGTATATGTTTTGGTTTTAAGGAGCATGGGTCATGGGCTAATCATCCAATAGGGTTGCTTTAGTGGTGTGATGAAAGCAGCTTTAACACACACCCCCTCCCCAAAAGATCAGTTTGACAAGTAATAACATATAGTGATATCTCTTCTATGAACAGATGTTATGTATACATATCTAACATATATAAAATATAGTACTGTTCATTTAAAAATTTATATCCTCACATTCCTGACATGCCTGCCAATGGCAGATGATGATGATGATGGGTTGTCATAATGAGCTTTATAACAGCCATTCTTATAGACTAGGCTACTTACAAATATGAAACAATAAAACAGTTAAACCCCATAGACACTGGGCCTAAAACAATCAAACCATATCAAACCAGGGCCCCCACAAACACATGAAGGGCCCCACAAACACATCAACCTCTGGCCTGAAACGAAAGTGCTTTTCTTCTTATGTGTAACAGTAACAGAGTTGGAAGGGACCTTGGAGGTCATCTAGTCCAACCCTCTCCTCACGCAGGAGACCTATACTAGGGATTCGAACAGCCGGACTGCCGACCTTTCTGATCGACAAGCTCAGCGTCTTAGCCACTGAGCCCTCTAGCCAGACAGTGCTTTGGGTGTTGTCCATATCTCCGGAGGGAAGCTGTTCCAGAGGAAAGGGATTGTAACATAGAAGGCATACTTCCTTGGTCCCATAAGATGACTTGTTTATTAGAAGGGGCAGGGAGGGAACCCACTTTGCCAAAATGCATTTAGCAGGCAGAAATACTTAAAAACAAACAATCTCTCAGGTACTCAGGCCCTATGCCAGTTTACAGTGCAACAATGAAGTACAACAAATAACATCAATTAAACCAGAGAGAATAAAAAAGTAATAAATGTTACCACACACCAGTGATCATATAAAGTCTTAAAAACTGTAGAGATTAAAAAGAACAGAAGAGAATATTTTTAGCTCAGGATTGAACTGTGGGGTCCTTGGTTCTCCCTGAGCTTGGTTGTGGGTTTTTGTTTTTTTTTTTTGCAAACATTTCATTACCAAACTAGGTAATCTCATCAGTGCACCAAGGACCTCACATTACAAAGAACCCTTGCTATACCAATAGATCTTTAGTTTTCTATTAAAATCTGCCAGGAGGGTGGGGATCCACTTCTTTTTTGCCAATGGTAAATAATTCGCACAAATGTGTGTTATTGAGTTCTACATAATATACCGAATACATGCAATGAAAAAAGACACACATCTGCCTTATAGAGTCCTAGAATTGAAAAGATCTCAAAAGTCATCTAGTCTCACATCCTGCCACTGGAGGAAATTTAGTGTTATATTACCTGTAGGAGATGGCCAGCTATCCAAAAGGCTGTAAGTAATGTTAAAGAGGTTTGTTTTATTGAACAGATCAAGTAGCTGTTAGTTAAATAAATTTCATGATTATAAATCTTTTCATGAAAGAACTGGCTGAAATTCAAAAGCCAAAGATTTTTAAGGCTACAATTTTTCTGTTTTTTGCCATCACATTAAGAATATATGGACTACTCTGAAGGAACAAGAAAAGTTCTGGAAATGTTTTTGATTTTGTTTTGTTTATGCATCCCCCCCCAGTTTGTTTTTATTTTCTGAGCAACAAGATTGGTCTCCCAATCTCCCAAATGTGCTAACATCACATCTGTTTGTTCACTTTAATCGTAACAATTTGCAGAATTTGTCTGCAAGCTGCTTAGTTATACTGATTGATAATGTGACTCAGCACTAACACAGACCAGTTTATTTTCAGCTGAATATTTTTTCAGGGGCCCTGATATTCTCCTGCACGTGGTTGTTGTCTTTTCATACAGACATTTCATCATTAGATTACTAGGTAATGATAACAAACTAGCACTGATGATGTTACCTAATCAAACGTCTGCAAGGAAACAACCAAGCTCAGAGAGACCCCTCATTTCAACCCTGAGCTACAAATATTCTTCTTTAACTGTAGAATATTTTTTTTCCTACAGTTTTTTCCATACTTCTGTTTAAACCTTAGCTGTACCCATATAGGCATGTTTTTGGATAACTCTGGTTCCAGATGAAGATTTACATCCACATGAATTTCAAAAAACACTGGTTGATCACCTCAACCTTTGAGAGCTGTATGCAATGAAATTTCATCTTAATGTATGCTGATTAGTGTACATTCAAAGTGACAATAAAGTTATTATTCTATTCTATTCTTAAGGTAGACCTAGATTCAGCTGCCTATGTAGATCTTTCTTACTTTGTCAAAATTGCCAATTGTTCTACAGATACCTCATTTCACAGCACTGTTGTCATTGCAAGAACATCCAAGTTTGTGAGCACTTTAGTACCTGGTGGTTCATATATAATCTTAAACCAATAGTTTTGGGGCTAATACCAACCTTTTATTTTTCTTAACTGTTTTTTCAATCACTAAGTAGTACAGGGGATGTGGCAGTCAAGTATGACAACAGAAAAGAAGAGATGGGAGTTTCAATGCATTTCTTCAATTTGGCTTTTGTTAAACTACTGAAAATTTAATATATGCATCTTACAAATCCATTTTTTTATTTAAATAAAGAAACTACTATCTTAATTTGGCAGTTTGCTGATGAATTTTGGCAGAATGATCCAGGAGATGCAACAAGAGGCAGGAAGACACCTTATTGTTGGCAGTTTGGCCTTCCATGCATTCTTTTTTGTCTTAATGAGATATGTGAACAGCTTAACCTAAAATTGCATTAGTTTGTTTTTGGAAAAAAATCTAACAATGCACTCACAATTTTATTTTGGGGTATTATGTAAGCTTGCTTTATCTGAGCTGCAAAACTTTAGAAAACCACTCACTGGCAGCTGTGTGAAAACTTATTCTGCAAGTTACAAGGCTCATGTTGGCTAGTCTTTGTGCATCATAAATGCACAAAGCACATCATAAGTGCACAAAATGCACCTGATAAACTAAACAGACACCCAACCTTTGGTGGTTAATAGCTACGTTTGGAATAATTTGGAGCAAATTATTTGCTTCTCATCTTTGGAGGACAATCTTTTTTCCTAATATTATTTTTCCAATCCTCTAGAATTTAATAATTATGAAGTTGGAAGCCGTGGCCTTCCATTTTGTAATCTTTTTTTTTTTTTTTTGCATTTTATTAGATACTTAGAAAAGTTTAAGTTTCAACTTGTAACAATGGAACACAAATGTGGTTTGTTTGGGTGTTATTTTTTTAAGAGGGCAAGTAAAAGTGAATAGAACACATAAAAAGAGTATCATAATTTAGTTGTATAGATGTTAGCAATCTTAATACACAAGCAAATGTCTTCAAAAGATTTGAGCTTCTTTAGAAATTTCAGGAGTTTCAGGTATTTGTAGTATATGGTGCTTTTGTTGATGCAGTTTTATTCACTTTAAGTAGGACTATTTCAGATCCAATAATCCAGATTGGCATGCATATTTTTGAGAATGAAAGATAGCAAGAAAAAAATGTTTGTATGATGATATCATATGTTGAGTATTTTATTTGTAATGTAGTCTTCCAGAACAGATTGTGGAAGTGCAGATTAGTTGTCTTTTAGTTGAGAACTCTAGCCTTATATCCTAATTCTGCATGTTTGGATTAGAAAAAAAAAATCCACTAAGTGAAGTACAAATAACTGTCAAACAATGTATTGCAGATTAACGTATAAGATTACTTCGTGGTCTCTAAAAATATCAGGTTTGCTTTCCATGCGTAGCTGTCCCCTTCTGCTCTCAAGAATAAATAAATTATCACAATTAAGGAAGAAAATATAATGCATTTGCAACCCACAGTATTTCAGCAGGGAATATAAAAGAACCCAGTTGCTGGTGTTGCATATTGAAAACAATTTGTGGATATTCTTGGGCAAAATCTCATCATCATCATTTGCAAAATAGCTTTTTTCTTTTTTGCTAAGTTAAGCACCTGATTCCCAAAGAAATCAATAATATATTTATGCTTTGCATTTAATTGCGCTCTTATTAGAGGAAGCAGGTAGCAATAGCCTCCTGACAAAAATCAAGTCATTCAAGTAACCAGCCAAATATCACTGCATGGAAACATGGGAATCTCCAAAGAGAGGAAGACTGAATCATAAGTATCCATGGCCAGTCAGAGAAAAGCTCTGTTTTTATTATCTCTTAATGGTGGCTGATTTTTTCTGAGGCAAGATTTACCTGGCCGTTTGCAATCCACAGCCACTTGGTGTTTTTTACAGCCAAGGGATTTACCACAGTTCTGAGACAGCTGCAAGCCTTGTATGTCCATAGGTCCCTGTAACATAGCGAGCAAGCTATGGATGAGCCTTAAAACAATGAAGCAGGCAGGCAGGGCACCTGCCTCAGCTCTGCCCTAAAAACAAAATGCAGTCCCCAAGGCAACAATCATACATACTTCATTCTCTTTGTTCCCACTGAAACTACAAGAAAAGCTTAACTCAGCCATGAGATTAATAAGAAAAGAGGGAAAAAAGGGAAGAAGGGGACAAAGCAGCAAAGTACAGAACAATCACTTATGAATAAAGACAAATATATGTGTCCCAGGATAATATTGTCTGGGTCAAAGGCAAAACCTCTGGTCCCGGTAACAGATCCAGACTGGATCCGGAAACAATAACTTAGCCTGTTATTTGGATTGTGTGGATATGAGAAACCACAAACTTAAGGTTGCTTAATACGCATTCCTTTTTCTTTAAATGTTCTAGGACAGTGAAGGCTAACCTTTTTGCCATCGCGTGCCAAAAGCGGAGGGAGCATGGGCACCCATAATTCAATGCGCCCCACCCCCTACGCATGCACACACGACCCCCCGGCGCTCCCCCCACTTTTGGCACGTGAAGGCACGTGATGGCACGGTGGGCCATGTAGGCCTGTTTTTCACTTTCTCCAGGCTCCAGAGGCTTTCTTGGAGCCTGGGGAGGGTGAAAACAACTTTCCCCATACCCCTGGAGGCTCTTCGGAAGCCGGAAATGACCTGTTTCCAAACTTCCAGTGGGCCCAGAAGGCCCGAAAATCAGCTGGCCGGCGTGCGCATGCGCACTGGAGCTGAGCTAGGGCAACACTCGCGTGCCCTCAGATATGGCTCTGCGTGCCACCTGTGGCATGCGTGCCATAGGTTCGCCATCACGGTTCTAGGATGATGGCATGAGCAAAGTTGCTGTTTTTAAAAGAATGCTTGTGTTACCTTGATGAGGATGAATTACGGGGAGAAAAATTTTGCTAGTCTAATATAACATCTTAAAACCATTACGTGTATATATAATGTAACCATATTGTTTGAAAAACAGGATGGTAGTTATCATGGGAATAAACATGTGGAAAATAATACACAGCAGGTTTTCCCTTTCTTCTGTGAAAGAGGAATGGAAGAGCTGAGCTTGAATTTCTTTAGCTTTTGAAAACGTAAGCTCCATTTTTCACTTGGTTGCAAATGGCAGAGACCTCATAAAGGACCTTGGCCTGTGAATTTCATTTCACAGTAAATGAATTCTGAGCATAACCTATTGAATTATATGCTATGGAAAATCTAATCCTGGGAAGCTTTTTTAGTGCTTTAGTGTAATAGGTAATAGGCAATACTACCTGACACTATGAAACCACATAGAACACATGCACACTAATCCTGTAATGACAGTAAATCTGTCTAGTGGATGCTTTTAGAGCTTTAGAGATGAATTTAGAAATTTGTTAGCCTCAGAAACAAGACTGAGCCATCCAGCTCTTAACACCATATGTATGAGGCGTGAGTCTGGTTGTATTTAGCTGAGCATAAAATGACTGGATTCTTAAACAGAATTAAACCTCAGCATCTGGTTCTGCAAATGTTAGCTACCATTAACTAGGCAGCTAATCATATCAATCAAAAGCTATCATTTTGCTGATTGATATTCTAAAGAATGTCAATACTGTAGCAGAATACTCATACTTGAATGAAAACTAAAACTTTTGTTATAAACTAAAAGAAAGTTGGCAATCTTATCCTGTAAGCATTTAAACTTCATTTTAAATTCCCCTTAAAATATAGATAACTATGGTAAGACATATTTACACCACATTCAAATCCACAAAAGAATCCACAAATCCTTTTAAATTTTTAGTTGTATGACTAGACCTCAATTTGGAGCATTCAGTAGAGTTGGATTAGTTTCCCATCAGTCTTAACAGTACAGTTACCATAGATAGGCTTGCTGAGGTACTGGAAATTGTTGTCTAATCCAGCTGCTTTAGGAAGAAAAGCTAAGGACATATTTACCGTTTTTAGCACATGCTAAACACTGCAGCAAATGTATATGCATTTTTTTCCTGGGGAAAACTTCACAATTTAATGGGATTTACTTTCAGTGAAGTAGACAGAATTGTGGCTTAAGATTTTGCTTTGTTTGTACTGAATGGTATGTCTTCAAGTTTAGGAATTGATAAGCAGAGGATTGTCAGTTTCCAAATATGTTATTACCAACTGGCTTTGAAGCTTAGGGAGATAAAATGGATAAAGGCCAAAGGAAGCAACAAGAAGGCTTATTTGGTTTTTGAAGAAAGGGAGAACAGATAGGACCTCCAGTGCATCAAACATAGTTGCACAAAACCTCTTGAACTGGGGTTAGGGTAAAAGGAGGAACTATTTGATAATTTGATCTGGTGCTCAATTGTCTCCCTGCAAGATTACTTAGGAGCCCCTTAGCTCTTATGGGCAAGTCACCCTTTTTCTTCCTTTGTAGCATCATTCTCTAAATCAGGGTATCAAACTTGATAACATTGAGAGCTGTATCAAGGTTGTGTTTGACCTTGGGGGGCCGGGGTCGGTATGGCCAGGTGGGCGTGGCTAGTTTGTGGTGGCCCAAGCACTCTGCCAGCAAAAAATGGGCTCTCAAGCTCCGTTTTTGGCTGCCACAGCATCCTGCAACCCTCTGCCAGTTAAAACGGAGCTCGCGGCCTCCCTAGCTCCTTTTTCACTGGCAGAGGGTTTCAGGAAGCCGTGGCAGCCAAAAACGGCACTCGCGAGCCCATTTTCGCTGGCAGAAGCACTGCAGGCTGGTCGTTCGCTGTTTCCAGGGCGGTCCCATGGACAAGATCTAAGTACCCCTCAGGCCGAATCCGCCCCCCCCCCAGGCCTTGAATTTGACACCCCTGCTCTTATTATACACTGAACTATTTTGGAGGCAGATCTAAAATATGGGACAGAGCTACATTGCTACATTGGCTTATGCTATTTGGAGTGATACTGAGAACTAAGAGTTGTTTTCTTTCCCTCCCTCTTTCTCATGCTAAAAAAATTGCTGGCTCTTAAACATTGGAAGGATAATAAATGTTACACGAGTTCCGTTTTAGCACATATTTGCATCATATTTATAAGCTTCATCTTATAAACATTATGTGAAATCCATATAAGGATTTCATATAGTAGAACTTGAAAAAATGCTAATATTTTTGAAAAGGATTTTAATCAGTGACCAGTGTTAATCAAACTGGACCAATAGTTCCATAGAATTATAGAATCATAGGGCTGGAAGGGACCTTGGAGGTCTTGTAGTCCAATCTCTTGCTCAAGGCAGGAGTTC
The DNA here is from genome assembly GCF_029215685.1 of Pituophis catenifer annectens. Lineage (NCBI taxonomy): Eukaryota > Metazoa > Chordata > Lepidosauria > Squamata > Colubridae > Pituophis > Pituophis catenifer. Next base: position 43,859,716 of record NW_027256881.1, read on the forward strand.
TTATACCATTCTGGACAAATTGTTGTCCAATCTTTTCTTGAAAACTTCCAGTAATGGAACATCCACAACCCTGGGAAGCAAGCTGTTCCATTGCTTAATCACTCTGTCAGAAAATTCCTTCTCATTTCCAGTTGACTCTCCATGAGCTTCCACCCATTGCTTCCTGTCCTGCCCTCAGTTGCTATGGAGAATAAATTGACATCCTCTTCCGCATGACAGCCCTTCAGATATTGAAAGACTGCTATCTTTATTAAGCTAAACATACCTAATTCCCTTAGTCATTCATTGTATGGTTTAGTCTTCAGGCCCCTTATCATCTTTAATGCTCTTCTCTGCACTGTTTTTTGAATCGTGGTTTCCAGAACTGGTTGCAATATTGCAAGTGTGGCCTCACCAGTATAGTATAAAGCAGTACTATCACTTCCCTTGATCTTGATGCTATCCTTCTCTTGATGCAGCCTAGATGCATTGGGCTTTTGGCAGCTGCCACACACTACTGATTCATATTTAAGCGACCACCAGGACACCTAAATCCCTCTCAGAGATACTACTTTTGAGCCAGGTACCTCCTATTCTATACCTATGCAAATGGTTTTTCCTACCTACTTTTCTCACCATTGAACTGATCTGATTGGATTGGTTCCAATGCTCAAGTCTGTCAAGATCCACAAATCTTGAGCTCATCTTCCAAAGTGTTAACTTTCCCCCTTTGGTTGTTGTCATCTGTAAATTTGATGAGTTTCCCCTTCTATCCTCTCGTCTAGATCATTTATGAGGATTTTGAAGAGCACCAGGCCCAAAACTTTGAGGTACCCCACTTCATGCTTCCATCCATGTAGATGTACATGGAATGGTCCACTTCATCAATACTTATTGAAGTCCAAGTACACTATATCCACAGTATTTCTCTGATACACTAATTTAATCGCTTTATCATAGAAAATAATAAAGTTGGTCTGTTGATCTGGCATGATCTGTTTTTAACAAACCCGTGCTGGCTTCCAGTAATTGCCTTGTTCATTTCTAGATGTGCACAAAAGTGCTGCTTGATTTTTTTCTTTTCCCAGGAGTTTTGTAGGTATGGATGTTAAGCTGATTGGTCGGTAGTTTCCTGTAGTTTTTTGTCATTGGAACCACATAAGCTCTTTTCCAGACCTTTGACAGTTCCCCTGTGCTCCAGGAGTTCTAAAAGATTTCATTCATAAATCTTATCGATTTTGCCTATTTTGACCTGCATTCCTGTTCTGTCTCCCATAGTGCTGCTTTTGATAGGTTGGGCTATTTTCCTTTTTGCGTAAAGGCAGAGGAAAGAAGGAATTAAGCAGTTGTACTTTTTCCCTGCCTGTTTGATCTGTCATAGGATAGATTTATGCAAGGGTGGGTACAGAAAGAACAACTGTGAAGGAGATTGTTGGCATAGGCAAGAATGAGGAATAGCAAATATAAAACAAGCAAAATAAATACAAATAGCATTGTGCTAGATTTGATGAGCCACGGAATCCTAAGTATACTTGGAAGTAAATCTTCCTTCTGAACAAATAATAAACATTATTCTACCCCAAATTCACATTTACTTTTAAACAATTCAAAAAAGGGATTGGGATTGTGTAAGGGTAGCGGTGGAAATATGCTGTTGGTTTCTACAGGTCCTTTGATGCAAGAATAAAAGCACATCCTCATCCACAAACTGATGTTGTCAAGTTTAATCACAGGCTGTCTTGTCTTTTGTTTTCCCCCCCCCTTCATGTTTCTTGTCTTGTATATTCCATTTTATTCAGATATTTAGTGGATGATGAGGCCACTCCTTTGATTTTTTCTATTTTTAGCTCTCAACAAATTTGCAGAAAAATTTAATAAAACTTTGTAAAGGAAAATGTGCAATTTGCAACTGAAAGCTGTTTTGACAGCTCAGAATATAATTACTTTGAATACAACAAACTAGCCTTATTACTGATTAAAAAAAAATTCTGAAGCCGTTTAAACTAGAAGTCTGTTTTATTTAAGTCTTCTCCCTAAAACCAAAAATTAACAAAGTAATTAAATGAAAGGACTGGTTTAGAGTAATCTCCCAAGACTCAGAGACCTAAGTTTAGAATAATCATACAATTGGTAAAATAATTTTCTTAGAAGTGTAATAAATATTCTAAATTAAAGAAAGTTGAATTCAAAAGAAATAAAATGACCCTATCTATTGGAATATTTAGTTTAATTATTTTTCATGTCAGCTCTCTCTGTGTCCCTGCAAGTAATGCTGAACCACAATTTTGAATGAGTTTAATTCCTAAACATATGGGAAATTCTTGGAGATTCAAAGTCCCTGCTCTCCTTCTGGTAAACTCTGAAGATCTGGTTCTTTCTCCAGGCCTTCGATTAGGATGAATGGAGGAGGAGGAGGAGGAGGAGGAGGAGGAGGAGGAGGAGGAGGAGGAGGAGGAGGAGGAGGTAGGCCTTTGTGAGAGTTCACTTGTGGGTCATTCCTTCCGGTAAGCTGTTGTTATTTTTTGACTAATTATTTTTCATCCTCTGCCTGCCTAGACTCATTTGGAGTCAGGTGCCCTTATAAATATGTCAAATAAATCAGGGGTCTCCAACCTTGGCAACTTTGTGGACTTCAACTCCTAGAATTCTGGGAGTTGAAGTCCATAAGTCTTAAAGTTGCCAAGGTTGGAGACCCCTGAAATAAATAGTATCCTCCCAAATCTTAGCAGAGCACCAGATTAGAAAATATTACTACGTTCTCCATTGGAACTAATTTTTTTTAAAAAAAGGATTGTAGTTCAGCATTACAAGGTGGGGGAGGTATACAGGAATTGTTTACATTACTACTGAGTAGATATATAGCTTATTGTATAACATATTACTCTATATTTATTTACTTTTTTGTTCCTTAACAGAATTATGTATGGAACTAAATTGGAAACCACAGTCCAGGGTAAACCAAGATTGCATAATTCATTGTTTAAACTAAAAATAATCAGAGCAAAGTTAACATGTACCACTCTGAAATAAAATGTCGCCATTGTTGCATTTATTAGGATTTTGACAGATTCTGCTACTCTTCATCAGGAAACAGGTTTCAGAAAGCAGAATGAAGAGTAAATAATAAAACAAGAATAAAACAAGACAGAGAAGGCTTCCCTGATGAAATGGAGGAAAATATGCGTAATTGAATAGTTTAGGCTCTATTATGAATTAGAGCATTCAGGTTATGTTCAGGTTATGTTAGATGAGCAGAACTAATCCGCCCATTTTTAAAAATACATAATCTAGTTCTTATTTGGATATGTTTCTAGTCTTAGGTGACATACATTCTCTTGATAGGTAGTGAACTAAATGTAAATCATGTTATTAAGTTTAAATAATATGTAAAGAATGATTGGCCAAGCTCTCAATACCATTGTCTCTCTAAAATGCAATGATAATAATTATAAAGGATTGAAAAACAAAGTTAAAACACTCTACCCACAAATTAAGTAAAAAAAAAACACCCACCCATTTCAATACAAAAAGATTGCACCATATTTGCCTGAAAAAAAAATCAGTCTTCAATTTAAGGTATTTCCCTTCCCCATTCCCCCACCAACAACAACTCTAAAGACAAACCAACAACCCTAAAGACAAACAACCCTAAAGACAATTTTCTACATTGTAGAAAAACTACAATGTAGACAAAAGCCCTGTGGCATGTTGAGTTTCCAGTATGAGTACTAATTCTATTTGAATTCAGTCCTGTAAATTTCCCCTTCCTTGATAAATGGGTTTAGGTCACACACACACACACACAACTATCATAAACCTTACTTGAAAAAATAGCAAAGATAGGACAAACAAAAATATTAACTGAATTAATAATTACTGATTATTAATTACTGATAAAATAAGGTACTGAGTTTATAACATTTATTATCTAGATGCATATACCAACCATTATGTTTCGGCACACAGAAATCATTCCTACACAGAAGCACAGAAACATACCTTTCTACTTCCAGAGAAACAATAAAGAAATAGGAAATAGATGGAGATGAAGTGAGGGGAAGGAGTAGCTTTACACAGAATGAAAGAAAAAAGAAATCCTGCTTAGACTTTAGAAAAGGGATTAAAATTGATCAGGAAAATATCTTCAAACAAACCTTCAGGCATCTATGCTTTTCAACAGTGATACCTTCAGTCATTTGCATCATCTCCCCATTTTTTATTTATTTATTTTTTTTTTGTTCTCAATGACAGTTTCTTTTCTTTTCATTCAATTCACAGGTAAGTATTTTGAAGGAAATACTTTCCTTTCTTGGTGAAAATCGTACGGAAGTATTGAAACATCGTATACAGTGGAGATGGATATAAAACAGCCTGAGCCAAAAGTACAACTATGGGAGGACTCTGTGATTAACTGTTTTAACGTATCTCCATCAGGGCCGGATTTAGATGAAAAGAGGCCCTAGGCTATTCCACTTATGAGGCCCTTTCACCTATAGTGAAAGTGTAATTTTAATTTTGCTAACAATTTGAATGTAGGCCCCTCTTGATCTTGAGACCCTAGGCTGAAGCCTAGTTAGCCTATAGGAAAATCTGGCCCTGATCTCCATTGTGGAATGACAAATGCTGAAATGATTCCAGCTTTGGAGTTTTCTTCCTGAGTTTTGCTCATCTTGCCATAGGATTTTGCTTACTTTGGCATCCCATTTTGACTTCCAGAGACTGGGTCTGAATTTTCAGACTCTTTTAGCTGCAACATAAGGGAAGAAGTGGGCAAAGAAAGGGGTGGGGTTCTCTTTTCAATACCCAGCTGATAGAAGTCTAAGAAATGCAGAAATGAAAACCAAGTGAATTTCAAAATGTCATTTTTGCCATTTTGGAATTAATTCAGGAAAACAGTAGGGTAGAACCTCTGATGGTGTTATACAGTGTTCTTTGGGCCCTTTTTATATACATGGACAATTTGGACATGGAGCCCAAATTGTGCAAAGAGATTGGTTGAGGTCCCTCAGTGCAGCCCCCCCACCCAATTTTCAGAATTACAGTGCAAGTGCTCTCTTCCTTATGCATTACAACTTCTGGAATAATAGCACTGCTAGACTGGAACCTCTGCTTTGTTTTAAACTTTGCTGTTTTGAAGAAACAGCAAGGATATAGTTTAGCATGATTTTAGAGGTGGGAAGAAGTTGAGTGATCATTGTAGAGCGTCCTTTCCCAACAAACCAGGTCTTTTAGATGAGTTGGAATTTAATCTCCCTAAGTAGAACTATCACATCTGGTGTGCAAATATCTGGATGCCCACTGGATAGAAACCAACTCTTCTTTGCTCTTTACTGGACATCTGGAACATTGCAACCCTACCATACTATGCTAGCTCAAAGAATGGCCAACTGAAGTCCAACATGTATGGAGATTACCTAATCTATGGAAGCTTTGGATCTCCTTTGGCTTTTATTTTGATGACTCAGGTTGCTGCAATGATTAACTCTGTGTTCTGTTCAAAAAGCATTAGGCATGTCTGAGCATGATATTCAGCTTGAATCAGAAGAATCATCAATGTTTTAGAGCTTTTGTTTGAATTCTAACATTTCTGCTGCTCTTTCAAGGTTGTAATAACAGAGAGCCGTTCCATTCTGTTTCGTGATTTCAAATGCTTTGGAGGACTGCTTGAGGTATTTTACTGCTGAATAATAATCATTCATCCAGAAAAGCATTTTAAATGGCCCAACACTAGTATTTTGAAGAGGTATTCACAGAGAAATTAAACTGCAGTATAGTTTGAACCAAATATAGGAATATTAAATTGTTTCACACATATATACAACTCACTCCTTCCAAAATCAAAGAAGTAAATGAAAAGATATATGAAACATTTAACCTGACCGACATCTTAAAGTCCTCAGATTTTAATGATAATAATAATAATCCCTTCTCTTAGAAATCAAAATATTTTTAAAATAGCTTTAGGAAAACATAACCAGGTGAGAGATGTACATAGATGACTTATAACATAATGATTTTTGGAAAGACAGACAATAAGCAGAGATCTGTATAAAGCCCAATTTGACTTTGAATTTGGCACGCTTGTCTACTAAAAGTCTGAGTCTATGTCTGTGTAAAAGTGTCCATTAAAGACGCCTCTAGCATTGAAAAATATTCTCAATGAAGAGTTTCAAAGAAATGTAATAGTTTTGCCTATGTTCTTTTTGACAGGATAATTGAAGCAATTTGCATCGGCTGGTTCACGGCAGAGTGCATTGTGAGGTTCATTGTCTCCAAAGACAAGTGTGAGTTTGTTAAGAGACCACTGAACATCATTGACTTGCTGGCTATCACTCCGTATTATATTTCTGTGCTGATGACAATTTTTACAGGGGAGAATTCTCAGCTTCAGAGGGCCGGAGTCACCTTACGGGTTCTGAGAATGATGCGGATTTTTTGGGTTATTAAATTGGCCCGCCACTTCATCGGCCTCCAGACACTCGGACTGACTTTGAAGCGATGCTACAGGGAGATGGTGATGCTGCTCGTCTTTGTTTGTGTTGCAATGGCAATTTTCAGTGCTCTTGCCCAGCTTCTTGAACACGGACTGAAAATAGGAAAGCCCAATGAAGGCTATGCAAGCATTCCTGCTGCTTGCTGGTGGGTTATCATCTCCATGACCACAGTTGGTTATGGGGATGTTTGTCCAATCACGATACCTGGAAGGATTCTTGGAGGGATTTGTGTAGTCAGTGGAATTGTTTTGCTAGCCCTGCCTATTACATTCATCTACCACAGCTTTGTGCAGTGTTACCATGAGCTCAAGTTCCGGTCTGCTAGGTATAGCAGAAGTCTTTCTGCAGAATTTTTAGATTAACAAATAGCACATATTGCATTTCATAGCAGAACTTAATATAGTGAAGAAAGTAGTAAGTTCTTCCTCATTGTTTTCCATCTTGGTGTCTGAGGAATTATGAAGCTGGTACAATACTCTATGACTTAAGAGGAATATCTCCCTGTTCTGTTTGAGGGAAGGTCTGTTTGAGGGAAGGTCACTTGCTCTTCACCTCAGAAGAGCCGAGATTCATAAGGGAGAAAACATCTTCATTTTCATTGTCTCAGCAGGTGTGAAAGTTTCCACACTCATTTCTCCAAATACTGAGAAGTCCTAGATGGTATGCACTATTTAGAGCTGAACGCATCTATGTGTTTTTAAAACACACTTGATTTTGAAATGCATTTCAAATGACATATCAATAAGAAGTGTCCAACTGTTAATTACCAGGACCACATGTAACAGCCTGTGGATAGTCAAGGGCCAAGATACTGGAGACAAAAAGGGGCAGAGCCAAGATGTTCTTTTTTTTCCCCTTCAAAGTTTTGATCAGAAAGGAAGAGTTGCTGTTGTTTTTCAAACCATGGTAAGTCTATTTTAGGGCATTCTGGAGATATATCTCATGTCAAAATGGCAGAAAATGATGCCACCAACTTTTAGTAATTATAGTCAGAGGTGGATCCAGAGCTGCAAATGAAATGGTTGGGGACAAATATATTCTTGTAGGCCTTAAATTGCTCCCTTCATAGATACAAAGAAACATATTCACCCAAACATATACATTTTTTTAAAAAAAAAATACTGGTCAGATCCAAGTTTATGTAGAAGAAACCCATGAAAATGACTGAGATTCGTTAGCTATCACTATTTTGTCCAATTTATTTCAATTTTTGAATTTTTTCTAAGAACATTTCAGTTTGGATTTGACACAATACATACAGGTCTTGGTTCAGTATAAGGAACAAAGTTACTGGTATTGTACCCAAAGAATTATGGGGAAATTGTGATTCTTTATGTTGAAATTTACATGAAAGCTACTCTTGAAAGTTGGGTATCTTGATTCAGTGTGGGGAGGACAAGCTGCTTTTCCGAGAGGAAAAAGCTAATCAGAATCGTGGAATACAAATTGAATAGTAATAGTAATAATAGTAGCAGTAATAGTAATAGTAGTAATGAAGGTCAATCTTCAGAATAGACCCAGTGAAGGTCCTTGGATTGTAGCTTTTTGTTTATGAGTTGCAATTTATAGCAGGGGTGTCCAATCTTGGCAATTTTAATATCAGTGGATTTCAATTCCCAGAATTCCCCAGCCAGCATTTTGGCTGGGGAATTTTGGGAATTGAAGTCCACAGGTCTTAAAGTTGCCAAAGTTCGACATTCCTGATTTATAGCAATAGTACAAATGTTTTTGAAAAAAATCATTGTCCTCTTTCCCAAAATCTGCTATTGAAGGCAAACCCTAAGGCAAGTTTAAAATCTTCCTGCAGAAAATTGACATGATATTTTGAAGCACATAATGGCCAAAAACTGGAGATTTAAAAATATACCATTGCTAGTACCATGCATGCTCTTTTTTGTCATCCTTTCCAGTTACAAGCCTTGCACATTTCTTCAACAATGTCAGAAAAACAAAGTTTGAACAGATACATAATTAGATAAAGGAATGATATTTGAAACATGAACAATGATTTCTATTTCTCATCTCTCATGAAGAGTATTTATATTTTTTCCTATTAATCGTACGTAAAATATCCTCCTTAATGTCAGATGCCCTGAGATCAATCATTTTAAAATACTACTATAGAGTTTTTCTCAGAAGCTTATTCAACTAAAAACTTACTAAAAGTAAACTGTATAATTTATTTTAATATAAAAACACTGGTTAAAAATTATTCCGAATCCTTTCAGTGAATTGAAGAATGAAGAACATGGCAGTCAAACCATTACTGCATTTAATGAGATGCTTTATGGTGCTACTGTCACTTTAGGAAATAATCTAACTTTGTTAAAGTCAAGTAACTCTGTATTAAAACATTCAAAATCAGTAAAGTTTCCAGATTAGAGATTCACAGTTTAGATGAGAATCTGTCATCTCTGGAGGTTTTTCTCTGATATATTTTTCTGTGGGCCTATTTTTTTTCACCCTTTTAAAAAAATGTCTAGGATTCCAATCCTAGTAACTTATTACATGGCAATAAGTCAAAATGATACAATGGAACCAAAGATGAATTATTGAAGAGAGCTGTCATGAAACATAACTTTGAACTTTGACAATTTGATAGATGTTTTCAGAGAGGGTTTGCTATGTGAACTAAACATGACTTATGCAGCAAACTAAACTTCATTACTATGAAGACTTGTAAAAAATACCTTGAATTTCCCCATATCACAATACAATACCAGGGTGATGGTTATTGATGAGTTCAGATCCTTGCTGCTCCATGACATGAATAAACAGCTTTGTGTAGGCTTTTGTCTCACAGTTCAAATCAGAGATTATTAAGAATGTTAGGAGATACTGGATGAATCAGGCCACTGCCCATCTTGTGCCCTCTTCTGTCTCACAGAATGATCAACTTGATAGCTTCAGGCAATAACATTCATTGGCTATTGTTTGCCAGCAGCTGATGTTTTGAAGTGTGTTATCTGGGATTTAGAAGGTAATATTTAGCTGCTCAGCCTGCCTCGCACCCTTAAAAACATAAAAAATAATGGCCATTACTGTAGTTGAGGACAATGAATTTCATAGTTTTAACTACCTGTTGTACAAAGAAAACTTTTATCAATCCTGTTGTGTGAATAAAATAGATAATGCCATAACTCAGACCTGAGTGCCTTGGAGGAAGGATAGATACAATTGTGACAGTAAATATACATAGTTCCCTAGGGAAATTGAACAAATATATACTTGATATATGGAATAATTCTCCAAATTAAATTTTGTGTGGAAAAGGCAATTGACTGTATTCGTCCAGTTTCTAGAGAAAAAAAAACCCAAACTATCTAGCTATATTTCCCCTGAGATTATTTTTATAATCATGAGCACTTTCCCCTTTTTAATATAATAAACATATTTTGGATTATCACCAAACTTATATCAACTATGTTGCATTCAAATAGGATTTATTATCTTCAAGTCCAACAGTGATTCTTATTAAAAGAAACATATCTGAATAAACACCCTTCCAAATAATTTATTGACTGAACAAATGAAAATAAAACACTGATATGCAAGAGGAGCTGCTAGCTCAATGTAAGTTGTACTATGTAAAATATAGCATGTATATGCATTCTGTATTAAATGTAGAACTGATTTTTTTTTAAAAAAAAACATGTTCTTGTACTACTTAGTGGTACTATTTATATGACTTGAAAAGCTGCTATAATGACCTGACTTTGTGCAGAAGAGGAATAAGAAATAATAAGCCAAAGAAATTAACCAATGAGGTAAGAAAAAGGAAAGTCAATATTGTATTAATTTAGTTTACACCAGAACCATTCAGTCCTCCTCTTCTTATCTTTCTACACTTGCAAATCATCCTTGTTGCACCCCTGAAAATCAACATCGTGATTTTCATCACTCCATCATTTCACCAGGCATTCCTTTTCATAGCTCCTACATTTCTGTGTTACGCTGTAACATGATTCTTTTCATTCATGCATTGTCCTTTGTTGCTCATAATTTTCACGTTTCCCTTTTAAAGTTCTCATCAACTTTACCTGACCATGACATTTTAAGTTTCCCCTTTCCATTTGACCCATTCACTCTTCCTTCATATACTTGTTTTGCAATTCATTCTTATGACCAAACCAGCTCAACATATTTTTATGCTGTTCATTCACTTGCTACCTTTTCCCTAATTTGGAGAACAATGATGTCTTTCTTCCCCAGGTGCATTTTCACACATATATTAGGCAAATTACAAAAGTTTAGAATGGAAGCTACATCCATATTTTAATCTTTCTCCAATTATACCATCAGAACTTGCAGATTTATCATGTTCTCACAGCATTTATTAGTTCCATTTTTCTTGAGCATTGAGGGGTTTTCTTTCAACATACTGCTGTCATTGTCATATACTTCTCTAAAATTCTTCTTTCAGAATTCCCTCATTTTGATTTCATTCTAAATCAGCCATCAGAATTGCTCTGCATTTTCTTTTCATTTTTCTTAGCTGTTCCTTGCTCTCCTTGATTACAATCTTTGCAACTCTTTTTTCTATTTTTCTTATGTGTCTATTTCTCAGTCATAGCCTCTTTCACTCCATCATTTCACCAGGCATTCCTTTTCATAGCTCCTACATTTCTGTGTTACGCTGTAACATGATTCTTTTCATTCAATTCCAAGGAATTTTTATATTCTCTTGCTGTATATTCAATTTCTATTCACTTTGTTAGATAACATTTGTCTATAATATTTTATAGAATTCATTTCTCTTTTTGCAAGTATTTCATTACAAGCTTTTTTTGCATCCTTACTTTTCTTTCATGTCCATTATTCTATCAATTATCTCATAAGGAATCATAATAATTATTTCAATAAGACTTTTAAGTCAATCTTTTTTCATGTGTATGCATGAATAGACAGGCTTAAAATAAGTATTTATATATTTTTATACTATAATAATCATGACTCTTAGCAGCATGCAAAAATAAAACATCCATTACAAACATAAATGCACTAATATCATTCAGAAATGGAATAATAAAACCCCCCAAATAAAACAACATATATTCTGATAGCATTATTTAACAATAAATCTGGTTTGCTATAATGTATAAGGTGCTGGACTAGAAACCAGGAACCCATGAGTTCTAATCAGGGGTGGGTTCTACTTACCTTCACACATGCGCTCTTCTGCGCATGCGCAGAAACATTCTGATGACATCAGAGTCGGTGGGCGGAGCCTCCTGCTGGTTTTACTATTGGTTCTATAGAACCGGTACGAACCAGGGGCAACCCACCACTGGTTCTAATCCTCCTTTAGGCACAAACCCCAGCTGGGTGACTCTCTAGGTCAGTTTTCTCTTTAGCCCAAGGTTGGTAGAGGTTATAAGAAAAAAAGTAGGCAGGAGCATTATGTGCAGCATCTTGAATTGTGCAAAATAAAGTCAGAATATAATAATAATAACTCATACTAATTCTAATTTTAAAAAACTTCTGGAAGATTACTCTAACTTGCTTTCATATTTCAGAGGTAGACTGTTCTACAACATGGTAGCATGAGAGAAAAGTACTTCCTCCTAAGATCTGTTCCCTTTATTTCATAGTCCTGGGGAATTGCCTGTATTTTTATGATGATGTTTATATAGGATGGATTGATTCTACTATTTGAAATAACTGAACCTTTTTCTAAGTCTCTTGCCAATCACCATTCTTGTTCATTCTTGAGTCTCTGAATAAGCCAATCATTTTTCTGTAATTTTTGAGCAGGACTTTTCACTCATCAATTCATGTCAACTAGCAGAATAGTTCTTTCTTCCCGACCCCATTATGTTAATTCAGAATGTGGCACAATTTTTCCCAAAGCTCATCTCTGGTCCTTCCATTATCATCATTCTCCAAAGCACAAATGTCACCAACCTATGGAAATCTGCTTTCATACACACACAACAGAAACCTAGATGACACTGATGTAACCGCAGGATCAGTGACGGACCCAGATTGGATCCTGCAACATTATCCTGTGGGACACATATATTCGCCTTCATTCATAGATATAACTTTCTGACATACATCCACAACTGAAACTACTCCTTCTCTTATTCATATACTCATCAGCTACCCAAGATCAGGCCACATTCATTCAGATTGGTTGTCGGCATTAAGATTATGTTTTGATATCTGCCATATATTTCAATTTGTGTACACACCTAAGAAAACAATAAAGTTGTTACATGTCTGTGTTCAGAATAGATGTTCTTTCCTATATATCTTTATCAGCCAGAGGCTATTATTTATTTAATTAACCTGTTTATTATTTATTACTGAGCTTCTGTTACTTCATGTCAGGAAAAGATGCCTGTCTATACAAACTGGCAGTCACATTCTAATCTATGAAAAATCAAATGAAAGCAATGGAATAAGAAATGTAGTTGTTTTGCTTAATCATAGAACATTTAGATAACTGGACCAAGAAGACCTATGAGCCCCCGAAGCAAATTTCATCACATAAGAAATGAAATACACATAATAAAACAGGAAAATGTGATGCTGTGATGATAGATTAGATTTGAAAATCTAGATTTGAAATAAACCTATCAATACCTATCTGGAAATAAATTGTTATTGCATGCAATGAAAAATTCTCTGGAATAAGCATGTTTTAAGATTTCCTTGTTTACATAAAGGGGTCAGCAGAGTAACTTAATCTTAAAATACTGAATCCATCCAAGAAATTTAAAATGTATTTTGATATTGTGACTGATATTTTTAATAAAGAAATTTGAAACATATGATGATGTTTGTTCTTTCAGCAGGTATCTATTTAAATGAATGATATTCAACCTTTATCATGTCTTTACAATGTAAGCTCTATTAGTTTTAGTGAGATGTCCGCTGATATATATATTAAAATAAAAAACTCTATTCTTTAATCATACCTGTTCCAGTCTTTATCAAAAGATTTTTGTAGCAACAGGTTATGCTGTTTTTACAGTGGACTTGTAAAAGCAATGTATATTATTTTATCACTGAACAACTTATAGTTTGAATTGCCGTAGGTTTTAAAGTGTAAAAATGATTGTGTAGATTTCATTTTAATATCACATTATTTTGAACAGGAAATTAAGAATCCTTTATGGTGGCTATTCAGAGCAATGCTTGTTCATGTATAAGTGGTTGTAGAAGCCAACTGCCAGCTCTTTAACATAAAAAAACCCTTAAGAGTTCCTGTTCCCTTTTCATCTACCAAAAGATATTGCTTGTCAGTCACCGATCCTGTCCACTGAATTCAGTTCTCTCATACATTTTCTCCCTAAATAGGTTATGGTCAATGAATGATTGACAGTTACTTTTGCAAATTTATGCTTGATTTTCTGTTTTTTATTGTATTTATAAATTTAATAAAATAATTTAAAATAATTAAAGGAATTAAAAGACTCAGGTAAGGTGCACTTTAGTACTGCAATACGTGTATCAGAAGTCATTGTAAAGGATTATGACTCTTAATATATTGCAAAACCCCTTTGGTGACTACCTAGTAGTTCAAGTTGATTTATTCCATATCTTCCTCAAAAAGCTGCACTCTAACTCTTATGTCATTTTATTTTGGGTTGCTAACACACTCAATATAAAATGCCTCATTATTTTAAAAGATTTCTTTGGATTCCCCCCGCTCTTTTTTAAATACTTAATAGAAGGGAGACATGACACTAATACACACATACCTTTTTAAGCTAAATTAGTAAGTACATTCTAAGATCTAAAGGAACACTATGCTGCAAAATCTCACTAATATGAAAAGTAATTTTCACCCATTTTCTAAATGCCTTAGAACAAATCCTCTAACAAAGCGTAAAATCCGCTCTTTCCTTCCCACACACCTAATAAATACCCTTGCAATTACCATTAATCTTGGATAATCTTGAGTCATGTATAATTGTGTGAAAAATGAACAGGCCTTCTAGAAGATGGTTGTATGTATGCACCCCAAATGCATTGATGGGATCAATTTGAAAAGAATGCCATGGCCAAAACAGAGAGTTGGTCTATATAGCCTTTGGAATACAAGATGCTTTAGCTAGGGTAAAACCTATCCAGAAAGAGAAGCATAAGTGACATAGAAATCCAAATTAAATCCATTTCCAGTGTAAAAATGAACGAGTTTGATTAAATGGCTCAGCTGTTCTGATAGAAAATATGCTTTGTTTCTGATCCAGAGTAGGACTTGAATTATAGCGATAAAAACATGATGGAAAGAGGAAGGAACTTAACGCATCTCTGTATCTGAGTTAATTCAAATAAGGATTAAAATATGAAACAAAAATACAAAATAATTCAAACATCTGAAAATTCTAGAAACTGTAGTTCCAACATATCTGGACTGGCTCAGCTTGGCTCAGAAGTTGAGATACGGCAAAACATAAGGGAGGGGTTGTTTATATGATTCAGAAACCTTCCTGATCTATTTAAAATTTCCCAGAGACTTACTAGTATATGGCATTTTGTCTTGTTTTCTGCAATACTGTATCTATTAAAACTGGAGCAAAAAGAATAAAAATTACAACCTGAAGGGGAATAGTTACGTCTAGGGCAAGGCAAATATTTAAAATTGATTCCCATGTTGATGGATAGAGCTTTATTAGCTACTAACCTATCTTAAGTCTCTAAACAAAAGTAACGTCTCGGGTATGACAGAGGAGAACTCAAAGCTGTCAGAGATAGAAGCAGTGGTGGGTTGCTACCAGTTCTCCCCGGTTCGAGAGAGCCGGTAGTGGAAATCTTCATAGGAGAGCGAACCGGTTCGCTTTGAATATCAGTTGGGTCCTCCCTCCCATCCCCATGCTATACCTACCTTTATTTCTTTTGTTCTTTGGTCAGCTGTAAGGCGTGGCAGAGTGGATTGCCATGCCTCAGCTGTTTTTTTACTCAATGAGCTTGCGCAAAGTGCAAGTTCAGCGATCGCGCGCAAACCACGTGCGCGATGCAAACCGGTGGTAAAACTGATTAGAACCCACCACTGGATAGAAGGTTATGTATGGCCCAGTGTAGTTGCTTCTCTGCTCATGCTTTACCGTTCATATTCCAGAATGTATTATAGAAAAAAATATCTCAAACTGCTTAATCTAAAAGTGAATATGGCAATGTCAGCTCCTGTATATGAACAACTAATAAGTGGCTGAGGACTTGAACCAGGAAAGTTAATTTTCCCAGATGGCTAGAACTCTCTTGCTGTGTTTGGAAAATGAAACCTGCCCCTTTCATTTAGCAGAAAGATCAAACAGCAGGTTGGCAATTTAAAATATGAAAGAGGGATTAAGGGCTGTGAGTTCAGCTAGAATGGCTGGAATTATTTGCTATCCTCTATGAAGGCAGAGTAGAAACAGGATTTTTCTGCCTATTTCTCCCGTCCTTTTAAATAGCCTTCTGACATGGGCAAACAAAAGCAGAGTTTACAAAGACACTTTGATTTCCAATGTCCAAGTATTCCACTCTTAGAATGGGGCATTGTGATGGTATTCAAGTCAGTTTTACTAAACATGTTGAAACTTACTTTTGAATAGAAATGCAATAATAAAGAATTATATACTATGCTATGCATATGCAACTTTATGGCATTTTACGCACGTCTTGCTCCAAAAGTGCATAAATGTAGCCTTATAATTGCTCCTTTCAACAGATTTATGAATGGCTGTAGCAGTTATGCAGCAGGCAAACATTTTTGCTGCAGCTAAAGGACATTTCCAATCCCATAATAGCTTGCCATGAAGATAATTAATAATTGGCCGAGAATATGGTGGATTTTTTTTGAATGCATGAGGAATATTTAAAATAGTCGCATGTATCTATCTTTGAATGTTTCATAACAATCAAGCAAATACCCTTGCCTAACAATAAATGGGATTTATTAATAGAAGTCTTAGAAGAATAGTTGCATTCTATGAGCATACTTTCAGTTTATCTACATCTATCTATATCTAAACTATCAATTCTCTTATCCTCTATCTATCTTATATAGCCATCAATTTCACCAAAGGTGGGCTGTGTACAATAAAGCTAAAACAGTACATAAATACATAAACCACATCATGAAAAATATTAAATACTATAAAAAATAGCAAAATAAGGAAGTAACAGATAAAGGGTAATAATAATAATAATAATAATAGAGCCACCGCACAAATTCACCAGTCCCCTGGGATTCCTAGGCTTATTGGCATAATTAGGTCTTAAGGGTCCTTCAGAAACTGTGATGAGGCCAACATTACACTGAGGGAGAAGATTCCACAATGTGTGCATCAGAGCAGAAAAAGCCTGCTGCCTTTTGGCCACCAAGTATAGTTCCTTAAATAACAGAACCTGTCCTTTCTACTGAATCTGGTGGAACGGGCAGAGGAAATTAGGGAGAGGCAGTCACTCAGCTAAGCTGGTCTCAAGACATGAAGAACTTAAAGGTCAACATCAGCACCTTGAATTGGACGCAGAAAAAGACTGGTAAGCAATGCAGCTTGTGAAGTAGAGATATAGAATGTTCTGCTCGAGACACATTGTTACATTTTGTACCAGTTGTGATCGGCGCAACTACACTGAATCTCACCCATGCTTAGATGTCGGTCTGAAAGTAACAGAGAGGGAATTTGCAAAAATTATGACTTTTTACTTCAAAATATTTAGCAAATGTGCTAACAATGTTTATCAGAAGTATAAACCAAACAGAAATTTAAATCTTAAGAACAACAGAAATGATATATAATCTTTTTGCCTTTCAACATTAACTGTTAGAACAAATCTATTTATTTAAATGAAAAAGTGTGTACTGTGGATATATCTTTCTGTCAAGAGTTCACAGGAATTAACAAATTTATACAACATCATCCAGTTACAAACTGATTGTCTGCTTATAGATTAATCTGAGAGGAATATCTATCCCTTGAGCTTCTTAACTGCAACAAGATACAAATAAATCCTGAGAAATAAGAGAACCGCTACAGATGGTAGCCACATTTTTCCCTCAAATAGCCCAAAGTGTTGTGTTCTGCAAATTGTTTAGTTCCTTTCTTTTTTATGCAAATCTTAGACCTCATCTGTACTACATTATGGATAGTAACAATCCAAAGGAATTTGAATAGATATGGTTAGAGATATAAAAACAAGTCCAGTAAGTGAATGAAACTGAGTGTGTTTAGCTTGGAGAAACTTGAATAGATGATAATGTTCTTCAAATACTGGAAGAGATATTTTATCATGTATTCAATTAACAAGTGAACATTTTGCCTTATAAGTGGAATATAGATTTCAATGCTAGTCAATTCTTTAAGCTATATTTGTTTCTTTTTAAAATTTATTTTCACCATTACGCTTATAGTTCTTTCATTTTAATTGTATCTTCAGTTGTTATTTTTGTTTGTTAAATTAACAATTTAAAAAATTGACTACAATACTCAGGCTGTATTGAGATGAGTCATAAAGTGGAAGAAAGAAGGAGAAAGAAAGAAAAATGTTCCTACATTTGGATTTTCCTAACATGCTAAATCTTAAATCAAGGTTAGTAAAACTTAATTGCAATGAAAATCCCAAATAAAGGTTAATAAAACATAATTGGTGTGTTTATAGAATTATTTCTGTCCAATCAATCATACAGATTAATGCAATAGCCTGATCCAGATAGTATATGGCAATACTTGGCTAACCATTATATGGCAATGCTTGGCTAACCATTATACACTGCATTTCAACAAGCAAACATGTTTGACTAGTCCAGTCTAGCATGTCATATAAACACAATTTACAAAGTTTTCAAATTCAGCAGTGAGATTTGCAAGCTTGACAGGCACATTCATAGGAAATCAATCATAGAATATTGCATTCCACAGTTGGAATAGGATTAATTTATATCCTGATTTATCTTGTTAAAATCTGGCTACTTTACTGAAGTCTGCTTTGATATTCTGGTTAGTAGAAGGCAGCCTATATATATCTGTTCCTTTTTTGTTGGATCAACCTGTGGTCTCCCAAGCCCTGTTAATAATATTCTCCTGGGCACTGGAATCTATAGGTAAACTATAAATGCTCAGATGACTCATAGTCTTGGACTGGGAGAAGGGTCAGAAAGGTGAAGCTCACAAGCGGCTACCTCACTGGTTCATCACTGAAGCTTTTCTCCTTTCAAGTAGGGCCAACAATTCCTTGTGCAGATTGTGTGATTTCTGTCACGCTCAACATGGAAGGATCAGAGGTCAGTAATAGAGCATATGCTTTGAATGCAGAAAGTTCCTGAGGTAGTCCTGGATCTGCTGAAATATCAAAGAGCTGTTGCCTATTACTTCCTGCATTCACACAATGCATTTAAATAGTCTACTTCCTAGGTTTGTACAATACAGAGTTCATGCACCACTCAAAACCACCACCTCCCAAACAATGTAACACTATGAAATTGTTAGTATATTGTGCAAATTGAGCTTGTCGACTTTAAAACTTTTGGTGTCATTAAGTGAATGCAACCATTGAATAGATAAGGCTCATAATTACTTGTGATCTATAATGTTTCTCTTTGTTTGCCCTACAAAAACTTTTGACTGCCAAAAATCTGTTATTTTCAGGCAAGAAATGTGTGATAATTGCCTGACTAAAAGTCAGTGTTTCTCAACCTCTCCAATATTGATTTGATCTTCAACTGGCAAGGGAATTTGGGAGTTGAAACCTATACACCTTAAAAGTGCTGGTGAAACACAGTTAAAAAAAATAAACATCTAGCCCTCAACTGACTTTAAAAAAAAAAAAAGCAAAAAGATATCTGACATTTCTCAAGTATGGGCTATCTATTGATGGTGTAGATCAGGGGTGGGTTCTACTTACTTTTACTACCAGTTCACATCATGCCCACACAGATCAGCTATGATGACGTCCAGGTCAGTGGGCGAAGCCTCCCACCGGTTTTACTACAGGTTCTTGCGAACCGGTCTGAACCGGGGGCAACCCACCACTGGTGTGGATATTTTATCAGGATAATTCTTATAGTCCTCACCTAGTCAGTAGTTTCTTCACTCTTGGTATCAGCATGGAAATCAGACTGAGCTGAATAATATCCATAGTCTTTGATGGAGACTGGTCTCTTGGTGGTTACAAGAATGCTTGTTTCGTGGAAATCACAAATTCTAGTTCTCATATTGAGGTCTTATTAACTGATGCATGCATGCCATTCAGTTGTTGATAGGGAATGGATAAAAAGCCGCTAGACAGTTAGGACAGCTAGATATTTTGTGCCAGTGATTAGTAGCATTACTGCAATTGCAAGTTACAAGGTCCATGCTTGCATCCAAGTGCTCAAGGCTGAAATTGCAGCTGTGGAAAGCATAGCTACAGAGCACACTGTGGCACTAAACTGCAACAAAGAAAGAGTATATTACTATTCTAGCATGCTAGCAATTGATGGAAGGTAAGTCTCAACTTGTTTGGAAAACACCAGACTGAGAAAAACTGCCACAATGTTTTGAAACTTCTTGGGAAAGTTATGGTGGTTCAGTGGTATGAAGAAAAGAAACTGATATTTCCTAGAAATTAAAAGCAATTTGAGGATAACAGGAACAGGAAATGGGCTCCATTTTCACCAAACAGGCTCCCTCTAACTTTGCAAAAAACCATTATATTGATTTGGTTATGTTTTCTAGACAAAAACAAATACATGCAGAATAGACAAAGACCAGAATAGACAAAGCATGTATCCAGAAAAGGTGTCACTTAAAACTTAAAAAGCCAAGATTTTTTTAAAAAAGTTATTAAGACATCAGTAAATTGTACAGAAAAGTAGATAAACTCACAATGTTTTAAACGGAATTGTCCATTAACTAACAAAATAAATATATACTGGATCTCTGAAAATTTGCAGGATTTTCAAGGGGCACAAAGATCCTGTCTGAATGTGAGAATTGTAAAGGGAGAACAGGATTAATCCATTGCTGAAGATGCACTTATTCTTCAGAACTCATTAATTACTAAGAAACTTGATCTTATCAAGGAAGAGCTTATATTTCTTCCCTCTATGTTGTATCTCCAAATTACATTACTTAAATATAGACTTCCACAACAACTTTTGGTATTCCTTCAAGCAGTTCTGTTTTCCAAATTTCCCACAGAGCAAATTATTTTGAAGATAAAGATTCCTTCTTTAAAGAAAAACAGCATTGGGGCAATGCTGGTTAGTACTTGACTCAAAGCACAATTACTTCAAGTAGTGGGGTTTTTGAACTATTTGTTTCTATTTCTGATGAAACTGAAACTTAAGCCAGACAATTCTGGCCAAATGAAAGAATGGGGAATAAGGTTTTAAACTATGCTGGAGGAATTCAGGAATTCCTGCATCCAGAAATGCAAATCATCTGTGTGCAATACTTTCATAGATAAGACCAGTGAAAGTGGTTGCATGGTTATCAGATCCCTCCATAAAAATGAGTCTTCACATTCATTTTGATTTATGAAATGAAAAGGCATCCCATATGAAGATTCTTTTAAAAAATAGTTGAAAAAATCAGCTGACTCAAATGCTGCTACTGTTCTTTTGATTTGGGTTGATTATGGGAAGAACATAATGACCTTTTTAAAAACAATTTGCTGAAAAACAATAACTCTTTTGGCTTCCTGTGGTCTTCCGGGTGCGCTTCAAGGTGTTGGTGACCACCTTTAAAGCGCTCCATGGCTTAGGGCCAGGGTATCTGCGAGACCGCCTTCTGCCGCCAATAGCCTCCCACCGACCAGTTCGCTCGCACAGAGAGGGCCTCCTCAGGGTGCCAGCTGGCGACCCCCAGGGGGAGAGCCTTCTCTGTGGCAGCACCCGCCCTCTGGAATGACCTACCCCCTGAGATACGCATGATATCAGACCTCCGGACTTTTCGTCGGGCCTTGAAAACACACCTATTCCATCTAGCCGGGCTGGCTTGATCCCATCCTCTCAGTTTTAATTGAATTCGGTTTTAATTGGGTTGTTTTTAAATCTTGGGCCGAAATTATTTAATTGTTTTTTAAATTGTTTTTAAATTTTATATCCAATGTTTTATCTTGGCTGTACACCGCCCTGAGTCCCGCAGGAGAAGGGCGGTATAGAAATAAAATAAAATAAATAAATAAAAATAATAATAATAATAATAATAATAATAATAATAATAATAATAATAATAATAATAATTATTATTATTATTATTATTAACTGATGATTCAGGATTTCGTTTATTTAGTACATTTCTATACCTCATGTAAGTGACTCTGGCCAGTTTAACTGATGGATCCAGTCTGTTTAATTTATACACAGCACTCTGTTTTTCATTATATTTAAAATAATTGTTTGTGGAGGTTGTATCATAGTCATATCATTAGCTGCTTTCAATGTTATTCTTTAAAATATACTAATAAATAAATATGCATGGATTATGTAATGGAGGTTCCTGGAAAAGCTGCACCTACCATACCTTAAACACTGCCTTAACCACTACACCAAACTGGGTCTATTTCTCTACTGTTTGTGGGCAAAGCAAATTTAAAACTGGAAGAAAAATTGAAACAAAATCTCTACTACTGTTAGGAGAAACTCCCCATGACACCCCGGAATATCAGCATGTACACAAACACATCACACACATGCTGCTTTTATGACAGCCTTCTGTAAGGCTTTTTTGAAAGCGAAGCTTACCAGCCTTCTCCTCATTTACTTCTGCCTGGAGCACTAATAACTTCATTCTATAATTTAACAACAACAACAACAAAATGGAAAGGCATGGAGGAAAGAAACATATTGAAGGCATGAATTTCCATCATACAGTTTTACTCTCAGGCTGCTGGGCAAATGTTGTGGTAGAATGTATTGACAGAAGACTTATGGCATTGGATAAAATGGTTTTTGCTCTATTCAAAGCTCAACTGGAGTGCTTTGTTTGATTCCACAGCATGCGTTCATTAAGATAGAGGCAACCTAGAAAAAACTGGGAGAACTGGCAAGAGGACAAATAGCTCACAAATATGGTTTAGGAACATATTTGAAACCAAAAATTTAGGGCTTGCATAGCTGAAAGACTGTGCCTTTATATTAGTACATGTATTTGATTTTATCCACGCTTATGAAGGAGGAAGCAATACATCTGCACAGTCCTTTTCTTGATTTCTCAGAATTATAACTAATAGGATTGCAAACATTTTTTCTTGCAAACATTTTTTCCTTTAAAATGTTTGAGAGAGGAAAAATAACATACTGTTGAGAAAAGTGCTAGACACCAGTATTAATTTTATTTATGAGTTTGTCTCCAGGATCATAGCCATTCTTAGAACATCAAAAAGTGGTGGGTGTGGCTGAGTGCTTTGTTCAGAAGTATCCCCATCTGCCAAAAAGAAAACAGCAACAAATCAATATACAGCTTGGAAATCTCAAAACAAGTGGCTGTTCCTGGACCATGGGCTTCCATCAAGTAGCAATCTAATAAAACAACTTTGATTAAATCACAAGGTAGGGGGTTCTCAAACTATGTGTTGTCTCCTCCTATGATTCAGGAGCAACATAAGTAGAGGTGCCACAGAAGTGTTCAGAATTTACCTCACATAAGATTGGATCATCAAGATGGTAAATCAGTTTTTCATCTGCTTCTTTTTCTTAGCAGAAGAACAAAAGTTTTGAACAGACAAGTTTGGGTGTGGCCATTCAGCCAAAAATGTGTTTCTAGTATTTCCTAGTAGATATATTTTATATATCAAGTTTAGATACTGCACATTTCATTCTCAGAGTGGATTCTGAGTGGTGTATGACTACAGTAAAAGTATGAAAGCATAAAAACTGTAAAAAATACATCAATAAAAGGAGGCAAGTGAAAACAAAAATACAGTAAGTTAAAGGTTAAAAGATGAAGGGGAAGGTGTAACTGCCCCTAGGATTGCAGGCCATTCTGCAAAGCCGCATCAGAATTGAGAGAGCAAAGTCTTCAAGATCTTTTGAAAAGCTAGGTAAGTGGGGATCCACATCCTCTCTGGGGGAGAATATTCCAGTGGGTGGAGGCAATGACAAAGACTCTCTTCCTGGTTATCTATTGTCTTGGGAGTTTTATTCATCTGGCAGGCACAGAAATCAATTTTGCCATGGTATCACAAAATCCGAGAACCAGTGGTGAAATCCAAATTTTTTTACTACCGGTTCTGTAGGCTGGCTTTGTGGGCGTGGCTTAGTGGGCATGGAAGGGGAAGGATACTGCAAAATCCCCATTCTCTCCCCACTCCTGTGGGAAGGATGTTGCAAAATCTCCATTTCCACCCCACTCTGGGGCCAGCCAGAGGTGGTATTTGCCAGTTCTCCAAACTATTCAAAATTTCTGCTATCGGTTCTCCGAACTGCTCAAAATTTCCACTACCGGTTCTTCAAAACCTGCTGGATTTCACCCCTGCTGAGAACCCCAGATTTAGATAAATCTAAATCAAAACATAGATTTCCTACTAGCCAATTGGGTTCAAAGTGCACCATAAACCGGTAATAAAGGCAAAGCAGAAGTTTAAGGATTCCAGAAGGCAAATAACAATAGCAATAAGATTTAAGGCCAAGGCAGAAATATGATTAAGACAAACCAAAACATTAAGGAGTCATATGTACCAAATCTGAGGCACCAGAAATGAATTGTAATTATTAACTACTTTTTCTACTACTATCATGGAAACAGAAATACTGTCAACTTTTATTCATTATAACTGATCTTGAGTTGGTTCTGGCCATCATCTTGCCCCATCGCACATTCATGTGATATTTCATTATTCCTATTAAGAATGTATAAACACAATATAGGAAAGGCAGGAAATAGTGTTATCCATGTTTCTAAATATTTCCCAGGGTTTCTTACTATTAGCCACACTATTTAGGATGGAAGTCCTGGATCAACTGGTGAGCCAATGGTTTCCTATTCTGTATATCAGTAATGTTAGGTTCAGTTTCTAGGAATAGGGTTTAGTCTAAACTTATATTCAAGTCAGATATTCCTGAATTAAATGCTAACCAAATCAGTCAATTATAGATGTAATTTTATTTTCCTGTTTTTCTGTAAATCATACCTACAAAGGTGTTTCATTGCAATCATAGTCATAAACGAGTAACAAACCAAGACACTAGAAAATAGGGCTTCTCTGTAAGCAATTAATTTTTGAGAAATGTAGTCTTCTTTTAATTGCTGGCTTCTTTCAGACATTTTTCTAGACGTTTATCAATTCCTTCCAGTATCTGATATTCAATACTATCATTTTGGCTTTTTCCTTTCAAACTGTTTAAATATACAAATTTGATATAC
This sequence comes from Pituophis catenifer annectens, assembly GCF_029215685.1. Taxonomy (NCBI): domain Eukaryota; kingdom Metazoa; phylum Chordata; class Lepidosauria; order Squamata; family Colubridae; genus Pituophis; species Pituophis catenifer. The sequence continues at coordinate 43,884,470 of NW_027256881.1, forward strand.
AAATTGCCCACGCATACCTGAAAGGGAAAGTGATAAAGATGCTTATTTCTGCATTCTTTATTTACATATTAGTTTTGCATCTCAGAGTTATCACCAAACCAAATCAGCCATATACTGTATGTCAAGCAACATAAAGTTCCAGTTGATCATTCTTGACTAAAATGGCAAACATTGGAAAGCTACAAGCATCTGACAAGCCACCCTATATAGCTGAAGGCCACTTCCTTGGTTATATTTTGTGCAATCTTCAAGATTGATAATGTGTCAGCAACCTCTGCAAGCATAATTCAAATAATTCAGTAGAAGCAGTATTAAAACCATTGAAAAGGAGATGGGGAATAGGATGAATTCTTGTTGTCTGGAATACAAATTTAGTTTTGTCTCATTATCTAGCTGCCATCAGAAAAATCACAATGCATTTATTATCCCTTTTTGATGGCCTATAAAATATACCATAAATATTTAAAAAGCAGAATTGAGATGCATCCATTATGGGTGTTTTGAAAATAGCTACTGAAGTGCCTTTAAATTAACATACAGGAAAATCTAGCTCTCTGTATCGTGCTTTTATATCAATCATTACCAGAGTCTAGATCCATTCATAAAATTACTCTCATTTATTTGGATCCTACCTTCAGAACTCAAGGCATATCTGACATTTTCCTTCATTTTATTTATTTATTTATTTATTTATTTATTTATTTATTTATTTATTTATTTATTTATTTATTTATTATATTTCTATACCGCCTTTCTCCCGTAGGACTCAAGGCGGTGTACAGTCAAGAAAAATATAGACACACAAACATCATAAAATTGCTAATTAAAATTATTACTTAGTTTGGTCAATTAAATAAAACCCAGAATTAGATAACATTTAAAAAATCATTCACATGTTCGTATGTTTAGCCCCGCCTGTTGGAACATCAGGGTCTTGAGGGCACGGCGGAAAGCACGGAGATCAGGGATATTCCGTATCTCCGGGGGCAGTTCATTCCAAAGGGTTGGAGCCCCCACAGAGAAGGCCCTCCCCCTGGGAGTCGCCAGTCGACATAATTTGACTGACGGTACCCTGAGTAGTCCCTCCCTGTGAGAATGAACTGGTCGGTGGGAGGCTATTGGTGGCAAAAGACGGTCTCGTAGGTACGCAGGTCCTAAGCCATGGAGCGCTTTAAAAGTGATAACTAACACCTTGAATCGCACCCGGAAGACCACCGGGACCCAGTGCAGCTTGCGTAGGAGAGGTGTTACATGGGCGTAACGAGCTGCGCCCATAATCACCCGCGCGGCTACGTTCTGGACCAGTTGGAGCCTCTGAGTGCTTTTCAAGGGGAGCCCCATGTAGAGAGCATTACAGTAGTCCATACGGGAGGTAACTAGAGCATGAGTGACCGTGGCAAGGCGTCCCGATCCAGAAAGGGACGCAACTGGCGGATCAGGTGAACCTGATAAAAGGCACCCCTGGCCACGGCCATCAAATGATCTTCTAAAGATAACCGTGAATCCAGGAGGACACCCAAGTTGCGGGCCCTCTCTGTGGGGAGCAAGATCTCATCCCCTATTGTCAGTGATGGTACCAGCTGACTATACCGGGACGCCGGAAGCCACAGCCACTCGGTCTTGGAGGGGTTGAGTCTGAGCTTGTTTCTCCCCATCCAGATCCGCACGGCCTCCAGGCAACGGGACATCACAGCAAGGGCATCATTGGGGTGGTCTGGGGTGGAGATGTATAGCTGTGTGTCATCAGCATACTTATGAACACTCACCCCAAAACCACGGATGATCTCGCCTAGCGGTTTTACATAAATGTTGAACAGAAGGGGTGAGAGGACTGACCCTTGCGGCACCCCACAAATAAGGTGCCTCGAGGTCGATCTCTGCCCCCCTGCCAACACAAACTGCGAACGGTCAGAGAGGAAGGAGGAGAACCACCGAAGCACGGTGCCCCCTATTCCTAACCCCTCCAGCCGGTGCAGTAAGATACCATGGTCGATGGTATCAAAAGCCGCTGAGAGATCTAATAGGACCAGGATAGAGGAGCAACCTCTGTCCCGAGCCCTCCAGAGATCATCCACCAATGCGACCAATGCCGTTTCCGTGCTGTACCCCTGCCTGAAGCCCGACTGGGACGGATCCAGATAGACAACTTCATCCAGGTATCGGGGTAGTTGTCGCGCCACCACACTCTCAACAACCTTCGCAACAAAGCAAAGATTGAAGACTGGACAATAATTTGATAATATAGCCGGGTCCAGGGAAGGCTTCTTGAGGAGGAGCTTCACAACCGCCTCTTTCAAGGCAGCAGGAAAGACACCCTCACTCAGAGAAGTATTTATAATCCCCTGGAGCCAGCCTCGTGTAACCTCCTGGGAGGCTAGTACCAACCAGGAGGGACATGGGTCCAATAAACATGTGGCAGCGTTAAGCTTGCCCAGAATCCTGTCCACATCCTCAGGAGCCACAGAGTCAAACTCTTCCCAGATAACGCTCTCAAGACCTGCCCCGTCTCCTCCCCTGGATCTACCCAATCGGAGTCCAGGCCTTCCCGAATCTGAGCGACTTTATCATGCAGGAATTGTACAAAATCCTCAGCTCGACCCTTTAAGGGATCTTCCCGTACCCCCACCTGAAGTAGGAGCGGGTCACCCTAAACAGCGCAGCTGGGCGGTTCTCTGCAGATGCAATAAGAGCGGAGAAGTAGCTAGACTTCGCCGCTCTTATCCCCACTAGGTAGGTCTTAATATAAGATCTCACCTGTGTTCGGTCAGATTCAGATCGGCTTGTCCTCCAATCGCTCTCCAGGCGTCTTTTCCGATGCTTCATCTCTCTCAGCTCCTCGGAAAACCAAGGAGCTAGACGAGATCGGCATCGGGTCAGAAGCCGCAAAGGCACAACGCGGTCCAAGGCCCCAGTAGCCGCCCTGTCCCAGGCGACCACCAGGTCCTCAGTCGAGTTGTGAGCCAGAGTCTCAGGAAATGGCCCAAGCTCCATCAGGAACCTTTCGGGGTCCATCAGGCGCCTGGGACGGAACCATTTGGTTGGTTCCGTCTCCCTGCGGTGGGTGGAAGTGACTTGAAAGTCTATGTGAAGGAGAGAATGATCAGACCATGACAAGGGCTTGATGTCTATATCCCCTATTCTTAGTTCATTTTACCCTGAAGCATTCCTGTCTAGTAGGCAAGACTAAGGGAGAATGATTTGTCCAAAAGCCAATTAAAAATATCAAGACCAAGTATGGAATAACCATTTCATTGTTGATCCAGTTAGTCTCTTCATGCTGCATATTTTGTCCAACCTCACCCTACCTTCCTTCCTCAGACTAAAAAATATTGCTCAACTAATTTTATTGAAACTTCGATTCAATAAAATTAGCAGCTGTACTCAAGAGTTATTATTCCTAAGTGATCATCAAGATAATGCAATAATTGTTTTTGGAGTACATGAAATGAGCCCACATACATCCTTCCTCAATGGTTTGTTTCAATACTGTTTGTTGACAAAGACACAATGTGCTATAATCACTTTTTGTAGAGCCATAAAATTTGGTTTTTAATTAACTTGGATTGGGTACAAATCATGCATTAATGTTCTTAATTCTTGTTATGAATTCATTAATTTAGTTAATGTGATTTGTAGCCAGGTTTCCATTTGTTTGTATGTGTGCTTTTACTATGATTTAATTAAATTTTGATGAAGCTAGATAAGCTACTTTAGGGTACAAATTTATTATGTGGCCACTTATATAACAAGAGAACATGCTTTCGGTGTCATGGGCATCTGTATGAAAAGGAAAGGAAAGAGAAAGACAAAGGGGAAAGGAAAGGAAAGGAAAGGAAAGGAAAGGAAAGGAAAGGAAAGGAAAGGAAAGGAAAGGAAAGGAAAGGAAAGGAAAGGAAAGGAAAGGAAAGGAAAGGAAAGGAAAGGAAAGGAAAGGAGAAAGTTGTTGTTTAGCACTTTTAACAGAAATTATCCCTTGCAACTCCTCATAAACATTTATGTGTAACAAATATACTTTTTATATTTTAACCAGATAAAAATCATACAAATTTTGGGAAAGAAATAAAGAAATTAGAAAAAATTAGTATCAACAAATATAGAAAAAAGAAATGTATATTAACCACTGTTAAAAAAACCTGTAAGTTGCTTCCCTACATCTTTTTTTCTATTTTCTTTATTTTCCCTATATCTATGCAACAAATATATTACTTTCTGAATGGAAGACTGATGTGGATGCAAATAGTTAAACTTGTAGTCAGAGTAAAAGGAGATTTCCACATCAGTAAAAGAGAATCACTTGGAAACTGATTTACTTCAAATATATATAAATTCTAAAATTTGGAAACAAAACCAAAATATAGAAACATGTGTATAATACAATATCCATTTTTAAAACCTATTTACAGTACAACCTGCCCAAATCTAAAAGGGCTCTGGACAACATAAAACAAAGAGAAAATAACTAAATCAGAATCAGAGCCAACAACAAAAGAATTGCTTCTCTTTTGTTCAGGGTGTGTGTGTGTGAGAAAGAGAGAGGTGGGGAGAGGGAGAGGGAGAAGGAGAGGGAGAGAGAGAGGGAGGGAGGGAGAGAGACGGGGAGGGGGGGAAAAGAAATCAAGTTAGGCATTTTCAGAATTTTTGACATGCCAATCTAAAAAAGCCTGATCTAGTAATCCCACCAGATTGGTTATGGTGAGCTCACCCAAGTACTCTCTTAAATATTGTCATCTGGTAGGACCTAGGAAGCAAGCCTTTTCTATAGCTATGCCTACCCTATGGAATAGCTTCTCCTTCCGATGTATGGAGGGTCCTTGCCCTTTTTGCCCCCCAGAAGAGTGAAGACATGGTTCTTCCTTCAAGTTTTGGGAAGATGAGCACAGCTCATCTTTGGTTTTTAAGAGGACAGTGTTATGGTGCTGACTGAGCTGATGGAGGGAGGGTTATTATTATTATTATTATTATTATTATTATTATTATTATTATTATTATTATTATTATTATTTATTAGATTTCTATACCGCCCTACTCCCGAAGGACTCAGGGCGGTGCACAGCCAAACAATAAAAACACATACAATACAAAATTTAAAAAATAGAATAAAATCAAATTAAATAATTTTGGCCCTGACAAATTTAAAACCCCAAACTTTTAAAACCAATTTAAAATTGAATATATAAATAGGGTTGTGTGTGTTCTTGTTAGCTACTGTACCTAGGGCTGTTTTATGTGCTACTGTATAGATAGCCATATACATTTTTCAAATATATAAATGCTCTGATAGCAGGATAAAATCTAATGGAGCCTGGAATAATATTCATAGGAAGTATAACATATGCAAGTGTTCAAAATGAATTGAGATCAGATTTCTCCTTCCTTCCATCCTCTGGCATAGGTATGAGAGATTGTGGGAAGGCTGGAAAAGTAATGGAAGGAAAAGAAGGGTTAAATAATTTGGGGATAGAAGGAGAACTATTGGAAATTTATCTTAAAAACAGTGATTTAATTCAATGACAGGAAACCTAGGAAGAAGCATTTGAAATAATTCAGAGACCCTTCCTTAAACAAACTCACCATTACATGAAGATCGGAAATTTCTTTCACAATGTCCAAGGTTTTTCTCTTTACATACTACAATCAAAGGTACCTTCCTAAAGTCTGTATAATTCCTGCTTTATTTTTCCCAGGTGTGGAGGCCCAACAATAAGCAGTAAAAGTGAAATGGAGGACATATACTTATATTCCAATGTATAATTGAATGTAAAACATTGTTAGCCTCTCTCTTATTAATTTCTGTCTCAGGCAAAGACTAGAGAAGAAGTCGGTGTTCTATTACAGTAACTCATGGCAAATACACACGTTTAGATTCCTCTGAGCAAATCTGTACTTGATTTGCCCTATTTTTAATCTATCACACAGAATTGAAGGGAAAATAAAGATAGGAACATTGCAACTAATGGTTATAAATATGAAACTTTATTCTATAGTTATTTAGGGTTCATTTGCACAGCCCTGAAGATGTATAGGTCCTCGATGTACGACCACAATTGAGCCCAATGCTTATGATGCTAAGTGACACATTTGTTAAGTGAGTTTTGCCCCATTTTATGCCCTTTTTGCTACAGTTGTTAAGTGCATCACTGCGGTTGTTAAATTAGTAATACGGTTGTTAAGAGAATCTTGCTTCCTCACTGACTTTGCTTATCAGAAGGTTGCAAAAGGGGATCACATGACTAGGGAACACTGCAACCGTCATAAATATGAACCAGCTGCAAAGCATCCTAATTTTGACCATGAGGATGCTGCAAGGGTTGTAAATGTGAAAAACGGTCATATCAGTAAGTCACTTTTTTCAGTGAAGTTGTAACTTTGAACTGTCACTAACTGAATTGTTGTAAATCGAGGACTACTTATACTTTCATCCTATCCTTGCAGTGTCCCTGCAACAAGATTGGCAGAGTTGTTGCCCATACACAAGGGTGATGTTTGCTACTGCTGTTGGAAGGATAGAGTAGTGCTTCCACAGCCCTGCTGTAAATATGTTCCCTCCTTCAGTGGAGGAAGGCAGATCTGGGGCCACTTGCCAGGGAGAAACACTGCACTGAAGTACTACACCTGTATCTATCCATACACAAAGCATCTGCATCCAGCTCCATCATTACACTGCCCCCATGAATTGACCCACTCTTCCCTTCCCTTGGCACGGTCAGCAACCACAATGTAAGACAGCCAGGAAAATTGACTCCATGGCTTCTGGGAAACTAGGGGATTTCCCTGTTCCCAAAACGGAGGTTTTCTGGGTGATACTCTGTTCTTTTCAGCAGCCAAGCTGAAATGGCAATGGAAGCACAGAACTCTACATATATAGAAAGGAAGTGGCCATCTTGTAGGATTCTCCATCTGACACAGAATGTTTGCATAAGAAGTCTTATTCTGTTTCCCAATGGAAAAGATCACTTTCCTGATGAGTTTCAGTCTAGCCTCCAACCTCCAACCTTCGCTTCATTGCGAAGGTTGTTGAGTGTGGTAGCGCAACAGCTTCCCCGGTACCTGGATGAAGCTGTCTATCTAGACCCGCTCCAGTCCGGCTTCCGGAAACAGAAACGGAATTGGTCGCGTTGGTGGATGATCTCTGGAGGGCTCGGGATAGGGGTTGCTCTTCTATCCTGGTCCTGTTAGACCTCTCAGCGGCTTTTGATACCATCGACCATGGTATCATGTTGCACCGGTTGGCGGGGTTAGGGGTGGGGGGCACCGTTCTGCGGTGGTTCTCCTCCTACCTCTCTGACCGGTCGCAATCTGTGTTGACAGAGGGGCAGCGGTCGACCCCGAGGCACCTTGCTTGTGGGGTGCCAAAAGGGTCGGTCCTCTTGCCCCTTCTGTTCAACATTTATGTAAAGCCGCTGGGTGAGATCATCCGTGACTTCGGGGTGGAGTTCCATCAGTACGCTGATGACACCCAGCTGTACATCTCCACCCCAGGCCACCCCAACGATGCCCTTGAAGTGATGTCCCAGTGCCTGGAGGCCGTGCGGGCCTGGATGGGGAGAAACAGGTTCCGACTCAACCCATCCAAGACCGAGTGGCTGTGGCTTCCAGCGTCCCGATATAGCCAGCTGATGCCATCGCTGGCTATTGGGGGCAAATCACTCGCCCCCACGGAGAGGGCTCGTAACTTGGGCGTCCTCCTGGACGCACGGCTGTCTTTAGAAGATCATTTGACAGCCGTGGCCAGGGGGGCTTTTTATCAGGTTCGCCTGATACACCAGTTGCGCCCCTTTCTAGATCGGGACTCCCTACGCACAGTCACTCATCACTTCCCGCCTGGACTATTGCAACGCTCTCTACATGGGGCTCCCCCTGGGGTGCACCCGGAGGCTCCAGCTGGTCCAGAATGCGGCCGCGCGGGGGATTATGGGGGCGATGAGGTGCTCCCATGTGACACCTCTCCTGCGCGAGCTGCACTGGCTCCCGGTGGTCTTCCGGGTGCGCTTCAAGGTGTTGGTGACCACCTTTAAAGCGCTCCATGGCTTAGGGCCGGGGTACTTATGAGACCGCCTTCTGCCACCAATAGCCTCCCACCGGCCAGTACGCTTACAGAGTGGGCCTCCTCAGGGTGCCGTCCGCCAGACAATGTCGGCTGGCGACCCCCAGGGGGAGAGCCTTCTCTGTGGCGGCGCCCACTCTCTGGAACAACCTCCCCCCAGAGATACGTACAATGACAGACCTCCGGATTTTTCGTTGGGCCCTGAAAACCTATTTATTTCAACTAGCTGGGCTGGCTTGAGTTAAATTTTAAATTGATTTTAAATTGGGTTGTTTTAATTTACGGCCAAAATATTTAATTATTTTAAACTGTTTCTAAATTTTGTATGTTCTGTTTTTTACTTTGGCTGTTCACCGCCCTGAGTCCTGTTTGGAGAAGGGCAGTATAGAAATGGAAACAAATAAATAAATAAATAAATAGCCTCAGCAACAGGCTGGTCCTCAAATGGAAGCATTGTTGAGAGGACACATCCTCAATAAACGAGAAGTACAGTAGTTGTTTTGGAGCCAAGATAGGGAAACTGTGTGGATGATCCACAAAAAAGCAGAACAATGCATTCATTTTGCACATTCTCACAGGTAATCCTGGACAATGAAATTAGCTGGTAACACTTTCTTATTTCATAATGGGAAGAGGACTTGGGAATGGCAGTATGACAGCAAGGTAAAGTAACTTAAGAATCTAGGAGCGAGAGGGAATGATCAGAAATTGGAGACCAACGTGACATTAACATTCACAAAATATCTATCTACCATAAGCCAAAATATGAATTATTTATTAAAAAAATAAAGGTGGGATAAAAATGAATAAATAAATAATAGTATTCCCATTAATCCTTTAAGTCAGCCAGGATGCTCCTCACTCCCAGCCTGTTGCCTTCTTTTGAGAGGAAAGCACACATTTAATTAAATATTTATCATTTTATTTTCTAAGAAAGCCTGCATGAGGCCCATTGATATTTTTGTAAATAAAGATGATGCTAGAGACTGCTGTTCTACTCTGCTGTTCTATTCCTGCTCTCCATTTTATAGTTTTAAAATTAACACAATCTTTTTAAGAACCTTTAAGAAGTCAAACTGGGCAAAGAGTTTGGGAAACACCGAAGATATTTCTGCTACATTTAATTCCTGGGCTGTTTATTGACAAATTTTCGGAATTCTTTATTTGAATTTGATTTGTGAGACCAGTGTAAGCAAAGCTGTGTCATACAGTTTCTGAGCAAACAACCAAACACATTTGTTCTTCTACTGCAACAGGTGCAATCTGCTTTATAACTCATTTTTTTCCTGAAATGACAGAAAGCCAACTTTTAGGAAATCTACATGTGGTATAGATAATTTCACTTCTTGTTGCATGAGACTGATATGCTATATTATCTTCCCCCCCAAATCAGATTTTTTTTTCTTCTCCTCTAATTGGCTTGACATATTAACAGCAAACATAATTTTACTGGGTCCTACCCTTCCAATTTGAAGCCTTTTACAAATTATTGTTATGTAAAAAAATAAAAATAGTAACAAGCATGCATCATAATTTCATTTTCTAAATCTACCCCCTCAGTGGTTCCCTGTGGCTAAGAAACAGAACTGTATCATGGTTACATTCGCAAGATATAAGCAGACCTCTGTCCTGGACATAATATCCTGCAAGGCAAGTTTTTATGCACTGAAATTTTTCTTCCAAAAGAGAAACACATCTTTAACTTGTCTGTTGCTCAAATAAGGCGGGAAATCATTTAAAATCTAAATATAAAGTTCCCTTGAGGTAGAAGCAACACAATCTCTGTATTTTAATAGGATTCCTGCATAATTAATGTGAGGATTGAGCTTGCTTAGCTCTTTCTCTAGCGTTCCTAGCCTGCACATTCAAAAGAACAAAGGCCAGCTTTCATTTTAGTTGCTTCAGGAAACATCAGTGTTTATCCATTCACAAATAAGGTAGGTAGGTAAATTGAGGACCCAGATTGTGGGGGCAATAAGCTGACTTTGTATAAAATATACAAAAGGATGAAGGCTATTGCTGAGCACATTGTAAGCCGCCCTGAGTCTTCAGAGAAGGGCGGCATATAAATCAAATTAAAAAAGTAAAAAAATAAGGCAAGCATATTGGTAGACGCAAACGTGAGGCCTGCCTTAGAGGAAAGCAGGATCTGTTGTTCTTCATTCCTCATTTCATTTTCAGTTTCAACTTTCCATCACTATCTGGAGCTCACTCACTAATTAGTTGTAATGAAGTTTACATATCCTAAAAAAACTAGAGCAGTGTCTAAAAACTATTTTGGTGAACTATCTGTAATAAATATGTGCAAAGTCAACATATGTCAGAATTGCAGAAGATTATTTAGATAAAGAATGTGGATAGCCTTCAGTTTTTATTTTTTATGTATTATGCCTGCAAAGCATATACATTTTGCACATTCTCAGAGTAGCACTGAAGTATATTGAGGCTTATGGACAGAGGAGTATAAAGTACAATGCAGCATCTGCATGTTTTGGGGAGTTTTAGCCAGTTTTTGCAGCAAGCAAAACGGAATACCTAAATTAAGTTGCTTTTGGCACATATTTTATAGTCTCAAAACTTAATTACAATAGATTCTAATTTTGTGTGGTTCTCTTATTCCATTTTTAAAAAAACAAATGCAAGATACAAGTAGATATACAAATAAATATTCTTACACATATAAAAACATTCTATTTAAAACATTATATTTGCACACATCAGAAGCAGACTTGATCTGAACCCAGTTCATGTAAGAAAACTAAAGATGAGTCAGATACATGGCCTCAACAATGTGCAAGATATTTTAGTCCTACAGATGACTTGGAATGAGTTACAGTCATACAACCCTCTATCAGGCAGTGCTACCAGGAAGTACCAGGACTATAAGGAAATATTAAACGAAAGCCATCCCTGATCAGTTGCACCCACTCAGTTTTCCTGACCATGTTATGAAAATGGCTATGCTTTCTTTTAAGATTTCTGATTTCTTTTTTAAACTATCATTGCCAATTTCAGTTTCCTCTACACTATCTTATATCGAACAGGGTTTCATTTCAAATTGTTGTTCTAACAATCTATTTTTTCTTCGTTTGCTTCCTTGAGCATTCAAATGCTTAATACAGTTAATATAAATATTATTAGTTACTAATTGTCATTGAGCCCAATACAACTAGTGCGGACTATATAGACAAATATTAAAGATCTATCTTTAATAAGAAGTTGAAAATAGCTCTTTCAAGGAGTAATTTCTTTGGACCTGTCAATATATTTTATCCTCTCTTATCCTGCCTATCATTCACTTGCATTTTAGGCACAAAGTATATTAATTTCCCTTTGTTGATAATTATCTCAATGCAGCCATCATATTTTATTTTGTCCAGGATGGATTTATAGGCTCTTCTTGCCACTCATAATGCTCTTAATAATCATCTCCAAATCCATAATTTCAAGATATGTATCTCAATTTTCTTGGTCTTTTTCAATTTCCAGCTTTACCACTGGAAAGACCACTGACTTAACTGTTTTACATCTTTTTTTTTTTTTTTAATTTGATTTATATGCCGCCCTTCTCCGGAGACTCAGGGCGGCTTACAGTGCGTTAAGCAATAGCCTTCATACTTTTGTATATTTATACAAAGTCAGCTTATTGCCCCCACAAACTGGGTCCTCATTTAACCTACCTTAGAAAGGATGGAAGGCTGAGTCAACCTTGAGCCTTGGAGAGATTCGAACTAGCAGTAAATTGCAGGCAGCTGTGTTAATAACAGGGTGCTTTAAACCACTGTAGTACCAAGGCTCTTTTATCAGTAGTTTAAATTTTGCAGGTTAATATAGAGAGAAAATTGTTGCCCTCTTACCTGGAAATAAACTTCATTAAACTTTTATTTTACTAGAATATATTTATGGATTTTCCTTTAATGTCTTAAGTTCAAAAGGCACTTGACAATTAAATCTGAATCTTTCCAAAATGGGTGCCCTCCATCTGTGCTAAATTTCCCATAATTTTCAGCCACCTTGGCAAACAACAAGACTATGACCACATGAACTGTAAATTATAGTTTATTCCAGCAGTACTGTTACCAAAAAACAACACAGATGTGCCAAAGAAATCACCAAGAGTTGAGCTCAGCCAAACTTTTACTTTTACCTAAATCTGTACTTTTTTTGGGGGGGGGAGGGATCAAATCAAATGTGTCTCAAAAGTAGTGTTTTGACACCTACAGTTATAGTTACTTAATAGTTACTTTAACTATTAAGGAGGCCCACAAACTGATAACTAAGGTAAAAAAAACCCTAAACTACATTGTAATCTTGGCACACACCCTTCCATCCTAATCATCAATCTGATGCTTTTCAGATGGGCATGTAATAGACTGCACTAGCATGATAACGTTTATAATATATTTAAATTGGAGGGGGGAAGTGCACCCACCCTTGTACTTTCATTTCCAAAGAGAAGGATTAGAAGGGCTGTGAGTGCCAACCAGTGGTGAAATCCAAATTTTTTTACTACCTGTTTTGTGGGCGTGGCTTAGTGGGCGTGGTATAGCTTGGTGTGCGTGGCTTGGTAGGTGTGGCAGGGGAAGGATACTGCAAAATCTCCATTCCCACCCCACTCCAGAGGAAGGATACTGCAAAATCCCCATTCCCACCCCACTCCTGAGGAAGGATACTGCAAAATCTCCATTCCCACCCGAGGGGAAGGATACTGCAAAATCTCCATTCCCACCACTCTCCAGGGGAAGGATACTGCAAAATCTCCATTCCCACCCCACTCCAGGGGAGGATACTGCAAAATCCCCATTCCCACCACACCAGGATACTGCAAAATCTCCATTCCCACCCCACTCCAGGATACTGCAAAATCTCCATTCCCACCCAACTCTAGGAGAAGGATACTGCAAAATCCCCATTCCCACCCCACTCTGTGACCAGCCAGTGTTATTTGCCGGTTCTCCGAACTACTCAAAATTTCAGCTGCTGGTTCTCCGAACTGCTCAATATTTCCGCTACCGGTTCTCCAGAACCTGCTGGATTTCACCCCTGGTACGAACCTTTTTTGCTTCTGCACATGAGTGACAAGCTAAATGTTTTGCCTTTTCTTTTCTTTGAGCAATTCTTAGTTTTATCCTGCTTCAAGTCTAATTCTGAGCTTCTGGTGACCTCATGGATATGTGTTTATGATTTACTTGGAAACGATATTAAAGTGGTTTGCTACTGCTTTCTTCCAGGCTGTTTTGCGATACTTTGCGTCTCTAACGCACCCTTTGGATTTCCTCTCCCGGCGTTGGGAGCACTGACCTCGCACAGCATTTCGGCCAAGGTCAGCTACTTGCTGCCACCTAGCTCGACCAACCTGGACTAGCATAGGGAACTAATTGCGTGTAACTTCAACTACAGTAACTACCTCTCCGGACTGGCGTAGTAGAGACCACGAGCTACGCAGGCACAATACTTTTTTTTTTTTTAATTATTATTTTTCAGGCTGTCTAAAGTATTGCCCGATGAAAATGTCGTTTTTCTCTGGCCCCGCTAACATCAACATGATCCATATCCTGACTATGCGATTCCTTTCATACCCTTTGCTACTGTCTTTAGTTTCATTTCGCTTTCTTTTCTTTTTTCTTCTTCTCCGAGGTAAGACATTTCAGGCACTGCTTCGGCCCTCCTTTTAGTACAGAGGTCCAAGAAGGAGCCAGTCGCAAGAAAGGTCTTTTTGACGTAGGCGTCGCAACCGGGTTCCTTCTCGCTTGCAAAGCTGGAGAAGGGGGACCGCGCATGTAGTTTAAGGGAGTCATTCCGAGGTCCCGTCATGTATTATAAATTCGGCGGCTTCACGCAGAGGCTGGTTGGGGCCGGCGCTCCCGCTGCCTATTCCGCTCAGGTAACGAGAATCCTGTTGCCGAGCGACCGGCGAGTTGACCTTCACGGTTTTATTCCGTTGCAAACGGAAGGATTTCCCTACATGTGCCTACGAGGCTCATTTCTCTTTAGGCGCCGGAGAACGCGAAAAGCGGCGCGGGGGGTGGGAGGGCAATGCCTTACGAAAGGATGCCGAAGGGGTCTGCAGGGGCACGTGGGTGACAGCGGAGTGGTGGCGGTTGCTGCTGCTGAACCCTTCCCTGCTGATTGGCTAAAAGGAGAAACGGAATTGCACTTTCTCCGGGTGTTCCTGTAGTACGAGGAGCAACCAACGGTCACGGGCACGTGGCCTTGACCTTGTGCTGTTGGAAAGAGACGCCTTTCCAACAGCACATATTCAGGCATTATGATTCCGTGTGTACAAGTGACCTAGAGTCCATGTATATAGTTATTTAATTCAGGTGTTTTTTTTTAAAAAAAATTCCAAAATGGACAACCCTTTTACTGGGTGAAAAAAAAAAGACATTTTTCTGATTATCCTATTTTTAAACTTTTCTGCCAGGTTTTTGCAAGGCTCTAATATGCAGATAGTGTGTGTTGAACTTAATAGTTACTGATCTTTAATATTGTATGAATTTAAGGGAGGAATAGATAATCTAAAAGGCACTGATTTTTTTCCAGAGCTCCAATTTTTCCAAACCCAGAAAGGATTTCCTAATGTACAAGAAAGAAAAAAGGATACCTTTTGTTTCTTTAGTTTTGATTAAAAAGAATTCCAGGTCAAGGGGGAAAATGACCCACATGAAAATGAAAATACATAGAAGAAAAGAGGCAAATTAAATTCAATCAATTAATGTGTTAAAAGGTGGGAGGAACATTTGTATATACAATTAAGGTCTGTAGTATAGTACCTGAACCTACTCTTTTAAAGGAAAAACCTACATACATAGAAGTTGTTTAATAAATTAGTTTGGGAAATTGATTTATTTACAGTTCAACCCTGCTAATCACATGCAAATATGATGAACTTCCAAGGACAAAGTCTTTAAGACTCTTGACCTTTATAGTAAAGGTTATAAGAAGTGATACAAGCATGTTGTTACGATATAGTAATTATTTCTGCTTTGGGCCAGGGTTGCTGAAATAAATTTTATTTAGTTTTTCTGGTTAACTGATTACTACTTTAAATAGAGTTTATGTCTAGATTCCATGACAATTTATGTATTAGGACATTCTTATATTTAATTTTTTATTCAATACTACAGCCTAAAAAAGGGTTTCATACAAACAAATTACGAGCTGGCAAAAAGTACGATAAATCTTTTGCCTGCCATTTAACTTGGCTTTCATGGTGACTGCAGGGAGGGGCAGGCGTTTCCACTAATTTGCTTGACAGAAAGCAATTTTTTTTAAAAAAAAATTTGATTTATATGCCGCCCTTCTCCGGAGACTCAGGGCGGCTTACAATGCGTTAAGCAATAGCCTTCATACTTTTGTATATTTTATACAAAGTCAGCTTATTGCCTCCACAACTGGGTCCTCAATTTACCTACCTTAGAAAGGATGGAAGGCTGAGTCAACCTTGAGCCTGGCGAGATTCGAACCTGCAGTAATTGCAGGCAGCTGGTCTTAATAACAGGGTGCTTTAGACCACTGTACTACCAACGCTCTTTTAAAAAATAATTTATTAAAATATTAGAATTTTGCATTTACATGTTGACTTTAAAAGAACTAAGACTGCTTAAGAAAAACATCTATATTCTGAATAAATTCTGGTCTTATGAACTACATAAATTCTGGTTTTGGAAAGACAGTATTAGAGACACCTTTAGATGCAATAAATTCAAAATTCTACAGTACTCAAAAGAGCAAGATGGATTAGTGGCTCTGATTAGCGGTTATATTGTATACCTAGCTGGTTGGTTAACATGGTTTTCAGAATGGATTTTATCTTACAGATTGGTTGAATTTATAGAAGGAGCAAGACTTCCAGACAATTAGGATTAATTTTTGTTGGTTAGCAGAAGTAATCTATAAGAGATCAGGCAATAATAAGTTATGTATTGAATAGCTAGGATAAATACAGCTACTTTACATTTGAATGCTTGACAACTGACTCACACTTATAATGGTTACAGTGTCCCAGAGTCATGTAATTCCCTTTGCAACCTTCTGACAAGCAAAGTCAATGGGAAAACCAGATTTACTTAACCCTATTACTAATGTAAGAACTGCAGTGATTCACCTAACAAATGTGGCAAGAAAAGTCATAAAATGGGGCAAAACTCACTTAATAAATTTCTCACTTAACAACATAAATGTTGGGCTCAATTGGTGTCATAGGTAGAAGACTACCTGTACAGAAAATAATCAGTCCAGATTTCTTCCCTCTTGTATTTGTTTAGTGGAGAGTTAAACAAATTTGTTCAGATTGCAAGATTTAATAAGAAGACCAGAATAGAATCTTTTAACACACACTTAACGATGGTCCACTTTATTTGATTAGTCTCAATATCTTCTAATTTGTAGTATAATGCTAAAAACATTTGAAATATTTATTGGGCCTTAATTATAAACTACTAGTGAAGTATGACTCACCATTGGAACAGGTCAGAGATTGTATGATTAAATTGATGTAGGATTTGAATACAATAGTAGAAATGGCAACCATCAAAATTTCAGTGGAAAAACATTAAATTTACTGCAAATATATTTATAAAGAATCAGTATGTTTTATTGATGTACTTTGATGTTACTTTGATTGCAAAAATTAACAATTTTCAAAAAATTGCTGGAAATGTAATGAGCAGATTGGATCATTTTTTTTGCTAATTGCTGGCTATATGATTCTTACTAGAATGAAATAAATCTAAAAATCAAATTCTCATTTCAGTCTATGATATACTTATAAATACCAAAAATTATTTTTCCTCAAATTATTTTCAATTAGCTTCACATGTGATAACTTCTGCAAGATACTACCCTGTTTCCCCTAAAATAAGACACCCCCTGATAATAAGCCCAATCGGGCTTTTGAGCGCATGCACTAAAATAAGCCATCCCCTGAAAATAAGCCCTTCCCCAAAATATTTAATCTCATGCGCAGCCAGGCCCTGCCGTTTCCTCTGGTTTCCTCCATACACCCCAAAATAATAAGACCTCCCCAAAAATAAGGCCAAGTGCTTATTTCGGGGTTCAAAACAATTTTAAGACAGGGTCTTATTTTTGGGAAAACACAGTATATACTGCTTACTGGAAAGGTTGTCTCATCCCTTCAGTGGAAGAATAATCACGTTTTGGGAGTATACTTTGATATTTAGAATAATTTTGTACCTTAGATATGATACAGATTCTTAGCTCTAATACATGAAATGGTTCCACACCTAAAGTGTAGATTTATCCATATAATTTATATTTAGGAATTATGAGACATTCTTAGTAATGTGGATTGAATTTATTATAGCTAATTCAGATAATTCCATTTAGTGAATTGTATTGACTCTGATTCCTTATATTGACTTTTAGCTCAAGTTTAATAGTGACTTTTAGTTTTTTAACATAACATATACAGGTAGTCCTCATTTGTAAGTACAGTTGAGACCAGCAGCTTGGTTGTCAAGCGAAGTGATCAGTAAACAAAACTATGATTGTGTTTATTATCTTAATTCAACTTTGTTTACAGACTAGTAATGGTCATAAATGCAAGGATTGGTCATAAAGTTACTTTTCATCATCATTGTAACCAGGGTGGATTTGATTTAAATTGTGATTTCAATCACTAGTAAAAAGGCTTGATTTAAATCAACTCGATTTAAATCATAATTTTCAAAGAGCAATTGTCATCTCTGTCCCACAGCAGCTCCTCCTCTGACCCACTGTTGACTTACCCACAGTCCCAATATTTCAGAATATACAGCCTCATGCTACATAACTAAGCTCCATTTCATGCTGAATAAACTAAATTATTAATGTATCTTAAATAGAAAACTATATTTGGATAGATTTTTACTCCAAAAGCATTTTATTAAAATAAATTTGATAAAAATAAAAAAAATCCAATTTAAATTTAAAAAATCTGATTTAAATTTTTAAAAATCCAATTTTTTATTTTTTAAAAAAAAATCATCGATTTTTGTCCACCCTGATTGTAACTGTAAATGGTTCCTAAATTAGGATTATCTGTGTATAATATATTTAACTATTTTTGTGTGTGCATGCCTTCAAGTTAGTCTTGATTCCTAGTGACTATCTTGGCAAATTCCTGCAGCTTTCTTAGCAACATTTTTGGAACTGTCTTCTTCCTAAGGCTCAGAGAGTGATTGGCACAAAGTCACCCAGTTAGTTTAATGTTTAAGGTGAGGCTAGAATTCATAGTATTTCAGGTTCTAGCCTGATGTTTTTATCCCATGCACCAAACTGGTTTTCATGTAAATTTTTGCAATTAATTAATGATATATTAGAAAGCTATAACTTCCATTACATTTTTAAAGTCCTAGTTTATTCATCTGCATTACATTCTTTTACTTTTTTTTCATGTTGTTTGTACTTGTATGTTTGTCACCCAGGTTTTTCTCTTAACCATGGTCTGTGACAGACATGGGATTCTCACAAAAGATCAGTACACATTATACTTCTAATGTTAAAAAGTAAAAATGGAAAAAAGAAATAATTTCCATAGTGCATCTCTATAATGCATCCTTTTAGCCTTTTAGTAGTATAAAAACAAATAAATGGTTTTAGCCCTTCATTTGAAAGATATGTGAATCTTGCAAGAGATAAAATATAACTATTTTTAAAATAATTGGCTGATGGCTACGTATGCATATTGCCTTGTTTTATATTCTAAATATAATTTTAAAATCTGATTCACACAAACCCATATCAAATGGTAATAGGTACATACACATCTGAATTTTATTTTATGTAAGCAAATTAACAAATCAGGTTGTCTTCCATCGAAGTGTAGTTTCCTATTCCCTATAAACTGGACAACTTCAGGATAAGACAGGACATTGAAATATAGTCTAAAGCTGGCTTTATAACCTGGCTTGTTCTGAATATGCTTTGCATGGCATGGGCATGTTTATTTCATAGTTCATGTTTCTTTATTTCCACCATGAAGAGAACAGTAAAGAGAACACATGCTCCTCTCCTACTATTGTGCATGTTTTTCAATT
The DNA here is from genome assembly GCF_029215685.1 of Pituophis catenifer annectens. Classification (NCBI taxonomy): domain Eukaryota; kingdom Metazoa; phylum Chordata; class Lepidosauria; order Squamata; family Colubridae; genus Pituophis; species Pituophis catenifer. Next base: position 43,903,553 of record NW_027256881.1, read on the forward strand.
ACTTTGTTACTTGATAGTTTAAAATTAATGATTGAACTGAAAAATATAGCGTACAAATTCTGTGCAGCAAAGTAAAATACTCAAAAAGGTAATGTCAATAAACTCTGTAAATAGCTACTGCTTTCAAGCTAACTACACAGTCCGATAAATATGTTGAGCATCTAATCTTTATAATGGAGCTGTAAGATTCTAAGCAGTAATCTGTTCTTCCCATTTTGAATAATCATAAAAATAAAATTAATAAAGATTAATATTTTAAAATGTTCCTTCCTTTAGCAGCTTATTCTTTAAAAATGGGATTAACTGTGTCTCCGTTCACAGCAACTATGTAATCATGAGAAAGAGACCAAGCTTCCATACAACAGTTTGTAAATATTAAGGAAATATCAGGGTCCTAATATAAATCAAGGTTCAGAACTTGTCCTCAAAAAACAACACTTTGAACCGAGTAAATTTACAGGCACAGATCTCGTGTTAATTTTTATCTAGCTGGGATCCTACTGCATGTCCTGATAAATATAATTACACTAAATGCACCATTTGTTTTTAAAAAGTATTTTTGATTGGCAGACAGTTTGATGAATGAGGTAACAAAAAGCAATTAGTAGGCATTAATTTCAAGTATACACTTATTAACCTTGTTAAAATGCAAATTTAATTCTCAGCACATTGTGTTCACACTTGCTGTCTGGAATAATAAACTAGATCTGTATAAAGGTGATTGTAGTTGTGCTCCATAATGTGTTTACTTCAGTGTAGCCTTATTAAATTCAGTTGTGAATTACAAATTGCCATGCGGGGTGGGGGAATAAAACTTTTCAGAATAATTTATATTCTGAGTCTTCACTGGCAGTATTTGAATGCATAAAGATATATTGCATTCTGGAGGGAATGTGTTCAATCCATAATTAGTGTTTGTTCAGGAATGCTCATAAATGTGATCAAAATTCCTCAGTAATGAAGGTAAATGGATTGCTGGTTTAGAATGAAACTTGCTATCTTTATTTTCTCCCATCTGAAGTCAACTTCCATGCTTATTTTAAGACTGCTACCGTTCAAAGATATCCTGAGATAACTGAGCAAAATGGGTTTATTACCGCATTGAACACTCTGGAAAGGACAGGAAGGGGCAAGTGTACACCCACAATTAAGCATTCTTCAGCTTTTCAGTTTATCCTACTAAGCAATAGTACCCTGTCTTGTTATTTCTTTCCCACTATTCAAATTTATTCTCATGCCAGGAATCTTGACAGTACTGTATGGACTGAAGTAATGAACGGATGGATTTTTTGTGTCACAACTGACACAAAACACTGTAATAGTCAGGGATATTTGTATGATGGTCAGATGAGTCAAGGTGATGGCTACAGTCATGCATGCAGAAGGGCAGGGCTTCATTCACATTATTGTGGCTACCATTTTGACTTTAATTGGGGGGAAAAAAATCCCTTCTCCATGTTAACAAAATCTGTGGGCTGCCTAACTAATTGTGCTCTAAATATGTATTTTGTCGATATTTCTGGAATAGTCCAACTTTTGTTCATCAGGCTCCAAGCAGCTGACAAAATATAGGAAAATCCACAATCTAGAAATTTTTCATTCCAGGTCAAATCAGATGTGCTTTTGTTTCATACTCTTTTGTTGATTGCTAATTGTTGTTTTCAATTGCATACATTTTTATTTAGGGATTCAAGCCAGTAGTATCTGTGGAGTCTCCAGCTGTGATATTTGATACCCCAATTAAAGTTGCCCCAGACAAACAAAACAAGGTTGGGAGTTTGGTTAAGAACAAAGTACCAGAACTGCAGAAATTATTTCAGGTGAGAATTTTTTTAAAAAAATAATCTGTAAATACTCTTAATGTGTACTTGATATGTTTCAGCTCTGCCTGTCATATTTAGAAGTTAGCATCTCTGTTTTTGCACTATAGTCAAATCTGTACGTTTAATGAAAAACACAGAACATGCACAGTTACACTTAGAAAGTATGGATTCTATTTCTATAGTGGCAGCATTCCTAACATATTTTTATGTAAATAATGCTTTTTTTTTTTTTTGCTTCTTTGGTCTTGCTTGTCATGTTTTAGTTTTGAATAATAAAGATCCAGGTTAACATCTTTGCCACTTTGTTCTTTGTGGGATTGTATCTGGCAATCATTTTAATTTTTGTAAGAAAGTGTATGATGCCTATTTGGGGCTTGAAGTCATTTTTGAAAATAGTGCTTAAACTTACATTTAGCATAGCAACATTTTGTTAATATAAAAAGGCATGGGACAAGGAGCTAGGTAGTTATCAAAAAATGGTCATAGATACTCATACTAACTAATCCAGGAAATTATATTACATATTTTTAAATGACACAGATTTCTCAAGATTCTGAAATTTATGTAAAATGTACAACATTCTTCATAGTATTTGAAGATGAGCTAATTGGCAGGTTCCAATTTAATTTTTCCCCAGGTTTTGCATAAATATTAATTTTCCCACTGTATTAACTCGTATGTATATCTTTTGTGGATAGAGGCCGGATGATATTCCAATACATCTGAAACGAAGTGTTCCTGATCGACTTCTTTACCGGACCACTATGGCATTAACAATAGGAGGGGCCATCTACTGTCTGATAGCTCTCTATATGGCCACCACTCCCAAAAGAGAGAAGTGAATAATGTATGTCCAGAAAGTCATCTAACTTTGCTCTGAAAAGGAAGAGTTGCACTTAACCTTCTGCTATTATACTGAAGTCATATGATAATATATTGCATATTCTTGGGTTTCATGATGAGTTAAAGACAAACATAGAGTAATGTGAGGAATTTAGAGTAAAATCACTACCATGGTGGAGAAAGTTATCATCTTATGTAGTTTTGAAGATTCCTCTACCCAACTGTCAATAAAATAAAACTCAAGTAGAATGGTTAGCTTGAAGAACTTCCTAATAATAATAAGTTGATAGTTGATGCAGTGAGAGAGAGAGATAAGAATCTGACACTGAAGATGTTACCATCTGATGAAATTTTGGATGTAATTTTTGTGGAGTCATATTTGATAAAGAATTATTTTATTCTAACCTACTACAACTTTCTGTTCAGAATAATTGTACACGTCATTAATTCTGCTTCTCTCTTGCACATTTCTTAGAAAGAGTGTTGCATTTAAGGTTCTGTGTAGCACATTAATTCCACAATGGTTGCCTATCACTTTGGAAATATTTTTATTTCACCATTGGAATAAGTATAGAAAAATAAATAATTTATTCCTGCAAATTTGTCAAGTCTTTTCTTAAATGATAAAATGGAATGATTTCTAAAATGTTGGTTTGCTTTCCATTTTTGTCACTAGATTGCTGATTGTTTGATTTTCTGATACTGTATTAAAATTGCACAATTCCACTGTTATACAAAAGTAGATACAACTGAATTATTATCCACATAAAATGGTTTAATGTTTCCCCAAAATTAAAATGGAAAGCATCACTGTATTTAAGTTCTGTTTGCTTTGTTAAACCGGCTTGAATGAGCTAAGTAATAGCATTGGTATCAGTGGTGGGTTTCTACTGGTTCGTCCTGGTTCAGGCAAACCGGTAATGGCGGCAGCGCGAGGCTCTGCCCACCCGCCCGGACGTCATCACGGACGCTCTGCGCACACTCACAGTTCCAAACCGGTAGCGAAGGTAAGTGGAACCCACTACTGATTGGTATAATTTAATAAAATACAGTTGAAATATTTTTGCAGTGACATAATAAAAACATGGCAATAACTAGCAAAACATATAAAATTAATATGAACTACATAGTAATTTTGGGCAGGGATGTGACAAAAGGCCTGTATGTGCATACACATTTAAGCAGGATTGGATATAATTAATACTTGAATTCTAAGAACTTTTTGAGAAATAACATTACCAAGATTGATATCCCACATCTACCTGTGCATTTAATTTTGCTTCTTTTGTTTGTCTCAAATTTTCTGTTATTTGCACTTATCAATCAGAATAATTTTGAATAGTCTTTATAAGCTAATAGCAGTTTCTCCCAAATTTCTGATAACTGAAAATTGGATAAGCTTCACTCTTCATCCATATTTTTTAATGAAATAATTGTAGCATACGGGACCCAGGACTGATCCTTATGGTACTCAATTCAATAGTTCTCTAATTAAGATGTAGAACCATTGATGAGCACTCTTGAGTATACTTCTGAATGAACTATAATATATTCAGTTGTCATGCACCTATACCTAATTTGCTAATCAGCATATCATGGAGTACTAAATCAGCTTTGCTGAAAATAAAATAATGTATTACATCATCATTTTCAAATCTTTTAAGGAAAATGGGTTTTTGTATTCAAGTCATTTTATGCAGTTTATGCAAGATTTTTCAAAAGTGGATTTCCATTGCTGCCTTCCCAGGACTGGATAGAAGTGACTGGCCCAAAGTCATCCAGTTGGCACCTTCCAAGATTTCTCAAAAGATAATAAATGTGATTGAATAGCTCATTCACACCTGTGATGCAGTTCATCTATTCCTAGAGATTTAAATTAAGTAAGAAATAAAAAGGTATAACCTGACCATGTTTCTGGCCTCTTGAGTTTCAATCCTAGTCCTTCATCCTGTTTTTACCAGTTTCCCTGGAAGCAACTTTGTTGGAGAAAATGGAATCCAAATAAGAGTTCAGCTCTGTTTTGCCTTCGTCATCTGTTTCTCAACTTGACTGAGCAACTGATATGTTAATTTTCTTCTTCAGTATATGTCAAAAATGTGCAGAAGTAACAGAATTGTAGAAGTGGTGTTAGTTGTAACATCACTTGGACAATTCTGTGTTACTTGTGCATATTTTTCTTTGGTGACATGTACTGAAGGTGACTCAGAATGAACAGACAGGTAAAGATGCCAAGAACAAAAATAATTCTTGAAATGTGTTCAAAATTCTACAGTTCAATGAGCATTGTAAAATATATTTAAAAATTCCAATAATGTACTGAAAGTAAGCAAAAGTTCTAGAAAAATAGCAGGGTTACTATTCCCCCCCCCCCCCACATCCAGAGAGGTAGGTTTCTACCAAGATGTTTAAAACAATTACTGTATTATCAAAAGTGCAAATGAAATTAGCTTTTAAACATTATGCACATAAACCTGGAACTATTGGCTTATTGATCACCTTTCCCAAATGGATTATTTGAAATTGGCCTACAATTGATGGATCTGATTTTGTCCTCAAAGAAAAATGCAGATTTTTCATAATGAGCCACCAACTATTTCAGCTCCTGGTGACTATCCCACATAATATGGAAAAACAAAGCTGTTCTGTTCTGTTCTGTATGGATACAATGTATAAAATTCTCTAATCAAATTCAGATATAATCTAGATCCATCTAGTACTTTAGTCAGAAATATATATAGCCTGTAGTAATCTCTCCTTAACAATAATGTTCCTTAGGATTCCTCCATGTCCAGTTGCACTTGGTTTCTTTCCTTCCTTCCTTCCTTCCTTCCTTCCTTCCTTCCTTCCTACCTACCTACCTACCTACCTACCTACCTACCTACCATGAATCTGACTTTTCAATTATAAATGTTGCAGTACATGTTAATGGTGAAGTATGAAAAAATAATGTGGTTATTCTTCACAGAACAGTGAAGCTGATAGTGATTTTGACATTTCCCCAAATGATATGTGGACCAAGCTGCTTTTAAGGCAGCTGTGCTGTCACAAGGGCTTAATGAATTGACCTGGCTGTAGACAGAGGTGTAGATAACAATCGACTGGTCAAGCCTGGAGTGTAGGTGTTTTGTTGCTAGAGTCCTGAATGGGAGCACCCGCCCACCTCAGCTACTGTGGGTGATGTTGCTGACTTAAAAAATGGAGAGAGGGGAAGAGAGTGAGTGAGAGAGAAATCTGTTCCAAATGGAGTGAATGAAGTGGTGGAAAATACAGTGAGAGTGAGAATTAAGTAGATGGAACGGTTGTTGGTTCCAGATCAGGAAGGGAGAAGAAAGGTCCATGGGCCGCTTTCCTGGAAGAAGGGAAGTGAAGACCTAGAGGTATGAGAGTTCCAGTGAAGATCCAAGTTGGGCGGGAGGGACTTGTATCTAAGAAGAAATGAAACATTGTCTGTGGGTAGCTAAGCCTTAACCTCTGGGTAAGAACTAAGCAAGAAGACCCTGAGAAAGTGTGGATTCTGTGGAGGAGTAGGTAAATTTGTCTGAGTAAGTACAGGAAAAGATGAAGCCTTGCTGAGTACAGTAAAGTTCAAGCCCATTCCTTTATTTGTACTCTTTGTTAAGCCCAGGAATGCAGGAGGAAGTTGGGAGTGAAAGGGAGAGGAAAGTAAAGGATTTAGGAGGAAACTTGACACCAGGTAAACACAGGGATTCTTAAATTGGGACTAGAACTCACAATTGCCTGGTGTCCTAACCACTAAACCATTGTATGTGTATATGTGCTACATTTGGGAAACCTATCTTGAATGACTCCTGAGAACATCATACAGGTTAGAATTCTAAATAAGTGAGGATGTGGTTACCACAACTTGACCTTATCATCTTTCTAAATTACATTCTTAATTCACTTAGCCAGATACAATTGTCACCAGGTGAATGAAAAGCCATATGAAATAATATAAAGGAACCCAAGCAAGGAGCCATATTTGAATTGACGGACAGAAACATTTTCTTGGATGTTATATCCTTCCTAATTTCTTTAGTAAGGAAATTGGTGATGGTATCAGTAATATGCATGAACTTTAAATTTAGATTAAAAGGATCCTATTTTGCTGGCAAAATGTAATTCATGTTTCCTTACATACTGTTCTGCACAGTTCCTTAAGCACAAGTCTTCTGGGATTCTCTAAATTTAACTCCCATCTCTTCTCTAGTCACCAGGCAGAGCATCTTCCCAATTAGCAACAATTCCCTTAAAAAAAACTTGCTGCAAGCCTCATTATTCTAAATTTATCTCCAACTAGAACAAGCATTTACCCCACTTATAATTAGGTAAAGTACGAGAAAATCCAAGCTACTCCTTTTGACCAAATTCTTTCTCATTAAGTGGCTTTTGTAATGTGAGCATCCCAGTTTTGTTGCCAATCTCAATGACCTTGAAGCAAATCTACCAAACTTTTTTTCCCTTATCAGTGCTATTCTTTCAACTGTTATGGTGGGCAGCGATGGGCCCCCTGTTGATTTGCCTGTCATTCTTGCAGCCTTTGCTAATTTCTTGATATAGGGCATTGGAAAGGTTCGTCTTCACCTTGGTATTTTAATACAATTAAGGAGGATTATATGGATTTCATGATCTATTTTTAACCTGATGCTGAGGACTGAGAACTACATATTGAAAAAGAGAAACAGTGAAATCATAGATCTGCCTCTATGTTGATAGAAAATCAGGAGCTGCTTGTGTCCTTTTTGAGACCCTTTCAGGATTCTGCTTTCCTAGTGGTTAAACTGGGCAAAACTGGTTGGATATCTTTTTACATTAATAAATCAGATCTAGTGTACCTAATGACCTGTATTACATTACAGAGCAGATAGGTCTTAATAGTTGGCTTTTTGGATGAAGAAGAAATGACCAGACTTGGAACAAAGTCAATAAGTTCCCTATTTGAGAACTATCAATTTTAGAGATAAACAACTGTGACGAACACTGGGAAATGGGTCAGAAGGTGAGGATTTTGACACTCAGAAAGCTGGATCAGGATGTTGGCTGCTTTCTTGATGTGAAACCAGCAGTCTCTGGAATGTTCACTGTATGAAATATTAATCTCTTCCTTTTGTATTGATTCTCAATCTATTTGTGAATTAGTCCAAACATTACAAAACAGTAACCAGCCTCCAAGACACCTCTGAAAAATTCTCATTTTTGGATAACGAGTATGCAAAGTGGTGTCAGTTAAATGATCTGTGCTCAGATCTACATGAAGAAACTTTAGCCAATATGAAGTGTACAGTGACCATATTTTTTTGGAAAAAATAATGGAAAAAAACTGAAAAAATGGGTAAATGTTAATTCTTCATGTTTATAACTTTGCTTTATTCAAGAGTAAAAAAAAAACCTTTACAGAAATGCATATTCTAATAAAAATATTTAAAATCAAACAGTAAATGCAAACTTATTTAAAAAGACAATTCAGCATCCATATTTTTCACACGAATGTATAAAAGTCTGCTTAAATGCCATCATTTGTATGGTAAAATGACCAAAAGGACAAATGTGAGTTTTTGAAAAATGTAGATATCTAAAAGGACAGCTTTGTGGGGGGAGAAAAAAAAACCTCTCTTTATAATAAAGGACACAGGTATTTTTGAAGAAGCTGGCTTCTATGTGCATAGTTTCCTTGCTGGATCAGAAAAAAATAAAATAATTGCATTCGAAATCCCACTTTAGCCTCATGTCATCCTGCTGAGAGAAGAGTTAAACTAAGCCATCGGAATCGCTTTTTTAATTGCTTTCTGTTGTCATAAATGGATTTCCTTCCCCTACAGCATCCTCTTGTTAATTGTTCTGCCCTTTTCCGCTGACTACATAGACAGGGGGGAAAAAAATCCCAGCAATACTTATTCCACTTTTCTAGCTGTGGAGAAATCTTTTCCTCTCGTTTGCCCCTTGAACTTTGTCTGCTGTATAAATAATTTTGAACTGCATGATAATCCCTGGAAAAAGATTCTGTAAAAAGTACTATTTCCATTGCTTTTGAACTATCCTAATCTTCAGATCTTTCATCAAGCAAATCTGCTCACTGGAGAGGAATATTATTAGAGGAGGAAAATCTCCTTATGTATTCCAGGCCATTATCTTGTGCTATATGATTATTTGTGCTATTCTCCTGTTTTGTGAAGCAAAACTATGAAGCAGTGAACTGCTTTGTTCCATTTCATGTTTATTTTTTAATGAAGCTGATTTAGCCAAATTGTGCAACCTTTTGATGTTTGAGGTCACACAAAACATTTTGGGGATGACTGAGGAATGCATTGATTGACATTATGAGTCAAAACAGACAAGACTTGTTTTATTCTGTTTAATTTTTTTAGGACCGACCCTGTGCTTTGTATATATGTATATCCCAACCCAAAATGACAAATACGCCATCAGTGTTGAACATTATAGCCAGTGCTGGCTATGGGGGACACCAAAAACAAGCAAACCAAACAAAAAGGAATGTGGAGGACCATATTTGGCTTTGAGGCGTGAGAGTGCTCACCCTCACTCTAGTCTTTATGGTAGACAACTGCAATTTCTTCATGGCCCTGAAGAGCGCAGATTGGTTTTGTTGTTCTTGGGAACAATATGGAGCAATATGGAAGTACTTTCTGTTGTCTTTTGCTGTGACGTTTTTCCACTTTCCAGTGTAAGCTATGACATTGGGATTTCTCAGCAATTCCCCATTCAAGTACTAACCACATTCAATTTACTTTTTTCATGATCAACTATGGTAAAGTAGTAATTTACAGACTTTTGGATTTATGTGTTTAATAATTTTTCATCTCTGTCACTTTAAACATAATATTGAACAGTGGTTCTTGGGGGACCACATACAGTTCAAGTGCCACATGTTTATTATTTATTTATTTAATAAATTTTATTTTTTTATTTATTTATTTATTTATTTATTTATTTATTTATTTATTTATTTATTTATTTCAAACCAAAACCAGGTTTCCAAAGATTTCCAGAACCCTGGGGAGAGAATACCATCCCTATCTCTGAAGGGATGCTGGTTGTGAATGCTTGTAACTGTTCGAAGTCATTTCCATTCAAATCCAGTTTGCTCCTTTAGAATTTTGGATCTGCATGTAGCTTGCTTTCAGTTTGATATTTATGTTAGTTAAACTATAGACAAAATGTGACAATTCTAAACATTTTTAAAAGATTAACCATAACAGCCTTTTGCAACTCTCTGGGCCACAACTTTCATAATGACCAAGAAATTATTCCCAAATTTGTATTAGGAGTCATATCTGAAAGGTGCTGGGTTAAGGAAGGATTTTTTTAAAAAAATCAGTCACAGATGTTCATCTTTCTGTTTATAATATGTCTCCTCTTCCAAAAACAGCATTACCTCTTGTAAATGCCTTGAATTAAGACAAACACTCTTCTCACTCACTCACAGGCTGTGATAGATGGTTTTAAAATTCTTTGGACAATTTGAAATAGTAAATAAAAGACTCATCTAAGACCAATATATTTTAATTAAGTAAACTGTCTTTACTTCGAAGTAAATTAATGCTCATTGAAACGGCAGTCTTTGCAGAGCTTTTTAGAAGAGGAATATTGTTTTTGTGTGTGGAGGTGAGGGGTGTTAGAAAGCAGATTCATTTGACCTAAATATTTGGTTAATTAAAAGAGAAACTTAAGGATTTTCAAAGGATCTCAACTTTGCAAGTTAATTTTATAAACATGGTAAAATGCTTTGTAATTTCTCCTATAAAATAAAAAGAAGCAATTTGTCTCATTAAAAGGATTAAATTTAAGAAGTTACAAAGTTATAAAAGGGGGAAAAATGGGGGGGGTAGGCTCTACTAAATGTAAAGTTATGCTGTCCAGCCAGCTGTTTGACCTAGTTCACAGACTGAATTATAGTACCATATGGCTGGATTGCATTTAGGGAAGGAGAAGGACTCACAGAAGATCTACATAAGTATCTTTGAACTGATATGAAAAATGTGCTACAAATGTAAGAAATCATTCTACTGAAGTATCTTACTAAATGTATGGGATAAACACAAAAACAAAGAGTGTCCAGGCTTATCTCCTCTGGCTTTAATATTAAATATATTTTATGAAAAGTATGCTAAAAATTTGTTATTGTAGAGAAAACTGTTACAATGCACAATATTTAATTATTAAAAAACAAAAATGAAATCATTCTCAGGCTTACTTCTTAAAATGGTCAGAAATGTTTTCAAACAGTTCCAACAATTCCAAAATCTCCAGATGAGCAGAATACTCTAGAAAGAAATTACAAAGATAAGTGGCATGCTCGAAGATCTGTCTGAATTGAAAATGTTTAGAACACAAAATACAGAACCCATACCAAGTATTATAAGTTGCTATTAAATGTGATTTGGAGACCTGACAAGTTAAATGATCAAATGGATGCAAACATTAAACAGGCAATTTCATGCACCACTAATGGGAGAATCAATGAAAGATGCAGATCAAATTCACTGTGAATAATACACAAAAAGAAAACTGGTGTAACATGTTCTGCTAGTACATTACCCAAGGATAATGAATTACATAGTTTCAAAAAATTGTTCCATAGTCAAGTTGAAACCTTTTTCCCATATCTGTGGGAACATCATAAAGATTAACTATTCTGGAAGATGATCTTCTGAAGAATGATTCCTTCATTAGAAAATTAGTAGCTGAAATTAAGGGAGTTCTCATTAATGTCTAAAAATAGCTTAATAAATGAAAACAAGTCTAATGTGAGCTTCAATTTAACCTTGGGCACTTAGGGATGCTTGAGATTATATGGAAGCCACAAGCCTCACAGATGCCACTCTTCAAACATCAGAAGTTCCCCTTCCATAAATGGGCACTCACACACTTCTAGTTCGGAGTGCAGTCCCTGACATATCACCCAAAGTCTACTGCAACTCTCAAGCTGATAGTATTTGTTGCATTCCTCCCTCTTCTTATCTTTCTAGTTCTCTTCCCTCCCCAGTCTGGTTAAAATCCCATGCCATATGAGTACTCCTATTCTTAATAGTTGTTCTGAATCTGCTGATACTTCCCTGCTGTTTTGGATGGAGCTGTTTTTGCAGTGCAGCAGGTCCCACTCTCTGAGAATGAATTCACAACTTGCATATACCATTAAAGAGAGGCCAGCTGTTAGGATAAATAGGAAGAAGGAGGAGGAGGATCAACTGTTATGGGTCAGTTTGTAGTTCAATATATTCTAGCATGTTTTTCTTGATTGTGAAGCATCTGATAATACAATTCTCAACTCAAGCTTGAGAGAAGTAGAAGCAGAAACATAAACATAAACCCATGGCAGTTTAGGCGCTGCTAGTAGAAGCTGCAGCTTCATTTTGTTCAATAGTACGATTGCCTTAACACTAGCAATGTATTGGGGACAGTGAATTAATCAACAATTATCTGGCACCAGATTATTTATGCCTCTGCAGATTTCACATCTCAACATGATCGTGGAGTGGATGTGCTAAGCATGCTGCTGAGTACAAACACCTGAAAGGCACAATATAAATCTAACAAAAAACAATCATCTTCTTTAAGTCTTTCCCAAGTTTTCCTTAAGTATTCTCTGAGTCTTAAGTAGTGATGGCCCAAAAAGGTTCTACCATTCCCTCCACTCCTGTATTCTGGTGGCAGCTGTGCTATTGCTCACTTGGCTCACTACCAAATAGCCACTAGGGAGATCCTTAAAACAAAATAGGGTGAGGACATCACAATATAACTTTCCCAAGTCAGGTTCAGAGGAATGGCTATAGGATGGCTTGCAGAGTGGCAAGTCATTGTAGAAGAACAACCTACTGTGGATTCAATGAAGCAGCAGCTCCAGAAAGTCACCCAAGAGGGCAGTGGAAAAGATGCTTTGGCTCCAATTTGTGACACCATTAGAAAGCAGTTGCTTTACTTTATCCAACCGTCAATCTGATCGTAAGATTTTTAGAAATGCATTGGTAGCAATCAAGCAATCTATAAAGTTCCCCATATGCTGTCCCAAGTCTGTGATGATTATCACTTTCATGATGAAGCAGAACAGTATGATAAAGAAAACAATTTCAGAATCTTATTTTTTTGTTTTGCCATATGATCTGCATAAGAATTTATCATTCAAGATTTACACAGGTTCATTTTGAATGGTAGCTTAAGTGAAGGATAGATGCGCTTATAAATTGATTGGGACTGAGTAGTATCTGAGATTAATGGTATGGTAAATAGTGTTTCTCAACCTTAGCAACTTTAAGATGTGGGGACTTCAACTCATACATTTACAGTAAAAAGAACAATAATATTCTAACACAAAATATGATAGGAAACCATATTGCTTCTAAAGGTTGCATTCCTGTAGAAATAAGCTATTGGGAAAGATACATATACATACACACACACACGCATATGGGGCAAAAGTAGATAAGGAAAAGACCAGTGCCACAAATGTAAATTTCTATTCTGTGCTTCATTCCTTAATGGATAACAAGACTAGGGATTAATATGAAAAGGAACAAACATTTGTGCCATAAGATTAATGGTTCTTGAGTTTACCTCTAGGGGCTCCATGCTAATGTGCTAAAAAGGTTCAGAATGTCCCTGTAAACAAAATGATTAAATGTTTATCAGGCATGCATTGCTATGGATGGCATTTCCCCCTCCCCCCCCATGCTACATGCATCTAAAAATAAACCAACCAGATGTTTACCCTGACTCTAAGCAAGAATCTTTTTAGCCACAGATACGCACAGCCAATTCAGAACATCAGAAACAACAGATGTGGCTCTCCACTAAGTTGCAGGTAACAGGCTTTGGAAAAATTGATTTCACTGAAGGGCAGCCTAGGGAGCAGCTCAAGGTTAATTTTAGAAGCTGCTTTCCAGGAGGTGTGTCAATCAAGAAATATGTGCTGTCACCCTGCAGAAAGGTGTACTGGACATGCCTGCTTAGGAATCTGTTCCAAGCAATTGGCAACTCAATGTGGAAAGAGTCTTATTGCTGCCAGGCTCATGGTTCACTTATCATCGTATTCATTTTTGTGAACTTCCAGTGTGTTAGTATAAGAAATTACACTAAAAAAGCACATCATTCTAACTGCCTCAGACTGACACAATGATTTATTTAGCTCAATATTATCTAGGCTGGCTGGCAGGTGCTCCATAGAGTTTCAAACAGGTCTTTCTCATCATATATCAGTTAATCATGAAAGGATCAGGATTTGAACTGGGGACAGGGGAAACCTCCTATCCATGCCATCAATTGTAAAGAGATATCATAGGAATTGTAGAGCTGTGAGAAGTGCCAAGCCATTCCTATTTAGTGGATGATTGGTCCAATATTAGCACTTCAGTAAATATATGTAGCTTAAATGAAAACTTTTTTAGTATTGCTTTAAAAATTTGCCATCTGACTGGGAATTCTTGGAAATGCATTACCTGGAGGGGAAGTTAGATAATTTATATCATTATGAGATAGAGGTATCAATGAAACTATTTCCCTTTACAACAAATTTATAAACAAGACCCTTATCAAGCCAAAACATGTAATTAATATATATTAGCAAAGAAATACGATGTAGCTAAAGTAAACTTCAATATTTCAGATATAAAATATCTTTATATATAATGACAATAGAGAACGGAAAACAATTTTAAGGAGCAAAATGCAATTTATATAGCAGATCAGGTACAGAATGAGGATAAACCTATGTATAGAGAAGTTCATATTAGCTAAACACATCAGACATTCTTTTAGAAGCACAAAAAGAACTCGCTAAAAGAATGACTGGCAAATGCATTTGTCTTCATATGGTTATCCGAAAGACTGAGGAAAAACAGATGAACTATATAATTGGGCTATAATTAAGCTTATTTAATTTTATTTTGTTTCTATTTCTTTACTGTGTTTATAACCAACGCAATAAATATGGTTGCTTGATGTTAAAGTATATTTTGGGAAATAGGCATCAAAAGTGCCTCTCAATATCTCTACCTATTATCAACTATTGTACCTACTTACAAAAGCTAACTTATTGGGGGATAGTAGTCCTCTTCTTATCTAGCAGTAAAAAAAAAACCTGAAGAACAGTGAATGAGAGCTTCTCTTTTCACCAATGACTCTTCCACACTGCCAAATTGAATTTTAATAGCTTTATACTGACGTTACATTTTCTGCAGTATGTATGTCTTTTTAACTTTGAGCTATTTGATAATATTAAAGTTTTCTTCCCTCTGTCTTCTTTCTTCAAATGTTTTTTTTGGCTGGCCCAGACAAAGCAGTGATGCTGGGATACCCAAACCGCAGTCCACAGATAGGTAGTAGTCTATCAGGTACCTGGCCGCACAAGTGTGTGAAGCCCCATCTGTGCACATATGGTATCCAGGCAGTGTGTGAAACCATACCCTCTCCACCCAGATCCATAGAAAAACTGCCCTCCGTGGAACTGGTCCCTGGCCTCCAAACATGGGGGGGGGAGCACTGTAATAAGGGACTGATAACATTAGACAATTATATGTTGGGTATGGTAAAATACACAAATTGTGCTCAAGCAAAACACAGTTGTTTTGGCAAGGGATTGGGGGATTTTGGCACTGACCTCTTTTCTTGTTTGAAAAGGCATACACTTTTAAAAAAAGAATCGTAATTTAGACAGTTTTGTACTAAGCTAGCTATATGGATATTTGTGTAATAACTATGACTACAAATGTTTTCAAGAACTGTAGCTGATGCACCCTCTTGTGGAAAACACCGACAATGTTGAATTCATGGCCGCTCAACTTCTAGATGAATTGCTCTTTGAAAAGTACACAGGAGCCATTCTTGGTTTAGAATGCCGTTAGTGATTAAAACAGATTCAATAAGTGATAGCTAAAGAAGGAGCCCACTGTTCTGAAATCTTGACTAACTCATTCAGTGAATTATTAGACTAATAACCATTCAGTGGGACTTTCATACACCTCTCATATGGGGAATACTGTAGCTTCAACTTAACAGCCAGCTCCCTAGGAAATGTAAGACTTGCTAGATTTTTTAAAAAATGAAAGACATTACCGTATTTTCTGGCGTATAAGACGACTTTTTAACACATGAAAATCTTCTCAAAAGTCAGGGGTAATCTTATACGTCGGGTGTCGTTCTCCTGTAACTAGGCAGACCAGCCCAAAAGGCTCTGATGAGCCTTAAATGGCTCTGGCGATCCAAGCTCTGACGATCTGCTAATCAGGCAACTCAGCTGGGATCGCCAGAGCCATGGAGAAGGGAAAAACTTTTCCCCCTCCATCTTGCTTACCTTAGCTCAGTGGTTGGGGGTCAAACAACCCTTTCACAGGGGTTTTGCAGGTGGTGCAATACAGAAAAACGAGCGCAGCCCTCGCCATCCAGAATGAATGGTGCTGTTGTGGCGGTGGGGGAGGGGGCGGCAGAAGCGGGAAGAAGCGGCATTTGCAATGGCTGGAAGCTGTGGGAGTGAAGCACTACTTTCATTTGTAGCGCAACAGCATTCCGCCTTGGTATATTTGTGCCAGCCAGTGGCGCAAGGCAGCCCTCCTCTCCTGCTGCCTGGGACTCAGAGTGGTAAATGGCATCTGATCTGGAGACCAGCTGGATTTTGCTCTCTAATCCGGATGCCAGATCGGCCCCCTGCAAACTCTCGTCTCTTGAGGAGCACTCCCTGAAGCGGGGCTGGAAACTTTGGTTGGGCTGCTTGAGAGAGGAGAGCTTGCAGGGGGCCGATCTGGTGTCTGCAATGGAGAGCAAAATCCGGCTTCTTCTCTCCGCTGTAAGAGTGGCATCAGGATTCCGCCTTGGTATATTTGCGGCACAAGGCAGCCCTCATCTCCTGATGCTTGGGACTCGGAGCGGTAAATGGTGACTGGTCCGGGGAGCAGTCGGATTTTGCTCTCCATTGCGGATGCCAGATCGGCCCCCTGCAAGCTCTTGTCTCTGGAGGAGCCTGACCAAAGTTTTCAGTGCCACTTCAGGGAGCGCTCCTCAAAAGATGAGATCTTGCAGGGGGCTGATCTGGCATCCGCAATGGAGAGCAAAATCCAGCTGCTCCCTGGACCAGTCACCATTTACCGCTCTGAGTCCCAAGCAGCAGGAAACGAAGGCTGCCTTGTGCCACAAATATACCAAGGCAGAATCCTGATGCTACACTTTCAGCCGAGAGATGAGGGCTGCCTTGGCCTTCGGCTGGCGCAAATATACCAAGGCGAATGCTCATGCCACACAAGTTCTAGTAGTGCTTCGCTCCCACACTTCTTCCGGCCTTCAGTCTCTCAGGGAGATGCTTGACTTCCTCTCAGCCCCAAGACACTGGCTGGCCCATGAGATGAGAGAGAGAGAGAATGAGAGAGAAAGAGAGAGAATCAGAATGAGACAGAGAGAGAAAGAGACAAAGAATGAAAGAAAGAGAAAGACAGAATGAAAGAGAATGAGAGAAAGAGACAGAATTAGAGAGAGAGAGTGAGAGAATGAGAGACAGAGAAAGAGACAGAGAATCAAAGAGAATCAAAGAATCAGAGAGAAAATGAGAGAGAGAGAGAGACAAAATGAAAGAGAATCAGAATGAGAGAATCAGAATGAGAGGGAGAGAGTGGGGAGAGAGAGAGAAAGAGGGGGAGAGAGAAAGAGTGGGAGAGAGAGAAAGAGAAAGGGGGAGAGAGAAAGAGAGAAAGAGTGGGGGAGAGAGAGAAAGGGGGACAGAGAGAAAGAGAGAATGAGAGAGAGGGGGGAGAGAGAAAGAGGGGGAGAGAGAAAGAGAGAGTGGGAGAAAGAGAGAGAGAAAGAGGGGGGAGAAAGAGAATGAGAGAGAGGGGGAGAGAAAAAGAAAGGGGGAAAGAAAGAATAAGAAACAGAATGAGAGAGAAAGAGAATGAGAGAGTGGGGGAGAGAGGGGGGAGAGAGAAAGAGAGAATGAGAAAGAGTGAGAGAGAAAGAAAGAGAGGGAGAGAGAGAGAGAAAGCAAAAATGAGAGAGAGAGAAAGAGAGAACGAGAGAGAAAGAGTGGGAGACAGAGAGGAGGGAGAGTGCCTGAAGGACCCCATCCCGTACTGGGAGTCCAGATGCTTCAGCAAGCGGCGCACTGGATTCGTATTAGTGGTCCGCAAAATTTAAAATTATGAAGTTGGTGGTCCCTGAGATCCAAAAGGTTGGGGACCCCTGGCCTAAGACCATCGGAAAACACATATTTTTGATGGTTTTAGGAATAACTTTATCGTTGGGGGTCACCACAACATGAGGAACTGTATTAAAGGGTCGCGGCATTAGGAAGGTTGAGAACCACTGCCTTAGCTGCTTGCCTTGCTTCGCTTGCCTGAATCCATTCCATCAGCAAGCAACTCCCTGCCTGCAACCAAGCAGGCAGGGAGTTGTGGACTTCAACTCCCAGAATTCCTCAGCCAGCAAAACAAAGCTGGCTGAGGAATTCTGGGAGTTGAAGTCTACAAGTCTTAAAGTTGTCAAGGTTGGAGACCCCTGTTCTATTGGGTAAGTTTTTTTCCCCTTTGGGATCTTTAAAAAAAAAATAGTTAATTGGGTTTTTTTTTAGTTGTTCTTTTTTAGACCTAGCCATTTAAAGTTTAGGAAGTTTTAAATCTAGCTTTCATATAAAAATAAAAATAAAATAAAATAAAATAATATTTGTGCAGCTTTCTGAGATTTAGTGTTTCTGTAGTGTTTCACTCTAACTACACAAACACAAAATCTCACAAAGCTGTATGTGGAATTTTGTGTGTGTAAAGTGTGAAAGTTATTTTTTGGGGCTTTTTGTGGCTGTGTGAGGTTCCTGCTTGTTGCAGGGGCCATTTTGGTCTAGCACAGCTGCTTTTACATTGTGGGTGAGCCAGTTGTGTTGTGTTGTGTTGTGTTGTGTGTGTGTAAAGTGTGAAAGTTGTTTTTTTGGGCTTTTTGTGGCTGTGTGAGGTTCCTGCTTGTTGAAGGGGCCATTTTGGGTCTAGCACAGCTGCTTTTACATTGTGGGTGAGCCAGTTGATGTTTTTTTAATTTTTATTTGGTGTGCGTTGGAAGAGGGGTAGTCTTATACGGCGAGTATAGCCCAAACCCTATATTTTAACAGGAAAATTCGGGGATCGTCTTATACGCCCAGTCGTCTTATACGCCAGAAAATACAGTATTATTATGTTTTCTGGAGAGGAGAGAAGCAAACAGGAGGATAAAATTAATCTAAAATTAATACATTAACTATTATCATCTGCAGATTATCTATGGAATGCATGTTGGCTGAGGAATTCTGGGTGTTGAACACACATCTTAAAGTACTAGTAGGTAATTTTAGGAATGTAGAAGAAGTAAGGAAAGCCAAATTCATTCTCCAGGAATCTGACAAAACACCATGTAACTTTCCCTAAAGAACCAATCCTTAGCAGCCTTTTATAAGACCATTAAGACCTGGTTGCTCTCACAACCAGGTCTTAATCGGCTAGGTTAAGCAAGTTCTTCTACTGATGTGTTCTTCTTGTTTTAAATTTGTGCATAATGGTTATATTTTATTGTTGTGGTTTTAAGCTTTGTACACCACTCAGATTCACTGTCATGAAATGGCTGTCTATATAAATTAGATAAAATAACACTGTTTGTGTACAAGCAGGAATGGTGGTACCACAAAGCAGACAGAATATGAAGTGCTCTGCGACTTTAGAATTCAAACAGAACAGCATCTGCCACACAATATCCCAGAGTTAAGAATTGCTGAGAAGAAAGACAAAAAAGTCTAGATAATGGACATTGCAGAACAGAAGAGAAAGTACCCAAGGGAATCCAAAGACCTTATTAGGCTACCAAGTATCTCTGGGTGGTACACAATAAGAACCACAAAACAAAACAAAAAACAAACACAAAAAACAAATAAAACTATACCATATCATCAAGAGAGTAAAAGAATGGTAATGGGCTTTTCACATAGCAAGAAGAACTGATGGCAGGTGGGACCAAGGCAGTCATAGAATGGATCCCATTTGATAAAAAGTCTCCATGAAAGATACCTAAAACAAGATGGATTGATGACATCAGCAAGTATTGCGGGCTCAACTGGCAAAAGAAAGCTCAGGACCGTATTGGTTGGAAACATGCTGAAAAGGCCTTCATCCTGCAGTGGATTAGACAATGGCTAAAACAATGATGATGATAGTATAT
The DNA here is from genome assembly GCF_029215685.1 of Pituophis catenifer annectens. Classification (NCBI taxonomy): domain Eukaryota; kingdom Metazoa; phylum Chordata; class Lepidosauria; order Squamata; family Colubridae; genus Pituophis; species Pituophis catenifer. The sequence continues at coordinate 43,923,385 of NW_027256881.1, forward strand.
AAATATAAGATTAAAAATATAAAATGGCATCCAAGCAACAGCACAAAACAACCAAAACAGGACTCCACTCAAGTTACCTCCTCATTCTGATAGAAAATAAATATGTTCTAGACTAGAGGCAGCAAAATTAAAATATATTTCCAATCTTTGAGATTGTTCTGTCCCCGTCTCACACACGCACACAAACAGTCAGCCAGAGGTTAAATAAAACTTGCAGACAATAAATTCCTTCGATAACAGGATTGGCAGCAACCCAGTAGCTGCTTGCCAAGAACTTTACTCACAGAGGGAGGTGTTCCTCCTCCGTCAGATAAACCAAAACAAATACACAAAGTCAAAGAATCGTCAAGTCCAGTCCGTATTAAATCCAAGGCAGGCAGATAACGTAGTTTCAGAGATACAATGCGACTCGCTAGTGGTTTAGTTTTGTCCGTCACAGAGCCTGAATGGCCCCCACACCCCCTTTTATTCCCTGTGGGGTGTGGTCCAGTGATTTAGCTTAATCTCTGGCATGCCTCCTTTTCTGCTGCATGCGCTTGTCTCTCTGGCATTGGCATGGATCCAGCCAAGACTTATCTCCGTCACTGTCCGACTGCGACTGCTCAGACATATCTGGCTCCTGGCCAATCTCTTCTCCCTCGGGAGACACCTGAGGCATTGCCAGAGAGGAGGGTCCTGGGGAGGGAGGCCTGGCCAACTCCTCTCCTTCACCTTCGGAGTCTTCTCCCTCCGATAAGACGGGCTTGGGGGTCGGAGTCATAACAGAGATATTTAAGAATTTTCTCATTTTTAAAAAGGTAAGTAAAGGTTCCCCTCGCACATATGTGCTAGTCGTTCCCAACTCTTGGGGGCAATGCTCACCTCCGTTTCAAAGCCAGAGTTGTCTGAAGACATCTCCATGGTCATGTGGCCAGCATGACTAAATGCCAAAAGTGCACGGAACGCTGTTACCTTCCCACCAAAGGTGGTTTCTATTTTTCTACTTGCATTTTTGACGTGCTTTCGAACTGCTAGGTTGGCAGAAGCTGGGACAAGTAATGGGAGCTCACTCTGTTACATGGCACTAGGGATTCAAACCGCTCAACTGCCGACCTTTCGATCGACGAGCTCAGCGTCTTAGCCACTGAGCCAGCACATCCCTACCTTTAAAAAAGTAATCCTTGTTAAAATCCTCTTCCATGAAGATTACAGAAGCTTCTAACATACAGGCTTTTTACCTAGAGGCTAATGTCTTGTCTGAAAGCTGTAATTGTAAAATCCATGAAAAACTTCACTATTTCAGGATTAGTTCAAACAAGCAATAGATGAGAAGGGTCAGAGTATTTCTGAACTGTTCCAACAGACAATAGATGGAGATATTCGGGACTAAGGTTAGAGAAGAAGGAGAAAAAGCAAAATTAGAAGGGGTAACCTTAAAAGTTGACATCTTATCTGTTTTCTTTTATGTAGAAGGAGTTCTCCTTCTTTCTTTTTATTTTAACACAGACAAAAATGTTATAATTTTCAAACTGAAGAAGATCTATGCCAGGAACAATTTTACTATTTCATTTCCCATTTGTCAGAATTCCGGTCCTAAAATGCAGTTCTCTTGAGAGAATGCAATAGCACTCACGGCAATACTATTTTGTTTTGTTTTGTTTGAAGTACTTTACTTGTATCTGCTTGATGGAATGGTTGCATATCCCTATAGTCTGTTCACCCAGTGAGTAATCTAAAGCCCTATTACTGAAGTGGGAAACTTGTGGCAGTTTGTGTACTGGGATTCTAGAGATGGTATAGATAATAATTGAAGTGACACAGCAATATCTGGAGTTTCAGATGTTCCCCATCTTTACCATAAGCTTCATGTATCCCTCCTAATTCTAAGCAGTTCTTGGCTTTATTTCCAACATCTTATTTCTATGATTGGTTCAGTCTTCTGACATGTTGTCTGGGAAGAAAGCAAAGAGAGGAGATGGTAACTGTGAGAGAAGAAAACTGTGAACCATCTGGTTTTAATTTTGGCCATAAGTCTCAGATGTAGACCTCTCTCCTGACAAGAAATCTCTTATTTTCCCCTCCCTGGTGATACCAACTGCAATAATGAATAAACTTTATCCTTTTGATCCATGGGACAGAATTCTGAATATACAGCAGGGTTTGGATAGCATTTATACATATCAACTTGTGAGTATGTCATCTTCATCCTAGCACACCAGACTTCTGCAGTAGTGTCCATAAGATTCAGCAAATACATTCATAGTTAACATGCTTTAGATTTAGGTCTTCAAGTTATAAGGAGAAAAAATAATAAATCTAAAGCAACACAATTCAAATCAAAACAAAACAAAACATAAATTTCATCATAATAATAAAGCAGTCAAATTTATCTTGAACAAGTGTTTTTCAGAGTGGGAAGGTTTCCAAATTTTGCTGCATTATAGCACCAAATGGGGATTGCCTGAGTTGCTTTAGGCAGTTTTTGAACTCATAAATAGCAAGTGTGCATCATATATTTACTTTATTACATGGAGCATGGCATAAGCTACAGGAAAGAACAGTATTATAAAGGAATAATACAGTACTGTAAAGTTATGGCCCAACAGGCTCCAAGGCTGCCAGTGAATGAGTAAAAAGACAGGGGAAAAAGAAATATGTGGTACAGCTAATGGGTTCCTTTGTGCCAGAGATCTGAGTTGAAGATTAGAAGGCTCTAACTTCACATAACTTTTGCAACAACTGGAAAAGTATAATTAACTTTGAAAGGAATATCATGGGCTAATGGACTCCCTGTGCAGCCTGTCAGTTCATTGAAAATATCATGAAATGGGAAAAATGCCACTGTAGAACCGCAGGCTTTCTACAGGATATTTTTTCCCTTTTTAAAAACTCATATTTCCACATGCACTCTGACTAGATGACAGCAGTTAATTGGATGAAGCAGGAAATATAAGATAATTCCAGAGAAGAAATAATAGAATCTTGCAAAGGGTTTTAAGGGTGGTCTTGCTGACAAAGTACAGTTGAGAGAAAAAGATTTGATAGAATAGGGAGATGCTTGGTACCCATAGTCACTAAGTAAGTTCAACATACATACTTTTCAGCTCCTCAGATGTAGGAAATTGAGGCTGAATAGCTATTTTCTTTAATTACCCTCTAGAAGACATAAACCCCTTCAATCTCAATTTTTTGCTGGACTGCTGGGTGTAAATGGTGAGGACTCAAGTTTGTAGGATTTTTCCTCGGGCAATAAAAGTGTTATCTATATCAAACCTGGTCCTTCAAGTCTTCCTGTGTGCAGTCATTATAGGTGTAATTGAGTTCATCTACCTTGCTACTGGTCATCCTATTCGTCTCTTCCCTTCCACTTTTACCAACATTGTACACTTTTCAAGGGAGCCTAGCCTTCACATAATGTATCTGAAATATGATAATTTGAATCTAATCATTATGTGTTGAGTAGAAACTCTGAGTTAATTTGTTTGATGAACCATTTGTTTTTTCTTGGCTATCCATGATATTCTCAAGAATCTTCAAGACTAGATTTTGAAATTATCAGTACCAACACACACTTCAATACCAACACCAGAGTTTGAAACCCACACTGTTCTTTCTTTCCTGCTTCTTAATAGTCCAGCTTTCACTTACCTCACAAGATGGTTGTTGTGGGGAAAATAGGAAGAGGAAGGTGTCTTGGATATATTTGCTGCCTTGAATTATTTGTAAAAAGGAGATATAAATAAATAGTGTCTAAATAACTTTTCCAAGGCCTTTATTAATATTACTTTATCAAAAATTTGTCTGAGGCATATTGTTTGATTGCTAGTTCCTTTACTGTTTACAGTTGATCCTAAAAGGCAGAAGCTATGCATCTTAAATATCTTTATTAACAATGTATTATTATAAATAGCTATACAAATAGCTATTTTTTAAAAAATACCTGTGTTTTCCCAATAGCCTAATGAAAGCTGGTTTATATATTGCAGATTCATTAAATTATACTTTATAATGTTCAGTGGAGCAACACCATCTCTATCTGGCCTTTATACAATGGGCTAACACAAACCCAACCGCTGACACCCATATGTTAACAAGCCAGGGTTTAAAAGAAATATAAGGAATGAAACCTTCTTTTTCATGAAGCAATCTGATTGAGTTTATCATTTATTTATTCAATTTTTACTCTTTTTTCATTTCTTCATTTGAAATGCTTCTACAATATTTTGTTCAAAGTGATGACCAATACAAAATCGTATAAATTCAGCATACCCTACTCTCTATGCCTTCAATACTATATTCTAACTACTGTGCCACCACGGCTCCTTAATACTTAATAAGCGAATCATTTGAAGCTAAACTACATACAACTGAGGTAGGTTAGAAACTCATTTTCATAATGAAAACGGCCCCCTCATTAGTCCTGCTCTTTCCAAGCTCACTAAATGAAGCATCGCCTACAGGCGATGCTTGATTAGAAAACTAGCACTCTATTATTGTTAAACTGCATTAATTAGGAGCTTGGCATTCCATAATACATTCTCCAAGGGGGTTCCCCCATTTCATTCATCCCAGTATTGTTTTGAAATTCTGGCTCTCGCCCAAGTCCTCTTGGGATGTAATGAGGGTATGTGATTTGATTCCTGAGATAAAATTAGATTTCTGCTCTTTTGCTCTCTCCCTTTTCTTTCAACTCAGTTCCTTCCCAACTATATTTATTTTGCTTCCCACCCCCACCCCCCCAAAAATATTGATGATACCAGTTTCAACACTTGTCTTTTGAATTACACAGGAGGAACTTAAATACAGGTCAAAATGTATTCTGAATTTTTAAGAAGTAGTTTTCTTTCAAATTGATTTACCCAAGACCACAGACTTTTATACATAAATGAATCCATTTGTATAGAAAGTTCTGATGGACCATTTCCTAAGCATATAGCATTGTGTTGAAATTATATGAATGTGTAGAATAACCCAAGAGACTCTGTACTTTGAAACTTTGAAGTAAGGCAGGTGGCTAATCCTCCTTTGTTATACTTTCAAGGTAGGTGCAGTATGCTGCCATTACAGTTTACAATTGTTACATCTCAGCCCAAACTCACGAAAATCTAGGCATTGGCAGTTCATCTCCAGAAGGACAAGCTTTTCCAGGGAGGTGGGCACAATCTAGTAAATCTATGCAAACCCCCCTGAACTAAACTAAATTAACTTTATTTTCCCCATTAAAGATTCCAGCAGAGAAGATTCTAATAATCAGTTGCAGTTAACAGTACATAAACTTCAGTAATTAAACAAAAACTTATCAGACTTTAGTACTTAAATTTAGCAACCTACACTCCGTTTTAATCTTTGATTATGTTTGCAGTGTGGCTTGGGAGAAATGAGTATTCTGCCATCAGCTCTTTGTATTATTACAGCAAAAGCTGGATTTTGTTTTTAGATCAATCTTGATCTAGTCTGGGGCCTATATTGCATTAATATATATGCACACACATATATACAGCTAGTAAGAAAATGTTAAGTTAATCAGAAAGTATAATTATGCCTACTTATAAATGCAGGACTTTTTCCCCCTCCTTTGGATAATCAGATAAGGCTAAGAGAAGGGAAAGTGAATATCATTGTGAGATATTTCTTATTTCCCTAAGGTGATCTTCCAGTGATTGAGGTAGTACTGTGACAAAAATGGATTCTACTTATCTTGACCCTTCTCTTCCAGTCTGAAGCAAAATGAAAAGGTAAAGTTCAGTGATATTCTCATGGGCAGGCTGGGCAAGATTCTAGCACTTATCTAGGTCATGAGAAATAGCAAAGCATTTTTTTATATCTATCCCCAAAGCTATTCCCAATACAGCTACTCTTTTGGAAACTTAAAGCCCTTTCATGCTCTCACCAACTAGAGCATAAACATGCCCAGCTCACAACTGTTGAATGTGGTTTTCATGATGTTGCTTTCATTCCATTCTCAACCAAAGAGACATACGTGAGGGATGCTTAGCAGCACTGATGTTAAAATACTTGGTTCATTTTCAAGCCAACATAATCTAATGAAAAGCCATAAGATGTTTTAGGCTTTGTCACTGATTATCATGGAGGAAAATCTGGAAACAGAAAAAAAGATAGGCAATGAGGACAGTAGATTTCATATAGGCATAATTCTGCAGATCAAGGAGGGGTGGCTAGTAGTTCAGCTTAGCAGTAGGAGAAAGCCCCTAGTTATGAGGATTTTCTCTGTAGAATGAATATTCCATTGTTTACAGCTCACTAGCTTCATATACTTTAACTCCATCCTAAGCAAAGATTCCATGAAGGAACTTCTCCCATGGTCCTTTTTAGATCAAAAGAAAAGACACTTTACAAGAATGAGTGATAGAAATGTATAGTGGGAAACAGTAACACGGCAGCAAGACTAGCATCTCTTATTCTTCAACTATCAAGTAAGCTCAGAAAATACCACTGAAAAAAAGTTGAAAATTCACTGAAACTAAAGTAGAAAGAAAGGTTTGTTTCACTGCCCCCATCTAGGAAACAGCTAGAAAAAAATGACTATTAGAATGTCCTCTACCTGAAAGGGAAGAAAATAAATCACAGGTTTTTCCTTTCTTAAAAGATTCTCTGCCATTTATTCACCATTTCTACTTCTGCTGCATTTCTCTGTCTCTCTTAATCTTCTTGTTGTTGGGCAGGATTGGGTTGTTTTAGAGGCTATGGCCTAAAAAACGAAAAAAAAAAAAATGAAGGCAAGCAATTAACGGCTTTTACTAGTGTGACTTGTCCTTTCCTGGCAGTCCATTAATTACGGATGAAAAGTGATGAGAGAGAATAGTACTGTGAAGGAGAGATGGAGAGATGCAGGAATTTATCCCACATGTCTCCCTACTACTATCCCTTTGGGGCCTTTTTGACACTGGTTAAAGCACTGATTTTTTTCTCCATATCAGGCCCAACCTTAAAGGCAGGGAAACCAAAGTCCTCTTATAACACTATCAGGCTCCCCAAGACAAGCATGAAATAGACAGAAACTTCCCAGAGACTTGAATAATATGGCCAGGTAACATAATAATTACAGACAGCTGACAATCACTGGGAGTCATGCATCTGATCCTGATGTATACTTGATATACATCTCTCCTCTTAATTAAAATGTAGTAGATAGTCTCCCCACCACTAACCTCAACACATGGAGTCCTATCAGGGGTGAAATGCTATCGGGTCGCTCCGATTCGGGCAAACTGGTAGTGATAAAAACTACTGGTTCAGGCGAACAGGTAGTAAAAAAATGCTTTAAAAAAAGTAAAAAAAAGAGGTTCTGACGATTGTGCGGCACAGCTGTGATCGTGGGAACCTTTTTAAAAAAACTTTTAAAACTTTTTTACTACCGGTTCAGGCGAATAGGTAGTAAAAAATGCTTTAAAAAGTAAAAAAAAAAAAAAGGATTGGCCACACCCACCGTCACATGACCCTTGCCAAGCCAAGCCCCACCCACCAAGCCACACCCACAGAACCAGTAGCAAAAAAAATTGCATTTCACCACTGAATCCTATGTATTATTGGAAGTTTACATTCTTTGTAATCATTCTGAGGATCTCTTGCCAATAATGAACTTTTGATCAATATTCCATGTGGATAACAAGGTAGACAATGAATACTATTGGCTATGTCTAATGATCACTGCACATAAAACAGGAAGAATAAGGTGGCTTCAAAACAATTGCATCATGTGTATGAAGTGGGGAATTGGGTAGAACCTGCTAGGCAGTCTAAATAAACATGGCAAACCATAAAACTTCCATTTTATAAGGACATACAGTATTTGTTATAGTTTTGCACACTAAGATGATCCTTTCATGGACCTTCTTGCTTATCTCTCAGATATGGATTCCTTGACTGTATTTTTATCCAGGTGAAACCAGACATAATCACAGGGTGATGGACTATTGTGACACGTTGGGCAAATGTTTGTATTATGAAAATGCTCTACTGCTCTAGCAGGTAATTATTTTGTCAGTCTATCCAAAGTATTTTCTCTAAATGAAAACAGTTCAGAAGAGGGATATTATATTTTATTTATTTTTTAATTAAAAATTTGACTGATTTATCCTCTGTGCCTCATTGCTGCTAGGCAATAAAGAGACTGAACTGATACAATGACAAGGTATCAAGTAAAAATCACGAAGTAATTAAGAATAGGATTAATTTCAAAGCTGAACAAGGCAAGATGTTGGATTCTGTCAAATATTTAGTGCTGAAAATATAAATTTCTAATCCCAGTGGGAGAAAAAATTAGAACAAAGTCTAACAAAATGCCCTGGAAAATAAAATAAAACAAATACTGACTCTGTAAATGTATACATTTATATGCAACATAAAAATCTTACTTGAAAAAGACCTCTTTCTTAAGAGTAAGGAAGGATACTAATCTTCTGGAAAGCTAAGGAAGAGGGGGAAAAAACCCAATGAACAGAATTGTTTTAAATTTACAGATAGTCCTTGTTTCAAGTCTTATAACAAGAGTTGGGTCTGGGATTGCTATCACTATCACTACAGTAAAATAGTATAGCAATCTTACATATTTTAACCTTTTTTCTTGATTGTGGCTAGAGAGCACATATATGGAAGCATGCTTCTGTCCTTCATCTCTATCTGAATGAAAGCAAAAGAAAAATTAGTGCTGTGCAGAAATTTCTGCAACCCAAAGGAATAACTATGAGTGTAGCTTTGAAGTTTATAATGAGTAAAGCTGATGTGAGACTTTTCAGAATTTTTTTTTCATATCTAACATCCAGGTGAAGATTCTATGCAGAATTCCAAAGACTCAGTTTCTTCAGGTATGTTCGAAATAGAGATAATCTTCACCATTTTTTTTCTGTGCTTTCAGAGTCAGCATTGACTCCTAACAACTGCCTAAACTACTCCCTATAATATTCTTGGCAAGGATTTTTGGAAATGGTTTCCATTGCTTCCTTCCTAGGGCTGAGAAAGAAGGACTGGCCCATGGTCACTCAGCTGACTTTATGCTTAAGAACTCACAAGCTCCTGGGGATCCATCAGCAAAATGTTCAGTTAGAAGGCAAGGCAGGCTGACAAAGGAGCTAGATGTGGAACAGATAGACAGTTTCCAGGGACAGTTTCCAGGGACAGACAGATAGACAGTTTCCAGGGACAGACACTGGGATGAGGCTACATGAAATGGTTGCATTACTCATCCTAATTATACTTAAACAAGCTAAGCAGTGGTGGGTTGCTCCCGGTTCGCACCGGTTCGCAAGAACCGGTAGTAAGAATTTGTAGTTGTTCCGAGAACCGGTAATAACATTGGCTGGCCACGCCCCCGAACTGATCCCCGACCCAGTCACCGCTCGCTTACCCTGCCCACCTCATCAGAGGCTTTTTTTTTACTTTTAAAAGCATTTTTTCGACAACCTCTTCGGCCGAGAAAAAGCCTCTGATGATCCCGCGGCTCAGCTGGGATTGTCAGAGGCTTTTCAAAGCATTTTTTCTACAACCAATTCAGCCAAAGAGGTGATAAAAAAAATGCTTTGAAAAGCTTCTGACGATCCCAGCTGAGTTGCCTGATTGGCAGAGGCTTTTTAAAGCATTTTTTCCTGCAACCTTTGTAGAAAAGGTTGTAGAAAAAATGCTTTTAAAAGTAAAAAAAAAAAAAAGTTGGCCACACCCACCCAGTCACATTACCCCCCACCAAGCCACTCCCACAAAATAAGCCACGCCCACAGAACCGGTAGTAAAAAATTTTAGAACCCACCCCTGAAGCTAAGGATTAATTTGCAGAAGAGAAAGTGAGAGCGAACAAAATCTTAACTTCCTTCAGCATTTCTACAGTCCCTTCAAAATCCTTCTCTGAAAAAGTCATACATGAGATAAAAACAGAGTCTCAGAGACTCTGCCCTCTGTGTGCTGAATCAGAGCCATTTGATGCAAAGGTTTTTCAGATGTTGCATGATAAAAGTAATACAAATGATACTGTAATGAGTCTGCCTGTCAAAATTTTGCCTGAGAGGGCTTAACAGAAACTTTGAAAGTTCCTTGATGGCTCTAACTTTTCGAATGGAATACTCCTTGGAACTTTAGTAGGAAGCCAAAAAAAAGGGGGGGGGTACTTTCCCCCCATTATGAACTGAATAAAGAAGCACATGGGGGAAATGGATGCTTTCAGATGGATTGTAACTGAAGTATCCTTGAGGTTCAGTTATTGTCTTTGAGCTTGGGCACAATGTAGACAAGCAATTGTGTTACCGCTTTTAAAAAGCTTGTTTGCTTCCAACAGGATCATCACTGATATTTATAAAATAATAATAATAGATACCTCTTCCTTCATTAAAATAAGCTAACTCTGTGATGTTGTTCTTGGAACCTTTCACAGCTAAAAAAAAATGAGCATAAATAATGAGACAACGCAATCTCGTTGCTAAACAAATCATAACATAAAATACAAGCAATGGTAACATCATTATCTTTAAAATATTCTCCAGGCCATAAATTATTTTCACCATGTCCTAACTGCACTTGCTTTTTAGGTATTTTATTTTCCAGCTAGATTAGTGCAAGATGGGGGGTGGGATACTGTTACTTCAAATGCAGGTGATAATCAATAAGATTTATGTATTTCAGATACTGAAAACTATTTAATGCTGGATTACAACATTTTAATTCTAAAGCACATTTGTAAATGTTGTTTTTAAGTCATAAATTACAAGACTATATTTATTTAATAAGTAGCTATTTACAAGCAGGTATGCACACATATATAATATACATACTTAACTATGTCCAACAGTAAACTTACAGGTTAAACAAAAGGGCTCTTGAAAAGGGCCTGGACTGACAGAAAATACAGAATATCAGAGTTGGAAGGGACTGTGGAGATTTTCTAGTCCACTCCCCTACTCAAGCAGAAGACTCAGAGATGGGTTTCAGCAGGTTCTGACCAGTTCTGGAGAACCGGTAGCAGAAATTTTGAGTAGTTCGGAGAACCAGTAGTAAAAATTCTGACTGGCCCCACCCCCATCTATTCTCTGCCTCCCAAGTCCCAGCTGATCGGGAGGAAATGGGGATTTTGCTGTATCCTTCCCCCAGAGTGGGGTGGAAATGGAGATTTTACAGTATCCTTCCCCTACCAAGCCACACCCACCAAGCCACACCCACAGAACCGGTAGTAAAAAATTTTGAAACCCACCACTGAGAAGACCCTATACTATTTTGAAGAAATGGGTGTCCAATTTTTTTTTTAAAAAAAGTGTGGAGCACCCACATCTTCCATTCCACTGATTGTTCTCACTGAGAGGATATTTCTCCTTAATTCTAAATTAAGCTTGCATCCATTGCTTCTTATCTTGCCCCCAAATTTTTTGGAGAATAGATTGACCTCATCTTCTCTGTGACAGCTCCTCCGTTATTGCAAGATTATTATCTTTCTTTTTTTCCCCCTTCTCTTTGTTATATTAGACATTCCTAATTCCTGCAATTAAAAAGCAAAAGTTAGAATATTTTGAACATGTGATGCAACACCCAGAAAAATATGGCATCCTTCACTTAATCCTCCAGGGAAAGATTGAAGGCAAATGAAGTCCAGGCAGAAGAAAAACATCATGGCTTCAAAACCTAAGGGACTGGTTTGGACAAAACTCGGCAGCACTTTTTCATGCAGCTGTTGTCAAAAATAGGATTCCCAACATGATCACCAACATCTGATGATGGATATGGCACAAGAAGAAGAAGAATTCCTGCAACTGTTCATTGTACGGTTTAGCCTCTAGTCCCCTAATCATCTTTGTTGTACTTCTCTGCATTCTTTCTAAAGTCTCAATGTCTTTTTTGCATCATGGTGACCAAAAATGTTCACAGAAAATTTTTTACTATTTAGTCATGAACCTCCCTGGCCATTAAGATCAAATAAAGATGCCTTCTTGAAGGAACCTCATGTTCTAGGCATTGGCTGATCAGCATCTGAGGGGGGCCATTCTCAGGGAAAGCAGCCCAGTCATGGAACTACACTAGTGGTTGGCACCAAGTTTGTCAGGTTTTGGTATCTCCTAAAGATGTAGCTATTCATTTTTAAATATGCTGTTGTCATCGTTAAAAATCTTGTTTTCTTGATTTAGCTTTTATAATTGTTCATGGTTTATTTGAGATTACTTTGTTTTGGTATTACTTTTCACGATATAGTTGGGATTTGTTGTTGAATAAATAAGTAAAAAAAAGATAAAACAGTTCTTTGCCCAGAAGCTTTATTTTGCAATTTAACAAAAAGATCTAACTGCTGAGAATCCTTAATTGTATTGCAGAAGGATATAAATGTAATAAATAAACAAACCAAAAAAAAAAGGGGGGGGGGCGGCTAGAATAATCACCATTAGGAGCATGGCAGGGGAGGAAATTTAATTTGCCTTCCCTCTCCCACCACTCCCTTGTTCTATGATCCTAATACCCTTTCCATTCTACCTATGCTTGCACTCAAGGTTTTAGAAAGACTGATAAGATTCTTAGTGAAGTGTTAAAGATTCCTAATAATTGGCATCTAAATGAGCTAGTGGGAAAATGCTTCTTATCTAGCGTTCCTGCCACTGCAGCTATTCCCTCTATGGCAGGCCTGGAAAGGGTTTGCTAAATATCCCAATGTGCCTCTTCAATCTTGTATAATGGTCATAAGAAAGGAGCGGCAGCTTGGATCTGTATTTGTAGCTGTCTGATGTGTTCTTGTAGCTGTCTGATGTGTTCAGGCCCTTCATAGCATCACTAATATATTTACAAGCAGACTAAAACATCCAAGACCCCATCCTAGATCTGGTATCTGGGGGATAATTGACTCAGAGTTTTCAAATGCTGTTCTGTCAGCAGTGGAACCACTTGTAATGCAAGCACCTGTTTTTATTCTCCCTTCCTTAAAGTGGGAGAGATTTTTCTCATTTCTCTTTCCAAAAGGTTGTTCAAGGTTGAGAAGAGAATTATCCCCAGAAAGACATATTATCATCCTGCAAGCCATACTCTGATGGTTCTGTCTTAAACACTCCCTCCCTCTGTCTTTCTTTCCTATTTAAAAGCCAATTTCAGTGGCATTATCACACACCAGCCAAAAGCCGTCAATTGTTCTGCCTTTAAAGAACAGAGCTCATTATTGATCATTTGCCTCAGTGGAAAAAGCCTATCAAAAATGTCTTTTTCCATCTTAGCAGTTCCAATTCCAGCCATCCCTAGTGAATGAATACCTATCAAGATCTTATAAAAAACCATTTTAATCCCGTAGCCTAGTTGCAATTCACAGACTGCTCCCTGTCATTCTGGCCGAGTTGCTTCTTTATTAGTTGCTATGCCTTATAAACTCTATCAGTTATGTCCGCCCCAATCTGGCCTCTTACGTTGACATATATGGATGAAGCAACACTTCTCTCTGTCCAGCTAGGATCCAATCAAACATAAATCAGGCCCTGTGTGTGTTTCTCATCTGTCTACTAAGAATTCTGGATAGGTGGGAACCATGTGAGCAACCTAGTTGGGGAGAGCATTCATATAATTCATGTTGTAGAGATTACACTATCCCAGGAATTGCAAAAATAGCACTAGCACTTAGACTTATATACCGCTTCACAGTGCTTTTACAGCCCTCTCTAAGTGGTTTACAGAATCAGCCTATTGCCCCCAACAATCTGGGTTCTCATTTTACTGACCTTGGAAGGATGGAAGGCTGAGTCCACCTTGAGCCTGGTGAGATTCGATCTGCCAAAGTTCTGGCAGCTGGTGATCAGCAGAAGTAGCCTGCAGTACTGCACTCTAACCACTGCGCCACCGTGGCTCTTTTCAATTCAAAAGTTGAAGTTTCCAAATACTATGGAATTACCCTTCATTTTAAGGCAGCTACCAAGAATATTGGACATTGGAGCAAACCAAACCGATTGAGAGTAAGTAACTCAAGAAACATTTCACAGTTCCTTGGGTTTACAATGTTTTTAAGAGCTAAAGAAATTAAAATGTCTAAATAACCTGTAAGGATTTAGAAAAATTGTCTAGAAATGGAAGAATTATATTAAGAACAATGAATACCTCTTCTGAAAAGGTTTTCATCTGCACACAGTTTACCAGACTGAGAAAATATGAGCTCAGGGTTTGGCAACAGCCTATATCCGTGATGGCGAACCTATGGCACGCATGCCACAGATGGCACGCAGAGCCATATCTGTGGGCACACGAGTGTTGCCCTAGCTCAGCTCCAGTGCGCATGCGCACACAGGCCAGCTGATTTTCGGGCTTCTGGGCTCACTGGAAGTTTGGAAACAGGTCATTTCCGGCCTCCGAAGGGCCTCCAGGGGTATGGGGAAGGCCGTTTTCACCCTCCCCAGGCTCCAAGAAAGCCTCTGGAGCCTGGAGAAGGTGAAAAACAGGCCTACCTGGCCCACCGTGCCATCACGTGCCAAAAGTGGGGGGAGCGCCGGGGGGTCATGTGTGCATGCGTAGGGGGTGGGGCACATTGAATTATGGGTGCCCATGCTCCCTCCGCTTTTGGCACGCGATGGCAGAAAGGTTAGCCTTCACTGGCCTATATTGTGAAAGATAAGCACCAGTATTTGAACTGAGCTTAGAAATATAGCTAAATCTGAGGAGCTTTTTGAATTTGAGTGTAATCCAACTAATAGCTTTACAGCTTTACTTTGAAATCTCTCACTTTTCCTAGCCAAAACTTCGTAGAAAAATAGAATAGAAGACACTATCGGTTGCACTGAAGTTTTGGATTCAAGATAAGCCAAGTATGCCTGAAGGTTGATAGTACACACATTGATAGTGTGTACTGAACCCATAAATGGCTATCCTTGGATAGGAACATAATTTAAGCACATCAGATGAGGTTTAATGGACTTGGCAAAGGATCTATGTAGACAAGCATCTTGTTTCACATTGTGCTCAGAAAAGAACATATTATTCTGGTAGCCTCATTCCCCAGCATTTGCCCAGCATTTGCAGATAAAACATATAGCTCTGATTTTTGTAAGTGCTTGTTGGGGGTGGCAATAGGGATAATTACATTGGTTTAAAATGGGCCCCATCCTGAGAATGGTTCAGTATGTGAAGAGATCACAGCAATCAATATGTTCTATTTTATCTTCCATTAAACCTTATTATTCATTTCAATATAGAGAAGTGTTTTTTCACCTACTCTCAGTTATAATATGCCCACAGCTGCCTTGATTTTATTTTCTACTCAGATAAAAAAAAATGGGCTGAGATTTCCCAGATGATTGCTTTCACATTTAGGCGAAAGGTCATATAGATCTGTGATGAAAATGACTTTGGCTGATATTTTCTAGACTTTTTCTCTTTAAAGCAAGGAAAAATACTTTTGCTACTGAATGTGTGTGTTGTTCTTATGTTTTAAGTTTGAATTTAGTATATAAAATCTTATACTAAAATATATTGATCCTTTTTAAGCCAAGGGAGACATTTTCATTTCTTTAATATTTTTTAAAAGTACTGAGTTCTTGCAGCCACATGAAAATCTGTGTTAGCAACCTTATTCCTATCTTTCAGATGCTCCTGGAATGATCACACACCATCACATGATCATCACCCTATACCAGGAAGTGTTGGGAAGAAATTTCAAGATTACATATAGCAGAACGCTACCATGACTACTCCAATAATTCTAAAGCGAGAGATAAAATTAATCCTTTGATCACCATGTACATTTTTGGAAGTGTAACCTTCAATCCACACTGAACTCATTTTTTTTGAAGAAAGATAAAAACTACCTTCATTCTCCTGCTATCTTCATTCTGCCAAGGATCTGCTAAGAGTGAAACAAACTAATACCAACATTTTTAATCTCTAGATTTCAGTAGAAGCGATGCTGATAAATTATACTGAATGTTTACCAGAGTTAAAAGTTGTTACATTTAAAACAATAATAGGCAAATAATAATTCATGCATTTGCAAAATCTGTAAGCAGGGAATCTGTGGAACAGTGTGCAGTTCCATAATTCCATTCTGTGAAATGTTGTTCAGATTAAAAGAACATTGGAACATTTATATGTCTGATATAAAAGGTTTTGTATGCAATTCTCCCTCATGTATAGTTTTAATGCAACTATGTGTGATATATGCTTTTTAAAAATGCAGCTACCCTGTGCTGTATATGCTTTATGCGCTTTCACACTTGACCAATAAAGAATTCTAAATATGCTCATCTTATGTGTAGTACTGAAATACGAATGATGAGCTTTAAAAATTTGTGCCCTGAATATGTTTGCCTTGATGGATGTCAAACTTTTTGCTCCCAGTGAAGTTTATGACTGATTTCTTTTATATCCCTCAGCAATTTGAGGTAGTGAAAGTGGCTTTAAAAAAAGGATTGGCCTCTAAGTCAATAAACTGAAATACAATTACCGTATTTTCCGGCATATAAGATGACTGGGCGTATAAGACAACCCCCAAATTTTCCTGTTAAAATATAGGATTTGGGCTATACTCGCCGTATAAGACTACCCCTCTTCCAACGCACACCAAATAAAAATTAAAAAACATCAACTGGCTCACCCACAATGTAAAAGCATCTGTGCTAGACCCAAAATGGCCCCTGAAACAAGCAGGAACCTCACACAGCCACAAAAAGCCCAAAAAAAACAACTTTCACACTTTACACACACATAACACAACACAACTGGCTCACCCACAATGTAAAAGCATCTGTGCTAGACCCAAAATGGCCCCTGAAACAAGCAGGAACCTCACACAGTCACAAAAAGCCCCCCAAAAAACTTTCACACTTTACACACACACAACACAACACAACACACAACTGGCTCACCCACAATGTAAAAGCAGCTGTGCTAGACCCAAAATGGCCCCTGAAACAAGCAGGAACCTCACACAGCCACAAAAAGCCCCCAAAAAACAACTTTCACACACACAACTGGCTCACCCACAATGTAAAAGCAGCTGTGCTAGACCCAAAATGGCCCCTGCAACAAGCAGGAACCTCACACAGCCACAAAAAGCCCCCAAAAAACAACTTTCACACTTTACACACACACAACACAACACAACACAACACAACACAACACAACTGGCTCACCCACAATGTAAAAGCAGCTGTGCTAGACCCAAAATGGCCCCTGCAATGAGCAGGAACCTCACACAGCCACGAAAAGCCCAAAAAAACAACTTTCACACTTTACACACACAAAATTCCACATACAGCTTTGTGAGATTTTGTGTCTTTTTGTAGTTAGAGTGAAACACTACAAAACCACACTAAATCTCAGAAAGCTGCACAGATATTATTTTATTTTATTTTATTTTTATTTTTATATGAAAGCTAAATTTAAAACTTCCTAAACTTTAAATGGCTAGGTCTAAAAAAGAACAACTAAAAAAAACCCCAATTAACTTTTTTTTTAAAGATCCCAAAGGGGAAAAAAACTTACCCAATAGAACAGGGTCTCCAACCTTGGCAACTTTAAGACTTGTAGACTTCAACTCCCAGAATTCCTCAGCCAGCTTTGTTTTGCTGGCTGAGGAATTCTGGGAATTGAAGTCCACAACTCCCTGCCTGCTTGATTGCAGGCAGGGAGTTGCTTGCTGATGGAATGGATTCAGGCAAACGAAGTAAGGCAAGCGTTGCGACTAGCAGCTAAGGTAAGCAAGCTGGAGGGGGAAAAGTTTTTTTCCTTCTCCATGGCTCTGGTGATCCCAGCTGAGTTGCCTGATTAGCAGATTGTCAGAGCTTGGATCGCCAGAGCCATTTAAGGCTTGTCAGAGCCTTTCGGGCTGGTCTGCCTGGTTACAGGAGAACGACACCTGGCGTATAAGACGACCCCCGACTTTTGAGAAGATTTTCATGTGTTAAAAAGTCATCTTATACGGTAATACGGTCATCTAATACGGTATTTTCAAATAATTTTTGCTCTTCCACTGAAGGATTTCAACCCACTTTGATAAGAGAATTGCAGTGTCCCATTGTCAGTCCTCCAATAAGTTATAGTGCATCAACATGATTTTTCCATTCTTTTAAGTACAGAAGAAGATTTGAACATCTGACAAGGCCTCTTTTGTGGTCAATTATGATGCAATTTAGCACAGCAAAGTGCCATTAAATTGACTGTTGAGAAGATACATAAGCACTTTATTAAAATATGGCAAGTCTTATGATGAAAACAGAATTGAGACTTCTCTTCACTCTCCTAAGACAGTAACTATGTCTAATTCTAATGAACGTACATAGTAATTGTGTTCAATTGTGTCCAATTGTAATTTGAAAGATATATAAATACTAGGTCTTTCTTTGTGATCACAGCAGCCTTTTTTATATTTCTCCACTTCTTTTCTGGCAATGACTGTGACATTTTAGACTTGACCTTTTCTGGCTAGATTTTTGCTCCCCTGTACGTTAAAATTATACAGAATGGAGGGGGGGGGAACCTATGACAGCATAGTAGTTTGAACAATATACACTGAAAAACTGTTGAAATCAATCAGTGTTAATCAACCCCGAATTTTGGGTTCTCTGTTGTGTTTACAATGAATTTTTAGCTCAATTCTCCATTTGTCAGCTTTGAGGTGGCTGTATTTCTTTTTATACTGAACTGAGGAGCTTTATTCATATGGGATGTAGTGTTTACTGTAAGATCTGAAGTTACCTACAGTACGTTTTGCAAAACTGTGTAATTGGCATAGGTAGCATGATCCTAAAGAGACTGAGTGAATGGCATTACATCAGTTACCACAATTTATCCCAGGAGCATCATATGGGGTCAAAAAAGTAAAGTCGGTTTAATGTGACCATGCAATCAAAACCACATCCCTTTTTTATATGCATGCCAAGTATGTGTTGTGGCCCGTCAGCAGCCTGTGCAGATTGTAGCTGATTCCGACAACGAGGAGGCTGGTGTGGTGCTGGGTCAGCAGCCTGTGCAGCTGGTGCTCGAGTCGGACAGTGAAGAGGCTGTAGATCAGGAGTGGGTTCTAAATTTTTTTACTACCAGTTCTGTGGGCGTGGCTTATTTTGTGGGCGTGACTTGATGGTCATGTGACAATTATTTAGGATTTAGCAGAAGTATTGGTCTACCAGGCTGTACAGATCTACCCATTTATTTTTGCAGGCACTGGTCTACCCATTTATTTTTGCTGGCACTGATCTACTCATGTATTTTTGCAGGCACTGGTCTACCCATTTATTTTTGCAGGCACTGATCTACTCATGTATTTTTGCAGGCACTGGTCTACCCATTTATTTTTGCAGGCACTGATCTACTCATGTATTTTTGCAGGCACTGGTCTACTCATGTATTTTTGCAGGCATTGGTCTACTCATGTATTTTTGCAGGCACTGGTCTACCCATGTATTTTTGCAGGCACTGATCTACTCATTTGTTTTCTTTTAACACTGATCAGCTGTAGGGTGGCCCTTTGAAGCCCCGTGGCAAGAGTTTAAACAGTTTTTTTCCCTCTAGCCATCAGCTGGGACTCAGGAAGCAGCAATAGATTGGGGGTGGGGCCAAATAAAAGGTAAGAATAACGCGGGGGGTCAGAACCGGTTCGGTGATGTCATATTGTTACCGCTACTGGCTCGGCGGAACCAGGAGGAACCCACCACTGCTGTAGAAGATGTGGTGCCAGAGGCAGGGATTCAGCCAGGGCCTTCAGAACCTCCAGAAGCTCCTTTAAGTGAAGAGGATGAAGAGGAGGAGCCTCTTCTCAATGCACTGGCGTGCAGAGCTGCCAAAGGGCAGGAGTGACTCCTCAGGAGGAGGTCTCCTCAAGAGTAAGGCTTGGGGCTAACTGGCCACTCCCTTAGCCTATTTAAGAAGGAACACCACTTGCAACAAGCTATAGAGAACAACTTTAGTTCACTCTCCTTCGTGTCTGCAAAACTGCTTCTGGGCTTTCTGCCAACTCTAGTAAGTGTGATTACCTTATCTTAGAATTCTGGTAGGCTGTTAAGACAGTTCATTAACAGCCTTTGAATGATAAAGACTACATTATTTTGAATAAATAAGCTTTGTATAGAGTTTGTGTGTGCTGCGTTCTTTGGGGTCCGTAGCTGGGGCAGAATAGTATGCAACACACATTATAAAAGGAAGAGACTTTGATTGCGTGATTGCATCTGTCACCTTGACTTTTTTAATGTTCTCCATGGATACCTCTCTTTTCCCCCTTCATAGTCTTAACTGAAATAATTTTTTCCTGCTTATGCTATTCCTAACGGGAAGAGCTCCCACTGATATTTTTGGAGATGTCTCAGTGAAAATGAGAAGCATAGAAAGACCTGATTCAGGCTGGAACAGTACCAGCGTAAAAGGCCAAGTACCTACATCACTACGGCATGGTGCAGTTGTACTCTTATGATGGTAATATGATTAAAAGTAAAATTAGTATGGAAGAAGAAACCAAGTGACAACGTGAACTTCAGTTAACAGCCAGCTCTAAGCCAATTAAACAATACCGGTATTTTAAAAGGCTGCTGAAAGCTCAAAACAAAGCCCCATTAGAATTGATCTTGCCTTTGTAAAGAATGCCCAACCACCTCTATTTCTGTAATTTCTTGACGCTCTAGAAAGTGAAAAAATATGTTAAGTAAACCTTCCTTCAAAAATTAGCCTCATGGGTTGCCTTGCTATTTAGGACATTTATGAGCATCTGTGTAGATTTGAAAACTATGTGAATGATTCTAACTTGCATATTTCTGACTGAGACTTGATTTCTACTTTGCTTGAAGACATTGGGATTGACATGACATTTATATCATTCAGACCTCCCCCCCACCTACAAACATTAACAAAGTTGTCTATGACCAGTCCACAGCGAGGTAACCCCATATTTTTTTTTCACAGCTACATATCAATCTTGGAATGTAAAGCCTTGCTTGTCCTCCTTGCTCCTGTTTACTTCCAATTTTTTAACCATTTTTTTAAAAGGATGTATTACAATGAGATGATTCAAGCTCACTCTGTCCTTCTTCTCTTGGCACTCAAGTTTCAGTTTTACTACTACGCAATCAACCATCCATTTGTACTTTCCAAGTCAGCAATGACTTTGAAATGTTAACATTTGGAGTTGCTATAAGTGAAGTGAAGTGAAGTTCCTTCGGGGTTTGCTTCCCGCAGAATTTTGAGAGCAGTTCCTGATTACTAATATATTTTTTCAGTCTAGAAATGGAACATGGATATCTCAGTTATTGAATACAATCATGTTGCACATGTTGCTGATTTGGAAATCAGTAATACAGCTCTGTTGTATGATTCGATTATACATCTATGCTAGTTCTTTTCTCTAGAAACCTTCAAGCAGTAAATAAAGGTAAATGATACTCTAAAATATAAAGTCCACTTTGGAAGTTGTAAACAATTTTACTCTTTTTACTCAATTTTACTCTGTTTTAATTTGGTGACAATCATAAGTAGGCTTTCTGAATTATGGTTGCTAGTTCTCTGTAAAATCATTTAATGGAACTATGCAGATACCTTTACAAGTCTAAATTTGAAACTGTTATAAAACTGATGTGCCATACAGCTGAGCTGAACTCTTTTTTAAAAAACTAAAGTAAGCAAAGGAAGCTCTGATTATTCTGTCTTTATAAATTCTAGAATTATTCAGTTTATATTTGATACTTGCAATAGGGACGAATCAAAGCCGAAGACATAGAAAGGGAACTAAATTTTCCATTTATTAGATCCTACAAGTGTTATGATAATACAATGCAGAAAATATCAATATGTTCATATGTTGAAATACAGCCTTCAGTGATGTTATACCCAGATCAGAGGGCATGTCTATATTATGGGCAATAGTTTTCAGAAGATTGGAAAACTTCCAAAGACCGAATTACACTTCACATCAATTCACAGCAGGGGGCTACCATGAGCTATTTTCCCAGCTGATGTTTTGCTTGTAAGTCTGTGACAAAATGTACACTCCCCCAAAACACACACTGGATGATTATCTAATGGAGCTGCAGGATTTCCCAAACTATAAAGTGTACCTCCAATGATGGGATGCAAACAGAGACCTAGGGTGGTGTGAAGAAACTTTTTGTTTGACATTGTTACAATAAATCCACTTTTCCTAAAGTTTCATTGTATTGTCTTCATTGTTCATTTGCGTTTATTTTTTGGTGTTTGGATTTTTAGGAGAGGTGTGTATATTGCACTAAAGAAGATATGATGCAAAAGCTGAGGAACTCCTGCTGTAGTGAACCTTATTTTGAGTAGGGGATTGGAATGGACGGCTCCTAAGATCATTTCAATCGTATTATTCCATGAGGTATCTAGAAGTGTTTGTGATATGTACCCTTTGCTCTGTTGAGATGAACAGGAGTAAAAAAAAAAAGTGTGATTGGTAAATTTTATCATGTTCTATTTGCTGAAAAATAGAAGTTTATTTGATTCTCTTTTATTGCTTGGAATATTTGAAAAGCAATAATCTGATATTGCTATATATTGCTTAGTTTTTCTCTTAGTGGAAAAGCTTTTATATAGTACAATTTTTGAAGCCAGACCCATAAACTTTAATGGTACTGATTTCCAGTTAAGCAGGTGCTGCACTGCAGATTTAAAATTATATCTAACTTTCACGTGTCCTTTCTCCTGCTGAACTGTCTGGTCAAGTGCCACTAGGGAAAAAAGTACTTTTGAGTCCCAAATAATTTTAAAAATCATACTGCTATTCTTATAGGTATGCATAATTATGTTATAGGTATGCATAATTTACAAGCCATTCATCAGCATGTCTGGCTCAGGAATTCTGGGAGTTGAAGTCCACAAGTCATAAAAGGCCCATAGTTTCCCAACTTTGAGGTAAGCGAATCTAAAGGGAAGCTCCAGCGTATTCAAATAATATACAGTCAGAGCCAAAGCGTATGGAAATTTTGATTCACAGGAGTTCACAACGTTGTCTAAATTTCTGTTGCTGTTGCTGTTTTGTGCAAGTAGGCTCTAAGATGTATCTAATATAAGTCACTATGCACCCTACATAGGAACAAATCGTGAGAGCTGTAACACAGGGGTGGGTTCTACTTACCTTTATTACTGTTTGCATTGCGACTGCACGCGCTCTTCTGCACATACGCAGATCACATGATGATGTCCAGGTCAGTGGGTGGAGCCTCCCGCCGGTTTTACTACTGGTTCTTGCAAACCGGTCCGAACCAGGGGCAATCCACCACTGCTGTAACATCTGAGAGAAGAACAGATTCATTACACTATCATATAAAGCAGAACACTTTTTGATAGCTCTGTGTTTTTAATTTTTAAGAAAGCTTGGAAGAACTCATTAAACGTACCCCACTCAAATGACTAACTCCAGCGTTTCATTTTAAAGGTTAAAAAGGCATCAGAGAAAATTAATGACAGACTTAGGGCATCTTTGATGTCTAGCTTAACCTAAAAACTGACAATCAAAATATACTCTTTCACTTTGATGCAATGTGATGAATATAAAAATTTTAATGCATGTGAGATGAATTTTCATCTCACATGCATTAAAAAAAAAAGGGGTGGGGTAAATGGTTGCCAGACTGCAGGCATCAGACTGGAATTCTTTAAAGTTGGCATCAAATTAGCAGGGCACTCAGAAATATAAATAATGGGTTTATGTTGATATAAAATGAGGATTATTAAAATAGCGTGGAATGGGAGTTGGCACTAATATCTCTGTCTTTCATTACTTATTCTACTATCTAATTTTATCTGGCCATAATGACTTGGATCAATGATCACTTCTCAAACAGCCACAGTGATGCACCTGAGGCCTGTGCTTTTTAGCCAATATTTCAGTACATCCTGCAATTAAAACA
The DNA here is from genome assembly GCF_029215685.1 of Pituophis catenifer annectens. Lineage (NCBI taxonomy): Eukaryota > Metazoa > Chordata > Lepidosauria > Squamata > Colubridae > Pituophis > Pituophis catenifer. The sequence continues at coordinate 43,947,156 of NW_027256881.1, forward strand.
GACTTCTCCAAAGACTGGAGGTCAGGAAAATGTAGGGAGCATTTTGCCTCATATTTTCCTTCTCCAAGAAAATTTGCCAAGCAATTAGCAAATGTCAAGATTTTAATCGTGTAATTTTTGCTATAATACTCTGCAGCAACATAGAAAATGCTGGACTGGTAGCTGTAATTTACTTATTTATTCATTATATCTTGATCTTACACTGCCAAATCCATATAGAATCCCAGCAATGCTCTCCAGAAAAAACAACAACTGTTGTTCATCCTTCAAAAACCAAAATGAAGGCTGCCAGGGGCAACTGCAGCAAAAATCATTGGCTTCAAAATGGCACACCGGAGCAATCAAAGCCTGGGCTCTTTTTATATGAGTGTTATGGCTGTGGTGCACATTTTGGGGGCAGGGATTGATTGTCCAGTCGTTCCCATCAATTCTAAGCTACTGAGCAATAGCTGCAATTACCCCTGGAAGATGCCATCAAATTTCTAAGGGGTGTGGTAGATGGGAATTCCATCAGTGGTGGGATTCAAAATTTTTTACTACCAATTCTGTGGGTGTGGCTTGGTGGACATGGCATAGTTTGATGGGCGTGGCTTGGTGGGCATGGCAGGGGAAGGATACTGTAAAATCTCCATTCCCACCACACTCCAGGGGAAGGATATTGTAAAATCTCCATTCTCTCTCCACTCCAGGGGAAGGTTAATGCAAAATCCCCATTTCCTCCCGATCAGCTGGGACTCGGGAGGCAGAGAATAGATGGGGGCGGGGCCAGTCAGAGGTGGTATTTACTGGTTCTCCGAACTACTCAAAATTTCCGCTACCAGTTCTCCAGAACTGGTTAGAACCTGCTGAATACCACCTCTGAATCAGTGGTGGGTTGCTACCAGTTTGCATTGGATTGGGCGAACCAGTAGCGGCGGCGGCAGGAGGCTCCGCCCACCCACCTTTGTGCTTCTGCGCATGCACAAAAGTGCTGTGTGTGTGAGCGCATGCACACACATGAGCGAACCGGTAGCGACGGGATTTGGAACCCGCCCCTGCTCTGAATTCCATGTATAGATTCCTGACAGGACAGATCACTATCTTGGTTTTGTTTTTGTCTTTATTCTAATTGGAATCCTAGGACAGAAATGGCTGCCCACAATCAAGAGATTTAGGAATACTGTTAGTAAGTCTTTCTCCTTTGGTAATTCTATATCCCCATTGCACTCAATGAGCTCTGCAGATAGGTTAAAATTGGGAAACCAATTTGACATAATTATATTAGTTAATTGTATGATTTTATATTCATTATTAAAACTATATTCCTACTTCATGCTTTACTACTCTGAATTGCCCTAAAAACTCTTAAAGGGAGGGAGGAAGGGAGGGGAGAGAGAGGGGGAGGGAGAGGGAGAGAGAATGAATATGAGTATTGGCTGTGGAATTCTGGGAGTTGAAGTCCACACATCTTAAAGTTGCTAAGGTTGAGAAATCCTGTTCTACACTGCTAAGTCCTGAAGACCAATACAGGTAGTCCTTGACTTACAACAGTTCATTTAATGACCGTTTGAAGTTACAACTGCACTGAAAAAAGGGAGTTATGATCATTTTTTTACATTTACAACCATGCAGCATGCTTCCGGTCATGTGATTAAAATTCAGATTCTTGGCCACTGACTCATATTTATGTTGGTTGAAGTGTCCCAGGATAATGTGATGACCTTTTGCAAACTTCTTACAAGCAAAGTCAATGGGGAAGCCAGATTCACTTAACAACCATGTTACTGACTTAACAACTGCAGTGATTCACTTAACAACGGTGGCAAGAAAGGTTGTAAAATGAGGCAAAATTCACTTAACAAATTTCTCACTTAGCAACAGAAATTTTGGACTCAATTGTGGCCATAAGTCAAGGACTACCTCTACACATAGATGGGAAAAGGTTGCCCTTAGTCTTCCAGTAATGGAATTCTCTGCCAGGAGAGTTTCAACTGAGCAAAGTTATTTTTATTTTTCCAGGATTTTAATAGATCTTAATTGCATGTATGTTCTCTGTGCTCATTTTTTTCTTTAATTCCAAGAGTTTTCATATTTTCCAGCAGTTCAACAAAAGGGACAAAATAGCAATATATAAATGATTTGTCAGTACAACTTAGTCAAGAAATCAATACAAATCAAGAAGCATTTAACCCTGATGTTCCACTGCTCTCATCAGGGACTGGAAAACTCCACTCATATTAGCAGTTAAAGAGTGTTTGATCAAAGCATGTATGAAAATAGACATACTGATGGATTGTGTTCTGCAAAAGAACAATTTCTATCCACTGAAATGCCAATTATTAGATAATTGGAACCAACATTATTAATGTGCCTTTTGGCTGTAATTTGCTGTCAGGCAGATTATTTATTTTTTAAAAAGCAGCTATTACATCATTACTTACACATGAGGTGAATCCACAGCAGAATATAGATGAGAGACTGTTTTCATAGTGCACATACAGGTAGTCCTCGAATTGTAACCATTCATTTAGCAACTGTTTGAAGTTACAACGACCCTGAAGAAAAGTGACTTATGACCATCCCTATGGTCAAATGAACAAAATTCAGACTCTTAGCAACTGGCATGTATTTATGATGGTTGTGGGGTCCCAGGGTCATGTGATCATCTTTTATGACCTTCTGACAAGCGAAATCAATAGAAAGCCAGATTCACCTAACAATTGTGTTACTAACTTAACAAGAGCAGTGATTCATTTAACGATGGTGGCAAGTAAGATTATAAAATGGGGCAAAACTCACTTAACATCTGTCTTGGTTAGCGATGGAAATTTTGGACCCAACTATGATCATAGGTTGAGGACTAAATGTATACCGTTGGAGGTATGTTCCCCCATATTTGTGATCAATTCTTAGCCTCTTCAGAATCCTGGTTCTAGCTCCAAAATAAAAACTGAGCCAATCTATTTATATATTCTTAGGTCCAATACCATCAAAAAACTAAACTTTAAATTGACATTACCCATACAGAAGTTAAGAGCGAGCAACATTTTAGTGGTGCGATGTAAATTACCAAGATATGCCAACGGGAATTCATCTGCATTATTTGTTTATGGAAGCAGATCCTTAAGACTCATATTATAATGAGCATTTTTTAATTTAAGGTATTTGAAGTATCCGCATGCTGCCTTTGTATAAATAGCATTTTATTTATGCATTTTCATCTGCTACAAATTCATTGTATTGTTTTATAAGGATTATTTTAAATTTCGTTGAGATTAGTTTTTAGGTGAATTTCCCTTGAGCTTGATTGTACCACTGAAAAACAAAAGTTAAATGTCAAATAATAACAAATAAATATATGAATAACATGTCTATATTATTAAATGTGCAGCATTGGTTGCCAGCTTGCTTTGGGTGGAATTCAAGGTGCTGGTTATGATTTATGAAATTTAAATGGCATAGGGACCACCTGTTTTCCATGGTGTATGCCTGGTTGATTTGAGCTGACCATCTTGGCACAATCTGGTTTCCTTTAATTAACTAATATCATATATCAGATCTAGGAAATACACCTTCTCTGGAAAGAGATTTTCCCTGAGATCCAGGCATCTCTGACCCTGTTGACACTCCAAAGGGCCATTAAGCAGGGGTGAAATCCAGCAGGTTCTGACAGGTTCTGGAGAACCGGTAGTGGAAATTTTGAGCAGTTCGGAGAACCGGCAAATAACACCTCTGGCTGGCCCCAGAGTGGGGTGGGAATGGAGATTTTGCAGTATCCTTCCTCTGCCACGCCCACCAAGCCATGCCCACAGAACCGGTAGTAAAAAAATTTGGATTTCACCACTGCCATGAAGACCTCGCTGTCCTGGGCTAGGCTAGGCTAGTTAGTGTTCCTTCAGAGGATGTTAGTTTTCAGTGAGATACTTTACTTTCATTATCTTGCTTTTTCCTTTCTGATTTTGTCTGAGTTTGGTTTTGTTGTCTGTTTTTTCTGTTATATTGGTTTTTTTATATTGCTGGGTGTATTGAGAGCTGCTCAGAGTTGTTTGGAGTCCATTGATATCGAATGAATGAATGAATGAATGAATGAATGAATGAATGAATGAATGAATGAAGTATGCAATATCACTACTTATACAAACGAGACAGGGCTTGGATCACAATTGCATAACCATTTCCTTGTTTGTTTTGACATCCCCTCACTGCCAATGGCCACAACTAGGCTATTCCTTCCTTTGAAATTTAGATGAATAGGTATCAAAGAGAAGCCATTTTCTGTTATCAACCTTAGTAATGAAATATACTACAAAGATGTGCCCAATGTTAATACCATTTTTATATGCAACACTAAGCCTGATTTCCCAGTTCCTCACAGTTGCCCCAAAGCAGTTGAAATTGTAAACACCAATAACCACTTTGTGCCCAGCTGATGGCCAAACCCTGAAGCATTCTGTCCTAAATTACTATTTGTCTTGTCTTTAAAGCTATGGACATTTATCCAAATAGCTGTAATTCTAGTATAGAGGACAAATCATGATTATTTGAAATTTGAACTGTTAAGCAAATGATTAACCCCACTGGAATGGATTTTGCATAAATGAAGTCGCCAAACGTGATATTCTCCCCATCCCAGCTGCCTTGATTACTTTATGCCCATTGGCTATAAATGCAGGTGCCATTTCAGGCTTTGATGAAAACTTCATCACAGCTGTAACTCCCTTCTACAGTTTCATTGTAAAATGAAGTCTTCCTGAAAGTGAATCTAATGTTCCCATGGAAACTATTTGAGTCTCCAATGAACCAAAATGAAAGGTACTTGTTAAAAAAATAATGGTAACTTCAATGTATTTTTAACCGTCCTGGTTCATACCTAGTTTGTATGGTCGAACATAAATTTCATTTATTATCTGTTACTTTAAAATAGCATCCCAGACATAAAATGAACTTGTGTTTCCACATTTTAAGTACTGTTTTGTTGTATGCAGTGAAGATAAAATGTTAAAAAGGGTTGCCTTATAGCTTCACTTATCAGGGCAATTATATAGTCATTCATATATCTGTCAGTGTATATATGTTTGTGTGTAAATGCCAAAGGGGTGGGGAATGTGACTCTAGCAATCAGGTTGTAATGCAGGGCAAAGCAAAATATGGTGCTACAGTTGTTGCTGACTGACAGTATCCCATACCATTAATCATACTTCTGCAATAGAAGTTTAATCCAGCAATACTTGGAGTGCAGTGGTGAAATCCAAATTTTTTTTACTACCGGTTCTGTGGGTGTGGCTTGGTGGGCATGGCAGGGGAAGGATACTGCAAAATCCCCATTCCCTCCCCACTCCTGGTGGAAGGATATTGCAAAATTTCCATTCCCATCCCACTCTGGGGCCAGGCAGAGGTGGTATTTTCTGGTTCTCTGAAATACTCAAAATTTCTACTACTGGTTCTCCGAACTGTTCAAAATTTCCGCTACCGGTTCTCCAGAACCTGCTAGATTTCACCCCTGCTGGAGTGTCATGTTGTCTTTCCCTGTTTTAGTGCTTTACCACTATTATAAGCTATAACAACTGAATGGTATTCCTCAAGAGTACCATTAAGCTAAAAATTCAGTTAGATGGCCACAGGGGCAGATAGAAATTGTGTGTAAGCATTAGAATGTTAATATATTTTTTTGCTATGGATAAAATAAAATATCATAAAATATTTACCTATTTACCAGTTTTATATATGTTATCATGAATAAAACAAAAGCTGGAGAAATCAATTTACAGTAAGACAACTTCAGATGAAAATCAGAAAAAAAATGTAAAGGTCTAGTGAAGTAAAACCAAACTGATATGAGGACATTATGAAAAACTTCATGAGTTAAAACTGTGAAATAATGCATTGCTACTGCATCACATCATTTATCCATAGAGAATATAGTTGCTCATTTACATGCCCATGTCTCAATTATATATATATATATATATATATATATATATATATATATATATATATGTATGTATGTATGTATGTATATGTATATATATATGTATATGTAGGTCTTTGGTTATTCGGGTCTTCTCCCACGTAAAATTGGAAGTGTCTTGGCGACGTTTCGACGAAGTCTCATTCGTCATCTTCAGGCTGGTGTTCTCGGCTTCGTGCTTCCACGAAGCCGAGAACACCAGCCTGAAGATGACGAATGAGACTTCGTCGAAACGTCGCCAAGACACTTCCAATTTTACGTGGGAGAAGACCCGAATAACCAAAGACCTACATACAAACACCCGCGAAAACCTGAGAAAACATATATGTATATATATATATAGTCTATGAAACCCTAGCTTCAGAGTTTGATTTCCATGCTGAACAGTTTTACTATTATATGGATTATCAAATATCTTCTTTCTTTCCTCACTGGTTCCCACAAGACGATTTTGTTGTTTTGATGGGGACAGTCTCTCCTGTCCATTTTAAGAGATGGTTGAAATAGAAACTGAAAGTTTGATGTTTGCTTCTCTATTACAATTGTTCATGATAATGATTTTGATGATAAGAACATCTATAACATTAGAAATTTCTATTTCACCAAGAGCTCAAATCAATTCTATAAATGCAACTTTCAACTATTTGAAAAGAATGAGTATGACTTTGACTCTAGAAAAACTATGCTATATACTCCTGGCCAATACAGTCTTTAATTCAGAGGTGGGAAACAATTGCCCCTTTATGACTTCTGGACTTCAACTCCTGGCTCAGGAATTCTGAGAGCTGAAGTCCACAAGTCATAAAAGTCATCGTTCCACACCCCTGCTTTAATTTCTGGACAGGGTGTGGAATTCATTCCACATTTTTTCATTTTTCTGTAACAACTTCAAGAAAGGGGAATTACTTATTTTTCTTTAATCTAGAAATAGCCAAATGCTTCTGGATTTTAACTCTCATCTGTCTCATCCAGCATGACCAAAAGGAAGGGATCAAGGAGGATACAAATTCAAATATATACTGTAGAAAGAACCACTTTACCTATTCCTGATCATTCTTTCTCCCTCTTGCTACTGTAAACCAATAAAATGATTTTTAATTTTACATAAATAGCAGCTTTGGGAACAGTTATGCAATTTTCATCGGAATCATGGAAAGTGTAAAAAGGATTAATCTTTTTCTTCTTAACTTGGGCCCATAAATATTTTTCCCTGGCTTGTAATTTCACACTCTGGGTAACATAGTGTTGTTCCCTTGTTAAATTATATCTTGTTTATTGTATGTTTATATAGCTTTATATGTCTTCCAAGGGGCTCATGTGTATAAAAACTCCTATCAAGCTTAGAGCATAAAATAATAAGCCATACCAGGCTTATTGGTATGAAAGAGAAAAACAGGGAAAGAAGTTGATTTTTTTAAAAGTCTAGAAAGTGATTCTTTGTTGGTTAAAAAGGATAAAGTAGCAATATAAATGCAAAATAACAAAGGAAAAAAACATGTTAAACATCAAGAACTTAAAACAGCTTTTAATACTCGGATAAGTTAAAGGCACCCACCCATAGAAATCCAGCAGAACAAGACTTTCATCTGTTAATGGAAGACAAGCAGAGAGAAACAAGACGAGACATCCCAAGAGTGAAGACTGAAATTCCCATGACAGACACTGAAAATGTTGCACTTAACTTGTCTTAGATATTACTGAAATAAAGAGAAACATTTATGCACTAAATGGAGCCATAATATATAGTTTGTTTAGTTTTGTTTTAGCATGATATGTGAGTCCAGTTATTATTATTTGTAAACTATAATTTAAGCATCAGTTTTACATGTCAGTCATGCCACTGTGATTAATTCAGGAAAACATGGTTAAAATAAATCCTAAAAAGATACAAATATATTTTAGAGAGTTCAAAGAGAATATTTCTGCTGGGTCCATCAATACAAAGAACTGACTAGGCATAGACCCATGCTATAGAGAATCAAAGAATGCAGTGGCTCAGTGGCTAAGATGCTGAGCTTGTTGATTGAAAGGTTGGCAGTTCAGCGGTTCGAATCCCTAGTGCCGCAAACAGGGTGAGCTGCCATTACTTGACCCAGCTTCTGCCAACCGAGCAGTTTGAAAGCACGTTAAAAATGCAAGTAGAAAAATAGGGACCACCTTTGGTGGGACGGTAACAGCGCTCCGTGAGCCTTTGGTGTTTAGTCATGCTAGCCACATGACCATGGAGACATCTTCAGACAGTGCTGACTCTTCGGCTTTGAAACGGAGATGAGCACTACCCCCTGGAGTCAGGAACGACTAGCACATATGTGCGAGGGCAACCTTTACTTTTTACTATAGAGAATCAGGTTGATGATCGTGAAAGAAATAGGCAAGAACCATTATATAAGCCACAAGGACTGAACCCTGGGAAATAAGATATTACTCAGAAGAGACTCAGACAAGGTCTTCACTGGAATAAAAAGAGGAGGGACAAATCAGGACTCTCAATAAAGTATGGCTCTAGTCTTCCAATGGAGTCTGTTTTCTGATCTGGTCTTCCCTGCCACAAATCCATGAATATGAGGTTCAATCTTCCTGAGTCTTGCCAAGGATCCATAATAGGGCAATGCATCACCACTGATGAGCTTTGCATTGCCCTATTATATCCAAGTAAATTCTCTGTAAGGAGTTCCTCCACTTGATGCTAAATTCTTGATGGATTTTCATAATGAAGCCAGAGAGCCCTATGCACTATAGAAAGGAAAACCAACTTCTACCATTGACTTAAACCTGCTTTTGTGATGCAGAATATTTTTACCACTATAAAAGTTGCATCCAACTGTATTTCTGTATATTCAGATACAGAAATTGGGAAAACTCTGCCAAAGCTGACCCTGCGCTCATCTCTTCTGCTAAATTCCCTCAAATGAAATCAAGCTTCATAAGACATTCCTCAACATGGTTCTATGCCAGAGGAAAGCCTTCCTTATATCCAGATGGTTAGTGTCTGCAAATTGTTGCAGGCTGAGAAAGTGGGAATGATTTTATGGTGATCATTTCCAACTTTTCAGTTCCTGAACTGTAACCCTGATGCTTCTGAACCACAGAATCCTAATACTGTATGAACCCTTTTCACATCCAAAATATTGCTTATTTTGCCAGCCTTTATTTCCTAATGAAGAGTTCATTTTTCTTCTGTATACCATTGTGAATCAATTATGAGACGTCAACACCAGGCATATATCAGATAACAAAAGATGCCATATCATCATTATTAAAGAAATCCCAGCACAACTTAGCTAATTATAATCTGACTGGTCTCAATTTGTTTTCTGCCATCTGGGAATACTGGTTGCTCTCTTTGTACTAATTTATTAGATCAGGATTTCCTAATATTAGATGATACAGGAAGCAGCTGTTCCTATCTCATTTATTTGTTTGCAGATATCTGTTTAATGGTATTTCTGCACTACAAATAGATCCTAACAGCTGAGCCTATTGAAAAGGGCTTGATTCAAATGCTGTTCCTTGGCTTGATTGAGAAACTGAGCAGGAAGGAAAGCTAGGACATCATATGGCCATTCCAGAGTTTGCCAGGACATCATCGTAAATTTTATTTACTCAGTTTGGAATTCAAATCCAGTAGGACTGCAATTGTCCAATGTAGTATAAGCTTTGTCTTTTCATATGTATGTAAATTGAAGCAAGATGGATTACATTACATTCATGTATATTTGGCGTGCCTGTGATTGACACGGAAACAGCCAAAAGCTACCATTGGCCTTATAATTATTCCAGTCTGAAAACCTAGTGAGCTGTTCCTCAAATTATAAATAGCTTATGATTAGGTTAGTTAAACTGAGAAAAGGGAGATTCTTGTTTAAATGGGACAGATATAAAACTGGAAAGGGATTCCTATATCTTTTTCAGATATTTGGAGAAATAATTTCAGCAATGCCTGCTGAAATTCCTTTTCTGTGTAACTATTAACATGTGTAAAATCGAGTCATAGTGTTCCAGGCTTTTGGTTACAAGGGACAGTTTGAAGCAAAGGTACACATCACAGCCCCCCCGCACCATGCAAATAAATCAGGGGTCCCCAAACTTGGCAGCTTTAAGATTTGTGGACTTCAACTCCCAGAATTCTCCAGCCAGCATACCATAGCTGGCTGGAGGATTCTGGGAGTTGAAGTCCACAAGTCTTAAAGCTGCCAAGTTTGAAGACCTCTGAAATAAAGTGTCTGGAAATTGAAGTGGGTATAAAATCTGATTTGTGAGAGGGCTAACTAATGCAAGATTAAGGGCAATCCGATATCTGTATTGAAAGATGCCAGTACTGTCTGCAATTGCTTACCAAGCATAATTTCAAACGTGGGTCTTTTAAAATGTTCACTGCTTAGAGCCTGTCTCTTAAGGACTGACTCACCTATTTTGACTCTATTCAGTTATTTCAGGGTTTCTCCATCTTAGCAACTTTAAGTTATGTGGACTTCAACTTCTAGAATTCTCCAGCCAGCCTTGAAGAAAGTCCCTTCCAAAACCAGTCTATTTATATCTTACATAAAACGCAACTGCCTTAAAAGCTGATGCTCATGAATTTTTTCCCTTGTATTTTATTGACTAGTGTAGGCGTTTGAACAGTAGCAGACCCTGCCAGCAGAGTGGAGTTATAGCCCAGGAGAACTGTAAATATTAAATACAACTTGAAGATTATTCCTAGTTAGCAGGGAAATCCCACTGCATCAGCACACGATGATAAGGTTTTTTTACTGACAATTTGTAAAGGCTGAACGTGAAGGTCAGGAAGCCAATAAAGTCTCTGAGTAATTGAAAAGACTGCCTTGGTTCCTTCTACTACTAAGTTCATCACAAACTGTATATTTAATTTATAACTGTTAATACGGTGATAGTTTCCTAATGGAAAAGAGAGTTACATTGTCATTAAAGTAATGTTGTTCCCAATGTGTATCTGCTGGCAATCTAAGGGTGAGAGAGAAATTTTCAATTAAGAGTACTTGTGTGAGAGTAAGCTTCTTTTGAAATTCTCTCTATGATAACTCTACCATGTCATTACTTGACTTGCTATCCCTGACTTATATTGTACACTTGATTGGTTCAATGGTTGATCCCAATATTCTGGTTGAGGCCATGCGGCCAAAACACTGTTTGTGGTAAGCAGCTCGTTTTGTACAGAAGGTGGCATTTGATAGACAATAGCTTTATATTGGTTTATTTTAGGATACTGATTACAGATGGCCATCTGTTTTGGAATATTGCCTTTTACACAAGGAAAGAAAAAACACTGATGTTAGAAGTGTAACGCTTATAAGAAAATAACTTATATTTTTGAGGACCCAGTTGTGGGGGCAATAACCTGACTTTGTATAAATATACAAAAGGATGAAGGCTATTGCTTAGCACATTGTAAGCCGCCCTGAGTCTCCGGAGAAGGGCGGCATATAAATCAAATTAAAAAAAACAACAACAACAACTGTGCAGCTGATGCTTGAATGCAAGAAAATAAAAGGCTTATTTTTTAAATAACTAGGATAGTGATGGCGAACCTTTTTGGCACCAAGTGCCCAAACTGAAACGTCCGCTTACATGCACATGCATGTGCACACCAGAGTGCCAGAAACCCAAAGACTAGCTGGCTGGTGCTCCGGCGTGTGCGAAGACTAGCTGGCTGGCACTCATGCGCTCACTGGAAACCAAAAGACCAGCTGGCAATGGCACGCGTGCCCACAGAGAGGGCTCTGCGGGCCACCTCTGGCACACATGCCATAGGTTTGCCATCAACAGAAATGGTGATGGGAATTCCTGGTTATATAAGTTTGTCTACAGCTGAGAGTTTGCTTTCTACTATTATTGAGAGAGACCAATCAAATAAGGACCTGAACTTTACAAAAAGCCCAAGTCAGACAAGGAAAAAAAAAACAACAACTGAGAGAGAAGGCAGGAAATGAAAGTTCTGGGAATATCAGTTTAACCATTAGGAGATATTAAAGTAAAATATTTTAATCTATTTTGAGAAATACTAATTCCCAAAGGGGTTAGAATAACGTTTAAGGGTGAACATAGAGCCTAAAGAAGAAACATTTCTAGTTAGTAAAATTTAAATCTGATAGGAAGCAGACCAAATAGAAAAAGTAATATTTTCTTCAAATCAAGCTTTGATAATTTTGAACATGATGTAGTGAATCATACCAAGCGTAATTATTACTGTCTGTAGCTATTTTGTTTATTTTGATTTCTGTAACCACAGGTGTTAGTATCATGGTAAGAAAACCCCAAATTCTGATCAAAGACATTTCAGTGTAAGGTTCACATTGTGATTTACCATTTCAAATTTATAAGCCATATGCTGACAGTTATGAGGATAAACTTGGACCAATGTTGGAAAAGAGATACTTTGCCAACAATACCAGACTGGAAAGAATGTATGCGGCAATAGCAAAATTAACAGTTACATCCAGAATAGAAACTGAGAAACTGAGAAGTGTTGAATACAGTTTTAAAGGAAATGTTTGATGTGAAGATTTTAATGTTTATATATATTTTGATGCAATCACCAGTCGAGTATAATGAGAATGAATTTAGAATTTAATATTGCTTTTACTGATTTTAATGTTTGTTACTTTTCTTTTTTACAAGCTCACATACACTTATTTTAGGAATAATGATAAGTAGTGGTGATCCCAATGTAAATGTTAACTTTAGGGTTTTGTAGAAATTGTCCAATATTTCTTAAGATGATATGAATTGGTTTTATATATTCAATTAATTTAATCAATGAAACAATAAATTTTAAATATTAATACGAGTCAACGAGTCTTTCTTTCTTTCTTTCTTTCTTTCTTTCTTTCTTTCTTTCTTTCTTTCTTTCTCTCTCTCTCTCTCTCTCTTCCTTCCTCCCTCCCTCCCCTCCTCCCTGCCTCCCTCCCTCCCTCCTCCCTGCCTCCCTCTCACCTTTCTTTCTCTCTCTCTTTAAATAATAAATATTTAATTTAAAAAATTAAGTGCAAAAGTTCCTGAGCGTTTATTTTGAACACAAAATGTTGTTTGAAATGGGAGGCAGGGTGCCTCAAACATTTTAGAAGTATCTCAATTTCAAAACAGAGATATTTTAAAAACAAAATGCTTTCAAAATGCTCAAAAATTCCCATGTTGCACTTGAGAGAGCAGCTTTCCATTTAAAAAGAAGTGCACTTGACATGCACTTGAAATGTTTCCAGGGAAGAAATGGAAAACTGAAAATGACTTTATGAAAAGTGGAACTGATGGCTGTGGTGGAATGAAGAGCTTGTGAATAGAGCAACTCTTCGTGAGATCATCACAAGTTCTAGACAGCTACACTTTGTGAGGAGACTGCAAAACAACAGTCTCCAGTAAGTATTGCACTCCAGGAAATGAGGGAATAGCCATTTTGCTCAAACCATGATCTGCACTTATAAGGATACAGTTTGCATATTTCCTTTTCTAATCACTTTTGGATATTAGAAAACTTTGGATAAAAAAATCTGAAAATACTTGGTGGGTAATGTCTTTTCTTTTCTTTTAATAGAGAAGAAAAGGGTAATGGAAGTGTTGATTTTGGAAATTTACAAACCAACTAAGGGCAGAGATAGATTTGAAATAAAATGTTGGAATTATAAAACCCTTTCCCATGAGAAAATGCTTTGTTTTGAATTCTTTTTTTAAAAAATGATAGGATGGGACTTTGATGGTTGGACACTAGTGGGAAGTAGAAGGAACTAAAGATTACAGTTAAAGGAGAACAACATTTAAATTTAACTTACTCACATAGAATGGAGCAAAATATTTTACATTAGATGTATTGAAGGATATTTGTAAACAATAGACTGAGTTAATATTATGATTGTCTGCCATTATAGATAGATTGTTTTAAAAAGATGTTATGGAAGACGAATAAGTTAAACTGACACTGATCTGAAAACAGATTTTAAAATGACAAGGTACAAAAATGACAGGATATAAGAACAAAAAATATCTCAGTAGAAGGCACCATACGCTATCTTAGACTTAAAAGATAGTTATTAATGAACATTTATTTGTATTTACATTTAACTTCTTATTTTTAATCACACATCATCTCTAATTAACATTTATAATATTTTTCTAGTATTAATTTAGTTATCAACATTATTCTAGTATCAACATTTCTACTATTCAACTCACAGTTTTAATTCCCAAGAAAGATACAACACATTAACAAGCTTTTTAATTAAAAACAATGAAAGCATTATTTTGATTTTTTGTAATATACAGTAAGTAGGGATGCTCCTCTAAGAAAATGGAGGACATTGTAATTTAATAATTTTTGATAACATGTCTAAACATTATAATCTTTTAAGCCAATTATATAAAATTCTAGGAGGCTAAATAATACTACTGTTATGTAAAAATCTATTAGATATAATTACAGTGCTGTATAATTACAGCTATTATAAGAAATGCATTCATCTTAGCTTTTTTTCAGAGCAGAAATTCAAAGGATACAAACGACTAGAAAATAACATAATGTTAACAAGAAGGTAGAATTCAAGGAAATAAATGATTTTCGCATAAATTGAATGCTGCTGTAAACCATGCTTTGGCTAAAGAGGCAAAATAATCTAAGTCTTCCATTTCTCAGCTGAAGATTTTTCCTTCTGAGTCTGATCAAGTGTCAATGTTTCGTTTCTGGTGAATGATCACATGGATACTAAAATCTTACTAAAAGTTGAGAGATGGAGGAAAACGCTACATATTCCGATATGATTAGGGCATTTCTCTGCATGAGAACTAAGTGTCTTCTTTTTTTTCATAAACTAATCATAACAAGATGTGTAGCCTTTTGAAATTAATAGGTCAGCCTACATTTGCTTCCTTCTATGTGGCTTCTTAGCTTCCTTCCAAAACCACATCTTAATTTGACATTTCTTTCTGCTAGGCTCCATATCTGCATAATTCCACTTGAATCTGGCATATAAGGTTATGATCATTTACATAAAAAGAGAATATAAAAGAACATAAAAAGAACAAGCCAATGCAGGGTGCTCAATCATTCCTCCACCATCCAATCCAGAGACACAGAAATCTGTTCTGTTTTTACTGGGGGGAAATGCCTTCTTTCCTGTGGAATTATTTCAACCAAGAGTTAGCAATTCAACATGGATTGATCTCTCTTTTGTGCATGATTGCAGAGGGAAGGTGGTTCAGCCTACAGATTCCTTGTGAGCTGGACAAAATTCTGAAGAAGGCAAATAATGTATCATATATCAAACAGTATATTATATTGCTATCTCTTTTTTTAAGTAGTACTCTTCCAAATTTAGAAATTGAAAACTGTTAGACTGCAAATCTCCCAGTCAGTCCACTCTTTCTTCTGCTCAGTCATCCAACTGACAACATGCTATAATATATGGCATTTGCAATTTTCCTCCAGTTCTCGCTTTCATAATAATAAAATGTTAATAAAAGCTCTATCCAGAGTTGCTGAACAAATCAGTTCCAACATATCTCTTAGGAATAACTATCTAAATAGATATGGCCTTATAGGGGTCACAGATGCTGGAATGAGAGGTCACATATACCTCTCTAATTTCCTTTCCTAAATAGACACTCATAAAAACATCATCCCCCCCCCACCGCCCAAGAAATTGATTCTAGCAGATGAAAACAGTTCCATTCAGCAACTGCATCTAAACTTTAAAGGAAAAGTTGACATGTTTTTTAAAATCTTATCTCCCAGGCCAGTATGTCATGTTAATCTCTCTCAAGAAAGGAGATATATTAAATTCTTACAGACCAGCAGCTTAGATTTAGAGACATCACTGGAAGAGATATAGCAAAAATGTTGCTATAAGATGAAAGGCATGGTTGTTACTTTCCTAGTGACCTTGATGAAATAAATACACGTTTATTTATGCCTGCTGGTACTGTTTTAAGTAACAATGATAAAAACAAGACAGGTGCCAATTCTGAATATTTTTGGATCACAAATCTATTGGATGTGCTTCAATCAGTGATGACGTAGAAACTGGTTTAAAGACCTGGTGGGAAGAACAGTTGTGATCATTTGCCTCAAGCAACCAAATGTTTTGGGCTACCTTGATGGCAAACTGAGGAAAAAGAGGCCTAGATTCTAAAGTCAAACCTAGGTAATTCTGTGGCTATCCACCTATTCTGTATCTGTACATTTTGTTTTTCTTGCCTAAGTGTAAAACCTTACTTTTGTCACCACTGAATTTCGTTGTGTTAGTAGGGCCAAGTGTTAGTAGGGCCAAGTGTTCAAGTCTGTCAAGATCCTTTTGTATCTTGAGCCTATCTTCTGAGATGTTGGCTATTCCTGCCAACTTGATGTCATCTGCAGATTTGATGAGTTCCCCCTCTATTCTTTCATCTAAGTCATTATGAAGATATTGAAGAGTACTGGGCCTAAGAAAGAACCTTTGAAACCTAAGAAAGAAATAAGAACTGCTTACTTCTCTCCATGTAGATGTAATTCCATTAAGGACTACACATTGAGTGTGATTTGTCAGCCAGTTAAGAATCCCTTTAGGGGTAATGCTGCCTATCCCATATCTTTCTAGCTTACGAAGGATTAGATTGTGGTCAGTGGTGGGATTCAAATAATTTAACAACCGATTCCCTGCCCTAATGATTTCTTCTAACAACCAGTTCACCAAACTGCTCAGAAAGTTAACAACCAGTTCTTCCGAAGTGGTGCGAACTGGCTGAATCCCACCACTGGTTGTGGTCTACTTTGAGAAATGCCTTACTGAAATCCAAGTATATTATGTCCACAGCATTTCTCCTGTCCATCAATTCAGCCACTATGTCAAAGAATGAAATAAGTTTTGTTTCACGTGATCTGTTTTTGACAAACCTATGATGGCTTCTGGTTATAACTTTGCTTGCTTCTTGGTGTTTGTAGATCTACTGCTTGATTATCTTTTTGGGGATTTTCTCAGGTATTGATGTCAGGCTGGTTGGTCTGTAGTTTCCTGGATCTGTCATCCCCCATCTTTTTTTTTTTTTTTGAAGATGGAAATAACATCAACTCTTTTCCAGTTCTCTCTAGTAATTCCCTGATGCCCGGGATCTTTGAAAGACATGGTTCAATGGTTCCGAGAACATGTCTTCCAGCTCCTTCAGAACTCTGGGATGTAATCCATGTGGTCCTGTCAAATTTGGTCAAATTAAGCTGCATTTTTATGGTTCCTTAGCCACTTGGAAATTTAAAGCAAAATCTATAGCTATGGGCCAAAACAACTGAGACTCAAGTAAAAGCAATTTGCAATGTTGAACAATGAGATTCCACTTCTTACAGCATGCCACTCTGCCTAAATTCTTTGCATACCCTGAGCCATTGCCTGTGCTTAATAGGCTTGCTGAAAATTTTTATCATTGCATAATAAAAAGAACATAAAGTGTGCCTTACCTATCCTTAGGATCAGGGCACCACATTTTATATGATTATATGGTGAGAAATATCAGGATCAGTTTTTAATTTTATACAGTAAATCATGAAGATATCATATTCATTTGACATGTCGGTTTGGACATAATTTAGAATCTTGATCCAGGTTTCTCAAATGCATGTACAGAGATTTTTACAAGTCTATATTAGAATTATATAGTAGAAGTTTATTTTTCAAAATGCTTTTTCCTGTAGCAAGCATGGGCACCTTTAGAAGAAAGAGTCATATATATTTATAGATGATGATGATGATGATGTGATGATGACGACGACAATGATGATGAACTACAGTTCTTTCTATAATAGAGCAAATAAAAATAGAAAGAATGAATTCATAAACTGAACTCATACAACTATGCAATTCATTTTGACAAGTTCAGTCATGGTTATAATGTCAGTTCCTTATCTGATTATACCCTCTGAGCTACCTTTGAAGATAAACACATGGACAGCTGCCCAGGATATTTCATTTTTATAGATAGAGATATAGATATATATATAGCTGAATGCAGCAAATGCAGCTGGGCAAGAGAATGCTTTGGAAAAATTCAAAGGCACAACAGTCTAAAAAACAGAAAAGATTCAGTTGGAAATAGATCAAACATGTATGAAGCATACTTTTCCAGTTCTAAACATCATGGTAGAATAGACTATATTCAAAAGAAAGTTTGGTTATAAATGTAATATATAAAATAATTATAACATGAAGCATCACTCAAGACTATAGTAATGTATATAGTAACTTTTATTTATGTGATAAATTTAAATGACGGTCCATGTCACATATGTGACTCTGTATATCAGACTTCTATTTTTCTATTTTCACTGTGCAAGTCACCCAATAACAAAGGACAGCTTATTGATACAAACTCTAAAATATGCACATTCATTCATAACTTCCTCTATATAATGGGGACCACAAACACAAAATTAGCCTCCCCAAGATATGCTGTGCTAGGACTATAAGTTGTTAACTTGTATTTAAACCCATCAAGGAAGGAAAGAAACTCATCAAGCAAATACCACAAATCTTCCATTTGGAAGGTTCTTAACATTTGAAAAGCAGTAAAAAAATTAATTCCGAAAGTGATTAAGAAATGAGGTTTGGCAGAGCTTATTGTCCATATGGGCTGTACTAAGACTTTGACCTTAGTTGGAATCCCTCAACTCTCAGACCCTCAATTTAACAGCTGACCACAAAAACCTCAGTTCTTGCAGTCTATTCATGAGAAACAGCTATCCAGAATGCATATGGGCAATCTTATTATCTGTCCTTTTTCCAGAAAGATTTCATCAACCAGGATCTACCCTCTGGCTGCCATTGTTTGCTGTAATGTCATCCCTCCTCTTTCAGGGATATCTGGTATACTATGTCCTCAATGGAAGTCTCCACAAAATCTGATCTACAACTTCCCAAAAGTTTTTCCCCCCCTGCAGAAAAGAGTTCTTTTTTTCTTGTTTATTTAGAATTTCTTTTGTGATATAATTATTTTATTTCTGTTAGTTGCAATTCTTAATGCAACCTCTTAATGCTGTTGTCTTGCATGCAAATGTACTGAAAATCTGTTCTTTTGAGACAGTTTCTAGCTTTACATTTAAATGAAACATTACTTTTTAAAATTGAGTTGAGAAAGAGTGTATAATCAGAGTTTGAGTTGAAATAGACTCAAGTCTAGAGCCTTGGTAGTCCAGTGGTTTAAAGCACCCTGTTATTAACACAGCTGCCTGCAATTACTGCAGGTTCGAATCTTACCAGGCTCAAGGCTGACTCAGCCTTCCATCCTTTCTAAGGTAGGTTAAATGAGGACCCAGTTTGTGGGGGCAATAAGCTGACTTTGTATAAATATACAAAAGTATGAAGGCTATTGCTTAACGCATTGTAAGCCGCCCTGAGTCTCCGGAGAAGGGCGGCATATAAATCAAATTAAAAAAAAAAAAGTTTAAGTCACAGCTGAGATTTAAGATTGGATCAGTTCCAAGAACTGAAAGTTATAACATTCATTCTATCATGCGATGCCGAATATAGGAAACTATATTTGGGATGTGATGTGGTAAAAATACCCCCAAATTACTAAGGATCTGTGATAATTTTATTATTCCCAAGTTAACACATTATAGAGAACTATCTTGCAACCAAGAGTCACAAGTTTATAAAGATTTTGTATAGAATATTGATCAAAGAACACTGATCAAAAAAGTTTACGGATACATGTATATTATGGAGAGCCCAAAGAAGAATAGTTTTACTGCTTGTAAGTACACAAAATAACCAAAATAGAACACTGATGTCATTCATATTATTTGTGCATGACTTATTTATTTATTGTATGACACCTACGGAGATCATGCAATCACTTATATCCAAATTTAATTTAATTTACATAAAGTATATATTCATACTGTGAAGACACCATATATTCTTTGAACTGCAGCTTAACAGCTTTGATATATAGAGGTACCAGGATTCTAATGGTTATTCCAGCTGACTTTGTACTTATCTGTGGAAGGAAGAGAGATAAGGAAACAGTTGTCACACATCCTTGAGTCTGCTGCATTTCAACTCAAAACTGATGAAGTGAATTACGGCCAACGAAAAGTTTATGCCCTATAATAAAATGTGCTAATCATACAGATGTTACCAGAATCTTTCTACTCTGACTACCAGGGACTAACACAGCTCTCCTCCTACACCATCAAATGCATTTGGAATCTTTAGCAGAATATTGGCATAGCTATAAAAAGAATCCTGCAATTAAATGAACAACTGACTAATGCATAATATATTGTTTACAAACTATCGGGTTATCAATGAAAGCATGAAGAAATATTCCACATGAGGAAACTGACAAAAATAACTTTCAGCCAGGAAATTTCTTTCTGTTGGATCACTATTCCACTTAGTTGTGGAAGATACCAATCTTCTAGTACAGAGCAGGGGTGGGTTCTACTTACCTTTACTACCGGTTTGCAATGCACAGAAGTGTTTTGATGATGTCAGGGTCAGTGGGCAGAGCCTCCCACCAGTTTTACTACCGGTTCTATAGAACCGGTGCAAACGGGGGGCAACTCACCACTGGTACAGAGTCACATAAGATACAGAAAGAGGTGAAAGTGACAAGTATTGCTTCCTTTTGTTTTATAACGAAGAAACATGCCAAGCTTCTGATGATTATTTATGTATGACATTTTATTAAAGTATCATCCTTAGAGAAATAGAAACCACAGATTCCAGGTATAATACTTTACTTTCATAAGATCTTGTAGAATATTGAAATTTTACATTTTTCCTGCATTCCATTATATACTAAGCAATGTCAAGGCTTTTATTTTGATTTCTTTCTCACATTTTCTTTGGTTTCTGGACCATGTAATCCCTGCTCCAAATCCCTTCCCAATGGCTCTTTTACAGCTTTTCTGAAGCCAGCTCTAAAATGGTTATGTAAAGTTTACCATTTATTATACAGAAATACAACTATATAAAGAAGGGTTTTGATATTCATAATCATCTCAAAATGAATTTCTATTGGTTCTCTCTCTTTTCTTCATAATAAAGCATTCTGAAATGATAAGAGAAATGAATTGTGGAAAAAGTGTTGATTTAAATATATCAATATAGCAGCTATTGTTATAGCTGCAAAGCACAAAATTCATTTTGTGATTTGCTTTTCTTCATTGTTATATAGCATCATACTGTTGCCATTGTGGACTTTCCAGAACTGATATGCACAACGTTTCCAATTTTTCAATAACAACCCAAATTCCTTTTCAGTGAAATAATAATCACAGGAATAATGATAAAGGGAGTTTGAAATGCTGATGAGGATCTTACTCTTATTTGAAGCAGAATATATGGAATGGAAGTTGAAGATAACAATTTTATATATCTGTAAAAGCCCTTGAGGTAGGTTATGAACTAAATCAATAAGAAATTTAAAATGTTGTTTCTATTGGAAACACTATGTTAAAAATTATTTGGATATTATCTGTAGTTCTGCTTATTAATCTTCTCCCAAAATTGAACTGTCAGATGAAGATGGAAATATTATCAGGTTAAAATAGGAAGGAATATTTTTAAGCAAGGAGATGTTGTTGGGATTTGTTTCTTCCAATGGGGAAAAGACTTTATATGAAGTCATTTGGAAAGCTTTGTAAAACTCTATTTTCTTTCATCATTCAGGATTTCTTCTCTTTGTGTTTGACATTCAGGAATATATGAGTAACCAAACAAAATGAGTCCCCAGTGATTCAATTTATTTCAAACAAGAGGTAGGTAGATTGGAATAGCTTCCAGGGAAAAACCTTTGCCCACTGAGAGTAAATGATGCTTGTATTCCACCTACAGCCTTGCTTTGGAATACTGGAACCAACATATTAGGATCAACATGTACTTTGATCCAATAAAATATAAGTCTCATTTTCTAGTGAGGGCAAAAGGGCAGAATGTATCTTTGTGAGCCAGCTCATTGAAACATGTGCCAGTTGTGCAATTAAACAGATAAAGAACCAGATAAATCCACTTTCAGGATTGCTACCTGTCTTCTCCATTCTTCTGAATCTAGCACCAACTCTATTGCCATTTATACTACCTTCCAGTTCTCTTCCAAGAGCCAATGTTTATAAGACCTGAATGACTCAAAGCCAAGCTATTTTGGTGGAGGTTGGGTTGTTTGAAAGACCACTCAAGGCGAGCCAGCCCTTCCATCCATTTCTTCACCTGACGTTTGGCTCATATCTTGAATTACAGTTGGCTCTGGCATAGATTTGAGCCTTTCCAACTCTTAACTTTGGAACCTCTTCCAAAAGCTTCAGTTGCCTCCCATCTCTTTTCACTTTTAGGAAGTAAAACCATCTGACTTTTGCCAAACTGTTCATGTGATCTGAGTTTTAATTTCCTGCTCTTTGATATGATTTTATTTTTATTAATAATAGTAGAGGATATATTACTTTATTCTAGAAAATGGATCCAATCTGGAACTTACATTCTTGATGTTGCTTAAGAATAAACAAGGAAATGGCATATTCAGATCCCATCTTTATCTCCCCATTTTTAACTCCTTTCCTATTTAAAAATGTATTTATTCTGTATTTAGATTCACACCCCATCTTTGTCTCCCCATCTTTAGCTTCTGTCCTACTTATTATATCTATATTGTAAGTAATTCATTTTAATAGAGTTTTTCTGGAACAAGGGTATTTCAGCAATATTTGACAGAGCTATGCAGCACTTCAAAGTCAATTTCCCATCCATTACATGCGGTTCTGGGAAATGATACAACTGTTCTAAGATGTGGCAGAAATGGCTTTTGAGAATCAAAGCCAAACTGTTGCACAGCCCTAATATTTAACCATTGTTGCTCCCAGTCCATAATGTTTCTTCTCCACTAAATTAATAGGCAAGATACCAAGTGAAGAAGGACAGGAAGAGAACTTTTTCCATTCTATCACTGCCACCACTGGAGCAACACTGAAGTCACGCAGGTGGTTCAAAGGATGTAGACAGGTAGGTGATAGAACATTTGCAGACTAAGCATGTAATTAATCCTTGTGGAATTTTTAGTGTCATACACAGGAGCGAGTTTTATTTAGAGTTAGAATAAGCACAATTGCTTTTCTAATTGAGAAAAAAATGGTTCTTGATAGAAATTCTGAGTTAGATTATTGAGATGATCATTTTTTCAACTGAAAATGATTAGCATCTATTTCCCAAGCTACAGCTTCCCAAAAGGAAGAAAGCCATGGCAGTTCATATATGTTTATAGCAGCCTTCCTCAAGGGAGGGGAGATTGGGAAAGAATTTATGCAGGAAGTTTGGAAAAATACTGGTTTATTGGTGGATGAATCTTTGTGCTCATTTCAGAAGACTTTTACAGGTTATCAATTTAGGTTTCTAAATTGTTGATCTCTTTACAATCTTCTTCAATAGTTCATGTAAGAGAAAAATTGGAAAAGGAGAAAAGAAATGAAGGGCCCAACCACCTTTGTCTTAGCTACAGTTGCAATCAGCTTCATTCTACATACATCTTATCCCTGATAGACTTCTTCTGAGAGATTAAATTCATCAGCAAAAAGTTCCTCACCACTAGACGTGGGAGAAAAGGAAAGGAACATCTTTGTTCCTTCAAAGAATTATTTAATTTTGTTCAAAATAACATGGCTGGTTCCTCACTTAGGACTTAAGAACAAGCTAATGGAGGCAACAGATGGGAAATCATCTAATTATTTTATATAGCAATTTCCTCAAGAATCACTATATACTCTTTCTCTGAGAAAAAAAATATTCTTTTCTTGCTGTATGTTTTATTCTTTGCATGAATATCAGCTGCCTTAATAATTACTTAGTGCACAGTTAAGACCTTAGGAAAAGAAAGAACAGTCATTCTATTTCATTTCCCTCAGGACATCTCCATGACTAGATAGGACATCTTCCATCACATCTAATGAAGCAGACGGTGACCAATGAAGTTTCAGGATCCAATCTGGGTTGGTCACAGGGACCAGAGATTTAGTCTCATGCTGTCCCCATCCTCACAGAACTTTTCTCTAATAGAATGTATCATATTCTGATAGATGTTCCCTGAGGATGGGCTCTAGCATGAGTACAATCATTACACATTTGCTTATTGGGATTCTGGAATTGCAGGAGCCTGAAGAACAAACATTATGAACCTAATCGCTTATTATTGTTGTGCTAGTGGTAAGTTTGGTCATCAAAATAAGAACAAGAAATTACAAATAGCCAAGTGCTACAAATGAATAATTCATGTAGAATCAAATATTAAATATTTATATTTATATTGGATATTCATTTATTAAACAGATGTTTACCTTGTTTTTTAATCAAAGAGGTTTAGAAACATCAATAGAGCCTGTCTTCCAGACTGTCAACATGTAACAAACCAGGAAGAAAAGGGGAAGGGGGACAATGGGGATAAGTGACAGAAGGAAGTAAGATCAGGTCCCAGCCCAAATTTCTCCATATCTTATGTCCATCTGAGACGGGATTACAATTCAGGCAGGGTGGATTTTTTGCTCACTAGACAATCATTTGGGGAGAGCCTAGGACAGGGCTGTCAAACTCCCAGCCCACTGGCCAGATGCGCCATGCACTGGCCATGCCCATGCCATTTAATGAAGGGTAAAAAAAGTCCCAATACATCACGTGACGCCACCATGATGACATAAGTTTGACACTCCTGGCCTAGGACAACTGGTTTTTCAACAAGATAATGGATTAGCCATGCTTTAATTTTTTTTTTTTTAATTTAATTTATATGCCGCCCTTCTCCGGAGACTCAGGGCGGCTTACAATGCGTTAAGCAATAGCCTTCATACTTTTGTATATTTATACAAAGTCAGCTTATTGCCCCCACAAACTGGGTCCTCATTTCACCTACCTTAGAAAGGATGGAAGGCTGAGTCAACCTTGAGCCTGGTAAGATTCGAACCTGCAGAAATTGCAGGCAGCTGTGTTAATAACAGGGTGCATTAAACCACTGTACTACCAAATTGGGCCTGGGTGTGCATATGGGCTTGTGAGGATGGGGACAGAGAGCTTAGCATCCTACTGAGAAATTGGAATGCAGTGCACTACAAACAGAATATTTAATATTAGAACATTTAGGAACATTTTAAGGTGTTATCCAGCAGAATATGACTTTTGCTAAGCAAGTATTTCAGTTTCATCAGCAAGATGAGGATACCTTTAGTTACCTCAAGATAACATCCATAATTAATGGTGCTTATGTTTGTCACACATAAAAGCAAGTGATGTTGCTAAAAGTTGTTGTTTTGAATTTAGGAGTATGAATTATCCTGCTCATAAATATTCAGTATATTATAAATATACTGAATTTTACAAGAGTAAAATTCAAGCAGTGTCCTATTCTACTCCTTTTCCATATCTGTGTGGGACCTCCTGAAACAAGAAATCTATAAATATCTAATGCATGTGAATCTGAATTATAGACATAGAAAACAAGTACAGGTAATCTGTACTTGATAGTACAGTGGTTTAGTGCACCCTGTTATTAACACAGCTGCCTGCAATTTCTGCTGGTTCGAATCTCTCCAAGGCTCAAGGTTGACTCAGCCTTCCATCCTTTCTAAGGTAGGTGAAATGAGGACCCAGTTTGTGGGGGCAATAAGCTGACTTTGTATAAAATATACAAAAGAATGAAGGCTATTGCTTAATGCATTGTAAGCCGCCCTGAGTCTCCGGAGAAGGGCGGCATATAAATCAAATTAAAAAAAAAATAAAAAATCTTTGACTCATGGCCACAATTGAGCCTAAAGTTTCTGTTGATAAGTGAGATTGTTGTTAACTGTCTTCTTTTTGTGTGTAAAAAGTTCATAAGTTAGTTTTTCAGTGCCGTTGTAACTTCAGATGGTCACTAAATGTCCTGTACTTAAATATTAAATGGGGAAAATTGTCAATCTGAAACAATCATTTTGGTTCCACTGCATAGTGTTTTTTGTAATCGAAAACTCATTTTTGGCCTCTCACTAATATTTGTAATCACAAAAAGGAATTCAGATGGAAAAAATATGTTCCGCTGGTTATCTCAGCTATGGTGATATAATTGTTGGAATGCAGTGTTGCAGGCTAACTCTGCCTAATGCTATCTTGACCCAGCTCAAGGTTGACTCAGTCTTCCATCCTTCTGAACAGAGGTGGGCTGCTACTGGTTCACACCGGTTCTCCCGAACCGGATGTTAATTTTCTGACCAGTTTGGAGAACCCGTTGTTGGAAGAAATCTTTTTCCATGTTACAGGGCTAATCCTGCAAGGGAGGCAGGAAGGAAACATTCTGGTACCTATATTTCTAGCCTAATCCTTATCTTAATTGCCCTGCTGCTTTAAGTGTTTTCAGAAACTGCCTCTGGGTTAAGCTTTTTACATTGTAAGCCTTACACCCAGACTGTCTGTCTGTAGACTGAGCTTCTCTGGAGTGTCCCGTCCCCCCCGGAGTTTTTTGAGGTACTTTTATTCCTGGGGCTTAAATATTGTTAAAGGGTTGTTTTGAGCTTTTTGGAGTATACTTCCAACATGGCTGGAACAGCTATTTACAGAAGGGTTGGCATAGCCTTAGAAGAAATGGCTGAGAGGCAGGATGCAAGCTTGGCATTCTGTCTGATTTTTTTACTGCCTTTCTGGGGGCATGTGATCTTTCCTTAAATCTGGACGATTACCTAAGGATATCTTGTCAGGTGAGTGAGACCAGCTGGTATCTTTAAGTGGTGCAAAATGAATCTAATGATTGCTTTTCCTGGGTGGGAAATTGTGCTTTGTCAGTTCACTGAGCACAGAGTCTCTTGTCTATGGGGATTCTTCAGTCATCCAGGTCATGGTTATCCCAAAAGTGCTTTTTTCAAGAGGCAACTGGACTTTCTTGGTTTCCAAAAAGTCCAGTTGCCTCTTGAAAAAGCACCTTTGGGACAGGAGTCTCTTGCATTGCTTTGGAGTGGGCAAGGCTCATGGTTGCTCATTGCTGACAGATAATAAGTGAATCCTCCTTCCAATTTGTTTTAGTTTTCTTTAATGATAATATGGCATAGTAACATAGCACCAATTGTAGAAAGTTAGCACCCACCCCACTCCTAGAAGAATGAAATATTTTGAGAAATATTAAAAAAGAAGAATATATTTCTCTAATTGAGAAATGGAGAAACAGGTTTTCTTAGAGAGCAGTCCCCACTTTCCTTAATAGCCCACAGAAGATGTCAACACTTAAAAGAGATAAAGAGTTAGATAGCTACATTGATAGGCAAAAATTCCCTGCAGCAAGGTCAGAACAAGGGCAGAATGGGATTAGACCTCACTCAAGATGTTAATATGTTAATTTGTCTCTTTAGCTCGGCATTTTATAGCCCAAATATGCCCATCCAGTTTCTGGAGAGTTTAAATGACCTCTCTACTAAAGGGTTTCACTTTATGAGCAAGAGTAACTTGGCTGCTGATAGTTATCCTTGTATTTTAACTATTTTAACTCCTCAATGTGCTCTGGCAACCTGCCTGATTTGTAACTCCAGATTGCAGGTATTGCTGAGGAAAAGGAAGGCATTCAGACAGAATGGTTTAGGTTTCCATGATGGCTGTGACTCATTGATCTTCAGTGTGCATCCCCACCATTTCTAATCTAATGACTGGTATTTAGGGCACCTTTTTGCAAGCAAAGAAGCTTTTTGTATTTTTGTACAGGTAATCCTTGGTTTACAACAGTTCATTTAGTGACCATTCAAAGTTACAAGGGCACTGAAAAAAGTGACTTATTATTGTTTTTCACACTTACGACCATTACAGCATCCCCATGGTCATGAGAGGGTAGACGAGGCAAAGCACCCCTCGATGTGACATTTAGTTGGCCACGCCCACCCAGCCACACCCAGACAGGCAGCCATTAGGGCAGAAACAATTGTTAAAAAATTTGCAGCCCACCATTGCTTCTGAGGTCTGTAAAATAAGGACTCAGATTATTGGCGGCAATATGCTGACTCTGTAAATTGTTAGAGAGTGCTGTAAAGCTCTATGAAGTGGCATATAAATCTAAGTGCTATTATTATTGCTATCTAAATGATGGATTAGCAACGTCTAAATGGATAATTTTAGATAATATTAAAGGTCCACTGAACACTTAAAATATGTGTTCTATGAAACTAACCATTCATAATCATGAAAAACAAAAAACATTTCTTTAAATCAGATGACATGCCTTATAGTTCAGTTTTTAATTCCAGATTAAATTTAGCAGAGAATTGTTGCTTTCATAATGAAATGAATAAGAAGTATTGCTGCCTTGTGTGTCCGACAGCAGTGAAATGCACTTACCTTCACTACTGGTTCGGAAATGTGAGCGTGCGAGCATGTGCGCTCACTACACTTGCACATGCCTCTTCTGCACATGCTCAGAGCCTTCTGCGCATGCGCAGAGGGTCAAAAACGGGATGTAATAACGTCCCGATGGGTGAGTGGAGCCTCCCGCCAATGGCGCTACCAGTTCGCGTGAGCTGGATAGATCCGGCCAGATTTCACCGCTGGTGTCCAATTATTGTGCCACCCTTTTATGTCAGAAAACCATTCAAGACTTAGTCCATATAGCTTCCACTGGCTCTGCTTCTAGGCCAGAATCCAGTGCAGCGCAATTCTGAGCTATCTTATGTATCAGATGCTTAACATTTTCCTTGCAGCTACCCTATAGGTGAACCCCAGAATTACTCCCTCCAAGAAAAGAGGTATGGGCCACGTGAAACAGGACCACCGGGCAGCTATCTGCAGATTTAATAAGGGCAGAGAAATAATTACAGAAATAATTACTGCCATGTGGTAGGCTCTAGCAGTGGTTGTAAGCTGTCTTTAAGTTATAAATTGTCTCCTGCACTCTAGGCATCTCTTCACTTGTTCCTTCCCCCAAAGTTCCTCTGTAAATCAGGATCCATGGATGCAGGAGAGGCTACTTAGATGCAATCCAGTTGAAAGCTTCAGCTACCCTTTCATTCCAGGCAGCCATCAGGGTTTCAGTCAGACTGTAAAGCCAATTTTCCAGAACAACCTCAGGCTCCTTCTGAAACTTAACCAGGTCCATTAGTCACTGGGAACAAATCAAACTAATAGGTCCATCATCCCTGTGGTGAGGGGTGACACTGAGAACTAATAACCTAATACTGAATGCCATGCTAAATCCTAATCTTTGGTCTGTTCCTTAGTGGCCCCTGGGGTGCGATTCACCCTGTATTGCACTATGTGGAAAGAAAGTTCAACTATACCACTGCAGTTGCAGCAGGATTTACATACCTCCAGCAACAGCTTTGCAGATTTCATCTCTCTTTTCTCCCCACCTCCACCCCCATTATGATTCACTGTGTCTAATTATCTGTTTAAGGCAGTATTGAGAATCTTACAAATAATTTACAGATCAAGCGGTTTGCAACACCTCTCTTTAACGCCTTTCTATTGTTACAAGTTCACTACTAGTGCCTTGATTTTATTCCACTCTAGGATTGTTAGCCTGTGATTCTGAAATCATAAGTGTTAAAGGAGGGGTTCTCTTCCTCAGGTGAAGAGCTTTTCTGGTGATTAGATAACAGCAATGGACAATTTAGAACTGTGAGATTCTTTAATATCAGCTAGTATTTAAAACCTGGTCTGTAAAACTGACTTTCTAAAAAGATATGGGAAGAATAATTTTTTTATTGAAGTACTAAAGAATGCATTAAATTAGCCAGATTATTTATATGTGTCTGTGTGTATGTGTGTCATCCTATGTGTATTCTGTTTCTCTTTTCTTCTTTTTAATTTTTTCACTTTTTATAGTTTTCTTAGTTTGTATTAAATTTTTTCTTTGTATTTATAAATGTTAATGCAATTATTAAATTTTAAAAAAGAGTAGAAAAAGGACAGCTCTCTGGATGAATATCATTCCATAGGTCAGAAGCTCTCTGGGTCCCACAAGGTAATACTGCTGAATCCATGGGACATGGATTCTGCCAGTCTAGCTGACTTCACTGGATGAGTGGAAACATATGGAGACAGGCAATCTCTCAATATATATGTGATAACCAGTACTTTCAATTGCACTTGGTAGCCAACTGGCACCCAGTGCAACTTGTGAAGCATAGGAGACATGGGCACCTATTGTGATATACCCATCACTACCTGCCCCACTGCATTCAGGACCAATTATAATTTTTACATGGCCTTCAAGGCAGTGGGGGGTTGCCCCTGGTTTGGACTGGTTCTATAGAACTGGTAGTAAAACCAGTGGGAGGCTCTGCCCACTGACCCAGACGTCATTAGAAGTGATCTGTGCATGTATAGAAGCTTCTGTGCATGCGCAGAAGAGCGCACACGTGGGCACGATGCGAACCTGTAGTAAAGGTAAGTAGAACCCAGCCCTGCTTCAAGGTGAGATTTATGTGCACTCCATTATAATAGTCCAATTGAAGAGTGATGAAAGAATGAGTGTGTTGCAATATTTTCAGGATCAGACTCAATAATGATAATAAGAGTTAGAGGTTTAAATATATTTCTCTTTAATTATAACAGGCATTCTATATTCACTGAATATTCACAGATAGAAGCAAGGAAAATGGTGAAGGTGGCTCCTTATATATACAAGGGGTGGAGCCAAGAATGGGAGTGGTGAATTATGAATACATTAGGAACCAAAGAATAAGTTAACCCCCGATGTCCCATATATACATTATTTACACATTAGGGAATAAGGCATTTACATCTCACAAATCCCCCTCTAAATGCCGGTTCGCTATACAACACCAATTACATTCAGATTCAGGACAATATAAGACATATAATTTTGATGTTAAATATTTGTGCTGTTTAGAAGGTAAAGGCTTCGTCAATATGTCAGCTAATTGTTCAGAGGTATCACAATGCACTGCTTTGATAAATCCATCTTGAGACAATTGTCTCACATGTTTAAATTTTATATCTATATGCCTGGACCTTTGTCCAATGGCATCGGATCTGGATATTTCAATGGCTGCTTTATTATCTTCATGCATAACAAAAGGCAAAGCAGGTTTTTTCCAAACATCTGAAATCAAATCATTAAACCATACAAGATTATTTGCAGCTTTGGACAAACAAACATATTCCGCTTCTGTGGTCGAAGTGGCTACCAGTTCTTGTTTACCAGTGTACCAGTAAACTGGACAGTCATTTAATAGAAAAATATAACCAGAAGTGCTCTTTCTGCATGATATATCTCCAGCCCAATCCGCATCTGCGTAACATGTAAGTTTTGGTTCTTTACCATTACTAGGTTCTAATACTAAGCAAAAGTCTAATGTACTTTTCAGATATCTTAGAATTCTTTTGACTGCTTCCCAATGATACATTGTTGGTTTGCTAACATATCTTGACAATAAGTTGAGTGGTAATGCAATATCTGGCCTGGTCCAATTAGATATATAAAGAAGTGAACCTATGACTGATCTATAAAATGTATTATCCTTGAATTCAGGGGAAGATTCATCAGTGTTTCTAAGGAAATCAGTTTGCATAGGAGTGTCACAGGGTTTGGCATTGTTTAAATTGCATTTGTTCAGAAGTTCAATGATTTTATCTTTCTGAGTAAGTTTGAATCCCCTTCTAGTTTTGTTAATTTGTACACCAAGGTATTTGTTTACTTTACCTAGAGATTTCAACGAGAAATGTTCGTTTAGCTTATTTACAAAGGTTTCTCTTCTCTCCTTGTGTTTTCCTATATATAAAATATCATCTACATAAATTAATACAAATTCAATATGATCATCACTCTTTTTTACAAAGAAACAGTTATCAGCAGTGGTAGCGTTGAAATCCATGGTCTTAAGTACTTTTACCAAGCAATCGTACCATCTTTTGCCAGATTGCTTTAATCCGTATAGACTCTTGTTCAATAGCCAAATTTCATTCTTATTAGTGTATTGACTGTGTGGTGCTCTTACATATATTTCCTTATCTAGTTTTGCGTGTAAATACGCAGTCTGTATGTCATATTGAAATACATCAAGATTGAGTGCAGATGCCACTACTAGAGCTGTTTTAACACTCTCTGTTCTCACTGTGGGGGAGTATGTGTCAGTGTAGTCCTCCGGATATTTTTGTGCATAACCTTGTGCAACCAATCTAGCTTTGTATAGAGTATTGCCTCCTTCTAGATTCTTAATTTTATAAATCCACCTGGTACCTATAATCGTTTTATCTTTAGGTGCAATCGCAGGTGTAAACACATTTAATCCTTGCAAACTTTCCATCTCTTTTTTCATAGCTAGTTCCCATTTTTCCTTTTCTTCACGAGGGAGTTTTAATACTTCCTCATATGTATTAGGTGTCATTTGTTCACCATCCATATGCATTATGTAATCTCTGTATTTATTTGGTACTTGATTTCTATTGTTTCTAATAGCTCTTTCGGGTTTGCTATGGTTATCATGCAAATATCTTGCTTCCTTTTTTGTTAATGTGTCTGTCTTTATTTTGTGCTGACTATTTGTCCAAGTTTTGGTTTTGTTTTTATTTTTGTTGATATTTTGATTTTCTATTGTCCCTTCCTCACAAGATTTTGTATCTTTGCATTTATTTGGAAATATTTCATTAAGATGTAATTTAGACCAATTGGCCTGTTCATGGAACACAGCTGTTCTGGAGACTATAAATTTGTTATTATTATCAATGAATCTGTACCCTTTGGTGCCAGTTTCATATCCCATAAATCTTAATCTTCTGGATACGTTTTCTCCCTTTCTTCTCAACTGCTTAGGTATGTGTACGTCTGCAGTGACTCCAAATATGTGCATGTGTGCTAATTTGGGTTTCCTATTATACATCACCTCATATGGTGTTTTATTCACAATACTGGACCAGGTTCTATTTTGAGTGTAATTTGAATAATGTAAGGCCTCTGACCAAAATTGTTTGCCTAAACCAGCATCCTCTAATGTGCACCTAATCATGGTTTGTAGTGTGGAATTCTTTCTCTCTGCAATCCCGTTTTGGAACGCAGAAAATGGACTAGACGTGAAATGTAGCATTCCTCTATCCTTTAACCATTGGGAGAATTCTTTAGACATGAATTCACATCCCCTATCTGTCATAATTTGTTTTATTCTGATATTATGTTGTGTTTCTATGCGTTTGTAGAATTCCTTAAATTTCTGAAAGGTTTCATCCTTGTGTTTTAATGTGTAAACAAAACCATAGCGACTGTAATCGTCTACTATTGTTAGGAAGTAACGTTTTCTATAAGTGATTGATGGAGTTAATGGACCAACTAGGTCCATATGTACTAAGTCAAAAATTTTGTTAGTTGATCTGTTGGATTTTTTTGGTCTGGGACTAGTTTTTAGTTTAGTGGATTTACATACTGAGCATTCCAAATAATTTTCACAATTTTTTATTTTGACACCTTCTGCGTGTTCAGTCATTTTTTGTACTACAGGAAAACTTGCATGTCCTAACTTCCTATGCAAGATGTGAGCACACTCATCATGAATTGGTTTACCTATTCTTGGTTTCTTCTCATTGTGTGTATTTGCGTGATCATGAGATATTTTACATTCATCATTGTCACTGTTACTAACATTTTCATCATCTGCCTCAATACAATCTTCCATATTTGAATCAATGTTATGTAACCATCTTTCTTTTGTTATTAGATAGGGTAGGCCTCCTTTAATCATCACAGTGCCTACATTTGTTTTGTCCTTCTCTAAAGTTGCTTTCCCCTTTGAGAAAACTATATTGATGTCAGAATCTCTGCTTAGTTTTATGGCACTTAGTATGTTATGAGGTATTTCTGGAATTAACAATACCCCCTCTATTTTTCCTAGGCCAGGCAAGGTCACATTTCCTCTGCCTAATACTTGAACCTTTTCTTGATTAGCTACCTTTATTACAAATTTATCTTCTGTAAATGAAGACAATATATTTTTGTTATTAGTGGTGTGGTTGGTTGCCCCAGAATCAATAAGCCAATTATTGTTCTCATTTTGTTGTGTTTTAGTGCTGTCTTGTTTATTTAGTCCATTCAGTGAACCAGATTTTCTCTCTTTTGAATTTTCTCTACCCCCTCTACTATCTCTGTAATTTGGTGGGCTTCTATATTTATGTCTATCTGTGGAAGACTGTCTATAATTGTATTTGCTCCTATACTCTGACCTATGTCTCTCCTTTGAGATTTTGGGACAGTCTCTTCTATTGTGTTCCCTGGACCCACAATTATGGCATTTAAAAGCTTCATTGTATTTTTCCTGGAAAGCTACCTTCCTAAAAGATTTGTGTTCTGTGTGATTGCTGGAACGATTTTTTCTTGAATTGTCTTCTGCTATCAATTTGTTAGATAGACTTTCTATGGATAAATATCCTAGATTGATGGTGTCTAAGTGTGACATAAAACTATCCCATGATGAATCAAGTGAATTGATAATAACACTTTTCATTGTTTGATCTGAAATCACTTCCCCCCTCAAATGCAGCTCAGCTCTTATTTTGTTTAGAGATATCAAATGCTCACTTATGGAAACCCCTGGTTTTACTCTGGAAGAAAAGAAATCCTTAGACATTCTTGTAGTGGTAGCTACACTATCGCTGTGAAACAGATTAAACATGCATTGAATTATTTCTGAAACAGTTAGGTTTGGTTTGATGCTATGATACATTGCAGGAGACACGCTAGATATTATTAAGAAAAATGCTCTATGATGTAAACAATCTATTTTTAAAGTCCAAGGTCTTCTTGGAGGACTAGTGATAAAGAATAGTAAATTTTCTTTCATAAAGACAACCTGAAGCTGTTGATACCATTCTTGCAAATTAATGCCATCAACTCTAAGTTTTGGGAAGTCACTGGGTAAGTTTCCCACATTATTTTGTCCATTACTTACAACCTGAGGTAGTCCGTGGTCTCGCAAGTGCAGGAAATTGCAAAACGGCATGGGGATGCTCGCAACGAGTCTGCGCGGTTCTCTGGCCAGTTCAAGTCTTTCCGGACCGTCTACGTAGTTTCGCACATGCGCGTTGCTCATTTCTTCTTTGGCGTCATCGTGGAAGGTTCTCTCCATTGCAGCTCGCTCGCTCCGCTCCTCTTCAGACGAGTCGGTTTCTGGCTCGGTTTTAGAAGTTTTGATGGCGGCGACTGCTCTTTTCTTTCTTTTGTGTGCGTTGGTACTTGATCCGGTCTGCGGTGTAGGGCGGAATCGACATGGCTCTCTGGGCTCGGGCGTCGTCGCTCTCGAAGTCAGGATGGGAGCGTGCAGGTCTTGAGGTATCGGCTTGTTCTCTAGCTTCTTCGTTGTCGCTTTGGAAATTTTTAATTTTGGCCCAAATGCAGCAAAAAGCGTCTTCATTGCTGACTTTACTTGGGATTTCGTTAAGTCGTCTTCGCTTTCTGATTCTGGTTCTTCTGAAGAGTTTGAATCTTCCTTTTCGCTTTCGTTGTCTGATAACGTTTTTCGCGCCAGAAATTTTGAACTGAGCATTTTGATTGGCTCTGCTTCGCTCACTTTGGAGGCTTGTTGGAACCAAGATGGCTGCCATTCAAAATTTCGCGCGGGATCACATCTTTTCTTTTTCATAACGACTTTCTCTGTAGTCATATCACTCACAGTTTTTTGGTCTTTGGGTTTCTCTTTAGCAATGTTTTTCTCTCTCGCTGCTCCGCTGTTTTTCAGCATTTCTTGGAGATTCGCGATGAGGCTTTCATCATTCTTCTGGCTTTT
Source organism: Pituophis catenifer annectens (assembly GCF_029215685.1). Taxonomy (NCBI): domain Eukaryota; kingdom Metazoa; phylum Chordata; class Lepidosauria; order Squamata; family Colubridae; genus Pituophis; species Pituophis catenifer. The sequence goes on from NW_027256881.1 coordinate 43,982,786, forward strand.
TAATAGTTTTAATATCTCTGACCTGAGTTCGTTATTTTCTATTTCGATTTCCTCCTGGTCATTATTTTCATTTATTAGTTCTTCTTCTTCAGTGGTGTATTCTTCGGATTCTCTCGAAATCGCGTTTGTGGATTCGTTGATTATTTCTTGTTCAGTTTCTATTTCTTTGCTGTAGGCCCTGGTGTTGGGCCTATCTTTCTTAGACATCTTTAAGTATTTATTGAGTCAATTAACCATCCTCTGCTACCAGCTTGTTGCAATATTTTCAGGATCAGACTCAATAATGATAATAAGAGTTAGAGGTTTAAATATATTTCTCTTTAATTATAACAGGCATTCTATATTCACTGAATATTCACAGATAGAAGCAAGGAAAATGGTGAAGGTGGCTCCTTATATATACAAGGGGTGGAGCCAAGAATGGGAGTGGTGAATTATGAATACATTAGGAACCAAAGAATAAGTTAACCCCCGATGTCCCATATATACATTATTTACACATTAGGGAATAAGGCATTTACATCTCACAGAGTGATTGTCTGAAGGGCTTCCTGGAATGGGTGCAAATGGTGTACCAGATGAATTTGTGCAAAGGCCCTCTTAACCACCACTGCCACTACTCTTTGAGGAGGATCTGTGCACACAAGAGACCCCTTCCCCCAGAAGAGAGGGACAGGATAAACACTGAAATAATGACTGGCGGGGGAGATAAGGTGGGATTGGACCTAAAATGTCCCAAATTATAATAATAATATAATAATATACTATTGTATAATAATATTATATAATAGTTCTCCTCTAGAGAATTATGGAAAGAGGCTGAGCATGCAAGTACAGATTGTCCACTTCTTGCTATAAATGGGGAAAAAAAGTGGAATTTGAGACTGCCATATCAATAATGATTTCATCCATTTACTATTGTGATTTTACGACCCTACAGGGAAAAATAAACAGCGAGTGACCCTGTCCAAAGTTCTTTATTATTATTTCAAACTTTTCACTGTTTTAGTGATTACTTTTTTCTCCTCTGTATCACCCAAGTTGCCCTATCCTACAATTCTTGTCTTCATAAATGTTACTTTCTATATAAATGTTACTAGAATGCTATTTTCCTTTGAACTAGAATGAAGATAAAGTTGAAAGGAACTTTCCATGCCTTTGTGGTGGAGATATCGTTTTCTCAGCTGTAAAAAAAGAACAATAAATATTTCCACTTCTGACTGTTTTTGTGAGAAGAGAAAACAACAAAGGGTGAACTTTCCATTAGAATGCTTTGTGTCCCTAAAAAAATATATGAGTAAATTAGTCTGTAATCATTTTATTAGCACCTAGGACTTTGTTGATCAACACGAAAACCAGGAAGCTGTGCCAAGGGAAATTAGTTTGTCAAGAAATCTTACTCATTAAGTTGGAAAGATAGTTGATGTATTTTCCATGATTAATTCAAATGATGCTGAAGTGTCAGAGCTGCTCCTGGGGCAAAGAGGAAGCAGTTGTTTTGAACTCTGGTTTGTTTGCTTTTTTTCTTATTGACTTAGAGCTGCTTTCTAGAAGGCAGAAACCAGAAGGCTGAGTTTTAGTCCCACCTTAGGCATGAAAGCTGGCTGTGTGACTTTGGGCCAGTCACTCTCTCTTAGCATTACCCACTCCACAGGGTTGTTGTTGTGAGGAAAATAGGAAGAGCAAGAATAGTAGGTATGTTTTCTGCCTTGAGTTATTTATAAAAATAATAAAGATAGGATAAAAATCAAATAAATAAAATAAATTCCACCTTTTCATTTTCTTCCAATGTATTCCTCAACGCCCACTTTTTCATAAACTATTATTACTATTCCTAAATACTATGTATACTGCAGGAGTTCACAAACTTCTGCCTTTTAGAAATTTTGGAATGCAATTTCCACAATCACTAGTAATTTGGGGCACTCAGATATTTAGCACCCAAAATGTTTCTTTGTTTATCATTGGACATGCTTATCATGCTTCCTGGGACTCCTCCTGCACCTCAGCTAGATGCATCACTCTTCTCCAGTTCAAACCATAATATAACCCAAACAAAAAACAGTGGTATGCTACCCCACAGTGGTGAAATTAAGCCAGATCTATCCAGCTCGCGCAATGCGGGAGGGCTGGCGGCGGGAGGCGTGCACACTCACATTAGCGAAGGTAAATGCATTTTACACCTTGTACCCCACCCCACCTCCCCTCCCCCAACCTCTAAATTCCTCCCAGGGTGAAGAAAATAAAGACAATTAATTGAAGGACTCACTGGAGAAGAACCTAATGCTGGGAAAGATTGAGGGCAAAAGAAGGTGATGACAGAGAATGAGATGGCTGGATGGAATCACTGAAGCAATCGGCGTGAGCTTACATGGACTCCAGAAGATGGTAGAGGACAGGAAGGCCTGGAGGAAAGTTGTCCATGGGGTCACAATGGGTCGGACAAGACTTCGCAACTAACAACAACAACAACAACAAAAACCCTCATTAGCTTAGAGGCCACTAACTACATAAAATCGTCCTGATTGCCCTATGCTTGCATACTGAAGTATCAATAAGACTGATTGCCTGAGGTCCAGTTGTCAATCTCCTATTATATATGACAAGCTATTGTATTTTAGGTTATATTGACAGAATCCCTGCACTGTCTTTCTTCAGTGTTCATGTCAGTCCTTTGAGTACATCAGACTAGGAAACCAAAGTTATGAATACCAATACTACTTTTATTATAGGGTTACAGTAACAGAATCTTGCAAGTTTGAATGTGCCTCTTTCCTCCCTGTCTTTACCTGTTACAGAACTAGGCTTTCTCATATTACTTTTCTGTTTGGACTCAGATTTTATCTTACCTTTATCTTGGTTGCAACTCTTCCTCCTGTTCCTCAAGGTGATTCTCGTAGCCCATTACAGCTTCAGCCAGCATCATTTCAAGCAAGCATGCACTTTTCTTCTTTTCCCTTCCTCCCCAGCTTACTATATACACACACATATATATACTTGCAACAGTCTTGCATGCCCACTGGAAGCATTCACTAAACAAAAAAAGATGGACTATATGTAGTCTAGAGTTGAAATGTAGAGACCGGGGTGCTCTCTGAGCTTGGTTGTTTCCTTGCAAACATTTCATTACCTGACTATGTTACATCATCAGTATTTGTGAATATTGGGTTTATTCTTGATTATGTACAGAGAATGTAAACTGGAGCTAAGTCCACACTCATCAGTCAGATAATGAAACATCTGCAAGCAAATAACCAAGCTCAGAGAAGACTCTGTAGCAGGGGTGTCAAACTCTATTTCATTGAGGGCCGCATCAAGGTTCTGTTTCACCTCAGGGGCGAGAGCAGGGGGCCATGGTCCACTCAATGTCGGGGGTGCCTTTGGTGGCCCGAGCATTCTGCTAGTGAAAACAGGCTCTCAAACTCCAGTTTCGGTTGTGACGGCTCCTACAATCCTCTATCAGCGTAAATGGAGCTTGGGAGGGCTGCCCGTGGCCCTCACGAGCTCCATTTTTAGGTGCAATGGCATCCTGTAACGCTCTGCCAGTGAAAACGGAGTTCGGAAGGGCTGCACACAGCCTTCGCAAGCTCAGTTTTCACTGGCAGAGGCACCACAGGTAAGTCCTTTGCTGTTTCCAGGGCAGCCCTGCGGGCCAGATCTAGACACCTTGTGGGCCAGATTTGGCCCCCGGGCCTTGAGTTTGACACCCCTGCTCTACAGCATTCATTATGCTATTCTGGGTCCCAGCCATTCTCCTCATGCCTGCTTGTGGTTTTTTTCTTGCTGTTGTTTGTTGTTTTTTAATTTATTTTCTCAGTGGTTTTCCCCAGCTTGCTAACTCTTACTTCCTGTAAAGAAAGGATGGCACCTTTCTTTAATGGCTCATGCTCAGAGTATGAATTTACCATTTGAACACAGTATTTTCACAATACTCTGTGAAAACATCTCACTATGGATGCAATTGTTCTTGAAACAGAATGCTATAGCACAGCCAGAAATATTTTCTGTCTGGATATAGCTTCTGGCTCAGTTGCCAACAAAAACAGACTGCCTGTTTTATCATTGTTTTCAGACCAATTCCCAGAAAAGCGGGGGTGGAGGATGGGGAAGTCCAGGCCATTTTTCTCTCTTCATCTCTAAGTAGGCATGATTGAAACTATGTCAGTAAGACTTTCTTTATTATGGTCTGATCTTGTGTGTGTTACCAACTACAAGCTACCTTCCCAGGTTCCAACCCAGTACCGAAAAACTTTTCCTCAAGAATTGGCAACCTTAGGAGCTAAACATCTTGTTTCCATGAGTGGGCATTTACTTGACTCATGGGAGTCATAATGACAGGCAGAATCTGTAGCTCAGTCGTAAGTTTTGTAGGACATTTTTCAAGACCAATCATGGGTGTTTCAAAAGTAAACCATCAGCAGGGCACTTGCCAAGATTGATGACAGAGAGCAGCATAAACAGAATTTTTCCAGTGACCCCTTTCTAACTCATGAGAAATGCAGAGTCCCTTTCCCAACCATTACACCTCTATCTCCTTCTGTTGAAGGCTTGCCCAATCCCATATATGCCCCTGGCAGTTGGAGCCAAAAGGTTTTCCAAGTAAGCAGGGGATCTGTGCATGCACTCCTGGGCACAGATTCCTCATTTGTCCCTTATCTAGAGACAAATCCGATTGAGCCTAGATTTTGCAAATCCAGTTTGGGATTTTCAAAAACAATGGTCTGGAAAAGTTTTCGTAACATTGGAAGACACTGACAAATGCATGAGGGCAGAGAAATTAAATGTGCTTGATTTACAGTGTACATTTTTACGCCAAATCACCATATGTATCTTTAAAATATAAGCAGGATAAATTAGCATTTAGCTTATCCCAAGGAACCCATTCTATCCTCTGCCTACATGGCTTGTGCAACTTCTGTTGCTGTTACAATAACTTCCTGCCAAGGAAGATCAAAGATTTTGGCACTAAAAAAACATTCAAGGGAATACATGGTTCAACAAGTACATTGTGAGTCATAAAGATTTATGTTCAGTGCATGCTTGTTTTTGCAAGTTATTAAGCAACTGAAAAATGATAGCAGGCCATGTACATCCATCAATGTATGAAACTACACACAATGGTAAGCAGATGGATCTCAATAGCATTCATCACTGCAATTGGAGTATTCACAAAGTAAGAATTAACTTATCAAACCGGCCCTTTCTTGTAAAATTTCATTTGAAAGGATATGCTTTTTTTCATTTTATTCTTTAAAAATTGACACATTTCCTATACAGGTGTTTTTTGGTTTTTTTAATTAACACATTCCTATTCAGTATTCAGAACCAAGGTTTTTGATAAATGAGAATTGGCTGAGGTTTATGAAATAAATCTGACTGCTTTTTCCAAGTTTCAATTTATTAGTATTAGTATTTATTACTGTGTTATTGCAATATGTCACTTACTGGCTGAGATGCCTAGGGCAAATAAGCAGAAACTGTAATACAAGCTGAATTCACACAATCTGAAGCCAAAACCACCCAGCTTATCTAATTATTTATCATCTATGTCTGTCTGTCTGTGTGTCTGTCTGTCTGTTTATCATCTCTATTCAGTTTTTATACTGCCTTTATTCAGGGGTGAAATGTTCCCGGTTCATACCGGATTGCCCGATCCGATAGCGATGGAGGTGGATGGTTCGGAGAACCAGTAGCAAAAATCCCTGCCCCCTCCCCCCATACCCAGCTGAGCTGCACAATTATCAGAGGCTTTTTTTTTTTCACTTTTAAAAGCATTTTTTCTACAACTTCTTTGGCCGAAAAAATGCTTTTAAAAGTAAAAAAAAAGCTTCTGATGATCGTGTGGCTCAGCTGGGATCCTCAAAGGTTTTTAAAAGCATTTTTCCTACAACCTCTTTAGAGGTTGTAGAAAAAATGCTTTTAAAAGCCTCTGAGGATCCCAACTGAGTTGCCTGATCGGCAGAGGCTTTTTTTCTTTTAAATGCCTCTGATGATCCAAGCTGAGTTGCCTGATCATCAGAGGCATTTAAAAGAAAAAAAGCCTCTGCCGATCAGGCAACTCAGCTGGGATCATCAGAGCCTTTTGAAAGCAATTTTTTACAACCTCTTTGCCGAAGAGGTTGTATAAAAAACGGTTTTAAAAGTAAAAAAAAAATGGCCACGCCCACCCAGTCACACTACTCCCAAACCAAGCCACGCCCACGGAACTGGTAGTAACAAATTTTAGATTTCACCACTGCCTTTATTACTTTATAAGTAACTCAAGACGATGAACATACAGCAACAATCCTGTGAGGTGGATTGGGCTGAGAATGACTCACCCAAAATCACCTAATCAGCTTTCCTGTCTAAGGCGGGACTAAAATTCAGTCTTTCAGTTTCCAGCCTGCTGCCTTAACCACTAGATCTTATGGATTCACATGATGCATAATCTATTTCATTGTGTATTATTCAATAAAATATGATTAAGCAAACCATTGTCATTATATATAAGAATAAGTAAAACACTGCAGTTCAGCGGTCCAGCCTGCCCCACTTTAGTTCCTCATTATACAGAGTAGACTTGGACCAATTAATAAGTCTGTTCAAGAAGCAAAGTCAAAAGCAGAAAATAGGAAATGGATTAGTTTAAGAAACAAAGCTATATTTCAGATGGGATCAAAACATAGTGCAGCTTCTAAGCAATAAGATTGCTAGAAGTCATAAGAGTTGAATTAGACTTCAGGCATAGCTAGAGGTGATGTCTTTCTTGTGACCTATTGTGCATGAGGAATAAGGCTGACTCAGTAAGTAATCAGCCCAACTATCTGAGGCTCCTCTTGTAAAATTAAGCTAGATTATCATGTGGAGTTGTAATGACAGTGAGATACTTGGAAAGAGGAAGCAAATTACAGCGAAGAGTTGCAGGTCAATTTAGAAAATGTAGCAGCTGAATGAAATTGCCTTGAGGGAAGAAGCCAACTGATATTGAAGAAATGCTGGCAAGGACAGAAACCTCACCCTCTACCCAGGACCACTGCTGGCATAAAAGGTGCTCTTGTGCAGAGTTCTACTTAGTGTTCCACTTTCCCCAAACATAGTATAAAACATAGAACATACATGAAATGAACACTCATTCCAAGTTTTCAAATTAGTTTTGTTGTTATAATCACAAAACTACGCCTCATTTATTTTGGCCATGTCATATGGGAGAATTCACTGGAGAATGCAATTACGTTTGGAAAAGTTAGTGGTAAAAGGAAACCAGGCCACCAAAGAACATGATGGCTGGACATTACCAAAGCCGACACTAGCCAGGGCATAGAATAACTCAAAGTAGTGCAAGATAGGAAGATGTGGAGAGACCAGGCCCATAGAATTGCAGGTTTAGGACACAACTGAATGGATAGGATATCATCATCATCATCGTTGTCATCACCACTATCATCATCATCATCATCATCATCATCTGTTGCTATCTTTGTGACTTGTCTACTTGTCTATTTCATGTTCATTACTAGAACAGCTTTAGTGTTAGACTTTAGAAAACAGCCTCTAGGAGTCTCTGGAGGCTGGGGACAACAAAAAACGTCACTTCCTGTCCAACCGGAAGTTGGGAAATAGGCTGTTTCGGGCCTCTGGAGGGCCTCTGAGGGGGTGGGGAAGGCTGTTTTCAGCCTCCCCATATGCATAGAGAAGATCTGGAGCCAGGTGAGAAAGAAAAACGGGCCTTCCCCATCCCCCCAGGGCTTCCAGAGGCAGGAAACAGCCTGTTTCCCTACTTCTGGTGGGCCCAGAAGGCCCAAAAATCAGCTGACCGGCACACACATGTGTGCCAGAGCTGAGCTGGCATGCCAGGCGACATGGCTCCACGTGCCACCTGTGGCACGTGTGCCATAGGTTCGACATCACGGCTTTATATGGATGCCTTGAGTTTAGAATGCTTTGAGAGTTTTGCTCACCCAAGCAAACAGCATGACAATTTTTGCCATAACAAATTAGACTTTATTTTAAATTGCTACCAATCTCTTTATATTAAAAAGGAAAAGGAAAAAAAAAGCTTTGGCTCTTGATTTTGCTTAGCAAGATTCCCTTTTGCTTAGATTCTGATGGCTAAAAAGATCTGCATAGGTTTAGGAGATTTGCATGCCACTTTTCATTGCTCCACATTACACCCTCTCCTCAGGAGGGAGCTGGAAGAAAGTTATGAACATTTTCTTAGCTTTTAATTTAAAACAAAGGTATATTTTCAAAACAGACATTATCAATAAATGGCCAAATAATTATTGAAGTTACAAAATGTATACTCAATAAAACAGTATAATGTACTGCATGATATTTGTTACTTCCTGGGAGAGACAGGTGGACGCTCCTCTGCCATAAGTGATTAGCTTATTATGGTCACTTGGATTTTAATTTGAGAAAGGGCATCATTTGCTGCTGCTTCTCCTCAAAAAACAGCCTCATTTTTTTATTCACCACTTTATTAACTGCGTGGAGAAGAAAACAATAGTCCATGTAGGAGTCACTATGTAATAATTGGGAGCATGGAGAGGACCAAAGATAGCAGCAATTAAGGCATCATGTTAGAAACTAGGAGACTATGAGTTCTAGTCCTAAAAGCTCCTTGGTGCTCTCTGAGCTGCGTTGTTTTCTTGTAAATGCTTCAATAGCCAGACTAGGTAACATCATCAGTGCACAGATAATGAAATGTTGGTAAGGAAACAACCAACCTTAGAGAGCACAAGGATCCTCATTTCAACCCTGAGCTACAAAAAATCTCCTTCATCAGTTCTAGTCCTGCCTTAAGCATGAAGCCAGTTGGATGACCTTGGACTAGTCATTCTCTCTCAGCCCTGGAAAGCAGGCAGTGGCAAACCACTTCTGAAATCTTGCCAAGCAAACTGAAGGGACTTGTCCAGAAAGTTGCCAGGAGTCAACATTGACCCAAAGACACCAAAACAAAACAAAACAAGTCAACAATGGAGTACACATTTCTTATCTAATGAGGTAATTCTCTTTTTCCAGCTATTTCCCCCCCAGCTATTTCCTACTTGAAAAATGCTCTATTTTTGCCATCTAGTTTTGCTAGTAAATGGCCCAGCTGTTGGTATTTACTCTTTTGTTTCTCTCAACTTTTTTCTTCCTGGAGGACTTTTTTGGGCATAGAGTCTCTGAACCATTGAGAATATATTGCAGTGTTTCCATTTTGGTATGAGTGTCCTGTTCAGTGTTATTTCTCCTTCAGATCTCTGTAGCAGCTACATGAAAAAATAAAATTTTATTTTTCCATCAGTTTGATAATAACTTGAGTAAATGATAACAACTCCAACACAGTTTTAAATAGGAATAAGAACATATTTATTTTTATTTAGTTCATAAATTGGAATCCTGTTAAAAAAGATTTGGGCAACTTTAATATATAAATATAAATATTACAACCACATAGTAGCATCATAAAGTAATTCTAAATCTTTAAAATTCATTAGCACTAAAATGATATCACAAGTTCCAAAACTACACAAAAAAGTCAACCTTCATTGAACATAATGCAACAAATTCCCAGGTTAAGAATACCCTGGGTTAAGGACGACCCATAATTAAGAACTGAGCCTATTGTAGCAAAATTCAACTTAAATAACACCTTGTGAATGGTACTTGTTCTTAAACTGGGGACTACTTTATAAGGATAACTTTATACAGGGAAATACCCTGTCTAGCTATGTGTAATGGATGTCTGGAAATACACACATATCCCATTATCCTAGGCGGCATATCTTGATTGTATGTTTGGCATTTCTTCATCACAGTTCATTACATATATATATATATATGTCTTTCATTGAAATGAACAAAATTGCAGGTCCATATTAAAAGTCGTGCTATAGGTGGGTAATCAAACAAATTAAAAATAAAATCGAACCAAAAAATGCATGCCTCTGAACTGTAATTCATATTGGACTTTTGTTTTTACAAGAGTGACCTATTGCCACACCATTTTGGGAACATTCTAGCATTGCTAGGTAATGTTTTCCAAACTAGACTAGTCTGAAAAAAGCTTAGCTTTGTGTAGGATGGTTGCACTCTGTATTTCTTTGTCTTCCTGCCGAAGTTGAGCTTACTTGTTTCTAATGGGTTCAAGAGAAGAAATATATAGCCTACAGTTAAAGCACATCCTTCCTCTGAAAGAGACTCAGTATATAATCAGATCATCCACTGTCCTGAAACTCATTGTTCTTGTGTGCTCACCTGGTCGAAAGACCAATATATTAGCTTGTCAAATGGGGGCAGAAGAAGGCTGTTCTGGAACTCTACCCAGCAACCTTTCCCATTTGAGCTTTTTAGATATTGCCAGTCCTCCAAGGCACTGAACTGTTTCTCCAAGCACCCCTCACATCTAAGCACATCCTGGCCACATTTTCCCATTGATGTTGGGAACAGAAGTCATCAATTCTGTTGATGAATTCATATTAGGAATATCTTCATCTTGGAAAAGAGTGTTAGCGTATGGTGTTGTTACAGGAGACAGGAGACCACAATGCTATTGCAGAGCAGTAGTTTGGTTTGCCAAGGTACGAACCCTGTTATAGGAAATGCTTGTGTGCTTCACAACATGTGCCACAGGATGGCAAGCTGGCTTCACACCAGAGAGAAAGACAAATGGCTCTTCCTGCAGTGTCACCCAAGGCCCTCTCCCTTCCTGGAGCTGCCTTGCAAGTGGGTGCCGCAACTGGGAAAGTTCAGAGGAGTCAGAAATCTGACTGCCTGCACAGAGCAGCCAGCTCGTCTCCCCACCAAAGTGGTATCTATCTATCTACCTGCACAGAACATGCTTTTGAACTGTTAGGTCGACAGAAGCTGAGGCGAGTGACAGGAGCTCACCCTGCCATGCAGAGCTAGGGCATGAACCGCCGGAGCTGAGACCATCTCCAGCATCATTAAGCCACTAAGCCACCCCACCGCTCGGAAAAGAGTGAGCCAGCGGATTCAAAGAGAACTGAGAAAAGAACAACCTGTCAGTAGCAGGCAATGCTGACAACCCACAGTGCTTCTGCTGGCAAGAATGAGAACAGGGCTTTTAATTGGTGCAAGCATTGCTGCTTAAATTATGCACAATGTATTAAAAATGTGGATCATCACAAGTGACCTGATGAATCACCGCCCCGCACACACACTTCTTAAGTGTATACATCTTTTCAGTGCAAAGCACCAACTCATCAACTACCCAGTCTCTGAAGAATCAAATCTCAATTAAAAATGGTTTCCTTTCAAAGTCTCCCCAAAGGAAAATATGTCCAGTTTTTAGATGGAATACTAACAGCCCTATACCTATCTTTACTGCTCTCCAAAATACTGTCACAAACGAAATAATGATGTGAAGCAAGAAGAAGAAGTTTCTTCTTCTTCTGGAAGAAGAAACAATACCATTTCTGAACTACTGTATATGATTCAATAAGAACTGATGCTTGAATATCCCTGACCTGTTCTCCAAGAGGTTAAGCTAAGAAGATACCATTTTCAAATGTAAGGAGTAACAAATGAAATTCAATTTTATGGAATTATTCTGCTGCTCATGCACAGATTTTTTTCAGCTGCCCATGTTCAATGCACAGACATGAAAAATATTGGCTTGCTCAGTTATATGCTATAAGGACAAGGCTAGCAGTGCAGTCTGCTCCTCTTTCTAGGCATTTCATGCTACCCATGCATGTAATACATGAAGAGATAAATAATCTTGCCTAAATCCCAGTCTCGTTATTATGTGATGCCTTTCTAGATCAATTGCCCTTTTCTTCATTGCTTACAAATCCACTTTTATTTTCATTTATATAGTCCAACTGAACAACTTTATCTCTCTGTACTAAGCCCAAAGCTTTTTCATAGATAAGAAAAAATCCACACTGTCATCATTTCACTTCCCAGTCTTTAAAAACTGACTACTGATAGATGTTGTCACTTCTGCTACCCTAACAACATGAAGAACAGGCAAAGAAAACCACTGATCAGTGTTATTTTTAGATGACCAATGGGAGGTTGTAAAAACAGCTTGAAATCAATGCTAGGGGGTCCACTGAGGAGAGGCAAGGAGTCAATATGGTAGCTTCAATTAAGCAATGCCCTGATTAGTGTCCACTCTCTGAGCTACACAGCTATAATGGTATGTGAGAATGATCTTGGGAGACAGAAGGAAGAGCCTGAGACTGACAATCAGAATGAAACAGATGTCTCAGCCCACAAAAGGAGGGATGGCATAGGAAACATTTCAGAAGGGACCCTCCCTATTTTCTCGAGAATAAGAGAAAAGGAGGAGAGAAATACGAAAAGATTCTGTTAAGGTAACCTTATAATAATGATAAAGCTAGCACTCTTGGTTGCCCTTCTTGTCTGGACTACCGCACAGGGCTAACAATAGTTCCTAGAGCTATCCAAATTTCTTCCCCTCCATACAAAAGGGAAAGAAAACACATTGTAGGCTTCCTGATCCCACAAACATTTTTTCAGAACTGTATGTGTTTTGTACATTTATCTGTCTGTTTGCAAACAAACAAAAGTTGCTGCAACAGGAAATCTATCGAGCTGCAAAGGCCAATTACTATTCTATCTTAAAAGCCACTGAAGTTACAAAGCCAAAAAAATAACTAAAAAAATAGTATGCCAGGATTTTTGCGATCAGACGTTTTTCACTATAGCTCTAACAATGGTTCTTTCATGCTATGGTGACAGGAGTGAAGGAACACCACTCAGAATTGATCTGAGTTGTTTGAATTGTTTGCAGAGCTTTGCAATTCTTTTCTACAAAATAAGAGATGAGATTTCCCTTTTATCTTCATTAGAGGATTAATGAGCTGCAGAGTGCCCATTTGTCCACCCCCAAGGAACTGCCTTCAAATAATGGAAGCCTCTCAGGGAAGCAATATGAAAGGAAGAGGAAGAAAGAAGGGGTGATCACCAATGTAGAACCTGGATCATCCCCAAATAAAACAATTCAAAGCACTGGGCAGCTTTAAATACTCCAGTCAGAAGGAAACAAGTGGAGCTGCCTCATACAGCCATTGCTGTGAGATGAAGAGTTCAGGGGCTGCTTCTGCATTTGTGCAGAATCTTGGAGTGGCAGCTTGGACAGCTATCAGAGGACAAATGACAAAGGGCACTTCGCAACATAATGTACATCACAACATAAATGACATACATTTTATAGATTGCTCACTAACATCATAACACATGGCATCATCATCAGGGGTGAAATGTAAAATTTGTTACTACTGGTTCTGTGGGCGTGCCTTGGTGGTGGTGGGGTGACTAGGTGGGCGTGGACAACTTTTTTTTTAACTTTTCAAAGCATTTTTTCTAATGCTTTGAAAAGCCTCTGCCAATCAGGTGGCAGAGTTGTCAGCTGGGAGTTGCCAGAGACTTTTCAAAGCATTATTTTTACCACTTCTTTGGCCAAGAGGTTTCAGAAAGAAATGCTTTGAAAAGCCTCTGATGATCCCACCTGAGCTGCGCAATCATCAGAGGCTTTTTTTTTTTTAACTTTTAAAAGCATTTTTTCTTCGGAAGAGGTTGTAGAAAAAATGATTTTAAAAGTAAAAAAAAAAAAAGGCTCTGATGATTGTGCGGCTCAGCTGGGCATGGGGGTGGGGTGGGGGGTGGCCAGGGCCGGATTTTCCTATAGGCTAACTAGGCTTCAGCCTAGGGCCTCAAGATCAAGAGAAGCCTACATTCAAATTGTTAGCAAAATTAAAATTACACTTTCACTATAGGTGAAAGGGCCTCATAAGTGGAATAGCCTAGGGCCTCTTTTCATCTAAATCCGGCCCTGGGGGTGGGGCAGGGATTTTTGCTACCGGTTCTCCGAACCACCTGCTGCCATCGCTACTGGATCAGGTGATCCGGTCCGAACCGGGAGCATTTCACCCCTGCATCATCATGGCTTGTACCAGATCCCTGTGCGTGGGAGTACCTTAAAGCCACATAAGATAATGCAAAGGGTTTATGTGTAGCCTTGCAAACTGATATTTCAGACAGTTACGGGAAAGAACCTTGTACATTGAATGATCAATAGAAACAGGGATAAAATATATTTAGTAACATCATTATGGAAGTATGTCAGCAGTACCTGATTGAAAGCATTCTTCAGAGAATCAATCTGAATTTTACAGAGGTTGACTTCATGAAATATGATTGTACCACTCTTAGATAGTAGCAGAGCTCCATCTAGTGTTTAGTTGCACTGGAAAAATTGATTTAAGATTACACCACTTGTTTTATTAATATAAAGTCACTTCCACTTTATTTTTCTAGGTTTCATTTGGAGCATTTAAATTCTCTGTTCACAAACTGGTCCACAAAAGACACAATTGGTAGTACCTTGTTAATCTTGGAAAAGCCAAACAGATATAACAAGTTTCAATTCTGGTTCATTGATTTATTCGGAAAGAAGGAAAGAGAAATAGAGACAATATCCTAAAGGCGATGAGGGATGCCATTTGATTCCCCATCAGTCCCACAGAGAAGCTTTACTGTATGGAACAAACTTTAAAAGAGGAAGAAGCATAAGGGAAAATAATAATAATAATAATAATAATAATAATAATAATAATAATAATAATAATAATAATAACTCTACAAAAAACCACCTTACTCGGAACAGCTTACATCCTCCGACGATACCTTAACAGTTCCTAGGTCCTTGGTTAGGACTCGAGCTGCTGAGCTATTAACCAGCCTCAAAGGCTGTGAATCTCACTAAAGATTAATCAATAAATAATAATAATAATAATAATAATAATAATAATAATAATAATAATAATAATAATTTATTTCTATACTGCCCTTCTCCCTGAGGACTCAGGGTGGTGTACAGCCTATTAAAAGCACAAAGACAAACATCAATTAAAAATAATTAAAATTATTAAAATTATTAAATAGTTTCGGCTCAAATTTAAAACCCCCCAAATTTAAAACACCTAATTTAACATCTAATTTAAAATGCTTTACATATCTGTAGAATTTTCCCTTGGTTTTTTTTTTGCACAAAAATGTTAACTGGAATGGTATCAGATTGTCTTTCAACCCTACATGTTAAGAATAGTTAGCAGTGTTAACTGTTTCAGCTAACACTGCTTTATTTAAGTTGGCAGTGTTAACTATAAATAGTTAGCAGTGTTTACTTGGGAGCAAGGAAGCAATTGACCACTGGATGGCTTGACACAACCTTGAATGAGAGAGGGAGCAAGAAGATCTTTGGGCAAAAAGAGCAGAGTTAATCGGTAATGTTGCCTGTTAGTTTTAGATTATTCCCTTTGAAATATTTAAGCTTTTAGGCGAGATTGTAAAGGCTACAAAGCATTATTTTCTGGCAATGTGCAATCTTGCTTCAAAAGCACATGTGAAATCCATTTTAGGGCAATCTTGGAGAATCATGAGCCAGATGGTAGCAGTTAGATGTGACCCATTTTCTTTAAAAAAGAACTTTGCATATTACAAATACTTTGGGAAACTTTTATTTTATTTTTATTTATTTATTTTATTTTGAATTTGTATACCGCCCTTCTCCCTGAGGACTCAGGGCGGTGAACAGCCAAGTAAAAACATCAAGTACAAATATTAAAATACAGTTAAAATATACATATATAAATTTGGCCCCATTAATTAAAAACAATAAACAAAACACTTAAAAACACTTAAAAAATTAGGCCAGCCCGGCTTGCTGAAAAAGGAAGGTTTTAAGGGCACGGCGGAAGGCACCGAGGTCTTGGATTCTCCTTATCTCTGGAGGCAATTGATTCCAGAGGGTAGGTGCCCCCACAGAGAAGGCCCTCCCCCTGGGGGTCACCAGCCTGCACTGTTTGGCTGATGGCACCCCGAGGAGGCCCTCTCTGTGGGAGCGCACGGGTCGATGGGAGATTGTCGGTGGCAGCAGGCGGTCTCGAAGATAGCTAGGCCCTATGCCATGGAGCGCTTTAAAGGTGATAACCAACACCTTGAAGCGCACCCGGAAGACCACCGGGAGCCAGTGCAGCTCGCGCAGGAGCGGTGTTACATGGGAGCGCCAGGCTGCTCCCGTCACTACCCGCGCTGCTGCATTCTGGACCAGTTGGAGCCTCCGGGTGCTCCTCAAGGGGAGCCCCATGTAGAGAGCGTTGCAGTAGTCAAGGCGAGAGGTGACGAGGGCATGAGTGACTGTGCACAGGGAATCCCGATCAAGAAAGGGCCGCAACTGGCGGATCAGGCGAACCTGACAAAAGGTCCCCCTGGTTACAGCCGTCAGATGTTCCTCCAAGGACAGCTGCCTATCCAGGAGGACTCCCAGATTGCGAGCCCTCTCTGTGGGGGCCAACGACTCGCCCCCAATAGTCAGTGATGGAGTCAACTGACTATATCGGGATGCCGGGAGCCACAGCCACTCAGTCTTGGAGTTGTTTTTCTTTTCTCATGTAGACGCACAGTATAATTATACTTTTTCGCTGAGATTGCAATAAAGAAGGAAACACATACACGCACACATACAAAGCAACCCTAAGTTTCAATTACCTCTGAATTTTAAAGATCCCATAATTAATGCTGCGTGCAGGATGTGTGTGTGTGTGTCAAAAAAGTCAGGATGACAGCCACAAGCATGTAATTGAAGTATCACTATTTTATTTGCGTCATGACACAAGAAACTGTCAGGGGAAGATTATTTTAGAGATTTTCTGAGAAAAGCTAAATGGCTATTTTTCTGGGAAAAGGCATGAAGATTTTTCAAAAGTGCATATAGTTAACAACTGGAAACACCACAAAAATGAGGGAAAGTTTTCCCAGGAATCCATAAATCCCTCAAAATGCATGTTCGGAAATGATTTTAGATTTCAGAATGGGTGAAATTTCAGAACAGGGTGAGAGAAAAAAATCTGATCCAAATTTGAAAGCCTGGTCCTGTGATATTTATTTATTTATTTATTCAATTTTTATGCCACTCATCTCTCTGGGCAGCTTACAAGTTATAATTCTCCCATGTAGCTTTCTTGGCAGGAATGCAGAAATAACTGGACATTGTCTTCTTGTTTTCTTGTTTCAAAATTTCAGTTCCAGCCTATACATCAGGATGTCTGGATAGTCTTTTATTTAAGCACTCTGCTTAGCTTCCAATTTCGGACAAATTTGGCCGAATGCTGTTACTTACTTGAAGGAGTACCTGTTTTCGTTGACCTGACCCATATTTGAAAATATTTATTAAAACTTCCTTCTCCAGCTTTCCCCACAATTCAACTCATGCGATCTTAAAATGGAGAAACCCAGAGAGCTTTCCTAGAGTGCGCTGTAATACTTTTTGGGTGCCAGCTGTCAATTTTTATGTTCATGGTGGTGGGGGTGGGAGTGGTCCATGCAGTTGGCCAGATTTGGAAATAATCCAGTTTTGGAGAGTGGCAGAACAACACAGATGAAGAGCAGGCTAGGACACCAGGTGTCCAGGTCACAGCTGGGTTGAATTACGTATCATAACAAAACATTCTCTTTTGTTCTGTAATATGTCTATGGAGATTTTCAGTCATCCAGGTTATGGTTGTCTCAAAGGTGCTTTTTCAAAAGACAGCTGGACTTTGTTTTTTGCTTGAAGATGTTTTGCTTCTCATCCAAGAAACTTCTTCAGTTTTGAATGATGTTGAAAAATGGATTTATACACCTTGTAGTCATCTGGTCATTAGGTTTCTTTCTGAGCCAGAGTGGCGCAGTGGTTAGAATGCAGTACTGCAGGCTACTTCTGCTGACTGCCGGCTGCCAAGCAGTTTTGGCAGTTCAGTTCTCACCTCAGGGTTGACTCAGCCTTCCATCCTTTCAAGGTCAGTAAAATGAGGACCCAGCAATATGCTGACTCTTTAAACTACTTAAGAGAGGGCTATAAAGCACTGTGAAGAGGTTAAGTGCTATTGCTATTCTGAAAATTGTGAGGCCACTTGGAGGTTTATCTGTGCCTCCAGGGTCACCTGAATGTGCAAATGGATATGGAACCTTCTTGGAACTGCTGAAAGGACTTTGTTGGAGATAGGTGCGTACCATATCCCTTCCCTCTGTTGAGAGAACTGTACAATGCAGATGGCCTCTTTGACCAGTTTCAAATTCAAAACTGAAGCAGCTTTCTTGGAGTAGCAAAACATCTTCAAGCAAAAAGAGTCAAATTGCCTTTTGAATAAGCATCTTTGAAACTTTTGTTCTGTATTAGTTTTTCATTTGAAAGTTATAATTTTCTCACTTATACATTGGTGCTGTCATTAACATATCTGTCTCACGGGTCTGTTTGATTGAATGAATGTGGTCTTCAAAAAAAAAGGTTCCCCATTTCCTCTATAATTATCTGTCTAAACTGAATCACTGGTCATGCAGAAGTCTCAAACTGGTCTCAACCTTGCTTGGAACATGTCAATACTGTATCCCTGTTTCAAGTTATAGTCCTTGAACTCTGTTCAACAAAAAAATCACTTCAGGATTATAAAAAACACCCACCCCAAATTGATGAAAAGCTGTGGCAATTTTGCCAAGCATATGACTTTCATTCACTTCAGGTGACTTGCCATGGAACACCTTCAGTGAAAAGGTGTGCATATAGAATATGAGCAATAGAGCTCAACCCAAGTACAAATTTTATACAAAATTGTACAGCAGCAAACGTATTCCAAGGCCACCTATTCAAGGCCTTAAAGGTCAGGGATTCAGACCATTTCCAGAGTATTGGATTCCTGTAAAGTGGAGATTGCCCCTTAATCCTTTTGCATTGTCAGGTAATCTTTTGCCCATGCTTCTGAATGTGCTTGGAATCCTGTGTTGGTTTTGAAACTTCCTATCCAAATACCTTTGATTAGCACATGGATCTCAGAAAAGCTGTTTCCACCAAAAGAAGGAAAATACAAAAATGGGCCCCAACTTCACTTACCTTTGTGTAATTCAACTGCAGAGAGTATTTTTTTTAAGAGGAAGTGTTTGATGGCAGGATTCCAATAGGCTTTTCCCAGGAATATTGGAATGTGTAATATGGATTGAAAGGAAAGGGTTTAGGCATCTCCGCCCAAGGAAAATAGATGGACAACCCAACACATTCCATGTGTGCATGTATCCAATTACAGCATCATTTCTTGAACTTCGTGCGTTCTTTTTTATTACATGGCTATTGGGGTGTTGTATTTTGAGATGCCTAACAGGTTTTAGGGTTATAGCTCGCGTATGTTTATATGTATATATATGCAAGATAGCTTGCATATATCTATAATAAATGTTTAGGTAAAATGTATATTTTATATACAGATGTACATTATGTACATTATGTCTATAAGAAATGTACATTTCTTATAGACATATGCAAGCTATCTTCTTTGTGTGTGAAATCATAGACATACTGCTCTTTTGTAGCTGGGAGAGCAATTTTTATGTAAAAGAGATAAGGAGACCCAATTCTGTCTTAATGTGATCTCCCTGCTTTTCCTCTCATTTTTCTATTATCAAATGACTGACACTTTTGATGATTTTTCCATTGAATTACTGAGAGGCAGCATAATCTGCAAAAATGAGAAACTACATGATTTCCAAGGTTGTCCACTGTTATCCTAAGCAATACATCATATTGAAACAGGCAGAGCCAGATTTTCCTATAGGCTAACTAGGCTTCAGCCTAGGGCCTCAAGATCAAGAGGGGCCTACACAGTGGTGGGATTCTGGGGGTTCGGCCGAACCCTTTGTTAAATTGCTGGCTTGCCCGCCCCTCGCCTCCCACCCGCGCGGCGCCAGCCTACCGTAGCCAGGGGTAGGCAATTGTGGCTCTTTTACAACCTGTGGCCTTCAACTCCCAGAATTCCTGAGACAGCCAAGCTGTCTCAGGAATTCTGGGAGTTGAAGTCCACAGATTGTAAAAGAGCCACAATTGCCCACCCCTTCCCTAGCCTGAGTTCCGCTGCCTGGGATCCACGTGGGCTGCCACATGGTTTCCCACCGGCTCCGGACTCAAGAGAGCAGGATGGAAAAAGCAGCTTCCACGCCTTCATTCACCCTCACTCTCTGCTCTTTTGGATCGCCGGCCGTTCGCTTACCCTGCCCATTCCCAATCTATTGCTGGCTAGAGGAAAAAAAAACTTCAAATTCTTGCCGCGGGGCTTCAAAGGGCCGCCCTAGAGCCAGTGGTGCAGCCGAACCCTTTGTTAAATTGCTGGCTTGCCCCGCCCCTCCGCACCACTATTTATTGCCAATAAATAGTGGTGGGCGAGGGGCGGGGGAGCCAGCAATTTAACAAAGGGTTCGGTGTTTTTTTTGTAATTTTATTGGCCTACGGAGCTTCAGCATAGGCTAATTGGCCTCCTGGCTCTCAGCTGATTTGTCTCAGCTGTTTTGCTCAGGGCTCTTCTGCTTCCTTGCAAAGAGTGCTGATTTTTTCCCCCCCTACCTATGCTGAGAAAGGAAACTGAAACTGCTTTGCTGTTGCTGCAAGGTTGGAAAATTAGGCAGGCAGAATTCTTTTCTTTTTCCTCACCAAAAAAGGTAGATGCAAACAATGGGAAATTTAGGGAAAAAGAAGAGAGTTCAGGATTTTAAAACACAAAAGAAAAAAAGCTCTATTTAACTAGGGAATTGTAATAATGGAGATACTATTAATTGTTTATTTCTGAAAGCAGAAATGGTTAAGTTGTGGTTTGGAGGAATATATGGGGGAAATTATTTGGTTTATTATTATTGGTAAATATAATTAATTGATTTGTAAGAAATTGGATTGCATGGAAATAATTGGAATATTCATGTTCATATTGATTAATATACAAAAAAGGTAGTTATATAACTAATTGATTTATATTAAAATGTTGAATTTATATTAAACAACTGTAATATTACATAATTAACCAATGTGAGGATGGATATAAAAATAGATGACAATGGGAAGGGGTATAATATAGAATAGAAGGGAAAAATTGAATTTGATTAAGATTAGAGATGAGGATGAAGGGTAATACTGGTTTTTTACAAAAATAGATGAGGAATAAATATGGCAAAAAGGAAATATAGAAATTGTAATTGTAATTGAAATGACTAAATACTGTTTAAATTTGTGAACCAGGCAAATACTCTGTTCAAAGACAATACATTGTTTATTTGTATGTGTGTTTCTAATTATTGTTATTTATTCATTCATATTTGTTCTCTTTTATTCTTTAAAGTTTAACAATTCATTCTTTATCTTAATATTTTTATATTTGTTTGGGGTTGGCTTTCTTCCCTTTCATCTTTTTTATTGTACAGCAATCTTTCTCCTCAAACCTACCACCTCTCTCTTTTCTTTCCTTCTTACTTTCTCTTCCTCCCCCTCTTCTTCTCCTCCCTACTTCCTCTTCCTTTCTCCTTCTCCTCCTCTCTTCCTCCCTCTCTTCCCCTCCCTCCTACTCTAATTTCCCTTCCCTTCCTTCATCCCTCTCTATTGCTGTATCCTTTTATGCATATGGACTACTCAGAGGGCTGAAAAAGTTATTTCTGACTGGTCCTCGCACTTTTGACCAGTCCTCGAACTTACGGCTGTCCTCACATTTTACGTTTTTGCCTTATCTTGTCACCATGGTGAAGAGAAGCAGTTGTGAAATGAGTGACATGGTTGTTAAGAAAGCTGCACGGGCATAAATGTGAGGATGATCATAAGTGTGAGGACCGGTCAAAAGTGCGAGGCCCAGTCAGAAATGACTTTTTTCAGCCCTCTGGGTAGTCCTTTTGTGCATATGGACTACTCAGAGGGCTGAAAAAGTTATTTTTGACTGGGCCTCGCACTTTTGACCAGTCCTCGAACTTACGACTGTCCTCACATTTTACGTTTTTGCCCTATCTTGTCACCATGGTGAAGAGAAGCAGTTGTGAAATGAGTGACATGGTTGTTAAGAAAGCTGCACGGGCATAAATGTGAGGATGGTCATAAGTGTGAGGACCGGTCAAAAGTGCGAGGCCCAGTAAGAAATGACTTTTTCAGCCCTCTGAAAAAAGTCTATGCACATAGCCACGCCCACCCGGTCACATGACAAGCTACCCACGCCTAGTCACGTGACCAGCTAGCCACGCCTACCCAGTCACATGATTGCCAAGCCACACCCCAACTAAGCCACGCCCACAGAACCTGTTGTTAAAAAAATTGAATCCCACCACTGGGCCTACATTCCCTACATTCAAATTGTTAGCAAAATTAAAATTACACTTTCACTATAGGTGAAAGGGCCTCATAAGTGGAATAGCCTAGGGCCTCTTTTCATCTAAATCCGGCCCTGGAAACAGGTGAGTCTCTGATGAATTAGAAATGTTTTACTCACCTGACAGAGAACAAACTAGAACAGAGTAGATGAGGAATATGGAGCAGTTTGACGGAACAGGTAAGGGAATATAAATATAAGCAAGCAAGCAGGTTAACTTATGAGTTCATCCCCATTCAAGATACTTTAGGATGATAAATGGAAGTCTAACCGCAAGGGCATTTTGAACATCCCTGAATCATCCTTGCCCTGCCCAGGTACTAAACATGGAGCTTCATCATAACTTTTGACACAGAATAGGTTGAGTTTGCTCTGCCTCAAGAAGATCACATCTGCCTTGAATTGATTAGAAAACTGGAACAGCCCTGCTTTAGACTACTGAAAATCAAACATATGAGCCGGGAAAGATACGAACAAGAAGAGATTGCTACATTAAGTTGATTCTTGTATTTTTATTATTATTTTAAATCTTCCGATTTTTCTGCCATGAGACAGGAATGCATGATAGACAGAATGGCTCAAACATCTTCACATGACACACTCAAATCATATTTCACTCACAATTTTACCCTAAAACATTTACAGTTAACATAATCCCACCCATTTCTATGATCACAGATTTAATTATTTATTGAACAGTAGTTGCCAGCAATCAAAAATTGTAAGGCTTTTTTTTCCTTTTTTTTTTTTTGGCATTTTAAAAAAATCTGTTAATCTATAACATGAGGAAAATCACAACTATTAATTCTCACTTTATATGGCAACCTCAAGGTAACAGATAAATCCAAACAAAAAGCTGTTTTCATGTTACTCACTGAGGATGTTAAAGAGCTCTACAATCCATTTCATGTTAACTAAAATTACTAGAACTATTTTACCTTACTATGTTTTTAAAAACTGCGTTATTCAGTTAATCTCTCCCTGTGGAATAGAGTGGAACAAAAAAATGGGGAAGAATGTTTAATGAATCCCCTTTCTCCATCTTTTCCTCCATCTATTATGGGTGGTTATAGAACTCACTGAAGCAGACTGGGAAGTTGTAAATCCCTGAAAATGGGCCGCCTCCCTTGCAGATAGATGCCTCTTTTCCAAAAGAATCCATTACCTTGATACAGTATTTGTATTTGTGTTGCCCACAGGGACTATTTGGCAAAGTGGCCAATCATACACTGGAGCACTCCAATGTATCATTTAACAGTACAGCTTTTTAGATAAAGCAAAAGAGAGCAGTTGCTTGGAATTCACATCGTGGTTTCTGAAGATAATTATGTTGAGGTTTTCCGGAATGGATGTAAACAAAGATGTATGTGCACCTGTATGGATCTGTATGTGACAGTCTTTATGTCCTTTGGGAGTCCACATCAATTGTTAATGTTTCCACTGATGAATACTGTAGATTACATACCTGATCTGTAGTATTTACTCCTGAGAAGTTAATAGAAGGGAATGACAGTTCTGATGCACTTTGGAATGGCACATTCACGTAAACGCTTGCACACTTAAGACTTAACGAAGGTTTCTAAACACAACTTCTAAATAAGGTCTAACATATCAGCACAATTTTAAAAAATCCTATGTAAGTAAAATATAAAGTAGGATGTTTTTCAACAAATGTTTAAACAGGAAAACCTAGGTATTTAAGAAAAAATGTAGCTGATGCATTTTTTATTTTTTTTAGAAAAAGATTTTTACCACATACTAAAATGCCATGATATCCCATAACTGGCCAGGTCCAGCTATCTCTGAGCTGCACGGCTTACAAAATTGGACAAGAGAAAAAAAAAACCACAGAAATAGAGGAAAAAATTCAAAAATAACCAACATTATCCAAGAAAATGGGACATTTATATTACAGCTATTAAAAAGATGGCTGTAAAAAAATCTATGTGAAAATTTCTTATTTTAAGGTTATCCCTAATTTTTTAAGTAACTGAGTCAATCATTACATTAATCCCAAGCATTAGATTTTATAACTTAATGCTATTTCTCTAATATTTTAATCTCTTATTGAAAGTGTTAATTGTATTTGAGGGTCAGGTTTGAACTTGAGAATTAGAACTTTTATCTTAATGAAGTTAAGTCAGTTTGTATTATAGTCACAGTTGGTGTTCTTGAATTTTAATATGTCAATGCAAGTAGTTCCTTGAAATTACATCGTATAGCAGTCATTGGGTAGAAAACTAAGCAGAACTTGCTATCTTAATTTGGTTCTTTTAAGATCTACTATCATGGAACAAATAGAAGTATACTTTAATATAAGTTGTCTTAGGACAACCAGCAACCAAAGTACTGGCTAGTAAGAATTGCTAGTTTTAGAAAATTGCATAGGTATAAATCAAGAAGGCAGTAAGCATAGCACTGTATGTGCCATTATGATGTTGTCTTATTCTCCTCTCCTCTTTTTAATGTAAAAAAAGAAAGGAGAGCTTCCTGAAGGGCTTTCACCAGGGTTACATGATATAGCAGGTATTACCTAATGCTTCTGAATGGTCTTAAAAGTTCTTTCCCACAATATTCTCTACCTACTTTTCTCAACAAACTCTTCCTTAGTTATTTGTATCATGCCTCTTTCTCATAGCAATTTCAGAATTATATTTTAACCTAAGGTAACATTCTACTTTTCTATTTAGCACTTGACTGGAATTGTCAAAATGAGTCCTTACAATAATCCCATGTGTTGAAAACAGAAGTAGATCAAACTAACAAGCCTTCCTTAGAAACTTGAGTGCTCCATGTCAGAGCTGCTTCCCTTCCTTACTTGAACCCTCTTTTCTTTTTTCTTTTTTACAAAACAATGTGCACTGAGAGAAACTATCTAAAGATCATCTTGAGTTTCAAGTTGATAAGACACTCGAGAGTTTTCCTGCTGATCTTCAATAACAGTGGATTCACTCTGTTCCTCGCTCATTTCACTAGGCGGTTCTTCACAATTTGGCTCTCCTGGATCCAGACTGCTTCCCTCACTTTGCTCCTCATTCTGTTCTTCATTGGTCTTCACAGTATGCTCCACGTCACTCTCGAAGGACGGTGAAAAGCCGTCCATTAAATTTTCACTGGCTGCCAGTTCATCCAAGGGTGGATTAAGGGACACAGGGATGCTTGGCTGTGTAAAGCTGTCTCTGGCAGTTACAGGCACTTTGTTTGTGGCCATTTCTACAGCAGTATCATTCTGTGGCAAAGTTGCTTTCTCAACAAGTCTCCACTGAATGATACTCATATCTTTGCCTCCAGTTGAAATTAAATGACTATCATTATGAGAGAAACTGACATTTGTTACATGACTACTATGGGCACTATATTTATGACTTGGAGCCTGTTAACACAAATAAAAAAACACGAGTGTTAAGATCAAGCTATATATCAAACAGGATTAACTCAACTTCCAATTACATGTATTTAACTAGGAAAATATATACTCTTTCCAATGCATTGTAAATTTCAGCAAACTACAAATTCCCCCAAAATATAAATCATTACAATCTCAAACATGCATTCTATCGAAGTCTAATGCTACCAGTCACTTTGCCATATATAAATATTCAAACGATAGATTTTACTTATAGAATAAGTGTGCAAGTTTCACAGGAAAGGGTTAGTTCCATTCTTCTTGTAAATAACCCTGTCACAGGAATGGCTAAGCTGCTAACCAGAATGATTGGTTTGCATCTTCCAGCAATCCTGGAACTCATTGGTTGTCCAATAGTCACTGATTGCAATTGCAGTACATTTGCATAACACCAGAGACTGCTGGGACAAGCAGCTCACAGCAACGTCAAGACAAAACAGGTAGGCTGAAAGCAGGGTGGATTTGATTTAAATCAAGTTGATTTAAATCACAATTTAAATCATGATTTAAATCACTAGTAAAAAGGCTTGATTTAAATCATAATTTTTAAAGAGCAACTGTCATCTCTGCTACTCCTTTGACCCACTGTTGACTCACCGAGAGTCCCAGTGTTGCAGAATATACAGCCTCATGCTACATAACTAAGCTCCATTTCATGCTGAATAAACTATTTATGTATCTTAAATAGAAAACTATCTTATGATAGATTTTTACCCGAAAAGTTTATTAAAATAAATTCGATAAAAATCAAAAAAAATCCGATTTAAATAAAAAAAATCTGATTTAAATAAAAAAAAAACTGATTTTTTTGATTTTTTTAAAAAAATCATTGATTTTTATCCACCCTGGCTGAAAGGGAATATCTATTTGCACTGATTCTCTTGAAATTACCCATTGTGAAGGCAACCGACCTTCTGACTGGAAAACATCAGTAGTTCATCCTTGGTAAATGCTTATGTGATTGTAATTTTATTTCAGACTGTCTGGCTTAGTTCAGTGCAACACTTGTTTTACAGCTGTCTTTCGTGGTACTCTTATTAAATTTGGATACTATGCTATTGTAAGCGGCTTGCTAGTTTACATGGTCAGATTACTTATCTAGAGTAAGTAATATATTGTGCTCTTCAGGCTGAAATTGGATAGCCAACTCAGCTGGTGTGTTTTATCAGCCCCCCTTATCACAAAGGCCCTGCATGAGAAGGGCGTAGGGACAATTAATTATTGTATCTGATCAGAATGAGAGCTGTGGATCATATGCAGAGCTGTGGGGACAATCATTTAAATGTGAGCATCAATGTGCTGCAGTTGTCAAAGTCCTAAGGGTGCATTAATAGAAGGATAGAATCAAGATCATGTGAAGTGTCAGTACCAGTTTATAATGCCGTGGTAAAGACCATATTTTTGTTTTGGTTGCCACAATATAAAAAAGATGTTGAGACTCTAGAAAGAGTGCAGAGAAGAGATATTAAAATGATTAGGGAACTGGAGGCTAAAACATATGTAAAATGGTTGCAGATATTGGCTATGTCTAGTTTAATTAAAAGAACAACTAGTGATAATACCACAGTATCAATATTCCAATATCTAAGGGGCTGCCACAAAGAAGAGGGGGTCAACTTATTCTCCAAAGCACCTTGAAGGACAAGAAGCAATGAATGGAAACTAATCAAGGAGACAACCAACCTAGAACTAAGGAGAAATTTCCTGACACTTGGAACAATTAATCAGTGGAATGACCTGCCCCCAGAAGTTGTGGGCGTTGGAATACTGGAGTTTTTAAAGGAGAGATTGGACAATCGTTTTTCTCAAATGGGATAGGGTTTCCTGCTTGAGCAGTGGGTTGGACTAGAAGACCTCCAAGGTCCTTTATTATTCTGTTATTCTGAGCTGTGATGGTGCAGTGGTTAGAATGCAGTACTGCAGGCTACTTCTGCTGACTGACTGCTGCCAGCAGTTCGGCAATTTGATTCTCACTGGCTCAAGGTTGACTCAGCCTTCCATCCTTCGGAGGCCGGTAAAATGAGGACCCAGATTGCTGTTGAGGGCAATATGCTCACTCTGTAAACCACTTAGAGAGGGCTGTAAAGCACTATGAAGCGGTATATAAGTCTAAGTGCGTATTTTCATGTATGGTGGACATGTAAGAAAATTAAGGCATTTTGGATTAAGATATGGTGGATTATACAAAATATTTTTAAAAGGAAGATAAAATTTACTCCACAGTTGTTTTTACTGGGTATAATTGAAGGATGTACAGTTACAGAGACCAATTTGATTTTGAATTTAATAACGGCAGCCAGACTTTTGGTGGCGCAATACTGGAAGAAGGAAGAAATACCTACTATTGAAGAATGGACATTAAAAGTAGCCAATCTGGCGGAGATGGCTAAAATTTCTGCATATTTGAAGGACCGTTCGAATGAAAGATATGTACTGGAATGGAGAAGATGGATTGACTATATACAAAACAAATACAGGACTAAAAAGTTGCAAATAGCTTATGAATGAAATATTTAGATGATTTTTTTTTCTTTTCTACTTTGATATCTTAGTACCTATGGCGGAGTTAAAGAGTAAGGGGAAGTTAAGAGTTTATAGTTAGTTTGCTTATGTTAGATTATGTTTGTTAAATGCAATACCCTGTATTTTGTTCTGGGAAGTCGGGGGGGGGGGGGGGAGAGGGGAAGGGGTGGGGGAAGGGAGGATTTGTTTGTAAAATATTTTAAAACTTTTCAATTAAAAAAAAGTTTAAGTGCTATTGCTATTATTATTCTATTTTCCTAGTAAACTAAATAATAAAATTTCTGTTCTGTCCTTTCACTACAATCCCAGTGCTGCCTACAGTTTAAAAATTACAGGTAGATATGAAATTAAAAAGAAAATGTAGTGAGAGAGTAGTAATTTAATCATTATACCTCCAGGTTCCAGTAAGGCAGGGCTGGGCAACTATGGCCCTTTTATGACTTGTGGACTTCAACTCCCAGAATTTCTGAGCCAGCCATGTTAGCTCAGGAATTCTGGGAATTGAAGTCCACAAGTCATAAAAGGCCATAGTTGCCCACTTCTACAGTAAGGCAGAGGGATAGATTTTTTTCTAGGTTATATTCACCATTAAGGCACACCATTAAGGCATATTAAGGCACAAAACAATAACTATTCTGGGAAATTTGGTGCATAGGAAAGGAAACTTATTTCTGCAAGAGATTCTAGCATGTGAAGCTGAATACACAGGCATACATTTATAGTATACAACTGCTTTTCTTCTCATTCCTGTTCTAAAACATTGCCCCTAAACTTACCTTTGCTTTGGAGCAGGGATATTGAAATAGATGGACTTTACAAAAGTCATCAGCCACAGCTATCACTTTCCTATTATGGGACCTCACAAGGGCATTTATATCTGTTCCATCTGATCCTTCTGGCCACACTCCTTCATTATATAAACACAAAAGAATTAAAATGTTACTAAAACAAGGGGAAAATACAGAGACTTACAGCCCTCAAGATGTTGGACTCTGATTCCTATCAGCCTTAGTCAGCTAATAATTCTAGATCAGTGTTTCTCAACCTTGGAAGCTTGAAGATGGGTGGACTGCAACTCCCAGAATCCCCCAGCCAGCGCTGCTGGCTGGGGAATTCTGGGAGTTGAAGTCCACCCATCTTCAAGCTACCAAGGTTGAGAAACACTGTTCTAGATGGTTACAAATTCTCTATGGCTTAGGAGCATTTTAAGAAATTAGACATCCATTTAGAATACATCAATCAAAACTAAATAATCCAATGTATAATAATTGTTCTAGATATACAATCTCTCCTATGTGTATGAGAAAAGACAAATACTTTAGCTGACATGGCAGAACCCCATTTAAAAATATTTTCTAATTTCTTTTATTACTTTAAAAAACAACAAAGAAAAAACATATTATTTAGGAGGCACATTTTTAAGTAATTGAAATATTAAGATAACAATGGAATGAATGAATTGAAGCCTTAAAACAAATACAGATTTAATGACAAATGTTTAATCTTTTCTTATCAATGTTTTCTTACTTGGATAACTTTAAGATGTCCGGTTGTCAACTTGCAGAATTATTAGCCACAGCATGCTGGCTAGGAATTCTGGGAGTTGAAATCCGTGCATCTTAAAATTGCCCAATTGGGAACAAAGGAAATGTTATATGCACAGACCTATGCTCCGAAATCCCGAGTAACAAAATGTATACAGGGAAATCACAAAGCAAAATCTCAACTCATGTACTTGTATTCAACATCAGGTAACTTGTACAAAAGGCCATGTGTTGTGACATTATGATACAAGTTACATAATTATTTGCTAATAATTTTGATTTGTAGTAGATACCTATGCAATTGTAACAATTTTCCACCAAAGCAATTATATTTAATGAAAAATAAAATACTGGAATGATTCCATTTATGAGGTCAATTTAAAGAAACCACAACAGCAGAATATTTAAAACACTCTATGAATGGTATAATCTTTGTATTTTCCAGAGTAGACTGATTTTAAATTTAATAATAACAATTAAATAGGAATATATTACTCACCAAATACCTGAAACCCCAGCACACAAGTGTATGTTGTCCAATCTATGTCCTTACAATCAGAGCGGTTCCTTATCAGTTTACAGCCATTTGGAATGTCCCCTTTATAAAAATACATAACTGGTATTGGAATAGCTATTTATAATTTCCATTTGTATACTATCTTTCCATCTCTAGGGTTCTCAAAGTAACTCTCAGAAGAAAAACATCCAGAAATATAAAGCAATTAAAACCCTGTTAAAAGCAACAACAAATCATTATTATTCCAATTAAAAAAGAGCTGGTTGAAACGAAATGCCATGTTCCTAAAGAGAAAGAAACAGGAGCCTCTGGAAGGAATGTGTTCCATATCTTGGAAACAGGAGAAGGTCCTCTCCTCTATGCCTAAACATGGACCTCTGAAATTGGCGGCATCTTTAAGAGAGGCTCTTCTGTCCACTTCTGTGTCTGGACAGGCTCAAACTATAGTTATATAGTTTGTACTGTATATAATTACATAGTAAAACAATATTAGAGTGAGATTTGTTTTATCTATCTATCTATCTATCTATCTATCTATCTATCTATCTATCTATTAAAAAGCTAAATAAAAACAACTGTCAAATATTTTGAGTTTGAATAACCGTTGTTTAAAAGGGTTTACTAGCAGAGTATGTTGCAAATTTAAAGTTTTTCACTATGCTATCCCTTGTTATTTAGGTATTGCAAGCATTCATGCTCCAAAGCAATGGTGGTCAAGAAAATTATTCTACATTTCATGTATTTCATGTATTCATTTCAAGAAGGATTCAAAGATACAATGGAAATAAAATCTAAATACTGAACTATCTTTTAGCCATAGGAAAAATAAAAGGCTAAATAGCAGCTTTTTTTTTTTTAAAAAGGGAACATTTTGTTATAATAAATAATGCTTATACGGGTAGTCCTCGACTTGTAACAGTTCATTTAATGTCTGTTCAAAGTTACAACAGCATTGGAAAAAGTGACTTATGACCATTTTTCATAGTCACATAATCAAAATTCAGACGCTTGGCAACTGACTCATATTTATGATGGTTGCAGTGTCCCAGGGTCATGTGATCACCCTTTGTGACCTTCTGACAAGTGAAGTCAATGGGGAAGCCGTATTCACTTAACAACTGTGTTACTAGCTTAACAGCTGCAATTATTGTAAAACTGTTGCAAGAAAAGTTGTAAAATGGGGCAAAACTCACTTAACAAATGTCTCACTTGACAACAGAAATTTTGGGCTCAATGTTAGTCATAAGTCAAGGACTACCTGTAGTTTACATTATAAATCAATAGCTTGAAAATCCAAGAATTAGGGGTGACACAATCATGTTAATATAAAGTAAATGATTTCAGCAGACTGGCATATATAACTGTCTGCATATGCTACATTCCAGTGCAACATGAATGAGCTTTTCTTTTTCTCATAAAAAAGCTGTACATATCTTGAAAATTTGGGTCGTAGCTACTTTAACCTACATTTTGGACTATACAACTGTTTGCCAACAATAGGTGCTAATAAAATTTAAACTCAGAGTGACTGACAGGGGGGAATAAAATTTTAAACATTCCTTCTCTTTAAATTTTCATCCATTGATTCATTCAATAGCTTTAGACTTATATTGATGTAATTTTATTTCTGTACAGAAATTACTATACTATAATAATCACATTATTACTATACAGAAAAGCGTCCAAAGACATTCTTCAGTGGCATTTATGCATGAAGCTTTTTATTCTATCTCTACGCTTAAATGGATCAGGATGAACAGATCTGCCTACAGTCTGGAGTTTTATCCTGGTGGGCTGAAAGTTGACTCAGCCTTCCATCCTTCCAAGGTCAGTAAAATGAGGACCTATATTGCTGGGGGCAATATGCTGACATTGTAAACTGCTCAGAAGGTGCTGTAAACGTACAGCACTATGGGGTCGTATATAAGTCTAATTGCTATTGCTATATGCCACAGGGCCAGGTTATCTGTGAGACTGATACTCCCTAAGGACATCTATCTCTCCTACGAAATCAGATAGTATCTGTCCATTTCTAATCCCTTCCCTTAAACAATGCCATTTTATAAATCTAAGAAGTTTGCATTTCTGAGGCAGCCTGGGTATTTCCTATCGAATACCATTCATCTTGAGGTTTTCCAGACCTCTACCCTCTTAACATTTGGCTCCCCCCCCCATGCCTTGAGATAAGGAGAAGTGGTGGAGAATTAAATGAAGGCATGCATGTGGAAGCTTAACATTAGTGCCAGGCTTTTAATGTTTATGGTTTTAATAGATATATGTATTGTGTTGTTTTATGTGCAGATGTTGTTTTAATTGTTGATAAGCAGCCGCCCAGACTTTGATGTAAGATGGGCAGCTATAAACAGCTTTTAAATAAATACGATAGATCAATATATGGAAATAATTAAAATTACTGCTAATAGTAAGACAAGTCAGTTCAAATTGAACTTGACTCCTGCTAGTTATGTAGATGCATGCATGACTTCTTGGCAAGATAGCCATTGCCTTCTTTTGGAATTATTATTATTTTTTTGGCTAGAACAATCTATCAATCTTCAATTTACAGTTAAAAGCAGGAACACTTGAATGAAATAATATTCTATAATTTGTATGCAAATCCACTTTAAATTGGGCCAGAATTGAATAACTCATATCCTGCCTGTGTTTCATATGCCATCATTCTTTACTGCTACAGAGTAACAATTTACAAAAGACAGCAGAGATGTTTATAGAACCAGGGGGGCTCTTCATAAGAGCTTATTGTTTCCTCACTATTATTCAGTCTTATTTTGATTATACTGTTCATATCCTGGATAGCTCCAAGCTCATTTCAAGTATACCATAATGTTCAAAATATTTTAACATACTTTTGTCTTTCAGGTCTATTAATAAGCATTATTTTGGTAATCTAAAAGAAAATTCTGCAAAATTGTGACAATTTGGCTGAATGTAGCCTGCCAGTCATGGTTTTTCCTAGGTTAGGTATCCCAAACAAGCAACAAACCCGAAAGATTCTACTATGCCACCTTTGGGCTAAGGAAAATAATTTGTTTTGAAGGTCTAATACACATAGAACATTTTGAATTCTTAAAATAAAAGAATATTAACAGTGCTAAAATAATTATTTTAATTATTATATCAATAAAGAAGAAATTTGATGAAGCAAACATACGTAATACTTTCAAGCTATAACTTATACTCTGACATCTCATAGCCCAGCACCTCTTTCATAAAGTGTTAATTGAGGCCTTTGCAGAGAAGGAGGTATATTTGGAATTAACATTAGGAACAAAATAACTTTGAATAATGTTGAAGATCAGGTTATAGAAGGTCAAATTATTATCCTGTCAACAAGCATTCCACATACTGCAAGTTTTTTTCTTCTTATGATTCTTAGCATTTTTCTACTATGGAAATAATTGCAATTTTGTACTCACAGTATAATATTTCATAATCTCCTGAGTTGGACATTATGTATTTGTTTTCTGGGGACCAATCAAGGTGTGTAATATAGCTGGAATGTCCCTAAAACACATATAAACAAAAAAGAGATAAATAAGCTATCAAAATTTCAGTAAAAACAGTGATTTCTCCCTCTTTCACCTTTTATCTTCCCTTTAAAATGTTCAAATCGACATGGTCGTTTATAAAACTAATCCACCAAGTTCGTACTTTGATGGGAATGAACTAGAAGCCCATGAATGGATTACAATTACCATAAATCCCAGTCACCCGTGTTGAAATTTAAGCATATGGCAGACAGATGCAAATCCCTGCTTTAATCATTTCATTGGGTGAGCTTCCTCCTTCTCAAGTGCAGTGATTTCCCTATACATAACTGATTTAATAGCAAAAGCAAATCGATCTGTCAATCACATCTGAACCTGGGCAAACAAGATTTGTATGAAGATGGAGTGGAAGGCTACAATTTACCCTTCAACTGAAAGGATGGATATGCAATAACAGAAATGTTCTTTGTGAGCAGTTATGTACAGAGCTTGTTTCATGCCAAGGATAATAGGATGCCAAATTCAACTGGTTTACATGAATGAATTTGCTTTTACAATGTTCCCAGTTGCTCAGGAAAACATGCAGTGGGCTCAGAAAAAAGAAGAAAGCTCCATCTGTTTTTTTTCTCTCCCCCTGCCCTCCATCTGTTATCCCGAATCTTTAAAAATTGAGAAGCTAGCACTAACATTGTAGGTAAGTAAGATAATCAATTACCAGTCATTGCTGGGTTTTTGGCAGCTGTAAACATTTTTTCCAGAATTTGGAAAATAGAATAAAGCCAATTTAAAGAGACTCTTTTGTGCAAAAATATCCCTTTGATTAAATCATGTGAGAGTTGAAGGTCACATTGTTGAAACAGCCTAAATAGTTTACATTAAATGTATATTTCTATAAGCAACCACCATCTCTTCAGTGGCAGTCATAGCAAGAGAGTTATTTTATATTTCATTTCTGACATATCATATGCATATGTGACAAGTACTGGCACTTCACTCTAATAAAAACTGCACGTACTACATTAAAAACTCTGAACTATGAAGGATAGGAGAATGTCAAATTTATGAAGAGAATGAATAGCATAAAGAGCTATCACAAAGTGAAATACTATTACGACCCAATTAAATGTTTACCAGTCACATCTTTTATTATCAGATACATTGTAATTTATTATTTTTATTCTGCCAACTATCAGAGTCATAACAGTTTACACTAAAAATATAAAATTAGAATTTAAAAAGGCAAACTAAACTTCAAAGATCTGGAAAAGCTTAACTTTGTTGCTGCTGCATGAGGTCTCAGGTGACCTCCTAGCAGTGGAAGATCATACAAAAGATGCTACTCTCTCTATTAATCCAGACCTAAAGTTCAGATCTAAAATTAACTCTGTGTATTTTGTCTAGAAACAAATTTACTAATACAAAGAGTGAAAAATATTCCAGAGCTCTCACTCCCTGAAACTTTTTGGAAAAGGTATATTTTGGTGAAACTTGGGTTTAAAATAAAAGGCAGAATAAACAGATATCTTTTTACTCTGGTTTTCCAAACTAATGTATGCACTCTGTTTTTTCATGTGGGGCAACTGTTTAAAATGGAAAAGTTTCTAACCTCTCAATATTTGCATTTCAAATATGTTAATCTAATAAATTATGAGAATTTGAAATGTCAAATTAGCATTCAAAACTGAAAAGTACATGTGCATTCAATTGACACACAAAATTGCTTTTTAAATTCCATATATCCAGTATAATATACCAGGATTTGAACAATGGTACCGTATAAAGCTCTGTGGCAAAAAATGGAACCTGAAAACAGGTTTTGGGATAAAAAAATAAAACCAACTACAGAATAAGCATGGAAATCATGGCACACTATCATATTTTACCACAGTTAAAAGCAAATTTTGCCTACATTTAAACTGGAAAGAATGTTTTGTATATATACCTTCATGTCCTAAAAGTAAAAGACACTATATTCTTACGACAGCTTTAAGAAGTGGCATTTGAGGATAACATTGTGGTCAAGCGATAAGAACACAATATTAGTTGGGAATATTTTAAATAGAAATGTGCTATTTATTTACTGCACTATCAACCATCAGAAATTAAGGTTCAGCATGATATTACTTACTGGGATTTAGACTGTACCTGGATGAGAAAACAGCTAAATCTGTATGCATTCCACCTTTATTTACAAAGTTAAAAAAGAGTATCATTTTACAATTCTTACAGTGCACTTTCCATATCTGCTGTACTTTCTTCCATTTTCTGTTACTATGTAGAGGTAAATGAAATTGTCATGGGAACCCACTGCAAGAAAGGTGCCATCTGTAATGCAAGTTAAAAACAAACTATAATTGGACAGTGCAAAACTCTCTAGCATATCATGTATTAAATAGTTGTAGATAATAACAACATAAATAAAAGTTGTAACTATTTTATTTTACCTACTGAAGGAAAATGATAAGCATTAAAAATATTTTAATTTTCATATAAGGCTGTTAACTAGTAAGACTCTTGATAATTATGTAGCATCAGTGTTATTTTTAGCAACTACATAGGTTTTCTCCATGACAATTTATCCCAAACTTGGTCCCATCAACACTGTAACTGAGTTCATCCACCCTACTGCTTATTGCCCTTTTCTCTTTCCTTCCACTTTCCCCTGAATTCAGAGAGCTAAATTTTTTCATGATATATCCTTAGTATAATTATTTCAACCTGGCAACTTGTGCCTTGAGTATAATCTTCTAATTGTATTCTTAAAAGTCTTCTACAACACCTAAATTCAACACCTAGTACTCATTCTATCCTGCTTCTTCAAAGTTCAGAATTGGTTCTAGAGAATGCTCTATCAAAGGAAGGTCATAGAGAAAGACTGGGAACTTATATAAATTAAGGTCCACTTATAGAATTGTTTCTGCCTAATTTTTCAGTATCTCTAGTCTTTGGCCAAATTCTTTTTGTGTTGTGTCATTCAATTCCATTGTCAGTCCTAGAAGTCTTTTGTTGGGGGTGTTACTTGGAACCCTGACATTCATATCAAATTGACCAAAAGAACAATGGGCAGGGAACAAGGGGGACCCAAGTCCCCCTTGTATCAATGGTTTTCTTCTGGTAGAGACTTTCAAGATGCAATTTGCAAATTAGCCACAAATACCTTCATGACTTAAAAATAAAATAAGAATTATCCCAAAATTAAATTTATAATGTGCAAGAATTGTTTATAGAGCTACTGAATGGCTTTTAGTGGTAAAAATAAAATTTGCATTTCCCCAGTCAGAGATATGTTTCAATGATGGTTTCCCATCAACTTGTATAAGCCTGTTCATTCAATCGAAACGTCAACTCAGTAATACATTCTATGGGATTGGAATATTTCAAGTATCATCTTTTCCTATATAAATCTGCTTCTCCATTAAGATCGTCTAGCATTTTGATTTCCTCTAAAACAGGGAAGACCAAAAATAGAGACTGGGACATTTCTGTGACTAAACTAAGTTTCTATTCACATTTCACTATATTCACATTTGAAACACTTAACCATAAGCTTGAACAGAGTTTTCTGAAGTGCCTGCAAATGATAATTAGTTCAAAAACAACATGATACATAGCTTAATTAAAATAATTCTCAGTGGCTCTTTGGAAGTATCCTATTCAGACAAAAAGATTCCATTTCTCCCTACAAAGGCAGAACATCTTAAAAAAAGGCAGCAATGCTGCCAAGATGATAGCAATTTGTTTTAACAGGAAATGGTTATGTTTAGAAGTAGACTTGCTGAAATCAAGAAAGCAAAGTTAAATGTATTTTGTTTTGTACATGGCTGGATTTGTATATGGCTCTTTTGTACATGGCTGGATTGATTCTGGATAATTCTGGTTTCTAGCAAAATAAAATTGGGAATCTTTGGTTGTTCCAGGTTTCAGCCAAGACCGGTTCTCGATGGTCTTTTCTCCTCTGCCTCGCAGTGCATTAGCCCACCTGTCAATTGTCTCAATGCTCTTCTTTCTTTTTCCTTTAAAGTCAATGTGCTTGAATTCAAGCATGGCATAACACTGTCAGCCCTTCCCTACTTGCTTTCTTCTTCCCTATTGATATCATCTATTATCTTTTTTAGCATTTTCTCCCACCCTGCAGCATTTGTGTTCCAAGTCGGAGAATTAAGTGCCAACTTCAGTCAGAAAAAAGTCCAGTTTGTGAACTGCTGCCAGGGCCTATACCTGCCGGGATACTATTTTCTACGTGAATTTGCATCACTACTTCCTCTATTTAGCTACTATGTAGTAAGGTAAGCTGGCATACAATACTGTTGATTCAGGTGCAGTAAAACCAAAATCAAACAAAAAAACCATGTTCTATATTGCTTTACTTACTTTATTAAGTAATCTTTTTTTCAATGTGGGAAAATAATTTCAAAGAGGTTAACAAATTCGTTCTTACTTATTTATATTTTATTTATTTAGCATATAGTAAACCATACATGGAATTCTAATAGATGTTAACATTTCCCCAAGATTAAAAAACACAATAAAATACGAATGTTAAAAAGATCTATATTCAGATACAATATTGTTCTTACTTAAAATACTCCTTTTGGAATAGGTGACATGTATGAAGAAATGAACAAAAGGTTCAAATGTATTACACTTCTGCATACCTACTGTGTAGCGCATCACAGAGAGCTGCTCGTTGCCATCTGTATGGATTGAAACCAAATCTCTTGTTTCAGCATCCAAAACAAACCACCTATGAAGGAGAAATAGAAATGTTCTTGCCTGTCCTGTTGGATATATACGGAGGAATAGAAAAGGACGTTTGAAAGAGTGTGTTCTGAATTTGGGAGAAGGGAAGCGATTTGGGAGAAGGGAAGCAATTTTTTTATTTCCTTTTAATAAAGCTGCACTGACGGAGAAGGACAATATAGACAACAATAAAGAAGGACAAAAGGGAAAACTGCAGGGCTGAGATCGCCATTTTGGACAGTGAGAGTGTCAGGTTTCGATGTCATCTCAAATAAAATAACCTGCATTTACTCTAGTGCTGACAGAGAGTGAAAGACTTTGAACTCCGTTTTTGGCTTTTGCTTTCTTCTGACCTTATAAAGAAGATTCTATCTCATCTGGATTTATAATGGTTGGTGTTGGAGAGTTGCCAGAGTAGGACTAGTGTCAACTACAGTGGAATATTGCATTGATTAATTTTTGGGAAAAAAAAATCCCTGTATTTTTATATTTATCTTATATATAATAACTATTTATATAGTTATATATTTACATGCTAATCACTACTATTTAATAACTTTAATAACTTACCTATTTAACTATTTAATATCTATAATAATTATAAATTAGTATTATTTATAAGACAATCAATTTAAATCTTAATCAATTTATATATACAATTGTTTAGTACTGTTTATATGCTATAATATTTTGTCTGTTGCTTTCTTATACATGTTTTGATTAAGATTTCTATCAATATTAAGCTAGTTAAAAATTAATTAATTAATTAATCTGTCTAGAGATATAATACTATAGTACAAATTGGTACAATCCTAAAGTACCTATTGCACTTAAAACACTTTATACTATTTATAGTCTATTGAACAGGAGAAGGACTTTTATTCAGATTAAGAGTAAGATACAGCTCGTGTGAGAATCAGAGTTGTATATAATAATAACCTAGTTAAAATACAATTTGTAAGTTATAGATTGAGATTTCATATCTAAATAAAATAGGAATAGAATATATTTAGACTTATTTAAGAACATAAGGAATTAGTAGTTTACAAAACTGAGCTAGAAGCGAATGCTGATCTGGGAAAGAATAGACAGAATTCTAGAAAAACAATACAAAATTTTGAAGGAAATGATATCCACCACAGTAAAAACAGGAAAGAAGGTCAGTTCAACACCAATCGGATTAACAGCTTCCCCAGCAACACAAAAGACCCGAGAAGGGATGTTCTCGACTGAAAAGCAAACTTCCACCATGAGCATGCAGACTGTCCAGACTACATTAGCGACAATACAGAAGACTATGTTAAAAATGCAAGAGTGCTTATCTAGAAACCATGAGGAAGCTAAGGAGAGATCTGGATGAAGTCAAAAAGTCTTATTTCAAACTATTCCAGTTAAATTAGAGAAAAACTTTTTTACAAATTTGAATAAAATAACATCAACATTCGTATGGGAGGAAAAAAAAACAAGAATAAATTTAAACATATTACAGGATGATAGATCTAGAGGGGGTTTTGGCCTACCAGCGTGGGAAAAATACTATAAGGCAGCGAGTTTAACATGGATTAAGGAGTGGGTCAATTTGGATAATTATAGACTATTAAAATTGGAAGGCCACGATCTATTAAAGGGGTAGCATGCCTTCTTGTGGAACGCCGGGAACAAAACATATAAACATTTTAAAAACCACATAAGAAAAAATTCACTGATTGGCACTTGGTTCGAAATTAAAAATAAACATTATATGAAGGTTCCTGGCTGGATATCTGCATTGGAGGCGGCAACGCACCCCAACACACTAGCCCCCCATAAATTAATAAGATATAAAGAATTACTGGATCCCCAAGGAAGATTAAAAACACGGCAGGAACTCAGGGAACAAGGTATAGAAATAGATTGGTGGCCCTACCTACAAATACAAACTAGATACAATAAAGATAGTGAGGAAGGAGGAATCGAAATAAATCCCAACCCACTAGACAAACTATTAGGAACTAAAGATGGAAATTTGATTTCAAAGATTTACAAATACTTATTAGAATTCGACCTAGCAGAAAATCTAGTCAAAGGACAAATGATAGCTTGGGCAAGGAATATTGGTAAAAACATACAACTGGAAGAATGGGAAAGGGTATGGGAAACCAACTATAGAATAACAAAATCCGTAGCATATAAGGAAAACCACTACAAGATGTGGTACTGATGGTATTTAGCCCCTGCGAGATTGGCGAGGATGTATGCAAATCTCAATCCAACGTGTTGGAAATGTAAGCAAGCACAGGGAACCTTCTTTCATGTCTGGTGGCTTTGCCCAAAAGTTAAGAAATATTGGATAAAAATAAAAATTTGGATATCAGAAATAATTGTGGAGGATATTGAGTTAGAACCAGATTTTTTTTTGTTAGGAATGCTTAAACAAAACATTAGAAAAGAAAAAAGTATCTAATATTACATATAATTACAGCAGCTAGGTTAGCCCTAGCACTAGTCTGGAAAACAGATCAATTGCCAACGGAGCAGCAAATAATTCAAAAAATTTATACATGTGCAGAAACGGATAGACTAACGTTGAAATTGAAAGATAAGGAAGACTCACAGTATTTTAAGATATGGGACAGTTGGTATGAGTGGATAAACCAATGGAAAAGAAGGTAAAGTCAAAATTTAGTAAGAAATTAAAAGTAATAATTATACACCGTCATTAAGGAAAAAAAGGAAATAAGTTACTGTATATATTTGTACTTATATACATTATATATACTTTGTTTGTTGTTTGTTGATACTGTTGATTGTATTTTAAGCTGGTGAATGTTTTATACAATTTTATTTTTTAAAAATCTAATAAAGTTTGTTTTTTAAAACAAAAAAGAAAGAAAGAAAGAAAGAAAGAAAGAAAGAAAGAAAGAAAGAAAGAAAGAAAGAAAGAAAGAAATGTTCTTGCAAGGTTACTGTGAATTTTATAAAATTACATAACTGGTTTGACTTCTGGTTAAATGTTTCCCTAATAATGTATCAATATAAATATGTTTTTGTTCACAATCATTTCCAAGACAGTCTGAATATCTAAAAACAGGGCATATATTATGCATTATTAAATAACCTCTTCTTGGGGCCTGGGTCACACTTTTTATTTAAATATTTACTATTATTTTGCATCCAAAGACTGCAAAACTGGTGATGTATCCAGATAAGGTCAGGCACTTTAGGATGATTAAAGTGCACAACAGACCCATTAACCATCTATTAAAAAGCCACTTACTTCAATAACAATAGGTAAGGTTGCCCCTGAATTTCAATGACTGTACTGGCAATTGAAAAAATGGGCCTGGAACTTGGGGCCTGTGGATTTCCCATCCCTGGCATATACAGATCTGTGATTTTAAGCATATGCCTGTATATTTAAAGTTTGTACATAAGATTTATTTAACCTAACCAAATGAGGGCATCAGCATCAAGTAACATGAGCCCCACTAAGGACAACTAAGTACTAAGTACTGGGAATTAATAAGAACAGCAACAAGGCACCAGTGTCTCTTCTTTATCTGTCTGCACTAGGGATTCAGTACTACAGAATAGCCTTGAGATCAGATCTTAGAATCACATTTAAAACATTACAACATAAAGAGTTATCAGGAGTAAGAAACGTTCCTCATAAATACCTCCTGAATCTCAGAACAATTTTAGTCACATCTGTTAAGAGTAGATTTATCAGCACAACTTGGTGGGATATACCATGGTGGAAAGATTCATAACTTCAATGATCTTGAGAATGAGCCTAGCATGACTGTAAGATTTTTACATAATCACTTTTACTAGTGTGATGAAAGTTTTATATAGCTTTTCTCTGTAACTTCTATGAATTTCATGTTATAGTAGCTGCTGATATAATACAAAAAGTACAATCCTCAACTGATTTCATGGGTAGTTTAAGAACCACAATTAGCAGCAATCTAGACTCTCTGAAATAAACCAATTTATTCGGTGAATTTTTTGTACAGGGTCTGCAGCCAAAGATTCAGTAGCATTTAAAATCTATCATGCCTACCTAATAAACCTTCTAATTAGATTGTTCAAATGGCTACTCAAGCACCAAAATTTCTAAATAAGAAAAAGCCTGAACTAAAGGTTATGACTCTTAAATGTGTTGACTGCAAAGTTCCCACTAGCACTGGCAAGGAAAATAAAATAAATTCCATCTGGTAAGCAGTATATTGCTGCCCCTAATATAGCAGCTAGATATAGCAACAGGCACCAACATATGAGACAAACCATTAACCCGTATTTTCCTGTAAAACACCCTCTAGCTCACCTCCAGAACTTTTGTATTTTTCTGTGGAAATCCTGGGTACTGGTAGAAATATTGTGGATGTATTTCAACAGGACAAGCACAGATATAACAGCATCTCAGCTACTCTTACCTCTCTTTCTGGCTCTGAATCCTTTGTTGACTGCACAACAGGAGAAATATATTTGTATTATAGATATTGATGCTTCTTATTCTACTTATTCTACTGTCACAACTTCAACATTTTCAAAAAATCTTTTGTCTTTCCCCGCTGAAATTTCCAATCAGTCTGTCTCTGAGCCATTCACTATCATTATAGAATTTATTTCTGTTCTCCCAAGTCTCTCTTCTTAGATCTCCTTGAAAGAGATGTGTTATGCAAATTAGGAGCCACTGTATATTGCACACTAGATGGAAGGTATTTATATATCACACACTTTTCAGCATCATAAAAAAGCAATGGATGTACTGGCAATTCCTCCTGGGAGGAAAGCCAACCTGATATGACAATCAAGTTTCAAATAATTTTTGAAGTTAAATTAAGTATTCTAATTAGGGCTTTAGCCCTTCTTGTGAAGATTCAAACTGACTTACAAAACAACTGTTCGGGAAAATGCAATCTCCCTTACTCCCAGAAGCTGAGAAAGGAATCAAACTAGTAACTGAAGCACTCTTGGAGCAGGACATTATAATACTTACTAGAAACTCCTAGAACACTCTAATATTCCATACTATATTTTTTAAAAAGTATGTGGGGGGAGTATTATGTAGTAGCACTTTTTGCAAGAAATAGAAGATAAAGTTGTGATTCTTTCCTTTCTAGTGGTTCCAAACCCTAGCCGGCATCCCTCCACACATGCTTCTCATTTTTTCCAGTTGTTGACCTCTTTATTTTTAATTTTTGTTTATCTTTCTGGCCAGTATCCCTCCACACATGCTTCTCATTTTTCTAGCTGTTGACCACTTTGTTTTTAATTTTTGCTCATTTTGATAATGAGTTTCTTTTTGATTTTACTTACATGGGTGCCAGTATATATGTACAAATTAACCCAGGGGTACGCCAAATACATTTTTTCTCTCAAACTTTATATGATAATCTCATTCTGATCTTGCCTCTTAAAGCTGCCGTAGCCTATTCCCGTAGCAGAGATACACACTTTCCTGGGAATAGTTTTTATACTCAAAAA
Source organism: Pituophis catenifer annectens (assembly GCF_029215685.1). Classification (NCBI taxonomy): domain Eukaryota; kingdom Metazoa; phylum Chordata; class Lepidosauria; order Squamata; family Colubridae; genus Pituophis; species Pituophis catenifer. The sequence continues at coordinate 44,026,654 of NW_027256881.1, forward strand.
GTTACCCAAATTCTTATATATTCTTCTGAAAAATTATGTTGCCATTTTTCATCGGTCTGAAGTTGCAGACTTCTCTTTTCTGGCTTCAAAATGTGTTATTGTTTCTATTAATACTGTAGGAATTCCTAACTATTCTACGCCTTTTATCTTCTGCCAGGAAGTGGCTTTGCTCAATCTATTTCAACACAGAACTATGGTGAACAAAACAGACGGCTGCCTTACTAAAGCAAAGCACTAGTTCCTATTGCTGCCACTTCATGCCTATATACCTCAGTGGCTGCTGCTTATTCTGACGAACTTTCAGCATCCCTTGTGGATCATTAGCTTTTTATTGCTATACTACTTTGTCTGGTATTTATTATCTGTTTTTAGCTTTGTTATCCACTTTTCTTGTTGTGAAATGGGCAGTTGTATAATTTTGATAGATAGGTGATAAATAAAAAGAACTAATATTTTTGCCTAGGTTTCAAACATGCCAGTATTTGCATGCAACACATTCATCATTTGCCTGTCCCTCCCCAAATGCCCATGTGATAGATGTATTGCAGAGTCTAAGAAAATTTAAGATTTATTTCTGGTCAACTGATACAAGGACTTTGTTGTTATTTATCCAATTTATATGTTATTTATCCAATTTATATGCTGCTCATCTCACAGTGCAATTGTTATTACGCCAAATGTGCAATAAATTAAAACTAATAGGTAGGTATGCCAAGACATTTGATTACTCTTCTTAGGAATCCTTACAATGAGCAGGAACTATAAAAAGAATTGAACCAGGAGAAACTGAGTGCTTCAGAAGAGAAGTAAGTTAAAGAAGAGTACATATTGTCTTGATAGTTTATAGAGTGAATATACTTAATGACAATATAGGAAAAAAAAACAGCTGGATTTCATTAAGCGCAAGCTGAAGCCCTATCAATTTGAGGGCGATAGCCAGATGATTAATTTCAGGATAGGCACTTTGTTAACTTAGAATAAGGAGATTTATGGAAATAAAAACTGAAAGAGAAAAAACTGGGTTAATGTTAAAAATTAAGACAACCAACCAGCATAAATTCACAGCTGTTGGCAAAGAAATTAAAATGAAAGATAATTTTGCCTTCTTAGGACAATGGGCAGCAAAAATAGATTAATTTTGGAAAGATGACAGTGCTATTCTTAGACATAATGAAAGATAAGGACATTTCTCTGACAAGTATCAGAATTGATGAAGTAATTGTCTTTTCAGTGATAATATATGGCTGTGAAAAGTGAGTATTGAGAAGAATAAAAGGAAATAAGATAGACATCTTCATATTATAAATCTGGAGATGGTTACTAAAATTACCATGGACTACAAGAAGAACCAATCAATCAGTCTTGGATGCATTGTTCCATAGGAGGAATTTTCAGCATACAGAAACCTCTGGACAATTGATAGCAGTGGATGATGGACTAGCAAAATGATAATATTTAGCAAGGCTAAGGAACGCAAAAGAAAAAGGTGGTTGGGTATGTACATGGGAATTTCATTGGAAGAACTACAGATTATTTGTGGGTAAGAGTGACAGTTGAGTTTTAGTCTATGGAATCACTAGGGGCAAAGCCCAACTCAGTGGCACTTCAGTAGCACATTCAGGAGCAAGTGAATGTATAACATATCAATTCCAACCTACAAATACTGCACTGCACTGATCCAGATTTTTTGATGAACAAGATTTGCATGGATGTACATGTAGTTGTTTCTACTGGGAACATTTTAAAGCATTTTCCTAGAATCTCGGAGTTCTCAGAATATGCCAGATGGGCTGCCACAAACTTCCCAAATAAAATTTTGCCCTTCAGACCAGATTTCTAAATTGCTTTAGTAACAACAAGAATTTGTTTGCTACCTTGTGAATCTAGGTTGGTACTAAAAAAGAAAAATCCACAGAGAAAACATTTTATTTACATTCTTACGGATGAATTCCTTGCACATAGAAAATTATGGTCGCCCTAACTCTGGTATATCAGCAGGCTACCTCAAATGGGATTTTAAGTCACTATGATGTGGGGGGGGGGGGGAGTCACTACTTTTTGTACTGTGGGAATTAAAAAGTACACCCAAACAACTTCAGATAATGCAATTCCACTTTTCTTAGGCCTATGACATTATCTGTTAATACTGACAGACACCACTGTCTATAAATAATCATGTGTAATACCAAAATCACAGCAAACCATTTTAAGTTTATCTTGTAGAAACCACTTATTTTTTTAAAAAGAAAATAAACCCAAGTCTGAAGTCCTAAAAACCACGTACCTATCTTTCACCATTGACCATATGATTGAAGTTTCTAAAAATTGTTATTTAGTGCAGCATTCCCTAACCTTTCTGGGTTCGTGGCCCAGCAGGGGGAAGGGGGGATGGTTTTGTGTGAGCAGCAGGCCCATTCCTGTGCACAGGTTCATTAGTGTGAGCAGTGGATGCATGTGCTCGGCCCTTGCATGAGTGGGGTTGCGAGTGCCAGCGTCCACTACTCACACAGCCCAGCCCAATAGTGAATAGACCATGGCCCAATAGTGGGACGTGGCCCACAGGTTGGGGACCCGACTTAGTGGTAGGCTCTTTGCCTCATAACTTGATTATGATACATTATGATACAATCCACTTGTTCCAGCTAAACAAGGCTTGAATATGGTCAATGCTTGAATGGATAATTACCCATGAATCTCATAACCTGCTTTGAATTCCACAACGGAAGACACTTGAACAAATATGCTAACTAAATTAAAAGCAGCAACAGTAAATCACTATCAAACAGAGAACAGTTTCCAGAGAATTATATTTGCTTTTGCCTGAAGAAAAACATTATAACATTTTTACCTTCCTGAGTGTGTTCCTATCGCTACCACTGTACCACTTGGATGGAAGTCAGCACAATGTCCTGGTTCCTAAAAGACACATGTTGATTTTATGATGTAAGTTTAAATTGAATAATATTTATATAGGCAATTATTCACTGGCCTGTCCCACCTGGATTAAGAGAAGTAAATAGAAGCAAATTCCACAGTTCCAGTTTATGAAGCCATATGCTTTGAAATTACTCCACATACGTGGAGCATATGTGGCTCATTATACTATACTGATTTTAATCTCATGAACTTAAACTAAATTTATAACTATGCAATCTGAAGATCACATCAAAATTTACTAAAACTAATTTAGGGATCAATGCCAATGCTAATACAAATCATTTTAATGGCATGGCTTTTATCTAATAATTTAGCAAAACATTGCCATTCATCTCCATCTTAAATAACTGATTACTCTAAGAGACATCTTGCATCATTGTAGGATCATTGTCAGCAAGTTTTTCCAGCTAAATCAGCATTATTCACACACACACTCCTGTGGTTCTTTAGGCATAAATTGTGACCATCCCTCACTCCTAGATCTTTTTAATTTAAGATTCCGAAGAATGATCTTCCATGCAAAGCTTTTCCTGATTTATAGACCTTTTGGACAACCTTTTTCAGCCTGGGGCTGCATTTAATAATTTTTTTTTGTTCCAAAAACTGTAGACACATGGTAATGATGCAGTGATGTTAAGGAGGAACAGGGCATTGTCAGCTCCTTGCTTTCTATGTAAAATAAGATATATTAAATCAAAGCTTTTTTTAAAAAAAAAAATGGAAATGATGCTGTTGTTGAAAAAAAACCTATTGTTTGATTTTTTCTTAACATGGAATCTTTACTTAAAAAACACCCCATAACTATGCCCAATATTGTCACAAAGGATGAGGCACATACATCTAGTAGCCTGGTCCATTCAAGAGTGTGGTCCACTGAATTCCACATACAAACTTGACGATCTTGAGCACAAGTTAAGAACAGGTCTTTGAACGGATGTGTTCCCAGGCCCCAGAGTTCATCTGTGTGGCCCTAAAAATACAAGGTTAATGAATGGACATATATCCATAATTATATAGCAAACAAAACAGAGCAAATATCTATAAATTCAAAGAGAAGAAAGTGACACACCTGTACTTCCACTTGAAAACCATCATTAAATGTTCCACGCAAAATAAAATTTCTTGATGTCCCAAGAATAAATTGATCAGCTTTGCCTTCTGCTACAGCTCTTATTGTCCCATACTGATCAGGAACCTATGGAAATCGTATTTCCTTGAAATCCATTTTATAGATTACAAAGCATAATAATACTCTAAAGTACTTAAGGTCACAATCATCTTTGTGCAAACAAATCTCAAATAGATTCAATGTTTCCATCATCATCCTTTTGTTACTTTTCTTATTTTAATTTCTTTCCTTCTCCTTTCAGAAACGTGGTGTATAATTACATGATTTGAGTGATAAATATGCATTAAAAATAATGTTTTGACATTGTTGTACTTTCCCTGTTACAATTCCTGTTTCCAATCCAGTCTTATTTCAAGGAAGATAGAAATTAGTTTCAAATTTCACTACTTCAAGCACAAAATAATGCTATCACTGCAGCTAGTAAAAGCTACCTCACTGGCTGACTACATATATCAAATTGGTGTCTACTTACTAATTTTATTGACCACCTTTTTAAAATAACTGTTTTGAAAATACTTCCTTTTCCCTATAATTGCAGTTAAAAACACCTACAGCTATCACTGTAATAAAATAACTGCCTTTTTGCTAAATTCAAAGTAAAATATCTTTAATGTACAAAATCTGAGAGTTATCAATGTCAGATGAGGGGATTTTCAAAAATAATGTCCTGCGCTATTTAGAATTTTAAGGTATGATTTTATTTTTCTTAACATGTCTATGTTCTGTTTTACTATTTGTAAACTATGTCATTATAATTATTGGGTTTTATTGTTTTTTTGATTACTGTCTCACAACTTGTTTTCATTTTATTTTTTGAGTTGGACAATAACTGCAACAAAGCAGAAGAGATCTTTCCATACAGACCAAAAAACTTCAAACAAATCCATTTTGTTTGTTTTGCTCCCTATATAGGTAAAATGTCAAGTTACTATACCTAATAAATTATCTAATTTCATTACCTAAAATTAATGCAAAAGAACACAACTGTATTGTGTCCCATACGTAAGATAATACTGAAAGCAATATTTTCTCATACTAATGAGATGGCAATTTATCCCAGATTCCTGCAGAAGAGGAATAATCTAATCTTCACCTATAAAGAGAACAAAGCAAGCAATATGGATTTACTTGAAGTGTTGCAATCTGTATAAAAAGATACTAGTATATTAGCTGTATTTAATATTTTTTTATCAGTGATTTAGTATTTTATGCAGATTTTTGTGAATTTGGTTTCATGCAGCTAAATAATTTTGTTTACATATAATATTTTTTTCATTTATTTTTAATTTAGCTGTTCGTGATTTTTTAAGTTTTTGAAATTTATTTTCAAGTCTTGAATTGTAAACTGATCTGGAATATTTGTGAAAATAAATACTATGTTAATTGTGCAAAGAAGATTAGGAGATAGAAGACAAATTTACATAGACACAAAATGAAAATAGTTGTCATAATTCTTACTATAACCTGAACTTTCAATAAGTATTCAATAAGAATACTATGAAGAGAGGAAAGGAATCTTCCAATATTTTTTTTTAGCTTCTCTGAAGGAGAACAGGGTATAAAATTCTTTTAACAATTTTAAATTTGGTATCTCCATGTGTTTTAGCTCTGGCTGTTCACCGCCCTGAGTCCACTAGGAGAAGGGCGGTATATAAATTGAAATCAATCAATCAATCAATCAATCAATCAATACTGTAATTACATCAATAATAAAAAGTATAGAAATTGATTGATTGAAAGGTACTTTTGAAATCTTAATTAGTGCCTGCTCTTCAGCTCCCTTCATCTCAGCTCAAAAGCACAGTTTCCCATTATTTGTTCATCATATTTTTCTTACCTCTATTTCCCTTTCAGCATTCAAGTCATGATCCCACAAAATGATTTTTCTATCCTTCCCACCTCCAGTTAGCAGCATTCCATTCCTCATTTGACAGAGTGTGAACACACTGCCATCATGAGCTTTGATTTGTTTGCTGATTTGATACACACCTGTAATCATGGAAGAAACAGTATAGTGCCAATACAGCGTATTTGCCAACCAGCTTAAAAGATTATTTAGAGAAATAAGAAATAATTAGTGCTATATGTATCAATAAGGAGATGTTTGAAGTAGGGTAGAATTTCAAGATGAATAAAGGCAGCACTTCTTCAGCCTGGTCAAGCTATACCTGAATAGTTTTAACTGCTACATGATAGTCTCCTTATATTAAAAATAAATTTGATAACTATTTTTTAATAGAAGGAGAAAGAATCAGGAAGGGTTCATGGATAGATGTACATGTGTAAATTAAAAAAAGAAAAAAATTGAGCTACTTATGCTTACTTTTGTTAGTAAAAAATCTAAATAAAGTTTTTTTAAAATGTGAAATTTCTTCTGAACTGGGGGGTCCATAAACATTTTAATAAATAACAATAATAATAATTCTGCAGACATGTTCAAATTTACTTAAGGAAAACATAAAAAACATATTTGGATATTTCTGATTACTGAAAGATGGACCCAAGAGGGATTTACCTTTTTTAGTTAAAAGGCAGCCCCTGATCTTAACTTGTAAAAGATACCCCACCCAATAGCTGCAAGCGCTAACTAGTGAAGAGTGTAACTCAACATCTTCATTGTTAATTCAACTTAACAAAAAAATAATAGTCAATTGCAAGAATAAAAAGAAATGGAAGAACAATACCTAATAATTAATAAACCACAGGAAAATATTTAGAAAATTTATCCTTGGTCATTTGAATTCTCTGAACTGGTTTTGCCCTCTTCTACATGGGGATTATAAGATCTTTCCATGATCAAAAATATACTTCACAGTAAATTCAACTATATTCTTGGTCACCAAAGAAGGAACCAATAGGAAAGGGATAAATTGTTGTTCAGTCGCTAAGTTGTGCCTAATTCTTTACCCCATGTATCACATCACATCACCCCCCCCTGCAAATTCATATTCATTGCATTGATCTACCCTGCCATCAGAGGGCTATTGATGATGATGCTGTGTGGTGTTTTGCTCTTTGAGTCATCAGAAGATTGCAGGAGCTGGTGTCACCTAATTACTAGTCTTGGGGGTGTGTGAAGTTCTCAGTTTGGCTTTAATATACTCAAGCTTGATGCCAATGCTGCAGCTCACCAATTCAGGAATGGTACTTAGCTTCTGCTACCTCTGGAGGACTTTGCTCCATAGATCAAGTAAAGTCTGAAAAGGGAAAGAAGATACTTCCTCTACAACATAGGAAGATGTTTTATGTCCTGCGCTCTAGATGGAAGAGATGGAGTTAACTTCTTTTGCTGTTAGCTCCCTTAGTGCCTTTTCACATATATTCACTTCCTTCAAGCCTATGTACTTGAAAAGAAAAGGAACTGCAGTTTTATAGCCACAAATTACCCATAGTAGCCAACTTAAAGTTCCAGATTTTGGACACACTTACTTTATATCTAACTTAACACCCATATTAACTTTGGATTTGAGTCACTAACCATATACTATTAACTAATTTTGATTTAAAAAAAATGGGTCTGAATTATCTCAACACAATTTTCCTTTTAAGTGTTCATATTTAACAAACTTTTAATTTTAATATCTGTATAAAACTATCAACAAGTGTGCTGGTTTAACTGGAATTAAGTGTGAGATACAAAAAGAATTAGTGCATAAAGGCTTTGCATAAAATGTTTTGTATAAATATTTATATTCAGAATCTTCTGAGTAACATTATTAAACTTTAAGATTAATACTTAAAAGGTCATGTACCAGTCATAGTAAATCAGTTATCATCCATTCTAGAACACAAATTAAAAAGCAAATGTATGCTTAACTTCAAAATTTGGTGTCAAAATCCAAGTAAAGTGCAAAATGGATACTTCATTTAGACTATCTTTACAAAGATATGAGACATACAAAGATTACAAAGTATGAGACATACTTTGAACCAAATCTTTATTAATCTTATGGTAAATTCATAAAAAGGCCAACTCAACAAAACCTGGATCTATTTAAATATTGATGTTTTAATTATAAAATATTTGTTGTATACAGTAAAGTATTATTTATTTTTCCATTATTATAATAATATTAAATGCATTATCCATGATATAATTATGCTTTTACATTAATATTTTCTTTAGAAACAAAGTTCACTGAAAATATACATTTGCAGTTAAAATGTCATGTACCGAAACTGTTTTTTCTGGCATGCCTATTTACAGCCCAGCATTTTAATTAACTGCCAAAGAAAATAATTATCTTTGGACTTAAGAACTACCTTAGAGCTCAGCAGTGCCAGACATACATTTTCCTAGTTGCTAGTAATAATTCTTTTCTAAAAATTTAAATTCAAATGAAATGTAACCTCTAAAGCGTATTTAACTTAAAAGTCAGAACATTAAAATTAAAACAAGGTTTGGTTCCAGTATTTGATGATTGGCCAGGTTAAGAATTGCTAAAATTCTACATTATGCTCTTTCTTTCAAAAGTGTATTCATTCATATGAAAATTAATATTGATAAAGGAGAATATTTGTAGCTCAGAGCTGAAATGAGGAGTCTTTGCAAACCAGTAGAATATAAACTGAGAGCACTCCTTACTAGCACTGATGATGTAGCCTAGTTTGGGTAATGAAACGCTTGCATAAAAACAACCAAGCTCAGAAGAAACAGCATTCTATGAAAATATTTTATCTGATGTTACGACTAATATATTAAGTTAGAAACTCTGCATTGCTCATGCACATTTCTTATTCTAAATCCTGATCAGCTATAATAGCAAGTTATATAATCTGTTTATATATATTTTTCATGAGTTTATAATTATGAATAGCCATATTGGAAAAGACTGATGATACAAGTAATCAAAGATCCAGTTTCTTATAGCAATCAAAATAAAATGCTGTCAGGAAGTCCACAAGAAGGTTTAAAAAACAATAGTTTACTGTTGTATTACTTCCCAGCAACAGATATTCAATGGCAAAGAACAGATCCAGAACTTCTGGATTTGAAAGCAGCATGTAAACACCAGTAGTGGGTTTCAATTTCAGCTGTTACCTGTTTGCTTGTGGGCGCTCGCGTGACATTTCTGTGCATGCACAGAGACATCCAGGCAGGTGGGTGGAACCTCCCGCTGCTGCCACTACCAGTTTGCCTGACCCAGGACGAACTGGTAGCAACCCACTACTGTAAACACCATTAGAAATAGATACTAATGTAATAACCTAGACTAGTAGATCTTAGCCACAGTTTGTGGCACCAAGTTTTTAAAGCTAATTCTAGAGCAGGGGTGTCAAATTGAATTTCTTCGAGGGCCAGATCAGCATTGTAGTTCTCTGTGGGCTGGTGGGGAGGGGGAGTGGGGGGGAGACAGGAAGGACATCTCTTGCAGCACCCTGCTGGCAAAAATGGGGCACAGGGAGCCCCACACATGGACTCCTCTGTCCCATTTTCAGCCAACCCGGCTTCCAGCATCACTCTGCCGGCCAAAAACAGGCTGCATGGAGGCCTGCTGAGGCCCCTGCGTGGCCTGTTTTCGGCCTCCATGGCCTCCTAGCAGCACTCTGCCAGCCAAAAATCGGTTGCACAGAAGCCTCTGGAGGCCCCTGCATGGCCCATTTTCAGCCTTCCTGGCCTCCAGCACCACTCTGCCAGCTAAAAACAGGCTACGGGGAGGGCTGCACGAGGGCTGTTTTGGCTGGTAGAGGCACCGCAGGCTGGTCCTTTGTTATTTCCAGGTCAGCCCCACATGCCAGATTTAAACACCCCATAGGTCAGATCCGGCCCATGGGCCTTGAGTTTGACACCCCTGTTCTAGAGTGTTCTTTTTATATACCCTGATTGTAAAATACTCCTCAATTAGATTTCAGTTTGTTCTAGATATTTTGCTTAAAACTAGAAATGTTTGCTGAGAAATTTATAACTTGGAACAAAATTAATCTAAAATGCTCAGCAGAGTTTTAAAATTCTTTTTAGATTTCTTTTTATGTACGTTCAACTGAAAAACTAGCGATGAAAAACTAAAGACTGATAGAATTTAATATAGTATAGTATTATATACATTAATAGTTTGGTTGAAAACATATACCATCTGCATTCTCAGAAACCTACAAACATCATTTGATCTTCAATATTTGTTGCATTTTTATTACACTTGAAATATATTTTCATGATATAGAGAATAAGTATTATACCTTTTGATCCTTTTCCTGATGTGCCTTCTACAGTAGTTTTGCTCCATATAAGCAATATCCCACCTGAATCACCAGTGAGAACTTCTCCATTGCCTAAAAATGCTAAGCACTGAACAAATTTGGGTTTGTCGTATTTCTGAAAAACAACAGAATATATTTAGGCCTTTCTGTGTGAACTATATATGCAAACACAGACACATAACCTCAATTCAGACAGGTTTACTGGGGTGGGGGCTTGGTGTATTATCTTATTAGAACAGTGGTTCTCAACCTGGGGGTCACGACCCCTTTGGGGGTCGAATGGCCATTTCACAGGGGTCACCATAGCCCTCTCTCGCCCCTCCCCATGCCTTCACTCACCCTCACTCTCTGCTCTGTTGGATCGCCAGCCATTCGCTTACCCGCCATTCGCTTACCCCGCCCACTCCCAATCTATTGCTGCCTCCTGAGTCCCAGCTGATGGCTAGAGGAAAAAAAACTGTTTAAATTCTTGCCGCGGGGCTTCAAAGGGCCGCCTTATAGCCAGTGGTGGGATTCTGCCGGTTCTAGGGGCTTCAGCCAAACCATGTGTTAAATTGCTGGCTTGCCCCGCCCCTCTGCACCACTATTTATTGCCAATAAATAGTGGTGGGCGAGGGGCGGGCGAGCCAGCAATTTAACAAATGGTTTGGTGTTTTTTTGTAATTTTATTGGCCCGCGGAGCTTCAGCATAGGCTAATTAGCCCTTGATTAGATCGACTCCCGACTCTCAGCTGATTTGCTCTCAGCTGTTTTGCTCAGGGCTCTGCTGCTTGCTGGAGCAGATTTTTTTTCCCCCTAGCTATGCTGAAAAACGAAACTGAAAGTAAAGCAGGCTGTTGGCTTTGCTGTTGCTGCAACGTTGGAAAATTAGGCAGACAGATTTCTTTTCTTTTTCCTCACCAAAAAAGGTAGGTGCAAACAATGGGAAATTTAGGGAAAAAGAGGAGAGTTCAAGATTTTAAAACACAAAAGAAAAAAAGCTCTATTTAACTAGGGAATTGTAATAATTGAGATACTATTAATTGTATATTGTGTTGAATGCAGAAATGGTTAAGTTGTGGTTTGGAGGAATATATGGGGGAAATTATTTGGTTTATTATTATTGGTAAATATAATTAATTGATTTGTAAGAAATTGGATTGCATGGAAATAATTGGAATATTTATGTTCATATTGATTAATATACAAAAAAGGTAGTTATATAACTAATTGATTTATATTAAAATGTTGAATTTATATTAAACAACTGTAATATTACATAATTAACCAATGTGAGAATGGATATAAAAATAGATGACAATGGGAAGGGGTATAATATAGAATAGAAGGGAAAAATTGAATTTGATTAAGATTAGAGATGAGGATGAAGGGTAATATAGTTTTTTACAAAAATAGATGAGGAATAAATATGGCAAAAAGGAAATATAGAAATTGTAAATTTAACTGAAATGACTAAGCACTGTTTAAATTTGTGAACCAGCCAAAAACTCTGTTCAAAGAAAATACACTGTAAGTTTGTATGTGTGTTTCTAATTATTGTTATTTATTCATATTTGTTCTCTTTTATTCTTTAAAGTTTAACAATTCATTCTTTATCTTAATATCTTTATATTTGTTTGGGGTTGGCTTTCTTCCCTTTCATCTTTTTTATTGTACAGCAATCTTTCTCCTCAAACCTACCACCTCTTTTCTTTCCTTACTTTCTCTTCCTCCCTCTCTTCTTCTCCTCCCTACTCTCTCTTCCTTTCTCCTTCTCCTCCTCTCTTACCCTCACTCCTACTCTAATTTCCCTTCCCTTCCTTCATCCCTCTCTATTGCTGTATCCTTTTAGGCATATGGACTACTCAGAGGGCTGAAAAAGTTATTTCTGACTGGTCCTCGCACTTTTGACCAGTCCTCGAACTTACGACTGTCCTCACATTTTAAGTTTTTGCCCTATCTTATTACCATGGTGAAGAGAAGCAGTTGTGAAGTGAGTGACACGGTTGTTAAGAATGCTACAATGGGCATAAATGATGACCAGTCATAAGTGCGAAGACCGGTCAAAAGTGCGAGGACCTGTCAGAAAAAATTATTTCTGACTGGTCCTCGCACTTTTGACCAGACCTCAAACTTACGACTGTCCTCACATTTTACATTTTTGCCCTATCTTGTCACCATGGTGAAGAGAAGCAGTTGTGAAGTGAGTGACACGGTTGTTAAGAATGCTACAATGGGCATAAATGATGACCAGTCATAAGTGCGAAGACTGGTCAAAAGTGCGAGGACCTGTCAGAAATCACTTTTTTCAGCCCTCTGGGTAGTCCTTTTGTGCACATGGATTACTCAGAGGGCTGAAAAAGTTATTTTTGACTGGTCCTCGCACTTTTGACCAGATCTCGAATTTACGACTATCCTCACATTTTACGTTTTTTGCCTTATCTTACCACCATGGTGAAAAGAAGCAGTTGTGAAATGAGTGACATGGTTGTTAAGAATACTGCACGGGCATAAATGTGAGGATGGTCATAAGTGTGAGGACAGTCAAAAGTCCGAGTACCTGTCAGAAATAACTTTTTTCAGCCCTCTGAGTAGTCCCTATACACATAGCCATGGCCACCCAGTCACATGACCAGCTAGCCACGCCCACCCAGTCACATGACCTCCAAGCCACGCCCACAAAATAAGCCACACCCACAGAACCGGTAGTAAAAAAATTTAGAACCCACCCCTGGTTGGGGGTCACCACAACATGAGGAACTGTATTAAAGGAAGGTTGAGAACCACTGTATTAGAACATGTTAACATCCATATAAATATATTTATGTGTATATATGTATGAGTCTGTGGATGAAGGTATATACTAACATATATACACAAACACACATACTACTACTAATAATAATAATAATAATAATAATAATAATAATAATAATTTTACTGTCATTGTACGTGTATACACAGTATATCCATACAACAAAATTAATTTAACACCGAAAGACCAGGTCCAACACACATAACAATCCCCAAACACCCTCCCACTCACCACAAATTCTCCACCCCTAAACCATGTATACATATATACTGTTCAGACACATACAAACATTACATGCTATTAAATCTCCTATTTTCTGAATAAGAATTATTATGAAGAAGAGTTCTCCTAAGGCTTTCTTGGGAAGAATATAATGTAATCATTGTAGTTTCAAAAATTCTAATTTACAACTTCAGAAAATTTGCCCAATATAAAGATTCTTACCCCAAATATTCCTTGTTTCCTTGTTAATGAATTTGTATTCCAAGTCCAGAAAAAGATATGAGATTTGCCAGATGTTATTATTGTATCTTTATCAGTCGGATGGAAAGCTACTGCCAGGACAACTTCATTTGTAGTCTTTTAAAAGAAAAAAGGGAGTTGTCATTACTAAAGTTTTGGTTCTTATAAGTAACTGGAGAACTGCTTATGTACACAGAAACACAAAACACAGTAATGAAGCAGATTTGCTCATTTCTTATTCATGATTCATTCTTAGCATTCAAGTATCTGTCAAGCAGTTGTATTTATTTATTTTATTGAATTTCTATACCGCCCTACTCCCAAAGGACTCAGGGAGGTGTACAGCCATGAAATAAAACACATAGATATACAAAATTTAAAATCAAATAAAATGAATTAAATAAATTTGGCTGAATTAATACCCATAATTTAAAATACCCATAATTTTAAAATACATTAAAAATTTAAAATTTACACTTAAAAGGGAGAAGATTTAGGCGAGGCCAGCTTGATGAAATAAAAGCGTCTTCAACTCACGGCGGAAGATATTTTAGGGTACACCGTGCATTATTCTATAAAGAAAGCAACACATGATCTGGTGGCAGATGAGTTCATTTGTCAAATACCGCCAATTCCACTCAGCCTTTTGGCTGACATCAAATGTGTGATACTTCCAGACTTGTTGCAATAATACTATGTTTCTCCAAAAATCCTCCCATCGTCCCGTGCGCTCCCACAGAACGGGCCTCCTCAGGGTGCTGTCAGCCAGACAATGTCGGCTGCAGCTCCCAGGGGGAGAGCGTTCTCTGTGGGAGCGCTGACCCTTTAGAACGGTTTGCCCACCGGGCTTAGGACAGCCCCTGACCTCCTCTTCTTCCGCCGTGAACTGAAGACGTGGCTCTTTTATCAAATGGGCTGATCCATTGGGGTATTTTTATATTGGAAATAATTTAATTAATTTTAATTGGATTTTAATTTTTATGTAATTTTCGAATTGTTGAATGTTTTTTTTTGTAAGCCGCCCTGAGTCCTTCGGGAGAAGGGTGGCATATAAATTACATACATACATACATACATAAAAGAAGGCGGGGTCTTTTGATCCCCGAAAAAACAGCTAGGCTTTCTTTTTGGAAGATTCTAATTATTGATTTACCTTGTGGTGGTGGCATTGACAGCCCTGCCCAGCAGGAGCCCACTGCTGGCCTACTTCTTCTACAGCCGCTTTCTACCATTTGCACGCATCACCCCGTCCTCCGTTTTGTCCAGATGCCTGCCGAAAGGCATCTGCAGCCAATAACAGAGCTCTGGATCGATCTGGAGCTCTGTATTAGCTGCAGGTGCCTTCTGGAAAGCCCTCTGCAGCCGATAATAGAGCTCTGGATCTGGAGCTCTGTTATCGGTTGCAGATAACAGATGCCGGGAAGCATCTGAAGGTGAAACGGAGGCCAGGGTGATGCGTGCGAGGGGCAGCAAGTGGCCACAGAAGAAGGTGAGGCAGGTGTCGGGGTGTGAGAGGCCTGGTAAGTAGAGGAGTTCCACCTCCCCATCCCAGCTTATTTTTTATCTGTGTGCCTTGCCCCACCCCCTGCACCCCAGGGTGGGTGGGATCTTAATTAGGGCTAATTTTGTAGGCGGGGCTTAATTTGATCGCATGCGCTCAAAAACATGATAGGGCTTCTTTTCAAGGTGGGTCATCTTTTTGGAGAAACACTGTAGGAAGTGCTGTGTGCATCCAGCTACATATAAGAAGGTTAGAATTTAACCTTTTATATAAACAAAAGAATATGAAGATTCTGGCTCACGGACACCATTTCTCTGGGTATTTGAATAAAACATCAGAGATAGTTAGAATGTAATAGTGATAAAACTGGAGAAAGGGGCAGAGGAAAGATTTATCTTGGAAGTGTAGTTTACCTTCCTTATTTATCCTTAATAAATTTATCCTAGTAAATACAGCGATTATGTATAGTAAATACAATATTAACTATAATATAAATATTCTGGCATTGGTAAGCTAATCAAAACTTGACTAGAATACATCCCATTACTTTGATTCATGAATAGAAGTCATAGTTTGCATTTTTTAAAATTTAATTTCTTTATCATGTCTGTTTCTCACAAACACTTTTTCCTCTTAACTTAAAAAACTAAATTAACTAAGTTTGTTGGGCGCTGTCCAAAATCGCCTTTGGTCAGTTGGGCTGCTATATACATATGATTAATAAATAAATAAAAATAAAAATACTTCATGCATTTGATGAAAGTTTTCCAAGAACGCTTATACTGTTGTAAATCTGCAGGTCATTGGAGGTATCCAATTGATGACTTCTGTCTCTGCTGAAAGAAAGCTATTTGGTCCAATTGAGAAATTCATTTAGTGAAATGGAGATATCCTATAAGTTGAGTAATTGTATCACTGGAGTGACACATACCGAAGGCATCGTTTCTTCCTTTAGCCACAACACAAAACTGTACATTCCTCTCTGAAAAATTAGCAAAATTACCAAGAGGGACAAACTGAATTTAACGTTATTCACATAGCAACTATTTCTTTTGAAATTTTTCAAATTTCCAGTAAAATATTACCAAGCAGATTCAATATACTTTGCATTACTTTACTAATACATCTAAGCATTATTTACCTTTATCTCGGCTACTTTTGATTTCTTCTGCCAGTCCCAAACAGTCAGCATGTGTTCATTAGAATCATCAACCACACACAAATGTGTACCCGAATCCTTGCAAAGATTTAATAATAAAATTAATGTCATCATGTTATATAATGTCCTCTCATGTTTAAGAATGTTACAATGCAATAGTTTTCATTTTTTACACATAAGGGTAAAATACATGATCCAGATTAAGTCATTCTTTAGAGTCAGCTTTATTTTTAAATTGGACTCTCAACTAAAAGTGAATGTTGATGCAGCTTTCAGTCACAGATCCTTGGAATACTAATATTATTAGTATAGGTAACAAAAGAAAGTTATGCTCAATGGATATGCAAATACCTAAATCAAGTGGCTTTGCATTAAGATTGGGTTTATTCAGAATTTAATATGAATTACTATCTATGTGTTTCAGAGTTGTTTCATGATGGGTTAAACCAAACTTTCCCTGCTAGGCAATGATTTATAAAATTCTTCAGCTCAAAGTAGAAACAATATAGCATAAGAAAATCATTCTTTTTTATATTACTCTAATGCCTAAGTTCACTCTGCTCTTTATAAAATGCAGTTGGTCATTGATATTTGAAAAGCAGATTTAACAACTGAATGGAATAAAGATTAGAGTGAACTATTAAGAATTAATGAAGTGACTTAGGTAATTGAGACAGTCTGTACAGTCAGTATAAAGTACCAAAAATTTCCACAGATTTTATCAATTCAATAAAATGTAATTGTGCAATTATTGGCAATATAGACTAGGAATGGATAATAAGATGAAATGCTCCTATAGAACTGCCCTATAAGAATGATTTATCTTCCTTCCTTCCTTCCTCCCTTCCCTTGCCTTCCCTTCCCCTTTTCTGTATTAAACTAGTAAAAGTGAAAAATAGCAATTGAAATAATGCATTTGTGTCAATAAATTCCAACATAACATTTGAAAACATATAATTAAAGATCACCACTTAAATGCTCTTTTTAACTTTTCTCTTTTCCTATAAAAAAACTTATACTGTATAAAGGGAATAAAAAAGACAAAATTGGTAAATGGAAACTGAATTAAGTGAATTTCTTTCCTTAAAACTAATGCTCAACTTTTAAACATTATAATGATGGTATATCATTAATAGAAAAGGGGAAAAATTACATTTTGTGCATATGAATACCATAGCATATAAGAAAATTCAGCTCAAATGCTTCCACATGGATCTTTCAGCGTTTTGGTTGTTTTTACTGCCATCCACAGTACATTTTTTTCTATCCTGGCTTTTAGTAAATAACATATCTCTTAGTCAGAAACCTTGTAATATCATGTTATACCCTCAAACCATTAATTTGCAGAGCTTCATACATTTACTAAAAAAACAGACAAATAAATAGTAGCTATTTTTTGTTTCTGGTTCTCCTTAGAGAATACTGTCCACTGCGGCAAATTCCTGCGGCCAAGTTGTAACTACTTCAAGTAACACTCCATTAAATTGGCACTAAAATAAACCAAGATAATTTCTCATGGCAGATAAATTAAGATAAATTTCAAAAAATTATATTATATGAAATGCTAATTGTAATCCTAATTAATGTAACAAATTCATCTATTACAGCCAATGATTTATTACTACAATTTTTATACTGCAAGCATTACTATAATAGGATATTATTTCAGGGAAGAGCATATTTTAACTATAACTATAAAAGGGCAGAAGTGCAAAACAAGGTTGTTTCTTTCTATGTGTCAACATTTATATCAGCTTCAGAATGAAAATTAAACTTTTGTATCAAGGCTTGCTAAGAATAGATTTCTTGAATGCCCTTATAGGACAGAAAGCTTTCTATATAGTAGATGGTAAAGTATAGTATAAGCTATATTGCCAGGTATTACTTTCAGTTATATTCCCTTCTCTGAGCAGTAAAATAATTTTCTATTCGCTAGAGAGGAGTAACCTGTGGTATTCTAGAAACTGTTGAACGTCAACAGTTTTATCATTTTTGATCATAGATCAAACAGACTGAAATTGAGAACCAATCATGGTCTTCACTCTGTTCTAGGCAGTCAAATTATATAGCATCATTTATTTATCTACTCATTTATATGCCTTCTACTCCTGCAACTTTAAATGGCTATTTATTCCTATATCTATAGTTACCAATATAGTTTATTATTGGGCAAGTTATATAAAGTATCTAATTAAATCAGAAATAAAATATAGTTTATTTGCCTGATCTTTGACATTCTGTTATAATCCAGTGATGACTACTTTTGCTACCAAGACTATGTTTGGATTCAATTCCAAAAAGATGCCTCACAGTATGTGGGGTTGAATCAAACCCTTGACTGCAACTCTTTAAGGCAGCTCTAACTGCAATACCACCAGTAACTGCTGGAAGCAGCTTTGTTCCAAAAACTACATTTTCTTGGAACAATCATCGCTAATGAGTAAATAAGGAAAATAATGGATACAAGTCAGGTATAAAAAAGAATATGATACACTGGCACTGGAAATAATGCAATTAATGACCAGAAAATTGACTTCGAGAGCGCTCCTTGTCTAAAAAAATTTCAGAGCTTCAATAGTTCAATAATTTAATAATTCCCTCAACACTGTCAAACTAGTTACTAAGTCTGCATTACTATTAATCTTCTCATTGTTCCTATCAGCCATCTCCTCCCACTTATGACTGTATGACTATAACCTTGTTGCTGGTATCCTTAAGATTTATATTGACTGTTTCCTAATATGATTTGATTGCTTATTTGTTCCCTATGACTACCATTAAGTGTTGTACCTTATGATTCTTGACGAATGTATCTTTTCTTTTATGTACACTGAGAGCGTCTGCACCAAGACAAATTCCTAGTGTGTCGAATCACACTTGGCCAATAAAAATTCTATTCTATTCTATTCTATTCTATTCTATTCTATTCTATTCTATTCTATTCTATTCTATTCTATTCTATTCTATTCTATTCTATTCTATTCTGTGTCTACACTGGAAGTTAGGTCTGCTAGATGCAATATTAAAATAGGTGAGCAAAATATTCACAGCTATTTATACAGACACACATAATACATTGATTGTGAAACAAATGACGTTTTCCTTACTGCTTTTGAAAAATCCAGACATCCCACTCCACGTTCAAAAGTTCCAAGGCCAATAACCTGTAGAGTCATTAGGCTCACTGAATCCCATACTCTAACATGGGGCTGCAAAGGCTGTAAGTAAAAATAATTTGAAACAGGTGATTACTGAAAAGATAAAAAGAGGCATTTCCATTAAGCAGCCTTGGTACTACAGGGGTTTAAGGCACCCTGTTATTAAGCTGGTTATTAAGACCAGCTGCCTGCAATTACTGCAGGGTTCGAATCTCGCCAAGGCTCAAGGTTGACTCAGCCTTCCATCCTTTCTAAGGTAGGTAAATTGAGGACCCAGTTGTGGGGGCAATAAGCTGACTTTGTATAAATATACAAAAGGATGAAGGCTATTGCTGAGCACATTGTAAGCCGCCCTGAGTCTTCGGAGAAGGGCGGCATATAAATCAAATTAAAAAATAATAATAATAATAATAAAAAAAAAAAAGCAGATATTGATTTGTATGAAGTCAGTCATTATTTGGTATTGATCTACCAAATAAACATTGATTTGAGTGAAGTCCTTGCAATAAATAAAGGCATTTCAGTTCAATATTCAGAAAAAGATTTAGACATAATCTTATCTATCTATTCTATAATCTTATCTATCTATTCCATATCTATTCTAAAATGTCTCAGATAAATGAATATAAGGCTGCAGCTTCCAACCATCATAAACCACATCAAAGGGTACTGAAATGTTTTAAATAATACAAGTAAGGAAATATATAGTTGAACAGTAATATCTCAGCATTTAGATTTATTGGGAAAAAAAGGACAGTAATTCAGAGCTATGAAATGTGAAATTCATTAATATCATAGAGCTTTCTCATATTTTCTTTCCCATTACACATCTTCCTTTAAAAATGGCATAAGACAAGCAGTTATAGAAGTCTGGATAAAATAAAGTTTTCAAAATGTATGTCGTCAACTGAAGACTTCTTTGGGAAATACACATTGCATAAATGCAATTTAAGATAACATGCACAAATTATACCTTTTGAATTATTCATCAGACAAATGCAATAGTAAAAATGAGAAATTCCTAAGAGACTTTCCAGAATCAGAAAACAATTATTGAGATAAAGTAATTAAAAACTTACTCTTCCATCTTTATCCACTCCAGCTATCTGTCCAGTTGCTATCCTGATTTTGTCTGGATGAACTGCAAGACTAGAAGAAATAATCTTGTTAGGAACACTGCATGCTTTCACGCCAACTACCTATGTGAAAGTGGGGGGAAAGTATCTGTCAGCTCCATATACAGTCAGGTCCAGAAATATTGGGACATCGACACAATTCTAACATCTTTGGCTCTATAGACCACCACAATGGAGTTGGAATGAAACAAACACAATGTGCGTTAACTGCAGACTGTCAGCTTTAATTTGAGGGTATGTGCATCCAACTCAGGTGAACGGTGTAGGACTTACAGCAGTTTGCATATGTGCCTCCCACTTGTTAAGGGACCAAAAGTAATGGGACAGAATAATAATCATAAATCAAACTTTCCCTTCTTAATACTTGGTTGCAAATCCTTTGCAGTCAATCACAGCCTGAAGTCTGGAACGCATAGACATCACCAGATGCTGGGTTTCATCCCTGGTGATGCTCTGCCAAGCCTCTACTGCAACTGTCTTCAGTTCCTGCTTGTTCTTGGGGCATTTTCCCTTCAGTTTTGTCTTCAGCAAGTGAAATGCATGCTCAATGGGATTCAGGTCAGGTGATTGACTTGGCCATTGCATAACATTCCACTTCTGTCCCTTCAAAAACTCTTTGGTTGCTTTTGCAGTATGCTTTGGGTCATTGTCCATCTGCACTGTGAAGCGCCGTCCAATGAGTTCTGCAGCATTTGGCTGAATGTGAGCAGATAATATTGCCCAAAACACTTCAGAATTCATCCTGCTGCTTTTGTCAGCAGTCACATCATCAATAAATACAAGAGAACCAGTTCCATTGGCAGCCATACATGCCCACGCCATGACATTACCACCACCATGCTTCACTGATGAGGTGGTATGCTTAGGATCATGAGCAATTCCTTTCCTTCTCCATACTCTTCTCTTCCCATCACTCTGGTACAAGTTGATCTTGGTCTCATCTGTCCATAGGATCTTGTTCCAGAACTGTGAAGGCTTTGTTAGATGTTGTTTGGCAAACTCTAATCTGGCCTTCCTGTTTTTGAGGCTCACCAATGGTTTACATCTTGTGGTGAACCCTCTGTATTCACTCTGGTGAAGTCTTCTCTTGATTGTTGACTTCGACACACATACACCTACCTCCTGGAGAGTGTTCTTGATCTGGCCAACTGTTGTGAAGGGTGTTTTCTTCACCAGGGAAAGAATTCTTCGGTCATCCACCACACTTGTTTTCCGTGGTCTCCCAGGTCTTTTGGTGTTGCTGAGCTCACCGGTGCATTCCTTCTTTTTGAGAATGTTTCAAACAGTTGTTTTGGCCACGCCTAATACTCTTGCTATCTCTCTGATGGGTTTGTTTTGTTTCTTCAGCCTAATGATGGCTTGCTTCACTGATAGTGACAGCTCTTTGGATCTCATCTTGAGAGTTGACAGCAACAGATTCCAAATGCAAATAGCACACTTGAAATGAACTCTGGGCCTTTTATCTGCACATTGTAATTGGGGTAATGAGGGAATATCACACACCTGGCCATGGAACAGCTGAGAAGCCAATTGTCCCATTACTTTTGGTCCCTTAACAAGTGGGAGGCACATATGCAAACTGCTGTAAGTCCTACACCGTTCACCTGAGTTGGATGTACATACCCTTAAATTAAAGCTGACAGTCTGCAGTTAAAGCACATTGTGTTTGTTTCATTCCAACTCCATTGTGGTGGTGTATAGAGCCAAAGATGTTAGAATTGTGTCGATGTCCCAATATTTCTGGACCTGACTGTAGATTTTAGGGAAATAGCAGCATACTGTTTATGAATCCAGACTACTCTATTCAAAATGTTAAACAGGACTTGTTTTGTGCCACTGTGATGGATCTATATAATCTTGCTCAGGTGATCCACAATCAGCACAAAGGCACAATCAAGACTTCAAATTTTTCTCTTTCAAAATAAAAAAATTATAACTGATAGAAATGTTAGCAAAAATCCAGTTAAATTGTCACACCAATATTTTGATTTCAAGTACCTGAAAATGTTTATATTTTATATTTATTACACCATTATTTTCTAAGGAGCGTATTAAAACTAGGGATTGTTCAGATAATGGAAAAAGATTAAAACTTAATTAGGTATACAAATTCATAACTTAATAACTTATTAATGCTGAGGCAATATGGAGAGAGTGCTGATTATACCAATTTAACAACTTTCACCAAGCAACAAACAACAATTCATTAATGATATAGTAGTAGTAAATCCTTCAATAAAATCAAGTATCAGAAAGAATGCCTCTTAATTCTGAAAGAAACCACATGATTTTACACATGATACACGAGTGTCTTCATCATTGTTCTTGGCAAGTTTGTATATTGGATGTTGGAAATCAGGCACATGGCAAATAACGTGAAACTATCAATCTCTTTAACAGTAACTGAAGTATGAATAATGGAAGCATATACTAACCATTTAACACAATCCGTATGACCCAAGTAATGACGCTGAGTCCGCTCTTCATAATTAAACAGTATTACCACAGATGCTATGAAATATACTATTTCTCCAGTAGGTAAGAGGTAAACATTAGCTCGACAGTCCCTGCCACGATAACCGTATCTTTTTTTTAATGTCAAGGTTTTTCAAAATTAATCAGCATTAATGATGGAAGCTTATGCTATAAAGATCTGTGGTAACATGAAAACATGTTTTTCTCATATGTTGCCTATATAGTCTTAAGAATCCAACATACACCTCTACTCCAGTCCTTGGAATTTTGCGCCTAAGACACTTGTTTGGAGTCCACATTGGTATCAGAATCTGGAATTTTCTTACAGACACTTGAAAGTCCTTTTGAAACTTCTAATTGAAATTTATCATTTTACAAGACTGATATATTTTTTCAAGCTTGACTGACAGCTGCACAGTTCAATTCAGTTTTTAGTATTTATCAAATCACTTTTGCATTCCTGCTGACATAAATAATGTTGATATTCATCTTTTTAAAGTTTTGTACTGTTTTGAATTTATGTTTGGTATTTACATTTATTATATCTACATACTGTTTTTATATATTGCCCAAAAGCTTGGAATGGAATTATCAATAAAGATTACGCACTTTATGGGGAGAAAATGGCTCTTTAGATGGAGAAAATATCTCTGACCTAAGTATGAAAACATGTCCATCTGTAAACCAAAGTAATGAACTTTTCATTATGTAACTTAATCCATTTTTCAGCACCAGAATATATAAGTCAACAAGATTTCCTGATGTTGCAGTCCTTAAACTGTGTTAGTTTTACAAGGCCTTCTAAAAGTAATGTGTAAAAATTCCAGAAATTGGTCATAAGGGGAAAGATGTCTAGAATACTGATTATGAACTTCAGGGTTTCAGTAGAAGAAAGTTAATTTTAAATTTATATTTGAAATAGAATAATTCAATAGTCAAAACCTGAAACACCAAACATAATTAGTAAGCTAATAAGTACATTCTGCCTTGACATTTTTATTTACCATGTTTAATGTCATGCCACACTTTGTGATAATGAATTCTTAAAACAATATATGACAAAACTACTGGGCAGCGGCCTATTCGCAACTGGGCTGCCTGAGCTGTGGGCCGGCGTGCATGCATGCACACGCTCAACTCCCCTCCCCCTCCAAGCCAGGCCAACAAGCCGTTGGGGATAGCTGATCTACAAGATATCTAACAACAAATCAGTCTAGCCTAAATTGACACTCATGAACTGAAAGGATGTCAGCCCTAAAGATAAGTCAGATATGTAAGGGAATATAGTCAATGTAAAGACTATTAGAACTGTTTTTGCAGTGTATTATAGAATTGTGAAAGCCTGCCAAAATTTTCCACTATCCTGCCTTATACCACACAGAATCATGTTGGGATTATTTTGAGTCTCTTATGTTTTTTCCCAGATATCATGTACTATCTATTTTGTTGATAACTTTTGCAATCCTTCACCAGCTCTGCCTCCCTTTACAGCAGGAGAAGCATCCATAAGACTAATGTTTTCTTCAAAATAATGAAATTACTGGTCCTCTGTAAATTCTGCCCCTTCAATAAAAGTATGTTACATCACAATGCAAAGGAGCTGGAGCCTGCATTGAAGTAGTGCTTTTGTCACTCCTTCCTACTTTCTCAGATGTCCCTGTGGACAGCCTTGCTGAAAGAGTAATGTATATGAAGAAACTGTGTTTATATTCGGTTTATAATACTGCTTGTTACCCAATTAAAAGTGTTTCAATGCTGCGTTCACATATTTGTGTTCACACAATTATGTACCATATTTATCTGAAAGGTAGTCTAGTTTCCCTATTTCCACATGATTCACCATTAAAATGGAATGAAAATCTTGAGATCCACTGTAAACCGGGTAAGTTTTCCTTCTGTAAAATTAAAAATTATGACACCATCCATTTTGCTACTCTGATCTTTAAAACTCATCGGGTTGTCTTCACATTAAGTATTTTCTTTCTGCATGCTGCATCTTTTCTGAGATTGTAGATGTGTTCAATGGTTTAATGGTTTAGATGAATGAATGAAAATGTAGTTTTTATATATGGCTTTGGTCTAACATTCTGATGGCATGCAAAAATTTCACACAAGGGAAGGTAGGCCTCAAGATAACAAACAAAAAAGTTCCCTAATCTGTAGAAGACAGACACCTCCCTGATCCAAGAAGGCAACTGCTGTCTTTATAGGTGATGGTAATCCAGTGCTCAACAGCATGAAGAAATATAGGGCTCTAAAGTAACTATGGGAAATATCTGTGTGAAACTATTTTTAAAAAATCAGTAGGAGTAATTGAGTTGGTGAGTGGTTGCTGCAAGGAAACTGACATCCAAGGAGTTCCAGAAGACAACAGTATTTTTTTTCTCCCTAAGAGATAATTTATTAATTTTTATCAAGTTAAGAAACGCTTGAATAAGGCAAAATTGAAAATTAGATTTTAAAGAGACGAGGGGAAAGCAAACTATTGAAAACAGAAAATGTTTTCCTTGAAGTGTGCAATAAGGATACACCCACTCCAGTTTTAATTTCTCAGGGGGCAGCTCTGTCTTGATTTCGTAATATTTGTCAACTTCTGAAGGAAGAAACATTGTGATGGGCCGTCCCCGCATGAACATCTTGATATACTCGCCTTCTGTTAAAACAAAACCGCATACCAGAATGAGAATGTTTTGCAAAAAAAAAAAAAAAAAAAAAAGTTAGATTTAGTAAAGAACTATAATGTTGACATTAAGCTTCATCATAAAAGTACAAAATTGAGATCCAAAATTTTAGGCCAGAAAGCACGAACAGAATTACAAAAGCATATCATCATCAGTGACAAAACATTCATAATAATGTCAGTGAACTGGTGGCTCAGAATATTGGTGCTGGCACAGTAGAACACATCTTTTATCCAGTCCCACAACTTTCCCATCCTCCTACTCTGTTAAGTGCATAAGAGAATTTTTAGCTGATTCTAAAATGTCTGTATTTTTTGTATTGCTTATTTGTTCATTTTTTCCTTATTGTCTTTTGTGGTAGGTTTAAAAATTATAAGCAGAATGAGTCAAATAATTATAAAATAAATAATGCTGGACCCAGCATCTGAATTAAAATGTAAAAAGAAAACAAGAATCAGTAATATTTTACTTTAAAGGTCAAGAATATGCAGAGGAAGCACATCCTAAGTAGGACATTGCACTATTCTAAGGTGACCAGATTTTAACATTGGTAAAGAGGGACATTGTGGGCGTGGCTTATTTTGTGGGCGTGGCTAGCTGGTCATGTGACTGGGTGGGCGTGGCTAGCTGGTCATGTGACCGGGTGGCCATGGCTATGTGTATAGGGACTACTCAGAGGGCTGAAAAGTCATTTCTGACAGGTCCTCACACTTTTGACTGGTCCTCACACTTATGACCATCCTCACATTTATGCCCGTGCAGCATTCTTAACAACCATGTCACTCATTTCACAACTGCTTCTCTTCACCATGGTGACAAGATAGGGCAAAAACGTAAAATGTGAGGACAGTCGTAAGTTCGAGGACTGGTCAAAAGTGCGAGGACCAGTCAGAAATAACTTTTTCAGCCCTCTGAGTAGTCCATATGCATAAAAGGATACAGCAATAGAGAGGGATGAAGGAATGGAAATTAGAGTAGGAGTGAGGGTAAGAGAGGGAGGAAGAGAGGAGGAGAAGGAGAAAGGAAGAGGAAGTAGGGAGGAGAAAAAGAGGGTGGGGGAAGAGAAAGTAAGAAGGAAAGAAAAGAGAGAGGTGGTAGGTTTGAGGAGAAAGACTGCTGTACAATAAAAAAGATGAAAGGGAAGAAAGCCAACCCCAAGCAAATATAAAGATATTAAGATAAAGAATGAATTGTTAAACTTTAAAGAATAAAAGAGAACAAATATGAATAAATAGCAATAATTAGAAACACACATACAAACATACAATGTATTTTCTTTGAACAGAATATTTGGCTGGTTCACAAATTTAAACAGTGTTTAGTCATTTCAATTAAATTTATAATTTCTATATTTCCTTTTTGCCATATTTATTCCTCATCTATTTTTTAAAAAAACCAATATTACCCTTCATCCTTATCTCTAATCTTAATCAAATTCAATTTTTCCCTTCTATTCTATATTATACCCCTTCCCATTGTCATCTATTTTTATATCCATCCTCACATTGGTTAATTATGTAATTATGTAATACAGTTGTTTAATACAAATTCAACATTTTAATATAAATCAATTAGTTATAAAACTATCTTTTTTGTATATTAATCAATATGAACATGAATATTCCAATTATTTCCATGCAATCCAATTTCTTACAAATCAATTAATTATATTTACCAATAATAATAAACCAAATAATTTCCCCCATATATTCCTCCAAGCCACAACTTAATTGCTGGGTCGCCCGCCCCTCGCCCTGCCCCGCCTCCCATCCGCGCGGCATTAGCTTATCCTAGCCCAGGGCTGGGCAATTGTGGCTCTTTTACAACCTGTGGACTTCAACTCCCGTCGAGCCCATTCTGGGGAATTGTGGAGAATTCTGGGAGTTGAAGTCCACAAGTCTTAAAGCTGCCAAGGTGGGAGACATCAAGCATGAGGCTGGCCAAGTATCCTCCTTGAGAGACAACAGTTGAACATCAAGAGAGCTGTAAGAGGGCAGGGCTACATTTGGAAATTTTCGCATTTTTGCAGGTGGTGCATTACGATCTGGTGTCTGCAATGGAGAGCAAAATCCGGCTTCTTCTCTCCGCTGTAAGGGCGGCATCAGGATTCCACCTTGGTATATTTGCAGCGCAAGGCAGCCCTCCTCTCCTGTCGCTTGGGACTCGGAGCGGTAAACAGCGTCTGGTTCGGGGAGCAGCCGGATTTTGCTCTCTATTGCTCTCTCGGCCCCCTGCAAGCTCTCGTCTCTCGAGGAGCGCTCCCTGAAATGGCGCGGGAAACTTTGGTTGGGCTTCTCGAGAGATGAGAGCTTGCAGGGGGCCGAGAGAGCAATGGAGAGCAAAATCCGGCTGCTCCCCGAACCAGACGCTGTTTACCACTCCGAGTCCCAAGCGACAGGAGAGGAGGGCTGCCTTGCGCTGCAAATATACCAAGGTTGTTTTTTTTAACACTGATCAGCTGTAGGTTGGCCCTTTGAAGCCCCGCGGCAAGAGTTCAACAGTTTTTTTTCCCTCTAGCCATCAGCGGGGACTCGGGAGGCAGAATGAAAAATCGGGACTTTTTTAAAACGCCGCGGGACGCGGGACAAATTGCTCAAAAGCGGGACTGTCCCGCCAAAAGCGGGACGTCTGGTCACCTTACACTATTCCAATCATAGCTCTAGTACAAATACACTGGCATGCTCTGAAATATCCACAGGTATGCTGCATCATCACTAGAGGTGGACTGCTTCCATTTCTCCTCTCACGTCCTAGAAACTTGTGACATCTTAGGAGTTCCACCTATGGGATGAGTACTGTGAGATGCCACCTGGCAGTTCCATCTCTGAGATGTGTACTATGAGATACAAAGAGTTTAAAAGTTCTGGATTATTCAAATAAATCTAAAGCAACTGCATCTTTCTCAAATGGACATCATTGAAATTGGCTTAACCCCGTTTCTTTCTGGGGACTAAATCACATGGAATAACACTATATTTGCCCCCCACCCCCGAAAAAATACAATGGTATCTTGGCACCTGTCATTAATTATTTCTGGGAGGCGCAATGAGTACCAAAAATGACAAGTACCAAGCAAATTTTTCCCATAAGGAATAACATAACAATCACAAGGCAGCCAACATCGACAAGTTCTAGCTTGTGTGTCAGGTACCAAACAAATGCTGAGTACTAGGACAAAAGTTTTGCATCAAAATGTGTTGAGTACAAAATTTTACAAGTTTCAAAGCAGTCGAGTACCAAGTACTACTGTACATGAAGTATGCTCTACATAGCTCATTTAGAACTATAAACTGATTCCTATGTGAATGTCAGTAATTACAAATGTTTTACTGCATATATAATTTACCTTGCCTTGGCCAGGATGCCTTTGCCAGGATAGAGGCTTAGAGTTGAATCCAATGAAACATCAGCCCAAAGAGCTTAGTCATGTACAGTATGGGGAACATGTGGCCCTGTGGAAGTTGCTGCACTAAATTTGCCAAGAGCTTTTAGTTGTTCAGATCTTAGTAGAATAACAATATCTAACAAAATGAATTGTTAAGAAGTATGAAAATGCCTGTATAGCAGATTGTGTAAAGCAGGGCTGTCAAACTCCCGGCCCATGGGCCGGATACATCACATGCGGACATGCCCACACCCATTTTAGCAAAGGGGAAAAAAGTCCAGATACATCACAAACGCTGCCGTAATAATGTGAGTTTGACACCCCTGGTGTAAAGGAAGAATCTTAACAGGTCTTCCTTAAATCATAAAAATATAACCTAATACACATTCTTGGTAAAATGAGAAATATGAAAGGAAAATCATCAAGAACATATGGTAAAACAACTCCATTTATGTTTCAATAATTCAGTCTAGATCAGGGGTGTCAAACTCATGGCCTGCAGGCTGGATGCGTCACATGCTGGCTACCCCCACCCTCGGTTTAGCAAAGGGGAAAAAAGTCGCAATACATCATATGACGACAACATGATGCTGTGAGTTTGACACCTCTGGTCTAGATCAAACTAATTGCATATTCAATAGTTCAACAGTCAGTGGACATAAAGTGCCTTTAGTTATCATTCCAAAATGTGCTATATACAAATTGTACTGAGGTGAGTTACTACTGCTTCCTGGCAGGCATTTTTTTCTACTTGCCTATCATGGGAAGCAAGTACTTTTGAGTACTCTTAATGAACTTTTGAAAACATAGAACTCCTAAGAAAATTCAATGACATCAGAAGAAAAACAAGAAGTCAAAGTATGGAGATCATGGAGCTTAGATTATAAATAATGGCCTACAACGATATTAAGCCACTTTTGAGTTCTTATGCACGGAAATAACAAGAAAGTTTCCATATTATGCAAACTTTATAAAATAAATTCTTTGTTTCAGATAACTTGATTATCTGGAGGAGGGGTTGCTTTTTACACTATCCTTGATTCTCTCTTTGAAAGCCAACACCATGAAATGGTCTTGTCAGTATACAAACCTGCAGGGCAATTAAGGCATTAAAGCAAAAATCTTTTGAAAACTATATAGATAATGTCAGATCAACAAAAGCATTTTCAAACAAAGAATCCTAGCTCTGGGCCAAGTTCCTGCAAATACAAGCTAAAAGAAGAAACAGTTTGACGCCCTTTAATTTATATTGCCTTAATTACCATGTTCCAGAACATTAGTTTGAATTTTACTGGGTCTTTTCCAAATTGTTTAACAGTTTTTTAAAGACTGTTATTTTAAAAAAAACAACCAGAAGACATTGTTCATGTACATATTGAGTAAGATTTCAACATGTTTTAATCCTCAGTGTTTCTTAAATTTTTCAAGAGTGTATAGCTATTTTTAAAAAGAAATGTGTGATCTGTCATATATTTAAAAGCACAATGATAGAAAATCAGTCCTAACCTATCAAATGCTTATAAATAATATTTTAATTGGATATTCTAAAGAAGCATGTTTTACATACATATTCAGAATATTCTTCTTCATATGAAAGCAACACTAACTGTGTATCGTGATCTTGCCTACAGAATAATAGAGAACCAAAAATGTTTGCTATAATACTGTAATTGAAGTATGAAAAAGGAACTAATCTTATTTTTTTTAAAAAAAATATACAGTGAAAGTTTGAGATGGCCTGCTTATTTTTCTTTACTGTAGTTGCCCATCACAAAGAATGTGTAAATGTCACCGCAACACTGGTGTGCTAAAGCACGGCACGCAACCCTATGTTCAAAACAGGAACGTTTTGATATACAGCTCTGGCATTGAAAGTAAGTAATCGAGAGGTAGGATACAATCATCCTTTTCCATCAAATCACTTCTTTTCTATCTAAGGTAGAAAAACTGTAGCCTTCAATGTATAAAACACTGATTTGCATTTCCTTTTGGCAAAAGGAAACACAATGATTTTGTCATAATGCATAATATTTCAGAGGGTTTTTATACCAGGCTTTCTTTTCAAAATAATTAATTTTTGTTTTCAAAATGTTAATGATAAATACAAATGGCAAAATAAGTGCAACAAAGAAGCCAAAACTAGTTGTATTTGTACAATTCTAGGTCATGAAGGTGCTTGGTGCTCTCTGAGGCTTGGCTGTTTTCTTGCAGACATTTCAATTCTAAGTTATCTTTTGTATGATTTTAATGTAGTGGCAAGAGAGACTAATTTAGTCTTCCCCAAGTTTAGTGCTTTTTCAATATGTTGAACTAGAATCCCCATCATTTCAAACAGCGTACTTCTGTGATGGGTTTCAAATTTTTTTTACTACCGGTTCTGTGGGTATGGCTTGGTGGGCATGGCATGGCTTGGTAGGAATGCCTTGGTGGGCATGGCAGGGGAAGGATACTGTAAAATCTCCATTCCCATCCCACTCAAGGGGAAGGTTACTGCAAAATCCCCATTTCCTTCCGATCAGCTGGGACTTGGGAGGCAGAGAATAGATGAAGGCGGGGCCAGTCAAAATTTTTACTACCGGTTCTACGAACTACTCAAAATTTCCGCTACCGGTTCTCCAGAACTAGTCAGAACCTGCTGAAACCCACTTCTGGCGTAGTTGTTCAGTAAGTACACAAACTTGCAGGCCAGCTATTTCTACAGCTATTTTTCATTTCCAGTTTTTCTTAAAGCAGAACTATGGAAATATATCAATTTAAAGAAAGGGATTTCATATTTGCAGGCAAATTAGAAAAAAAAATGCAAAATTGCAGTTTGGCAGATATGTCTCACAATATTTTTAAGCAAAAGCGCTTATATCTATAAAACAAATGTTTTATTTATGAAGAAAACGAAGGGTTGGGTGGCTATACTTCTATTCTATACGTTCAACTCAAGTATTCAAAGAGATAATCCTGTACTGCATTAACGCTTTTTGTTAAAGAAATCTGCAAGTAGAGACTTGCTGTCCTGGCAGCAACCTATCAAGGCTTTATTGCATATTCAGCCATGTCAAAAGCTGAGTCCTTAAAATAGGCACTGGCACATAGTTGCACCCTTGATCTAAAGCCAAACATGGTAGAAAATTTATTAGAACCATTAGAACAGATTAAAAGTCACGGCATGTTGTTGATATTCATTTCAAGGTTTTTGTATACTTTGAAAAAGATATCTACAGTTAACTGATGCTGTTAATGCTATAATAAATTGAATCACATTAAAAGAAGAAAAATAATGAAGAAAAAGAGAACTCTTCATATGTTTCCCTTTAAAATATTATGCCATAAACTTTTGGGATTTGAGTATGTTTATAAGATACACAAAGCATTATTCTTTACTGCAATGCACTGCATACACATAAGCAAATGAGAAACAGACTATAAACAATAGGGATAAACAGTCATGAAGTATTTAAAAAGTATAAGCTATGATTACTTTTGGTTATGTAAAATGGCCCTAGGAAACAATACAACGTAAGTAATCGTCAATAAACAGTACAATTCTGCTATTGATCAGTTAATTAATAATTATAGTAGGGCAAAAAATCAGTATCTAAAGTCAGATCTATATGGACTCAATCAAATATTCGATAAATTGTAATACATGATTTCTTCCTATGGAATTCCTTTTTTTAAGAATATAGTAATTTTTTTACATCAGCAGAAGAATGTCCCAGGAGACTTAAATGTTTTCCCACCGTTTTCTGAATGCTTCCATCTCTTATGCTTGTAGGTCTTCATCCAGAATCAACAATAAATCAGTTTATTATTCTTAAAACAAGTTTAATTAAGATTTGGCTTGTGTTTCCTACATTTCCTTCTATCTTGAGGAGAAACCTATTCCTTCTATTTTGGATAACCACCATTTAGGTTTCTATGAAGGTTATTACTATAAGTGGTTTAGTGAGATAAACCAATTTCAAACCTTAGTTTATAAAGCTGTCATGATTCAATAAACTTTAACTGAGATTAATCTTACTCTAAATGTGGTCTGTGGTAAAATTTAAAGTAGAAGATTCAGATCCCTCCTCACTGTTACTAAGAAAGAAGAAAAGGTAATGAGGGACGCATAAATGCTGGCTTTGACACATATCTCAGGTATTTATTTATTTAAGTAATTTGTATGGCTGCCTGGTCCTAGACAGCTCACAACAAGAAATAAAAATATGGTAATAAAAAAAGGACAAAATCTTTCTACTATGTGCCAGACTATTGTACCTATACTATTAATCCTCTGACTCAATTTGACTGTGTATATGGCTATTCTTGTTTTTATAAATTACTATTTATCTAGTTTAAAGTTGATAAGATTTATATTAATGTACATTTCAATAATTCTTTAACTGTAATGTATGGTTATGTAATACAATTAAAGCTATATTAAAATTTACATTAATCTAAAGAAGAAATTTGCATATTTATAAGAGTCTTGACCAAGATCGGTAAGAGATGTTATACATTGTCATATTCATATTGTACTGTATGGAGTTATATAACCTTCTTAGCACTATATGGTAGAAGTAGCATTTAAACCCTATGTGAGACATGTAGCCATATAAATTTGATAAATAAATAAATATATGGCATAATAGAGAAATGTCAGTTTTCAGCAGCCTTTCCCAACCTAGGATTCTCAGTATGTTGATATTGAAATCATTATCATATAAAGTAGCTGGGAAATATGGGGAGTTGCAACCTCAACAAATTTGGGAAAAAATCAAGGAAGGAAAGTTTGGTGTATGGAGTGTCACAAAATAAATTCCAAACAAGTAAAGGGCATTTGCCAAGGTACAGGGATAGATAAGCAAGTCATCTGAACCATACAACAGAGGAGGAAGATTATTCCATATCTGCAGATAAATGGGCAAGTTATGAATTTGTGGAAGTCATAAGCATGAATATGTTTGTCCCTCTATAAAAGACAAATTGCTAAATCAGGACACAGGTTCTTTAGAGGCAAGGTTCTTCTAACTAATATTTGCAACATTTCCACTGCAGAGGTAAGCAGGCAAGAGAAACAAATCTACTGAACTGTAAACAGTAAACTAAATTTTATCATGTTAACAAAAGATGCTAATTATTCTAAAACAACTTCTGAGAATGGTTACCAACATCTTAATCTTAATTAATAAAAACAATAGCAAAAAACAAATATTTTTGATTACCTTGGCTGACGATCACATCTTTGTGTCTATGGAAAGAAATGCATAGTATTACTAATCTACGAAAGTATAAATCTGAAAGTATAGTTCATTCATCCTTAACTGGAATTCTTCAGATGGGTTAGCATAATTTTCAGGTGATAGGGCACATTGGATTTACTGGTTGGAGATAATGACTATTGTTTTCCAACAGAGTTAAAGGGTGCTATAAACAAAGGAAAGACCAATTTGATCTTAAAATACAGTGACATTGATACAAATTATAGTGTTAAATCATCTACATGAAAGATTATGAATAAAATATGCATTTAAAAAGATCAATATTTTTAGAACTTCAATGTTTTACATTTTATATTTTGAAAAAGTAATTTGGCTTTATATGAAATCTGAATAATGGAAAAATTCTGATTAAGTAATGTAACAGAACAATTGACTTCAAAGCTACCTAGTTAAAGGAAAAAATGTGGTCAAGTAAGAATGCAGGTCTGTAGAAGATGAATGAAACATACACCTGGAGCTTTTCTAGAACTACACCACAAAAAGCATGCAGGTTCATGACTTGCAGATCAAAATATTGGAAAGGGGATAAAAGTAAATGCAATTGTACAGTGTTACATCCAACATTTCATAATTTTGTTCAATAAATGTGATCTTCCCCATCTTAATACCCAAATCTTCTCTTGGTGCTTTTATTTACAACAGATTTGAGTGGTGGCAGTGATAAACTCAAGGAAGGGGGAAATCAATTCTATCAGTGATAGTGATAGACATCATTGGTCTTCAAAATTATTATATTTTTTACAAAACTTTATAGAGTAACAACTCAGGATGCCAACAAGGACTCCAGTACTTACTTATCTGCATTCTTGCCACTTTTGGGTATCAATTTTGATGCAGAAGTTGCTCTTATTAATTTATTACGACTGTCTTCTGAACTTTCCCATGTGCTTTGTGATTTTTCAACTGTTGACAATCTCTTCAAACTAGAAAGACAAGCACAGTGTATTTCTATATTTAGTATATGTTAAACCAAGAACTAAATGAGATATTGCAAGCAACTGTGCTGGAAACAAAACAGGTCAAGCAACAGGAGATAAAAGAAAGCCAGGATAGGCCTTTCTCCAAGCAAATCCACAGGACCCTCAGAAAGAAGGATTAGATAGTGTTCTAACTGGATCTTGAAAGACAGTCAAAAGGGCAACATTTCTTAAAGCCTTTTAAGCACAGTTATCAAAGGTTGCTTTAAAACGCTTGGTAAAAATAAAAAAGATCATTGATTGGCATGGCATTGTTATTCCCAAATCTAGAAACAATACCTTGATAACTTTCCCCATTTTAAATCAGGGGGAAAACCAGGTGAGATTTTTAAATAAAGGAGCTTATTAGCCCTGGTTGGACATGTGCTCAAAACTCTTCTTCAATTTTCTATTTTCCAGATGGAAAATGGTTGGTAGACTTAACACTTTGATAAGATTACAAAGAATAAATTATTGCCAAATAAAGTAAGATATCACAATGAGTGACTGAAAATGAGAAATATAATGTTTCCTTTCAAAATCACAGTTGCCACCTGACTTCAAACAATAGCTACAAGTCCAGGCAGATCCCCAAACTGTACATATATTCCATTTGGGGAAGTATAATTCAGAAGTAAGGACAGAAAATGACCAAAGCCAGATGATCCATGAACCCACTGTCAAACATTCTTGTTAAAATTGAATTTAAACCTGGCTCTCCTCATTCAGACCTTAATAGCCTCTAGGCACTGGGACAAAATCTTGGCATCATCTTGAGTGCAAGAGGCTGAGATGTACAATAGACTATCATTTGTATACATGTGCTTCTTGACCCCAGGCAGACAGTTGTTTCCAGTGCTTTATTTAGAAGTTAAATAAAGGCTGAGAACATAAAGGGTGAGAGCATGAAGCTCAGGCATCCTGCAGGATTCAGAAGTTTCAAGCTTGATATCTCCCTTCCCCAATACCAACTGGAAACAGCTATAGAGAAAGGAGGAGAATCATGCAACACCAAGTCAGCCACTCCCAATCTCCTTAATTGGGCCAGAAGGATACAATGATTGAAGGTACTGAAAGCTGCTGGGAGACAAGAAGGGACAGGATGACCACCCACAGTTATGAGTAAATGCTATCTGAATCCAATGCTCTGGTGTGGAATCCTGAAAGTCCAGTCCAAATACCATCTCAAGAACCTTCCTCCCCAAAAAGGACACTGAGATTGGATAAATTTGGTCCAAGATTCTTGGGTCTAATGATGGCTTTTAAGAAGTGTACCATACCCCATTCAAAGTATTATTACTGTCTTATTCAAAAGGAATTTATTACTGTGTGGATCAAGCCATATGTCACCTTCTTACAAGTCTTTACCAATCAGGACAGTCTTGTATTTAATGAAGAAATGGCTAGAATAATAGAACCAAGAACCTTGCCCACTTCCTTGAGAGATACAGGACAAATCTTTTCTAGCTAAGCAAACAAGACTGTTACTCAGTCATCCTGTGAGGCTGAAAATTACAATATGTCACAGTTCCTACAGTTGCCCAATTAACTGTCTTGCAATGAATCCCGTTAAGACAATTTTTAAAAAGACAATTTGTGTAACTGTAAGTTAATTTCCACAAGAACTTCAAAAGCTAAAAGGAAAAAAAGAAAGTAACAAAAGTTATGAAGTCAAACATTAGGAGGAAAAAGTGAGAGCACACATTTTCTTTGCTCAGAAAGTCACAAATTAACATGCGGATCCCAGGAACAGATACCTTGTACAGGAAGATACCAGAAAGAACAGACAAAATCCGTGTTAAAGCTAAGTTTGTGCAGGATAACAGAGTTCATGACAAACTGTTAAACATGCATTGGTTAGAGCTGCGTTAAACCTCATGATTTTGCTTACATGGAAAGCATCTGCTGTGTCCCCAAGTACTGTAAAAACTAAGTAAATACATCTTCCCAGCACATGTGAACACTCCCCCTCCCAAAACCTAAGTGACATGTGGAAATTCAGATCTAATCTCTGATTCAAACTGCTCTTGAAGAAGCAAAAAGCATACTTGCTCACACATTTTTTGCTCAAGCTGCTAGCCATCTTAGGCAATGGAAGGTCATCAGAGCTTAAGTGATTATTTAATGGAATATAATAGCTTTATTTAGGACAGAAGGGTCAGTAAAAAACAGTTGTGTTTGAAACATGGCTTGCAGATCTAAGGATCCAAGGTGTGTTTTATATTTCATAGAAATAGGAATATAAAACTCATGTTTCAACCATATGAAGCAGCATTTGCTTCTTCCCCTTTTGCAACAATATATCTGTATGTTAAGAAATTAGACAAGATTTGGATGGTGAATTTTAAAAAAAAATTCAGCTGCTGATATATTTGGGACAAAATGCACAAGATTTCAGCCTGATTCAGATATTTAAGAGGTGTTACTTCTCAGTGACAGACCGTACACTTTATATTTTAGCTAAATAGAATCTTTAGTGAGCTTCAAAAGCCTCTGACTAGAATCATACAGGACTGTTGACTGCCATACACAGAATAATTTATTCAAATTTTCAAATTAAATCCAAATCAAATTAGGGATTATCCAGCACTAACATGCAAAATAATTTGAAGATATGATTTATAACCTACGTAGAAGGTTGCATATTCTGTCTCTCTGTTTTTTAATGCAAAATCTAATCGGGAAACTCTATTTAGATTATTCCAGAAACAAGCCTCAAGGCTATTATATTTGCTTCAAAGAGTTCAGAGCTTTTATGGTAATTTTTTTAAAAAAAATATTCAAAGATTCTAGAACCAGAATGCCTAGGAAATTTTTCTGACTATTTCCTTTATCCTAAATCAGAGAAAGTATTACAGCTACTCCTTTACATGTGCATGTCACAACTCCAGTGTTTGGTATCTATAGTTCAAGAGTGCTAGGAGATTGGAAAAACCTCTTCTCAATTCCCTGCATAATAATAGCCAGAATAGGCAATCAGACATGATGGAAAACAGTTTCCTAAACTGGTACCAAAACAAAGAAGGTAATACAAAGCACCCAGCAGAAAAAAGGAAGCACTGCAAGCCACCCAACACCGAATGACAACCTAAGAAACAATGTGCAAAAAGGTTTATAATACTAGTGAGAAGAATTGAGGGTCATTAGTATGCAATCATCTGAATAGCTGAATATTTTATGCTGATTAAACTATGAAATGCACCAAGGATCCACTATCGTAACTATGTATATGGACAGTTGATTGCTCATACTGTGTATAAATTTGTCTTTCAGAATACATAGTTAAATGGACAGTCCTGGCCACTACACTTATTTTTCTCTCCTGCCTTCAGTATACTTTTTTCTTTTGGCTGATTTTACTTCAGGGCAGTTATCTTAGTAGCAAGCCATTTATAATTCTGGCTTTAATTGTTAAATGCATGTTCTGCCTGTCCTCCAGAGGTTCACATAATGCTTGCTCTTCCTATTTTCCTCACAGAAACAATAATCCTGTGGGGTAGATTCAGCTGATAATTAGTGGATCAAAGCCATCCTGTCAGAGTTTAAGTGGACTTCTAGTTGACCAATATCTCACACCTTACATAACTGCTACTAAAGGGAGGTCAAATTGATTATCACTGTTGAATTTCAGATAGGCAATAAAAACAACACAATTTTATTAAGCGCCTGAAAACTCTTACCATTATTTGGGCTTCTTTTAAATAATGTTTTAATATATTTTGTTCTTGCTTTGTATATTACAGTGCTATTTTAAATTGACTACCATTTTAAATGTTTCTAATAAATTGCTCTGGGAGAAAAGTAGCTTGGTGGAGAACTGTTACTCTCCAGCAATAAGCAGTATGAACTCTAAAGGGAGTTCAAAAGAATAGAAATCTTTCAAGAAAGATTTTAAAAGACATATACATGCTTTTAATGGGGAGCAAAGCATAAGGTTAGTATCGCTGCAATTGCTTCCTAGCTCTGTATTTAGGAAACCTTTTGCCTGGAGCAGAGCTCTTGACTTCTGGGGTCTGCCTGTGTGTTGGGAGAATCTGTGCAGAGGGTTGGGGAGAAGGTGATGCTTGAGATTGTGGGTTTTGATCACTAGAATGAGAGTCCTCTTTTTTCTCTGTTTGTCCTTGATGTTTTTCCTTCTTTTTTTCTGTACCGCTGCAAAACAAAGTATAAAAAAATATGTGTACACATATATAAATATATAAAATATGTTTAAAGCAAATGAATAGGAAAGAAGTCATTAAAAGTGAATCAGGTTAATTACAGAAGAAACAGATATTTAAACAATTTTCTTCATCCAGCTTTTACATTAAGAAATTTTAATTTACCTATTAAAAGATGGATACTTGGTCTAAGAATTTATTGAATGATTTATACATTACTTGATCCATGGAGTTCATCATCATTCCATCACTGTCTATTCCAGGGGTCTGCAACCTTAAACACTCAAAGAGCCATTTGGACCCATTTCCCACAGAAAACACTGGGAGCCACAAAACCTGGGTGGGCATGCCAACTGAACATCATTCCCGCCCAGTCACATGAACCCAGCCACGCCTACCCGGGTTTTGTGGCTCCGGGTATTTTCTGTGGGAAATGGGTCTCTCTCTTTCTCCCTCCCTTTCTTTTCTTTCTTTCCTTTCTTTCTTTCTTTCTCTCCCCTTCTATCTCTCATTTTCCTTGTTTCCCTCTCATTCTCTCCCTCCAGCTCTCATTTCTGTGTCCCTCTCCCCCTTCTCTCTGATTTCTTTTTCTTCTCTCTTCTCTCCCTCCATCATTTTCTCATTTCTCTCTCTCTCTTTTTGCCCTTTTCCCTCACTCATCTCTCTATCTCTTTCCCTCCCTTTCTCCCCCCACCCTTTCTCTCTCTTGTGTGTCTGTGTGTGTGTTTCCTCTTGAACCATTTCCAAAAACAGGCGAGGGTTGGGTTTTTTTTTTTTTTTGCTGATGTTCTTTCTTCTTTGGGTGCTTTTTACCATATGATTTAAATCAAAAGTCATTTCAGGTTTCCAGATAAATGAAGCTATTTCATCCCCCTGATGTAGCTCCCTGTCAACTGGCTGGCCCCGCCCCTCACCCTCCCAGTCACTCCTCACGTTGCCTGAGAAGGTAAGGATGACGGTGGGGATGGAGACTTGCTCCATATTCTAGAGTGGAAGGGAAACTCCTCTGTACTTACCTGTCATCTCACGGGCACTTCTTCCGGCGCTTCTTGGTGCTGCGTGCACCTTGGTCGCTCAGGGAGATGCACGACTTTCTCTCTGCCACAAGACACTGGCCCGGCCCAATTGTGGCCAATGCTCCGCATTGTAATGGGCTCCAGGAGAAGGAGATGCCGTCTCCCCCATTGTGAAGTGCGCTAAATTTAAGTGTGCTGCATAAGGTGCTACGACAACAGCGAGCAGGCTATGGAGGTGGTGAGAGAAGTGGCGTCAGCCACAGCTGGGCCGGGCCAGTGCTCTAGACTTGCAGCTTGCTCTCATGCAGGATGCCCCCAGCCTCTGTTTTGCCATCAGAGGCCTTAACTAGGGGTTATTTTGGGGGTAGGGCTTATTTGGGAGGGGATAGGGCTTATATTGGGCGCACATGAAAATCAAGCTAGGTCTTACTTTCGGGGAAACACGGTAGACAGACA
Source organism: Pituophis catenifer annectens (assembly GCF_029215685.1). Classification (NCBI taxonomy): domain Eukaryota; kingdom Metazoa; phylum Chordata; class Lepidosauria; order Squamata; family Colubridae; genus Pituophis; species Pituophis catenifer. The sequence continues at coordinate 44,067,515 of NW_027256881.1, forward strand.
GACAGCATAAGGTATACCTTTTAGCAGCAGATGAGAGAGTTTTTTTCCCAGCAATAGGGATAGATGGACTACGATTATTTTTTCTGTTTCCCGGGTTTCCATTGGTGATGCAGGACAAAGAGATAGCTTCACGAAGAGCAGGCTGACCTAAACAAGTACAGTAAGAAAAGACAGTAGTTTGTTAGTCAACAATTGCATGTGGGCAGAATTTAAATAAAAACTATTGTTTCAAGATTTGTTTGAATCAAAAAACATGATTTGGAATGACCGTTTTAATTTATTTTCCCCCTTCATTTTTCAGGAACAAAATCTTTTTCTAGTGCAGTATAAAATGTGGTTATTTTTGACCTATTAATCCACGTGGAAAAATCTTTGAATTGGTTGGCCAGATGTTAATATGCATTTGATATACAAATGGAAAACTCCAAAGATATATTTTAGGAGTAGAAAGAAACCAATAGCATCAGATTATTTACATGTCTTTTATTGTTACAATCAATAATGTACTTTAAAATAATAGTATATATACAGTATATCTATTATGTTCAGAAAAAAATACATAGTTGCAGTTAATTAACAGAACTTCTTTTCACAGACTGTTAATGTCCTGTTGGTTATCTAGAACAGATTATCCCGTACTTGATTATCCTTTTCAATCTGCTTTAAAACAACTGTAGAGAAAACTATAAAAGCAACTAGGTAGATGATTGGAATACAAATTAAAAATTCAGTTAACAGCACCGAGCTCATTTGAAGCCCTATATTAGGGCAGCATGTGCAAGAAAGAAATCATTTATTTTGTACATATTGAATTGGCAAACGCACATCTAGCAGAGCTTTCCCAGGTTAGCATTTAAATCTGTCCAAGTTAAATTTGCTCCCAGAAACTTTCTCTCAGTTTTCTGAGATACTTGCTGATAATTTGTTTTCATAGCTGGGCTAATCTGGACAGCAGACTCAGATAAGGGGGTACACTTTTTAAGTCCTGAAGATATGAATAAGTTGCTTGTGGCAGCATTGTTTATTATCAATTCTTTGGATCTTTGCTCAATGTAGCTGATTTCATCATGAATGGAAATGATTAGAATATTGAACATATATGTTATTAATGCATCATGGAAGGAGAGAGGAAGACTCCTTTGATTAAAGGAGGCAATGAATGATTAAACTGTTAAAAAGGTCTTCCCAGGGTCCTTTGTAATAGACAATCTACATCAGAGGTCTTCAAACTTGGCAGCTTTAAGACTTGTGGACTTCAACTCCCAGAATTCAGCTATGCTGGCTGGAAAATTCTGGGATTGAAGTCCACAAGTCTTAAAGCTGCCAAATTTGAAGATCTCTGATCTATATGATGCTCTGGTTGTGACACGAGATAGAGAAAATGACACCAATTATCTTCAAAAGTTCTAAGAGGAAAAATATTAACTATGTCCATGTCAAACTGCCTCTAAGCAGTTTCTGAGGTTGAGATGGCTTAGCAATTGGACTGACAGATACCATTAAAGGATTACAGAGTATGACTATGTTGTCGCACAAAGTTTTTCTCTCAGTGGCTTTAAATACTATTACCTATAGACTTCTTTTGGAGGTATTTGGAAATAGGGAACTGATTTGCAATGATATTATTCATACAGTATATCTCCTCAAAATAGGAGTAGATACAAGGAGTTCCTCAAGGCTCCATCCAATCATCAATGTTTTAACAACTACATGAAACCATGATGTGACATTATCAAAAGAATTGACATGGAATGTTACCAATATTATTACATCATTTAGCAGTATGGCAATATCTCTCTAAATGATGTTTGTAAGCAGTACTAGATTCAATGAAACATAAACACTTATTTTCATTCAAAGATTCTATCCCAACTTTTATTTTTTTTTAATTTTTATTAAGCAGTTTTTTTCCATTTTATGTCACAATTTTCATCATCTTTGCAACACTTCAATATCAGTATATATCCAGTATAAATACATTTCTTCCTTTTAACTACAGTATGTTATTACATACACGTGGTTCCCTTATATATACTAATATATTTATTTATGTATATTTATATACAATACATAGTTGTTACTCTAAGTTTTTTTCTTTTTTTGACTATTTACATTTTATATCACATCTTATCCTACTATAATACTGAATCCGCTTTCTTTGTTGGTTTCCTAATCTTTGCATCTGTTGTCTAACCAGTCATACCATAAATTCCTCATCAGATAATATTCAGTTTCTCCTCTATCTTTTATTTCCATTGTTAATTTATCCATTTTGGCGCACTCTAACACTTTCTTTATCACACTTTTCTCTGACAGTATTTTTCCAGTTTTGGGTATAGACTATCCTGGCCACAGTTATTACATGTAGTATGAGATATTGAGTTTTTTTGTCATGATTTCCTGTAAGTATGCCTAATAGGAATAACTCTGGCTTTGGCGCTATTCATTGCTTAGTTATTTCCTCTAACCACTTTCTAATTCTTATCCAGTATTTTTTTGCTGCTGCACATGTCCACCACATGTGGTAGAATGTTCCTTGGGTCTGTCCTCATTTCCAGCATTCTGGTGATCTGGTTGGAAACGTTTTTTGCTAGTCCCGCTGGGAGTACATACCATCTGTAGAATATTTTGTATAGGTTTTCTCTGTACGCTGCTGATATTGTCGATTTGTAATTTTTCTCCCACAATTTTTCCCATTTCTCTAATTCTATCGTATATCCAAAATTTTTTGCCCAGGTAACCATAGTTTTCTTAACGGTTTCCTCTTCCATTTTAAATCGCAATACATAGTTGTATATTTTCCTTATCAGTTTTTCTTCTGTCCCTTGAAAAATCTTATATAATTCTTATGGTTCCTTATAAAACCCATACAGTCCTACATCTTTCTTGTATCTGTCTCAATTTACATATATGGCCACCAATCCATATCCATTCCCTGATTTTTTAATTCTTGTATCATTTTTAGCTTCTCCTGGTCGTTTAGTAAAACTTTATACCTTGCTATTTTGTCTATATTGGATATATTAAAGCTTCCATGGTTGATAGCCAGAGTGGTATTTTATTGTAGTGGGTCTGTTTAATTTTTGCCATACTTGTAATAAAGAGTTTCTAATTTGGTGTCTCTGAAAATAGCTGTGTATTTTGTTTTTCCCATTCCATATGAAAGTGTGCCATCCCAATTGTAAATCATGTCCTTCTAGAATGAATAGAATAGAATAGAATAGAATAGAATAGAATAGAATAGAATAGAATAGAATAGAATAGAATAGAATAGAATTCTTTATTGGCCAAGTGTGATTGGACACTCAAGGAATTTGTCTTGGTGCATATGCTCTCTATGTATATAAAAGAAAAGATACATTCATCAAGAATCATAAGGTACAACACTTAATGATAGTCACAGGGAACAGTCAATATAAATCTTAAGGATACCAGAATCTAATGCTAGAATCCTTTTATCCTTTAAGTTTATCCAATATTTGAACCATGTGAGAACTGCCGCTTGATAATACAGCTCTCAATCTGGTAGCCCAAACCCTCCTTTATCTCTACTGTTCTGTAGTAGTTTTAATTTGATTCGTGGTTTATTCTCCTAGCCAGATGAATTTTGTTGTCAATTTATTTAGTTCTTCAAAGAATTTTTTCCCTAAATTTATCGGTACTACTTGGAATAAAAACAGAATCTTCGGTAATACATTCATCTTGATTGCCACTATTCTTCTAGTAAGTGAGAGTTGTAATTTTTTCCATTTTTCCAAATCCAATTTTATTTGTTATATTAGTTTGTTAAAATTGTCTTCTTTGATTGTTGAACATTTTACTGTTAGCCAAATCCCCAGATACTTAATTTTCTTAGTTATTTGCATTCCCATTTTTTCCTCAAGTTCTTTTCCCTGTTTTTTGGTGAAGTTCGTTGTTATTATCTTTGTCTTATGTTTATTTATTTTGAGTCCTGCGACTCTGCCAAATTCTTCTATCTCCTGAACTAATTTGGGTCTTGTTTCTAGGGGCTCTTCTAGAATAAATACCATATCATCCGCAAATGCTTGCACTTTATATTCTTCCTTTTTTATTTTCAGACCTTTTACTTCTTGTTCTTGTCTAATTTTACATAGGTTAAAATGAATAACAGGAATGATAGGGCATCCTTGTCTTACCCCCTTAGAGATGTTAAATTTTTCTGTGGTATCTTATTTATTATTACTTTTGCCATTTGTGTTGAGTATATTGTTTGCACCATCTTTACAAATTTCTCACCAAAGTTCATATTTTTTAGTTGTAAAGTAATAAACCACCAATTCAAATTATCAAATGCTTTTTGTGCACTCAGAAAAATTAATGCCGATTGTTTGCCAGGATGTGCTTCATAGTATTCCAGGATATTCATAATCACTCTCATGTTATTTTTCAGCTGCCTTTTCGGTAGAAATTTTGAGCTGAGTGGATGAATTCATTTAATATTCTTTTTAATCTTTCTAAAATTACAGATGCAAATATTTTGTAGTCGACGTTTAGTAAAGAAATGGGTCTATAGTTTTTTATCTGTTTGTGGTCTGTATCTTCCTTTGGTATAAGTTTAATGTATGCTTCTGCCCATAATTCGGCTAATTTGGCTTCTAGTGTTGTGGCTCCGTTATCTGAGCCTGTGTCATCGGCAGGAGAGGACTCCGAAAGTGAAGGAGAGGAGTTGGCAAGGCCTCCCTCTCCAGGACCCCCCTCTCTGGCAATGCCTTTGGTGTCCGCCGAAGGGGAAGAGATAGGGCCGGGGCCAAGCAGGTCCACGCAGCCACAGATGGACAGTGATGAGGGTAATGAGTCTTGGCTGGATCCACGCCAGCGTCGCAGAGATAAATGCGTGCAACAGAAGAAAAGGCGTGCCCGAGATTAGGCTGAGTCACTGGACCACACCCCACAGGATATAAAAGGGGGCGTGGTGGCCAGTCAAACCTTGTGACGAACAAAGCTGAAAGCTTCCACGCCATTCTGCATTGCTGGACTTTTTGCTATAGACTTTGCTGGATTATCTCTGGACTTGATTGACTCCGTAATTATTGAGCTGTTTCTTTTGATGTACCAGGAGTGGGGAGAAGTTATCTCTCCTCTTCGTAAATAATAAACTCTTGGCAGGCAGCCACTAGGTCGTTGCCAAGTTCCGTTATCATAAGGAAAAGGATTTTGCCGGCTGGTTTGGTCTTTAACTCTTGAACGTCTGTTGGTGTGGGTGCGTGTGGTTGGGGACAGAACATCTGCAAGCGCTTCATTATATAGTTCCAACATTGTAACTTCTAATGGTCCTTGTATGTTTTTGTATAATTCTATAGGAAGTCCATCTGGGCTGGGTGTTTTATTGTTTGTTTGTTTGTTTGTTTTTTGTTTCTTAACTGCTTCACATAGTTCCATCATGGTTATTTTTTCATTTAGCATCATTCTCTTCATCTCTTCAATTTTAGTTAGGCTCATCTTGTCTAGATATTGTCTGATATTGACTTCTGCTATATTTTCTTGACTATATAGATTAGTCAAGACTATATAGATTACAAGAATTCTTGTATTATATTTTTTTTATTTTCATTTCAGTGATGTAAAGTTCCATTTTCCTCTTGCAGTTGATGTATTTTTTTTCTCTTTTTCTTTTTTTAATTTATATGCTAGCCATCTCCTCAGCTTGTTTGCATGTTCAAAAAATTTTTGCTGTGCCATTTTAACTTTTTGTGCCATTTCTTCCTGTGTTATCAAGTTTAATTTGTGCTTTATTATGTTTCTTTTTTCTTTTATTTTGTGTTTTTGCAGTTCTGTCTGAAAATCTGATTCCACTTTTTTAAGTTCTTCCTGTAAAATGACTATCCCAACTTTTATATGGGACCCCATATAAATGCAAAGTATTGTAGCCAAACTGAAGAGCATTAAATCCATTGTTTAAGATGATGAATGTTCTCAGGTGTGTATCATACCCTGTCTTCTGCTAAGAAATTGAGTCATTCCCAGTAGTAGGCAACACTTGGGCATAAGTTTTTTTTCTCAGATTTAACTGAGCTCTTATTATATAGGGACCCTCCTACCACTCAAGAGTGAAATTCTTTCCCTAATTTCTGGTCACAAAGTTGATTCATATTGATATTCATGAACTCAGTTTTGTGTCAAACTAATTTTATTTATTCAAAATCTGATCACAGATTTTAATGTATTGTTGACTTGCTCTAAACAAACAAAAATAAAAAAGACTAAAAACAGCAAAATAAGGATGTTAATTGTGAACAACATTCCCCAATTGTATTGGGGAAGATGGAATGGATTTTCTTGTCCTGGATGAAACTAAACCTCCCCAGAAAGAGCAGTGTCCAATCTGAAAACCTTCCTGATCCTAGTCTCACCTGGTGTCTCAAGTCAAAGGCTGTGCTTAGGAGTGCTTTTTACAAGCTGCAACCAATATAGTAGTTTTGCATAATTTTTGAAAAGAATGATCTCAGACCAATGGTACATTAGTGAGGAGCCTGCAGCAGCATTACTGATGTATATTTTGTATCAGGCTACTTTGGGGTATAGTGCAAATACTTCAGATAGCTTAATATATGGTAGATTATTTAATCTCTAGGGATACTAAGAGAGACTGTACTATGTTTCTTAGCAGTTGCACTGGCTTCCCTTGACTTGAATCCATAGATTTTTAGGTTACATGCTGTCTTTAAAGTTCTTTGGGGCTTTAGGCACAAGGGCATTTTTTCTCTTTGTGATCCTCAATCCTTATTAAAAGCTTTAACCTATGGTGTTAATTTGTCTGGTAGAGGACTTGTGACCAGAATAATTATGTGCCATATTAATCTGAATGACTGCCTTCTCAATTATTGCCTCTTTTTAATATGCTGCCTAAGTGCAAAGGTTTCTCAGCCCACAGAATGAAAAAGGCTGTGAGAACATCTCAGAAGGAATCCTTCCTAGTTTTTGGGAAACTAAAAGTAGAGGGTAGAAGCACTTTCAGACTTGCAAGACTTACAATAAAGGTAGTTTGTGTTAGAACTCAAGATTTCTGTCTCGCCCCTTGAAGGGCTAATATTTAAGTACCTACAATAGAACTATAAAAGTCTACTTCTGGCTTTTAATAATATTTTGAATATATTAAATGTAACTAACTGTATATCATTTTAATTTCAGAACAGTAGTAATAATAATAAATGTCCTGCCCAATGCTTTACAATTGGCTGAAGTCAAAAGGACTTGACTCATTTATGACTCATTTTTGCCATTCATTTGAATGGGTCAACTCCAAATGCAATGAAACCTGAATGCTATTCATAATCTTTTATAGATGAAGTGCAGAATCTCTGCCCTCTCTCTCCAGAGCTTCAGATTAGCAACCTATTTTGAAAAGCAGACAAAATTTCTAATGTTGGCAATCAGATGTCTATTATTTCATCAATTTATTTCTTATTACTGCTTCAATAGCATTTACATCTTGACCCAAATGGATAATTTATTGTCATATATGTATTAGTGTATATATTTATTTACATAATAATTATAAAGAAAAGTACATTATATGTATCAGAAGTTCTACTGTACTTGGTATGCATATCTTTAAGGGATGAGGAAATACAGTATAAATATATATATACAGGGGGGAAATGAAAACAGCAAGTTTATAAGTTAAGCAATGGACAAACTTTAGGAAGATACTTCCAAAAGAAAAAGTGTTCATGATTTTCCCAAGAAAACTGTTATTTAAAAGTCAGACGGACTCCTGTGAAATTAATTCACAATTTAAGACTATTCCCTTTTATAAAGTAGATTAAGGGCATTTTTGGCTAAGTACAACTGAATGCTATTAACAAATTAAATTTTTGTAGATCCTTTCCAGACATGGAAAAGCATATGCTCTTGAATGTAATAAAGTTTCTTTTTTCCTTATGCATTATCATTATAGATCAACATCTCAGAAGCTGTCATCAAAGGAATTACATAGAACAATGAATTGTGAGAGGACGCCCTGAATTAGTTTTACATTTCCAATCAAGCCTTAAAAGGTTATCAACAGCATTTATACCTCATGTTGATACTCTATGTTATATATTCAGCAATACTTTGTTTTTTGCAACTCCTACAGCCCCCAGAACCAGGGCATTATTTTCTCACATCTAACATTTGTAGAGAAATAATGATCTGAAGTAGGACTGCCGTAAACAAGGACAGGGATAAAAAGCTCTTTCTCCATCCGTACAATCCATTTCAAGAGTGCTGTTTCCCCAGAGACAAAAATAGTTTACATTAATGGATTCTGTAGTAGAATCTTTTGCATTCATAAACTGTAAAAAGAAACACGGTTCAAATAAAGTTCAGTAGAATAAATTAATCTATATTTTACCCAATAGATGCAAATTATTCATTTAATGTTCATGAATATTTTTATATTATAAAAATAATATAAAGCTGTTGTTAATGTTCTTTTTTGAACATTAAAAGCATTAAAACCAAACAACCGTAACATAACCATAAAACACTAGAAATAAGAAGAGACCAAGAATGCAAGTGCTAGTTTATTTTTACTGAAAAATAATAATAATACTTGCTTGTGCAAACCAGAATCTATTTAAGGGGAGGGAGAATACTTTACAATTAAAATGCTGTATCAAGTATTGATCTACCAAATTTAGAAAACAGGATTTACCCAATGAATTCATTCAAAAGAATAAGGTACCCTGATTTTAAGATAAAGTGCTAAAAACTAACACCTGCATACTTGACCTGGAAATGTTAGGACTGTCATCAGCAATTTATTTATTTATTTATTTATTTATTTATTTATTTATTTATTTATTTATTTATTTATTTATTTATTTATTTATTTATTTATTTATTTATTTATTTATTTATTTATTTATTTATTTATTTATTTATTTATTTATTTATTTATTTATTATTTATTTATTTATTTATTTATTTATTTTTGATTGATTGATTGATTGATTTAAATTCATTTAAATTCATTTAAATTCATTTCATTTCATTTCATTTCATTTCTCCCAAAGGACTCAGGGCGGTGTACAGCCTAATTAAAAACACAAGGACAGACAAAATTTAAAAAATAATTAAAATTATTAAATAATAGGCCCAATTTATAAAACCCCAAATTTAAAATCCCATTTAAAACCAATTAAAATCTTTACATTGATAGCCCAGCCTGACGGAACAACATGGTTTTGAGGGCACAGCGAAACACACAGAGATCAGAGATTTTACGAATTTCTGGGGGCAGATCATTCCAAAGGGCAGGGGCTCCCACAGAGAAGGCCCTCCCCCTGGGTGTTGCCAGCCGACATAATTTGGCCAATGGCACCCTGAGGAGACCCTCTCTGTGGGAGCGAACTGGTCGGTGGGAGGCTACTGGTGCAGAAGACGGTCTCGAAGGTATCCAGGTCCAATGCCATGGAGCGCTTTAAAGGTGGTAACCAACACCTTGAATCGCACCCGGAAGACCACTGGGAGCCAGTGCAGCTCGCGCAGGAGGGGTGTCACGTGGGCACAATGAGTTGCGCCCATAACCACCCAACTTGATGGCAAAACATGCTTAAACAGATTGGTTTGCTTAAATGGAGGAACCAAATGCGGTCCACAAAATTTTGATAAAACAGTACTAATTTTTACAGTACTTTTCAAATAGATGGGCTGCCAACATTATACACATTCTCGTCACAGAAAAAAAGTGAGATATTATAAAAATGTACGCAAATGATGAAATAAAAATAAATAATAATTGAATAAGAAATTGAAATGAGAATAAAGATAATTAGGAAATCAGGGCTGCTCGAATACCACTTTAGATTGAACTGAAAAGGAAAACAACAGGAGAGAGAGGAAGGAGTAGAGAGAGAGGAAGGGAAAAGAGAGGAGAGGAGAGAAGAGGAGGAAGAAGAAAGGGAAAAGGAGAAAGGGAAAGAAGAGGGAGGGGAAAGAGGAGTAAAGAATGTTAGAAGGGGGAAGAAGAGAGGAGTGGGGGAAGAGAAGGGGACGTAGGAAAGAGAAGGAGAGGAAGAACAAAGGAAGTAGGAGGAGAAACAGGGGGAGAAGGGGAGGAGAAGAAGAAAGGTTGGAGTAAAGGTAAAGGGTAAAAGAGCAGCCCCGAAAAAGTAAAAAGTAAAAATGAAAGTTAAAAGAAAAGATGAATGAAAAATGAGGGAAATGACTGTACATGTAAATGTGTTTATGAAAAATAAAACTAAAAAACTTTATAAAAAAAAGAAAAGAAAAAAATATTCTCGTCCCAAAGGTGTTTTTTCAAGGAGGCAACTGGACTTTGTTTTTTTTCTTTTGAAGACGTTTCACTTCTCATCCAAGAAGCTTCTTCAGCTTTGAAAGAGTAGTGGGGAATGGAAGGATTTAAATTCCTTGCAGACAGCTGGTAATTTGAATTCTTTTAGAGGGTCGCTGAAGCACTTGGAGGTTTATCTGTGTCCTCAAGGTCACCTGAGCAGTGCTCCTGGTTCCTTTAGTCTGCAATTTTTCCTCTGGAAATCCATTCCTACTCCCATACCATTCAAAGGATGTTCATCCCAAATTGTATATCTAAAAGTCTGTAGAGATTCTCAGTCATCCAGGTCGTGGTTGTCCTGGACTTTTTTTATATTATAATAATTATTATAATAATTTTGATTTCTCCAAGTTTCTTCCCCCAAATAGCAATGAATTCCTTGTTGCCTTTTTGTGCTATAAGTCACTCTTCCAAAGATTACCCAGTCAAGAAAAAGCATTACTCAGTGATGCGAAGGGAAACTGGAGCATGAAATTTCTGTACTATCCACAATCAAAAGTCTAATACATTAGTGAAGAAAACATCATTGTTTTAAAAGGTCATTTCAGATGATTAAGCATCTCTACTTTTTGTCACTGGTGTTCACATAGAGAAGCCAACCATTTTAAAGGCAGGCTATATTGTAAGGTCAACTTTATTTGCCCCAATAATACATGTTTCCATGAGTCATTACAAATGAATAGCTCTCTTTATGCATGTGGCTGCTACAGAGGGCATTCTTAAGCACCAAATGAAGCTGAATTACCTGAAACAACAACAACAGACGAGCACTCTTGTGCTTCCCGTATAAAAAACGGATTAATGGTAGGGTGCATATCAAATACAGACATAAATTGCCTCAATAGCAGTCACTGATATCATTTGATTCAGGACTGGAGCCAGATTAGAACTGAATATAAAATGGGTTTCTATGTATGGGTAATTAAGATTAGAGTCAAAATGTGGGAGATCAAAGTGGTGAAAATGTCTTCCACAGATAATGAATTCCATCTCTATTGTAATAATTTTCCTAGAATAATGTCTGCCAAATTCAAGAGAGATATTTCATTAAAGCTCTGTCAAATACCCAACTGTGTAAATAAAAGATAACTTATATTCAAATAAAGTCCTTCATAACTTTCTTTTTTTCCCACAGGAACATATTTGGGAAGCCAAAGTTATTTTTATTAATAAAGCTGGAGAATGATGGATTTTTTTGCAAAAATGTATCAAACAAAATTATTGATCAAGCAGAGTTTTTAAAAGAAGCTAATTTTATTCTTTAAAAACTACAGCAGTTACATGCTAAAAATAATTAAAATGATGATAGCAGAAAAAACATGCTAATTGACTGTCTATATTTGAGGTCACTGTAATGCACGTGACAAAGGAATACTAACTGATCTTGGTCTAAAGCATGGAAGATAACCGCTTAGTAATCCAAAATGACCTTTGCATTCTTTTGCCACAATCATTTTTTTATTCTTTGCTTTATACAGCTATAATAGTATCTCTGAACTGATCTCCTATGATGCAAAGAGATGGACACACACCAAAACATCTAATGGAGGAGAAACTCAGGAAAAGGTACAACTCTAAGGAGCTGCAGAGAGGCAGAATGCCTACACTGATTCTGAAGCACCTCTGCCTGCTTCAAATCTAATTTTGGCATACCTCTAATAGAAACATTGCTCAGATTTTAAAAAATAACAGTTGGTGTTTAATATGCAATCTTCTATATCTACCAGGTCTATGAGATGCCCATTCCCACATAATTTCAGTGTTGCTTGATACCAATTCTAAAATTTCTGAAATAGTCTGATACTTCTTTGATTAATAACCCAAAACAGTTATTATACTTCTGTATTTTGGAATGAGAATTCCACTGTAACTACTGTCAATAATAAAAGGTGGTCTAGATGGAAGGAAGATCAAAAAACTGGCTTTGTGCAAAATGAGGAGAATTTGGTTAAACAAATTAGAGATCAAAAACAAATGCATATTAAAAGGTTGTATAGTGCTTTACTGGAAATAGATTCTGAGACTGAATTGGTTAAAGACTGTATGATTAAATGGGCACAAAATTTTCAAGAGCCAGTAATGATGGAAACTTGGGAAAAGATTTGGATTAGAAATGTGAAATTTACACAAGCACAAAATTTAAGAGAAAATTTTTATAAAATGTTTTATAGATGGCACTTAGATCCTAAAAAATTATCATGTATGTATTCTAATGTGCAAGCTAAATGTTGGAGATGTGACTGTGATGATGCAACTTATTATCATATATGGTGGACTTGTAGAAAAATCAAAGCATTTTGGATAAAGATTTGGTGGGTGATGCAGAATATTCTTAAAAAGAGATTGAAATTTACTCCACAGTTGTTCTTACTGGGTATAACTATGGATTGTACAGTTGCAGAGACTAAATTGATTTTGAACTTGATAACAGCAGCAAGATTGCTGGTAGCACAACATTGGAAGAAGGACTTTTTGCCTACTATTGAAGATTGGATATTGAAAGTAACTAATTTAGCTGAAATGGCTAAAATTTCAGCATATTTGAAGGATCACACACAAGAAAGGTACATACAGGACTGGAGAAGATGGATTGATTATATACAAAGTAAGTACCAGACCAAAAAATATCAAATAGCCTATGAATGATTTTTCTTATTTGTATAAGTGTTATATAAGTGATATTAGATGTATTATGTTTAAGAAATAGGATTTTATATATGGGGGGTTAAGAAATTTTTTTATAGGGGTGTTAGTTTATTGATTGGTTATGCAATTTAGATTATTGTTAAAGATCAATAGAAATACCTTGTGTTCTGCTCTGGGAAGTCGGGGAGGGGGAGGGGGGTTGGGGGGGGTTGGGGGGGGTTGGGGGGAAAATATGTTTGTTTTTAAAACTTTTTCAATAAAAAAATAAAATAAATAAAAGGTGGTAAAATACTGTAAATGGCTCTTAAAATAACACAGCAGCTTTTATAAGAGCAGTCTTGTTACATGTCAAGTTCACTTACAGTGCCATCTTCATTTTCATTTTTTCTTCCCCCTTATTAAACAACATGCAAATACTATGAAGTAATTACCCTTTGTTTTATGACACAATGTTCACCAATGTTCTATTAAATTAAAAATACCCAGCTACTCTCAATCCAAATATTAATATTGCAAATTAAACAGTAGCAAAGTGTAAAATAATATATACGATACAAGTCACTTCCATATATGTAATAGATTATAATGTTATTGTGGCTGAAGAAAGCAAGTTAACCATGAGTACTACCAACAAAGAAAAAAATAGCTAGGCAAGCTTTGGAAATCAAACACGCCAATTCATTAAACATACCAATTTGCTCAATAACTTCTTTCCTCCACATATATACTATATGATCCTCATTACATGAAAATCTAAAGCTTTACATATCGCAAGATTTTTTAAGAAGATAAACCAAGTATATATAAACTTACATATCTGTCTCTCCTTTTTTCTCTCTCCCACTCACTTACTCACAAATAGATGCACATGTCCAAATGTGCATTTTTTCAATACCACCACCTCCTCCTCCTCCTCCTCCTCCTCCTGCTTTTTGAGCAGTTTCCAGTGAATCGATGTTTTCCGAAACATTCTTTTTCAAGCAATCACAAGAGCTGCACAACCGCACCATGACTTAACTTGATGTAAAATTAACATATCCCCTTTTCTCCCTCCCTCCTCAGTGACCAAGGATCAGGGTTCTGCCGGCTTCCCCTGTAGTGTTTCCCAAATTAAAAAAAGAAAAAAAAGAAAGAATTGGATCGTGGGATCTTCAATGCTGTTCAACCGGCACCACAAATCAAGAACGTGTCCACATTCTATCCCTGGTGAGTTCAGAAAAAAACATTTGGCTTTTAATGTACACGGACGGGCTTTTGAAAGGAAAAAGTCCAGAAAAGCCACCACAACTGTCTATGCACAGAACACAAACCCAGCGGCAAAAAGGAATGTGTATCGTGTGTGGGAAATAAGGCGGTGCGACGGGCACCCAAGGGCTCCCAGGGCGTTTTCAGAATTCCTCGTGGACGTTCCATGCATAATCCATCAGCTTGCTGCCGGTGAAATACTTGCTGTATTTTAAGACCTCCTCCAACTCCAGGTGGTGGTTTTGGTTCTCATCTGCCACGGTGATCATCTGCTTGGCTTCGTTCAAGGCGTTGTACTCATTCATGGGGTCCATATACTCCTCCAGCTCTTCCATGGTAACGATACCATCATGGTTGGCGTCGATGATGTCTTCAAACTCTTTCTTTCGGTCTTTCACCCAGTCATCGTCTACATCCTGGGCTTGCTGGTTACTTATATTTTTATTTTTCTCTTGCTACTGCTGACCATTAGGCTTAAAATATGCCATAAAAATGAACAGCATGCCATGCAAGTGGCTGAATGTTTGAAGTACCTCAACAAGGAAATTCAGTAATTATATATCAGTCACTGATAATATAGCAATAGCACTTAGACTTATATACCGCTTCACAGTGCTTTACAACCATCTCTAAGCAGTTTATAGTGTCAGCATATTGTCCCCAACAATCTGGATTCTCATTTTACTGATCTCGGAAAGATGGAAGCTGGGTCAACCTTGAGCTGGTGAGAATCGAACTGCCAAACTGCTGGCAGCAGGCAGTCAGCAGACGTAGCCTGCAGTACTGCATTCTAACCACTCTGCCACCATAGCTATGTATAAGTGGTAATATATCAGTATCAGTATCACCCACTTGATACTTCTATTCCTACACTACTTTAGCTCAGATATATTAGATTTCAATTTAAATGACCTTTGTAATATACTGTACTTTATACTTTTTAAGGCATCAATTTATGCCTTGGATTTATTTGGGGTTTGAATTCATTTGATGGCATTCTAATGCTTTAGGAAAAGGTAGAATAAACCTACCCAATAATGTACTAAGAGTTTCTTTTCTTTATTACATTCTTGCAAATTGTTTCCTTGATTTGCTGTTTGGAGGGGTAGATTCATGAATCAAGCTTGAAAGAGGAACTAGCATCCCAGCAGTGGTATAATTTTCTTTGTAAACTATTTCTGTGAAAAACTATTTTCTGTTTCCATGATGCCACTAACTTTAGAAAATGCCCAGGGAGAACTAGAGTGGGTATTTTTTTAAAGTCATTTTACAGGAAATACAATTTCTTGCCACTACTATTAATATAAGGTGAAACATCTGCCTGATCGCAATCTTTGCAAAAGATACCTATTTTTAAATTTTTAGACAAAGGCAAATTACCACTTAAAAGTACTTTCTTTCTTCTCCCCAGGTTATTTAACTGCAAATGATTCTCAAGACATTAGAGGAAAAGTCAGAGTTCTTTAGCAAAACACATGCTTTATTTGTTAATTATCCAAGGTTTAGTCTACATATAATATAGAAAAAAATATCTACTTAAAGGGTAAGAAAGGTGTCAGATTGCTAGATGGCAGAAAAGACCTCTATATTTCCTTGCTGTCATCTATAAGTTTTTTACAACAGCAATGTGGGAAGAATAGTTGTTAGACAATCTCTTTCAAATTATTTTTGCATTTTCTCTCAAGTAAACTTTCACATCTTTTCTGCATATAGCTTAACTGCCCCATTGCAGATGATCCTGAATCAGCTTCTTTCAACTTGATGTCCTGTTACTGCACTGTCCATTACTAGCATACAATATTTTCATTCACCAAGGAGAGAGCAAGATTTTACAGAAAGACATCTGGAATGCACCAAATTAGGGAGGAATATCATATTATGGCATAGCAAAGGCCAGGTGAGGATGAGCAGATGGCCCCAAGTGCAGGCAATATGGTGGTACTGCCAAAGGCAAGGAGGCTGGCAGCAGCAACCTGTATCTAGCTTTGTTGCTGCATCTGTGTCTCTACTTCAACTACTAAACAGCTGAGATTATGAAGATCAGTAATTGATGGTCAGGAGAGCAGTGCAAGAATAGCCAGAGAGTTGGAGCTAGTGGCACATCAGTGAGCTCTTGGTACAATTCAGCACATGCAGGCAGTACATGCAGGATACCACACAGCAGAGGGGGTGCATTTTTTTAGGGGAGGGATTGGAAGTTTCAGTGTTTTTCACATTTTATAAATCTTTACAAAATGGTGAAAAACTATTGAGAACTTGAAAGTTTTATTCAAAACCAAGCAACTGTTTTTTTCTATACTGTTTGCTGATAATGTGGCAAAAGCTACAACAAAGCCAGGATATTTAATGGAAATTTTTCAACTGTGGAGATATTTGAAAGACACTAGAATCAGGTAACTATTAGGAAGCCAACTATTATATAACCTGAGAAGAGAGGGTAACTATATCTGCTGTATCTATAACCGTTATCAAAAAAATCAGAAACCATTTTTAATATTTTTTCTTTTTCTATATTTTTACATTTTTCTTATTAGTTTTCTTTATTCTTTGATTTGTACTGTTTTAATTTTGATGAAAAAGTTGTTCAATATAAATTATTTTTTTAAAAAAGGAAACTACTAGAGTCAATCCTGAAGAAACAAAAATATGAACAGTGTTGCAATTTCTGGAATTTACTGTAAAGTGGAATCTTTGTGAATCTTTGCCAAATGTACTTTTATGCTTAAGTTTTTTCCTAACTATTTTTGAGGATATAATATTTAAAATACTTAGAATTACTTATAACAACCCAAATGACAGAAAATTAGGTTATTATTGCAGTTAGAAAAAGGAGATCTACTCATGGTTTCAAGGAACCTTAGCATACTGATGTTGGTAAATCCATATAGGAGACAAATTTGTAGGTATTATGGAAATCAGGTGGATTCACCTCACCTTCAATGCAAGAACTGCAATGGAAGATGGCATTAAAATAATAATTGCCAACATTGGAAAAATCTAGAAAGCTCTAGATGAGCAAAGGCAGACTGAGTAATCTGGCTATTATGATAGAATGTGCACCTGCAGGAGGACTCTGGGAGACTTTTGGCAATATAAAGATTTCCCAGAAAGAGACCTGAATTAACAGACTGCTCAGACTTGAACTGGAGGAAGATGTTCAACATTTAACATTTCTCATATCTACCAGGTTTCCCTGAAAATAAGACCCTGTCTTATATTTTTTTGAATCCTGAAATAAGCGCTTGGCCTTATTGCTGTGTGCTCAAAAGCCCAATTGGGCTTATTATCAGGGGATATCTTATTTTGGGGGAAACACGATAGTAAGTGAGAAAGTTATAGCTTTGGTCTGGCCATTAGGTGTAATCTAATAAACAATTGAACTTGAATGAATCTCGTTGCCTCAGTTGGGCTTGGGCCTGACATTATTGAACATGAATCTGCAAAGAAGATAAATTAGTACCATGACAGACTAATATATAAGAAAATTATTTTACCAATATTTTTATATAAAATCCGTTTGTTTGCCCCCCATATTTTATACTTTTTTCCTTTTTATTGGCAAGGTTATATATACAAAATTCAATAAAACAAAATATTCACTGTATGTGTGGCCATTCTTCTTTTTATTTCATGTTTATTTCTGAAAATGATTTAATTGTAGAGAGGAAGTTCTTTAAAATGATTCCACAGGGTGTCAAATCGCTAGATACCACTGCTATAATATGATAAACACTTGGATCGCACATGGTTTGGAAAAACCTGTAACTCTGGAAATGATGTATCATTAAAAGTTTAATTGGTGAGCCTAATGAGCTTCATTAATGCATAATACATAGATGACACACACTCAATCTTAGATGAAAAAGATATGCTAAGAAGGGCTGTCTTACCTTTACTAGGTGCCGATTTTCTCACAGATGCAACATGATCTTCTGAGATGGCAAGTCTTCTCACTACATCAGCCAGAGCTGCTTTCAACACTGTGATTTCATCTTCTTGCTGCTGCACTCTCAGTTCAAGAGCCGAAAGGCGATCTTGGACATCAGAGGTACTTGCTGCAGAAATGCTATCATCTGTGGGAATAAAAGATATGGTGCTTTCAAGGTGTGCCATAACTTTCTAAAAGAGAACTGTTTGTATGTTTATGTTGTTCCATTAAAATAAAAGTTTCTGCTTACCAATAATAAAATAGAAACAACCAATCTACATAACAGAAACAAGAGAAACATAATAAAATTGAGAAATCTGTGAAAATATTTATAAAAGAAATTTTAAAGTGTCAACTTTATCCAAAGTGGACTGAATTTTGAACATATTTTGAGATCTGCATCTACAGTATCATTATTATAGAGGCAGTCTCGCATCCATCAAATGTTTTGGGATTGTAATTCCCAGAATTTTCAGCCAATGTGGCAACATTTAGAGAAACTATGGAATAAATATGATGATGATGATGATGTGGACAGGATTTTGGGGAGACTTAGTGCGGCCACATGTTTACTGGACCCGTGTCCCTCCTGGTTGGTACTGGCTTCCCGGGAAGTTACACGAGGCTGGCTCCAGGGTGTTATCAATGCTTCGTTGAGTGAGGGTTACTTCCCCACCGCCTTGAAAGAGGCGGTGGTGAGGCCTCTCAAGAAGCCGTCCCTGGATCCGGCA
This sequence comes from Pituophis catenifer annectens, assembly GCF_029215685.1. Classification (NCBI taxonomy): domain Eukaryota; kingdom Metazoa; phylum Chordata; class Lepidosauria; order Squamata; family Colubridae; genus Pituophis; species Pituophis catenifer. Next base: position 44,086,365 of record NW_027256881.1, read on the forward strand.
ATATTGGCCAACTACCGTCCTGTCTCCAACCTTCGCTTCATGGCGAAGGTTGTTGAGAGTGTGGTCGCGCAACAGTTTCCGCAATTCCTGGAGGAAACATCCTATCTAGATCCGTTCCAGGCGGGTTTTAGGTCTGGGCACAGCACGGAAACGGCATTGGTCGCGTTGGTTGATGATCTCTGGAGGGCTCGGGACAGGGGTTGCTCCTCTGTTCTGGTCCTGTTAGACCTCTCAGCGGCTTTTGATACCATCGACCATGGTATCATGCTGCACTGGCTGGAAGAGTTGGGGGTGGGAGGCACCGTGTTACGGTGGTTCTCCTCCTTTCTCTCTGACCGGTCGCAGTTTGTGTTGGCAGGGGGGCAGAGGTCGACCTCGAGGCCTCTCATTTGTGGAGTGCCGCAGGGATCGGTCCTCTCGCCCCTTCTGTTCAACATTTATGTGAAGCCCCTGGGCGAGATCATCCGTGGCTTCGGGGTTAGATACCACCAGTACACTGATGACATCCAGCTGAACATCTCCACCCCAGACCACCCCAACGATGCCCTTGAAGTGATGTCCCAGTGCCTGGAGGCTGTGCGGATCTGGATGGGAAGGAACAGGCTCAAGCTCAACCCTTCCAAGACTGAGTGGCTGTGGCTCCCGGCATCCCGATATAATCAGTTGACTCCATCACTGACTATTGGGGGCGAGTCGTTGGCCCCCACAGAGAGGGCTCGCAATCTGGGAGTCCTCCTGGATATGCAGCTGTCCTTGGAGGAACATCTGACGGCTGTAACCAGGGGGACCTTTTGTCAGGTCCGCCTGATTCACCAGTTGCGGCCCTTCCCTTTCTTGATCGGGATTCCCTGTGCACAGTCACTCATGCCCTCGTCACCTCTCGCCTTGACTACTGCAACACTCTCTACATGGGGCTCCCCTTGAGGAGCACCCGGAGGCTCCAGCTGGTCCAGAACGCAGCAGTGCGGGTAGTGACGGGAGCAGCATGGCGCTCCCATGTAACACAGCTCCTGCGCGAGCTGCACTGGCTTCCGGTGGTCTTCCGGGTGTGCTTCAAGGTGTTGGTTATCACCTTTAAAGTGCTCCATGGCATAGGGCCTAGCTATCTTCGAGACCTGCTGCTACCGACGACCTCCCATCGACCTGTGCGCTCCCACAGAGAGGGCCTCCTCAGGGTGCCATCAGCCAAACAGTGCAGGCTGGTGACCCCCAGAGGGAGGGCCTTCTCTGTGGGGGCATCTATCCTCTGGAATCAGCTGCCCCCAGAGATAAGGAGAATCCAAGACCTCAGTGCCTTCCGTCATGCCCTTAAAACCCATTTTTTTAAGCAAGCCGGGCTGGCTTAAGAAGTAATTTTTTAAATGTTTTAATTGATAGTGAGTTTTAATTGGGCCAAATGTATATATCTTTTAATTGTTTTTAATATTTGTATTGCATGTTTTTTAATTTTGGCTGTACACCGCCCTGAGTCCTCAGGGAGAAGGGCAGTATAGAAATTTATCAATCAATCAACCAACCAATCAATCAATCAATCAATCAATAAATCAATAAATAAATCAATCAATCAATCAATAAATAAATAAATATAAATATAAATATAAATAAATAAATGTCTTGACTGTAAACCTCTCCTTTAGATGTGAGAAATTGTTGAAACCCGTATCGTAAATTATTTATTTATTTGTTTATTTATTATATTTATATACCGCCCTTCTCCCGAAGGACTCAGGGCGGTGAACAGCCAAGATCAAATACATAAATATAAAAGTTAAAAACAATTTAAAACCAGATTAAATACTTTGGCCTGCAATTAAAAACATCCCATTAAAATCCAATTTAAAATTTAAAACCGTTAAAATTAGGCTAGCCCGGCTTGTTGGAATAATGAAGTCTTCAGGGCACAGTGGAAGGTGCGCAAGTCCAGGATCCTCCGTACCTCCGGGGGCAGCTCGTTCCAGAGGGCAGGAGCCCCCACTGAGAAGGCTCTCCCCCAGGGGGTCTCCAGTCGACATTGTCTGACCGACGGCATCCCGAGGAGCCCCGCCCTGTGGGAGCATACTGGCTGGTGGGAGGCTGTCGGTAGCAGAAGGCGGTCCCATAAGTACCCAGGTCCTAAGCCATGGAGCGCTTTAAAGATGTTAATCAACACCTTGAATCGCACCCTGAAGACCACTGGGAGCCAATGCAGCTTGTGCAGGAGATGTGTTACATGGGAGCGTCCAGCCACTCCCATAATCACCCGCGCAGCCGCATTTTGGACCAGCTGGAGCCTCCAGATACTCTTCAAAGGGAGCCCCATGTAGAGAGCATTGCAGTAGTCCAGTCGGGAAGTGACGAGGGCATGAGTGACCATGCGCAGGGAGTCCCAATCCAGAAAGGGACACAACTGGCAGATCTTTATTAGGCGAACCTGATAAAAAGCCCCCCTAGCCATGGCCGTCATATGCTCTTCTAAAGACAGCCGCGCGTCCAGGAGGACACCCAAGTTGCAAGCCCTCTCCATGGGGGCCAATGACTCACCCCCAATAGCCAGCGATGGAACCAGCGGGCTATATCGGGATGCCGGAAGCCACAGCCACTCAGTTTTGGAGGGGTTGAGTCGGAGTCTGTTTCTCCCCATCCAGACCTGCACGGCCTCCAGGCACTGGGACATCATCACTTCAAGGGCATCATTGGGATGGTCTGGGGTGGAGATGTACAGCTGAGTATCATCAGCGTACTGATGGAACTGCACCTCAAAATCACGGATGATCTCACCCAGTGGCTTCACATAAATGTTGAACAGAAGGGGCGAGAGGACCGACCCCTGCGGCACCCCACACATAAGGCGCCTCAAGGACAACCTCTGCCCCCCTGCCAACACAAACTGCAACCAGTCAGAGAGAAAGGAGGAGAACCACCATAATACGGTGCCCCCAACCCCCAGCCCCTCCAGCCGGCACAGCATGATACCATGGTCGATGGTATCAAAAGCCGCTGAGAGATCTAATAGGACCAGGACAGAGGAACAACCCCTGTCCTGAGCCCTCCAGAGATCATCAACCAATGCGACCAATGCCGTTTCCGTGCTGTACCCAGGCTGTACCCAGGCCTGAAACCTTAAGCACCTACATGCAACTGCTTCTACCCACACAACCCCAAAAAGGCCTTATGAAAAATAAAGTAAGGGGTACCAAACAGGAGACTTAACAAAATATGCAAAGTGGTATATAATATCATTACATGATAGTAAAAAATGTGTAGAATCCAACACAGATTAGAGAAGACCTGGGTATTTTACTCCCCCCATCCCCCAGCCGCATCTGGCCCTTTGCCTGTCCCTGTCCAGCTCGCATAAAATAAATCAAAAATTAGAAATCAAACGTAATTAAGCAAGCTGCAGGAGGCAGGAGGAGAAGCCCAGTCAGGTCCGACTCTATGCACTTGCAATGCACTCCTTCAGTCACCTGGTGGCTACAGGAGAACAAGGAGAGAAAGCACTTCTCTGTGCCCGTGCAGTATTTGCCCCTTGTCTGAAGCAATTTGAGGAATTGAGGTGGCGGAGTTTGAGGACATAAAATCAAGTTACATTGGTTTGGCCCTCCACAACAATACTACTTTCTCATATGTCCCCTTGGGAAAATTAATTGCCCACCCCTGGATTAGAACACTGTGCACACCATTCTCCATGGAAAGGGACATTTCAAATGTTTCCAATTATTTTTGAAAAGGCTTAAGAACAAAAGATGTTGCTGGTACACTCAAGATAATTGAGAAAGCCAAAGAATATGAAAACAATGTTAATATGCACTTCATTGATTATAGAAAGACCTTCTATTGTGTCAGCCATGTTGAGCTGAAAATGGGAATCTCACAATATTTCACTGTCCTCATACAAAACCTACAAAATATGACAAAATGGATTAGTTCCAGGTTGGTAAAGAAAGGAGTCAAAGTTTAATACTGTCTCATTATTGAATCTATACAAGAAAAATATATTAATAGAAGATAAGTGTGTTTTAAAAATCAAAAGAAAAATCAACAATAGCCTATGCTTATGACACTACTGTGACAGCTAAAAATGTAAACTCTAATAATAAAATTCCAGGAGCATAGTGAAAAAAATGGGACTGAGATTAAAAATAAAGCAAGCCAAACAAATGACAAGTAAACTGTGTTTTCCCTGAAAATAAGACCTAACCGGAAAATAAGACCTAATGCGTCTTTTGGAACAAAAATTACTATAAGACCCGGTCTTATTTTCAGGGAATCTGTAGTAATCTGCCCTAGGACTAACAATTAAGAGACTGAAGTGTTGGGAAGCTTCTACATTTTAGGATTGACTATGAACAATTAGGAAATAGCTGCAGACTAACAATAATGGCACTGGAAAAAAATATTTCAATGTTTTGATTAGTCTGCTAGACCTACAAAGAATCATGTAGGCAAATTTTCCCTGTAATGCTCTATGGAAAGGAAAATTTGGTTTTGAAGAAGCAAGTCAGAATAAATATTGGTATCTTGAACTTTGATTTTGAGAATACGATGGACAGACAAACAAATGGATCATAGAACAAATCAATCCAAAATCCACACTCAAGGCACAAATAATCAGGTTGAAATTACATAACTTGGACACATAGTAGCGCTCTTGAGAAGTCCATGATGGGAAAGATAGAAGAAAAAGGAAGAAGAGAACAACCAGCAGCAAAATGGATTAAATTATAACCCTGAGGAGTACATCATTGGAACCTGAGGTGCTAGGCTGGGGATAGATCATCCTGGAGAAGGTGTATCTACATTGTTGCTAACAGTTGACAGATTTCATGGCACGTAATCAATGAATCACAATAAAGAGATCTGCTTATGTTGTATTATGCTGGTATAATAATTATAGTCATGTTAAGGCAGATAGAAAATAATTTTAGTGATTTGGCCATAAGACACAATGAATCTAAAATGCTACTACAGTGGTTCCCAAACTTTTTCAGTCCACCGCCCCCTTGGTACTACAAACTCATCCTCAGTGCCCCCCACCCAGGGGTGGGTTCTACATACCTTTACTACTGGTTTGCAGCGGGGCCACGCGCACGCGCTCACTTCGCTTGCGCGTGCACGCGCTCTTCTGCCGGTTTTACTACCGGTTCTATAGAACCGGTGAGAACCGGGGCAACCCACCACTGCCCCCACCCCCACCCCCTATAAATAGCATTGTTTGGAATAGCGACCCACTAAGGAAGATAGTATACACAGAATACAGCCATTTTTTGGCCTCCTGAAGCCTTGCCCTGCATGTCCCATTTTTGTGAAAAACGGGCCCGTTTTTCGCAAAAACAGGGTGCGCAGAGCCTTTGGGAGGCCTGCAGGCTGCTCCAATACAAATCTATCCCTGTAACAAAAATAGCTAACACTATTAGTTAACACTAAAGAAATCTCCTGAATCAACCAATCTAGAGCAGTGATTCTCAGCTGGGGGTTCCTTTTGAATTTGCTGACCACCAGCGAGCGGGAGAAAGCAATTTCACAGAGGAGGGGATGGAGAGGGCTGTGAGATGAATTCACACCCATTCCCAGACCCCCTTGGAATCAGCCTGCAGTCCTCCCCTGCCTCCTCAGGTGGTGGAGCTGGGGCAGGGGATGCTTTTCAAGAAGTCACAAGGAGGGCTGAGAGCTGGTTTCTGTCCCACAAGTAAGATTTGGTCCAGAACCAACCCCAACATGAAGGTCTTTTATTTGCTCCTTGTACTCCTTGTCTTTGCATTTTTAACAGGTAATAAATTAAATTTCTGATGATGTGGAAATAGCTCATAACTCACCTTTCCAGACAGCTATTATCATGTCTAAAAGCAAGATACTCTTCTCCATCTTTTGTCTGGAGTACCATTTAATCCAGAGCCTTTTAATTCCAGAAGTCCAAGTTTAAAGAATGGACTTCTGAAATTAAAGCTCCATTTTTAGCTAAAACTTAATTCACACCTGTTAATTTTGCTTGAGCAGTGTGAACAATTGACAGTGTGATCCTCCAAAGGTCTGAAAAATATATCATTGATTTTTCTTTGGCAATTAAACTAGGTAACCAATGTGAAAAAATGCATCAAGGAAGGACTGGAAAGCCAATTCAAACTGAACCGTATTGGGTTTTCTGTTGTTATTTGAATAAAATGAAAAGAAATCAAATAGTGGTACCTAGTGCGGAAAAAGAGACGAAATAATGAGTCATTCTCTACACTTGAATTCTCTACACTTAAAATATCTAGAAATTATTATGGTTAAGTGACTTTTGCCCCATTTTACGATTTTTCTTGCCATAGTTCAAATCAAAGTTCAAATCAAAGATTTGATAGTTCAAATCAGAGATTTGATAATTCAAATCAAAGATTTCTGAGACCAATGTCGAATACTTAAATTTCAGTAGTCACCAATCCCAGTCTTAAAATGAGTTTAGAATCAGTGGGAGTCACTGATAACACTGAACTAGCTACTGATAATGAGTCCAGTCCTGCCTTTCTTTTCCTTCTGTCCAAGTTTTGCAAATACTTTTTCCAGGTATATGTTTTATTCCATTATTGTTAGGGAAAAAATGAGTCTTCCAAGCAATTTTAAAAGACACTGTCAGAATGATTCTGCTCTCAGCTCCCTTTGTAGCTCCTTGAAAAGCACCCACCCACTTATGTAAATGAAAAGAATAAGCTTAAAAATCCTAGCCTTTTAAAATTGAAAATATGGAGAATTGGGAGGATGAATATGAGACACTAAGGGAGATGTTTCAAAAAGTAAGGGAGGCATTTAAGGTAAATAAAGAAGCAGAGAATTGGTTAGCTTGCAAAAAAAAAAGAAAGAGAAAAGATGAATGAGAAGCAAGAGAAACAAGGAGCTAATATTGAAAAGGAAATAATTGAAAAAAGATAAAGATGATTACACTGGGTTCAATAGAAAAAATGGAATAAGATGAAATATACTGCTAATAATTAAAAAGATGAGGGGAAATTTTGAGAAATATACTTGATAAATGAAAGAAAGACTGGGGTTGCCTGGACTCCATAGTGGAAAATATAAAATTGAAAATGAATACAGCAATAGAGAGGGATGAAGGAAGGAGAAGAGAGATGGAAGAAGGAAGGAGAGAGAGGGAAGGAAGAGAAGGGAGGAAGGGAAGAGAATTAGAGTAGGAGTGAGGGTAAGAGAGGGAGGAAGAGAGGAGGAGAAGGAGAAAAGAAGAGGAAGTAGGGAGGAGAAGAAGAGGGGGGGAAGAGAAAGTAAGAAGGAAAGAAAAGAGAGAGGTGGTAGGTTTGAGGAGAAAGATTGCTTTACAATAAAAAAAGATGAAATGGAAGAAAGGCAACCCCAAACAAATATAAAGATATTAAGATAAAGAATGAATTGTTGAACTTTAAAGAATAAAAGAGAACAAATATGAATAAATAGCAATAATTAGAAACACGCATACAAACATACAATGTATTTTCTTTGAACAGAGTATTTGGCCGGTTCACAAATTTAAACAGTGTTTAGTCATTTCAATTAAATTTACAATTTCTATATTTCCTTTTTGCCATATTTATTCCTCATCTATTTTTTTAAAAAAACAATATTACCCTTCATCCTCATCTCTAATATTAATCAAATTCAATTTTCCCTTCTATTCTATATTATACCCCTTCCCATTGTCATCTATTTTTATATCCATCCTCACATTGGTTAATTATGTAATATTACAGTTGTTTAATACAAATTCAACATTTTAATATAAATCAATTAATTATATAACTATCTTTTTTGTATATTAATCAATATGAACATAAATATTCCAATTATTTCCATGCAATCCAATTTCTTACAAATCAATTAATTATATTTACCAATAATAATAAATCAAATAATTTCCCCCATATATTCCTCCAAACCACAACTTAACCATTTCTGCTTTCAACACAATATATAATAGTATCTCAATTATTACAATTCCCTAGTTAAACAGAGCTTTTTTTTCTTTTGCGTTTTAAAATCTTGAAGTCTCCTCTTTTGCCTAAATTTCCCATTGTTTACACCTACCTTTTTTGATGAGGAAAAAGAAATCTGCCTCTGCCTAATTTTCCAACGTTGCAGCAAACAGTAAAGCCAACAACCTGCTTTACTTTCGGTTTCGTTTTCAGCTGAGAACAAATCAGCTGAGAGTTGCGGATCTAATCAACGGGCTAATTAGCCTATGCTGAAGCTGAAAGTTGTTTTTTCTTGCTGTTTGCTTGCAAGGAGGTAACTGCACAGGCCAAAGGGTGGGGGCCACACTCCTTGCCACTTAGCGCCCCCCTGCCATCCCCTTTTGCCTCTAGCGCCCCCCTGCTGTCCCCCTTGCCTCTTACCACCCCCCCAAGGCATCCCAACCCCCCCCAGGGGGCGGTACCGCCCACTTTGGGAACCACTGTGCTAGTACAAAAGCAAATACTATTTATAAAACCACAAGTATTTTTTTTTAAATGAAAAGAAGTGCATAATGTGAATGTGACATTTTAAGAATAACTCCCTCTTTACAACAAGGTCAAATAATTTAGTTGCAGGCAGTTAAAAGAATTTTTCTCACTTTGAATTCATCAAATTTTGATGGCAAGGATCTATTCCAGATAGCCATTTTATTTGGCTGCAGTGGCACAACATAACAAGTTATGGGGTACATACTCATCTAATGACTCTTCAGTATATACAGAACCTTAAACTGGATGAAGTATGACTGTAATGACCATCAAAACCAGCTTTTTACAGTATTAGAACTTCCAGGTATTCATTAGTGCATTAGAAGGTCCAACAATGAGATGTCCGTACAACTATTCCTATGATTATCAAAGATATGCACAAATAGGGTATCAAAAGAAAATACTTAAAAAGCAATATCTCAAGCTCATCTGGTGTTATACTGTGAAATATGCGCCTGCAAAGGAAGCATGGGTTGGGTGGGTCAATCCCAGTGGGATGAGACAGTCCTACAAGTAGCCTGGACCCATGCCATGAAGGACTTTAAAGATAATTACCACCTTAAATTGTACCTGAAAGCAAATTGGCATTCAGTGCAACTTGCAGACTGGTGGTATTACAAGGACCACTCTGGGGCCCCAAAAAATTGCCTGCTCCACTGCACTCCTGTAGCTTCCAAATGCTCTTTCAAGGATAGATGAGGAAAAAAAGATAAATAAAAAATTAGTTAGAACTACAGAAACTGTTTTTAAAAAATGGGGTGTAACCTATGTTCGTAGATTTGTACAATCAATGACTTCTATGATTAAGGTGCAGAGTTAATATATCTAGCACAATATCTTACTGAAGTAAAATTTAGGAGAAGTGGTGAGTTTCTTAAACTAATGCTTAGATACCATTTGGGGCTAGATGAAAGTTAATAAATGGAAACTGAAACCTACTATTAATAATCAAATCAACTAGTGCTTGCTGGAGAGACTGCTGATATAGATAGAGTTACATACTGACTTAAAGATGGGATAAACTGTTTGGGAGCTCTCTGGATTTTAAACTGCTTCTGGATGTCCTTTGATGGCAGCTACATGGAGGTTTAGCTAGCCACAGCACTTCCGTTTGGAACTTGAACTTTAATCTCTCTTCCACATATTGGTAGCTTCCACTATTTATATAAAGTAAAGTTTCAACTGGTGCAAAATACAATTGTTTGTCTATTGATTAGACTATACTAAAATGTTGCATTATTTTGACTTCATTTTATCTAGCTTGTTTGTTTTATTGAAATACATTGTTATTTGCAATTGTTTTGCATTAGACTCTGGTCTAAAGCATTAGCTAGTAAGTGCTGCAGGTTTTGTAGTAATTGAAATCTAAGAGGAAAAAAAAAGAGGGATAAAAGTAAGTTATTTAGATAGATAGTGAATACAGTTACTTCTTCAAGACTCCCAGGAGTATACATATAATCAACTGTAAAAATGCTACAAGAAAATAAATGTTCAGAAAATAATTAAAGCTATAGTATTCCTATGTAGCGTAGACCAGAAAGGCCATTTTGATTGAAGTGTTCATATCAATCTAGCTTTGCAAGGATATAATAAATTCAAAGTATTCTTTGTCTTCCTATTAAAACTGTTCTGTAAAAATAGTATTGAAATTTTGTGAGTTTTTCACCTCCATTATCTATTTGGAACTATATAAGTTTTAGTAACTCCATCCTGTTCTTACAGTACTATCCTTAATAAGATCATAATATTCAGTACATTAGGTGGGCTGTCAAAAGCTTATTTCAACTGTACATTCAACTGTAAATGGACGTTGGACTTACCTGATACGTCCTTTCTCAGCATGTAGAAAGCGTCAGTCATGCTGGGGAATCACGCCTCGTCTAGCGTATGACCGAGTCTTGCTTAATAAAGGCTCCGCCCTTCCGGATGCCCCAGTTCTTCGTCGAGGGCGAAGCGCAGACTCGTGGAACGTGTCTTCCTGAAACGATAGAGAATTAATAACCGACCCCCCCAACCACCACCGGACCGACAGAAGGGTGGGGCTGACTGACGCTTTCTACATGCTGAGAAAGGACGTATCAGGTAAGTCCAACGTCCATTCTCCAGCGTAGCAGAAAGCGTCAGTCATGCTGGGGACATACCAAAGCCAGATGTCACCAGGGAGGGCAAAGAAGGCTCCGGTGAAACTCAGGAACGATGGACTGCCTGCAGGACTCGCCTGCCAAATGCAGCATCAGCCGAAGCGAAGGAGTCCACTCTATAATGCCTGATGAAGGGGCTGATAGAGGTCCAGGTGGCAGCCCTACAGACTTCCTCCATCGATGCCTGTGTCGACCAGGCAGCTGATGTCGCCACACTCCTGGTCGAATGAGCCGTGATCCCGCGAGGGGGAGCCAAGTTGGAATGCCGATAGGCCCAGGCAATAGTGGCCCGTATCCAGCGGCCCACGGTAGAAGCTGAAACTCGGGAACCGATGGAGTTAGGATGAAAGGCTACAAACAGGGCCTCCGACTTGCGATGTGGTGCCGTCCGGGAAATATAAATCTTTAGGGCCCTGCGGACATCGAGGGTATGCCACAAACGTTCCAGATGACGGGAGGGATGCGGGCAAAAGTCTGGGAGGACGAGCTCCTGCGTTCTGTGGAACGAGGAATTAATTTTGGGTAAGAAGGCTGGATCCAGGCGAAGAACCACTTTATTGGTATGAAAAATGCAGAGATCCGCCCGGACGGAAAGCGCCGCTATCTCTGAAATGCGGCGGGCGGAGGTAATCGCCACCAGGAACGAGACTTTCAGGGAAAGAAAACGAAGGGAAACGGAACGAAGAGGCTCGAAAGGTGGAGACATCAGTGCGGTAAGGACCTTGTTTAGGTTCCATGAAGGGAAACGATGGATGGGAGGAGGCCGTAGGTTAGTGGCACCTCGTAGAAAGTTCCGGATAGTAGGATGCTGAGAAATGGAATCCTTAGATCCGCAGGTGAGGACCGACGTGATAGCGGCGACCTGACGACGTAGGGTAGAGGGAGCCAGGCCCTTGTCGAGACCTCTTTGCAGGAAAGCTAGGACATGAAGAATGGAAGCCGATGTGGGAGAGACAGAGACAGACGTGCACCAGGAAGCAAAGGCCCGCCAGGAGGCGTCGTATATGCGAATCGTAGAGGATCTACGGGCGGCCTGAATTGTTGTGATAATCGGAGGTGGAACCTTAGCCAAGGTCAGGATGCCCCGCTCAACCTCCAGACGGTTAAGCGAAGCCAGGCCGGATCCGGATGGAAGAGAGATCCCTGGAACAATTGGACCTTGGAGGGAGGAATCTCCCATGGAGGTGAGACAGATAGGGTCATCAAGTCCGCGAACCACGGACGCATCGGCCAAAACGGGGCAATCAAGACCAGTTGAGCACGTTCTTGGAGAAGCTTCCGGATCAGCCTGGGAATTACCGGTAGCGGAGGAAAGGCGTAAAGGAGGCCTGGAGGCCACCGGGTGCGAAGAGCATCCGTGGCCTCCGCCTGAAGGTCCAGAAACCTCGAAAAATAACGTGGTAGTTGGTGGTTCGTCCTGGAAGCGAACAAGTCTACGAGGGGGGTCCCGAACCTGTCCGAGATCTCCTGAAACAGAGAGGAGGGAATCGACCATTCCGCTTGATCCACCTGTGACCGGCTGAGAAAGTCCGCCGTGGCATTCGCTGCGCCGGAAATGTGATCCGCTCGGATCGAAGACAGATGAGTCTCGGCCCAAAGGCCTAGCAGGCGAGCCTCGACCATCAAGTCTCGGGAATGAGTACCCCCCAACTTGTTCACATGAGCCTTTGCAGTTGTATTGTCTGTTAAGACAAGGACGTCTTTCCCCTCCAGAAGGTCCTGGAAGTGGAGAAGGGCTAAACGGATAGCTCTGAGCTCCAGCAAGTTTATGCTGAGACGGGATTCTGTTGTCGACCAGCGACCCTGAGTTATGTGATGTAGGAGGTGCGCTCCCCAGCCCGAAAGACTGGCATCCGTTGTTAACTGAATCCGTAGGGGCTCCCGAAAAGAACAGCCGCGAGATAAGGCACTCGAGGTCCACCAGCGAAGAGAGTCGAGAACCCGGCGAGGCAGTCGGATGCGGCGAGGGGATGTGTCCTGCGACGCCCTTTGAAAAGGGAGCAACAGCCATTGAAGGTCCCTGCTGTGTAAACGGGCCCATGGAGTGATGCCAAAGGATGACACCATCATGCCCAATAAACGGGAAAGAGTCAAAATGGATGCCGAGCCGGAGGCTAAACACTTGAGAGCAAGGGAACGAAGGTTAAACTGACGTTCCGAAGAGAGGGACACCGTGGAAGAGACCGTATCAATTCGGGCTCCCAAGTGGACAATAGTAGTGGTTGGGGAAAGGTGGCTCTTAGCCCAATTAATAGAGAACCCATGCGCTTGCAAGGAGTTCAGGACAGTGGTTAGGTCGGTCTTTGCTTCCGAAAGAGAGGAAGAAAGGACCAAAATGTCATCTAAATAAAACTGGAGCCGTATTGGAGTGGAACGAATATGGCCTATCAAGGCGGCCATGATTTTTGTAAAAACCCGAGGGGCTGAAGACAGCCCAAAGGGTAGGGCCCTATACTGGAAATGGGAGCCTCGAAAGGAAAACCGGAGATATCTACGATGAGCGGGCAAAATGGGGACATGGAGGTAAGCCTCCGTCAAATCAATTGATGAGAGAAAATCCGATGGACGGATAGATTCCAAGATGGAGGACAGGGATTGCATCTTGAACCGACGATACTTAACGTGTCGGTTCAAGGCTTTCAGGTCCAAAATGGGCCGCCAACCCCCCGAGGACTTTTGGACAACAAAGAGTCGGGAGTAGAACCCATGACCTTGTTGTGACTGGGGAACCCGCTCAATAGCTGCAATTTCAAGGAGGTGATCAATAGCAGCAGTCACAAGATCCCTCTTCGCTCTATCCCGGGAAACTGGACAGGAGATAAACCGGGAAGGAGGGTAGGAAGAAAACTCTATGGAAAGACCAGAGGAAAGAGAATCAAGAACCCATGAATCGGAAATGGAAGCCTCCCACTGAGCTAGAAACAATGAGAGGCGACCCCCAATGGGAGCCTGGGAAGGCTGTCTATCGAGATCTACGGGAAAAACGACCTCCCCTCCCCCCCCTGGTGGAGCGACGAGGTGGGAACCTGGAGCCTGGTCTAACCTGGAAGTCCTGTTGAGGTCTTGAAGAGAAGGGCCGCTGATAACGCGCTTGGGAGGAAGAGGAGCCGGAACCCCGAAAGGACTGGAACCTGGGAGACGAAGAGTAGCGAGTGTCCCCTCTGCGAGAGGCTGGAGGTAAAATTTTTCGGTGATCCCTGGTTTCGACCAGGAGGGGATCCAAGGCAGGTCCAAACAGGTTCCCAGTTGAGTAAGGTGATGAAGCGAGTTGCCACTTGCTTCGCATGTCGGCCTGCCAATTTCTCAACCATAGAAGGCGACGTGATGTTACGTTGGATCCCAAGGCCCTGGCCGAGAATCTAGCCGAATTAAGCGTGGCATCCGCCGAATATTCCAATGCAGCCGTTATTTTGTTTAGGTCCTGATGAGACCGGGAGTCCGACAAAGGAAGCCGAGCCTGAAGTTGCTTGAGCCACAAAAGGGCCGCCCTGTTAAAGAATGAGGCTGAGGTGGAAGCCCGAATGGCCCAAGCCGAGGCTTGGTGGGTCTTGATCAGCGTTTTCTCCGCCCTTTTGTCCTCCGGGCGAAGGGCATCCTCAGCCGGACCTGTAGGATGGATTGGGTCCGCTAAGGCTACAATAGGAACATCCACTTTAGGAGGCTGTAAAAGGTCTGCCAATGGAGCCGCTGAGTTATAGAGACGCTTGTCTAAACCGTTAGGACTGGGTCCCGCACCCGGAAGATTCCATTGGCGTTGTAAGACATCGGTGAATAACTTTGGGGCTGGAATGGTCTCTGGATCCACAGTCGGTTCCGCGAACATGGCCGATGCCGGATCATGCGGATCAGAAGCCGGAACAGAAGCAGCAGGAGCGCCCAATCGAGTTGTCGCGATTGCTTTGAAGAGCAGAGAGCGGAACATCTGGGGTTTGAAAAGGCCCACAAACGAAGGTGGATCAGGCCCCAACCCTTCATCGTCGGACCAAGCCTGGTCCAGACCTTCATCCGCTTCGGAAACTGAAACTTGATCTGTGATGTCACGACAATCCCCGTGACCTTGATCCAGAAGGGTTTCATCCCTGGGGCTGTGGTGAGGCAAAGATGGAATGGAGTGGCCGGAGGGAGGAGGGGCCTGTTGCCAACATTCAGCCAAGCCCTGGCGAATGGCCCGAGCGATGAAGGCCTCTAAGCAATCCGCCATAGGAGTAGGAAGTTGAGGTGGTAGCGAAGGCGGGATAATGGAGGAAGGTTGAACATCTGAATCTGCCTCAGGAAGGGTCTGAAATAGGCGGTGAGACTCAGAAGAAGAGGCGCCCGCTGGAGGCCCAGGGACATCAGGAGAGAGGTCCCGCACCGACCGTGGAGACCTGGCCCTAGAGCTGGATGCAGAAGCGGGCCTGTCGTGGTCTCTAGCAGAGGCCTGAGAATGGGCCTTTTGAAAAGCTTTTTCAAGCGCCTTATGCCTCCGCTGATCCTCCTTTGAAGAAGCAGTTGTAGGCTCCGCCGATTTCCCCTTCCGTGATCTTGACTTCTTGGCGGGGGGGGGCTCATGAGAAGGCCCTTCCAGGGGATCGCTGTCATGACGGCGGCGAGCTGAGGCAGATTCGCGCTCAGTAGCTCTCGAGCGCATGGCGTCCGCCATTTTGAAGGCGATTCGATGGTCTCCGAAATAAGTTAAAAGGAGGCCGGCGCGGATAGGTGAGGCTCCGCAATCAGACCGGGGGACAAAGCGCCGTGAAAAAATGCTAGAGGGGCCGCTAGATGTTCTAAAGCGACCCGGAATAGCGCAGGCGCTCGGAGGTGGAAGGAGCGCTCTTCGTAGGGTCCCTAGGGAAGTCCAGTTATAACCCAGGCGCCCGAGCCCTCAGACGAAGGGAGCCGGTTGTCGCTAGCCGTCCGGCCACGAGCGACGTGGAATCAGCGAGCAGCCGCTCCAGCCGATGTGATCTGAATGCTGCTAGGCAAAGGCCTTTTACACGCAGCCAATTTTTTTTTTTTTTTGTTTCGCGCCTGGGGAGGCTCCAGCTGATCGGCGCGAAGCCGCAGCGAGGGACGATCTTGTTAATAGAGCAAAAATTTCCAACCTGAGTCCAAACGATAGCCGGAGAAAGGAAATCCAAGCAGAAAAGCGATCAGAAGTTGGAAGACACGTTCTCGTCAGCGTAGACCGAGCCGAAGAACTGGGGCATCCGGAAGGGCGGAGCCTTTATTAAGCAAGACTCGGTCATACGCTAGACGAGGCGTGATTCCCCAGCATGACTGACGCTTTCTGCTACGCTGGAGAACTGTGAAATGCTGATTTCAGCTCCCTTTATTAGATTGATGTACAATACATGCCTTTTAAAAAAAAATCCACTGCTTCATTCCATTATTCCACATATAGTGGTGCTTAGAAATTTGTGAACCATTTTAATTTTCATTATTTCTGCATAACTATCACCTAAATGATGGCACTAATGTTACCTAATTGAGTAATGAAACCTCAGCAATCATATTCATAAAACACCAAAAACCCCATTAAAAATTGCTTTGTTTTCAATACATAAATCACAAGGAAAAAACATCTAATTAATCAAATGCCTTATGTGTAATTTTTGTGTGAATTATAATTATAAAGGTATCGGTATAAACAGGATGGAAAAGTTGCTAGTATATTTATTTACTCTCAGAGGTTCATTAGTTATGAATATTACTGTCTGTTTGATCTTAAGCAAAAATAGATGTAAACCAGATCCATGTCATATTGAAAAATAAATGCAAAACAGGAAAGGTAACTTCTATGAAAGTAGCCCCTTTCTAAATAGCTGATTCAAGTACCAATTTTTTTCTCTCTCTCACACAATGTATGTTCTTGAAATGCTGTCTAACAGCAGTTGGAAAGTACAAAGTATCTTTCTGACTGTTTGAACAGGAACTTGGCAGGAATGGGACTAACTGCATGTCTTCTAACTGGAAGACCTCTTCACTCATGGAAATACTAATAATTCAGACCTCATTTTCATGAACTGACTTCTTTTATTAATTAATTTAATATAAAAAAAACCTAAATTACCCTTTTCTCTGGAAACAATACATAGGAAATAGAAGAATAATAATATGTAGATGTTAATAACCATCACAAGTATTTCATAATATGAGCTTTGGTCACTTGAATTACATCTGAATTTAATGACCAAAAAGGTACTTTACAATATTCAAAAATGATGAAGCTGACAGGAAAGATTAAGATAACACTAAGATGGTATATCATGTAACTTACCTCCCCAGGTTACCTGCTATAAAAGACAAATAAAACTCTACACCTCCAGAGTATTTGGAGAATAAAGGTAGTCCTTGCTTACCAACTGTTTTGTTTAGCAACTGTTTCAAATTATGACAGTTAGAAACCCCCCATCTCCCCCCCCTCAGACTTGCAACCAATCCTCACATGCAGCGGCCCAAAGTCCCATGATCACTATTTGGGCACTTTGCAACCAGTGTGTATTTATGACTGTTGCAGCTTCTGCAGCCACATGATCACCATTTGAGAACTTCACAACTGGCTTCCAAATAAGCATGATTATGCAGAAATGAAGCAACTAGCAGAAAATGCAGAAGTGATAATGCAAATCCCAGTCATGTGATTTCCCACTTAATGCAGTTGATTTGCTTAATGGCGAAAATGGAAATGAAGTTGTAGATCAGCAGGATCATGTGATTTTTTGACTTGGCAACTACAGCACTTAATAATGGAGTTGCTGGTCCCAACTGTAGTTGGTACATGAGCTGCTCAATCTTCTCGCTACCACTCTGACAACAGACAAATGGGAGCAGTCAACTCATGTGTTTTTGTCACAGCTGACAGCTGGACTACTAGTACAGCAGAGATACCACTCTTGTTGTCACCTATTGCTCCCTAAGATCACCAGAGAGTGTCACTTTTGCAACCATCCAGTGCCAAATCCATCAGGAGGCTGGGCCATATTGTGGAGGTGTTCATGGCCTCCTCTGTTCTGATGCTTCTGGAGGCTCCTTTGCTTCCTGGATTAATCAGCCCATGAGCTTGGATAATAGTTCTAATAGTTCAAAGCTTCCAGATTCTGATTACAGCCATGGTGAATGTAGCCTCTTGGCTGTGGCTCAATTTTTGCACTCCAATCAGGCAAACTTATGGTTGTCCAAGTCCCCTTAAATTAAAAGTATATACATTAAAATATATATATTGCTTCATGCCGCTTCCTGTTCCTTCTTTTTAGTTCTCAGTCTTCCAGATAGAACCAAGAAAAAAAGCCTGGGGAGGGTGAAAACGGCTTTCCCCAACCCCTCAGAGGCCCTCCAGAGGCCGGAAATGGCCTGTTTCCCGACCTCTAGTGGGCCTCGAAGGCCCAAAAATCAGCTGGCCAGCGTGTGCATGTACGCTGGAGCTGAGCTAGGGCAACGCTCGCATGCCCATAGATATGGCTCCACGTGCCACCTGTGGCACTCATGCCATAAGTTCGCCATCACAGCTATATACTGTAAAATTTGTTCTGGGCTTCATAACCAAACAATCATATCATATTTCAACCATTAAATCAATTCATCCTTCATTGAATGGTACTCAACCTACCCAATCCCAAAGAGCTTTCAGTGACATTCAAGAAAACAAAAACATGAAATCAGAAATCAAGAGCATTTTAACAGTAATATCTGAAACCAATTACATTAGCAGGAAAAATGACATATTTTTTATCCTTCTCCGTAGATCACAAACCCCAATGTAAAACATTTTTATATTCTCTCAGTTGTAATAAACCTTGTCCCACATATTGCTAGGAGGGGTCATCTAGAACTTTGTAACTCTATTGCTCCTTATCATCCAATTCCAAGGAAACAGTTGGTACCCTTGGGCAATAATTGGATGCATGACTAATGGGATGGACATGAAAAAACAAACTGGGAATAAATCCAGACAGGACAGACATGCCATTGGAAGCAGGTATCAGACATACAACCCGTTTTAGAAAGAACAGAATCTCTCCAGGAAGAGCTTCATAATCTGTCACTGGCTTTGCAGGCAACAGCTGTGACAATGAACACCTCACCTCTGCACAATTGTATCTAGGGCACTAGCTGTGTCTCTTTCTGGCTGGATTTAGCAATGATTATTCACACCTTAGTTACAGTATACCATGTTTTGATTATCCAAAAGATGCTTTTTCAAGAGGCAACTGGACCTTCTGATTTTTCTTTGAAGATGTTTCGCTTCTCATCCAAGAAGCTTCTTCACTCTGACTGGATGGTGGGGAATGGAATCTCCAGTCAGAGCTGAAGAAACTTCTTGGATGAGAAGTGGAATGTCTTCAAAGAAAAACCAGAAAGTCCAGTTGCCTCTTGAAAAAGCACCTTTGGGACAACTATGACCTGGATGATAGAGAATCTCCACAGACATGTCTTGATTACTACACCACTCTCTTCAGAGGTTTACCCTTGAAAATTGTCCAAAGGTTATACTTGGTATAAAATATGTCAGCTAGGCTACTAAGCAGTACACAAAGTACAAGGGTTGTGTATACAGTCAGATCCAGAAATATTGGGACATCGACACAATTCTAACATCTTTGGCTCTATACACCACCACAATGGAGTTGGAATGAAACAAATACAATGTGCATTAACTGCAGACTGTCAGCTTTAATTTGAGGGTATGTACATCCAACTCAGGTGAACGGTGTAGGACTTACAGCAGTTTGCATATGTGCCTCCCATTTGTTAAGGGACCAAAAGTAATGGGACAGAATAATAATCATAAATCAAACTTTCCCTTCTTAATACTTGGTTGCAAATCCTTTGCAGTCAATCACAGCCTGAAGTCTGGAACACATAGACATCACCAGACACTGGGTTTCATCCCTGGTGATGCTCTGCCAGGCCTCTACTGCAACTGTCTTCAGTTCCTGCTTGTTCTTGGGGCATTTTCCCTTCAGTTTTGTCTTCAGCAAGTGAAATGCATGCTCAATGGGATTCAGGTCAGGTGATTGACTTGGCCATTGCATAACATTCCACTTCTGTCCGTTCAAAAATTCTTTGGTTGCTTTTGCAGTATGCTTTGGGTCATTGTCCATCTGCACTGTGAAGCACTGTCCAATGAGTTCTGCAGCATTTGGCTGAATGTGAGCAGATAATATTGCCCAAAACACTTCAGAATTCATCCTGCTGCTTTTGTCAGCAGTCACATCATCAATAAATACAAGAGAACCAGTTCCATTGGCAGCCATACATGCCCACGCCATGACACTATCACCACCATGCTTCACTGATGAGGTGGTATGCTTAGGATCATGAGCAATTCCTTTTCTTCTCCATACTCTTCTCTTCCCATCACTCTGGTACAAGTTGATCTTGGTCTCATCTGTCCATAGGATCTTGTTCCAGAACTGTGAAGGCTTTGTTAGATGTTGTTTGGCAAACTCTAATCTGGCCTTCCTGTTTTTGAAGCTCACCAATGGTTAACATCTTGTGGTGAACCCTCTGTATTCATTCTGGTGAAGTCTTCTCTTGATTGTTGACTTTGACACACATACACCTACCTCCTGGAGAGTGTTCTTGATCTGGCCAACTGTTGTGAAGGGTGTTTTCTTCACCAGGGAAAGAATTATTCGGTCATCCACCACACTTGTTTTCCATGGTCTCCCAGGTCTTTTGGTGTTGCTGAGCTCACCGGTGTATTCCTTCTTTTTGAGAATGTTTCAAACAGTTGTTTTGGCCATGCCTAATATTCTTGCTATCTCTCTGATGGGTTTGTTTTGTTTCTTCAGCCTAATGATGGCTTGCTTCACTGATAGTGACAGCTCTTTGGATCTCATCTTGAGAGTTGACAGCAACAGATTCCAAATGCAAATAGCACACTTGAAATGAACTCTGGGCCTTTTATCTGCACATTGTAATTGGGGTAATGAGGGAATATCACACACCTGGCCATGGAACAGCTGAGAAGCCAATTGTCCCATTACTTTTGGTCCCTTAACAAGTGGGAGGCACATATACAAACTGCTGTAAGTCCTACACCGTTCACCTGAGTTGGATGTACATACCCTCAAATTAAAGCTGACAGTCTGCAGTTAACGCACATTGTGCTTGTTTCATTCCAACTCCATTGTGGTGGTGTATAGAGTCAAAGATGTTAGAATTGTATCGATGTCCCAATATTTCTGGACCTGACTGTATATGAAATATCTGCACTTGCTGCAAATCACCAGGCACAATTTTTGTTGCCATCCCTGACCTCCGGAATAGTATTCTTCTTGGAGTTGAAAACTTTAAAAAAGTTCTTAAAAATCTTGACCTTCTGGCAAACACAAACAATTTGTAAACCTACACTGAAATGAGATGTGATTGACATTTCTGTTCTTCCTCCACATAGCTGTTTAATCATTTTGTTTCTTGCTTTTATTATGTACAAGCTGCTTTGTATGTCTCCTTGAGTGGTTTTGCAATTGGGTGACTTTACTTTTGAAGTCCAAATTAGTTTAATGGAATGCTTTTTACACTTCATATCTGTGTAAAGTAAGCAAGAAAGGTCCTCTTGAAGACACTCACACTTTAAGAAGGTCTTTCTTGTAAGCAGGAGGCTACTATGTGCATTGGATTCCAATCTCACAGTGTTTAGAAAATACGTGAAGATACATTTTTTTCATTAGTTCTTTAATTGTTAAATGATTTTAGCATTCTATCTGCATTTTTAATATTCAATATTTCTTTTATTTTTAAATCTGTTAATGCCATGAGTGCTGTCCAAAGTGAAAAGCCAATTTATAAAGCCAATAAATACATCTAAGAAAAATAAATGGCTGCATATTGTTTTGTCAAAGCTCTCAAGAAAAGAAACTTTCTCTTGCACTTGTGATGCCTCCCATTTACTGAACTGTGTTACAAGGAAAGTTTACTTACCGCTTAACTTTGGTATATGTTTTATTTATTCTGTTCTGTGCCACTTTTATTTGTCATGTATTTAAGACTTTTTAAAAATAAATATACTAATCCTGATGGGAAAAAAACTAGTTTTATTCGGAGAGACAGAAAATAAATGATTTGCCCAGACAATCGAAATAACCTGTTGGAAATTAGCACATTTGATAACTCAGCTTTGCCTCTAGTCCATTCAGGACTTCAAGAAGTTCTCTCATGTTTCATCCCTATCCACAACTTGATGTTCTTGAAATATACCAACCTAACATATACCCCATCCCAAATTACAAATAAGTATGGCCAAAAGTATGACATTCTGAAGTTGTAGCTCAAACACATCCAAAGGGCATCAGTTTGTAGACAGTTTGTAGATGATCTCTAATATTCAGTTACACCTCCAATTTTCTTCGGCTGGCAACCTTATTATTTTGAACGACTCGAGGCTGAGTAGAAATTTTTTTATCTTAAACCACAAAGGAGTACAATGGTTCTCATAAAAAATGTTTCAAACCATTTGTTAAACTATCAAACAAGAACAAGAAAATCCATCCAATCATTTTTCTCTCAGGAACTCAATGTGGCTTCCGCACTATTAAATTGTCCCATCTTACAAGCTCAGACTTTTTCCCCTATAATAGAAATGCCAACCACAATTTAAATTAGAAAAATGTTTAGGTATTACCCCGATACAGGGGAACTCCAACACTGCAGCTTTCAAGATATTGTAGGCATCTATAATTTTTTTAAAAAAAACTTTAAAAAAACTTTTAACTTAAATAAAAGAATTATACTTAATATTTAAGTATGCAACCATATTAACAATAAGAAATATTATTCAGAGTCAGCAAGACAGAATTTTTACTACAGGTTGGGACCTGCTCTGTAAATCTCATTACCACTGCTGTTTCTGCTACTAGCATCCTTTCACTGTCTTATGATGATGAACATGTTTGCTTTTTAAACAGTGTGCACTGTAGCCACAGACTAGCCACATAAAATCTGAATGATAAAATTTCTATAGTGGTGTTTATCCAGTTTGCTCCTAGAAACATTCCAGGAAATGAAGTACTATATTATAATTACTCAATTATGGAACATGGAAACATTCCATAGCATTTTTAACATCCCCAGTTTTATCTCAAATTCAGTTTTATCTCAAATTCAAAGCCTTTTTACTGTCAATTATTATTGTTGTTTAGCCAAGTTATATTTTTCTGCAAACATCAATCAACACATGATCTTAAAGATATATATTGTGAAAATATATATATATAAAACCCAAATGTTTATTTTCTTGAATGACTATAGGATTTAAACCAAATTCTGATCTAGAATAGATCAGTAGGAAGTTGCACCTAACATTGGTTGGTGTGCCTATCAATAGCTGAGCTGAACCAGAGCATAAAAAAGCAAAACATAAATACCAAAATTCATTTGGTATTTGGTAAATTTGTAAATAGATAAACCAAACTGTGATCAAATTCCCTTTGGTACTTCTAAATGCTATTCACAACTAAGCAATATACAGTACTTAAGTTCATCTGACTTCAATTTACTTTTTCCTAAACTTGCTATGTTTCTTAATGGCAGATTATTTATTTATTTAAAATATTTACATAGCCATACATCTCAAGCAGTGGTGGGTTTCAAATATTTTTACTACGGGTTCTGTGGGTATGGCTTGGTGAGCGTGGCTTGGTGGGCATGGCCCACCATGTAAATGTAAAATCTCCATTTCCTCCCCAATCCAGGGGAAGGTTACTGCAAAATCCCCATTTACTCCCAATAAGCAGGGACTTGGGAGGCAGAGAATAGGTGGGGGCAGGGCCAGTCAGAATTTTTACTACCGGTTCTCCGAACTACTCCAGAACTGGTCAGAACCTGCTGAAACCCACCTCTGATCTCAAACAACCTTGGGTGGCTCCAAACAATAAAAACAATAAAAAAAAACAATAATTAAAGAGTAAAAACAGTAAAACAAGAACCCTGTGCTTAATAGTCCCCTTGGGATGCCCCTTAAGAGGCTCAGTTGCCTTCCTTCTATATCTACCTAGGTAATCCTAATACCTCAGTAAAAAAACAGGACTTAAAGGCTATAGTAGAATGTATGAATGACCTTGGGCAAAGAAAGGAGGAGATGCTGTCTAGGAAACAATTAGACAAGAGAGGTAGGAGCCCATAGTCACTTAATGAACAGAAAAAAAATTAGGGGAGGTTCACCCTAATAGATCAATTAGTTAAAAATTGAGATGGGACTTCAGACTTGCAAGATTCTGTTAACATGACCTTACAATACTTAAAGTAGGATTTGTTCATTTTGTTGTTTTCTGACTGGTTTGC
Source organism: Pituophis catenifer annectens (assembly GCF_029215685.1). Lineage (NCBI taxonomy): Eukaryota > Metazoa > Chordata > Lepidosauria > Squamata > Colubridae > Pituophis > Pituophis catenifer. The sequence goes on from NW_027256881.1 coordinate 44,110,219, forward strand.
CTAGGAGGGTTGACAATGACCCTTCCAGGCAAGGGTGGGAGCCTGCTAAATTGCCAGTGCGGGATGTTCCACCAGTTAGGAGGAGCCATGTCCAGACATTCAAACAGCACAACAGCATCACCTGCCCTGCCAGGAATGGAGATGTATAGCTGGTTATCATCATCATACTGATGATAGTAACCCCCCACCATCTTTCCCAATGGGATCAACCCACCCAACTAGTCCTTGCAGAAGAAGCCTACTGCAGATCCCATTAGCCAAGAAACTTTGGGTGATGGGATTCAGGAGAAGAGTCTTTTGTGCCTCAGCTGCTGCCCTTTGGAACATCTTGCCACAGGAGGTAAGACCCACTCCCTCTCTTTTAGCTTTCAGGAAAAGGCCTAAAACCTGGTTATGCTGGCTGGCATGGGATTAGTGAAGGAGAAATTGTTAGCTGGAGGTGAACAGTTAACAGAGAAGGCAACCTACCTATCTCTCCTCCAAACCCATGTTTTTTTAGGCTGTTTTAACTTTTGAAATTTTAATCCATTGTCATATTTAAAATTCTTTGGATATTTGTATATTGTTTGGATATTTGTATATCTTTATCTTACTGTAAGCCACTCAAAGTCATTTCAAATGTGATGAACATAATAATAAAGTAGCTAACTTTCCTCCATCTACAAACTAATGATATTCGTAAACAGATAGGTACTGAAATATTTTAGCATCTGTTAATTAAGAGAAAACATTTTATAAATATTAAATTCAAAAGAAATAGAAACTGCTAATGACTGAAATTATAATGTCTATAATGAAATATTCTGCAGATACTTTATGGCATAGCTTCTAGCATGCCTTCTGTTCAAGAAGAAATTGCTCCAGGTTTCAACTTTTACCAAAAGGTAGTCTAAGTAAGTCTTACATATAAATGAGTGTCAAGTTTAAACTGAAATGAATTCAATTTCCATGCCAGATTCTTTAATGAGATGGAAATTTTCATTCCATCATATAGAATGAGTTTCAGATTACTATCTATTTCACAAAATACATCACAGGCATTAATTAATAAAAATAGATTTCATTTAAAGCTTCCATAAAAGTGATCTAGGAAAAGAATATATTCCAAGGAACCAGCAGAAGTTTGTTTTTCTTGCTACATATTTGATTTGATAAATATTGTGTTGATAGAATAGTGAAAAATTCAGATAAGAATAAGATCAGAATTTCCTCCCTGGAAAAGTGAGATATGAGAGATAATCACTGGCATTATCAGTTCACAAAAAAGAAAGCTATACTGTACCAGTGCAGAAGTTCATGAGCACAGAGGAATTGCACACAGAAGCAAGACAAGACAAGGCCTCTTCCATTCTTGCCAGTTTTGTCTAAGTTTCCTGCTGCTTTCCCAGTTTCAGAGCAATCCCCAGATCTTTAAGTCAGATAACATTTTTTGAATTCTGAGGAAATCCTGCCAGTCCAGATGGCCTACTACAAACAGCACAAGTCAAAAGTTTTAAAGAAAAGCTTTTCTACCTCTCAGTTCTGGAACTCTATCTTACTAAGGAGATATTCTCTCTTTTTCCTATTACTACTACAGACTGTGTGTGTGTGTGTCTTGGGGGGGGGGAAATGAAGAAAAGATGGGGCAGGCAATCTGAAGAGGGATGTATTACACGGGGGAGAGAAATTTGAGACTGCTCTAAGGAGTGGTTAAATCTTAGTCAGCATAAGTACAATAATAAAGGCATTTATTACAACAGATATTTTGCTGTAATTTAACATATAGAATAAACCAGAAATTAAAGAATTTACCAAATGCTACATATTTGTTGTATTTTTAAATGGAAGGATAATAAAGCTTCTATAAAAACTTTACTAAGTGTCATATGCAGTTAAAAGAAAATCCAGAACCTCTTTTGTTTCAAAACAAAGAATGCACGCTTTAAATTTTAGGATCTGAATTTTAAGCTCCTCTGTGTCAAATAATGCTGAATTTTTGACACCAAATCATGGAAATAATGACTAATAATCATTTTTATGACACAGATAAGGTCATGTTATGTTATTCCTCTAAATGTTATGTCAAAGAACATTTATAATCTTGATTTATACAATGTAAAAAAAATTCTACAATAATTGGGGGGAGGGAACCTAAAATTACACAAAGAAATCAGTGAAAGCAACAAACTTAATAGTGTGCCCTCTGATATACAATTAGAGAATAAAAATATTTGTTTCAAAGGAAATACAGAAAAGGCAAGATATGACAAACAAGTTCCACCTATATTGATCTGTTATAATGTAACAAAATGAATCATAGAACTATTAAACTTTCATGGCCTGAAAAATAGTAAATACACAATTTGACCTCTCATGTAGAAAGTAACCAGAAGCTATCACCATTTTAACATAATATATAAATACTTTGGTCAAATATATACTATCAGATTAATTTCTGCTGAAGCATGTTAGAAAATTGACAGAAAACAAAGAAGAAGGGAGAGGGACAGAGAAATTTCTGTAGACAATCTCTTCTTTACTTGAGAAGAGACAGGGAGAGAGAGGGAGGGAGAGAGAGAGAGATCTCCCCTATGGCTTTTTGAAGTTGTCCATTAAAAAGACACATTATCGCCAATTGGGGAAAAGTGCAGCTCTCTCCAGATTATCATTTCATTAAAAATGTGAGAACTCATATTACAGCTGCACAACAGTTCATTTAATATGATAATGCTTTTGTCTGACTTGCAAAACTGAACAGAGCCAGAAGAAAGTTAATGAATGCAACATGTGTTCAGTCTTTTGATAGCTGTGACTAAAGCCAACTGGCAGAATGATCACAGCAAGATAAAATTCAAAACAAAGCAATCTTAGTATGTAGAGTACTTTCCACCCCCAAAAGGCCTTGCACAATCTCTCCAAATGCACAACTTAAAAATATACAAAGGGAAAAGAGAACTAGAATGAAAATACAAGTGGTGGTGGTAGCATAATAGTTACTTCCCTAAAAACTTGCCCAATATTATCAGATTAGATTTGTCAATGAGTCCTCTTCACTGGGATTCCCCCCCCCTGTGTGTGTGTGTGTGTGTGTGTGTGTGTGTGTTGTGTGTGTGTGTGTGTGTGTGTGTGTGTGTGTGTGTAAAGCATGCCTTTACATATAGAGAACAAATTCTTGCAATCTACATTTCAACTGGCTGTGTTCATTCCCAAATTCAACCAGAATAATTCGAGTTCATAGATGGAAGGAATAACAATAATGTATTAATGAAGCAGACAACATAGCAATAGGAATTGCACTTAAGACTTATATATCACTCCATAGTGCTTTACAACACTCTGGGATATTTTCAATATTGGTATATTGCTTCCAACAATCTCGGTCCTCATTTTACCAACCTCAGAAAGATGGAAGGCTGAATCAACCTTGAACCCATCAGAGTTTGCATGAATTCTTCTAACCACTGTGCCACCAGGGTTCCAAAATAAAGAACTTACAAAAAATGTAAGAACTAAAAACATTTTGCCTAATACATTAATAAATATGTGCAAAGTACAATTCTGTTTTATCTTCTAAGTGCACATTACTTACTTTATACTATACTGGTATAGACATGGCAGATGGGACCATCTTGCTGATCTTAGCTGATCTGGAACAAAGCTAAGAAATCCAGCCCTGGTTAGTATCTGATTACTATCAGCAAATTCTAGGATTGTAAAGTAGAGTAGGAAGTAAAGGAGAAAAAAAAACCAAGAAGCCATTACCAAGCCAGTTCGTTGTTGTTGCTATCTGGATATCCAAATATTTGCCAGGAGCAGAATTGAACTTGGGGAAATATTCTAGTAAAATAAAGAATTCTACAGATGGAATTAAGATGCAGTTGTGTTCTAACTAATCTAAATATTATTTTAGATCTGCATTAAAATTGCTTCCCCACAAACCAGTCTTCAACTGATGCAACTAATCCTGCCCATATCTTGAATGACAATCTATTTAGACTTTGAAATTGCAGACTATTTTGCATCATCCAACACTCGCACTGCTTTTTAATTGTGGGACCTATTTCTGCATAGCAGAACATTAGCAGCATCCTGCCCATCTAGATGAGCATTCTGTCATGCAATCCCATCAGGTTCCTTTTTGTGATATTTTGGGGAACTGGACATTGGATGAAGCAGTTGGGAGGGCTGGAGAGGAATTCTAATGTGAGGCCTAGCTTCACGGTCTGTAATATCCAAGCGTCGGAAGTGGACAATTCCCATTGACTTGCAAAATGTTGTAAACGACCGCCAATGGGAAAAGCCACTTGATAGTCACTTCCGTTGCCTAAAAAGCCTATTGGTGGTCCCTTGAAATGGCCGTTTTGCCAGAGGTTGACACCTGCCTCAATCACGAAAGGTCGGCCTGTCTGAGGTCATAACCCTGAAAGTAGGGCTGGTGAAATTGCGGCATATGAGAGGCAGGGTCAACTGCTCGAAAGGACTGCCTCTGTATCTGCAGTTTGCCCACCTGTAAGAGGATGGCATCAGCTTTCTCTTATCCTTGTTCTCGATAAGGACAGGGTCCAACGCCTCCCCAAAGAGATTAGAACCCTTGTATGGGGCTGATACTAACCTCCATTTGGACTTCATATTGGCCTGCCAATGGCATAGCCAGAGGAGGTGGCGGGATGTAACAGATGAAGCCAGGGCTCTAGAAGCGAATTTTGCCGCATCGAGTGTTGCGTTGGCAGAAAATTTGGTGGCTGCCACCAATTTGTTTACATCCTAGTGTAGCCTGGTATCATCGGGGGGCAGCCTCTCTTGTAATTGGCGAAGCCAGATCAAGGAAGCGCGGTTGAAAAAGGATGCAGATGTTACAGCTCTAATTGCCCAGGCAGCAGCCTCGTGAGTTTTGCGGCCTCGTGAGTTCCACTTTCTTATCCTCTGCCTTTAACCCTTCCACTATGTCAGTGGGAAGGATGGCCGATGAGGTTAGAGTTGCTACAAGAGTATCCCCTGAGGGAAATTGAAGTAACTCCTCAAGGTCCGGACCTGTACAGTAAAGTTTCTTGTCATGCCTGCTAGGCGCTGCAAGAGAATCTGGTTGGCTCCACTGTCATCGAACTACGTCAACAAATAACCTAGAGGAGGGAATGACCTCCTGTTCCAATGTTGGAACCGAGAACAGTCCTTCATGTGGATCCAGGATACCCTGGGGCTGGTCTGTACCCATAGTGGTTGTCGTTTTGGCCTTATGGAGTAACAACCTGAATAGTGAGGGACAAAAAAGACCTGTGAAGGTTGGTTTGTTAGGTATCATTCCCTCATCATTGGAAAGCTCCTGATCTAGTTGGTCATCCTCTCCTAACATAGAATTGGTTCAATGCACGGAAGCTTGGGGCGAAGGAGATTCCCCTCCAGGATATAACCTGAGCTGGGAGCTGGTTATGTAACGGCCTCTCTGTTGTAACCCTGTCGCTATCCCTCTTGAAATAGCCTCTGAAATGATATTTTGAATATTTTGGGATAGAACAGGGCCCTGGTCCTCTCCCAAGTGGAGCCCCGTTGCAGTAAAGGTAAAGGTTGCTTCCGGAGCTGAGCTTCTGGTACAGTGTGCTGTGTGCAACCCCGCAGTTGCTGTGCCTGAGGGAGGAAGAAAGGCCTCCTGCATGCAATCTAAGAGAGAAGGCTGCAGCTCACTAGCACCCCCTGGTGACCAACACTGCTGCTTGGCCTCTACAGGGTGAGGCGACTGAGGAGATGGTACAGGGTGGGCAAAGACTGCCTCTGTGAGGTAAGCAATCTAATCTTTCTCTGCCTGGGCTTTCTGCTGGGCCTTAGAGAAATGCTTTTCCAGTGCCCTGTGATGTCTCTTAGCGTCCTTGCTCAAAGCGAGGACACCTTTGTAGGGAAGAGCATTGGGGGTCTACTTGTTCCCACATTATGTCTTGTGGTTGCCCTGGAACTCCTGGGGCCAGGATTCTGAGCCCTGCGAGATCTGGAGGAATGATAAACCTGCTCAATGTATGGAGACAGAGCTTGGTCTGCCATCTTGCCACCACTTTAACTCCCAGTTATACAGACCAGTCAGTTGTCTTCCGTTCAAGCTGGTCTGTGAGGGATCCTGCGGGTGGAAATAGGCACCTGCAAGCAGAAAGGTCTTCCACCCCTTAGTGACCGGGAGATGCAAGGCGTGGTAACAGCCACAGAAAAATGGCACGAGAGCGGAATCAGGCTCTCCTAATGCCTCCGCGGTTTGCCTGCAATTTTGCTAGGCTGCAATCCTAATTTTGGCACGAGAGCGGAAAGCTGGCTCTCCCAGCGCCGCCATGGTCTGACTGCAAGTGTATTTGGCACGAGAGCGGAATCTGCTCCCCCAGCTTCACTGCAGCCTGCCTGCAATTCAAATGTGGCACGAGAGCATGAATCCAGCTCTCCCAGCGCCCGGCACCGCCTCGGCGATGTTTGAATCCTTTCTGGCACAAAATCGGGAAAACAATCTCCCAGCACTGCCGCTGTTAGTGTCCCAAGGAAAATGGTGTGAGAGCGGAATCTGACTTTCCCAGCGCCTCCATGGCTCGTAGCAAGCAGAAATTGGCGTGAAAGCAAAAATTGCCCTCCCAGCGCCGCAGTGAGTATAAAATTCATGGAGTTTGCCACGGCACACCGGCAGTGACTCCGGAGCCGCCCAGAAGAGTCGGAGCTGTTTTGGTTGTGGCGGTTGTGCCGGCGGACCGGGGGAAGCAGCACACACACCAGCGGCAGATAAATGGCGGGGAGCAATTGCCCGCACTGTCCAGAGGATCACCAATAGTCAGGTTGCACTCCGGACGCTGCCAGAGGGTGGATCAAGGTGGTGGTGGTCGACCTGGAGCCCCAGAGAAGACCAGCACACACGCCGGCAGCTGGGAGCTGCTAAGTAGCCCAAAGGCTGAACTGCGGTAAAAACCTCCCTTTTTGTCCTCCATGATCTTCCGCTTCTGTGTTGTTTGGAAAATCCAAGCTGAAAAGAAAATTATTGAGGAAAAAAACTCTGATCTATTTGTCAGAGCTATCTAATACACGTCTCTCTAGCTAAACTGAGTCGAAAAACTGAGGATCAGCCAAGCAGAGGAGGCGTGGTTAAGAAAAGAAAAAAACTCTGGCAAATAGATAGAAGTTAACCCACGCTTGGATTCTCCAAGCAGAGCACTGGAGAATTTGAACTATTATCAAGAGTCTTTCAACAATATTAGAAATGAAAGAAGGTGCAAGAAGGCATTCAAGTCCTTAAATGTCTGCCTTATAAGGTTTACCAGATTTGTACACCAAAGTTATGGATACTAAAACGTCATGAATGTACATCAAGGACTACTTGTATAAGTGAAAAGGAATGTCTGTCAAGTTTGCTTCTTTTTTAAACCGTACTACTTAGACTACAATTTAATCAATTGGACAAAAATAGAATGGTGGCTGGCAATTCCATTTCTAAGGAATCATCTTGAGAAGTTACTTTAAGTTTGCAATATGACTAAATAAACAGAGTTAGTGCACTGGAAAAAGCATTTAAGATGGAACAAGATTTTTTTTAGGCTGGCATATTATAGAATTAAGAAAATTATTATATTTCAGGGGAACTAATGTGATGGAAAATAAAGAAAATTGTGAGTGGACTCATTCTCTATCATTACTGAAATTAACTTGCTGAATTTCTACATGGTCAATATTAATTTTGAAAAAAAAAAATTAATTCCAGGCCTACTGCATTAGCACAAAGAATAAGGCAAATGCAGAACAGTTAAGAAATCAATGTATAAATAAAATACATAAATGGCCTGTACCTAAAATTGTCTTGCTAATGATCCTATCCAACATTTTGCATAAACAGAATAAATCCCTCTGGTTCTGGCAAGGATCCATTTCCTCATGCAACATTATCCATTGAAATAGGCAGTGAATAAACTGAAGATGATCCAACTAATGCAAAAGCATGTGTGGATCCTATTCAGTTTTATTCAAATTTAAAGGTGGGTGTTTGATCAACTGTAACCCAAAGTGTATCCCAGCACACTAAAGCATGTCTACTTCACACTATAAAATGGTATGTGCTACAAATGAGAGTCAGTTTAGTGTAGTGATTCAAGTGCTGGCCTAGAAACAGGAGATGTAAATTTTAGGCCTGCTTTAGGCATGAAAATCAGCTGGGTAACTTTGGGCACTAATTTTCTCAGCCAAAGCCACCTCACAGGGTTGTTATTCTGGGGAAACGAGGAGGTAGGAGTATTATGTATGCTTGCTGTCTTGAGTTATACATTAAAAAGTTGAGATAAAATAATTATTATAATAACAATAGTAATGAATTGCTTATTGAGTCTCCGGAGAGGGGCGGCATATAAATTTAATTAATTAAATTAAATTAAATTAAATTAATTATTCACTGCAGTTGCTTTCATCAAAAATATGCATCAAAATATATTATTAGCATCAAGCTAAAATTATTACATCCATATCTCATTCTTTTTCCATTTTCTAAATATGAAATTGCAGCTTTGTTTTTAATGTTCCTAGTTATCTTATTCCAATTCTGTCACAAACAGGAGACAGCCTATCAGTGCCGTACAGGCTAAGAATGTTGCTGCAGCTCAGTTTCCAGTGCTACCCTTCAATTATTCTTTGGAGGAAACTATAAAAATCCCCATCATAAACCGGAAATATGAACATCTCATACAAAATGTCACTTATAGAAAACAAGCTAATTCAAGAAGAGTTTTTTTTATTTCAAAATCAACACAAGAGTAGAGATGTGCAAAATTCAAAGATTTACAGACACTTTGAGGAATTACTGTTGGAAACTACTAAACCATTCCTAGGACAGCAAGTCTTAAGGTATTTCCACATAACCATAATAATAAGTATAAAAGTAGATGTGTATACGAACTGATAAAAAGGCCATGCTGTGAACAGGAAGAAACTAACAAATAATGCAATTGCCTAGTTCAGTGTTTCCCAAACTTTTGACATATGTGTACCCCTTCTATAATTTTCATAACGCTGAGTACCCCTCATAAAAAACATATGCTTTAACTCTAACCATTAGATATCACTGCAATTCTCCGGCGTTTAAACAGCTCCGCGGCTCAACGTCAACTGTTAATGTTCCTGCAGTTTAAAAATGGCCGAACCCGAGCTGCGCGAAGGATGCGCAGAAGTTCCCGCCATAATGAGTTGCGATACGATGTACGATGGCCCCAGTTCCCGTGTAAAAACTGCGATACGCACCTATTTCTTTCCTTGTTCTGTGGGCGCAGCTAAGCACGGTGCAGTGGATATTCCCACGTGATCCCCACCAAACTCCGGTGCAATGCGTACCCCCACCAAACTCTTTCCGTACCCCTGGGGGTACGTGTACCACGCTTTGGGAAACACTGGCCTAGTTTAAAGATACATTAACAGTAACCAACTCCTAATAATAGGAGAAAGAAAATGAAAGTAAAAAATTAGGAAGTGGAAAGACTGAACAATTTTTCATTAAGTTTCATAAAAAATAAGTGGGGAAAAAAATAAAAAGGAATGAATGGCATTCATTGGATATTAAAAATAAAGATAGTTTTCAGGTATAAATACAATTATTTCAAAATAGATTTGTCCAAGGCAAGGAATCTGTGCGTAAGTCATTTTTTTCACCAATAATTTTTCTATCACTTTCAGTGTATTAAGTAATTACATGTAGCGAAGTTAGATTTTTTTTAGCTGCAACTCGTAAAGCACCAATATTAAGCCTTAGAATCGCTTTTCTGACTCTTTATGTGCCAAAATAGATCACTAAATAACATCAGTATTCCATAATTTTAGATTTGTTACATTCTAGAATATGAAATTTCTCTTATCTGCACAAATATTTGATTGAGAACATTTTTGTAACGGTACACAAGCATGGTGTAAATCAAACAACTTACAACTTATTTAGGGAAAAAATGACCCACAATGACTTTTGTCCTGTGTTTTACTAGAATGCAAATTGCTTTAAAAAGCAAAGCCTTCACCTCTGCACATCAATGTGTTCTAAGAGAGGAAGGATGTTTCCTATTTTAGAAAACCACAACTATTGACATCTAAAGAACAGATGCTTCATCTTCTGTGGTGTCATCTTTGATAAAGCATATATTTCCACTTCTGATTTTTAATAGACACCCAATAGCCCTCTTGAGGGTTCTGACTCCTGACTTTTCTGAGAAGTAATAAATGTATTCTTCTTTAGGAGAAAAATATCCCCCAGGATAAATTTAGCTCTCCCATTGACATTTTATCAGATCCATGGTGCGCTCCCTGCTGCTACTCTATTCTTGTTCTTAGAACATACAAATCAAATGTTAACTGGATGGTAAACACAAGATGTTCAGTGGCAGGTGGTCTGGCGAGAGATATATGACAAGAATATTGTCAGTATTCTGCATTAACAACTAAATCAACATCTTGAAAATGATAAAGCATTTAGAATGAAGAACTCTTTTCCTGTCCTCTTAAAAATGTCTTCCATTATGCTTTGCAATAGTGAAGGATATGTTTTTTTCTTCATAACAGCAGTTTTTAAATGAATTATATAGCCCAATGTATGTAAAAGTGGGATTAGATTTTAAGACCCTTCTTCCTCCTTGCTGCAGTCCCCTATACTAAGAAGAAAGTTCATAAAAAACTTAAGCAAATTGATTATTCACTTCATTTCCCCATATTATATAAACTGGACAGACACCAATACTTTCAGTGCTTCTGGGATTATTTTGGAGCATCATCAAGAATATAAAAATCTGTACTGATCCTATGTATCTCAGTTTTCTGACAGGTAGGCCACAGTCAGTAAGGATGGGATCTCACCATTCCTCTACTCTGATACTAAGCATAGGAGCCCCCCCCCCAGGGTTGTGTGCTAAGCCCTTTCCTTTATTCCTTGTACACGCATGACTGCACTCCATTGTATAACACCAACGCAATTATTAAATTTGCGGATGACACAACAGTGGTGGGGCTCATTAATAAGAACAATGAGTCTGCTTACAGGAAGGAAGTACAAGGACTGACATTGTGGTGTAATGAAAATAATCTCACACTTAACACCACAAAAACTAAAGAACTTATAATTGACTTCAGGAGGAAGAGAGATGTACATCTACCATTGTACATAAATGGTGAGGAGGTGAACTTAAATCTCGGAGGACCTCTCATGGACTATGAATGCTAACATGCTTGTGAAGAAGGCACAGAAGAGGCTGTACTTCCTGAGAATGCTCAGGAAGATAAATCTATCTCAGCATCTACTTCTGTCCTACTATCGCAGCACCATTGAGAGTGTCCTGACATACGGCATTCTTGCATGATATGGGAGCAGCTCTGTAGCGGACAAAAACGCTCTACAGAGAATCATTAAAACTGTCCAGAATATTATCGGACTCCAGCTACCAGCCCTGGACAACATCTTCGAATCTCGCTGTTTGAGGAAGTTGCATAACATTCTGAGAGACTCTTCCCATCCTGCTTACAATCTTTTTGGACTGTTGCCTTCTGGCGGAAGATACAGAACAATTAAAACTCAGACCACACGTTTTCTGAATAGTTTTTATCCCCGAGCTATAATTGCACTCAACAATGAACTAAAGGGCCAGCATCAGTGAGCTGTTGGACAGTATTACTTGGTCTGTTGGGTGGATGTTTGGGTGATTTAGGGGTGGGGAATTGTGGTGGGTGGGAGTGTGTTTGGGGATTATGTGTGTTGGACCTGGTCTTTGGCTGTTAAGTGAATTTCGTTGTATGTGTATACTGTGTATACACATACAATGACAATAAAGTTTATTTATATAGAGAGCGAGTTTGGTCTAGTGGTTAAGACACCAGGCTAGAGAATGAGAGATAATGAGTTCAGGTCCCACCTTAGGCATGAAAACCAGCTAGGTGGCTTTGGGCCAGTCACTCTGGCCCAAAGACACTCTCTTTCAGCCCAATTCACCTCAGAGTTCTTGTTGCAGGGAAAACAAATAAAATTTGCTCAAAGCCATGGGAATCATGAACATATTGCATTAAGTTATCCCAGATTTAACTTCATAGATCGGAGGCAAAATTTTAGCTCTACTATGAAGAGCTATGTCATATTTTGAAAGCTGAATTAATTTCAGTCCCATAAGACAGACCAGACAGGAAAATATATGGTGGACTGGGTACTTTTTTTAAAAAAAATTTTTTTTTATTTGTTTAAAAGTACAAACAAGACAAAACAAGTAACAACAAAACATACAAAACATGTAAACAAAGAGTTCGAGTATACATTTTGTCAAAGGTATTGCAACTGTAATACATGTTCTTATTTGTGTTTTGACTCTTCCTTGTTTGGTCTTACTCATCTATCTTTATGATTCACTGTTAACTTGTGTTAGTGATTTATGTTCCTGTTTGTGTAACTCCAGTTGCTCCCTATTCTTTTTTCCTTTTTCTATTTTCTAACCAAGTGTACCACTTTTCCCATACTAGATAGTAGTCATGTTCTTCTTTATCTTGTAGTTCCTTTGTGAGTCTGTCCATTTCTGCACATTCCATGATTTTACTAATTACTCTATCTTCTGTTGGTGTGTCACTACTCTTCCAATTTTGTGCAAAAATTATTCGTGCTGCTGTTGTTATATGAATGATTAAGTATTTTATTTCCTTTTCATGTTGTCCATTTATTATACCTAATAGAAAGGTTTCCGGCCTCATTTCTAATCTTCGTTGTGTGATTTCTTCTACTTGTGTTCTGATCATTTGCCAGTATTGTTTTGTTTTGGGGCAGGTCCACCACATGTGATAGTAGGTTCCTTTATAAAGTTTACATTTCCAGCATGTTGGAAAGGTGTTGGGAAACATTCTTGCCAGTCTGGCCGGTGGGAGGTGCCATCTGTAGAACATTTTGTACAGATTCTCCTTATATGGTACTGACATTGTTAATTTATAATTTATTGTCCATAGTTTTTCCCAATTATCTAATTGAATATTGTAGCCAAAATTCTTTGCCCAAGTTATCATGTTTTCTTTGATCACCTCTTCTTCTAATTTGTATCCTCGTAAATAATTATATACTTTTTTTTATCAATTTATCCTGTGATCCTTGTAAAATTTTATCTAATTCGTATTGGCCTTTTTGGAATCCAAATTGAGCCAAATCTTTCTTATATTTTGATTTTATTTGTAGATATGGCCAACAGTCGATATCCATACCCATCTCCTTCAATTCTTCTCTTGTTCTTAATTCCCCTCGGTTATTTAGTAAATCTTTGTAAGTTCTCATTTTGGTGATGTCCATAGCATTGGGATAGATCTGGGCTTCCATGGTTGATAGCCATTCCGGGATCTTATTGTAGTGTGTTTTTTTGATGCCCTGCCATGTCTGATATAGTGCTTGTCTGACGATGTGCCTCTGAAAATATCCATGCTGTTTATCGGTACCCTCCCACAGAAATGCATGCCATCCTCATTGTAGGTCAAATCCTTCCAAAGTCAATAATCTTTTATTTTTGATTTCCATCCATTCCTTGATCCAAATTAGTGCTGATGCTTTATAATATGTGTCCCAGTCCAGTAGTGCCAGTCCTCCTCTTTCTCTTGTATCCTGTAGATGTTTTGCTTTAAATCTTGCTTTCTTCCCTTGCCATATGTAATCTGCTATTAATTTATTAAAATCTTTAAAGAAGTTATTTCCTGGTTTTATTGGAATCACTTGGAATAAGTATAAAATTCTAGGTAGAACATTCATTTTAATTGAGGCGACTTTTCCCAAAAGCGATAATTATAGTTTTTTCCAAATTTCTAAATCTTTTTTAATTTGTCTTGCCAATTTATCATAATTATCTTCTCTAATTGATGAGTTTTTATTGGTGAGCCATATTCCTAGGTATTTTACCTTCTTTGTCGTTTGTATATCTAATTGGTCTTCTAATTCTTTTTCTTGTTGATTAGTAAGATTTTTTGTTAGCATCTTTGCTTTTTGTTTATTGACTTTGAGTCCCGCTACACTCCCGTATTTTTCTATTTTGTCTAATAATTTAGTGCCAGTTGTTATCGGTTGTTCTATGATGAATACCATGTCATCGGCGAAGGCTTGGAGTTTGTATTCTTCCCCTTTGATTTTCAGACCTTTTATTTCTTTATCTCTTCTGATCTCCTTTAAGAGAATTTCTAAGGCTAATATGAATAACAGGCGGGACAGAAGGCACCCGTCTCACTCTTTTTGATATTGGAAATTGTTCCGTCAAGTCGCCATTTATTATTATTTTTGCCATTTGGGAGGAATAAATTTTCTTTATCATATTTATGAGTTTGTTGCTGAATTTCATAGCTTCCAATTGCAATACAAGAAATCTCCAATTTAGATTGTCGAATGCCTTCTGTGCATCTAAAAAAATTAGAGCCGCTTGTTTATCTGAATTTATTTAATAATATTCTAATACGTCCATTATTAATCTCATATTGTTTTTTATCTGTCTCTTTGGGATAAAGCCATTTTGATCGGGATGAATATATTTGTTAATTATTTTCTTGAGTCGTTCTGTGATAATCAATGTAAATAATTTGTAGTCCACATTTAAAAGTGATATCGGTCTGTAATTTTTAATATGCGTGTGGTCTGTCTCTTCTTTTGGTATCAGTGTAATGATGGCCTCTGTCCAGGAATTAGGAATTATAAATTCCAGAAGTGCATCATTCAGGACTTCAAGTAAAATTTCATCTATTACGTGTTGGCAAGATTTGTAAAACTCTGCAGGTATACCATCCGGTCCCAGGGTTTTATTTGTTTTTTGTTTTTTTCTGGCCTCTGTTAACTCCATCATCGTAATTGGTCTGGTGGACTGGGTACTTTTTATTATGCTCTAAACCGCCCAGAGTCACTGTAGCATAAAAATGTAATAACAAAATAAATAAAATTAAAAAGGCCAGAACTATATTTTATTTATTTTTATTTATTTTTATTGTATAAAACTTTTTTGCCAATTTGATTGTGGTGCCTTTCTCCTTATATTACAATGAATCAAAGAGGCACCTGTCTAAACCAGCGCTGAACTTTATTTTATTTTTCAGGACTTAAAGTATGCTTCCACTCCCTTTACCTAGGTGCAGGTTCTTGCATCTTTTTGTAAATGTCACCTCTCTTACTTTTTACAATAAAAAAATCTGATCTACACATAACCAGAAACATATTTAAAATTAACTGATATTAATATAAGACTTGAAGCTCACAAAAAACTCTTTAGTAGCCTATTATTTGTCTGGATCTTCATATTTAAAGTAATATATATATATAAAGTATGTATACATACATACATACATACATGTATATGTATATGTATATGTATATGTATATATGTAGATGTATGTACATACATATATACAAAATAGGTATGTATGTATATGTATATGTTTAAAATTCATTATGTATGACTTTTGACTAACTAAATAATAAGCATATTGTTGATACATGGATTGTACCAAGTTATAACTTGTCCCTTATTGAGTAGCTTAGCCCTCCCAAAGGATTAATGTCTTGACACTGTTGGACTATTCAATAGGTTCAGTGATCCTTTGAGAGATGCTGGTGAGAGCAGGAATTCCCTTGTAGAATCATCCTTGCCAGCAAAGTAAAAAGGAAAGAGTAGGACGAATCCACAATAGGGGTGAGGACAGATGGCTTTCTGCAGAAGGAAGCTAAATTGTCACAAAGAAGAAAATTCAGGAAGAAGACAATGACAAATCCCTTCTATATTATTGCTAACAAAACAGTTGAGAAAGTTAAAAAGACCTTTAAAATTGTTTTACTTTTGATTAAAAACAACACGATCCATTTTGTTTTTTTATGATTAATCCTGTATTAACAATATACTGTGCAGTAACTATACAACTTTTACTGTTTTCTGCTAATTTATTTATATTATACCTTATTTAATTTTTGCTTCTCTGTTCTTAAAAAAAGTTAAAAAGTATGTTATACAAGTGCATGCTTTTTACAATCAACACAATGGTAGAACACACCAAAAATTCTATGGCAAATTGCAACAGGTGCTAAATGCAACATCCATTCAAGCAATAATGATAGGAGGGAGGGCAGTAAAGGATTCTTAGGTAATTTCCTGTTTCAAGCAACATAAACAAAGATTCTATACAAGGATTGTCAGATGGACAGCATTAGAACTACATCTAATAAACAAGAGAAAACAGAACGTTTGAAGTGAAATTTTTATACTTAAATGCTTCCAAGTGCAAATTGTAGAAGAGTCAATATATTAGTGGTTTGTAAGCATGACCTGAACTTGAGGACCTAGATTCAGAATATAAAATCAATATAAATTAGAGATACATATAAAAAATAAAACCTGGAAAACTATGGAATAGATAAGAGACAGCATGAAAAGCAAAAGCAAACAGAGTATTTTAAAAAATGTAAAGGAAAAAGTGGTTTTCCAAGTTAACATCATAGCAAAGTCAAAACAGATTGAATATCATGGTAAAACTTGTGAGTGGATGATGACTGAACAAAGATTTTCAAATTAATCAAGGGCAGACAAGAAGCATATGTCAATCAAGAATGTTGTCTTGTGGTGAGATGGGCAGGAAACTAACTAGCTAGCTAGCTAGCTAGCTAACTAAGTATCTACCTACCCACCCACCCACAAATGCAGAAAAAATAACCAAAAAGGCCCATTTTAGTATCAGAAATAGAAGTATTTAGCCATAACAACATTCTTTTCTCTGAGAGTCAAGGACGTTCAGCCTGCATCTGGAGTGGCGTGATTGGGAGGCATCCCCAGTTGGGACAGTAGATTGATTGGACCTTGTGATGGACATGTGGGTGCAAGGGAAGGGACTTTCCTTTGGGTGGGGAAAACCCGACAGCTTTTAGATTCAGGTTCTCCCAGATGTGTCAATATGACCTCTCTAAAAAAATGGAACTTTGAGGAACTGTCAGCCTTGGAGAAAGAACACTAGAAAGAAAACAGACTTCTCTGAATTATTAATCTAGAAAACCAACTGATAAGTGATGGTTGTCTTTGGGACAATGATCAGCATGTAGAAACTCTCACAATTGGTACGTGAGATGTAAGCAGATGATAAACTAGAAAATAAAACTGGCCTTGACAATGTTGTGAATTAAAAACAGTTATTGATAAAATTACTGATAAAAACATATGATGAAAGCAAGACTTAAATAACCAGGAGTTTAACATGGCTTGATAGTACTTTATCTAAAATGTAGGATACTAAAGTATAGGTGGTTTTCAAACAAAACTATATTATTCTTCATAACATAGCAAAAAATGACAAAACTATGAAACAAATACAGAGTTTTAGGAGGGAAAACATTGTTTGAAAAATTCTCAATAGGATTTCACTCTTAAAATGATTTTTTAAAGATCTTATTAAGTAAAACTTATGTAATTTTTCTTAAATAAAGATACATTTTGTTATATATGTCATATATGTATATGATACATACCGGTATGTACCTATGGTATAAAATTACCGTACGAAATGACTATTTGGCTGATTTCCAGCAAGATGCAACCACATTGCTCCCTACACAAAGATAACTAGTTTCATTATTACTAAAACTACACCTTTGCATGAAACGTCTAAAAACTAGGTACTCAAATTACTTTTTATTTAAACAAAAGCCATGTCCTCTCCCAAATATATTTTACACTTCGGGAGCATTCATGGTAGTTACTGAAGCATATTATATGAGTTTGCTAACTGAAAACAGACACATTGATGTTAAGAGTTTTCCAATACTCGGGACAGAAGGCATCACAAGTATGAGTCATGTGCTGTGAATATCACATAACTTTGACTTGAAGACAGGGTTATCTCTCCTATACAGAGCAAATATAAGCAATTATCAACATATTTAAGTTTATATAGATTTAGCTTAAATGTGAAAAAAGCATAACTTAAACTATTTTTAAATATGCAATGTATAATTCTAGCTATCCTAAGATTATAGTCATAAAAATTCAGCCTTGTTCCAGAATCATTATAGTTCTTCCAGGTTCAAGTTTTTATCTGCCTATGAAGTTCGCCAGGCAACTTTATGCCATTCACTATTGCTCAACCTTACTTGTATCATAAGGGGTGCTGTACGAATAAAATTAAAAAATAAAAACAGTCCTGTATGATAACATTGTTACAATGAGAGAGGGAACTTTATTAAATTTGCATAAGCAGTATTAATTAATTAATTTACTTGTTTAGACTTATATGCCACCCTATCTCCAAGAGGACTCAGGGCGGCTCATAACAATAAAACAGAAAAATAAAACAAAAACTCCGGGTTAAAAATTACACATAAAAAACCTAAAATCAATTAAAATCCATTTTAAAAACTCCCATCAGTCCAGGCCGGCCAGGTGAAAAAGCCACATTTTTAGTTTGCGGCGGAAAGAGCGAAGGTCGGGGCCCATCCGGAGTTCCAGGGGGAGCTGATTCCAGAGGGTAGGTGCGCCCACAGAGAAGGCCCATTCCCTAGGGGTCGCCAGCCCTAATTAATAATTAATTAATCCAGATAAGAAAAAAATGATCCTAGTCAGGACACTGCTACCCAAATCAGCATACTTGGATCTGACAAGTTTAGTTTAACTTGCATGAGTGCTTCAAATGGATTTCCATGTAACATCGTGATTAGGACTCTTCACTACCAGTTAGGTTGATTCAGCAGCTGAAATCAAACAAGAGGGACAAGAGGGACTAATGTGATGCTCCCTCATTACAGCTACTTCTACAGAGGGCAGAAGCTGGTAAGGTGTGAAGCAGTGATGTTCAGTCCAGATAACATCATCATATAGACAAGAAGCAGATGTATTCCTGCTACAAGGCTGAGAAAAGAAAACCCAAGAATCTGTTGACTTGAAAAAGTGGGGAAAAAGGCTTTAAAAGCCTAAATGGTTCAGGACTGGGTCCCAAAACTAGCCTTTGAACTGTCATTAAGATCTATCAAGTTGATAGATATCATTAATAAGTAATTTCAATAGTAGTGTCACATTAGCTAATTTGCTGTAAGATGATGTGCCCCCTATATGAGGATCTACTTTAATTTTTTTAGACAAAATTACTTAAATTTAAATAGATCTGCCCTCTGGAATGATCTACCCCCAGAGATACGCACGATACCAGACCTCCGGACTTTTCGTCGGGCCCTGAAAACACATCTATTTCATCTAGCCAGGCTAGCTTGACCCCATCCTTGCGGTTTTAAATTTGTAATTGGTTTTAACTGGGTTATTTTAAATTGATGGCCAAAATTATTTAATGTTTTTAAACTGCTTTTAAATTTTATATGTTGTGTTTTTACCGTGGCTGTTCACCGCCCTGAGTCCTGTTGGAGAAATTAAATAAATTAAATAAATAATAATAATAAAAAGATCTATTATGTGGCATTCAGAATTCAAATCTCACCTTTCTTAAACTTCCTAAATGAGTGCTTACGCATTATATCAGTTTTATCCAAGTGAATAAGGATGTATAATAGTAAAAAATTGGAATGGCACATCCAATTCAGAACCACACTGAGAAAATAGTGGAACTACTAGCAATGGCATTTTCTTGAATACAGAGAATCTGATTTATCAGATTTGCTATCAGTAAGGAGCAACTGTGCATAGCAGGCTGATTCATAAAAGCATTTACATAACTTGGTAGTTTTCAAACCAATCTCTAAACCATTTAACTGAAAAGCATTACGGCATTATGATTCACAGAACTGCTTCTGTTGATCACAGATAGCTCACAGAGGTTCTTAAACTTCCTTTGTTAATAAAATCCGAAGGGCCATAGCAAACTCACCTGTTCTGATTATTTCTAATAAACTGGTGTTTTGGGAAACCACAGTGCACAATTTGGGAACAATCTTTTTAAAGGTATTTTTACTGTTTAACATATATTGTGGGCTCAATTGTGATCGTAAATTGAAGACTACTTGCACTTTGATTTATGGCAGATAAGAAGCCATGGTAGACTTTCTACAAGTTAAAATACAATAATAGATTGTTAACAATCTATGGAGGGCAGGGCCAAGGACTTTGTGCAGTATCTGTATGACAAAATCACTCAGATTCGGGAAGACTTGGACTCTGACTGGGTATTCAGGAGGGATGATGGAGGCAGGTCTTGAGAATATTATCTGGGAAGAATTTGACTCTGTGACTCCCGAAGACGTGGACAGGATTCTGGGTAGACTGAGCGCGGCCACATTTATTGGACCCGTGTCCCTCCTGGTTGGTGCTGGCTTCTCGGGAGGTTACGCAAGGCTGGCTCCAGGGGATTATTAATGCTTTATTGAGTGAGGGTGACTTTCCCACTGCCTTGAAAGAGGCGGTGGTGAGGCCTCTCCTCAAGAAGCCTTCCCTGGACCTGGCAGTGTTAGCAAACTATCGTCCAGTCTCCAACTTTTGCTTTGTGGCGAAGGTTGTTGAGAGTGTGGTGGCGCGACAACTTCCCCAGTACCTGGATGAAACGGTTTATCTGGATCCGTTCCAGTCGGGCTTCAGGCCTGGGCACAGCAAGGAAACGGCATTGGTTGCGTTGGTTGATGATCTCTGGAGGGCTCGGGACAGGGGTTGTTCCTCAGTCCTGGTCCTATTAGACCTCTCAGCGGCTTTTGATACCATCGACCATGGTATCATGCTGCACTGGTTGGAAGAGTTGGGGGTGGGGGGCACCGTGTTGCAGTGGTTCTCCTCCTTTCTCTCCGACCGGTCGCAGTTTGTGTTGGCAGGGGGGCAGAGGTCGACCCCGAGGCGCCTTGTATGTGGAGTGCCACAGGGGTGGGTCCTCTCGCCTCTTCTGTTCAACATTTATGTGAAGCCACTGGGTGAGATCACCTGTGGTTTCGGGGTGAAGTACGATCAGTACACTGATGATACTCAGCTGTACATCTCCACCCCGGACCACCCCAATGATGCCCTTGAAGTGATGTCCCGGTGCCTGGAGGCTGTGCGGATCTGGATGGGGAAAAACAGACTCAGGCTCAACCCTTCCAAGACCGAGTGGCTGTGATTTCCGGCGTCCCGATATAGTCAGTTGGTGCCATCACTGATTATTGGGGGCAAATCGTTGGCCCCCACGGAGAGGGCTCGCAACTTGGGTGTCCTCCTGGATTCTTGGCTGTCTTTAGAAGAGCATTTGACGGCTGTGGCCGGGAGGACTTTCTATGAGGTTCGCCTGATTCGCCAGTTGCGTCCCTTTCTGGATCGGGACTCCTTACACATGGTCACTTGCCCTTGTCACCTCCCGCCTGGACTACTGTAATGCTCTCTACATGGGGCTCCCCTTGAGGAGCACCCGGTTGCTCCAACTGGTCCAGAATGCGGCAGCGCGGGTGGTTATGGGAGCGACGTGGTGTTCCTGCACGAGCTGCACTGGCTCCCGGTGGTCTTCTGGGTGCGCTTCAAGGTCTTGGTTACCACCTTTAGAGTGTTCCATGGCTTAGGACCTGGGTACTTACGAGACTGCCTTCTGCCACCAGTAGCCTCTCACCGGTTAGTACGCTCCCATAGAGGAGCTCCTCAGGGTGCCATTGGTCAAACAATGTCGACTGGCGGCCCCCGGGGGAGAGTCTTCTCTGTGGGGCCACCTGCCATTTGGAACGAGTTCCCCCCGGAGATATGGAAGATCCCGGACTTATGCACTTTCCGCCGTGCCCTCAAGACCTTTTTATTTCAACAGGCTAGCCTGGCCTAACTTCCTTTTAATTGTTAATTTTAAATTTGTTTTAAAACAATAGGGGTGTTTTAATTTGTTTGGGCCAAATATTTAATGTGTTCTTATATTGTTTTTTAAATTTTGTATTATGTGTGTTTTATCTTTTGGCTGTTCACC
Organism: Pituophis catenifer annectens; assembly: GCF_029215685.1. NCBI lineage: Eukaryota > Metazoa > Chordata > Lepidosauria > Squamata > Colubridae > Pituophis > Pituophis catenifer. The sequence goes on from NW_027256881.1 coordinate 44,132,038, forward strand.
GCCCTGAGTCCTTTGGGAGTAGGGCGGTATATAAATCCAAAAATAATAATAATAATAATAAAAAAAAACAGAAGGCATTGAATTTTAACTTTGCTCTTGTTTATCTGTTAACTACCCTTTTATATATAGTAGATAGTTGACACAACTGGTAGCAAACAAATTTGCAGAAGTTTATAAATTGCAGGCCTGCTTGCAAGGGGAAGAAACTATTATTGCTGTAATATATTTATCAGTATTCAACTAGAGAGGACAACACATGTGTTCTTGTCTTTTGTCTCTTTCACTGCATACTTCTTTGTTTTTTGTAATTGTAATTTTTGTAATTTTGTAATTTCTTTTTTTGAAGTTTGTATTTTAACTTTCTGATTAAACTAAAAATTTATTGAAAAAACTACATGAAACTGTTAAAGATATGGCACAAGACCTTCTGTGTGCAAAATCTAATTCTGCCATTGATCTGTGATCCCTGTATAAATTGGAAGAACCCTACTGAATGGGCCAAAAGACCATCTTATGCAGAAATAGGATACCTGATTAAGGACTATAATAAACATTTTCAGATAATTGTTATCAGCTTTGCTTGAGAAAAATCTATACCTTATAGTATATGTATGTCTGATAACCATCTACCATATTTTTCGGAGTATAATATATACCTTCCCCCCCCTAAAAGGGGGTGAAAATTTAGGTGCATCTTATACACCGAATGTAGCCCCGCCTACCCACTGGCCCCCACCCTTTGGCCTCTGCCTCGCAGCAGTTACCTCCTTGCAAGCAAACAGCAAGAAAACATAGCTCCTTTCAGCTTCAGCACAGGCTAATTAGCACAAGTTGATTGGATCAGCCTCCCAACTCTCAGCTGATTTGCTCTCAACTGTTTTGTGCAGGGCTCTGCTGCTTGCTGCAAAAAGGTAAATTGCTGGAGCAGATTTTTTTTTCCTTGTGCTAATCAAGCTATGCTGAAAACGAAAATGAAAATAAAGCAGGCTGTTTCCTGCAAAATTGCTCAGAAGCAGAGGGAGATTTCTTTTTCTTCTTTTCCTCACCAAAAAAGGTAGGTGCGTCTTATACTCCAGTGCGTTTTATACTCCGAAAAATACGGTATGTTACAAATAATCACTTTCTCCAGATAGCCAAACATAGACACTCTTTATAAAATTGATATATTAGGCCCAAACTGTCCAATAAATATACATTTAAGCAAATGAACAAATATTAGGAGGTAAATAAAGAGAAAGCACATTTGCATAAATTGGTAAATTACTGCAGCCAAATCAGCCAGTTACACTTTGTTGCAAGAATTTGTAAATTTAATATTAAAAGGGGATTTGTATTAGAAGAGGATATTGTTTCAGAAAGTTATTTGCTTCATTACTTTTTTTACACTGCTCATAAGATTGCCCAATTCCAAAGGACTGTTGGTGGCAATAACATTAAAAATAAAATAATACTAACAAAATTGAGAACAGTATCAAAAACAAAAAGACAACCCACAGAAAGCAAAAATAAGTCCCTAAATAAGATATGGAATAGGTATCCAGAGTTAATCAACTAGGATTAAAGTCCACTAAATAAAAACAAAACAACTTTAACCTGAGTAAAGAATTGCAGTAAAATAGTAGCTGCATATTCTTTTGGGGGAAAGAGTATCCCATATAGTAGGGATATTTCAGAGAAGACTTCATTCTAATGCCCACTTCACAAGCTTCATGAATGGAGAAATTTTCTAGCAGGCCCTCTCCCAATGACCAGACTGGATAGGGACAGATTCTGGCAAGGAGTTCCTTTTGTATCCTGGTATTGCATCATTTAAAGTTTTAAAGTAAATGACCAGTACTTTAGATTAGGCCCAGAAGAGACTTCAGTGTAGATTTGATATTGAAAAATAACAGGCCTTTTTTGTGATTGAATCCATGACAGTTTCATGTGGAATACATATCATTTGTCACGGCATGCAAAATATTCTGTAGTTGGAGAGCCAATAACAACATTTTGCTATCAAGCTCTCTTAGTTATTCATAACTTTGACAAATTACATCCATATGGTTTGAAAATCTATGTATTTGATTTTTGTGCGTAAGAAATAATTTTGGTGCTTTGAATCTTAATTATTTACTATTTCTGTGTTTAAGAAAAATGATATGCCATTCTCCTACAAAAACTGAATTAACAAAAAAATGATGAATTATTAACTATTTTTTATTCCACAGTATTATTACTGAAGAGTTACAAGAAATATAGCTTCAATAATAAATGGTTAATGGTCACAATGCTCACATCACAAAACTGGAATTCATCAAAGGGAAATACTAGTTACAGGGTTCACTGCAAGTCTTCAATCTATTCCTGCAAGAACTTCATACAAACCAAACTGATGCACAGCCTTATTATAGAAGTCGTTCCTAAACCCTGTAAACCTCCTTCTCTTTCTCTGTGGGGTTTTCAGTGTTCTTTTCTATCACACAGGTTATGAAATTAAAATGATCTTTCACATACCGGTTAAGAAATAATTAACTTTATAATATCACCAGTTGGTTATACTCAAGGAAGATATAAGAAATGTACAGTCTTCAGTGATCTTATTTTTACTTCCTTGCAGCTTTCTGTTGTAAACTAATGAAAGAGAAGTCCTTGAAAAATGAGTCATCTCCAACAAAATCTAACCAGCAAGAAAATAATTAACTAAGAATTGAAACAAATCATACAATGGAATATACATTGGTGCTTAAAACATTGTGAACCCTTTTGAATGTTCAGTATTTCTGTATGAATATGACCTAAAAAGTGACACAAGTTCTAAAACTAGATAAAGAGAACCCAATTAAATAGTCACAAACACTATACTTGTTCATTTATTTATTAAGAGAAATAATCCATACATATTTGTCTCTGGGACAAAATATATGAATATTTCTTTTCAATAACTATTGTACCCTCTTTGGCTGGCAATAACTGAAATTAATTTTTTTTAATAACTGTTCAACAGTCTTGCACATCAGCTTGAAGGTTTGTACAGATTACAAGTTTCTATTTTATTCTTAACATTATTCCTTTGATCAGTCAGTGGAGGGTTCTAATGTACAGTATATCTAAAAACCATGCTCAGGAGTAAACCCAGTTCATATTTTGTCAATTACATTATATAGGATTCTTTAAGTATGATTGGACACACAAGAAATCTTGTACCCTGTTAAAGAGCCTAGACTAGATGCATTTTTTTAAAGCTTCAGAACATAAATCAAGTATGTGCTATCTTGTAGCATGATTCAGTCTACTGCAGATTTTGAAGATTTAGATTTTCTCTTTCTCTCATAACCTTATTTTCATCTGAAATATGTTGTTGTAAAAATTACTCTAGATTACTATATACAAAGTTGGTTACAAATCTTACAGAAACACAATTTTTTATGAAAAAGTTTTTCTACAGCCTGTTCAGCAGCCTTCAGCTCTTTCTGAAACCACACTGCATTCTTTGTTATTTGTTGCACTTACATGTTATCAATATTAATCAAACATAAATGCTTCCACCCCAATTCTATGTACAAAAGTTAGGGAGTGATTGTTTTGTACCTTTTTTTACATGCAAAACTCTGTATTTAGTTTAATATAACTGAAATTATCTACTATCTTATAAACAATTATGGTTTAATTATGTTGCATGAACTCTTAGCCAATTACGGTAGTTTACATCAAGAGCAAACAATAAGTAGTGTGATATATAAATTCAAAGTTCTTGCCGAAGAAAACAAACAAACTAGAGGCAACAGGAAAGAGGTTCTGATCTGTACCTTTCCCCATATTCCTGTTTGTACCCAAAATAACTATACCCTACTCATTCTTCACATTCCATGTCAGTCTATAATATGTCAGTCTCCATCCATTCCAAGTTTCTCTTTAAGTGTGTGTTGGTAAAAAAGCGAAGGGAGATTCTTAATTTAGCATATTTTAGGCTTGCCAGGTGCTAGAACTTGCCAAACTTATTATAGCTAGAGGAGGCTGGGAAGCTATGCTGTTTCAGAGAGGAAGAGAAGCTGAAAGAGCAGCAGAACCAGAAAGAGGAGAAAAGAATACAACCTATCCTCTCAAGACATGAAATGAGTGAAGTAAAGACTACATAGAAAAGGCATAATCCTAGTTAAGGAGAAATATTACCGTGTTCTTAATAAAACTATCATTCTGACTGCCCACTACATGAAACCTCCAGAATTTTAGGGCATACTGTCTAGCAGTAATAGTCAAAGAACAACAAAAAAGAATGTTTCCAAAGAAACCGATGGTATAAGGTTACAAACAGTAAACTGACTAATTTGGAGGCTGTCTTCCACCTTTTCTTAGTTTCTTGATGACTTTCACTTACATGAAAATCATTGTCAGGGTTCCAAGTAACACCCCCATTGAAAGAAAACTCCAAGGCCTGAGTTACATTTTATTAGAGATATATTGGCACATCTGGGAAAACCCGAATCTGAAAGTTTCCAGGTTTTCCCCACCCAAAGGAAAGTTCGAGTCCTTGCCCAACACCCACAAGTCCATCACATGGTCCAATCTAAGCACCGGCCCAACTAGAGATGCCTCCCAGTTCCAGGGCACGTTGTCCTTGAACATCTGAGAAAAGAATATTATTATGACTATATATCACCCATGCTCCATACAGTCTCCCCTCCCTATTTCCCACAGTAGTAAATGTGGCAGGTCTGAAGGCCCAATACAAAAGATGGCTTCCAGGCCTGAGAGTCAGTACTACAGCAGGGGGCTGATATTTGGTGTATACTTGCTGAAATCTAATTAAAACCCCCTTGTATGTCAGCAAACAGGCCGTTTTCGTCCTCCTCAGACTGCTAGAAAGGCTCTGGAGCCTGGGGAGGGCGAAAAATGGGCCTACCGGGCCATCGTGTGCCATCGCTTGTCAAAAGCGGGGGGAGCACAGGGGGGGAAGGTCATGTGCACATGCGCGGGGCGCATAGAATTATGGGTGTGGGCACGCACATGCGTGACACCCCCCCGCTTCCCCCACTTTTGGCACGCAATGGCAAAAAGTTTAGCCATCACTGGATTATAGAGTTGATCTGCCATATATTAACAAGAATTGGTTGGAATGGACTCAGATCTTCTCACCTAGCTCTGTCAATTTGGGTATTTGCTATAACATAATCTAGGATAGAGTATAAAGGGGAATGTTATTGTCATGTAGTGATTCCTCATTGTCTTTGCAGACAATCTGCCTTTGAGAACAAATAGCCAGGGAAAGACAGTAACATTTCTGGTATATTATTCTTAGTGTTCTCCAATGATTTATTTGGCAAAGTATCTAAGGGTTTCTCTTAGCTGGGTTTGGAGAACCCTACGTTGAATCCCTCAAAGATTTTAATGTCATGCAGAATCAGCTCAGGACTTCATGATCACTATGACAACTATGGACTCTTAATTCATCAGTGGCAACACATGAAAGAGCTCATATTTATATGATATATATACAGAGCCTTATCAACTTTTGTAAACCGATATACTCATGGTTTTGTGGTTCATATTGTTTTTATTAATAAATTGTTCTATTGTTTTTGTTGCTTTATATTGTTTTTAAATATTGGGGAGAAGCTCATATATTAAGATGAACAGCTACAATTTTATAAATAAATGGTATAAAATAAGCTATTATATACAGTACCTCTCCCTATAGGCTGCCCATTTTCTCAGCAAGCTTAAGCCAAGGGCAAGCCTGCTTAGGAGATACTCTGACAAATGGCATTGAAGCCCATTATTATTAAAGCATAACCTGAAACAGTGCCTATTACCATATTAGAACCATATTTAAAGTGTATAACTGTTGTATGGATAACAATAATCTACATATATTTTGTTGAGTTGTACAAAGTCAAGATAGAAATGAAATAAATGCATAAATACTATTTTTCTTGATTTGGGGGTGATATTGAGGAAACATATTGAGATACTGATTGAGATACTGATCAAACAAGTGTAGTAATGATAATTTTAAAAAGTCATGCCTGACACATAGCTCTGCATATCACACATGATCTGGACATGATATTTACCTAATAATTTCGTTTTCCCAGTCCAGTGTATGTGCTAATTTTATTGCGCAAATATATTAAATAAATACATGCAAATATACACATGAGTCTTTTGAAAAAATGGTGGAAGTTAGTTCATTTATGTGCCTAGTATAATTGTTAATAACCATGTATTTCCAAAAATTGAATGCACTAATAGTGTAAGATTTTATGCTAGAAAAAAACCAAAAGGAAGCAATTATGCAACATTAGTTATTTATAGCATAATTTATTTCCTCTGAAAAAGAAGCATCTTTGTTAAACTTCAACTAAAGCTAATCTGTAAATGCTCCTGATATCACTAACACATGAATGAAGGAAAAGAAAGCCAAGAAGCTGATAGCCATCTCACCAATAAATATGATGTTGATGATGCCAAAAAAATTGCAATCCAATTGTAATCTTATTTTACCACAGCATACTGTGTCCAAAGCTATCTTTGCTAGGCAGAATAAGCAGGTGATCTGTCCCAATCAATGACGAAGATTATAACCACTGGGCTGATGAGTACCTGGTACAACAACATTAACTGAACAAGACATCTGGCTGATTGTACCTTTAATCTGAAAAATACATAAAGCCTGTTTTAAAGCTAATCACAAATGATGAAAAGGCAAACATCTAAAAAAATTAAAAAGGAAAAAATATAATTGTTATGGATATTTTCAGGATATATCAAAGCTGAAGTATTATATATGCAAGCAATTCTACCAAGGAACAGTTTGCAGGGAGACAAAATTAAAATCTATGAACCCAAAATAGCTATCAACAACAACAAAAAAGCTTAATTTAGTCATCTAGCTGCTTCTCTCTCTCTAATAAAAATCAGTTCAGCTGAATTAGCCTCAGAGAGGACTAACTCATTTAAACACCAGTAAATAAGTATGAGATGATTATTTTGCGTTAAAGAAACATACACAGAAAAAGATACAGACAGACAGTTTTTTTAAAAAAAAAAGACAAATCAGGATGTCTCCAGAAAATAGAACTTCTTATAAGATTATCTAAGTAAGTGAATTACCTTCCCATTATTGGGAAGGTAATTATTATAACATTATTGTTATTGAGTCATAGCAATATTTATCATACAAATAGAACACAGAAAATAAATTAGCACAAGCAGAATTAACAAAGAATATTTGAAGAAAAGTTCTGCATGATGTATAGTAACAGCCAGATAGCGTTGAGTCCTGGCTGTCCTGTCAGTACTGTAGGGTTTGAGGGTAAGCTGTCAAGAAAAGCAAGGCAGAAAACAAAGGACAAATTAGTAATCCAAGGCCAAATATAAACAAACTGAATCCATGGGACGCTGTTCAAAAGAACATATCCAAAACTGTCACAAACCTTCTGCTTCTCCTTTCTATTCCAACTGATAATACCGTCAAACTTCCAAAGGACAGAGCTGTTTTCCAAACTAAACCTAGTCCAACTTGTTCACGATTCAAGGAAATGTGATAGAAAAAGGGATGGGGCGTTAGTCCTACCTGATACGCCCATTTTCAGGAGGTGACAAGAGACTCCAGGCATGGGTTGACTCTTGTCCTGTAGCTCTATACACTGAGTTTAAACTGAAGAGACGTCCTCTGCTGACGCTCCCAGTTTCAACCATGTCACAGCGAGATCTCAGGACATAGTATCTGCAACAACACCCCAAGGATACTCTGGACCAGACCCCTCTTAGGGTGGGGCTGGAGTTTCTCATCACCTTCTGAAAATGGGTGTATCAGGTAGGACCAACGCCCCTTTTCCAGATAGGTGACTCGAGACTCCAGGCATGGGACATACCAAAGCTATCTGGTCCTGCTCACAGGTCATCCCCAGTACTTGCTGAAGGACCCTCCTCCCAAACGCGGCCTCAGCTGAGCTGAACAAGTCCAGCCAATAGTGCTTGAAGGGTACCTTGATGAGAGCCTGCAACACCTTAGAGAGATCCCAGGTGGGATATCAATGAACCACTATTGGTTTTAAATTGGTGGCACCCCTAAGGAATCTCCGCATCTCCGGTGCTGTGCCACAGACTCTTGCATCCCACAGGACAGAACCGAGGCTAATGCTGCTACCTGTCTGCAGAGAGTAGCCGGGGCCAGCCCTCTCTCCAGGCCATCCTGAAGGAAGTCTAATAATTGAGCTACTGATACCATTGTGGGTTCAATGGTCCATTTGATGCACCACTCACAAAAAATCCACCAGGTAACGTTATATATCCATGTGGTGGATGGTCATCTGGCAGCCTGGATCGTCTGTATGACACCGAAGTTCCATTCCGTCAGAAGTCTCCACTCAACTGCCACGTGGTCAAGTGTAGTCACTGTGGATCTGGGTGGTAGATGGGACCGTATTTTATTTCAGAAAGAAGGAAAAGTGAAACTACTCCTAATTTTAAAAATCCAGACAAAGCAGAATAAGTTCACCTTACAACTGACAAACTTTCCCACATGCTGCCTGAAAAAATCTAGTATACCTGTATAAGTAGATTAATGGCAATTTATAGGAAAAAAATATTTGAGAAATGCACTGAAGAAGAAAAACTACTCTTACTGCAGTAGCTGCAGAAAGGATACAGTACTCATTTGCAAAGGGCTTGTTATTTCCAAGTTGTGGCATGTATTTCTTTAGAAGCTAAGATTGTCTCATGCATTCTTGTTATGGTACTTAATTTTTTAAAAATTAATTAGTCCTTTAAAATTACTTTCAGCTTTATATTGTTTTACTACTTCAAAATAGTGTTTTAGTAGTGGTGCTGTATCTCCTTTTTAAAAAATATTATTTTGTGCATCTGAAAAGCCTCCTGGGATGCAACATAGAATTCCAAATAAAATAAAGAGTTCCCGGCAAATCTCCTTTTAAGTTTCAATGTTACATATAGGATGATATGTACATGTAAGATCACATAATGTTATATATAAGATCATCATATCTTCACTTAACAGCACCCATTCAAATTTATGATGGTGCTGAATAGGTAGTATTTATGTTGGATCTTCATACTTTAAAATGGCCACAGCATTCCCATACCATTCCCATCATTATGATCTGGGTACTGGGCAACCAGCCCACAATTACCGTGTTACAGCATCCCTTGGTCACATGATCTCCATTTGTAGCTTTCACTGTCAGCTTCCAACAAGCAGTCTATGGGGAAGCTGGCGGGAGGTGACAAATGGTGACCACGTAATATCGCACTAATGATGGTGTAAGATTTGCTTAACAATAGCAACTGCAACGGTAAGTGCATCCTAAGCGACATAGTCATGTGATGTGCTTTATGACTACATTATTTTAGAAAAGTGATGAAAATTCTGGTCACCCTCTGGTCACAATCACCTCACCATTTAAGTGAGGATTACTTGTATGCCCTTTGCAAGCTGTATTTGTGCTTATTTTGTCTGAGACAAAATGTTGCAAGTGACCATGTATTTTACTGACAAGTATTTCCTTTCTTAGCAAAAGATAAACAATCTACTCAAGTTTTTCAACTGTCCCTCATTTGTCATCAGATACTTAAAGCATATCTGTTACATTAACAGATACAATCATTCAGCATATCTCAATAATTCTTCATAAATAGACCACTAATTATCTTATTTTCTCTTCATAATTCTCTTCATAAACATAACACATTAACAGTTTTTAAACATAATACATTAATAGTCATTCTTGGTTTATCTTTTTTATAAACCTTTTCTCATTTATAATCTGACATTTTTTTTCTTCATCTTAATGGTAATTTATTAGTAACTCAGACTTCTTATGGCTCTTTTCCTCTATTGCTTTTGGGCCTGTACTGTAAATTACTTTTCTTCTTTCAAACTATAAGTCATATTGTAATTAAAAATTATTGGGTCTGTAATTCTATATAAAATAACAATTTACTTGAAATATATATAAATTATTGTGTCTCTCTGGGCTACTTTTTTCTATATTCCAAAGAAATATTATGAACGATGTCTAATGAGAAAATAGCTTTCTTTATAATCCAGTGGTCCCCAATCTTTTTGACTCCAAGGACTGGCAGTGAAGGTGGTGGTGGTGGTGGTGGTGGTGGAGGAGGAGGTGGTGGTGAGGAGATGGTCTCACACATGCAACTTAATGCCGTGCATGTGCAAATGAAGCTTCACCCCCTGGCCTGCCACTTGTGCAACTCAGTTTCCAATCATACGTGCAGGGATAGGGGACCCCTGATATAATCTTTCTCCCATAACTAAATTAACACCACCTACAGTATTAGTTGACGTATCTTTGAAAAATTTGGAAGTTTCATGTTTAATACATTTTTGAAGTTTGACTGAATTCTGCTATATTTTTAAAATATGATTTTATTTTTTTTAAACAAAGAACAAAAAATTTCATCCTTTAGCATATGAATTATTTGATTTTGCTTATTCACTTTATCCTTTTCAACATCCCTTCTTTTAGCATTGAGGCATCTGATTATTTGAATCAGTATTTCCCAAAACTCACTAGCATGTGTCAACTTCCTAGTTCCTATAAAATAGAACTTTTGCAGTGCAAGAGAGCCTGCTGTCTACAGAATCAATCAAAAAATGGTCACGGGAGAGGGAGGAAGAAGAGAAAGGAAGGCATCCCTTCTGTCATATAGAAAGAGGAAAAGGAAATAATATCATGATTTACCTGAACATAGGTTTTTCTGCTGTGCATATTTAATAATCCATTTGGGGAAGATTATTTCCTGATGGCAGTAAGAAGACAAGAGAACTCTGTCAAAGAAGCATAGGGGATTGGTATGCAATGCAATGCTGATTGCTTCCAGACTCTCTCCTATAATAACCTAAAATAGGGTTGGTGATATTTACTGTACATCTGACTTTCAGTATAATAGTCTGAGGAGGACCTAAGATCGTTAAAATAAATAAAGGACTGTTAGATGTTCAATGGTACTGTACTAAAACCAAGGACCCTGTTCAAGTCTTAAATCAATGCCTGATGTCAGATATTAACTGGATAAAGCAATGTTTCTCAACCTTGGTAAATTTAAGATGTTTCTCACATTGGCTGGAGAATCCTGGGAGTTGAAATCCATACATCTTAAAGTTGCCAAGTGAGAAACACTGGGATAAAAGTACAATTTAATCCAAAATATATATATATATATATATAAACTGAAGGTTCAAAAAATAAATCAAGGAATAAGGATTCAGCCAGTGCTGTATAGGCTGTAATTTCTTTGAAGGCTACATATTGTGCTTGCTGCAAGTTCCCCTTGTCTGCAAATTCTCCTTGTCTCTGCTCAGTTTTCAGCTGTGGCTAAACTGTGGAATGATTTTGGTGATGGGAAGAATGTGATTTGTTTTTTAAGAAACAAACTGATTGATCAGATTCCAGGAATAATTCAAAATACTATTTATAAAGCCCCCCCATGATTTGAATCCAAGCTACCTTAAAAAAAAATTGCCTTATAAGGTAATTTAGGCATTAAGAAAAACCATTCTCCAGTTACCACAATTAAGAGAGACTTTTGGTGTGATCAACAGAGGTCAGACTGTTCTCCTTCCCTATTGTCAGCAGGCAAAAAATAGTTTTATTTATGCAGACTTCTGGCATATAAGCAGGGTTTAAGTTGAAAGACAGGAGCATGTGGGTGTTTTTGTTATTTTTAATTGTATTTTAATTATACTATTTTTCATTAGAAGCCTTGATCCATTGATGGAAATGACGGTTATAAATTCAATAAATACAATACTAATTATCACCCAAATTTTATTCTATTCTAGCCAGTTACCCAGTCCTCCATTATTTAGTCTGAATTCCCTCTTTTATTTTCTTAAAAACAAAACCATGAAAGCATTACTGAGCCTTCTTGTGTGAAGGCTGATTGTCTTGTGTGAAATATGTTCTCAGATATCCCATCTATAGACTAAAAAATAAATTTGAAAATTTGGGTATGGGGAAGAGAAGAACTTCAAGCAGAAATTATAATTAATGCCACTATCTTAACCATTTTTATAATCTCATTATTTTAAATTTACCTCTTAAATGAATGGGGGGAAAACAATTTTACATATGACTATGATAAGTGCAAGGATACAGTGTGCTTAAATGCAAGAACTCTGCATATGTCTGTGGCTAATGTCAACTGAGGCCTAAGTAATTAGCAGATTCATTTTTCAAATAATAAAGGATGAGCAACTAATTGATTTTTCCAATTACTAATTGTACAAAAAAGGCAATATTAACCTAATTAGGGTCTTTCTAACATTTATTGAAATATTTTGCTATGTTGTACTGTTTGTTTTTTGTCGTTAATACTACTAGATTTTTATTGATATTTTTTCTAAATATCAATCATTCTAAAACATGAAAACCTGCTATGAATCAATTTAAACTGCTTATACAAAACTAATAAAAATATACATAATTGAACTGTGAGTCCACTATTCAAATTTACATTTTAACTGCATGAAATATTTTGTCTCCAGCCCATGAAGCCAAAAGAAATTCCTATTCTTCAGCCAAACCTGTATCAATTTCCAAACTGCTGCTTTTTTCTCAAGCAACTCTGCCCACTTTTTTAAAAAAATCAAGTATTTTAAATGTAAAAAAATTAAAAGTTTAAAACAAACATTTGGAGAATGTTTGAAGGCTAACAGGAGAAAAGATGTAAAAGATAGGAATGAAGATAGTGCATCAGCATTTGAAATAGCTCAATCCATGTTTTCAGGAAAGAAAACAGCAGGAAACAGAAAAAAGACTGTATTAACTTCCATTAAAATTAATCTATGCAGTTCCTTCAGATCAAATAGAACACAATTAGTAAGTTAATAATCACCACATAAATCTCATTTCAATTTTTTCCAAGAAGCTAATCACCACTAAAGACAAAAGAAATAAAACAATCAAGTTCAACTTCACTTTCAGCTTCAGTATCAATTCTTTCCTGCATACTCATATCAAGATTTCAACTGAAAAGTTCTATCATTAAGAAAAAAAATAACAATCACTGATGATGCTCTATTGCCATATTAAATAAACTTCCTTAACACGTTTGCATCTTTTTCACAATAATTAGAAATGGTCTTTTTAAATACATCATGGGGAAAACGTGAAGCATTTTATGTAAAATATTAATGAATAATTATAATACAAAACTCATACTCATATTCTTTCCCTTATCAATTTCTTTATGATTTACAAAGTAGAACAAAGCAATATTTAAAAATAGTAAGAAATCATTATTTAGAGTCACTAAATTGGAATAATATAATGATGAACATGACTCCCATAGTATCTGATTTCATATTTTATTCCCAAAAAACTCACTAGGCTTCCCAGTCTTTCTGAAATAATTTATACTTCAGATATATCTCTGTAAATTCAAAAACTTTAAAAGTATTCCTGGTTTTAAAAGCAACCATAAAATTACAGGCAATTAAAAACTCTATTCCCAAAAGTTTCACCACAAGCAATAGCAAAAGCAAAAGGCTTTTATAAACTGAAAGGTGTGTCTTCACAGCCTGAAGCAGACACATTAATTTAAGGTGTGGAAACTACAAAGATTCTTATTTGCATAAAACATATCATCAAGTCTAAACAAGATACAGTAAGTAGTTATATTATACATATGAATTAACATGGAAGATAAAATTAAGTTAAAGTTTTAAGAATATAAGTTAATTAAACTAAAATATCAGTATTTATTGTTGAAAAAGATATATTGTCTTGAATATATTAAAGAAATTCATTACAGCTCACTTCCGTACATATCAAAATCTTATTGTCAAGATCTTTTTCAGGGCTGGACTCCTATGTATGTTTTTTTTTAAATTTATTTATATTTTTAATGTATTTTATCACCATATATCAAAGAGCACATGAATACATAACACATTAGTTCATCACAAAAAGAAACCCTACTTTAGTATCTGCAACCACAACTGACTCAGATAGTATGGAGAAAGAAAATGACAAGGCACTTAATTTGCAAAAATCCAGCTATTCTAGCTTTTTGATAATCACATAAATAATCAGTATTTTTATAATCCTATGCATACACTAACTAAAAAAGTCAACCTTCAAGGTCAATTATATTTCTGTTTCTAATACTTCTGAAAATGTTTCTTCAATCAAATGAGCCTCCGAGTTCCCGTTTTCCCAGGACATAGCTGAATAGCTGCCAATTTAGTTGGATGCACTAGAAAAGCTCATACAATTCCAAATTGTTAAAATAATATAGTAAGCTATACTTTAAAAATAAAGAAACAGTAGGTGGAGTAAGCAGAAAGTTCTTTTAGGTCCTGTGGAAATAATAATTATTCCAAGAAATTAAGAGGACTAATTCATTCACCCATTTGAGGCAATAAATCTTCCTTGACCAGCTTTAATCCTAAATACTGTATATTCTCCGATCTTTAGCAAAAGATGGGAACCATGAGAAAATCAGCTGTCACTTATGAAAATTATCCTATTACTTATACAAGCAATAAAATGTCCCCCAATTGGCCATTCATCTGAAAGTTATTTGCAAAATTAAAGTTATAGGTTGGACAGTTTATCATTTCTCAATCTGGATTTTTAAAAAATTAAATCATTATCAAGTCAAAATGTCAACTAAAAATACTAACTATATATTACGAGAGCCATTTTGTGATTTAAATTTCTAATAAGGTTGAACAGGATTATGGATCACACAGGAGTAGTTATCTACAAAAATCAGGGAGTAGCAGCATTCATGAAAGTTAAGGAGTGTCCAAGAAAGCATTCTTTTGACATTTTTAAGTAACTATTTAAACCAAATAGATGTGGCATGTCAAATATGAAGCATCTAATTTTAGCCCTCTTTGTCCTTTAAACGCAAGTGCAATAAATAATCTCTATATTTTAAGGAGTAACAATATTAAAAATCCACCTGTGTGCCCCATATTTGAAATGCAATGTGTGCTATATTGTGTTCCACTATTCATAAACTAATACCAAGGAATTCCATATTATCAAAAGAAAAATAAAAGCAAAACAACACATTTTATCAATAGCTAGGATTATTGCATGTAGCTAAGCAAGAATTATTAGAGTGGGAAGGAACACAATGAAATTCACTGTGTCTATGTAGAGAACAGTTTCAATCAAAACTTCAGTATTAAAGAAGAACAAATGAAATTAGCCATTATCCCAGAATTAGATCCAGTACTAAATTATCAAGGTCTATTTATTTTGCTTTTTCTGTTCATATGACCAGAAATAACAAAATGAGAAAGAATGTGCGTGGTGAGCAACAGTACATACCGCTTACAAATGTAACTTAGTAAATCAGTCATTCAGAGAAAATTTGGACAAAACCTAGGTTGTTTGTATCCAAGTATAGTTTCTGAATACTGGTCCATAATTTCATTGTGTTCCTTACTGCTCCATAAGTTAAAAATACCTGTTGATGACATGAATGCTTGGCATCTTTATAGATTTCATACATTTACATTTTGCATTTTTCCAAGGCTTATGCAAAAAGCACAATCCATTTAGAAAATTCTTGAGAAAAAGGAAAAAAAAATTAAAGAAAGGAGTATTAGGTATGCTAGCTGTCTTGAGTTATTTATTAAAATAATAAAGTGGAGAATGAATAAGCTTTTACTATATATCTTTTCCTTATCTCTAAGCACATTTTTTCTGATAGAAATGAGAAAGATAGATAGATAGATATTATAATATGTGGTCATTTAACAGTTGCTAAGAGAACATTAAGAAATGAACACACCATATCTATCATACAATATTTCATTTATAGTGAAAAGCACTACAATTTGTGTGCTAATCAGTCACATTCTAAATCAAGATGCAAATTAAACAAAAACATTTGTGTTCTTTAAATCTTTTAATAAATTTAAAGGTATTGGCTTTATATATATAATTGATTCAAACATTTGAATCGCCTTCAAACCAAAGTTTCACACTGCACTAAGAAGTAAAACCAATAACAATATTTTCACACATGCAATGTAATCAAATACATTCAAGATGCAAGTTACAGTAGGGTTGTATCATCTTGAACAACCAAATTTTATTCTGCCAGTTTCTTTTCAAAAGAGACACATACAGCATATATTCTTTAGGTAATCGAGACAGGTAAAAACATAATATTTAATGCACTTTGATATGGTGATCTATCTCAACCCTAAAATAAAGATACTCATAAATAGTAAGCGTAATCTTTCCATGAGTCACACATGTTTAGTTAAGAAAAACAAATAGAGCATTATATGTTCATTTCCTGTGCCCTTTTGATCACAAGTTTCAAAATATCCAGGAAAAATTATTTGACAGAATATGGAATAACAGAGAGATTGCCAGGCTTAATAACATGTTGCAAATTGTGTTTGACCTGCCAAACATTCTAAAAGAATGAGGCCCACATTCAAGATAATTTAAATGAATATGTTGTTATACTAATTAACTTTCAGACATAGACCAAGCTATTTAAAAACAGTATTTATATGTGTGATTATACTGCTTATTTTAATTTTGTTCTTGTTTGCTTTTTATTATTACAGATATACACATGTCAGAGTTGTAAATTAAGTTAACTGCCCTTATAAATTCCTTAAATAATTCTTAACAGCAGTTCTTGTTCATATGTAATTATGGACCAATTTATATTTTCAGTTATAATTTATCACTTTTCCTATTTTAAAAGTCATATATTTTCATATGCCCATATTTAGTTATACTTTCATAGTATATACATTACCATGAACAATTTTTCCTAAAGTGATATTTGTTAAGTTCATTAATATGCCTATTTAGCATATTTTCTTATATTTGTTTTTGTATATCCTTTGGAGAAAAATGTATTGCAAAACTCATAAAAATGTAAGTTTTAAAATACAGTTACAATGTGAAAGGTAAATTGTGTAAATAATAAGTTACCAATTTCTTCTCTGAAACAATCCTGTTTTTAAGACAAATGATATTGAAGTTTCCATGTATCTTTCAAAGAAAGTCATTATCAAACATATTTCTTCAGCCTTTCTTTAGCAACAATAGTTGATTATGTCTCCAAAATAAGCGTATCCAGTGCCACAGCCTACAGCAGGCGAAGTTATACTGGCTATATTCTGGAAGAAGTCAAAAGTCCCCAACTGTGAGCCTGTATTTCACAGGGGACAGTATCTTATACAGTATACTTTTTGGCCTGGGTTATGTTAATCTGAAGTCCCCCATCTGCTTTAAGAAAGCATTAATGGTTATTTGACACCCAAACCCAGCCAAACCCAGTGGCTTATCTTCTCAAGCTCAGGATTTGTGCAGCATCCCTAAATTATGATGTAATACACAAAGCCAAATATATGATGTTCAGTTGCAGGAACTGGGTATGTCTACTCTAATGAAGAGAAGGACTAGGAATGACTTGACAGCATCTTCC
Source organism: Pituophis catenifer annectens (assembly GCF_029215685.1). Taxonomy (NCBI): domain Eukaryota; kingdom Metazoa; phylum Chordata; class Lepidosauria; order Squamata; family Colubridae; genus Pituophis; species Pituophis catenifer. Next base: position 44,149,477 of record NW_027256881.1, read on the forward strand.
ACAGGGGCTGCCACAGAGAGGAGGGGGTCAAATTATTCTCCAAAGCATCTGAAGGCAAGAGAAGTAATGGATAAAAGTTTATCAAAGACAGATCCAACATGGAATTAAGGAGAAATATCCTGTCCATGAGAATAATTAATCAGTGGAACAGGTTGCCTCCAGAAGTTGTGGGTGCTCCATCATTGGAGGTTTTTAAAAAGAAATTGGACAGTCATTTGTCTGAAATTGTATAAAGTCTCCTGATTAAGCAGAGGCTTGGACTAGGAGACTTCCAACTAACTCTGTTATTCTGTAATTCTGATATGTCACTCCCCAAATCACTGAACAACCACAGAGGCTGTATAAGCATATTAAATTGGGATGGAATGTGTGTGCACTGACATAAGAAACACAGTAAGCTAAATCCCAAGTCATAGATATAGAAATGGAATCCAAATCTAGAGCAGGGGTATAAACTCAAGGCCCAGGGAGTGGATCCGGCCTGCGGGGTCCTTAGACCTGGCCCACAGGGTTGCCCTAGAAACAGCAAAGGACCGGCCTGCAGTGCCTTTGCCAGAAAAAATGGAGCTCGGGAGTGCCACATGTGTCCCTCCTGTGCTCAGTTTTCCCTGTCAGAGGGCTGCAGGAAACCGTCGCAGCCAAAAACGGAGCTCAGGAGTCCGTTTTTGCTGGAAGACTGCTGGGGCCACCATAGCCCCCTCTAGTGACATTGAACTGGCCACACCTACCCCAGCCACACCCACCCCAGCCCCCTGAGGTCAAACACAACCCTGATGCGGCCCTCAATGAAATCGAGTGTGACATCCCTGATCTAGAGCAATAGGTTTTGCCCCAAAATAGAATCCTTTGAATAGGAAATAGGTAAGAAATCTGCATAGTATATTTTTATTATTCTAAAGCTTGCCTTGAAAATATGTTTAAAAATGACACAATCAAAAATGCAACTGATAAAATATAAACCTTTTTAAAAATGCAACTGATAAAATAAAAACCATTTTAAAATACCACATTCAGGTAGGCCAGTATTATTATTTTCATAAAGTAATAATGTACAGCATTACAGTACTAATTTGCATGACTAAAAGTGTTTGAAACTGAATCCTTGCTGAAGGGATTTCAACAGGAGGAAAGAACTTATACTTCCTTAGAAGCAATCTGACAATTGTTTCTACATTCTTACCTCAGGTTTCACTTTCTACAATAAGATCTCATGTAAATATGCTTTTTTTTATGAAATTCCTTAACTTTTTCCACTCCTGAAACAGCAAGTATGGGCAAGTACTTTAGAAAATTTGGAAAGGGACAACTAGTTCTACAATGCGAAAATGACCGTTTTCCAACCACTGATTCATCAAATGACTTTGACCTTCAGATGCTGAATCTCTAACCCTCTTTTCCTTTCACTCCAGAAATTCCTATAAAAATATGTTATGAGATAAAAAGAAATATAGTTGAAACTGAAATGTTTATATATTGTATTTTGCTAAATCTTCTACCTTAAAACATTAAAACAAATTTCACTAATGCAATAACACCAACTTTTAATGAAATATGGTTATATTTGTAAAACCATATTTCATATTTCAACTGTATTCTACACCTGACATGGGGCAGAAACCAAATTCTTACTTATGATATAAATCTGTATTATGGCCACTTCAAACTACAAGTGAGAGCTTACAGTAAAAAAGCAGCATTACAACCTTCTCCTTAAGTTTTTTTTTTTTTTTCAATCCACAATGACAATTTTTTTCAGGGAGAACTTGCAGTACACACGGATCAACTTATAGTATTAATGCCATGAAGTTAGCCAAACCTGGATTTATTCAACTACATACAACAGTTGGATAGAATTATTTGTGAATTCTCAATTTAGTTCCCAAATGAACTAAAACAAATTATATTTGAGTGTTATGCTGACATGAAAACCTCATTTAGGAAAGCCAATTCCATGAAAATTAACACAATCATATGGATAAAAAAGAGAGAAAGGGTAAGTGGAAAGCAATAAGGTGTTGCTTAAGCATTCCAAGACCATCAGAAATATTTTCCCAAGAACAATGGAATGAGATCTTCACTCATGTCGCTGTGGTATTAGTCCTATGTGAGCATTATAATTTATCTTTATTGCTGTGCTATTACAAAACAGATGTATGGAAGCGAAACTTAAAGGCAATAGGCAGTTAGCTGGAAGCAAGAACATTAAGAAAGAAAATTGTATTACTCTATAGTCAAGCTATATTTTTTTTAAAAGGACATAAGAATGGAGTTTCCTTTTTAAAAACTGGATTCCCATTTATACCCATAAAACTTGCTACTCTGTTGCAAGAGATTAAATGAAATAAGCACCAAGCTTTTTTCAAACTACTTTCAAATCAGTTACAAGGAAAATAGCTACCGGTATATATTCTACCTCCAATCTTAGATCTAATTCTTCATTCAAGCTATTGCTGTGAAGAAAAATAAGGTATCATTACTCCAATCAATTATATTCCTAAATGTTAAAGAATATTTAGGAGTATAATTGATTGGAGTATAATACCATACTTTTCTTGAATATTTAGGCTTAGGATCCTCCATTTTTCCTATCTACAACGTATACATTAATATGAATCTGTAACTTTATTTTAATTTTCATTATAGCCATTTTTAAATGTTTCAAAGCAGTCCAGAGGTATAATTAGAGATCACAAAACTAATTATATGCATTGTATTGATGATTCCCAGGTTTCATAAGACCTGCCTTACATATACTCAATTTATTCATGTATCCATTTTCTCTGCCCTCAACTGGCTTGAGCCACCACTGCTACCTGTTCTTAGGATCAGGCCCTGGCCTCTTAGAAACTAATAGCAATAGCATTTAGAGTTATATACGGCTTCACAATGCTTTATGTCTTCTCTAAGTAGTTTACAGAGTCAGCAGATTGCCTCCAACTATCTGGGTCCTCATTTTATCGACCTAGGAATGATGGAATTCTGAGCCGCTCAGAATTGAACTCCTGGAATGAATAATGCGTTAGCCTGCAGTACTGCATTCTAACCAGTGCATGAACCACAATGGTTTTTAATAACCACTCACCTCTCCCACAGCCACATAGCCCTTTGAGCCCATTGTTGCAGGCTAATTCAGTTTAAATACATTCAAACTTTATTTGTTCTCTTGCTTGCTTTTCCTTAGGTTTTGTTTGCTGGCTCATTATAAAAAAACCGACAAATGTCCCTGTAGGAAGATTCTCTGGATGGGAGAACATAGTATTTTCATGACTTTCAGGAATTTCTCCCTTCCTTCCCCTCTCTCTCCAGTTACTTGCAAATTAGAAAAACACAAGACCTAATTTAGGTCTAAATGCACAGCCTTTTTATAAGGCATCAATCCAACATAGGTCAGATCAGAATCATATCTCAAAGCAACATTTTGCCATCTTGTGCAAAGATGTAACATTTTCAGAATTCTGAAGCCATTAGAACAAAGAATATTTTTCCTACTCTTCTCAGGAAAACAACCGAGAAATTTCTGGAAAATTGAAATAATTGCATTGTTCATTTTCATATCACCACTTACAAGTCTAAATTAATGTTGCTGTTTAAAGAACATACAATACAATATGTAAACATTGATTTACTATTTCAATTATTATTTGGTTCTATTTATTATAATATGCCTAATTAATTTATTTTACTTTACAATGTGTTAATTTTTCTACAAAGCTGCAAAATCTTTTTAAAAATCTATTATAAATTCAGTTTGACAAGTTACAAAAAAAAAATCACAATTCAGAAGAAACTATCAAAAAGCAATAAAGCAATTTAACATCCTTAGATACTTAGGGCTCCAGAATCCAGGTGGAACTAACCCACTGGCCTCTGGAGTAAAAGCTGGCAAGAGAAAAGCCCATAAGCAAATGAGGCACTGAATCCTCATTCCTTCTTTGGTGAAAATTAGCAATACACAGGATGAGCAGAAATGTATCTTGCTCTTCTTGTATTTGAGAGTTGTACTGCACTGTTTGTCCTCTGTATACTATTTGGGTACAAGAACTGTAGTGCTGTGATTAGATAAAAGAAAATATTATTACATGTTAGTATTTTAAGGGAAATATAACAAATATGAGTACTTGTTTTATTGCATTCATTACCGTAAAAGAAAATATTTCTGTCCATTTTTATCTCTTTGTCCTGGAAGTAAGTAGAAATATTAATTTGGATTCACCACCTAAGGGCAAATAACAGGTTCACCTACAATAACTTCAATGTAATCATTTCAATGCAATGTATTGTGTGTGTTTGTGTGTTTGTGTGTGTGTGTGTGTGTGTGTGTGTGTGTATGTGTATGTACATGTGTACACCCCCCCCCCAAGACTTGCAGAAAATCTGAAGGAGAAAAGCAAGTACAGCAACTCCTAAAACAGAAAGAACCGAACAGGCATGGAGAGAGACTTCAGTCAAGGTAGCGAAGATGCTATCCGTTTCCTCTCCATACAAAGGTTTTTAATGCATCTACTTATGGTTTTATCAGCGCCGTGAGCGCCGTTGGAGAGGTCAGAACGTAGCAGGAAAAAGAACCGCTCGTTTTTCTCCTTGTAAAGAGAGCAACTGAATGATAAAGTAAAGTCATGTATACATTAGTGTGTACTTCGTTCGGGGGGGGGGGAGCAATGAATTTGTGTGTATCAGTTTTTTATACAACATCCCAGCAACTTAGTTAAATGTCCTGGAGTCACCCTCCTCGTTCCAATGTGTATTTTTTTTTCTCCTTTGAAATACACCCATGCTTTTCTCTCAATATTCACCAACCTCTCATTTTCTCTTCCCACCCGCCTTCTCCCTCCCTTCTCCGGCATGCATTTTTCAGACGAAAGACTTCGGCAGGCAGCCTTGCAGAGAGAGGAAGGTCAGGGAAAAGAGTCTCCGCCGCTACACTTTGCCGCGAAAAACATTCACCTTGAGGATCAAGGAGTCCGAGGCGGTTTCGGGTCGCCCAACTCCCTAGGCAGCCCCTCCGCGCGAAAGAATCCGAGGGAGGAAATGGACCTGGCCTGGAGCTCAGGCAAGAGACTCGCACTTGTGTGGCAACGCTGCCCCGAGCCACCGAGCGACCGCCACAGACTCGGCTCCCGGCCGCCCCAAGCCATTTACCAGGCGCCTCAACTTACCCAAACTACCGGCGAAACCGTCCATTTTGGGCGCCGCGGCGTCAACGTCCGACCTCGACCTCGACCCGCCGGCTCCGTCTGAGAAGGCAGGAGGAAGAAGCGGCGGGCGGGGGGGCAGCTCATTCACTCGCGCCGCGGTTGCGGCTGCCCACTCAGCAACCCGCGGCACGCGCTGCCCGCTCGCGTTTCCTGCCTGCCGCGGACGCTGCTGTGGCCCCACGCGCCTCCGGCGCAGCTGCTCGGGAAAAGACAGGTCCCGTCGCCTGCCTGCCTGCCTGCCTGCCTGCCTGCCTGCCCGCCCGCTCGCTCCGAGACCCCCTCTCGCAGGAGCAGCAGCCGCGGCCAGTTTCTAACCCCCTCCCCCAGCCGCTTTCGGGCCCGCCCTGCAGCGGCCGCGTTGCTTTCGCGCTTCCGACTCCGCCTTCCTTTGGCAGCCGGGGCTTCCCCTCCAGTGGCGGTTGCGGAGGGTCTGGGGGCGAGGTGGGCCTGGAGAGGGGAAACTGGCGGCGGCGCCTTCAGTTTGGTACGCCTGAGGCCCGGTCCTTTAGAGTCAGAAGTCGCCGAATAACAGGGAGGCTTGACTCCAAACTGCCCTGGAGCCTGGGCGATTTGGGGACAGTAGCGTGTTTCGGGGTAAGGCATTAGTCCAGCGGCTTTTCTCGGGTATAACAACATCCCAGTAAAAGCTAACTTAACTTCTTATTCTTAGTGGAGGGCTGTTGTTGGCAATTAAAGAAAGACTTATTCGAGAGGAAGCCATGTAATTTAATGGGGAGTTGCCAGATGGAATGAATTCAGAATTGCAGTTCACCGATTTCTTGAGTCTGCGGAAAATTATACCCTCCTAGAATTTGCTGTCCCAATTGCCAATCTTGATTCTGCTTAGTCTGTTGCGAATTACTGTCAAATGGTGTTTGTTTCTTTTTTTTTCAAACGTTTGTATACTGGCCTAGATTATCCGTGTTAGGCAAAGAAAGGGCTGAAATTTCTAGCTTTGCAGCCTTCCTTCTTGTCACCTGTGAATATTTGCTAGTGGTGAGGTTGCAGTGGGATCTGACACCAGGATTTTGTCAAGGGTATTTTTGTACTCCTCTCCCATACCCCCATTTTGTTCAGCACAGGCTTAACAAAGTTCCTGAGATCCTGGAAGTATCTTTTAGACCTGTCATTTCACTATTACACCACTATATTCTTGTGCAAAGCCAGCAAAAACAATTGAGGAAGTACACCTAACAATACCAGTTGTACAATCCAGTTCAGTAGCACAAATCTGCTCAAGTGAAGGCACAGTAAGTGTCTCCATATCTGTTCAAGTTTACATTAAAAGGCTACTTCTTTTAGACTAGTGAGCAAAGACGCATTCCATAGTTTACTTTGCAATAGCAAAAAGCAAGACAGTTATTAAAAGTCTGTGGAGATTCTCAGTCATCCATGGTTGTCCCTGAAGAGCTGAAAAAGCTTCTTGGATGAGAAGCGAAACATCTTCAAAGAAAACCAGAAAGTCCAGTTGCCTCTTGAAAAAAGCATGGGCACCATTATTAAAACATCTATTGCCAGAAATACCCAATAGGTGCCTCTCTGAACACATCCACTGTTCGTCCAATGTCATAGGCAGCAAAGCATTACAGATTTTAAATACCATAAGGCTGCGGCTGCTGGACATAGTGGATTAAAACTAGTCTCCCTTATTTAAATGTACCTTTAGGGGTTAAAAGAAGAAGTTGCAGTTGACAGTGCCTGTGCCTGTGCCATGATTTAAGTGCAAGAGCTAACCTAAATGTGATTAGAACCAGTGTAGCATGCTATTTGAGATAATCGGTTTGAACCTGAGAAACCCAGATTGTAATTTTTGTACCACCCTTGCTCTCAGAAAAGCCAGGCTGTGAAGATTAAAAATAAAAGAAAAGTAATAGACAATCTAATACACAGTATTCCAGGATCAAAATAATAGTTTGATCATGGAATAGTGTTAGTGTATTTTGCAATAATTTTGAGAACTGGTTTCTGATTGAAACATGCAAAGAATACTAGTAAATCTGCTCCAAGGGAAAGATCTAAACCTCTGTAAGTAATCTGATCCACAGCTGTTTAAAGGATAGTCCATTCCAGAAAAGGCAGGAATTCACTTCCCTTAGTCTAATAGATAAAAAAACTGAAAAACACTACCTTTTGCTTTTAATCATAATTTTGTGAAATTTGCAAAGAAGTTAATACTAAAAAATTAATAATAAAATATGCCAAAACATAATTTTGAACTATTCTCTCTCTTGTTTCACTTGTATAATTGTGATTATAATATATAGATGGAATTATGTGAATATATATAGCTGAAAGGACTGAAATTTGCATTATGTTATAATCTTAAATAGAATTTTTATAAGATGATGTATTGTTGGCATATGTTACCAAGATAAATTGTCTAGAACAGTGGTTCTCAACCAGTGGTCCATGAACCCCTAGGAGGTCACAATGTCACAGGGGGTTGCAAAAGCTTGAAGAAATTTTATGATTTAAATCTTGTTTTGGGGGTCTGTGACCATCGTCCATGGCCATAAAAATATTTTGTATAATTACGACACAACAAACTCTGGAAAGCATTTTCAAGAAACCATTTTTAAGAATCCATAAAATGTCATGGAACATTTCCTAAACTGCACTGACATGCAAGATGTCTTTTTCCCAAATTTATCATTTTCAGGAAGTATTTGAATATCTCCTTACTGCCTGCATATTATACTGTGACTATGCCAGTAGCTGTATAAGTTCATTGGATCTGTTTTATATTGATGCCTCCTTGAAGTCATAGGCATCAATTATTCTTTATTAACCACCAGGTAGAGAGGTATTATTGTAGATATATTAATATACAAACACATACATAGTGTATGCATATTTCAACACAGGAACAAGAGTGCCCATCAACAATAGTGTACCTGGCATTACTGATACAAGTGATGCATTCTTGTAATACCTGGAAAATCTCTTTGAAATAAAAATGTATATAAGTGTGTAGTACAAACAAGGAAGATCGAATATATTCAAAGCCTACCAAAGTAACTTACAAGCAGTATCAACAAACATAAATTTTTAAAAAAGTTATTTTAATAGTAATTGTCAATAAAATAACATGCTATTTTAATAGTAGCAGCTAGAGTACTTCTACTACTGTTGGAAGCTTTCCATCGATACCCGGGTGAAAGCAAGGGGAAATTATGGTGGTGTGCCTTTTATTTGGCATGGCATCGGACCGGGGTATCTATGAGACCGCCTTCTGCTACCAATAGCCTCTCACCGACCAGTACGCTCCCATAGAGAGGGGCTCCTCAGGGTGCCGTCGGCCAAACAGTGTCGACTGGCGGCCCCCAGGGGGAGAGCCTTCTCTGTAGGGGCACCTACCATCTGGAACGAGCTCCCCCCAGAGATACGGAAGATCCCGGACCTGCGCATGTTTCGCCGTGCTCTCAAAACTTTTCTATTTCAGCAAGCTGGCCTGGCCTAACTCCCCATCTTTTAATTTTTTTAAATTTTTTAATTTGTGATTTTATAAATTGGGTGTTTTAATCTGTGTTTCGACCGAAATATTTAATAATTTGAAGGGACTTTTTTAATATTTGGATTATCTGTATTTTATCTTGGCTGTTCACCGCCCTGAGTCCTTCGGGAGTAGGGCGGTATAGAAATTTGATTAATAAATAAATAATAAATAAATATTTGCCTTGCCTTTTTTAGGGATCTATCTTGTCAAAGCTATTATCATTGTCAGTATTATGACAAAGCTCCAAAAAAGGTGGTTGCTATTTTGAGGAATAAGGGTAATTTTAACAAAGTGAGGTTTTGTTTTGTTTTTTAATGTTTGTGTGAGGGAACATTCCCAAAAACAATCTCTGACTTTTAAAGTGGTATAATCCTAAAAGGAAGTCTGAAGGCCAAAGAATTGAGGCCTTTGAACTATGGTACTGGAGAAGACTCCTGCAAGTCCCTTGGATGGCAAGGCGGATCCAACCGGTCAGTCCTAGAGGAGATCAACCCTGACTGCTCTTTAGATCCTGAAGATGAAACTCAAATACTTTGGCCGCCTAATGAGAAGGAAGAACTCACTGGAGAAGAGCCTAATGCTGGGAAAGATTGAGGGCAAAAGAAAAACGGGAAGACAGAGCATGAGGTGACTGGATGGATGGAGTCACTGAAGTAGTCAGTATGGGCTTAATTGGACTCCGGGGGGTGGTAGAGGACAGGAAGGCCTGGAGGAATGTTGTCCATGGGGTTGCGATGGGTCGGACACAACTTTGCAACTAACAACAACAACAATAGTGATGCGGGTGCTTTGTGATGGTTAACATTTTTTTCTAATAAAATCATAGTAAATTTACTGGAATTATACATAAGAATATTCTCCGGTGATTCTAGTTAATGTAGCAGGTGTTGAGGACTTTTTCAAAGAAATAAACTACATATTGTTGACAAATAATGCACATTTTAGATTAATCATGATATTTCTCCTATTAAAAATACTCTTTGCCAGTGGAAGCTGTGATTAAAAAAACCTTAAGAAATTTACTTTTTTTCTTCTAGTAACAGAATTATAAAAACAGCAGGCTAATGAAATTAATGGAACACATTACTCTCTTCGCAAAATGTGTCTTCAGGTAGCAAATATTGCAGAAATTCTGAATGTGGGCAACTCAGGAAATCAAGTAAAGAACCATGGAATACCATCTGTGTCAGCAAAAGCTTTTGGCAGAGTTAACTGAATGAAACCATTTTCTTCATGGAAGTATTAATATAGCCTCTGACATGATGAGTACAGGCTGCCATAAGTGTCTACTACCCACACTGAATTTCAGCATCATTTATTTTCTGAAGCAATGCAGCCTTAAGAAAATGTGTGAGGCCCATTGGCCATTTAGCCTAAAATTCATTCAGGGCAGATTATTTATTCAATTTATACAGCTTGCAATAATCTATTCACAAAATATAAAAACTCAAAATAAACAATGATATAATACCAGAGCAAGAGAGAGCTTATCATCACCTTTCAAAATAGGAAGGATGGGAAATAGAAACAAGTATAAAACAAGAGCTCATTGTCCTTTTCAGAGAAAGAGCAAATGCATAAACCTCCTTCGTGCCAGTTCCTGATTGTCCTGCTGGTAATGTTTGCTTATTGCTTAACGCATTGTAAGCCGCCCTGAGTCTCCGGAGAAGGGCGGCATATAAATCAAATTTAAAAAAAAAAATGTTTCTCTTAATGTGGTTCAGAAGGCACATCTTAAGATGACTTTTTGGCTTCTTCAATTAAATGAAAATGTGTGTGTGTGTTTCTTCTGCAGTTGGTTTGGTTTTTGGCTTCTGCAATTAAATGCAAATGCAATGTGTGATATGTATACACATACATATGTACATACATATACACACATGCACATACCCATGTACAACATACAGTACAATATACAGAGCTGCCATCTATTGCTTCGTTGGAATCATTTTGCCTTAAGTAGGAATAAAACATAAATTGGCAATTTCCTTCTAAATATTGCAAAAGGATCCTTCAATAAAATGTTTGTGTGTTCAGGATTTCAGACATTGCAAACTTTAACATTCACCCTCCTGCTTCTGTTCTATTTTTCTTCTTATATTGTCTTTCTTATATCTACTGAATATCATTATTGAAAATAGGGTCCTTGTTAAAGGATTCTTTTTTTATTAAATACTATTGTACTTTTGCAAACTACAGGTAGTCCTTGACTTACAACAGTTCACTTAGTGACCATTCAAAGTTACAACAGCACTGAAAAAAATGATTTTGACCATTTTTCACACTTACAACCTTTGTAGCATCCCTATGATCTTGTGATCAAGAACCATGGCAACTGGTTCTTACTCATGACTGTTGCTGTGTCCCAAGATAATGTGATTATCTTTTGCCACCTTTTTTTTTTTTTATTGCAAAAGTTTTACAATTACATTTTCACCCCCTTTTTCACCCCCCACCTCCCTCCCCAAACTTCCCATCCTCCCTAACCCTCCCTAACCCTCCCCCCCCAGACTTCCCTATTACATACTCATAACTAATAACACTAATATATAAGCCTGAACCCGTCCCTCCCCCTATATAATTTTTCCTCTTTATCTCTTTACATTAAAATATTTCTAATACATTATTTTCAAATAAAAGCTATTTGATACTTTCTAGTTTGATATTTGTTCTGAACATATTCTATCCACCTTTTCCATTCCCATTCATAAGTCTCTTGTGAACAGTCTTTTAAATACGCTGAAATCTTCGCCATCTCTGCAAAACTAGCCATCTTCAAAGTCCATTCCTCGATAGTAGGCAAGGCTTCATTCTTCCAATATTTACCTATCAACAATCTTGCTGCTGTTATCATATACAATATTAGTTTTATTTCACCCCGTGTAAAACCCTTAACTATACCCAATAAAAACAGTTGTGGAGAAAATTGAATTTTTTTCTTCAAAACATTCTGCATAACCCACCAAATTTTTATCCAAAAAGCCTTAACTTTCCTACAGGTCCACCAAACATGATAATACGTAGCATCCAAACATTCGCATCTCCAACATTTTGGCTGAACATTAGGGTACATACATGACAACTTTTTGGGATCTAAATGCCATCTATAAAACATTTTATAGAAATTTTCCCTCAAGTTCTGGGACTGTGTAAATTTAACATTCTGAACCCAAATATTTTCCCATGTTTCCAACATCACTGGTTCTTCAAAATTTTGTGCCCACTTAATCATACAATCTTTAACTAATTCAGTTTCTGAATCCCTTTCTAGCAAAACATTATAAAGCCTTTTAATATGCATTGGACCTTTCTCTCTTATATGTCTAACCAATTCTTCCTCATGCAACATAATACCAGTTTTTTGGTCCTCTTTCCATCTCAATTGTAATTGATTATATTGTAGCCAAGTTAGATTAAGCCCTTCATCCAACAGTGTCTGTAATGTCTTCAGCTGCCATCTGCCCGCATCTGTAAAAAGAACCTCTTTGTATAAAAACCCCCCGAGTGACATTATATTTGTATTCCACAAAGTATGACCAAGATCCAGCCATAGTGGTATTTTGTAATCCCATTTGAGTCGGTGCTTCTTCCAAACTCTCATCAAGGAGTCTCTAAGTATATGACTTTTAAATACTTTATCTACTTTGTCGTCATAAAATAAATAAGCATGCCATCCAAATTCAAGATCAAAACTTTCTGCATTCAGTATTCCAGTCTTTTTACTTCCAAACCAATCACTTGTTAGAGTTAAAGCTGCCGCATCATAATATAACTGTAGGTTTGGGAGTTTAAGACCTCCTCTTTCTGGAACATCTTGCATAATTTTCAGTTTCACTCTCGGCTTCTTCTCGTTCCAGACAAATTTATTCACACCAGACTGCCAAACTTTCAATTGTTTATCACTTTTAAGCACCGGGATCATTTGAAACAAAAACAGAAATCTTGGCAAAATGTTCATCTTAACTGCTGCTATTCTTCCAAGTAAAGACAGTTGCAGCTTTTTCCAAGTCTCCATATCTTTCTGGACCTCTCGCCACAACACCTCATAATTATTTTGAAACAATTTCAAATTTGATTCTGCAACCTGAACTCCAAGATATTTTACCTTAGGTACAATTTCAAAACCTGCCCTCCTTTCAAGCTCATGTTTACGATCTTGTGTCATATTTTTAACTATCATTTTAGTCTTTTTTGAATTCAGTCTAAAGCCTGAGACTCTACCATAGTCTTGTATAATGTCATTCATCAAGATTATTGATTCCATTGGTTGTGATAGGGTAACAACCAGATCATCTGCAAATGCCTTTATTCTGTAATCCTCTTGCCTTATCATTATGCCTTTCAAAATTTTAGAGTCCCGTATTGTGTTTAGCAAGACTTCCAATGTTAAAATAAATAAAAGTGGGGACAACGGACATCCCTGTCTTGTTCCTTTTTCAATTTTAAACTCTGTCGTCAAACTTCCATTAATAATAATTTGTGCCTTTTGCTCTTGATAAATTGCTGAGATCGCCTGTATAAATTGGTCCCCAAAGTCCATCTTTTTTAAAGTCTTTAGTAGAAAATTCCAATCCACTCTATCAAAGGCCTTCTCTGCGTCCAAAAAAGCCAGCACTGCAGGAATCTGTTTATTCTTATCAAGATATTCCAATAGATCTATTACTTGCCTTACATTGTCCTTCATATATCTGCCTTCAATAAATCCCGCTTGGTCCTCATGAATCACCTTTTGGATTACTGGCATCAACCTGTTGGCTAATACCTTCGCATAAATTTTATAGTCTGTATTCAAAAGAGATATTGGTCTATAATTCTCTGGTTTTTTAGGACCAACTTGTTCTTTTGGTATCAAAGATATATAAGCAGTTGTCCAAGATGGGGGTATTTTACCCCCTTGTTGAATGTTACAAAATAAATCTCTAAGTTGTCCCACCATTTCAGCTTGTAAAGTTTTATAATACACTGCAGTCAAACCATCCGTGCCAGGAGCTTTGGCTGTTTTTAACTGTTTAATTGCTGCTGTTATCTCCTCCTCTGTTATGGGATAATTCATTCTTTCCTTTTGTTGATCAGTAATTTTTGTAACTCTCTTGTCATTTAAATATTTTTCTATAAGTCCATTCTGCACCTCTTCTTTAGCATATAATTTAGTATAATAGTCCACAAAAGCTTCTTTAATTAATTTTTGTTGAAAGATTTCTTTCCCGCCAATAACAATACTATCGATAGTCCGTATACTTTGTTTTTTCCTCAATGTGTAAGCCAACCATCTGCCCGGTTTGTTAGCGTTGCAAAATGTATTATGCTTCGCGTATTGTAGACTTGTTGCAACTTGTTCCGCCATAAGCATTTGAAATTGGTCTTTCAAAAGTTTTATAACACTTCGAATTCTTTCATCTGTTGGATTTTTAATAAATAGCTGTTCTTTATTCTTTATTTCCATTTCCAACTCAATTCTTTTCTTTTGTCGAAACTGTCTATGTTTAGAGTTCATATAGATAAGTACCCCTCTCATATAAGCTTTACTTGCGTCCCAAACAATTTCAATTGGAGTACCTTTATTCAAATTTATTTCAAAAAATTCTTTCAAATGCTTTTTAAGTTCTATTGTATTTTTTTCATATCTAAACAAGTTCTCATTTAATCTCCAAGAACGTCTCTCAACCTTATCCATCTCAATTTCTATCCATACAGGGCTATGGTCAGTCAAAGTTCTTGGAAAAATCTTTGTTCTTTTTGTCTTAACAAGTAGATCATTTGACAACAGGATAAAATCAATCCTAGAAAAGGATCTATGTCTATCAGAAAAAAAAGTGTAATCCAATACATTTGAATTATGTATTCTCCAAACATCTTTTAATTCCATATCTTCTTTCATATCAAAAAAAGTCTGTGGTAGTCTAATTCTAGACTTTGCCAAGCTCTTTTTATCTAGTTTAGAATCAATTACTCCATTCCAGTCTCCCATAATTAAAATAGATCTATAGTCCCATTGCAATATTTTAGTATGTAACATCTTATAAAAATAGTCCTGTTGTTGGTTGGGAGCATAAATTCCAATCAAAAGAATTTGGCCATTTGCTGTAAGCAATTCAATTGCTACAAATCTACCATCTTGATCTGCTTCTATAACTTTCGCTGTTAATTTTTTATTTACATAAATAACCACACCATTCTTTTTCTGCGAAGTTGAAGATATAAAATGTGCTCCTAGTTTTGAGTTTATCAAATATTTTTGATCTTGAGTGGTTATATGCGTTTCTTGTAAACATATTATATCATTATTAAATTGTTTCAAATATGTAAATAATTTCTTCCTTTTCTGTGCTGAATTCAACCCATTGACATTCCAAGATAGACACTTAAAGGTCATCAGCCTCTTTCTGGAGCGCGGAGCAATATATTTGAAGTTCCTCCGAAAGCTTCGATCTCGCTCCTCCCATAGCGCCACTCTCTTGTACGGTACTCTTAACTGCCTTCTTGTCTTGTCTTTCCTGTTGTTGTTGTTGCTTTTGTTTAAATAGCTTGGATTGAGCTCTAGTTATACGTTGATCTTTAACTTCAGCCAACTGAATCAAATCCAAAATTGGAGAAGAATCCAGCAAGGGCTCACTCAGAAAACCTCCTTCTGCACCTTGCACTGTTTCTAATTCCTGCTTAGACTGTTCTTTCAATTGCCTCTCTTCACTCTCCTTAATCTCCAAAACTGTAGATGTACGTGGAGATGGAGTTCTTTCCTTAAGTATAGTACTATAAAAATGTTGTGCCTTCTCCACGGTATTCAACCGATATCCTTCTCCCTTGTATCTAAAAATTATCCCAGCTGGTGCGTCCCACCGGAAGGGTATCTGTAAATTTTTCAATTCCTTAACAAGAAAACCAAATTCTTTTCTAGCTTTCAGCATTTTAGGAGGTAATTCTTTAAAAATTTCAAGTCGTGAACCCCCCACTTGTACAGAAGTGTGAAAAGATTTTTGCAGGATATGATTTCTAATTTCTCTATCAGTAAAATATATCACCACATCTCTAGGCAGTTGTCTTTGTCTGGCCACCCAAGAGTTCACTCTGTAAATTTTATCTATTTTATGAAATACCAAATCAGGATTAGCTTGTAAAATCTTAGCCAAGGCTTCAGAGCAAACTTGTCTCAAATCCTGTCTCTCCTCCTCTCGAATTCCCCGAAGCCGTATGGCAAATTCCATCGCCCGAAATTGTATCATAACAATCTCATCTTCAATTCTCTGCATTTTATTGTCAACTTCATCAATTTTATAATCATTGTCTTTCATCTTAACATTAACTTCTGATTTAAATTCTTCAACTTTAAAATCAACTTTTCCAATAAATTCTACCAGGCCAGACGCCACTTCTGATATTTTTTTGGTCACCTTTTTTTGATTCTGATTCACCATATCTTTAACTTCATTAATTTCCTGCATAAATTCTTGATGTGATTTTTGAAGTTTATCATCTATCTCCTGTTGGGATTTTTGAAATTTATCATCCAAAGTTTTAGAAATAAATTCTTTTAAATCTCCCACATCAAATTCTTTTTTCTGAGTTTGTAACTGTTGAGCAGGGGGAGGTTGCGTTTCATGTTTGTGTGTGGGGGATCCCCCCCCTGATGCCTTCCCTTCCTGCTTCTTTGAAGCCATCCTGGCTCGTGATCTAATTTTTCTAAAGAGGGAAGTTCCTTTTCCTTTCCCTCCTGCACAAAGACTTCTAAAAAAGTCCCCCAGATTTGATCAAATAAAGACTAAAATAAAGCAAAGTCCAGTATTAAAAGGGGAGAAATTGTTGTTTCTCTTATAACAAGCAAGGCAACTTTGTAGCAACTTGGAAACTTTGTAACAAAACAAGATAACTTCACCAATCCACATTCACTGGCTCGTTAACTCTGAGGCTAGGCGCCATATTTTTTTTTTCCCCAAAGCACTTTCACTCACTCACATTTCTCAAATTGAAAGTCAATAAAGTGCTGATACTTGCGTTTCCAAATTTCAGGATTCAGGTAGTTTCGCTGTTTATTAGAGCCGGTTCTTTCGCTTTAAGTTTCCTGCAGCCGGCTTGTTCTGCAAAGGCAGAATCGTCCCACGTCGCCCGGAGTTTCAGCAGGCTGGAAGGGAGCCACGCCTGTTCTCTCCCCAGAAACTTCCCTGGGGGGTTACAGGGGCTCAACCTGTGCCCTGCGATCTCTCTTCTTCAATCCTTTAGGATCTAGAAGTTTTCGAGCCGCTTCTTCGTCTCGAAGCGGCTCTACAGGCGGCGGGGCTGGCGGAGCTTCAAAGAGCACCGCCGACGCCGAAGACAAGGAAACCGGAAGTCTATCTTTTGCCACCTTTTGACAAGCAAAGTCAATGGGGAAGCCAGATTCATTTAGCAACTAGGTTACTAATTTATCAAAGAAAGGTCATAAAATGGGGCAAAACTCACTTAAGAAATGTCTCACTTAACAACAAAAAAATTGGGCTCACTTGTGGTCGAAGACTACGTGCATGTGCCTCCTTTGCATTGTAGCACTACTACTTAACTAGAATTTAGATTGTTCTTTGACTTAAATTTAGGCTTAGAATAACTTTATTGTCACTTTGAATGTACACTAATCGGCATACATTAAAATTTTGTTGCATATAGCTCTCAAAGGGTCACCACTTCCAATATACACTACATAAACATGACTAAATAAATAAATACAAAATTGTGCATATACCCACATACCCACATATATAACACACAGAAACAACACAGTCTAGTTCAGATGTATACATGTACATTGGAATTCCCCAACAGAGCTCTTTACCTGACACAATATTTCAGTCTTACTAGGACTGAAATATTGTGTCAGGTAAAGAGAGCTCTGTTGGGGAATTCCAATGCCTTCCTTTCAACAGAGCAGTCTACCAAAGAAAGGGAATGCAAAGCAAGTGAAAAAGAAGACTTGCTAGGCTTGTGTGCCTTTTCCTCCATTCATTTTAGAATATACCATCTCCTGTCCTTTCCCCCCCCCCCTTTCTTTTTGGAAGATTTTAAAGCTTTGAACAATCAGTCAGTATTCTCTGACCACTAAAGATGCTCCATGTTCATAAACTGGATTTCTCCACTTTTATGCTGTGGTGGTTGTTGCAAACTTTAGGATAATCTTGCGTCTGCCATTTTACCCTCTTGCATGAATGTTGTTACATATCCATAAGTAAAATATGAATTAATTTCTAAATCTTTGGAATTGAAGATATACTGTACATCAATTTCTCTGCTCATCCAGAGAAGGAACATTTCATTTCTTTTCGGCTTCTCTTTTAATTGAGGATCCTGCTTTGTGAACACCATTGATAAACAGGATTATTACGTTGCAGAACTCTGCAATCTGGGCTTTCCCAAGATGGCATTCCAAAATTCCTACCAATATGTTTCCTGGAGATAAGGGAGATAATGTCTCCTCTAAGTCAGCATGTTAATCAGTTTAACTTCGGAAGCATGGAAAAATGTTTTGCCATCATATTATGCAAATTGTATTCTTAATCTTAAATGTCTCACCTAGATTTTACAATCTCTTTAGATACTGTCAGTACCTCATGGGATGCATACTAATTTTTCTCCTCTTATTTATTATAACTGCAACTTCATATCAAAGAATCATGGCTATTTCATGTAAATATTTCAGTCACACCTCTGCTTTATCAAGAATAAATGTACATAAATTTGTAGCCACAATAAATGAGTTCATACATATTTCCCAAGCAAAAGGTTTACAAATTAGATATTTATATTTAGCATTTCTAATAATTTTCAAAAACATTCTTTGTAGCAATAAATGGGTGCATTCACAAAGATATTATCCTTCCAATAAATAAGATAGTCTGAATGAATCCAGAATATAAAAGGGATAGATCTTGTATCTCTTTTCTCCATATACCAGAACTCAGCAAGAAAAATAGGGGTTGTCATTACTAGTCCACCCTCAAATCATTTTGACTAAAAATGGAATAAAAATAAAGTCTGAATCACTGTTTTGGTCAGTTTTCACATTTATGAATTACACTTAGTATTGTATAGATTCTTATAAAGAATTTATAAAGTGAGTAAGTCCAAGCCTTTGCTCACTGCAGGAATCCACATCCCTGACAGATAGCTATAGCCTCCACTTGGAGAATATCACCTCTTTTTGTAATTGATTCCACTGTTGTATATCATATGCTATTCTGTCTAGAGGCTGTCAAAGAGTATAGATGAGACCAAACTGAACCAGGCAAGATGGAACTGCTGTTTGTGCATCAGGATTTTCTGTCAGCTCTCGTGTTGCTTTGATTGAGAAGTCCTATCTTGAAGGAGCAGATCTGTGACTTGGGGTCCTCTAAGATTTACTGCTAATTGAGCAAATGAGGGCTGTAACCAGGGAGGCTTTTGCCTAATTTTGGCTGGCATACCAATTGCAACTTTTTCTGAGGTACAAACTTGTTGCAAGGGTAACTCAAGCTATCACCAACACAAACAAAAATCAGGGATATTGCAGTCTGCTCTACATGCACTTGCCTTGAAGTTGCCCCAAAGCTCAGATGGTACAAAATGCAGTTGCTCTTTTGCTAACTGGTTCCTTGCACTGAAAGTACATTATGCCTGAGCTTCAGGACCTCACACTGGGTTCTGATAGTGATGTGGGTACATTTCAGATTTTTAGTTTTCACCTATAAAATTGTATAGGCTTGGAACATGAAAATCTATAGCAGGCAAGTCTAGCCCTCAGGCTGCATATAACCCTTGACAGCTAGAAATGTGGCCCCCACAATATAACAAAAAAAATATTAAAAATAAAGTACATTTGTTATTTATATACTGCTCAAAAAAATAAAGGAAACACAAGCAGAAGACATCCGAGATCTGAATGAATGAAATAGCCTTATTAAATACTTTGTTCTTTACATACAGTAGTTTATACACTGCTCAATCAACTAAAGGGAACACAAAACTACTGTATGTAACGAACAAAGTATTTAATAAGGCTATTTCATTCATTCACTGATATTGCCCTAAATTATTTACTCGCTTGTATATACAAACAAAAACTGAAAAATTCCGAAACATGATTCTCAGTTTATTCATAGGAGCATATAACATATATGAACATATAACATATAACAAATGCAGCATATAACATGATTTAACAATCTTAGTAGTACTGCATTGTGCAGGAATAGGATACAGTGCATTGGGTTATGTTACTGATTGATTATGATGTCTTAATCTTGAACATTCCCAATTGTTATTCTGTTATCTTGGCCTGCCATATATTGTAATTCTTGAAAATCTCTAGATTCTTTCTTCTGGAAATTTCAGTGAAGCAGAGAACAGAAAAAGCTGTTTCTGACCAGTGTCTTTTGTTTGACAAATTGCAATATCCCCAATCTGTAAATCAATCCTTCCCCACTCTAACCTGTTTTCTATTATTATTTGAAATGGTCTGTATTATGTGCTGGCAAAAGAGTTTGATTATACTTTTTTCCTCATTACTTTATGTAAGATTCTTTTTTCTTTGTTTACTTATTATAAAAATGCTTGAATCTATTAAGTAAACCTTCAGTTGAAAGTTTAACCAGATATTGCTTCATTATAACTAGTAAAGAATAAAAGAAAAAGAAATTAAAATTGCAGGGATAAGAGTCCTGCCAAAACAGAATTTTAAAAAAATCTACCCTATCACTCTATTATTACATCCAGAGAAGCCTCTGAAACCCACACGTAGGTTAGGAGTGCGGTAGTGGGGGGTTATTATTTTTTTTTCTATTTTGTTTTTTTACTGTTTGTAAGTTGGCTAGATTCACTGTGAGTGAGTAGGCAGCTAAGTAAGTAAGTAAACAAACAAACAAACAAATGACAGCTTCCATCTTTGTTTCCAGAAACTGTTGGAGGCTAGACATTACAGTACATCTGATAGTAAAGTAACTTACTAGGGCAATAGTTCCATGATACAGCACATGTTCTGCATACAAGTGCTTCAGAAAATAATTTTTGATATAACCAGTGAGAAAAATAAGATTAAAGAGATTGAGAAAGGCCACTGCCTGAGGATTTAGCTGCCTATTAGAGTAAAGTAAATAATTTGAGGACTACAGAACAAACCCTCTTATTGATATAAAATTGCTTCTTACACTTAGAGGAACAAGTTCCATGATTTATTATTAATGATGTACTTAGTTTGGGTGAGGTATCCAATAACAATAGAAGAGAAAATTCTCCCTCCCTCCCTCCTTCCTCCTCCCCCTCCCCCCCTCTCTGTTGGTGTTATCTGATCTTAATTGCTCAGATAGCTTAATAGGGAATATATCAGTGTTTGGGAATCTGATGATGAAAACTGTTGATGTTACCTAGTCAGGTATTGAAACATCAAGGACTCCACAGTGAATCCAATAAGCTATAACCATTAAGCATGGCTCCTATAAATTCAATAGTAGATATGAATACTTCCTAATATATATTAAATACTTTAAATTTCAAAATCATATTTTTTTGAAATCCCACAAGAAACCAGGAGCCAGGATAGATTTCAAAAGCACTGCAAGTTTATTCCATGCAACGTATACCCAAGAATCTGAACTACTAATGGTCAATGTGAATTGGCACCAGATAAGAGTCAATGGAGTTCAAAGAGGGAGGTGGGCTGGACTTAGGTCTCTTTCAGGGACATAGAGACTCCAGACTGATGAAGCATTTTACCTCAGACTCAGCCTGATCATCTCCTACAAGAGCTTGAGAGGTTTGGCATAGGCCATGTGTGAGTTGGGGGAGGTCACTGTATAGGCAGTGGGGTGCTACAGGTGGGAGCAATTGACCATAGCAACTTGTGACTTCCCTGCTGGCTTCCACATTGCCTTTTTTTTTTTGTGGGAAAGCCAGCAGGGAAGGTCACAAATGATGTTCATCTGACTATAGCTCTCTGTGACATCATAACTGCAAGCTGAGCATCTGAATGCCTCATCACAATCACATGAGTTCTACGGTAGAACTTTGGCAATCAGTCATATGTCCTTTATTTTAACAGTGCCGTACCTCTGAATGGTCACTGAATAAATGAATGTAAGCCAAGGACTACCTTTAATAAAAAATGAACAATCATACAGTTCTGTTTTAAGGATTGCTGAAACTTTGAAGTATTTGAATTATTAGTGCTATGAAAATTGTCACGTTCCAAGAATGGAATATTTCATTATCCTCTGGACTATATGTGAAACACTACAAACCCTTTCCAGTTCAGTTCCAGAAGATTTATTTCCCTCTAGGTATTGGCTTATCCCTTGAACAGTATATTTTGCACAATCTTATGAAATATATTTTATCATTACTGCACAATTTATTTTGGGCTGAGGACTATACTTGGTTTTGAGAGCCAACAATCAAAATATGAACAGAACTGGGACATAAATTTGATTTGATTTAAATAAAATAAAATTACTTCCCCTATATTTAATCATTTTGCAGTGTGTATGGAGCTTTCTGCCCCATCCAATGCAGAGGCCCAGATTGGAACTCCAGAATTGGCCCAATCTGATGTAGATCACTTGAATGACCAAAATCAGCATGAACTGTGGAAAAAGAGAATTCCATTCTTTATAATCTGGCACTGAAAAAGATAAATGACTATACATTTTAGGGTTTTTTTCAACAACAATTTGGGGTCAAGATAGAATCTTAGAATTGTGTCAGATTTCATGGAAACTGCTGCAGAATGCTCAAGCTGTTTGAATGTCCATAATATTTTCATTTGAGATAAAAGTATGATGACATTTTCAGCAATAGGTCCCATGTCAAATTTCAGACATGGCATTCATGACACTGAGGAGTCAGGTAATGCTGAATATTGGGGAAACTTTGTTGAATATTAAAGTGAAAATATAAAAGAATAATCTATCTGTAACATAATTATTTGCTCTACATCATATCAATCACCTAGTGCATCTCACAAAATTTCAGCACATCTATGTCCAGGATGAATGACTGGCTGAAGAGAAAAACAAACAAACTAGCGATCTCTTCCAAATCCTTCCCCTGGATCTTTATAACTGCTAGGAAATTACCAAAACTGCCCTAGTCACAATGATACGTTTTATTTGAAAGCAAAATTATAGATCACTAGATCAAATACCCTGTTTCCCCCAAAATAAGACATCCCCTGATAATAAGCCCAAACAGGCTTTTGAGCGCATGGCGATAAGGCCAAGCACTTATTTCAGGATTCAAAAAAATATAAGACAGGGTCTTATTTTCAGGGAAACACAGTATTCTTCTCTTTCCAGCCATGGAACTTTATTTAAGCAACAAAAGACATGTTGTACTTCATGCTGCAAAAGTTTTGGAGAAATAGATAAGAATGGAGTTTCGTGGCAGCCCAACATCTGACTGAACCCAGTTTAGAAGTGTTTGCTCCAAATTTGAAATAAATGAAAACATGTTCTGTTCACTTCGCAATGTAAGCTTCACCAATGATGCACATTTTTAATATTTCCTGTTTTCTCGTAAAGTTTGGAAACAAATTTTAGAATGCTCTGTGAGCCACATCTAAAAATTGAGTATGAGGGAGGAATAGGAGCATGTGGCCTTGAATATTAGTACTACATAAATGCCTTATATAAAAACATTTTTATTTTCATATGTTATCCTGCCAGGATATCCAGAATTGTATATTTATTAATCAGATTTATGTAACGTGCATCTCATTGTACAAGAGACTCTGGGCAGTTTACAATAGGAGAGAGCCAAAAAGAAATCCATATAAAAATATACAAAATTAAAAAGACAGAGAATTCTCAAGGCACCAGTCACCCCAGAGCTGTGCATCACTCTTGGATTTCCATACTAGTTGACAGAGCCAAGCTTTAACACTCTTCTGAGGGCTAAAAGAGTAGAGATCAACCTCACTACCAGGTTTAAGATGTTCCACAAGGTGGGAGCAATGGCAGAAAAGACTTCCCTCGTAGGCCTTGCCAGTCAAAATTCTT
Source organism: Pituophis catenifer annectens (assembly GCF_029215685.1). Lineage (NCBI taxonomy): Eukaryota > Metazoa > Chordata > Lepidosauria > Squamata > Colubridae > Pituophis > Pituophis catenifer. The sequence goes on from NW_027256881.1 coordinate 44,173,155, forward strand.
AGCTGATGGAGTCTATAACATGCCCTTCCTGCTGGACCAGTGGAATGGGTGACACAATAGGGATGAGATGGTTCCTCAGGTAATCTGGGCCTGCACCATGAAAGGCTTTAAAGCTCATAACCTGCAGATGCTCCTAGTTATAACCCATTTCTATGAGATAAGAGGAATGGAGGCCAGGAGGCACTATTCTTCACTTGGTGTTCTGGCCCTGTGGAATAGTTTCCCCTTAGAATGAAACATTGCTATATCTCTTTTAACATTTCTGAAATTTCTGGAGACAGATCTTTTCCAGAAAGTGTTTGGTAGGTGATTTGTCATTGCTACCTTTATTGTATTGCACTTTATTATTGTTAGGAGAAGTTTTATCGTTATAACACAGATTGTTGCTTGATCTTTGCTTTTTCAATTTACATTCTTACCATGGATGTTTTACACTTTAACTATAAATTATGAATGTTCTGTTGGCTGAAGAGGTAAACTGCCATTTGTTCTTAATTTGGCAGCAGAAAAATGGAATAAAAACATTTAGTTCAAAACATTAGCACCCAGATGTTGTGGGGCTATCAGGAGACAGGACTTTGGATCCCAAGTTCAGGAGACTCAAAGGTGCATGAGGGACAGCATACAACAGTATGAAATAGATGAAATAACAAGGTGGGAGTCACTGCAAGATCCCTAAACCCAGAATCTAAAATTAATCTCCTGCAATGGTACTTGTAAGCATATACATTTTTAGATTTTATCCCTCTTTTGCAAAAACAGACTAACTCAAAACATATATGGTAATTATATTTCCACACAACAGAATTATTGGGGCAGGGGAAAAAAGGAATCTTTAAGTTTTCTAAAAATTGTTTACTTTACATTAGAACAAGTGGCCTCCAGGGAAATGTGCTCTGGTATCTTTCATCTCTTTCTTGATTCTATAAAACATACGTTGCTTGTTTTTACAGCAAAAGATTTTTTTTAAAAAAAGGAGGGGGAGGCAAGCTGAGAGATAAGTTTGGGAGCCAAGTTGAGAGATAATTTTGGCTTTTAATTTTAGGTGGCTGCAGGGTGGGAAATGTTTCTTTCAATATTTTGTACTTGAAAGGCATATCCCATTGTTAATCAAGGCTTTGATATCTACAGCTGTGGAAATCAACTTGTCATATATAACCAATCCTTAAAATAGTATTAATTCCTTGAAGATGGAATTTCACAATGAGTGAAAAAGGAGAGAGTAAACCCATATTAACCAATGTGAAGGCTGTCTTCTATCAAGATCAGTCAGGAATTTAGCCAGAATCCCAAGTCTTTTCATCTGATTGCATGGCTTTTATTTCTTAGGTGGGTAAATAGTCAATATCTTCTCCATAAGTTGGAGCCATAATTGTAAGAAATCAAGCTTTGAAGTTGGGACTTAATGCCAAAGATGGCAAAATCAATCTTATTTCACATCACACTACAGAGACTAGAAACTACTGCTGAAAGTATTGTTGTTCATATTATCCTTCCTGGAAAGACAAACACCAGGTGAGGTTGCTAAAGTTATAGCCATTTTATTACCATCCTTTCCTCCAAGGCTTCTCTTTCTCCAAAAGCACTGGGAATAAGGAAGAAGATGGTGGCGGTAGATGCTCTGTCCATCATACCCCTTCCAACACTGGGCTGTAAATTGGGTTTTTCAGTTGTGACTCGCTTGAAGTGGACCTTCCTGCCTTTAAATCATCTGGCATCATCCGTAAGGCAATTTCATCAATTGCGCATGACATTCTCTTTGTAAATGCTTTTGGAGCCTTGGCTAAAACTGCTTTTGATGATAATTGGGATATTTTGAATTATTTGTGCCTTGTAAATGGATATACTTTATTTTTTAAAACCAGGACTAAAAAAGGTACAGCCTGTATCCCACCAGCATCGCATTTGTAGCCCTCATATCCATAAAATGAATAGGACACAATAATTACAGAGTTTTGAGGGAGATATTTCATTGGCACCTGTTTCCCTTTCTGGAACCTGCATCTGTCTTTGCCATTTTACTGAATCACTGTTTGGTTTGGTGGCAGCAGTGCCTCAGATAGAAGCGGGGTAAAATCTAGCAGGTTCTGACAGGTTATGGAAGCAGAAATTTTGAGCAGTTCAGAGAACTGGCAAATACCATCTCTGGCTGGCCCCAGAGTGAGGTGGGAATGGAGATTTTGTAATATCCTTCGCCCAGGAGTGGGGAGGGAATGGGGATTTTGCAGTATCCTTCCCCTGAAGTGGAGTGGAAATGGAGATTTTGCAGTATCCTTCCCCTGTCACGCCCACCAAGCCACACCCACCATGCCATGCCACGCCCACCAAGCCACTACCCACCGATAGTAAAAAAATTTGGATTTCATCACTGGATAGAAGGTCCATACAGAGAGTAGTAAGGACAGTCAAGAAAATTATAGGAAGCTCGCTTCCAGTTATTCATGATACTGCTTATAAGTGCTATTTGCCTAGATCCCAAAGCATTGTTAGAGACCCCACACACCCACTTTACGGTCTGTTTCTGTTGCTCCCCTCTGGGAGGAGGTTTCGAAGTATTTCTAGCAGGACAACCAGATTCTGTAACAGCTTTGTTCCCTATGCCATCCATATGGTAAACTCAAAAGGTTCGCCTTGCACATATATACATCCGGATTATACCGTGTTATTTCTCTGTGTCATATGATATATGTGGGGATATGCATAATATTTATCTATCTATCTATCTATCTATCTATCTATCTATCTATCTATCTATCTATTATTTATCTATCATCTATCTATCTATCTATCTTTTTGTCATGTTTATGTAGCGTATATTGGAGGTGGTGATCCTTTCAGAGCGGTATGCAATGAAATTTCACTTTAATGTATGCTGATTAGTGTATATTTAAAGTGATAATAAAGTTATTCTAAGTCTAAGTCTACTTTGGGACTGTATAACAGAATAACAGAGTTGGAAGAAATCTTTGTGATCCTCTAGTACAACCCCCTGGTCAGGCAGGAAACCCTGTACCATTTCAGACAAATGATCTTTGTATCTTTCGTCATGTTACACAAACCCAGGACTACTTTACAATCATGGATCAATAATATTTCTCTGAAGAGTGGGACAGAAATCAATGAAATGCACATATGACAGAAATAGACACACATCTGAAAAAGGAGGAAATCAGCATCAGCCAAGAGCCTCTCCATATCCCCATGCTTTATCGTGCTGGCTCCAAATGCCAGGCCTGATTTTAAATTATGATTCAGGTAATTAGGATCTGGATGGTACCTGGTTTCAGAAATCTGCTGCCTGTAGAAATCTGTAGAAAAACCAAATACTCTGAGACTCCACAGCAAAGAAACAAAAGAGTACAGTAGCTTTTCTATGGCTGGTTCCCTCCCTAGAAGAATGGCATTTTCCCCTTGGAGCCCTCAGGAAACAAATCAGTCACACCCTGAGAATTGCGCTGTGCCCTTGAGGTAACCTTGTATGGATTTATACTCCAGCCACTGAATTTGCTAACAACAGATCAAAGTATCTTGCTGCTCCTGCTAAATAAGATTATTTTTCTTCCTTCCGTCTGATGACTGCCTGCCTAATAGGAAAATACAGAAATATTGGCAGCATCTCCTAAGTGGCATCAATTGGAGCCTGGTATATAAAGCAGGAAGAGCTCCCTGTCTTTTTGTGTGTCTAAGAAAATTATCATTGCTCCCATTTAAGAGCTTCTGAAGCAGCTGAATCAAGTCTGTTCAGTGGGCAGGAGAATGAAGGAGAAGATGGCACCACTTTCTTTTATCTTCTCCACACAAAAGAAGCTTAGTTTCCACTATAGAGCATGACAGACAGTTAGCTGTGACAGAAATGCTAAGTAGAAATTACAGCCATTGAGAAGTTTTAAAAAATTACTGCCACATCTGAATTTGCTTTCTAATGTTTACTAAATTCAGTCTGTTTTTCATTCCCTTTTATTTTTGAAAACCAGCAGGAACTATGAATACATTTGGAACACATTTCTCTAACCTAATCATTTTGTGACCACTTTATTCTAATGTACACGCTTTGTACAAGCTATTCTCCTAACATTAAAGGTTATTTAATACACATTTTTACTGTGGCCTTTTCTCTAATACTGTACAGCTGCTGAAATCAAGTTAAGAGTGGATGAAACATTGTTTAATGAAAAATATATGTTTTCTGATTTCAAATATACAGCGTGGTGTAAAGAATTTTAAAGATTAACCTTCAGATAAAACCAGAATTTCTCTTGCTGGGACGATTGGACAGACAACCAGAAAGTATTTATGGATGCTTGTTTTTATACATGGTAACTGCAGGGAAATTATTATAGGCATAAAGATGGAAAGATTGTTCAACATTGACTTGCTTGTTTACAAAAAAAACAATATGTTTATTGCTGACTAGGAACCCGTTATAGACTTTGCTGAAAATAGGAAAAAATGACCTTGTGTTTTATGGTTTAATTTTTAGAAAGGACAGAATATGGAAAGAAGGGAAGTAAGATCTAATCTTAGAGATGGAGACAGGTTATAGATACAATTATAAGTGCTGTAAAGAAGTTCTCTATATCTGTACATCTTTTATCCTTTGTCTTTCATCTTTCATTTTGTTTCTATTCTGTTACTGTACTTCACTTTTATTTTACTTTACTTTCTTTAGATTTATATTGTTTTACCTTCTAAAAAACTTCTCTGATAAAAAAAATTATGTATGTATGCATGTATGTATGTATTCATTTCCACTATGCTCCCCCTTGCCTAACTTAACGGTTCCTGATTTATAGCATCAGTTATTAAGCTGGAGGTTTTAAAGTGCCAAGCTTGACTCTGGCGCATTTACATTCCATTTATACAAGGTTGCTCATTTTTTTCCTATCAAATAAACAGATAATTGCCCTTTACAAGTTTACAAATCAGTGTCCAAAATATTGCTGAAAAGCAATCTCAGTTGTTGCAGAGATCAATAGAAGCAACCAGAATCAAAGTAAACTTGTGATACATGACATATTAAATACTTATCTAACAACACCCTAAAGAATCTGTTTCTGATCTAAAATGCATAGTTTTTAAGAGAGGAATTTCTTACTGAGATTAGTTATTGCAGTTCAGCTTACCAAGAATGAATAGAGATACAGTTTGTAATATCCAAAATATGTTTACTTATGTCCAGAGTGGGAAAGGATGAATCAGTTTTAGTTTTCCCATGCTTCTCTTTTCCCAAATGTGAATTCATTTTAATCAGTCCAAAATTTTTCTGTGTATGTGTGTGCATATATACAGTACGTACACAAATATTATCTTTATCCATGCACACATTTTCTTGGTGTTTTCCTAAATGAAATGAAGGCCAAAAGAGGGCTGGGTATGTACAGTACGCTGCTGGTTTTGTTTGCAGTACAGAGCTTAAGGAGGCTTGTACAATCACATTACTATTTTTAATAGCCGTAGTAAAGTTTATTTTCCCATAGATTTCAATATATTTAACTTACTATAAACTGTAGTCTTACTATAAACTGTACTATAGTCTTGTTCCATTTCATGTCATTTGACTCTACAGTTTACATTTTTCTCTCTGGATTCCCTATGTTTAGTTATCTGCCAACAAAGGATTACACAGTATTCTTCAGATCAATTGTATTCTATACATGAAAGTTTAGGTCCATGTCAAATTTTAAGTTTTAACTTTAATTTTCACTACATCTAGATATCTTTTTTAAAATTAAAATATGCTTCAAATAATTGTTTAGCCTTCACCATGTCAGCCTTTTATATCCTTGTATCTTCTAGATTTTCCAGTATATAGTACCATCAGCAACAATGAACAAGGTTAAGTACCAGCTTGGAGAAAGTCATTTGTGCTATTGGCTATATCTCAAAATCAAATCCAAAATGGCTTGCTGCGGATATACTATTGAAAAACTATACTACTAAACATCTCTTTATTGAATGAAGTTGGGAACTAAAAGGCCAGCAAATTCTTGTAGCAAGGAATCACTTTACCCATTTACCCCAGCATTACTCATTTTCTATGTCCCAGTCAGGCTTTCTGCAGACCTTTATTAGCCCAAGAGAAATTAAAGGAAGTTGTTTGCTGGACTCTTGTTCTGGTCATTTTTGGCACATCTCACTTTTTTGTTTGTTTTGCTCCTGCTCTGGTTTCTGCTTTACAATGAATTGCAGTGTTATCTTTGGTATGGCTTATGTCTTACAAACATCCCCTATCTCTGCTTCGAGTCATCTGTATCTTCTTAGTGCATGATTTAGGACAACATACACACTAATTGTTGCACATTATTTACAGTTCATTTTTTCAGTCAATAGTTGCATAATATATGATTTATGTGACTTTAGTTTGAAGAAAGCTTGCATACTTTTTAAGTTGTAGAAGGCAGCTCATAAGAAGTGAGCATGGTGGTATACCGAAAGCATTGGCTATTTAAGTGTCTGCTTATATGCTGCACCAAAAATTGTATGAAAAGTTTTTCATATGAAAATGTCTACAATGCACTCTTTGTTAAATACATTCCTTCATCTTCCTTTCCTTCTGCTAGTGTGAATTCCAAGCTTTTCCGTAGGTATGCAAAATTGATTTTGAAATTATTGTACATGGAATGATGGATCTTATGGAAGTGACCTGAGGCATAGAAAGAAGCACATTTTGAAAGAAACAGGAGAAGCCATGTTAATAGAATGACTTTGGTGCTCTTTCAATTGGCTCTGCTATGTTTTTTCCATACAAAATCTTATTGCCTGTAATTTTCCATATCAACTTACCTTTTATTTAAATGAATTCATCTTGACATTTTGGCTGAAATAAATGAGAAAGGATATGTAAGTATATGAGTCAGGGCAGGGAAAATCACATGCCTCTATTTAGTAGTCTATTGCTCATTAAATGATTATGAAGACAGCTTATCCTCTTTCAAGTTCATTTCAGTTGGAGAATTTGAATTGCCACTGGAATGACTGTGGTACTAAAAGAAATTCTATAGGCATTCAATTGCCTAATCAGAAAGAGAAACAAATCATTTCATGTCTTGTGCTTGCCTGGCTATTGTGGCAGTTCTAGTCTCTTTGCATCACTTCCAAAACATTCAGAGACCCGAAAGGAACTGAGGGGAGAGTCAAACTGATTGGTGAGATTTGATCAAATATGAGGTATCTACCAGTGCAGCTAACTTTTTACAAAAGATTTGCTTTGCGTTAAAATTAGATCCATATAAATAGGCCTGTTCAAGAATTAGAAGCAGCTGCAGAGAGTTTGAAAACAATTTGGTTGCATTGTGAATGATTTCCCTACAGTGCTATCAAATATATACATGGCATATATGTAGGTACATGGAAAAACAGTATGTTCCATTTTCTGTCTGTTTCTATAGTGGGAGCCATAGCTAATAAGTGCATAATAAACCCAGAATCAAATATAGTATTCAGAAAAACTACACACAGAATTTGTAATTATTGTAGTCAAACATTACAATTCACATTATCGATTATTTTACTAAATACAGATCATTTAATTAATTAATTACTCAATGTTTTATGCTGGTCCAGTCAAAAAACTTATACAAGTGCAATGCAGTATTCAGTTTAAAAAACATACTGGTACATTATACATGTCTTCCTATCAGAGTACACTAACAATTCTTTAGAACTCTGTTGAATGTCCATAGGCTTTCCTGATGAACCAAGTCTTCACTCCCATCCAGAGGTGAAATGCTACCGGTTCGCTCCAGTTCAAGGGAACCAGTAGTGATAAAAACTACTGGTTCAGGTGAACCAGTAGTAAAAAAACACTACCAGTTCGGGCAATCCGGTAGTTAGCTACTGGTTCAGTTGAACCTGTAGTTAAAAAAAAGCTACCCATTCCTCTGAACCAGTATTTCCCAATGATCAGTTTTGCTAGAAAGGAGGAAATCCTGCTTTCTAGCAAAGCTAAATCACGTGCCACAGCTGATCCCCCCCCCTTGCTTCTACTTACTTTCCCAAGCCTCCTTTTGGCATGTATTGCAAATGCGTGTATGCAGAGCGCACATTTGGTGCACACTGTGCATGTGTGCGCACATTTGGCGCACAGTATGCATGTACAGCCAGCAAACTGGTAACAAATCGGTTCAGATTTCACCACTGCTCCCATCCCCTTCTCTCCCCATTGATGCCAATAGGGATGGGAATGATATTAGTTCTAGTGTAGGCTAGTCTAGAGGAGATATTAAGGGTACATCTGGATCTTCAGATTCAGATAATGCTTCAGCCTGCACTTCAGGAATTAGCTGAAGGGAGTGCACCTGAGGAGACTGGTGATATAGAGCCTGAACTAAGCAAGGTCTCAAGCTCAGAAACACAAATTAAGAAGACAACAGGAACTAAAGTGCTTTGCTTGGAGGAAAAAAAAAAGTAGAGTGACTCAATCTACTCAGTCAATCAAACTAATGGTAGGGATTATATAAAGAAAAAGGCACCTTGGTTGACACTTTATGACAATCAGAATTCCATCCCATCTATGACCCTGTGTCTACATGCTGATGGGATTTCTTGGACCATCTGTTTGAATTTTGGAGTGGAACATATATTCCATTCAATGTGGAAAATAGATTTCCCCCCCAAACTCAAAACCACATAGAGTACATTACCAACCTTGGTGGAGGTTAGAGGACATGACTGAGAGAAGGAATTCCTCCCTGAAAATACAGCTTAAAAGACAGACGTACACAACCTTTTAGGTCATCATTAGCAAATAACTGAGGAAGGATTATTTAAAGTAAGAAGGAGGGTAGTATTTTAGGGTAAGTTAGAATAATCAAAGGGTAGTTTAGATGAGTTACCTAATAAAATGCACATAGTGATAAAAGTATCTTCCATACCTTCTTCTTTTGGTTAACAAAACTTCACTGTTGGGGTGTGCCCTGTATCCAAGAGACTTCCTTGTGCAGCTAAAATTGTTTCATCAATTTGCAAAGAGCCTTCAGCTCCAAACTGAACTACAATGATCATTCAGTAGTCGACAGATAATAATCAAAGTATTTATTCCATTTTTCAGCTGGAAAGGTTCCCAGAATTGCTTACAGAGCAATATTTCATGATTTGCAGTTTAGCAGATTAGGAAAAGGAAGACACAGTTGGAAAATGGATTTTGCATGGAAAAAGAATACAAGAATACAGAAATATTCAGGCACTAGTTCTTAAAAATTTGCGGGATTATAGAATTATAAATTGCAAGACTGCAAAATGACTTTAATGCAGCTACACATTTTCCATATTAAGACATTTAATGAAAGAGTTCAAAAAGTCTTTGTATGATGAAAAATCTCCTGCTTTGTTAGCCAAATATCTATAAAGAGCCTGCCTTTTTTTCTATCATGTTCTGTTATTGACTTTAATTTGATGACAGTTAGGACAAAGGTAGAAACAATCTTTCTATCTTTAAAAATGGCTATCTCGTGTTTGTTTTAGGTCCCTAGTGCCTGTGGAGCATAAGCATTCAAGTACAACTTGTTCTGACAAAACATAAATATTTTTGTTTTTAATTCATTTTTATTTGCAGACATCCTTTATGGTCATGACTTAATAATTAGTAGAAGTTTCCCCATTTAGCACTCTTGTGTAGTATTTTGTACTACAGCTGCTATTACTTCAATAACAGTATGAGATTGTACTAAGTATACATACACATGCACATGCACACAGACCAGGGGTGCTATTCAGCAGCTTCTGACAAGTTCTGGAGAACCGGTAGCGGAAATTTTAAGTAGTTCAGAGAACCAGCAAATACCACCTCTGGCGGGCCCCAGAGTGGGGTGGGAATGGAGATTTTGCAATATCCTTCCCCCAGGAGTGGGGAGGGAATGGAGATTTTGCAGTATCCTTTTCCTACCATGCCCACCAAGCCACACCACACCTTGCCCACCAAGCCACGTCCACAGAACCAGTAGTTAAAAAAATTGAATTCCACCACTGACACAGACATACACATATGTATACGTATGCACATATGATGTACAGGATATGCACAGTATGGTTTATTTAACAGGAGAGGAAAAAGAGGAAGGAAATGGTAGGTAATTTGAGATGAGCAAATAATTTACGTAATGTTTCTACAGAACAAATAGAGAAAAGTTAATTCCGCAATACAGTGTTCCACAGATGAGGGTTTTATTTTTAAAACCTATCTAGGCTTAAAAGGTAGCTATAGATCTGAGCCTCATTTGATGTGAAGCAATTTGGGAATTATAATTGTGAGAGGTATCGCTTTTTCTTAGTCTTCTTAGTCTCTATTTCTCTTTTTTTATATATATATAACATTTTAGCTAATCTCGCCGGGGGGAGATGCCACCGGTAGACCATTTTATATATGTTTTCTTTATATGAGGAGGCCATGGTTAATTTCATATTTTTCAACCAAATCTGTTCCCATTGCTGGAAGTCAAGGGGATATCCAAAATTTCGCCTCCATGCTATCATACAATCTTTCACTACATCCTGTCCTATCTGCAGAGACAATAAATATGCATAACATTTAGATAATATCCCTTTCCCTCCTTCTAATCTTATCTTTTACGGTAGATTCCTTCACTATGTAAATCTTTTTTATACCTGGAGTGCACTTGCGAATAAGACCACCAGTCTATCTTATATCCTTGAAGAGTTAATAATTCTCGTGACTTCGGATTACCCTGAACATCCAAGAAACCTTCATACGTCAAGGTTTTCTCCCCTTTATACAATGTCGGGTAAACCTGAGCTTCCCGCGCCGAAATCCAACATGGAACTTTTGTATATACTCTTATTCTTAATCCATTAACCAGCTCCAATGTGGAAGACCCCATCAGGACCTAAGCCATTCAGCATAGCCAGATTTTGAGGTCTTTTTGAAGGCCAAGAGGATTGGGGTGGATCTCACCTCCAATGGCATGATATTCTAGGGGGCAGGAGCAACAGCAGAAAAACTTCTTTTTCTGAACCCACCAGATGAAATTCCTTGGCCGACAGAATCCTTAGCATGCACCTTCTGCCAGATCAAGTGAGGCAGGTCAATCCCACTTGAGAAAGTTCCTCAAACAGCCTGGTCCCATGCCAAAAAGAGCCTTTAAAGGTGATAACCAATACCTTGAATTGAACCCAGAAGCTGACCAACAAACAGTGCAGCTCACTTAACAGTGGTGTTTCATGGGCCACCCTAGGCCCCTAGAACTGCATTCTGTGCCATTTCTAGCTTCCAAATGCTCTTCAAAGAGTATCCCCACATAGAGCACATTGCAGTAGTCTAAACCCAAAAGGCCCAAGGCATGAGTAACTGAGTGCAGGGCCTCACAATCCAGGAATGGGTGCAAATGCTCTCCTAGCCAGTTGTGGCTAAAAGAACCCCCAAGTCTGTCTGAGGAAGTGTACCCTATCCAAAACTACAAATGTTAAAGTCACAGATTGCAAGGTTCCACACACCCATAACCACTCAGTTTTACCAGGGTTCAGCTGAAGCGTCTTGTCCCCCATCCAGATTCAGAATCGGTGCTAAACCCCAGTTTCCCTACAATATGGTCAATATTTGTCACCTAAATCTATTCCCCTGAACTCCATTGTGCTGCAATTTATTGTAGTTTACTTGAAACCAGACCAATATTGGAATTTTCTTGTATAACTTTACAAACTCTCTATGTGTTGGCAGAAACTCTTGCTTGTACCTTCCTCTGGATAAAAAATACTGACATAATTTCTTTTCATTATCCTAGCTTGCTAGAGCCACAAGGCACAGTGGAGGAGATATGCTTTGGTTCTTTGTAGCTCTTCTTTTTAACAACTATTCAGATTTTGTGGCCAACAGACAAATGGACATTAAATTCACTACCAACATAGATGGGGAGGCACCAATGCAGCTTTTCCTTTTGGCATAGAATGGGGCAAGGGGTTTATAATGGCTCCAAGGCAGGGGTGAAATGCTCCCGGTTCGGACCAGCTCGGGCGAGTAGGTAGCAATGGCGGCGGGCAGTTCAGAGAACTGGTAGCAAAAATCCCTGCCCCCGCCCCCCATGCCCAGCTGAGCCGCGCAATCATCAGAGCCTTTTTTTCCTTTTAAATGGCTCTGACGAGCCAAGCTCTGACGATCCCAGCTGAGTTGCCTGCTAATCAGGCAACTCAGCTTGGATCGCCAGAGCCATGTAAAAGAAAAAAAGTTTCTTTTTTTCTTCCCCCCACCCCCCCAAGCCTCCAGCTTGCTTACCTTAGCTGCTGGTTGCAAAGCCTGGCTTGCTTCGCTTGCTGCAATACCTGCAATCCATTGCATCAGCAAGCAACTGAATCTCCCTGCCTGCAATCAAGCTCATCGGTGAGCAGCTCTATCTGCAACTTTAAGACTTGTGGACTTCAACTCCCAGCAAAGCTGGCTGAGGAATTCTGGGAGTTGAAGTCCACAAGTCTTAAAGTTGCCAAGGTTGGAGACCCCTGTTCTATTGGGTAAGTTTTTTCCCCCTTTGGGAGCTTTAAAAAAAATAGTTAATTGGGGTTTTTTTTAGTTGTTCTTTTTTTAGACCTAGCCATTTAAAGTTTAGGAAGTTTTAAATTTAGCTGCTTTTATATAAAAATAAAAATAAATAAAAATAAAATAATATTTGTGCAGCTTTCTGAGATTTAGTGTGTTTCTGTAGTGTTTCACTCTAACTACACAAACACACAAAATCTCACAAAGCTATATGTGGAATTTTGTGTGTGTAAAGTGTGAAAGTTGGTTTTTTGGGCTTTTTGTGGCTGTGTGAGGTTCCTGCTTGTTGCAGGGGCCATTTTGGGTCTAGCTTTTACATTGTGGGTGAGCCAGTTGTGTTGTGTTTTGTTTTGTAGGTTAAAAAAGGGCAAAGAAGTGACATTGACTTGGCCATACCCACCCAGGCACCTTACCAGAAAGCCACGCCCATTAATTAAGCCACGCCCACAGAACCGGTAGTAAAAAAAATTAGATTTCACCCCTGCTCCAAGGGCTGTGACGGGGGTGGACATTGTTTGAAATCTGTTATTTTTCACTATCCTATTGGTCAACTGTAACATGATATTTGATGCCTGTTTGTTATATTCCAAGTTTGGCAAAAGTAAAAAGACAGTAGGTGGCTTTTGAAATGGCTTAGAGAGATTGGAGCAGTAATGTGGAAATGTCATCAGATTCTCTAGAAACACTCCTTCTCATCTTATACCCAGTCAGCTTCTTCATATTTTCCTCAGAACTGCCAAATTCTTGCATGTCTCTAAGACATTTTTTTCTTCCTTTCAATTCTGTTTGATTCTTGGAGATTGCCTAGACAAGCCCCTGCAATTTTCTTGGCAAAGTTTTTCAGAAGTGGTTTGCCGTTGCCTTCTTCCTAGGGCTGAGAGAAAGTGACTGGCCCAAGATCATCCAGCTGGCTTTGTGCCTAAGTGGGACCAGAACCAATAGTCTCCTGGTTTATAGCCTTAACCACTACACCATACTGGTTCTCATTTTATATGAGCGTAGGAATTCTGTGCAGGGTTTTCATATGTGTATGTCTGTGGAAGAGGAGGTCTATTATAAGCACTTCCAGCAAAATGTACACACAAATTTATGTCCATTGTTCATGCTGAACGTACAATTCTGTAGCAAAGTTGTACATGGGAGTGGTAGTGTGTTTCATATATACAAAAACCTTGACTGAGTCCTAACTGATTCATGTTCCAGGCAAAAAGCAGCTATGAACTATTCAGCCAATCATCCTTTGCTCTTCTTTTTTTCACCATCTTCCCTCCACCCCACCCCAGACTTAGTTCTACCAATTCCTTGACACTGGTTTGGTATCTAACATATATTGTCAATTCTTTACTAGGTCTCTCTTAAGATTCTTGCCCTGCCTGCTGATATAGCGTGCCTGAAAATAAATATATATATATTTTCATTCATTGTTATTTTTCCTCTTCCACTATTTGGATAACCTTTACATTTCAAAGCATATGACTTTAACATTGTTGTTTATGTATTATTTCTTCCCTTCATAAATTTACTTCATGTAGTCCTGAGTGGCTTTTTCCTTGTCCTACTTCCTTTTGGGTTTCATTGAATTTCTTTTATGAAAATGCACTTTGAAGCACGTTCCTCCACGTGCTTCCTGTCCTCTACCATCCTCTGGGGTCCATTTAAGCTCACACTAACTGCTTCAGTGACTCCATACAGCCACCTCATTCTCTGTCATCCCCTTCTTCTTTTGCCCTCAATCTTTCCCAGCAATAGGCTCTTCTCCAGTGTGTCCTTCCTTCTCATTAGGTGGCCAAAATATTTGAGTTTCATCTTCAGGATCTGGCCTCCTAAAGATCAGGGTTGATCTCCTGTAGGTCTGACTGGTTTGATTGCTTTGCAATCCAAGGGACTTGCAGAAGTCTTCTCCAACATCATAGTTCAAAGGCCTCAATTCTTTAGCGCTCAGCCTTTCGTATGGTCCAACTTTCACAGCCATACATTGCAACTGAGAAAACCATAGCCTTGACTATACGCACTTTTGTTGGCAGGGTGATGTCTCTGCTTTTTAGTATGCTGTCTAAATTTGCCAAAGCTTTCCTCCCCAGGAGCAAGCGTCTTTTAATTTCTTGACTGCAGTTCCCATCTGTGGTGATCTTGGAGCCCAGGAAAATAAAATCTGTCACTACCTCAATTTCTTCCCATCTATTTGCCAGGAATTGATAGGGCCAGATGCCATGATCTTAGTTTTCTTAATGTTGAGTTTCAAGCCAATTTTTGCACTTTCCTTCTTCACCAGCATCAAGAGGCTCTTTAGTTTCTCTTCGTTTTCTGCAATTAGAGTGGTATCATCTGCATATTTGAGGTTGTTGATATTTCTCCCGGCAATCTTAATTCCAACTTTTGAGTCATCTAGCCCCACCTTTCTCATGAGGTGTTCTGCATATAAATTAAATAGGATGATAGTATACAGCCTTACTGGACTCCTTTCCCAATTTTGAACCAATCAGTGGTACTGTGTCCAGTTCTCACTGTTGCTTCTTGACCCGCATATAGGTTTCTCAAGAGACAAATAAGATGGTCTGGTACTCCCATCTCTTTAAGAACTTGCCACAATTTGTTTTGATCCACACAATCAAAGGCTTTAGCATAGTCAATTAAGCAGAAGTAGATGTTTTGCTGGAACTCCCTAGCTTTCTCTATGATCCAGCATATGTTGGCAATTTGATTTCTAGTTCTTCTGCCACTTCGAAATCCTGCCTGTATTTCTAGTAGTTCTCGATCCACATACTGCCCACTATCCCGCTCGACATCATGGGGATCGGGTGTGAAAGAACACAGAGGACACAGACGTTTAAGCATGAGGGGAGTGTTGGTAGCACCGGGGTAGGCTGTCGGGTGCAGGGATTCGGGGTGCGTCAGGAATAGGAGCCACAATACCCACGAAGCAAACGGTGATGGTTAGGACAACGCTGGTATGCTGATGACGCCCTACAGCTGACAATCGGCCGGTTTTCCAATGGAGAGCGTGCCGGGCCGGGACTGCCGCCACTATTCTGCCTGCTGATTCACTGCGTGTGGGTTCCACCTGCTGATTCGCTGCATGAGGGGCGGTGCCTGGGTGCGCCCCACAGCTGTTGGCCGCCCAGGTGATCAGCGGGCGTGATGAGCGGGCGGGATTATAAATGCGCTACAAGCCACATGCTTGTAGTGCCAACTTTAAATCGTTATGACTGCAGCGTTTTCTTGGAGCCAGCGAGATTAAACCATCATTGTGCCCAAAGCATTTTGGTGTTCTTTATGGGTTTTGACTTCGTTTTGCCAGGGAATCCTGAGATCCATTTCAGTTCGCTGATTCCTAAGATGTCGATGTTCAGTCTTGTCATCTCTTGTTTGACCATGTCTAGCTTGCCTTGATTGATGGATCTTACATTCCAGGTTCCTATGGAGAAAAAAAACTTTACAGCATTGGACTTTCCTTTCACCACCAGATGCATCCACAGCTGAGCGTCCTTTCGGCTTTGGCCCAGTCACTTCACTCTTTCTGGCACTACTAGTACTAGCCCTCTGCTCTTCCCCAGTAGCATATTGGACAACTTCTGACCTGAGGGGCTCATCTTTCAGCATCATATCTTTTTTCCTTTTGGTACTGTCCATGGGGTTTTCATGGCAAAGATACTGGAGTGGGTTGCCATTTCCTTCTCCAGTGGATCATGTTTTGTCAAAACTCTCTGCTATGACCTGTCCGTCTTAGGTGTCCCTGCATGGCACAGCTCATAGCTTCATTGAGCTAGTCCACGACAAGGCAGTAATCCATGAAGGGGAATTATACCATCTGCATAACTCTATATGTGCACAATATCCATGGTATTAAAAAATGAGAGGAATTTATGTGGCACTGGAAATGTGGGATAATCAAGTCAATACGATTTCTCCATGTTTAATCCTGTAATTTTTATCTGAGGAAAAGGCTCTTGAACTTTTAAAGATGAAAACAGGTGGATGAATTCATAACTTGGGAAAAATGTACTAATACTGTGCATAGTTTTTATAGGCAGCTGCAGGAAGAATTTCAGTGATCTCGTGCCATATAGCTTTTGTTATGTGATTGCATTCTTCTGCAATAAGCAGCTGTTACTCATCTTATGTGCCTAAAATCATCATGCTGTAGAATACAGAATTCAACTTAATGTTATTCTATGGTGATCATACCAGTTGAAAGACAATATATATTCTCTGAAATGAATCACAGCTTTGCTTTTCTAAATCAAGTACTGTATGAAATGGCAAAGGTGTAAAGACAGATGTGCTGCAATATTTTAATCAATTTTAATTCCTGTTTGACCTTCCAGGTAACTTTAAAAATGCAAACTCTCAAGTTGTTTCCAGAGAAGCAATTACTAGTGATTGTCATTTAATTTTTGAAGGCTATACATTGTGAAATAAAGGGGGGTGGGGGTGGAATTTCATGTATATATATTTCTTAAGTTCCACTTCAACTTCTGATCTTCCTGAGATGGAAGAATAGCATTATGAATGATGAAAAGAAGTTGTTATGGTATGTCTATATGCACGAGAAAGACTGTTTTTTATTCATTTATTTATAAAATTTCTTTGCAGCCCATTTTACCACAGGGTAACTCTAAGGAGCTTATAATCATAAACTGTAGTTTTGTAGTTTCCCAAATGTCATGGTAAAAGAATACAGGGTTAGATAAACCTGTAGTCTGATCTACAGGATTCCTCCTAAAACAAAGAGAAAGTTCTTCGGTGTGTGTGTGTGTGTGTAATGCTGTAATAAAGCAAGCATGGGAAAAGTATAGGTTTTATGCATTATTGGAGAAAGATTGGACAATCCTGTTGATGAACCTCTGTTACATAACATATAAGTTATGTTATATTTTCCTGAAGTTGAAGAAATGGCATTTTAGAATTAACTACTGACCAAAAGTTTTAAACAGATCCATCAGACCAGTAAAAAGAACCACCACTTTGAAGATTTACTAGTTCAGACTACAAACTACATGGATGTGTGCATCACAAAAATTCATACAATCAAATTAAAATGGGAGATTTGCTTCATTAGAGCACAGCATCAGCTCTTAATCAGAATGACACAAAGTTGATGAAACATTTGATGTCGTGATACAACCATCAACCTTTCATACTTGTGTCATACACAAGGACATAAGGGAAAATGTTCGCATCATGACTTTGCAATGCATAGTTTGTAGGTTGCTCTCTCTACCCTCTTCTATAGATACTAATATATTATTACTATAGATACTAAGGTCACCATGGAGCTAAGGTGTCACAGAATGCTAATTAAGGGCATATTGGATGTTTATAGTTAAGATGTAATACTTCCCCAAAACTTGGATTCTCTGTTTCTATACTGCCTTTGATTTAGGAATTACTGGACTCAAGACTAGGAACTCTTGTTGGCTGTATTCTCTGGGAACTAAATCTAAACTAAAACCATCACAAGATCTGAAGGGAATACCACCAGTAGTTTACTATGAATTGTTCTGCAAAGATGTCTTTCTTATGTCTTAAATCGCTCTGCAATTATTTTACAAAATTGAATTCTTGTTCTAATATAGTAAGAGAAGATAAAAAGTTTTCTTTGCCCATATCTTCCATTCCATAATTTTGTATACAGTGTACTTTTAATTCTTATCCACCTTTCTTCTAAGCTATCTGGCTTTTACTCAAAGAAAAAACAGTTCTAAGCTACTCCCAAGTTGTGATAAGTCAGTCAGAGCTGCATTAATTAAGAAACAAGTAACAACATGGTATTCAAGGCCATTTCGGTAACTCTAGAGATGTCTGCTCTGTGAGGAAAAATGTTATGCAAACAATCAAAATACCAATTCTACACACAAATAACAATACGATATTTGAAATGCATTTGAAAGCCAACAAAGTGTACATTTTATATAAGCAACATTCCAAGAGTTTATGAAAATAATGTCATATATTTAGGTTGCAAACTACTAAACATGGATTATGGTGACAACATAATTGTCCTTGTTTCATTAAATGAATCATTTGAGACCCTTAAAAATGTTTGGGCGTGGAACATAATTGATTATCAAAACTTTCTATTATAGAGGTAGGGTAAACTGATCTTTTAATATATTTAATGTTTCCTTTTGTCTCCTATAAGTCATTTTAATCATGCCATTCAGAAGACAACATAGTGGCATTTGTCTGGGCTTTTCATTTAAAAAGGCAGGTCTTTGCTTGAAAATTACTGGCATTTTCAATTTTTCAGTGCAAAACAAATCTCAAATCAATCATTTTTTTTAAGTTGGTAAAAGATTAGTTTATCCACCAAATACACACTGTAGCTTAATGCAGAGAGAAGTTACCCTGCATGTTGTAAAGAAGTACAATACATTTTAATCACATTTTCCTTTTGTGAAAAAGTGGCCCTTGTTTTATCGTTAAATGTTCTTTCTTCTTTTGATTAAGCAGAAATGTACATCCAGCTAGCAGCAAGGTTATAGAGAAGACTTTTTGTTTGCAAATCCATTTATTTAGGAAAGACTCTATGTCTCAACATTTGCAAACATTACATTTTATAGGCTAAAAGGAATGAGTTCTGTGTGTGAAAAATAAACTGACATCCCTGAATTCAGAGAACTTTAAAGATTAAAATAAAATAATCCTTCCAGGTGGCATCTATGGTCACTGAAGCCAGAATCTAGTCCACTGACTGCTCTTTTTACTAAAACATGTATTTATGCTCTTGGGTGCACGTCAGAGTTTCCATCATAAAATGTCAGAGGAAATGTCAGAGTTTCCATTATATCTCAGCATTAGATTGTATAATTAAACACAGTGGCTTTACCACACTTCTGGGATTGTTCAGAAATTTCTGGCGACAAGTACTAAATGGTCCATTAGGACAAAGGTTCTGGACTTGCAGCCCAAGATGTTCTACCAAGTGACCGTTCAGAGTGTCAGATGACAGTGGAAACAGGTAAACAAGCCCAAAACCAGGATTAGACATATGCAGGAATAAAGATAATTTTATTATTTTTATTATATTTTAGGGGTTTTTTTTTTTTAAGGTTATGTATCTTGTCTTTCAATACCAAATTTTTCCAGGTTCATTTATAACGTACATTATACCTTTCTCATTTGCATATACTTAAAAACACAATAAAATATAGTAATTCTAGCATATAATCGTTTCTTTAAAAAAAATAAAGCAATAAAATGCATCTAAGCAGCATACATGTTTCAAATTAGAATATTGCTTACTGCTGAACCAGCATCTGGAACCTGTTTCATCAATTCCTCTTTTGGATCCAAAAATTTGACAAAGACTTTCTCTGCTTGGCTCCACCTGAGAATCGCTGCATCGGAAGACATAACTAGGAAGCCCGATAAAGGTCAAATATACTTGAACTAGATAAAACCGGTGAAAATTTAAGAAAGCAACTAAAAATGATGTATTAGTATTAATTTAATTTATATCCCACTTTTCATTCCCTCCTTTTCCCCATAACTATAGTTTTACTGAGCATTATAAATACAATAAGGAGACAAGCAACCTAGAACTAAGGAGAAATTTCCTGACAGTTAGAACAATTAATCAGTGGAACAACTTGCCTCCAGAAGTTCTGAATGCTCCAATGCTGGAAGTTTTAAAGACGATATTGGATAACCATTTGTGGTGTAGTGTTTCCTGCCTAAGCAGGGGGTTGGATTAGAAGACCTCCAAGGTCCCTTCCAACTCTGTTACTCTGGCTTTTTCTGGTGAGGATGGAATTTGTCAAGTTAGATGTCTCTAGTATTGTCTTCAGAAAGTAATAGCAATTGAGAAGAACACTGATTTATTTCATTCCAAAACCTCTATATTTCTAAAGACAATAATAGCAACTAAATAGGAAGGGGAAAGAAGAAAAAACTTTAAAACCCAACAAATGCAACACTACAATAACATCTCTCTACTTTTCTATTGCAGCAAGAAAAGAAATGTCATGATTATATAAATTGCATTGAGTTTAGTAGAATAGTTATTTCCAGGGGAATCCTATAAATTAATGGTGACTCTTCAATAGAGACTCTACCAGATGGGAGTCAATCAAGACCAAGTACATACTTGCTAAATGAAAAGGCACACATCTCTGTTTCGTGCAGAGCATAAGGAACTCAAGGGCTGAGCACCCTGATCTTCATCATCTCACCATGGATACAGCTGCTCTTGAGGATTGCTAATTTGCTTACTGACTCCTGAAGCTGATACTCATTTAGTATATCCAGAGTAGAATCTTCAGCAACAGAGTCTTCCAAGTCTGAGATAGGCATGACAATTGGATTGTATTTTTAAACATCTGTGGAAGAGTTCATTAAACATGAAAAAGATTTTTTTGCTGAGCTAATTTAAGAGACAAACTTAATGTTTCTTAAAATATAAAACCACTTAGTATAGTATAATATAGGATACTGCAGTTCTCTATTCCAAAATTATACTAGATTATCCAGGTTATTGAAGAGAATTATTGTTGATAATGATTACATTGTTGGTTTAACTTCTAAAAATCTTTGCTAGCACATTAAAAACTACTGGAGTTTTAGAGGCTGCAACAGCATAATCATCAAATGAGCAATTTATCAGATGTCTTAACTGTATATATTGCTTTTCAACTGTTTTTGGTGAAATATGTTCCTTTTATAATCTATCAGAGGTTTTAAAAGTTTTGTCTACTATAATTAGTTGATTATGAGTAATCATCCCAAAATATTATTTTTCTTGTAATTTTAAAGAAGGTTATTCCAAAACATTACATTTCTTAGGAAAACTTCGTTCAAATTTTAATTTCTTTCCCAATAATGCCCAAATATAACTGGCTGCTTGAAGTGCTAGAACAATCACAGAAATTCTACTACAATTAAATCAAGCATATTTTAAAGATATCAAATAACTCTTTCGTAAACATAACATACATATGATTCCATTTTCTTCCCAATACATTATTGAAGTTGACAAAATGCCAAGTGATATATTTTAAATTAGGAAAATTGAAACCACTATTATCATTTGAGACGAGTTGCTTTAAAAATTAAATTCTAGGTAATTTGTTAATCTATTCCATTAATTTGTTAATCTATTCAAAATACCATATATGTGGAACCAGAATAAACAATCCTTTCAAAATATATGCCAGTTTTAAAAATATTAATTTTGCTGCATTTCTTCTTTCCACAAACTCATCAATATTTTTAATTATCCATGACATCTTCTTTTATCTAAGAAATAAAATTTGATATATTCATGTCCATCAAACAAAAGTTTCCAAGGAATAATTATTCTCAGATATTTAACATAATCTTAACAATTTCTACTTTTTTACCCATATTTATAGAAACACTACTTTCATTTTGCATAACATTAGACTTACTCCAATTAATTGTGTACTTAGAACATTTATTGTGTTGCTCTCCCATTTCTATAATTGTAAATAAAGATATTGGGTAATTGTCCAAAATATCTAAAATATCAGAATATAACAGTAACTTCTATTTGTTTTCTGCTATTTGCACAACTTGAATTTTGCCAAAGTTCCAACACCAGATTTTAGGAGATGGAGTGAGGGGCATCCTTGAAACATTTCATATTTCATCCTGATTGCAGTAAAGCTGTTGGTACAAAGCCAGTCTGTAAAGGCGTTTGTGGCTAACTATTCTTAGAACTATCCTAAATCCTAAAACCTTCAGAAGCTGTGACTGTGCATGATTAGAATGCAGTATTGCAAACTCTGCCTACAGCCAGGAGTTCATCCTGGCCAACTCAAGGTTGACCCATCCTTCTATCCTTCTGAGGTTGGTGAAATGAAGATCCAGATTGTTGGGGGCAATATGCTGACATTACTCAGAGATTGCTGTAAAGGATTATGAAATGACATGTAAGTCTAAGTGCTATTGCTACGTGCTATTGATTCGTGTCATCTCTGACTTCTCCTTGTCTGCTCCTCTTGATATTGTCTTCCTGTAAGTCTGTATGTATGAGAAATTTGGAATGACATTTGTAATTTTAAGATAACCTTGAAAGATTTATTGTGTCTCCCTGATATAGATAAGAGCAGCCATTGGGACTCCACAATAGCACCAAAAAAGATAGTAAAGTTGGTGCCAAACCTATTTCATCAGGAAAGGCAATTCCAGAATTGAATTTTTACAATAAGCTTTTTACAATAAAATAATTCCAGCAGCGTCCAGCCAACTGTTTATAGTCAGTGCAGTCTTTGAGTTAAAATTTGAAGTTTTTGCATGCACTCTTTTTAAAAATGCTAGCATTTGCTTTTTCTCATCAAGAATATAAATGCAAGGTTCTTGTTCCTTTTTACCTGACAAAAAATTTTTCTCCACCAGTGAGTTTCACATACCAATTGATTTTGTTTTGCTATCTTATGCTTTCCCTCCACCAGGTTTTGATTAGGATTCCTAATTTGGAATTAGGATTGGGGTTATTAATTGATAGTTGACAATTACCTCAGCAAATTTATGTACCCAGACAGTAATTACGAAGATTGACTTTGTCTGTGGTAGGCAAAAACTTTTTGGATATGAGATTTTAACATTAGTAGCAGGGGAAAAAAAACAAAAACCAAAAGCAATTGTAAAACATGGTAAACAATACTGAGAAAGAAATGTTAATAGAATTTTACAATTGAAATAATATTTATGGTCATATAATTATATCCCCCATGGAACCCTATAGCTAGGAAAGCCTATCTGGATAGAATGGTTTCAGTAGAGGGATTTTAAAATAAGTCTTAACCTGATAGTAGCACTCATATTTTTGGAATTTAGTTATTCCTTGACATCTTCAGTTATAAAGATTATATAGATAGCTGAACTGGAAAATACATCAGCCTGGGAGTAAAGAAATACTGTCCATATTTAAGCACTGGCATTAAATGTGTGAGGCCACAGGAAGCCAATGGTGTATGTGCAGGCTCTGTCTTATGCATGCCTTCACCAATCCAATTCCCAGCAGGTGGGATTCTTCATCATATAGACTTCCTGATCCTAGAAAGCTTTTAAGCACCCTTAGCTGAATGTTTAGAATTCCATTTTAGATGTTTGCATGAAGTGTTCGAAGTTAGAAAAGGAAGCAGAAGAACTGGTATGTATGAAATCAGAGACAGTATGCATGACTCTTGACTCCCTACATACCTTTTTCTTCTTACATATTCAGAGCAACACCTAAGCAGACAACTCAATAGACCCTACCTAAGTAGGGAGGGGAAAAAAAGAAAAACAACATTCTCTTATTTCTATCCTCTGTAGTATTAAATATTACTACAGTAATATTACTAAGTATATGGAAATTGGATATAGACCTAATTCAGTGTTGGATCAGATTGTAGTAAACTCCTTTGTGGTCAAAATGGCTAAAGCATCTGAAATATGCAAAACATGTGAGTAATGGAATAATGAAGTATCATAAACATCTTGGCAATGCCTGTTATATAAAGAATTACAGTTACAGGTTTTGTCCCACATAGCTTGCTGAAGCTGTACCCATATGGGGCTGCAGTATCTAAAAAATACTGAACTTGTTAAGACAATCAGTCATGATCAGTGACTCGCTTTCTTCTTTTCAAAATGTGTAAGCACAAGCTACTTTAGAATTTGACTATGCCTTGTAAAAGATTGTAGTGAGTTTCAGACAAAGGCGCAAATGGAGTCCAGAAAGGGAGAACAATACTTGTGGTTCCCAAGTAATAACAGCACATTGGTGAGTGCTTGATTTTAGGGATTCCTAGAGATATGATTTTCCTTCCCACTTAACTATGGGACTCCATCTGGCATTTAAATGGAAAATGAGAATTCCTAGCTAGATTGCCCACTATCCCTTTCCTAGCATCCATGTTCTTTCAAACTAATACATATGGAAAAGCATATTGAAATTAGTGTTGATACGCATTGAAACACATGTTGAAAATAGTGTTGGAGAAGACTCCGGCGAATACTGAGGGAATCCAAGAAAACAAACTAATGGATCGTTGAATAAATCACCCCAAAGTTTTCACTCAAGGGACAAATTATCATATTTTGGTCACATTAAACAAGTACCTAGCTCTCTGTAGAAGGCTCTAATACTGGGAAAGGTGCAAGAAAAGAAAAAGACAAAGAAAAAGGCAACTAGCAGCAAGATGATGGACTCATTACAGTGGCGATAAATGCAGTGTTGGAAGACTTGAAGGACCAGATTAGAGACTGGTTGTCATAACACAGACTTAATGGTACATAATCAAAATAATTGATCTATGCATTGCCACCACCCACTTTGTTTCAATGAATGTTAGCAATCTGGAGCAGACTTTTGTATCTGGAAGTGGTTTTTTGTTTTTGTTTTTTGTATCAGCTCTCAGTACTTAATCTCACTGAGTTCAATAGAACAAACCTACTTCAGCTATGTATGTACTGTATATATGTAGGACTTTAACATAAACATAATACAAGGCCCTCTTATATTTTTTCCTACCAACAGAAACATTCAAATGTCAATCTGGACCAGCACAATTAATCTAGTTCAGAAGGCTTTTCCTAAGAAGTTGCCACCTGCAGGTCAGTGGTTCATAGGTTGAGGCAATGACACACAGATCCCAAGACTTCCAGCCAAATGTATGAATACCAAGATTAATGACACCTCTCTAATGGTTTTGGTAGAGATAGACATTTGCAGCTGAATATCATTGGAATTCTGTCTCAAAATAAACTCTTAACAGAGAGGTAAAACCCACTTTTTAAAGCTTGCCAAGCCCATGTGGATGTGTTATTTCTTTTCAGAGTGATTAGCCTTCTATCTGAAACTATGAAGACTGCCCTTTCCAACCACATCTTTCTATGTTCTCGTACACTAACTAGTGTTGTTACTGCATTGTATACAGGATACCCATCTCATAATTTGAAAGATTAAAAGGAGAAGAGTACAATATTCATTAAACTGATCTTGGAAGTCGGACAACATGGTTTGCTTATGAAATAATAACAAGAGCAGAAGTGAAAATAGCACATTTTAACATGTTCGCCAAAACTTTGTATATTTTATATGGAAGTAAAAGCACTTCAGGCTGCAAGTGGTGCATAAGAATGGGAAATGATAATTGCTAAAGTCAGTATACATTTCTTTTGTACAATCAAAGGCCTGCATGAAGGTAATTTGCATCTCTCTCTGTTTATGAGATCAGATGTGGAGGGGAGGAAGGGGAAAGTGGCATCATGTCAAGTTTATAAATATTAATTCAGCCCTAAAGTCAGAATAATTGTGCTCAAAGCCTACATTTACCCTGGCTTCAATCCAAATAATCATAATCACTGAATACTTTCAGCATCTGCTAAAACAGGCTTAAGCTATAAAATGTCTGACTAATATACAAATTGTGTGCAATTTTCAATTCAAATGTCAGATGGATGAACACCTTTTTTTTCCCAGTCTACCTCAGTGGTGAAATCCAAATTGTTTTACTACCGGTACTGTGGGTGTGGCTTATTTTGTGGGTGTGGCTTGATGGTCATGTGACAATTCTTTAGGATTTAGCAGAGGTACTGGTCTACCAGGCTTTTAACTGCTTGCAGAGTTGTACCGGTCTACTCATTTGTTTTTGGAGGCACTGGTCTACCCATTTATTTTTGCAGGCACCGGTCTACTCATTTGTTTTTGGAGGCACCTGTCTACCACCACACTGCCTTTTAACACTGATCAGCTGTAGGGCGGCCCTTTGAAGCCCCGCAGCAAGAGTTTAAACAGTTTTTTTTCTTTCTAGCTGATCAGCTGGGACTCAGGAGGTAGAAATAGATTGGGGGTGGGGCCAAATAAAAGGTAAGAATAACGCGGGGGGGAGAACCGGTTCGGTGATGTCATATCGTCACCACTACTGGCTCGGCGGAACCGGGACAAATTGGGAGGAACCCACCACTGATTCCCTCCCCACTCCAGAGAAAGGATATTGCAAAATCTCCATTCCCTCCCCACTCCTGGGGCCAGCCAGAGGTGGCATTTGCCGGTTCTCCGAACTGCTCAAAATTTCTGCTACTGGTTCTCCAGAACCTGTCAGAACCTGCTGGGTTTCAACCCTGGTCTACCTGCAACTTTTTGTTCCCCTCATTCCTAAAGGAGAAGCCCTCCAAAAGATTGGGGAGCCTTCTCAAATCCTAGGGGTTATGTATTTCATGGCTGAGGTCTGTATGTGAGGAGGAGGAAGGGACAATTGTCCAAAATCAGGCAGTAGAGTCTTGTACCCCTTGGGTGACTATCTTAGTTTTGAGAGGTCCAGTTCCACCTTTACCTCCTTTCATTGTAGCACTTTAGAGTTTGGTTCACAACATTCTAAAGGTAACCTTGCCCCTCTAGGAATGTTTATGATATGGAGCTGCAGAAAAGATGGGAAATGAAAGGATTCAACAATGCAAAATCTGCCAAGGCAATTTGTGACAATTTCTACTACTACTACCATATTATTTATATATTATTTATTTATAGAGAGCGCTCAGAGCTCTGCTCAAGTTTATGGGAAATGCAGGAGTTTTGCAGCATAAAAAGGAGATGTGGAAGTTCCTGGCTAATTCACTTTCTTTTCTTCTATTAGAAGAAAAGTCAAACCTTTTTATTTTATTTTTTTGTTTTTTTGCCACAGATGTCACCATTGCTGCTGAGTTTAATGTATCCTCTGTAGTTACATCTTATTGGTAAACTGTCATGGAAGAATTACGTATAAGGGGAAAAATCCTCATAGGGCTTAACTGCATTTTATAGGAGAGGAAGGCTACCTTTCATTTTTTGTAAAGTGTTGGTTATTATGGCAAATTCTACTTATGAATACTAGGCCAGGAAAGACATTCTTAAATCCATAATCCTCTACCATCTGGGGAAGGATCTCATAATCCATCTCTTTGACAGAAATTTTCCACATGAATTCTTGGGAAACTATGCATTCACAATGGCTCTCATCCCAGTAAATGAACCGTAACTTCAATATTTATTGTTGCAGTTTAAGTTAGCATTGGATGTACAGTAGTGGCCAAAATTGTGGAAACCTTTTAGGAAAAGTGTATTTTTGAGGTTTGATGGCTAATAACACAACTTTTTTTTTGGAGTTTCAAGATAATCATATTCCACTGCTGGAATGGCCTGGGAATACCCCAGACCTTAACTCAATTGAAAATCTATGGAGCCAACTAAAGAAACTTGTTAGTCAGAAGCAACGCAGAAATAAAACCTAGTTAACAGAAGCAAGCATTCAATCTTGGTTTCCCATTATAACAACTAAAAGACTTGGTTCACTCCATGGGAAGACATTGTAAGGCCATAATTCATGCTAAAGGTTACCCAACTAAGTATTAACTGATGTGATAATTTTTGTATATCTCATTTTTTCTATGGTGATAATTTTTGTATATCTCATTTTTCTACTTGTTTCACTTTTCTTCTTTATACTGTAACTGCTATTCTAATAGCAAATCCTTCATAAAAGATATTGCATTACATTCTTGATTAAATTATCTTTCCATTGATATATAATTTTATAGTTTTTTAAAAAAGTGGTGTTATTAGCTAGTTTTAGAAAATATACTTTTCCCAAAAAGGAAAAGTGTCAATTAACTTTACTGTGTCAATTAATTTTGGCATGTAAGTAAACAGCATAATTTTTCTTCATATTATTTTCTTGAATGTGGGGAGATCAGGGTTATTATTATTATTATTATTATTATTATTATTATTATTATTATTTTTATTGGTTAATCTTTAGTGAGATTCACAGCCTTTGAGGCTGGTTAATAGCTCAGCAGCTCGAGTCCTAACCAAGGACCTAGGAACTGTTAAGGTATCGTCGGAGGATGTAAGCTGTTCCGAGTAAGGTGGTTTTTTGTAGAGTCAAAATGTTCAAGTCAGGCAAATTTAGAATTTCTAAATAGCGGGGTAGCCCTTTGCTCCGAGGGCTCCAATTACAATCGGGACAACACACGATTTCTTTTATTATTATTATTATTATTATTGAACACCTGTGGAACTGGTTGATTTTTAGACAGTTTTAACTAGACCCAGAATTTTATTTTAGATTTGATTAAAATTTTATTCTTAAGTACAGTTACAAGGAAAGTATTTGGAAGTCGCAAGAAATAAATTTATTTTATAAAGTCATATTCATATGCAATGATATTATAATGTGTTGCAGATTATATGCATATTAATTGTATATGTATTTATACTTGATAGTATTTATTACTATGAACTTTTCATTTTATATGGTGGAATCTGGGCTGTACTGAAGTTGCTACTTTATATGTCAAAATGTTATTCTTACCCTTTAAAACACAAAAATTGGGCATCCTTCATTTAGGAACATTTGTCTGAGATGAGAGTACCTTGAGTAGAAATCTGAAAACAAGAAGCCGGCTTGGTCTAAAGTTTAAAGCAGCAGATTAGAAATCTGGAGACTGTGAATTCTAATTCTAATTTAGGCATGAAAGCTAGCTGGGTGACCTTGGGTCAGCCCAGCCCACCTTATAGGGTTGTTAATTGTGGAAAAAATAGGAGCAGGAAGAATATTATGTAGGATTGCTGCATGAATTTAGTATTATACCTTTATTATGAATTAATAAAGACAGAATAGAAATTTAATAAATAAAATATTTTTGTTCACATGTATTTAATAATATTTGTTGACTGGCCCAATCAGTGGAGGTTATAGGCAGTTTACTATAAAGGAGTTAAAAGAAGCAAAAGCAATAATGTGGATCATAATACAGAATGATATAGCCACAGTGCCTTAAAGGCAAGCAAGAATAGGATATGTAAAATGCCAGAAGTGTATCCCAGGTAGGAGGCAGGCCAAATGAGGAATATCTGCATGTATAAGCAGAAGAGGAAAACTAGTGAGGTTTCTCGTAGATTTTCCTTTCAAAACCTCCATGGTGATCGAGCTTTTCAGAGAAAGAATA
The DNA here is from genome assembly GCF_029215685.1 of Pituophis catenifer annectens. NCBI lineage: Eukaryota > Metazoa > Chordata > Lepidosauria > Squamata > Colubridae > Pituophis > Pituophis catenifer. The sequence goes on from NW_027256881.1 coordinate 44,202,574, forward strand.
ATTCATTGACACTGGAGAACAGCTGTTCCTTATTATCCAAATTAAGTTTTCAGTCTTTCCCATATTACTTTTCTTTTTGCAATAAGGTTAGGGTAAAATAACAGATACATTATGGAGAAATGTATGGAATGAAATCTGCTTTATCAGAGAGAAAATGCAGTCCAATCCAAAGCCACAAAGCTGCTTTAGATCCTACAGTGGTAGGTACTAAAAGCAGTTCTTAGGGAATATGTCTACTATTTCTATTCAACTGCCTAATGATCTTATGGCCCAAAAGTAGAGCTATATACATTGTCTGTACTCTGACAACACATTGATTTATTCTGAGAATCCAGAACATTATGATGACTTTCTGTTTGGTCATAAGTCAGAAAGCCAAATGCCAATATAGTAATCTGACTTAAGATAAATGTTGATCTATCTAACACTGATGAGTTTGCAAGAAATGGCACACATTCTCTAGGTTTTCAGACAGAAATGTTTCTCAGCCTTACTTGAAATTCTCAGTGGTTAAAACTAGGATCTTTGGCATGCAATGCTTATGCTTTAAGACTGAGCTTTGTACATGTAACGGGTTGTGTTTCTTCCAAATCGGGGGTCAATTCTCATTTCTAATTACAGGACATAATACATTTTTGTGCAATATTCAAACTGCACAACATTTACAAATTCAGATTATGTATACTACAATAGCAGGAAGTATCTTTTGTATTACTATTGTATTACAAAAAACTATTCCACATATTTCAACGTGGAGAAAAGCAAAGTTTTACATTTAGGCAGGAAAAATCAAAGTACAGATTAGGCGAGACCTGGATCAAAAACAGTAACTGTGAGAGGGACCTTGGAGTCCTAGTGGATGATCAATTGAATATGAGCCAGCAGTGTGCAGCAGCAGCCAAAAAAGCTAATACAATCCTGGGTTGTATAAAAAGAGGCATAGAATCAAGATCGCGTGAAGTATTAGTACCACTTTATAAAACCCTAGTAAGACCATACCTGGAATACTGCAAACTTTTGGTCATCATACTACACAAAAGGTGTTGAGACTTTGGAAAAAGTTCAGAGAAGAGCATCTAAGATGATCAAAGGCCTGGAGACTAAAACATATGAAGAACGGCTGCAGGATTTGGGTTTGGCTAGTCTAAAGAAAAGAATTAGAAGTGGCATGATAGCAGTGTTCCAGTACTTGAGGGGCTGCTACAAAGAAGAGGGGGTCAAATTATTCTACAAGGCACCAGGGGGCAGGACAAGAAACAATGGTTGGAAACTAATCAAAAAGAGAAGCAACATGGAATTAAGGAGAAACTTCCTCATAATAAGGACAATTAACCAGTGGAATAGCTTGCCTCCAGAAATCGTGGGTGCTCCATCACTGGAGGTTTTTAAGAAGAGTCTAGACAGTCACTTATCTGAAATGGTATAGGTTCCCCTGCTTCAGCTGGGGGCTGAACTAGAAGACTTCCAAGGTCCCTTCCAGCTCATTCTCTTGTTCTGTTCTGCTCTGCTCTGCTCTGCTCTGCTCTGCTCTGCTCTGCTCCGCTCCGCTCCGTTCCGTTCCGTTCCGTTCCGTTCCGTTCTGTTCTGTTCTGTTCTATTCTATTCCAACTTTATAGTTCTACCTCAAGAGCCTGAAGCCCACCTCCCATATGTCTGTGTCTATGTATGTTTACAAGTAGTCCTTGATTTATGACCACAATTAGACCAGAACTTTCATTGCTAATCAAGGCAGTTGTTACAGGAGTTGCACCCAATTTTATGACCTTTTTCTCCATGGTTGTTAAGCGAATCATTGCAGTTGTTAAGTGAATCATGAGGTTGTTAAACAAAACCAGCTTCCTCCATTGACTTTGACAGAAGGTGATCATATGACATACACCCACACACCCAAGATGCTGCAACTTTTCTAAATACAGGTCAGTTACCAAGCGCCCAATTTTTAACCGTGTGACCATCGCTAATCGGATGCTGTGACAGTTGTAACTGCAAGGATCAATTGTGTAAGTAACTTTTTTCAGTGCAATTGTAACTTTGAACCGTAACTAAACTAATGATTGTAAGTCAAGGACTACCTGTATATGTTTGTATAAAAAGAATGAAGTAACACATTTCTCTGGGTAAGAATGATAGATTTTCAGATTTATGCATCACTACAGTGATGGAAACCTCCAAGGTTAACTGTTCAAATCTTGTTTGAACCCAAATGAATGTTTCATGCAGCTTTTGTGCTCTGTAAGAATAACTAAATGAACTGAGAATAATGAACTGAAAAAGTTCCAATTAAAAAAAAAAAACTCTGCCCAAAAACAAATAGTTAAAACTATCACTTTTTAGTTTGTATATAAGATCTATGCCAGATTTGAGACTTTTCAGGTAGAGCTGGAGTTTAACACAACTTGAACTGTAAGGTCAAATGATAAGAGAAGAGGATACTTTTGGCATCTTCTAGAGAGCCTCAGCTTCTCCATCCTTTCTCCTTCACTATTTAATGTGCAGGGTAAGTGAAGGATATGGTCAGCTGCAATCCTGAGTGCAGAGGAAGAACCAGCAGATATGATGCTGATTCTCTTCTTTTTCCATCCATTCTTTCCAGTCTCATAGAGAGTAGAAGCTTATCTATTTTAAAGTGCTCACAGATAATACATTTTCTCAATTAAAGAGCTATTCTAATGAGGAAAGATAAGGGACTGAGTGGGTGGAGGGAATACGTTGCCAAAATTTTGATTTCACAAATTCTTCCAGGAGACAGAAATGATGGAATCATTTTTTTTAAAATTGCAGTTGACTCACTGCTGCTACTGTAAACCTGGAGTTTCTAATCCATTTCCCTGAATGTTTAACCTTCAAAAATATTTGTGGTCAGGCTAATGGTATAATCATTTATATTTTAGAGATACTATTACCGGAATTCTCTAGCAGAATTGCACTTTTTATTCCTGATTGATTGTAGCATCTTGGCTTTGTTCTTTCAGAATCTCAACCCACTTCCTTTTTACAATACAATACTTGAATGATGCTGAGTGTGTGTGTCTGTACATATATACAACCTGGAGCTTCTAATCCATTTCCCTGAATGTTTAATCTTCAATAATATTGTGGATAGGCTAATGGTATATGCAGTTATATTTCAGAGATATTATTACCGGTATTCTTGTCTGCATTCTATTTATACTACAACACATGAATGTTGCCGAGTTTGTGTTTTTGTTTGTACATACATGCATAAGTGTGTGTTTGTGTGTGGGTAGTAGACACACAAACTGTATTTATACTATGAACTTCTGTTCCAGCTGCCAATTAAGAAATTTAACCAGATGGAATAAATCTAGACATCTTAGAACTATATAGGCTGGCTGATTTACTGTATGTTGTTCTCTAGTTGGATTGGGTTGTGAGATGTAAACATTTTAAAAATTATAATATATCCACAAATTACTATCCATGAGAAATGGATATTGTCTGTTAGTAATAAGGGTATGCAAGAGATTCAACCAAGCTCCAGATAATGAATCAAAATGACCTGTTTTTAACTGAACTGCTAACTGCAGAATCTCAAATGAACTAGGAAGCGCTACTAGATATCAGTGCTTTGTACTGCATTATCAGTGAATAATACAACAGTGCTATTTCCATTTCTCTGTAATAGAGCAGAAAGGTAAGAGGATAAAAAGAAGAAAAGTGAAATCAACTTCCTGATGGGTTGACTTCCTGATAGATTGAATTATTCCCATGGAATAATTCCTCCAGCTTTCACTCTTGACCCATCCCTGAAGCCAGAGAAGAGCAAAGAACAGAGTGAGGCATTTTGAGAACGTGCTGCCCACTATGCATCCATTGCTATACCATATTTTCTGAGTTGCCTCAGCATCCAACAATTCATGTTTTCATAGCTGTTCTTCCATCTTCCTGGGCTCACTGGAATCTCCACCTCTAGCTTTATGTTTGTTTGTTTTTCTGGTTTTGAACACTGCCCAGAATTCACTGGAGTTGCACAGCTAATAAATTTAACATAATCATAATCTGTGTCAAAGTTTTTTTAAAAAAAAATCTAGAAAATGTTAGCCCTCAAACCTCTGTAGTTTTTTTATCCAAACACTAAGCAGTTGTTGTTCCCTCAGTAGTAACAAATGTTTCTATTAATTTCATCCTATTCTGTTGAAAACAAAAAAAAACAACAACAACAACAAAAAAACCACAGCCCTTTGGTTTTCTCATAACAGTCAAAGGAAGGACCCAAGTTGAAGCAAACAGCTGTAAAGTTGAAGCAAGTTCTTTTTTTAAATATCCTGAACAGATATCTCCTAATCAGGGAATTTCCTAATGGATATCCCGTGGTAAAAGAGGGACAGAGAGGTCAACTTTAGGCAGAATTAGGGACATGTCCCAGGATAATGTTGCAGGATCTAATCTGGGTCAGTCACTGGGACCAGAGGTTTAGTCTTCCGAGAAGACTCATGCTGGAGCCAATCCCCAGGGAACTTCTCTCTCGCCAGAATATGTGCCCCAGAACTAGGGAAGTTTTCTGACCCACTCCACCTTTAAAAATATTTATTTACTTTTTTTATATAGAGAGCTTATAGGTCCATTCAGCCAATCCTGAGCAGTATCCAATTCTCCAAATTCATAATTTAGGTGTCAACTTTCAAAACGACTTTGGCTGAAGCCATATTTCCTTTCTTTGTTTCTTAGTTGCCATATGTATGGGGGGGAGGGAGACCTACGGGATGTGGGATGTTTCAATCCACTGTGCCAGACATAAGTTCCGTATGAACCAAGGTAATCTCAATGAGCACTAGTAACAGCCATAGGGAGCAGCTGAACAGTCTGCCATCTACATGATTGGTTAACATGTTCTGTGACACAAGTGGGGTGGGTGATGTCTATTCTTTTAATTATACTAAAGCAGGGGTTTTATTTAGAGTTGGTTTCACATTTGAATGTGCCGATATGATGTACCCAATAAAATGGATCTTTGAAAAAAGCTACAGTCTCAGAATCCTGAATTGATTGGGACCATTAGTCAGAACCATGTAATTAGGATTAAAACAGACAGAAAATCCCATTTTAAAATGGAAACTCTATACATTATAGGTAGTCCTCACTTAATGGCAACATCGGGACAGACAACTCTGTCACTAAGCAGAAAAACACATCACTACAGCAGTCTTATGACACTACTTCGCATTTGGTCATTAAGCAAGGCATCATATGATGACTGTTCACAATTTACTTCCCAATATGCAACTTCTGAACCATAAAGAACTTTAAAGGCAACAACCTTGAATTATATGAAGAAGCCAACTGGCAACCAGTACAGCTCTCAACGTATTACAGGAGTGCCCGGAGATGCACCCATTCACCATAACCTTTTCAGTCCCTACAAAGAGATTCCAAAAGTTCTTCAAGGCAGCTCCATGTAGATCATGTTGCAATAATTCAATCAACTAATGGCTAAGAAATGAGTGACACTGAATAAAGCTTCTAATTTCAGGAAATATAACAAATGGCACACAAGATGGAGCTCTTGCAGACCCATACCACCTCTTCTGTGGTGGAATAACTCTATGAAGGGGGAAGAAGGTATGATGGACTACAGTAAAGCAGCAGTTTCCCAGGATGGAGGGAACACATTCCAAGGAGTGGGGGAGGGGGAGTCATGAAACACAACCTGGAGATGAATTAGAGGAAGAGATTTAGGATAGTCACTCCCTAAAATTTCCCAGGGTGTATCCATTAGGGTTATATTAATAAAGAATTAATCTGACAAGATTTTGTCTATATGGTATGAAGAAATAAAGAATTGAACTTTGGCTGGGATGTTTTATGTCATTCTTGGGCTGGGCCTGACATCTTCATTGAGCAAGAGTTCTGTTTACAAGAGAATCCCCAAATTATGAACTGGTTCTGTTTGGGGAAAGTGCTATTCCACACAGAGCTAAAGACGGTATCTTCATTGAATCCACAGGCCTTTGAACCCATCTTGCTGGAACTGAATTTCAATCCCAATCTCATTTTTTCCCCATCCAGACCTGAACAGCTCCAGGTAGCTGAATAGCATTTCTTTTGAATAGCACTTCAATTCTATCTTCTTTGTATTATTGTAACTCTGTTGTATTTTTACTTTTTCTGTTATGTTTTCTGTTGATTTTTTTTCTCCGTAGGGCAGCAAGAATGATTTTGATGGTGGTGGCACATAAACAGTTGGTGGATGGCATTCCATCTCCATGGGGTCAGGTTTTCTTAGTACACTGATGATACTCAACTTTACATCTCAACTCCTTACTGAACAATAGCAACTGATGCAGAACCCATGCAGATGGAATATCTTGCTTAGCAATTTTATGTAAAGTTGAATATAAGTAAGGAGAGTGTTGACTCCTGTGATGCCCCACAACTGAGGGACCTGGGCTTAATCTCACCCCCTGCCATCCACCAACTGTTTTTATGTGCACCACCATCAAAATGCTGCCATATAGAAAAAAATACAACAGAAAACATAACCAACAGAAAAAGTAAAAATACAACAGTATTACAATAATATAAAGAGGGTACAATAAAAGAGAAAGCAAAGTAAAATTAGGGGAAGGATCTCCAAAACATCTTGCTCTTCAGGAGCTGTCAGGAAACCATCTTCCACTTCTTGGTCTAGCTGGAACGTAAGTTCAGATAGATGCCCAAGAAATCAATCTGTTCCCTGACTGGTAGTATTTACTCATCTAGAATTAACTTTGATGACAATATCAGACCTCGATATATCAATAGTTACTCATTATCTCATTCCACGTATCATCATGATATAGACCCATATATGGACTCAAGTCCAGGTAATAAGAATATCTTGATGAGTAAAAATCATTCCAGCTGCCCAAAATTTCTGCAAAGCAAGGATTCTAAAATAAATCAATTATCCCAATTAGTGATTAGCTCTGTGTAGGAACCAATCATTCAGATTAGTGGTGGATTTCCATTTACTGTATGCATTCATCAGAGACTGGACAGCTGTCTACAAAGGTTAGTTTAATTTGAACTTCTGCATAGAGCACAGATTTGCCAGATTATTGGGAGGAACAAACAGCATTTGGCACCAAAGGAGGCCTAGATAAATCTCTCCACAGAGGGAACAAATATATGGGAAAACAATCTTTCCCTTATATACACTCTTCTTATATCATTTAATGATGTATCTGGGAAAGGGCTTCAGATACAGATTTTAGGATCTGTATAGCAAATAAGGGATTGGGGGAGTTGGCTGTCTAAGTAGGAGAAGAGCCAGTATAATATATAATGTCTTCATTCAAGCTATATAGCTTAGTTTAGTTTGTTTAGAAAGATTCCATAGTCAATGCTACTGAGAGACGTCTGAGAGGAGCAATGGTCTTGCATTACCCATGTCCTTTCTTGCATGGGACTAGTTCCATAATGGATGAAAGTTGAGATATAAATGTACACAATAAATATACAAATAATGATAGTTAATGAGCTCCTCCTAGGTGTTCTTGCAACTATGCCATAAGGCTCATAAACAGAAATGTATTTTTTCTCATAAATGCTACAGAAAAATCTCAGAATAATGTGAGCAATCTTACATAGTTTTTCATTGCATTTAATGGAGGTGGAGAGATGAATAATGAATTATTTTACTTGATTCATGACTTTAGCTGAAAATGATCTGCTTCATTCTCAAAATATTTAAGAAGGCAAATCCTAACTTAATCTCTTTTTATTGATATGGCATTTTCCCAGCACTAAGTAGACAGATGTTTGCATTCTTGCTATCTCTAGAGAACTGGGAAAATGTATCTTTTAATTTAGATCCAATATACAAAAATTAAACCATTGTGCTCGGTTTTATAAACCGAGTTTATAAAAATGCATTCCTTTGGAAGCACTTTAATTCTAATGGCTAGAACAATCCAAAGTCTTTTCAGGAATCTCCAAGCTTTATTTAAAAAGCTCCCTTTATTTAAAAAGGACACAAAGCATTTTTAAAAAAAGTCAAAAAGACAAAATCTAGGAAAAGGTTAGGCTTGAGGGAGGGGGCAGGATAGAATAAAGCAACATTAAGAGCTATCCAATTTAATAATTTCTCCTATTTTCTTGGAAAATAAATATTTTTAAAATGTTTACTCATGTTTGAAATCTTTTGTATTTTCCATATGCTTCTATCCAGTGGTGAAATGTAAAATTTGTTACTACCGGTTCTGTGGGTGTGGCTTGGTGGTGGTGGGGGTAATGTGACTGGGTGGGCGTGGCCAACTTTTTCTTTTTTTACTTTTAAAAGCATTTTTTCTATATCCTCTTCGGCTGAGTTGCCTGATGGTCAGAGGATTTGTTTTCTTTTAAAAGCATTTTTTTTTTTGCTTTTAAAAGAAAAAAAAAAGCCTCTGACAATCAGGCAACTCTTCGGCTGAAGAGGTTGTAAAAAATGTTTTTAAAAGGCTCTGACGAACCCAGCTAAGCCGCGCAATTATCAGAGGCTTTTTTTTTTACTTTTAAAAGCATTTTTTTCGGCCAAAGAAAAAATGCTTTTAAAAGTAAAAAAAAAAAAAGCATCTGATGATCGCGTGGGCATGAGGGATGGGGCAGGGATTTTTGCTACAGGTTCTCTGAACCACCCGTCGCCATCACTACCAGATCAGGTAATCCAGTCCGAACCGGGAGCATTTCACCCCTGCTTCTATCCAGTTGTCATTATGTAGATCAAAAGAATCAGCAAGACAATTGTAGCTGATGATGTAAGGCGCCTACATTCAGTCTCTATATTAGTCTTTCCTGGTATGACACTGTCCAGATCTGTTGGGCTAACAACTCTCAGAATTCCACTTCTAGTATACAAAAATATCAATAGAGCCATTCCTCTGGAATGGGTAGTCATTCCTGAATCTTTCATTGGCTTCTTATTACCCTGAGGTCTCAGGTTGTGCATACCTGACAAGATTGTGCAAAACTAGTTTAATGTCTAAAAAAATATAATACAAAAATAATATAAAACAATTAGCATATAAATAAAACAAATCTAGAAAAAAAAGTAGGGTTCCTGATAGAAATAAATAAAAATATGTTTTGCAACTGGTTGGCCAAGAATTTAACAATATTTAACAATATTTAACAATAAATGAAGGGATTTCTTTTGAACCTTGGCTTGAGGCTCATGAATTAATTAGGGCATCTTTTGGAAACTTCACAATTTCCTTGTATATGGAAAGATTGGGGTTTTTTTAAATAGACATCTGAGATTATTGAAGTTTTTTTAAAAAAAACAAAGTGGATTTGGAATGAAAAGTTTGGTAAAGTGGAGTAGACCCATTCCTTCATTTTCACATATTACTGCAGGTTCTTCCATGCCCACTCTGTTATTCTAATGCAGGGGTGGGCAAATGTGGCTCTTTTACAACCTGTGGACTTCAACTCCCAGAATTCCTGAGACAGCTTGGCTGTCAGCTTGGCTGTCTCAGGAATTCTGGGAGTTGAAGTCCACAGGTTGTAAAAGAGCTGCATTTGACCACCCCTGTTCTAATAAATGAATTAGCTACACCATGGACAGAATAACTGAATTAGAACCACCAATATACATACAAAAACGTCAAAATAGTCAGTAAGAGCTTATCAGCCTTTTTTCAGTCTGGATACTACATTAAATATGATATGTATGGGTAAATTGGGGAGTCAACATTAAACAGTAACCAGTAGAGGGAGATATAAGAAAAGGGAACGATAGTTGACCTCTCTTCCTTTCATATGGCAACCTAACAAAAGAACTCAAAATGGCAGCAGTAATGGTGTCTCTAAGCTAAAATTTATGCCAGCTCCTGATAAAATAAAGTATTTGTTATCTGTTGACCTGAAGTATAATATGGAAATCAGAAGACACAAGAAAAGGGAATTTCTTTTTTCCTCAGTTCTGTCCATTAGATTACTTCATGGTACAGTGAACTAGGATTGGAGGATTGGTAGACGATCCATCACCTATAGAATTCCATGTTGATGACCAGATGCTCCATGACAAATTTTAGTAGGTTGGTTCTCTCCTTGATTAGTTTCCATCCATTGCTTTTTGCTCTGCCTTCAGATGTAAACTGCTGCCAAAAACTCTCCTTTAACTAGGCTGATCTGAGACATGGAATATGAATACCCTAGGCATTTTGTCATGGATTTTTCAATGTTCACACCAATCAGATGAAACTCTGATTTTCAGGACATCCTTATTAACATGAAATTGTCCCAACACTTCTGGTTCTACATATATATTAGGGCACACATAGCATTTAAACTATTAGGATAGGGCTGTGATCCAGAGAAGAAAAAGACTTGTATAACTTTGCTGCCTTGGACCAATCATTACCTGTTTAGTTTTAGATTGAAAGTTTATAATAAATATCTGCAGGGGCTGAGAACTCATTTATTTTATTTTATTTTATTTTATTTTATTTTATTTTATTTTATTTTATTTTATTTTATTTTATTTTATTTTATTTTATTTTATTTTATTTTATTTTATTTTATTTTATTTTATTTTATTTTATTTTATTTTATTTTATTTTATTGAAGTATGGTCATAGACAAGAGATTGACATAGAAACATTGTAACTTTTATAGGTATTACACTAGACTGTTCTCTTACTAAAAAGCATAGAATCTTTGATGAGACCAATCAAAACTTTTATAGGAGAAATTAGCTCTTTGTGTCAAGCATCATAGAGGACCAGTCAACAACTATTTCAACATGTACATATGCATAGTCATTCTCCAAAAAGGAATTTACTTAATCTGTCCTCAACACCTTTGAGTGTAAAATATCAGAACACATCAGTGTAAATACCTGCCTGTGTGGGATAGAGAAGATACTGTAAAATATGTAGGAATTGCATAAAATGTGCCACCATGGTCTTTATAGTAGTGATATGAAGCTTTAGATCTGTTGAGTTGTAAAGCTAAATACAGCACTCTCTGTTTATCCTCAACCACTGCCTTTTTTTTAGGATCCAGCATAAATAGGTCATGAATTGGTCAGTAGCTAAGCCAAATCAAAAGCTATTTTCTCCTTCCAAGAAGTGTAATTATCTACTGGAATAAACTGAATCAAAGATTCTACCCAAATATTTGTTTCAGCCAACCTAAGACAGCACACTGTCATTTGAGCTACAATAGGGCTTGATCTAGGTGCATGATAGATCTTAATAGGAAATTTTCCACATCAGTGATATTATATATGTCCTGACTGCTCTATGGAACCTGGAGGTGTCTGCTTGATATAATAATTCATAAATGCTACATTTCTTGTTGCAGAGTTAAATCAGCCTCTTTTTTATTAAGAGGTGAATGATGAAATGGATGATCCAGTACTGTATTTGGAGAACAAGTGATGGATTCTTGGGATGAATCAAATAAGTATGGAAAGAACCCTGCCTGAAGCTTTATTTAGCATATAATCCACTGCAGTGGAGACAGCAATGATTCCATTGTCTCTGAAACAAAAGAACTAGTTTTGCCTTTCTGTATTGTGCAACATCTCCATCAAGATGTTGAAATGGTAGTTCAAGTACACTTTGTTTTTTGTGAGTGATTTGCATGCTTCCTTGCTGAGTTGCCTAAATTGATTGCTTGTACTGGTATTTTGGATTATCTTTCACCTAGTAGTTCTTGAAGATGTAGCAGACAATGTGGTGACATGAGGTTCATCACCTGTCATCCCTCCTAGATCATTAAATTTACCAGAATGAACTCCAGCCATTGTAAATAAAGTGATTGATGTATTCTTGTGAGAAGTATCCCACTTTACTTAAGTGACGGTATGACCTTCTGAATAATAAAATCTGCACTAGAGAGATATTCCTTTGGCCATGTACAATTATGCAGTTATAGGCTAATGTCAAATACTCAAGTTTGAGAAAAATGACTGAAAAGGAAATGGCCATAGAATCATAGGACTGAATTATTTTACCTGGTAATCTCCTGCTAGGGTTTGTTTTTCAATCACATGTGTAACTTTAACAGCATTATGCTTTTATCATTGTTGCAACTGAAGGCTTTGCATAAAACTACTCAAAGCCAAATAGGAATTTTTCTTTCACTCATTTCTTTTTTAAAGCTAAATTTTGCTTTATATATCCCTTGTCAGACTGATCCACCTCCCAAAGGAAGGACTGGAAGAAAGGCTAATTCTGCTACTCATATGCCTCAGTGTTACAAGGCCAAGAAACAATGCTTTGGATTCCATCCCTCCATTTTTCCCTTTTAATTTGTCAGAAAGATAACACCAGTGATGGCATCCTATCTCTCTCATACACTGAGGTTAATCTAGAATGCCAGAAAAGACATACCCCTGGAAAACAGTAGTAGCAGCCATACAAAATGAAAATTTGTTAGTAAACAATGTTTTGACCTTCAAGTATCTGTATTTATTTTCTACCTTTATAAAATATGTTGGCTATCTTGAGTACTTGCCAGAGTAGAAAAGTGAGAGTATAACTGAATACTGTAAGTAAAAAAATAACTCAACTAGAGGAATGGATTGGCTCAGAAAAAAATATTCTTTGTTCCTTTGATTTTTGGGAGGTGAGGGGATGATGAAGAGGAAATATTTAAATAATTTCCAAATGAATTCAGCACAAGAATTGGATGTTCCACTGTTGTAACCATGTCAAGGACTTATTTACAGTAATATCTGAGTTGCATTATACCATAATCAAGAAGCTTATTTTTAACCATAAAATAATTGGCTTCATAATAATATCAATTGATACAGATGCCTTTCCCTTACATAATGAAAATCAATATTCTTCTTAATGTGAACTTACTTATAAGCATTGCATTTCCATATATATTTTTATGCATATACAGTATATGCATTGGCTCAAGCTTGTAACATGACCAGTGTCTTTACAAAATTATAACTTGTCATTGCCACTTTAAAAAAGCGAATATGAACGATACTTGTGATAGTGTAAAAGCTCATCTAGACTCTATACCCAGATATAAGTCTCATCGCCAGGGCTTCTGTTTATTATATATTCTATTTTTGTGACTTGTAGAAGGAATGTGCCTTTATAGGATAGTGTGTGTGCTGGTCATATTGCCATTTGTGAAGGAACAGTAGCTCTGCTGCTTTCCTGCCCTTAGGGAAATGCTGTACTAGCTCTATAAAAAGGTTACTGAAGTTTACAGGATAAATATAGTGATTACAAGACACCTGATGCCAAAGATTTGTTTTCTCATTTTGATTCAATCTTTGAAATTCAACCCTCCTCACTTCTCCCCACATCTCTTTCATCAATTGTATACAGCTGTATCCTATAGGATTTTGGTATAGGTTTCAAATGTGAATTTGTTTTAAGTAATCATACCATACCATACTATAAGAAGTCATATTGTAAGTCTCCATATTGGACTTATTATTTACATATTCAAAGGTATCAGAGGCAGATGTTTCTATGAGGCTACTTTTTATTTGTGGTATAGACCAGTGGTCCCCAACCTTTTTATCGCCGCGGCCCGCTGAGCGCGCGCAGGGGTGGGGGCACGGCCCAGGAGCTTTTGCGCAGGCCCATTGCGCACGGCCCAGGAGCCTTTGCGCTGCAGCGTTCCTGTCCCCCGGCCGCTGCGCGGCCCGGTGCCAGGTACTCCACGGCCCGGCACCGGTCCGCGGACCGGGGGTTGGGGACCACTAGACAATACTGTAATTAACTGTTTCATGATTCATGGAGTACATAACAATCCTGTAGTGCAGATAGGTGGACCACTATAGGACTTATACTTATACAGATACTCCTCGACTTGCAATAGTTTCTTTATTGACCGTTCAAAGTTGCAATGGCACTGAAAAGAGTGACTTATGACTGTCTTTCACCACTTATGACAATTACAGCATCCCCATGATCACATCATCAAAATTCAGATGCTTAGCAACTGACTTATATATTTATGATGGTTGCTGTGTCCTGGGATCTTGTGATCCCCTTTTGTGACCTTCTGGCAAGCAATGGGGAAGCCAGATTCACTTAGTAACAATCACTTGACAACTGCAGTAATTCACTTAACAGATGTGGCAAGAAAGGTCATAAAATGGGGCAAAATGGGAGTGAGGATGGGGTGAAATCCAGCAGGTTCTGACAGGTTCTGGAGAACCGGCAGTGGAAATTTTGAGTAGTTTGGAGAACCGGCAAATATCACCTCTGGCTGGTCCCAGAGTGGGGTGGGAATGGAGATTTTGCAATATCCTTCCCCCAGGAGTGGGGAGGGAATGGGGATTTTGCAGTATCCTTCCCCTGCCACTCCCACCAAGCCACACCACAGCCACCAAGCCACACTCACAGAACCGGTAGTAAAAAAATTTGGATTTCACCATTGGACTGAGATGAATCACTGCAGTCACTTAACAACTGTCTCTCTTAGCAACAGAAATGTTGGGCTCAATTGTGTTTGTAAGTCGAGGACAACCTGTATTTAGAATCCTAAGCTCCTCTTTCCCATATGGTATAGACCATTCCTCCAAATGAAAGACATACTTAGAATGAAATTTTTCTGATTCAACAATTAAGTCTGATGTTCCTATGACTTAGACAAGTTAATCAGGTATTAAAAGAATCACACGGTTAGATGAACCAAAGTAATGATCAATCAGGTGAATTTTTTTCTTTGGAAGCTATTCTTTTTTAAAAAAATAATTTTTATTCAACAGTTTTTAAAATTTTTTTTTGACAATTTTCTTCTTTACAACATTTCTACATCAGTGTACATCCATTATATGTCCATTCCCACCCCACCCCCATATTTCACTTTATCTTAATCCATACATGTGGTTCTATTATTTTTTTTACATCATAAAATATTCATATACTAAATTACAATCATACATTATGTGTCGTTTCCATTTATACACATTTATTACTACTTTTTAACTCTTATATCTTCTTCATTCAATCTGGAAGCTATTCTTATTTTCCTTTGGGTGAAATTAATTTGTGTTCAAAAAGCTATCGAAAAGAAAAGCCAGAGCCTGCGGTGGAATTCCTGAAATTACCCTGTAATGGAGACATCTCTAGGATTGGAAATTATTCTGCTATGACACAAGCCCTCCCTTGCATATGCGTACTCGGTATCACAATGCATGTATAAAATGGACAGAGCTTGCATCACAACACTGCAATGCTGCTTGTTATTTTCCTCCCCCCTGACTACCTTTGTAAATGGCTCTACCTGTAAAGGTTCTTCAAAAGTTAAGATTCCTAGTAAACTTTAGTTGCCAAAGTTTGTGCCTATTTTAAACTGCAACCAATTTTGATTCCACTTTTCTGGATTCCTCAATAAATGTATTTGTATTGGGATGTGGAATAGATTTAATCTATCTGTCCCAATTGCAGGATGGACACCCTTACTTAGTTTTTAAGGAGAGAAAATTCTAAAAAGAGAGATATGTCTTTCTCTGGAAGTTATACCTTAGGCCTGGATTCTTATATGATCAGGGTGAGGTTTATTGGCTGTTCTAAGTCACATGAGGGTTAGCAAGATGTGTACTTTGAAGTAGATGATAAAAGAGTTCTGGCAGCCTATCCTACCTCACATGATTGGCGATGCACACACAAAGTTAAAAAAACAACAACAATGACTGTAACATGAGCCAGGGTGTACTAAGAGCCTGTCATCACCATTCATTGTCACAGACTATCTTCTTAAACTTCAATCAACTGCATGAAAGCTGAGTAATATTGTGAAACTTGGGCCACATTCTGTCCCTCTTGCACTCTCCAAACAAACTATTACAAGAAGTTCCCAGTGCAGTCTTCCACCTTTCTAAACTCAAGGAGTTTTCCCAAAATCTTCTAAGAAAAAAAAAGATTAAATTTCCTGCAAGACCAGCCTTCTCACATTGTCTTTAGATTAGTGATTATGAGATTTACTGGCACTCGTTCCCAAAATATAGTTTGAGGTTATTTAAGAATTAATGTCAGCCTCCACTTTTTCTTTGCTAAATTGCTCGGCTGCCATGAAATGGGGGGGAGGGGGGAGCTATTGGAATTCTTGGGAGGGGGGGAAGAGAGCTGGAGGAGGAGAAGGGAAAAAACTGTGCTTCAGCGTCTTCTTTGAAGTTGATAACGGCTCAAGGTCAACGGTCGTGACACAGCAGGAGGATGGCACCATCAGACGTAGCACCCACATGACCCCTGGGGAAATTGTGGATTGGATGATGGACGCTGGACAGATGGGGGGGGATGCTTTCTATATGTAATTTTCGTGCCTTTGCTTCAGACCTTGCTTTTCTTTGATTGCATTCAGTTCATACTCAGTAAAAGATACCTTTCTCTATGAAAATGGAGTCAGGGTTTTTTTTCTTGGGTAATGAAAGGAGGCGTTCCTGGCATTAAGTAACTCAAGCGGTTGCTGCAGCAGCCCAAGGGCCCCGGCAAGGCAGGCACTGCCCCAGAGGCAAAGAAAGCCAAAATTCGGAGGAGACCCGAAGAAATTGGGCTTTTTCCTGACCCAAGTCTGGAACCATATGCAGGACTGGGGGGAGGATTTCCTCTCAGAGGCCACTCACGTGAGGTGCGTTACCATATGTTAAAAAAATCTCTTAATGGAATTATCACAGAAGGGCTGACAATGTTTTCCCCATCGGCCACTCTATCTGCACTGCTCAAGGAGAGCATGGTGGAAGACTTCTGCAAAGACAAGTGAAGCCTGCCAGCTCTGTCCTTTTCCATTTTGATTGAGTAAACAAATTATAAATCAAAGTTATAACTAAACACAAAAAGATAATATATTTTGGATTAAAAATAGCATCTAGAATAGTGAGACGTGAAAGGATCTGCATTAACTGAAGGAAATACTTTATAAGTATTTGGTTGTTAGTTCATTTGTCAACAGTATATTCATAAGCCACCAAAATTCTTGACTCAAATTTGAAAAATGCCACACTGGAGTGACTTGCTTCATTTGAAGATGATATTTCTCAATCTTGGCGGCTTCCAAAATAGTCAGATGCACTAAGTCTGACTGATGATACTTATGGAAGCTTATTTTTCCACTTGAAAAAAAGATGACCTATCTTTTGATACCCAGAAGTTATTATTTATTTATCAAATTTATATAACCACAGATCTTACCAAAGGGGACTTTGCATTTTTGCAATTGCACTTTTGCTCTTATCATGCATGCATATGACATCACAGTGTTCATCAAATTTAACTCCAAGGACATGAGCATATAGTCACCTCTTCCTGCCTTAAAAAGAGCTGCAAGAGGCCTTCCCACTTGTTGATCAAATAGTAGATGTGAGTGCTGGAGAACATTCAGGTCACAGACCTGATTTTCGGGGGAATGCAACCTTGGCCATAACCAAAGTCAAATTTTCTCAGAGGATCTGATTGGTTTTGGCTATTCATGCTAATTCATGGGCAAACTTGGTTTTATAATAAATAAGCGAGGTATTCATCAATAGTACTCTGAAGCTAAGGCACCTGGAAATCCTGCCTCCCAGATGCAGGAAAGAGGTCTTTGGGTTACAAAAAGAATTTAACACTGAAATTCTAGTTATTTTTTCTTGCAACAACCAGCCCAGTGCCTCCTGCTTTAAAAATCCAAAAACCATAAAATCTATTAAGGGACCCTAGTACTATATGTAGATTGCTTCATATAGTTCTGCCCTAAAACTTCAGAATTTTCTTGCTTTTTCCCTAGTCGGAGCCCTTAGCTATGTCATGGCCACCATCATTAAGTCACTGTAATCTTCCTAAATATCGCTCAACTGTCTATCCTTTGGCGAATTTATAGCTAGCACTTCATTTTCTCAGCAATAACTGCCAATTCCAAAGTATTTGCAAAGCTAGTAGCCTTCACTGTCATCTTTTTTTCATTGCATTTGCTCAACAGTCCTAAAATGTGACACGTTGTTTCAGCAGGATCATCAATTTAACATCTCATCTTTATTTTGTTCGCTTTATACCACATTAAAATAAAGCTGTGAATGTTTACAAGCACAGTTGTAGTGAACAATTACCACATTCAGAAGAATATTTCCTGTTTGTAAATACCATTGCCATATTCAAAAGAACTATTTTTGTATGCCAGATCAACTAAATGTAAGGATGCCAGAAAGCATGGTCATAATTCAATTTGAAGGCATGATTCAACAAAATGACCTTTGAATGAAACTTTGAATCAAAGTTTTGAATCAAAGCTCTACAGGAAATTATTAAATACACAACAGTAAATAAGTAATCATATTAACTGCTTTAAATTTTAATTACATATAAATAATGAGATGAAATTTTTGTCCCAAACCCACCCATTAATTTTTGAAACGCAACCAAAATAGCACAGCTCTCAAAAGTGCAGCCCTTGGGCCAGTCAAAATTGCACACTCTGCATTAGGAAGATTGATTAATGATGCTGAGAAGTTCTTGGCAATTATACAAGTTCTAACAAGGGAGTGAAATATGCTTTAAGTGCAGACGGGCCCATCTCTTACTACAGGGACCACACCTTGCAGTCTTCTTCTATTTTTGTTTTGCTGTTTTTGGAAATCACATTTTGCTGATGCAGGTAAAATCCAATGTTGCATGAGCTGGCCATAGATGCTGTAGGCGACCAGGTTGAGAATACCAGCCTATCCTAATTTATAACAAGCAAAGTTAAGACTCATTACCTGAAGGAAATTTAACTGGACCTTTTTTGTGTAAGGTATGTGCTGTGAACTATTCAAAGAAAGAATGCTTCACAGAAACGTGATTATCAAAAAATATTTTCAGCCAAGTCTGTAAAAATCTTTAATTTCTATTTTTGAATATTTTCTAAGTTCAGAATTTGTTTGTAGGTTTCACTAGATTTTTTAAAAAACTGAAATCCAGTCTTGAAGTAGCAAGACAGGTAGTAAGTATGACAAGAAAATTTACACAACACTCCTATAACCCATTTGTTCTGAAAATTTTGGGAATTATTACCGGTTCTTAAAAGAAGGCTATAAAGCAGAGGTCTTCAAACTTGGCAGCTTTAAGACTTGTGGACTTCAACTCCCAGAATTCTCCAGCCAGCTTTCTGCTATAAAGACTTCTATGTGAGTAATTCTGTATCAGCCTTTCCCTCTCTGATGCTTTCCAGACTATGCTGGACTATAACTCCCATCATTCTACCAAGCCTATTTATCTTGCAAGGGTTCATAGGACTTGTAATCAGAAACATACAGTTGGCACCAAAGTTGGAACACCTCTCTATAGAAGTGCACCATTAGCCCTCAATACGGCAACTATAAAGCCTACTTTATTGGCGTTATAAACTCAAGAAAACTACAGTGTGTTCTCAGATTACGGACATAATAGGAAATGCCAAACACTTTCTGGAACCCAAAAGTGCTCTGTACACACGTTTTTAAGCCATATAGTGTTGCTCAGGAATTTAAAATGTATACAAACTTGACTAGAAGATTGATTCTTTATTCTTCTTGAATGTTTGAAAAAGGAAATGATATTGTACACAGTATGTTTTTTAAAAAAAATCTAATGGCTAGGATTTTTTTTAAAAAAAGAAAGCTGATATCTTGGCTCATCTTTATATATTCATGGTATTTCCTCCAGTTAGATGTGTGATTAAGTTACTACATTTTAAAGTGTCTTATTATATTCACCAGGGTTCAGCAGACATGCCCCTGCCTCAAGTGGTGTCATCCCATTAGTCTTTGGCGGGGCAAGCTGTTCCCTGAAAAGTTGATCTATGATTAAAATTTAAAGAAACACCTGTTTGCCTTATTGCTTTTTTGGCATAACTCTGTTAACTCTCTAATACCAAGAGGAAAGAACTGAGTTCATTGTTAAGTAAGGTTAAGTTGAGAAACAAAATCTTCAGTCCTCCAGCACATTCCATTGTCATTAGACAACTTTCTGGCTGAAAGCCATCTCCCCCCTCTTTGGACACCATTTCCAGGGTGAATGGTTAGTTCAGCAACATCTCCATTTCAACAAAGGCAACCAGATGCTTCCTAGAAGTACAACAAAAAGGAAGCTGCTGTTGTTTGTTTCCTCTTGATTCTAAAATACACAGCTTCTCAACCTGAAAGTTTTACTTACTGACAATTTCATTCTTCATCTCCCCAGCATTGCACATTAACAATGCTGACACCCTCTTTAACTTGTTTCTAATGTTTTGAATACCATGCCAGGAGATGTAGGTGGCTGTATGAACTAGTATGAACTACTAATATCTGAATGTGGCTGGTGGATCCAAACTGGCAGCCAAGCCCTAGTTTTACTAAACTCATCATAAATCAAATGTCTACACTTCATATATAATCACATAACAAACATATTGCCAATAGGAGTGGTCCAGTTTGTATGTGTTATGGATTTTTTCAGCCTGAGGCTGAAAAAGAGAAAATGGTAGACATTCAGCTTGAAGTGTATTTATTTATTAATCAAATATATATTGTTTTATTTAGTTTCCTAGTATGATTTATGATGTTTGCTTATTTAGTATCCTATGACTATCACTAAGTGTTGTACCTTATGATTTATGATGAATGCATTTTTATGATGACTATCATGATTGATCATTTATAGCTTTTATGTACACTGAGAGCTTTTGCACCAAAGAAAAATTCCTTGTGTGTCCAATCACACTTGGCCAATAAAGAATTCTATTCTACAGTATATGGCTGCCATCTCATAAGAAGTGACCCTGGGTAGCATGTATTAAAGAAAATAACAAATATATAAAAACAATCATGAAAATATTTAAAAATCATTATAAAATATTAAAAATATAGAAACGCTATATTCTCTCTTGAGAAGTTGAAGAATTTTCAGCCTCTTAGCCACCTATAAGTAATGAAGCAGCACAGGAAACTGCTGACTGAGATAGCCCAAAGACAAAGTTTTACTTTAAGAGAGTGTTAAACCCTGCATCACACCATCAGCTAAAGAGAGCTGCGCAGTAGTAATTGAATGACCCTTCAAGGGGAAAATACATCAGATCTTCTACTTGGAAACAACATTTTTTATTGAATCTGTGTTCCTCTGACCTCTCAATCCTGTTTTTTCCCCAACGCCTTGTCTTGCATATGGATCTTTGCTTATGAACCTTGACTACTACAGCTCAGATTATTGGATGGCTACAAGACTTGTCCTTTCCAGAGACATTCAAGCAACAGATAAGTGATTTCCTTTCTATAGATCAGGGCTGTCAAACTCACAGCCTGCAGGTCAGATGCATCATGCGTTGGCCACGCCCATGCCTAATTTAGCGAAGGGGGTGGGGGAAAAGTCCTGATACATCATGTGATGATGCAGTGACAACATGAGTTTGACACCCCTACTGTAGATATTTCTCTGCTTAATTTCTAGCCCTTGTTAAATGAGCCACTGTTACTTGCTTATTTAATTGATTTACAAGCTAGGAAAACTTTTGGAAAAGTACTACTTGTTTGCCATTCAAGCCTCGTGCGAGGCTTTGATTGACAGGTCCCACTCTGTTGCTGAGATTGCATATATACTTACATTTATACTAAGACATAACAAAATACACGCTGTAAATTATAATATATTTTAAAGATATATTTCATTTAACTTCCAAGCATTTTACCTTTTTTTCCTTCTATAATTTCCTTAATTTATTACTTTCACAACCTAATGCTTTGGCTTTTTTTACCCCAAAGCCCTACAAAGCTGTAGGTCTTTGAAAAAAAAAATTACCAGAAAAGACAGGGTTTATTTATCAACATAAGCATGCTCAATATTCTTCACCATTTCCTCAGATTCCCACATGGGTAACACAATTTTTGTGTCTCTACTGTATTGCTAAAAAAGCATAAGTCATTCGACTTCATCCCTGCTGGAAGTAAGACCACTGAGCTAGCAAGTCTCTGCAATATTTTCCCTCTTTACATCTCATTTACTTTTAGGTGGAATTGAGGGTGGTCCCTATGATTAATGTTTCTAACCTGTTATAAGCTCTCTGGGTCTCTCTACCAGTGAAAATAATAAAATGTATATTGGTACTTCTGTAATCCATTGCCTACAATATAAAATATTCTACATTAATATTTAAAGACTTTCTCCAAGTACCAGTTGTTGGCGAAGTACATTACAGTTATTTTTATCAAAATACCCTAAGGAAACTGGTGCAAATGTTAAGGAGTTTTGGCCTACACATCAAAGCATACAGCTTGGCATAGTCGCCCCAAATTAAACACGTTTGATCATGTTTATTGCTTGCATTGATTGTGTTACATATTATTGTTCAAATGCATTTGCTAATCTGTCCCTAATATTTATATATTGCTATAGGGATTATATTTATGTTTTATTCTTGCAGACCATCTCATATCTATGTGGATGAAGGCAAGACAGGAGTAAAAAGGAAAGAAAACTGAGCAGGTGTGAATTGTCTGGCTGCAAGCTGGGACATAGTGTAACATCCACCCACATGATTTGTATTTGTGATAAAAAGCCATGTGATTCTTCAGCTTCCCTTGCACCTCCCTTCAAGGCAAAATGGAATTAAGAAGAGAAATGGGGGTGTTGTTCCTGATAACACACTGTTTTAGAGAGTCACAACCTAGAAATAGAAATCCCACATTTAAATTTATTTAGCTGTTTCTGAAGAGGATGATCCAACTTTTCAAAGTTCACCCTGTTAGTAGAATGTACTATATTCTGTTTGAATAACTGTCTTATCTAAGTCTGGTTTAAAGTCCAGGTCAACAAAATGAGCAAGAATGCAAATCATTTGAAAAGTGTCCTCCCTACTCTGTAATAGCTGAGTTCCCACAGCACTCTACACTAAAATGGGCTTTTACATATTTGTGGATTAGTGTACTGTGTGGGTTCAAAGCCATTGTGGTTTGCAATCAACCAATCACGATTGTTATTCTATGATCTATAGTCCACCAAACCATGGCTTACCATTTACATAAACAAACCAAACCAAACCAAACCAAACATATTTCTGTTTTAATTATAGCCACTATTTCAATCTGGGCACTGATGCTATAACCTAGCACATGCAACTTATATTAAGTATTTTTGCAACCTCTGCCCTTTTTTGATGTCAGCCACATCGGAAATACAGCCATCCTTCTTAAATGTCTGATACAAATAGACTGATCCATGCAATTTTAATGAGAATAGAAAATGGTACCTCTTGTCCAAAGTCAAGCCAATCTACTTAAAGGAGAAAACCTCATTTATTACAACTAAGATAAACAAATCCTTGGTAGTACAGTGGTCTAAGGCACCCTGTTATTAAGCTGGTTATTAAGACCAGCTGCCTGCAATTACTGCAGGTTCGAATCTCGCCAAGGCTCAAGGTTAACTCAGCCTTCCATCCTTTCTAAGGTAGGTAAATTGAGGACCCAGTTGTGGGGGCAATAAGCTGACTTTGTATAAATATACAAAAGGATGAAGGCTATTGCTGAGCACATTGTAAGCCGCCCTGAGTCTCCGGAGAAGGGCGGCATATAAATCAAATTTATATATATATAAATACAAAAAAACCTTGGCTACGTAGGGAAAACCTGGCTAGAAGAAAAACACACATAGACCCTACGAAGAAGTAAGAAAATTGATACTATGCCTTTACAGGGAGGAGATGGGTGTGGCCTACTGATGAAAGCTAACGAGCTAGAAATGGATCTATTTAGGTCTCCCACCTAGCAGTGAGAGCTTGCTAGGTGTTAGAAAAGAAAAAAGCCCAGAACCGAGTAGATGAGATTCTACTGAGCTGGAGCTACAAAAAAACCTTGGCTACGTAGGGAAAACCTGGCTAGAAGAAAAACACACATAGACCCTACGAAGAAGTAAGAAAATTGATACTATGCCTTTACAGGGAGGAGATGGGTGTGGCCTACTGATGAAAGCTAACGAGCTAGAAATGGATCTATTTAGGTCTCCCACCTAGCAGTGAGAGCTTGCTAGGTGTTAGAAAAGAAAAAAGCCCAGAACCGAGTAGATGAGATTCTACTGAGCTGGAGCTACAAAAAAACCTTGGCTACGTAGGGAAAACCTGGCTAGAAGAAAAACACACACACACACACACACACACACACACATATATATATATATATATATATATATATATATATATATATATATATATATATATATATATATATATATCAAATTTATATATATATATATGCATATTCTTTCTAGCCAGGTTTTACCTATGTAAACTTAGTTGTTCTTCAGCCCTAGGTTCTGTGAAATCTCATTCACAAGTTCTTGGGCCCTTTTTCTGCTGACAAACTGCAACTCTGTGTTGCTTCCTGGGAGAGTTGCAGTTTGTCAGCAGAAAAAGGGCCCAAGAACTTGTGAATGAGATTTCACAGAACCTAGGGCTGAAGAACAACTAAGTTTACATAGGTAAAACCTGGCTAGAAAGAATATGCACATAAAAGCCTATGAAAAAAGAAAAAAGATATATATATATATATATATATATATATATATATATATATATATATATATATATATATATATCCTGTCAATCAAGACATGCCCAATTTTATAACCGGCTCTTCTCCTCCTTGATTATTCTTTTTATATTAAACGTTAACAGAAGTTGCAAAAAGGAGAAATTGGAATCATTAACTTAATACTTTAAGCTCTGTCCTTAACATTGCCCTGGAAAAAGAAAAACATTTTTGCTCTATGGTACACCATGCTAGGACTTGCAGGATAAAAGTTTTAATACAAGAATCTTCCCTGAAAGCTTTGTTTAATGTAACTCCTCTCGTTCTTCAAGTGCATCCATTTCTTAATGACATCTTGAATATAATAATTCTTCTGATGGAAAGGAAAACTGTTTATACTGGTAGACTCCTTGATTTATCATTCATTTTAATGGGAGCAGAGCAGGCTAAGCTATTCTACGATGTAAGTAAAAGAGGGCCTTGATAAATGAACTTTATGAAGGAGATTCTAAAAGTGTTAGTCGCTAAAGTTCATAAGCATCTTTCCTTGGAGGTAAATAGTTTTGAAATCAGGGAGGCTTTTCAACAGGGAACTTTGAGACAGTTGTCAAAGATACATATTGTCTCATGAGTAACTGCTTTTGCATGCTTTGCAACATGTTAAGAACTAATAAGTATAGAATTTTAGAATGATCCATATCTTTTATTTTTTGTCTAATATTCAGCTGCTCAGGGAGTGAAGCCATATATACGGAGAATAATTTTCAAAAGGCGATTACAAGAAAGTTGGAAATCTATCAGAATAAGAGAAGCTAAATATATGGATGTCAAATTTCAGCTTAATCAAATAGTTACTAATTGTGATCCAGATCTTTACCTCTTCCTTCAAAAGTCCATCCTTAAGTCACAGAGTAACTCTGGGAATATATGTAGGAACTTGAAAGATTCCTCTTTAAAATGTTGATTAAATGGTAAATCACCTGAGGTTGAAGAAATTGAGTGTTACAGAAAAGCAAAAGAAAAAAACAGTGAACTAAATATTACCTCAAAAGATATAAATCATGCTGTAGTTCAAGTTTGGCTCCTTAAAAAAATAGTTTTAGAACTTTTGTTTTTCAATGCTTTAAGAGGAGGGACATCAGAGGTGGACTGGTACAGGCAAACTGGTTGTTAAAATTCTGCCCAGCTAATAAAATTTGGCAAACCGGCTAATCCCACCACTGGCTGGCCCCACCCACACCCATTTTTTGGCTTGTTTTTCAGCCATTTGCAAGGCATTTTCCAGGCCATTTTGGGGCCATTTTCTGAGCCGTTTCTGGGCCGTTTTTGTACCATTTTTTGGGCCATTTTCATCCATTTTTATCTGTTTTTTGGGCTGTTTTGGATGTTCAGTAGTAAAAAATAAATAGAGAAGGAAATTGAGTAAAAGGCCTCAACAAGGTACAATTTCCATCTCTATTTATTTACTACTACTGAACATCCAAAATGGCCCAAAAACAGCCAAAAAATGGAATGAAAAATGCCTGAAAATGGCCCGAAAACAGGCAGAAAAATGAAGATTTCAAATCTTCAATTACCTCTCCCGAAGCTGTACAACAATCTGGATTTGAAAGGGGAAGAGGAATTCATAGCTTGTGTGCACACACTTCAGACCTTTCAATCAGTGGTGGGTTCCTCCCGGTTCAGTCCGGTTCGGCTGAGCCGGTAGCGGTGACGATATGATAGCTTGTGTGCACACACTTCAGACCTTTCAATCAGTGGTGGGTTCCTCCCGGTCCGGTCCGGTTCGGCCGAGCCGGTAGCGGTGATGATATGATGTCACCGAACCGGTTCTCCCCACCCCCCCCACCCCCCCACGTTATTCTTACATTTTATTTGGTCCCACCCCCAATCTATTGCTGCCTCCTGAGTCCCAGCTGATGACTAGAGGGAAAAAACCTGTTTAAACTCTTGCCGCGGGGCTTCAAAGGGCCGTCCTACAGCTGATCAGTGTTAAAAGCAAACAAATGAGTCGGGTCGTAAGTGCAAGGACTGGTTGTAAGTGCGAGGACCTTCCAGAAATGACTCTGACCAGCTAGCCATGCCCACCTAGTCACATGACCTCCAAGCCACACCCACAAAATAAGCCACGCTCACAGAACCGGTAGTAAAAAAATTTAGAACCCACCCCTTACATCCATTGTGCTTTTTCCTGCCCCGCTGCACAAATCTTTTAAACATTTGCTGGCAAACACAAAGTGAGCCTTCACCCCAAAGCATAGTCCCCCTTCTGAATTTGAATTATTACACAACCATATTGAATAGTATAAAATCGCACTACTAAGCACAGTAACTCCTGGACTATAGCAAAACCTTGTGAAAAAAATTGATTAAGTTCCCATACCCCATATATAGATTATGTTGAACAAATGTAATGTCTTTGGGTTGATTTAAAGCCAAGATATGAAAATAAGGAAAACAAGAAAACCTCATCAAAAACTTAAATTGCCATAATGTTGTCTTCCTAAAGCCCCCTGCTTTGCTCCAATTACAATTTCTGTACTAATAAACTTTACGTCCAGTTTTAGAACCAATTCTGAGAAAATAAGCTTGAAAGAGGGTCAAAAATCCTTCCACCCACTTGGACCTTTTCCTCATATCAGTACATCTCTTTGCAAAACAGGTTGTGCTTTAAAACACACATCTGTGTCTAGCACATTTAGTTGGACAACAAGCAGACTCTTTGGAAAGAAATCAAGGAAAGGAGGGAGGAAAACCAAGAGACCCCACCAAAAAAATAATGGGGTGGGGTAGGGAAGGAATCTTATGTATCAGTGTAAAAGTCCCTTTTTCCAGTGATAATAGTTCTAGGATAAATCAGATCAATAATAATAACTGCCCATGTTTCTCTCCTGCTCAGCTTTTCCTCATTATCTGACTATTCCAGAATATAAATAAAGACAGAGGAGGACAGTTTTATGATCGGGAGTACTTTGTACCCTATTTTTAGGGTCCCATACTATAAATAAAGAGAATGGAGGACAATTCTTGTGATTGAGAGAACTTAGTGTCTATTTTTAGGGCCAGAATGTAAGCAGATATTTTGATCCATGTTTGCACCAATGATATTTATTAATTCAATTTGTATGCCACCCCTCTCCGAAGACTCAGGGCGAGGGACTGATATTGGGAACTGTAGCCAACCAGCTCTGGATGTCAAATGTAGGTTACTACATATCAGATTGAAGTCTTGAAGTGCCAAGGTAGCAATCTCAAAAATATTATCTGTTCTAGATACAGAACTAACCAGAAGAAAGAACTAAGGAGTATCAATTCATAGATGAGGTTCTGGTGCCTGACATAAACTATTAGATTATTTAGGGCCTGGGAAATATTTTGGATAAACTGAAGTCAGACAAGAGAGATGGGCTCTGCTTCATCCAAAATGGAATGAGGCTGCTATCATATTGTTTAAAAAATATTACAGACCATCTTTAAAATTGATCCTGAGAGAAAGCTGACAAGTGCTGGGAAGCACTATTTCACATGGCACATAATTAACCCATGGAATTAATATTATTGCAAATGGCGCTATTAAAAGAGACCTGGTATGCAAATGTCATCTGCTGTCTTGCAGGAATATTTAGAGTCTGGTTAACAAGGAATAAATCCAGTTAACAAGGAATAATCTATTAAACTCAGCATCCAGTGTGACGTCATTGGTGCTGTCTGAGGTTGATGGTTTTCTTGCAGAATACACTGATGATGTTACCTATTTGGGTAATGAAATTATCTGCAAGAAAACCACCAAGCTCAGACAGCACCAAGGACCACACAGTTGAATCCTGAGATGCAAATATTCTCAGCAATTCAGTTTCTTAAATCACATGAAGGGAAGAAATCTAGATATGATCTCCAAAAGAAATTGGGAGAATGTCTTCCTGATGCTGGCTGTTGACTTGCCAACTTTAACCTCTACATTTAAGGACGTTCAGTATAATCTGTGAAAAACTCTGAATGTATGTACATTTTGCATACATATGTTCTGTACATGCTAGCACATTTCATTTTTTCTCAAGCAGAACATATGTACAGGCACCAAGCATGTGAAAAAGGTTATTAAGCACAAGTTACAAGATGGATGGCTATATTAAGGTGACAGTCTTATAAACATGTAGCTTTCTCTACATGGAAACAGGGATCCTAACTAAACTGGGATCCCTGTTCTCACCAAGGGATCCATACATATTTGTATGTGTACTGACAAAGACAGATACTGATCCCTTATTGTAAGATGTTTCAAGTAAGAAAGACAGGAAAGGCTAATATTGTTGAGCTACAAAACTAAATAGCAGGAAGCAGGAAACATAATAGTCAGATGGTAGGTAAATAGGGGAACAGATTTTGGGATTATATAGGAAGCCCTTCCTGCCTGCAAAACTTGCTAGCTTTAGGTTATAGTTTAACTAACCTCATCCCTAAAGGGGAAACCGAATGAAAGAAAGGAAACTACTTTGGGAGGTGGCTGAGAGACAGCTCAGAAACATCTAAGACCTAAATGTGGCTATGGAAAGAGGGAGAGAGGAAAAGAAAAAAGGAAGATCATTTGGGTTTTCCCCCAATTGGGAGGACTGACTTCCAGTTGCTGGCAGATAGACCACTAATGAGCAAGAGAAACTGGAGAGATGGTACAAGGTATGCACCATGTTGTGTAAAGAAACCCAAAGCATCCTTTGCAGATATGGCCAAAATAAAATATGAATTGATGGAAGAGTCATCTGTCAAGAGAAGGACTGGGAATAACATCACTTAGAAGGCTTAGAGGAAAAGAAGTTGAGAAGGAAATTAGATGCCCACTCCAAAAAGAGGGAATCTACATGACTTTTTTGTCAAGCAAATGAGAGAGAACACATTTGAAAAAAGTGTGGGGCAAAGGACAGAGGGAATTGTCATGGGGCTAAGACTTCACAGTTTGTTATAAAAAAAGTTACTACACCCCTGTGCTAACTGTCCGTATGCTTGGATTATATAACATTACAAATTCTTAAATAGAGGTGGGATATTTGATAGGTTTGATAGCAAATATGATGAAAATACATATTTAGGAGCTGAAAGAGCAAGAGCAAGCAGTCATAGCCTCTCATGAATAGCCAAAGCAGTAACTTCATTGTTTGCCAGACATGTTACAAGAATCACACCAGATTGCTTGCCTTCCTCTGGGAACAATCAGATAAATCTTCATGGATCTTGGTGGAGGTCAAGCGTATGCTGCTTGCAGCTGTGCAACAACTCCAAGCTAGGCCCTTGCTTGAGTCTTCTTCCCAGCCTAGCTGGCAGTTTCCCAACATCTGCTTGGGAACTCTCTGGAGGAATTAGCTCTTAAACTAAGCACCAACTTTGATTTTATAATACAGACTACATTGGCATCTTTGGGACATGTATTTCCTTTGACTAAATAATATGTAGATATTTTGTACTAAAATGTGGAATATGTGTCTTCTTTGAAAAATTAATGTAACACTGAACTTCATTTTTATTTGTTCATTGAAATAATCCATGTATGTAGAATTCTTCATTATTTATTTATTTGTGGGTGTATCTATTAGTCACATATTTACTTTTCTATAGTACCATTAAAGTATCAATAACTTTGTAGATGTCAGCTCATTCATCTTCATTATAGATTCATTCTGTAAGAAGTTGGTAATATATAGCGAATAAATGCCCCATGCATTTTAAACTCCAGAAGGATTTAATATTTAATATATAAAATTTCTGACATGTTTAAAAAGTTATCCAGATATGTAAATACCTGGCATTCCTTAGTACTGATGGATTTTAACCTCCACAGTTATACAAAACTATGCAGTGGTATGTTTTACAACTCCCTTTATGAATTAAGATATGGAAAATATGTTTCATGCTGACAGCTTAAGTTAAGGCAGAATTCAGCAACAGGAGCATATGAGATATTATTTTTATATAAGTATCTTTAATTCACACTGGGAAAAGTTGTCAAAGCAAACATTGTATTTCTGCAGTCACTTTTTGGAAGTGGTTTCAAATCTTTCTTTGAAACCACTTTGAAATCTGGGTGTACTAGATTTTTTTTTCTTTTAATGGCCCTGTAATTCTTTGTATCTGGATGGCATTGGGGTGGAATTGGGGCAGCTGAATGGAGATCATGCATTTGCTGGCCAGATGCCCTTCCTAACACTTACATGAAGTTCGTAGCAGATATTTCCCCTTTGCACTCAGACAGAGAAACATTTGCTGCTATCTAGGATCAAACTCACAACCACCTGATTGTGCAGCAAGAGCTTCATCTCTAGGCCACCATTAGTAGAATCTATTGGGTGTATTAGATGCCAAGTCAAAATATCAGATGTAGATTTTGCAATCAAATGTCAGGCAGTGGAGTAACCTCAAAGCAGCCTTTGCTAGTGGGACTTTTTCTTATGTGGAGGGGAAAATAGTTGGCAAATATCAGTAACAAGATGGTGGCTCAGCAGACTAAAAGCATTGTGATTAACTGTCAGGATGGGGTTGAGGTTTGTCCCTGAACCGTGAACCAGCTCACAAGCAAACACACTAAGACTGAAATAAAACTAGCAGAGGAGTCTTGTATAAAAATATACTTTACTTCAAAATGTTTAAAAAACACTATATCTTTAAAAAGGCACATTAATAACAAAGTCTTATCTTGGTTAAATGAAGCCAGACCATCTTCCTAAATTCCTCTCCACAATACCGAAACAGTCCATAAGAAAAAAACTAACATGACATTAAGCAGCTTCGGTGTCAATACATCATCGAGGGCAGCAGCATAGGCTTCACAGCTAAAAGTCACCTGTGAAAAACAATTCAATCAGCAAACGTGGCTTGATGCTCCTGGGAGGGAAACTGTCCAGCAGCAACAGTTCAGATGTTGGCTTGCGTGCTTCAACTCAGTAAAAGGCAAACCGAAATTGGAGACTTCAAAAGGCTCCCAGCTATCTCAACTCACAGTTGCAGCTAGCTCCGTGGGAGTATCTTTACACAGCTCTTCAGCTCCTTTTCTGCTGCTATCTCTGCTGTAGCCGTCAGGACTCCTTAGCTGAGTTCTCCTCCCTTCTGCAGCTCTGCTCTGGGCTCTGCATCCAGGTGCTTCAGCACTGGCTCTGCATCTAGGCCTAAACAGCGTCTAGGCCCAAATAGCAAGCAGAAAGGTCCGTGCTTATATGGGGAGTTAACCTGCAATTAACTAGGGCGGGGAAGGCTTGCAGTTAATTGCAAACAGGAGATGGCTTGATTGGATCCATACTGTTTGTGACTGATCAAGTAGCCACAGCAATTCTGAAAACACTTGTGACATTAACACCAGGTGTCTGCAATTACTGTAAGTTCGAATCTCACCAGACTCAAGGTTGACTTAGCCTTCCATCCTTTCTAAGGTAGGTAAATTGAGGACCCAGTTTGTGGGGGCAATAAGCTGACTTTGTATAAATATACAAAAGTATGAAGGCTATTGCTTAACGCATTGTAAGCTGCCCTGAGTCTCCAGAGAAGGGCGGCATATAAATCAAATTATAAAAAAAAAAACAAGAAGAAACAAAAGAAGGAAAATCTATCCAAAACGTGTGTGAGGAAGCGATTAAACCCTTTCTCCACTTTCTCAATCATCATCATCAACAATATCTGGTGCTTTATCTCAGAAGTGATGAAACTTCAGGTCTTATGACTGGAAGCCATAAGAGCCAGATGGAAAAGGAATGGATGATTGCATGAAATAATCCTTAGCACAGCAGTTGGTTGTTAGCATTAGAACTGAACCGAACTCACAGGTCTTCTACACAAAATCCACTCCAAATTTCTTCCTCCAGCAGAAGAATTTGGGCAGTGGTGGGATTCAAATAATTTAACAACTGGTTCTCTGCCCTAATGATTTCTTCCAACAACCAATTCACTAAACTGCTCAGAAAGTTAACAACCGGTTCTCCTGAAGTGGTGCGAACTGGCTGAATCCCACCACTGAATTTGGGTATATAAGATTCAGGAAAAGCCATTTTTCTGCTGGTATTATTAAATGATCGGAAACATTTCTGATTCCTCTTTGTACTTAAAGATTTCCTAAAAGATTAACATTTATCATTATTTGTTTTATTTGTCACACATACATTCTGCTTTTCTTCTCAAAATGTAAATCATGACATATAGGCAGCTTTCTCATTTTATCATCACAGCAACAGATCTACTTGGAGACAGAATTTGTCCCAACCATTAAGTAAAGTTCTGTGGTGGAACTTAGATCTTCCATCTTCCAATACCATGCCTTAACCACTAGAGTACACCAATTCTCATATTTTTCCTATCTTCCGGTACTACAATTATATTGTGAATTATATTAAATTATAGTTAAATGAACAATGGATGCTACCAATATAGAATCATTTAACTTGAACTTTAATACTCTTACTCTTGTATAGTAATGAGTATTATATAAACAAACAAAAAAGACACAGTGAATGACATTCTGTACCTTAATTTTGTCACAATTATCTTTTCAAGAACCTGAGAGATGGAAGGGGAGGGGGGGAACTGTGCAGCGTTAGACCATTTCTGTGCATAAAGTAAGTGGACTTCTGGATTACACACTCTGAGTCCACAAAGTGCACTAAACAATAGCAAGCATAATTATGATTTGTTAGATAAACCGTTATTGGCCTAATTGACCTAGCATAGTAGATGTAAAAATGTGATTTCTACACCACAATGGATGAATTCATATGCATTAAGCCAAACCCAACCATGTTATGGCTTAGCAGAGTCCATGAACCAGTATTATTAATGCGCTCTGCTTTGGAGTCAAGACTAAACAGGCCCTTCAGAGTAAGCATTGGCATGCATATTTGAAAGCACAGCACAATTTGGTGGAAACAAGGGAGTTTCATACAATTAGTTGGCTCATAAAAACTATTTAAAAATGCTACATTTTCATCTAATATATTTTCTTCACATTGATTTTGCTGAGATATTGGCCTCTGGCTCCTAGAATTTTGCAAGAGCCCGCTGATTCACCTTGACTGAGCTGAAAGAAGCCCAACTAGAGCAAAACACAATCTGTATTTTGAAGGGTTCTTCATATTATTTTAATGTTTAGAAAGGCTGAATTCTGCTTCCAAATCCAGATGAATGGAAGCAACCCAAGCCCACCCACAAATGTTCATTGTTTGAATGTAGCAAGGATATGCAACATTCCAAATTTAGCTAACATAATAAATTGCAGTTGTTAGTTACACAACAAACATTAGCCAAAATGTATTTATTAGTCAAATGTATTTATTAGTGAAGAATAAGAATTTTCATTTTGTAGAGCTTATGTATAGAGCAGACCGTATACATAATGCCTCTTGTTTTTTCTTGTTTCAAAGCTACGAGAAAACATTGGTGCTCAAAGGTGTTTGGGGTATTATATATGTTAGAAGTTGAAGCACTGCATGTGATTCTGTTCTGAGGCTGGGAATCTTAGGATGAAGGAAGCAGGTTTTATGACAGAAAGCATGATCAAGCATGGATAAAGGAAGCAGGCTTTATAGCAGAAAAGTGTTTTATTTACAAGAAACACATTATAAGTATAGAAACAGCTTAGCACATAGCTAGCAACATCCTGACAGGAGAAATGATAAAAAGCATGTTCTCCATGACTATCTGGGAAGAGATTATCTTCAGACTGTCAATATGTTAAGCAAAAAGCAGATGGAGTGATAGATAAAAAAAACAACACAGAGGAAATCCTGAACTCTCTAACTATACCCTGTATCTTTTGGGTTAAGGATTTGGAATTGAATTCTCTAAATACTAAAAAAAAAAAAAAAAAAATCCATCTGGCCCAATGATTCGGTTACTCAATACTATTTCTTGGCCAAGTATGGAAAAGACAAAAATATGCAAAACAGTGCAAAAAAACAACAACCACCCACCAATAAGTCACCATACTTTGAGAACTGTTATTCTAGCTGCCCATTTCATTATTCTGTTTTAAATAACACTTTACCTCTGAGAGTTTGGTAGATGACCAAACTATCATATTCAGAGGAATTTACTCATACCACTGTCCAGCGCAGCTGGCCAAGCTATTCCTGTACTAGTCAGATCATCTGCTTTTTTTTTTACACCAAAAGCGCATGAGTCTGTCATTTATTGATAATTTTAATTATTAAAAAGCATCCTGCCTTTTAGCTTATGCAATATTCATAGCTGCTTACAAAAATTAAAAATAAGAATGATAAAGCATTGGAATAAAAACAAGGCAAGAACAAAGCATGAAAGTCAAGAACACATTATAATTAATATAATTAAAATAAAAGTTAAGCTAGCAATGAAAAGCTTGGTGAAAAAGAAGCTTTTCCAATTTTGTATTTGCACAAAATTGTATTTGCACAAAATTGGAAAATTGAAGAAATCCCTAAATACGAAAAGGTGATTAAGAAAATATTAGATTGTGCAGAAATGAGTACAATAACACTAGCAATTAAAGGAAAGGAAGAATCTGACTATTATAATATATGGGGGTTATTTTATTATTGGTTAGAAAATGAATATGGATAAAAAGTATAAAATTAAATAATTTAGGAAGAGAAATGTTATATTAGGAGATATGTTAAGTTGTAATGTTAAAATAAGAATAGATGTATATATAGAATTCAATTGTAAGCTATAACTATTATGACAAAAAAATTGTACTCAGACGACACACTGATTAATGAATGAATGATGAAATATTTGTTTTAAAGGAAAAAAAATAAAAAACTTTTACAGAAAAAGAAGCTTTTCCTAAAAACTGGGGGAATGTGACTCTAGAGGAACGCATACCATAGTGTGTGGGGTGCAGAGGAGAAGATTCACTCTCATGTATTAGAAAGTGAGTTTTTCATTAGTTTTTAAGAACAGAAAGAAAAAGAAGCACAGAAAGAAGGAGAAAAAGAAAAGAAAGAAGAGTTCCAGCTATTGATCAATGTCACTGTTCTGACCTAGGCTTCCTGAGTTGGTAAAACACACGAGTATTCCCAAAAACCTCTTTTATTGCAGCAGCTGTGAATTCTGTCCTTTCACAGATGAGTCCCAAATAGTTATAAAGAGTCCTTCGGGATAAGGCTGATAATAACCCACCTTTATCTCCCTTGACATGCTGCCAAAGACCTAATTGGCAAAGCCACATGGAGTCCAGAATCAAACAAAGCTTCAGACTTTAAACTGAACAGAATTAACAATGTTGCTTCCTGCAAAGGCCCACGTGCCTTTGATTCTCTTTTAAGTCTTATGGGAGGGGCCAATCATCTCCAAGCCCTACTCCCAAGTCATCCCTTTTGTTTTAACTGTTCTTGCTTTCTGGTAGCTCTGCGCATGCACGCACTAGGAACAGGCTTCTCCTGTTCCTCTGCCTTGCTGAGGTCCGACTCTGGAGGCTCCGGAGGCAGCACGTACCTTCCAGATGGCCCTTTCTCTGCCGGCCATCAGAGCCCTCGTCCGAGCCTTCCCCAGACTCCAGGACTGGCCCATGTTCCTCCCCAACCTCCTCACTGTCCGACTCTGCTGCCAGCTCTGCAGGCCACCGGCAGACCACAACAGTCAGTTTGGCTTATTGGATAAAACAGAATATCATACTGCCTTGTTGCAAAAGCTAGCCAGATATCCATACAATTACAAACACAATTTGTTACGCTTCAGTTTTTTATTAACTTGTAGTTAAGCTAATTTCTGATGTTATTCTTATAAAGATTGGGTTGGGTTTTATTTTATTTGTTAAAGAAAACTGACTTGAAATTTTACAACAGAGTGAGAATTTCTCAAAGTCCCTAGGCAGAATTAAGTTCAACAATGTTTTTTCTTTCTCTGCTGAGAAACAGTTTTTTGTAGTTGGAACATATCACACTATAAAAAATACTTCTACATAAATATGTTTTTTCAAAACCATTCTAAGATTACAAAGGATTCTCTTTAACCCTTTTTTAGACACATTTTATAAAATACTGAACTTCCCAACAATTGAAAATTATTTTATAAAATGTACTGCCTCCTCCCAGAGACGGAAGGCAGCAAATGCCCCCGAATTAAGGCAGCTCTTCCACCTTTGGTGCCCAAATACATAAATATGAGATTTTTAATGTCTTCTTAGAGTCTGCTCTCCACTGAAATCTAACATGTTCATGTCTGTATATAGACACACTCTCACACATATGTATATATGCACAAGTATTTGATACATGTTTAACTACAAATATGTTCACACTCCCAACGATATTCCTCCTGAAACCTATCATCTTTCCTGCCTATGAATTATGATACTAATAAGTTGCAGCAGTAGTTACATGAAGGAACTACTTGGGGTGGGGTACATCACCTTGTCAAGAAGAAAATATAACATTTAGCTTGTTCTAACCTTCCTCTGACATTTAGGTATCACAAAACAAAACAAAACAAAACAATGAGAACGCTTCATTCCTCAAGATGACAAATTGCTTTGTGGTTTCTAACATATCCCTTACTGTACCTAGATCTTTATCAAATAAAAATGCCTCTCAAAGCACTACACAGTCTTACCATCAAACCCTGACACTCTGCAATTTTGGATCCAATCCCAAAGTACTGTGGACCTATATGCCAGGAGTTAATTTTTGCTGAAGCAATCTACTGTGAGATAGCTGCAAAAAATGTAGGTTTTCCCCCACCCCGCCAGTCAGGTCCTCTTTTCAGCCAAATTATTCCAGTAAATGGAGTCCTAGTGGGTGTTTACTTTAAAATGAGCCAGCAATGTGAGGCAGCAGCCAAAAAAACTAATACAATCCTTGGTTGCAGAAACGGGCATAGAATCAAAAACTCATGAAATATTAGTACAGCTTTATAAATCCTTAGTAAGACCACACCTGGAATACTGCATCCAGTTTTGGTCACCACATTACAAAAAAGATGTTGAGACTTTGAAAAAAAAAAGCGCAAAGAAGAGCAACTAAGATGATTAAGGGCCTGGCGACAAAAATATATGAAGAAAGGTTGCAGGAATTGGGTATGGCCAGTCTAGAGAAAAGAAGGACTAGGGATAGCAGTGTTCCAGTATTTGAGGGACTGCCACAATAAAGAGGGGGTCAACTTATTTTCCAAAGCACCAGGAGGCAAGACAATAAACAATGGATGGAATCTAATCAAGGAGAGAAACAATCTGGAATTAAGGACAAGCTTCCCAACAGCGAGGACAATTAATTCATGGAATAGCTTCCCTCATAGGTGCTTCATCACTGGAGGGTTTTAAGAAAAGACTGGACAGCCACTTATCTGAAAAGATATAGGGTCTCCTGCTTGAGCAGGGGGTTGGACTAGAAATCCTCCAACATCCCTTCCAGCTCTATTCTGATTGATTGAAATGCTGTAATTGGAGGCTTCTTCTTCCTCCTCTTCCCCTGACCATCCTCATCATCAACTTGTCAGATGTTGGATTTGATTGCAGTTAATGTAGGTGGTAAGGAAAATCCACCAGATACATCTTAATCTATCCCAGAACTGTCAGCCTTGCTATCTACAATGTTCACAAATAAGAGAGGTAAACCCAACATTTCCAAGGTACTGTATTTTGATGTATATCAGACCCAACCCCACAAAACTGCAATACAAACTTGTCCTGTGAATTTTCTCCACGACAGAATACTTTGGAAATAAGAGTTGGAAAAAAGAATTATTAAGAATAAATATATGTTCTGTAGATATCTGTAATATTTCCCTTGTATTCCATAACTCATAGTCTCAGTGGACTTACCTTTCAGCTGCCTTACCATTCTGCATTCTTTGCTACATTTATGTCCTTTCTTCATTTGTAGTACCAAGAACTGTACACACTACTTCAGATGTGACTTAACGAATGCCTTCTCCTTCTATATCCAAGCTGGTTCTGTATTTTATCAGTTCATTAGCACATCTTTTTCAGCTTTATCAATTGTCACAGCAATTTATGCAATATTTATGCACAATCTTTCAGCCATAACATCACAACATTTCTTCTTTCCAAATTTATAGTCTAGGTTTAACAGATTTCATTTACAGAGACGAACCTGACAACCATATTTTTGCCTGGGAGAAATGCATACCCATTTCTTCTCATTACCCCCCCCCCCTAATGTTTCTGAGGACTTGGAACAGGGGTGAAATGCTTCCGGTTTGGACCGGATCACCCGATCCGGTAGCAATGGTGATGGGTGGTTCAGAGAACCGGTAGCAAAAATCCCTGCCCCCCCCGCCCAGCTGAGCTGCGCGATCATCAGAGACTTTTTTTTTACTTTTAAAAGCATTTTTCTACAACCTCTTAGGCCGAAAAAATGCTTTTAAAAGTAAAAAAAAAAAGCCTCTGATGATCGTGTGGCTCAGCTGGGATCGTCAGAGGCTTTTAAAAGCATTTTTTCTACAACCTCTTTGGCCGAAGAGGTTATAGGGGGAAAAATGTCTTTAAAAGCCCCTGACAATCCCAGCTGAGTTGCCTGATTGTCAGAGGCTTTTAAAAGCATTTTTTCCTGCAACCTCTTAAGATTGTAGAAAAAATGCTTTTAAAAGAAAAAAAAAGTTGGCCACGCCCACCCAGTCACATTACACCCCCCAAGCCACGCCCACAGAACCGGTAGTAACAAATTTTACATTTCACCACTGGCTTGGAACCTTAGTATTTGTTTTTGAACCAAACCTGAAAATGAATATTGAAAATGAATATCTGGACAAAAAAGCAGACCTACCACTGTTAATCCTGCTTTTTGCAACCCTCTATGTCTTATCAGATGATGCTTTAGACATTCTTCACAATGTCTTAAATGTCCAAAAACTGTCACTGAATTCCAGTCATCATTACAAAGGGAAAGAGTTCCTATGTTTGTGTTAATTTAAATCTATGTTAACTTGTTTCAAAACTGCTGCATTTGTCTGAAATGTCAAGAGATTATGTAGTTATTTGTTAATATAGATATTTATTAAGTCATGGATTGCTCCATAAGAAAAACAGTGTTAGAGACATAGATGTATGTACTAAATTAAACACACACACATGCAGCCAGTATATAACAAAACACACACATACACACACAAAAATTTCAATATTTTCTACAGTGTTCACAGCAGCTATATCAGTTTTAATGAATCAATGAGCCATCAGTGATACCATAACATTTTGTAATAAAAAGAATTGCAGTTTCAATGAGGTTGGTGGGAACATTGTCTAATCCAATGCACCGATAGGTCAACAATGGCCAAAAATATAAGCCATTAAATAGTCATATTTAAATTATTAAAACTGATCACATTCATTTTTTAAAATGTCTTACCTACTGTATATAATAACAAAGAAATGGGACAAAGAAGGAATATTGTCACAAAATCTGTGACAATATATATTCCTGATATAGTGAACAAAATGGCGTTATTCTAATACTTTATTCCAGTTTCCATCCTGACACTTCTATAGGAAAAGCTGTTAGTCTTGTCACTGGTTGCAATGGGAATAGAATTCAAGTGAAACTATGGTGAGTTAGCTAAGCAACATGAAATAATTATATGTTTTGAATGCCCTATGTTCCTTTCTAATTCATCTTCTTAGTCTGAGGCATATCTTTTTATTTTACTGACATGCACTAGTTGATGGAATTCTCAGATTTTGTAATCCTTTCTGAGAAATGTGTTTAGAAGTTGATGCTTACCTTCTCATTTTGATTGGAGATTCTTTGTAGAACTATTCACTGCAATTAGATGCTAAAGTTGATGGGCCCATTCCTTCCTTCCTTCATTCCTACACATGATTTTTGTGTTTACATGCTATATGCCCATGGAACTTGGATTACCTAGAATATCCTGAGTTCGTTTTTCTCTTCATGCTACTGTTTGACAGGAGAAAAAAATATACTGCAAAAATGCAATTAAAAATGACATTTTCAAACAGCCCGAATTGTTATTGAGCAGCCTATATAAAGGAAGAAACCCATACATCAAGGGAATTTCTGAATGTAACTCCTGAATTGCCCAGATATTTTGGTTATATTCCAGGCAATTCAGGTGGTGTGTACTCTACTTCCAAGTACTAAAGTATGATATAAATAATCAACCTATTTTAGTGATTTGGTTGGTAACTAGTGAATTAATTGGAAGAGGCAATTCATTCTGCAGTGTAGTTTATTTCTAGCTTATTTATGAGATAACTGAAGTGAAAATACTTCAGAACAACAGATAGGCCTCCTGGCAGCCATTCTTGAACATACAAATGGGTTCCTTTAGAGAATTTTTTAAAAACCACAAATAAACAAAACAAAACAAAACAAAACAAAACAAAACAAAACAAAACAAAACAAAACAAAACAAAACAAAACAAAACAAAACATACTCTCTTAGAAATCTCATTTCTGAAGAATAGAATTGGATCTTGCTGGGAAAGAACAGTTCAGTAGCTGAAGATCAGGAAATCCTATCTTTTACAATGGTAACTTTGTTCTGGTCATAGACTTAGCCAAAATTACACTATGACTCACTCAGAAGGAATGTACAGTTTTTTATTTTCTTAAATGTCTGGAGTTTGAGTCATCCAGAACTCAGTCAACATTCCTTTCAGGCAAAACCTTTATTTCATCAAATGTCTGAATTTAGTCAATTGAAAAAGTGGAAGAACAGCTGCCAAGGTCAGTATTAGGCAAAGCTGAAAAAAAGTATGATGTATTTATGTGGCAATCATTAAATGAGCTTTAAGAATATTGCTACAGATTTTCTGCTGCATATATGAAGCCTTTCGAGAGCAAGAAGAATTTTGTGGTGAGATATATATAAATCATAACTTCTTGGTACAACATGGATATGATTGAAGTGATTCCTTGTGGCCACATAGGTTTTGCAGTTAACTCATGTTACTGACAACAAATTTAATCATTTGATTCATTGCTCAAGTCAGGAAGACTATTAAGACCATTTCAGGGATTGCAACATCTTTTACTAGAAAAGACTACTACAAAAGGAATAGGAATGCTGCCCATCTGCAGACTGTTTTACATGATGATCAACTGTACACTTTGCACTTTTTACAATACATCAGAAATGTTATCCAGCTGTGCTTCCATATGCACAATGTCTGTTTCCTTAGTTTACACAGGAATCATATTCACAAGCATGTGGCTGATTGCATATCCAGCAGAGATGCACATGCTGCACAACACAAATGTGGTATTATTACATGTAACCATGATCCAAAGCTCACATGATCCAAAGCTAAATCTGTTTTGGAAACAGTTTTTCCATAAATATCTTAATATTTCAAGAAGATATTTATATTAGCTGTTGTCTTAAACCAGAGTGAATTGTTCTAGTCCAGAGAAGATTGGTAATAGTGGAGAAAGTGCTCTTTTTTTAAAATGGCTTCTTCTTGTTGTTGTTTTGTTTTCTCATCCAATACAAGTCATTTTGTGGAAACAACATATAAAAGAAGGATGAGCAAAAATGGAGGAAGGTTACAAGTCCTTGTTTAGCAACTTCCTCATACAGGGACCATTCTGAATTTTCATGATGATGAAAAAGTAACTTTGCAACCAATTCTCACTTTTATAAGCTTTGCAAGTCTTTAAAGCAAAGGAAAGATGAAGTAAGTTCACAAACACAGTCAATTACACATTTATCTGAAAGTACTCTTGTTAGTTCAAAACTCAGCCAATACTATTAACACAACATTTCTCTTAAATTGTTTTAAATTCCATTAAATACCATGCTAAAGTTGAATAATAGTAATGTCCAGTGGTGGGATTCCAGTAATTTAACAACCAGTTCTCTGCCCTAATGATTTCTTCCAACAACCAGTTTGCCAAACTGCTCAGAAAGTTAACAACCGGTTCTCCTGAAGTGGTGCGAACTGGCTGAATCCCACCACTGGTAATGTCTATGAAAAGTGCTATAAAATTTGCAAGGTGCTGCTGAAAAGAAAGAGAGATAGGTCTGTAGTAATTTTTCC
Organism: Pituophis catenifer annectens; assembly: GCF_029215685.1. Taxonomy (NCBI): domain Eukaryota; kingdom Metazoa; phylum Chordata; class Lepidosauria; order Squamata; family Colubridae; genus Pituophis; species Pituophis catenifer. Next base: position 44,244,933 of record NW_027256881.1, read on the forward strand.
TCATTTTTCCTACCCCCATACAGTTTGTTTATATATAATTCAACTTTCTAAAAATATTAAGACCAATTGGGGTCAAAACATTTGTATCCACTGAATGTATAGCCGCAAGTTATTAGATATCTATTTCAGTTTATATACATGGAATTTCCATCTTTAATGCTAAAATGGCACTGCTAGAATGGCCGTAAAAATCTCCAAATTTATTGAGCTTAGCTCTCAAGGTGAGAAGTGTGTGTGTGAGAGGGAGTAAGTATATAAATGCAAACTAAATGTTTCTAGATTTGATCCAGCAGTCTAAAATACATGTCTAAAAAATCTGAGTCCATTAGTGGACTCAGCGCATAATATCTAAAGTCCACTGGAGTCCACTCTTTTGATTTAGAGATATACTGACAGAATTTAATATATTTTGTCAACTTAGTTTAAAGTTGGCACTAAACTATTGGAAAAACCACTAGTAGAAGAACAGATTTGCCAAAGGCTGAATCATGCTATCCCACCATGAAACTAGAGGGAATGTTTTCACCAGGCCTTCTTGAAGTGGTTTTCTGTGATTCATGTTGGCTTTTTAACCTGACGCAACTGCTTCAACTGAACCATGCAACTCTTGATTGTAAACAGTAAGCATATTTCCCAAAGGACATCGGTTTCTTCATGGAGTAACAGGAATAACTTGATTAAAGCTTCATCTTAGATTCCAGTGGTCAAGGGACCATGAAAAGCCTGCTGGAAGAAATATCTGAAGTTTTGTTGCATGGCAAAAACCTACAGGCAAGCATCTTTAAACAGGCAGTTAGTTTGGTAAGATTATATTGGATTAATCATTTCTTTTGGGATCTGTGTGTGTGTGTGTGTGTGTGTGTGTGTGTGTGTGTATGTATGTGGTTTAAGTAAGTTGGTTTTAATTGTTAGCCATCAATATTACAAAATATTCATGTATTTGTTATTTATAACTCACCTTTGGTTCATGTGATCCTCAAGGTGGCTACTAAAATAAGAAATATGAAGTTACAATAATGTTTTTATAATATTTAATAACTTAACTAATTCAGATTGAAAAAAAAAAGATATACAGATGAAGGATTTGTCCCAATTCCTAAAAGAGCATAAATCTTCAAGAATCCCACATACATCTCACAGCTGGAGAGATAAGATCCTCTTCTGCATGAATAGACTTCAGAAAGTGACGGCTTTTTTTTCTAGAGGCCTTCTCCTGCTGATGAGAAGAAGCAAGATAGGAAATCTGGCTGAAACTGATCTCTGATGGCATCAAGAGCAAAGAAGCTCACCTTGACAGAGATTAATGCCAGAGCGATAAGGCAAGAAGCACAACTCAAGCGCAAAACAATCTGAGGGGAGGAGGTCAGGATTCAGATGGATACCTCCTTAGTTTCAGACAGGTATAAGGGTTGGGGAAAGGGATCAGATGTGCAAGATGTTGCTACTACAACCAATTTAATAAAACAGTTTTAATCTTCCTTTGGAGTTACTTTCTTGGTCTAGTATGCATCATTGGGTTGATAGTTGGCCATTAAAACCCTAAACTATTTAGAGCTTTAAATATAAAGACCCATAGTTTAAATGGTGTCTTCAAATATTAGCATAAGTACAAATCTTTCAGCAGAGGTATAATATTCCCCCAATAGTGTGCATCCATTAGCAATTTAACTGCTGCATTTTGCACCATGTGCAGCTTCTTGGTGCTCCTCAAGATTAACCCAGTTTACAGCATTATTTCAGGATAAAAGTGGAGGTGTAATCAGAAACATGAATAACTGTTGCCCAATCAAACTGGCTCAAGAACAGTCACAGCTGGCACCCTACATGTAATTGTGAATTCAGAGACTCTTGAGGGTTAAGAAGCATTCCAGACTGGAACTACTCATGCAGGAACGCAGCCCTGTCCAGACTGAATCCTAATTCCAGGGCCTGTTTTATTGCTGACTAATAATACCTTCTTTTTGTCTGGATTTAATTTCACCTGATTTTTCTCTTCCAGCTGATTATTAAATTTAAACAATGACCAAGGGAAACAATCCCTTCCCCTTTTTTTGGAGCTAGATGGTGGGGAACATTAGATCTGAATATCATTAGCATACTAATAACATTTTACTCCAACACTCAGGAGGGTTTCTCCCAATACTGTAGTTGCATGTAAACATTAAACAGCATAGCAGACAAGATGGACCCTTGGGGCCATTGGTTTATGTGCCAGTTAGACCCCCAGTGCCATCTTCTGTTCATAAACTGAGAACAAAACCAGAACCACAGTAAAACAGTAAACCAAGATCCAATTCTATCAAATGATTCAGAAAGATACCATGCTTGATATTACTTTTAAAAACTGCACTGGGGTTACAAGGAACTAGGTTGTTCCCTTCAGTTCCTGGCATATAGGAACCAAACACACACACACACACACACACACACATATCAAATTTATATTTGCTGATAAAGAAATAAAGGGAGACTAGTATAGGTCTATTTCAAGCTATTTAGCTCTCATCAGCTAGCCATACCCTTACTCGGATTCGAACTTGGGCTGCCTGCATATTAGGCAGTTGTATTAACCTTTGAGCCACAAGTTCTCCTCCCTTTATCAGCTTGAGCCAGGGGAGAGATTAAGTATTTTTCTATCGAAGCACCTGGTCTATCCCAATATGGGAGGGAGCATATAGAATAGATCTATACTAGTCTCCCTTTATTTCTTTATCAACAATAAATAATGCGACTGCTTGAGGGCTCCTGGATTGGAGCTGAAAGGCGAAAGGGAAGCAATATGCTCCCTCTATATTGGACTAGACCAGGTGCTTCGATAGAAAAACACTTTATATATATAAATTATAGAACTCCTTATATTGATCAGGGGTCTCCAACCTTGGCAACTTTAAGACTTATGGACTTCAACTCTCAGTTCCCAGCCAGCAAAGCTTAAAGTTGCCAGGGTTGGAGACCCCTGATATAGACAATCAAAGCATCCTCACTTGAAAACCTTAATAAGCCAGGGAAACAACATCTTCCAGATGTCAATTAAAGTAGTTTAAAATGTTACGGATATTTTATATTTTATCCCATTGTTATTCCAGTGGGACTTAGGTCTGAATATTTTAATCTATAAAAAGGCCACTGGATCTCTCTGTTATTGATCAGTCCATTAGCCTTCTTAGCATAATAAGAAAATTATATGGTAAGCATTCTCAGACAATGAATTCTCAGACTGGGTTTAATTTTGCAGCATGTAGTCAAACAAAATATTTTTAGACAAGGATCCAAGTTATATGATACTTTCAGATTCCTTTTTAACTTACCTCTAGGTATAAATTCTGATGTAACCTTAAGAACTATACTGTAGATAAAGTCCTGCTTCTGCTTAAGCTTTATGAGAATTAGGTGCAGTATGTAGACAAATCCTGCAAATTAAACCAAGAAAATTCATATCTGCAGTGAAGTTAGGCAAGGATGCATCTTGGCGCCACTGCTATCTGCATCTCACTCCTCATACAGCCAAGAAAAATAATCAGTCTTATCATCCTCTAAAACTGAAGGACAGAATTACATTGCAGTCCTCATATATAAGGATGGCGTTATGCTGTTATCTTAGACACCAACTGGTCTAAAGTGATCTTTGTAGTGTAGTTGTCCTCAAAATGCAAAACTAAAGTTTTAGAATTTGCTAAGTACCTTAAAATTAATGTCTGGAAACTGAACAAGCACTCGTTAAACAAAACATATTTTTAAAGTATTTAGGGATAATGTTTCATGCTACCTGTAAATGCAAGGTACAGCTGGAGTATGTTGTCCCAAAGGCACAGAAGTTAGCAACAGCCCTGTAGACTTTTTATTACACTATACAGTAAGTGGGTTATTCATACCTGTTATGCTAAAAGTATTTATGGCTAAATCTAAATACAATGTTTGTTGTTTGGAACCCAATTGGGACCATGTAGCTTGTTTAGCCCTTTAGAGACATATTCCAAGTCCCACAATGTGTTCCTAAAGTGTCTTGCATCATCAGGCTTACATGACCAAAACAGAAGCTCCTATTTGAATATATATACTTTCCTATTGGTTAACATTACTCTTCAACACTGTTTTAACACCACTATTTTTACTCAATTTGTTTTTCTCTCTACCTTAGAGTAGTACTTTATTGGAACTATTAACTTTTCTATCGTTTCTCATCTGATGCAATCCTGATTCTGGGGTAATAACATCCAGTAGCAGCCCTTAAACATGTCTATAGAGATTCTCAGTCATCCAGGTCTTGGTTGTCCCAAAGGTGCTTTTTTAGAAGGCAATATTTAGTTTTGGGTTGAACACCCTTTGAAGGGTGGGGGAGTATGAACAGATTTCCAGAAAAAAATGCAGACTACACGAACTATTTGCACTACAGTTTCAAATGCAGACAACAACAGTTGTCCCATCCCCAACAGTCTGTGCCTGTTTTTAACAGTGAAGGGATACAGGACAGAAAACATCCTGCAGCCAAGAAGTCTCCACACACATTTGCACCACTCAGGTGGCCCTGAGGATACAGATAAACCTCCAGGGGCCTCAACGACTCTCTAAAACAGAGGTCTTCAAACTGAAGTCCACAAGTCTTAAAGCTGCCAAGTCTGAAGACCTCTGCTATAAAGACTCCTGTGTGAGTAATTCTGGATCAGCCTTTCCCTCTCTGATGCTTTCCAGACTATGCTGGACTATAACTCCCATCATTCTACCAAACCTATTTATCTTGCCAGGGTTCATAGGACTTGTAATCAAAAACATACAGATGGCACCAAAGTTGGAACAGCTCTCTATAGAAGTGCACCATTAGCCCTCAAATACGGCAACTATAAAGCCTGCTTTATTGGCAGTATAAACTCAAGAAAACTACAGTGTGTTCTCAAGTTATGGACATAATAGGAAATGCCAAACACTTTCTGGAACCAAAAGTGCTCTGTACACATGTTTTGGGAGTTGAAGTCCACAAGTCTTAAAGCTGCCAAGTTTGAGGACCCCTGCTCTAAAAGAATGCAAATGACAAGCTATCTGCAAGGAATATAAATTCTTCCATTCCCCACCATCCATCAGAGCTGAAGAAGCTTCTCAGATGAGAAGCTAAACATCTTCAAAGAAAAAAAAGGAAAGCCCAGTTGCCTCCTGAAAAAGCTCCTTTGGGCCAGGCCTTAAATGTGCATTAAGGATTTGGAAGCTCAGTCAGAACCAACTGCTATTGCCAAAGATGTGTTTGTTTTATTTATTTATTAGAATTTGTCAAACAAAAACTAGAACAAGAATAAGAGAATAAAAATACAATGACAGGGACGATAGGCAGGTTAGTGCACTTATTCCTTCTACTAACTGCTTAAGTATGAAGTGAGGTCCACGGAAGTCAATTTGTGACTGAAATTGTGAAAACTTGTAGCTGAAACAACTGAATCAGGTAGACCATTCCAGACTTTGACAACTCTATTACAAAAATCATATTTTACAGTCAAGTTTAATACTCTAAGATTGGTCTAGCATAAGTTTTATAAGCTCTAATTAGCAATACAATGTTTGCAGTATAAAAAAACTGTGCAAAATTAAATTTACAACTCTTAATGTCTTTTTAGCAACGCTGTTACAGTGAACTTTGGAGCATAGATCGACAGAGATAAGTACACCTAGCTCCTTGACAAAGTGAGGGTCATCTGCTAGATCAATGCCATCTAGCTTATACTTGACATTCTGATTAGGTTTACCAATATGTAAGACAGAGCATTTATTGATCGAAATTTGAAGTTGCCAAATAGATGACTATTCAGTGTTCTTGGGCACTTGGTCACCTTTTTTCAAGAAGGCTAGATATCTAAGCCAAATAACAATTCTCAGATTCGTGAGAAGATTTAATATCCTTCCAACAGCTGTTTTGAGGGGAAACTATGGGGCATCCCATTCAAAGATTTCCCTCCTAAAGTGAAGGTTTCCTGTTATTATAAAGATGCACAGTTGCAGCTAATAATTCCCCAGCTAGTCAGTTTTCCAGGCCACCAGAATCCATTTTATTAATAGTTGTTACTATTAATATCTAATCAGTGTGGTTTTATTTCTTTGAATGTGGTTCACTTTAGTTTTGCTTATTGTAAAGTATGTCGTGCTATGATCACATTAGTTTTATCATTATTAAGTTTTTATTTGCTGTTTCAGAATTTGTTTTGTTTTACTTTTTTTTCTCCTGAATTGGTCAGTTCCCCATTGTTACTAAAAACACTCAACAATGATGAAAATCAAGCTTTAAAAAGAAAATACTCATTTTAAAATCAACGGTTTTTATATATATATATATTTAAATCATTAACCCAGATTGGCTAGAGCCATAAATAAATGTTTCAATATTTTTTAGACACTGGGAAGAATGTGAGTATGAAAAACATCTGTTATGATCAGACTCAGGAAATAGAGAGAAGTTAAATTTTATTGAGGGAAGTAAGACCACAACTATATTTCAGCTGCTTAAAAACAAACACCTGTGGCTGCTTGGACTCGGGCAAGAACAGTTCTAATAGTCAGAATTTCAGAGTCTGAATTTTATTCAGGATAAGACTGAACTGCCTGAGCCAAACAATTGCTTTCCTGCCACCTTTTCTTCAGTGATTCTTGTTGGATATTAAAAGAGGTCTTCCAGACACGATCTCTTTGCCTGGATGAATCAGACTGTTTCCAAAAGTCCCATGCCACTGAAAGTCCAATCCTAGAATGAATGGAATGTAGCCTTTTCAATCCAAAGTAGAGAAGATGCTTCAGACGGAGGTTGGATGTGTTTGCTGCCTCTGATAGTGACTTCTTTCCTTGGTTTGTAGAAGAGCTGCACAGTCTCAAGAAAATGTTTAGTTTAGGATTAAGAGTCATCTGGCTACTGTTCAAGCCCAGAGAAAGACATAGCTTTTTAAAGGATGTGCCAACAGATACAGTAAACCAGCTTAAATCTCCTCCAAAGAACCTTTTCCATTTTGGATCCAAACAGCTGGACATCACCATTCGGGATTTGTCTCAGTCTCCCTATTTGCCCACAGAGTGGAATTATTTATAGGTAGTCCTTGCTTACTCATTCCGTGATTATTCAAAGTATTAATGGCACTGAACTAGTGATATTCACAGCCAATCCTCAAAGTTCAGGCTCTTGCAGTGTCCCCCAGCCTTCTTGTCCTTGTGCCCCAGCATGCCATCAATCACTTGGACTTCTTTTGCTTATGCATACCTGCCAGATTTCCCAAGCCCTTGGCCAGCCTCCCCAATCCACCAGTGTTCTGGTGCTGCTCCAGCTGCCTCCCTGGTGCTGCTCTGGTGCTGCTCTGGTGCTGCTCCAGCTGCCTCCCTGCCCCACCCACATCCTGGGGTTCCTGTTGCTTTCCGCTTAATGATCTGCATGGCTTGGATTTACAACTGCAACCAGGACTGCCATGACAGAAATGCAGTCATGTTGATGTTAGGCTTTACAACTGCATCACATAACAATGGCAATCCGAGTTCAAATTGCCATCATGACACAAGCAGAAGCCATTGTTCCAACAGGACAAGACTGAATGCCATGACCCATTGTCCAAAGAGCATGCCAATGGCAGAGGTAACAGATCAGTGGTGAAATGTAAAATTTGTTACTACTGGTTCTGTGGGCGTGGCTTGATGTTGGGGGGGTAATGTGACTGGGTGGGCGTGGCCAACTTTTTTTTTCTTTTTTTTTCTTTTTTATTCGGCCGAAGAGGTTGCAGAAAAAAATGCTTTTAAAAGTCTCTGACGATCCCAGCTGAGCCGTGCGATCATCAGAGGCTTTTTTTTTAACTTTTAAAAGCATTTTTTTCGCCGAAGAGGTTGTAGAAAAAAATGCTTTTAAAAGTAAAAAAAAAAAAAAAAAGCCTCTGACGATCGCACGGCTCAACTGGGCATGGGGGGGGGGGTGCAGGGATTTTTGCTACCGGTTCTCCAAACCACCCGCCACCATCGCTACCGGATCAGTGATCCGGTCCGAACTGGGAGCATTTCACCCCTGTAACAGATATATCCCTAAGATATTCTAGTGACTGAAATGAAGAAGATTCTGCACTGTCATCAACCATCACTACTACTCCATATACAGAAAATGTATTAAATGTATTAAAATGTTTAAAGATTGAACATATAGAGCCATAGAGGAGAATATACCTCAACTGAGTCTAGCAGGAGAAGGGCGGTATACAAATTTAATAAAATAAATAAAAAAATAAACTTAATGATATGGCTGGCTTTCGATTGTCTGCTTGATTGCCTTGCACTAGTTGAACTATCTCAGCTTTAAATAAATAACTACACTTTGTCTATTGCGACTTGCAGAAGAAAGGATTTTTTTACAGGGCAAAGATGCAAAATACAGAGGTGCAAAAAAGCAGAATCTGTAGTTGGATTTACATTGACCAGAAGATGGTTTATCACCATATTCAAGAGTCTCTTGTTTCTTTCAATGATTGGCTGAGCAACACATTATACAAATAAGGAAACTACTTATTTTGCAAAATTAAAACTGCTTGTAGGATTCAGATTTTGCTGTGACAGAATATCAAATGGTCTGGAAAATAATTTTGAATGCTAAGTACATTTCTAAAGTCCAGCAAGACATACAAATAATTACTGGATGAAATTTAAATTAAATAAGATTTCTGAGAAGAACTCTATTGCACTTGCAAATAATTTAAGATAATACTCATGTTGCACCGTGCAGTTGTTTCATTGCTTCAGTTATGCAAAATGATTGGTTTCCAGTATAATTTTAGCTCTGGATATAGAACTGTGACATGTTAGTGTTTGTTCATCTTTAAACAGGCCTGGGGTAGCTTTGTTTTAATTGCAAGAAGGTGTTCCATCGCTTACAAATTTCTGTTAAAAGTTTGCTATTATGGGGATTTATATCATTATGCAAAACAGCCTTTTTTTCTTCTAAACTGTGGTGAATCTATTTCTTGGTTGAATGTTATTGAATTTCCCTCCTCATATTGGAAAGCTAGGTTTATGTGGTTTTGGTCAGCTTCGATGGATAGGTAGATTCTCTGAGGACAGAAAAGACCTTTGGTCATAGCAACTCATCCTGCTTCTGTGAAACCAGTTTAAATAGAGCATGTAGTAAAGACACCAGAAAGAAGCATGCAAGAAAAGGTGATATTTTATGAACTATAATTTATGTACAAGAGCCAATTTGCATGAAGGCAGCTGAATGACCTTGGGCCACTCATTCCTCTTAGTAATCAGAAGAAAGCAATGGCAAACCACTTTTAAAAATATTGCTGAGAAAAGAATTCAGGAATTAAGATTGACCAAAAGGTATTTTTTACTGATTCAGTTTATATTCTTTTACTTATTTTATTTCCTTTAAATACAAAAAACAGACAATGCATAACAAGAGCATCAATTGCATATCTTGACACTTCAGAGATTTTAAATTTATAGGCAATACTTCTAATCTGATTTACAGGAGAAAAAAAAATGGAATTATCCATCATACATACTTGCCAGCAATAGAAAAGCTTCTATTTTCACAACAGTTCTTTACACCTATAATTATAACGGGTTTTTTTTTCTTCCATTCAATCATGTCTCATTCTTGGAGATTTTTTTATTTTTTTATTTATTTTATTTGTCAAGCATGTATTAGATAACAGATATAAGTATAAACATGATTATGAATACATGAAATGGATACGAATAAAAGGGGACATTAGGACAGGGATGGTAGGCACGTTGGTGCGTTTATGCACGTGCCTTAAAGCCCTTTTAGGAATGGGGTGAGATCAACAGAAGACAGACTAAGGTTAAAGTTTTGGGGGTTTGGGGAAGAAACCACAGAATCAGGTAGTGCATTTCAGGCATTGCCTGAACAACTCTCTGTATTTTTCTTAGCAAGATTTTTCAAAAATGGTTTGACATTTCCACCTTAGAGCTGATTAACCCAAGGTTACTCAACTGACTTTTTACTTAAGGTGGGACTAGAACTTACAGTCTCCCAGTTTCTAGCCTGATGTCTTAAACCATTACACTAAAGTGGTTCTCCTCTCATAAAATAGATACTATTGAAATATTGAAGTATATTTGAGAGAGTTTAAATTTTCTTTTTTGAAGGAAATAAAACCAGACTTATCTCATTAAACTTCTCCTGCACTTTCATGATATTATATATTGGTGATGAGTGAATTTGAATGTCTTATCTCTACACATTTTCTTAAACATGACTTTTAGTGTACTAAGTATTGCTCAATATACAGTCAGGCGGTAGAAAAATGGTTCATGGTTTGTTTTATAAACCAGATGATATTTATGTGAATACTGAAAAATTAAATATTTCAAAAAAGCAGTGGGAAAGCAGGGTTTTCAGATCTAGCTCCAAAAAACAAAGACCAAGGTAATTGCCATACAGTTGCCTATGAATGAATCATTGCCTGTAAATGAATTATTAATTTTGTAGAAAGGAAGCATATTTTTGTACTTCTTGTTCATAATTATGCTTTTGTACCACCATTTCTCCAGAGGTTTCAGGAAAGCATTTACTCATTCAGTCCACACATAACCATTTGAGGTGGTAGTAATCAGTCACCAAGTGGAAATTAATCTCTAATGTGAAGTCACTGCAAAAAAGCAAATGTAGCCCAAAGGCTCCGTAAAATATTCTTGAACTCAAAATATCCTTAGCTCAGAATGATTATTTCAGCAAAGCACCCCATGCTCTATACAGTGCCTCTTTTTCTCCTTTCCTGGGACAAATAGGATATAATGTTCCACACTGTTTCAAGCATACCAATGTCTTTCCCTTACTTAAAAAACCCCCAAAACCTCTCCAAGTCATGGAGACTTGCAGCGTGTGCTATCCTACAAAGCTGCATCTATGAGTTCAGTCCATTTTGTCATTGCCTGAAGCTGATTATGACAAAGAACCAATAAGCAACACCCTACCCCATTCTCTATATAATACTTCCTCAGCCCTTCTGTTTTTCTCTCCCCTTCAATTATTTAAATTTCTGCATCTCTGCCCCTCCTCATAGGAAAGATCTGCTTCCATTGTGTGTGAGTGCAGGAAACGGGACTCCTACTTAAAATTCTTGGAGAATAACTCAACTGAAACAACCAACAAGTTGGAGAGATTTAATTGGATGCACCTTTATTTTAAAAAGAAAAGTAAAAGAATAATCATCATCAAAGACTTATGCAAGAAGAGAAAGCACACTCTGGCAGACACAAGAGTGGAATATATATATGTCTGCAGTATTCATACTGATTTAACTCTGTATGTTGCTTTTCTAGAAGATTCATAGCACATAGTATAGAAATTCTCTCTTTAGCTATCGATAAGGATCAATCTCTTCCTCCAAAACTTTGTTATATTTCAAAAAGAAAATATAAAATACAGAAAACAATGAAAAAAGAATTAAAAAGAAAGAAGGAAGGGAAGGAAAAACCAAAACTGAGGAATGCAGACAAAAAAGGCGAAAAAATCTATGGAAAAAAAGATAATTTGCGACTTTCTTCAATACAAGTAAAAACCTAAAAATCAATAATCTTTTGAACTGGAATAAACCTTAACAAACAGTATGTCTATCATCATAAACAAGTCTAATAATCAAGCCACGGTTAAAATTTAATTTTTTTCAGTTTCAAGCAAAAAATTCAAGAGTGGTTTCCAAATAGAAATGAAGCTAGATAAAGTCTTTTCTTTAATCAAGGCAGTCGGTTTTGCTGTCTCTGCCAACTCCATTAATTTCACCATCCGTTCTTCCACCGCAGGTATTTGGGAATCCTTCCATCTGCACATAGAGTTGCCTTGCTGCTATTATCATATATTAGAATAAAGTATCATGTTTTTTTCCCAGTCTGTTTGTCCATCAAATCTAAAAGAAAAGCCTCTGGCTTCAGCTGTACAATTGGTTTAAGAATTTTCTGTGTTAGAATACCTATACGATTTCAATGACTCTTAGCATTTTTACATATCCACCAGAAGTGATAAAAACTGCCTTCAGATTGTTTACATTTCCAACATACATTTGACCGACCCTTATACATCTTTGTCAATTTATCAGGTGGTAAGACCCAATGGTACATCATCTTACATAAATTCTCCTTCTAGTTATAATTCAATGCAAATTGCAGTTCTTTACTCCACATAATCTCCTACTGATCAAACATTATATAATAACCAAAATTTCTTGCCCATTTGATAATATAATCTCAAACATATTCATCCTTCTTCATTCTTCACTGGTTTTTAATTTCAGTTCTCCTTCAGAGAAGTCAGTAAATCAGCATATATCAACCAGGTATGTGTGGCTATTATTTCTCTTCTAAAAACACGCTTCTTGGCCTAACAAACATAAAGGAATTTTGGGAGTCAATCTTAATTTGTATATATTCAAATGGCATTTCTATCAAAACTATCAAGTGGTTTTGAAAATCTTTATTAACTTTAACTTTGTCATACCATAAATAGCTGTGCCACTGATAAAGACCAGTTCTGATCAGTTTAGGAGTAAAGTGGTTGTGCCAATTCACAAGGCTACTTCAGGAAATTTCTTCAAAGCTATCTAGTTCCTGCTACTGGCTGCATAATCTTCTTGCTTCACATATTTCCCTTTAATAACTAAGCTCCCTCCATAGAATTCAATGTACTAATATTGTGTTGGGTCCACACACATATTATGTTCTGAACTTTCCTGAGTTGATCCTGGAAAGAGACCGGGGTGAAACCTTTCCTCATTCTCCAGACCACATGGTCTTGAGTTCCTATTGTCCTCTAGAGTTCAACTTTCAAAATATTTCTTTTGTGAATACAACTCATTTTGAGCATATGCAATGGATTGTTTTCTTCTCAGCAGGAGAACAGAACTTTTTTTTTTTCATTTTGTGCACACCAAAAATAGTCACATTGTTTGGATTATGTATTGGTAATGTAAGAGGAATGTATATCTGAACAAATAAAAAAGGAGGTAACAAAATTGGTCAGAGGTGTAGAAGATAAATCCTATGAAGAAAAGTTAAAACAAGTTGATTTGTTTCATTTGGAAAAGAAAAGGAACTTTTATTACTACAATCTACCCACTGCAGACTTTAATAACTGTAATGTCAAAGAGGACAAAGGCTGGTTCTCTGCTTTCTAGAAATCAGGATAGGAGTTTTTAGTTATTGAAAGATATATTTTCTTTTACACTAGATAGAAGAAAGTTCTTGATGAAAAGAATTGGTACAGTGCAACTAATCACCCACTCACTGGAGTTTCTTTTAAACAAATGCTGGTCAGACATTTGCAGTTTTTCCTTCATTCTCCTGGGAATTGGGTTAGAGGACCTTATTCCCAACTTCTTGATTCATAAAATAAACAAGGCTGAACTGATATACATATGGCAATCTCATCTCGTTGGTAGGAAGATGGGGATCTAAAACTGAGTTTTCATTATATGGCATATTCTAATGTTCAGGAAGCCATCACATTCTAAATGAGTATTTCTCAATATTGGCAATGTAAACTTAAGGGATTTCAAAGGATTTCAGGCCAAGGAATCTGCTATTAAAAAAATAATAACCATGGAACCCTTGATTAAGATCCAAAACTCTGATGATAGAAAATTAACTTTTGTCATGTAATTTTTTTTTTACTTTAATCATAAAACTTTATTAAGTTCTTATAGAATCCCAGAGTTATAACAGGACACAGTTTAAAAAATCATGCTGGAATCATTACACCAAAAGTTTGATTTATTGAACAAATTGATTCACTAATTTTATTGTTTATTGAAAGCTCTTACATAATTAAAAGAATATATATATAAAAAAAATAGAAAATATATATGAAAAGGTGCTAGAAACATTACAAACATTACTCCCTCAACACCTGAAGCGTTAAAAGAGGAAGTAAAGGAAAGAAGACAAACCACAGAATGATAGTGTACTGTTTCCCTTCTTCCTCCAGAACGTTCTACCTAACTTGATAAGCAGTATTAGGAAATATGCTCAGTGGCAGCTATTTTCATAAATTACAGCTAGATCCTTTGCAAGATTTAACATTCAGCTAAATTTTTTGATTTGCATCCCAACTGGACAACCATTTGAATGACTCCTGCCTTGAGGACGGGGTTGGACTAGAACAGGACTGACAAACTCCCGGCCCATGGGCTGGATGCGTCACGCACTAGCCACGCCCACTTTAGCGAAGGGAGAAAAAGTCCCAATATGTCACATGATGCCGCCATGACAACATGAGTTTGACACCCCTGGACTAGAAGATCTCCAAGGTTCCTTCCATCCCTATGATTCTTTTTATTCCACTCATAAAGCACCATCAAATAAAGCAGGCAAATTCATTTCCATGTTTCAGCCTTCCCCTCTGCTGTTCTCTTTTCCTCTGGATCTCTTTTGTTCCTTTGTCGCCCTCAAGTCAATTTCTCCTTTGAATTCAAGAAAAGACCCTCTTGTCTCTTCCACCACCCCTTTCCACAATTGGGGCGAGTGTTCTGACTCATGCACTTTCTCTACTTTACACTCTCATAGCACATAGTTATTACTTAAATTCTCTTGAACTTTTTAAGAGGGAATGCTTATTAGTTATGTTTGTGGGCCAAAAAATATATGACATTTAATCTGTGAGGTTGATATTTCCATACCCATACTCTTAAGAAGAAAGCAATAAGTTGTGTAAAGTAACCATGGAGGTTCAGTGACCATAATTAGATGGTCGCCCTGCACCACATCTGCCAGGTCAAATGGAGATAATCGCCAATACTGACTACACCACCCCAAGATATTAATCTGTGGCTTTTGAAATCCTTTCATTATGCTTCCTTTCAGATTTGTGAATATTTTATTATTATGGCTTTCTCTTCAGCTTCCTTATGTTGAACACAATCATTACCCATTCTGTAGGCATCTTGTAATTTTTTTTTGATCTTCTTAAGGAGCAATGTAAAATACCTGAGCTGTATCTGACATTCTGTTTCAGTAAGATGCTTGCTCAACATTTAGCAAACGTCAAAATATGTGCCAATGGAAGTTAAATTCTTACAAAACTTTAAAGTCCTTTTTTTTAAAAAAAAAAAGTGATTTGTCTGGAAACTGCTATTACAAACTTGAAGTGAGACTATAAAACAGGGTTAAATTTTTATCTACTCCGTCCAGCTTTATTTTCAAAACTTTTAAAACAGCTGACATGCCATAGCTATATGCTAAATTGGGATTTTGTTACTCAAACAAAACTCAACCCCAACAGGCCAAATATATCTGAGGACAAAACAAAACAGTTGCATTGCCTTAATAGCAGAGTGACATCTGCTGGACCATTTGAAAAATGCAGACTATCTTGTGGAAATTCAACCTTCTTTGTAACCCCTAATACTGTACATGTTCCGTATCATAACAGCACAATCTGTGGAGTTTTGGGGTGGGAGAGAGCGTTTCAAGAAAGTTAAGATGGCGGCTATCACTGTGCGATCAAAACTCTGCCCCTTTTCACATGCACTGTGCATGTGATGAAAATAAAGAGGGGAAGGATGTTGAGCTTACTTCTCATGGTCGTCATCTAGACATTTTTAACACCCTTGTAGATTATCCCATGATACAGTCGAATATACAGGTGTAATCACACTAATAAAAACATTTTTTTCACAATCACAAGTCAGATGCTTATCTGAACATCTCTTAAGTGCACCAAAGTCTATTTATCAAAGGTGGGGAACCTGAAATCCCTCAATATTGCTAAATGGTATCTCCCAGCCTTCTAGCTGTCTTGGCCAATAGTAAGAGAGACAGAGAAATGTTTTTTTTTTTAAATGGGATGGAGTGAATGTGGATGTGAAAATTTGACATCTTGGGTGTTTATGCTGATTCAAGATAAGTATCTAAGTATTTGGGGAAAAAGCAACACTGACTTATCTGTTGCTGCACCCAAATTTGTTTAATGTGACTTTTAAATGCAAATGATTTCTTACTCAATTTTAACATGATATGAATTATGCAATATAACCACTCTTCTTGGATGAGCGCCAGTTTGTAGGTAAACAGATAAATAAACTAAGCTGCGCCATATCTTACCACAGAAGCGATGAATCCTGAACCCATATCCAAACTTTATTAATCAATGCCTATGCTGATGTGCATCTTAAAAACTGCCTTTGTTTCGACTTTATTCTTATTATTTGCTAGGTATGCTGCCAATTCCATATGACTGCAAAATGCATCAATATCTTTCCCCCACCCAAAACATTTGCTAATACCGCAATTCACATCTGCAGGATATTGGTCAGGATAGCTAGGCGGATGAATGTTTCCACATTCCTGCTTTGTATCCAAAATACCTTGTTAAAAAGAGAGCATTTGCCACTCTGAACAATAGAAGTGCTTCTAATTGTTTCCAGATTTTAGATTCTTTCTATGCTGCCTTCTCTTATGATTACAGGAAATCCAAAACTCCATATAAAGTATTCAAGAAATCTAGGAATAAAATCCAATTAATTTCGCAGCAAATGTATGAAGGAATCATCTTACTAATATTGTCGAAAAGAGATCTTATTTCTTCCAAACAATATCTATGTCCATGCATAGCTCTTCTGCAACAATCTAATAGAGCTACCCACTCTGGGCTCCAAAAAACTTTACTTTTTTCAGTTGTTTGCTGCAAATACTTGTTCCAAAACCTAGATAATCACTAGCAGTGGTAGCAAAGAGATACAGAAAATTTGAATTCTTTCTTTGAATTCTAGTGGGCCTCTGGATTTTTGTAGTTATGATTTGATAAATATAATTTTAAACTTGCAAAGAGGAGTATTCTTGGTTAGCAGTTGAATAATATTATTGTGTTTTTATTATTCAACTAATAATAAAAATACAATAGCATAAATAACATGATAATACAAGATCTAACAGCAGAGGTAAATTTCCATGATAGTAAATAGAAATGGCTGTCAATTATAGATTGTTGATTGTAGATTAAATGGACCTACAGTATGTAAAATTTACCATTAAACTGTAGTATTAACATAGAACGTTGCTTATTTTCTATCCAGATCAGGCACTTACTTGAGGCCACATAATTGTAATCCAGTCCAATCCAATCCTCCTGCAGCACTCTGCCGGATGAAAACAGGCCGCACAGAGGCCCCATGAAGCTCATTTTCATTTGGCAGAATGCTGCAGGAGGCTGTGGAGGCTGAAAACAGGCTGCCTGTTTTGGTCCTTTGATATTTCCAGACCAGCCCCACAGGCCAGATTTAAGCACCACATGGGCCGGGTTCCAGAGGTGGTATTCAGCAGGTTCTGACCAGTTCTGGAGAACAAGTAGCAGAAATTTTGAGTAGTTCGGAGAACCGGTAAATACCGTCCTCTGACTGGCCCTGCCCCCATCTATTCTCTGCCTCCCAAGTCCCAGCTGATCATGAGGAAATGGGGATTTTGTAGTAACCTTTCCCTGGAGTGGGGAGGGAATGGAGATTTTACAATATCCTTCCCCTGCCATGCCCACCAAGCCACGCCCACCAAGCCACACCCACAGAACCAGTAGTAAAAAATTTTGAATCCTACCACTGCCAGATTCGGCCCATGGCCATTGAGTTTTACACCCCTGTTATAGACCCTAAAATAGTACTGCTTTTATTTGTTATTTAAACTGAGATGCTCTTTATAGAGATTGGACTTTATAAAGAGATTATTTTTAACCTTTTATTTTAAAATGTCTGTAGATCAAACAGGAAAATCCAGTTTCCCAGAGTTATTATCTTTTTCATGGTTATTGGTTGCTATCTGTAAAAATTTGAGGATGATTGATGGGTATTTACACAATCTTCTGAACCTTCTGAGCATTAACAGAATGCTCAGTTAATACTCCATGATAAGTAATTTTAATTGTGATTCATCTTTCCGACTTTTGTTGTTCCTGGTCGGAACAGCATGAGCTGCAGAAATCAGCAGGTGAAACTGTTCACAGTGTGGAGCAAATAATTCTCCTCTGCTAATAATATCCATAACTGAAGTAAATATCAAAGACCAAGCAACAGAGGGTTAGTAGTAGTATAAAGAAATCATACAAACTTCAATGGCATGTTTCTCTATGGTTTCACAGCTGGTAAGGCATCACCAACAAGAACATGTTGTTATATTCCACCAGGAATTCATTATTAAATCCAGGAGTTCCTCTGCTCCCTTCAGAGTTAAAAGATAATGGTGCCTTTGCAACGACTACATTTTATTTCTGTCTTGCTAAGAAGTAATGGGGCTGTGTATATAGTGTGGTGTGTTTTAATGACTAACTTTCTCACTGCAGAAGAAGTCTGATAAGCATGTTTTCAGGTTGGACGAAAGGAGTTCATAGTTAATAGAAGCATCAAGTCAACTGCAGGTTTAACTCATCTAACTGAAGAAGTTTGCCTCTTATTCTATGTTTAAGAAATAAAGAACTACAACATCAATTTACTTCTTCTCTGATACTTAAGGCATGCTGGCTAATATGTACCTGCCAGCATCACACAACCAAGGAGAACCTGTTTTGTGGATGCAGTTGTAACCCACTAGCTTTGAAATGCCCATCCCTTGAAGGCCAAACTTATTTATCTTTTCCCAGTTGGTGAAGACCAAGCTTTGTCATTTGTGCCCCAGATAAGAACTATAGATTTATTTGTTCTATGATTTATTATTTTCATTCTTGCATTTGGAATCTAGCATCCAGAACCTTTTGTCCCTTCAATCCCATTTTGTTAATACCACTTGTGCATTATTGTGTATTCAAAATTCCTTTACTTGGTTTTTGTCTTGTGCTATGGTTTCTCTGAACGATGAGCAGAATATAATATTTTAAATGAATGAATGGGAGTGAGGAAGGAAAACAGAAAAGAAACAATTATGAGGAATGTGAAATTTAAAACTTAGTTGTCCCTGCAGTCTCTTCCGTCTCTCATAACTCAGCTGATGTTCTAGCAAAGAAAGAAGAGCTATTACAGGACAATCTTTTCCTCATTCAATTGTTTGCTTCCTCAATTGTTTGCTCACAGTTTAGCTAAGCAAGATGGGAATGAGTGAAAATACAGAAGGGATATTTAACTGTTTCTCCATGATCTCTACATACTAAGGTCTTATTTGACAGTCTAGAACATAAGAGCAGTATAGGAAATAGGGGACTAGCAGAAGGTTGGTAAATCAGGTGAACTCCAGAAGCAGGCAGTTCCCAGAGACATTGTGATATGGTGGTTAAGATGGTACTCAGGCTAAAGTCCCCGGTTAGCCTTCAAATGTGATTGGATCACCTTGGGTGAAGCATTTATGACATCACTGATATTACCTAGTTTGGGTAACGAACTGTCTACAACAGGGCTGTCAAACCCGTGGCCCAGAGATTGGATGCTGCCATGATGATGCGAGTTTGACACCCCTGGTCTACAAGAAAACAGCCATGCTCAGAGAATGCCAAGGACCCTTCATTTCAACCCTGAGCTACCAATATTTTCCTCCTTCTCTGAGAATCATTTATTCTCAGTCTAATCTTATGGGGGAAAGTGTAGAAGGAAATATTGCATATGTTACTGGGAATCTTGGAGGGAAAAAGGACATAGATCTACTAAAAAACAAACCAGCAAATAAATGCTTGTAAACTCTGAAGAAGATTAATGTTAGTCTATCCCAACCCTATATCAAGCTAAGCTTCATTAAACCTCCCCCCAAATATCTATTATATTGAGTTTAATATAAAAAAAGGTATTTTAATATTTATTTTACCACTAGTTTTAACTAAACTGTGGGTAACTATGGATTTGTGAAAGAAGAGCTGTATGTTCTGAGCATTTTCAGTGTTGGGAAAGACTTTGCATCAGATGAAGCTTCACAATCAGTGGAATTGACTTCCATGTAACTCTGTTTAAAACAAGTGATGATCATTTCTAGCATGATTTAAACTTATAAACATTATTTAGAATAACATTGTCTGCATTCACAGGTTCATCCCCAAGCATTTGAATTAGAGTATACAGATGGAGGTGAACTCACTTGTCCCAGACTCACTAGCAGTTGATTATAATCACAGTGTGCTTGTGCTTCATTTGTTTGACAAAATGACCTGTTGAGACTGAAACACAAAAGGAAATATGAAGGTTGCATCCACAGCAGTGTTTAGAGATGTGAAGATACACAGGAGGTTCCTGGAGCCATTATCTCCCATCTGTCTAAGTCTTATGGGAAATAAACTAAGAGTCTACTCATGTTGGGAACAGGAGATAATTATGAGAAAAAGCTAAATCCAAAGAGGGAAAAAAATGTGTGTTGACACAAAAGCTGTTGTTCCTGTTTCGGCTCCTTTAACAACCTGTGGACATTTTTTTTTCTGGCATTTTGCCATTATATATTTTTACAGATTATAGTTAACAATTCTAGCAAAGCAGCAACAATAAAAAAATATTGGTGCTGAAAGATGCTTCATGACAAGAGCTTGCTTGTTTTTGCTCCAGTTAATGTCAACATGCTTGGGGCTTTAAACCAATAAATTGGCACACAGTCAACATCTTATATGGAACACATAAATCGAGCTATTAATTAGCAGGTTTTGCTTCTCTCCATAGACAGTAGCATAGAAATGTTTCCATTTAGGTTGATGACCTCAAGGCAGTGGCAAATCTAGCATAGTTGACATATGGAATGGATCATTTTTAACACTCCCTCCTTTGCTGTGAGCCAGTTTGGTGTAGTGATAAAGTCATCAGACCAGAAACCAAGAGATTTCAAGTTCTAGTCTGGACATAGTCACAAAGCAAACCTGTATTAAAAGGACCAGATCTCATTCTTTGTCCTACAAATATATGCCTCTAATGTAGTTTTAGGTGCAGTGCTCATCCAAAACCATAAAGGGATGGGCCATTCCTTCCTCCTCCCAAGAGAGCAAAGATACAGTAAAATTGATAAAGAGACATATGCACTAAAATGGGCAATAGATGTTCTGCAGGGATATCTATGGGGTTGGGCATCCTCTCATCAACCACTCACTTGACTGAAACAAATGAAGGATACCAATTCATGTCTGACCAACAGTATTTGACACTTGCAACCATATACCAATTTAATATTGAACATCAAGCTAGAGAGCAACATTTCATTGCTAACACTTCATATCACTGTACTGTAAAAACAATGAGATTGTAATGACTTAGCCAATTTGATCTACCCTGTTTCCCCTAAATAAGATATTCCCTGATAATAAGCCCAAACAGGCTTTTGAGCACATGGCAATAAGGCCAAGCGCTTATTTCAGGGTTCAAAAAAATATAAGACAGGGACTTATTTTCAGGAAAACACGGTAGTGGTTAAGGCACCAGGCAAAAACTCAGAAGATTGTGAGCTCAAGTCCTGCCTTAGCCACGAAAGCCAGCATTTTGGGTCAGTCATTCTCTCTCAGTCCAACCCATCTCATAGGGTTGCTGTATTGGAGAAAATAGGAGGAGGAAGGTATGTTGGATATGTTCGTCACCTTGCGTTATTTGTAAAAATAATAAAGGTAGGATACAAAAAATCAATAAACCTAATAAATTAAAGACTTGTTGTTTTTCTCTCTCAAAAGGGATGAAGTATGTGGAAGAGTAGGTTGTTTCGCAAAATCTTAGAAGGGAGATAAGGAAGAACAGACTTAAGAAAGAAACATTGAAGTGTACCAGTAATAATATAGAGCAGTAATGGCAAACCTTTTAGAGACCGAGTCTCCAAACTGCAACCCAAAATCCACTTATTTATCACGAAGTGCCAACATGGCAATTCAACCTGAATAATGAACTTTTAGTTTAGAAAAACAACTCATTCATGATTAACGTCTTTTCTCTGAAACCCCCCCCCCCACAATAACAGAGGTTTCAATGAATCAAACAACTTTTTCTTGAATGGTAAAAGTTTGTATTTGGCATGCTTTTGATTAATGTGACTTTTGTTGTTGTATGTTGTTGTATGAAAATTTTTCCAACCTTGGCTCATACTTTGTAAGTTTGAGAGCAATACATGCTCTTTTTCTCTCTCAGGTTAGTCCAGGCGTGTCAAACTCAATTTCAATGAGGGCCACATCAGGATTGTGGTTGGCTGGGGTGGGCGTGGCTGGGGTGGGCCAGCTCCCACTGCTGCTGTGCTCGCTCTCTTTGGCCAGGTTGCTCGTGATGTGTGCGGGAGGGTAAAGTATGTGGGTCAGAAGGAGGCCCACTCCCTCTCCTTATGAGGAAACCTGGCTTTGTAACCAAAGCATCCTCAGGGATAGGATGGGAGACCACCAGGAGAGGTGAGGAGGAGGGGACAAGGGGATGGCAAAAGGCAGCAGGCCTGCTGGTGGTCAAGTGCAAAGGCAGGATTTACCTCAGGCCCTCACTCTCTCTCATTATAAATTCCTTCCTTCCCTTCTTTTTCCTTCCCTCTTCATTCTTTCTTCTTCCTTCCCCTTAGGTGCCATAGGTTTGCCATCACGGATATAGGGCATAGTATATAAATAATTGTAACAGGATAATTGGAAATAGAGTAATATAATATATTGAATAGTAAGTGTAGAGAATAGTATAATCATTCTCATAGTAATAGTAATCTCCCCAATCCTTATGGGAAATTATATAAACCTCCTCTCTAGAGTCCAATACTTTTAAGTTTCTATTGAGTTTGGGTCAATCCAAACTCAATTGGATATGGTTTTAAAAACTATATGACACTGATATTTCCTGCATGCAGCTTCTAAACAGCTCCTTTGCTCTTATGATGAAATGCAAGAAAATAGTTAACTGAGAACTTCTTATATAGCAGTGGAGTCAGAAAGCTAAGAAAACTTGGAAAAAGAGAGAGACATGAGTAGAAAGGCAGTTGATAGATGACCCCACAACATCTTGCATACCTGAGGCAGCTTAAAGTCATTTAGCTTCTGAGCACTAAATTCATGTTCATAGCAATTAATAGGCCCTGTAGGGTGTGTCATGAAGTGACAGAAAGAGAACTAGCTCATGCAATCTCCCTTTGCCTGCCAAAACTTTTGGGCAGTTTGGAGAGAGACTAGCTAAATCTGGATGTCCAGCTGTCTGTCAAAACCATCCAGATCAACAATACTACTATGATTGAGAGATGGTTTTCTGACAGCTGGTGACATTATGAAGGGGGCGGGAGGGCAACTCAAGGAAATGAGAAAGCTGTCCGAAAGCCAGAATGGAGCATTGGCAGTGAGAACAGCGAAACCTGTATTGGTTTCATTTCCTGCTACAGTACCTCACAGGTGTGAGCTGGTCAAAGAGCCAGAATAAAAGAGAGAACCAGAGGGGGAAAGGAAAGGAGACAAATCACTACTGCACATGATAAAAGAAATGAAAAGAGAGAGATTGGTAGATCTTGTGGAAAAATAAACTATCTTTCAGTATCACTGAAACAGAAGCAGCCTGTAGCCACACTATATTTTCAGTTGTTAAATGGATGGATGAATGTTACAAACCCTTTGGCCAATCAATGAGGCACAACAAACTTCTAATAAACTGGAGGATCGTTTTTAAAATAAATAAAATTAACATAACATTATCAATTCAGTTGCATCAACTGGCCCTTAATAGCAGTATAAAGATATTTTAGATATATCTGGGCTTAAAACTATAAAACATCAAGTTACATACAATGAATCCTTTCTCCCAGGGAACCCTGAAAGTAGAGGGTTTTTTTAAAAAAAGATAATTTTTAGTGTCCCGGTAGAGAATACAATAAAGGAGAACATGTCTCATGGTTTGCATACATAACTGAAATTTTCTCATTCCTTGAGAAACTCATATCCAAATTGGATGATGGAAATGCACCTAAACAGGCATCAGTGAAAGGAACCCTGTATTTAAAGAAACTACCTGAGGTAGGTCTAGGACCACTTGCCATGGCCAACTTGCCAAAGCCAACCAAGAAAATGTGGTTTAAATGTATTCTTCACTAGATCTGCTTTGGGCCAACACACCATCATCTGTTTTGTTTCTCATCTCTTGCATTTGTAGCCCACCTTTTCCCTGAAGATGCTGTTCCTGGAGACCTTCCCTAATATGAATCTCAATTTACCTCCTATGAGGTAAGTTGAGCTGAGAGAACAGTCTGTGATAGGGACTTTATCCTGGGTGACTTTGATCTCTTAAATGTGATACCATATTGGTGCCTTCCAGATGTGTTTATTTATAGCGCTCATAAACTTCAACCAGTGTGCTCACTGACAACATTGTTCGAGGATGTTGGGAGTTTTATTCTGGCATATCCAGTGCAGTTTAGAAAAGTCTGGGCTAATAGATGCCATTAGCTGAGTCTAATATTGCCAGGAAGTTTTCAGGCCAGAATGATAAATGGTTGGAAGATTTTGCAGAATAGAAAAGGGAGCACTGAATCATTTTCTTATGCAGTTCTTCAACTATTATTCAGTTGAATGGAAAAGAAATTGTTTTCCTCACATTCCCTCTCCAGATATAAAGGGAGTAATACTTCAGAAGCATTTCTCATGAATGAACTGAGGAATTTTGGCATCGCTCTAGCTCCTAGGTAACCAACAGGGTGTTTTCTTCTGTAGGTGTCCTAGTATTATTTTTCCTTCCTTAGCAGCTTTCAAACTCTACAGTTTTCCAAACTTTAGTAAAACTGTAACACAAAAACATCATAAAGGAACTCTTTTCTCTTTGGGGATTTTTTTGATCAGGAAGTCTGAATAGTTGGAACTGTAAAAAGTGAAGTGGGACAGGGGACAAGTCAGACAGCAAAGGACATGAGATATATCATGATGTCCTCAAGAAAATAACATCAATTAATTTTCATGAGTTTTATGTAAATGGCAAATGTCTTCATTTGTGCAATGTCTCCATGTTATGTGTGACATTGTGTCTTCTACGGGATGCTAGTAATGGAGAGTTGTGCATCAAAAAATAATGCTGGCACTCGCTAATCTTTCACAACAATAAAATGAAAAACATTCCTCAAAGAAATTTACAAACAGTGTCTAAAGCATTCCGAGAATGATTTAAATGCCTCTTTTTGCAAAATAAGATTTTGGTTAAATTGGAGGCAGATATTGGGAACTATTTAAGGAACTATATAAGAAAGTGCGTGTGATCTTAGGAACTCCATGAAAACAGCAACCATGAATTGTATGAAAAACACTTGAACTAATAAGAAAATAGGCACAATTTCTTCCTTTATTGCCCAAATATATCTTAGAAGATATTTCTGGGTCTTATGATTATAGGATTTCTGCCTATACTCTCCAAAAGTTATTGTTGTAGTTTATCATTGTTGCTATTAGGCTAGTCTGAGGATGTTAATAGCCCAAAATTCAGAAGATATCTTTCTGGGGGTGGGAAATTCAATTTATTTCCCCAACTCCTAGCAATGGGTTGTGGTCTTAAAATATATACACATAAATAGAAACCACTGAAATGTCAGCTTAAGGTACAGAAGCAAACAAAATGGGAGTGATTCCATAGCCCCCCCCCAATACTTTTCCACTATGTGCAGTCTATATATTTGTAAAAGAAACAAAAACTCAAATACTAACAAAAGAGCAATAAGCTTCAAGTGGTATCTTCCTTCACAAACCAAGCCTGGATAAAAGTTATGTCTGTGGAATAGCTCATTATTCACCAAAGTGAAGAAAAGGTGATTTCTTTCTGTCTCTCTGCAAATACATTACAGAATGAAGAGGTGTTGACATAAAGTATGTGGAACATTGCAAACGTAATGGAGGGATAAGTATTTTCTAGAGAAACCTGTTTGGGACCATTTAGTAATAAATAAAAGCAATTGTTTTAAATAACAAGGGGAATTCCTGAATGACAGGGTATTTTAGTATGTCAGCCAAGTTTAAACACACTTAAGCGCTGTGTGAAGTAATAATAATACCGCATTATAACGTCAAGCGACATTAAAGCATTTAGAGGCTGGCTTATATGGAAGCTTCAAGCTACAAGAAAAAAAGACAAGCAGGCAGAAAGCAACAGCGAAATTGAAGTTTTGGAAAAATGCTGTAGAATATCAGCTATTTTTCAGGAGTTGCTAATAATAACATGAATCAAGAGGCAGTCCCATACCATGGCTTAGCCAGGTCTCTTTAACTAACATAGCTTTAAATCTATATAATAAGGGGAAAATGCACCCTCAGGCTTGAACCTGAGGTCCTCTAGATGGGACTTCTCCATCAGGTCTCCTTGCCACCACTCCCAACATCTTCACTATAAGCTGTTTTTTCCTTTTCATACCAGCTTCTGGGGAATCAGGAGACGTTTGAAGGGGAATTCCTCATCTCACCCTGGTTCTGGCAAAATATAAAAAGGGAAAGAAAAGGGGAAAGAAAAAGAGACTTTGGGAATCTCTAGCTCAGCGAAGTTGAGGTGGGTGATAGGAGGTTTCAGAATTAAAAATTAACTTACAATGGAAAACTGCAAAAAAAAAAAAAGTATTTCAGCCTATATATATAGGCTTTCTATCTCCTCAGTTTTTTTTAGTGCACCTTTCTATTCCCTCCCCTGCATTTTTTTCCAAGTTATCAGACTGGGAATCCCATTTGTATAGTTGAAGCATCAACAACTAGATACCAAAGCATAGGAGCAACAGACCAGAAGTATCAATAGGCTTGGGAGAGATGGATGGATGGATGGATGGATGGATG
Source organism: Pituophis catenifer annectens (assembly GCF_029215685.1). Taxonomy (NCBI): domain Eukaryota; kingdom Metazoa; phylum Chordata; class Lepidosauria; order Squamata; family Colubridae; genus Pituophis; species Pituophis catenifer. Next base: position 44,271,550 of record NW_027256881.1, read on the forward strand.
GATGGATGGATGCTTTTAGAAGAAAAAATTCCAAAGGAGCAATCTCTTGTGGGAACAATGGGGCCAAGATATGCTGTCCAAATCTTGAGGCAAAAGGGAGATGGGAAAAGGGAGGAGAAATGATCTGAAGTGGAAACGGTGTGTAACCTTCTACGCTGCAATAATTTAATGAAGGCCCAACATATTTCACATATGACAGTATCCTCAGAGATACCTTAAACTTTCTTCTCTCTCCTGCTCCATTTAGCTATGAAACCTGGGTCCTCAGTTTATAATGTGCTCTGGTATCTTTCATGATTAAAGTTCTATGACAGGCCACAAAGTTGCATAGCAACTGTAACCATGACTTAGTCATACTGAAATATTCTCGCAATGGTTCTGAAATTTTCCAGACTTTGTTGTTGTCAAGGGTGTGTGGAATTTCCGCGTTTGTGTGTGTGTGTGTGCGTGCACATGCACATGTGTGAAAGACAAGAAAAGGAAAGAGAGAGACCTTGTTCCTTTCAAATTCATTTTTGCAAGTTCACATGAGTGGATTACGAGGTTCCTAGTCAATTGACTCTAACTTGTAAATTAGAGTTTTAAGGCAGTTTGGTTTTTCTTTGAGACATTAAGACTTCACTATAGTCTTAAAATAGATACTTAATTTGATATAACATTTCATCCTGACCACCCAGGCATTTGTGCAATAAAAGCAGATCATCTTTTAAGTTGCTTGATTTATATTGCTTTGCTTAAAAATGATTTTTTTTAAAAAAAAAAACTTCATTGTTGTTGTTCTCTAAAGAACTACTTTTAGCTTTTTTGAGAGAAAAAGTAATATAGAAGTAAATCAATAGGCATCATCGAACTGGCTCTGGAGATTTGAATGCAAAATGCAAAAAAACAAACAAACATTGTTATGTAGTCATAGCTCTTCATATCAGCCCAGAATCTCTTTCTCAGTGAGATGAGTGGCATATAAATTTAATAGACAAGCAAAATCTTTACTTCTAACACTAGCAAGAGAAAAATGATTATTTTTTCTAGTCTCCATCTCAGGGCCTCAAGGTATCTAAGTGAACATGTGTAATTTTTGCATCTTATAGTCCTTTGTGGATCCTAGTCTGTTTCATGCAGTTTTCTTAGTTACGTTGAAAATAATTTTCTGCCTTCTTATGGCTGAGAGAGAATGTCTGATCCAAAGTCACCAAGTTGACTCTGTGCATAGAACTCCTGTTCCTAATCCAATATCTTTCATCATTGTGCCAAAGTGTACACTAACCATTAATCTAAGTACAATGAGCCATGCAGTAGTGGGTTTCAAATCCTGTCGTTACCATTTCGCTTGTGGACACTTCTGCACATGTGCAGAGACGTCCGGGTGGGTAGGCAGAGCCTCCTGCCACCACCCTGCCACCGCCAAACTGCAATTTGGCAGTTCAAATCTCACCAGGCTCAAGGTTGACTCAGCCTTCCATCCTTCCGAGGTGGGTAAAATGAGGACCCAGATTGTTGGGGTCAATATGCTGACTCTGTAAACTGCTTAGAGAGAGCTGTAAAGCACTGTAAAGTGGTATATAAGTCTAAGTGCTATTGCTACACCCTGCTGACTTAAAAGGAAATTTATTGGGGACCCCTTCTTTGACCTTGGCCATCGAACTCCTCTCAACTCTTCCCATTCTGATGCTCCATCTGCTTTTGTGTTCCTCTACACTTTCTTCAGTAACTTCTACCTACCACTCAATCACCAAAAAGGGTAGTCAGAACTGCTTGGAAGCAGCTGCAACAGCTTTCAATAGCTTTTAAGCTCAGAATCATTGAAAACATTCAGCTTCTTTGGTCATGCTCCTTCATTTTTCCTGAGTTCTTCCACAAAGCCAGACTCCTATTAGCTCTCCCTCTTTGCTCAGACACTGACCTCCCTTCCTGAAAACTGCCTTACTTTGATAGGTTAGGTTTACAAATGCAAAACAGAATAAAACTATTTACATGCATAACACTGATGTGAAAACTTATAGTACCTGCCATTTTATATTATTTTTCTACAGAAAAAAATTATGTAAAATAAGTTTAATGGTTTGCTCAGTTTGATTTCAGTGATTCCTCCATCATACAAAAGGATGGAGCTTCCAGTCTCAAGAGGTTTGACAATTGTGACTTGCCCAACCCTGCAGAGGTCTGACAATTGCCTAACAAACAAACAAAACAGTCAAGGGATTTCTTCCTCTTAAAAGAAACCTAAAAGAGAAAAATGCTCAAGTAATCCTTGGTCTTCTGTAAGGTGAGGGGATGGGGATGGAGAAATTGAGCTTTAAGCATCTATGTTACTAGTTAAGTAGTGGGGAAGAAGCCTCAGTCTTCATAATGAAGGAGGAGGTATTGGTATATGGAACTGGCAGAGTTCCTCCTAGCTGCCTTCCAGCATTTTTAAGATGTGTATTGGGCTGATCCCCCCAAGTGTGCTGCTTTATGTACAGGAGTATAGCCAAACCACAGCTAGTGGTTACTTTTATCTCAGAGCAGCTGTGTGGCTTTTAAAAAAAAGCAAAGCTCCTCTTCTACAAGGCTCAGTGGCTAAGACACTGAGCTTGTCAATCAGAAAGGTCAGCAGTTTGGCAGTTCAAATCCCTAATATAGGTCTCTTGTGTGAACAGGGGGTTGGACTAGATGACCTCCAAGGTCCTTTCCAACTCTGTTAATATAACTGTTACTGTTACATTCAGGAATTCTAGGTCAGCAAATAGAGCAGGTCCTATGGAAAGCAGCATAGGCACTACCATAAATATGGTAATACTAGCAAGGGATGATGGGAGTTGAAGTCCATTTCCCATGATAATGAAGAAGGTTGCATTAAAGAACTTAGGGAGGAAGAGATATCCAATGGTATCATGCTGCACCGGCTGGAGGGATTGGGGGTGAGAGGCACCGTGTTGCGGTGGTTCTCCTCCTATCTCTCTGACCGGTTGCAGTCTGTGTTGGCAGGGGGGCAGAGGTCGACCTCGAGGTGCCTTGCTTGCGGGGTGCCGCAAGGGTCGGTCCTCTCGCCACTCCTGTTCAACATTTATGTGAAGCCGCTGGGTGAGATCATCCGTGGTTTTGGGGTGCGATGCCATCTGTACGCTGATGACACTCAGCTGTACATCTCCACCCCAGACCACCCCAATGATGCCCTCGAAGTGATGTCCCAGTGTCTGGAGGCCATGCAGGTCTGGATGGGGAGGAACAGGCTTCGGCTCAACCCTTCCAAGACCGAGTGGCTGTGGATGCTGGCGTCCCGGTATAGCCAGCTGGTGCCATCGCTGGCTATTGGGGGCGAGTCACTGACCCCCACAGAGGGGGCTCGCAACTTGGGCATCCTCCTGGACACACGGCTGTCTTTAGAAGAGCATATGACGGCCGTGGCCAGGGGGGCTTTTTATCAGGTTCGCCTGATATGCCAGTTGCGCCCCTTTCTGGATCGGGACTCCTTGTGCACAGTCACTCATGCCTTGGTCACGTCACGCCTGGACTACTGCAACACTCTCTACATGGGGCTCCCCCTGAGGAGTACCCAGAGGCTCCAGCTGGTGCAGAATGCGGCCGCGCGGGTGATTATGGGAGCAACGTGGCGCTCCCACGTAACACCTCTCCTGCGCGAGTTGCATTGACCGCCTGCTGCTACCGATAACCTCCCACCGGCCAATACACTCTCACAGAGAGGGCCTCCTCAGGATGCCGTCAGTCAGGCAATGTCGGCTGGCAGTCCCCAGGGGGAGAGCCTTCTTTGTGGGGGCACCCGCCCTGTGGCATGAGCTGCCTCCTGGAATACGATTGATCCTGGACCTCCGTACCTTCCGTAAAGCCCTGAAGACATTTTTATTCCATCAAGCCGGCCTAGCCTAAGTGGTTTTTAATTGGGATTTTAAATTTTATGGATTTGGGAGTTTTAAATTGGGAAGCCAGTGATTTAATTCTTTTTAATTATCTTAATTTTTGTATTTGTATGTTTTTTAATTTTGGCTGTCCACCGCCCTGAGTCCCTTCTGGGAGAAGGGTGGTATACAAATTAAATTAATAAATAATAAATAAATAAATAAAAGTAGTCAGCTTATTTCATCCAAACAAAAGGCAGACTCGAAGTCTGAAGAGATTTCCTTCCTTTGTCAGGGTTTTTATCTCTGTTTTGCATGTTTTCTTTCCACTGGGGAAAAAAAATATGAGTAAAAGTTCCAAGAGTGACATATAATTCAAACTTCAGAAGAGATTCTGAGGTTCCAAATCTTCCCTGCTTCTTGTCTTTGCCAACAGTCAAATTCCACTGTCAGAGCAGTAAGTCGGTAGTTGGGTAATTTTCAGCCCAGACCTCCTCCACCAAGATGGAGATATCAGCCTCTAGTGGTGGCGAATCAACGCACTCTATGACACCTTCCCAAGGACCATAGAATGATAGCTCAGACAATTGAATCTATTCAGAAGTCACAGGCAAAAAGGAACATAAAGCAGTTATGAATCAGGGTTCATTTTAATCTATTTAATGGTGGGTTGTTAAGTCACCTCACTAACATCTGCGAAATCTGAAACCATGGAGAGGTTCAGGAACGTTCTGGCATGTTCTCTCTCTTCCATTTTGCCTCTTACCATTTCCCCTGACATTGTTTCATGTCTGCCAGAACCTATGACACCACAGCAAGGAAATGTCTACAATATTGGACAAATAAAAACCAGCTGTTCTTTGTCAAGCTTAATGACTGAAAACCATGATGGAAAAACTGTGAGAAAATATTTGAGAGATAAGGACACCGGTTTGGGTGGAAATAGCATATGGGTGGATTCACACAGTGTATTGATCGTGTGAGCAGTCAAGATGTGTGAAAGCTCTACATCAACTGTCACAGACTCAGGCATCATGTGTCGTTTCTTCTCATCAGAACTGTTGAGCCATATGGCAGAATAAAGTCTAATGGATAATACCACAGGGCTAATGTAGATTTCAGGAATATGTGCTTGAAAATTTTCTCTAGTGGTCCGCAAGAAAATTTTGGTGGTCCACAGAAAAATTATTTGCATTTTTTTATATTGCACTAAATCAGGGGTCCTCAAACTACGGTCCCTGGGTCAGATACATGCAATGAATGTTTGTGTTGCTGCAGAGAGTCTCCCCCTTCTGGGCCTTTTTGTGCAAGTCGGAGGGGGGCAGAAATTCCAAATTGGGGTCTGCTTCAGCCTCCTGGTGAAATCCAGCAGGTTCTGACAGGTTCTGGAGAACTGGGAGCGGAAATTTTGAGTAGTTCGGAAAATAGGCAAATACCACCTCTTTCTGGCTCCAGAGTGGGGTGGGAATGGAAATTTTGCAATATCCTTTCCTCAGGAGTGGGGAGGGAATGGGAATTTTGCAGTATCCTTCCCCTGCCACGCCCACCAAGCCACACCATGCCTGTCACGCCCACCACGCCCCACCCACAGAACCGGTAGTAAAAAAATTTGGATTTCACCACTGGATTGCATCATGGCTTGGAATTGGCTGACCATCTCAGCCCGCTGAACCTCCAGGTGCTGGCACCTGGCCTTGCATTCCTGCAGGTTTTTCCTCTGCTTGGAAAGCCTATGTTCATAGTCCTCAGTGAGGTACTTCTGCTGAGCCTCCTTCTTTGTCAGATCCAATTTGAACTGAGCCAGCTGTTTTGCCAACTCTTTCTCATGGTGGCTGCTTAGCTCCAACAACTGCTTCTTGTTGGGGCCCTAAGGAGCCCAGGCGGGCAGGCAAGGAATGGTGAGTAGAGGCTGGCAAGGCACCCCTCGATGTGAGTGACATCGAGTTGGCCACGCCCACCCAGTCACATGACCACCTTGCCACGCCCTCCCAGCCATTCATTAGGCGGATCTTATTAGTGGTCTGTGGGATTTAAAATTATGAATTTAGTGGTCCGAAAGGTTGGGGACCCCTGCTCTAAAGTAAGGTCTTAATCCCATCTATAGATATTTTGGAATGTAACAGCATAAGGTTAGATCCAGCAAGGAGATAATAGAAACTAACAATGTTTTTTTTTTTTTACTGCATCCTCTAACCAAACCAGTGATCCCGGGAATCCAGAGAGGATACCCCAGTACTAGTCACTGGTGCCTTTGTCTTCTGAAGTTGATATATGATTCAAACTTCCATAATGAACATAGAAGTTTAACTTAGTTACGAAAGCGCTTCTAACATTGGTTATATACATGCAATATAAGAGATGCTACCTTTGGAATGATAAAATGGAGTTCATTTGGAGCTGTTCCCCAAGGAAAAACAATGTTGCTTTTAAAGGCAGGTGTTGTAAAAAATAGGGTAAGATGGTTGCCTCAGGTAGCGACAGTTGACAGTTGTCCACTGAATAGCAACATTCATCCTTCTGAGGTATCGTTTCATAGCTGTTTGTTCAGGATGCTGTCCCCATTAGCAGTATAAAGGTGAATTGGAAAATTGAGTGGCCATTTTGTTCAATTTGTGTATGTGAAATGGGATAGGTTCCCTCTTGTCCCTCAGCAATGTTGGAAGAATATCTTAGATCAGCTTTGATTGAGGATTATAGGAGAGTGGGAGATAAAAACATGTGGCCCATGGAACCTATAAATTCCGGAAACACATAGAATTCTTCTAATAGCCTTCATAAAACACATTTTCCAATATATTGAGGGGACACATAGTAGGGTGATTTGAAACAAGCAATGTGTTTGTCACTGTGGCTCCCCCTGACTAGGTGGCTCAGTGGCTAAGATACTGAGCTTGTCGATTAGAAAGGTCGGCAGTTCGGTGGTTCGAATCCCTAGTCTTCTGCATGAGCAGGGGGTTGGACCAGGGGTGAAATCCAAAATTTTTCCCTACCGGTTCTGTGGGCGTGGCTTGGTGGGCATGGCAGGGGAAGGATATTGCAAAATCTCCATTCCCACCCCACTCCAGAGGAAGGATACTGCAAAATCTCCATTCTCTCCCCTCCTGGGGGAAGGATATTGCAAAATTTCCATCCCCACCCCACTCTGGGGCCAGCCAAAGGTGGTATTTGCCGATTCTCTGAACTACTCAAAGTTTCCGCTACCGGTTCTCCAGAACCTGTTAGAACCTGATGGATTTCACCTCTGGGTTGGACTAGATGACCTCCAAGGTCCCTTCCAACTCTGTTACTGTTACATTCCTTCAGCCATCACACTTCCAATTGGCAGGGCCCTATTAGAAACAGTCTTGGGCGATTGTGCTGGGGGAGGTTGCAATCAGGCAGAGGGCCAGAAGAAAGGGGTCTAAGACTGTTCACCTCCTCTGATCATGGATTATATGTTAGTGGAAAGGCAGGGGTATCTGCAGGGCTTGATCAGAACTATCAAGATGATGGCCATATTAGTTTGATTGAAGGTTGACTGTTTTTTATGTGCAACACTTCAGTTGTACCATTGTAATCATCATGTTGTCTTTTTTTAAAAACCATAGCTGCAGCCTCACGTGGAAAGAGTGTTGTTAAGGAAGGACTCTGTAATGCAGTCCTGAAGCTGAAGAGCTCTTGGTTTTTTTTTTAAGTGTTCTTGTGTTCTGCCAGAAATTATGTTCAGAATCATCTGCTTTCTCCCCTCACACCGCTTTCTTCAAAATACTTCTTGTTTGCTTTGTTTCAGGAAGAAGGGAATTACACATTCATTTAACAAAATGCATTTTTGTCCATAAATGACAAAATAATTCTCTGCAAGACTGTTGCTGGATTCAGAATAAATTGGTACATGCAGTCTGTAATGAACTTGGTGTTGCTTAGATGCCAAACATGCTTTTATCTCATTTTTCTTTCTTTCCTCTTCATTTTTCTTCAGTAATAAAAGTAATATTTTGCAATGAAATAGACTTGAGCAGCAACAGAACTTGACAATGCCTCATTTCAGGATTATTGTGGATGTGACCCTATTCACAGCAGATATATGAAGGGAGGGGTGCAGAAGTCCTTTTTGAAGGCATATATCAATCACTTCTGACTTAAGAATTTTAAAAAAATGTCAGATATGATCAAATGATTCCACAATTCAATGAGACAGGGAGTCCAACAGAAATCTCCCATGATCACACTCTTCCCTATTATGGTAAAATGTGCAGTAATCAAATTGAGATGAAACTCAAATACTTTGGCCACCTAATGAGAAGGAAGGACTCACTGGAAAAGAGCCTAATGCTGGGAAAGATTGAGGGCAAAAGAAAAAGGGGACGACAGAGAATGAGGTGGCTGGATGGAGTCACTGAAGCAGTCAGTATGAGCTTAAATGGACTCTAGAGGATGGTAGAGGACAGGAAGGGCTGGGGGAACATTGTCCATGGGGTCGCAATGGGGCGGACATGACTTCGCAACTAACAACAACATAGTAATAAGACCTGGCGGTTCTCAAAGGCATTGGGTTTTAGGCATGATGCATGAATAAACTTTGGGGTGTAGCAAAATCTGTTTTATTTATTTATCTATCTATCTATCTATCTATCTATCTATCTATCTATCTATCTATCTATCTATCTATCTATCTATCATATTTGTATACCGCCCTACTCCCGAAGGACTCAGGGCGGTGAACAGCCAAGATAAAATACAAAGACATAAAAAAGTTAAAAAACCATTAAAAACAGATTAAATAATTTAGGCTCAGAAAACAAATTAAAACATCCAATTTATCTAAAAAACATTTAAAACCCAATTTAAAAACCAATTTAAAAGGGAGAGTTAGGCCAGACCAGCCTGTTGGAATAAAAACGTTTTTAGGGCGCGGCGGAAGATGCGTAAGTCTTGGATCCTCCGAATCTCCGGGGGGAGCTCGTTCCAGATGGCAGGTGCCCCCACAGAGAAGGCTCTCCCCCTGGGGGCCGCCAGTCGACATTGTTTGGCTGATGGCACCCTGAGGAGCCCCTCTCTATGGGAGCGAACTGGTCGGTGAGAGGCTACTGGTGGCAGAAGGCGGTCTCATAAGTACCCTGGTCCTGAACCATGGAGCGCTCTAAAGGTGGTAACCAAAACCTTGGGGGTGTGTTGCTTTTTATTGCTATTGTTTTTTCATATATGTGTGTGTGTGTGTGTGTACATGTACATGTATATACACCTACACCTATACACACAGAGACTATATTATTATATATTATATGTACAATGAATTTGAAACAAAAGCTTTTTCCCATGCGAAGGATTGTTTATGATTAATTTGAAATCTTTGACATTTTTTGAAATTTGAAAAAAAACTGAAATCTTATTTCAAATTTAGCTGGGTCCTTAGTCCATTTGCAACTTTCTAAAATCAAATTTTGAATCACCCATTTGCTGTCTTATTTCAGAAAAAAATCAACTTGTATTTAAAATTTTTCACTGAGGATTGAAGGAAATTCAGTCCGTGCTGTAAAACTTGCCGATCCAAAGGTTCCTAATCGCTGAAAAGCAGTTAACAAGCCATTTCCTAGAAAAGGGAAAAGAAGCTGTTGTCCTTCCTCAAGGGCCTACCATAGTTTGAGCAGGAACATTTGTCTCCCAGGCCTTTAAAGTTGCCAGAGGCCACTGTCTTGCAGTCTCCTTGCAAGGAGCAACTGTCTGGAACCTTCTGTGTGGTCTCAAGTCCTCTCTTTGTCTGGAGAAGAATGATTGAAGAGCCAATCTGCTCACTGGCTCTTCTTATTGCCATGGTCATTGGATCTACTTTTTACACAGATGTCTTCAGTCCACCATTTCTATTCCAGAACTCCAAATTTTTGTGTAGAGTGACATTGAAAATTGTCTGCTTTTGCCCCCCTTATCAGTCAATAGACTAGGGAGCCTTTTATTTATTTCCTAATTCCAACAATCAGTCTCAATTCAACCTCTTCAAAACTGTGATTATTGTCCTTCCAATTGCAGTTGCTTTGGTAATCTTCATGCAGCAAGTATGGAAAGGAATATATGCACTTGTGTGCAAACTTTTTAAAATTAGTCTAGAGCCATGATGGTGAACCTATGGCACGTGTGCTGCAAGTGGCACGCAGAGCCATCTCTCTGGGCACTCCAGCTGTCGCCCATTGCTCTTCTGGGTTCCGGCATGCACATGCATACCAGCCAGCTGGTCTGCACACACACTTGTGCCAGAAACCAGAAGCTTAGGTTCCCGACAAGCACATGCATGCTGGGGAACTGCTCTTCCGGTTTCCGGCACATTCCCATGCCTGTACATTGGAGAGCTGCTCTTCCAGTTTCTGATGCTCCCCCACATGAGTGCTCCCATTTCGGCACTCGGTGTCGAAAAGGTTCACCAACACTGGTCTAGAGGTATATGGATGAATTGCTTTCAAGCATTAGCCTTCTCTTACAAACTTGCAATCAACCATACTGGCCAATTTGAAGACTGGCTAAGATGCATTCCAGGAACCTCAAAGTAATTTGTAATTTATGTATTTGTAATAATTTGCAAGTTTTTTGCCAGGCTTCCCCCCCCCCCAAATACACATCTCACCAAGGTAACAGTGATTGCTTGCCCTTCATCCTGCTTATTGTCATCCTTGCTCTCAACCAGTGGTGGGTTTCAAAAATTTTTACTACCGGTTCTGTGGGTGTGGCTTGGTGGGCGTGGCTTGGTGGGCGTGGCAGGGGAAGGATACTATAAAATCTCCATTCCCTCCTCAATCCAGGGGAAGGTTACTGCAAAATCCCCATTTTTTCCCGATCAGCTGGGACTCAGGAGGCAGAGAATAGATGGAGGTGGGGCCAGTCAGAATTTTTACTACCGGTTCTCCGAACTACTCAAAATTTCCGCTACAGGTTCTCCAGAACTGGTCAGAACCTGCTGAAACCCACCTCTGCTCTCAACATTCACCAGTCAACAACAGTAAAAAAGGTTGTCCCTCTGTCTGCTCTCTCCTTAAATAAGAGTTTAAATATGGTGAGAATAACATTGCAATGATGATTAGAATCTGGATTCTTTTAAAAAGAGATTCTTGAATTGTGTGATACCAGAGCAGCCTAAAATGGTGAAGTTTTATGACTCCTCTCACATATAAAACAAAACAATAACTAAAAAATAATAATACTATAACTGCTTTGATCAGCAGCTGGTTTTGACAAATGGTTCAACCTATCTTGCTGCAGGCTTTGTTGCCTGCTTGCCCAGGAAAAGCAGAAGTAAGATTTTACAGTGCTCCTGTTTTGCCTAGGCAAGTTTTTTTTTTTTTTTTTTTAAAGGATAACTGCGAACTCTTCTCATTAAATTGTTTGTGACTCCTTAGGGATGCAAGTATCTCTGGAACCCTCAGAATCTCTTTAAGTATAGAGAAAATCAAGATGCCAAATGCAGCTGCCATTTTGCTCTGTAGCACACGCAAACTCTTCTCTAAGGAGGTTGGATGTTGACCACCACATGGTAATAAGTGCAGAGCAAGCAGGGAAATGGCAAAATCTAAAAAGGGGAAGAGTACGTGGCAACAGCATTTGAGACCTTCCAAACTGTGCAGTCAAAGCTCTTTGCCCTGTACAGTAATTTAGTTCTCTCATTGTCTTTGCCAAAGGCTGAGATTCAGAAGGACCACCTACACTTCCATTTTGCATTCTTCTGAAATTTCAGGTTTTATTTGCACCCCGCCTTCACCAATATCTTCTATTTTTTTTTAGTTCAATCTAACGTTATGCCTACTTTACCCATGTTACTGCTATAAGAATAATTGCAGCAGTAATGTTTGTTTTAAAAAACAGAACTTATTTTATCTGTTTTTCTTCTTACCCCATTTACTGGACAGTTACAAAAAGAATTGCTTCCTGGCCCATTTGGTTTTTAGAGATATTCAGCTTTGAAAAATTTTGGCTTAAACTATTGCAATGACATATTGAGAAAGGGATTCATAATGAATAGCTTTGCCTGTTTGAATGGGCATTCTTGGGTAACACAATCAAGAAACACAATTAACTCTCTTGCCTAAAACTATGAAAGAACCATCTGTGGCAGAATGAAAATAAAACATTTACAGAATAAACCAAATCCAACATGCTTTTGATTTTTGTAAGTCAGATCATTAGGCAGTTTAATTATGTGAACGAGAGACACCTACCAACACTGTTTTAAAGTGAAAAGATGTCTCCAGATACAGCCAGCTTGAGGAAAGGGCAGGTTTTCAATTTGTTTTGACAAAGCACTTTGCCATCAAATTATGAAATTCAGATTAATTCACTGAAAATTTGAACAATTACCTGTTCTATTTATTGTTGAAAACTTATTGTAAGAAGACGCTAATGAGAATAAAACAGACACATTTTTCTGTCACACTGTATTTATTTCAAACAATCCCTCATGTTCAACAAATGGTAGAACTTATAGTAATTGTTGGAAGAAATATCCATCTTGGGTTCAGTTCCAAGTGGGGAGAAAGACACTGGAAACATGGAAGCTGTTTGGAAAGATAGTTTAATGGTGGACAAGGCCACATGGTTTGAGGTCCTGGGCAATCAAGCACATGGGTGAGAGAGAGATTTATACCCTCTCTTGGGCCCCTCCTTGGAGCCTCCTGTTCCTGTGTAAGGGCAAGTATCCTGATTGGTTGTCAGACTCCCATGGGGCCATGCAGGGATAACTTTGTAGGTTGTCTTGAGTCCCAGGCTTGGTTGAATCTTGCTGGGTGATGAGGTAATGAAGCTAATCCTATCATGTCCTGAGGGTGAAGGTCTTAATCCCATCACCTGGACCTAAAGTGTGGGGCAATGAGCTGCTTTGTCTTTAAAAACATGTTTCTCCTTTTCTCATCCAGGAAAATATAATATTCTGCCTTTTTAATATTTCCTACAATATTTCATTCTTCTAGAAGATGGGTGGGTGCTAACTTTCTTACATAGTGATAACATTTTCCAGGAGCAGGCCTTAATCAATCATTTCATGGGTTATTTGCTTAAGAAGCATTTCAATAAAATAGTTGTGCTTAGAGGAATGACTTACCCATCACAAAAAAGAGAAATGCTTCTCAAAAAAGCAGCAAAAGAAAGCATGTACAGCAAAAGTCTGTAAACATGTATTACATGTTTATTTTAAATACATAAATAATAATATAAGGAAAAGATAATATATCCCATAAAAGGTGGGAAAGACTGCAAGTTGCTTGGTTTGTCGTCTGTCAAAAATTGGTCACTGTTTTTCTTTTTTCCTGTTCTTCATATTTTAGCCCTTTAAATAGGGGGCATCTCCAAATAGAGAATAAAAGCTGCTGTGGCCTAGTGGTAGAAATCTTGCTTCATAATCAGGAGCCTGTGAGTTTGATCCTAGGTAAGAGCAGATGTAGGGTTTCCTGCTTGGGCAGGGGGTTGGACTAGATGACCTGCAAGGTCCCTTCCAACACTGTTAATCTGTTCATTATCTTCTTTATTTGAAAGTAAGATAGCAGGACACATGCCCTCTATATTTTAGTTATCTATTCCAAAAATGAACACAATGCTTATTAAAAAATATGCAACATGCTTTCATAGGAAAATGTCTTTTATCTGTGCTTTCAGGAATAACAATAGTTGTAGTTGTTGTGTATTTCTTTTTCTTAATAAAATATAAGGAAACATTTTGTTGATCCTTCTCTAGTGCTTTGTAATTATTGCAAATAGCAATCTCTTTTTTTTAAGTGTAACTATGTTTTTTTGCCTTTTTTCGTTAAACTTGTTTGTTCTACCTATTTTTTTTTGTTACTTATTCTTCTATTAACATATATAAAAGCACACAATACATAGAGATGTTTAGCCTAAGACCAATCAAAACCTTTATTATATAAAACGCCTTGCTGTCTAAATCTTAGATGTTGTTTGGCTGTATCTGGAAGTGTGGTGCAATTTTTTTCGACTAGATTCACACTTCAGTACTATTTTTCTTCTTTTTAAAGTAGATAATAGAGTTTAAAATTCTTGAAAATAAATTGATGGATGCAAAGCAATGGTGCCCTCCAGTGGTTGCTGTTGTGCTTTTCAGGTTTTGATATTCAATTGTAAGAAAAATATTGCTTATCTTAAATATTTGTGTTTTCACAGTCCGGACTTTAATTCAAAGTAAAAAAATGATTTTACTCTGTCCTTTTTTATTCTTCTTTGGTCTCCAACTCTGCTCTCTGTTCAAACCCTAATTTCTCAGACCCTGGTCAGCAACCTTTTCTGGCCTCAACATGTATTTAAGTTACCTGCAGTCTCACAATATCACCAGTGAGTGTCATCATTCTGAGAAATGTTATGATATCAAGAAAAGGAAAGGGAAAGGGAAAGGGAAAGGGAAAGGGAAAGGGAAAGGGAAAGGAAAGGAAAGGAAAGGAAAGGAAAGGAAAGGAAAGGAAAGGAAAGGAAAGGAAAGGAAAAGAAAAGAAAAGAAAAGAAAAGAAAAGAAAAGAAAAGAAAAGAAAAGAAAAGCTGAAATCATGAGATTTAACAAGACAAAATTGAAATCATGCAAGATTTTCTTCATTCACAAAAGTTCACAATATTTGGGTCATTTGATTTTTTTTAAAAAAATTAATAAAGAGGGAAGGGCAGTGGTGAAATGCAGCTGGTTCTACCTGGCTTGGGCAAACCGGTAGCGCCGGCGGCAGGAAGCTCTGCCCACCCGCCTGGACATCATCATGTCCTGTTTTTGACACTCTGTGCATGTGCAGAAGGTCCTGCGTATGCGCAGAGGTATTGTGTGCGAGTGAAGCAAGCTCCCATTAGCTTGCGAAGGTAGCGAAGGTAAGTGGATTTCATCCCTGGGGGAGGGCACTGTTTGAATGCAGTGACCCCTTGAGCCACTGTTGTCAATCTTTGACTTAATATAACTTGCTTTCCATATGTAATTATCTAGCATCTAGCATCTCACAAGAAAGTAGAATGGAAAAATTAGTGGATAATGTGCTAAAGTAAGCAAATCTTTATGAAAAATAAAGATATTCTTCAAGAATAAGTTTGTGAGGAATGTTTTATGAATGTTTATGAAAAATATTGAATGATCTATCCATCTCTCTCTCATGCACACATTCACTCACTCCTAGACAGCATGTGAGAGCAGATAATAATACCTGGAACCAGACAGTGTTCGCAACTCTGAATTTGAATGATGTTGAACATGGATTAGGGAGGGATTAGAAACAAGTAATTATGAGAAATGATTCAAACCAGTAAATTCTAATACGTTGCTTAAATTTATGACATAGGAAATATGTCTGTTGTGGCATGCCAGTGGATCTGGCAGCAGATTCGGACAGTGAGGAGGTTGGGGAGGAACATGGGCCAGTCCTGGAGCCTGGGGAAGGCTCTGAGTTGGAGGCAGCGATGGGGTCAGAGCCATCTGACAGTTGTCAGCTACCTTCGGAGTTGGACATCAGTGAGACAGAAGAATAGCTGGATCCTGTTCCCAGTGTGCGCATGCACAGAGCTGCCAGGAGAAGGGAACATCTAAGGAACAAGGGTCAACTCAGGAGTAAAGCCATAGGTGGACAGTGAATGGCCCCTCCCATAGGGAATAAAGAGGAGCAAAGGGAAGGAGAGTTTTCAGGAGACAATTAGTTCATTTGGGTGAAGATCTGTTCCTGCATTGTCAGTTACAGTGTGGAGTCTGAAAGATATCGGCCTGGCCACTCTCCAAGCCTGATAAAGGTTGGCAATTGTGAACTATCTTAAAAGACTGTGGGAGAGGAAAGACTTTGCTGGAGAGGAATTCACTGTAAATTAAATTAAAGGGGTTTATCAGGATGAAGATTTGGCTTTGTGCTGCTGGGGAAGCCTAGATCAGAACAATGTCCAAATTTTCTGAAAGTATATGAACATGACTTGTTGAAGGTTTGATATATTGCAGAATAGAATTCATGAGAGTGGGGTCCATTCTTATCTCAGGAGGCAAGCTGTTTCCCCGGAGAGGAACCCAAATATTTATACTTTTATCATTTTTGTACACTTTCATATTAGGAATAAATCCTATTTTGTTGTTATTAGCTCCATGGCTAAACTGTTATTTAATTTGTTTATTCATTATGTTTTTATGCCTCCCCTCTCACTGATAGTTACTCTGGGAGACTTACAATATAATAAAAGTAGGGGGGAAAGTAATACAAAGAAATTAAAATTAGGAGAATTAAATACAGTAGAAAAGCTGAAAACCAAAACAATGGGAAGCCTTTAATCCATCATCAATCCTTAATGTAGCAGGCCCCTATTGGGGTCCAATGGCACAGCCAAGTTTTCAGGCTCTTCTGGAAGGCCAGAGTATGGGGGTGAACCCTGCCTCCACGCAAAGCATGTGCGCGAAGAGAACCGGTAGTAACACCAGTTGGAACTCACCACTGGCATATGTATATATTTGGACTATTTGGATAAAGTTGTATTATAATTATTTCACTTTGTTGTTATTTTCTTCACCTACTCTGAAAGCATTGGGAGATTTAGCTTTTTTATCTTCGCTCCTCAAGTCATAGTATCTGGACTGGTTGATTGACTGCTGATACATCTTCTGACAAGTACATCATGCTGTGTCCATACAGGCTCTCTTGCTTCTCATTGATTCCATGATGCAGCCAAGCACATCCTCTTAGTTCTGATCAGTCACCTTGTCTTGTTGATGAGCTGCCTCAGAAACCTTTTATTTGATATAGACTTTCCATCACCTTTTGTTGATATTTTATGCAGGATTTTTTTTTTTCCTGTTCCTATCTATTTTGTTTTTGCTCTTCATATTATCTGGTTTACGCTTTCAACTATTCCCAGTCTCTCATGCCTACCCCTTTTCTTTTTCTACACTAAAATAGCTGCATGTATAATATGCATGTGTGCATATAAACATCTACAACCACTGTGACAATAACTTCTAACGATTCTGAGGAAGATAAGTTATGTACTACTCCGCTGCATATGGGAACATATGGGGAGGTATACAAAAGTCACCAGTTTGGAAACAAAATATTCTAAATGGATAGATGATAGTCTCAATTGCAGTTATCAGTTAAGGGCGATCTGTATTTTGGAAACAGTTTGGTAGTTATTGGAAGAAAGTCTTATGAAATGAAAGTGGTTTGGAGTATTCTGTGGCAATGTAGCTTAACAATCCTGTTTCATTTGGAACACCAATTTAATATGGTCTCGAAGAGGAATGGAATTTCTAGTATTCTCTGGAATATTCTGATCCCGAATTGTGGATTTTACTCATGCCTAGTACACAATATCATGATACTCAAGACAGCTGAATATCTGCTTATAAGCAATTGTAATACTGCAAACTATAACAGTACAGCTCCTGAGAGCATGGAGAGAAGCATTCTTCATGGAGCAGGAGTATCCATTTTTCTGCAGCTGCTCCTTCTCTGGTTGATGGATGGGACCGAACTGGTCTTCCTCTAGATATTATGTTATCCTTAGGAGGCAAAATGTATACATTTACAACTTCCTTTCATTTCTTTGCTGACAACAGATGCCAGAGTATCTCCTCAGCTCAAGACCTCCAAAGCTGGAGATATTTTTTTCCCTTCATTCTCTTACAAGTAAATTTCTTCTTCCCATTTATGAAACTTTTTAATTCCTATAAGTTTTTTTAAGGACATAATAAAACAAAAATCACGGATACCTCACTTTCTGAATTGTTTATCATAAAGCTGAAACTTCATCATTCCTTCTTCCCTGTTCCCTATCTTGTTGCTTCTAGAAACTTCTTTTCAGGACTGCAAAGCAGAGACTGGCTAGACAAACTGAGTATATATTAATAACTGTCTTTAAAAACAAGTTAGCAAATATATTTTTCAAATGCTTTCTCAGCAAGACATACCATATATATATATATATTGTTCTATTATTTCTTACATATTATTAATACCAGGCTGAGGTCTAGGTAGATTCCATTTCTTCCTCAACTCACCTCTCTGTTAAGGTCCTGCAAGGAAAACTTAGTGCTCAATCTATCTTTTTGCTAAGTAATTTTAAAAGATTTTGTCAAGTGGTTCCTTTTCAAATCAGGTTCATACTGACTTCTGGACAAGAAATAGCAAAGTGAAGATGGCTCCACATTTCACAGAACTGATATTGCAGCCAGGGATGAAATTTAAAATTTTTCTCTACCAGTTCTGTGGGCATGGCTTGGTGGGCGTGGCAGGGGAAAGATATTCCAAAATCCCATTCCCACCCCACTCTGGGGCCAGCCAGAGGTGGTATTTGCTGGTTCTCTGAACTACTCAAAATTTCCGCTACCGGTTCTCCAGAACCTGTTAGAACCTGCTGGATTTCACCCCTGATTGCAGCTAAGAACAAGAATTTGGTGAGTAAAGTAATTTTCCCAATTTAGGGTATTCCAATAGTTTATAATGATGTTCTTTGATGTGTACTTCTTGAAGTGAAATTATGTCCAGTTTTAGACTTTGTAATTTGGAAAATATTTTTTTCCTTTTTGTAGATGAGTTCAGCCCATTTATATTGACTGATTGATAACAACTTTATGTTATCACATAACATATATTATGTTATATTGCAGCTAAGAGCAAGAAGCTGGTGAGTAGATTGGCTCCTTTGATCACCTCTGGAGAAAGAGAGATGTGAGATTGCCCACATCATACTCCATATGGTTGTTCCTCCCAAGGAGACTGTAAGGCAGCAAACTCTGGAGAGTGGAAGAATTGGGAGATGAAAGAATTTCCCATTGCTGCTCCAACTGCTGTCAGAGTCTTCAAAGAACATAACATTCGCCCTTGGATTAAAGAGCAAGAAGGAACATAAAGTTAGCTTATTTGATTAGGCTTAAAATGGGAAATGTTATTGTTCTGAGAAGTTCTTTCTGGACTTGGTAACAACTGGACTGGAAAAGATATTGTGTATTGGACTGATTACAATTAAGAGCTGAGCTATGAAATGATATGTTTTATGTGATTATTTTAGGGCTAGGTCTAGGTCTATTTTAGACTTTTTGCTGGCACCTGGATTGGAAAAGATGCTGTTTATTGGACTTGCTTATAGTGAAGATTTGAGTTATGGGATGAAGATGAAGATGTCAGAGTTTAGGCAGCGTAACTAGTATTATGAGATAAACCCAGGAGCAAAACACAGCACACAGAGCCTTTAGATAAATAACAGTGGTTTTATCTACAGCTAAATATTTACAGTCTTAAACATGGTTATAAGGTATAAGGTATTTAACCATTTAACTACTGATACACAGAGAGCAATAAGAAACATGATGAGAGAATATGAGTACAATGCATAAGGAGAAAGAAACACCCTCTAATGGCTTCCCTTATATAGGCAGCTTCTTACCCAGCTTCTTAAAGTGGCAGTAACTCTGCTGCCTCATTCCATTGCATCAACTTCTGGTTGCCTCCGCTTACAACTTGTCATCAGCTTACAGCTATTAACTCTTCATACTGTGACAGAAAAGATAGTAAAACTGTTTATATTTCTTGGGATATTAATTTCTTAATTTTTTTTCTCTTTCTCTTTTTGCTTTCTTTTTTAGTTTCATGCACTTTCTCTTTTTAGTTTGCATTATCTTTTATTATTGTAGCTAAAGCTTTTTGATATATATTTCCTGAACTAAGGAGAAATTTCTTATAAGTTAGAACAATTAATCAGCAGAACAACTTGCCTCCAGAAGTTGTGAATGCTTCAACACTGGAGGTTTTTAAGAAGAGATTGGACGACCACTTGTCTGAAATAGTATAATATAGTATCTTCTATGGACTAGAAGACCTTCAAGGTCCCTTCCAACCAGGGGTAAAATCCAGCAGGTTCTGACAGGTTCTGGAGAACCAGTAGCGAAAATTTTGAGCAGTTTGGAGAACTGCCAAATACCGCTTCTGGCTGGCCCCAGAGTGGGGTGGGAATGGGGATTTTGCCGTATCCCCTGCCATGCCCACCAAGCCACGCCCACCAAGCCACACCACACTCACCAAGCCATGCCCACCAAACTGGTAGTAAAAAAATTTGGATTTCACCACTGCTTCCAACTGTTATTCTGTTACTGTTACATATTTTTTTAAAAAAATATGTTGACAGTGTGAGAAATGCTGAGGAGTAATTCATAATAATGCTTTCAGGAGTAGCTGGGAGACGTTTCCAATGAATGTTAAAGTTTTTAATGTTGTTCATACTGTGCTTTTGTGGCTCATATACAACAACGGTGAAAAAGTGTACTAACCAAGCTTTTATGTTTGTAAGATAAGCCCTTTGCATGAATGCAATTAAGAACTCGTGACCCAAAGGGGATTGTTTTCCAGTAAGAAATCAATTGTGATACGTTTGTTTATTTTGCTGCCCAAGAGAAGAGTTTAGCATAACCATTTTTAAGCCAAAACCTGAGTTAGGCCAATCAGGTCTTCTATTTCTTTTCTCACTTTGCTTAGGCACTCAAAACTGGCTTTTAATATCATACCAAGAGCTCTTCCCCTAAATACTGTGGCTGGAGCATCACATAAAAGCTGAGTCAACTGTTTTTACTGTTCATATTTACATTTAAACTAAAATTAGATATATTGTAGTTAATATGATATTTAATACAGTTCTTATGATCAAGTGCAATCACATACTAAATAATTTTCTCTCCTTCCATCATTTTGTGGTAGGTAGGCTACAGGCGGGCCACCCCTGCCAGTCTCAAATAATCTTAATTTCAGAGTGAATGCATTGGCTGCCTGTAAAGTTGCAGGCTCAATTCCAAGTGATGGTTATTTCCTTTACAGACTTTTATGGCATAAAGCAGAGATATCTCGACTAACCCCTTCCCAGAATTGAATCTCCCTGCCAGTCTAGAAAGAATGCAGAGAAGAGCAACAAAGATGATTAGGGGCCTGAAAGGTAAAACATAAAGAATGGTTGCTGGAATTGGGTATGTCTAGTTTAATAAAAAGGACGACAAGGGTTGAAATGATAGCAGTGTTCCAATATCTCAGACAGGGGTGAAATGTAAAATTTGTTACTACCGGTCTGTGGGCGTGGCTTAGTGGTGGTAGGCAATGTGACTGGGTGGGCGTGGCCAACTTTTTTTTTTTAAAACTTTTCAAAGCATTTTTTCTAATGCTTTGAAAAGCCTCTGCCGATCAGGCAACTCAGCTGGGATTGTCAGAGACTTTTCAAAGCATTTTTTTTACCACCTCTTCGGCCAAGAGGTTGCAGAAAAAAATGCTTTGAAAAGCCTCTGACGATCCCAGCTGAGCAGCACGATCATCAGAGGCTGTTTTTTTTTTTTACTTTTAAAAGTATTTTTTCGTCGGAAGAGGTTGTAGAAAAAATGCTTTGAAAAGTAAAAAAAAAACAAAAAACCTCTGATGATCGTGCGGCTCAGCTGGGCATGGTGAGGGGGGGGGGCGCAGGGATTTTTCCTACCGGTTCTCTGAACCACCCACTGCCATTGCTACTGGATTGGGCGATACGGTCCGAACCGGGAGCATTTCACTCCTGATCTCAGGAATCATCACAAAGAAGAGGGGGTCAAACTATTCTCCAAAGCACCTGAAGGCAGGACAAGAAGCAATGGATGGAAACTCAGCAAGGAGAGAAGCAACCTAGAACTAAGGAGAAATTTCCTGATAGTTAGAACAAATAATGAGTGGAACAACTTGACTCCAGAAGTTGTGAATATTTCAACACTGGAAGTTTTTAAGAAGAGGTTGGACAACCATTTGTCTGAAATGGTATAGGGCTTCCTGCCTAAGCACGGGGTTAGACTAGAAGACCTCTAAGGTCTCTTCCAACTCTGTGATTCTGTTTTCTGTCTCTTCACCTAGAGTAATCCTACTGAGAATTCCTATTAATCTTTTTGTTTTGGAAGGGTAACTGTTACACCAAATATCAAATACTGTAGTGCTTTGAAACTGCTCCTTTTACTAATACGGATAATTTCATAGAACCTTAAACTTTGCTTAGATTTAATTACTGCGTGCCACAGTAACATCTATATATCCCGCAGCAGGAAACCCTGAAAAGTTTGGCAGAGCTTAATCTTTTTTTTTTATTATTTTGATAATCTAAGGAATGTAATAGGGCATAGAATATTTTTAGAAGGAGGTTATTTGTTCTGTTGGCCAATCTGATACTTATTATGAGAAACAATTATTTTGGCATGCACACTATATTTGTAACATCTTGCATGAAAGTTTGTTTGGATGCAGTTCAGCAGCATGCAAATTGAAAACGTGGCTCCCTGCCAACAGTAGAGATAGAAACATCTTGAATGAGTGAGCTTTTTTCTCAGTAGCAATTGCAAATCCCATGTACCACTTAAATACCTGGGTTGCAAATTATCTCTTTCCGTTAAATATTCTTAATGATGAATCAGTTCTTTTTATTGTTGCTTTTATTTTATTTGCATTAGACTTTAAAATTATGCTCCAACATACATTTAAAGAAGATTACTTACAGTACACGTGGTGTTAAAATAGCTCCCATCAGAATCAGGTGAAGAAAAGATAGTGATTCTCTCTCCCGCTTCTTTGAATTTCCAACCACAGATTTAAGTATCACCTAATATAAAAAAAGAATCTCTGTTGCGGAAGTCTAGAATGTTCTGTCTGCTAGGACCAGGGAGCCATAAATCAAGAGCTGCATTCCTTCTGAGCATCTGCTAGCCATCTATATTTGATGGATTAACTTCTCCATTTAAACAATATTTCAAATTTGGATGTGCCACTGATTCTCAGGAGGGGGATTTCCTGATTTCTGGTGACTAATTATGGAATAGGGTGGGGAACATGTGGCTTTTCAGATGTTCTTGGATTCCAATTCCCATCGGTCTCAACCAGTAAAAGGAGTTGGGATCCATAGTTCAAAAAAACATCTGGAAGACCACAATTTCCTCTAACATGCTATTGATTTTTACCATTGTTAACACATGAGTACACAAGTATTTAAGAGGTACTTTAAAAATTACTTACAGCTGATATCTTAGGATGTCCTTTTTCTTCTAAGCAAACTCACAGATCTTGGAATATTGAAATATGGATCAATCTTTCCATATACTATATGCACAGAGTTTATGCGAAAGAGTGATCTTTATTAACAGCTAGAATCTCAGATCTGTCTACTCCGCAAGTCTATTATTACAAGGGGACAAATGGGATTAAACTGGAAACTATACTAGCAAATATTTACCAGAATATTTATTCACTTAATTGATTTATATAGCTGCTCATATCCTACTCTGCTGCTGCTAGTAGCAGTAATAGTTATGGTGATAATAGTAGTAATTGCACATTTTTAATAAGAATCTTTGCATTTATGACTTTTCTTAGTTTGATTTGGCTTTGGATAATCTTTCCTCAAATTATTACAAATTATGATAGAACACACAAAAAGAAATACTGTTTGGAAAAACATAATTTGCAGTTAGATATACACTTTTTAAATTAACTAGATCATAGTAGATCTAGTTAAGTGTGGTGCAGTGGCCTAGAGGTGGAGCTCTTGCCTCACAAACAGGAGGCTGTGAGTTTGATCCTAGGTAGCGGTAGATATTTCTCCTCTTTGGGCACAATGAATAAATATCTGCTGCGAACTCTGCATTGGCGACAGGAAGGGCATCCGGCCAGTAAACACTCAGCTCCATTCAGTTGTCCCGATTCCACCCGGATGCAAAGGATTACGGGGTCATTAAAAGACCAAAAAAAAATAATAATAATAGATCTAGTTAGAACACTGCATTCTTTCATCAAAAATCAAATCACTATTTATGCATAATATATATAAATATACATCCTGGAAGAATGGTAAATTTTTCAGAAAGGAAAATTTAAGCTCGCTTTTTTGTTTTCTTTATAACTGAAAACATTCTAGAACAAACCTGAAAATAATGTGCTGTCAAAAATTATTTCTGTTATAGTTTATGTAGGACTTAAACCCATAAGAATATCTAAGGCAACAGGGGGTGTGTGGGTGTGTGCTAGTTAAAATATAACAAGATGGTGACTGTGACCAGATAACAGAGCATAAAAACATGCACTGCATTTGTGATTTAACTGTATCAGCTTTTTAAGCTGATCTTGAAACACCTTGGCAGTCAGTGCATTTTAGATGTCTTGGGTTCTGACCTCTTAATAGATAATTAAATAATCTTTATTCATAGCTTCACTCAAAATGTACCACAGTAAGCAAACTGACTGGATTAAATTGGAAATGTTTCATTGGGGAAAAAAGAAAAATAATTTTAGCTCTGCTCCATATAGCAAAAACATTGCCTACGGTTGAAGTAATTTTGGAGGTTTCCCAGAATTGATCCTGGGCTGAAAACAAGAAAATATTGTAGCTGTAGAAAAGAAGAACGGATGGCAGAAATGGTACCAATGGGTGATTTTTGTCCCTTTGCCTTGTTGTATATCATACAACTGCCATGACATATCTGGGATAGGATAAATCTCCTTTTCTAGTCTGTGCCATATATGTAATTCTTAATTAAACATATTGATAAAAGAATATGGCTTATAAAAACAAACGCATTTTGACTTACATAAAAATCACAAAATTATGCAGGAAGATTTAAGTCTGAAAATCAGTGAGGATTTAAAAAGTATAATTCCTCTCTATTTTATGTTGGAAAATTAGCTGGAAAATTTTGTCTTGTTGATAGAGGTTTCTCCCTCAAAAGAAAGATGCTCTGAAGCAGCTGAGGATGTTGTTATTTTTGCTATATTTTCCATATATGTTGCTCTGGGATTTTTTGCAGATTGCAAAAAAAAAAAAAAAAATGGTTATCATAAATTGGATACCAAAATACCTCATCCTTTTCAAAGTCTTCTTCATCAGCCATGAGGCTTAACTTCCTGGACTTTCCCAGAAACTGACCCTCTTTCTCACCATGTATTTACTACAAATGTACAAATATTTTGATGTGAACAGTTTGAGTAGAGACTTTGAAGAAGCAGGATAGTAATAGTATCAATGTTTTTGAACATCAGTGTTAGAAAAGTCTTTAGGGACTATCACAGGTAGCCAAAACAAAACAAAACAAAAAAACAACACCACCCAAACAAACAAAGCAGAGACATCACCCTGCCAACAAAAGTGCGTATAGCCAAGGCTATGATTTTCCCAGTTGCAATGTATGGCTGTGAAAGTTGGACCATAAGGAAGGCTGAGCGCCAAAGAATTGAGGACTTTTGAACTATGGTGCTGGAGAAAACTCCTGTGAGTCCCTTGGACTGCAAGGTGATCAAACCGGTCAGGCCTAGAGGAGATCAACCCTGACTGCTCTTTAGAAGGCCAGATCCTGAAGATGAAACTCAAATACTTTGATCACCTAATGAAAAGAAAGGACTCACTGGAGAAGAGTGTAATGCTGGGAACGATTGGGAGCAAAAGAAGAATGGAATGACAGAGAATGAGGTGGCTGGATGGAGTCACTGAAACAGTTGGCGTGAGCTTAAATGGACTCCGGGGGATGATAGAGGACAGGAAGACCTGGAGGAACATTATCCATGGGGTCGCAATGGGTCCGACATGACTTTGCGACTAACAACAACAACAACAGGTAGCCAAGAAAGCAAACAAATCTATCTAGAATTGTCACTTGAGACCCAAATTATCAAACTTCAGATCTATTATGTAAAGATCTAGCTTTCAGAAGTAACCTATAATGCTGGAAAAAGAAAAAAAAAAAACAGGATCACCAGCAACAAAGTGTACAGAGTCAATTGCAGCAGCAATGGGTCCAGCATTGGAAGACTTGAAGGAGAAGTTTGGGGACAGATAGTCATGGAGAAAATCTATCTGTATGGTCTGTAAGAATTGATATCAACTTGATGGCACATCATCTTCAATCACTGTTTTAATTTCAAACCAAAATTCTGAAATATTCCTAATGTTCAAAAGGTTACTGAGCAGAAAGTTGGTATACTTCAACTTAGTTTACCTTAACTTTATTTAAACGTCCGAGAAGCCTAAAATGGACAAATCCATCTAAAAATCCTACATTTCTCACCAGTTCACTTGATGTCATACTGAAAGGGCATCACTAGATGGCAATATTTTACCAGCTAATTCCAACCTGACAGCTGGAGCAGAGAGAAAACTCAGCATTTCCTTTCCTGTCCTTAAACACCTTCCAAATCCCAAGCCCAGATACTGTTTCTAATTTGTGAACTGGCAAACCTTTCCTAATTCTCAGTGCTTCATCTTGGCACTATTTCCCATTTTTCTTAAGAGGCAGACATAGTTCCAAAGCACTATGAAGAATCCAAAAGCCAGAACCTTCAGGATAAATTAGCCAAGAAATGTATTATCTGTTGTGCTGCTACTTTGAAGAAAATTCTCAAGTGCAATGAAGAGAGAGGGGAAATATATATTTCCCCATTTGAGCTGGGATTTTCAAAAAAAAAAAAAAAGACTTTTATTTGACTTGTGATGTGAAGCTGTAATTAATGGGGCTGACAGCAGATTTGGAGCAGGCTTTCAGCACATGGGGAAGAAAAAATAGAACGGCAGCGTTGTGGTACAATATATAAATATTTCATTAGCACAATAATGGCCCTAGTTAAGTATTCCATGCATGGCTCTTCAAATTGAATGAGTGTAGATTTTTTACAGATGTCTCACATGCATAATGTAGTTGGCTCTACCATTTTGTAGAGCAGAAAGTATATATATATATATATATATATATACACACACACACACACACACACATTAATATGATTACCATTTTAACCTATTGTACATTATATAAACTAGCCCCATATTTCTTTTTCTATGCAAACACTACATCTACAGGTTAGGTTATCCACTCATGGATAGAAACTGTAATTAGGTCTTCAATCCACTGAGTAAATGGGGCCATACAATTATTGTTCCAATGTTGCAATATCCGTCTTTTAGATATAACAAGGGCATGGAGAATACATGTATGTTGTCCACTTGTCAAGTTCCATGTACTAGATACGGAATTCAAGGGAATTTTATCCTCTGAAAATTGTATCTTTTGTCACATTTATGCAGTCCACTATTTTCTCTCAAATTTAGTATGCATCGCTGTAAAAACATGGGTTTTTTAAAAAACATTGTCGTTATTACATCTCCAACAAAATGCTCTGCTAGACAATTCTTTTCTATATGGAGTCTAAATTCCAAATATTATTTTTTGTTGTATAAGTGGTAGGTTAAAATCCATTAACACTTTCGTTAAAACATTGTCCTATTGTCTAGACCCATGATGGTGAACCTATGGCAGGCATGCCACAGGTGGCATACGGAGCCATATCGGTGGGCATGCAAGCTCAGATCTGGCACGCATGCGGGCACCGGCCAGCTGATTTCGCCCCTTCTGGGCCCACCAGAAGTAGGGAAACCAACTGTTTCCTGCCTCTGAAGGGCATCCAGGGTGGGGTGGGGAAGGCTGTTTTTGCCTTCCTCCTAGAAAGGCTCTGGAGCCTGGGGAGGGCAAAAAATGGGCCTACCGTGCCATCGCGTGCCAAAGCGGAGGGAGTGTGGCGGGTCGTGCACACATGCGCAGGGGGTGGGGCGCATAGAATTATGGGTGTGGGCACGCATGCGCGCGACACTCCCCCTGCTCCCCCCGCTTTTGGCATACAATGGCAAAAAGGTTAGCCATCACTGGTCTAGACAATATAAAAACCTCTAATTCTTTATTCCTCTCATCTCTTAACATTTATTGATAACAAATAACAAATGTTAACAGATGTTGTAGTTGTAAATATTGCCACTGAGTTACATCTCATAATTATATCTGAAAGCACAACATATGTTATTCATCTTCATCATTTATCAATTGGGTCAAAATCAATATCCCACTTTCATCCAGTTTTTCCATATTTACAATCTTTTCCTCCATTTTTAATATTGGATTTTCTGATAAAGTCAATTTGACATGAGAAAAGGAATAGTTGTTTTTAGCCATTACATTCTATAGTTTTTTTAACTGATATAATTGTTTCTAGAGATACAACTATTGCATTTAGACACTTATGCTATAGGTTGGTCCATCCAGCCAATAGTACTATATATGTGTATTCCAAAGTTGCCCAAATCAGAAAATTAACAAGAATTGTGGGCTTCCAGTATTTAATACTTGATAGTAGGTAAGCTTGATGTTATAGCTCCAGATTCAGAAAACCAAATTCTCCATTAATTGGTAATAGCAATAGCACTTAGACTTATATACCGCTTTACAGTGCTTTATAGCCTTCTCTAAGCAGTTTACAGAGTCAGCATATTGCCTCCAACAATCTGGGTCCTCATTTTACCCACCTTGGAAGGATGGAAGGCTGAGTCAACCTTAAACCTGGTGAGATTTTGAACTGCCAAATTGCAGGCAGCCGGCAGTCAGCAGAAGTAGCCTGCAGTACTGCACTCTAACCACTGTGTCACCATGGCACCGTTGCATGTGCTTTTAAAAAAAGTCATAGGAGATTTCTTCCTTTTTGTTTATTAATTTTCAGTCCAAGGAATAATATTTTCAGAAGTTTTCCATCTCAGAAGCAACTCTATACAACAAAGGATCACAGAGAAGCATTTCTCGTAACCAAGGCCTGATTTTGTTTGGGAAGAGCAGCTCAGAAAAGAAAAATATTTCCATTACTATCAGTTGACATTCAGACACTTTCCATGTAGACATAGTGCTTGAATGCTAGACAGAAGCACATTACAGCTAGCCGACACTCATTTTGTAGCAGTGTTTTCCATGTTTCATACAGAACAAGCTTTCCATATAGGTGAGATGGGTTTCTATTTGAAGTGTTTAGGAGATGGGAAGGCTAAGCTGGATGGCAGAGTTAAATGTGTCATCATTTGGAATCTTTGAACTCCCACCAGAGACCAAAGTCCAGCGCCTGTGAATTCCACTGACCCTTATCTAGCACCAATTTGACATTGATTGTTAGTTGACCAGATTATTGTGTATAGGTAGCAATAATAAAGTTTTCAGTTCTTTGAACTCAGTGAGTGTTCTCAGTTCTTTTTTCCTGACATTTACTAGATGCTTTGTTGATTTCCATTCACTAGTAGTAATAAATGTTGTTGTTTTATATTTATACATCTTATTGAATTTATCATACAGATAGGTCAGTTTTATGGTGAATCACTTCAACTTTTTTTAAAGGGCAGGATACAAATTCTGCACAGGAAATAATAATAAATAATAAAAATAATATTAAAGTGTCAGGAGGAAAAAATGCTGGGGGAAAGAGAAGGATTTTGATAGGATTAGAACTTCTCAGTAAAGTTTTCACTGGGGTCTACAGATATTTTTTTAAGCATTTCATAGAGTCATATCAATGTGAATCTGAAGAATACCACAAATTTATCCACCCCATTTTTTGCAATATGCGAGAAAACCAATTACATTATTCTTGAAAGATATTGATCCAGCCTCTTCTTAAAAAGCTCCAGAGATGGAGAAGCCACAGTTTCTGAGGATTTATATTGTACTAATCAGTAAAATGCTTCAGAAATGATATGAATGGAACAAACAAGCAAACAAAAAAATAGTCTAAATCAGTGCATTCCAAACTTAAAATGGAGTTTTGCCCATAGTACTTTAATACAGCCTGGAGGCATGTCTTCGAGATGTCAGAATGACGGGTGACTCAGAAAATCAGATGCACAATATGAGGGTTCCTAGTGTACTTCCTCTGTTTGCTAGGATGCTGGAACCCTACACCCCACAAAGAATGCTGGAGGCTCATTGTTTCTGCACAAATGTGAAAGCAGTATTCTTTTGAAAGTTTTATATGTCTGCTCTTTTGGCCCTAATCTTGTACACAGCATGTTTGGTGTTGTGCATATTTTTTCCTGATTTATGCCTTTTTGCATGTGATTTTTTTTTTACATGCACAATTTAGGAAAGTTCTTTTTTTAACTTTATAAACTGCATTATAAAATACTTTGTAAAAGGAAAAAATCACTGTGAGAGTATTGTTTCAGTTTTCATATGAGCTCAAATAGTACAAGCAGAATATATTTAAATAGAAATTAAGAAACTCTTTTCCTCCAATTTTGGAAAAGAAAGTGCAAAGTAGAGAATTTCTTTTACATATAAATGTTGTAATATGCAGGAAGTTTATTGTTTGTGAGGGTTGGAAGGTGGAATTAAAGACAGGGCCAATCCTGCTTAAAAAGTGGGAATTATTAGTTGGAATTATTAGGAACCTACTAAAATGGTCCATGCCATTCTGCTGAGTGATGAACTCAATACCTAGGCATCTATGGAAAAGTTAGTCCTATTATTAAGCAAGCCAAATGTCTTTAAGAATACCACCGATACTGCATTTCTCTGAAGCAACGGAACTCTGCAAATCCTCAAGCTTCTCTCAAGATGGGTGTAACCAGAATATTCCCAGAAGCTTGATACCAAGTACTTAGTAACCACTTGCTGCTTTCTGAAGATTTATATGGCCAGTAGTTATTCTACAAGAAGTTTATTACTGTCAAATAGATAGATCATCGCTGTTGCTATAATAACAGTTTATTGATAGCAAAAAGCCCCATAGATCAGTTTATATAGTATTGCGCCATTGTGGTGCAGTAGTTAGAATGTAGTACTGCAGGGCTAACTCACTGCTCACTCCAAGAGTTTAATTCTGACCAGGCTCAAGGTTGACTCAGCCTTCCATCTTTCCGAGGTTGGTAAAATGAGGACCCAGATTGCTGAGGGAAATATGCAGACTCTGTTAAGTGCTTAGAGAGGGCTGTAAAAGGCCTGTGAAGGGGTATATAAGTCTAAGTGCTATTGCTATTGCTATTTACAAGTCAGCATCTTAGTTCTCCTTACAAGATAGGCTGATTTAGGGAATGGTTAAACTTCATGGTGGTGCCCACCTGACTTTAATATTTAGATTCTTTTAATTTTAAAAAGGCATGATACCAGGGGATTCTGGAGTGTGTGTGTGTAAGGGGTAAAAAAGTCAAGATGGCCACCATAATCTTATGATCCATTTCTTTTTTATATCCTTAAATGATGCACATTAAAAAAGCAGGACATTTATTGTATGCTTGTGGTTGCCAGCTTGACTCTTTTCACAGACACAGACACAGACACAGACACAGACACAGACACAGACACACAAACACAACACTTCCCTGCAGACAATCTGTATATTGCAAAACACATCACCAGTTTTCAGCTTTTTTGTTAGCCAGACTGCCGTTGGACCTCTCAAAGTGAGTTGCTCACTAGCCCCCTTGTCCATAAAAAAAAAGGACAGAGATCAATCAAGGTTGAAAAAAACACATTTCAGTGTGTTAGATGGAAGCATATGCAAGACCCGAATACACCAAGACTTGCATTATATATATAAGATATGTATATATTTGTTTTCTGAGGTTTTCGCAGGTATTTGTATGTAGGTCTTTGGTTATTTGGGTTTTCTCCTGTGTAAAATTGGAAGTGTCTTGGCGACGTTTCGATGAAGTGTCATTCGTCATCTTCAGGCTGGTGTTTTTGGCTTTGTGCTCCTAGGATAATCCTATATATATATATAGGATAGATTAGATCCTAGGATACTAAAATAGATCTATTTTGGATTTATAAGCCCTCATCAGTTAGCCACACCTTCATCCCATGTATCCTCCCTGTAAAGGTACAGTATTTGTTTTCTTTCTTTTCGTAGGCCTTTATGTATATTTCTCTTTAGCCAGGTTCTTCCTACGTAAACCAAGATTTTTATGCAGCCCTAGTTCAGTGAAATCCCAATCCACTAGTTTCTAGGCTTTTTTTCTTTCCAATATATATTATATTATCTATATAAATAAAAATGTAAATGTCCGTTTGTACATAACCGCACATCTCTGAAAGTTCTTCACCGATTACTTTCAAATTTTGACACAACGTTGCAATCGATTACGGGCGTGTTTTTATATACCTACATTATATACATGTCACACCTGTGACAGGTAAAAACATGAAAAACATTGGAAAACATTGAAAGACATTGACAAACATTGACAAACATTGAAAAACAGCACCATCTGCTGGATGTAAAACCAACATGGCAGCCTCCCAGCCCTGATTACGCTCAACAGATTTCTGCTCCTTATATTTAGACTCTCCATATTGCTTCCAAGAAACTGCGCATTTGGAAGGCAGAGACGCCTGAGGGCCATATCCTGCCACCAGGCTTGGCAGGTAGGCAGCCGGCTTCCCACCGGGAAGCCCTCGCAGCCAGCACTTCTAGGGCTGGGCGGGGCCCACCCGAGCCTGGCTCTGACCTTCCCCTCCCCCGGCCACCCCGCAAACTAGCCTTGCCCGCTGCTGCTGCCCATCCCCCTTGCCAGCCACTCTCGGGGCTCCCTCCAAAGAACACCTGGCAATGAGGCTGCCTGGGTCTGCTGAGCGGGAACCCTCCATCTCTTGCCTGGCCCGAATCGCTCCTGGCCCAGCGCTACCAAGGGCCCCGAGGTCAGAAAGACCAGCCTCTAACTGGCGCTATGTGAATCTGGTCGGTGAGCGGGAGATGGAAGCAACTGGAGCCTCGGGGTTGCCTTTGACCAGTGCTGCCTTTGATTCCCAGGTGGGTGCTTTGGCAGTTCACGGAGCCTACACAAAAATTTCGGCCTCTGGCAGAAAAGGGGCTCCGGGGAGGGTTTGGGGGGCGGAAACAGGCAGGAGGGAGGATGGCCGGTCCTCCTTCATTTAGCCTGGAAGAGCGGGGGATTTAATCATTCCCCTGCCCTTGGCAGGCGGGGGAGGAGAACTGCGCAGCAGGGGTCCAGTGGGGTATGCATGACTCCTGGCTTTGCCGCTTTCTTCCTTCAGGCGGGAAGCCCCAAACCAGCCTCGAACCCCCACCGCATCCCCTCCCTCCCTCCCTCCCTCCCTTCCCTTCCCTGCCCTACTATGCGTCTCCCCGTCGAGCCCCCAGAGAACATCTGTGTAGGGAGGATGGAGGGGCCCCCCCCTGAATTTCTGCTGTGGTGTGGGGAGCTGTGAAGACCTGGCCTGAAAAGGTAAGGGCGATGGCGGGGGATGCAGAAGAGGCCGGGCCAGAGACAGAGATAAACAGAGAGAGAGGGAGAGAGAGACATAGAGAAATACAGAGAGACGGGAGGGGGAGACAGACAGAGAGAGATACAGAGAGAGGGAGGAGAGAGACATAGAGATACAGAGAGAGGGGGAGAGAGAGACACATAGAGAGATACAGAGGGGGGAGAGAGAGACATAGAGAGATACAGGGGGGAGAGAGACAAAGAGAAATACAGAGAGAGGGGGAGAGAGAGACACATAGAGAGATACAGAGGGGGAGAGAGAGAGACAGAGAGAAATACAGAGGAGGGAGAGAGAGACAGAGAGAGATACAGAGAGAGGGGAGAGACAGAGACATAGAGATACAGAGAGAGGGGGAGAAAGAGACACATAGGAGATACAGAGGGGGGGAGAGAGAGAGAGACATAGGGAGATACAGACGGGGGAGAAAGAGACACATAGAGAGATACAAAGAGAGAGGGGTAGACAGAGAGGGAGGATTTTGTGGTTCCCATTGTTTTTTAGCAACCGGTTCTCTGCCCTAATCACCAGCTGGGTAGGCGTGGCTCGGGGGCTGTCATGTGACTTATGAAAGTGAGTGACGTCGAGTTGCCCACGGCCACCAAATGTTTGTGGAGACTTTGGAACTTCGTTTAGCCCAGAGGAAGCACCAGACTGAGCCACAGCAACGTGTGGCTGGGTACAGCTAGTATAATAATATACTATAATGTCTATTGTTGACCCCATTCCTAAAAGGTCTGTAAGGGGTGTGCATAAGCGCACCAACGTGCCTATCATCCTCATCCTAATGTCCCCTTTTATTCGTATCCATTTCATGTATTCATAATCATGTTTATACTTATATCTGTTATCTTAAATATGCTTGACAAAATAAATAAATAAAAAATATACCGTTATCACCCCTGAGACTAATACAAATAGTTGGAAAGAGACAGAATTATCTTAATGCCTCTCTGATCATTGCAGAGATAAGAGGGAAACTGCATTAAATCTTCAGAATTTTTGCTGAATTTTGCTACAGCTGAAGACTTCTTTCAATCCTTCATTTTAGCAATGAACAGCCAGAAGTATCAGCCTTTCCTGAAGAGGCTTGGGTTCTTGTCTGATTTGTTTCTTGTACTTCCTTTGTCTGGTCACTCACCAAATGACAGAAAAGAAAAATAACTTCCTCCCAGCCTTGATAATCAGCCATAGCCCCATATTTCATTCCCAGGTGTGAGAATAGATGCCCTTTTGCACAAGATGAGATCCCAGTAGTCTGACAGTCAAGGCCAATTCATTGCCATAATCTTGATGAATGGCATTCCTCTTAAAGCAAGAACTTGTTTCTCTTGGGAAAGATTTTCCCACCTGTGTCCTTAGAGAGGCTCTGTAAATTACCAGCCCTACATTTTCTACCAGCTCATTGCTACTCTTTGTTAGCAATCATCTATTGGCTAGCAATTCAGAAGGGTTCCAAATGAAAGGGAAGCCCCATTTTATACATTTCTCTGCATGATGCACCAGTGGTGAAATCCAAATTTTTTTTACTACCAGTTCTGTGGGCATGGCTTGGTGGGCATTGTAGGGGAAGGATACTGCAAAATCTACATTCCCTCCTCACTCCAGGGGAAGGATACTGCAAAATCTATATTCCCTCCCCACTCCAGGGGAAGGATACTGCAAAATCTACATTCTCACCCCACTCTGGGACCAGCCAGAGGTGGTATTTGTCGGTTCTCCAAACTACTCAAAATTTCCACCACCAGTTCTCCAAACTACTCAAAATTTCCACTACCGGTTTTCCAAACTACTCAAAATTTGTGCTACCAGTTCTCCAGAACTTGTCAGAACCTGCTGGATTTCACTCCTGGGATGCATGCAGTTAAATCAAAAATCTCCAAACTGTTTAGCTCATCAACACCTTCATGTCAGACTATACATTGACTCTCAAACATTTATGATATTAAAATAACTTAATTAGTTATTAGTTAACTACTTTAACTAATAGTACTATAATAGTAACAACATTGATCCCTTGGATAGTCCCATTGAACTTTGGGAGCAAAACTGACCACTGAGACGGGGTCAGTGGATGGAGCCTCCCGCCAGTTTTACTACTGGTTCTATAGAACCGGTGCGAACTGGGGGCAACCCACCACTGCGGTACTTCAACTTTAGCAAAAAAATATTCTTCTAAGAAGAGTTTGAAACACATTGAAGAGAGACACTTGTATGGCTGCTAAAGGTACCATACACCCAGATATCTGGTGCTGCTAAAAGGCAAAAATAAATAAATAATAATAATCCTCAGAGTCTGCTGTCTTCTTGTTATTCCCCCCCAAGCATTCAGCTGCTCTCGTTCCTTTCCAAGGATCAGATGCTTCTTCATTGTGGGAACCTGTTTCAGGAAGAGCAGACATAATTTCCTCCCATATTTCTTTAACCACTTTTGAGCAAACTCTGGCTTTGAAGTGGTGTGTTGAAAACTGATTTACTTCCTTCCAACTAGAATTATATTATAGTATATTGATGTACATAATGTATTTATTGTGGATAGCACAGCTCTGGTGCAGCATCTGTTTCCCAGAGAGATCCCTTTCTTGAAACAAATTCAACAGCCAAGGAAGATTACAACACTAAGAGGTCAAGAGATTTATTCAAGGTCAAGCCATAAGTCAGTGATGGAGACTCCACCGGGATTATCAAAACTCAGGTCCTTTGTTTGGTCTCAGAGATACCTTAATCCATCCTGTATAGTTTAGGGAGAGGGAGAATAAGAGAGACAGCTGCAGGCTTAGAATACAGATGATGACCATCTTGATTTAGTTGAAATATTTTATTTGCTTATCAGAACTGAATCATACCTTCTTCTAAAGGGAAAGGGCAACTCTAATCCCAGAGAAAGTTAAGTAGTACCTTCTCAGATCTCTTTATATCTACTCACATTTGCAGCAATGTTCTAACGATGACATCAAGTTAGATTTATTCAAGATTAGAAGTGGGAAGAAGCCTACACGCTGTCTATTGTATCTCAGGAAGTATCTGTTTTTGCTACAAAGCATCCAGCAGGACACAAGATGTGGTGAGCCATAAATCATGCAAGTGCTAAAAATCAGATTCTTTTCAAGATTGCTTTTGCTGAGTAATCCTATTGAGTAATCCTTTGTTACAGACTGTATCACACAGTTCTTTACTCTGAAATAAGTCTCACAATGTTTGATCAGATGTAGTTGCTGCAAGTAGGTTTCAAGGTAACATGTACTTGTCCAGTTGTTAATGATCTGTAACTCCCATAATACCTCACCACTAGTCTTCTGCCTACGGCTGAATTCAACTGCAACAACATCTGGAGGGCACACAGTGTCCATTTCTTGTACATAGAATAAACTATCTTTTTCCACTGCCCAGAGCTTTTGCATAGGCAATTAAAAAGCATAAACACAACAAAATCTGTGAATGGCTTCAATTACTATGATTTTTCAGCTTCTGTATTCCAGCATTTGTTTCTCACTAAAGCTTTTACGGTTTGTTTCTCAGCTTCTATTTATTTACACCAGGGTTGGGAATCTTTTCATGCTTCAGATCATATTTAACATTCTGAGCAGAAAAAGAAACTGCAATAGATGGGATAAAAATCAAAGAAGGTGAGACTTCCACATTGATGGGGCCTCGATTTGATTCCCTTCTTTCAAATATAATAAGCATTATGTCAGGGATTTATACTACAGTTCTTGAATATTTCCTTCCTAAGAATGATCACCAATCTTTGGCAATAATAGGAAAGACATCTGGGCGAGAGGCTGCACATATGAGCATTAGGGTTGTAGGTAACTTGCCTTGGCTGTCCACCTCTAATTTACAGAGTCCATTGGAAGACAACACACATAACTGGAAAGCTTGCACAGTAAAACTGGTATATTCACATCACACTGGATAGCTTTAATGGAGAGAGAAAAACCTTTACAACAAATAAAGGTTGGAGTCAGAGATCAGGCCATGGAGGAAATTGCTTCGGGTCTATTGTCAAATTCTGTTCAAAATTAAAATATTCTACCTGGTTGGAAGCAAAAAGAACCAAACACATACTGCTTTTAGAAAATGAAATCATGATACAATTTTGAATGACCTGTAAAACTGGATATTTGTCCATATTCTCAGATAGTTAAGTACATAGGAAATTCTAGAAAAACCTCTGGAAAGCTCTTCAATCCTCATGCCATTCTTTTGTGATATTATATTAATAACATACTCAGTAACAATGTACATTTAGCTGAAAACATGAATGGCAAATTAAAATTGCCCCATATTTTGAAGTTTTGTTCTTTGGAAATGATTTCTGGGTTGGAAGAGTATATTAATTTGAATTCTGCAAGGGTGTTTTGGAGTATT
The DNA here is from genome assembly GCF_029215685.1 of Pituophis catenifer annectens. NCBI lineage: Eukaryota > Metazoa > Chordata > Lepidosauria > Squamata > Colubridae > Pituophis > Pituophis catenifer. The sequence continues at coordinate 44,308,759 of NW_027256881.1, forward strand.
TCCAAGAAGAAAACTAAACTATTCAATTTTTGAAAGTATATAATAAATCATGTCTCAAATAAGACCACCATTAAAAATTAATTTTAAAACCCTACAAAATAGAGAGAGAGAATAGCTCAAGAGAATAGGTTAAAACCATTTAATTATTATTAAGTCACCAAAAGTCTGGCTAAATTTTGCAGCATATAAATTTAATTCAATAAATAAATGAGACATCATATGCTATCCAGTAGAACAGATGGAATTTACCATCAGCATACCATCCAAAAGATAATATTTGGTCAAATCAAGCCAAGGGAGCAAATGAGTAATCCTTAAGAGAAAGTTGAAAGTTTGGCCATCACCTCAGAATAAATTCTTTTTCACCACATGTAGTATATAAAATACTTTGCTTGACTGAACTTGAACAGATGGCTTATATTGACTCATTGGCCTATCCATTGGTCTATACTGACTCAGACCATTGGTCTATTTCACCATCAGCGTGAAATACTAAGTGTTCCATCATTCAGAAGGATAAAAAGATACCAAGGAACTATACATGGACAATTTTATATAGAATACATGTGTTCTTCCAGGCAGCTACATTTCTTCATTGTATCACTGAGTGGAAGTGATCCTGGTTTTGAGTGAAGATTTATTAGCTCTCCATTTCTATGGGAATAGATTTGATTTAACTTCCCAAATTAAATGTGGATCTCAGTATAATTATTTCTTGGTTCTCACCTGTCCAATTTGGGAAAATGTTTCTCTACTTAAAAAGTACATTTGTAAAGTATATTTTAAGTTAAATCATATTCTAAAGAGTAGAGTAATATGTATGTAAAGAAAACACATTTCAGGATAATATTCATATTTTAAAAAATGAAGACCATACTGTGAATACTGGTGCTTTTAAAAATCAAAGGCAGATATTGATGGGAGAAATGAAAGAGGTCTCTGTGAAGATCAAACAGACTGGAAGGAAATCTAATGATCACTTACTTTTATTCCTTACTTTTCTTCAAATATGCTTTTTGAACATTTCCCCAAGAAGTCTCTTCTGTTGAGAGGAAAAGCCACAAAATATTGATTTAATTATTTTTTCATGAACCTCTCACCATTTTTCTAAGCTCAGTGGGGGACTCTAAATGTTAACGCCTCTCTGCATCATTTTAAGCTGAGTGATTCCTTTCCACAAAATCCGTTTCAAAGAATGTGAAAGTACAGCACAGCAAACTGGAAGCACTTCTAACTTTCTCATAAGGTCTAAGCACTTCTGACCCACCATCTCCTGGGAGCTGACAAATTGCAAACCATGTCATCTCATCTCTGTGAGTTGGCCTGGAAAGATGTGGGTTCTTTTAATTTGATGGGGTACTATGTGATTTTCTAGAAACATCACTTGCTAAATGTAAAGTGCTAATCAACAGTGTCAGCAAAATCATTCCTTTGACATTATTGTTTTGACACTGAATGTAATAGACTGATTAAGCCAGGAAAGAGCAATGCTTATTTGACTGCTGACAATGACTGAACCACAATAGACCAGCACACAGACTCCATTGAACTGATGAAACATGAAACTCAACAACTTTGCTGCAGAAAGTTCGCAGCCACAATACTGCTTGTCATTGAGAAATGTTTAGTCTCACTTAGGTGGGACATAACCAGTCCTTTCTTCCTCTACTGAAGTGAGTAATGTGCCACATTTCATACACTTTATTTAGTTATCTTGCCTTCTCAAGATATGTTCATAGGCCTCCGCCTCTTCCTGTCTTTCCCCACCCACTTTTGAAAGGCAAAACACTTTCAGATGTGGGAATCAAAGTATGAAGGACAGCAGTTTGTTCTAAGGAGTAACATTCAAATAATGGCACATCAAGCTATTTATATGCTGTGGTTTTCAGTGTGAAGACAGATACAATGTAAAAAGAATTCAAAGTATCTCCCTCAGCCATAAGGTGAGCTGTATGTATGAATATATGTATGTATGTGTGCAGTGGTGGAATTCAATTTTTTTTACTACCAGTTCTGTCGGAGTGGCTTGGTGGGCATGGCAGGGGCAGGATACTGCAAAATCTCCATTCTCTCCCCACTCCTGGGGGAAGGATATTGCAAAATCTCCATTCCCACCCCATTCTGGGGCTAGCCAGAGGTGGTATTTGCCAGTTCTCCGAACTACTCAAAATTTCCACTACCAGTTCTCCAGAATGTGTCAGAACCTGCTGAATAGCACCGCTATATACACTGCTCAAAAAAATAAAGGGAACACAAGCAGAAGACATCCGAGATCTGAATGAATGAAATAGCCTTATTAAATATTTTATTCGTTACATACAGTAGTTTTGTGTTCCCTTTAGTTGTTTGAGCAGTGTATAAACTATTGTATGTAAAGAACAAAGTATTTAATAAGGCTATTTCATTCATTCAGATCTCGGATGTCTTCTGCTTGTGTTCCCTTTATTTTTTTGAGCAATATATGTATGTATGTAATGGAAGAAGGAATGACTTAGAGGGACAGAAGGAAGAGCTGCTGCTAAGGCAATAGCAAGATAAAATAAGTCTACAGAGGCTTCTCTGTAATCTGAGGAAACATTTCAGACAAGAGCCCTGTTGTTTCTCATAGGAAGATAAAAGGAGGAAGGGAGAAATACATTTACTGTAGACTTGCAAGATTCAATTACTATAACTATACTATATTATAATTACTTTATAATAAAAGTAGTTTTAGCCAGCATGATTTTGATTTTCTACTCTGGTCTACCTTGAAGGGCTGACAAAACCACAATAGGACAATTATTGACTAAACCTGTAACATATGAACCCACACTTCCTGAAATATATTACATTAAAAGCTTATGAGATTGATATTAAACCCTTCCAAACTATCCAATGAGGAGTTCATCAACCATGAAAAATATGTTTTTGATGAACTAGTCTCATTTTAAGGTCATATATTTAATATTGTTCAAATATGAGATAACTGAGATATTAAAATAACATATTCCAAACCATTATTCCAAATTATCAATATCTTAATAATATAGAACTCTTTAGTTGTATGTAAAATTAACTGTTGGTTTAGAATTATCTAGAACATCTTATAGTAACAGTAGTAGTTTTTGAGTTAATGCATCAATTCCCAATTGTGAAATAAAAATATATGCTTTAATTGGATATATTACCACTCAACAATTGTAAGCAACCCAAATTCTTCTTGGAATACATCAAATGATCTTAAAATTGATTAATAATATTTTTTTTTTATCTCTGATGCTTCAGAAAAGAAATTTACCTCCAATTTTCAAGTCAGGATTATCCTAAAGTGTCAATTTTTCATCCAAAGAAAGATTTAATTTAAGCCTCATTCCCCAAACAGAAAGTTGGCATGTTGATAGTAGATAATCTCAAAGCCTAATTAACACTTGAATAGGAGTTACCAGGAAATAGCAGAGCTGAGGATTGACACGGAAACTGTAGGTATGTGAAGGGGGGGTGGAATCATCCTGGAAAAAGACAGGGGCGTGCCAGTTTTGTGTTGTTGCCAAGAAAGCTGTATCCATAACGTCTCTAGAAGCTAGGCTAAACTCAAATGAGGCTTTACTTTGATGCCATTACACTGTAATCAGCCATTACCATTACATTTCTTCCCTTGCTGTACTGCTTTTGAGCTTAGTAGTGGGATGGTAGAGAGCATTCTATTAAGCAAGAATATTATGATTATTAAGTCCACATCAGGGGTGAAATCCAGCAGGGTCTGACAGGTTCTGGAGAACCGGTAGCGGAAATTTTGAGCAGTTCAGAGAACCGGCAAATATCACCTCTGGCTGGCCCCAGGAGTGGAGTGGGAATGGAGATTTTGCAATATCCTTCCCCCAGGAGTGGGGAGGGAATGGGGATTTTGCAGTAACCTTCTCCTGGAGTTGGGTGGAAATGGAGATTTTGCAGTATACTTTCCCTGCCACGCCCATCAATCCACACCTACCAATCCACACCATGCCCACCAAGCCACGCCCACAGAACTGGTAGTAAAAAAATTTGGATTTCACCACTGGTCCACATAATATTTTTGTGAGTGCATTTTTCACATACACACATACAAAATTCCAAATCTGGTTCTAGCTCAAAATAGTTGATTATAATCCTGGCTTAATAAATCAGATGAAGTGATTTCTGAATTAAAATACATTGGAATTCAAATGTTTAGGCTTGGACCTTGATGGGATTTTAGCGGTAACGTCATTCAAGAAAACGAAGAGTTATAAGAGAAGCCTTACAATCTGCTTTTTTCATTGTGATCGGAATTGATTGACTGGCTTGTCACCCAAGCCTGATATCTGAGTCACTGACCCAAAATCATCCATCTGATTATCATGGCTAATCTGCCATTAGAACTCATAGTCTCCTGGTTTCTAGTCTGTGGCATTAACCAAACTGGTTATCATAGCAACTACTTTATGCAGCCAACTCATTGAAGTTAATATAACCATTCTTATTTACAAGCCAAACTATTTGTATGCTCTGAGGAAGTGGTGGAACAATTATCATTTGTGTGATTGGTGAAAAGAATGGTGAATACACACACAAAAAAAATCAACACAAGATATTTGTGGTGAGAATATATTTATTTAGAAAATTTATATTTCCGCCTACTTGTGCATGGTGACTCAAGATGGCTTACAAGGACATAAAAACGCCATATAAAAGAAATAAAAAGAAAAATGAAATAATAAAATAACCCCCTACTCCCCCTAACCGGGTGACAACACATATTCATACTAGCTATTTAATGAGCTCCATCCCGCTCTGGGTTCCCCAGGCCCGCTGGCAGAACCACATCTTCAGGGCTTTCCGAAAGAGTGTTAGAGTGGGGGCCAGTCTAATCTCTGGGGGATGATATTCCAGAGAGAGGGAGCCACCATGGAGAAGGCCCTTCTTCTGGGCCCCACCAGAGGTATCTTCTCTGGGATGATACCCACAACATTCTTTGCCTCCCCTGCTCTAGTGAGTCAGGTAGATGTGAGCAGCAAGAGATGGTCCCTCAAATAACCTGGTCCCAAGCCATGAATCCCAGCTATAGATTGACTCCACTCCCCATTTCAAGGAGCGATATATGGTTTTTTTTGGCATAAAGTCCTCCTTCAGACAAGAACCAAATACAGTCAGGAGCAGTTCATGACAGAGTGGGTGAATAATTATTGGAGCCACAGCCGTTGTTGGGTGTGGTGAGTCAGTGATACCTTTACTGATTTTGCACTGATGTGGTTTAAAAAAGCTGTATTTGTTAGGCAGAATTATGTCAGCGTTCTTAACAGTTGATTAATAAAAGCTGTCTGACCTATACATCTTGCTTCAATCTTCCCCCTGCAGGACAACATTTAGTAGGAAATGAGAGATTTTGCTTTCAAGTCATAATCCTGCTGGAGGAGAAACCCTCAGAACCTGCTGTTTGCGCTATGAGGAATGCAAGTTTATTTTTTCCTTTTCTGACAATTATTAGTCCATCTCAGAAACTGCTGGATCAATTTAAAAATACAACATAAAAGTGCAAAAATGTACTTAATACCTGTTGCCACTAAACATTTATAACTAGAACTTCCAAGATGGTAGCTAATCTTTCTTGGGGTTATAAATTCATTATTTTCTCTTATTAAATATCAGACTACCAATAGAACTGGACAGAGTAGTTCCCTTCAAGTTTTGCATCCCTAAGTCTCCAAATTATTACCTGGGCTTATCCTAGATACATTTTATACAATATACAACAGCTCTAAAAATATTGAGTAATCTGTGGCCAGAGCAAAATCTAATAAATCAGTTTCATGATAAATAAAAATTATCATTAAAAAGGACCTGGAACAAACATATTTGTACAATTTTTTTCCAAATACTGCCAAGAATTTTATAAACTATGATTCAAGAATGGAGTGGGCAACAAAGTAAGACCCCAAACTATTATCTTGTGAAGATTAACATTCACCCAGAAACACACACATATGAAATAAATCAGTGATTACTAAACTTGTGTTGCATCAGAGGTGTCCTTTATAATTCAGGACTGATTCATTTATATTCCATCCTTCAATGTCACTTCCTATTGAGCCATAACTAGAGTGTTATATTGTCATAACACAGTTCCAGGCCTTCCTAGCAGTAACCAAATAAAAAGTGCAAGGTAACTGCCAAAACTAAGGCAAGCATAGCAACACCGATAGCTATTTCAATATCCAAGGCAACTCTATTATCACTACTAATCACTAACCAGATATGCTGATAGCACTGCCTGGCTGGAAGGAGAACAATCAATAGAGATAGCTGATTGCCCGTATTGATCTTTGTCACGTGACTTACACACAGAGACACTTCACAGACTGCAGCCGTTGCACTCAGTGTTCCCTCAATTTCTCACACATCCAACTTTATTATTCTTTCCCATTTCCATATGCATTAGCATTGTTTAATTAAAGGGCTCCATGGCATTTGATATGCATATATTCACTATCTATGTGCTTCCCTTGGTTGTATATTTTATACACGCACACATACATTGTGTATGACACAATGTATATATATACATACTGGTACATTACATTACATCACACCTGGGGTTTCTCTTCAATTTTTTTTTTTGAATTATTTTATTCTTAGATTTAATAATAGCAAATGAACTGCATTTTTAAAAATCTGGAAATGTAGGTTTCAACCTGCAAGTAATAATGACATATTGATCTAGGAAATACAAACTGGTTAAATCTCCCCTCACATGTCAATTAAATAAAATATTTAAATCAGCTTCCCCCTCTTGCCTAAACCACACAAGCCCCATTATGTAACAGACAATAGGATGGTTTTGAACTTTTGTCTTCTCTTGAGAACTCAATATCACTACTAGCCTTAGTACACAGCCATAAGTAAGGAACAACTAGTCTCTCGGACTCAATGCAAACTGCTGTTTTTCACTGTTAAAGTCTTTAATGACTGAAAACAGACATCTCCCCTACTTGCTTTCTGTGTATTCTGCAGATTGAAATAATATTTTGTGTTGTTTTCTGATATCCCTGTTCATCATCTCACCAAGGAGGATAGGGAACAAACAATGGTACCACTTGGAATATTTTATTTGTGTCCCACCTTTATTATTTTTACAAATAACCCAAGATTGGAGTCAAACATCTCCAACATGCCTTCCTCCTCCTATTTTCTCTATAACAACAACTCAGTGAGGTTAGTTGGACTGAGAAAGAGTGACTGGCCCAAGGTTACCTAGCTGGCTTTCATGGCTAAGATGGGACTCGAACTAACATAATGAAACACCCTGATCCAGTGACCCAGGATAAGGAAAGATGTCCTAAGAGGAAGAGAAGGATAAAAATGAAATTCATGGGAAGGTACCAGTGGTGGGTTGCTACCAGTTCGCCCCAGTTCGGGAGCCCAGACATCATCTGCCCAGACGTCATCAAAAATGTTCTGTGCATGCACAGAACCACCGCACGCTCGCAAAGCGTGTCTAATAGCAAACTGGTAGCACCAGGATTTCAAACCCACTACTGGAAGGTAGGTACCTGATGGTAAATATTTTCCTCCCCACTGGGAAGGAGAAACCTGCTAAACTATGAACATCAAGCAGCTGATGAGGATACAAGAGGAGGCTAGGATTGTAATCAGTTGACAACTAAAATCCTATCTTTTATTGATAAGATGAGACTTCACATGGAGTCCTGTCTCAATAATGATTAAGTATCTGAATGACCAAAAAGGTTAATATTTTTCACTCAAGGCATTAAAACTAAAGAATTGTTTCAAGAAGTTCTGCAGCGGTTTTGTTTTGTTTTGTTTTGTTTCGTTTCGTTATATATTATTGTTTACTCTGACATTTGCTTCCATGCAACAAGCCATAGGCTGTAGAGAAAAGATAATGGTAAGGGAACAAAAATGAAAATTTTGCCCCTGAACTGCTCAAAGTCTTTAAAATAGCCTGTACTGAATTATAATCTCTACTCTTCTCCCCCATACTAAATGTTCTAATTGTTTCTGGGTATGCAGTCTCTTGAGAATGGCAGATCAGCTGTTTCACTTTGCATAACCTTGTAGATTCAAAACTCTAACAAATGAAAATGTGATAAAAGTGAAAAAAAATAAAGTAAAACCTGATAGGAGGAGGAAGAAATGAAGGTGGAAGAGCCTTGATAGTACAGGGGTTTAGTGAACCCTGTTATTAACACAGCTGCCTGCAATTTCTGCTGGTTCGAATCTCTCCAAGGCTCAAGGTTGACTCAGCCTTCCATCCTTTCTAAAGGTAGGTGAAATGAGGACCCAGTTTGTGGGGGCAATAAGCTGACTTTGTATAAAATATACAAAAGAATGAAGGCTATTGCTTAACGCATTGTAAGCCGCCCTGAGTCTCTGGAGAAGGGCGGCATATAAATCAAATTAAAAAAAAAAAAAGGTGGGAAATGGAGAAATATCAATTATGTCTTAAATAATCTTGGATTGATAAAGGTTATACAGCTGGTATTAGCTATTTAATAGAAATAAAGCTATCAAAAGAATATTAAAAATGCCATTTGAAAAATCAATGGATTCATCAGAAAATGTTTAGAATTTCTCTCTCTCTCTCTCTCTCTCTCTCTCTCTCACACACACACACACACACACACACACACACACACACACTGATATTCAGTATTCATAATTGGACTGTACCTGTGCATTTTGTTTTTCTTCCCTAAATGTAGAACCTTGCTTTTTTCACTGTTGAATTTCATTTTGTTAGATAGTGCCCAATGTTCAAGTCTGTCAAGATCCTTCTGTATCTTAAGCCTATCTTCTTGATGAGTTCCCCATCTATCCCCTCGTCCAAGTCATTGATGAAGATGTTGAAGAGCACTGGGCCTAAAAAAGAGCCCTGGGGTACTCCGCTGCATACTTCCCTCCATGTAGATGCAGTTCCATTGAGGACTACACATTGGGTGTGGGTTGGTCAGCCAGTTATGAATCCATCTGGTGGTGATGCTGTCTAACCCACATTTTCTACTTTATCTAGTAGTAGGTTATGGTCTACTTTATCAAATGCTTTACTAAAGTCCAAGTAAATTATATTGACAGCATTCCTCTGGTCCACTAATTTTAATAATTAATAATAATATCTTAGTAGTGCAAACTTTCAAAAAAAGGACGAAGTAAAAATTGTTAAATACTCATCACTTTCAGCCTCCAGTTTAACTGTTCCATATTAGTTTCTAATCTACCACTATGTCCCATTTGGTAATCTAAGATGCAACTATTTGCTCAGTATGGGAATTAAGAAAAGGAGTAACATTGTGGAGGAGCAAAATTACAACTTTTACCAATCTTTTGCCCTATGGTGTAAGTCTTTCAGGTTTTCTAACTCTTGGATTCTCTGTCACCAAAAGTTCCCACCAAACAAAGAAAAGCTACTTTGTTAGGGTACAAAAATCACCAAATGTCTGAAACCTATGATGAGCAGGACTTTGAAACAAAACTGAAAGATTGCTTCGGAACAATTAGAAGGAGTCTACTATTCTATGTGAATTTGCTTCAGAGAGCAAACCCCAAAATGAGATTCATCAGAATGTCTACTGAGATCAGCAATTGGCCCTGATCCAAGGGCAGCAATGGTTCCGCCATCCATAATGACTCAGAATTTGGAGGCTGCACCTCCGCTGCACCCAGCTCTGAAGGAACAGTAAAAGCTAACTTGAAGCATCTGCTTTGGCTGGAGTATCAGTGAAAGTTTTCACAGCTGCCAGGCTGAACTCTTCCCCTGCTCCAATTTTACATGCTTTTCAGGGGGTTGGTATATGAGTAATACCACATATTACCATTTGCCTTATGAAATAAGCTCTTTATATGACAGAGCATCAAGTATCGGGTAATCTCTGTCGAGAGGAAAGTTTGCACGCGAAACAAAACCCCATGGCCCAAGATTTCTATACTGGCTCATTTTGGAAGAGTACATATAAAAAAATAAAATATGAATGTTCATAATAAAAGAAAATGGCTTGGTTTTTTCAGTGCTGCATGAAGAAATGGAGTTTAGGATTAAAGACACCATACACAATTTTTGCTTATCCAAAGTTCTTTTCCTTCCTCTTAACTATAATTTAACACCTGCATACAACCTAGAAATCCTGGGAATGAATCTTGCAGTACATCTGAAAAAGTTGATTTAAGTTATTATGACATTTAATTCTACAGTACAGTGAGCTTTAGTAATACAAACATTCCACTGTTCTGAGCCATGTGTATTATCAATCATATTCTCTCCCATCTTTCTTCACTGAGTTTCTCATGAAATTGATAAGACAATAAAGATGATGATTTTGTAATTTTCTATGTAGCTGTACCTAGAAATATTTTGACCAAGACTCTATCTGCTATTAGAATCACAACAGAATCCATAAAACTGACTTCCATTGCTGAAATCTACTCACAAGGAAGACCAGGTGAAATGGTGAACAACTTTACAGTTTCAGTCTTGAGTGGTAAGGAGAAAGTTCATGCAACATAAAAATACAACACAAAGAATGAGCATGGGTTTTACAAAAACAATCCAACTAAAACAAGTATCTTATACGAACTTAAAGACAGAAGAGTTACAGCCTCAATATATAATTGGTCATCTGAATAAAGCAAATCTATATCAATACATTTGACAAATTCAGCAGAAGAAAAGTGAAGGGACTTTCTGGGTGATTCCAATCATGTTAACATCAACAAACCTCAGCACTGTTAGCAATCTATGCAGTAATTTATCTAAGTGTTCAAACTATACAACAGAATTCCTATGGAGAAACAAGGAGTTGGTTTGAGTACAGAAGCTTTTATTGAAGATACTAAATAGTCCTAGTAACAAAAGAAGCCAGTTTTACTATCATATTAATCCGGCTCTCTTTTCTGCATTATGACTTGGAGTCTTCTCTGCATTCTATAATTACTATATTCAAAGGCCCCAATATATTATGCAAAAGCACCTGATGGAATGGGATGACGTCTAGTTTGTATTTGCTCATAAAGATAAAAACACTCACCTCCATTTTGACTAAATTCTGGAAGGGGAAAAAATGGTTGAGAGGTGCTCAGCTAGTCTAATGTTTCTCACCCTCAATAATTGTAAGATGTGTGGACTTCAACTCCAAGAATTCTCCAGGCAGCTTATTGGCTGAAGAATTCTGGGAAATGAAGTTCACACATCTTACAGTTGCTAAAGTTGGGAAATCCTGAGCTAGTCAAGAGATTCCATCTTCCATTTGGGAAAGCACACAGCTGTAAGGAATTAAGTAATCAGGCTTAGAAGCCAAAGACTAAACATGACAAAGATTACAGCCTTTGAATGTTCATCATTGCCAACATCGTTAGAGAAACCAGCTGAGTCTTAAACTCCAAAAACTCCCAAATTCAAGGGAACAGATAAACAGAAACAAAGGCCACTCTTTTAAAATCATTAATTATGGACCATCAAAGCAGATAACCATTGCTTTCATTCACCAAACTCTTGCCTGAGTGATTCAAAATTCCATGAAACAAAGGTCTGGAAACCAAAATATGACTACATGAAAGCCAGTGATGAATGCTTGCTTGCTTCTGCCTGCAAAGGCTGAACTTGGAAAAGTTTGGTACTGGTTAGACATAACTTTGAAATGGGGAGGAATCCAATCAAATGTTGCCATTTTGACTGCAACTGTGGCATATAAAAGACAAAGACGTCCTCCTGCAACCCCTCTTAGTGATTGCATGTAAATTGACAACCCACAAAAAGTGACTTGCCACTGTCATCTTCTGCACTCTCTCTTCAAATTTCTAACTCCATAAGTTCTTAAGATGCAGCTTTGTTTAGCTTTGTAAAGATCAGCCCAGATTGCTAGGTGCTATGAAGGGCAAGCAGTATGTAGGAATTTAATCTTAAAAGAGAAAACATCCCACCTCTACTTGTATATTTTTCTCACGTCTTGAAATATTTGTTAGTTCCTCATTTACTTGACAGATCAAACAGACTTTATAAATGTTGCAAGAAGTTTTTTTCATGTCTCTATGGAAAGGAAGGAAGACTTAGAACTATACACCTATTTTCCCTTTCCATTGCCCATATTTCATTTGTAAATTTGATGTTAGCCTTGCAAGGTAGTCTAGACATGAAGCATACCTAGATGCACAGCACAGGAAACAGTACTAGCCATTTACTAGGCAGCTGCCCTTTCATATCCCTCATCAACCTAAGAAAATAGGAAGGGTTCCTTCTGAGATGTTTGCCAATCCACACTCCTGCTGCAGATTAAACTGCCTCTTATTCAAAAGTATCTCTGGCCTTAGCTCTTTTCCATGTCCCCAAAGTCATTCCCACATGAAATATCTTCATCTGTTTTGAGTGCCCCCAATAAGACAATCACAAATATATTTATGATAAATGGCCATTATTAAAATATTCTGTTCCATTGACCTGCAGTATACTTCCATAGAAACCATACTTACTAGTTTGCCATGCTCTTGTTCCCAAGTTATAATACTGAACTCTGGATGAGTTCATATGATAAAAGCATCCACAGTCCAATGATATGAAACTATGTGGATTCAGAGGTTCAGATCTCTTCCAATTCTCAGAGGCTCCTTATCCACTAGCAAAGTATATAACATGTGCCTTATGTTAGCATATTTTGGGGAAGTGTGTCACTCATTTGTGGAACACACATTTCTGAATATGGGTTAATTTAAAATACCTCCTGTTCTCACAAGATAACTTAATGCTGTTTGTGTATATATCTTCTCTTCACTCTTATTTATTTATTTATTTATTATTTATTTATTAATTTTATTTCTATACCGCCCTTCTCCCGAAGGACTCAGGGCGGTGTACAGCCTGATTAAAAGCACAAAGACAGACAAAATTTAAAAATTTAAAAATAATTAAAATTAAAACTCTTGTGTGAAGTCTTACCATATCCACATGTGCTGCCTAGAAATGTAACTGTGGGATGCTGGTTTCTTCTGTCTTACTTATGCATAGTTACATCACTATCACATCTTATGTTCATTATCACCAGAATAAATCATGCAAACTAAGATAACATGCATCATTTATTGGATTATAGAGCAGTTTGAAGTGAGTTGCAGAATTAAGATTTTTCTGATATAGAATTTTGACTCTTGGTTTTAAAACTCAGATTGTGTACAAGTTAGATAGCAAGGTGCAGACAGATCTTCCTTAGTCAACATTTTGTTTATTATTAATATTAATTTTTATCTTACCAATATATTCTACGGCTGGAAAAGAAATTGAAGAAATATGTTTTCATGGGTCTGCACTGATTTGTAAGTTTAAAGAGTTGTAATTATTGAAACAAAATATGTTATCAATTTGCCCTTTATTTCCCACCAGTGTTCACCTGTCATTTTATATTATCATTTCTAGGGTCTCTTTAATGATGTCACCCCTTATGTTTCCTCAAATTCTCCAGTGTTCACTTCAAATGATTGATGAAGTTCTAAAAAAAAATTCTTGAATGTTTCCAAACTAAATATAATTTGCAGACATTATAGAAAAAGAATGGTCAAAATGAAGAATTGTGTGTTTCCTAGAAATTCAAAGGCCCATTGGCATTGCAGTATGCAGTAGCTCAAATCTCTGAGGGGCTTTTATGCAATCCAATAATATTTTTACCCTTGAAAAGGAAAAAGAAAATCAAGAAAGTCATCCATTAAACTATTTCAAGTTTACTTGTTGTCTAGAGCATACACAGATCATTAGCCAATGCAAAGTTAAAAACTATGTTTTGAAATTATAAATTACATATTAAAGTGGCAGGCTGGTGGGTGTATATATTAAGTGTTTCAAAATGATCTGGCTCTGGGATAATTCCTTATTTTTTAAAAAAATATTACTTAATAAATTAAGGCAGAGAGTACAACTTGGTTGATTTGCCTCAAACTCTTAGCGGTATTTGGTTTAATCAGTTACATTATTCTGAACCAACATGAAGAGCAGCAGTTTATGGGGGCCAAAGCAGAGCAAGAGGACAGGGCTTTTTGGCTTTTTGGCCCTTCAAATGAAAAATCTAGTCTGATACACACCAAATGTCTTGGTTCCCAAATAATTGTGTCTGAATGATGGTTTAAACAAAGTAAAGCCAGTACTGATTTTCAGCTCTCTTTAGATTTGCTAAATAATGGATTTTGGCAAAATTGAATTCAAAGCCTATCATGCTCATACTAGAAACATGCAAATGAACGAGTGAGCTGTATTATTTATGACTGGGAACTTATTGGTGGAATGCTTTATACACATACCGTAATATCTATATATAATTTTATGTCTATAAACTTGCCAAAGCTGTATTCCATTTGAAAGCAGTCAGATTCTGTTCTCTCTCTAAGCAAAGATTGTGCTTCATTGATTTGCCAGTAATTTGAGGTGAGCTAAGATTGTCTGTAGATGTTTTTGTTTGTGTAGACTAGCAAAAAGATTCCCAAGACACCATTACAAAATACTGTCTCAAGACTTGGTTTCCCTGTCTTGCCATACTCATGTACATTTATGATTAGGCCATTCTTTTCCCATTCCTTTACAGAGAAACTCCTGCCCATTCATCTTTATTTCTATGGATATTATTAAAAATGAATGTGGCCATATATTAGCATACATTTCCCAGTGGCCATATATTAGCATACATCGCTCTATGCAATTTTATCCTAATATACTACAGTTTTATATTATTTTCATCAACTTTCATGTTGTGTGGATTTTTATTAGAAATACCCATTTTTGTATAGCACTTTTTATTGGACAATTGCTTAACAGAATTTGAATATGCAGGAATTTGGAGTAATAACTGAGTTTCCATGGATTGAAAAGTACATAACTAGGAAAACATAGCATTAAAAGAGAACTAAATTAATTTTTTTCTCAGATGTGTATAAAATTAGTGCAATGATACTTATTCTAGAAATTAGGCATCATATTTTTAAAAAAATATTCATTTTTCTTTCATGTCTTTGTTTCTGTATGCAGAATATATTTGTAAACTTTCTGACATCGATCCTTGATTAAATCCTTGAGAATTCTTCATTGGCTTATCGTGAATGTGATTGTAGATTTGAGGTTTAGAATCACTAAGTTCAGTTTTGACAAAGCTTCCTTAAAACAAAGCTGCTTTGTAAAGGAATTTTGGCTTCTTTGCTTGTAAGGAATCTGGATGGTTTCAATCCTATTGCTTCTAACAGGTCATGGACATTTTAATATTTCTCCCTCCACTAAGGAAAATTTGTCTAATGCAATTAATGTTCATATATATATATATATATATATATATATATATATATATATATATATATATATGAAGTAAGAAAATTTGATACTGTGCCTTTACAGGGAGGATATGGGTGTGGCCTACTGATGACAGCTAACGAGCTAGAAATGGATCTATTTAGGTCTCCCACCTAGCAGTGAGAGCTTGCTAGGTGTTAGAAAAGAAAAAAGCCCAGAACCAAGTAGATGAGATTCTACTGAGCTGGAGCTACAAAAAAACCTTGGCTACGTAGGGAAAACCTGGCTAGAAGAAAAAACATATATATATATATATATATATATATATATATATATATATATATATATATATATATATATACACACACACACACACACACACACACACACACACATACATACACACACCCTGCTCAGAATTATGAGCACTGGAGCAGTAAATAAGACCAAAAAATAAATGAAACAATATAAATGAACATATTGTTACATGTTCTTCTGCTTTGGCACTCTTCTTATCCTTCTGCTGGAAAAGTCTGGATGTGCTGGTAGAAACATTTCCATTGTCAAATGATGGGGGAACTCCTAACAATATGTCAAAGACATATTAGTCCATGCTGAAGGATTTCCATGCTGAAGGGTCTCAGCATCCTTTGAATCCCACAGCATGTGTTGAAGCCACCTAGCCTATAAACTCTTTGAGCAGATCTCTCAAAATGCCTCAAAGTGATGCTGATTGCTTCATTGAGGTAAATTGTCTCATGTTTTCTTTTTGATGAAGAATTTATGTCATCTCCTCAGCACAAATTTCTGACAGATAATCTAACTCAAGTATCCTCCAAATTAGTGCATCACTACACATATTTATTATGTGTATGCAGCATCTTGGCAAGATGATATCTTTTGCAGCTTTGAGATACCCACACCCACACCCACATATACATACACACACACACACACACACACATTCGTGCAAGTTTGAACTATGGCAGAACAGGGGATGCAGTTGGAGAATAACTATAAAGAACTGCTCCCTTCATGTGACTTGTGGGCTTTCTAAAGCCTTCTGGATAAACACTGTGGGAAAAAATTATACTAAACTATAAAAATCTTAAATCTGAACCAGAAGACATTTTCTTATATCATGAAATTCATATAAAAAATCTATGCTGAAAGCCAATTTCTGACCATCACATTCTTAGTTTATATAAAAAGAAAATACTTATTGCACAAAACCCTAGAGAGTTGGAACATTAAGATTGTGAAACTATTTTCAATAGATAATTGGAAAGAGAGAGAACAAAGTTTTTCTCTAGATGGAAATAGACACTCAAAAGAAGGAAAAACACTGTTCAGTCTGTTTTGGTTGATTCTGCTGCTTATTTGGAGAAGAAATTTGCCTGCATTCTAGGTTCCAGTTGAATTTTTCCTGGCAGATGAGCTTCTGTATAAAATGTAAGTCAATTCAAAATCATTCTTAGAGAAGAAGGAGAAATGTATTCTTTAATTTTTAATGGGATCTATTGATTCTCTTTTCATCCTTTAACTTTTAAAGCTTCAAATTAGATTTTCCTACAGCAGTATTAGATTACTGCTTCCATAATCCATGGACACGTTGGCTGAAGATCATGAGAGTTGTTAGCCAATACATCTGGAGGGCATCAAGCTGTGGAAGGCTGCCCTGGACAGTTTGTGAACAAGGTATCTAAATGACTGTTTTCTTCCATGTGAATCTTGATCATCTGGGTATCAAATAGGGAAGGCACTGCCATGCCTCTTTTGAGCTACTTCAAATCTTTCTGACTCAGGTTGTGAGTTAAATAATTAAGTTAGTTTAAGTTTAAAGGAACTTGGAACATAAAAGAAGAAAGGTACATTCAGCTATTTGGGAAAGGTGTCCAGCCTGCATTACTGCTTTCATTTGGCCTGAACACCATCTGAGAATGATTGATCTGATGTGACGATGCAGCCAGATATGATTGTCCACCAGTTAACATTTAGAACAGCCATTCAAAATGAAGGTCGACAGTAGATTATATTAATTATCCTGTGATTTATCTGAAGATAATGTGTGTGTCATTACTTAATCAATTTTTATACTACATTTCCAAGAAATACATATCAGATTTCTCAGATATGACTTCCCAGTTTCCATTATGACATCAATTATTCCATTTTCAATTGCAGAGCCCTTCTTGGGACCTCAGAATAGATAAGCCAATGCTATCAATAGAGATAGAGTAGGCAGAGCTCAAGGAAAAGAATGCAAATATAAAGCAGCTACTGGGTATCAAATGAACATAAGGATTGAGTCGGATTAAGGCATCACTTTCTTCATTTTAGTATCCTCAATTTTACCTTGCTGAGATCAAAAGCAATTCAAGTTCTAATTCTAACTGTTGAAAGCACTATACCATTGAGGGTAACCCAGTCCCAGACTCCTGTTGCTTTGGCAATTTTTCCTCCACCAGCAGGTTACAGAAAAAGAAGGAAGACTGTTTGCATTGTTTACTGAAACACCAGGAGTGATTGCATTTGCAGATTTCCCAGATTAGGATCATCTCTCAACCATGTGAGATGTAAAACATCACATTCATATACATTTGCCAGATTGCCATCACTTGTATTTGATTTCATCCACAAAGTGTGCATACTTTTGGAATCAGGTTGTTTTTTCTATAGTTATTAGATTCTCTCTTTGAAATCAGATTCTGTCACTAAGGGAAAGCCAACCCATTTCCTGAATCCTACAAAGGGGACAGGCAGGGGATATGGTATGCAGCTATCCACATTGATACATGCATCCAATACAGCAGAAGTTTATTGGGGTGGTGGGTTCCTTAATAGTAGAAGCTGCCAAATAGGTCACTGTTTCCTTTAGGCTTGCCCAACTCTGCCATATGTAATTCATTTCTTCTGCAATTTCTCATCTTCCCATTTTTGTTCTAAAAGATGTGAACATTTGACATTTGACTAATGATAAACATTTTCCCATGGACTTAAATTGTGCTATAATTTATCAACCCAAAGAACCATCCCTGAATGTCATACTAACTGTCCCACAAAAGTATCACATGATTTCTTTCCCAATCCCACAAGTGACAAGCTATTCTAACAAAACATCATATGATTCATTCATTGGAAGAACAGGCATATCTGCCAAATCTGATTTCACTCAGTTTTTTGTTTTCTAAATCTCATCCAATTTCTGCATCAGTGAATTTTCATCCAATTTTCATCCAATTTCTCCATCAGTGAATTTGTTAAAAACAAATCACATAAAAAATTGGTACACAGTTCTTCCAACACATATATTCTAATTTATACATTTCAATATACAGTCTTTCTAGTAAAATATTTAGCCAACTGTTTTTCTTACTATTATGCATGTTTATATATATATATATATATATATATATATAATCCCTCCAATATACCAATATGCCTTTTATTAGCTTCCTCTACTAGCTGGAGGAGTATACATTGCCTTCTAATAGGATGAGAAAGCCAATCATTTTCAACCAATGTGGACCTTTAATGGTATCTGGTATAGTTTAGATTGTGAATAGGAGTCTTTGAGAAATACATCACTTGATTTTCTATCTGTAACCTCTCCATTCCTCCAGAACAGCCTAAAATATGCCAACAAAATCCAAAGGCAAAAGGATCTTCTCTAGATGTTATACTTTAAATGGTAGTTGCAAGTAAACCAAGACAGGAAGGTGCAATTGCTTTCCTGTCCTTTTTCTGACCTTTGCATAGACATAAGATTGGCTATTGTGGGACCTGAAATTTCTTTGATACAATCTAGCTTGATTTTTATGAAGCTCTTTAATTCTTTTTTTGCTTTTTCATCAGGAGATCTGTATGATCTTTCTCTAGTCATCTGTATGAGCAGGGCCGGATTTAGATGAAAAGAGGCCCTAGGCTATTCCACTTATGAGGCCCTTTCACCTATAGTGAAAGTGTAATTTTAATTTTGCTAACAATTTGAATGTAGGCCCCTCTTGATCTTGAGGCCCTAGGCTGAAGCCTAGTTAGCCTATAGGAAAATCCGGCCCTGTGTATGAGTTTCAATCTATTTTGAGTCATGGGCCAAATTATCTCTGGACATGAATCTTGTGCAACCTTTCTTGCAGGATATATGCCTAAGTTGTTTATGATCAATTTTCAACAATCTACCTGATGCTTATGGAAGCTTACAATTCAGCATGATTCTGATGAATTCCCATCACTTGTATATCTGTACATCAACACATATATTTCAAGACTGCTCATTCTAATTTCTAGCATTGTCCAACTTGGAAGGATGACTTTCAAATAGCTAATCTGGATCTTGAATAGCAAACTGTTGTTTTTTTTTAAAGAAGAGGTGAAACGTAGAAGTTTTAATGAGAAAATTCCAGGCGCTAATGAGAATTGGGAAAGCCAGCATGAACTAAAAAGAGTAAGTGTTGAGAGTAATTATAAGTGGTCATTCCCAAGTAACAAGCAGCCTCTGTTCCTAAGAATTTTAACTGAGGCTTTGTGTAATTCTATTTCAATAGTTTGAGCAAAGCCAGAAAAGTCACATGCTGTAAATACATGAAGCAAGAAACTGATGTATGGCAAAGGAAGGGAAAATCTATATGGAAAAATTAGCAAATACAAATACAATCACTGGATAGAAAGTTGCCACATGTCGGTAATTAGGGGACATATAGGTTACACTGGGTGGGATTTCTTCATGTGTTCCAGATACATGGTTTTGTTTATAAGGCTCTATGGCTTTGCAGGAACACACCCACACACCCTTTCATTCTCTTAAATTAATAACACACCATTAAAGCTGTCTAGTCTCATAGATTATGCTATGCTTAGGCAGATAAGAGTTTTTTTTAAAAAAAAAATCAGATGGTTGAAACATTAGTTTTTGAAATAATAATTTCCCAAAGGATATTAAATCATGCTTATATGGCATATGGGCTTCTCTTAGTTTCACCATCCAGAGTTCTCAATGTGAAAATGAGTGTAAAATTAGAGCTTTGAACTTCCTGTCTATTAATAGAAAAAAGCAAAATAAATCTTCCTAGAGATCTAGTGTATAAAGATATGCATCTTGCTTCAAACCATGGATAGGGGACATGGGATCTTTCAGATGTTGTTTGATCACTATAGCCAAGGTGGCTGAGGCTATTAGGAATTACAGTCCCAAATCTCTGGAGGACTAGAGAAGGTAACACACACTGAGTATGCATGTCCTTAAGTTGCATTTTATTTACCAGGTCAGAATTAAATGTAAATTAAATCTCTTTGGGTATGCTTTTATATCAGCAGTGTAATATGATGTTATCGTCAATATTATTTTAAATCATGTTAATTTATTTACCAGAAATATCTTTCCGCCTTCAAGTGTGCACTTCAATTTAAAATATCAATTTAAAATAATGTACTATAATAAAATTATGTAATACTAAATTAATACAAAAGGAGAATAGGAAAAGATATTTAGTGTGGCAATTCATAAAAGTAAAACTTAGACTTGAATGAAGCAGAGTAGGAACCATGTTGATACTTTTGAATTTTGGTGCTCGAGAAACTCTTGAGAGTACCTTGGATAGCCAAGAAATCAAACAAATTGATAATTGAATAAATTAATACAGAGTTCTCTCTTGAGATACAACTAACCAGGTTCATAAGAAGAACTAGCTCTCTAGAGAAGGCCCTGATGCTGAGGAAAGGTGAAGGAAAGAGAAGAAGAGGACAGCCAAAGCAAGATGGATAGACTCAGTTACAGTGGCAATGAGTGCAACCATTAGAAGACCTGGAGGACCACATTATAGACAGGTCATCATACAGAAAATCTATCTACTTATTGCTAAGAGTCAGATCTGTCCCCAACATAGTTCTTCCAATGCTATACCCCGGTGGTGGGTTTCAATTTTTTTTACTACCAGTTCTGTGGGTGTGGCTTGGTGGGCATGGCATGGCTTTGTGGGTGTCGCTTGGTGGGCATGGCAGGGGAAGGATACTGTAAAATCTCCATTTCCTCCCAATCAGCTAGAAATTGGGAGGCAGAGAATAGATGGGGCTGGGCCAGTCAGAATTTTTACTACCGGTTCTCCGAACTACTCAAAATTTCTGCTACCGGTTCTGAACCGGTTCTGAACCTGCTGAAACCCACCTCTGCTGTATCCATTTATGGTGTAATTGAGTGCATCCATCTTTCAGCTGATTAACCTCTTTTTACTTTCACCTGTCTCAGCATATAGTCTTTGTCAGAGAACTAGGCCTTCCAATGATGTGTTTGAAGAATGATGTGACTGAAAATTTTGTGTCGTGATAAATGAGTGAAACAAGAAGTATTTCCAATGTTCCTCACAGCTCTTAAATTGCACACATAACCAGTCAGTTGAGGTATTTCTGAATATGGATCTAATTCTCCTTTGAAAGGACATTAGTGGACAGATTGCAAGCATGGAGGACGGGTGCTAGATGAAGCAGGAAGAGCCCAGGCTCTATCTTTTTCAACATGCTTCAACAACTGTTTTGGTCTTTGCTTTCTCATATCCTTTCTCTCTTTTTCTTACTTGCATTCACTCTCTTGCTTTCTGCACCTGTAGAGAATGAGGAAAATTTTGACAAAAATATGTAAAATAGTTACATAGGCAATGGGGACCAAATCATTCTTTAAATTCTGGTATACAAGATAATATTGGGAAGCAGATTCCCTGATTCACTGAAGTATATGAAAGCAGGAGGTAAAGCCCAGTCACACTTGCAAAATTCAGTTTTTAAAGCC
The DNA here is from genome assembly GCF_029215685.1 of Pituophis catenifer annectens. Taxonomy (NCBI): domain Eukaryota; kingdom Metazoa; phylum Chordata; class Lepidosauria; order Squamata; family Colubridae; genus Pituophis; species Pituophis catenifer. The sequence continues at coordinate 44,330,796 of NW_027256881.1, forward strand.
CATCTTGATAAAGTGTAATGCCGGTCTTCCTGTGGAATTGATTTTCTGGGGGGCTGGCAGCTCCTTTCATTTTCTCATGCTCTCTTTTGACCTTTCTCTCACTCTTGTCTTGCTCACTCATTTTCTGTCTCTGACTCACTCACTTAGTCTTTCTTTCTTTCTTGCTCCCTCTTGCTCTGTCTCACTTTCTCCCTGCCCCTATATTCCTATCTGTCAGCCAGCTCTTATTAGGCATGGAGTTAGCACTTTTTCCGAAGAGCAGGAGACATTGACAAGTCACATGCAAAAAAGACAGGTTTGGAAGAGTGTTATGCAAGCTCCATCATATGTTTTGGTTACCTCTCAGCTGGTTAAGAGGAACAGAACAGGACATATGGTTTGACTCCCTTTTAATGTCCCTTTCTCCATGCTTCACCACTAGGTGATGCAGAGGACTTGTCAAGGAGAATGGTGGCATTTTCTCTCACTGTCTCATGTGCCTCTCATTAGTGCCTGGATTCTGTCATTTGGACTATTTGGGGACTTGGTTTAGAGGTCTTTTCAAAGAGCACTAGATTATTGTGTCCAGAAATAGCTTGAGTGACTGGTGTAGTGAGCAACTCCAAACCTGTGACTTATCATTCAGGCAATTAGTGGCGGCCAAACCTTCTGTCCCAGACACCCTCTCACATTCACTCAACCCTACTACATAACACATTATGAGAACCAGGTAATGCTTGATGGGAAGAGAAATGAAGCCAGGGTAATTCACCAATTGTTTTCTTTAAAACCATAAGGACAGCATCAATTACTGCTCTCAATCCTAAGGCAGACTAAGACTTGGTATAATTATAAATATTTTTAATTCAATTTTAGTGGAATTATGTTTATAATTAAATTATAGAATCTTACAAACAGGAAAGTTTATATATCATGGGAATCTGCAACATTAAATGGTTAATGCTCTTTTTCTTCAAGGGCGTATAAGGGAGGTGAGCAAAAATTATAACTTTGTGTCTGTCATAAAGCAGAAATTAAAATAGGCTAGCCTTACTGATACATATGTGCCTATTTAACATTGCATAACTCCCGCTCTTGTTGTTTTTCTTTCATGTTTTTTTTCCATTCTGCCTAAAATTGGGTTCAAACCCTATAGAAATTTTTTTCCTATTAAGTTCTAAATGCATTAAATATTGCTGTTCAAACTTTGTCCAAACTTTGGTGCTGACTTCTTCACAAGTTTGCAGGTTTTGGTTTTCATTAACCCTTTTTTGAGTTTTTCCTCTTTTCTTCTTCTTTTTTTGGCTTAAAATTTGCAGTCAACGTTTATTTTTATCAGACTTCTTTTCTTTAAGATGTTTCATCAGTTTTGCATTTTGGACTGAATCTAATAACCTTGTCTCTTATTTTTGGCAATGTCAATTATTAACCTTTTGATTGTCAGTTCTTTTTAGCTAGTAAAGTGTGAAGTGTAAAAGATATTTAAAAATTAAACACACAGTACAACAGCTCACTGTCAAAACAGGGCAAAGAGGATGGAAATTCAGACAGAGAAGGCTTTAGAGAAACACTAAGTAACTGAAGTAATACTGCATGTGCAAATGAGCCAAGCATCCCTTTCTTAGAAAGATTTATAATATGATCCTAAGATTGCTGTTGGGATTTGCTCCCTTATAAGCAAGGCTGGGGCTGCCTCTTTACACATTCTACTGGGGATTAAAAATAATAAGGCATAATAAGAGAGCCTGCAATACAGGTGGTCCTTGTTTTCCAGACACAATTGGGACTTGAAATTTGGACACTAAAAAGTTCAGTTGTTAAGTAGATCATGTTCAATTTGCCATGGCCATTAAGTAAATCATGCAGTTATTAAATGAATCTCACTTCCCCCATTCATTTTGCTTGTCAGAAGCTGCCTGGGAAGGATGGAAAATGCAACCATGTGATCCCAGAATGCTACAATGAAGACCCTTGCTGCCTTCCTGGTGACCAGCTCAAGGTCATCCAGTTGACTTTGTACCTAAGGCAGGACCAGAACTCACAATCTCCTGGTAAGTGGTTGCTTAACCACTATACCAAACTGGCTCCACCATTTCAAGTGTATAAACAACAGAACAAATCAGAAGGATGCAACAGGACAAATGCAAAGCAAAATGTTTAGAACAATCTGACATGTGTTTTCCAAAGCGAATGTCTGAAACAAGTGTTATATGAACTATTCGAGCAGTAGGATTACAACTGACTTTAAAAAACAAATCTTTAACATGTACTGTATGCTACATTATTAAATAATTTCTATAAAGGGGGGAAAAAACCTCTCAGTATTGTCGTGGATTTAAAACACAATCATGCATGGTCATTTAAAATGTATGGCTCCTTTGGCATACTCATAGGAGTGGCAAAAAAGCAGCAACAAGTTAAATGGTTCCCCTGGAGAATCGGGATCTTGTAGGTCCCTCTGTTTTTCAGCTGGAAGCAATGCTTCTGCTTGAGTAATGTTCCAGATCCCTGTCTACTGACTGAAAGGACGGCTGCCTGCCAGCTGCTTGGCACAACCCCTCAACTTTCAGCAAGTTCTGAAAAGTAGTTCTCAATCCACTCTGAGTGAGATCATCCTGGAGGATAAGCAGGCTTGTTTTGCTATTCATTTGGGATGGCTTGAATCCCCAGCAAGTCGTGGTGTGGTAGGGCTCTTAGCCAAGAGTTATTTATTAGCATGATCTAAATGGAAGGAGAAGCTGAGGCCAAAGTATTCAAGCTCTACAGTGACATCCTTATCCTCTAATAAGGAATATGTAAAGTGGGGCATCCAGGTAATAAGCAGTTCATCATATCCGCTCAAGGCTCCACAACCTTCTCCCCCTTATGACTATGCTCTTTCCCTTGAGATTTCCTCACCATGTTTCCCTTCTTTGCCTCACTCTCTTGGTCTCTACCTTCACAATACCATCAGATCCCAAGACTACCTTCTTCCCAGTTCATCTACTTTTCTCTACTTTCATAGAATCCTAAGGTTGGAAAGGCTCTTGGAAGTTTTCTAGTCCAACTTTTTTTCCCAGAACAGGAATCCTCAGACTATCCCCAACAAATTGCCACCAAACTTTCTGGAAAATTTCCAGTGATGGAGCACTCACAGTTCCAGGAGATTAGTTGTTTCACTGCTTAATAACTTCTATTCAGAGTCAGGAAATCCCTCATTTAAAAATTATTGTTCTTTCTATTAAAAATGTGAAATCTACTTTGATCTTATTGTCTTCATGTAGCTATTTTAGGGCCCAATATGGAAACAGTTCGTCATTGATTTTTTAAAAAAAAATAATTATTTTTCAATCTATCCTACAGATCTGAAGTGTACCAGATTGATAAGGTTTGTCCAAAATCCAGATGTTCACTTTGGCATTCTATGGGATGAGTTTACCAATGCTATTATTGAAGTAGATTTTTCCATCTGAATCTTCAATTAAAAATAAAAACAAAGTCATTTTATAATAAATAGAATGAATACAAAATCAAATCACATTGGAATAGGACAAATCAACTATTCAAATCTCATAAAAGCAGCTATATTACTTTATATGAATAAATCTGTAATAAATCTATATTACCAATATTGTCATCTTTATCTTGAAAAATAAATGAATGCTGACATTTAATCAGGGGATATCAAACAGTCTATACTGATTTATAAAAAAGAGTTGCTGGCACTAAAGACATTGTGATAAAGATAAATTGTCTATAGATACTAGAAATAGCAATAGCACTTAGACTTATATACCACTTCACAATGCTTTACAGCCCTCTCAAGCAGTCTAAATGGAATTTTGAGTGGGATGTACTGTACCTTTTATATTTCCATTATTTCTCAAAGCCTTACGAGAGAAAGCGTAGCAATAGAGATGCTACAATGTCTACAGGGGTGAAAATTTGTGTGGTGTCAAACTGATGAAGGAAGAGATTTTGCATCATGGCACAAGTCCAGGACCTTCTCTACATGTGTATCACAAAGAGCCTTGATAGTACAGGGGTTTAGTGTACCCTGTTATTAACACAGCTGCCTGCAATTTCTGCTGGTTCGAATCTCTCCAAGGCTCAAGGTTGACTCAGCCTTTCATCCTTTCTAAGGTAGGTGAAATGAGGACCCAGTTTGTGGGGGCAATAAGCTGACTTTGTATAAAATATACAAAAGAATGAAGGTTATTGCTTAACGCATTGTAAACCGCCCTGAGTCTCCGGAGAAGGGCGGCATATAAATCAAATTTTTTTTAAAAAAAATAGGGCTGCACCCTGAAATGCAACTCTCTAAGGGCTCTTTCATCTTTCTGACAAAAACAGTGAGAGCCTATGGATACTACTGGGTGATGCATGGTTTCTTTGATAGTTTTTGCCAAAATTGTATTGAAACAAGCACTTAATTAATATGGGCTGGAATTATAAAATAGAAAAATAAGTAATTGTATTGTCTCTTTGGAATGAAACACAAACCACTTATTAAGAACAGCAACCGTTCCTTTAATAGTAGACAAGCTATGTTGCTGTTGTTATATAGACAACAATACGAAATCCCAGGTTCCAGTTCATTAGCTGGTTTTGTCCCTTCATTTGCATTGAGCTTTCCCAAGAACCCAGGACATTTGTATACTTTCTATTTCAAAATGTGTACTAGTGTTTGAAAATGCCACAATATTTTAACCTCCTCATTTTGACTACTTTTCCCCAACTCTATATTTTTCATTATGGGCACACGATAATTTTTATAGATGTTCCAGTGAACCATTTTATGCTCTGTTGTTGTTTATAATCAGTCTGTGCAATCTTTTTCTCTTCGTTGCACAATCTGCACTTTAAATAATTTGATGATTTTTCAGTTCTAGCCTTGATTGCACTAGTTCACACAGCTTGTGCTTGTGCAGCCAAAATCCAGTCTTCAGTTTCTCTTTCAGTGTTCCAGTTGTAAGCATTGCCAAGTTTCATCTTTATCCATTTTCCCTCCATTTTTTTGTTGAAATTGACTATGCAATGTTTTTCCTTGCCAGTATTCTGTTGTGTTTTTATTACATTATTTCAATGCTCATGTTTTGTTTCCTGTAGATTCAAGTTTCAATTTTTAACTTACATCAGTGCTTGCTCTTGACTGTGTTTTACATAATCAGCCAATGCATGCTTTTCTTCTTTTGATTATTTAACTGGAAGTAAACCTCTATCTCCACTTCTAAGGGGCAGCTATAATCTATCAATATCACTGTGGAATGATTGCATAGCCATAGTGAATAGTCAACACTTCTCTTGTTTTTTAGTTTAAACTGTCCAGTTCAATCTCCATCCAGTTAATAATTCCAGCAGTGGAGTTATGACATGTACGACCCAGGTAATGATGGTTTTGATGGTGTTCCTTTATTTAATTTTGTCTTTTGCATTTTTTTCTCAATCTTTGGGTGTATTCTTTACTAATCATATTTTTAATTGTTTATGTTTGATGTTATTAACTGTAAAATGCCCAGATGCTTGTAAGCTTCATCAAAATGACTCCTAATGGTTTGGCCATTCAGCATTTCAATTTCATAACTGCTTGTGATAGTTTCCTGGTTTATTGCCAATGTAGCACATATCTCTAGGCCAAATTCATTTGCTATATCTGTGCTAAAAAAATTTATGGTATTTGCCAATGACCAGATTTTGTTTTTTGATTTTTTTTCATAAAGATTCAGATCACCCACATAAAGCAAATATAAAGTTTATTAGTATTTTTTTTGCTGTTTGATAGCTAAGATTTGTTTGCTTGTTTTTCAAAAGCACTGAAAGTGGGATCACAGCAATGGTAATAAGGGTATTTATTTATTTATTTATTTATTTATTTATTTATTTATTTATTTATTTATTTACTTCAAATTTATATACCACCCTTCTCCCTAGGGACTCAGGGCGGTGTACAGCCAAATAAAAACACATAATAAATACATTAAGAACAGATTAAAAGGAAATATCTCAATTTGGCCCAAAATTTAAAAAGACAAACAAATTTAAAATCATTTAAAGGATTTTAAGGTATAATGTGTATCACTCCAGAAGATGTCTCTCCTATTGCTGACAAAACGATACATTTCATTTCTGACCACTGACTCTGTCGGTCTTCCACTGCTTTATTACTTTTTCTATAAACATACTAAAGCCTTGGTAGTACAGTGGTCTAAAGCACCCTGTTATTAAGACCAGCTGCCTGCAATTACTGCAGGTTCGAATCTCGCCAGACTAAAGTTGACTCAGCCTTCCATCCTTTCTAAGATAGGTAAATTGAGGACCCAGTTGTGGGGGCAATAAGATGACTTTGTATAAAATATACAAAAGTATGAAGGCTATTGCTTAGCACATTGTAAGCTGCCCTGAGTCTCCGGAGAAGGGCGGCATATAAATCAATTTTTTTAAAAAAAATGTTTTTCTGAAACCAGTTGCTTCAAAACTTTTGATATTCCAGCTACATGGTAATAAATGAAACCCTTTTTATAATCAGTCCAGACCATATGAAAATTAGATTTCACCTTTTACAATTCCAAAATAATTTTATCAATCAGAAGTTCATCTTTTGTACCTCTGTTTTCCTTTTTATTTCTTTTCTGTTCTTCTGAAAGGATATCACTTTCTTTCAAATAATCTTGAATGCTGTTTGCTATTATGCCAGTGAGTAATTTAAACATTGTAGGCAAGCATTAGCAGCTATAGGTTCCTAGTATTGTCCATTTTGTTGGGTCTTTCTGAATCAGATAAGTCTTGTCAGTTGTTAACCAATTGCTGAGGTCTCCTTTGGGCAATTTTTCATTAATCTGTTTAGCTATAATTGGATGTAAGCTATTCTGATATTGGAGCCAAAAGTCATCCAATTGATAATTTCCTGGAGAAATCCATTTTTAAATCCTTTTCACACAATTTATAATAATTTCTACTGCTAATATTCATTCTTCCACTTAATTCTTTACAAAATTCATACGCAAATTCTTTTATCCATCCAACATTTTTATTTTGACTGTTCCATAGATTTTTCCAAACTTGGAATGTTTTCTTTTTGTTTGGTTTTCTGTTTTCAGAATTTCTGTTGCCATTTATACTTTGGTAGAATTGCCAATTGGAAAGAATTGAAATAGCTGATTTTGCTTAAATTGAATGATTTGTGCCTCATAGCATTAAATTTTCTTAGGTATTGCTGTTATCTGTTGCTTTATGATTTCCAAATATTTTCAATTTTTCTGGTGCTAAGCCAATACTTTTTTTTATTAGGCTTGTCTTGTCTTTTAGGGTCTTTCTGATTTTTTCCCCAGTTGTGAATCCCTGAATGTTTTATTTCTAGTATGAATCTCCTTTAATCTGCTAATCTTTGATTAGTGATATTTGAGTCTGAATAAATATTTTCCACAATTCAAATATTTGATTTAAGTAGACCCATTTTGTTGGCTTCTATTTATAATAGCAGGCATAATGAATCAGAATCAGAATAGAGGTGGAACGGACCTTGGAGGTGGAAGGGACCTTGGAGTTGGAAGGGACCTTGGAGGTCTTCTATACCATTTCAGGCAAGTGACTGTCCATTCTCCTTAAAAACCTCCAGTGGTAAAGTACCCACAACATCTGTTGCACTAGTTAATTGTCCTCACTGTTAGGAAGTTTCTCCTTAATTTCAGGTTGCTTCTCTCCTTGATTAGTTTCCATTCATTGTTTCTTGTCCTGCCCCCTGATGCTTTGGAAACTGGAGTGACCCTTTTAAAGATCCTAATTCACAATGCCATATTAGTAAAGGGACAAAGGTAGACTGATGGGGGCAACTAAGTTCTGTAGGAAACTTGAAGCATCTGACTATGCTTAGTTTAGAAGAGAGAAAATTAAGTTCTAATCTGTTTTAGAGCTGCCAAATTGAAGAGGGAATGGACTTGTTCTCTATGGTCCCCAGGGATACGAGTAGAATTAAATGGTGGAAATTGTAGAATAATGGCTTTTGACTTACAAAAACATTAGAACAGAGTGTCTTGGCAGGTGGTAAGGCTTTGCTTTCCTGGGAGCTTTTAAGCAAAAGTTGTATAGCCATCTGTCATATGTTGGAGTTGCTTCTTGTGCTGAACAGACTAAATGACTTCCATGGTTCATTCTATTTTTTTTAATTCGGTAATAAAAGTATTCCTTTTGGCAAATATACCCTATCTGTATAATTTTTTTATAGGTCTTCTGAATCAAAATACTGCATCCTTCATTAAGCAATCGTATCAGGAGTGGAAAGAAAAGGAAACCAATCCACAACAATGCTGTTGAGGAGAAGAGGAACAATTCAAAGGGGCAGCATTGCATCTATAATAAAGTCTTCTTTATTGGTTTGTCTCTCCATAGTGCCTCATTGTTTGGACTGTCACTCACTGGAATGAATGTGCTTTAGATGTTAACCCCCTCCCTCCTCAGCTCTGAATGCAGTCTACAAAAAAGAGAGGAGGAATCAAAGGATTATTGTTAACTGGACAAAAAGAGACAACATGTCTTGGGAAGCTAAAGAGATACATGCCCTGACTGAAGAAGGGGGTTGGGAGACAAGGTTGTCAAGCTTTATTAATGCCCTGAATAGGATGCTTCACTTTCACTGACTTCTTTTCAGCTTCACAGCATCTTTGGATTAGAGACTGGGCTGAAAGAGAGTAGCTGATAATCAAATGTATTAAGTCTGTAGCTCATAGTTGTCGACATGCACCCAGAAATAATGAAGAAATGTTATCAGTATTTAGGATTTCACTGGATCTCTGTTTGAGAAATTAGATTAGAACAGCCTGCTCAAAACTGGGAAAAGCCACTGAATAGGAATTTAGGGTGTTGTAATGCTAGCACATCTGGAGGATGTTGCAGAAGATAAACTCAGAGCCTTATATCAGGAGAAAACAGAAGTCAGGGTTATGGGATGACTTGTTTTGTCCACGAATTGGCGACAAAAGCAAAAACATGGCTCTGAGAAAGAAGAAATGCGCTAATTCAGTCCATATGCTCCAGGATTTACATCTTAACTGGTAAAGATTGTAGATTAAGACAATCTAATTTAGACCTCGAACAAGTGGTTACAGCTGAGAATTGGAAATGTTTGATCAGAACAGCATGTGTTTATTTATTTAATTAATAAATTCAGTTTGGACACCCTTGACCCCAAACTAAACTGACTCTGGGCTGTTCACAAATAGTAATATAAAACAGTACCAACCAAAACCAAGATGGCACCTGGACCTACTATACAAACATAAAACAAAAATAGCGATCAAAATAAAAGAATAACAGTGTTGGAAGAGAACTTGGAGATCTTCTGGTTCAGCCTTTCTCTCAAGCAAGAAAATCTATGCCATTTCAGACAAATAGTTGTTCAATCTCTTCTTAAAAAGCTCCACATCTTTGAAGGCAAGTTGTTCCACCAGTTAGTTGTTCTGTCAGGAAATTTCTTCTTATTTCTTGATTGGTTCTTTCCTTGACCCTCCCAAGAGCCATACAATTTCTTTAAAGGGTCATCATATGATCTATCTCTGTGAGATCACATCATCCTCTTATACACACAAAAACATTATACAGTATATTCTGTATTTAAAATTATATCTCCCATTTTCTGTCTTCTATCTCTGAAGTCTAAGGAAGAAACAGGGCAAGTGGAAACAGAAGTAATAGAAGACATTTCAGAATTGCAGTGACTAGTTCAAGACCAACAACTTAGATAACTATTGTTTTGTTTTCTTTTTTTAGAACATAAAAAGCTATTATATTTCAGTAAGTAATTATTATTGGTAAACTTCTAATATTGGAAACATTATGAATTAGAATTCCAGTTTCTAGGGAGCACAACAAGAAAATGCTATTGGACTCATATTCTTCACAGTTTTGTGTAGGCCTCAAACAGGTCATTGTGGCAACTGCTCAAGTAGGCCTTTTTTGTGATCCAGCAAAGGTTGGGTATGTTTGTTTAATGTTCTTATGTTTTTAAATCCCCTAAATTAAAATTGATTTTCCTATATTGTCTAAATGCAAAGTTTTAGTCAGTCAAACCAACTGATCAATAAAGACCTTGCAAAAAATCAAGATAGATTGCTCTTTTTCAACCCCAACAAGAACACATGCCATGTAATCTTTATGAGGGTCCATTTTTGTATATGCATGGAGTAAGTCAAATCCTCCACATGATATGCATCATAGACATACCTTACAATTTACACCTATCCAAGCAGGGCAAATGCCTACAGCAAAGGTGTAAAATAAGTGATCTGTCAGCCCCTAGTGACTTCCCAGAGTCTGTTTTGTGACCCCCCCCCCCACCTAAGGCCCCTCTGGGTAGTAAGGAGAAAAAAACTTGGGGGCTTAAGGAGTAAAATGGATATTTAACCCTTACAAAAGATCAATGGATCTATTTTATCTGTCCTTCTACCCACCCACATATTGGGCCCTCTTTTTATCTTAGCATAGCCAGTTTTAGAATGTGCTTTGTGGTTCATCCGTTAAGACAACAAAGCTACATATCCTTGGCCTATAAATCAGTGGTGAGCTGGAACCTTGATAGCACCAAATTATACTTGTGTGGAATTTATACACAGATTTACCTTCTCATCCAGGCCATTAAAATTTATCTCAGCTACAGTTATTTCAATGATAGAGATTAAATCAGTTCAAAAACTAAGTGCTGAGTACTTTCACATCATACTATGTCTAAGCTCTAATTAAGTGATGATGTGGAATAAGGATTTTATTACAGCTCTTATCTTCATCATGATTTCATTCTTTCTAAATCTGCCAAAGTAAACATAGATCCTTGTCTAAAAATCTTTCATGGCCTGCTATAGGTTGGATTATCAGGGCCCACATGAAAACCGTATGTGTGAAAATGCCATTTCTAAAGGCTATCCTTAGGGTCAAATGTTCAGCTGAGGTCTCCACTTCCTTCTCTTGCCTCTCCAGTGCAATGTATATTGGTGTTGATGTAACCCCTCAAAGAGAAGTGTGAGAATTGGAGTAATTTGTTCAAACCCTTCAATTCAACAATTTGGGTTCAAATGTAATCAGTTCCATTCCCAGACATCTAGTTAGCTAGAGGCATGTACTACCTTTCATCTATTTTGAGGTGCTTGATTTGCTGTGAGATCTTTTATCTGTCATCTTGCCCAGAGGTGCGTTTCAACAGCTTCTGACCAGTTCTGGAGAACCGGTAGCAGAAATTTTGAGTAGTTCGGAGAACCGGTAAATACCACCTCTGACTGGCCCCGCCCCCATCTATTCTCTGCCTCCCAAGTCCCAGCTGATTGGGAGGAAATGGGGATTTTGCAGTAACCTTCCCCTGGAGTGGGGTGGGAATGGAGATTTTACAGTATCCTTTCCCTGCAATGCCCACCAAGCCACACCCACCAAGCCATGCCCGCCCACCAAGCCACGCCTACAGAACTGATAGTAAAAAATTTTGAAACCCACCACTGATCTTGCCACATAGCAAGGGCTCCCCACCAAATGTGAGGATAAGTTGTCACAAGGGAGCATCCTTCTCATCACCAAACCACTGCTGTTTTTGATCTGGTGTTCCAAGTTGAAAACATGTAGTGTTTTTAATCCTATGCTGGCAGAAGGCCTCCTATCTGGATGTTCCACATCACAGCAAAGAGGAGCTGTTGGAGCCTGGCAATCTGATGGGCTCTAAGTGGTCATCTGTTGATTTCCTCTCCCATGAAAAGCCCTCCCTTCCAGACGGACAATGGTAGGGTGAGTGGTTGAAGGGATACAGGTGAAGCCAGGACAAGCCAGCCAGGAGCTGCTGAGAACCACATTACCATGAACCAAAGTGTGGAGAAGAAGGAGCTCAAAGCCACAAGGTGCCTTGGCAGGGTGCTTCAGTGCAGCGGTGATAAAACAACATATAAATATTGACATTGTCAACAATTTCCATCTCCATAATATATTCCATCTGACCTCAATGAAAGGGTAGAGACCCACAGGAGACCCCAATTCTGCTCCATCTTTCATTCATGAGATTGATTGTCTTTCTGCTTGTAGATTATACTGGATAGGAGGGAGAAAGATGGCAGAGCTTGTACCCACATGGTCCTGAAAGTACCTCATGTTCTTGTGGGCAGGTAGCAACTTTAATCAAGGTGCATTGAAGATAGACTGTGGGGCAACGTTTTTCATACCAAAATATCTTTCCTCTGATTCACGGATGAAAAAAAAAACCTCATTACTGTGCATCATGGAAGCATGTTAAGAAAAAACTGAGGTAGGGCTCCTCTGCTTCAACCAGCCAGTCAGCTTCTCTAATAGCTGCTGTTACCTACTAAAGAAAATTAGTTGTTCTCCTTTAACAAAGAGAAACAAGACTTCACTTCATTTCATGGCTTCATTCTGAAGAGGTGCTTCAGGCAAAGCTTCAATGAAGTGAAGTGCCTTTCAAAAATCTGCACGACCCTATTGACTAACCCTCTTTCTCCCATCCCTTTTTCCTTCCTTTGCTCCCTTCTTTCTTTATCTTTTTCTCTTGTTGATTAGATTGTATCCTTCACTATGAATTAGGCAATATTTTTTTTTACTCTTATGAAAATTTATGACGCATCAGCTGCATATGAAGATTAGCTACTATAATATCATGATCACATTGCTGGTAACAGAGTCTACAATAACATAAGACCCATTTCCACATGAAAGCCTAACCTCATTTTCACTGAACTGGGATAATTGTCTGAAGGAAATACTGTTGCAGACAAAGTCAACAATGAAGCCACTGTGCTCAGGAGGAACCTGTTTAAAGGAAATCCTGGAATTGTTAGTGAACTTATTCATAACATTTAACAAGTGTAACTCAGTAGTTGCTAGACCAAACAATCAAAAAAAAGTGGAGCAACTTTGTCCGGTTTGTGGGAAAGGAATGTTTCTCTTAACTGATTTTCTGGGTTGACATTCCAGAGATGCCCAATGACAAAGAATTTGATGGTCAAATATATCTTGAACCGAATGAGTTAGAGTTTTCATTTTGAGAACAATGTCCTTTATATACATTAAGAAAGAACAACTCCACATGTAGGATATTATGGTGACGGAAATATTTGGTGAAAGATATCCTTCACGGCAGATTAGAAAAAAAAGATATCTATCTTAGAATTTTTAACTCTTCATGAGAAGGATTTGGTTGCTTATGTTATTATTTTAAGAGATAAGAACACTATTCACAATAAAATAGGCTTTCAACTAACAGAGTTTTGAGTGCTAAGAACTCAGTGGAATATGAAAATATGTTCATCCTGTCAAAGGCCTTAGTTCAATAAATTGCATAATCTGTGCATTGTTAGATTTCTAAGTGTTGTGTGCCGGTCTTTAAGCCTTCACAAGTATATGTTCTTGGAACCATTAAGAAGTTGCAGGATTCTTGTTATGTGTCCACATGTGTTCTTTGAAAGAGAGGAGTGCTTGCTTTGAGAAGAGGGAATGGGTAGCTAATAATGGACAAGGATCATACGCAGGACTTGGGTCATATTTTTCTATATAGATTCACATGAATAGGAATTTCATGCAAAAGATATCATATTCTAGGAAATACATTCCTTTTAAGGATATTAATCTTAATCCATATCTGAGCAGATCTGAGCAATTTGAAAGCAAAGTATTGCATGTAGCAAGTTCCTCTTGGACCTTCCAAGGATATCTGGCTGCTGGAACTTTGGATTTCATTTTTTATTTAGATTTGTTAAGCACTATTATTTTCAACATACACATTTTATTTAATACTCTGCCCTCTTGGCTGCTTTTTAAAACTATTCTGGGGTCCTCTGGAAGTGTATTATAGAAATAAGATAAATAATTTTAAACTTTAAATATGCAAATGCATTTGTTTAAAAATGTGTACAAAACAGATACAAATTTAGTACAAACTTATAAATAAAAAGAACATGTGCAAAAGACAGAAAGAGACAGAAAGAAAAACTAGAAGAAACTGAACATGGCAGATGTTCTCATTCTTAGCAGGAGGATGTTTTTTCATACATTACTTGAGATTCCTTTAACTTGAATCTTACAGAAGAAACAAAGCATGCCCTTTGCTGGTTGTCTTCTTGCCTCTCTTCCTTCTCTCTTATTCCCATCTCTATTTTTATGAGCTGTTGGAGGGAAATAATCTAGAAAATGAAGAAAGCAACTGTGCATTAGAATCAAGATATAGAAGGAATTAAATAGACAGCAGCTCAGGATCACAGCTCAGGGCAAGAAGCCCATTTGATCATAACATAGGCTGTCCTTTCTATATAATATCTAAGTGAGATATGAGAGATATTTCATATCTTTTTAAGCAGATGAATCATTTCTAAATTAATTTATTCCTTATCAGGAATGCAAGCCCCATAGAAATTACTATCCAGTACATTGCCAAATCTTCAGTCATGTGTAAGAAGAACAGTCATTCACTGATAGGTGAATTTTACCTTCTTAATTTTTTTCTTTCAGATTAATTTGAACTCCTGGCTACTGCGTGGACATGGCCATGACATTTTCTTGGCAACATGTTTGGAAGTGGTTTGCCATTGTTTCCTTCCACTGTCTTTTCCTGAAGGACACAAGTGGCCCAAAGTCATCCCATTGGCTTTGTGCCTAAGGCAGAGTCATAATTTTATTTAAAACAAGTAAATTAATTAAAATCTCATTCTCTTGTTGAGTTCCTTGAATTTGCTGCAGAATCTACAGTGAGAAATGGAAAACAGCACCCTTGGGCACAACCTTCACTTATTTAAGCTACATCTTATTTATGTATTTATTTTATTTATTTATTAATGAGATTTATATGCCGCCCTATCTCCAGCCGGACTCAGGGCAGCTCACAACAGTTAAGAAACATCTAATAAAAAAGTTAAAAATTAAATCCAAATCTCATAATTTAACAGTTAAAAGTACAATTAAGACTAACAAGTTAAAATTAAATTAGAATTAAAACCCCATCAGTCCAGGGCGGCCAAACGAAACAGCCACATTTTCAGGTCACTGCGGAAAGAGCGGAAGTCGGGGGCCACCCAGAGCTCCAGGGGCAGTTGATTCCACAGGGTAGGTGCGCCCACAGAGAAAGCCCTCCCCCTGGGGGTCGCCAGCCGACACTGTCTGGCCGATGGCACCCTGAAGAGGCCCTCTCTGTGGGAACACACCGGGCAATGGGAAGCTGTTGCTGGCTGCAGATGGTCCCCCAAATATCCCAGGCCTAAGCCATGTACAGCCTGTGTTTATTCCCTGTGTTTATTTATTTATTAATTCAACTTGTATGCCGCCTTTCTCCGAAGATTCTTCCTGACAGCTTGACTCTATCTAAGACAGCTTTTAAGAGCCCTGCCCAGAATGAGAAATTTTGACAATAATGTATAAAGTCTGGATGGCAGTCTAGACCATCCTCCCTACATGAGTCCTTTACCATTGTGATAAATAAATAGATTCTTTTCATGCTTTACCATCTCATCTTTCTCTTCCAGGAGAGAGATTGCTGGAAGATGTTCCCAGACATATATAAGTGTGTGTGTGTGTGTGTGTGTGTGTGTGTGTGTGTGTGTGTAGAAAGCGTTCACTCTCAGTCCTTCAAAATCCTTCTAGCTCATGCAATGGGAAAAACAAAATGATGGAATGAAAAATGAAATGGTGGAAATTGACTTATTGAAAAAACAAATAAAACACAGGGAGAAATAGGAGGCTCAAAAAGAAAAAATAGTAATTACGTGTAGACAACACTCCTTCCCCTACATTTCTGCTGGATTTTGAGCCAACAACTTCAAAACCCAGCAGAAATGTTTTGACTTACAAAGCAAGAGTTAGACTAACTAGGCTATTATGGCAATCATAGTATAATGGTAAGCATGGGTTCAGTTTAAAGGGTAATTTTTCTTTGGAAAACTAGTTAGTGCAGGGGTCACCAACCTTTTGAACCTCAGGGACCTCTAAATTCATAATTTTAAATCCCTCGGACCACTGATATGATTTTTTTAAAAAGATAAATATATAGATAAATGGTCCATGGACCACCAGTTGGTGATCACTGAGTTAGTGAACTGATGGAGCTAATATGTAAGGGAATATGTCAAGCTTCAAAAGGTGCTTTTGCTGTTGCAACTATTATCACTTCTCAGCTTGCCAATGAACTATGTGGGGAGGGAAGGGGGAGATAGAACTTAAGTTCCAGGCATCAAGATGTCAGCTGTGAGAACCAAGGACATTTTGGCAGGTGTTTACCAGAGCCAAAAGACTTTCTCACAACAATATTAGAGGTCTCCATTGGACAATGTGACCTGGTCTAATAGAGGGGAGGGAAGACCTGAACTTTAACTACAGTATGTGGGTTTGCGTAGGAAATAGTTTGATCTGGTTTTGCCCTCATCTTTGCCGATATGATGTACTCAATAAAGTTTTTGCAAAAAGAGAGTAGATCGTCTTAGTCATGCTTGCTTTGGTTGAGTTCATCAGTTGGAACATTGACAGAATAAATCACTCCAACCCAAAGATAAGAGAACTTGAATATCAAGAGAGAAAAACTATTTTGGCAGCAAAACATGCAGGGAGGTTGAATTTATAATAGGAAGAAGGTGAGTAAAAGTTGGCATCATCTATTTCTACCCTTAAAAAATAGTTGACATCCTATTCTGGCCACAGGACAGCCAGGGAGTATAAATAAATCCTATGACAGATTGATAGTTTTGTTTAACTATTTTAAAAAAAAGTGGGGGTCAGCCATCTCTTGAAGTATCCTCTCTCCCTTTTGAAAAAAATTACCCATGCATGCATCAGTATTTAGTTAGACAACTAAGGCCATGGATTGGATGGGTTTCTTCCTTTAGAGATAAAAGGAGGAGTTTTATATCAAAGGGAGATGTATAATGCTGGATTTCCTTTACCAACCCTTCAGCCAGGTTCTGTGGCTAATTCCAACCACAGGCTCTTAGTGATGTAAGAAATGCCTTAAAAGGATGTGAGACACTAGATATTGGACAAGAGCTGTCTGGGAGAAAAGAACATTGCAAACTATTTTGAGCCAATCTAACTATATTCCAGCCCTGGAATATATTCCTATATTCCTGTTTATGAAGGAAGGAAATGTTTTCATCTCAAAAATAAGGAACAAGAAAAGCAGCTGCATCTTCTCATACACTATTTCTGTGTTGCTAGCAGAAAGTTGGGTTTGTTGAGTAACGCTGACATTGAAACAAACAGAATTTCCCTGAAAGCTTAGTTGGGGTATAAGTGTAAGTTCTTAGCACTTAACACAAAATTGCAGAAAATCGAGGAGCTTCTGTACATACAAACTAACATAGTCATGATTACTTCGTGTGCCAATTTTCTACAAATGTGTAACTTAGAGGTTGCCTCACAGTCTAGGCCAGTTATACAAAAGAATAACAGAACAGAATAATAGAGTTGGAAGGGACCTTGGAGGTCTTCTAGTCCAACCCCTGCTTAGGCAGGGAACCCCTTCACCACTTCAGACAAATGGTTATCCAATATCTTCTTAAAAACTTCCAGTGTTGGAACATTCACAACTTCTGCAGGCAAGTTGTTCTGATTAATTGTTCTAACTGTCAGGAAATTTCTCCTTAGTTCTAGGTTGCTTCTCTCCTTGATTAATTTCCACCCATTGTTTCTTGTCCTGCCCTCAGATGTTTTGGAGAATAGCTTCGCTCCCTCTTGTTTGTGGCAGCCCCTGAGATATTGGAATCATGTCTCCCCTAGTCCTTTTTTTCATTAAACTAGACATACCCAGTTTCAGCAACCATTTTTATATGTTTTAGCCTCCAGTCTCCTAATCATCTTTGCTGCTCTTCTCTGCACTCTTTATAGAGCCTCAACATCTTTTTAAAATCATGGTGATCAAAACTGGATGCAGTATTCCAAGTGCGGCCTTACCAAGGCATTATAAAGTGGTACACTTGGTTTGTCAAAGGAGAGGTGGGGGGGAGGGACTGGAGGTTGGGGGATGAAAAGACTAGAAAATAAATAAAAAAGTAGAAGAAACTTGAGCTTGAAAATAAGGAGGTTGTGAACTCCCAGCTGCCTTTTGCTGTTTCAGAAAACAAACTGGTGCACATTTTCATAATGCTGCACTTTTTTCTTCATTTTTTAAAAGCCTCCCCTGTGTGCTGTGAATTAAATCATATAGTAAAAAGGGCAAAAGATGAAATGGAAAAGTGATGAAATAAGCTGATGGATGAAAAGCCTCAGAGTTAGAGATGGCAGATTCCACACTTGTTAAATTTTCTTACCAAAAAATTGTCAAACTGTTTTTTAAAAAGCAAGGTCATCATATATAATGAGCTAAGCAAGCCTTAAACAAATCAAATAATATGTATTACGAATGCCTTATAATATGGAGAATTTCTTACTGATATTTTAGCCTTTTGACATTTGCCTATCCAAGAAAATGGCATTCAAAGCACCTGCCATCTTCTTTAGTTTTCATAGCCAGCTGTTGAAGATCGTGAATGGAGCATAATTCTGCTGTCTTGGAATCTTCCTTGTCAAACATTCCTCTTAGGATTAGGGCAGTGGTGGAATTCAATTTTTTTTTACTACCGGTTCTGTGGGCATGGTATGGTAGGATTGGTGGGCGTGGCAGGGGAAGGATACTGCAAAATCCCCATTCCCTCCCCACTCCTGGGGGAAGGATATTGCAAAATCTCCGTTCCCACCCCATCCCTGGGACCAGCCAGAAGTGATATTTTCCGGTTCTCCTAACTGCTCAAAATTTCTGCTACCGGTTGTCCAGAACCTGTCAGAACCTGCTGAATTTCACCCCTGGATCAGGGGTAGGGACTTGGGAGAAGAATTAGAGCAGGACAAGTAATCAGATCACTTTTCCGGAGGATATGGAGGAAAAAAAGTAAGATGACATAATGATGCTAATTCAGTAGAAGGAAAACCAATTTGACATGCTATAGAGTCATATAACTCTTGAACTGTGCTACCACAAAACAAATGTTTCACATAGACTACCAATATGTCAGAGTGAAGGCTCACTTTCAAGGTCTCCCAAGTCTCTCACATTCCTCTTCTACATCTTGATCCACTTTTGTCCATAATCTTTGTTTGCCCAGCTTCATGAGGCTCTACCAGCCTAAAAGTCTTGAACAAAAGTTAATGAAAATAGGAAAGGTTGGTTTGATTTAGGAGATCGTTTTTCAGGGGTGATGTCTTTGTCACTATCATTTACTTTTGAATCAGTTGAACAGAAAGTATTACTGAATTCTGAAGGTGTGTGTGTGTGTGTGTGTGTGTGTGTGTGTGTGTGTGCGTGTACATATACTAATAATTTTACAAAACATTTTAAGAAGGTTTGGCCTACATAATCAAGAAGCATAATGAAATATATATATTTTTCACAACTTTGGAATTTGATTTCTGGGTTGGTTTAGTTTTTAGCTAATGTGTTTGCCACTAAGGCAAAGTTAACAGAGTTGTGCAAGATTACTTTTCAGAATTAAACTTTCCTTCTGACTTTTATTATTTTTCATATTTTATCCAACTCTGTTCAGGAGAGAAATTGAATGGCTTGCTTTTTAAATGCAAAATTCAAAACTCATAATATTAGAACAGAAGCTCAGAGTCATTTTCAGTTAAACCATTATCTCGCAGTCTGATTTTTGCCTTTGACTAGGATGAAGTCCCATTGTCTTTAGATTAAGCCATAGTGACATCTGAACAGCCATTAGTTTTCAGTTCATTTGATATTATGCACAATTGACATAATGAATGTGACTGTTAAAGCCTATGGACAGATTGGGAGCCTTATGTTTAGAGGGCAACTTAACTTTCCTTGCTAATGGAGTTGATTTGCTGTAGAGATTGGTGAGAGACAATACAGGAAGGACACTGTGCCTATACAGAAAAACCAGCTGAATCCATATGTTGAAACAAATTGTAATTACCTTTCAGGGTAGTTGGGAAAAGGCTAGTACTCTTCACAATATTCAGGACTAACAGAGCAAAACAATCATCTCTGTTAAACCTTTGTTTGTTTGTTTGTTTGTTTGCTTGCTTGCTTGCTTGCTTGCCTGCTTGTTTGTTTATTTTCTATGCTGCCCATCTCTCCTGCAAGGTGTCTATGGTGGCAAGAAATCAAGAGGAGTCCAGCTAATAAATGTTAGTAAAAGGCACACACTTTTGTGAGTTGGAGCTCATCCAATGCACCTAATGAAGTGAGCTGCAGCTCACAAAAGTATATGTCTTTTAATACACTTTATAACCTGGAAAAGGCGTTCTAGCATTTGTCAAAAGGTTTTCTTCTCTTCTGTGCTTGGAAATGTGATTACGATACACAATAAAATGCAATAATGTAATAATATGGTTTTATTTTTAATTGCAAGTCACTCAGAATTTGTCTATACTTTTCATGAATAAATTAAAAAATGAATAAGTATGCAAGATAAATGCTCTCCCATTGAACTACGGTTCTTTCCTCCAGTCCTAAACCAAATCAGATTGCAGCTATTATATGCTGTAGCCCTGAAAGTATCTACATTTGTATATGTGTTAATAAGTAAATGTCTCAGTGCAGTAGTTGGGGTATTGGATTAGAACCCAGGAAATTTAGCTTCAATCCAGCCTTAGTTATGAAAGCTCATAAATTATTTTGGATTAAATTGTAGAGTCATGGTGGCACACTGGTTAGAATGCAGTACTGCAGGCTACTTCTGCTGACTGCTGGCTGCCAGCAGTTCGGCAGTTTGATTCTTACTGGCTCAAGGTTGACTCAGCCTTCCATTCTTCCAAGGTCGGTAAAATGAGGACCCAAATTGTTGGGGGCAATATGTAAACTGCTTAGAAAGGGCTGTAAAGCACCATGAAGCAGTATATAAGTCTAAGTGTTATTGCTGTTGCTAAATACTTGCTTACTCAAGGGAAGGAGCAAGAGATAAAGAAAGAGAGAGAAAGAGACAGACAAACAGGCAAACAGACAGACATAGGAGTTCTGCTTGTGAATCAAATAAAAATGGAATATATAAGTCCTAAAAACATTTAACTGAATTCCATGAAAATTAAACAGAAATACTTCCAAAAAGAAAATGCATCCATGGTTGAATTGCTAGCTTAAAAAGTCATATTATACTATTCCTTTTTTGAATATTTTTAATATTGGATTCCAAACACAATTTATTCAAATACTGACACAGGCATTTTATCTCCAGCCAAGCAATGCCAAACTTTATGATCTCAAGAACACTGGGGATTTTATTTATTTTTTCCCTGTGAATTTTTGTTCTTTAAAACTTTGGCAGAAGAAATGACTTTGGCTACCATTATAGGTTTCCTGAGTGGATTATATGGCAAGAAATCAAGGATTCAGTTACGTTGATTAAAGAGCTCATATCAATCAAGCCGTGAAAATGACCTTGTACAGTAAGTTATTGCAAAGGCTAGTGTCCAAGAAATTGCTGAATATGGATTGATTCATTTTGCCATTATACATTACATGATTTGTAAAAGTGAACAGAACTGGGAATGTCATTCTGTTTTGTATCTAGCAAAGAATAAGCTATCATTGAATCACAATGAATATTCTGCACATCTATGTGCACATTATTCTTTGAGCAACTTGCCAGAAATACTGATTTCCAAAATGATTTCATCCAGAATCCACCTTACTTAAACTACTGTAATGAGATCAGAAGAAAAAGTGTTCCACCTGCCCATTATTTGCTTAATATCACATCCAAAAATCCCAGAGCAGTCTGGGATTTTTTTTAATGCTCTCTTCATCTACTTCATATGGGGAGGGGAAAACTGAAATTGTGGGACAAGTACTGCTGCTCTGCCTCTTTTATACATGTATTCAAACTATATATATATATTTTCAAAATTACAAGTTATTTAGGGAGGACAAGGATGACTACCTCAATCTCCTATTACCTCATCAAGAGACAAAGATTAGGTAGCTTGATTCTGTATAATGGCTATCAGTAATGCAGGGCTCTGAGTACTGCAAACAATTGTTTCAAGTAGGGTAAATTTTACTATTGTCTTATCTTAATATATTTGGTATATTATTTACCCTATATCAGTGATGGCTAACCTTTTTGGGACCGAGTGCCCAAAGCGTGTGCGCGCAAATGCAAGCGCACGTGCCCGAGCCCCAAAATGCAAAGCATGTGTGGCTCCCTGCACATGCCCCATCCCCGCACATGCCCACGCGGCCTCTCCGCACACACACCCCACCACCACGCATGCATGGCAGAGACCCAAATATCAGCTGGCTGGCGGGAGGCACGCGCGCATGCATGGCAGAATTGAATTGGGGCAACAGATCGCGTGCCCTCAGAGAGGTTGCTGAGTGCCACTTTTGGCATATGTGCCATAGGTTCGCCATCACAGCTCTATATTATGGTTTGATTCTAAAGTATCTATTTTATTGTTATTTAAGTTTTAGTTCTGGTCTACAATCATAACATTGTTGTTTTAACCAGTCACATCCCACTCTTGGTGACTTTATAGGCAAGTGCTCTCCCTGCTACTCTGTCAAGCACAGTTTCTTTCAGTTGTTGTATGTTCATTTTTGTATCAGTTTTGATGGTATCAGGTCAGTGTATTCTTTACTTACCCCTTCTTCTTATTCCACTAACCATTCCTAGCATAATCATATCTATTATTGCTACTATTAGCAAAATATCCAGCAAATAGCATTTTTCTTTTCTCTTTCTCCTCCTTCTCACTCTATATGAATGGACAGCCTATGTTGGAGATGTTATCTCAGATTCAATAGCTCTAGGCAGCTTTTTCCAGGATGTAGCATCCTGGCAAGATCTACCACTGCTATAATCTCTTGTCAATCTCCCTTTTGCATTGTTGCCAGTTGCTCTCCAATCTGTATTGGGAAGGTTGGATTTGGCACCACCAGCTGGAGAGGTCACAAATCCAAACACTGTGGAGTAGTACTGCATGTGAGAACAGGGCAAAATTAAAATGAGAGTTTCAAGGAAATACTTATTGCCTCCAGACTAGACTGTCAAAGAGCAGTCTAAATTAGTCTAAATTAAATTATTAGAGCTATATAGCTCATCCTGTTTTTTGTAATTGTCAAGGGTTGAAATGAATGAACCCTTGAAGAAAAATATATAAAATATTAATATTTATAGATAACTAAGTAGTTTAGACACATTATCTCAGCATTTACTTAACAACCTACAAGATAATATCAGACCAGTTGTAGGTATAATGGAGCTATGGTGACTGGCATCAGTTATGGCACAATTATGGGGCTGTAAGAGTCAAAGAATAATTTAAATTGACATTAATTTTATTTGCATGCATCCATTATTTATTTATTTATTTATTTATTTGTTTATTTATTTATTAAATTTTTATACCGCCCCCTCTCCCGAAGGACTCGGGGCGGTGAACAGCCAAGATTAAAAAACATACAATATAAACATTAAAATACATTTAAAAGAAAATTAAATCCCTAATGGTTTTCCCCAATTTAAAACCCCTTACCCATAAAATTCACCAATAAAAAATTTTAAGCCAGCCCGGCTTGCTGAAATAGGAACGTTTTCAGAGCCCGGCGAAAGGTTCGGAGGTCCGGGATTAGTCGTATCCCTGGGGGTAGCTCATTCCAGAAGGCGGGTGCCCCACAGAGAAGGCTCTTCCCCTGGGGGTCGCCAGTCGACATTGCCTGACCGACGGCACCCTGAGGAGACCCTCTCTGTGGGAGCGTATTGGCCGGTGGGAGGTTATCGGTGGCAGAAGGTAGTCTCGTAAATAACCGGGCCCTAAGCCATGGAGCGCTTTGAAGATGAGAACCAGTACCTTGAAGCGCATCCGGAAGACCACTGGAAGCCAATGCAGCTCGCGCAGGAGAGATGTTACATGGGAGCGCCATGTGCCCCCATAAGTACCCGCACGGCTGCATTCTGCACCAGTTGGAGCCTCCGGGTGCTCCTCAAGGGGAGCCCCATATAGAGAGCATTGCAGTAGTCCAGGCGGGAAGTGACGAGGGCATGAGTGACCATGCATAACGAGTCCCAATCCAGAAAGGAGCGCAACTGGCGTATCAGGCGAACCTAATAGAAAGCCCCCCTGGCCATGGCCATCATATGCTCTTCTAAAGACAGCCGTGCATCCAGGAGGACACCCAAGTTATGCGCCCTCTCCGTGGGGGCCAATGTCTCGCCCCCAATATAATGTCTCGCCCCCAATTATAAACATATGACACGTTCATTCTACCCAGAATCTTCTCATTCAAGGCACAAATGACCAATTTCAATTATCCTACTTTGGATATGGTGAAGGTTCTAATGCTGGGAAAGATGGAAAGAGGAAGCAAAATGGATGGATTCAGTTAAAGAGGCAATGAGTGCACCAGTACACTCATTGTATGTGGTTGCTAAGAGTCAACATCAACTGGATGGCACATAATCAATCAATAATCAATCAAGATATGCATTGTCAGTTATTGTCTTCATTTGCCATAATATGGAGAAAGGAGAAGGCTAAAATGAAAGACCTTGCTTAATATTTCTCAATGAATTCATGGTTTCTGACAAAATTTTGGAGTTCCTAATTTAAGCCTCCTGCTCTTCACCATTTTTAAAAGATACATATATTTCAAATAGTAACAGAATTGCTGAGTGTGTTTATCTATTGAAAAAAGAGGGTCACCTGTACAATCAGTGCAGACAAGCCATTTTAGACATAGAATGTTGGGATCTATGGGAAGGCCAATCACACGTGCTACTGTATATTCAAATCCTTCAAAATGTGGTTGGTGGTTTTCCCACTCCCCTTTTTGTTCACCCAATACCACAAAGACTTCAGTAGGTCTTTCTGAAGATGTCAAGACAAATAACTTCTGTTGAAATTGTATTACCTCGATGTTTTCCCTAGAAGAAATCTGAGAACTCAAGCTTGTATAAGGAAGTCATGTTTTCCTAATTCTGATGGATATGGTGAAGATTTTGTTAATAAGGAACAAATTTGATGTGATGCCGAAAGAAACATAGTTATTCATGGTTTGTTTGTTTGTTTTTTAAAAAAAAAACTCTATTAATTAGCGTTTGAAAAGCTGAGGTTTAAAGTGAAATTAGAGTGCTGAGAAAGATTGATCATCCTTTCCCCTATGTAGCATTTTTTAAAAAAATTAAAATCTCTTCCCTTCTTACAAATTGCCCTATAAGGCATGGATACCAGCTAGAAAATGGCACAGTTGTAAAATAGTAGATATTGACAGAATTTTTTTCTTTAAACTCTCTATTCCAGAAATTCCAGCAGTGCACCATTGTTGAGGGGAATGGGGGAGAGAATCTATTCATCTTATAATGTTTTGTGGAATATTTAGCACAGTTTAGGCCTAAACCAAACCTTTTCAGGACTCTTTCTGACAAAATCTGCTATCATAGAATGTTCCAGTTGCATGACTTATTCAGTGGCAGCTCTTGTAGATGGACAACATTTATCTTCCTTGATGGAGGGACCATCGCTCCTGGACTCTTCAGCTGTAATTTTAAATGTGAATAGAATCGTGGCTAGCTAGGCAACCTGCCGTTTTGCCTATCAATGAGTGTATTATTTATTGACATGCAAACCAAGAGTTTCATAGGGGGAGGGGAGCATTCCCTGAGATCTCTTTTGTCTGCTTTCTGTCTCCCTGGAAAAAGAAGATTTTAATGAAGCTTGGAAACTTTAAAAGGGTATTTATTTCCATTTGGGAAGAGGTGGAACACAGGGCAGCCAGAACTGCACAAAAGTGAAGTGCAGTGGATTTCAGACATTGTTGTGTGAGTGTTAAAGATTGTGACAGTTTTCCTGTCTCGAAAGTATCACCATTGTCAGGGTTTGCTCTAGTTAGTCTGATCCTTTCTCCTACAGCCGCTTGTTGGAATTTTAACTTTTTAAACCTTCTCCTCCCACTACCTTCCCTACTGAGTGGAAAGGTAAAATACTTTTTGCTGATTTAGCAGGATTAAAAAATAAATTAAAGCCCCCAGGCTGCCTAGAAGTCTTGTTTTACCAGCTGCTAGCAGAAAATCTACTAATGATTACATTTTAAGCCCTTTTAGCACATTGAGTTCAGCAGGTTAAGCCTGCTGGACTGAATGGCCTAGGAGTCATGTGTCTCCTAGATCTGAGAGATCAATGTTTTATAGCAGGTTGGCTTAGAAATCAGCAGAGAAAAAGAACCATCACTCTTCACCTATTAAGTATAGAACATTCAAACCTAGACCAGCTATATCTAATGGATGACTAGGATTTCCGGACAGACTTTCAAATTTCTGCCCAATGTAAGATTCATACGTGTGTGAGCATTAATCTGGTCATTTCTGATAAACAACGTTTTCAAGAGTATGAAAATAAAACATATTAGGGTTGCGTAGAGGATAGTTTTATATAGTACATAGAATCACTAGTTTTAGGAATATATCTTCCTTATAACTTGCGGTTGGTGCTTATGTGATAGGAAATAAAGATAAGCTTTATTTAAGAAAAAACAATTTTAATTAAATGTAAATGGCAGTGGGAAAATTGCTTGGTCCTCACTATTTATTTTTACAATGTGATGTCAGCATTTCTCTCAAAGGGGAACCAGAGCCTTTTGCAATTGTTCAAGACTGAAAAGTATGGAGACTGGGAATGCATGATCTCTACTTTTGTGAACATAACTGGGTGCTTTACAAAAATATCAAAAAGGCTCTTGTGAGTGTCAAAGTAGGAATTTCTATTTCTCCCACATAACAAATATGTAATCCCAGACTTCAGGGCAAAAGTTCTATTTCTTAGGAAGCCACACAACCACTATCTTAAATAAATATACAAATTCTGATATAAGATATATACACACACCAGTGGTGGGTTTCAAAATTTTTTACTACTGGTTCTGTGGGTGTGGCTTCGTGGGCGTGGCAGGGGAAGGATACTGTAAAATCTCCATTACCACCCCACTCCAGGGGAAGGCTACTGCAAAATCCCCATTTCTTCCCAATCAGCTGGGACTTGGGAGGCAGAGAATAGATGGGGGCAGGGCCAGTCAGAATTTTACTACCGGTTCTCTGAACTACTCAAAATTTCCGCTACCAGTTCTCCACAACTGGTCAGAACCTCCTGAAAGGTTCACATAATATGCATAAAGATATTTTGGGGGAATTGTATGAATGATGGCATCCTGATGTGTCCACTGAGGCAATAACAATAGCACTTAGATTTATATACCGCTTCATAGTGCTTTACAGCCCTCTCTAAGCGGTTTACAGAATTAGCATATTGCCCCCAACAATCTGGGGCCTCATTTTACTGACCTCAGAAGGATGGAAGGCTGAGTCAACCTTGAGTTGGTGAGACCTGAACTGCCAAACTGCTGGCAGCCGGTGATCAGCAGAAGTAACCTGCAGTACTGCATTCTCACCACTGTCCCACCATGGCTCTTTAGACAATTGTTACTGACAAAATTGATAAATGAAGTGTGGTCCCTACAAATCTTTGTGCCACTCAGGGACAACTGTTGATGGTGGTGAAAATATCAACAAAATCAAGAAATGGCTATAAACATGTGGTCATGGCAGCCATCTTAACATTTTTGTCAGATCCCCTCTCCCCAAATGGATGTCAATGTGGCAAGTATTTCCTCTCTTCTCTTCTCTTCTCCACCTTTCCCCCTCCCCTCACTAAAAATGTTCAGCATTCCTAGAAACTCTCTTTGATAGCCATTACTTCAGAGGTGGATTCTACTTACCTTTACTACTGGTTGACAGTGGCGCCATGCACAAGCACATGGACAGAAGCGTTTTGATGACATCAGGATCAGTGGGCAGAGCCTCCCACCAGTTTTACTACCGGTTCTATAGAACCGGTGTGAACGGGGGCAACCCACCACTGCACTACTTTATATAAGCCAGCATCTGGATGCAAAATTCCTTTATCAAGGCATACATAATTTTAATGTCTCTTTACTAATAGCTAAACATATGATGATGAAGAATACTGTCATACTATCAAGTGGTCTTTCTTGTTTAATATTATGTATTTTCCAACTGACAGAGGTTCTCTATGGTTGCTCAGGTAAATCTTTTTGTCTTCCTTTCTATCCTAGAAATATCAAAGACTGACCATTTGTATTTCATACTCAAAATCACAAACCTGCCACTCACACTTGGGTGAAAAAATAAAAACTAGAACTTCAAAATGTGCTGCTTGCTTTGAGCAAGGATGCAGGTGGCAATTGCTTCTGTGTATATTTGGTTGATTCCACCAATGATTCACTTACTCTTTGTAAGTCAAAGGAAAATATAGACTGTAGTCTACATCAAAATTGTATGTTGAGCTTGTTCCCTGAAGCTGCTGGAGCTTTTGGACCTGACTTAGTCTGTGCTTGCTCAGTCTGACAAGCTGGCATGTGATAGGCATATTTTAGTCAAAAGGTTTTTATACTAGTAAAATGTTCCCAAAGTCGACTGTGTTATGAAGCACAATAAAAAGAGGGTGGAGATTCATTGCCAGAGAAAATAACAACCCTAAATATTCTAGACAGTTTAGTCACATTACAGTCAAGAAAATCTTGCTTCCCCACCCCCTTCTTTTGCTATAAATGCAAATCAAATCAGGAATAATTTCAATAAGCTCAGTATAGTGAGACTGGAATAAAAACTACCAGAGTGTGAATGCAAGACGTTATTTCAAATAACAAAAGTACAAGCGGTGATTCTGCTCTTGTTTGTAGCAGCAGCAAAAGCATGAATAGAGGATCAGTTACATGTTGATTCCAGAAAAGGAAATTATTTACTGGAATTTCTTCTTGCTTTGCAATTTGATTCAGAACTTTTTCAGACTCAGGTAATTTAGGCCTGGATAATTTCAACAAATACACTACCAGCTGTGGCAGAAACCATTTAACAATGTCACTTTTCCAGGCCACCTCATTTTGATGTTTGTTGTTGTTTCTCTTTCTAAGGGAATAGGACCTTATTTTGGCAAGATATCGGTACAGGACTCTTAGACACCAGGGCTTTCTGCTCAGCAGTATTAACATACTGGAGATGTCTAAGAAGGAAAATCAAAATAAATTCACATTCTAAAAGATGCAATAAATTATTTTTCTTTCTTTCTGTCTCCCTCCATCCCTTTCCTTCATTCTTTCTTTTTTCAGTGTAGGTTTATGTA
The DNA here is from genome assembly GCF_029215685.1 of Pituophis catenifer annectens. NCBI lineage: Eukaryota > Metazoa > Chordata > Lepidosauria > Squamata > Colubridae > Pituophis > Pituophis catenifer. The sequence goes on from NW_027256881.1 coordinate 44,359,893, forward strand.
CATTTCCACTGTTTGGATATATGCAAAAAAAACCTGATACTTATATTTAAGAAAATAAACATGCAAAAAAGAAGTAACTCTGTTATTCCATTGAAGAAAATAAATTATCCCAGAGCAATAGTGGGGCAACTGCAAAGCCCCTCGTAAAGCAATCTGAAACCAATCTATGATTGTCTTCTTTGCTAAGAAACACCAGGAGCATTTACCCTCTTTCCCTTTAGCTAGCCAGTACAAAAGTGCATTTAAAAAAAAAAAGAGTCCTGCCTCCTTGTGCCACAAAATTACCGCATCCTTATCCTGCCCCTTCTGTGTTTTTCACTATATGTATTTGCATGCATTTTTCTGTGTTTTAGAGAGATTGTTACTGCATGATGGAATGGTATGTGGCAAAAGATTGACTACAAAAAACAAACAAACCCACAGGCACTGAAATCCTCCAAAATTGTTTACCTATATTAGTATTTCATGTCCTGTTAATATTGGGGGCAGAGAGAGAGAGAGTGGCTTCTTTATAAGAACTAACACAAAAAAGTATGAGGGGATAATTCCAGGATGAAAATATGTAGCAATGTATTCTTATTTATCATCAAATCTGAGACATGGATGTCTCTCAAAGTCTAGCTTCATATTAATGCCTCCCAGGTTAATGCTGTCTTTAACCTTGTGAACCTGTTAAGAAAAAGTACTGCCATTGTGGAGAGGTGAGTGTTAAATTGTTGCTTCCGTCAGTCGGCTCCGTGAGACAGAATCTTTGGCTTGTTAAGCTTCCAACATCAAAAGGAAATTAGGTGGATGTCTGGCTATGAAACTTTCAGGCACCAGGAATCAAACAAATGACCTGTTATACAGCTATACACTGACCACTTATCGAATTAAAACCAATCCTTAATTCCCAAATCAACAATGGGGTATATGGGCAACTAGAACAGCTGATAGCATTTTGTAATGCATTCCTATTTATCCCACTATATACCAGACAAAATTAGTTGCTAGTAATAGGATTCTGGCAGTCCCCATCTGTGGAGTATTTGCTACTCAATTGTTTCTAGTTAGGAATTAAGCCAAGAACACATAGTGACAGGTTTATGAGCAGAAAGTAGTAGTTTATGATTTGCAAATATAGTACGGTGGGCAACATACATGCCTTGACTGGCTGGGTATGTTTAAAAGCTGAAAATACCTAATTAAGTTTTATAGTCTCCAGGGAGAATGAATTACAGAAAGATCAATAAGAAACAACCATTAAACCTGGCCATAAAAAGGGGTTAGCAGAGAATGAAGGAATCGATCCCAGCACACCCAAATGTCAGCAGGTGCCATGCTAAGCCTAAACTAGTAAACTCCAGAAAAGATTTGCTTTCTGAATCCCCATTGACATTAGATCATTTTTTTCATTATTGACACCATGCATTCAATTAGCTTTAAAAGGCAGTTGGGCATTGTACATTTCTTACATTTATTGCCTTTTTGCCAAAATCCTGCCTGTATTTGGAATGGTAATTTATTGTAAATAATATATTTAATAAACATGCAAAATATCAAGAGCAATGATACTTTTTTTTTCAGGGACGAACTGGCCATAGTACAGTCCTTTCATTTGATGCAAAAAAACCTTGTTGCTGATGTACTAGGAGTAGGTTACATTCACCTTTCAAGCCTCAGTTAAAATCCAGTGAACCCCTCCTGTCTATCTGTTTGTCCACCAAACCTATCTGTCCGTCCTTGCACTTTGTCACTATGTTCCCATCAGACACTTATTCGGAAAATAACTATGAGACTTGTGTTCTTGTGCAAATATGGACAGGAATTACATGAGGAACCCTACACTCTGTGCAGCAATCCTCATAATAGGATTTATTTAACAGGAAGAGGAAATCAAAAATAGAAGCAAGGCCGGCCTGTAAATTTAAGGGAAGTTTCTAAATCACAAAACAAGGGAGGATATTGTTCAGGAATTAAGTGTGGCTTGAAAGACCAAAGGACATATGCTGTTTTCAATGTTTCCACGAAATTGGTTTCAGTCTGGAATGAAATGAAAAATGTCTCACAGAGAAATTCTTGAAAAGTTATGAGAAAAATTGGGGAAGGCGGTTGGTGTGAACTGCAGTGGAGACAATTTCCAGCAGTCTAATAAAATGTACCATAGATATTACCTCTTCATCTGCTTGTTTTGGGTCAAGCTAGAGGCAGGATAGGGTTTCATTTCTAAATGCCTTTATATTACTTGGAAGCTTCAAAATTTGCTTTACAAAGTAGAGAGAAGAGAGGGAGAAAGATAATCCTCTTCATTTGCACATACTTGGCAACCATAGAAATATAAATATCCTTAACTCAGAGTAACAGTTCATGCATCCAAAATATGCAGTAGTCCACAAAAATCGCATGCTATAATAAATATGTTACAAGTCATCTCAGGGGAGAATAATTGACAAATTAGTACAGCCTTGGAGAAAATTCTTTCCAGAAATAAAAATAGTTGTTTCTTCATCTGCTCTGAAATGTAAAAGATACCTTACATGAAGAGACTTTCTTTTCTATACATTCTTGGAATTTTAAATATTGGAAATACTATTACAACCTAATAACAACCTAATAATATATAGTTATATAGGTCTAAGTCTGTACTTAGGCGAGAAGTAGGTCTGGATTTTTTTACAGTTCTTGAGTGCAGAGATTGGTCACTAATATATCAATAAAACAACAGTGGGGTAAAAGATAAGCACCTATCCTACCTTCATGATGTTCTGGAAGTCTTAAAATGTGGGTGTTAATGCTAACTATAATATTAACTGTACAATTTAAACAAATTTATGTTCAATTCTATTCTAGAAATCATATTTAATACTGATATAGTTTGAAAGGTTTAATTTACTGTCCTTCAATCATCACAAAATTAATGTTGTTGTTAGTTGCAAAGTCGTGTCCAATCCATCGCAACCCCATTGCAACAAAGTTAATACATGTATGTTACTTTTATATAAAAAAGAGTGTACTTGGCTATTACTTGTGTTTTTTAATTCTGTAATATCCTAATTAATGGGGGGGGGGGAATAATAAGAAACCTGATTTTCTCAGATGTTACAGTAGGCTGTTTGGTGAGTCCTATTGGTGGGAGGAGGGGGTCATATGTTTTGTGGGGTTTTGATTTTTTTTTTTTTTTAGGTTTATGGGGTTATGTTTGTACAGACTCCTCAGCTATTTTTCCTTTCTGGGTTTATTCTAAAAGTTTTAAGAAGTTTTTTTTAAAAAAAAAAAACTGTAAGCCATCCAGTGTCCTTGTGAAGTCAAGTGACCTTTAAATTTAAATAATAGTAGTAATAATAACCATTGGGAAAATACCATCAATGCAATTAACATCTGGGCAATTCCAATCCTTAGATACACACTTGGAGTAGTGGACTGGACTCAAGCAATACTAAAAGCCTTGGATAGGAAGACCAGAAGAATAATGACAATAAATCATGCCCTTCTACCATGCAGGAAAGTTGACAGGTTCAACTTTCTTTGCAATATACACAATCATGGAAGGCTACAAGTACTCCATACAGTTGAATAAGAAAAAAGTGTTAGAAGAATAGCTGAAGGACAAAAAAACAACAACCCCTACTAGGCAAAGCAGATAATAAAGAGACCTAGCAATGACTAAGAGCAGGAAAGTTGAATAGAGACAGAGGGGCTAATTCTGATTGTACAAGACCAAGTCTTAATAACAAATGCATACAATGTTAGAATTGAAAAGACAGCAAGACACAGCAAATGCTGCCTATGCAAAGAAGCTGAAGAAACAGTAGACCACCTAGTTAGCTGCTGAAAGAAAATAGCACAAACTGACTACAAACAATGGCATGAAAAATAGCAACAAGGGTGCATTGGAAGATTTGCAAGAAATACCATATGCAAAAACTGGTGGGACTATAAAATACAGGAAGTAATAGAGAATGAAGAAGCTAAATTGATCAGGATTGAAACAGACAGGTACTTGTCATGTAACATCCCAGACTTAACAATTGTTGTTAAGAAATACAAAAAAGTCTGGATAGTGGATGTGGCAGAAAGGAGAAGAGAAGAGAAAGCACTGGAGAAAAATTGCATAATACAAAGCTCTGCAAATAAAAGTAGAACAACTGAGGCAAAAGAAAACAAAGATAGTACCAATAGTAATAGCAGTACCAATAGCACTTAGACTTATATACTGCTTCACAGTGCTTTTTCCCGCTCTCTAAGCGGTTTAAAGAGTCAGCATATTGCCCCCAACAATCTGGGTCCTCATTTTACCCACCTTGGCAGGATGGAAGGCTGAGTCAATTGAGCCTGGTGAGATTCAATCTGCCAAATTGCAGGCAGCCGGCAGTAAACAGAAGTAGCCTGCAATACTGCATTCTAACCCACCGCGGCTCTCTGGTGCCTTGAGAAAAAAATCACCATCAGTCAACTGCAAATGGCAACTTTCTATGAAACAGCTTACATTTTGCAACAATACCTTTAATACCATCAAACAACATTTGTCTATCCCAGTTCCTTAGACAAGACTTGATAGGTTGATAAAATACCAATTCCAGTGTAAACATCTGGTTGACCATGTGTCAACAACAATAACAAAAAACAACGATGATGATGATGGTGATGATGATGATGATGTATATAATAATAATAAAAAAGCCAGTGAGGCACTACCCCAACATGATTGTGAGGCTTGCATCTTCTGAAGAAGATGAGTGCTAGGCCAGAACCTCATCCATTCTGGACAGGTATCTTTAGAGGACTAGAATAGGAGTGCCTATCTTGTAAATAATATGGTGATATTCTGTAATTTACAGAAACCCATACAGATCAGTCACCACTTGGGTCAACAATGACTTAGCTAGGTAACTAAGTTCCTTGACCTCTGTTGACAAATGAGCTACAGATTCAAGACTGTTGGCTGAGCAACCAGGGCCAATAGCTGCCTAGGTCTATTGGAAGAAAAGTTGTTTACCTATTACAAATACTTCTTTTCAAAAAAATGACTACCTTCCAATAGTCCTTCAGGGAAAAAAAATCAATCTCTGCAAAGTAGGATACCTGAATATTCTATCACAACAAACTAGGCAAGACAACTATCTTATTTGAGATGCATAAGAAATTAATATCTCATCTCTCTTTGAACCTTTCTGAATTGCAGTTGTATCTTATGGAGGGAAATATGGGGAAAAGTGGATTTCTAATTTTTAAATTGAAATAAATTTGCTCTTCTTACTCTTCTCTAACCTTCAAAAAGCAAAATGTAGCAAACACAGGTACATCGGCAATTTCTAATATTGTCTTGGTCAGTGCAGTTTTTTTAAAATCTAGGAATTCCCTGAAGTAACTTCTGCTGTGTTTCTCCTTATAAACATAAAAGAGCTATACTTGTGCTTTTCTTATCAGTGCTTCATGAAGATAGGAAAGGAATTGCTTTTAAGATACAAAGGGCCATTTAAAATAATTAACACAGACTTTCTGGCTAGGACTAAGTGCAGCAAAGTGTAGGTGTGACGCTCTGTCTTCTGGTCAGAGATCAAAGCAGTGTTTTCCAGGACTGAAAGCTTCAGAAGCTAGGAAATAAGTGTCCTTAATACAATGCACAGGGGGAAATGTCACTCATCTGGAGATTCTTCTGTTAAGGAAATGGATATTAGCAGAATACCTTTTCACTGCAGTCATAGATTTATAAATGTACAGTAAGTGTCATTCCCCACTTGTGAAAATATAGATATGATGTCTATTTTGGTCATAAAATGATGCAGATGGACAGGTTATGTTAAAAAGCAAATAATTAAAAAGTCTTATTGGGGAAAAAACTCCAAATATGCTTTTTACATTGGTTACAAATAAGGGTGAAGTCCCTGAAAACCATTACTAGGGTATAATCCAGCAGTGAAATTCAAAAATTTTTACTACTGGTTCTGTGGGCGTGGTTTGGTGGGTGTGGTATGGCTTGGTGCACGTGGCTTGATGGGCGTGGCAGAGGAAGAATACTGCAAAATCTCTATTTCCACACCACTCCAGGAGAAGGATATTGCAAAATCTCCATTTCCACCCCACTCCAGGGGAAGGATACTGCAAAATCTCCATTCCCACACCACTCTGGGACCAGCCAAAGGTGGTATTTGCCTGTTCTCCAAACTACTCAAAATTTCTGCTACCGGTTCTCCAGAACCTGTCAGAATCTGCTGTATTTCATCCCTGGTATAATCCCACAGTGAGATTTTGGAAATCTGGATGAACATGTGTAGAATTGCAGTGTGATATTGGTGTCCTATGCATGTGCTTTGGAGGAATCCCAGAGATAAATATGAAAGGGCCAAAGACTGCTGAGTTCTGAATCTCAGTGACCACCTTCCCACAAGTTCTTCCCATGTATGCAGATCAGTAGTGGATTGCTACCAGTTCGCCCTGGATCAGGTGAACTGGTAGCGGCAGTGGCAGGAGGCTCCGCCCACCCACCTGGATGTCTCTGCACATGTGCAGAAGCGTTGCATGCTTGTGAGCGTGAGCACGCCCATGAGCGAACCGGTAGCAACCAAAATTGCAACCCACTACTGATGCATCAGCTAACATAGCCTTCTCGTTCACCAAGGCAAGATCCAAATTTGGGAGCAGGGTACTGTACACTGCTGGAAGATGGTGGCAGGCTCTTCAGTTCTCTGTTCCAATAAAAATATTGAATAATAATAAATAAAATAAAAATTACAATAAAAATCAAAGTATTGTTTACAAAACGGAGATGGGGTAATCAACACTGCCTGAATATTTCCACTTGTTTTATTATAATTATTGTTGAAGAGATTTAAATATCAGGTAATTTGATAGAAAGCAAGCTTGTGAGCAATTCGCAAATCTGAATGATATAGAATCTAAATCTAAAATATAAACTTTAGATGATCAAACCAATATTTTATATAAACAATTCACAGGAAAATATCTTATTCAGAGAGCCAAAAGGCTAAAGCAGCTTCCAGGGAAGAAATGGCAGACTGAAGACTGAAATACCAGTAAATTATTCAAAGATTTTTAAAAAAATGCAGTTATGGATACCAAAGGGTCAGCACATGTGACATTTCTGCTCCATGAGCTGCATTGTCTACCATATGCTTCCAGGTGCAATTTAAGATGCTGGTGATTACCTTTAAAGCCCTTCATGCCTTAAAGTGGACTATCTCCAGAAGCGTCTCTTCTCAGTGATGTCTTCTTGTCTTCTGAGATCCAGCAGAAGAGGCATCTCTGGGTCCTGTCTGCAAGACAGTGACATCTGACAGGGTCCATGAAGACAACCATCTCTGCAATGGTGCTTCCTGTATAAAGCAGGGCTGTCAAACTTGCGGCCCATAGGCTGGATGAATCATGCGCTGGCCATGCCAGCAAAGGGGGGAAAAGTTGCAATACGTCATGTGAACCAAGTTCAGAGAGCACCTTCATTTCAACCCTGAGCTACAAATATTCTTCTTTATTGAAGACCAAGTTTTCATATTTGTAGCTCAGGGTTGAAATGAAGGTGCCCTCTGAACTTGGTTGTTTCCTTCCTTGTTTCCTTTCCTTGTTTATTACACAAACTAGGTAACAACATCAACAACAGGCAACAGCAACAACTAGTAAGAAGTAAGGTTTGCTCTTATTTTATGTTCTAGTGGTTGTCCAACAGGGCAGGGCAAACCATTAGAATACAAACTGAGAGCAATCCCCACTCCTTACTAGCAAATCATAACATTATCTAGTTTGGGTAATAAAACATCTGTAAACAACAGCAACAAGAACAACAACCAAGCTCAGAGAGCACCAAGGACCTCTCAACCCTGGCTTTGCCATCAAGCCTGAGGTCCTGATAGGATGGTTAAACCATTTCCTGGTCTTGTCTGTCTGTTAAGTTAATTTCTTTGCTGCTATGCAGTTATTTTACGCTCGTTATGTTGTTGTTTTGTGACATTTCTAAATTAAATTTGAATTTTTAAATTACATTTTATTGATTTTTAACTGTTAGCCATCCAGAGTATGCACATGAGATGGGAGGCCCTATATAAACTTATCAGAGGGAGAGAGAGAAGAGAACAAATAAACAGAAGGATACATAAATTATGCTCTTTGCCTTAGATACCATAAGTTTTAAGATAGGTTTCCTCAACATGATGCCTTTTGAAATTGTTAGGAGTCTGCTGGTTCAGAATTAGAAGAATTGAAACTGCCATCTTGGGAAATATCTGACAGTATGAACTGAAATATTTTCATTCTTCAAAAACCTGAAAAAGATGTCACACAGACGGTCAAAATCTGTTCAGTCTTCTCGTAAAATGCACTACATGGAACAATAGCCACGTGTGCCAAGAAGGCGGATTTCAATTTGAAGAGCTTGACAGTGAAACTAATAATCCAGAGCACAATGAAATTTATTGGACATATTATATCACGAAGCCTATACAGTCATCTGTCTGGAATCTTTTAATTTGGATTCCTGTGCTAAATATCAACAAAAGGGCCTTTTTGGCCCTTTCGAACACTGTGATTCTATGAACAGAAAAACCAGTAGTTTTTTTTAGTATAAATAGAGACTCAATCTAGGTGACATGTTTGTAACTTTCTGCAGCCATCAGATACCTGTGTTCTCTACAACAGTCTTTGTCTAGCCTGTTATTTTTTTTTTTTTAAATGTGGTGATAATATTGTGAAAGTGTTTTCAAAAAAACCAAGAACAAAAAAATATCCATTGCCTGGGGTGCCAAAACTGTACTGAATAACTTCTCTCCTGTGGAGAAGAAGGTAGTAAATCACAAGATTCTGTTTCTGTGCAATTCATTAACCAGTAAAGAAAAAAATGAAGGGTTAGAGTAGAGTAGTGTTATCTCCAGTGCATTGGGCCCTGTTTTGTTTAATTGTCTTCCTATTGGTTCACAGGATTCAACTGAATAAAGATTTACAAAATAATGAATGGGTTCCTCATCTTTGTATGCAACGGTGTGTCTCTACATTTTTTTTTTATTTTTTTATATTTGTTTTGCAATTTTTCAGATTGTGAGCACAGTTGGAAGAACATCTCGTGAGAATTTATTGGGACTGGAGGCAAAATAATGGATAGGAATAACAAGTATTTAAATGCAAGTGACTTTTCATTACTTCACACAACTGGGATAGCCTAGAATATGGAAATCCACAGAAGTATTTTCTACTTCGTGGCTGTCAAGACTGTCTTTAAAAATGCATTTTTCTTTATTATGACTTTTCCTTTTCCTTTAGACAAGTCAGGCAACCCAAATTTCAAGGGAATGAAATAGTGGTTTTACTCCCTATGGGTCAAACATTCAGGTCTATAACAATGATGGATTAGCCCATAATGGGCCACTGGTTGGTCCACAATATTCCATAGAGCTCAGTTTAGAATAGGAAAAAAAAGAGCTTTTTTCAAAGTTACTGGTGAGTAAACCTGGCTCAGCTCCAGTCATGCAAGTTACATAAAACATCAGTAAGCATTGTGTGATGTTGGAACTCCCCCCGATATCCTAAAATGAAATCCCTAGTTTTATAAAGTTGCCAAGAAGAGTAAAAATTGTGTCTCTGCCAACATGCAGCTGTGTAAACCATTTTTGTGAGATTAACTCCCGTACTGTTTTACTAGCAAGAGCTTCTGTTTATAGAGAATGACAGCCATCTGCACAAAAAAAGGATGATGATATTTTTCATGTATAAATAATACAAGTTGCTTCATCCAACAATACTTTGTTTTCCCAGAGCAGAGCATGTGTGCAGTTTTTTGAAAAAAACAACAACAAACAAACTACTTTCTAACATTAAGTGTGGTTCTCCCAAAGAGACAAATAATGCATTAAAGAAACCTGTAAGTGAGACAAAATGCCCTAAGATTGTATCCGTTTTCAAATGACAATTATGGATTTGCAGGACACATGAGAGATGCAATGTGATTGGTCTCACAATCCATGTCTTCAGCTTCTATTGATGTTAAAATAAAATTTTATCTTAATGAAGAGTGCCTGTGGTGTACTTCAAGAAGGAAGTATAACCAAATGATTAAAGCCCCGGACCTTTGTTTTACATATATGGGTTTTTAACACAAAATCACAATGATTTTTTTTGCTCTATACACCCTATAGACACCCTTAGAGTAGTGCAGGCAGAATCTATCTTTCTTCATGGAGATGTGAGGTACTATGTTAAAAGTCTTTGTGAGATAGCGTCCTGCTTGAAAATAAATCACTGACTGGAACAGCTAATAAGAGTTAACAGTAATTTACTTATATTAATTGCTTCATCCATTAAAAAAAAGTTAGAATATCTACCATGTGCACTTTGAAAAGTCTTACTGTGCACAGAAAAATAGGAAAGAGAACCCAGCCATCTCCCCGCAGGAAATGAAGGTTGGACCACTCCATGATTGCATCACTGCCACAGCAAAAAGAAGAGGAGGCTAAAATATGGTCATATTCTAATCTGCAGAAGCAAGCAATCATTGGAACCACCACCTCCCCCATGAAATATGTGGTAATTTTTTATAGCTGTAGCAATAGCATTAGATCTTTATACCACTTCATAGTGCTTCACAATGCTCTCTAAGCATTTACAGAATCAGCATATTGCCCCCAACAATCTGGGTCCTCGTTTTACTGACCTTGGAAGGATGGAAGGTTGAGTCAACCTTAAGCTGGTCAGGATCAAACTTCTGACAGTGGTCAGAGTTAGCCTGCAATACTGCATTCTAACCACCATGCCACTATAGCTCTTCTTTATCTTGCAAATACCTAAAGTATTGCAAAAAACACCAGTGATATTTAGAGAGGGCAGAGGGCACGTACTGAAACTATGCCCCTTGTATACCTTCATGCAACATCACAAGGATGAAAAGGCAAAATTTGTGCAATGAATAAATAAATTGAGTCCAAAGACAGACAATTTCTAAGGCTAGAAAAGGAGTTTTGTGAGGATGGCTGGGAGAAATTTCTTAACTATTGGCTGTGTTTGTATAAGAAAAGTTTCTTTGAACACTCAAGAACTTTCTGACATATTAAAGCATATTTCACCCATCCATGGCCTTTCATCGGTTATAAATCAACCTGTTTTCTGTTCAGAATGACACAGTGGAATAATGGCAAAGTTAATCCAAAAAGAAAAACAAAGAATTGCTATAAAACTATTGGACCCATGAGGATAACCAAAACAGTTTGGAAAGTTGACTTTTTATTGGCCAGGATGTTTTATGGGAGAAAGAAATACACCAGGCACCTACTAACAATTGTTTATTCTTTCATGTGCCTTCTAGAAAGCAAATAGCCTGGATATTTTCTTTTGAACATCTGAGATATGAAATTTACCCAGATATTGCCTTTTAAAAGATAGACAAGTAATCTGACTTCATGGGAATTTCCTGTTGCTTTTTAAGGCTGCATTTTTAAAATGTGTTTATTTGGAGATAAGTTCTATTGTAATTAGTAGGTTTTGGATGGAAACAGACCAAGGTTTTGAAAAATGTTTATGTAAAATATTATTATACATTTGTCAAGGTTAATTTCTGCTCAAGACCTCCAGTCAGCTTGTCCCATATTTCTTTATGAGGTGGGGCAATAGAGATGGAATTGATTACAGTTCTGAGATTACTATTCATAAATTGAGTGACTTTTCATAATAATTCATTCTCCAAATGAATCATTATCCAAATAAGGAGAACTGAGCAATCCTTTTTATGTATCTTGGAAAAAAAAACCAATAGAACTTGCAGCTTTTGAATAATATTAATTTGGAAAAGTTAGGTAACTAATTTGTGCCACAGAATGAATATTTGAAAAACGTATTTTGGAAACACTTCATGAAGATGAGCTGGGGATCTCTAGGTTCACCTACATCCATAATACCATGCCTTCAGTAATTTGTTCTCCTGACGAGAAACAGATTTGTGCATGTGCCTATCCTATGATAAAGTAAGAAGGTGGAATATATTTAAACTTTTTAAAAATTCCTACTTGTATCTTATATTCCAAATCTGCTGACAAAATCTGCTGAAATTTCCATCTGTCACAAGCATTTAAATTTAACGTTTTTGTGAAAAACAGTCTTCAATGAAAATTACTCTACAAAGTCCAAATCCTTGTTTAACGGTAACACACTGAATGCTAGCAAAGTGCAAAAATCTTGCTTACCAATCATGTTTAAGGTTAATTATTATTCCACCTTTAGAATATAATAATATACTTGTAGGTATTAGAAATCATTAATGTTAGTTTAAAGAATGCATTTATCTGAAATATATTCTTGTGGAATAGTTAATGGATATGCTAGTATCTAAACCTTTTTCTCATAACTTTATAAACAACTACATATTCTTTTATTCTATCATATTCTTATAGATAACATCATATGTTACAAGTACTTAACTTAGTTTCATAATAATAAAAGTTTACATAGCTTCATAACAATAATAGTTTAATGGCCATTATCTTTTAAATATGGAGTCCTTGGTGCTTTCTGAGCAGAATCAAGCAGAAAATAATATTCTTATCAAGGAACTAGGAAAAAATCATAAGCCCACCAATACTGGCATGGCAAGCAAACAATATTTCTTCCTACAACAATACTTTTACAACACCTCCAAGAATATTTTACCATGCTCCAACAATATTCTACAGTATCTCCAACAATATTCAATAATATTTCTACCACACTTTTCATCGCCTCTATTGGCATTCTTCACAAATTAAAATGATTGGCTTTATTTGGAAGTGGATTTATCTTCTTAAAGAAAACAGAAAGGAACTGTAACTGAACAGGGCATCATAGAAAAGAAGATTAGGAAAAATTATATGGAGCAATGTTTCCAGTTTGGCTCCTGTGTGTGATAACAGCCAGATAACAGCCATTTTGTGAAAGGATGACAGTTAACGTCAACACTGTTCTCTCCAACTCTCAGACCCAGAGTACAATTTCCATCCAGAAGTGATGCCAGGGATTGGTGAAGTGAGGGGAGTGGTGAGGGGCAAAAAGGATACAATTGGGAGAAAAAATATTGACCTTTCACAGCAGATACCCTAAACAATGCTAGAGGACAGTTGATGAAGAATGGAAGATGGTCAGTGAACTGGAGAGAACAGGAGACAGTCAGTGCCAAATGAAGAATTCCTATGCTCTTGACCTATTGGGGGGCGATAAATGTCTGTTCCTTTTTCTCTTCTTTACTGAAGACTAGGTTCAAGACTCACCTTCTTCCTTTGTATAGTCCCAATGTGAATTATGTTTATGGATTATGTCAACAACCCATTCTAGATGGGATGTCTAAAGTTATACTTGCAAGCAGGTAATAGTAAGAGAATGGGGAAAGCAGCAACCATAAAACAGGACTTCTGCTGCCATTTACTGAAGAAAGATAATCCTCAATTCCTGTGTCAGGCATGTAACAAACCTTTAGGAAGTACTGAATTCCTGCTGGTTCCCTTCTATCAATCTAGGGAGGCCAAATATTACTTACAGTGTCTCATCCCTGCATGAGGCCCTGGCTACTTGGATTATCCTATGCTCTAAACTATTTCCACTCAATATGGCTTTTTATCTTGCTCCACTTATGCATATGTTTCCATCCTTTTTAGTGAAAGCTGTTCCAGAGCTTGCTGCTATGTCTCCAGCATTAAGACTGGTATTGCTTCCTGAATGGAGCCCCTGGTGATGGGGCAGTCACAGAAGGTTCAAAGGAGCTAGGAGTTATCTGCTGAGACTGAGTTCACTGCAGCATTAATCAGAGGCTTGTCTCATCATGTATGAGGCCATCAGGAAATGCACAAGAGATCTCTGAGTTCTTTCAGGCAATCCAGAATTCCATATGTGCTCTGGACTGAATGATCTGATAGATGATGTATCATATCAATCCTGGTTCCAGAATATCTACTGTGCACAGAAAACACAGCACCAAACTTGTGAATAGAGGGCACACCGCAAAGCCATATTCAGAGAGTTCATTTCACAGCAATTCTAGGCATAAATTCAATCAGAACTCAGGGTTTTGCATGCAACTCAGCAGGCAACAAAAGTCAGAATTACCACATGTTCCTATTTACTAGGTTATTAACTTCAATAGACAAAAAAAATGAAAAAGCTACATAGAATAGCTTCTATTCTCTTCTAAAGAGAAGAATGTGTGTGAGAGGAAACACAGGGCTGAAATGAACATTGTAATCCTAGCTTCTCGTACTCGATTAAAACTGAATATTTATACTATAAATTACTACATTAGATATATAAAGAGTATAATATTGAAAGGTAATTAAATCATCCTTTCCTGTATGAAAATGTTTCCCACAAGATTATCACTTCTTGGGACAAATGCAGTTTGAGGCAGCACTTCCTGGGTATGCTTCTGAGGAGATAGGTATCTTCCACTAAGGAGCGCAAGTCACTGTGGAAGTTTCTGTTCTGCACTCCAGGTAATAGTTCATTGTCTCACTTTTAAGAGAGGTCAAGAAAAAGAAAGTGAGAAGCTACATTATCAAGTCTAATTTCCTTTAAAATTTTGTATCTATTTATGTATGCTTTCACTAAAGGGTTTTTGCCAATCCATTTTCTGTTATAGAACAGTCTGCAATATGACTGTTCAGCCTTTCTGTGCTCTAAATATCCATCTTATTGGAAGAAACTAATAATTGGAAGTCTAAATCTGGTTAAAATAATTACAACTATAAGTCTGGTGTATGTGTATTTAGTCGTGTGCTAAAAATATTGTCTTACCTCTTGGAAAATGTAGCATTCCACTGTTATCTCAAAGATGGGGGGAAGTTCTTATAGAGTCTCCTTTTCTCCCATAAGTAGGTAGACTCTAGATGTGTTGCATCTGTCAGTCCTCTTAAGTCCTATCATCCCATATATTCTTAGAGGGGTGATTTTCATTTCCCTTCACCTTCTCTTGATTTTAATTTCTTAGATGCATTTGACTTTAGGCATTTCTACATATTTTCTCTCTCCTGGGTAAACCTGGAAATGTTTTTCCTGATTATTTTTACACAGCATGGATGAACGGTCAAGTTCAGGACAGACTGATTATCCCTTCTTACTTTTGGGATACATTCTGTGCATACCAAAATGAATAATAAATGAAACATAATGAATACCAAAACAATTCATGAGTGGAAAAAAAGGTGGAAGGAGTTCAAGCTTACTGTTAAAGTGGACTGACACTTCAGGAAACAGCAGACTTCCTACAAGATGGTGTCTCACTACAGACACTGGTGATTGAGCCAGGAAAGCACCTCTGATCTCATTTGCCTTTCTCCATTGTTCCCCTAAAAAGCAGAGACATCACCCTGCCAACAAACGTGTATATAGTCAAGGCTCTGGTTTTCCCAGTTGCAATGTATGGTTGTGAAAGTTGAACCATAAGAAAGGCTGAGCGCCAAATAATTGAGGCCTTTGAACTATGGTGCTGGAGAAGACTCCTGTGAGTCCCTTGGACTGCAAGGCAATCAAACCGGTCAGTCCTAGAGGAGATCAACTCTGACTGCTCTTTAGAAGGCCAGATCCTGAAGATGAAACTCAAATACTTTGGCCACCTAATGAGAAGGAAGGACTCACTGGAGAAGAGCCTAATGCTGGGAAAGACTGAGGATAAAAGAAGGGGACGACAGAGAATGAGGTGGCAGGATGGAGTCACTGAAGCAGTAGGCGTGAGCTTAAATGGACTCCAGAAATGGTAGAGGACAGGAAGGCCTGAAGGAATGTTGTCCATGAGTTCGCAATGGGTCAAACACGACTTAGCAACTAACAACAACAACAGTTGTTCCCCTGTAGCACAGTGTCAAGGTTGTGTCAGAAATGAGTTCCTTTGACCTTTGTTTGAAATGATGCTAAAGACAGACAAATAGCTGTCATGTTGCTCATTCCAAACTGACCCAAGAGAGAAGCTACAGATTGTATACTGGTACAGTAGATAGATTTTATGAAAACATTGGCACATACCTTATTTGATGATTCCCAGTGAATAATAGAAAAATACTGGTTAGCAAACTGAATCTATGTCTTTGGGATTCTGGGCTGTCCAATTCCTCTGGTGCCCTGGAAGTAAAACCCATGGGAGTCCCCACTCCATGGGGCAGTGATAGGAGCAAGCCTAGTGGAAAAAAAGTGTAGAAGTTGCATCTCATCTTTCAGCCTTGTGAGGATACAGAAGAATGAGTAGATACTTTACAGAGCTACAGAACTATGCTTGAAGCATGGTGCTGCAGCTCCTGCTTCAAGATCAATGCTGGGTTTGGGAACTGTGTTGTGCTGATGGAATCTAAGGAACCCAACACAGGCCCAAAGCCACAGAGGTCTGCTCTCCCCCCCACCTTTTTTTTCCTTTTCTTTTTCACCAAGATCTGTGTGGTTCTTTCTGATGAGGATGTTGACAGTGATAAGATCTCAACCTCAACAACGTGAAGCAGGTGCCCTGTGGATTGTGGATTATGATTTAGTGCACATCTTCCATTACTGCATGCGCCCTATTATAGTATCTCCTAATAGGGCATAGGCAGGCACTGATAAATAAAAAATAAACAAAACTACTGTGACCTCATATTTAGGTGAACCAGCAGCAGCACAAATGGTAACTAGAAAAAATGCTAACAAGTTGGAAAGCACTTACCAATATGATCTGAAGTTCTATCATGATAGTGAGATTCATTCTCTACCGCACACAAAAACTGTGCTCCATAATGCATAAGTACTACATGCCCATACCTAAAGCTGGATGCAGAAACTTTTACCTGGGGACAGAGGCTATCCTGGGTCTGTCACATCATTTTAGTGCTGTGCAAATTATATCTCAAATTATATCAATGATTTTCACTTGCCAAAAACCAAGGAAAAGAATGAAATAATGTTGCAATATAAAGGAAGTAGGACGGGTGGGATTAAGCTATGGAAATGCACCCAGTTACTTCCCTTAACACTGTCCCGTATTAAATCCAAATGATAACATCAATCACTTACTTCAGTTCCGTGACAGAATAGGAACTAGCAAAGAGGACAGCACAATTTATGCCAGCATAATTTTCTCACAGCTCATGAACTGAATGAGAATGCTTTTATACATACAACTGATACCGGTATATTCTAATTTACTAATAGAATAACACATTTCCTTGAAAAAAATGGGTAGGGAGTACAATGTATCTATTTTATACATTTGATCTAGGATTTTATTTTATACTGTGGATACAGGTATTATTCCTTCAGCTCCATCTCTTTCCATTTCAAAAGTCCCAGAGCACAATTCCATACTTTTGTGTGAAATGGTAGCCCATGACAGTATCTAGAATTGTAGCTAAAGAAGTTGAATACATAATAGTCTACACATTAATCTTAAACATATGTAGTTTTATTTTTTTTTCTCTCTCTCTCATTTTATCCTTTTCAAATTTTGTGGAAAGCATTTGGAGACATCGTTGGAACCTTCCCTTTCTAATCTTATAGCAAGCATTTAGAGGCATTTATTGCAATGTTCTGTACAAATACGTAATTGGATTTGGAAGAACGTTCTGAAATGTCATAATCTTGGCTTTTCTTGCTGTTGAACTGATGGGGAAAATTAAATCTGGTTTGCAAGTAAGTGACAAAAACATCTGTTGAAAATTACCCAGCTCTAGGGAGATGTACACTTATTCGACTCTTTGTTAGTCTTGCGAGTTACAATTAATGCCGATGGAAACAGTAATCAGAGGCTACAAGGAATGTTGAAGGAAATGTCTGCACCCAACAGAGAAATCAAAAGTGGCAGGCTGTTGAATTGGCAAACAATGAACTGCGCTACTCTTTGAGGGAGAGTGGGGAGACATTCAGGAAGGGCAAAGGTTTGATTCCAACACTGTTTTTGCCTTGGTAGGATGTAATAGCTGGTTGCTGGAGGCAATATACTCTGAGACCAGTGTACTAAATGTGTAGTCATTCCCAAATACAGTTGAGAGCGTTCATTTTAACATTATGTGTTAAAACAGATGGCGCAGGTCAGGGGTGTCAAACCCAGTCGCATTGTGGGCCGTATCGTGATGTATTGGAATATTTTTTGCCCTTGCAGAACTGGGGTGGGGGTGGTCTGCATGGGCCGTATCCAGTGGTGGGATTCAAGTAATTTAACAACCGGTTCTCTGCCCTAATGATTTCTTCCAACAACCAGTTTGCCAAACTGCTCAGAAAGTTAACAATCGGTTCTCCCGAAGTGGTGCGAACTGGCTGAATCCCACCACTGGCCGTATCCAGCCCATGGCCGCCTGTTTGACAGGCATGGTGTAGGTGCAAGGGAGAACCCAGAAGTTTTTTGGGTTTTTTTAATACAGTTCATTTTGCATATCTGCAAGAATAATGGAAGTTCAAGTGGTTCTCGCCTCATAACAGTTCATTTCGTGACCATTCAAAGTTACAACAGCACTGGAAAAAGTGACTTTTGACTGTTTTTCACACTTATGACTGTTGCAGCATCCCCATGGTTACGTGATCAAAATGCTGATGCTTCACTCATACTTATGATGGTTGCATTGTCCTGGGGTCATGTGATCCCCTTTTGCAACCTTATGACAAGCAAAGTCAGTGGGGAAGCCAGATTCACTTAACAACTGTATCCCTAACTTAACAACTGCAGTGATTCACTTAATAACTGTGGCAAGAAAAGTCATAAAATGGGGGAAAATTCACTTAACAAATGTCTTACTTAGCAACAGAAATTTGGGGGTCAGTTGTGGTCGTACGTCGAGGACTACCTTTAGTACTCTAAAAAGGGGCTATGTTGGCCCCTTCATCTTTCCCACTGTTTCTGTTATCCATGCATTGACTGAGCCTGGGAATATATGTAGGGATAACTTGTGCTGTCTATCTGCCTTGATGGAATCCAGGCTGAAAGATCAGAATTGAAACCAAGACAGATGGATTCATTCTCTTGTATGTACAGTCCCTCCTTTTTTCAAATGGTCTACAGCTATGCTTGATTACATGCATATCTTTCTCACATAATTTAGCGACTCTTTCTGACCACACCCTGGGAGAGAAAATATTTTTTCAGCTGAACCCCGTCCAACATCTGGATTTCTTAATATTCATTTATGAATACTGTGGAGATGACCACCAGGCATGATGCTAAACATATCTGAAAGGATATAGAATGTTCTTTCAAGCTATAGGCCGAGTATATGCCAACGTTTAAATGCAAGGTCCCCTTTTGGAACATCAGTTCTAGCAACATATGAGCATGATTAAGTATGTTCCTCTTTCCTTTCACTGATATCATGTATTTCTTATTCATGTCACAACAGTATGTTTTTTTCTGATGAAGGAAAGAGACTTGATTTCTGCAACACTTTCTTGCAGCCAACATTATATCATCTCAGAATTCTCCAAGTGTGAAGAGGGAGAAGGAGGACACACGTGTTGTGTGAAATTTATTTATATCTCACCTTTATTATTGTTATAAATAACTCAAGGCAGTGAACATATCTAATACTGCTTCCTCCTATTTTCCCCCACAACAATCCTGTGTAGTGGATTGGACTGAAAGAGAGTGACTGACCCAAGGTCACCCAGCTGATTTTCATGCCTAAAGTGGCACTAGAACTCAGAGTCTCCTGGTTTTTAATCTGGTGTCTTAACCGTTACACCATAGTGGCTTTGAAACTTTCCCTCACAATCTTCCACCGGTTACTTGTCACTTGAGGCCTTTATAAGTATAGAATAGGAATCTCATCCTATGCTGAATGAGCATTGTACCCATGTCCAAAATGCCCTGGCTGATAGGCCATTGATATTGGAGGGCGGAGAGGAGTAATCCTGAAGTAGGATGGACAAGTCATAAATGAGTCTTGACTAGCATTGACTAGCCTTGACTAGCATTCAAGAAAATCGCAGTATTTCTTAAATACCCCTTCCTAGTAATAAAAATGGTAACAAATATGGCCACATAAAATTCTTTGTCAACAGAAACTATGGAAAACTACATTTACCTACAAGAAACAAATAACCAGCTGAAGTTAAATTTATCTTCTCTGCAGCACTAAATCTGTGTTTAAAATATTGATCTACAAACAACTGCTGAAGCAATGTATATAAGGGATCTTTCTACAATATGAGGAGTGCTTTAGGAAAATGCTTCTGCAGAAACCAACCATCTGCTGGGTTTGTAGCCCAAGCCAAATTAGGCATGGAGGGTACTGACTTATATTATATCTATATAATATTATCTCTCTTTATTTAAAAAAAAAATGTATAGCATAGCATTTGAGGGTTGTAGTTTCAATATGAACTAAGACTTGCAACAAACATCAGAAATAATTTTGAAAGATTCTTTCAACATGTAAAAAACAATTTAAAAAGTCAAGGAAACAATCTGTCCACTAATGGGAGAAAAGAGCAAGAAGATGAGGGGCAGCAGGGAGAAAATAGAACTGGTTAATTCATTTTTTGCATCTGTTTTTACAGAAAAGCAAAAATAGTCCAACCTATCAAAAACAGTAAAAGACTGATTAGGAATACAAGTCAAGATTGACAAGAAAATGGTAAGACAATACCGATCCACTCTAGACGAGTTCAAATCACCAGGACCAGATGGATTACATTCCAGAGTTTTGAAGCTGGTAGACATGATCTTGGAACAACTGAACCATATCTTTCAAAAATCCTGGAGCAGTGGGGAACTATCAGAGGAATGGAAAAGAGGTGATGTAGTTCAAAAAAAGAGTACAGAGAAGAGCAACAAAGATTATTAGGATAGTGGAGGCTAAAACATAAAATGAACGGTTGCAGGAATTGGGTATGTCTAGTCTAGTATAAAGAAGGACTACGGGTGACATGATAGCAGTGTTCCAATATTTGAAGGGCTGCCACAAAATAGAGGGCAAAGCAATGGATGAAAACTAATCAAGGAGACAATCAACCTAGAACTAAGGAGAAATTTCCTGCCAGTGAGAACAATTAACCAGGGGAATGACTTGCCTTCAGAATTCGTGGGTGCTCTCTGGAGGTTTTTAAGAATAGATTGAATAGCCATTTGTCCAGAATTGTACAGGGTCTCCTGCTTGAGCAGTCAGGTTGGACTAGAAGATTTCCAAGGTCCCTTCCAACTGTTATTCTGTTATAGTTTGTATGAGATGTATGGATGCCGATAAAATAAACTAGGAGAAAGACTTTGAAACATTTCATAGGCTTTCCTAGTAAAAAGCCAGACTTCTGCTTCTATTCAAAGAGACAAAATGTAAGACTTTGATGAGTTTCATATGCCTATTTAAAATGAAAAGGAGAGGAAGGAGGGGGTAGAATCAGAGAGACATAGAGAGACCCTCCATAGGGTGAAGTTGTTTTGACTCTCTTGTTGATGCAAAAATGTTCAAGATTAAAGGTCTAATCTAGAAGATATATTGTACCCCAAACAGCAGGGCCATTTAAGAGAACATTAAATGGCACTTAAACTAAACAGTTGTCCTTGAGAGCAGTAGTTCAACTAGAATACTATCTAATAACTATGCAGAACTCTGAAAACAAGATGTCATTGTTTTATAAAATCACACACACATTTAATCTTCCCCGCATGAGACTACTCTTGAGTCTTCTGACAAAGGAAACAAATGAGGCTACTGTTATACATTGTGTAATACAGTTGATTTCCAAGATTATTTACATGTGCTTACATGGAACATCTTCTAGTACAAAAAAACAAAACAAAGCACAATCTGCATTTTTGTCTCTATGGATAAAAGTCCCAAACAAAAATATTTAAAACAATGCTTCCACTCTTTTACATATGAATAACGTGGAAAACATTTTCAGCTATGTGCAAAAGTCATGGAAATGGTCAATCCTGCATTATTTCTCCAATTTTATCTACATTAATATTTAGGGAAAGATTCATATACAGTAGACAAAAATAAGGACCACCCATACTGATTGATATGTACCATCAAGTTATTTTCAGCTCCCAGCGACCACATAGATAGATGTTCTCCATGAAGATTGGAGTTATAATTATACTATTGTTAAGTATAGTACATTTAATAAAGAGTTGAGGAACAAAACTATTCTTACCCTCCAAATCAAATGTGGTGATTTGTACAAGATCAAGCATAGATAGGTGAAAACTGTTACTTATTTTCCTTGGATTTGCTTAGAGTTGTGTTCCTTTGTCCCTGCTGTTGGGAATCTACAGTAAATACCACACCATAGAAAGAGAAAGGGCTTAATAGCCAAATTTCTTTTGGATGTCATTAGAAGAGCAGAGCGTTTTGATTGTATTATATATTTCTTTGCTTTGCAAATGTTGTTTTTTTAATTTGATTTATATGCTGCCCTTCTCCGGAGACTCAGGGTGGCTTACAATGCGTTAAGCAATAGCCTTCATACTTTTGTATATTTATACAAAGTCAGCTTATTGCCCCCACAAACTGGGTCCTCAATTTACCTACCTTAGAAAGGATGGAAGGCTGAGTCAACCTTGAGCCTGGTGAGATTCGAACTTACAGTAATTGCAGACAGTTGGTGTTAATCACAATGCTATTAGTCTGCTGAGCCACCAGGCTTTCTCATGTTTGAGAAAGTGTACTACACATCCTAGTATGCAACACATATATTTACGTACTTATGTAATAATAATGTTGATTATTATGTAATCAATGGAACTCTAAGATAGTGGTAGTCTAGGAGTACAGGTAGTCCTCGACTTATGACCATAACTGAGCCCAAAATTTCCATTGTTAAGTGAGACATTTGTTAAGGGAGTTTTGCCCCATTTTACAACCTTTCTTGCCACAATTGTTAAGTGAATCACTGCAGCTGAGTTACTAATCTGGTTGTTAAGTGAATCTGGTTTCCCCATTGACTTTGCTGGTCAGAAGGTAATTGCAAAAGGTGATCACATGACCTTGGAACACAGCAATGGTCATAAATATGAATCAGTTGCCAAACATCTGAATGTTCATCACATGATCATAGGGATGCTGCAAAGGTCATAACAGGGGTGAAATCCAGCAGGTTCTGACAGGTTCTGGAGAGCCAGTAGAGGAAATTTTGAGCAGTTCGGAGAACCGGCAAATACCACCTCTGGCTGGCCCCAGTGGAGTGGAGTGGGAATGGAGATTTTGCTATATCCTTCCCCTGGAGTGGGGTGAGAATGGAGATTTTGCAGAATCCTTCCCCTGCCACGCCCACCAACCCATACCCACAGAACCGGTAGTAAAAAAAATTGGATTTCACCACTGGGTCATAACTCTGAAAAACTGTCATAAGTCACATTTTTCGGTGCCATTGTAACTTTGAACAGTCATTAAATGAACTGTTGTAAGTCGAGGACTACCTGTACATAGGATGCAAAAATATGTTTGAATATATCTTTTGACAGTTGATTTAAATCCAGCAGTCAAAAGCCAACCATAGCTTTAAAATAAAGAAATAAAGGTGTAATGCAATATAATATAATATAATGCAGTGCAATGCAATATTAAAATTAAAGAGTTTTATAAACCACCCAGGTGGTAAATGCCACTAAACCAAGTTTATAACCCCCCTCCCCGTAAACATGGCAATGTTGCCTTTTGGTTTTAGTTCTGATAACAATATTACCAAACTCTGCAACTCTGTAATAAACTTAGTAGAAGAAACAGTCATCCTTTGGAGGGCCTTGACTTGTTTTTATGAAATAATACAGTTGCATAGTTGCCCCAGAGCTGGATCCCAGTGGGCAAGGGGCCTCAATGTAGTTGACACCAGTTAGTTACTTAGCTGCCTGCAATCTCAGAAAATGAGCCAGCTGGGAGAATAAGCAATCCAGTGAACCTTGGCTGTGCTCCCAACTTCTCAGCAGGTTACAACTGAGAGACATGCCATTGCCTATCTAGGGACATCAGCCGAGTGGCCTCTACCTCCGAAGAACAATGTAAACCAAAGAGATCAGGATATGCATGGAAAATGTTCACTCCGAGTTTGCTAGTTCTCCATTATCCTTTTGGCTCCCTGGGCCATTCATGTATAGCATCAAGCTAGTCATGTGATTAATCACTTTGGGGGTGGGGGGAGTGTTCCGCAGTGCTGCTTTAAATCCTGTTAAACTGCCTTTTAATTAAAAACAGCACAGTTGATGTATTATGGAGTGCTTTTCCTACAACCTTACACCACAAGAGAAATTGCACTCTCCTTTCATCCCTTTATGCTTGCTGTTCTTTTTGGCTACCTTTTTCCACTTCCCTCTTTTGGTTTCCTGCTAGCAGCTTTTCCCTCTCCATAGCTGCTGCTGCTGCTGCTGCTGCTGCTGCTATTAATATTAATATTAATATTAATATTAATATTAATATTAATATTAATATTAATATTAATATTAATATTAATATTAATATTAATATTAATATTAATATTATATACTATTATATTATATATCATGGCTTAGGCCCGGGGTACTTGCAGGACCATCTCCAGCCGTTCTCCCATCGTCCTGTGCACTCTCACAGAGTCGGCCTCCTCAGGGTTCTGTCAGCCAAACAATGTCGGCTGACGACCCCCAGGGGGAGGGCGTTCTCTGTGGGAGCCCCGACCCTCTGGAATGGATTACCCACTGAGCTCAGGACAGCCCCCGACCTTCTTTCCTTCCGCCGCGAGCTGAAGACGTGGCTCTTCCGCCAATTAAACTGATCCATTTGGGGGTACACTGGTATAATTTTAAATCATTTTTTAACTGGGTTATTGATTTTAATTTTGTATTGTTTTGTGATTTGTATTGAAGTTGTCATTTTGTAAGCCGCCTTGAGTCCCTAGGGAGAAAGGCGGCATATAAATCACAATAAATAAATAAATACATACATACATACATACATACATACATACATACATACATACATACATACATAACAATGTGAAATCACAGCTGCCAATTCTGTAGCTGGGATTGGCCTCCATAGACATCAAATTCTTCCCAAGAACCTAAGATCTTTAAAGTATTGGGGTATTATATGTGTGGATCCAAGCAGTGTGGTCTTTTTTAATTGACAAGTGGTAATATTATCAATGTGCAAATTTTCTAAGTACCATTCAAGATTTTTTTAGTATAGCACCAACTATGCTGATAACCAGAGGGACAATTGCTACAGTTTATGACATAATCTTTCAACTTTGATTTTCAAATCTTGATACATTGTGATTTCCTCCAATTCTTTATCTTCTATTGCACTATGCCCTGGTATTGCCACATCTAGTATCCACAGTTTCATCTTTTCAACCACAGCTAAATCTGGTGTGTTATGAGCCAAGACTTTATTGTTTTGTATTTGAAAGTCCCACAATATTTTAACCTGCTCATGTTTTTTATTCCTTTTTCAACTTTTATATTCTGACAAATTTTCCATTACTGTCATATGATGATTTTTACAGATGTTCCAGTGAATTGTTTTGGCAACAGTTTTATGTAATTGTTTATAATCAATTTGTGCAATCTTCTTGCATGAGCTGAATATATAATCTACTGTTGCTTCTGCTTCTTTGTAAAATTCACATTTCAAATCATTTGATGAGTTTTCTATTCTACTTTTGGTTGCATTGGTTCAAATAGCTTGCTCTTATGCAGCCACAATCAAGCCTTCAGTTTCTTTTTTTTAAAAAAATATTCCAGTTGTAAACCATTGCCAGGTTTTATCTTTAACTACTTTCCTTTCAATATTCTGTAGAAATTAATCATGTAATCCTTTCCTTGCCAGCATTTTGTTCATGTTTTTATTACTTGATTCAATACTCAAGTTTTGTTTCCTTTACATTTAGTAAGTTCCAACTTTTATCTTGCATCAATGCTTGTTCTTGGTTGTCTTTTACATACTTAGCCAATGCACTTTTCTTCTATGACAGTTTAATTGACTTGAAGTTAACCTCTGCCTCCATTTATGTGCCACAGGTATAATCTGTCAATTTACTCTTGGGATTGGAATACCTAGTGCCGTGATGGCGAACCTATGGCACACGTGCCAAACATGGCACGCAACGCCCTCTCTGTAGGCACGCGAGCCATCGCCCCAGCTCTGTTCTGCCATTCATGCGCATGCACCTCCCACCAGCCAGCTGGCTGGTCTTCGGGTCTCTGTTGTGCATGCGTGGGGGGAGGGGCACATGTGGGGGGTCGCATGTGCATGCATGGGAGATGTGGGGGGGTCACATGCACATGCATGGGGTGGCAGGGCACATGACGGGGGCACACATGTATGGGAGTGGGGCACATGGGGTGGCAGGGTGCATGTGGGGGTAATGTGCACATTTCATTTGGGGGTTTCAGGTGTGTGCTTTAGGCACTCAGTCCAGGAAACATTAGCCATCACTGACCTAGTGAATAGTCATCAGTTTTGAGGTGGGGGGGTCCAAACTCTCCAGTTCAAATTGTGCCAGTTAATAATTCCAACCATGTATTGTATCACAGATAGGGTCCAGGTACTGATGGCTTTGATGGTATTTTCAACGTTCAATTTTATCTTTAGCTATTTCTTTCTCTTTAGATGTACCCTCTACTAATCACATTTTTTATTTGTAAATGCTTGATCTTATGATTGAAAATGCCCAAATACTTGTATGCTTCATGCAGATGGCTCCTGATGGTCATTTGGCATTTCATTCTACTTTTGTCTGTCATTTTACCTCATTTATTGCTACTGTAACACATTTCTAAGGCCAAATTTCATTGCTATATTTATGTTAAAAATTCTTATAGTGCTTGTAAATGACTGGATTTTGATTTCTCATTTTCCATAACACTTCAGATCATCCTATGTAAAGCAAATGCAAATTCCACCATCAATCAATCAATCAATCAATCAATCAATCAATCAATCAATCTGGCTGATCTCTTAATTA
Organism: Pituophis catenifer annectens; assembly: GCF_029215685.1. NCBI lineage: Eukaryota > Metazoa > Chordata > Lepidosauria > Squamata > Colubridae > Pituophis > Pituophis catenifer. The sequence goes on from NW_027256881.1 coordinate 44,386,713, forward strand.
TTAAAGGAGAAATACAACCAACCAACTAAAATTATCTGGATAATTTTCCTATAATGGATTTACAAAACAGTTTTTCTAAATTGAAGAATTTTGTGGGAAGAGGAAAGAAAAAATGTATATAAAGTGTATTTATAAAGTCAGTTTATTTGATCAAGGTTAAAATAAATAATACCAGTTGTTATGTCTGATAATCCTTAATGGACTTTTGCTAAACAGGAGTGAATAAATGAGGCTTTCAGAAACTATTTATAAATAAGAAATGAAATATGGGAAGAAAACAACATTTGTTGTATTTTAAGAGAAAATAAATTACTAAAATTGTTTATATTTGTTGCAATGAAAGGAGAAGTCATTTATATAAAGTATTTCTTTTGTTTTTCTTTACTGTTTTGTTTTTTCTTTCCTGCCTCTCCTATTTTTTTTTAATCAAAAAAAAAATTGTAGCATCCAGGCACTGTGAAGGGACATTGATGGCATCTCCCTTACTGCTTGGGAAGCAATGTACAATTGTGTGTCATGAGTGTATTGGTGATATTGAATCCTGAGCAATCATCTGACCTCACCCAGTGGTTTCATATGGATGCTAAAGAGCAGAGGGGAGAGAACAAATATCTGCAGCATTCTACATCTCAGAGGCCACTGGGCCAATTTCTATGGCCCTCTTATCACAGATTGAAACTGCCCACTGAGGGAGGAATGGAACCATTGCAAAATAATGCCTATGATTTCCAAGCCCCATAGGTGGTCCAGAAAGATAGCAAGATACTATGCTTGATGGCATCAAAACCTCCAAAAGTTTCAGTAAGACTAGGACAGACATACTCCCCCCCTCCAAATCCAGACCCCAACATGGATCATCCAAGACAGCGACCAATTCTGTCTCTATACTACAAAACAATTCAAAATATTCGGTAGAGATGAAATTCTATTCATTTTTTCTTGTTCCTATGAGCAGTCTGTCATTCAGCAATTTATGAGCCAATTGTTATCCTAAAGTCCTATGCATTGAACACTGCACTTATATTGTTTTTAAACTTTCTTTGTGAGTTTTTAAAGTATATATTTTTTTAGTTTTCCACAAATCACTGTGAACTTAGAATCATCATAATCTCTTAATGGAATAGCTGACCTCTTGTACCATTATTAGTCATTGACTTGATAATAGCTGCTTGTCTCCGAAAACTTTGATGTTGTGCATAAGAGCCATGGATCACTTGCATCCATTTTCTCCATTACCAACCAAATATTTGGACACTTTCTGTTGAGTTGATTCAAGGCAGAGCTACATACTGTGCAGGCATATTCAGTCTCCAGGAGCTGAAGATTTTGTGATCTGGGAAAATTAATAGATGTTTACTCTAGCAGCATAGATGGAGGGTGGAGAGAGTCCATTTTTACTTTGGCAGCCTAAATGAAGAGAGGCTCTGATGGGGATGTTATGACAAAATTGATTCAGAAGTGGAATGTTCAAATGAAGGAAAAGATTTATGTATGGATACTGCAGTCCACAGGGTGTTTTTGCTGAGAAATCTTCAAGTGGCAAAATGCATTAGTACTTGTTGCAAGTTCCCACTTTTAACCAAGCAAATGCATGGTGGCTGCTCTGTTTGAATAATTTAGGAAAGCCCCAAATACACTACAACACATGTCCTTTGGAAAGATGGATTCAGAACTTTAAAAAGTTAAATATTTATTTTACAACCACTGTTACAGGAGGAAGCTTTCCATTTTTTTTATTTGTTTGAATAAACAGGCAGTATTGTTTGAGAGTTACTTAGAGAAACCTACTCTGCTTGCCAGCATTCTTGCTCAGAATAGCCCTAGAGTTTCCAGATGTCTTCCTTTTTAACTGTAAAATGGACTTTGCCTATTTCAGAAATTACACAGTATATCACAATGGCCAGGAACCCCTGGCCAGTGGGTTCATTCAGAGCATGAAGGAACCAAGAGTGTGGATTTCTACAATACCCAGATTGTGATTCATGAACACAGAATGTGAATGGCAGTTCTAAAGGCAAACACTTTACGAAAATTCCTCATCTGGATTTATAATCTGGATTTGGAAATAAAGAATGACATGATCTGATTTCCAAAGGGGATTCAGTCCATTAGAAACATAACAAGGGAGAGAAAAGATGTGAGAACTCTGCTCCTGAGAGGAAAGTTTGAAAATTTAAAAGAGATGGCTATGTTTATCTTAAAGAAGTAGAGTGCCCTATTTTAAAACAAAATAGACCCAAAGATCTACTGAATTCATTTTATTTGTCAGAGCTTGTGTCTGATTTTATTGCTCTGAAACTATATCTGATTTTATTACTGAACAAGGTGCTTCATTAATGTGCATGCATAGCTTTCATGTTACTTCCTTTCAGGATCAGCAACATTATGCAAAATAAAGGAAAAGAATAAGAAATGGTAAGAGAGAGAAAATGAAAGGCAGTATATCAAATGAAAGGCAATCTAACCTGTGAGTACAAGTACCTATGTATTGGGGAAGAACAGAAAGAGTTTATAGCTTATAAGGTAGCTTCCAAATCAGAGATTCTAGCTTGCATAGAATAGCATGGGCTTGACTGGCATATATTGGCTATTATTAAAATTAGCAGAGAATGCTACCTGTAGCATGAATACAGTTAAGGCTGGTAACCTCCATAATAATAAAAGGCATTTGCTATTCATTTTATTATCATATTAGTAATAGTATTGTGTGATTTTCTATTTTATAAATTCTTTTGATAGGTTTCATGTCCTTAAAGGCAGGGTAAAAATGTTTAAAATAAGTAATGCTAGCTATCCTGTTGGAAATGTTTTATGAATGTACACCTATGCATCAACAATGTACACTGGACAGAAAGGAAAAAGGGGGTAAGAAACTGAATATGGAGTCTGGGACTGGTGCTAGAATTACTGCTAGTTAAGCTGGGCTTAAGGAGGAAATGAAAGAAGGGCAGAATAAAGTAGAGGAACAATAAATGACGGGAATAGAGAATTCCCTAGCCAGATCCTTGCAGATGTTTAAAAAATAGAATCATTTGGCAGTGAGTTATACCACTCTCAGTTGGTTTAACATCCTGTGGGTTTATGGGGCCATCAGGCAGATGTATACTGAAGTCTTCTGTCTTGAGCCAAAAGGAAAGAGATGATCCAGCACCAGAACAATTAATATTTTAAAAATTAAAAATATTTAATTTGATCATATATTTTCTTATATATAACCATCACTGAACTGCAGTTTCACCTAATCCCACAGCATGAGGGATGAAGCAGTTTTTGATCCTTTCCAGGAACCTAGAGGGGTAGGGGGCCTACCATATCTCAGGGGATAGGGTGTTTCATAGGAGGGGCTGATATTGAGAAGTCTCCTATGTCCCATTAGATGATATTCTTTAAGGGAAGCCACAGTCTTTAAGCCACATTCTTTAAGGAAAGTCGTACCCTGGAGCCACGCCCACCCTATCTGATCTGATAGAATCTGAGTTAGATGATGTGTTGAAAGTAAGTACAGTATGCTACTTCTGGCTTGGGTTTATGGCTTTTGCATGGATTAGGTAGGGAGTAACTACTTTAATTTAAGAGGCTTTGGACTTTGGCTTAAATAATTGAGAAGCTAATGCTTTTTTAAGAACTAACATACATTGTCAGAGCTCATCAGGATTACATACTAGTGTTATTAAATTGCCATCCTCATAATTCATTTATTTATAATTACTTATGTATATATAAAATTTATATGGCCTACCATCTTGCAAAACAACTGAGTAACACACAACAAAATCATAAAATAGTAAACATATAAAACAAGGCATTATTTTAAAATTTAAAAAATCCCAAGGTATAAGAGAAAATAGTTATTAATAGCAATAATATCTTAAGATCTCACTGGTCCTCTGGCAACCCCAAACCTGATGACATTACAGGTCCTTTTGATTTGTCTGGGACAATATGAAATGCATGCCAAAGAAAGTACAGATTTGGTAGCAGAATAGAAAACAGCCTAACTCCATGTGACTTCTCCCTGCAATCCTATTATTTCATAATGAAGTGCTATAAACACTGCTAGAAAACAGAAGACATCCCTTTTCTCCAAAAACAGCAAAAGCCGCCTCTGCAGAAATAAAAGCCAAAAAAGCAGAATCCCTCAGAACTTCAACTTTTATTTTTCCCTGACCAACAAAGTTTGGAAGAAATTATGTTCAAAGTCAAAAAAGCTAACAAGGAACTGGAGAAAGAGTTATAGTCCCAGAACATGGGGCCAGTGGGAAATTGAAAAAATAAGGAGTAATGAACTTTTATAATCAGGAACAGTTTCCTCCTCCACCACATCCCATTGCCCCTTAAAAATAAGAGAAAAGGCTAAGAAATTGGAGTTTCCTATTTAGAAAAATATCCCCAGCTGCAAAAGGATGGGTTGTCCTGGTTTGGCATCCATAAAATGAACAAAAGAGGAAACATATTTAATAGATCACATGTATCTTGGATTATTGCAAATTTGGACTATTGCAATGCTCTCTGCATGGAGCTACACTTCAAGAGTATTCAGAAGCTAGAGCTGGTCCTACTACTTTCAGTTTTTGTATGTTTGCTTTTCTCTGTGAATATTTCAAAGTGTCTTTTTCTACATCCCTTGACATACTTTTGTTTCCAAAATAAAGATCCTGGCCCAGCTTAATTTTTTTTCCAAGCCTCAACATTGGGGGGGGGGGATTAAATACGGGCTCTCTGATTTCAGAGAGGATGGAATGTAGAATTCTGACATTCTCCAAATCTCTAAGATTACTTTCCAGAGTTTAGCTTTCCTCTAACAGCCTCACCAGAAAAGCAGATCCCTTGCAAATAGAAAATATGACCCTAACCACTGAAAGCAATTGTTCTCATAAAACACCACTAGTCTCTTTGTAAACCTGTAATTCATAGGTACGATTAGCCCTTCCCCAATTATATTTTTGCAGATAGCTCTCTATTGCCCCTGAAATATAGTGGAAAAGCTGGGATGTCTGGACTTATTGTTTATTGTTATTCTTGATTTTACAGAAAGAGCTTTTCATCAGAATGACTAAAGAAACATCCTATCTATGGACTGTGAGGAAGCAGTGGATGTTATAGGAAATCCTTTGCTAATAGCAAAGGTAAGAATTCCTTATTATCAGCTCTGTTCCTTTTGGTAAAGATCCAGCAACTAACACACTTCTCTATCTCCTTCTCTTCCTTAGGTGATAGAAATGTTAAGCATCTGAAAACTACAGATCCAGCAGATTTTGACGCCAAAGAAATGGGGGGGGGGGGGTTGGGGGAGGAAATTGTATTCATATATCTGAATTTCTTGAAAGAAATATAAGGCATTGATGTAACAAATAATAGTAATAACTCAGTGGATTTTCTTCATATGGTACCCATTCTAGGATCCTTACTTGAAGAAAGATAAGACATTAAAATTAAAATAAAGTACGAAAAAGAAATATGATATTTAATCATTCACATAATTACAGCAGCATGAATAGTTTACGCCCAGAACTGGAAGAATAACAATATACCATCAAAAGACAATGTGATTAGAAAAATTATGGAGTGTGTGGAAATGGATAAACTTACGAAGGAGATACAAGGAAAAAAGGAAGCAGAATACTACCTAGTCTGGGAGAGATAGTATAAATGGTTGGAGGAAAAGGTTAAAAAGGACAAAGGAAGACTAAATAATGTCTGAATTAGGTGGAGAAATATAGGAAGAAATGGGAAGAAATAAAAATTGTGGAAAGGAAATTGGGTACATGTTTATGTCAAATGTAAATAAAACAATTAGAATAATACAATACATTATAATGGTATATATATGATATATTAGAAATATATGTATAAAAGATATATTAAGATAAGAGAGAGAATATGTATAAGTATGGATTACCGGCGCGAAACTGTTGAAAAGAAGAAAGTGTGAATATCTCTTTTTGTTTTTTTTTTAAAAAACTGTTTAATAAAAATATTTTTTAAAAAAATTAAAATAAAGTAAAAAATAAAACCTTGGGATCTGCAAAACTTTTTTTTTTTAAGATTCTAGGGTATAAGAACATTTTTGTACCCTAGAAACATTGATGAATACAAGCCTTCATTTTTTAAAACAACTTAAAGTAGCTCTTTGGATTCCAGCCATAACCAATGCATCTAAATACATGATAACTTCTCATGGTTTGCAGAATTCAGATCTGATGGATGAGTACAACCCAGTGCCCCAAAGCAGCCACAGCTGGGCATGTCCAGAGAGAAATATTATTAGTCCAAGTTTTCAAAAGCAGCCTTTTCAGCCAAAGATGTACATGGAACCAACTGAAATATAGCTCGAGAGCAGAGTTACACTTTAAATTCTAGTTATCAGTCACCAGTCATGCAACACATATATAAAAAAGAACCATTAGAGAACTTAGCAAAACTGTCTTTACCTTTTCCCATTATCTCATAATTCAATGCTGCAGGAAATACTTAACACAATTTATAGTGTTGGCTCTTGTTGAGAATATTATTCAACTCACAGTGCTCATCTATTTTTTACCCCTTCCAAACCATCCATTCTTTAAAAAAATAATTTACTTAACTCCTTGAAGTGGCTATCAGTCGAGCTTATGTCAGCAATTGATTGATAAGTACTTTTTTTAAAAAAAAAACCACATTCCACAATTGTAATTTGGAAAGATCTTAACTGAGATTTTGTCTGTAAGTGAGACGGCTATAAAACTAAGGATTTATACAAAGAAACGTTTTGTGTGAAAGTTTTTGCCTCTCAACAAGAGACTTGTGGAATCAGGGCTCTCTGTATATACTCTGAAGGAACAATAGATTCCTTTTCCCCCTTTAATTTAGGAATGCCTTCTGACTTAATCATCAACACAATGGTAGTAACCATGATCATAGTTTATAATGAATCTTCATTTGACTATTTGCATTTGGATAACATGATAAATTAAAATATGCTGGGTCAATCTGTGATTTAATATGGTCTTCAAATCCAGGCAAAATGTTCAATGAAAAGTTTCAGACTAATACTGTAATTAAATCATGCAGGGAGTATTATTGTTTGACAAAATATAGGAATTTACTGAACCACTTGTTCCTGCCAATTGCACACTATATCTTATACCAGTGGTGGGTTGCTCCCGGTTCTGTCCGGTTCTATAGAACCGGTAGTAAAACCGGTGGGAGGCCCCGCCCACCTACCATGACATCATCATTGGTGATCTCCGCATGCGCAGAAGCGCGCTCCCATTGCAAACCAGTAACTAGAACCCACTCCTGTCTTATACCAAGCATTTTTCTCACACTTTGCTCTTTCTCAAGGCACAGTAATCTTTTCTCCTCCCTTACAGGTAGTCCTTGACTTAAAACCAATCACTTAATGACTGTTCAAAATTACAACAGACTTGAAAAAAGTTACTCTTCAAAGTTATGACTACTGCACCACTCTTGTTTCACATAATCCCATTTTGGGTGCTTGACAACTGGCTTGCATTTACAATCAGTTGTAGTATCCTGCAATCACAAATCACATTTGCCAACATTTTTGCAACTCACTTAATTCCTTTTGGTAACTCCATTAACAGTGATCATAGAAATGGTTATAAAACTGTCTGGTCATCTGGTCAACTTACAACCACAATGACAAGAATTCCAGGCCCAGTTGTGGTCATAAATCAAGGACTACCTATAATAGTTCATTGCTCCCTTCCCAAGGCCACGTTTACATTCTTCAATATGTATATTCTAAAGGTACAATTTAGTAGAAAAGCCAAAGAAAGAATGTCTATGGAGATTCTCAGTCATCCTGGTCATGGTTGTCCCAAAGGTGCTTTTTCAAGAGGCAACTGGACTTTCTGGTTTTTTCTTTGAAGACATTTCGCTTCTCATCCAAGAAGCTTCTTCAGTTCTAACTGGATGGTGGGGAATGGAAGGATTTATACTCCTTGCAGACAGCTGGTCATTTGCATTCTTTTAGCAAGTCATTAAGCTCATCTGGAGGTTTATCTGTGTTATCAGCATCATCTGACTGGTACAAATGGGTGTGTAGTCTTCTTGGAACTGTTGAAAGGACTGTGTTGTAGATTGGAGATACATGATGTCATATCCCTCACCCTCTGTTTAGAGACATAGATGGCTTCTTTGAGCCCTCTTTTAAACCAGTGGTCATCTCTGTCCAAAATGTGGACTTTGCTGTCTTCAAAAGAGTGGCCTGTGTCTTTTAAATGCAGATGGACTGCTGAATCTAGTCCTGATGTGTTTGTTCTCTTGTGTTGTGCCATGTGCTTGTGAAGTGGTTATTTTGTTTCCCCAATGTACAGATCTGCACATGGCTCACAGCATTGTACTGCATATACTACATTGCTCAGTTTGTGTCTGAAGAAAGAATAAAGAAAAATATTGAATAAAAGATTAAAACTATTTTTAACTTTATAGGTTCTAGCCAACATACATGTTTCATAAAATTCACATAAAACCAAAAAACTAAATTCTAACAGATATTCAGGGCCTGGAAGAAAACTGACAGGAATGATGCACTAAAGTTGGGCTTTAAGGAGGTCATGCTCAGAATATGAGCGATCACCACAAAAACATGTGGGCATTGATCACAAAGCTTGTGTACTTTAACAGTCTGGCATGCGGTCTACCAACCACAATGGATAAAGGAAACAAACATCTTATAGCTGCCTAAAACTAAATTAAAGTATATCAAAAGAAGTCTATAAAAGAAATAAAGAATAAAAGGCATCAACAACAAAATGACACAGATTTTGATAGGAGAACGAAAAGCCGAAAACAAGAAACTGATACTCATGAAAGAAAAGAGTGACAGGAAAGCATGTAAGATGAATGGCAAGTTATTAAGCCAATCATAGGAGCCAAATATAAAACAGGGTCATCAAACTACTGGTGCAATTTGAGTTGCATCAAGTTTAGCAGATGGCCAATTGGCTACAGTTTCATAAAAAGTTAAGGCAAGCAAATACGTACATGCAGCTGTAATGATATGTGAGAAACACCTTGAGAAAAGGGGCAAAGGCATGTTGCTTATGTAACAGTCAGATAAGAGGAGGCATTGCCCTCAGCTGCATAATGGAAGGAAAGAAAGGCTCAGAAAGGGCCCTCGCTAATTTCTCAGACTGCAAAGGAGACAGCATGAGATTTATACAGATTGTCTTCAATTTACAACAATTCACTTAGTAATCATTTGAAGTTACAACGGCACTGAAAAAAAGTGAGTTATGACCATTTTTCACACTTACGACCAGCTATGGTCACATGATTTACATTCAGATGCTCGACAACTGACTTACATTTATGATGGTTGCAGTATCAATGGGGGGGGAACCAGATTCACTTAACAACCATGTGCTGATACATGTTATTAATTCACAACTGCAGTGATTCACTTAACAAATGTGGCAATAGAAGTTGAGAAAATGAATTTCTCACTTAGCAACATAAATTTTGGGCTCAATTGTGGTCGTATGTTGAGGATTACTGTACTTTCAGATTTGCAAAATTGATGTCAGCCTTCCTAGGTAGATCAGACTGGAAACACTACCAGGATGAGCTAATTCTACTTTATTGTAAGGCTATGTTAACAAAATCTTGCAAAGTCTGGGGGTACAAATCTCCTGCCATCTCCTTTACAGCCTGAGATACTAGGGAGGGTCTCTTCTGAGCCTTTCTCTGTGTCCATGGCTATCCCTTCTCTTAACTGACCATTACCTAGAGCAGAGGTCTTTAAACTTGGCAGCTTTAAGACTTGTGGACTTCAAATCCCAGAATTCTCCAGTCAGCTCTGGGAGTTGAAGTCCACAAGTCTTAAAGCTGCCAAGTTTAAAGACCTCTGACCTAGACAGTATTTTTTTTTTGTCCCATTTCTCAAAGTCTTCCTCACATAGCATTATACCAGACTGCTTATCTAAAAGTGTATCATGAACCTGTTTTAATAGCCTGGGAATTTAGCCCTAACACTACAGCAGTTTCCTGGAGCCAGATTTTCTTGCTGCTCTCTCTCCTATCACAAAATAAGATAATGAATGGGAGTACGCTATCTGGAAAAGAATTGTGAATTCCCATCACCAACAGCTTCCATTTCTAGTTTGTCTGAAGTAAAGTCTCCCTGGCAAGGGAAGCTGTTTAAAAGATGAGCCAGCCAGCCTGGGGAGGAGACTTCAGGATGACAAGTCTGGCAAAGCATGATTCTGTCCAATGGCCTACTTAGCCAGATCTGTTATTGGCGACTGCAGCATCTCTTTGTACCTCTATTTTGACTATTAGGACAAATAGTGAGAGATAAAGGAAAGAAAGGATTTTCACAAAAAGTCCAGTGACTATTTCTCCCTAACTGAAACAGATCTGTTTTTTTAAAGACAAGTGGAACTCTCTCACTCTGTCTCTCTCAGTTAGGGATAAGGGGGAGACTTTTTATCCTTATATATTCCTTAATCAAAAACATTTTTGCTTCTATAATATAATGAATGCTTGTCAATGACAGCTGGGCCAATTTCAAACTCTGTTGTAACAACATTGCCAAAAAGGCATTAAGAGTTGTTAACCTAATCTTGCGTAGCTTCTTCTCTGATAATGTTGTAATACTAACTAGAGCATACAAAACATTTGCTAGACCAATTCTTGAATACAGCTCATCTGTCTGGAACCCGCACTGCATATCAGACATAAATACAATCGAGAGAATCCAGAGATATTTTATGAGAAGAGTCCTCCATTCCTCTAACCGCAATAAAATACTTTATGCCACCAGACTCCAAATTTTGGGCTTAGACAATTTCAGTCTGACCTAAGCATAGTACGTAAAATTATCTGCCACAATGTCCTTCCTGTCAATGACTACTTCAGCTTCAACCACAACAATACATGAGCAAATAATAGATACAAACTCAAGGTAAACCGCTCCAAACTCGATTGCACAAAATAGGACTTCAGTAACAGAGTGGTCAATGCCTGAAATGCACTACCTGACTCTGCAGTTTCTTCCCCAAACCCAGGGGTGAAATCCAGCAGGTTCTGACAGGTTCTGGAGAACCGGTAGCGGAAATTTTGAGCAGTTCAGAGAACCGGCAAATACCACCTCTGGCTAGCCTCATAGTGGGGTGGGAATGGAAATTTTGCAATATCCTTTCCCCAGGAGTGGGGAGGGAATGGGGATTTTGCAGTATCTTTCCCCTGGAGTGGGGTGGGAATGGAGATTTTGCAGTATCCTTCTCCTGCCACACCCACCAAGCCACGCCCACAGAACCGGTAGTAAAAAAATTTGGATTTCATCACTGCCCAAACCCCCAAAACTTTAACCTTAAACTGTCTACTGTTGACCTCACCCCATTCCTAAGAGGTCTGTAAGGGGTGTGCATAAGTGCACCAGCGTGCCTACAGTCCCTATCCTAATATTTCTTTTTTACTTACTCTTTTCATGTATTCAAATTATGTTTATACTTTTACCTGTTATCTTATATATGCTTCACAAATAAACTTATGATTATGATTATGATCCAAAACAATGATATTATGAGCGTTTGTTATCTTTTCAGTGGAATGCTCAGCTACTAATTACTCAGCATTTTTTTCAGAACCCTTGCTTAGGTTCAGAATCTCCTTTTCTAACAAGAGTTCCTGCTGAATTTGGATCTCCAGCGGGGTGAAATGTAAAATTTGTTACTACTGGTTCTGTGGGTGTGGCTTGGTGGTGGTGGGTAATGTGACTGGGTGGGCGTGGCCAACTTTTTTTAAAAAAAAAACTTTTCAAAGCATTTTTTCTAATGCTTTGAAAAGCCTCTGCCGATCAGGAAACTCAGCTGGGATCATCAGAGAGGCTTTTTAAAAAATACCTCTCTGCCAATCAGGCAACTCAGCTGGGATCGTCAGAGACTTTTCAAAGCATTTTTTTACCACCTCTTCGGCCAAGAGGTTGTAGAAAAAAAATGCTTTGAAAAGCCTGACTATCCTAGCTGAGCCACGCGATCATCAGAGATTTTTTTTTTTTACTTTTAAAAGCATTTTTTCGTCGGAAGAAGTTGTAGAAAAAATGCTTTTAAAAGTAAAAAAAAAAAGCCTCTGATGATCCTGCAGCTCAGCTGGGCATGAGGAGGGGGGGCGCAGGGATTTTTGCTACCAGTTTTCCGAACCACCCACTGCCATCGCTACCGGATCAGGTGATCCGGTCCAAACTGGGAGCATTTCACCCCTGATCTCCAGCATCTGTCTCCACAAGCTCCTCATCAACTGCAGGAAGCAGGAAGCTGCCTTGAGGGGGAGGATTTCCCCTTCTAAAACTACTTTTCCTGTGGGATGCAAGGCCTTGAAATGAGATGGGGCAGTCCTAGCAAGCTTTTTGCTCAAGCAAAATTGGGGCAAACAGCCAACTTGAGCTGACAGTGTAGTTTCTCCAATTTTGCCTGAAGATACCACTTACTTAGCAGATGATACTTAGACAGATTATTCTTCTAATCTACTTAATAACTGGAGTTTTCTGAATAAAAATAGACTTACTCGAGTTTTCATAATATCCTTGCACACACACAATCTGTTTCTTATATAATCATCCCAAACTTTGCTAATGCTCCATTTTCTAAAACAGATTTAGCCAGCAGACTTAGCCAAAGTTTGCTGCCAACAAAAACATTGGCTTCAACAGGAACATTCAATATTCTGGTTCATTAAAAGTGAACATAATAACATACTGAAACACCTGTTGTATGATCTACTCTGATGGTTCAAGGTAATTATGTTTAATATTATTGCATGTAATAGTTGTGCAAAGAACAGATTTGCAGTCACTGCACAAGCATTGCCAATTTCTTAGGGATTTGGTGGAATCGTGCATGTTTCATTAAAAATAGCACTGTGTGTGGGCTTTCTCTAATTTCAAGGTTGTTGTATTTGGGTTGAATTCATTCCATTAGTACTTTGCAATGGTTAATTTTAAAAGTTAGGAATAAGTGTGGCCCAGTAGCAACAGTCCTTTTGTCCATCTTCACTCAATTGGAAGATTAAACTAAGATTACCAGAGCTTCTGGCTGCAATCCAATACATGTACCAGGCAAAACTGATACAGTTTCAAACCATGCAATCCTGACAGCATTGTAGATTAGACACAGATGAGAAACAGGATCATGACCATCAAGCCTGATCCAGTCATGTTCAGCATTACATTGGAACAACACCAAGCACACACCTTTCCAGTTGCATTCTCTGTCAGCCCTGGTCACTGACATCATCTCATCTGTCCAAGGACAGAAACCAAGCCAGACCTGCCTGAAAAAGAGAGAGTAAAGATATATCTCCTGTTGGCCCTGCTCATAGATAGGCAAGTAAATCAAGTCACAAAAATTCATTTCCAGCATTAGGATCAGTGATGGGTTGCCCCTGGTTTGGACCGGTTCGCAAGAACCGGTAGTAAAACCGGCGCCTTGCCCACCACCCCGAATGTCGTCATCACTGATCTGCGCATGCAATCGCTGCAATCCCATTGCGAACCGGTAGTAAAGGTAAGTAGAACCCATCCCTGATTAGGATCTCTCCTACAGGAAGCCCCTTACTACTTCTACTGTAGTGGTAAACCCTGGATAGCTGCAATGCTAGTAGTGGAAAAGATGGGAGGCCTGGAGGTTTCTAAAATGATTCAAACTTCACTCTCAAAACTCATCATGGCTGTTTATAGTATTCCATGCCCAAAACAAAACATGTATTGATCTGTTCTATATTCAGAATAAAGTGCCATCGTTTCAAGCCATGCTATGTCCTATTCCCAGAGACTGTATTACAGTATTGGCCTGATCTTCCCAATGAACCTTTTAAATTATTGCTTATTTTTCTGTCTAGTCCAGCAGTAATAGGGCTGCTATGATCATAAAATGGTTGGAGAGACCATGCAGTAGGAGTGCTAAAATAAAACAGCAGGTGTGAAAAGCCATTCTGAATCTGATTCTATTGGTAAGAGTCTGAGAGGGAAGGACAAGCCTGCATGACATACAGAGCCCTGGTTATCTTTGAGATAACCACCTATATAAGGGAGATGAGCAATTTTAAAAATGGATAAATTTTATTTATTTATTTATTTTATTTTATTTATTTGATTTGTATACCGCCCTACTCCCGAAGGACTCAGGGCGGTGAACAGCCAACTATAAAATACATAAATACACAAAATTTAAAAACCCGATAAAATCAAATTAAACTTTTTGGCCCAGACAAATTAAAATACCCCAATAATTTAAAAACAGATTAAAATTTACATATTTAAAAAGGGAAGAGATCAGGCCAAGCCCGCTTGATGGAATAAAAAGGTCTTCACAGCATGGCGGAAGGAGCGCAGATCCGGGATCCTCCGTATCTCCGGGGGGAGCTCATTCCAGATGGTAGGTGCCCCCACAGAGAAGGCTCTCCCCCTAGGGGCCGCCAGTCGACACTGTTTGGCTGACGGCACCCGGAGGAGTCCCTCTCTATGAGAGCGTACTGGCCGGTGGGAGGCTATTGGTGGTAGTAGGCGGTCCCGTAAATAACCAGGCCCTAAGCCATGGAGCGCTTTAAAGGTGGTAACCAAAACCTTGAAGCGCACCCGGAAGACCACCGGGAGCCAGTGCAGCTCGCGCAGGAGAGGTGTTACATGGGAGCGCCATGTCGCTCCCATTACCACCCACGCGGCCGCACTCTGCGCCAGTTGGAGCCTCCGGCTCCAACCCATTGTATTTCTAGTACTCTGCTTTTGGGTCAGGGGAAAAACCCTATTTTGCGGCCTTTCTTGCCAGAGTGGTTAAGTGAATCACTGCAGTTGATAAGTTAATAACCTGGTTTCCCCATTGACTTTACTTGTCAGAAGGTTGCAAAAGATGATCACGTGACCCTGGGGCATAGCAATGGTCATAAATATGAACCAGTTGCCAAGCATCTGAATTTTGATCACATGATCATAGGGATGCTGCAAAGGTTGTAACTGTGAAAAGCGGTCATAAATCACTTTTTTCAGTGCCGTTCTAACTATGAACAGTCATTAAATGAACTTTTCTAAGTCGAGGACTACCTGTATTGCCCCAAGTGGATGAAGCAGGGTCCAGTTCTATGAATGGGTCTCTTTTCTCAGCATAAACAGGATAGGCGATAGTACCAACTCTCCTGTCAGTCAAACTTTCCTCTCCATTAACAACCCAAGAACTTGAAGATGAAGGATAGGGAAAGGAAAACACAACCTTCCTGAGTTCTGGCAAATGATCTGTAACCACCAAAAATGGTACCCTGCAAACTGCTAGCTGAGAGATTCCAGAGTTAAGTAACCCCATATTATCCTCTAAATGAGCCATTTTAAAAGTGCTAGTTTCACATGTGGTGATGGAATTTCAGTCCAGCTATAATCTTGGATAGCTAAAAACTGGACTTGTTTTAAGATAACATTGCCTCCTGGGTATAGTAAGTTGTTCATAGAACTTTCCTATGAATTAATTCACTCTTTGGGTGATAGGACCTTTCAGAAACAAGTGAAAATTTGCTGAATCTAATACTTTAGACTATATATAGAATAACTATATATTGGATCAGTGCAAATCCTTCAAAAGCATCACTCCTTCTGCCTCCCCCAGCCCGCATATGGCTATGTGTACACATGCATGCAAAGATGACTGGGATACCTTCCAAAGTACCCATGTCAGTCTGGAAAAATGCAGCTGCTTTAAAGACTTTGAGAAAGGTTCCTCTGGCTATTACAAAACACAAGGACTTGTGCATTTCTTCAGAATGGCACATACCATGGTATTTATTCGAGAATATTATTATTCTTCCATGCATTCCACAAAGGGTAAACATTTTATTTTCTACATTTTGATCATATGTCTAAAATAAAACTGATTTCTGCCCCTTTAATATGTAGGTCTTTTCAATTCAGGATTTTTTCTCTCTTTTTTTTTCTTTCTTTCTTTCTTTTTTCTTTCTTTTCTTTTTCTTTTTTTCTTTTTTGCATTACATAGTAACAAGGTACTTTAAAGTCTGCCAATTTTGTAACATAGAATTTATGGTCAGAGGTTGAAAAGACAGTTCCTGAAGGAATTCAGCAGAACCTGAACAGTAAATCATCAGCTGTGTTCTTGATAAATACCTCCTGAGCTCCTTACTAGTGCTGAAAGCGAAAACCATGGGCAGTTCATGAGGCAATATACTATGATTTAATGAAAGACATTAATCTAGAAGAACTAGTAAACAATTTTGAACACCATCCATTCTAGAAACAATTTGAAGAAACATACCCTTTGGAGGAAGTGAATAGTAGGCAGAAATAGAATTAAAGTCCAAATTAAATCAAGTGAGATTAAATTTTATTGGCCTTAAAGCTTAATTTCTGAAGCAGATTCCTTAGGATTTCATTCTGAATCTCTGTGTCTTAAAGCAAATTTACACTTATTTGGCACATTGAAAATTGCTTTTATGAAGGCCACATTCGGATATAATGTAGTTCAGGGATCATTACATGTAACCTGGACATTAAGCAGTTTTCCCAGGTTGCCCTCTTCTCTTCTAAATGACCACAAGAAGCATCCAGTTCCATTTTATTTTCATTTAATCTGAGGCAATTATTGAAAATGGGAGAGAATTGAAAACAGACTGTGGTTAGTTCAAGCTACTATTTGTCCAAATGAGTCAAGATTAAACTATGCATTTTGTTTCTAACTGTAGTTCCCAAATTGGATGAAAAATACAGTGTTTATTTGAAAATGGAAACAGCTGTAAGAAAGGGGAAGGAGAAATTTAGATATAACATGATTAAACCATTGCTTTTGTTTCATTCAAATCAGGTTAGTGACTTAAAAAATAGATTTGCTTCATCACTTCTCACTATTCCTTATACCCAAACAGTCCACAGAATCAGCCTGTGATTCTCTGTGCATGTTTTACTGCAGGGTTTCTGATATTTGTTTCTACAGCTATGTTTAATTCCAATGACAGTTTCTTCTTAGTCATTCAAAGCTAGATACAGTCAACCTGTATCTAGGTTGCAAAACTCTGGATGGCCATTAAATGTCAGCAAAGACTTGGTTTTATGAATTGCTTTGCTGTCATATATGGCTGGTTGTTGTTTCTATACTTCAATAAGTGTAGATTATTAGTTTGAAATATTGAAATTTAAAATTGGCTCAGTTTGAAACCATCATACACACACATGTACAATTACTTATACACATATATGCAGTAACATAACCAGGTCTTAAAAATCAAAGGGGATGGAGCTAATCCAATTTGGGGGGAGGGATATTCCATAAGGCGGGCACCACGGCAGAGGAAGCATGTCTCCTGGGACCCACAAAATGTAAGTCCCTAGCTGTTGGTACATGAAGTGTTGAAACATATTTTCTCTTCAACAATAAAGGGGAGAGACAGTGTTCTGTCATGCATGTCAGAATGGGACAACTTACCACAGCTGATTTGCCATGGCCATCTCACCTCGGCCATCGCATTGAGGCTGACTTGCTCCAACCAACTTGCTCTGGCCAACTCACAGTGGGACAATTCAATGCAGGATAACTCAAGAAAGGGACAAGTAGAATTGCAGCTCATCCCAGCTCCGAGGACTTCTAACTTGAGAAGGTTCAACCCTAAAGCAGGACAAGGCCTAATGCAATTCACTTCTCTCACACTTGAGTTATCCAGCATTGAATTTCCCATGGCGAGTTGTCCCATGGTGAATCATGGTGAGGCGAGTTGGTGAGATCAAATCAGCCGCAACGAGTTGTCCTAAACCCCATGTATGTGGAATATCTGCTCTCTCTTTTTTTTCTTTCTTTAGAAATGTTACTAATGATCTAGAATAAAAGTGGAAACTTTTGAATAAGTAAAACACACTGAATCCATTAGCAGATCAAATTGTTCTAAGATGATGGAATAGCAACTTGCTTCAAAGGAAGCCAAAGATTAAAAATCAACAATCAAAAAATAGTGCTGTATCCAGTGGCATGTCAATGATTAACTCAGAAGCCAAAACTAAACTTAATTAATTAAGTAAATTATCTGCTGAAAGCGATTTGCTGAAATCTAGGGCTTAGCTAATTTCCCAAAGTACCACTTGCATAATACTTGAAAATAAACCTTGAGTTTCTATATTACATCCAGCTCTTTTTGAAAATTTTATATGCAATGTACAGCCTATTCATCCTTCCAAGCAGCTGGCCAACACATGAGGATTTACTACATATTTTATGTCTGCCATTTTCCCATTAATAAATGTATTGTGGGTGAAGATTTTTAAAAATGCCAGTTAGAAGAGATTTAAACAGCTCCAAATGTTCTAAATTGACGCTGAGTCAGTTAATGAGGAATAATGAAGGGCAATGGGGAATAGTTTGTCCTTGTGTATTAACTCTCCTATGTAAAACACGGTGCAAGGAGAGAGCTTTGATAATATTTAACAAAATAAATGCAGTTTGATAAGCTGCATGCACGCTAAGGAAATATTTGAGAACATTCCAAGAAGAAAATATTAAGCTTTGGTTAGAGAGAGAAAGAGTGGTGTGTGTGTGCTAAGCCTCTCTTTAGTATTTGCAAGACATTTTTCATATTGTTTGCACATACATAAAATATGGTCCGGATCCAGTTAGATTTTTACACACATCATTGAGCATTAGCAGCTGTTCCACCATCAGAGATCTCTGTTGTGGGATAGCTGCTCCTCAGAATAGGAGAAACAGTGGCTCAAAAAAATGCATGTGAGTGTAGGGGCAGGAGGCTATGGAAATGTCATCCAGACTTCATCTTGTCTATCTATCCATCAAAAGCCCAGAGCTCTTTACCCACAACCATTGTGTCTTCTCTTTCTAAACACATTCATTTCTGGTCTGAATTTATATCAGCTACTTTAAGATAATTATAGTCATGTATGACTTATGTTGCATTAAGATTAAGTTGGCTTCCAGTTGCTTTCCAAAGGTAATTCAAGGTACTGGTTATCACCTTTAAAGTCTCAAATGGCAAAGGCCCAGGTTATTTCAAAGGATGCCTCTTCAGTTATTGAGCACTGCTCTTAATAATCACTTTGGCTTGATGTGCAGGAGAGACAAGATACTGCCTCCCACATTAGCTTCTGTCTGCATAATGCCTGACTGGCCCTTTTAGCATTATATGAACTCCATTTTATACACAGGCTTAGAATTCTTTGGCTAGATCTGTATTTAAATGTTTGAAAAAGAGCCAGGCTTAAATATGTTTGAAAGAGAGCCAGGCTTGTCTTTAAAGGGAAGGGGAGAAAAGGCCTGGTGCTTTTGTCAATTTAACCCAACCAAAAGAAGATTCTGCCAGTTTTTCTCGCTGCTTGTGTTCTTAAATGCATATGGGTTTTTCCACTGCTTTTTTGTCAATAAGAGGCTTGTGTGGCCATGCTTTCTACTGTCTATATTACTTCAAAGGCAGCATTTTGTCTGCTCCCCTGGCTAATTCCATGTACTGCCATTGTTGTCATGATTTTGCAATGCATTGGAATATATTGGAATTGGGTGAAATTGTCAAGTTCTGCCTGCTGAGAAGCAGGAAGTGGTGTGGGAGGAAGAACATTTCCTCACACTTGTCCACTGCATTGGTGACTTATCACTCAGTCTATTTCTGGATGTTCATCTATTGCCCTTTTGTAGCACCTAGCCCCCAAACTAGCCCATCTGAGAAGGAAGTTTGGTTGAAGGAGAAGTGCTGGGTGAAGTGGGAAGGAGCTCTCTCAAAACATCAAGAAGAAGCTGGTCTTTTCTGTTTCTGTCTGCACTTCTCCTTTGCCCCGTTCTCCTGTCAGATAGGCTATTATTAGATACAAGGTTAGCATAAATAGCTGCTCTGCAGCATGGACCACCTTCATGTCCATAACCTGTCACTCAGGCAACTTGAAAGGTGACTAAAACATCCATCTGCAATCACCTACACCCAGCCCATCATGCATTAAGGAGAATGTTTGGCAGTTGGTTTTCCCACTGGCTGTTGAGATTGTGGCAGGGGCAAAACAATCAAGGAAAGCCATCAAACACAGTCCTTACCATGTCCCATACCAAAACTGAGGCAGAATAATTTTCAGATTATTCTCAGAGCACAATTCATACAGCTGTACTTGCCTGTCACCTCAACAGAATGCATGGGGATGTGACCATAAGAAAAACCCAAAGAACCGGGCCATTTTTCTAGAAATTGATTATGGTTATATCAGCCTCTCAGGGCCATAGGAGGTAATTTAAAATGAGTCTCTGACATTAACAAGGGTCAAAAAAACATATCCCTATTTGAAAATACATTTTGAGGGATGGGACTGGGGCGGTGATGAAATCCAAATTTTTATACTACCGGTTCTGCGGGCATGGTTTGGTGGGCATGGTGTGGCTTGGTGAGCATGGCAGGGAAAGGATACTGCAAAATCCCCATTCCCACCCCACTCCAGGGGAAGGATACTGCAAAATCCCCATTCCCACCCCACTCTGGGGCCAGCCAGAGATAGTATTTGCCAGTTCTCCAAACAACTCAAAATTTCTACTACCGGTTCTCTGAACTGTTCAAAATTTTCGCTACTGGTTCTCCAGAACCTGTCAGAACCTGCTGGATTTCACCCTTGAACTGGAGCTTAAAGGAAAAATACTTATATCTTTTCTGGGACTTTTTAAAGAAAAGTAAATGAAGATGATTATATTGATAAAAAGAAGCAATTTTGCTACTACGTTTCAGCAGAGCAATCTGGGGGATTTCTGGGGAGGGGGGAATGAACACACTCAGTAACAGGCCTGGGCACATACTGCCCCTTCCTGCTTCCTACTAGCATTGACTAGCTAATCAGTACTAGCTCCCTAAGGGTTCACTCAGGAATCTTTCCAGGCCAATTTGGAGAAGCTGAGAATTAAATGTAGGATCTATTACCCACTGAACTTTTACTCTTTCCCTAAATCTCTCATCGGTGCAGGAAAAAAATAGGAATCATTTTAACTATTGGAACCAAGAAACAGCATCAAGATCATTGAAGCTGAATTGCACAACCTTTCTATCATTCTGGAAATATTGCTGAAATAGGATACTGTAAATGAAATTCTTGCTATATGTATATTTACATATTATATAGCAATAGCACTTAAACCTATATACTACTTCACAGTGCTTTACAGCCTTTCTAAGCGGTTTACAGAGTCGACATATTGCTCCCCAACAATCAGGGTCCTCATTTTGCCAACATTAGAAGCATGGAATGCTGAGTCAACCATGAGGCGATGAGAATCGAACTGCTGGCAGTCGGCAGAATTAACCTGCACTACTACATTCTAACCACTGCACTACCACAGCTCTTTATATATTTGAAAGTATTATCTAATATATAAAGTATATAAACACTTTTAAAATGCATTTGTATTGATTACCATGCTGTCAGCATTCCAGAAAATGGTTTATTAGAAAAATGTATGCAATCCTTTTTTAATCTACATTCTTAAAAAGAAAGGAACTAAAGGAAATTGCCAGTAGCCAAGCTTTTAAATAAATCAATGGTGCAAAGACACATGGAATTCTGTACTTGATTCCTCTTTCAAAAAGAATTTTGTAGTGCTGGAAAATGGCAAAATATGATATCAAAATATTTAAATGTCTTCAAAGGAGGCCTTATGAGGTAAGCTCACTAAGGATCTCCAGGTTCGGAGGCAGTAGAGTGCTGAATACCAATTTCTGGGAAACACAAGATATTATTGTACTCCTGTCCTTCATGTGGCTGCCCCTGGAGCATCCAGGCATCTACTGAGGAAAGCAAGACCCTCCTATCATGAAATTGTACAGCTTGAGTGCTCAAAAGAAATGGTTTAATTCTGCATTATAGTTTTCCTTTGGTTTGATTCATATGTTCTTATGGAAGCATGTGAGTCACAGTGTACATGGAAAGGCTTTAATCAGCAGCAGAAATGTTTGCTCTGAAACACGGAGAACTCTCTTTGACTGTGCTGCAGTGCTTCAAAATACTATTCTTTCTTAAATACATACTGGTTGATGTAGACTGACTGCCAAACGCACATGAATTTGTTGAGCCATATGGCAAACCAATTTTGTTTTGTTGTTGTTGTTATGATTATTATGATTATGTTTATGATTATAATCTCTTTTATTCATTAAACATGAAACTCAGTCAACTAAACATTTAAAAATGTGTCACAAATATGAGTGACTGGTACTAATGGTTGATATGAGTCGCTGCCAGCGTCCTAGGTATCAACCGAGTATCTTCTTAAAATATATGATGTTCCAAGTAGCGCAGTTTATTGCAGTTCTGCTGGTGTTATTTCAGGAAGCTGCAATTTCTTGATGTGTTTTGTAAAATTCTTGGACATGGTACCAAGTGCCCCAATGACAATGGGTATCACATTTACATGTTTCATCCATAGTCATGTAGTTTCGATGGCCAGGTTATGATATTTCATGATTTTTTCCAGTTCTTTTTCTTCGACTCTGGCATCTCCTAGTACAGCGATATCAATAAACTGTACGCTTGATGATGATGATGATGATGATGATGATGATGATGATGATAGTAATCATCATCATCAAGCGTACAGTTTATTGATATTGCTGTACTAGGAGATGCCAGAGTCGAAGATGATGATGATGATGATGATGATGATGATGATGATGATGATGATAGTAATCATCATCATCATCATCAAGCATATAGTAATCATCATCTCTTCATAACAAGCCACTGGATTCTTTGAGACACAAAGCAACATCTGTCTTTCCTGAGCAGTAAGGTCTTTCTAAGCACCAGTGTAGTTCTATATCTAGGGTAGTTATTGGATCTTGACATCTGGCCTACATTTGAAGACAGGGAAACCAGGAAGATCCCTCTGAAAATATGGTTATGCCTCAGACAGACTTTCAGATCTGCTGTTCAGACTTCAATGAAAAATGCAGCGCTTGTGCTGAGCTTGTACAGACCCTATTATTAAATTGGTGTACTGTTCTGCTCGTTCAGTAATTCACATTGTGCAGCCTCCCTTAGAAAGCAAATATATGAAGATTTGTGTTTCAGGCACTTGGATACATTATGACCATGCTGGCTGAGGAATTCTGGGAATAGAAATCCACATATCTTATAATTACCAAGATTGGGAAACACTGTGTCATGGCAATGTTTGGGGAAATATGAGTTCATTGTAAGGTTGATCTTGGTATGTATATACATGCACATGTCCGTTCAGATCAAATTTTGCACTGACAGGAAAATGTTATGACAGACGTTCATAACCTAAAATGAACTTTCCTAATATATTCTCTTTCAACTAATTTTGTGGTTTTGCTAAGAGTTAAAGAAAGGACCAGTGGCTTGACCTGCTTGCTCTATGAGGTCATTTTTCCCCTTTGACTACAAAAGATAAAAAGACAGCTAGACAGACTACTTACAAAGTGTTCTGGCAGAAAAGACAAATTAGGGCAGTTGAGACTGCAGCTCAGACTTAGTAAGGTATCAAGAACAGAGATAAGAGGAGGGCTGAAATAGATTTTGTTTTTAAGACATCTTGATACAGATCCCGAATTCTCACTACCTTTAAAAATAACTAGCCCAGGGCTTCTCAACCTTGGAAGCTTGCTTATTTATTTAAATTGTATTTATCTGTTAAAATCACAAACATTAAAACATAGCACTAAGTAAACTTTCACATGTAGTCCATCACTAAGTTCTCTCATCAATCTCACCCTATCTGAGTGCTTGGGGGAAAAAAGCCAGACCTTCATTGCTGTTTCGGAAGGTTAGTAGGGTGGAGGGCCTACCAGACTTCAGTGGGAAGAATACGCAATGGAAAAAACATGCTTCCTAGATTCCATAAGATGGCAATGTTTAACGGAAGGGACCAGGAGTGTGCCAACCTTTTCTAAACTGTTAGGATGGATAGATGTCCTCAGGGAGAGAAGGCCCCATGGATAATCTGGCCCTGTGCTATCCAGCAACTTGAATGTCACCTGTAAGGAAACTGGAAACCAGTGCAGCTCGTGCTGCAGAGTTGTTACATGATTAAACTTAACCACTCATTGTTGTGCATTCTGGACTTCTTGCAGCTTCTGGGTGGCATTCAAGGGCAGCACCAAGGAAATGGTATTGAAGTAGTCCAAATGGAAAGTGATCAAGGCAGGAATTACCGTGAACAAGGCATTCTGGTCCAGAAAGAAGTGCACCTGGTGCACTAGATGAATCTGTCAAAGCCCCTGCCCCTCCCTCTCTGCCAGCCACAACTGCCACTTGCTCCTCAAGTGGGAGCCATGAGTCTAGAAGGATCACTAAATTGCACATCAGCTCAATCTAGGGCACTCTGATCACTCTGTCCAAAATCAGAGGTGACATTTCATCTAGACCTGCGGGCCAAAGCACTTTGTCTTGCCATGATTGAGTTGAAGCCAGTTTCTCCCCATCCATACCCTTATAGCACTGCCACAGCATCAGCCTGTCTGGTTAGGATTGGAGATATATAACTGGGTAACATCCTCCTACTGATGATATCACACTCTACACTGACAGATGACCTCCCCAGAGGTTTCATGTAGATGTTAAAAAGTGGAGGTTAAAGGTTGAAGCAATGGGGTACCCTGCATTGCAGGAGCCTATGGCTCAGCCTTTCTTCATCCACCAACACTGGTGAGAGGAAGGTATGTGAGTAGCAATCCCCACTGACTCCTGACCTCACAGAAAGTTTCACATCTGGCAATGTCTGGAGTAAGACCCCTAGTGGCCACCAAAGACTTACAAATGACAAGAGACATACCCCTGCCTCTGCCCTGGTTTGTCATGATTGGTGCCACACTCTAAAATCAGGAGGCATATTTCAGAGAGGTGGGACCCCACCAGCTAACACTCTTACCTACAGCTATCTAGAATATGCCCATCCTGCCACATTGGGTAGGATGGTAGAGAGAGGTTTTGCATTCATGATCCAAACCTTCATGCTGTCCAAATGTAGGTTTTTCAGTGTAGGTTTTTCAGATAAAAATGAAATATAGCTGTCTATCAGATCTATCCTTCTCCAATTATCCATGCAACTTTTCAGGATAGAACTTTAAAGACAGAATGTATTTGCTTTGGGGCAATGAGGTTAAAAGAGATGGCACTTATAACACTCCAGCAAGGCCCATATTGTTCTTCCAAGTTTCCAGTAACATTCAGAACCTAAATATTTGCATGTTGCTGTGTGCTGATTCAGGATGTGAGGCTGATATGAATAATGTGAATTAAAGACTTTTACTTCCTATTGTTTAAAGATGTGGCCAAAACTACTTGACATCTGGTCTCTTTTATAGGCATCTGGTGTTTTGTCTAGACAGATAGTGAAATTATGATTTCTTTAATTATACATAGAATTTCATAATAGACTACCTTAGCAATTGCATTTGTTTGTAACATATTTATTTACTTGTTATTTTAGTAATGGTAGCTATTTAAATAATGCAAAAGAAGAAACTTATATTTTTGCAACTAGAAACAAAATTAACCCACTGTTTCATAAGGACTATGCCCTCCTATGACCTGTGTTTAAATGCAATCAATATTCTTTGAATATATAAGTAATATATTCAATTTGAAGTAATGATGGCACTCAACAAGGGCGCTCTATGACCATTGTTGCAGCCATTGCAGCATCCCCATGGTCTCATGATTGCAATTTGGGCACTTGGCAACTGGCACCTTCACTTCCAGCTTCCAACAAGTAAAGTAGTGGGGAAGCCATGTAGACCTTGCCTAATGTCCTAAATTGGCATGGTGATATGACATTGTATTTTATGACTGTGTCACTTAGCAATAGCAATAGAACTTAGACTTATATACTGCTTCATAGTGCTTTACAGCCCTCTCTGAGCAGTTTACAGAGTCAGCATATTGCCCCCAACAATCTGGACCCTCATTTTACCAATCTCAAAAGGATGGAAGGCTGAGTCAACTTTGAGCTGCTGAGGATTGAACAATTGGTAGTCAGCAGAATTAGCCTGCAATAATTCTTCTAACCACTGTGCCACCACGTCTCTTAGCAATGGTCTTGCTGGTTCCAATAGCCATAATTAAGTGAGGACTATTTGTACTGTACTTTCTTAATCTCATTTATTGGGGTGAGGCACAGCTTTATGTATAACCATGTCACATATTTAAAAAAAAATATAATCCTCTTTTTAAAAAGTTATGAAAGGACAGTCCTTGGATGATATCCTCAGTTTAAAAAGCTGCTAAAAGTTAAAGATTCAGTCTTTCTTACACGACCAATCTTTCAATCTGTGGAAGTACCTTAAATTGCTGCAATTTTAATTGACATATGAAGGTTTGACCTCTACCTGTGTCCTCTGTTGTTGTTGTTGTTTTGAGTAATAATTATTTCCTCTTTTTAGTGAAGAATAAGCAACTATTTCAGTTGCAAAGAAACTGGCTTGTGGGAGTTTTGAAGCACCAAGAACTCTTCAGCTTAAATTCAGTAACATGGTGAACAGCCTCCTACATAAGTAAGCCTTGCCTTTGGTGAAAATAGTAATATCAAATGACCTTCCCAACAAACACTACATCATAAGTAAGATGCTACCAACCTCTGATTAATATCACATTCTTAAATAGAATGGTCTTTTGTGGCAACATTTCACTAGGCAACAGGAACAGGAAGTACAGGAAATACTATCACAGGGCCACATTCCATCTCCTTCACTAGATGTTGCCCAAAAGACATGAGTTAGCAAGTAAGCCATACCGGCAGTCTATCGTTACCATGGGTGGAGTCAAAATTAAGGCAGTATTTCCCTATTGTACTCTTAGAAATAATTATTATATGAATTCATTTCTAATCCTGACACAAAAAAACAAATCAAAAGATGACATCTGGCCACAGTTTCATGGAGACCATACATCAAAGCCAACTGAAAATTAAAGGGAGGAAGCAACCCTCATGTAGAATATTTTCATATCAAACAATAGTTTGATTAAGTAGCCATTTATATTACTTGATAAAAACCACAGGCTTAAGAACTACAGTGCTCTGATGCATTTATTTTTCTTAGCTGACTCCCCGATTTTCACAATAATTCTTCTAACAGTTTGGCTAGCCTTTGGCCAGAAGCCTTCTTCTGTCTGACAAATATATTCCTATTCCTATTCCTATTCCTCTCTCTCTCTCTCTCTCTCTTTCTCTCTCTCTCTGCTCTCTGTCTCTCCCTCCCTCTGTCTCTCTCCTCTCTCTCTCTTTCTCTCCACACAACCCCCCCCCCTTCCAGGAAAGCACAGTAGTCCAATCTATTCCTAAGGATTTTATTAGGACTGCTTCTTGCAATATATGGGATATTGCCATACCTATCAGATTAACTCACTAATTTCAAGTCTTTATAATGTATGCTAGGGCAACCCTGCTCAACATGTCCTCGAAAAGTGGAAGAGTAGAGGACTCCATTGTTCTGAGGGCAACATCAAATATTTTTTCAAGCTGGTCAGCATTTGATAGCTGCCAGATGTATTTTAGCATTTTTAAGCAGCCAGAGGCTGAATGGATAGCTTCAGGCATTTATATTTTAAAAAGCTGGGTGATTGTCTTTCTCTCTTGCACTCTGTTAAGCCTATGCTAGAGTATACTCTAGCTTTAATTAGTAGGCTT
This sequence comes from Pituophis catenifer annectens, assembly GCF_029215685.1. Taxonomy (NCBI): domain Eukaryota; kingdom Metazoa; phylum Chordata; class Lepidosauria; order Squamata; family Colubridae; genus Pituophis; species Pituophis catenifer. The sequence continues at coordinate 44,414,315 of NW_027256881.1, forward strand.
TAATTATGTCTTATCTCAATATGACAGGAAATACTGTGGCCTCACATTGCTCACCTAATTGATTATTTATTAAATTTATATCCCACCCAACTCACTATCCAAAGCGACTTGGATCACCGGATGGGTAGATACTTCTGTATCATACATGACAATGAGATAGGAAAGAAATCTTTATTTCCCTTTTCTGCAATGTCATTGGAAGCATTACAGGACAGATGCATGATTTCTCATTTTAAATGTTGTGAGAGATACATAAATAGAAAGTATACACAATTTACTTCTCTTGACCTCTTTGCTGGATGTCTGACAATATCCTGAGACTCATACCAGAAACCAAACCACTTTCCTTTTCATCTGTTGTATACGTTGTTGAATCCCTTCCTGTTGTCTGCAGACAGGCCAGGGGCAGTGTACTTTTCTGCAGCTTCCTGTCATGCAACAAACTGTAGTAACCATGTCCGTATGCTAATACACACCCTACTCTCTGGATTGGATTCCTGCTGTAGAATCTGCTCAGTTCCTTCTTAGGGCAGCCTTCCTAAAGTTCATGGGGACCTAGAGAAATACACAGGCTAGAAGGAGGATGGGGGGAGGTACTTGAAAAGAAGCTACGAGGGGGGCAATGAAAACTAGACAAGAGGAGAACTCCCAAGGAAATTTGATCAGTTGCACAAAAGAAGGCATTTAAAGCAGCAGTGAAGCCCTTTGGTGGTCCTCTAAGCCAGGGGTCTCTAACCTTGGCAACTTTAAGACTTTTGGACTTCAACTCCCAGAATTCCTCAGCCAGCAAAGAGTTGAAGTCCACAAGTCTTAAAGTTGCCAAGGTTGGAGACCCCTGCTCTAAGCCATTGAAATCATACCATCTCTTGATGGAGGGAACATACAATCATAATATTTTGGGAGTCCTCTTTCAGATATAATTCACAGAGAAGCAAGCGGCTTGCCTTAATACATATCTCTCAAAATACAACTCCCTCAAAATCACAGCCCTCCCCTCTTTTCTGATATCATCATAACATTGTCCCGCCTGTTGTGGCATCTGAAAGAATCCAAAAGGATAGGAAAAGGACTGCACTAAATGTTCTGAGTTAGGTTTTTATTGTTCAATCATGTTTTGATTCCATATGTTTCATTAGAAGCTCACATAACTAATTTAAGATATCTTAGTGCTGGGATTCCTAGCATAATCTTTCCACCAATATATATGATGCGCCAAACAAAAGTTAATATAGATGCCTAAAAAGCGCATGAAAAATTAGAATCCTTTCAACTGTTTCCATCATGTCTTCTCTCCATTTACTTTCCAGAGAAAATCCTTTAAAAAGAGAAAAACTATCTAGCTATATCATTCCTTTCCAATGGCAGAAGAGGTATGATCCAGGTCCCATCTCTTAGGGCACATTACCTGGTAGGGTCCAGGAAGAAAGTCTTTCTGTCATGGTGCTCACCCTTTGAAACATCATTCCCCAAAGAGATTAGACTGGTGGTGACTCTCCTGGCCTTTTGTACAATGTGATTTTGCCATTAGGTTTGGACTCATATATGGTCGATGTTGTTTGTGGCTGGGTTTTGTACTTTGACTGCCAATTCTGCTTGCATGGTTTTTATATATTTGAATATGTTTATATATGTTTATATATGCAGGTAGTCCTTGACTTACAACCATAATTGAGCCTGGAATTATAGTCATAAGTCATTGCCGTTGTATGTTGAGGCATCATATAACCAGCTACAACCAAACATTATGAAGTGTGAGTTCTTCCTTCTCATTAGGTGGCCAAAGTATTTGAGTTTCATCTTCAGGATCTGGCCTTCTAAAGAACAGTCAGGGTTGATCTCCTCTAGGACTGACTTGTTTGTTCGCCTTGCAGTCCAAGGGACTTGCAGGAGTCTTCTCCAGCGCCATAGTTCAAAAGGCCTTAATTCTTTGCTGCTCAGCCTTCCTTATGGTCCAACTTTCACAGCCATACATTGCAACTGGGAAAACCATAGCCTTGACTATACGCACTTTTGTTGGCAGGGTGATGTCTCTGTTTTTTAGTATGCTGTCTAGCTTTGCCATGGCTTTCCTCCCCAGGAGCAAGTGTCTTTTAATTTCTTGGCTGTAGTCCCCACCTGCGGTGATTTTGGAGCCCAGGAAAATAAAATCTGTCACTACCTCCATTTCTTCTCCATCTATTTGCCATGAATTGAGAGGGCCGGGTACCATGATCTTAGTTTTTTTACTGTTGAGTTTCAAGCCAGCTTTTGCACTCTCCTCCTTCACTTGCTTCAAAAGACTCTTTAGTTCCTCTTCACTTTCTGCCATGAGAGTGTATCATCTGCATATCTGAGGTTGTTGATATTTCTTCCAGCAATCTTAATTCCAACTTGTGATTCACCTAGCCCTCATGATATGCTCTGCATATAAGTTAAATAGGCAGGGCAACAGTATACAGCCATGTGACTATGGGACATTGCAAATAGCTGTAAAGGTGAGGTGGTTACCAAGTGCCCAAAATGTTATTGCTATGTGTGTATGTTTGACTACCCTAATTACAAAAATAGGTTGCAAGTAGCTTTGGGGAGATCCATTGTAGTGGTGGGTTGCTCCCGGTTCACACCGGTTCGCAAGAACCGGTAGTAAAAAAATTTAGAACCCACCCCTGTTCCATGTAACATTGAATGGTCATTAAGCAACTGATTGTAAGTTGAGAAATATATATGAGGAATTTTATATATATGCATATGTAGATATGCATATGTTTGTGTGTGTGTTTTGTGTGTAGTTTTTAATTGTTAGCTCCTTTGAATTCATGTGTTTGAGGTAGTCATCCAAATAAATTGAAGTAATGAATCAATAAACAATAAAAAGAACACTAAATAAATAATACAAATATCACTCCATCTGGAAACAGCTGATGTGCCAAATGACACATCATGCTAATATATATTTTTCATCTTAACAATCATTTAAAAAAACAATCATGGCAATGGTCAGATCCAGATCAGGGCCACCAGCACTGTAGAAGAACAAATTTTTTTCAGTCTGTCCTGTGATTGCTCTCTTCCTTGAGAATTGGCCTTTTTTTCCAGCTACTATTACTGAAACAAAATAGTTTTTATCCTGTTTGATATAATAGGCATCTTCAAGAAAGTAATATTTCAAGGCCTTTTATTGGAAAGAAGGCCTCTTCTCCTATAAGCCACCATCCCACCCTTAGATACTATTTACAAAGACTTTCTTGAACTCTGTTTCAAAGGATACAAAGACTTACCTAGGCCACATTCCTTAAAAGAATGCAATTGCAATGCATGGGCTATTCTATTTAATATGGCATTAAATTTAATGTATTAATCATTAAAAACAACCCCAGATTAAATCTTCCAGCCAAAGAGGCAGCCTTGTTTTTATATCTATGTAATGAATAGCATCTTCATCCCATCACTGTTAAAGACAATAAGACAACATTGAGTTGCCATCATTCTTGCATTTTTATTTCCACACCAGAAAAGGACCAAAAGATTTTACCAAGGCATGGTGTGCATTCCAACAGTGTGGACAATTTCTTTATTGTGAGAAGGGTAGATTTTTTTTAAAAAAAGAAAAATCTATACATCCTATGCCTGAACAAAAACAATCTCTAAATACAGATGTATTATGTTGCTTCCACAATTATTTAAACACAGAAGTCTGGCCAAGGCATATACAAATGATTCATAAAAATATGGCTGTTCTTCACATATGTGCACCACATGGACAATTACGTGTGGATTTCGAACATGAAGAGCAAACAACCATGCCGCCCCTCATGTTGTATACTTTCTATACTTGAAAATAGCTACATCAAGGTTAGAAGACTACTATATCGTATACGAATGCCTGTAGCACAAATGTTTAAAAGTAGGATTGTGTTTATTTCTTTTCTTACTGTGAAAATGAACTTCTCTGACAGTGGAACTTTCCATTATCTTATTTTAAAATGGTGCAGTAAGATTCCAGATGCGCAATATTTCTTCACAAACTTTAGGACATTCATTACAATGAATGCCTTCCCTAAGTATATGCTTGAATTCTTGTTAGCATGCATGGGTAATATTTTGAAGTCTTGATACCAGGGACACATTTAGGAAGCCACCAGTGAATACTGGTTCCTAAATCTTCCAAAACTCTTAGGGCAGTTTTAAGTTTTTGGTCAGGTGTGAAAAATCAGATCCACAAATGAAGGTCCAATTACCATAAATTGATTTATTGTTAATCATGCCTGTGCACAGGAAATTTCTTAACTAATGATTAACACCTGCTTGAGGTTAGATAAAGGTCAGCAGAATTCAAGGGAGGTTGGATATCACTTATGACTATGTAGGGATTCTTGGCTGATCCCTTCTTTTAACTCTGTCCTCAAGTTCTGCCACTCCTCTACACTTGATCAACTCCATTGCTGATCGAATTTCTTGTATGTGCTTTTTTAAAAAATGTTTTAATATGACCGTGTTTAACATGTTTATTGTTTTATACCTTTTTGCTGTAATCACATCTGGTGAGAGATGGTGTCATATAAATTTGATAAATAAATAAAGCTGATCAATCACCAGCATCTTTTCTTAAAGTGCAGTTAAAGAGCCACAATGGGGAAACACTATTGCCCTGCTATCCAGGATTACAAAAATGGATTCCTAAATTTACCAGAAGTAGATGCTGGATTAGCTGGATCTCTGGCCTTATCTATAAGAATGTATACATGATTATGTATACAATCCATTTTATGACTAATCTGAAATAAATTCCACTAAATTCAGTGAGGCTTAACCTCAGGTTCTGTACATAGATATAGGAAACCAATCTTACAATCAAAGAGTATTAGATGAATCCATCATGATTAAGATTATCGGTTAGTAGCAATAATGACCATATCTAACTCCATAATCAAGCTATTTACCATGTTTTGATATCATAATCTTTTATTGGGTGAAAGCACCATTAGATGATACCCTCATGACCTCTTTAAGGGCTTCTCATTAGATTGCCCACTGGGGAAACAGATGCTGTTCTCTTCTGGTCTAGTATAGTTTTTCTTTATATTTGAAACTCAAACACTATTTTAGTCCTTATGACTACAAACATCTATGGAAAAGTACAGGACTCCAAATTTGAGAGGGAATGCTAAGCAGATGTTCAATGATCCACATATGGGGGATCATGAAGTCCAGGATTCCTTGCATTTATTGTGGCTCATGGAAACCAACTATGCTAATAGAATGACTGTGTGACAAACTGTTGGCTGTGAGCAATTTGAAGCTGGTTTAATGTGTTTTATGAGGTATATTTACTGTATAAGCTGCTTGGAGAAAATGTTTATATGTATAATAAATAAAATGAATATACCTTTTTTCCTGCTCCCAACCTTAATTTAGAGGTTAAATCCAGCCTTAGTCATTGACTTAAATCTATTGCAATCAATGGAACCTATTTTCTCTTGACCTTATTCAAGGTAGACTGCTATATTTTTTTGACTTATCCAAGCAAGAGTCAGTTGAGTTTGGACAGAATGGACAGCCAAGCTTAGCATGGTTCCAAGGAAACCCAATACAATATAAACTTCATCTGAACCATCCTTCCATATATTGAAAAAGAATGAGATGCAGGGAATGTGAATTGATCAAGGAAGTCTGAAAAAAAGATATTAAAAAAATCAAGATGGCATCCACAACCCCATCCATAAAAAAGAATAGGACTTTGTTCATGCAGCCATGGCTGCCATCTTGATTTTTTTTTTTACACTCTTTTCCTATTCCATTGAAAGTCCTGGAACTGATCCCACTTCCTCTCTGCTTTGAAGCTTTCCTTTGACACTGATGTGGCCCAGTTCTCAAAGCACCTCCATCTCTACAAAATATTTGGAACATTTTCTCTTGCCATCCAAATGACATGGCTGGCATTGCAAAAAAAGATAAAAAGAAATTTTGCCATCTGGAGGGGAGAGGAGGACAATATGCCAGGAAGCATGTTGGACATGATGCCAATCACAACATATGTTGGAATCCTCCAGAGTAGTTGAGGATGATTTAGTAGTCCACATAAAGCAGAAGTGAACAAGGGTTTCAGTCTGGAGACCAACATTAGCTTTTCTATCCTGAGGGATCCAAGATACCTATGAAATTATGACAGGACTCGAGTGAGTTTGGCCAAAAAGACTTGGGAGACTTAAGGCCAATAATGGATTTGAAAATTTCAACCTTGCCCACTCTGGGAGATTCTGTGAGACACAAATGGGGGCCTGTTACTTTCACGTAACCTGTGTAACTCATGTTGCTCATCCTTGATAACATAAAATTTTTTTTAGAAAGTCCTGTATCAGTACATTACTTTCATTTTTACTATTAAAATTCTATATGCATTTAAAATTCATGAATGTGCAGGCAAAAAGAAATGTAGCGTGCTCCTTTGTATTATTTTAAAGGTGAATCCATAATCTCACAATACAATGGATCGACAAGTTCAATGGACTTGCTTGGAATGAAGGAGTGATATGTGATATGTGGGGAGTAAGGAGTGTTGGGTGTTTGGGTCTTTTTTAGGATTGCACATTTTTCTGCAGTCCATTCACATCAGGGGTGAACTGCTAGTGAAATCTCAATGCACATTATGTATGTTCTGCAAACAGGTAGTGAGCATTCCATATCAGACTGTCCTCATCACAGACATGATATTTGACTCCAGATTCAGAAAGGGCTGTTTTCTATCTCCACTCAAGATGGGTGACAGTGGCTGCAACCAGAGCAGCTGGAGCTTTTTGATATGGCAGTCAAGTACAGCAGTTCTATGTCAGTTTCACTTCTTTGCTATTATTCCCCATCAAAGCTCATCTGTCATTGCTAGGCCTCAAAAACACCTTTGTAAATGAGACCAAATAATTTGTTCAGAGGTGAACTTGAAAGTATAAACATGTAAATATTTGAGTATGAGCTTCATGATGTTTGAGAACGCTACTTTCTCACATAGACAACACTACTTTCTCACACAGCCCTCATGCACACACACAGAGACGCACTGTCTTTCTACATGAATCTGGGAAACTTACATATTACTTTAGTCTTTGGTGGGCTTCCATCATTATTAAAATGTGTCAGTTTATTTTGACAGAATCTGTAAAGAAGTTGGATGGGGATAAAGCTCCAACATCTCACTTATTATAGCAATTTAATATTTGAAATTGTCTACATATATCCAGTCCATGTTATTTCAGATTTTAAACAGAATGCTGGCCATTTGTGTAGGAATTAAGTAGGCTTCTAGTGTCATAGGTTTCAAAACAAGAACTTCCAGTTATACATGTTCAGCTATTTGAGGAATAATTAATACAAACCCAGAAGAACTGCCTTCTTTGCTATAAATACTTCTAATGTACTTTAATCAACAGTTGGTGTGCAATTGCTATGAACATGGCCTTTTCAATAATGGCTGCAGCTCAGTGAATATTAAAAAGATGCCTTGAAGTCTGAATTAGGAGGGACTGAGATCATCCTCATAGAGAAAAGAGTCTTGTAGGGTGAGGAAAGAGCCAGGTTGAGTCAGGATGAAGCAAGTCTGGTTCCTATATAAATACATACCTGAATCTGAGGGAGGTATTTCTAGAGATGTTTGAGGAAAATATAAGAAGAGAAAGATGTAGAACAATTTTTCCCTCTGCTCTTAATATCATTAATAGAGGTAAATCCAGAGGTCACTTTCTTTAGCTGTAGAGGTTGCTAGCTACCAATGACTTCTAACTCTTGACTTCTGGTCTAATTTTGTGGATTCTGATTCTGGAGAATGAAACTGTTGGAATGGATAATGCAATAATCTTTGTTAAATTTCCTCCTTCCTGGCAGTCCTGAAATGTCCCACATTTGCTGCAAAAGACTTTATACTTTTTTTGACTTTCTATTTCTCTTTTTACTTTTCCCTACTAACCACCCTTTATAAAGTATTTATGTTACTTTTAGGCAATTCTCTATTCTAGATTCAAAGCCAGCAATCATGGAGTCATTAGCATGATCATGAATCATGAGCCACAGTGGTGCATGGTTAGAGTGCAGTACTGCAGGCTACTTCTTCAAATCTCACCAGGCTCAAGTTTGACTCAGCCTTCCATCCTTCCGAGATGGGTAAAATGAGGACCCAGATTGTTGGGGACAATATGCTGACTCTGTAAACCACTTAGAGAGGGCTGTAAAGCACTGTGAAGTGGTATATAAGTCTAAGTGCTATTGCTATGGGACTGTCATACTTTCAGCAGTAGTCAAGAAGAGAAGGCCAAATGGCATTTCAATATAATCTTTTGCAGCTTTAGATGGCTGTTTTTGAAAATAAATTTTTCACACATTCACATACAATCAGACACCAACAAACCCATGCAGTTCATGAATAGGAGACTGAGAGAGAGGAATGAAAACATTGGTGGTCATCCGCAGAATGACATAAGATCACTTTTGGTGAATTGCCAGCCCAGAAGAAACAAATCCAGGGTTCAATGCTTATAGAATTTGGCAAAATGATTACTACTTTGGTCCCTTTTAAACTATGCTAGAGAACTTTAGCCCTTTGGGTTACCCAAATTATCCTATTCTGAAGATAGCCATCAAAATATTAGTTAATATTCATGATTTGCAATATTTGTCTCCTTTAAGGATTCTGCTATAAAATATTATAACGGGTAAGACTCATTGTAATGCCTATATTTTAGTTCCAGCATTGACTTTTCCTTACAATATCATTTCCTGGGGCAACTGTACTGGCCATGCACTACAGTACGCTTCTCCACCCTGTCGAAAGACTTGTGGTTGACCATTATAGAAACAAATGTTCTACAAGGGAAGTCATTGATCTGTTGGTGTCTCCTTGTACATATTCAACATCAGGAACAAGCAGCTTTCTTATAACAAAGCCAAGACTTGAAAAATTATTGTCCTCCAAAGCTAGAAGGGATATGATAAACTGACATGAACAGATTTCCAGGGGTTTAAGCTTTTGTCAGGAGATTTTTAGTGCAATCACTTTTAACCCTTAATATCCCACCTATTTTATTTTTGGGAAGGAAAGATTAACCCTCAAACTGTGATGTGATCTTGAGTAGTTCAGTACCATCAAGAAAGGTACTGGGCCTGTATGCATCCAATCAAATCTCAAGATCCACAAAATTGATTTTCCCCAAAGCTATTATTTATCTCTAGCATTTTTAGAATGGCATTTATTTTGCGATATAATATCATATTCTATTAAGTCTTGGCCTATGGAAGTTGTTCAAAGTACAAACATTTCATTATAAGATACAAATTAACTGGTACATATCCTTTAAAACTGAAAAGAGAAGCATTTGACCATTAGATCTGCTAAGATAAATCAATAGTGTTCCACTCAGGACAATGAAGAATGTTAATTTGAAGCAGCTGTGTATCTATCCAGCTGTGTGTACATTTTGGTGCACGGAGCCTGACAATATAGGTGCAAAACACCTAAAGTCCATCTTTTTTGCTTTTTCCCAGACTAAATTGCTCTAAGCCTGGCACAAAATCCAGAAGGAAAGACTTTTCAGCATCTTTCTCAGACTTGGTACTTTCCAATGGCCATACTACTAGATAATATGAATAATAATCCAATAGTTGTCCAGTAGCCAAGGCTGGTAGGAATAGCAGTCCAATGTATCTGGAGGATGGTAGATTGGGAAAGCTAGACTATATTCAATGTTTCAGAAGATCACTCCTGGATCTGCCAACAGCCTCTCTAGTCCGTGATTCTGGACTTCTGTGGCCAATTCGGGACATTCAGGAAGCTCTCATATTTGAAAAGAAGTATAATATCCCTCTTCCACTGTTGTTCCCCAGCTGCTGGTATTCAAAGCATGCTAGCTGACCAAGGACTTTCTCCAAGCCATATCTGGAAATGTCAGGGAGATTTCCTTTTGAAGTCAAGCATATGCTCTACCTCTGAGCTATAACCCTTACTGAATGTCTCTATATAGCCATGATCAATCAATAGCACTATAGCAACAAAGTAAACATCAACAGTAATAGAACAAACCCTGTTTTCTTTATGATAGTATAGTATCCCTCCTGCTCTTGCATTAAATCAAAGGGTGGTTATGGCTTTTGACTCACAGCTATATATCTTATTTTGTTTGGGTGGGAGAGTGGATTTTAAAAATCTTCAAAGGTCACAGAGAGCTCTCCATGTTAAAAGTTCAATCTGCTAGTCTTTGAGCTGGCAGAAAAATATTTGCCAGCCAAACCCTATGTTTTCTCTGTAATGAAGCCAGTGAATGATATTGTTTCTTACAGTCTGAAGTTGTAGGATGATGTAAGGAAGACAATTGATAGCTTCCTTTGGCTTTCTTTTCCCATTTACCAATTGTTTCCTGCCTTCAGGAAAAACTACTGCTACTTAACATTTGATGGGGAGGGGAGTGATGATTGTAGATGGGTGCTGGCTAACAGGTAGCAGGCACAGCAGTGCTCCTGTCTATGATATGTCAGTCAGGCTATTTTTGAATCTTGGTCTAGTGCCTCTCCCTTTTTGAAAGAGGGAGAGAAGTGTGAGATGAAACAGGTGAGAATGTTCCTGATGTACTGAAGAAGCATTGGTTACTTCCTAGGGTTTTGACTATTCCATGCCACTCTGTCACAGCCATTCTGGAGTTTTGCAATAAGATTTTGCATTTATTATTGAATATTCCCTCCTCCTCTTACTTTCCTCTCTCTCTCCTTCAATCCATACCCCTCTTCTATACCTCTGATCCGTCAGTAAAGCTAACAGCGCTTGCAGTGAACGACTGTCTCTGGCAACACTTGGAAGTAACCCTTGTAGCATGGAAAAAAACTTAGATGTAGGCTTAAATGCACTACACCATGGCTCTCTTTCCAAGCTGAAATTGAACTTCAGTGCCCCACAGGACTAGTTTTATTTCCAAATGCACTGCCCCTATACATATAAAGCCCATGTTAGACTTGTGAAATTCTTTGGAAAGCATAATCCACATTATACATGGACAGATATCACTAAGGAGGTCATATATCTAATTTCTCCTACAGCCTAAAACAAAATGGTCATGGAGAGCAGTAGCCAGTGATCAAGGATAGGATATTTCCACAGCAAAGTACAATGGTCAGTAGATTTCAAGCAATCCTAGCTCTTGACCCCTGACCAGATAATAAAGACTCATGCTAGATAGTGTCCTTGGCATCATTTATCTGGGGCAAATGAAAAATGCAACTTCAAAGCAAGAACAGCTGAAGACAATGTCAGGCTGTGTGCTGGAATCAGACAAAGGCCAAATCATCATCATCATCATAATTTTATTTATATACCGCCCTTCTCCCGAAGGACTCGGGGCGGTGTACAGCCAAGATTAAAAACATAAATATACAATATCATAGTTAAAATTAATTAAAATCATTAAATAGTTTTGGCCAAATTTTAAAACCAAATATTAAAACCCAATTTAAAATCATTCAGTTAGACAGCCCCGCCTGTCAGAACAGTAGGGTCTTGAGGGCACAGCGAAAGAACCGGAGGTCAGAGATGTTACGAATATCTGGGGGCAATTCATTCCAAAGGGCAGGAACTCCGACAGAGAAGGCTCTCTTCCTGGGTATCACCAGCCGACATAACTTGGCCGACGGTACCCTGAGGAGTCCCTCTCTGTGGGAGCGGACTGGTCAGTGGGAGGCTATTGGTGGCAGAAAGCGGTCCCGTAAATATCCTGGTCCTATGCCAAATCATGAAGATGTGGCATAAAAAACAATTACTGCAGCATGTTCATGCTGTGGTTAGGGGGATATGAAGGTGACTCCATAAGGAACAAACTAAAACAGCTTTTGAAATCTGAAGTAAATTATAGCTACAAGGTTCATTTTATCCCATTGCCATTTCTCTTCACTGTCAAAGTCTTTGTGGTGGTGAGAACATATTACAATTTGTAATTTGCCCTTGCAGAAATCATGGCAGCAAAAGCATAGGACATCAGCTTATCTTAATACACAATCAGTTCCTGATGTAGTTTCTACTGGGTATCTGTTCTTCTCAATCAAAAGATGATTAAGGAGCAGAACTTTTCTTCACTTTGCAGAGCAATAAGTCATGCTCAGCAATAAATCCCTTGGATCCAGAAGTTTGCAATTGAAGCAGTTTGAATTCACCAGCCAGATGCAGGGAATCAATTGCCACATATAAATGAGGAAGCTGTAAATTATGTGTATGCATTGGTGCCATCAAGGTTGGCAGAATGAATGACAGGACGCCTGGTCGCTGCAGAACTTGAACACAACTGAAGGGTTTCAGTTTTGGGAACTCAAAAGTTATGAGGACCCATTCTAAAGCTAACTTTACCAAGCAAGCCAGCCTTAAATTTTTGGTGTAGCCCTCAGAGACCTTCAAATTTGTTGAGTAACTTTGTTAATGTAATAGAATAGAAAATTGTAAATGCATAGCTGAAGGGAATTTATATTAATTATATCAATGTTTAGCTACATGTTAAACATTAAATAAAATGTCAATTTTTTTTATCCAGTCCAGAAAAGTTGCAGACTTTACAGGAGAATGAGTTGTGAAAAGCTTAATCTAAAAGTTTAGAGTTTGTTTTAAAAACAATCTGGATTCATTTTCTTCTATATGTAGCACTTTTATTTAAAGGAAGAGCAGGGAGATCCAATCTTTTAGCTTTTGTAATTTCCCTCTTAGCTGCTATTTTGAGAAAGCTGAAGAGTGAATGTTTTGACCCATCCACTGGGGTTAGTGGGGAGGGGAGAGAATAATGGATGAAGTATAAGAATTACATTAAGTATAAGAAAGAGTCTTATCTTTCTCCAGTCATAGAACACTCTCTATGCCATCAGTGAGTGTTCATAGAGTGTTCATAGAACGCTCACTGATGGCAGATCAGTGGATTTTTCAGAGAAGGATAGTATATTGACCATGTTTCAGGAAAAACTATAGATCATGGTCTTATGGTGGCCATATGTCCTAAGTCACATTCTCTTCTGAATTTGAGAGCTGTCCAGTCCATTTTTGGTTTAAAGATAAATAACCGTAAGACATGAGAATAGGGCTGTGAAGCTGACCATCAGCAGACAGCAGCTGGATAGCAGATGGCACACAGGAGTCATCTGGTCACTTTTCCCCTTCTTGGCTTTCTCTTTGGGTTCTAAAGCTGTACCTAAACAGATGGATTTTAATGTCAAATCTTTGTATCTAAATCTGAATTTTTCATGTGCAAAGACAAAGAGATCTACAAATCTGATTTTTTTGGGGGGGAGGCGGAATGAAATTTCCTTGTTTGACATTTCCTAAATGGCCACTTTATTTCACCTTAACTAAAACAATGAGGTCTAAGCGAACAATCTTAGTAGCTGCTTTTTGACGGAGAACCTCAGCTGGTATAAGAAATACATAAATAAGAAATGAATCAACAAGTCAGTTTTCCATTTACCTACCATTTGTTGCCTATTCATCTGTCTTTAACCACATAATTTTTCTAGTTCCATGTCCAAATTAAATACAATCTCCCTTCTTGGACCAAACAGTTCTTTTCACTTTGGTGGATTTTTGTCCTCCCTTTTTTCTCATTTGGCAAGAGTTGGGGCACTGTCTCCTGCGCTTTCCCCTTTGACTTCTGCATTCATTACAGTGCCTTTGGGTTTGTCCATGTCTGGCATTATGAATCAACTTTCCTCCACCCCCAACCCCATCAACTGCTTCTTTCCATGCTGCTCCTTGGCTTTTATTCATTTATCTTCTCTGACGCACTAAAAGAAATCAGGAGGCAAGAGAGATTATTGCATTTGGAGCTAAATTGATTGCATATTACATTTGGGCACAATCTGGCAATGGGAAGGAACACTGATAGATCACAAGCATTTCCATCTGTGGTGTTTGACTATTTATCAAAGTAAAAAATGACTTGTCTTCACATCAGCCTCTTTTCAGCAAGGGTCCGATTACAATCTCTCCAATGTTGTAGCTTCTAGTGTACAACTTCTAATGAAGACTCTCAAGTTACCTAAAAGGGCCACATTTTCCTACCCCAAATATTCAGTTTTGGTGATCCATTCCAAGTTATTAGAGAGTTATATAAAATGTTCAAGTTTGAAAATTTTGTGTTCCGATCTTACAACAAAACGTAGTCATTTCAAGTGCTGTTATTTCAAGGGTTCTGACTATTGCAAGAACTGTGACTTGGCAGTTTTGGAGCTTATCTCTGGAATTACTTTTTTCAACCATTTTCTAGGCTAGCGGTGCAGCAACAGGGACCAGTATTGGCTGAGAGTGGGGCAAGTGAAGCAGAGTATTGCGCAGGGGTGGGTTCTACTTACCTTTACTACCAATTCGCAATGGGACTGTGCGCGCGCATGCGCAGAAGCTTCCTGATGATGTCCGGGTCGATGGATGGAGCCTCCCGCCAGTTTTACTACCGGTTCTTTGAACCGGTCCAAACCAGGGGCAACCCACCACTGGTATTGAGGGAAAAGCAGTTGTCAAGTGCATACCACTGCAAACCATGTACATACCTGCCACTCTGACAGACAAATTGTTGTATTGTGACTACTATTATTGCTACTACTATTATGTGTTTTGTGGAGAAGCTGCCTATGTGCTCTTTTTCAGGAAATAATGCATAGGTATGTCCATACACTGTTGTTGCTAATACTATAGCAGTTGTACAAAGACTATTAATGCTATATTGGCTTGATTGATTTGCTGAGTTCTAGTGTTTTGGATCTGTGCACTGTGCATGTTGTGCTGAAGTTGATCTTCAGGATGCATTTAAAATGCAGTGCTTCTATGTTCACTGGGTGTGATTTGGTAATCCTTGATGCATGCCATTGTACAATACTGTTCAACTTTCAGGAAACATTTAAAAGATCAAGACGGAAGGTTTTACTTTGTTTGGAGGATGGTGTGTGAGTGAGCTCTGTGTTTTGTGGGTTAAATTTTGCTGATTCAGCTCTGAATACACATGAGTGCTAGAGAGTGTTTTCTTATGGAGGAGGTATTGTGCCTGTTCACTGATGCAAGACTTTGAAAAGTACATCTAAAGCACAAAGTAATGTGTAGGACTAAAGAAATAATTGAAAAAAAAACATGGTAAAAATATAATTTAGATGAGCAGTGTCTTCTTTCCAGGGTGAGGCATAGTGTACCTGTTGCTTCTGTTTAAGTAAAATGCCAAATGGAAGACCTGATGAAAAACATTAATTCTTTTCTGATAATGAATTGGCTGAGTATGAATTAAGAATTTCTGAAAAGTCATGCTGGATGTCTTTTCTAGTAACAAATTCAGTTGTGGCTTTTATTTTATTTTATTATTTTGTTTTATATTTTGTTTTATTTTAAGTGATTTGAATTTTTTTATTAGTTTGAAAAGGTTTTCCTATGTTTTGCCAGCAGTCATGGATTCTTATCCATTCTGACCCTCCTTGATCTCTCGGAGGGTTTCAGTACTACTGGTCATGGTACCCTAGAGGGCGTCAGGAATAAGGAGCACAATGTAATGATGATTTTTCTCTTTCCTCTGGAATGGATTCCAATCAGAGTTGGTGGAAGGGAGAAATCTAGCCCTAAGACTCTGCTTTGTTAGGTCTAGCAGGGCTCTATCTTTTTCCCCATTTCTTTTTAACATCTACAAGAAGTTGCTGGGTGAGGATATCCAAGAGCACATGATTATGCATCTCCACCTCTGACCAACCAAGTGATGCTGTCTAAATCAGTTAGTGGGAGTTAGTAAGGTCCTGAATGGGAAGGGGAAAAAAACCAAGCTTAACTCAGTTTTAGTAAGACTGAATGGCTATAGATTTTAGCGCCCAGATCCATCATTGATTCTGGGTGTGGTTACACTGTCTGAGATGGAATTTGTATACAAATTAGGGGTCCTCTTATATTCTTGACTTCTGCTTGGAGAGCAAGTGACAGAGGACTTTTGAATAGATACAATTTATTTCTCCTGGACTGAGAGGCCCTGCTAAGGTCACTTGTGCCTTGGTCATCTCTTGGACATCTTGATTATTGTTGTGTGCTTTAGATGAAGTATAATTGAAGATCATTCATACAGCTGTATGGATACAGCTGTTCCAAAACAACATGGCATACTATCACCTTAGATTTGAAAGGCCCCAACTATAGTGCTCTTCTGCAAGGCATTAAACTATGGCTTTTTCATCAAGCATTAGACCAAGAAGTTAGGTGAGGTGCTTTTTAGGAGTTTTTGTGAAGTCATTATAAAAGCTGCCCAAGGTGTAATGTTTCATTTTTTGCCAATGTTTTTATTGCTTTTTTGTCATTTGTCAAATAAGTGGCTGTAGAAAGTAAAGAAGTTAAATGAAATAAATGAAACAAAATGAAAATGAAACAAAATGAAATGATGAAATGAAATGAAAGGATGGTAGAGGGGTAAAAATGAAAGAACAGGAGACATGTTTGAGTTTTCATAGGATTTAGCTTACCAGCTTTTATCTTTCTGCAGTCTTTCAGTTGCCCACCATCATGGAAACCTTTTAGTTTCCAGCAGCTTTTATTCTCTTTGGTTTCCTGTGTCTCAATTAAATCCCACAAAAAGAGATCAGGGAAGCATGGACAGGCCTTTCAATGTGCCACATAGACATGCTAACATGCTGCATCCATTCTTCATCCGTTCCTCATTCATTTTTCAAATGCCCCCAAGGAATCCCATATTTTTGACTGCAAAAGATTATTTGAAGATTTTCTTGACAGTGAGCTGACTTACAGCTTTCGGGTGGAGTGCATTCCTAATTCAATGTCCTTTGTAGAATTTTCTGAATGAGAAAGAAGCAACTACAAAAATGGTGAAAGCTTCTTCCAGAATGCATCCGGCAATGGGAACAGCATGTGCTGCCGAAGTCCATTCACCTCCAGCAAACAAAGGGGCGAGGCAGTGAAGGGTTGCAAAGATGATAATTGCCTCAGCAGTAATCCTTTTGATTAATTGGTATGCCACTCTTAGGATGGATTTGTCTCATCTGGCGTGCTTATCTTCCAGTATGTGAATACATCTTTAAGAAAAGGTTTCTTTGAACATGCCCAAATCAGAGAAATACACTAGGACATAAAGAGAAAAGACAGAACTAGAAAGAGGGGGGAAGAATGCCACCAAGAAGGTCTGCCCCATGTGGAGAGAAGAAAGGAGTCTGACAGTACAATTAGCGGTAACAACAAAGAACATTGTGGCATCTTAAAAACCAAAGATTTATCATGGAATAAACTTTTCCAGATTACATCAAGCGTAATCCTAAATGGGAGCATCCATATAAATAAAAAATGTGCAGCTGGACTCCTAAGGAGGACACATACCGGTAGTGCCAGAAAGCTTATCCAAAAGTTGCCAATAAATTATGATTATGATTATGATTCTAATAGAAAGAGGAAAATATTAAAGATCGTGTGGAGTAATCATATTCTAATGAAATTAATTGCCATGATTAATCCAGTTTACATTAAACTAATGTTAGTATTAAAAAAAAAATAGTTCCACCTTGCTCCAACATTTTCATCCTGTACCGTATTATAAAATATAGACACTGGCATGTCACTGAAAGATCAAGTATGACCTTTAGCCTTCCACAAATTGGGCTCCCTGATATATACTAATGGTTAAGTAGGAGAGGTGTAAACAGTAAGGTTAAAGGGAAATGAAATGCAGATGGTACACATGGTGATAATTACCTATAGATAATAGCCATTCACAAAATAATTCTTAAGCATAACAGATATATTCTTGCACTGATGAGTTTATTTATAAATGTGGTATTTTTATGAAGGTACAACTATTTCCTCCACCCCCCACATTAGTATAGATATTGATTAATTGTGTGACTGAAGCACAGCAAACTTTTAAATAATTGTTCATCTCATCGAAAGGAACATTTTAAAATACTAAGTACACCACAAAAGAAATACAATCTAAATAAGAAAAGTTATTCTTTGATTAAAAGGAAAACAATCTTTCATATTTTTAATCCTTCGCTTTTACATTAACATGTCTAATTCAAAACGATTTCCACAAATAAACCTCATGTGGTCTTAATTAACAACCCTACCAATTAAAAATGAACCCCACTGATTGCCAGAGCATTAGCTGATTAATCTATAATATAAGCCAATTAAAGATTGCAATTTAGTATTTTCCAGACTCACACTGCAGAATATACAAAAGTTTATTTATATATACATAGAGAGAATACACAAACTGTGTGTGTCTGTGGGATGGGTGTACTATAAATATACAGAAAGAAAGAGAGACAATGAGTAAAGGAAGAATATTTGAAAGTACCTAAATGTCCAGGGTTGTCCAGTGATTATGGTAACACTGAAGCTATGCCTGTTCTTCATCTGCACTATACATAAAAAACAGGGAAAGCTTTGATCACATTGTTGTGGCTGCCATCTTGACTTTTCTTTTCCCACTATAGATATCTCTTTGGCTATTTATTTATTTGTCTGTCTGTCTGTCTGTCTGTTTATATATCAAATTTGTATAGCCAAGAAGTGACTCTAGGCAGATATACTACTGCTTGCTTATTAGGATATCAGGGTGTGTGGTTTTTTTTTTTTTTAAGCAGATAGTCCAGGTCATATACTTTCCAAATCCTAGGCACCCTATAAAAAAGGGACCTAGGAGTGAGCTCTTTCCCACAATCAACATTAACTGGAACTAGTCTTGGGAAAAGGAAGAGAACCACTGTAGCTCTCATAGCTGTTTCAGAAGAATACCATGTTTGACAGCATTGGAAGTTGTGAGTCCATAACGACTCCTGAATTGCATATCTTGAATAAAGAAGTAGGATCCCAAAGATGACTATGGTCAAAGGTGGCATATCCTCAGATCTGGGTGGCCCCAACATTAAAAGCCACTTAATCCTACCTCTTGGTAGGATTGAATCAGAGAAGATTCTTCCCCACCCCCACAGCCTCCTGGCATTGGGACAGAGCCTCAACATCTTCACTTGGCCAGCCTGGGATCAAAGATATCCAGTAATTGGGTTCCAACAGAATACTAATGGTACAGAACTCCAAACCAGTAGATTACCTTACCCTCAATTTCATATAGAGGAGAGCCAGAATAGATCCACAAAGAACCCCATATGGGAGAAGGGGGAGAGAGAGAGACTAGGCACCAATCTCTTTTCATACCAGCATCAACTGGAATCCAGATATTGTAGAGTGGTACCTCCAATCTGCAGCCCACAGAGCTATCTCAGATTACAGTGGTCAGTAGTAGGACAGCTACCAAAAGAACAAGAAGCACAAGAATGGATGCATGATACTCTGCCATAATAATCAACCAGCCCAAAATCTCAGTGCTAAATCCTAGCTTGAAACCTGACTGAAATTAGTCTAGGTATCTATTTCCTCCAGAATTCTCATCAGCTGTAGACCAAACACCCTCTCAACCATGTTCCCCAGAAAGAAATCAATTTACAAAGAGAAAACATGCATTAGCTCCAATCAGTTCTGCAGTTCCTTGCCTACCTTTTCTTACTCAACTGTGCTATTTTTTCTTCTTCTCATAAATGGCTAACTCTCTTTCACCTATGACCTGGGATGCTGTCTTTTCTACGTTTGCAGATGACTGCATAGGTAACTGAAAGAGAAACAATATGCTTCCAAAGCCCTGAATCCCACATTCACAAGTCAAATGAGTCTTTTTTACACTCAGCATTTCCTTCTGCACTTGCAAACCACCCAGTTTACCTTTCTCAGCTTCCCTGCATGAGCCATGGTGGCGCAGTAGTTAGAGTGCAGTACTGCAGACTACTTCTGCTGACTGCCGGCTGCCTGCAGTTTGGCAGTTCAAATCTCACCAGGTTTAAGGTTGACTCAGCCTTCCATCCTTCCAAGGTGGGTAAAATGAGGACCCAAATTGTTGGGGGCAATGAGCTGACTCTGTAAACTGTTTAGAGAGGGCTGTAAAGCACTGTAAAGTAGTATATAAATCTATTGCTAGTGCTATCTATTGCTTGAAGTTAATTCTTTATTGTACCTAATAAAAGGCCTGGCTCTAACAATCTGTCCTTCAAATAAATAGGATTTCACAATTCCCTATGTATTGGCTCAGTCTATGGTCATTAGTGGGATTTTTATAACAAACATGGAAGTACTGTGTTTGAATACTTATTCTCCCTGGAGCATTATCATGAGATTCTGGACATAACCAATAAAATTACAGTGAAAAGGTCAAGGTTTTTCCTTTGAAGTTTTTATCAGTCATTTTTGAAATGAAAAATAATATGTTTCATGAAAAGCAGCCTCAGGATATTTAAAGAAAAAGGTGGTATTTCAAGGAAGATGTTAACCAACCCTTTCCTGTTGCAATGGACAACCCAAAATTTTCTTAGGACCTAGCAGAGAAATAATAGTAGTAGCATTTCTCATTCCTTGGTATTAAAAGGTAGCTTTTAATCTAGCCAGTAAATGTTCTAGCAAATTCCAACTTGGGTAATTCCAATAATTTCACTATAGTCCTTACGTAGAAAGTTTGGCTGTTTAAGAAATACTTAATTTTTCTTGGCATCAGTTTTCTTATATACTTGGAATAATTTAAATAAATTATAGACTTGGAGTCATTATTCAGCTATTATCGTATTTTCATTATCATCCTCATTGTTTCCAGAGTTCATACTGCAAGGTGCAATTGTTCATGTAGCCAAAATTGTACCACCCATACACAGAAGGGAAGTATTAACAGATTCAGTCTTGCAGAGAAAGAAAAGGACTGGACTCCTTAACAGCTCATAAGATTTGGATATTCCTAGTAACTATAAAATGCTAACTAATTAACTAGCAGAAGTGAAATATAAAAAGAAGGAATTGAGTTTTGGAAGGAAAGGCATGGCTGGCCAATTCTTCAAGTCAACATTTTGTTGCAAGTTTCTTTGATCTCATTGATTCATTCTCACTGTAAGGTCTGGATTCTGAATGACTCATGCTTGATAACTCTGGATTAACGGGAGGGGCACATTTCTCATAAGAACATCAGAAGAGTTCTGCTAGCTCGGAATCTAAGGCACCATCTGTTTCCCACAGTGGTCAACCAAATGCTTATAGGAAGACCACAAATATTCTTCTAGGATTTTTTACCTAGCAGAGGTAATCTCAAGATTCTAAACTACTTAATATTGATAGTATGGAATACAGTTTATCCTTTGACTTCTGAATTAGACAAGGAGCTATTTGGTTACAGGAAACCTAAACTTGTTGACCATTTGAGATTCTTAGTCAAGTATCACTAAGAGTCTCTAGGAAGGAGCCCTCACACATCCTTGGGAAGTTTATGGTAGAGTCTGATGTGGCTGTGAATATGGGGCAGATTCACTGGAAGTTGCCTCTCTCTAATAACTGCAGAGTTGATGCTCTAGACTCAGGTAGGCAATTAAAGATTGAAGTTCTGGTATTCTGCTTAACAAAGGGCAGTCTTCCATTAGACTTTGTAAAGGACAGACCATTCCAAGTCTAATTTAAAGGTATTTATCATATTTAATACAGAAAACAAAAAAATAAGAAACAATTTTTTATTTTACTAACAGCAGCAACTGTTAGTTGCTCAGTGCTGAAAACATATAAACAAGATTTCATTGAAACTCTGAGGCAATCATTTTTGGACCTTAGTTTTTATTTTTAAAAAGTAACATAAATTAAAACATGGCAGAGAGGGTTTATTTTTCTTAAATGTCTATGATTTTATCTCCTTCAGTGTCCTAGTATATCTGCCACAAAACAAAGTTTAGAAAAATTTGGGAAGATGAAAAATAAGATTCAAGAAAAAATTACACCCTTTCTGAAATGCATGGGGAAGGTATAGGGTTAAAAAATAAAGTACTTTTTTCCTAATAAAAATATGAAGACACATAAGAAGGGAGCAAGTTTGTCTTCTCATTTTTCATTTCATAATAAATATCACTAAAATGATTCTAGGAAATAGAAGTCAGAATATTAGGAGTAAGCTAAGGGGAAAGCTTCACCAGATCAATGCATTGATGGCATTGGAAGTATCTTGAAATATCTGTTCTATTCCTTCTCCTTTCATTTATGAGTCACCAACAGTTGTTTCATTATTCTCTTATCCTGGCTTAAGGATATTTTTCTCTTCTAGCATGACATTCCTTTCTTATTCTAGGAGGCTGTCGTTGTTAAGCCTCATGCAGCTGGACAAGATCATGCAAGTAAGAACTACATAGACTTCAGTATGGTATCTTTAATGTTAACCTCAGTAAATATACATCTTGGAAACTGTAAGAGGAATTTCCCATCCTCATTTATTCATCAAGTTCATTTGGTGAACTGGAATGATTTGAACCTCTTCTTCCCATATTTCAGTTCTACTTTTGGACTTTTATATTTACTTTCCTTTTTCTAACCTTTGCAACTTCACCAACAAACCTTTCCAGTCAGTTGAAGACTCTTCAAGAAAAAAAAACCCTTCAAAGTTGTTTCTTCCTCCTCCTCTTCTTGTATTAGGAACCAACAATTATATTTGAAAATATGTATCTATATCCATTCATCCATCCATCCTGGTGGGTATACATTCATGTGAGAAAAACTATCTGAGAAACGTCAGCTCAGCTCATAACAGAAAGAATCCAGATTCCTGATTCTGGCTGCTTCAGCTTCCATGTTTGGGGCTAGGTAGCATTTTCTTGTTTGGTAGCCACCACACATTATTTGACATTGATTTTTTAAGTTAACTGGCAGAGGTCTTCCTTGGCATTTTATCTGAGACTTTCTAAGTAAAAATGTCTGGACTTGATTCACATTTCAATATCGGGTTTGCTGGTAAATATTAGCAATAGCAATAGTACTTAGACTTATATATCGCTTTACAGTGCTTTTACAGCCCTCTCTAAGCGGTTTACAGAGTCAGCATATTGCCCCAACAGTCTGGGTCTTCATTTTACCCACCTCGGAAGGATGGAGAGCTGAGTCAGCCTTGAGCCTGGTGAGATTTGAACTGCCAAATTGCAGGCAGCCAGCAGTCAGCAGAAGTAGCCTGCAGTACTGCATTCTAACCACTGCGCCATCATCATCATCATTTCATTTTTATCAATAATAAATTTTATTCCAGAGGTAGGAAGGACAGAGAGGGTAGAGAGAGATTTCTTTATTCATTTTTAACTTTACACTTTTCTGATGATTTCACACACTTTGCGAAAATTACCATTCAAGGCAATATTTAGTTCTTGACCTAATAGAAATTGAGTACTGCCTATTTAATAGCATTTATTCTCTTCCTCTCCCAATTAGAAATACTACCCAAATAAATTTATTTCATTGATTTATCTACTTTCACCTATAACAATCAACCACAACATAATAGAATATTACAATTTTTTTTCTGTTTAGGAATAAGTATGGGTTTTTAAAGAGATC
This sequence comes from Pituophis catenifer annectens, assembly GCF_029215685.1. Taxonomy (NCBI): domain Eukaryota; kingdom Metazoa; phylum Chordata; class Lepidosauria; order Squamata; family Colubridae; genus Pituophis; species Pituophis catenifer. Next base: position 44,437,704 of record NW_027256881.1, read on the forward strand.
TTAGATTATTGATTTGAATTAAAGACCTTAGGTGTTTAAATGCATTTTTCAGATAATATAATGAATTTTTCTGCCCATAAGCTGATGCCTGTGGATTCAATCATCTTCCATTGACAAGTCTGGTTAAATTATCAGGTTGTATGTAATTTTATTTGAGCATAGGAAAATGAGGGTTGCAGCCAAGAGCTTGGTGGGGTTTTCTTTCCTGAAATGATGATTTATTCCTTTTGGCTTCAATAGCAATGGTGTCAGGCATATTTTATACTTCTCCAACTTTGACACTTCAAACATTTGATTTCCCTTTGCAACTTCCAATCTAAAACATGTTTCCCATTATAGACATTGAAGTGACTGCCATGCGTACACTGACTCATAAAGCTGTTTTATATTTTCACCAAATATATAATGCTATTTGAATAAAATACAGATGGCCCCTAATGTGTTAAGCACAGCAAATTTGCCATTTTCTTTTCCACTGCTTTTTTTTCTCTTTTTCTCCCTTTATTGCACCACCAACTTCCCTCTTTCCAATCCAACATGGGTCTGCTTGACAGCAGCATGAAATCTTATCAACCTAAGATCGAATGAATTTGAGACATAAGGACAGCACATTAAGCATTCATTCAGAAGTGATGCAGATATGTAAATGTGTGGGGGAAAAAATATGCCCCCATGAATTTCCTGTGCACAATGCATATTTCAAAGAGTACACACTACTCTACTCCCAACTTTCTAGTTTCACTAGAGTAGCTGAATCTGGGCATACAAATGGGCACAGGAATTCTACTGGTGCAGTGCTATGGCCAACACGTAACTTGTTATACTTGCTGAAGTAGGTGATCAGTGATCAGTAGGTGATCAGTGGGTAGATCTCCTCTGGACTGGACATGCCCACTTCTTACTACAATGGGCTCTTCTTCATTGGATGCATTCCAAAATAGAAAGTAGTGATGGATGATTGGAGATGGGGAGGTCAAACAAGTGATTCTGATGACAGCAGTATCCTGCCAACATGAGGAAGGCTTTCCCCCTTTTGTATGTGCATTTGTGACATTGCACATGTACCCTGAACAGCCAGAGCTTGCAGCATGATGTTTTTTAGGCATTCTGATGAAAATCTATGGAGATTCTCAGTCATCCAGGTCATGGTTGTCCCAAAGGTGCTTTTTCAAGAGGCAACTGGACTTTCTGGTTTTTCTTTGAAGATGTTTCACTTCTTCAGCAGAGCTGAAGAAGCTTCTTGGATGAGAAGTGAAACACCTTCAAAGAAAAACCAGGAAGTCCAGTTGCCTCTTGAAAAAGCACCCATGGGACATTCTGATGAAAGCAGCAGCCTATGAATGCCACGCATAGAGGCTAGAGAACTATCTCCTGGGAGTGTCTTAAATTAACTTCCTGTATTGAGCAGAGACTGACTAATTGGCTAAATTGGCCAACTTTCTGGATTCTATTGACAGTAATGAGAGAGTAGTCACCACAAGCTTATTCCCTCTCAATAGACTAAAAGATCCTTATGGGAATTTCCAGCCCTTCTGTCTTCTGGGTAACAGAATAGCTATATGTCCACACCCCGCCCAAGGATGCTACTTACTATAGTTATCTTAAACTGACATCCCAGCATGCCACCCTTGATACAGATTGAACTGCAATCCTCTTTATCCTTATCCAGCACAGGTGTCAGATAGAGCAATATTGGAACATGTTACATGGTCCTCCTCAGCCATTCTATGTGTGAGAAGAACTTGTATATATTTTTCTCATTTTATTGTAATCTGTCAGTGATCAAGTAAGAGGAGACTTCTGCAGTAAGAACTAGGGTGAAATGCTCCCAGTTCGGACCGGATTGCCCACTCCGGTAGCAATGGTGGTGGGTGGTTCGGAGAACCGGTAGCAAAAATCCCTGCCCCCCCCCCCGGTCCACCATGCCCAGCTGAGCCGCACGATCATCAGAGGCTTTTTTTTTTCCTTTTAAAAGCATTTTTTCTACAACCTCTTCCGATGAAAAAATGCTTTTAAAAGTTAAAAAAAAAAAAAGCCTCTGATGATCGCGCGGTTCAGCTGGGATCATCAGAGGCTTTTCAAAGCATTTTTTTTCTGCAACCTCTTGGCCGAAGAGGTGGTTAAAAAAATGCTTTGAAAAGTCTCTAATGATCCCAGCTGAGTTGCCTGATCGGCAGAGAGGTATTTTTTAAAAAGCCTCTCTGACCATCCCAGCTGAGTTGCCTGATCGGCAGAGGCTTTTCAAAGCATTAGAAAAAATGCTTTGAAAAGTTAAAAAAAAAAAAAGTTGGCCATGCCCACCCAGTCACATTACTTCCCCCCCACCAAGCCACGCCCACAGAACCGGTAGTAACAAATTTTACATTTCACCCCTGAGTAAGAACCTATCAATGTGGATCTAGTAGTTCCAACTTAAGGCCTTCTGTAGTTGAACTCCAAGTTTCATAATTAATGGCCTAGAACAATGGGACTGTAGAGATCAACAACTTTGGCAAGGCTGGTCCTTAACAAAGATCAAAGTATCCACTTCGGTAGCTTATATTTTTGGAAGTGGTGCATACTCTAATTAATACTATAACATGCACAAAAGCTTTGGCAGTAGACATATTAGCTTTTCACTTTTGGAAAGCAGCTGCATTTTGAACAATGACAAAGTTCCTAATATATAACTTTTATCCATATTTCTGTATGTTTTCCAAATTTAGAAATATGAATGAAAATTAGATTAGACTGTAATGAATTTCCTTGTCCCAATGAAAAGTTGGAGCATATATGATTCTATCTGGATCTGTCTTCCCATTGTCTTCTCCAATGGCAAAAACTGAAGGGCAGGGTCCTAGGGCATAACTGTATTAATTCATATGGCCTATTATATGCTACCTAAATTAGCTTGCTCCCTTCCCAGGCAGGGAAAATACTGTCCTGTTGCCCATATTCAGGCATAATTCAGTTTCCTTCAAAACCTGAAGGAAGCATCAACAGCATATATGCCATGCTCAGGCCTGGGTAAGCAGAAATAAGTAAATAAAGGAAATGGTCTCTGCAGCTTTAGGGTAGTGAAATAAAATATGAATCGGTGAAGGGAGCTTTTGAACATCTAATTTTTTTAAAAAAACCAGGCGTCTGTAAGATTTTAGTGGCATGCAGAAAGTATCCAAAGATGAGGGCTAAGAGAAGCAGCACAATTCAGGAATAAAAAGAATATAAATACAAAAGGAAGGAAGGAAGGAAGGAAGGAAGGAAGGAAGGAAGGAAGGAAGGAAGGAAGGAAGGAAGGAAGGAAGGAGGAAGGAAGGAACAATGGAGTTAAGAACTGAAACAGCGTGTGTATTGTATCTTGATTTGGCTTTAGGGAATTAAAAATTAATCCTTTCTTGAGTCTCTGAGTGGAATTTTGCATATTATTTCTGTCATGCAGCCACAACCAGTTTAGCTCAAGGAGTGAGCATCAAGTATGGCTTTGTTCAGACCTGGCTGATGTATTTCTTCTTTTGTCAATGTTTGTTCTCCTATTCCATTTACAGATCACAGCAGAATTAAATCTGTTTGCCAGCTTATGGCAGATGTATCATCGAAAGCCTCATCTGCTCATCGTTGGTCAGGCATACATGAATACTTGTCTTCTGCTATTATGGCTAAGACATGTGCAATGTTCTGCACTGCTGGAATGAGCTGCCTCATTTCTACAAAGGGAGCTACCCTGTAGACAAATAAGGATGGAAACATGGTGAGGAGAAAAGCTGGAACAGTAGTGCTGATCAGCCCATCTTCTGCTCCATCAGAATTTCATAGTGGAGAAGTGAAAGAAAAGGAGGAATCAAAGATGCTCTTTTATAAAACCTATTCTTTGATACGAGGATCACTCAGTTGACTAGCTTCAGTTTTTGGGAGACACTCTAATATTCTGGAAGTAAGGTACAACCTATCACAATAGTGCATCATACAAAGCCTTTCAGTCAAACCCTAAAAGCTTTATCCTGTCTCCCTTTGTTCAGAATATTTTTTTTCTTTTAAAATTTCCCCAAATTCCTTCCAATTACATTCTTACCCATCAACCCCTTCTCCTGATTGTGTCCCAACATTGGTTCTCTTTTCTTTTGCATTACTTAATTTATTATATGTTTATTTGGGATGTTTATATTCTGCATTTCTTCCCACATGTATCATAAATATTCTATCGTCACCATCTTCCATCTGTCACTGACCAGATACAGACTTGTTTAGCTTCAAGCATAATGGCTGCATCATAAGCTTTTAGACAACGGAGGACAATCCACAGTTCATGGGCTTCAGGCACGAGTGTCCAAGTTGCCATGACCAAATTCTGTCAAATTTCTCCAATTTTTAGTTTTCTCTTTAATTATCGACTTTTTGTCTATTTACCCCACTTGGTGCTACAAGTAATTAGCCCTCAGGTATTCCCCACCCAGTTGTAGCTGTCTTCCTCTTATTTTTCTGGCCCAGTTGAATACTTGGATACACCTCAAATCTTGGATGATGGTGTGGAAAGGAAGAAAAGAAGAAAGAAACTTTCTTGTATGGGTATCCATAATGAAAAAACTACTACCACTGCTTGTTTGCTATATACTTTTTAGACTGAGGAAGGCAGCCTAAGGTCTAACTGATGTATGGTTCTATGTAATCCTAACAGTGAGGACAGTTAACCAATGGAAGAGCTTGCCTTCAGAAGTTGTGGGTGCTTCATCAGTGGAGGTTTTTAAGAAGAGACTGGACAGTCACTTGTCTGAAATGTTCTATTCTGATTGATTGACAATCAGATGTCTTCCAGAACCCAATGCTCTCATGTGATCCCACTACTTCTTTTTTCCCTAGGTTGAAGGCCTTTTTTTCTCCTCAATTTTTGTTTTAAATGGTGAAATATACACATAAAGGAATCTATATTAAATAATTACAGTGAAGAAAACCTCCCAAATATGTTAAAATGACTAAACTGAATTAAATACAAGAGCAAGATTAAGGAAGAGAGAGCGCTATATGGTAAATACAACAATCTACGTAGAAATATTTTTTATCATTAAATCTAAGGCTATATAGTAATGTGCCATTTCATTTTCTCATGTTTAGAACAGAGATTTTTAAAAGACAGATTACAAAATATCTAGGATCCATTCCCTCAAATTAGAAGAGTGACTTTCTTTCTAATTACAGAGACCCTTAGCTGTATATCGGCCTTGACAGAGCCAATACTTTTCATTAAAACACAAATTCCATGTTTAGGAATATAGTTCAATATCACACTGAGATCCTTAATTATAATATTTCTTTTCAAAAATAAATTCTTTCCAAACCTAAATCCACATTTACAATAAAAACAAAGCTGTCACTGAATCATACATAAATACACCTTCAAACGTCTTGCATAGCCAACATAAGATATTTAATATTTATTCCATTTGAAACATTATTTGGGGGGCCTAATGGTCCTTCAACAGAATTAATTTCACCAGGAATATAGACACTTCTAAATGTCAAAGTTAGAAATTGTTTTTGATTCCCACAAAATCAAAGAAAAGAAAAGAAAAGAAAAGAAAAGAAAAGAAAAGAAAAGAAAAGAAAAAAGAAAAGAAAAGAAAAGAAAAGAAATCCTAGCTAATACACGTCTGCTTCTATCTGTCAAGGAGACCTCCTGCTCTTCCTTCCCATTTTTGAGAGTGGCACTCATTTCTATTTTAAGCATTCTCAAAGTTGTCCAAATTCTAAAGAGTGCTGTAATAAATCCTCAGATTGCCAAGCTACTTTTGTCCATATTTTATAGGACAGCCAATAGATTCACTTTAGATAAGAACTTTCAATTTTCTCTGAGTGCCACTGTAACTGATGGGTCTCCACTATAGCTCCTGAAAGATGTTGGAGAGAGAGAGAGAAAACAAATGTCATTTCACAGATTATGAATCACACACAATTTAGGTTCTTACTTCCACCAAAGCTGCTCTTCCATTAGCAGTTTTCTGTTGTAAATCAATTTATTTATTCTTTGATGTCCTTGTACTATAAAAGGGGTGTCAAACTTGCGACCCGCAGGCTGGATGCATCACACGCTGGCCATGTCCAATTCCGTTTTAGCAAAGGGGGAAAAAGTGGTGATATGTCACGTGACGACAATGTGTTGTCACGAGTTTGACACCCCTGTACTATAAGAAGCAATATAACAAGTTATAATTTCCTCAAGAATCTATAGACCTTAACTGTTGGTTAGTTAAATGTATTTAGTATATATTTTCATCAGTCCATTCACAATTTATTCCTTCCTGAAGGTACATGTTAGGTAGCCTTCGGTTTGTTTGTCTCAAAATATTATGTTGCAATATTTTCAGGATCAGACTCAATAATATTAGTGAGAGTTGAAGGTTTAAATATACTTCCTTTTATTTACAATAGGCATTCTATATTCACTGAATATTCACAGATAGAAGCGAGGAAAAGGGTGTAGGTGGCTCCTTATATATACAATGGGTGGAGCTATAAGTGGGAGTGGTGAATTATGAATACATTAAGAAGTGAAGAATAAGTTAACCCCTGATACCCCATTCATATACTATTTACACATTAGAGAATAAGGCATTTACATCTGACATATTACTACCTTATTTATTTAAGTTTTATTAAAATTAAGCAAATATAAAACAAGTAAATGAACTAATCCTATGCACCATGGTTATATACATAACTCTGTGTGTGTGTGTGTGTGTGTGTGTGTGTGTGTGTGTGTGTGTGTGTGTGTGTGTGCGCGCGCGCACCTGGCTCACACACACATGTACACACATATATATCAGGGGTGAAATCTACTTACCTTCCCTACCGGTGCAGAAGTGCATGCTAACCAGGTTACTTCCTGGTTAAAACCAGGAAGTAACAACAACCGGGTGGGTGGGCGGAGCTTGTTGGGGGGGTTAATGTGATTGGGTGGGCATGGCCAACTTTTTTTTTTTTTTTACTTTTAAAAGCTTTTTTCTGCAACCTTAAGAGGTTGTAGAAAAAAATGCTTTTAGAAGCCTCTGACAATGAGGCAACTCAGCTGGGTTCATCAGAGGCTTTTAAAGGCATTTTTTTTCCTACAACCTCTTCGGCTGAATTGCCTGATCGTTAGAGGCTTTTAAAGGCATTTTTTTTTTCTACAACCTCTTCGGCCGAAAAAAAAATGCTTTTAGAAGCCTCTGATGATCAGGCAACTCAGCTGGGATCGCCAGACGCTTTTAAAGGCATTTTTTTTCCTACAACCTCTTCGGCTGAGTTGCCTGATCATTAGAGGCTTTTAAAGGCATTTTTTTTTCCTACAACCTCTTCGGCTGAAGAGGTTGCAGAAAAAAATGCTTTTAGAAGCCTCTGATGATCCCAGCTGAGCCGCGTGATCATCAGAGGCTTTTTTAATATACTTTTAAAAGCATTTTTTCGGCCGAAGAGGTTGCAGGAAAAAATGCTTTTAAAAGTTAAAAAAAACAGCCTCTGATGATCACGCAGCTCAGCTGGGCATGGGGGGGTGGGAGGAATTTTTGCTACCCGTTCTCCGAACCACCTGCCGCCATCGCTACCAGATCAGGCGATCCGGTCCAAACCGGGAGCATTTTATCCCTGATATACAGTATATATATTAGTATACAGTATCTATATGTACAGTACGTGTGTGTGTGTGTGTGTGTGTGTGTGTGTGTGTATGAGCATGTGTTTCCACAAATGCACATACTGTACATACACAAACACACACACACAGATATGTACATGTGTAGATATATCAGATATGTATGTGTAATGTTTATGTATATGTATATACACACCTACACACACACACACACACACACACATATATACATATATATATTGTATCAAATTTATATTTGTTGATAAAGAAATAAAGGGAGACTAGTATAGATCTATTTCAAGCTATTTAGCTCCCATCAGCTAGCCATACCCTTACTTGAATTCGAACTTGGCTTGCCTGCATATTAGGCAGTTGTATTAACCTCTGAGCCACAAGTTCTCCTTCCTTTATCAGGGGAGAGATTAAGTGATTAAGGGAAGCAGTATGCTCCCTCCCATATTGGGGTAGACCAGGTGCTTCGACAGAAAAACACACACACACTGTAAGGGGGTATGTATGTATGTATGTATGTATGTATGTATGTATGTATGTGTGTGTGTGTGTGTGTGTATGTATGGGGGGGGAAAGAGAGACATAGAGATGATAGGTTTCATTTTCAAAAAGAGTGGTAGAAGTCTTTTAATTCCTTTTCTCATATCAGGAGTCGGCAGTATATGTCAGGATGGCAATTAATCCCATTCTGCTTTTGGGTAATTGCACCTTGATTAGAGAATGGATCGTAGCTTTTCCTTGAAGTATACTTTAAGAAAATAAACCCAAGATATATTCTAATAAACACATTTTATTATAAAGAAAGTAAAAACATCTTACTAGCTAATTAATTACATCTTGGCAGCATTCCTGCCGTACCTCTTGGCAGGCGAACAAAAAAAAAGTTAGAAGAAAGTGAAAGAATGTGGAAGAAAGAATGTGGACATGCGCGGTAGCATCAGAGATAAGAAGCTCTGAATCTACCATAAATCTTAGAATGGGAGCACAGCTGACAAATACAAAGAACACAGTGACAGTATAATTCAGTGGTCTTAAGATTTATCATTATATTTGTATTTTTATCATTATATTCTGGGGACTTATTGTGTTTATTGTAGTTGCCAAGCAGGCTAGAGCTGAGCTAAGTTTTATATTCCATTCTATTGTTTTGTATGTATATTAATACAACAATCCTTGGATCGCCAAGTTGTATCCAACAGCTTATGTCAGAAATCCTTGCTTTGCATATACAGTATAACACTTTTACACTTGTGCCTTCTTATTTTGCACTGCCATTTCCATTTTTGTCCCCAATATACTTACCCATATATCTACTTGGCAAATAGGAATGGTATTTGATTAAATGGATGTTAGTCACAAATATTTATTTTATGGTGCATAATGTTTGACAACTTCTTTATTTCTTCTGGTCTCATAAAATGTCATTGGCGCACAAATGGAAAATTAAGATTTTTGATTTTTGCTGCCATTACCAGTAACAGTACATATATTGTGTCATGCCTATAAAGATTACCATAAACATTTTAAGGCCAACATCCTTAAACAAGTTTTCTTCCTACTTACTAATTTCTTTCTCCTCCGCCTCCAACCAACTGAAAATCCACCCTTTGCAGTTCAAGACTTTAAAAAATTGAAAAGGTCCAAAAATTTTAAGACCAATGTGGTCTGTATTGCAATCAAAATCTCAGCTCTCCAGTCCCATTTGTTAAATTTGCCTGGCAGATTGTTCATTTCAGAAGTTGACAGTTCCTTTTGTGCTATGTAAATAGTATATGTCTCTTCAGATCTGAAGAATTTTCTTTCTTTTTATCCCCAGGAACATTGTTTAGAGCACAGTTGGTAGTTTCTTTCATTTTTTTCTACCTCAGAAATGTACAAAGTTGTTTGAAGAAGCCAAGGAAATATACAAACCCACTGAAATTTTCAGCACATGAAAAGGTTCCTGTGTGTCTCACAAGAAATCCTACGAATGCAAAACCCAACCTTCTACATAAATTATTGTGTACCTTTCTTTCTTCTGCCATTTTCCATTGCAAAGGAACACTTGTTCCTTTGGACTGAAAACTGGATTTAAATAAGTTTGAACAAAAGTTATTATAGTATTACTGCTTTTATTGTGCAGTCTATTCTATAGGTTTCTATTCATTCTATTATAGAAACTATAATTATTTTTTAAAAGTGTGACCTAATGAAGGCTTTATATTAATAATCAAATAACTTTGAGACATCGAATTTAGGACAAAGCACTGCAATCATCTCGCTATGGCCAATTTGCCACAGAAGGCGGTCTACTTACGAGACCCCCTTCTGCCTCCGATAGCCTCCCACCAACCAGTATGCTCCCACAGAGAGGGTCTCCTCAGGGTGCAGTTGGTTAGACAGTGTCAACTGGTGACCCCCAGGGGGAGAGCCTTCTCTGTGGGGGCACCTACACTCTGGTACAAGCTGCCCCCGGAGATTCGTCGGATTCCCAACATTCGTACCTTTCGCCGTGCCCTTAAAACACTATTATTCCATCAAGCAGGGCTGGCCTAAAAAAATATTTTTAATGGGTTATTTTATGTTATTTTAGATTATTGGCCAAACTATTTAATAATTTTAAATTGTTTTTTAATTTTTATACTGTTGGTTTTTTATCTTGGCTGTACACCACCCTGAGTCCTTCGGGAGAAGGGCGGTATAAAAATTTAATAAAACTAAACTATACTAAACTAGGACAACTCGCCATGGCCAACTCACTGTGGGACAATCCATGTGGGATAACTCAAAGTGATAAATGTTATCCACCACTATTTCTTCTACTTTATTTCCATTTTTGTGAATTGAAATAATGTCAAAGAAACAGTGGCAGATAATATTTATTGCACTGAGTTATTCCACATGGCATTGTCCCACAGCAAGTTGGCTATGGCTAGTTGTTCCATGGTGAGTTGGCTGCGGCAAGATGGCCCCAGTGAGATGGCTAAGCTGGGTTGGCATGGCAAGATGGCCATGGCAAGATACCTGTGGTGAATTGTTTGGGGCAAGTTGTCCCATTCTGTAAAATCTATTATGTCAAACTGTAATGGACCAGAGTTTATGTTATCAAATACAATCTATTTGGATATAGGATTACTGCATCTTTTGAGAAAGGAGAGGTGAAAATAACAAATGGAGAGGCCAGCAGAAAAGAAATGTATAGGGTACTGTACAGACATTTTAAAAAATATATTGGAATAACTTTTCTAAAGAAGAATCTAAGCTACCTAACTGAATTTCCTCCAGCCTTGTTCTCACAATCCTATAGGTTTGATTCCTATTAGAATTTTGTGAGTAAAGGAGTATTTGAATTGCTATCACTCTAACTGTTGTGTCACAACATGCTTGATCACAGAGGTGGGCAATGTGAGTAAATACAATCACATTTTAGGCTTTTATACATTCACCTCTCCTGTGCGAGCTGCACTGGCTGCCGGTGGTCCTCCGGGTTTGTTTCAAGGTGCTGGTGCTCACCTATAAAGCCCCACATGGCTTAGGCCCGGGGTACTTGCAGGACCATCTTCTGCCATCCTCCCATCGCCCTGTGCGCTCTCACAGAGCGGGCCTCTCAGGGTGCCGTCAGTCAGACAATGTCGGCTGGTGGCCCCCAGCCAACATTGTGGGAGGGCCGACCCTCTGGAACGGTTTGCCCACCGGGCTTAGGACAGCCCCTGACCTCCTCTCCTTCCGCCGCGAACTGAAGACGTGGCTTTTTCATCAAATGGACTGACCCGTTGAGGGGGGGGTTTACATTGTAATAATTTTAATTAATTTTAATTGGATTTTAATTTATATTTAATTCATATTGTTGAATTTTTATCTTGTAAGCTGCCCTGAGTCCTTTGGGAGAAGGGCGGCATATAAATTGCAATAAAATAAAATAAAAATTTTATGCTTTGAAACAATCCACGGGTTAAACAAATGCCTCTCATATGGAAGGCCACAAGGTTCTGTCTCCTGTTCAGTTTGACAATGGTCATCTCTAGAAGCATTCCTTTATGATAGCACAGTATTTTAGAGTAGCAGCAATAAAAGGGACCCAAAAAGCCACTCATAGTGAGTTGTGTTGCATATAAATTTAATAAATAAATAAATAAGTTACAGCCAAAGCAGAAGGAAGTTCATCCATTTCATTTTATTTTCATATAAAAATAAACAATTTAAGAACAAAAGTAGAAAGTTTCCTGGATGTACAAACTAGGTAACAGCATGACATTTGTCACATTTAACATTTTCTTGCTTGCTTTCATTGAAAGCATAATCTACATCCATCTATTTTGCCTGTTACAAATTTTCCATTATTAAGGCTTGGATTCATTTGCTGTTGTTAAAAACATTTTATTTTTAAAGCTAATAAGCAACAGCTTAAGAATTCAAAACAATCACCAGCAGAAATTTATTTTTTGCTGTTAATACTTTGGAAAAAATATATTTTTCATTAGTGGTAGTTGCCATTTTGATGTGGCCGGGGATACATTTCTATCTGCTTTTGGATAAACAAAAGTGACTAGCCCCAAATAATTTTTTTTCCTAGTATTCTGGACATCTAGTTGCAGGATGTTATGTCATCATTTATATTGTCTTCTCTGGGAACAATTCCATGAATTTTTAGAACCAAATGCAACTGAGAACATCTTTCACAGTAGTGTCCCTTGGACAGGAATTTGGATAATCCATTGCATCAATATTAGAATCCAGACTTTTCAGTTCATTAAACATCTCATGTGTGCAGCACATCAAGTATGCATTTTAGTCTCAGATTTCAAAACTTTTCAGTTTGTGTTAAATTAATACTAATCAACTCTAAATGCAAGGGTATAGGAATGAATTGATCAAGTCATGATGCATATCTAAATGCCAGTTCAAAATTTTGTTTGTGTCTATTCCTGTGCCCCGTTTTAGATAAAATAGGACACTGGAATATATAGAAACAAATTTTTGAATTAGCATTTAGATAGGCATAACTTGATCAATTCATTCCTATAACCTTAGATCAATTTAACCAATAATGAAACCCATGAGAAGTTATATAGATCTTTATAGGCTCAATTGCTGGAGCTTCCTATGAAGTCCATTGGGATAAAGTAAACAGACTACAATTTTCAGAAGCTTCTGTAACATGATAATACCTCCTTCCCTTTCCCCTATTAAGAGGATTATGGTTAGCCCCCATGTCTAATGGACTTTTAATTTCTGAAGCTGTGTGAGATACATTCACCCATTTGGGCAGTGTTTCCCAAACTTGGGAACTTCAAGATGTATGGACTACAACTCCCAAAATCCCACAGCCAGCCATGCTGGATGGGGAATTCTGGGAGTTGAAGTCCACACTTCTTAAAGTTCCCAAGTTTGGGAAACACTGCATTTGGGAAAAGTAAATGGATTCAGTTTAGAGTGTGAGTTGGAGATAGCAATTACCCTACCCATTTACTAACACATGCTCACACTCGTAGGCTTACAATGTATAGTTCTCTCATACTTCAATTTCATCACAATAAGAAGCAACTTCTATCTTATTGTTAAACTAGGCATAGGCTAGGGTAATTGTATAGGTACTATAATTGCAAAATTCAGTCAATTAACCAGTTAGACTGATTAAAAGCATATTAATCATTTTTTTTAAAAAGTAAGTGAGCAGCAGATACACAGTGCATACATTTTTACACAATCAGATTAAAACTGCAGGTGACATGTACAACTTTAAAAGTGGCATTATTTCCAGTGGTGCTACCAGAGGACACTTGGGTAAAAAAAATTCAGAACCCCATTCAGCAAATTGAGTCCCCAGAGCTGTAGAATTAGCCTGTGCTAGACTAAAGTTGATGAAGTAATATTTGATACCCTCAAGAGAGAATACACTCCATACGGTCATAATATTTGAAGGCTAAAAGGACTAAACCGCACCTCTGATTTCTTCCTCTATTAAAGTGAAGCAATGTTTCTTTTAAGATAATATCTACTGCAAACTGTGCAATTGAGCATATTTTTTTCACAGACAAATTTTGCTGGTTTAATGAAACTGACAGAATTACTAGATTGTAAAAAAAAAATGGATGGCAATTCTGATAGCAAATAAATCCCTTACTCAAGGACCACCCTGATGTTCACACTTTTATGTTTCATACAATCACAGAAGTCCTGATTGTCTTCCAGAAAGTTTGATCTTCAAGAGATTTAACAGTGCTGCATTAATTATACTTACTCACATAAATATTGGAATAAGTAATCCTGAGCTTCTTATGAAAAGGAAGAATTTCCAACCAACCCTCAGCAAAATTGTACAGAGGGTGTATAATTCTAGTCAGAAAAGCGTGCTGCTGCTTTCTAACACTGTAAGGCTAGCCATGCAGTGTGTCACATTTTGGATTTCATTCTGCTTCTTCATATAGAGTCACATTTTTAAAATGTCATTATATTGCACATTCCTTCAGGTAATAAAGGTCTCTTCTTAGACTTGTTTTGCGCTTTATAGATTGAGTGCAGTTTCCTCCCCATTCTCAGCTTCTTTGCATACAAAAGCCATTTTCATTCAAAGAACAAAACAAAACAACCCAACAGCTGTTATGTTGACCAATTGAACTAGGATAGCAAACTTGGGTGCGCTTACTATGGAGTAAGGCACATGTAGATGTAGATGTAGTCTGAATAAACCTGCCCAGAATTGAGTTTATAGGACACATAAGCTTCATCCGGTCAGTTTCACATATGTTATCTTGTCATGGTCAGGCACAATGGAAGTGGATCCCATCTTGAAGTAGACAAGTTGACGACCTTGTCAGACAACAAATAATTTATTATTACTACTACTACTATTGATTAGGAAGTATAAAGAAATTTTATTCTAAAACCAACTCTGAAATTATCCAACTATATATCAAGTCAGGCTCATAACTATAAGTCAAGCGTTCTCAGTGGTTACTTCTAAGAAAACAATAGCCTTCCTATGAAGACTAGCTATAGCCCATCTATAAGAGAGTGTGAGACATGTTTATCGCAAATGCCTTTGGATTCAATAAAAATAAATAAATGATACATATTCACATGATTGCTCTATGACAGGGGTGTCAAGCTCGCGGCCCCCCTGGATGCATCACACGCAGGCCATGCCCACCCCAGCTCTGCGAATGGGAAAAACGTCACAAAGCATCATGTGACAGCAACATGACGTGGTGAGTTTGACAGCTGTGCTCTATGAAAACTACACATTCCAGGATTCCTGACATACAAATACCACTAAAAAAATCCTGATTATTTTGATCTAATCCAACCAAAGCATAATATTATTAAATAAGCAATGTTGCCATATATACTGAAGAGCTCTTGGTTGAAATAATCCATTGCACTGTAATAAGTGCAGGAGCATGACATTTATGTTCTGATTATAGCAATACTGTCACCATTTCCGGTGCATCCCCAAAAGTTAGTGATATGACCAATCATGGGAGGACAATTTGCTATGTGCATGCCTATCTAGCTAGCTATATATAGGGGAGAGATTGGGAAATTAACAACTGTGTGTCCTTTCTTCTCACCTTATCTTTCAAGTGTTGCCCCTCCAAATAAATTGAGGTACAATGTTCTAATCAAGGAAGGTTAATCCAAAAATAATACTAAAATACAAAGTCTAATTTTCAGGTTCAAATGGGGATAATATGCTATCTAAACTGCAATAGATTATTTTGTATGACTTTTGAGTCTGTGTACACGTAATTTGAGGGATGTGGTGGCTCAGTGGCTAAGATGCTGAGCTTGTCAATCAAAAGGTCGGCAGTTCAGCAGTTCGAATCCCTAGTGTCACGTAATGGGGTGAGCTCCTGTTACTTGTCCCAACTTTTGCCAATCTAGCAGTTCGAAAGCATGTAGAAAATGCAAGTAGAAAAATAGGGACCACCTTTAGTGGGAAGGTAACAGCGTTCCGTACGCCTTTGGCATTTAGTCATGCCGGCCACATGACCATGGAGACGACTTCAGACAGGGCTGGCTCTTCGGCTTTGAAACGGAGATGAGCACCGCCCCTTAGAGTAGGGAACGACTAGCACATATGTGCAAGGGGAACCTTTACCTTTACACATAATTTAATTATGGTTAAATGTTCTATTGGGTTAATTTCTTGTAAATTGTTTCATAGGCCAGAAATATATTTCAAAGTTATTATTAAACTGTTCATAATATAATTCAATAGCCGAGACTGATAGCAGCAGACATGACCTTTGTCAAGTTCCCAGAGTTCATCTGAGGCTGCCCTTTGAGCGAGGTGGCATTTGTTAGGATCTGCGAGTGCTGAGATATGAGAACAGAATGCTCTACTTGTCAAAGGAAGATCCTGCTTACATTGCATCCAGCTGGAAACAGTCATCCAGCACACACACGCTAATCTCTTTGGAACTCATCAAGACTGATAAAGAAAAGGCGTTGGAATGTATTTTCCAGGATCACTATTGTAGCCGATGGACCTCAGTTTAGTCTTAACACAAAGGAGAGTGGCTTCCCTAAATCCCTTCTCTCAAGTGCTATCATCATCAAAAACTTGTCCTCTGGATACTCCCAAGACAGATTTTTTAAATATATATATATATATATATATATACTAAAGCCATCTGCTGTATGATCTCCTGAGGTTTCTCTGAATTCTCCTGCATAATGATTTGGCAGGTGATCCTCTTCATTAGCAGTCCTTATCCATAAATTGCCCTCTATAAAGATATTTTTGAGCCATCTTTCTTGATTTGGAATCCCCGGCAAATCCTTATTTTCGTTTTTCTTTCGTTTTCCTCTCAAGTAATGTTTTACTGGCTTCTGTATTTTATATTTTTATATCTTCTATAGTTATGTTTGGAGCTAATCTTTTCTCTATATATATACCTATTTCTCCATTTTAAAATGTTTCAATTTTCCTGCTATGTTTTTATTTCATTTTGGATTTTAATTTTATTGCTCTTATTATTGTATACATTGTCCCGAAAGCCTCAGACAGCCTGGATTCTGGATTCAACATGGATTCTTCTAGATGCTTTAAAAATATATTTCCCAGAATTGCAAGGCACTATAGCTATTGGCCATCCTAGCTGGAATTCTGAGAATTGTAGGCCTAACTCAAGAACAAGATTAATTCACCTCATAAATTTGAATTACCATATTTTTTGGTGTATAAGACACACCAAAAAATACGGTGTAAATATGGTGTATAAGATACCGTAAAATACGGTATACTCTTAATGATTCCTTTTGCAAACTAAATGCAAAAAAACTAAACTAAAATGTGATGGAAAGCACAATTTGCCATTCATAGACCCTAATTCAGACAATTCTATGTGCTTTAGTCACAAGGAATCCCTTTGTAGCATTTACATAGTCGGTGAATTGATTGCTATTTACTTGATAAACAAATGTCTCCAAGGAATATTAAAAGCAAGGTACAATAATCACAGAGGTGATTGTGATATCATGAACAGATTAATTATTTTCTTATGTGGATACCTGAATGTGTCAATCTTCTTTTTTTCAAACATTCTCATTTTGCTAGTTTAGGATTACAAAACTTTTTTAATTGGCAACCATTACCTGTCCAAGTTGTTTGGTTGATGAAAACGAAAGCTTTGCATTGCGAATGACTCTCGCATACCTCTCTAGCCTCATTTACATCAAATACAGAAAGGAGACATCCTTTATGATGGTAGGATGGCCAGCATCTGTAATTTTCATTGATTATTGTAGCTTCAGGCACCCTTTTATAATCTAGAAAAAAGCAAAGAAAATTCACATTTAAAATGCATTCTTTCTGGCAAATTGGGCTTTGACTGTGTCTTAAAAAATGTTTCCAACCCTCTTCTCATTTCCTTAATATACCGCCTCTGTATGTGTTTTTAATCTTGCACCAAATATTTGCCAAAAAGAATATTTTGTTATATGCACTTTGATAGAAAAAAATTGTGAGCAAGGTTTGCCAAGAAACTCCCTGTGCCCCTAATTCTATCCCACATCTCTTTCCTGTGAAAAGTAAATCTTTGATTTCATTGAGGTCTTTGTGAACCGACTGAGTGAATATCATCCACATCAATGAGCAAAGACTTCAGCTCTTGTTATTCTTAAATCAGCCCCAACCTGGTGCCTCATGTATGTTAAGATTGCAAATTCCAGAAGTCCCAAATCAGTGATTAGGCTGACTAGGAATTCTGGGGAATGTAGTCTCACACATGCAAAGGGGAAAAACAGAGTTGGACTTTCCCAGCCCTTGTTTGAAATCAGAAGAGCAAAGCTGGGTTTTTGCCTATTTTATAATGAACAAGCAAAGTCTTAATGAAGCCAGCTTTTCTTTCTTTAGTTTAAAAGGGCAGTGATCTGATGAGCTCCATAGAGAAAGACATGGGGGCAAAATAATGCCTCATTAGGTGGTTCAGTGGCTAAGACACTGAGCTTGTCAATCAGAAAGGTCGGCAGTTCGGCGGTTCGAATCCCTAGTACAGGTCTCCTGCGTGAGCAGGGGGTTAGATGACCTCTAAGGTCCCTTGCAACTCTGTTACTGTTACTGTTACATACATAATATAGTTGGTTCTTGCCAGGCACATCTGATCTGCACAGACTCTGGATTGACTTTGATTCAGTCTCCCTTCCATTTATGCCTCTCTTTCACACACATGTTTTGCTCACAACTCAGTGCTGTTTTCCAGCTGTTTGAGGATACCCCTAATGAATGCATCAGGTAATTAAACTACTGTATTTTTCGGTGTATAAGACGGACCTTTTTACCCCCAAAAAGGGGGTGAAAATCTGGATGCGTCTTATACCCCGAATCTAGCCCCACCCACCCACCGGCCCCCACCCTTTGGTAATTTGCAGCCGGTTCCAGGCGGCAGGGATCTGGGTCACGGCACAGCCTGAGGAACAACCCTCCCTCTTCGGGACAGTGGGGGGTGGAATCTGCCCAGCAGCTTTGGGGAACAAGGCGGATGCCACGATTTGCAGCTGGTCACCCCTCTGGCTGCGCTGACTTCACTCCCCAGCAATATGAGAAGCCGTCACCGCCGCTGCCTAACCCTCTCTGCACCCAGAAGCCAAGCCGAGCTGAATGGGAGCCCCTAAAGGGAAACGTTCCTCCTTTCCAGCCATCGCTGCCCGGATTCCAAAATGCAAACCTCAAGAGTCGCGCTTCAGGTGGCGGGCAGTTCCCCTGCAATGTGCAGCGGGGAACTGGGAAGTGCTTTGGATTCAGGGAGGAGATTGTAGCGCTGACGCCTAAAAGTGTTTTTATGCACATTGCAGAGCCGTGCGCCCCCATCCTCCTTCTCAGCAGACTCTTCTCTTTCCGCCTGGCCAGATCTGCCGCTTGAAACACGGTGCACTTTTTTTTTGTCTCTGCACACACCCCATGTTTGGAATCGGGAAGGGGATCGTGGGTTCGGGCGGCAGACTTTTTTCCACATGAGTTTCAATAGTGGATATAGTAATCATAACTGAACATGTAGCAGATTCACAAGATTCCAAACTTCTCCTGAAGATTCTTGTTTATGGATCTGATGGAAGCTAACATTCCTCCAGCTGAGAGAAGATGGCAGCTCAAACTGTGTGTGAAGAAAATAAATTCACACCGTACGACAAGAAGTTCAGAGGCAGCTGGAAAGTGCCAAGAGTTTGCAGCTGAATTTAGCACAGATTAGGGTTCAGTCTGGGCAGGACTTCTTAAATAGCTCTGTGGGGGATCTGCCCGTTATGCTCTACTTAACCAAGGTAAAGTAAAGATTGAAAAGATTTATTGTATTTATATAAACTTTGCTAAACTGCAATTTGGTCCTAACAAAACTCATTTTATTACAAATTCAAAAACTTCAGAACTATAATCTCATTAAAACAGGATTAGACATTTTTAATAAAAGTTAACTGGAGATTCAGAAACACTACAAAGGGAAGAGATGTTTAAACTCCAACATCAAACATACATGCAATTAGAAGTGAACTAAAAAAATACTGACTTTTTAGCAGCCCTTTGAAAATTCTCAAACTAAATGGCTGCAGAGATAGTATTCCTTTCTAAAGGAAAGGATATGAGTCACCAGGTGCTGCTCAATGCCTATGCAGATTCTCAGTCATCCAGGTCATGGTTGTCCCAAAGGTGCTTTTTTCAAGAGGCAACCAAAAAAGCTTCTTAGAGAAGCAAAATGTCTTCAAAGAAAAACCAGAAAGTCCAGTTGTCTCTTGAAAAAAAGCACCTTTGGGACATGTGCCACTCAATTGCAATACTCATCTTCCCTTATTATTGACCATGTTGGCTAGGGATGATGGGAGCCATCGTTTAATAGTCCTTAAAGGGCTTTCAGCAGACAACCACAACAATATATAAGTTTAGTCACAGCAACTCACCGAGAATAGTTTTAGGCAGAGTAGCATTCTATTCTCACCATTGCCTATTATTTATCAAATTGATTTGTCAATTTAGCAATTTTACCCAAAACACACACACACACACACACACACACACACACACACACACACACAGTGTTTTCTTTTCTTTTTGTAGGCCTTTGACCCATGGGCAGCAGGGTGCTTGCTGGCTGCCTGAAAAAAACCTAGAAACTAGTGGATTGTGATTTCACTAAACTAGGGCTGCATAAAAATCTTGATTTACGTAGGAAGAACCTGGCTAAAGAGAAATACATACATACATACATACATACATACATACATACATACATACATACATTCCATACATATGGAAGAACGGAAGCAATCTGAAACCTGTTGTGGTTTTAGTGTCTATGTGTATTCATTCTATTTGAATAAAGCTAAAAAATATATTGAAATTATTTTCTATAAACAAAACACGTTGAATAGTAAATCCTGAGACCCCACTATAATGATAATGGGATTGGGTATATACCCTTTAATTCAGCCTTCCCTAATGAAACGCTCTCCAAGTATGACAATCTGCAATGCTCATCACCCCTTGTATGTATGACCGATCTCTTACAACAGCTGGGTAATCCAGGCCTTTTCTCACCCCAGACTTCCAGCCTTGGTCTTTCACATTACTATAATTATATGTTCAAGGCCACCCACTGAGTTCATGGCTGAGCTGAGATCTGAACTCAGGTTAAAGTCCAGCGTTCTGTCAACTGGACCACACTGGCTGACAATTGGCAGGACACCCAATGAAGGAAAGCAACCCAGTATTATTTGTGCTCTGCTCAGTGTTGCTATGCTTTGACTAGCTACAACACAACTGAAAGGCTGAACCGAGAAGCAACCAACCAATGGAAGAAACATATGCTGCTGAAATGTGCTACAGAGACTGGAAGAGAAGACCCAGGGGGTACATAA
Source organism: Pituophis catenifer annectens (assembly GCF_029215685.1). Classification (NCBI taxonomy): domain Eukaryota; kingdom Metazoa; phylum Chordata; class Lepidosauria; order Squamata; family Colubridae; genus Pituophis; species Pituophis catenifer. The sequence continues at coordinate 44,458,642 of NW_027256881.1, forward strand.
ACCCATCAGCACATGCTAGCAGCCTTGACACACACAGTAGAAATTGATGCAAGATTATTAGAAAATAGAAGAGCTGCCGGCTGAAAAGGGTCCTTAAGAATTAGCCCATTTGAAGCCAGAGGTTTATTTTAAACCCATAAGTATCACTATAGCAATAGCACTTAGACTTATATACCACTTCTCAGTGCTTTACAGCCCTCTCTAAGTGGTTTACAGAGTCAGCCTATTGCCCCCAACAATCTGGATCCTCATTTTACTGATCTCGGAAGGATGGACGGCTGAGTCAACCTTGAGCCTGGTGAGATTCGATCTGCCAAACTGCTGGCAGCCAGTGATTAGCAGAAGTAGCCTGCAGTACTGCACTCTAACTACTGCGCCACTGCGCCACTGCGGCTCTATAAGCCTATGGCAAGAGTACCTCTATAGCTCCATATATTTTTATTTATATTATAAATCCACAGAATTTATCTGAGGCATGTGATTAAATATATGTAAAGAATTAAAAGATTTAATGGGAAGAAGTTCCAAAATCAATGCACTAAGCCTCAATTTGGTCCACCAACTAAATAAAAGAAGCCCTTTATTCACAGATTTTCCTGCTCATATCTAAGAGAATCCTGATATCCTTCATCTCTGAACTGTTTCTAGCAGTAAGCAGAAGGAAGTGCAGATATTGAAGTGTTGAAAATAGTAAATGTATTGGGCAACTGAGTTATTTAGGTCATGCAGTTTAATGCTATTCCCTAAGATAGCCTGCTGTCCTTACGAGAGCTCTGTCCTTTCCCAAGAATCAGAGTAAAATTCTACTTTATTTCGGATGCTGGAATTATCAGCTTGCATGGAAAAGGTGGATTCTTGTCCATCTTGGCCAGCAAAATGTTTTTGGTTAGCTCTGCTTCCTTAGCTCCTCAAACTATTTTAACTCAACCTTTGTGGCTACTGGAAGAAAGTAAACATATAAAAACGAATGCCCTGTTTAAAAAGCACACTATTAAAAGAGTTAGTATTGAACGGAAAGCAAATCTTTCTAAAAACTACCTTTACTATCTGAATAGTAAGCAAGCTCATTTTACTCTAACCAGTCAAATTCTTGGACTACAATGTAATATAAATTAAGTAAAACGGGCAGTGGTTTCTTCTTTTTAACTTGCTTGAATCACTCTCAATCTGACTTTAATCAGTCCTAATGACCATTTATTTCAACCACAGCAACAGACTGTTGTTTTTAAAATAGCTACAAGTTGGAAATCTGCCCAGTCTTTTTTTTTCCAGGTTGTTGCCTACAGGGTATCAAACTTTTAATATATTTTCTTCTCTTTCATTTGTTGGATTGACAAAATTAAATGCTTCTGTCAGATTCCCAAAAAAGAGAGAGACATGAAAACTATTTAAACTTATTTGTAGAATAACATAGTATTGGTATTAATTTCCTTTATATGTAACAGAATAACAACTGGCCACTTTTTTAAAAAAAAAGTCTCCACTTTATATACATGAACTTAACCACTAATATATTTACAATAGAACCAGTGGCCAATTTTACAATTATTTATTTTGCTTAATTTATACCATATGCTATTTTACATTATTTTACTTGTCCTTTCATGTTCAAATCTTGAAAAATCAATTGGTTAAGGGAAATTAACTATTTTTTAGAATTCATATACTACTTTTAATAAGGTAGAATATGCCTATTACTTTTGAAGCCAAACTTAGATGCAGATATAATATGCTTAGAGTAGATTATCAGAAATTAATGGGGCAAATTAGTCTTGACAAACCCATGTCTAATTATATATATTGGAGAAAAGGTGAATACTGAAATGTGAATATTGAATAAAATAACAGGAAAACAGATTATATTAGGGGAAAATCTTATAAAAGTACCTATGGTACATAATGAAAAGGGAATATTAAAAAATGCATATATTTGGAAAAAAATAATATGGTTTTTCATGCACACTCTAACTGATGTAGGGCAGAATGAACATAAGAATGAAAAAAATAACAAATCTGTCCTACTTCTAAACAAGCATTACATTTTCAACCAAAAATATAGCTAGTGACAGTAACAGAGTTGTAAGGCGCCTTGGAGGTCATCTAGTCCAACCCCCTGCAAGGTGACCTAGTGTGGTGTTTTTTAAACTACTTCAGAACTTGGGGCACTAAACAAATAATTGGTTTATGCAGAACTTATCAATGGGAAAATATAAGTTCAAAGACCCCAAAAATCTTTTCTTGGATCTTGAGAACATGTCAAGACTTGGTGGCGCAGCAGACTAAAGTGCTGTTAAGTAGCACCAGCTGCCTGCAATTACTGCAAGTTCGAATCTCACCAGGCTCAAGGTTGACTCAGCCTTCCATCCTTTCGAGGTAGGTAAAATGAGGACCCGGATTGTGGGGGCAATAAGCTGACTTTGTATAAAAAAAGAACACCGCTTGGGGTGGGCGAAAGCCCTACTAAGCAGGTATATACAAAAGTATGAAGGCTATTGCTTAACACATTGTAAGCTGCCCTGAGTCTCCGGAGAAGGGCGGCATATAAATTGAACCAATAAATAAATAAAACAATAAAAGACCATCTTGTTGTTACTTGGAGATCAGTAATTTTCCACAAAATTCAATTTTAGGAACACTGATCTAGATGAACCATTGATTGGCATGGGTTTTGTGGAAAACTATTTTTAATAATTTTGCAATGTATAATTAGATTGAAAATATAAGCTTTGTTGATTTGATCTGATTTTTATCTTGGCTTTATTAGTTTCTAAGTAACTCAAGGAAGTGAGCATGCATAATTCTTTCTTTACAAGTTCTATTTACAGTTGATAATTTATCCTAGTTCCTTGCAGTCAGTACCACTAACCCACTGAGGTAGTATTTTGAATGCAGTATCATTTCAAAGCACAGAGTCTCCAAAAAACCAACTTTAATAATGCAGTGACTTACGATTAGAAATGAACATACATAGCTATTAAACCTCCCCTTCTGTACCACAAACACACATATGCTTTATTTTTGTATCACTACAGTGGAATATAATTTATGGCACTATAAAACATTTTACAGCTAAAGCACAATGAAAGCTTAAGAATCCAGTCCTTCTGTAACATAGCCAAGGTTTATCTTATTAACATTTATGTTTGGGATGACTCAGATTGACAAGAGCTCTCATGGAGTTGCATTCCTATTGACTATGGTGCCACAAATGAAGTTCTACTTTAAAGAGGCTTTCCGTTCCCCCTTCCCTCTTTCTGTGGAAACGAATTTAAATATGGTTTTCAGATTCTTCCATCATATTTTATTGTTTGAGAAATAAAATTCTAGAAATTTCCTCCATTTCAAAAGCTGGAACTTTACCTGATTTGTGTGGCCATGTTGAGTTCTTAAGGTACATGCCACTCTTGTACATATACAAAACTCTTTCGAGATGAATGGCTGTTTCATCTATTCCCCACCGAAGTTCTCCTATAAGAAGGAAATGGGGGAAAAATGACTTAGAGAAGAAAATAAACTCTGTCCATACAGAAACTACAGGAAATGTAGAAAGAAAGGCACAAACCTATCATTTTAACTGATTTGGGGGCAGGGGGGAGTAGGCATGGAGACATCAATGGAGGTTTAATTTCTTGTGTTTACATTCCACCCTGAAATTCCACCAGAAAGAAATGGAACAAAAGGTATCAATTTTATATGGTGTGTTATAAAATGCGAAAGAACAAAAAGGGAATAGAACAGGGGTAGGCAAACGTGGCCCTTTTACAACCTGTGGACTTCAACTCCCAGAATTCCTGAGACAGCTTGGCTGTCTCAGAAATTCTGGGAGTTGAAGTCCACAGGTTGTGAAAGGGCCACATTTGCTCACCCCTGGAATAGAATCATTAGGAGGTTGAAAAATTCCATTCAGAATGGCTAAAGTAGCTGAGTGGGAAGAATGGAAATCTTCATCCTAATCAAGAAATTAGAGGTCTTCTAAAGAAATTCAGTACTGAACAGGTTATTCTCAATTTACAACAGATTATTTAGTGACCATTCCAAGCTACAACAGCACTGAAAAAAGTGACTTATGACTATTTTTCACACTTACGACCTTTGCAGAATCCCCATGCTCATGCGATCAAAAGTCAGATGCTTGGCAACTGGTTCATACTTAAGACCGTTGCTGTGTCCCAAGGTCATGTGGTCCCTTTTTGCAACCTTCTGACAAGGAAAGTCAATGGGGAAGCCAGATTCACTTTACAACCGTGTAACTAGTTTAACAACTGCAGTGATTGATTGAACAACTGTAGCAAGAAGAATCGTAAAATGGGGCAACACAAATGTCTCACTTAACAACAGAAATTTTGGACTCAATTGTGGTTGTAAATCGAGGACTACCTATAGTTTAGGATTCAAGAAAAGAAGTATTTCTTCATACAGTACAATCCAGAGGAATGTGATGAGTGCAGAATCATGATTCTTTGAACTGATACAGAAATATTCCTTATATGTTCTTACCAGTAGCATTGACTATCGCATCAAGCAATGGCTTCAAGGATGATGGGGCACTGTGAGGCAGGAGATATGTAAAGAAAAACCTACAAAACAATGAAACGTGTTAGGTTTGTAATAGTTTGGCAATTGCTGTTGAGGAATACCAATGAATAATAAAATTCCAGTAATGTGCACATTCAACGTGAAGAAAATCTATCCATAAGATCACTAGGGGTGGACAGCAACCTAATGGCACACAATCAATCAATAATCACATCTCTGGGTTTTGCAAAAAATAAAACCATGCTCTGTACAGGTAGTCAGGATTTTCGATGGCAATTAGGACTGAAATTTCCCTTGGTAAGGAATGCAGTTGTAAAGTGTGACCTTATCACTTAGTGATGGCCATCCCTGCGGTCCCAATTGTCTTCATTAAGCAAATCTCATGATTCGGTAAGGTAACTTCCTGCCAGGTTCCCACAACCAAATTTGGTGGAGAAGCTGGCAGAAATTTGCAAGTCCCAGGCTTCTTTCTTTACTATTAATTTATTAACTTTTCTATTTTTCTTCAACTTTTTTTGCACGTTGGGCTTTTTTTTAAAAAAAATAAAATCTTCCTTATCTCCTGATAGTTTGTTAGCTTTTACCTTCTTATTTAAAAGTTTTAATAACTATTATTAAATATTACCCATCAAATTATGTATCAATACCAATTTGAACTGAATTAATAGAATAGGAAGATAGAGCCAACAACACATAACTGGGATGAAGCATTGTTGGCTTGAGTCAATGTCCGTTTCTCATGGAAAGAAGTCTAATGGAACAGCATCCTTAACTGCTTGCCAGTCTCTGCAATACAATAAGATCTCCAGTGAAAAAGGCCTCATCAGCCTTCTAAGTAACTGCTTCATCAAAGTTAAATATCAATATTCAACTGAAATTTATCACATTGTAACTTAAGCCTAGTAGATATGGACCCAGTCTTCTAGAGCAGGGATCTCCAACCTTGGTCAGCAAGGTTGGCCAGCAAAGCTGAGACACTCTGGAAGTTGAACTCCACAAGTCTTAAAGTGATCAAAGTTGAAGACCCCTGTTCTAGAGCAACAGAAAATGGGTTTGATCAAGAAAAAAATCATAGTAATAATTGCATGTTTAATTGTTAACATTTTATTTAGAAAGGCAGCAAGCTCTTGTACAAATTGTTCTCTCTAATTGTTCTCTTTCCCTTTTTCTTTTTTCCCTACATCCCTATAGTTTTGCTTAGTGTTTTAAAAATTCTTTTCATTAGACTATTTTAATTAAAAGGAAAAAAGAAACATTTCCAGAGACAGGTCAAGCGTCTCTTTTCAAAAGCTTTTAAACACTTGGATAACACATACCTCAGACATGAAAAGAAATAGACGATGATACAGGTAGATCAACTTATGACTTACAATGGTAAGTCCAGCCCAGAATTATGATCATAAATCATGCCAATCCTTATGTAGGTTATCACGTGACCAACCCAATTGTACAACATTTTTGTGGCAGTCATTAAGCAAACCCATTGTCTACAATGAACGCTTTTTGCTGGAAATTGGAAATAAACACTGATTTCCATTCAAAAAAATTGTAAATCATGGGATGCTGCAAACAACCATAACACTGTTCTTTCAGCTTGTAGACATGTGCATCACCATTACCAAGCTGGGTTCACAGATCAACCAGCTCCTTGTCTGTTAATAGTCTTAAAATGCTAGCCCTGCTCCATAATCAAGGGATGTACTCATCTAGTTCACCCTCTCCACAATGCAGGATCAACTTTGTGGGATCTAGTGACACAAATCCTTCACAGATGGCTGCCCAGCCTATTTTAGTCTCTGGAGTATGACTGCTCATCTTCCAGGACAGTATGACTTCCAGGACAGTACAATAACTTGTAACATAAGGCTATTCCTCCTTAATGTCTATTTTTTGGTTTCAATAGGTAAACAATCATTTGATTTGTTAAATTATTGCTTTCTATTTGGATCAGTACCTGTATGCATTGTAAAGATTCCTCTTCTCGTTCATGCTTTGGCATTTGCCATCAACAGAACAAGGAAGAGTGAAATTTCTTGCTGGGAATTCCATGAAACAATCTCTGTTGCTAGTGCAGAAGGTTTCCTCATTGCTTGCATCATCCAGATCTGTCACTTTGAGCTCTCCATCCACAATCACAAATTGTCGAGGTCGGAAATCCAATAGAGTTACAGAGCCAAGAGGAGAATGGGCCAGGTAATGCAGAAGCTGAACTAAGCTGAAGCATATCTGAAATCAGAAAAGCCAAGTTGTCACAGATGGCTTTTGTAATAGAACAATCCTAATAATATCTGTTTATTGTTAGAGACCATGGAAAACGACAATAAGCCTTCAGCTTTCTTCATTATTAGAAACAGATTCAGCAACTATGAGTGCCAAGTATGCATATGGAAAGTTTGCTCAATATTTTTTTTCTTGGTCCTTGGCATACAAATCTGCCTCTCTGATGTCCCGGATGGAAAATGAAGTTAACATCACACATGCACAAATTTCTCATAAACTTATTTCACCCAATGTGCCAGCATGATCTCGCAAGATACATTTCAAAGTCCACCTCCGGACTGCCTCTGGATGGCTCTGGCACATGGTGCAGCCACACAATTCTATCACATGAGAGTCTATTTGGGAAACAATATGGCATAGAAATGCCATGGAATGAATTGGTTTCTACATTGCTCCATTAAAAATACTTGTCAGTTGCAAACGGTTCTGCTACAATATAAAGTTCTAGAAAAGCCACACCTTAAAATGTACTCATTTTACAGATAGTCCTTGACTTATGACTACAACTGAGCTTAAAATTTCTTTTGCTAAATGAGAGAGTTGTTAAGTGAGTTTTGCCTCATTTTATGACCATACTTGCCACATTTGTTAAGTGAATCACTACAGTTGCTAAGTTAGTAGCATGGTTTTTAAATGAATCTAGCTTCCCCATTGACTTTGCTTGTTGGAAGATCACAAAAGGTGATCACATGACCCTGGGACACTGCAACCATCATAAATAGGAGCCTGTTGCCAAGCGTCTGAATTTTGATCCTGTGGCTATGGGGATGCTGCAACAGTCGTAAGTGTGAAAACAATCATAAGCCACTTTTTAAAGTGCCATTGTAACTTCAAACAGTCAGTAAACAAACTGTTGTAAGTTGAGGACTACCTATATATTCAATGAGACCCAATGCCAGCACATGACACCTGAAACAGTTTTTGAAGTCTTGGTCAGTAATAAATGATGATATCATCATGCAAATGCCATAGTTATGCAGCTAGGTAACTTGAAAATTATTTGTGTGACATCGTCACACATGTCATCATTTTCCCCTTTCTCCCACTGCAAATGCTCATGATGTGATTACCCTGGCACAAGCTGTGTCTCTTCCCACTTATCTCACAGTTACTTGGAATTAATATAGTGGTACCTTGTGCTTTAGAACACATCGAATTTGGTACTCAATGCATTTTGATATGAAAAATTTATTCTGGTTACTCGTCATTTCTTTGCTACTCAACACACATGCTAGAACTTGTTGGTGTCAGCTACCTTGCAACTCACTACATTATTCCTTCTGGGGGGAAAAAAAATCATTTGGTACTCATCATTTTGGGTACTCATCATGCCTCCTGGAACCAATTAAAGATGAGTACCAAGGTACCATTATATTGATATTTCCCCCAAGGATCCCGTCTTCATTTTTGTTTTTTGTATCAGCCTCTGTCCTAATAGTTTTTAGGGGATTCAACTCCAGAATTCCCAACCAAAATGGCCTTTTATGCTGAGCATTCCGATCCCAATACAGCTGAAAAGTGCCAGGTAGCAGAATGGTTCTCTTTACATAATGAAAGAAACAAAATGCTAAAAAGTGATGATATTTATGTAGTTACTTACCAGACACATCTAAATTATATTAAAGTAACTAAAAGTATCTTTACAATCGCTAAGGCATGTCACAATGTTTGAGCACCCCTAATGTTTGGAAATTGAAATTGAAAAATTTGAGCCTTCAGCAATTCTGTTTGTGCATATTAAAACTGTACCTTTGTAATTGTACTTACGTGAAACCTGTCCTCCCAAGAAGTCTGCAAAAGCTGTATCATCTCCAATGGTGAACCCAGTTCTGTGATAGCAGTCAAGGTGTCTGAGATGTCATTGCTGTCTTGGTAACAATATCCATGAAGCTGCAAATGCAGACATAGAAAATGTGATTTATACACCCATTTATTGTATGGAGTTCTCCTCATCCCATCATCTTCTGACCTCACACGGTGATACAGTTGAAAACCTGGACAAAAACCTTACTGTGTAGAGAAAATTGGCATATTTAGAACAGGAGAGGGGTTAGCCTACAAAATAAAATGCTTCTATATGCAGGAGAACATTCACCAAGATAGTTAAGCAGGTAATAAAAAGTAAAGGTTCCCTCGAGTTGAATTCAACTCCTGCTAACTATATGGTCATGTCCCCGGATTTTTCTTGGCAGCAGCACAGAAGTGGTTTGCCTCTGCTTTTTTGCAGGTTTCCCCCACACAGAGACACACAGTTTTACAGACAAGTCTACAATTCTGCTATTTCTAATTTTACCATTTTTGATGCGGCTCCTTTTCTCTCTGTTTAAAAAATCTGTAAAAACAGCTGTCTTTTGCCAGGCTTTCCATTATAATTAATTGATTTTAGTATCAATGTTAATTAAACTGTAAGTTTTTATACTCTATCCTTTCCCTTTGTTAGCTGCCCTGAGAATCAACTGAATTTTTGCAAAACATAGAACTACAAGAGCCACAGAATTCCTGTATAGGAGTCCCCTTAGGCTGGAAATTATCAATGAAGGAATACAGCAACTACAATTGCTGTACATTAAGGAATACAGCAACTACATTTGCAAACATTAAATTAATCTGCTAATACAGGAACCTTGCTCAAATTAAGACTCTATTATGGGAATATACTTTCTTAATTGTGTTTTCATCACTACCACTCTACACATGTTGAAGATATCAAATGCTTAATTTTATAATTTAGTTTATCCAAAGAAAACTTCCCTAATCCAAAATTGGAGTATTTTGAGATTTTTAATGCAACAGGAGCCAAGGTATCCAGGGCTTCTCTTGCCGATTCTCAGCCCAGATGGGTTTTCCATTATGTCCCTACCTCTGTAGCTCCTGTTAATATCAACAGTTCTGAACTGTTGCACAAGACAAGAGGATGAACAGCAAATATGAGCAGGAGAAACTGGGAAAGAATATATGTCTGTCTTGTTTCCCATGCCTGAGAAGGTATAGGTGTTGACAAAAACTTCACTAGCGTCAGTGTTAGAACTCAGTTGTGTCATAGTCTATTATTTTTCAAAATATAAAGAGGTATTCCAAGAAAAAAACATATTTTAAGAAAAATGTATTTCAAGAATTTCTATGAAATAATGTTCTGATTTAAATGCCTTTGTAGCTCAATAATTACACTTTTTAACAATTAGCTATTGGACACATGGGAATGTAATTAAAGAAACTAAAAGTCTTCAATACTGGTAGTCCTTGACTTGTTTACCAACTGTTTGAAATTACAATGGCACTGAAAAAAAGTGACTAACAACCAGTCCTTACACTTAGAACTGTCATAGCATCCCCACGCAATCAAATTTTGGGTGCTTAGCAATTGGCATGTATTTACAATGGTTGTGATCAACATTTGCAACCTTCCAGCTGGCTTCTGGCAAGCAAAATCAATGGGGGAAGTCAGATTTGCTTAATGGCCACATGATTCATTAACAGCTGCAGCGATTCACTTAAAAACTATGGCAAAAAAGATTGCAAAATCAGGCATGACTCACTTAACAACTGCCTTGCCTATCAGTGGAAATTCTGGTCCCAATTGTGGTCGTACATCAACAACATGTAGATACCTGTACATGTAGATAATTTGTCATGAAAAATGTACTTTCAGAAGTTCTATATAGTTTGATTTCTGAAACAGAGAAATGGAAAATGTCAAGTGGTTATTCAGCTGAAGGGCAGAAATAAGATTGAAATCGATGGGGATGTCAAGTAATTGGAAAATATGAGAACTGAGAATTCTATTGAGGATTGTGTTGTCATCTGCCTGTAATTATTACTATTGCAGGAAAAGCCAAGACAAAAAACAAATGAGTACAAGGCTGCAAGAATTTCCCAGCTGTTACAACAGCAAATACTATGATTTTAATAGGAAGTTTGACAAAATCCAACATCAGATGTGTTCCTTAAGATGCAGAACTTTGACAGAGCCATGCGCATCCTTTAGACATTTAGAAGGAACCAGAGTCATATTCCAAAAAGTGGTCCTGCCAGCAGAATCCACCTTTGAATTTAATTGACATTAGATTGATTAAATGCTATTAATATGATTGGTCTCCATAGATTGAATAGTGTTCCTCCTTTGTAACATCAAAAATATATAATTCAAGCTACCAGTTTTAATAGTGCTCTGGGCAACTTTCCACTAACTGGATTAACTTTCACCTAGGACAAATGAGAAACTGTCATACTACACTATTCCTAAAGCTTAAAAAACTTTGAATTTATTTGGGTTTCAGTTGCTATTTATCATTAAGGAGATGTGGATATTCCACTTTGTAAGAAAAATGCAGCAAAATAATTAAATTCTTAAATCATAACACATTGAGTTTCATGCCACCAGGGGTGGACTGATGGAGGTTCACAGGGGTTCGGGAAAACCTCTAGCTAAGATTCTGTGCAGTTCAGAGAAACCCCAAATCCCACTCCTGGCTGGCCCCACCCACCCCACCCCTCCCCTCCCCTCCCCTCCCAGGAGTCCCCACGTGGCCCATTTTGGATGCAGGTAAGTGCAGGGTGCACGCAGAGAATCAGGGAAGGCGAAAAACAGGTCTACCGGAAGTTCAGGTTCCAGAGGGCCTCCGGAGCCTAGGGAGGCCATTTTCGCCCTCCCAGAGGCTCGAGGAAACTCTCCGAAGCCTGGGGAGAGCAAAAACGCCTCCACCCCACCGTGGTGCAGGAGGCCGACTAGGCCACACCCATCATGGCCATGCCCACCCAGCAACCGGGCAGAGAATCCCTTGCTAAAATTTTTGAAGCGCCCCCCCCCGTATGCCACCCTAAAGCCTAGCCAGGAACTACTGAGGCAGTGGTGCTATGTCCAACTTTAATTGCTTTAGGAGAAGTCATCTTCATTTAAGCATGTTGAAATCCACACATCAGACATGAACTAATTTTAAGAAAGATCAGATATCAAATAATTAACTTGTTAAGGAAGAAACATAAAGTCGAGAAAGTAAGGGGAATTATATCAGCAGTGTGATTTGATAAGTGATTATGTACAACTCCAATTATATTAATCACCTCACTGTTAGGTTGTGTATAATTTAGCATAGAAGTTATCTGAGCAAACAAAGAGGAAAGGAGGAGCTCCCCATCTGAAAATGCATGATAAATCATCTCTATTATATAAACCCTGTGGAATGGAAGTAGTGTCCTGAAAAACAGAGCTTAGATGATGTGTGTAAATAAATAACATTATTTATCACACATTGCAATTTTCACTGGTTGGAGTTTCCTCCAAAGAATTCTTGTAATGGTTAGTGTAGAATTCAGGGTTAGATCCCCTTAGCTTTCCTCACCGAACTATACCTTCCTTTGTTCTCAAGCAAAATGTGGACTGACTACTAAATCAATTTAAGTCTGCTTTTTAGATAGACATGCTCTCCATACCTTAAGATCTCTCCCCACATAAAACCGTCTTCCATTGTAAATGTCAGTAGTTTGGAAACAGTACCGAAATTAGTAGCAATTGATTCCATAACAGGCCTTTCCAGGGAGTATTCCTGAGGAAAATAGATGAGTTTGCAAATCATCAGCTCCTATTAAAGAAGCAGCAACTGAGAACAGAGCCTTCAGGAGTGATTTATATGATACATATGTCTGAATAGACAAATTAGCCTGGATTATTTCTCATGAATAAATAGTTCTCAAAGTGAGCAAGGATGGGGGTTTTTTTTAGCCAACATCATTGTGTACCTTGTATCTTATGTAAAAAGATCCCCTCCTTATCACACCTTACACAAATAAAAAAAACACAACACACACACACACACAAACTCCATAGTCTCTAGCATCTAGAGAGCTACAACTACTTCAGAGAAGAGACACACAGCTCATCTAATAATGACAAGGATAGTTAGGGTTCGTTTACAGTTGTATCAGCTCTGGCTTCTAGCAGGAGCAAAATTCTTGCTAACAGATCTTTTCTTCACTCTTAAAAGCTCAGGATAACATCTGGGCCTTTGGGAAACGTTCTTGCCATAAAGAAGCACTTTATGTAATTTATCTTTCTTCACCAAGCTGCATCTGTCTGCTCTTTTGGCTGGCTCCTGGCTCCCACCCCCACCTCAAATCCCATGGGTTACACAAGAAAAGGAACATATGGCCACCTCCAATGAATCACCAGAAGGTGGCACTGCTTTGACCTCTCTAACGTCTATCAAACACCACTTTGTATCTATGCCTTCCCTTAAATAACTTGTATGCATCAAGACAACTCAATTGTTAATTAAAAAGTTATCATGAATCAAGATAAAACAACAAAAAGTTGTGCATGCATTGTTTAATGGGCATATAATCACTTATTTAAAAATATTAAATAGTGTTGAGTGAGGCAATGGCAAACCACTTTTGAAAAACCTTACCAAGAAGGTTTTCATCTGTCTTCAAGTAGACCACATATTAATTTACTTCCACTTAATATCTAAGAAGAAATATCTTAATATCCACTTAATATCTAAGAACTACAGTTACTAAAAATCCAAAAAGGAAAATCAGATTGAGAGGGAATAATATACCATTGGCTACTCGGTAAAATTCATGAACAAGTATGGACTTGAAGTGAGACCAATAATAATTAATTTGCAATTAATCTTTAACTAATATTATCCTTCCTGTCTTTAAATGCTTTGGATAGAACCATTGCTTTATACCAGTTGCAAACTAATATCATGGAAGCATTAAACATTCCCTGGAAGCAAGTTACGCCTTAATGCATTTCCAATCAAGAAAGGGGGAAAAAAAATCCCCAGAAAGATTTCCATATGGAGAAGTTTTCATGAGATGAATAAGGCACAATAGAAACACAACTGTTCCTTAGTAATTGTTTCCTTGTAATTGGCTCCCCCAAAAATGAGAAGACAAGCTGTTTATGCCTGTCTGAGCATTTGTGCCGACCGACAAGGCTTATAATTATATTTGATTACAGTAAATCAAACATCACCATTATCTCTTTACAATTGTATCCATTGTTTGAAATTAACAGTTCTGCTACTGCAGTTCCGAAGGAAAGAATTTTTCAACCTTCATCTCCAGACTGCAATGTATAGTGGCCGAGTGTGTCTTGACACTAAACTACAATGATGCATATTTATCTCCCAACAAAAATGCAAGGTCTCTCCCTCTCTTCTTCCTCACCCACCTACCTCCACTTCCACAAAATAAAGCAACCACCTTGCATAGAAACAGGAGAAAAAGGCAGTTACCAGTAGCTACCAGGTTTGATAGAGAGCAATTGCACAGCAAGTAGCAGAATTGAATAAAATTTCAGAAATAAATCAGACTTTGATATTTCTCTTTTGCAAAGGTCCCTCATTACTAAACTGACTTTGCTTCTTCCACTTCCCTTCATTCCAAATGCAGCAACATTAAACCTGTCTATCAAAATGTCTCCCACTAAAATGTCCACTTGCTAAGAGACTAGGGAAGAGCAAACACTTTGTTATGCTATATTTTGCATGGATTTAGGTCTTCAGGTCAGTGCTACCTCCTGGCAATTACTTGGACCAGTCCCCACATTCTATTGACAAAATTTTAGGAAGTGGTTTGTCCTTGCCTTCCTCCTAGAACTAAGAGAAAGCAATAGGTATAAAGTCACCCACTTGGATTCATACCTAGGGCAAGATTAAAATCTACGGACTCCTAATTTTTAACACGTTCCTTAACCACTACACCAAACTGTCCTCTTGCATTATATAGAGCAAACCTATCCAAACTATATTAATGACACCGTAATAAAAGAAAGACAGGGATTTTTGTTCTTGTTAAATCAAAGGTTGTGATTTTTCAGCAATTGAACCTTCCCAGTCTTATGGGTAATATTTTTCTTCTGATATGTCCAGTGAATGATTTGCCGTATCCAAGATGAATGGGTCAATAAATAATACACACAAAGTCAATGAGATCCTTAGGCGTGCTGAGTTTTAATTCTTTCTACCTATGTAGAAATTAGTCTATTCTATTCAATCTGTTCTGATGATTTAGATATTCATTTATACTAATTTCCACTTGCCAAATAGTATTTTAAAAATTCAGAAAAAATATACTTTATTATTTGAATATCACCTTTAGAACAATGACAGACACAATATTTAGCTGCCAGGCTACTAACCATATTTAGGCTTATTTAATGCAACTTTTCTGGCTGAAAATTTTCCTGGCAATTTTTTTTATTTTTTGCCTGCCTCCCCTATAGTGCCATTTCCATTTCTAATGGACACTTAACACACTTTTCCTACTTAATGCTCTTTTGAGAGGAAGCATTGTTTTTCTACCATAAGCATCATTAAGTTATTACCTGGATTCTGAAAAACAAAAGTACACTGCCTTAATTAATCATGACCCACTTTATAGTTAACCAAAAGCATTGATGAAAAAGCATTTCACCAACATGTACTACATGCAGAATGTTTTGAAAGAATGCATTTAAAAATACAAACACAATCTAAGGGTGACTGTGAGGACTGGCAGGATAAGAACTGGGAAGGGCTGAAACAGTAGAAGAATAAGTCTGTTATCTTACAGACACACTTCAAGCTGTCATCTGGAAGAGATTTACAAGGAAAATGTCCCTTGCAGGGTCACATGTATGTCTGAAGGAAGACCCCCTTCCACTTAAAGTAAGACTTGTGTGACCACATTCAATTTGAAAAGGCTCAGGAAGGCATAACCTCTAAGGGTGACCAGTCAGCAAGGAACAGTTTGTATATTAGATGGAGTGTTTAGTATAAAAAAAATTTTTAAAAAATTTTTAGAAGCAGTCTCTGCCTCTTGAAACAAAGCAGTCTTTCTAGGATTGCACTGCTCAGGCCTTTCATGCATGCAAAGTAAGGTGAAATTATAAGAAAGCTCCAGATGCTCAAGCAATCCCTTATTAAAAAAATACACAAGGTTAGAGATTTGTTCAATAACATAGTTGTTATTTGTTTTCTTAAATATTGCCCTTCTGCAAACATTTTAGATACCCGATTGGAGAAGGTTGCACTACTGCTATGATTTCATGATAATATGCATAGTACATACTTCCAGAGAACTCTTACCTGATTTCCTTGCTTATATAATAAAATGTGAAGGAAATGTTAAGCAAGACTCCAGGTTTAAACAATGAGCATAACAATTTTAGAGTTGGAAAGAATAATAAGCTTAGTCAAGGTTTGCTCTTCTCAATAATATCAGATTGACAAGAATACGGTGCTAGTTCCAAGCAGGTACACTCCACATAAGATTTCTACACACAGAGAGACACATAGATATGCATATGTATGTGTGTGTGTGTGTGTGTGTGTGTGTGTGTGTGTGTGTATACAAATACAAGTCATATACAAGTCATATACAACTCTGATTACCCACTAATACATTTATTATAATTATCATTATTTCCAGCCAACTCTGCCAATAAAATGTAATTAGATTGCAATCAACATAGCTTAAGGGCACCCATTTGGAAAGGATTCATATAGTAAAATTCTAATTAATTCATATATTACTCTATGGATGAAGTCCCAGAAGGTAAACTTTATGATATAGACTTAGTATAAACCAACACCATCCTAATGCTGGGGTGGAGAAGTATGACTTGAAAATGTTCCAATATTTTTATTACATATTTATTGAAAACATATCACCCAAGATGAATTACAAAATAAATAATGAAACAATGAATGAAACTATTTTTTTTTCCTACAGCAAATCCTTCAAGACACTTTTAAGAAGCAAAAAAAAAAAAATCATCATTAAAAACCTGTAGTAAGGGAAGAATACCTTCAACAGGCAACTTTAAATGCCTGGAGGCTATGAAGATCTGGATGACCATACACACCTTTTTATTTATTTATTTATTGGTTCAATTTATATGCCGCCCCTTTCTGGAGACTCAGGGCGGCTTACAATGCGTTAAGCAATAGCCTTCACACTTTTGTATATACCTGCTTAGTAGGGCTTTCGCCCCCGCCCCCCGAAGCGGTGTCCTTTTTTATACAAAGTTAGCTTATTGCCCCCAGAAACCGGGTCCTCATTTTACCTACCTCGGAAGGATGGAAGGCTGAGTCAACCTTAAGCCTGGTGAGATTTGAACTTGCAGTAATTGCAGGCAGCTGGTGTTATTTAACAGTGCTTTAGTCTGCTGCGCCACCAAGGCTCTATTATGTTGAATTTTATCCATCTTTGCTTCTTGTTTAAATTTTATATACAGTTTTTATATTTTAATATTTTACTTGCAGAGTGTCCCTTCTGTGAGGGAGATGGGTAGTTTCTAAATTTGAAAAATTAAGTTAAAAATTGTAGTTTTGTTATGAGTCTGTTTTGGTGGGTATGAGAGATATTTAACTTTAGGGGTCCTTGGTGTCCTCTGAGCTTTGTTATTTTCTTGTAGACGTTTCATTACCCAAACTAGGTAATGTACTGATGATGTTACCTACTTTGGATAATGAAATGTCTGCAAGAAAACCAAGCTCAGAGAACACCAAGGACCCTTCATTTCAACCCTGAGCTACAAAGATTCTCCTTTATCAGTATTTAATGTTGTTTTTGTTATTTATCTGTTTTTAGTCTCCCAGAGTTATTCCATATAATATCGGTAGCCATACGAATATAATAAATGTGTGGCAGCCATTCCTGTGGAGATCATAAGAAACTACACTAAATTTAATTATGGCAAACTAGGTAGAAGCAAAATGGGATCATCTGACATCCTTTCTGTGGGTTGTTTGCCACACTTCTCTATATGGAAAGCTGTTTGCCTACAAATAAGTTGCCATGTCAAATTAGCCTTCCATCTGCTCACGTTTCAATCATCCAACACTGCAGGAAACTATATTCAGAAACAGAAGATTCATTCTTATTTATCCCCTTTTAGTGGGGTTGCCACCCTAAATAAACTTTGTCAGGAATAAGCATAGGTATGTGCAACATGAGTTGCCCTCTAGAAACTGGGTCTAAGATTACAACTTTAGTCTAAATACATTTATAAAAGATTAATATTTTTTTTGTAGTAAACCTAACTAAGGTGGCAGTATATATTGATAGAAATCCCATTCATATTTCTGCCCTAAACTGTTTATCTGTACTTGTCAAAAAGTAAAACATTTAGCAGTCCTGATGCAATTAAATGTTGCTCACATCCGGACTATTTTTCTCTACTATTTCCCCCAAGAGACAACTGCTAAAACTTCACTATTTCCTTATCTATGTCTAAATTACAAATACTCAAGTATTCGAGAGCCGAGGTGGTGCAGTGGTTAGAGTGCAGTACTGCAGCTACCTCAGCCTGACTGCTAGTTCAGCAGATCAGCGGATCAAATCTCACTGGCTCAAGGTTGACTCAGCCTTCCATCCTTCCGAGGTGGGTAAAATGAGGACCCAGATTATTGGGGGCAATATGCTATCTAGTATACGGTCTTTGGTGTAAGCCGCCCAGAGTCCTCGGAGAGTGGGCGGCATAAAAATATGACTAATAAATAAATAAGTACTACCTTCTAAATAAAGGAACCTGGATTTTTTTTTTCAGTGTTTTAGAGCATTTGTCTTAGTTCTTCCCATTAGAAAAGAAACTCCACCAAAAAAAAAATCAAAATAGCTTTCCCAAACATCCTGTCATGGATTGAGGAATGACAGAAGGTACCTATGGAAGATCAAACACTTTTGCTCACCTTTCCTCAATCCAGTAACCTTAAGATATATTGCACTACAATTCCCATCATTTTCAGTTACCCTATGGTGGATAGATTATGCAAATTTCCTTCAGCTATAAGAGCATCAATGTGAGGAAGGCTAATTAATCTATATGGAATAAGTAACCTTTGCTGACTCACTCACTCCGATCCAAAATTAAACCTCGGGCTCTGTCCCAAGCCATCTACCAGATCTAATTTCCATGATATTGCTGTTAGTGTAATTGAGAAACTTATTATTTTGTTGCCTCCAAAAAATCATTTAAAAGGTATAGTTTCCCTGTCCAGTTGTGTCTGACTCTGGAGGGTCAACTAAATGCAAATAATGGTTAAAGGATTTACATCCTTGGGATTAAAAGAAACTGAACAAGGTTTTGGTTTGTGTTTTGTTTTTTTGTTTTGTTTTGTTTTGTTTTGTTTTGTTTATTAAGCATCAGTTCCATTTTAGAAATGATCAGCAGCATGCCAATGTGATTTTCCTCACATATAAAAAGAATGGAACAACTGTATTTTCAGCCTGCATGAAGCTTTACACATTTCTTGCAACAATGGCTGTTACCTTTTCTAGGTGGAGGGTTTTGTTGCTCTGACTTGCAGCAAATAAAGATGCACATCAAAATGGTAGATGTATCTCAATTTATGTGGGCAAGCTGACTTATTGCAGGAGAAACATGAATACTTGAGATGTTCAGGGTTCCAATCACCACCTTAAGGAAAGTCCACCAACAATTTTCATGGAGCAGACATGAACCATCATTCTGCACAACCAGGACATTTAAAAAAAAAAAAACCCTCCTGAACATCTTGGTAGTCCAGTGACCATTTCAGACCTCTCCACAATTCCTTCCCACTGCATTTTGTATCCAGGATTATTTTCTGCCCATTGCACTGCATCTACTGAAACCAAAGGTCAGGTAAATACAAGTGTGTAAGAAAATCCAAAATGTTGACATGGTTCTTGCCTTTTAAGGTTAATTAATTGGCTCTGTGGTCTTGAATCAGAATCCATCTGATATTATTATAACAAGCCATAGTTTGGGTGAGCCTCCCTCATTGTTCAAGTGCCCAGAGCCCTAGTGAAGCTTCCAAGTTGCTTTCAGCGGCTGCCCTGATATTGCAGTAATCAAGCCTGGCAATTCCAAAAGCATGTATCAGTATAGCAAGAAATGGGAAGAGCCTTCTAATGAATCAAAGATGGGGAGAGAATATCAGATTGTCACTTATTAAGTCCACATATTTTTTACTGGACAGGAAGAGATGCGGCTTGAATTTTTTAGAGTTCATCCAGAACTAATCCTACTTTAAAAGGGAGTTGCAAATTGTGCGCTAAACTGTCCTGCACGAGTCTGATTTCTGGCTGAGGGTTAGACACCACTCCAGAATAAGGCACTATTCGTGAATAAATAGACTAATTCACTAATGCTTTGGAGGCCCTTGGCAACCCGTCACTCACTGTAGATGGATGTGCTGCTGAACTGGAGAGAAGAGCGGGAGAATGGGTGGTCTCCAGTGTATTCCAGCACTCAAGGAAGCAGCAACAGGAAAATAAGCTTCTGTTCTTGAAAGCTCTCTACACTTTCTCTGGACACTAAGAGCTTTGCTTTAGGAAATTCACCTAAACAAGCTGGGTTTATTTAGAAAGCCTGTCCCCCCCACCCACCCTGTCAAAATTAAATCAGAAACCAGAAGAGTCTGAGGTGGGGGTGTCAAAGGATGGAGTTTCAGGCATTCCCAGAAATTTATATAAAGAGATCAGTGAAGTGGCACATATATTGCTAGTGTCTGGAAGTAGAAGTTCATTTTGCCATTATTACTTTCAAGATGGAAAGGAAGGAAACAAAATTCAGAATTTAGAAGAAAGCCAAATTTCTCATCATGACATTGGGGTTTCACATACTGTATGCAATTATTTACAGATGAAATGACGGGTCTTAGAAAATTGAAAGTAGAAAGAAAACTGTTTAGTAACCTAGGATAAATCTCTCTGATGAGCTAAACCGTATTTATAAAACGTATTTTTCCCAATCTTCAAAAGAAATTTTCTTAAAGCAGCTTTATAAGAAGTTAAATAACCATTTAAAAACAAATACCTAAACAAAAAAAACCCCACAAATAAATATTAGAAAAGTGAAAATTCAGTTTTACAGGAAATGAAATGAATAAAAAGTCTTTGGCAAAAGATTAGACACAAGGCAATTTTTTAAAATTCTCTGATCACTATTGAGAAGACTGGGACTTATTTGACTCTTTGATTCATATAGGATGGCAGGGGTATCTCATGGAGAACTTTGTGAAATTACAGGTAGTCCTTGACTTACAACAGCTCATTTAGTGACTGTTCGAAGTTACAACGGCACTGAAAAAAGTGACTTACAATAATTTTTCAGTGTTACAACCTTTGAAGCATCCCCATGCTCATGTGATCAAACTTCAGATGCTTGGTAACTGGTTCCTACTTATGACTGTTGCTGTGTCCCAAGATCATGTGATCACCTTTTGCCACCTTCTGACAAGCAAAGTCAATGGGGAAGCCAGATTCACTTAACAACCGGGTTACTAATTTACCAACTGCAGTGATTCACTTAACAACTGAGGCAAAATTCATTTAACAAATGTCTCACTTAACAGAAATTTTGAGCTCAATTGTGGTTGTAAGTCGAGGACTGCCTGTATTTATGCACAGGTAAGGTACCATGATCCGTGGTGGTGCAATAGTTAGAATGCAGTATGGCAGTAAATCACTGCTCACTCCAGGAGTTCGATTCTGACCAGTTCAAGGTTGATTCAGCTTTCCATCCTTCTGAGGTAGGTAAAATGGGGACCCAGATTGTTGGGAACAATATGCTGACATTTGTAAATGCTCAGAGACCACTGTAAAGTATGGTGCAGCTGTATATAAGGCTAAGTGCAATTACTATTGCTATTGCTATCCCTAACAGGGATAGGAAAGCCTTCTCTTGCTGGGGAGGAAGTAGTGAAGAGCACAGTTGATTATCTGTTGCTGTCTTTGTGTCCTTCTAGGGATTTCTGAGAATCATCTGGCTGTCCATTGTTAAAAATATCGGTGATGTTGGTCTAGAGCAGGGGTATCCAACCTTGGCAACTTTAACACCTGTGGACTTCAACTCCCAGAATTCCCCAGCCAGCATGGCTAACTGAGGAAATTGGGGAGTTGAAATCCACAAGTCTTAAAGTTGCCAAGTTGGACACCCCTACTCTGGAGGGATATTCAGATGGATCCTTTCTTACATTCTATGAAAATTGCTGGGCAATATAACATCCAGCTTAAAGCTGAAATAGTAATAGAATATTCAGCCACATTCTAAAATACCTTCCCCCCCCCCCCCCCCCCGAGGAAAGAACAGATTTGGTATTCTAGCAGATTCAGTGAGATTCCTTTGCCTGGGACTTTCAATTCATTTCAAACTGATTTCAAAATTAAAAGCTGTAATACAAATTTAAATAATACACAGGAATCTAGAATTTTTGAAGGGCTACAACTTCCTCTCATGAAACCAGAGCTAACTATCTGAAATAAAAATGGAGTTCATGACAACTTCAAAGAAAACCTAACCCCACTTCAGACAATGAAATAGATTGAATACAGATTTATAAAACTGAAAGCCACAGTGTTGCCTTACTCTACACATCCTCTCAAAAAACTATTTCAAAGATCTCAGGAAAAAAAAACCAAAAATTCTAAGTGTGGGACAGGAAGCATAATTAGCTAAATCTCTCAGCTTCAATTTTCTTCACAATTTTTAACAACCATTTAGTCCTAACTTGCATTTTACAGATCCTCATTACAATTTCCTCCAAGATTTGCAGAATTAAGTCAACTGGGAGCAGTAACATTTCTTTCTTTTTATTTTATTTTCCATCTGTCTTTCCTCCTGTGCATAGGATATATTCCCAGTCAAGGAAGTCTTGCTTTGTTTTGGCTTTCTCACAAGCACAATCAAATGTCCATAGGCAAATATGGTTCATATTATTTAAATGAATTATTCCATAATTGATGGGTATATTTGTGTGTGGAGAGCACCTAATTAACAAAGTTAAAATTGCAGTGGCAAGAGAGGTAGATGTTGAAAGGAAGCAACTAGATGGCTATGAAGTCACTCGAAAAAGAAAGGAGGAAAACAGGATTGGAAAGACAAGTTACAAAAAGTACTTAAAAGAACTTCTCATCCAGCTTTTCTTAATTTCATGGACCAAAGGCAAAACAAAAGAGGTGTTGTTTTTTACACAAAACCCACACCTTCTTCTCCAAAGAGCAGTTTTCCAGGAAGTACCCATATACAGTGATTACTGAAGAGCACCATCAAAATATTTTCTCCAAGAAGAAGCAGCACATAAAATCAGTTCTCAGAGGAGCCCTAAGGAACCACTTGGGATGAAAAGGATGGAGTCCAGAGGAGAGGAGAGGAAAAAGACACATCAAGTTCTCCTCTTAGGCACTTATTGAGAATGAGAAAGACCCATTGAACCTAGGGGACCCTATGTCCATGAGGACAGAACTGACTCATTTCCTATTGGATATGCTTTTTCTGAAAATTTGGACCAGGTAAGAAAATAGAATCGAATGGAGCATTGGTTTAAAATGAGGATTTGGAACAACAACAAAAAAAAAACTCTGATTACTCCCAGGCAAAAGTCTAACAGTGTCAAAGAAGAAAGTGGGAAGAGGAAATGAAAAGGGGGAGGCTTTTTTCCTCCAGTGTATGACATTCTGGACAATGCCAGAGGCAGGAGACTTTGCAAGTCGATTTGAATCTGAAAGACTATCCTTGTTTTAAAAATATATAAAACTCAGTTTGAAGGAGGAGGAAAAAGAAGGAAAAAAAAAGAAGTTTTGGCTGTCAAGCTCCATTGATTGACTTGTCTGTACTTTTGACAAGAGTGATTTGCCCCCAACAACAAATAAGCACCTAGAGTAAAAAAAAATTGCTACCGGCAACAGAAACGTTGGCCTCCTATTGCTCTGCTTGCTGTTTATGAAGAATGAGGAGAGTTGCTGCTGCTGCCTAGCCATCTCTGCCCATTCCGACATCTGCCTTAATTTTTCATCCCTCATTTCTGGGCAGGATGATTTTCAAATCTACTAAAACTGAAAGCACTCAAATTAATTTCAAAGATTGGTCCTCAAGCAGTTATGAAATTGGCCAATGAACTCCTCTTCAAATTAGTATGATGCACATTCAATGAGGAAACCAGAGTTAAATGGTCCTTGGTTTGCCTTTGAAAAAAAAAAAAGAGAAAGGACTTTGCTCAAGCTTTTTAATTTTTTTTTTAGCAATTCTGATTTCTAATGAAACAAGTTCTAGTCCAGAACCCAGAGCTGCAGGTGTTCCTATGCCTTATTAATCCTTACAGAAAACATGCAACAAAGTTGTGAAGCACCACATTTTCATCTCACTTTTAACATTCATGATGATTTGAGAGAATATTAAATTCCAAGAGTTGCTGAAAGTAACTCCCTGCTTTGCCTACTTCCACTGGTTCAGTGTGCAGACAGGAGGAAACAGCTGGATGAGTATTTCACATTTCATTTTGCTGTAAAATGTGCATATTTACTAGTACATAATTACAGCACTTCCCTGTCTGAACTTAAAGAATGGCCTGCCAGATTTACAATAGCTAGGTCCAAATTCCACACCTAATTCATGTACAACTAACTGACCTAACACAGATACACAATTTGAAGAATTTAGAAGTGACAGAAGTGACTTGAATAATTTTGTCCAATTACTCAGACTATGTGTTTTGCCAGCTTTCTCACCATTGGATCAATACTTCCAGTTTAGAGGAAACATTTCACACCTTGTCCCCAAATACCCTGACTGTCATAACACCGTCCTACTATGCATGTCTAAAAATAAAGACTCCCTCAAGCAGAGCTCCGACTCTTGATGACTGTATGGCCAGGTTCATGCAATTTGCTCAGGAGAAAATCCAGCAGGATTTACTTGCCAGGAGGCTGCATATGATTTCCAGCTTCATTTATAGAGATGCCATTACACATTACAATTGGGAATTTAAATGGAAATAAATTCCACGGGAATCTATATATGCTTTAAAGTTCTAAGTGCTTGGAATTGTGGCCTTAAGATGATGAGACTGGCACTACAGTATTCATTCTTCTGCAAACACTTTGAGAACTCTTTCTCTGGCATCTGACCTCAGACAGGAGCATCGGTAGCCAAAACAGCCTTCTTAAATTGGAAATCTTGTTCCGGATTTAGCCCTGATTTCAACTGCTTGAAACACGATCCTACCTTACCTTCCAAGCCAGCTCAGCTCACTTTATAACAACTTCCCAATAGGTTGCAACATCTCATCCTCTACTAAACAAGAAATCGCACGTGGCCCAGCCCTAAAGTCTTAACACGTCCTAGTAATTTTGATACACCGGGGAGATGAACTCCCTGTTGCCTCTTCCACGAGCCCATCAGATGGAAGAGAACAGAATTCAAATTTGTCGTTATGATCACGACAAATAATCATTCTGTCTGCTGATAACAAAACAGCCCTCGTCTTCCTCCCTTCCCCCTTCCAATTCGTCTTCCAAATGTATTGCAAAGTATTCTATATATATATGGATGAACTAATATTCCGCTTAAGGAAAAGGCAACCCATGCTGAGTTTGAATCCTAAACTCCGCGTCCGCCCATCTCTCACCGCCTGGGCCGCGCAAATCCACACCAATCTGAAGTCCCTAAAACCAAGGATTCCCTACTTACCTGGAGGATGTTGGGGTGCCGCAACCGTTGCAAAAGGACCATTTCCTTGATGATCTTATAGGAGGCCAGCCTGTAACAGTCCTCCAGAGACCCATAGAGCTTGACGCAATGCTCGATGTCGTGCCCCCCAAAATCGACGGACTTCAAGGCCACCGCCAGGCTCTTGTTGAGCACCGCTTTGTAGACCGCTTTGGTGTAGCCGGAGCCCAGGTAATGGACCTCGGTCACGTTGCTGATGTCCCGGCATCCCAACCGAAGCGGCCCGAGAGTGAGTTCCAGCTTGGATTCGGGGACCCAGGGAGCCCCGGAGGCGACGAGAGCGGCCGAACTGAGCTGGAGCCCCCGTGGGCTGCGGTCGGTGGGCGAGGAGGGGAGCCTCGGCGGCGCGAGATCCATGAGCCGCCTCTCCAGAGGTCGCACCGCCGGCCGAGACTTAGCAGCGGCACCCGCCGCTCCGGCTCCCGTTTCTCCGGGCTGCTGTCTCTGTTGGTACCGCAGCACCTCTTCGTAGCGCTCTCGGATCTGCCGGGCTAAATCCCAGCGCCGGTGACGGCCGCCGCTTCTCCTCGCCGCCTCCCACGACCTGTCCCGAGGCGAGCCCGCCAGCGAGTGCGCGATGCCCGCGTTTCGCTGCTGTTGTTGCTGAAGGGGATCAAAGGCCGGGATGAATAAGAGGTTGAGCAAAGTGCCCAGCAAGAAGGAGAGGCAGAAGCCAGCTGCCACGGCCAGCTTTTGCCGCTTCATTGCCCTGCGATGCCTCCACAAGCGAAGCTTCCAGCCGGGGCTCCCTTGCCTTCGGGATCAGCTTCGCCGCCGTCTCGCTTGCACCATTCCAGATGACCGAAAGACAGGCAGGCAGGCAGACGGACGGACGGACGGACAAACCCCGGCTTCACTCAGCCCTGCTGCCTCGCCACTCCTCGGCGAGGCGAGCTGAAGAAGCCCACATGACACTTGCCTCCTGCCTTGCCTTTACCCGCCCTGAAAGTCTTATTATTAGGTACACCCCAATGAGGAGGGGGGGGGAGGAGGAGAATTTTTACATACCCAAAAAAAAATAAAAAAAAATTCCAAGTGTGCTACATTCATTGTGACGCCAACTGATTGACGGCTCGGCCTCGCCAGTGGAAGAGGGAAAACAGCAGAGAGGAGAGCTGGGAAATGAAGTCTTCTTGTCGCAGGTGGCGGCCACAACACAACGGGACGGAGAACTACAAGTCCCAGAAACGCTCCTTGACGCTCCGGGGCTGGAGAGGCGGCAGGAGCTCGATAACGGTGTCGCCTCCCAAAGACGGTAGCTGAATGGAACGGGACGGTAGGGAAAGTATATCCCGCTTGCGCGATCGGAGTCGTGTGGCGCCCCGAGAAGGCAGAATAGGGAAAACGAAGCCTTCGGCCGGGCAGAAAGATAAGGCGCCTTCAAGGGCGTCGTCTCTCTCTCCTCTCCGAAGAGGATTTGACGTTTTGCCCTCCAACGTCTGTCACAGCCCCGCTGTTTCTACATTGATCCCGAGGAGAGGTGTGGGAAAGCCGGTTGCGTTTTGCGAGAAAGCGGGAGGGAAAGTCAAATGAAGTGGCACTTCCCAGCCTCGTTTCAGGACCTTCCCAAAGTCATGTTTATCCGAGTGTTTATTTCTACGTATGAATTTGATTTTGCCGCCCTGGGTTTTCGCGAGTATTTATAGACCTGCATCCTGTTCACACGACCAGACAGTTCCGTTTTGACAGCCTTTAGGAGCGTTACTTACAGACGTTCCGGAAATCTTTGGCGCCCGCGTTTAATTACTCGATTTTTTTAATAGCCCACCTTTCAAAAATCTGTACCAACCCCAAACAGAGAAGAAACGAGGAGAGGCGTGTTTCGTTTCTTTTATTTATGAAACGCTTTCCCGTTAAAAAAAAAAAAAAACAGCAAGTCGGCAGTATATTTATTTAACTCGTGCTGCCCATCATGAACCTCAAGCACATGTGCTCGTACATGTGATATATGCCGCGTAGTTGAGCCTCCCCCCCACACACATACACTTTAAGACCAAATGACCGAATTGTCCTCCCACGAAAGTGATTTTTTTCCCCCATGCCCTTCGAAATGCACAGCGAAGGGATGTCAATCAATCCCTTACATTGGTCGCTCTACCGGGCTGACAAACAGATCGATTTGTCCGGTAAAATCAGCTGTGAGTGTAATCCTCGAGACTAGCAATTTTAGTAAAATGAGAGCAACCTCAAGCGGTAAATACGGGTAGGGGAGGCTCCTCAATGATTGTATTCCCATCACAGGCTTAGCCAGAATCATTCATAGGCCAAGCAAGCAACTGCATTTGCATAATTTATGAAACTTGTTCACTTATAACACTGGTTTGAGCTGGGGAGGAGAGGGAATCCTAGACCATTTTGTTAATCAATGGTTTGGATAATATGTGAGAACTCGGGAAGAAAATCTGTTGTTGTTCTAGATGCGGTTTTATTTTTGTTTGCCTCCCAGAGTTGATTGCAAGGGGGTGTGTATTAAATTTGCATAATAAAATAAATGAATTCAGTCGTAACATAGATCATAGGAATGCAAAGAATTAAATGTCATTACCGTCCATTCATGTATTAAGGCATAATAGAGGTAACTTCGCTCTGGGATGATTTGGTAAGGGCGGAGTATCCGAATTAGTAATATCATTACATGAATTGTGATAATAAATAGGGTTAATTTCACGTTGTGGGAATCATAACCATTTTTGTTGAACGAACTGTAGGGCACGATCTGGCCATCTCTCTTCAAATATACTTTTCAGGCCATTCCGTTGTTTGGCTTAAAGGGGCCCTAAATTTCTTTCCTGAAGTCTTTAACAACATTAAGGTTTTAGACTTTACTCAAAGTATAACTTTAAGAACGAATTGATATTTTAAAGCCACGTAATAAAGGCCATTTCCCTCCTCTTCGTCCTCCCTCCCTCTTCCTTCGCATAACTGCAGAAAATCACGGGGTGTGTATGTGTGTGGAAAGTAAGCTTTCTTCTGACAAGATATTTAAATCAATGGGCTTCTCTATTTCGCCACCAGAGCATAACCGAGGGGGGCAGGACCGGATAAAAATCAGATTTTAAATGCACAGGCAAGCTCCGTTGAAACGGGTTGATTAATCGCAGCGGCTCGCTGATTACCCGGCCAAAGGTGCTTAGAGCACGCACGTACAAATATTGCTCAAGGTGGATTGCGAAGTTTGTGGGGCGGAGAGAAATAAAAGCTTTATTTGAGCGCCTTTATCTCCTGGGAAGGTTTATGTGAGAAATTTACAGCTCAGTTTTCCACCTATAATCTGGCGTCGCCCGAGGCCAAAGGGTTTTAACTCCCATGGAAGTGGGGGGGGGAAAGATGTGTATATAGGAGGGACGTGTCGAAATTCATTGGACGGCGTGCTAAATTTAACGGATCGATGAGGGCTTCAAGGAATCTGTGCTGGCTTGCCTCATCCTGAGATTCTGGGGTGTGCCAGTCTCCAACACTCATCTTTCCTGCTGGCTGGGGACGATGAGCCTTGTAATCCCACACATCTCATGGCCATCTGTGGGCTGGGCGCAGAGCGATTTCACCGTCGGGCTAAGAGTTGGGAGCGGGTATACAAATAGTAGACAGTTTTCTGGAGGCTTTTAAATGTAAAAAAGAGAGACAAAGAAAAATTAGGAGCGCTCCCTCTCAGTTCCTTGACGACCTCTCCCGGTTCACAGGCTTGGGCGCGCTGCGGATTTTTTTTTATTATTATTATTTATTTTAAATCCATAGAACTCCGCTTCTCCCCCTGAGCGTTGCCCTACCCCTCATTAAAGTCCTCAGCCGGGAGCTCTGTGTTGTGGCTACCGCGGGAGGGATGAAAGGGCCCCGCCGAGATCTGGTGGGGGTTGAAGCTCTGCGCCCCTCCTGCATCTCCCGGGCTCGGCGTGAGGTCGCCGCAACTCTGCTGGAGACTGGCCGAAGCCGAGTGCTAATGGTGTGCTTATCTACACCGGGCCGACGCTGTTAGCAACTAATTAACAAATGAAATTAGTCCCAGAAAGAACACAAAGGGAGAGTGTGAGTGAGTGAGTGAGTGAGTGAGTGTTTGAATTGTGTGTGTGTGTGTGTGTGTGTGTGTGTGTGTGTGAGAGAGAGAGAGAGAGAGAGAGAGAGAGAGAGAGAGAGAGAGAGAGAGAGGAGAGAGAGAGAGAGAGAGAGAGAGAGAGAGAGAGAGAGGGAGAGAGAGAGAGAGAGAGAGAGGAGAGAGAGAGAGAGAGACCGAGACCCAGCTGAAAGTGCTTTGAATTGAGAAAGTTATAGCTGGAGAGCGCCATTCGGGTCGCCGGCACAAAGCAAGCAAGACGCGCCAATTAAGGCACTGTTTGAATTGTCTGCCAGGGGAAGAGAGTAAAAGGGCGGACAAGCAAGAACAAGAATCGGTGCCCGCTTAATATCTTGATCAAGGGGGCTCTGGATCCGGCGATTTCCCTTGTCGGTACTAATTGTACAAGGCACAAGCTGCCACTAACATCCCGAACGCGGAACGTGTCCCTTCTGCAAAGAAAATGCTCGTGCTTGAGAAAAGACAAGCAGGCTGTCTTATTTCGTTGTGATACTTTTAGCCCGATCTGCTTTAATGTGTCCAATGATGCCAGTAGTACTTTTGTAACAGCTCTTGACTAAATTGGGCTGAAAAATAATGAAATGCTTGTTTCCCCTCCGCCCTGCTCTTCGTTCTTTCTTTCACCCTCCAACAAGACAAAAAAATAAATAAATAAAAGCTGCTTGAAATGCCTACCTGTTTTAAAAAGCAACCTTTTCATACGTTGGGGTTGCCGCTCCATAGCTTGTCAATGGGATTATGGGAGACATGATTGCCTGAGTTAGTGTTTCTCAGCTTCAGCAAGTTTGTGACTTCAGTTCCACAGCCTAACCCTCACACCCTCTGTAGCCTCCTGAAAAAGTACTACACTTGCTTCTATAGGTAAGAATGATCGTGATGGTTCTAATGGAATAAGAAGGAACCTTAAACCTGCCAAGAATTGTTTTTCTTTAAGGAGTCATAAAAATCTGCACTGGAAAAAAAAAAAAAACTAGGCAGTGGAAACAGGTGCACAAATGGCTAAGCCAAAAGATTGGAAAAGAGATAATTTTCAAGTGTAACCAAGAAAGATTGTTGTATGTTTCCTTGCATAAATATGTAGGAAGTTAGCACCCACCCCTCTCCTAGAAGAATGAAATATTTTAGGAAATATTAAAAAGGCAGAATATATTTCCCTGGATGAGAAATGGAGAAAGACAAAGCAGCTCTCACCTTCCTGCCTCCCCCCATACTTTTGTCAATGGGCCAGAGGCAGAAACTCAATCCCCCCACCTTTGTCAATAAACCATCATCTGCAACACAATAGGACCCATCTAGGAACAGAAACTCCCCACATGGCACCTGGGGAGATTACATCAGCCAGCAAGACTAGCTATGACCTTTGACAGCAACCAATCAGGATACTCTTCCTGTGCCCCAGGAAGTTCAAAGCCAGCGAGGGTATAAAACCCAGGGACTCTCAGCATCTCTGCCCTTTTCTGCTCAGGAACTCAAACCATGTGATCCTGTCCACCATTAAACCATCTTTCCAAGGAGTCTCCATGTTTCCAGTGTCTTTTTCCCCACTTGGAACTGAACCCGGAAGGATATTTCTTTCAACAAATATAAATGTTAATAAAACAGTTTAAAAGGATGAATAATTTAAAATAGAAGAATTTAAAACATTTTACCTACTTCTTCCTGAGATTTTAGTTTGCAATTAACTTTGTTAATAGTGAAATAGGAGTGGAAACAAAAATACATAATTAAAACTAGTGTGCCTATCTCCTTTTTTGTATACCTCTAATTCTTAACAGGAGTTCTGTTCAGACAACATATTCCCTTGTAAAAATTCAATATAGAAAGAGTGGCAAGTAGTCCATTCCTTCTATAAATGGTACTGTGATGCCAATGAAGAGCTACCCTGTTTCCCCTAAAATAGAACCTCTCCTGATAATAAGCCCAATCGGGCTTTCGTGCGCATGTGCTAAAATAAGCCCTCCCCCAAAAATAAGCTCTCCCCAAAAATACTTAGACGCATGCACAACCGGTCCCCACCATTTCCTCTGGTTGCTTGCCAAGCAAACAACATGAGGTGAGGTGAGGCAAGGCCGGAGGAGGGGAAAAGGAGAGGTAACATGCTCCACGCACCCCCACACACCCTTATCAATTAATTCCAATTTCTCAAACTCATGAGAAGTTTTTTTTTTATGGTACAACTTGTTTCCCTGCACACAACAGCCAAGAAATGCGACGGAGCTGGAAGTCAGATAAGACGGCGAGAGGAGCCTCATCTTGCTCCATGTGCCCCAAAATATTAAGACCTCCCCGAAAATAAGGCCAAGCGCTTATTTTGAAAAAATATAAGATAGGGTCTTATTTTGGGGGAAACACGGTATCTGATTGTTCATGGATACAGTGCAAGTAGGAGATTTACATATAAATTATCTGCTCCCTGGTGCAGACAAGAGTGCATGGTGGCTGATCAGCTCTCAAGGGAAACAGTGTGCAGTTTAGAGCAGGGGTCTCCAACCTTGGCAACTTTAAGACTTGTGGACTTCAACTCCCAGAGTTCCTCAGACAGCAAAGCTGAGTTGAAGTCTACAAATCTTAAAGTTGCCAAGGGTGGAGACCCCTGGTATATAGAGAGAGGAGGGAGCGGTCACTTTGCCTTGCAAGTTGAATTCTCTACACAAAAATATGTTTGATTAGAGCATAGAATCCTATTCTAGAATCTAGAAGCAAAGTGTTATTTGTTTTCTTGCTTACAAATACATAAGAGAAACTAATTGGATACTGAAAGAACACCTTTTCTAAATAAAATATAATGCATATTGTATTATAAGTACTGCATAATATTATTTAACATTTATTTCTTTGCCTGGTTCTTATGCATAAAGAGTGATTGCACATAATTGTCTTCCTCTGTTTATTCTTACTTCAGTTCTACAGGGTAAAGAGAGATAGTGATTGATCAGAAATCGTGGCCAAAACTTGGAAGATTTGAGCCCGGGTCTATCCAGTTGCAATCCAACCATTCTATCCCCAACTTGTTTATTTACTCAATGCACATGGAATGTTAAAACGATCCATAAACTTATCTCAGAAGGAAGAACTCAGAACATTCATCTCATTTCTGATAGGATCCATATTTAACCCAAAACTCTAAAGTTACAGTGGAATTCTAGTGACATGCTGAACATTCCAAAAGAGAATCTGAATCTGAACTTCCATCAAAAATATGTTCCTAATTTAAATGCAATATTCTTCTAACTGGATGGCATGTCAACCATGAAGCACTAATTAAAAGGGGGTGGGAATCTGATAATAACTTGCAGAAAGAGTCCTTAAAGAAAAAGGCAGACCAATCCAAGACCCTTGCCATTTTCTGTCCCTCAATCTTTTATTATTGTCATACATTCAAATCTTTAAAAAGTGACAAGTGGCGGTGATTCACTCAGAATGTAAACTGAATATATTTCATGTTAATTGGACAAACTAAGATCTTTGATTGCCTAAATCTTGAGAAGGGGAAAGTCTCCTCCTGATCTAAGTTTAGTATTTCTTGCCATGTATTAATTGACCTGCACCTAAAAGTCACTTTTAGGTATTCATGATAAAACTGTACTTTAAATGGTCATGACAGTTGCTTCTTTTTATTTCTTAAAGAGATTTTAATGTGAAATGGTGGGAAATTGTGTACTGCACTGCTGCATCCTGGTACATGATAAACAGGCAATCATCAATAAACAAAAAACTCCTAATTGAACTACTATGGACTTTACAAGCTGTGATATTGAGATTTTGATGAGTACAGTTTTCACATTTCATGGTGTTGAACATGCTGCTCTAATTGTTGCAGATTTCCAGAAAGCATGTATAATCTGAGAAGAAGCACAGAACGATGTCCCTATGCCTGGGTGGGCATAGGGACATCTAAGCCAAATTCAATCAATTAAGTGCCACCTACTGGTGCCTGCTGCTGGAAGCAAATCAAAAGTGCCCAAAGGCCCATATGTGATCTTAGTGTCTGCATATTTATTTCTCCTTTTTTATATATATAGCAATCGTTCAAATAGTTGATTCATTTCAAAATTCAGGCCAAACAAAATTGTCTCTCATCCAATTTCTACTGAAACCTCTAGTTTATTCCCATTATGACTGCTTGTATAATAAAGGCATTAAGCTAACAAATGAAAATAAATAAGCCTTGGCTTAAAAAAACAAACAAACACCACTTACTTTGTGTCCAGTGTTTTGCAGAATCATATTTGTGTGCTTTTGGTCAGAAAATGAATTAGCCAGGAGAAAGTAGGTTGCTAGTCAATAAGATGAAAACTTCACAGATGTGAAGAGACTGATGTTACCCAATTAACTGCTGAATATTTCCAGATGTCCTGCAGGGGAAAAATTCTGATGAAAGGAAGTTGATGATCTGGTTGGGTTATATTAGTACACCATTATTGTTCAAGTTTACATAACGATCATTATACAGTTAAATATAATATTCATTGTCCATTTTTGCTGCTGCTGCTGATTCTACAGCTGAGAACAGAAGAGCAGATACAAATAGCTTAACTCCAAAAATAGTGGAGCAGTTTTCTACTCTAATTTGACTTATATTTTAATGGCAAAATGTGTTATTATTATTATTTATTTATTTATTTGCTTTGGAGCATTTAAAAATAAAAAAAAAAGTCTGCCTGCAAACCAATAGAGCAAAAAGCTCCTTCATGCATTTCAATGTATGATTTGGCCTGAATAGCAATCAGAGGGGGTAATTTAAGTAAAGAGACCTTTAATACAGCTTGAGAAACGTGGCTTGAAAATCCAAGCCAGGTTTAGATTCACCTCTTGTAAAATGAACAATGAGCTACACAGCAGGAGACCATGGCTATTGCCCAGTTGCTGTAAAACATAAATATTCAAGACCATGAAACAATGAAGTTTTAAAAATGAAATATATCCATGATTCTATTTTTTTAAAGGGGGGAGGGATAATATTGAAAGAAGTCACTTTTTAATAATTCTGTATTTTCCGTCTTACACTTTAATTTACAGTATGTTACTTTCATCAATTATGAATCTTAGTAGGATTTATGACAGCATATTACAATAGTCTGAAGTGATATTTGTTAAAAAAAAATAATCGTAATTGGAATAAAAATCAGATTATTTTGGCATTTTTTTTTTCATTATACTGAAAAGATTCTACCACAATGCTATATTTAAGGAAATGGCAGTAGGCCTTCAAAGTCTCTTCCCTGACTTTCTTCCCTGAAAGTCTACTCTGGACTTTCAACTAGAAATCATCTAGCAATTTTTTATGTGGTTTCAGCATGAGGTCTGAGAAGCTTTCCAACATCTCCTCTCAATTCATGAATAGTATCTTTGAATACTTCTTCAGCTAATCCAACTGAATGGATTTTTTTTTTTTTAAATTTGATTTATATGCCGCCCTTCTCCGGAGACTCAGGGCGGCTTACAATGCATTAAGCAATAGCCTTCATACTTTTGTATATATTTATACAAAGTCATCTTATTGCCCCCACAAACTGGGTCCTCATTTCACCTACCTTAGAAAGGATGGAAGGCTGAGTCAACCTTGAGCCTTCTGGATCTTGGAAATAATTTGTAGAAAACTTTTCTTTTCTTTTTGAAAATGCTAGTATTCCATGGAACCTAACTGAAGAAACATTGCTGTGAATCACCCAAGGATTGTTATTCTACAAAGAGAGTGAGCTGCAGATCTATAGATTTATTATAAGCTACCCTTTCAAATGTTCAGAAAGAGAACATAAAATAATTAGTAGCAAGATTAGATCAGGTATTTTTTCCTAACAGTGTGTCATAATCTATGAAAACATACTTTGTATGTGTTCATCTAACCAAAGTGCTAAAAAGAGCAACAGAATGTCAGGCAACTGAATTTCTTAGTGTTTTGAAATTTGGTTGACAAATGAACATCAGTTAAAAGTAAAACAAAATATTTCCTTGAATTGAATTCAGTTTCTAGTCACTGCATGAACACATCCATGTAGTTTCCTTGGCAACCATATAGGATTGGTTATCATCCCCTTCTTTCAGTATGTTTCTTGGATATCACAATCTAATCTATAGCTTTAAGATTTCCCGTAGCTTTCCCAATTAAGTACTTAACCAGGTCAGCCCTGCTTAGCTTTTTTTTTAATCTTCCTTTGAGTAAATATTTGATTTTCTGCCATGTCTTTCTAATCTTGTTGTTATTTATTACAAATTCCAATTGATTTGTTCTAAGTTAGTCAGCATAAGAAATGGCCAGTGACAACTGTTTGTTCAATCCTAAAAATCAATTTCAAATGGCTGACAGTGTATCCAACATCCAAAATGCCTTCAATCCATATTTTTGCACAATTTGTGTTCATCAGTGAATGTGCTACTACAGATATTAGAAAACTTGCATTGTCAGAGATAAGACTTTATCTAAAGCAGCTTCCTGGGATTTAGGAGAAAAATCAGAAGAATAAACATGTGTGTCATAAACATGCATGTAAATATTGATTCTTCTTTCCCAAAACAAAGTTGGCAAATACAAATGTTATTTTTTTTATATTTTAGACGTGACCACACCTTTCTTATATTTTTATTAAATCCGTTTCTTGGAACCAATTAGTGGAAATGGTGGTTCTGATTTCCCCTATGGCATGAACAAAGATTCCCCCCATCAGTCTCTTCGAGGTAGAGTAGCCTTTTTCAAGGGTTATAATTCCTCCAAATTGCTGGCATTGTTTTCAGACACCTAACAGCTATTTACCATCCCTTACATCTTAATCACAGAATCCATTTAGAGTGGGATTAGCAGCCTTCACATATAAGCAAAGGAAAGCCTCCCCTCAAGCACACAATGGAGGCTTAACCCTCCCGCCCTGTTGGAGATTGCAGATCAGATAATGGAACCAATTCTGTCTTATTGAAAGGTCTTGTTTAGGCAGGGACTTTGCATCACAATTTTACCTGAGATAGATCAGGAGTAGGAATGTCAATAGCCCAAAAGAAAAAGCCAGAAGGCTGGAAGATGCTTTAAAGACCACATACTGATAGCAAAACTGAGGATTTCACTTAGTTTCTAGCATTTAACAACACAAGCAAAGGCTTGACTTGGCAGATCAGATGGGAGGAAAGGTCCACATAATGGTTTGGTGTTCAACAGTAGTACCCCTGGAAAAGCCATCTTTGCAATATAAAGACACTAATAAACAGCAAGAATAAGCTTAGGCTGATTTCCGCTAATAACTGATAGAATAGCATTGCATCCAGTTTTGGTCACCACATTACAAAAAAGATGTTGAGATTTTGGAAAAAGTGCAAAGAAGAGCAACTAAGGTAATTAAAGGCCTAGAGCAGGAGTGTCAAACTCACGTTGTCACGGCATCGTCATGTGACGTATTGGGACTTTTCTTCCCTTCGCTAAACCGGGAATGGGCCTGGCCAGCATGTGACACATCCAGCCTGCGGGCCGCAAGTTTGACAGCCCTGGCCTAGAGACTAAAACATATGAAGAATGATTGCAGGAATTGGATATGGCTAGTCTAAAGAAAAGAAGGACTAGGGGTGACATGCTAGCAGTATTCCTGTCAGGGTTCCTGTATTCCAGTATTTGAGGGGATGCCACAAAGAAGAGGGAGTCAATTCATTTTCCAAAGCATCAGAAGGCAAGATAAGAAACAATGGATGGGAACTAATCAAGGAGAGAAGCAACCTGGAATTAAGGAGAAACTTCCTAACAGTGAGAACAATTAACCAGTGGAACAGTTTGCCTTCAGAAGTTGTAGGTGCTTCATCACTGGAGGTTTTTAAGAAGAGACTGGATAGCCTGAAATGGTATAGGGTCTCCTGCTGGAGCAGATGGTTGGACTAGAAGATCTCCAAGCACTCTTCCAGCTGTATTCTGATTAATGTTAATGTTAAAAAGTCAGAATTCACCTCCTCAAAAGAGGATATATTTACATAGTATTTCAATATAGTTATATATAGGACTTGATAGACGTTTAGAAATAAATGGTAATACCTTTCTCCGATCAAGAAGATTGTATACTGCTGACCCCTTTGCCAAACTGTAGTCTATTATCTGTTGAACTTCATTGTTCCAACTTCCCCAATGAAGATTTGCTTTTATTTGTTATGATTAATTGATATCTGCAAATTCCTCCAAAATGAATGAAACATTAATTACGTGCAAGAAAATCTTCATATTTCAATTCTTATATTCAAATTAAGCTCCAAATTTAAAGTATATATTATAAAAAGCGCACTCACTGTTTTAAGTATTATGAATTTTACCTGACTACCTTTCAAAATGAGGCGCTAAATGAATTGCCTTGTAAATTGCAGAAGGCTACCTAGATGATCTTTGTGGCCCCTTCCAACTTCACAATTCAATAATTTTATGAACTCTACCCACAGATCCCCTGTTTGAAAAGACATTACTACTGAGTAGCCAATATCGGCTTTGGCCAGTTTTCTTTCCCAGGACCAAAAACACAGACTGTCTCTTACACATAAACACTGATTAGACTTGACCCAAGAAGGACCTCAAGATCAAGAACCTTTTCTCATCTTTCAGGGCTTCTATTTTCTTTTGTAGAAGATACCAGTTAAACTCAGATGTTATCACGACTTCAATTTAGACATCAAAGCTTTCCATCTGCCTGATGAACTCTCTCAACCTTAATCATAAGAATAATGAAATCTATAATGAAAATACTTAAATTTTCATTTTAAAAAAATCACATGCACATGTCCTATCTGAGCTGTGTATTTTCCATGCTCTTAATGCAGGAACACAGAAAATGAACAATGTTACCTTTGTTGATACAAATCTCAGAGTCCACACTGAATGAGGTAGGTCAGATAGCAAGTCTTCCATACTGTCAATAGCAATAGCAATGGCATGTAGACTTATTGCTTCACCATGCTTTACAGGCCTCTCTAAGCAGTTACAGAGCCAGCATCTTGCCCCACAACAATCTGGGTCCTCATTTTACCAACTTTGGGAGGATGGAAGGTTGAGTCAATCTTGAGCCATTCAGAATCAAACTCCTGGAGTGAGCATTCTAACCACTGTGCACCAATTATGTGTATATTACATAATTTTAAAATTTTCATTGACTTAATATTAAATAAATAGCAACTATAATTACAAAACAGCATCAATCTAATTCATAATTAAGATCATGTACATATTTTTGTATTGATATTTTTTAATTCATCTTAAGGGAAACCATTTGTACCTTATTATTAAACTACTGATAATGGTACTGAGTTTTGAGTCTGAGTTTGTGGCTTCATTTCTCGTATGTGCTTGGTTTCTCTGTCACATCTTTTCCACTAACTACTAAAATCAGCCGTATGTTCTGCTGCTTGTTTTCTAGGAAAAAATCTAACCCCGGTGGATGTGCAACATTCCCAACATATGCAGTCAACTCAAAGTAACTCAACAAGAGTATTAGATCTAGGTGTATGTGATCAGCAATATCAATAATCCAATGCACAATTCTCCCCATTTATTTTCTCAGATCTTTATTTGGGCTTATTTTGTTTTCTACATTGGCCTTTTCTGCCCTTCTCTCAGTCTTTCAGCTCCAAATCTTCCTTTTCTTCTCTCTAATATTTCAAATTTTCTTTTCAACCTATTTGATGACCCCTCTCATGTTCAAAACTTAGATTTCAAGAATGGATAGTAAAATGGAGAACTTGTAAATGCTCATTCTCATGTCTCCCAAGCCACTGTACAAACGTATTCCGTTAGCTGTTTTTAAACATGTCCTATTGATATACTGTAGCTTTAATTTTAACTTCAACTATAGAAAAATTTAGCTCTGGCCTTGAGAAGGAGATGGAAGTGGTAAAAGATTAGTCAGCCCCAAGAAAATAAAAAGAGTGAGAAAGGGTTAGAAAACCTCTAGCTTGACCTTATGGTCCTTCCAAAGGGGTAGTGAAAGTTGTGGGTAGGCTTTCAAGATTCTGTTGATAGCTACTACAACTATAAAGTAGCATTCCTATAATCCTTGCAGTGTCTGTTCTTGACCTGCCTATCTCAAAGGGATCACACAATCTCTCATGCCCTGATCATGGCTTAACTACTGCAATGCTCTCTACATGGGATTGCCCTTGATCACGTGTGTGTGTGTGTGTGTGTGTGTGTGTGTGTGTGTGTGTGTGTGAACTGGTCCAGAATACTTACCCAGAAGATTTAATCCTGCAGGGTGGGTGTGCTCTCTGGATTCAATTAAACAATATCATCTCTCAGGATCCTGGAAGCACAACTTCTGCATTCCCTCTGGGACAAGGTTATTGATGACATCTGGATGTCTCTTCCCCATGAATATTATCTAGGATGAGTTATTGATGATACGGTTAGGAACTGGGATTTGACCAGCTCCTGATGGCTATTTTAATTGCCATGTGCATGAAGTTGATATGTCACTGGGGCACTGTCTTTCATGATTATTTTGACCTGGGCACACTGCTTCCATTGCCCAACAAATACCTGACTAGCCCTTTCTGAAGTATTTGGTAGGACTTCATGGATCCATATTGAACACTCCAAAAATCTTTAAACACTCTAGCGTCTAGACCAGAGGTGTCAAACTCACGTCGTCACGTCGTCACGTCGTCATGTCGTCATGTGATGTATCATGACTTTTTTCCTCTTTGGTAAAACAGGGGTGGGCATGGCCATTGTGTGACACATCTGGCTCGTGGGCTGCGAGTTTGACACCCCTGACAAATAGGGCTTCTCTTGAGCTCAGCCAGGTGTTGAGATTTTAATTTCACTGAAGACTGCCAACTGAGAGAGATCTGCTTATGTCACATCCTATTCCTTTGCCTCTCAGGATCTAGCCAATGAATACTATTACTGGTACCTGCACTACATATAGTAACTATACTCCCATTCAGATACTCCGTATGCCAAGAAAGGACAATTTATCTAAATGTAGTATGCCCACTACTTTATTCCCTCAAATCAAAAAACACAGGGACAATGTTCTTAGTAAGAAATTATAAATTGCCCAATATCCCAATTAACATTCCACAGCAAATTTCAACCCCTGTCTGCTGAACAGTCTAAGCTGGGTGACCTCACTGATTTTTGAGGTTATTTTTCCTCTAGGCTAAGGAATCTGATGTAGCCACAATTAATATGGAATAAGAGATGAAATGGGATAGGTCTAAAAGAAACCCGCTGAACTTGTGACTCACGAAACTGAACATAGCCCTCCAGCTGGATTGTGGCCTGACAGATGGTTTGCAATGCCCTTTTTTTTTTTAGTCCTGGGCTAACAATAATACCTGGTAGTTTATGAAGCCACCAGTCCTGACAATTTGGCTTCATTGGTCTGGCTGAGCCAAAAGTTGCATAAGCATAAAAGTAAAGAGACACACAGCCTGATGCTTCAGAGTCACACATGGCTAACCAGAACATTGGATCTGCCTCTCCAGAGCCCTCTTAAAGTTGTCATGCAATTGAATTTGTAATGTCCTGGAATGGATACATTACTAAATACATGGAGAGGAATCTTATAAACTCTATTTTATTAATTTAGTGTAAATTTCAATCAAATGTATTTTAAACTAAATCAAATTTGGACTGGCTAAACCCATTGCTTTCTTTGGACTTAACCTACTTTTTTTGGAGCGTGGCACTAGCTTACCATTCAAAAGCTAAATGTAACCCCATATTATACTGGTTGCATATTTTCTGGTAAAACTACTGAACAACATGTTTTTATGGACATTTTCAGTCCAATTTGGGAGATCTTATCTCAAATGCCCATTTGAAACTGAGCCAAGCACCCTCTTATATTCTTCCCTCTTACCTTACCAGCAAAAATCTTGTAAAGATAAAAGAAAACAGCCTTATTTATGGTATTTAAAACACCCCATTCTTAAATCCAGCACCTTAATCTCCAGAAGAAGGCTTATTCCTTTAATAGGTGGATACAAATATTTTTCCATTATATGG
The DNA here is from genome assembly GCF_029215685.1 of Pituophis catenifer annectens. NCBI lineage: Eukaryota > Metazoa > Chordata > Lepidosauria > Squamata > Colubridae > Pituophis > Pituophis catenifer. Next base: position 44,499,973 of record NW_027256881.1, read on the forward strand.
GGAATTACTTAGAAGTATTTGCTAATAGAAATTTCATTGAGATAGTTTTTAACTCCTACAAACATGCCATGCTTCCTCCAATTGAATCCACAGAAGTTTTCATCCATAGAATATCTGTGATGTACAGACACCTGAATCAGTCCAGTGAATAATGAAGGCTTCTTTATTGAAGGTTATAGACTGGAATCTACCTTTACGGTTTATTTATTTGTTTATCTCTTTATTTACCTAACTTCCCAATATAAGGTTGAATTAGCTGGATAGATTCTCTTCTCAGGGAGCACTAGAATCTGAGCTACCTCACTCCTAGCCCAGCACCTTAATCAGTGTACCATACAGATTCTCCTATATGCCTAAGGATACTTTGGTATAGTGGTTATAGTGCTGGAATAGCATCCAGGAGACCATGTGTTTAAATTCTCTCTTTGAATAAGAGCCAACTGGGTGATCTTGGTCCAATCATTCTTTTTTAGCTCAACCTAATAGGGTTGAGTAATATAAGGAGTAGTATGCACCCCACCATAAGACATATCAAATGAAGATGGATCTCTCTCCCTCCCTCCCTGTCTCTCTACCTCTCGCTCTCTCTCGCTCTCTCCCTCCCTCTCCCTCTCCCTCTCCCTCTCCCTCTCCCTCTCTCTCACTCTCACTCTCACTCTCTCCTGATTACAGAATTTTGGGAATTGATGTCCACACATCTTAAAGTGGCTGAGATTGAGAAACACTGATATATGTAATGAAAACTAAATCCTCCAGATTACAGCCTTGGAGTCTCAGATTATATGTACTAAGTGGTTGGAAACTATTAAGCATTCAAATGATTGCCTAAGCAAGGCTATTGTTATCTACATAAATAGAACACTTGGTATTCATCAATATTCCAGCCAGAACAAATATCAACAACAAACATATTCTTTCTTATGCATTCAAAAAATCATTTTTTTTTCTTCCTTTCATTTTTTTTAAAAAAAATCATAGAATTGCAAGGTGGCACTCTAAGCCATCACATGCAACTTTCTGTTCAATAAAGGAAGCCAAATCAAGTCATCCCAAATTAATGACAATTTTGATTCTATTTGATAACATCCAGTGGGAACCTACTAGCGCACTAGTAAAGTTAAAAGTAAAAAGTAAAAAAAATAAAAATTTAAGGTAGCAAAAATAAATTAAGCCCATTAAAAGTTGGTTAACTGGGACAAAGAGAAGGCTCTTCTGGCACTAACCAATCCCACAATTGCATGCTCCTTTGGGCTTCCCATGCAAGGCCACAGAGCCATGTTTTAATCCATTTTTGAAGGCCAGGAGAGTGGGGGCCTGCCTCACTACTGGGGGAAGAATATTCTATAAGGAGGGGGCAAGAGCAGAGAAGGCTTTCTTCCTAGACCTTCCAGTTGAAATTCTTTAACTGACAGGGTCTGCAACTTATCTACCCTGCCTGACTGTGTGGGATGGGCCGATGCAATGGGGCAAAGCTAGTTCCATGGGTAACCTGGCCCTAGGCCATGTAAGGCTTTATAGGTCATAATCAGCACCTTAAATTGGAACCAGAAGCAAATTGATACCCAATGCAGTTCACAGACCTGCATTGAAGAATTGCATGTGTTCTTCTTTGGGCATTTATTTTATTTTATTTTATTTATTTGTTATTCAAACTTCTATACCGCCCTTCTCCTTTCGGACTCAGGGCGGTGAACAGCCAAAATAAAAACATTTATACATAACATTACAATTAAAAACAGATTTAAAATAATTAATAAATTTGGCCCATAATTTAAAATTTGTCAATTTAAAATCAGTATCAAAATTTTAAAAACCAACCCTAAAATCAAGACAGACTGGCTAACTGAAAAAAGTAAGATTTTAGGGCCCGACGAAAAGTCCTGAGGTCGGAGATCATTCGTATGATCACAAGCATCAATATTGCTTGTATGGCTGCACCAGCTGAAGCTTTCAGATATTTTTCAAGGGTAGCCCTATGTAGAGCTTATTAATCTTCTTACAGGTTCCATTTGAAAATATTCTTCCATAATCTTTATTGCCTCAGACTGCCCAACATTTCAGTTTGGAAAATGACTTGTTTGGAATACTTCAGTGTTCAAGAGCTTAATTTTCAGAAGACCAGCAATAACATCAAATGTCCCTTTGGGTTCCTTGCTCCAGCAACTCTCTGTCCCATGGAATATAAAGTGTGCTACAGACACCTACAAATGCAAAATCTGAAGTGCATTTAAACCAGCTGTCTTGAGTGTACTTAATTACATTAGTCTGGAAGAAAAATCAACAAGAGCTTATAAACAAAGCTACTGGCTGGAATTAACAGAGCAGCACATCACGAGTTTCGGCAGGGGAAAGGTTTAGATTTGAGAGGTGAGAAGGGAAACCAGAGAAATGCAAAAGTTTACATCCAAACACATTTCATTCATTTCTAAACCTTCCTTCCTTCCTTCCCTCCTTCTTCATTTCCATAATGAATTAAATGAACATATGCAATATTGTTTTTCCCAAAATAGGGAAAGGGAAAGCCATATAAGGAAGATATAGGCTTTTTCATTAAAGTTGAGCAGTTGCAGGCTTTCCTCACCTATCTCATTTCAGTCTTTATTTTTTAAAAGCTGAAAAGAGTGAGTTATTCAAGGGTATTTAAAAGAAAACAAAAATTCTTCATTTAATCAGCCCTTATTACTGCCTGTATTTTAAAAATCAGGGGATTAAAACATTCTTGGTTACTTCATGGACACTTTCTTTTGTTTGTGTGTGTGTGTGTGTGTGTGTGTGTGTGTGTGTGTGTGTGTGTGCATGTGTACCTCACCTCAGTGCTTTATTTTATGTGGCCAAAGAATAATATAATAACAGAATAACAGAGTTGGAAGGGACCTTGGAGGTCTTCTAGTCCAACCCCCTGCTCAAGCCATAAACCCTTTCAGACAAATGATTGTCCAATCTCTTCTTAAAAACCTCCAGTGTTCAAGCACCCACAACTTCTAGAGGCAAGTTGCTTCCCCTGATTAATTGTTTTAACTGTCAGGAAATTTCTCCTTAATTCTAGCTTGGTTCTCTCATTGATTAGTTTCCATCCATTGCTTCTTGTCCTGCCTTCTGGTGCTTTGGAGAGTAGGCTGACCCCCTCCTTCTTTGTGGCATCTCATTAAATATTGGAACACTGTTATCATGTTGTCCCTAGTCCTTCTTTTTATGAAAAGAGATGCACTCTGCTTGAAGAATCATCAAAATGAGGTCAAACCTTCTCTATTGTGGCCTTGCCTTAAAGGAAATGGCTTCTGTCTGATTGATCCACTGCTTTGAAGTAGGGTATCTGCTGCACTTTGTAATTTTGTTTGCAATTTTGCTTTAAGAAAATGCTTTTAATACTTGAAGCATCAGTGAAGCAAAGAACCTCTTCAAAATCCCATCCATCTTTGTTAAATAACTTTACATGTTTCTTTTTGCCATTATTTCTTCCCAACTCCTATATTCTTTCAGCTGCCTGTCAGTTGTTGCATTTTCCTTGAAAGCCATCCAAAACAAGTACTGTCACTTTTGAGAATCCTTCAGAAAAGATTTCAGTTTTTTTGAAATTCTGGTTTTTATACTTTACTGGCAAATGCTTTAACTAAGCAAACACTTAGCAAAAAGGCAATGCAATTTGGAGAGAATTATAATGCGACTAACCATAAGTCTTAGGAAAAAAAATATGATTTATGGAATTATAAGTCTTGTCTGCAGTTTTTGCTATCCAAAAAGTTAATAAAAATGCAAAAAGAGAATGAGGGGAAATAATTTGTTTAGACATTGAGCGTATTTTGATAGGTCTACTTTCAAAAGTCTACTAAGAAAATTTGGTCAACTCCAGAGAGTGAGAAGCAAAAATCAAAATAAAAGTTATTTCTGTAAACTGAGATAAATTGCCAGTTCTAAAGAATGTAAAAAAAATTAAAAGTGGGTACTTTACATATTATAAACTGGGGAAAAAACTTTTGTAAACTGGCAAATATCTCCTATGAAAACAAGATTTCTGAAATATGGCAAGAAATAGATTTGTGAGAGAATTTAAAATTATGGACCTCCATAATCTTTTTCAAAAAAATATCTAAAAGAAGAAACAAATTGAAGATTATCTTTGATACATTATTGTCATTGCTTGTCTTCCTTTCTTCCTTTTACACATATACGCATACACATGTGTTCTAAACACTTGAAAGGAAAAGAAAAGGTGGTTCCTTTATTCTGTTGCCAACTCTTCCTCTTAATAACACAGAGCAGCATATACAGAGTTATCCCTTTTTATCTTCAAAAGAACATTGTGAGGTAAACCAAGCCAAGGTTTGGCTGACAGTCAGTCAGTAAGCTTTTGTGGTTTGATAAGGTATTGTGTGTAGCCCAGGTCTCCTTGGATGAAATCCATCACAGCATCCCCACATACCACTCTGGATTTGAGGTTAAGTCCTGATGACTGAGGAAAGTGCATCTGTTAATTTCTTCTCTGCTGAAGCACTTGAGGAGTTTCAAACGAAGGATATGCCACAGGAATTTTGACAAGACTGGCAAAAGGTTTGCTGATGTGGGTGGTCTTCATGTCATTAGATCTATAAAGGGTCAGGATATCTTGAAGATATTTATTATCTTTGTAATCTCTGGCAGAATCCTTTAAGTAACAGGAAGTAAGTAGCAAAAACAGAATAGACATAGCATCCTCCTTTTAATAGTTTTGAGTAGGGACACAGAATGCAGGGCCTCTGGTAGGCTGACCTGATCTGTAGGAGATGTTCTAAGTTCTCATGACTGAATTCATAGATTTTGAGAATTTCTGAATCTAGAAGGAATTACAGCAAAGCAGGAATCACTCTTCAATCAGAAACATCTTCATTCAGTAACAGCTTCACAAATCCTGCTGTAATAGTAGGTGGAAACTATTATTTTCACTATTTTATAGGCTTTATGGAGCTTAGGCTGGTGCACCAGTTGTAACCATATTCGACCATGAAGTCCTGACAGCGGTGATTTCTGTTTTTACAGGCACACACTTCGATTACATGAAGATTCTGTGAAGATGATCCCCAAATTGTAATTGGTACAAAATAGAGCAGCCAGGGATGAGAATAGCTACGGCAATATAACATCAATTCTCTGGTCACCGCTTTGGTTATCAATAAAAATGATCATCATCCACATCATCTATGAAAGTTTCTGCATTTCTTCATATTTTCCATATTTAGGGGACATATATGGTTTATCATTAATGTAACTTAAATCAACATGAAATTAAAATTTTGGGGTTTTTTTCTAAGCTTCACTTGCCATTTAGAATGCAGCACTTGATGCATCTTTCTGCCTGATAATCCCCTTTCTTTATTACCCCAATTCATATGATTAGAAGTCACTTCAAGACTTTACATTAGGGTGGAAATATATACATGTAATTCTCCCATCTGTAATTTCTAATATTTCCTCTAAGTAGATCAACAACACAGAGTTAATATATTTTTAGTACTGTCTTGTATTGTAAGATCGCCTGGCATGCATTTTCTCCCATCACCAAGTATGACTTACAAGCAGTTTCAAGGTCCACCTCCATATTAAACACAAGCCCCTTATAAATCAGGAATCAGATATGTCTCAGAATGACATGATTTCTAAGGAAAAATGACTTTGGTTCTCTTCCCAGACCTCTAGTGAACTCTCCTAGTTCTTGTAACACCACTCCCTTCAGTGTGCAGGATGGAGTGAATCTAATTAACCCCTTGGGCCAACAGCTAGTAATTGATTTATAGAGATCTTCACCCTGCAAATATTACCAAGAGACCCATTCAAAACACAGCTTTGTACCCGTTGTACTAACTCCTTCTTATTATTTTTTCACTGTACTATTTTGAACATGGTTGACTTCCTTCCTCCAGTATTCTCACAAACATACATAGGCTGGAGGAGATTAAAATGGGGTCAGGTTATTTGTGATTCAGGGTCTTGTGGGAACACTGATTGTGTTAGTGTAGTGGATGAACTGGGCTTTTCCCTTAAGCCATAAAATGGTTTATTTGTTTCTATATTATGTAAATACAGCTGTTGCATTTTGTTATCCCAGGTTATGGGATTTAATGTGTCACATGAATCCAAGCTACATAAAGCTGACAACATTGCTTTGTCTTCCCCATAATATCTCTAAATGATATTCTACATATTTTCAGGTTGCATGTACTCATCTGTGTGAATACCAGAGAATGCATGTAAGCAACCAAGTCTTCATAAGTTCAGGAATAGGGTCATGTTCCTACTTTCAAATGAATACATAATGTATTCTTGCTTTCTTCACCTTTTTGTGTTTCCTTAGATGGAAACTGAATGCTGTCAAATGGTAAGCCAACTATTTAGCACAGCCGCTAGCTACAGTTTTAGGCAAACAACTGCTAATTAATGCAGACCAAGGAAAAGTGGGAAAGGTCTAAGACCATGATGGTCTTAGGTTTTTGGCGCTCGAGCACGTGCCTTCTGGTTTGAGCACTTAGTGTCAAAAAGGTTCGCCATCACTGGTCTAGGATTTAGTTCAGTTCATATTTTAAAACAAAATATAGATTGAACTCCATCATGTGATCATTAACTCACTGAGTCATACTGTACATTCTGTGAATTACAAGTAATGAAATAATTGAAGGGACAAAAGAAATAAGATTCTGAGGCATAAAACAGAGACAATGAGCAAAGGTGCAGAAGATGGAAGAGGTCAAGAAACTAAATTGAGTGCATACTGGGTTAGTTTTACCTCAGAGGTTAGGAAAGAAAAAAAATAGAAAATGAATGCATTCAAGAAAAAGATTGTGGAAAGAGAGAAATGAAATAATAGATAATCAGGAGTCAAGATAAGGAAAAATGGAAGAAGCATAAACTCAAAGACAGAATAAGAAGTAGGGCCAAAGAAGGTTGGAGCAAAGCTTGCTAGGAAAGGTTAGATCAACACATTCTGTTACTTAAACACATCCTCATCACCATCCTCATCATCCTCATCACAAAATATTGCATGAAAATCAAAACTGGGATTTACCCATTCACTCAAGTATAGGTTCACTAAGCACCTCGTTCCACCTCCATCCCCACCATTCATTGTGAAGCTTGACATTATATACAACCATATCTTTATCCTCCCATGCAATGCTGTGCAGTTAAAAGATGGATTCATTTGGTAACCTTATCAACCCTCATTTTTACTTCCTCCCACTTGCCTTACACTCACAGATAACAAGAAAACAAGAGAAACAATGGCCCTGAACATTCAAACTCTTGTTTTTCCACCAAGATTTATTATTATGTTTTTAACCAGCAGGTCATTTTCAAGGATGAATTTTAGGAAACCATTAAAGATGTGAGAGATGTTAGGAAAGCAATGAATTTTTTATGCAATGCAACAGTGAAAAAGCAATAACTTACAAAATGTGGCAAGCATATATTTTACAAGTGAATATAGATTAACTTCTACATACGCTTTCCCCCTCCAGCCCCCTTCTTTTAAACTCAAGTTTTTCATGGGAAGATATTTTGTACCAGTCTGTGTGTTTACCCCTCTTACCCAGTGATTTCTATGCTGATTAGTGTGGCCATGAGTCTTACTTTATAGGGGTCAACTTCTATTTGAAGAGCTGTCTGGTCCAAGTCCGGCATAAAGATAGCAGCAGAGTGTCTGAATCGGCAGGCTGAATTCAGCAAGTTAACCTTGGCCACTTTTATTTGATTCAGAAATAAAACAGGATTAATGGAAAGAAAAGTTTTTAAACAGATTTCTGGAAGCAGTAAAGCAGCACCCAGAAAGAGAGAAGAGCTATAAGAATAGTTCTGGATCCTTAGATATATTTTTAGGAAATAAAAATGATAGATGACTACAATGTAGTGCTTTGTTTGAAAAACTGACATCTCGTTAAAACATTTTAATGTTATTTAAAAAGATTTTAATAACAGAGATATGTTTCTAAGAAAATTGGCTTTGGCAAATTTAACTACACGAGATCTGATCATTTTCAATGTCAACTGTTCCAGCAAGAATTTTGAATTCATTGTGCCTGAAAAAGATGAAAAGAATAATACAGAAACTGTTAATTTTTTGTCAATGGGAGGCCTATAGATTTTTTTTAATAAAAATGGATGAACAAAGAATGTGAGAAGTTAATATGGAAGCAGTTTCACCTGTAATTCAAAATAGAGAAATTGGCTAAATGGTTTGAACCTCGTTTTCTGCAAATACTGAGGAGATTCTTCACTTTGCACATCCTGTTGGCCAGACAATATTCCCACATGGTTTACATAGACTGCTGAGCTACTGCTGCAATTCGCAGAAATTAAACTTTCCATCATCTGGTTTTTATATTTGGAAAATGTCAACTATACTTCCTATCACTGTTGCTTCAATGGCTGAAACCTTCTGTGAATTTCAAAACACATAACTCAGCTCTTGAGCATTTCTATTGTAAATATTGATAATGGTTTCAAGTTCTTTATTAAATAACTTTTTGAGAAAGTTGAGGACAAGCACTATTTTTTTAATGCACTTGTGAAGATAAGAATCATAATAGTTCTTTTTGTACTCTGGAACACATGGGTTTCACTACTTCATTTTGAAGGGGATTTTCCCCCATATTATGAAACTTTATTTGGAAACACTTTCACCTCAAAAGGCAATTTGATTGAAGAACTAAACCCAGCCAAGATACTCCCAAAACTGTACAATATTTGAAAGCATATTAAAACTTCCACAACATATTGTAAATCGCACTGCGTTCATTGTGTATTGCTGCAATAAATGTTACTATCAAAAAACTGCAGTTAATTGCAAATTCCAGGCTTTTGCTAAAGCAGGAACCTCAGTGATCTCCAAATGTCTTGGACCTTTTGGATTTTCTAACTGCTTGAATCAGCACAACCGGTGGCCAAGAATGGGGTGGTGGGAATGAAGTTTAAAACACCAGGAGAACTTTTGGTTACCTCTCCCTTAACTAAATTCATTGTCATTTTCTAGATTTCAACTCCTTTGACCAGCTCTTCTGGATCTGACCTTAAAAAAAAAAGAAATTTTAATTGTGGGCAACCCAGGAATACAGTACAAAATGGCCATTGAAGAAAGAGAGAAAGAGAGGACTAATAGCTATGGTTCCATTGCGTATCACTGGACATATTGATAGGAATTGAAATTCAAAATTTCTAAAGGATGCCAAATTGTCTGCCCTTGCTGGCATCATAGTTTCATGTTTTGTGGATAGTTAATCAAGAGGGAAGAATACTAACCCAGTTCTATTTTTGCTGTGTTACCTTTCCTATGTATAATTATTTTGTTCTTTGCAACCAAAAGAGCTTTCATGTAATGGTCTTTCCCTGTAGCTTGTTTTATAGTCTTAGAACAGGGGTGTCAAACTCCCAGCATACGGGCTGGATGCGTCACGCGCTGGCCACGCCCGGTTTAGTGACGGGGGGAAAAGTCCTGATATGTGATGTGACGATGCCGTGACACTGCGAGTTTGACACCCCTGTCTTAGAAGATGACACGTAATCTTATAGTTTTTCTTCTCTCCATTGCTACCTGCTAATTAGCAAAAAAGAAAATACTCCTTGAAGTACTCATGACTTTCATGGCAAAATCATGTCATTTTTCTGAGCAACAATATGGATGTGTTTTTGCCATTGCCTTCTTTCTAATCAATGGCCCTAGGATTTCTTGATGTTTCCCATGCAAGAATTAGGCAGTCCTGATCTTACTTATTTTTTCAAGAAAGGACATGGTTTAAGAACAATATTTTTGCTAATAGGTTTAAAGCAGGGGCGTCAAACTCGCGGCCCACATGCCAGACGCGTCACATCCTGGCCACACCATTTTAGCAAAGGGGGGAAAAGTTGTGATATGTCACATGACAATGTGTAGTTGTGAATTTGACAGCCCTGATTTAAAGCATGCACACACACATAACTTGCAAAGAGATGGTTTCTTTAAAAAGAAAAGATGCAGGAGAAAAGGTTAAGGTGATTGCTGTGACTCTTGTTTTACGTGCAATTGTCCCAATCCATATCTGCTTATAAGTGCTTACAGTAGAGTAAATAAAAATGGAAATGAAATTGCATGAAGTTGGTGTGATATAATTTACTTCTATTCAGGGGTATCCAGAAAGTGTGGCTAAAAAAAAGGATGGTGGGTACAACACTGTGATCAAAGCCTCACTATTTTGTTATTGGTCTCCTGTGTTCACAGCTTCCTAAGTCTGAATCCAATTTGTTTAATACATCAGCTTGAATTAAATGTTTAGGACTTAGCATCAGACATTTGACTCTCTAAATAGAATTTGCATAGTTTATTCCTCTCCAATGATGCATACAAAATGTAACTTTCCATACTGTAGAAATCTGGAGAGATGATTCCGGGTCTGTCAGCATCTTTGCCAATGATGACTTTTAACAGTCTATTAAAAGTTCTCTTCTCTAAAATGCTTATTATACAATTAATTTTTTTTTTTTTACAGATTGTGTCTTCACTAGAAAATATCCCTTTGTAGTAGCAACAATAAAATGTCAGGGAGTAGAGGCCTTTATTTTCTTATTTTTTTAAAAGTTATTTTAAAATAAGAAATAAAATGGGCTGCAGTGAGATAGGGTAAAGTAGGAGATACAAATGAAATCACGGTAAGACTTTTTCTCCCCACTTCTGACTTGGAAAATATTAACTCATACAAGTTGTGACCTCTGTTTCCAGCATTAAATCTACAGAATGTTTATGTATAGCATTTGTCTCTTTCAGAAACTGCATAGTGTCAATTGCAGTTATTTTCCTTTGATAAATTGTGGGTAGAAGTCCATATATTCAAAGAAGCAGGCTGCAGACCGATTTGTGTCTACTAAATAAATGATCTACATTTGAACTTAAAATTTGCTGACATTAGGGATTAAACCAGACAAGTAAAGTTTGAAAACTTAGAGGAATGTTCTCTAGCTCTTGCCTTTCCAGATCAGAGCTTGATTATATGAATTACAGAGCTTTATTCCTTACTCCTGCCTGCCAACCTTCTCTGTCTCTCTTAATAACATTGTAAGTCTAGCACCGAGCACTGCAACTTCTGTTGCTGCCAAACATTGACTTCACACATTGTGATAAATCAGGTTTGCTTTAATCAGGGTTCCTTGGGTGGATTCAGTCATCACAATAAGCCCTAAGCCATGGGTTATTAATTGTAACCATGGGTTATTACCAAATCATGCAGCACACTAACCATTACCACCCAAACCATATTATTTGTAAACTCAAACCAAGTGAGTTAACTGTTGACATATCATAGATGTATTTGGTAAATATGCAATTGGCCTTTCATGAATATGCTTAATTTAGAAAAGTATAGTAAGTTTAGAAAAACAGGCAACATTTCTTAAAAGTGTTGCTTATTTCATATTTATCATTTTGGCTTTGTGATTGACCATACCCAACACGTTTGCTTTTTTGTAAGTAGGTAAACTGTTTTTGTGACAGTGCCAAAATAATACTAGAGTAAGATTAGTAAAGTAAATAAAATGGAACATTGAACTTTAACACTATTATCAGAGGAACAAAGTCTGTATCCCCTGCCTAAAAGTACAAACATGCATGGCAGACTCTTTCATGCAATTCATATCATTCTTCTCACTGTGGCAGCTTTAGAATGCAGTTCATCAGTATCCAATGATAGAATCATATGTAGATTACAAATTGCTCCGAGCCTTCTTGTGAACTAATCAAAGAGATGAAATGCAAAGTTGACCTCCCAAGTTGGCCTCCCAAGTTGACAAGACTGTAATGGAGTTACCACTACACCAAACCCATGGTAGAGCAAGAATAAAATATCTTGGGTAATATTATGTAATTACTGTATGTTAACATAATTGTTCCAGGTTCATAAAGAGTAGGTTCACCCAAGAAAGGAACAACAACAAACAAAAAATCTTTCCAGTTTGTGGATTATTAGAAAGCTCCCAACTGGCTTGAGCCACATAATGGCAGAATAGATGGACTCAGTTTTTGATTCATCCCACAAGATTTTTCTTTTATTGTTAAGTTATCCTTTAAGATAGCATAGTCACACTGATTCTAAAATTGTCCACCGCTGTGTTTTCTCATCAGGTCTACAGCCACAGGTTTCCCAGGAGAATCCACAAAGGGACATTCCTCTCTCTTATGCTATATAGCATAGTTCCAAATTGCTGTGTAAGTGAGCTGGGGCAGAAAAAGAGAGGGAGGGAAATGCAGTAATGGTAAAGGTAAAGGTAAAGATAAAGGTTCCCCTCACACATATGTGCTAGGTGTTCCCAATTCTAGGGGGTGGTGCTCATCTCCGTTTCAAAGCTGAAGAGCCAGCGCTGTCCGAAGATGTCTCCGTGGTCATGTGGCCGGCATGACTAAACGCCAAAGGCACACAGAACACTGTTACCTTCCCACCAAAGGTGGTCCCTATTTTTCTACTTGCATTTTTATGTGCTTTCGAACTGCTAGGTTGGCAGAAGCTGGGACAAGTAACAGGAGCTCACCTCGTTATGCAGCACTAGGGATTCAAACCGCTGAACTGCCGACCTTTTGATTGACAAGCTCAGCATCTTAGCCACTGAACCACTGCGTCCCTCATAGAAATGCCATACAGTTGGCCATTGAGGGACAAGAAAATCATATTTCCAACCATTGCTGCATCCTCATTGTTACTTTATGTCATCTGTTTTCACAAGAAAAAGCAACAGTAACTGTGTAGGGGAATAATCAGTAATCCCACCACCCACCTTTCATCACTCTTAAAGAACAAGTGGGATGAGTGTGACAGTGGCCAACACAAGGGTTTGGAAGGAGAGGAATCCTAGACAGGGTGAATGCTCCTACTAATGGGCAACCATCCATTCTGCAGCTCTAGACAAATTGAAAAATTGTCTTTGCAACTTTTCCTATGTAGGAGGAGCTTACAGAGGAGGAGCTGACAAAAGTGGAAGGGGGATGGGGGGATCAGGGGGGCAGATGACTAAAGCAGCATTGTGCTAACATGATGCAAGCTACATCCCTTTTCTACTCACATGGTGACATTGCAATACAATTGTACTTGTACAGTGCAACAAATGTTTCTGTCATTGAATCCTATTCCTGAATTACCTATCAACTCAACATCCCAAACTCCATTAGGTTTCCATGATGTCAGGACAAACCAGGGGTTGTTCTACTTACCTTTACTACCGGTTTGCAGCAGGGCCTCGCGCAAGCACTTGCTTCGCTCGCATGCGCACACACTCTTCCGCACATGAGCAGAAGTGTTTGGATGACATTGGGGTCGGTGGGCGGCGCCTCCTGCCAGTTTTACTACCAGTTCTATAGAACCAGTGCGAATCAGGGGCAACCTGGGACAAACCAGGGGCCACTGGGACAAACCTTGAATATGGAAGGCTTAAAATAGACCCATATTTCATCTTGCTGATTACTTCACACAGCTAAAAAGCTATCTGTATGAGGAACCACTTAAGTGATTCTTTGACCCAGACTATGTTATCTCCTCCTTCCAGATGGTTCCCTTACAAAGATTATGTCCTTTTCTTTATTGATACAGGGAAGAAGATCTAGTCAACTGTTAGAGTCTACAAGGCTTCAACATCACTTGCCAGTGAACAAAAGAGATGATAAAGCTGAAACAAGATCTCTCCATTTCCTGCATTCTAACTCACTAAGAGTGTAATAACAGTATCTAAGGTTGACAAATTAACCTAGTAGCAAAATAAATAATTTGCCTCTGAATTACTGTTTTAATATCCAAGTTTCACCTATTCATTCCAAATTCATTCTAAATTGGTTTGTAGGACTTTTATCTATCCCTATACTTCATAAGCCCTCTATAATTTCAGAATAAGTACAATGAATGTTGAATTCTGGGTGAATTTTGGCAAACTGTAGATTTCCATGAACAGTGGAGTTGACAACTGTTGTGAAGAATGAAGGCCTGGCAATCAGACTGATCCTTTGGAATACCTCTGGACAAGGAGAGAATAGGAGATTGCCCACAAGTGTTCTGAAGAGGAGATCCTCATTAGGGGACCATACGACAGCAGTTTCCAATGGGTTTTAGCCCCAGGAGCTAAGGGAGAGGACATCTTTGCTCTCAGCAGTGGCAGAATCTTTAGTAAGGACACTAAGTCAGCTAATGTCACTTTCTAATCACATTTGGAAATGTTCAATTTAACTATTTTATGGATATTAGAAACCTTCAAAATGACAAAGTTAGCTTGATACCTGATGAGTTTGACCTTCTTCTTTGGAGTTAAGGAATTATAAACAGAAACTTAAAAGTTTGAATTGGCAAAAAGCAAAATAAAATTTTGATTTAAGAAAATGTTAAATGGACTGGGAGACCAGACATGTTTTGAATATTGGTTGTTTCTGCTGCAAAATTTGAAAAACAAGTATATAATTAAATAATATCTATGTGGAAAATGACTAAAATGGAACTAAACACGTATTAGGAACTAAGGCTTGATGAAGGTTACAAATGGAGCCTTGGTAGTACAGTGGGCTAAGGCACCCTGTTACTAAGCTGGTTATTAAGACCAGCTGCCTGCAATTACTGCAGGTTCGAATCTCTCCAAGCCTCAAGGTTGACTCAGCCTTCCATCCTTTCTAAGGTAGGTGAAATGAGGACCCAGTTTGTGGGGGCAATAAGCTGACTTTGTATAAATATACAAAAGTATGAAGGCTATTGCTTAGCGCATTGTAAGCTGCCCTGAGTCTCCGGAGAAGGGCGGCATATAAATCAAATAAAATAAATAAATAAAAAAATGGACATTAGATCTTTTAGTCAGACTGACAAATTAATAACTAATAGAAATGATACAATTTTCAACGGTTAAACTTTAGAAGATGATGAGAAATTTATTTAAAAGTAACTCTTATCTGACACAGATATTATAGAAAATGAAAGCATTTAAGGGGCGTGCATAAGCACACCAGCGTGCCTACCGTCCCTGTCCTAATGTTTCCTTTTATTTATATCCATTTCATGTATTTATAATTATGTTTACATTGTATCTGTCATAAAATACATGCTTGACGAAATACAAATAAAAAATAAAATAAAGACTGCAAAACTTAGATTACCAAAATATAAAAAATATTTTATAAAAAATATAAAATATAAAAATATAAAATAGAATATAAAAAAGAAATCAAGAAAAGGATTTGGACATGGAACAGCTCAGACAAATTCTGGACAATGCCTCTTTTAAAGGATTTACAAAGTAGATTGGTGAAACTTTGAATGCTTTTTGAATGCCAAAGACTGATGAAATATGAAATCCATTGAAATGATTTAAAAGTGAAGAGCAATAAAAATAAATATAAAGTTGGACTATTTAATCAGGGATAAGATATTTGTTTGATATTAGTTCTAATGGATTTTTTTGCTGAACCAGGACTAGGGAAAAATGACAATTTATAAATTGTACATACATAAAAATTAGGCTATGAGAGAAGAATTTTTTAATTTGTAATTTTAAAGGGTATTTAATTTGTAATTTAAAAAGTATTACCCAGATTGTGGGGGCAATAAGCTGATTTTGTATAAATATACAAAAGTATGAAGGCTATTACTTAATGCATTGGGAGACTCAGATAGCTATTTCTGCCTTTTAAGGCGTCATCAGTGAGCCACACCCACTTCTCAGATATCCTCCCTGTAAAGGTACAATGTGTCTTTTTCTTTTTCGTAGGCTTTTATGTGCATATTCTTTCTAGCCAGGTTTTACCTACATAAACTAAGTTGTTCTACAGCCCTGGTTCTGTGAAATCTCATTCACAAGTTTCTGGGCCTTTTTTCTGCTGACAAACTGCAACTCTGTGTTGCTCTCTGGGAGACTCAGATAGCTATTTCTGCCTTTTAAGGCGTCATCAGTGGGCCACACCCACTTCTCAGATATCCTCTCTGTAAAGGTACAATGAGTCTTTTTCTTTTTCGTAGGCTTTTATGTGCATATTCTTTCTAGTCAGGTTTTACCTACGTAAACTAAGTTGTTCTACAGCCCTGGTTCTGTGAAATCTCATTCACAAGTTTCTGGGCCTTTTTTCTGCTGACAAACTGCAACTCTGTGTTGCTCTCTGGGGGACTCAAATAGCTATTTCTGCCTTTTAAGGCGTCATCAGTGAGCCACACCCACTTCTCAGATATCCTCCCTGTAAAGGTACAATGTGTCTTTTTCTTTTTCATAGGCTTTTATGTGCATATTCTTTCTAGCCAGGTTTTACCTACATAAACTAAGTTGTTCTACAGCCCTGGTTCTGTGAAATCTCATTCACAAGTTTCTGGGCCTTTTTTCTGCTGACAAACTGCAACTCTGTGTTGCTCTCTGGGAGACTCAGATAGCTATTTCTGCCTTTTAAGGCGTCATCAGTGAGCCACACCCACTTCTCAGATATCCTCCCTGTAAAGGTACAATGTGTCTTTTTCTTTTTCGTAGGCTTTTATGTGCATATTCTTTCTAGGTACAATTACCTCCTTAAAAGAGACTCTTAAACTAGGTAACTCATTTTTTTTTTTAATTTGATTTATATGCCGTTCTTCTCCGGAGACTCAGGGAGGCTTACAATGCGTTAAGCAATAGCCTTCATACTTTTGTATATTTATATACAAAGTCAGCTTATTGCCCCCACAAACTGGGTCAACCTTGAGCCTGGTGAGATTCGAACTTACAGTAATTGCAGATAGCTGGTGTTAATCACAATGCTATCAGTCTGCTGAGCCACCAGGAGGTGGCTAAGAAATGGTTTAGTGTGGCTTTTTTGAAGAAGCTTCCTTTACACCTCTGGGCAATTTCTTAAATTGATTAAAAGTAAAGGCAATGGGAAAGGAAAAGAAAAAAAAATACTGACAACAATAAGTAGGAGAACTAGCATCTTGATCTTGGCTGACTGTGTTTCTGCTTTTACATTTAGCATCTTGCCAAAAATTACTTTTCGAATGACATAAAACTAGTTAATTGCTGTGATAAAAATTTTCACACATGCACACAACTCCAGCATTCTGTTTTCCACCACTAGACATTTCTATCTTGCACCTAAATATACCCAGAACTGCTTTTGGGTGGTGCTGTCTTCCTATTGTCTTCATCTGTTTAGCCATTACTGAGTGAGAGAGGGTCAAGTTGACCTTACCTACACTGGTGCTACAGTAACATTTTCCCTCACAGTCCAAGCCTGTCCCAGAGCAACTTCAAGTGTATGAACTCTATTAAACTTTGACGGTCATTATCTTGAAAGAAAATCAAGTGACTCAGTAGCGGATTTCAATTTTGGTCACTACCGGTTCTCTCACACATGCGTGCGATGCTTCTGTTCATGCGCAGAGATGTCTGGGTGGGTGGAAGAAGCCTCCCCGCTGCTGCCGCTACCGGTTCGCCTGATCCGGGGTGAACTGGTAGCAACCCACCACTGAAGTGACTGCAACAGAAGCAATAGAAACAGGATTGAAATGGCAATGGGAACTGTAATTTCGTGTGATGCAGTTTTCATCTAATTCAAGGACCAGCTCAGCAGTGGGAAGAATCCCACAGCCAGCCATATGGCTTCACAAACGCTGTAAGTCAGACATGCAGACATAACTCTCTCCCAGTTATTCCCCAGCCACTGCTGTTCAGAGGCACGTTGCCCACTCTCAGAAACAGCATCCAATCATTACAACTGGTAAACCTTGATAGCCTTGAGTTCCATGAATACAAATCCCCAGTTAAAACAATGGCCATTGCAGCATTTTGCAGTTGCATACACTGTAAGTTAAATAACCTCATGGCCTGCCTAAGATATTTTGCTGTTTGAGGTAAAGGAAGTGATACCTTCCCCCACTGCAAATACAGAATTCAACTGGATTTCAGAACTAAAAGAGGCAGAGTGTTTTACTAGTATATGAAAGCAATTTATAACCAAGGAGATGCTGACTAAGCAGTGTGATACCTAAAGTTAAACACTAACTATCAGGAGGAGCCATGTAACTAGCTTCATGCTTATTGGGACTCCTGAGACATGAGTATCAAAGTTATTCTAAAGTGCAGTGCTGTTGCGTGCCAAAAGCGGGGAAAGCGCGGGGGGGTCAGGCGCACGTGTGCCCACACCCATAATTCAATGCAGCCCCATGCATGCGTGTGTGACTCCCTCCCTCGCGCTCCTCCCGCTTTTGGCACACAACAGCAAAAAAGTTATTGGTGGGCCTGGTAGGTCGGTTTTTCGCCCTCCCCAGGCTCCAAAGGCTTTTTTGAAGCCTGGGGAGGGCGAAAACGGCCTCCCTCACCCTTCCGGAGGCCCTCTGGAGGTTGGAAATGGCCGTTTCCCAACTTTTGGTGGGCCCGGAAAGCCTGAAAATCAGCTGGCCGGCGCACACATGCATGCTGGAGCTGACCTAGGGCAACACTCGCATGCCCACAGATATGGCTTCGCGTGCCACCTGTGGTACGCATGCTATAGGTTCACCATCACGTCTATATACACTATGCAAAAAAATAAATCTCCCCCCATCCCACATACACACACTGCAAGAGGGAGATATGGCATGTAAGATGTATATATTATTCTGATGATGCATACAGTTCTACGTCCAACAGAGGGAAAGAAGGACTTTCAGGATCACCAGTTATTACTACCTCCAAGGAAATGCTGTCGCCTTTTTCTGCTAAATGACTGACCAATCAAAAAATTGTGTCCTGAAATGTTTGTCAATGGAACAATAACAATGTGCTAGCCTTTATACCTAAATTGTTGTTAAAGTAGCAGCAATCTAGACTGCTGTAGCGGGACTGTGATTCATGTGGACTGTTGAGGCAACCCCACATCCAATTTGAGGGAACCCTGTTTCAAAATTGCAGCATTTATCTTTGTGCCATTGAAAAACGCTGTGCCAAAAATGGATTCAAGTGGGTTCAGGTGAGTTCAGCCAAGCCTGAGGTATTTGCTTCCACATCTGCGAACAAGAATGTAAGTTAATTTTAGTGGTACTGTATTATTAGAATACCGCAAAAATCCAACTTTCTAGCAAGGTGTATTAACCAGGAAAATGAAATGTTTTAAATTGCATGGTGCAGCAATACAAAGACCAAGCCTTAGGGTTGGTGGAATTTATTTTAATCCTATTTATTTTAGGAAGGGGGGGGGCAGCCTTGCAGAAGTACTGCTAAAATGATTACAATCTGAATTTACACATGTCTGAGAACTGGTACGTGTGTTCTGTTAGACTAAATTAAGGTAAGCAGATTTCCAACTATGCCTTGATAACATGCCAACTTCTTTTTAGCCATTCCAAGTGTTCTCCTTCATTGCAGATTCTTTGTCCCAAAGGTGCTTTTTCAAGAGGCAACTGGACTTTCTGTTTTTTCTTTAAAGACATTTTGCTTCTCATCCAAAAAGCTTTTTCAGCTCTGACTGGATGGTGGGGATGGTCAGAGCTGAAGAAGCTTCTTGGATGAGAAGTGAAACATCTTCAAAGAAAAACCAAAAAGTCCAATTGCCTCTTGAAAAAGCACCTTTGGGACAACCATGACCTGGATGACTGAGAATCTCCATAGACATTCAGATTCTTTGAAAAAATGGCACTGCTGTTATTGAAATTCAATAGTAGACAATGATAGTTTGAAATATAATGTAAAAATTTGTGCTTGAGCTTTCTTTTGGGAGCATTGTAGCAAATAATTTGTCAGTCATCTTGCTCCCAGAAGCAAGGCATTGCTTTGCAAAGGAGGCATAATCTAGGCCCTGTTCCAGAAAACTTTAGTTACAATTAATGATGGAGATGAAAAGATTCCCTTACCCCCTCAATAACTCTAGCTACAAGACATGTCACAATCCTAGGGTTGTTTGCTTTTTTCTGAGATGTCCATTCACGGCTGCCCACTCTTAAGTGGGCAAGATTGCCAACATTTTAAGTGGAGTGGTCAAGTACATGATCCCAGTGGTGCACAAACCACAAGCAGACTCTAACCCCGATTCTGTGACTCACTGGGCTGCCCCACCCGAGATCACATCACAAAGTTCATCAGCAATAGCAATTTTCTATTTTGGCAGCGTCATTTTGTTTTTAGTTGTTTTTTTTTTTGTTTTTTTTTTAATTTGATTTATATGCCGCCCTTCTCCGAAGACTCAGGGCGGCTTACAATGTGCTCAGCAATAGCCTTCATCCTTTTGTATATTTTATACAAAGCCAGCTTATTGCCCCCACAAACTGGGTCCTCATTTCACCTACCTTAGAAAGGATGGAAGGCTGAGTCAACCTTGAGCCTTGGCGAGATTCGAACCCTGCAGTAATTGCAGGCAGCTGGTCTTAATAAGCTTAATAACAGGGTGCCTTAAACTCTTGTACTACCAAGGCTCTGTTGTTGTTGTTGTTGTTTTTAAAGAAGCATTTACATTTCTCTTTCAAAAACTCTAAACACCAAAACTGGTAAAGGAAAAGGGGAACTGAGAAAAGGGGAACTGCAAAGAGACTGAAAATTCTAGCCTTCTGTCTGTCTTGATACCTGGGTCACTACAGCATCCCCTGTAGCTCTCTGAAGCTGCAATAAGGTCACCCACCCTTGAATTATACCAAATCTGAAACCTCGTTTCCCCACTGGAGACTGAGCCCAATGCAATATGGTGATGTTTACATTGTGAAGACCTATATAATTTTGGACTAAGATATCTCTAGACTTACCTGTTTCAAGAGATCAGGCTCTTTTCCAAGAACTAAGCCTTTTCTGTTGTGGTACCCCAACTATGGAATCAGATAATAACTTGGCACCAAATTAAAATGGATTTGTTTTCTAAAATGTTTAAGTGGCTCACCTGCCTCATCCTAATTAAGAACATAAGAAAAGCTCAATAATCAAACCAAAGCTCTATCTAGCCTGATGGATAAACTGCAGCAATCATTACCTTGTTTCCTGAAATGGCTGGCTAGAGCACTACCAAATACTAACAATCAGGACAACAGCACCTTGCTAGTTCTCCAATATCCAGCCATGATGATTAATAGCTGGGACGGCCTTACCATCTGTGAAAGTTTACTGAACTTTCCTTTTGCCTGTAATGTAAACTACTTTGATATTCATTAAGATTAAGCAAGAATTTAAAAAAGAGAATAATCACTGCATAATAAGTAAATAAACATGCTTTATTTACAGCAATAAAACATAGGAGAAACAATTTTAGGGCTAAACTACAAATGTCAATGGTTATAAGATATACTAATGTGTGAAAATGGGACAAATTCCAATACTTCAATGGAAGCATCAATGGACTAATACTGAGGAACCCTGCTTAGTATTTCACCTAAGGCCTTCTTGAAGCACTGAAATAAATGAGACTAAAGTTAGGATAACTTACAAGCTTTATCTAGGTAGAACAGGGGTGTCAAACTCGTGTCATCATGGCGGCATCACATGATATATTGCGACTTTTTTCCCCTTCCCTAAACTGGGTGTGGCCAGTACGTGACACATCCAGCCCGCCGGCCGTGAGTTTGACAACCCTGAGGTAGAAGCTCAGTCTCCTGCTGTAACATATGAGACAATGGGAATATCAGATCAACAAGTGCTATGTTATCAAACAAATGAATAGATACACATCTGGAGGAAACACTTTCTGGATCTTGATTCAAGTAATCCTGACCAAATGGCCTGAATCATTACCTGGATACAGAGATGTATTGGAAGAAGGCAACAAACTGAAGCACAATCTAGATGAAGGGACTCTAATGATCAGTAAACAAGTCAATTTTGAATGGGGCTGCAGCTTGTTCTGAGAAGGGATGCTGTTCCTCTGAAGGACAAGTTCACAGTTTGAGGGTTCTGCTGAATATATTGTTCCTGGTGTGCAGAACAGTTGCTAAATTATGGTCAGGGATGCCTTTGCCCACCTATAACCTTTCTTGGGCAAGTCAGATTTGGCCTAAACAGCCACATTGGATTAAGAAGTATTGATCCTTGATATCTGATTTCATTTATGAAATGCTAGCTATGGAGTATGGTTTTTGCTATTTAGATTTAGAGATATTGCAACTCCTTGACCTGGAACTCTATTTTCTCATTCTCCAAATCACAGATTAATCTTCATTTTGTTGGCTTTACAAGTACAGTCTCATTTCAAGCAACATATTAGAACTTACTTTCTTCTATTTTATAGACAGATATGGAATCCCTTGCATCATAAAAAGAGATTCAGGCCAATTCCACAAGTTGTTCACTACTTTGCAATCACTGTCTGTAGCAGAAGAAACACTATATAACCACAGTTTCTCTAAAATGACCTTTCCTGTTTGCATTCTTGTTTCAAGCTGCTAGTTTTTGCTGTGGTCTGTTGTTTCCCACAACCTGCATTTCTGTGATGTTTACTTCCTGGATTAAATACTAGTTTAGCTACCACACTAATCCTTAAATAAATCTTTTTCAATTTAACTCTCTTCCCCCTAACCTTATTGGTCTGTGTTTACACTAATTTAAATGGGCAGGATATTAGATTAATGTTAATTGATGGAGTCAACATACTAATCCAGTTTCCACAGATTTGCACCTTTGAAGAATGAATTAAGTAGAGCCACATAAATTACCCTCTCTCATAGTGGGAGGGAATATGTTTAAAAAGAAGCCTCTAATTACATTTTGGACACCAAAGTTGCTTTCATTGTGTGTTTCTCAAATCTAGTGTAATGTAAACCAGTTCACATTGTTAAACTGACTTCAGTTTCCCTCAGATGTTCTAGAATTCCAGGAGGTTGTCTGAAATTTACCCAAGCAAACTTTTACATTAACAAATTACACTGTTTAAAAAGCCTCACACCATCATATAATTTTGTACTTTTTGTATGTCTGGCATTTGTATGATAATTAGGAGTTTAAAACATGCATACTGGAATGTTTTCTATGTCCACAAAAGGAAAAGTCGACCATTTTAAACCAAAACCCCAAAATAACTTAGTAACCCAGACTACCGCGGGACTACAAACAACAGCATTTATGTTACAGATAAGCTCAAAAAAATAGCTATGACAGAAATGGAAGAATATAGCCAACTTGAAAAGCTGGGTGGGAAAAAAAATAATACAATCTCATGTCAGTTACATATATTTCAATAAAAGCAGACAGATGGAAAATAAGCAGATGGCATAAATTTTAGCCAATTTGCAACTTTTTGAATTCAGTCCACCTTGGCTCAGAAAGGTTTACTTTAAGTATCTTGGAATACCCAGTCTTGTTGGCTGTTCTAAGCGGATAATTCTATAGAATAACAGTTTATGCAAAAACTACAGAAAATAGCAGCCGCTATAAGAGCACAAAGGAAGGCAAGTTACTGATTAGCCTGATGGTAGGCAATCATGAATAAAATGAAACTGTATGTGAAATGCAGATAAAGACTAGTACAATTCAAGAAAATCTAGAAACAAAAGGACTAACAGGTATGGAACTATAGATGAATGGTAGAGACAAAGAGAGATATGTTCATCATTATAATTTTTTATTTACTTATTAAATTTGTTTACTACCCACCTTGCCTCGAGGTGACTCTGGACAGCTTATAACATTAAAACCTATAAAATCATAAAACATAAATATTTCCAAAAGCAATAAATATAACATTACAATCAAAAGTAAGTTTTCTTTTTCTGTGTACCAGATAGTGTTCTGCAGATCATTGATTGGAATTTATAAGCCCTGTGCCATGCTAGGGACATTCTTCCTCTTTCCTCTTTCCTCTTTGTTATACACATTACTAAGATCTAGCACACTTTTGCAACAGTGGAACAGTTTATATATGCAAGTTGCCTACAGCAGTGGTGGGATTCAAGTAATTTAACAACCGGTTCTCTGCCCTAATGATTTCTTCCAACAACCAGTGTGCCAAACTGTTCAGAAAGTTAACAACCGGTTCTCCCGAAGTGGTACGAACCAGCTGAATCCCACCACTGGCCTACAGTATATTTATATATCCAGATGCTGTTAACAAATAGCAAGCTAGCCACAATAACCACAACCTTTGCTTTAGTCTTACTGGATAGATTTATCTTAGTTTTTCTTACTGTTGTTTGATAATATCAGTATTGTACTACTTGATTTTTATAATTGTTGATATATCTGCTTTAAACATTATTGTAGGAGCTGATTTAAGACAACACAGCGATCTTTTAAATAAGACAAACTGAAAGGCTGAAAGGACATATTAACTACCAGACAAGATGTTCCTGATTCTCTGATTGGTTTGGGTGGTTGATTGAATGAAAGACTTCAAAAATGTTGTAACCTATCATTTCACATATAACAGATCTGTAGAGTTTTTTACAGCCCTGTCCCCCAAAATGGGAAGTAATAAAACTGGTAAAGGATGATGCACAGTGCAAGCATCTAAAGAAAGGAATAAAAGCTCACCAGGAAATTGCAGAAAAAGTCAATAGCACTAATATTTTACAATCTAAAGCTTTATAGTCAAACTATATAATATCCAAGATATCGTAGACAGAAGCTTTCATAGCTATGGATAGCTCGAGCTCCTTTGAAGCCTAGTTCCATGTACTTTAATTAGGAAGCACAGATGATCTGTGCTTTGGACTAAAATTTATCAGAAATAGAATAGAATAACAGAGTTGGAAGGGACCTTGGAGGTCTTCTAGTCCAACTCCCTGCCCAGGCAGGAAACCCTACACCACTTCAGACAAATGGTTATCCAACATCTTCTTAAAAACTTCCAGTGTTGGAGCATTCACAACTTCTGGAGGCAAGTTGTTCCACTGATTAATTGTTCTAACTATCAGGAAATTTCTCTTTAGTTCTAAGTTGCTTCTCTCCTTGATTAGTTTCCACCCATTGCTTCTTGTCCTCAGGTGCTTTGGAGAATAGTTTGCTCCCTCTTCTTTGTGGCAGCCCCTGAGATATTGGAACACTACTATCATGTCTCCCCTAGTCCTTCTTTTCATTAAACTATACACACCCAGTTCCCGCAACCGTTCTTCATATGTTTTAGCCTCCAGGCATCTAATCATCTTTGTTGCTCTTCTCTGAATTCTTTCTAGAGTCTCAACATCTTTTTTACATCGTGGCAACCAAAACTGGATGCAATATTCCAAGTGTGGCTTTACCAAGACATTATAAAGTGGTATTAACACTTCATATGATCTTGATTCTATCCTCGTTTATGCAACCTAGAACTGTGTTGGCTTTTTTGGCAGCTGCTGCACACTGCTGGCTCATATTTAAATGGTTGACCACTAGGACTCCAAGATCCCTTTCAGCAAATGATCTCAGCAAATTAATAGTTGCCACAAGCCACTGAGGAGTAGGACCCTAACCTACCTTGAAAGGAGAGATCTGAATGCTGTACTCAGGAAAAAAAAACCTGGCAAGTTTCTAGGCATTGCCCAACTAAATCCTCAGAAACTTAATAATTTTATTTCATTTGATTGGCTGAAAACTATACAAAGAAAAAGTAAGTTGAGATGCTAAATTTATTCAGTAATCAAACAGATTACTTCAACTATGGAAAAAAGAAATAGAGAAACATGCATCAAATAATCAAATAATAAGAAAATAATAACGTAAATAAAAGAAATATTTGTTTGTGTCAGGTGTGAATGACCAGACCCACAAATGCAGAGTTCAAGCCAATCACTTTATTAAGTTCTGCCTATAATACAGGAATCTCCCCAGTCTGGCAGCTCTCTCCTAGAACAATTAGCTAAGGCTTCAAGGAATTCAGGGAGAGCCAGTTCTGAGCCTTTTACAGTTGCAGAGTGACTCTACTTGCCCATACTTCATCCCTCCTCCCTGCCAGGATGGATATTTCCCAACAGTTTTGGTGCCACTGTGAAAGCAGCCCTCTTCAACACAACCTGTCCTATTTCATAATCTGTTTGATCAGAATAATTTTACTAAATATTTCCTACAATCAATAAGTCTGGGTAGATACACCATAGTGGTCCTTAAAATGGGTGAACATTAATTCATAAAACAATAAGAAGACATCTCAAATACTGACTTGCATAGTGAAGCTATGATCACCTAGGAAGCCTAGAACAAATGTCAACATAAGTAAACACAGAAAATTGAGAGAGTAAGTTTGCCACAAAGCAGTGTTAAGTTCCAATACGCAATAGCTGAGTACCAATACATAATAATTCAACAATAGAGCAAGTAAATCCAGTCCATAAATAAAAGGCATCGCTTGAAGTTGAAATTACAACTATCAATCGTGCTGGTTGGCAACACTGAGAACCATGCATGCGCAGATTTTAATGTTGACCCTGGGATATCTCTTTGGCAGCCCAAATGTTGGTAATCTTATTAGATTGTGGGCAGTACTTTCAGGCATTTTCTATATCTCTCCATTTGCACTCTCACCTCATTTTCTTTTTCTTTCTTTTTTAAAAAAAATCCTTATTTATTGCTTTTTTACAAATTCTGATACTTACTTTTTGGCTTAATCGCTTTTCTGTTTTAAATTATTATGAAGCATGATATTCAACTGAGCAGCCCTCCTGGAAGCTACATTTGTTTTTCCATGTTCTTCAGTCTGCAGTGACAGAAAACAGGTCCTGACCTCTGTGTGACATCCTTTCAGTTATTTGAAAAGTGTTAACATATCCCTGTACACAAGGCCCAACTCCTCCAATCTCTCTTACAAGACTTATTTCCTAGTCTTTAATCATCCTCAATGTCCTCCCATGAACTTGTTCCAGTTTGTCTAATTTTTTTAAGTGTATTGTCCAAAATGGGGCAATGATTTAATTAGGAGTTGAGCAAAGCCAAGGATATGGAATTATTATTTCCGTCATTTGGACTTCTGTTAATCACTCTACAACTGTTTTGCAGTTTTTGTTCTTCCTGCACACACATCTTTTTCTCAAGAGTCACTGTATTGCAAACTATCCTCCATACTATGCATGTATATTTGGTACTTGTTTCTTAATTGAGGAACAAATTACTCTATGTTAAATTTCATTTTATTATTTTCAGCCAGTATATCTAACATATCAAGAGTATTTTTATTTTTTATTTTTGGCTTCTAGGGAAATAATTCTGCCCAATTTAGTGTCATCTGAAAATATTGTTTTGAACTAGTTATGTATCTACTCAACTGTTATGGTAATCAGAAAGTTGTGTACATGAAAACAGTGGTAGGTTTATGAAAAGAGGAGATATTTATGGTTAATTTAGGATCTTGTCAAATTCTCCCTGCAATCTTCAATTATATTTATTAATTTAGTACCTTGTATTCACCTCCCAGGCTATGGTTTTTCCAGTTGCAATGTAAGGCTGTGAAAGTTGGACCATAAGGAAGGCTGAGTGCCAAAGAATTGAGGCCTTTTGAACTATGGTGCTGGAGAAGACTCCTGCAAGTCCCTTGGACTGCAAGGTGATCAAACCGGTCAGTCCTAGAGGAGATCAACCCTGACTGCTCTTTAGAAGGCCAGATCCTGAAGATGAAACTCAAATACTTTGGCCACCTAATGAGAAGGAAGGAATCTGGAGAAGAGCCTAATGCTAGGAATGATTGAGGGCAAAAGAAGAAGGGCACGACAGAGAATGAGGTGGCTGGATGGAGTCATTGAAGCAGTCGGTGTGATATTAAATGGATTCTGGGGATAGTAAAGGACAGGAAGACCTGGAGGAATGTTGTCATGGGGTCACAATGAGTCAGACATGACTTCGCAACTAACAACAATTCACTTCCAAGGGAGCAGGAGGGAAAAAATCTACTGGAGAATAGACTAAAATCAACTCAATGACCACAGGAAAGATTAACAAGACTGAGTAAAGGCATGGAATGGAGTATTCTAGAAGAAGGCATGAGGGACTGAGGAGGAACATTCCACAATGCACCATTCAGATATTACATCAACGTGGCCTTGATGTAATGTACAATTGCACCTAGAGTGCAATTGTACATTACAATTGTACGTACATTGTATGCTTGATTGTTGATAACATTGATTCTGTTTATCCTGACCTCCTTACAAGATGGAATTTGAAACTCAGCAGTACCTTTAGAATGCAATTAACACAGCTAATAATTAAGTCTAATATGGATCCTAACTGATGTTTTGTTGTTCAGTCCAAACTCGGGACTCAAGGCCCAGATTATAGCCTTTTCTCTAAAGAGTAGGTGTTTATGGAAACAGTAGCAACAGAAGTTTTTCTAAAACCCACAAACCTAATTTAGCTGTGGCAATGTGAAATTACTGGCTCAATGCTCCCCTAGCAAAGCATGCTGCAAGGAATTGTAAAAAGACAGATGGAATGCTTAACAGTTTAACCACAAAGGAATGTTTGGATCTGATTACCCTGAACTGTTAATCTGATGATCATCAGTTGTGGCATATAAGCCAAGCAGACTTGTGACTATAATGCTGTACTATTACTATGCGAATTCACAAGTTCTTTTCCCTTAACTCAAATGTTCCTACATTTTAATTAAGAGGGAAATTTCTGCTTGTTTGGCATCTCCACTTGCTGATCAAACACTTTACCAAAAGTGCTTTCAAATATCTGGAACTGTAATTCAATTCACTCTGATAGCTTTATTTGTAAAAGATAATCCTTGCTTACTCATCTCTGCCATTGGTAAATATCTTCACTACTTCGTCCATATTTTTACCCTTTGGGAATCTGTAGCTAAAATTATATT
Organism: Pituophis catenifer annectens; assembly: GCF_029215685.1. Classification (NCBI taxonomy): domain Eukaryota; kingdom Metazoa; phylum Chordata; class Lepidosauria; order Squamata; family Colubridae; genus Pituophis; species Pituophis catenifer. The sequence goes on from NW_027256881.1 coordinate 44,528,603, forward strand.
CATGTAATATTCTAGTTATCACACTTCAAAGTTTAGTCCTAATGAGCATGAAGTCTTGTAAAAGTCATTGAAGACTGAATTCTGATCATTTCCATTCAATTCAGGTTTTTGTCATTCTGATCTCTGATCTAGAATCCTCTTTCATCTCATATAGACTGGTATAGAACAACCTAATCCAATTCAGAATTTCGCCAGTTCTAATGCAATCTCTTCATTGGAATATCTTTGTCCACTATCTAAACCAGAGATGGGGAACTATGGCTCCTTTATGACTTGTGGATAGATCCAATTCTGGGAGTTGAAGTCCACAAGTCATAAAAGGGCCATTGTTCCCCCACCCCGATCTAAACAAAGACTATAAAAATCTTGGTGTCACTGAGATAAGACCTGAGGGCAGAAGTTCTGGTTCTTATTTTGCAAAAACGAACTAGCTTAAATAATGTGAACTAATACACATTCATGTGTAAATGAGGAACTTTTTTAAGAGCATTATATCAAGGATCTAAAATTATCTAAGTACTTCAACTATGTGGAGAGGGAAATGAATCACACATTCTGCTCTCAATACACTCCTTTAAGATTGTGAAAATTATATGAACAAAAATATGTACATAAGATGCTAATCACCATCTCTATCTTCTCAGTTTCTGGGAAAAAACAAAGAAGTATAACAGTTCAGTATTTTGCTTATTTCATTGATTGGATGAAGAAACATTTTGGTACTTTGTTCCTCAAAACTGGACTACTGTATGGTGTAAAGAATAATGAACTCATACAGTGATAATATGGTTAGTGTACACTCATATATACATACACATTTCTCTCTGTATGATTGTCAGAAAGATCCTCCATGCTACCGTATTTATTTTATGAATACTTCCCTCTAATCTTTTAACATGAGAGATTCAAACAGTTAAGGTACAAACTATTTATTAAGGGAAGGGGCTTAACCTGCCAATACTATATGTCCCCAGCTTTAATTACAAGGTAGGATAATGAATCTCATCCAGAAATACCAGAATCTAATTATATATCTAACAGCAGCTTCAGTTCACTTCTGGTGTTACAACCTAAGGGGGAAAATACAAGAAAAGACTAGCTTTATAATAATATTCTCTAGCCCTTGACTTTATTAACCACAGTTTAGTTGGACTAACGTCTTAAAATTGCATGGAAAGGTAGTTCTTTATTGCACTCCTGCATTTAGAGGATATCCAAGGAATCCCCTCCCCACAAAAATTCAATTCAGTATTGAAGCTACCTATAATAAAGGTTATCAGGCTGGTACTAAATTTGGACTAGAAACAAAAATAGTAATCTTTATCCTCACTTTTGAATCTCATCTTGCATCTTTGTATTGAATGCTGACTGCCCTTAAACCCAGAAAAACATAAGTTTGTGAACAATTTAGTTCTGCTGCATACTCCAAGCCAAAAAAATGCTCTCCTTAGTGAAACATTTCTATGATATCATGTGTCTTTGGCAGGAGCACATGACTATTCATACTTTCCCAGTACGTTTGCAAAAAAGGGGCTGCTGAATAAAGATGTATCTGAATCAGAAAGTGTGTTTTGCTTAAACTTGGAACAAAGCAGCCCCACTCAAAATGTTGTGTCAAAATATTTGAATATGGTTGTTTCCCATAAGAACAAACTCAATATTGTTTGAGTGTTTTGTGTTCTCATAGAACAGGGGTGGCAAACACCCCCTGCTGGCCGGATGCATCATGTGCTGGCCACGCCAACCCCTGATTTAGCAAAGAGGAAAAAGTCATGATACATCATGTGATGACAACTTGACACCACAAGGTTCACACCCCTGTCCTAGAACAAAATTCAAACATTTGGAAATGTCTGTGTGGATATGTATGTTATGTGTCTGTCTGTCTGTCTGTCTTTCTATCATCTATCTGTCTGTCTGTCTGTCTATCTACCTATCTACCTATCTATCTATCTATCTATCTATCTATCTATCTATCTATCTATCTATCTATCTATCTATCTCTATAGATATATATCCTCATTTCTTCACTGACTGAAATAAGAGGAAGTAATAATGCTTCAAGGGACATAGTGGCTCAGTGGCTAAGACATTGAGTTTGTCAATCGAAAGGTCAGCAGTTCAGCAGTTCAAATCTCTAGTACCGTGTAACGGGGTGAGCTCCTGTTACTTGTCCCAGCTTCTGCCAACCTAGCAGTTCGAAAGCATGTAAAAAATGCAAGTAGAAAAATAGGGACCACCTTTGGTGGGAAGGTAACAGCGTTCCTTGTGCCTTTGGCGTTTAATCATGCCAGCCACAGAGACGTCTTCGGACAGTGCTGGCTCTTCGGCTTTGAAACAGAGATGAGCACCACTCCCTAGAGTCAGGAACGACTAGCATCATATGTGCGAGGGGAACCTTTACTTTTACCTAATAATGCTTCTGGTGGGCCAGCAAACCTGAAGCTGTGAGAGGCAGCCTTCTTTTTCTTTCTGGCCTTCTGCTTAAATGCTACTTTTCTCTCAACGCTCCATTCCAACTTCACACTATCCAATGTAAACTAATAGTAGCACCAATGAGACTAGTCCTAGCTGCTGTATTGGCTAGGCTGGAAAAGATTTAGGAAAAGGCAGCAGATCACAAGCACAAAACAAGAGTCCAGTTGTAATGCTCAGAACAGTCAAAGCAACACTTTTTTGAAATATACAAGATTTATTTCACAGCTTGTTTTCTTCCAGTCTCAGGCAAAGTTCTTGAAACAAATGTGTTTCATTTCACTCTTCATTTATAACTGTTTTCATACCCAAACATTTTGAGAATGAAACATTTTACATATCCTTGCTGCTTAAATAAGTACAAAATTACACAAGTAGGGGATGTTTTCTGGTTGAATAGCTGACTTGTCTGTACTGAGGAGTATTATTGTTAGGGTATTCTGAGAAGATATGGAAATTTGAGCCATAGCATTAATATTAGGATGATTATAACTTAACTTAAACAAATCAGTGAATATAAGGAGAAACTGTTCCAGTGATGCTAGCAGTATAGCAATATAAATACAATTAAAGTTGTCTGGAATGGTCATTTTCTCCATTTCATTTTTAAATTAGAAGAGATGATATTCCCTCCTGTTGTTCCTTCTCCATCAGCCCATCCACCCCCTCCTATAAATCCTAACACAGCCTCTCAAAATTTGGCTTATGTCCCAAACATATTGCTTCATCTGTCATGAAGATTCATTTGAATTAACACATTTAGGTATAAAATGTAAGCTTTCGGATTTTGTGTGTCTCTATATATGTGTGTGAAAGAAAGTACAAAGATGCTTCATAGAGCTTAATTCCTTAGTTACTAGCTTCATTTGACACTGATTTCTCTTCCAAAATGAGGTAGGAAGGAAGAACTTTTTAAGGACCCTCTGAAAGATAGGCAGAAGACCAAGATATACACAGCTACTTTCCTATAAACATTGAGTCTTATTATTGACCTAGGGTAAACAATCACTAGCCTTTACAAATAGTCAGCAGTTAATGCTGGGCTAAATAAAGTCCAAACTTGATGTTTAAGCAGTGAAAAAGCAAACATTAATACAAATATTTTCATGTTGTAATCTCCTTTTAAAATTTTTCTTCCAGAAGAATTCCTTAAATAATTTTTGGACATTTCAATCATTGGTCTGAAGCCAGTTTTCCAAAAGAATGAAGTGAGGGGGATGCCACAAATAGAAATGCAAGCTGGAACTTTGAGGTTGTTAGAAGATTTTTTTTAAAAAAAATATGCTGCATTTCCAAATGAAGTGGGATTTCCTGATGCTTTTAAAAATATTCTTGTTGCACTTGATTATGTGCCATTAAATCAGTGCTGACTCTTAGCAACCCAAAATCAGATCTTCTCCAGTATGATCTGTCCCAAAGTGGCTCTTCAGATCTCCCAATTAAGTTCCCATCACCCCCTGTAATTGAATCTGTTCATCTTGTTATCCTCTTCTTCTCTTCCCTTTCATCTTTCCCAGAATCATGACCATCTCAAGGGAGCTGGGTCCTCATATAATGTATCCAAAACATAAAATATTGAGCTTTCATTTGTGCCTCAAGTGAGAACCTCAGACTGATAAGTTCAATGCTATATTTGTTTTCTTCTCTATCTATGGTATTCCCTAGATGTCCTCTCTAATATCTAAGTTCAAAAATACCAATACTTTCTCCATTCTGCTTCTTCAAGGTCCAACTTTCACTTCCTTAGAATATCAAAGAGAAAATCAACTTTCATCTGCATGATTCTGATATTTGCAAGTATATAGATAAGCCACAACATCTTTTCCAACGACTTCATAAATTTACCTTACTCTAACGTGGTGCTGATCTTTGATATATCTCTTAATTGCTGATTCTTTTACTGCTGATTGATTATAAGGCACCAGGTTGGTAAAATCAGTGCTTAGCAATTATATACATTTTCTCCATTACAATGTGTCTTAAGATCTCCAAAGGGTGCACTCTTTGCTGCTGTAACTGAGTCCATCCACCTTGCTGCTGATTTTCATCCACTTCTCATTCCTTTCACCTTTCCCAGCATTAAAATCTTCTCTAGAGAGCTAGGACTTTACATAATGTGCCTGAACCAAGATAATTCAGGCCTGGTCATTTGTGCCTCAAGGGGGAGAACACTTGAGTTGATTTGCTGATTATCCATTTGTTTGTTTTCTCGGCTATCCATTATATCCATTATCTTCTCCAACACCAACATTCAAAACTACATGTCTTTAAGTCCTCATTAGCATATGAAGTGCCTTCTGACCACATTGCTCCTGCCACCATCACAATAAGGGAACATAGGAGGCTTTTGGGGAAATACTTCTATTATATAGCTTTTATCATCAACCCTCTTATAATCATTTGAAAGACTCAAAGGCAAAATGTTCATAAACTAGGGACATCTGAATAGGAGTCAAAAAAGTCAAAATGTCAGCCACAGCACACAGTCATCCCCCAGCCCCTTTCTACATATGTACAAAGTGCCAATTATTTGCTCATGGATACCAATCAATTTGACCTTTTAAAAAACTCTGTAGGCACTCCTGATCTGAGCAAAACCCTTTCTTTTCACTAGATTCTCTATCAATATAATTTTTCTGTCTCTAATGTATTTTTTCCACTAAGGGTAACTACCAATAAACATGAGTGTGTATTGAAGCACAACATTCAGAAATAAATACTGGAATTCTATGTTAACTTATTCATGTTAACACTCTGAACAAATATCTATAGATCCATCTTATCATTTGTAACACCATATCTTGGTTATCCACTTTTTTTAGCTGTGCCTGGGAAATTCCCCACATTCTTACTATTCCCAGCACAAGATCTTTATACCAAGAGGACATCTGAAAAACAAGTGGAAAGGAGAGGGAATTTGCTGCAGTATAAACTTTAGATAAAGGACATAGATATATTAAATGTTGATAAAGAATATACATTCAGTTTTGTATGTGTACTTATGTATATACAATATAATATCTGTAAATGTAAAATATAATCTTTCTCAAATGCACACATATACAGTTCTATATAAATAGTGGCCAATATTCACAGGAATCTTCAATTGTATGCATGAACAATGTTCTGTATTGTTTGGGGAAAACTCAATTTCCAATAACGATTTCAAAATGAAATACATTCATTTTGAACATTCATCAATGAGTTGTCATATAGCCTTATAATGTTGCTGGCTCACATAATGACAGAATTTTTTAAAAAATGAAGCACTGGTGACCCTCTGCAGCTTATAGCATACAGAAGGGGCAACTTTAAATATTTGAAAACAAAACAGAAAAAACAAGATGGAATTCATTTCTCCCAGCCTTTCATCTTTGGCTGATCTTTGACTTGCCCTATACCCTTCATTAATAGGGTCCAATCAAATCAGACCAAAGGATCAGCATAACACCAATACTAGCTATCTATCTCCCTAACTACATCTGCATCTGCATTTGATCTATAAGCAAGAAACAAAAGCCAAGAAATTGAATAAGTATCTTATTACAAATGTCCAACCTCTGAAAGAAGAGATAGGAAGAGATTTGTTTGACTGAGTCAACATTCTTCCTGAAACTGAGAAATCCAAAGGTCTATATTAGTGTAAGAAAAATAATCAGGCTAAGATTTTATTTATTTATATCCTATTTATTACTTTTATAATTAATTCAAGGTGGTGAAGATACCTAATATTCCTTCCTCTTCTTATTTTCTGCGTAACAACAACCGTGTTAGGTGATTAATTTTTCTATCTAGACCTGTACCAGTTGGGCTTCAGGCAGGGGTACAGCACAGAAATGGCATTGGTCGCATTGGTTGATGATCTCTGAAGGGCTCGGGACAGGGGTTGCTCCTCTGTCCTGATCCTATTAGATCTCTCAGCGGCTTTTGATATCATCGACCATGGTATCATGCTGCAGCGGTTGAGGGGGCTAGGAATAGGAGGCACAGTGCTACGGTGATTCTCCTCCTTCCTCTCTGACCGTTCACAGTTTGTGTTGGCAGGGGGGCAGAGGCCGACCTCGAGGCGCCTTGCTTGGAGGGTGCTGCAGGGGTCGGTCCTCTTGCCCCTTCTGTTCAACATTTATGTGAAGCCGCTGGGTGAGATCATCCATGGTTTTGGGGTAAGAGTCCATCAGTACGTTGATGACACTCAGCTGTACATCTCCACCCCAGACCACCCCAATGATGCCCTTGATGTGATGTCCCGCTGCCTGGAGGCCGTGAGGGTCTGGATGGGGAGAAACAGGCTTGGACTCAACCCTTCCAAGACCGAGTGGCTGTGACTTCCGGCATCCCGGTATAGTCAGCTGGTGCCATTGCTGACTACTGGGGGTGAATCTTTGCCCCCCCCACAGAGAGGGCTCACAATCTGGGTGTCCTCCTGGATGCACGGCTGTCTTTAGAAGAGCACATGATGACCATGGCCAGGGGGGCTTTTTATCAGGTTCGCCTGATTTGCCAGTTGCGTCCCTTTCTGGACCAGGACGCCCTACGCACGGTCACTCACGCCCTTGTCACCTCCCAGCTGGACTACTGTAATGCTCTCTACATGGGGCTCCCCTTGAAGAGCACTCGGAGGCTCCAACTGGTCCAAAATGCAGCCATGCAGGTGATTATGGGCGCAACCCGTTACGCCCATGTAACATCTCTCCTGCGCGAGCTGCACTGGCTCCCAGTGGTCTTCCGGGTGCAATTCATGGTGTTGGTTACCACCTTTAAAGTGCTCCATGGCATAGAACCAGGATATTTACGGGACCGCCTTCTGCCACCAATAGCCTCCCACCGACCAGTTTGCTCCCACAAAGAGGGACTCCTCAGGGTGCCGTCGGCCAAATTATGCCGGCTGGCAACACCCAGGAGGAGAGCCTTCTCTGTGGGAGCTTCTGCCCTCTGGAATGAACTGCCCCCAGAAATACGTACAATCTCTGACCTCTGGGTTTTTCGCTGTGCCCTTAAGACCCTACTGTTCCGACAGGCAGGGCTGTCTATTTAAGTGGTTTTAAATTGGAGTTTAAACTTGGGGTTTTAAATTTCGGCTGAAACTGTTTAACTGATTTTAATTAATTTTTAATGATGATGTCTGTATATTTATGTTTTAAATTGGCTGTACACTGCCCTGAGTCCTTCGGGAGAAGGGCGGTATATAAATAAAATTAACATAACATAACATAACATTAGAGTTGAGACAGAGTGACTGGCCCAGAGTCACCCAGTTGGCTTAGAACTCACAGTCTCCAAGTTTTCATCTAGTGGTGTCTTAACCACTAGAGCAAACTAGCTCTCCAATATCTTTTTCAAGATCAAGTTTGGTTAGAGTTACTTACATAAATTTATTTCTCTGGATCTACCTATACTATTAACATTTTGTGAGAATCCATCAAAATCAGTGTTAGAAGAAAAAAAAAAGCAACATTCTGAATAGATGCTACCTTCCCCAAGGAATGTGTGAGCCTACAGTTTACATGGGACATGTTATTGAAAAGTCATGCTGTCTCAAAAACACACCCATCCATTATTTTTCAAAAAGGGTAGAAAAATAGTAGATGCTCTCATACAGCATTCAACAGTAGTAATCTTACTGAAAATGCTAATATGAGTCTGAAATGAAGGGCTTGGTAAAATTCTTTTCCTTCCTAGCCTCAAATATTCGAAGCTGCTGTAATGTCAGACAACTAATAGATTTCTCAAGATGAAATTCATGTGATTCCTATTAAGTTTGTTACACCCTGTGGCTACACTTTTCACACACTTTCCACCTAGAATGTAGAAGACCATCTTCATCTTCTAACAAGGGTCAATGCATTGAATTGTAAGATCAATCAGTTATTAAGAAAACATGAGTGTAAATTCCACCTTTGTCCCTTGTGGCCCTGTGAAGTGACCCATTTAGAGATGCTTTACGTATTTTCATTGCAAATAATTTTGAGTTGAGCAGAGATGGATTATTTGTGAAGCTGTGGTTTAATTATTTTGATTCTGAACATTTTTTTTTAATCAGAAAGAGGATGTCAACTGTTCTGGCATCTTAACTTACAAATACAGCAATGTCTTTTGTGAGTTATGCAGAAATGAAAAACACTTTTCTCACTTCTGGGTCAGCAAACAAAATCAATTTCTCATCTTGTTTCAATATTTGTAATATTCAAGTCCTTTCCCAATGGATTCACAATAGAGAAACTGGATTGTTTTTAACTGTGAGCTGTATAGTAGGTAATAGTTCAGAAGGGAATACTCCAGGCTCAAATTTCAACCTTTTCAAAATGAATGGTTAACTGAACCTGCTAAAAAATTAAGCTTATTGCCTAAATTTGTATAATATAATGAATTACAAATTAAACACACTGGCTGGGTTTATAGAGCACAATGAGCCAAAAAAACTAATGAATCACATTAATCTAGAAATTATGCAAATCCATTCTAACAATGCAATTCAATTCTTCCTAATCAGAAAATAATCACCTTGAGAGTAATATGGCTTACTCCAAGGTAATTAGGCATAGGACTGCATTGTTGCAAGTCAGGTTGCACATAATATTCATCTTGTAGCATATAGCTAATCCTCTCCTCTTTGAAAAACTAGAATAAGTGTATAAACTCTGAACGTAAATTAAGGAAAGTGCATATGGATTATGGCAGGGGTGAAATCCAATTTTTTTTTACTACCGGTTCTGTGGGCATAGCTTGGTGGGCATGGTGTGGCATGGCTTGGTGGGCATGGCTTGGTGGGCGTGGCAGGGGAGGATACTGCAAAATCTCCATTCCCTCCCCACTCCAGTGGAAGGATACTGCAAAATCCCCATTCCCTCCCCACTCCAGGGGAAGGATACTGCAAAATCCCCATTCCCTCCCCACTCCAGGGGGACGGATATTGCAAAATCTCCATTCCCACCCACTCTGGGGCCAGCCAAAGGTGATATTTGCCGGTTCTCTGAACTACTCAAAATTTCCGCTACCGGTTCTCCGAACTGCTCAAAATTTCCACTACCAGTTCTCCAGAACCTGTCAGATCCTGCTGGATTTCACCCCTGGATTATGGGTACACCAATATATGTTAAGCACCTAGAATACTTGAAATAAAAGTTGTTGTATCCAGATTTAGGGGCAGAATCAAAGGACGTTTTCCCAATTGCACCTAACTCTCCAATATCTTCTGTCAGATGTAAATGCCTTATTCTCTAATGTGTAAATAGTATATGAATGGGGTATCAGGGGTTAACTTATTCTTCACTTCTTAATGTATTCATAATTCACCACTCCCACTTATAGCTCCACCCATTGTATATATAAGGAGCCACCTACACCCTTTTCCTCGCTTCTATCTGTGAATATTCAGTGAATATAGAATGCCTATTGTAAATAAAAGGAAGTATATTTAAACCTTCAACTCTCACTAATATTATTGAGTCTGATCCTGAAAATATTGCAACAAGCTGGTAGCAGAGGATGGTTAATTGACTCAATAAAAACTTAAAAATGTCTAAGAAAGATAGGCCCAACACCAGGGCCTACAGCAAAGAAATGGAAACAGAACAAGAAATAATCAACGAATCCACAAACGCAATTTCGAGAGAATCCGAAGAATACACCACTGAAGACGAAGAAATAATAGACGAAAATGATGACCAGGAGGAAATTGAAATAGAGAATAACGAACTCAGGTCAGAGATATTAAAACTATTAAAAAGCCAGAAGAATGATGAAAGCCTCATCGCGAACCTCCAAGAAATGCTGAAGAACAGCGGAGCAGCGAGAGAGAAAAACATCACTAATGAGAAGTCTAAAGACCCAAAAATAGTGAGTGATATGACTGCAGAGAAAGTCATTACGAAGAAGAAAAACAGTGATCCCGCGTGAAATTTTGAATGGCAGCCATCTTGGTTTCAACAGGCCTCCAAGGTGAGCGAAGCAGAGCCAATCAAAATGCTCAATTCAAAATTTCTGGCGCGAAAAACGTTATCAGACAACGAAAATGAAAAAGAAGATTCGAACTCCTCAGAAGAATCAGAATCAGAAAGTGAAGATGACTCAACAAAATCCCAAATAAAATCAGCAATGAAAACACTTTTTGCTGCATTTGGGCCAAAACTAAAAATTACCAAAGAGCCACCGAAGAAGCGAGCGAGCAAGCCGATACCTCAAGACCTGCCCGCTCCCATCCTGACTTCGAAAGCGACGACGCCCGAACCCAGAGAGCCTTGTCGATTCCGCCCTACACCACAGACCGAAGCAAGTGCCAACGCCCCCAAAAGAAAAAGAAGAGCAGCCGCCGTCGTCAGAACTCCCAAGGTCGAACCAGAGACCGACTCGTCTGAAGCAGAGCAGAGCGAGCGAGCCGCAACGGAGAGAACCTTCCACGACGACTTCAAAGAAGAAATGGACAACGCGCATGCGCGAAACTACGCAGACGGTCCGGGAAGACATGAACTGGCGAGAGAACCACGCAGACTCGTTGCGAGCATCCCCATGCCGTTTTGCAATTTTCTACACTTGGGAGACCACGGACTACCTCAGGTCGTAAGTAATGGACAAAATAATGTCGGAAATTTACCCAGTGACTTCCCAAAACTAAGGGTTGATGGCATTAACTTGCAAGAATGGTATCAACAGCTACAGGTTGTCTTTATGAAGGAAAATTTACTATTTTTTATCACTAGCCCCCAAAAAGACCTTGGACTTTAAAAATAGATTGTTTACACCATAGAGCATTTTTCTTAATAATATCTAGTGTGTCTCCTGCAATGTATCATAGCATCAAACCTAATCTGACTGTTTCAGAAATTATACAATGCATGTTTAATTTGTTTCACAGCGATAGTGTGGCTACCACCACAAGAATGTCTAAGGATTTCTTTTCATCTAGAGTGAAACCAGGGGTTTCCATAAGTGAGCATTTAATATCTTTAAACAAAATAAGAGCTGAGCTGCATTTGAGGGGGGAGGTGATTTCAGACCAAACAATGAAAAGTGTTATTATCAACTCACTTGATTCATCATGGGACAGTTTTATGTCACATTTAGACACTATCAATCTAGGATATTTATCCATAGAAAGTCTATCCAATAAATTGATAGCAGAAGACAATTCAAGAAGAAATCGTTCTAGCAATCACACAGAACACAAACCTTATAGGAAAGTAGCTTTCCAAGAAAAATATAATGAAACATTTAAATGTCACAATTGTGGATCCAGGGAACACAATAGAAGAGATTGTCCCAAAATTTCAAAGGAAAGACATAGGTCAGAATATAGGAACAAATACAATTATAGACAGTCTTCCATAGATAGACATAGATATAGAAGCCCACCAAATTACAAAGAGAATAGAGGGGGCAGAGATAATTCAAAGGATAGAAAATCTGGTTCACTAAATGGATTAAATAAACAAGACAACACTAAAATACAGCAAAATGAGAACAATAATTGGCTTATTGATTCTGGAGCAACTAATCACACCACTAATAACAAAAATATATTGTCTTCATTTACAGAAGATAAATTTGTAATAAAGGTAGCTAACCAAGAAAAGGTTCAAGTATTAGGCAGAGGAAATGTAACCTTGCCTGGTCTAGGAAAAATAGAGGGGGTATTGTTAATACCTGAAATACCTCATAACATACTAAGTGCCATAAAACTAAGTAGAGATTCTGACATTAATATAGTTTTCTCAAAGGGAAAAGCGACTTTGGAGAAGAATAAAATAAATATAGGCACTGTGATGATTAAAGGAGGCCTACCTTATCTGATAACAAAGGAAAAATGGTTGCATAACATTGATTCAAATATGGAAGATTGTATTGAAGCAGATGATGAAAATATTAGCAACAGTGACAATGATGAATGTAAAATATCTCATGATCACGCAGATGCACACAATAAAAAAAAACCAAAAATAGGTAAACCAATTCATGATGAGTGTGCTCACATCTTACATAGGAAGTTAGGACATGCCAGTTTTCCTGTAGTACAAAAAATGACTGAACACGCAGAAGGTGTCAAAATAAAAAATTGTGAAAACTATTTGGAATGCTCAGTATGTAAATCTACAAAACTAAAAACTAGTCCCAGGCCAAGAAAATCTACTAGATCAACTAACAAAATTTTTGACTTAGTACACATGGACTTAGTTGGCCCATTAACTCCATCAATCACCTATAGAAAACGTTACTTCCTGACAATAGTAGACGATTATAGCCGTTATGGGTTTGTTTATACATTAAAACACAAAGATGAAACCTTTCAAAAATTTAAGGAATTTTACAAACGCATAGAAACACAACACAATATCAAAATAAAACAAATTATGACAGATAGGGGATGTGAATTCATGTCTAAAGAATTCTCCCAATGGTTAAAGGATAGAGGAATGCTACATTACACGTCTAGTCCATTTTCTGCGTTTCAGAACGGGATTGCAGAGAGAAAGAATTCCACATTACAAACCATGATTAGATGCACATTGGAGGATGCTGGCTTAAGCAAACAATTTTGGTCAGAAGCCTTACATTATTCAAATTACACACAAAATAGAACCTGGTCCAGTATTGTAAATATGACACCATATGAAGTAATGTATAATAGGAAACCGAAATTAGCACACATGCACATATTTGGAGTCACTGCAGACGTACACATACCTAAGCAGTTGAGAAGAAAGGGAGAAAACGTATCCAGAAGACTCAGATTTATGGGATATGAAACTGGCACCAAAGGGTACAGATTCATTGATAATAATAACAAATTTATAGTTTCCAGAACAGCTGTGTTCCATGAACAGGCCAACTGGTCTAAATTACATCTTAATGAAATATTTCCAAATAAATGTAAAGATACAAAATCTCATGAGAAAGAGACCATAGAAAAACAGAATATCAACAAATATAAAAGCAAAACCAAAACTTGGACAAATAGCCAACACAAAATAAAGACAGACACACTAACAAAAAAAGAAGCAAGATATTTGCATGATAACAATAGCAAACCTGAAAGAGTCATTAGAAACAACAGAAATCAAATGCCAAATAAATACAGAGATTACATAATGCATATGGATGGTGAGCCAATAACACCTAATACTTATGAGGAAGTGTTAAAACTCCCTCGTGAAGAAAAAGAAAAATGGGAATTAGCTATGAAAAAAGAGATGGAAAGTTTACAAGGATTAAATGTATTTACACCTGCAATTGCACCTAAAGATAAAACAATTATTGGTACCAGGTGGATATATAAAATTAAGAACTTAGAAGGAGGCAATACTCTATATAAAGCTAGATTAGTTGCACAAGGTTATGCACAGAAATATCCGGAGGACTATACTGACACGTATTCCCCCACTGTAAGAACAGAGAGTGTCAAAACAGCTCTAGTGGTAGCATCAGCACTCAATCTTGATGTATTTCAATATGACATACAGACTGCGTATCTACACGCAAAACTAGATAAGGAAATATACGTAAGAGCACCTCACAGTCAATACACCAACAAAAATGAAATTTGGCTGTTGAACAAGAGTTTATACGGATTAAAACAATCTGGTAAAAGATGGTATGATTGTTTAGTAAAAGTACTTAAGACCATGGATTTCAACGCTACCACTGCTGATAACTGTTTCTTTGTCAAAAAGGGTGATGATTATATTGAATTTGTGTTGATTTATGTAGATGACATTTTATATATAGGAAAACACAAAGAGAGAAGAGAAACTTTTGTAAATAAGTTAAATGAACATTTCTCGTTGAAATCTCTAGGTAAAGTGAACAAATATCTTGGTGTTCAAATTAATAAGACTAGAAGGGGATTCAAACTTACTCAGAGAGATAAGATTATAGAACTTTTAAATAAATGCAATTTAAACAATGCCAAACCCTGTGATACTCCTATGCAAACTGATTTTCTTAGAAATACTGATGAATCTTCCCCTGAATTCAAGGATAACACGTTTTATAGATCAATCATAGGTTCACTTCTTTATATATCTAATTGGACTAGACCAGATATCGCCTTACCACTCAATTTATTATCCAGACACGTCAGCAAACCAACAATGTATCACTGGGAAGCTGTTAAAAGAATTTTAAGATATCTGAAAAGTACATTAGATTTTTGCTTAGTATTAGAACCTAGTGATAATAAAGAACCAAAGCTTGCATGTTATGCAGATGCGGACTGGGCTGGAGACACATCATGCAGAAAAAGTACATCTGGTTATATTTTTCTCTTAAATGACTGTCCAGTTTACTGGTATACTGGTAAACAAGAACTAGTAGCCACTTCAACGACAGAAGCGGAATATGTTTGTTTATCCAAAGCTGCAAATAACCTTGTATGGTTTAATGATTTAATTTCAGATGTTTGGAAAAAACCTGCTTTGCCTTTTGTCATGCATGAAGACAATAAAGCGGCCATTGAAATATCTAGATCTGATGCCATTGGACAAAGGTCCAGGCATATAGATATAAAATTTAAACATGTGAGGCAATTATCTCAGGATGGATTTATTAAAGCAGTGCATTGTGATACTTCAGAACAATTAGCTGACATATTGACAAAGCCTTTACCTTCTAAGCAACACAAATATTTAACATCTAAATTGTATGTCTTGTATTGTCCTGAATCTGAATGTAATTGGTGTTGTATAACGAATCGGCATTTAGAGGGGGATTTGTCAGATGTAAATGCCTTATTCTCTAATGTGTAAATAGTATATGAATGGGGTATCAGGGGTTAACTTATTCTTCACTTCTTAATGTATTCATAATTCACCACTCCCACTTATAGCTCCACCCATTGTATATATAAGGAGCCACCTACACCCTTTTCCTCGCTTATATCTGTGAATATTCAGTGAATATAGAATGCCTATTGTAAATAAAAGGAAGTATATTTAAACCTTCAACTCTCACTAATATTATTGAGTCTGATCCTGAAAATATTGCAACATCTTCTTTGTGTTGTTTCCCCAGCTCATAAATAAGACAAGCTTAAGACATTCTTAACATTCAGTGTTTATCAGTCTTGATAGTAAAATGACTACTTCTGGAGGCCAGCTTCTGAGAGACTACTAGGCTCCTTTTGTAGTTGGTTGGCCACTGTGAGAGCAGATTGCTGGACTAGATGAGCACGCATCTGATCCAATAGGGCACTGTTTATATTCTTATGTTAACTGTACCAGGGGTGGGTTCTAAAAATTTTTACTACCGGTTCTGTGGGCGTGGTTTATTTTGTGGGCATGGCTTGATAGTCATGTGACAATTATTTAGGATTTAGCAGAGGTACTGGTCTACCAGGCTTTTAACTGCTTGCAGAGCTGTACCGATCTACTCATGTATTTTTGCAGGCACTGGTCTACCCATTTATTTTTGCAGGCACTGATCTACTCATGTATTTTTGCAGGCACTGGTCTACCCATTTATTTTTGCAGGCACTGATCTACTCATGTATTTTTGCAGGCACTGGTCTACCCATTTATTTTTGCATGCAGAGGGCCTACTACGAATTTCATCAGTCAAAGAATTCTGACTCTTGGGATCCAGAAGAAGGGCCTTCTTTGCTGCAGCATCCACCCCTCAGAACATCCTACCCTTTAGGGTAAGATCTTACCCCACTCACTTATCCTTCTGCAGGAGCCTGAGGATTAGGCTCTGCCAGTTGATTTGAGGACCAAATGGGGGAATTCCACACTGGAGGGGGCTGCTGGATTGATGGCAACTCTCTCTCCGCCTCCTTGCTCTCTGCTCGCCACTCATCCATCTTTTTGTTATCATATGTATTCTCATTGTTTTCCTTTTTCATTTATTTATTGTTCTATTATTTTACTTCTATTTTGTTTACACTTTTTTTCATTTCTTCCTTTTTATTGTTGTAAGTAGCCCCACAGTGAGATAAGCAGCAAATAAATTTAAAAAATAAAATAATACATAAAATAAAAATGCTGTTTCTTTCTTTTATGTGCAGAGTATATGAGTGGTTTTGTTACTCTTGAACAGGAGTGTCAAACTGGTGGCCTGTGGGCTGGATGCATCACACACAGGCCACGCCCACCCCAGTTCCATGAAGGGAAAAGGGGAGTTGGCTTACCTGAGACGCTCCTTCTCGTTCAGTGGAGACAGCAGCCAGGTGGGACTTAACAACTTCAACAGACTCAGTTCTTCAATCTGATAGGCGAGAACTACCCATGCCTGGCTGCTGTCTCCACCCATACGGAGAAAAGTCACGTGATGGCAATGTGATGCCACGAGTTTGACACCCGTGCTCTAGAAGCATAGATATCTTAGGGGATAATTGCAGCCTTTTCTCTTTTTTTGTATCCTCCTAGTACCTTTGCTGGATGGAGCACTGATTGGTTTATGGATGTTCTGCTCATTCTCAGAATTTCAATGCCAGTAGAAGTAAATAACCTAATTCTAATCTAGCTGGTAAAATAAAAATATTTATACATGCAACTTGTTTTAGCATAAGGCTTTTTATAATTTGGAAATATAATCCCTTCAGCCTGTGTAGGGATTAAGTAAATGTGTGTAGAATCTGTGTGTCAAGACGTTTTAAATTATGAATTATTTATTTATAGTTCCTCCCTTAATTTCAAACTTCTTGCTTCATTCACATAACTGCATTTGCATACTAAAATAGATGGCCCAGCCCACTATTAAATCTTGCCTGGCCTACTTTCACATGTGCATAAACATTATTTCCAAATCTTACCATAGAATGTGTGTTTTTAAAATCAGATTAGAACCTAGCAGTTCTAACATGAATTGTAGTGGGAACAAAATGCTATAACAACACTTTTTTAAAAAAAAAATCAACTGTAATAAATGCTAATGAGAGTGGCTAAAATCCATGTTTGTGTAACATGGAAGTGATTTGGTAGCCGTTGTTTTGATATAATCCTGTTGAACTCTGCCACCTTGTGATAAACCAGAAAAAATGCATTTCCTGTTTAGTGGGTGCAGTTTCTAATTCTTCTTGCCTGAGCCTATGCTAAACTGAGCCCACAGCAACCCAGCCCCATTACAGTAACTGAAACTTGTAAAGCTTTTGCTGCAAAATCACCTTTTTTACACATAGGTTACTTTTTGTCCACTAGTTCTTTTGCTCTGATCTTTCTCCTGTTCCTCTATTCTTCATCTTTAGAACAAACCTCTTTTCTTTACTGAAGGAAAATATAGCAATAAAAGGTTCATCCTACAAGCAGCATATTAGAACCAGATCTATTCAACTGAAAGGGACTAGTTAGATCACTCAGTCCAACCCCCACCCACATTCAGTTCAGGAATCTAAATTAAAGCATCCACAACTGCCTCTGCTTGAACACATCCACTTCCTCTGGATAATTAGTTCCACTGCTAAAATGTTCTTATTGTTAAAAAATGTTTCCTAATTCAGTTGCAATCTGCTTTTCTGGAACTGGCATTCATTGTTCCATGATCTGCGCTTCGGACCTTCGTTAGAACAATTCTTTTGTACTTAAAAAAGCAGTACTGCAAATTCCTTCAGTCTCTTTTTCTCAAGCTTAAACCTTTCTCATTCCTTCCAAACTACTTCCCTAATCATCCTTTTTGCCGTCCCTGGAATCTTGTTGGATTTTGTTCAAGAGTAATACTGAAAACTGGACACAGTAATATAATTGAACCTGACCAATGCAGAATAAAGGGGAAATATTACTTCCCATGATTCCCAGAAATTATATTTATATTACATTATATTACATCTGATCCTGAATGATCCTTTCTTTGTTTTTGGGTCCCCCATCATGATGCTGATTTATGCTCAGTTTGCAAAACCCCCCTACTTTTTAAAGAATTTCTTCACAAGTGTCATTGCCTTATTCGGTATCCTCTATTCTATATTTGTACATACTGTATGGCTTCTGTTTCTTATGGAGAATTTTATATTCATGCTAAATTTCATTCTGTTGTTTTCAGCCCATGAAAAGTATTGTGAGTTGTATTTCAGCTTTCAGCATTTTAAGTAGTAAATTCAATTTTGTGTCATTTACGAATTTTATAAACATTTCCTCTACCTTACCATTCAGATCATTCCTAAATTACCAAAGACTACAGAGCTCAGAATTGAAATTTCTGCCCCTTCCCTCAATACTATATTGTGCTTTGATGAGAACCAATTAAAAGCCCCTCATCAAGATCACAATCAAAATATTATGGGTACTTTGTCAAAGTTTTGCTATCATCAAGAGATATAACATCTGTATTATTACCAAAATTACCACAATATCAGGAAGTTAACTGATAGGAAGCCAAGACTTTTACTTGACAAGGCTGATTTCTGTTAATTATTCAATAGTTCTTCATTATACTCACAGACCAATTTCTCTATGAT
This sequence comes from Pituophis catenifer annectens, assembly GCF_029215685.1. Classification (NCBI taxonomy): domain Eukaryota; kingdom Metazoa; phylum Chordata; class Lepidosauria; order Squamata; family Colubridae; genus Pituophis; species Pituophis catenifer. Next base: position 44,547,456 of record NW_027256881.1, read on the forward strand.
ATTTCCATGAATCAATGTTGAAGAGATTTGTAAGTGTTTCTCCGGATTTTCTTTTGCTTACTTTTTGATGATTAAAGATGTTTGCTCTCTTTCAGTCACCTGTATCTTCAGGATAATATCAAAAGTTCTGTCAACAGTCAACTAAAACCCAGAAAAAGGGATTCACAGTGAGTCTCAGTAGTTAGATTAATGTCAACTTCCGGAGGAAGAAATGAATTACTGAAGATGGCTCCATGAATGACAACAGTGGAACGAAGAGACTGAATCTTTAATAATCCCTCTCCAGATTATTTTTAATTATTAGGATCAAATTGTATGGAAACAAAAAAAGATACTTTTGCTTTTCACGTGTAATTGCAAATCTTCATAAAAACTGGTCATTATTGTCATCATAGTTACTTTTTAAAAAAGAAATTCAAACCATCTCTTGATTTGTGAGGTCTGATAAAATTTGACAATCCCAGATTTTAGCAACTGTATTACCCATGGTACTGTTCATAAAGAGCAAATATATGAATATATATGCATACTGAGTTAGAAAAGACATGAATGACACGGTGAAAGGTTAGATAGGACACTTTGTATAAAGACAGTCATATTTATTTATTTTATTTAGCATATGGCAATGGTACAATTAGCCAGGAGATTACAGTGTTAGTACATAGTAGTTATTTGGTTGTGGAAGAGTGCTAGTCTGTTTAGTTCGTGCTTATGTGCTTATCCAGGGTGTATCCCAAGGGGTAAACTAGCTCCACACCAGAAAAGGTCACAATGGAAGAGAAAGAAGTCCTGATTAGCACATATTTGTTTGCACTATGTTAAATTTCATCCAGACTATTTTCCAAAAAGAATATTTATATGAAACATAAACATTTTAAATGGCATGCTAAGATTTTCCATTTTAGAAAGAGAAGAATATTACTGAGCTCACTTCCAAAATACAACATGCCTTCTAAACATGTTTATCTATCAAATATAATGCCAGTGTCTGTGGACTTGATGTTCAATATGCCTTGCTGCTTCTAGAAGAGATGAGAGCCTGGCTGTAATCTAAGTGATGCAACTATTAACAAAACCAGTTGGTTTTCCTATAGAAAAGGATTCATTGGACTCTACTGTTCCATGTAACATCAACTTCAGGTGGTGTCAACATGAGCCCATTTTCTTGGGAATCACAAGAATGGTATCAGCATATTCAGTGGAGCTCCAGCTTTTCAGAAATACCTATACAAAGGGGATGAGACTGGAGGTGGAGAGGCTAAAGGATAAAAATATTTTTAAAATGACCCCAGTCATAGTCAGAACTTTAGGTGTCAGTTGGTGAAGAAAAATTGAAAGGGAATGAAAACTTGAAATGCCTCCACCAAAATGTCACGATATGGATGCATTTCTTTACAGCATTCCCTCACAAAAAAACACTGGACTTTTAAGGATAGCCAGGTTCCCATTTGGAGATGATTCCTACTCTACAATGCACATTCTGATCTCTTCCCTTCTGAAACTAGTCATTGGAGGTTTGTTTATTTATTTATTTATTTAATTTGTCAACAAGTACAAGGAAACAGTATCAGTAGACGTAAACATGGACACATGAAAAATGGTACAAATAAATGGATATAAATAAGCAAAACATAGCCATAAACACATAAAATGAGTACATATAAATGGGGACAGTAGGACAGGGACGGTAGGCATGCTGGTGCGCTTATGCATGCCCCTTTAGGAACCTCTCAAGAAATGTGTAAGGTCCACGGTAGACAGTTTGAGGTAAAAGTTATGGGGGTTAGAGAAACTAACAACAGGATCAGGTAGAGTATTCCAGACATTTACTACTCTATTGCTGAAGTCGTATTTTCTACAATCAAGATTAGAGCGGATTACATTTAATTTGAATCTATTGATAGCCCTTGTGTTACTGCGGTTGAAGTTAATGTAGTCATTAACAGGTAGGACATTACAAGAGATAATCTTGTGTACTAAGCTTAGGTCGTAACGTAGACGGCGTAGTTCAAGGTTATCCAGGCCTAAAATTTCAGGTCTGGTGGTATAAGGAATTTTATTGCGAGCAGAGGAGTTGAGTACTCTTCTTGTAAAATACCTCTGGACCCTCTCTAATGTATTAATGTTGGAAATACAGTGTGAGTTCCTGGCAGGTGAGCTGTATTCAAGGACAGGTCTGGCAAAGGTTTTGTATGCCCTAGTTAGAAGTATAGCATTACTAGAGAGAAAACTTTGTAAAATAAGGTTGACAACTCTTAATGCCTTTTTAGCAATGTTGTTACAGTGAGCTCTGGGGCTTAGATCTTTTGAAATGAGTACTCCTAGGTCCTTGACAGAGTGTGAGTCATCTTTTAGATCATTCCCACCCAGCTTGTATTTGATGTTCTGATTTAGATTAAAAAGATTGGACATTTACTTAAAATGTCGTAGACAAGAGACCAAGGTCTATGGAAATTCTCAATCATCCGTGTTATAATCTCGGCTTCCTGAGTCATTAAAACACACGAGTAGTCCCAAAAACCTCTTTTATTGCAACAGCTGTGAATTACGTTCATTCACAGCTGAGTCCCAATTAGTTGCAAAAAGTCCTTGGGAGAAGTCCTTCGGGATTATCACCAACCTTTATCTCCCTTGACAAGCTGCCAAAGACCTACTTGGCAAAGCCACACAGAGTCCAGAATCAAACAGAGATGTCGACTGGGAACAGAATTAACAATGTTGCTTTCCTGCAAAGGTCCCACATGCCTTTGCTCCTCTTTTAAGCCTTATTGGAGGAGCCAATCATCTCCAGGCCTTATTCCTGAGTTGTCCCTTTTGTTTTAACTGTTCAGGTTCCTCCTATTCCTCTGCATCTCTGATGTCCAACTCTGGAGGCTCCAGAATCCATGCATAACTCCCAGATGGCCCTGGCCCCATCTCTGCCTCTGACACAGAGCCCTCGTCTGAGCCTTCCCCAGACTCCAGGACTGGCCCATGTTCCCTAGCCTCCTCATTGTCCAACTCCGCTGCCAGCTCTGCAGGCTGCTGGCAGACCATAACAATGCGGGTCATGGTTATCCCAAAGATGCTTTTCCAAAAGGCAACTGGACTTTCTTGTTTTTTTTCCTTGAAAAGGTTTCAAGCTTCTTCTTGGATGAGAAGACAAATGTTTTCAAGGAAAAAAACTAAGAAAGTCCAGTTGCCTTTTGGAAAAACACCTTTGGGATAGACAAGAGGTACATGTCCTATCTCCCATCTGAAGATTGGTGATTAGGGTCTTTGATGCCCCTTTGAGACCTACATTTCAATGTTTATTACAACAATTGATTAACATATGCCTCACAGTGAACACTGTAAAATCCCATAGAAGGAATGCATGGCTATATACCAGCTGTAATAATAAGTGTTTCTGCAAACAGATTTGACTATTTGGAGAAAGGCCATCTGAATACAAGTCAAGGGAGCGGGGCAGGAAATTATCTAGAAACAAGCCACACATTTTGTCAGCCCCCTTTAAACATGGTAGAGCAGAGATTGTCAAGCTGATACCTGTTTGGCATCATTTAAATTGAAATATGGACCGTCTCCAGTCTTCAAAGTAGTTGGCTTCAGATGATAATGATGGATTAACATTGAGGGGGAAATGCCATTGCAGCCTGTTATTTAGATTCTGCTTTTTTTAAAAAAAAAAGCAATGGGAACACACAACATTTTTCATCGATCTGTCAGTTAAAGACAGTTGAGGAATGACAGTGCTGGGAATGTTACAACAACATGACATTTTTACTCCCAATCATGTCATGGTAGAAGGAGCGAGAGAAACAGTCTTTTTATTTTTAAGACTCCCTCTATGCTCTTGCTCTTCCTATGAAAACATATAAAAAATATGCTTTTCTAAACTATTGAGGATTACAAGTTCAAAGAGGTGCACTCTTCACAGACAATTTCTTATAGAATCACATGAGTGCCATTTAAAAAGCAACTCTCCTGTTCAGAAGATTAATGTAATGCCCTTTCAACTATGGATGTCATATTCAAATGTGGTTTCCATTAAAATGATTGAACAATGTTGCAGCTTCTAGAAGCATGGATCTATGTTTTCCATGTTCAGATCTGAAATTGGGTGTCTCTACTGTTATGTCATTTGAAGACACTGTCTAGCTACAAGACATTGTTTAATGCTCCAAAGGGATAGTTATCTAGACTGTCTTCTTTTCCTAAATAATGATGGCTTGCACTCCAGGCCCATTGGGGTATGTTTAAAAAATGATACTCAAACAATAGTTTCTCTTTTTTTAAAAAAATAATAATTTTAGTAAGAACTTTAATTACAGTAGTAAAAAAAAAAACTAATACAAACTAAACACAGAGGAAAAGAAGAGAATGGAATGAATAGGAAAAGAAAGAAGAAAAGAAATAATATAATCAAAAAACATAAAATAAATATATCAAAACAAGACTTTCAACATTCATCACAAAAGTATAAACAAATTTAATAACTCTTCATCCCTTTTAAGGTGAAACATATAGCTTTTTATTTCCATATCCCATCACTTATCTATAAGCAAGTCCATAAAACAACAACTTTTCAATCCTGGTGTCAGCAAAAGTCTATAAAGAGTTACCAGAATATTGCAAAAAAAAAAGTCTTATTTTAATATTGATCAAATAAACCAACTGTATATTCCTTCCTTTTACTTGATATTTAATTCAATCATATATTTTGTAGGATTTTATTTTTCTTCAATTCTTCTTTATCCCATTGTGCAGATTTCTTCAAAACTTTAACAAGCTTTTGTTGCAGATCCAATAAGTACACGTTTTCCAAGTCATTTCTGGAAAATTCTTGTATTTCTCTTTTTAATTTTTAAAATTTTGGCCAGTTTCTTTTGTACATCCAGTAAAGTATCCTTTTCCAAATCATTCTCTTGGTTTATCATTTTAGTTCCAGATTCTGGACTTTCTTTACCCTGTCAGATAAAAATTGTTTTGCTTCTGTCATTCACTTAATACTATCTTTTGGACATGGTCTATCCATAAATGCAGACATTACTGACAGTATTGCTATTGTTGTTACTAAGTATTGGCTCTATTCTTCAAAGATCTTCAAAGATCTCCTTAAATATTTCCAATTTTATAATATTTTTTATCATTTTATACATCCCAGTATTAACCTATATCATGCTGCTAGTTTTTCTTCTACTTGAAATTTTTAGTCCCTTCTAGTATCCAGTTTCTAGAATAATCATTTATCTTTTGTTATGACTTGCAATTGCTAGGATAGCCAAAGTAAATCTATTTTACACAAAAAGTGGTTTGTTTTTATAGTTAATCCCAAAATTTTATAGTAAAAGTCAAATTTCCAAAATTATCTGGACCTTTAATCCATGTATAACTTTATTAGATCAAAATCTTATTTACTTTTTACTGGTATATTCCAAATTGTTTAAATTCTTAAGCTTGTAATTAATTTTTGTTTACTTTGAAGATAATAAACTCCTCCTATGAAAACTTTTCAAACTTGTTGTTCCAAAAGTTTCTAATATTTTTAAGATGATTAATAGGTAATTTCTGAAATTTATAAGAAAATGAGGTATGCCTTTAAAAAGCTCTGCCATGGTTATAAGTAAGTGGCTAATCCCATTGTTTTCTGGCACTCAAACCCACAGAAAGTTGCTGCTTGCAAGTGGCAACTATCTAGAGAGGTTCCAAAAAGCTAATCTACTCACCGCTTCCTTTATCTTTGCCATGGTCATTGGCTCTGTTTTCACAGAGCAGTCTTAGATTCTCCATATCTCCCCTGGAAGTCCCCCAGGCATATTGACTCATATTGACTCATACTGACAATTACATATTGAAGTCAAACTTTTTTTAAAAAAAACCTTAAACAATAAAACGATACAGTGGGTTTTATGGATCATCTAGTTCGATGCTTTGCTTGATGAGGAAAATTGGAGCACGCACGAAAGGATCCCAACAGGGTATGATTGCACAATAGCTGCTAAAGATTCCAATGTTCTGTGTGGCCTAGATCCTAGTTCAGATTGGCTCCCTCACTTCCATACATCTTACTGTATATAGTAAGATCAGCTGTGAAGACCCTGAACATTAGAAATGTTGCATCAGACAGGTCACTGGTGGCCGTGTAGTGGCCACCAGTGACCTGTCTGATGCAACATTTCTAATAAATGCAGTTGTCTTCACATTGTGTTGTTTTAAATGCAGCTGAATATGTCCTTGTTTATCCAGATGATTCTGAGGTAATAATTGCTCTGGGAAGCAACTGCTTTTAGACTACCTTTATAAACACTTTAATTTTTACACTCTTACAACACAGTGCCTTGTTTTTAGGATAGGTTGCTTTGTCTTGCTAATTGCTTCATTTAGGCATTGTTTTTAAATTCAAAAACATTTCATTGTTTTGTTCTGAGCATCTTAGGAGGAAAAGCAGCGCAAAATATATATTTTGGAATATATTATTAATTTGATTATCATTATCATCACTATCAAGCAGTTTCTCCTACGATTAAATTGGACTATACTATAATTTAAGCCCATTGGATTTAGGTTTGTCTTTGTGACATATTTTCATTTGCATTTTTCAAACTTTATTTTGTTTACCATTGATCACATTTATTCATATCCAACAGCAGTGCTAAGACTGAGCCAATGGAGATGTTCCAATGCTTGTACAATTTTGTAAGTAGTCAGACGTATATATGGCACAGACACCAAAAGAGAAGTGTGATTGTGTATGCTTATGGATGTAGATAAATAGTCCAGATAGATGGCTGAATTGAGTATCCTTCTAGTCATGGTAACTAATTCAGAAAGGAAAAGAAAACAGTAATATAAGTCAGTGACCAAGCCTCTCCTAATGTAGTTAGCCATAAGTAATAAAGTAGGAACAATAAGGGTTTTCTTTATAATTAAAAGGAACAGTTACTTGGCTTTTCCACTTCAAAGAACAGAAAGAGAAGACTTTTGTTAGTTGCAGCAATGAAAAAGGCAGGAAATGGAACTTTGTGAGCTTAGCCAAGCATGAAGTCTATGAACCTGATATTATTTTTTCTTGTCTCCTATCCAGTGTGGCTGGAGTGCGGGGGTCAACTCATCAAGGAAATAAATGTAATCTTCTGTTCAGGTAGAAAGGTATTTTTTTACTCTTCAGATGTCAATAAGATCTAAAATAGCAGGTGCACAACAACCAATCTCATGGCATTTTCAACCATAAACCCTGGGTTTGTCTCAGACAGATAGTGATCATTCAGAAACAAAACATTTAGTCTTACTATGGCTTATCTGTTTCACCTAAGTGCCTAAATAAGAAGTGTACACACTATATATATATTGCAATTATTATTTGAATTCAATTAACCACTCCAGTATTGTGGCACTTGCATTTCAAATGTTTCAGATATGGTTTAAAAACTAATCTATATTAGGTTAATTAAATATCTAGTATTATTGGAAATTTAAATTAGAAAATATAAAAAGGGAAGGAGAATTGTGCATAAACTAAGCATAACTGTATACTCTATGTGCATGGTTATAGAAGAAAATAAGAGATAAAGATTGATTATGATGTACAATAATGAATATTTGTACTCAAAATGTTGCACACAACAATCTAAAAAGCAATGTATTTATTTAGTAGACATACTATATTGCTGATTGTTGAAATCAGCAATTTACAATAAATATCCAATCTTAAATTGGCTCTTTCTACACAGTGCATAGGTTTAATGCTGTTCTAAAAGAGTGCTGGGCTTATTTTTGATTTTTTAATTATTTTTCAGCACTTGTCTGAAATAATACTACACCTTGTTTAAAAAACAGGACAGTACTGATTCTATGCTGCACAAAAGATTTATATAAATTTGGAAAGTATGTTGTGATCTACTGATCATTTGGTCACTGGTGATGCATCCTACCAACAAAGGGTTTCATATGTTTCATATAATTTTTATGTATTTTTTTACTTACTTACTTACGTACTTACTATTTCTTGGTTTGTAGGTTACTCCAATTAGCCAACTCTGAGCAGTGCAGCCTAATATGTAATCGTGACTAAAAACAATTCAAATTAAATTTAAAAATCAGTACTATATTATAAGTTGAATAATAATAATACAGACAGTAACATAAAACTAGGAGACATACTCTAAAACTAATTCCTCCTTGGGAGGGAGGAGAGTCTCAGAGTAATCTTCCCTCCCTGACTTTTTGGACTAGCTAGGTTTTTATTGGTTTCCTGAAGCCAGGAAAGAGGGGCAGTGCCACTTTGCTATGGGCTACTTCCAGATACTGCTGGCATTGCCATTCCATTACAGCACCAGTAGAATTCATCTGCAACAAGTTGCTACTCCCACTCTGTCCCACACTCCTCTGGACCTTTACCCTGACAGCTCTTTCAGAAGAACTCTAGACCAATATGAGAAAAAGTCCAAATCACAGATAACATGCATAGAGCACCTCCACATCAGTAACCGGTATATTGGACAATTTGACAGGTGAGCAACACTTCCCCAATTTTGTCCCATCACAACCAAGTGATTGGTGGTTCTTTCTGTATTAGTAGGTGATGCTTGGCAGGAAGAGAAGGGAAGCCAAAGACAGAAATCCACCAACTACTGCCCTTTCCTCACTTTCACATTAAGGAAGACCAGTCGCCAGTCTAAAGGCGATACCAGTAAATGGCCTTCTTACAGTAGCACAGTAGGATTTGGCAGCCAATTTATGCTGCCATACTTTTGTGGCAAATAGCACTTTAATACACCATCTGGCTATGCCCAGCTTGTTTCTCTTTTCTTCTTCTTCTTATTTGAAAATAGTGATGAGGCATGTTTAAAACCACTGTCATCGCATTGTTTTACACCAGGCTTTTTCAAACTCTAGGATCTGTTAACAAAAAAAATACCTTAAACTCTAATTAGGAGGCAAAGTCTTAATGATAGAAAACTGCCTGCTGTTTGGTTAGGTTAGGTTTAGTTGCGTTGAGTTGAGTTGGGTTGGGTTGGGTTGGGTTGGGGTTTTTTACCCTTAGTCTCTCCCAGAAGCCCTATCAAGTTATCATGGATCCAAGGATTCTGCAGAATCAAGTTTGAAAAACTTTTTCTTAGAAACACACAGGACAGGACCATAAACACAATGTTCCAGATACCGCTTTATATTTGCAATTGTGAATTTTGAAGCAAGCAATCTCTTACAATGGCTCTTTCTCTTTCCTTTGGTGAGGTTGCTTTCTGGTTATTTTTTTTCATATGATACCTAGGAATAACAACAACTACCAATAATAATGTCATTCCACACCTTTTCTATATCTACTATATCTTCCTAATCTAATTCTAATTAGAATGAATTCTAATTAGAATTTAGAATCTAATTCTAAAGTGGCTGAATCTAGGAATACATTTTATAACTATGCAACCAGTGAAGCCTTGGAAATCCTTGATTGTCAGTCTAGTTTTGCATAAATTCTAATATGTAAACTGCAATGAGGACACAATTGTTATTCCAAGGGATTGATTTGATAGCAAGAAAGAAAAATTATGGATGGAAGGAGTTTCTCTTGTTGTAACTGATTAAAAGGTAGAAACACACACACAAGAGAAACCCATTAATGGATTCATAGCAGTAAATGAGATGATTGAAAAGAACAGGAACTGCAGGAGCAAAACTGCAATCAACAAAACTGTTACACAGTAGTTTTTTAATTTACATTTCACCTTCAGTACTTTTATTTTTATTTACCTTTTACTTACCTTATTTACTCTGATTGATTATTCTTACAAATGGACAAATCAACTAAATTAGTTTTTAAATAGTGTCACTTTACTAGAATTCCCCTTACATTCTTTCTCTCCTGCACTGATTTACAGATATACCAAGGTAGGCTGTATAATGTATAATGACTGCAGTTGTGTTAGAAGGAAGAAATAGAACATGCCATATTTAAGTATATTTCTATGTAGTTTCACAAGCAGGAGACCTTGTGTATATCATTGTCCCTTGTATAATATAATATACTGAGAGAACAATACAGTATGATTTTATGGAAACAAGTTGAAACATTCACTTGTAGTCAAGATGAGTATGTACCGGGAAATACTGGCCGTTTTTATCTTCAAACTTTGAAGATATAAATTATGGGGAAATATTCTGCCTGTTGGAAAATAAGCAGAATGAATCTTGAGATCTTAGCACTTGGCAAACATCAAGTGGAGGAAGAAATCAAAAGGAGTGCATCACTTTTCCAATAGCAAACAAGGATAGGCTTGGACACTACACACGGAATGAAATCCAGGAAGACTTCCATCTTTATTTAATCACCTGACAACTTCCATGCCCAACTCTAATTAGGTGTGTACTCTGGATAATCCTTATTTAAGGTGCTAATTAGAAATTTATTGGCACCTTAAAATATACACCTTCATATGAATTTAAATTCATGGCTGAATGTGTTTACCTCAGTTAGGCTTTATAATTACATATGTCATATGTTAAAACAGGGGCAGAATTTTCAAAGAGGAATATTATAGAGTCAAAATCTTCAGTTTATTTTAGATGATTGGTTACTGCCAATTTTATTTATGTTAACATACTTTTATATAGATATATAGTTGCCTTTGTTTAATTTTTGCTTTGTGATGGTCTGATGATTGCATGCAAATAAACAAATCTGAACAGAAATCTTAAGAATCTAACCAAAAGTCTTGGAATTGTTTGATCTTATTCAAAAAGTGGGAATGTATCCCAAGTGACTTGAACATAAACTAAAAGAGATGTTTAATTCACACTTAATTATCAACCCATTAAATTAATGCCATAGCTGTGGAAATCAAAAGCATGAAAAAAACCAGAATAAATGCATGGTTTTTGGCTTATCAGCAATTAATAGCTAAAGCACTTAAAAGTTAGCCTGAAAAAAAAAATGAACAGACTGAAATATAATGACAAAACTAACCTTTCCTCCACTGATACCAATTTTTAGAATTCAGACTGAAGTATTTTTCCTGTAATAATACTTACAAGTATTTTCCCTGTAATAATTCATAGATTTACACATTGGAGACATCGAGGATTTGTAGGGTACGGTCAAAATGTCACGATGACAGTTATGATGCTGGGATCAAAGTTTTCTCTACTTCTGATGTTCATCACATACAGTCTAACTGGTTCTATTAAATTTTCTAAATAAAATTAAATATGAATTATAGTAAATGTTTTGGAAACTACAGTATTCATATATATTCATGCGTGCATAAATAAATATATAGGTAGTTCTTGTTTAGCAACCATAACTGAAACCAGCAACTTGGTCATTAAATGAAGTGATCACTACATAAAACTGCAACTGTGCTTACAATTTTACTTCAGCTTACCTTTGCTTTACAAAACTGTGAAAATCGTAAATGTGAGGATTGGTCATAAGTTTACTTATTTCATCACTATCATAATTGTGACCAGTCACTCTAAAAGGCAGTCACTAGAAATGAGGGCTATTTGTAAATCATTCCTATAGCACAAGTAACTCATGCGGTCACCACTGCTTAGTTGGACTACTGCAATATGCTCTACATGGGGCTGCATTTAAAATCATTCAGAATTAGTACAAACTGCAGGGCCGTACATGCTACAGCACTAGACAGCATCATTGTAACACCTTTGTGTTTTGAATCCTGCATTGGCTTTCTGTGGATTTCTTGTACCTTTGGAAATGATTTAAAGTCCTATATGTGTATTACAACCAAAGTATTCTTAGGATTGCCTCCTTCAGCCAATATGGCTTCTGCAAGCAATTTAGGAGAAACTGGTGGCAGTTCTCCACATCAGAAGATTTAAAAAGACAAGTCTTCTCTCTTCTGCCTGCCATGCTCCAACCTTTTTGGCCCTTCAGAAGCAAGTTGAATGGTGGTTTTTAAAATATTTTTAACATTGTTATTCAACTAATTGGAGATGGGTAGCCATATAAAATGAATGGAATGCAATAGCAATAGCAATGACAATAGCACTTAGACTTGTATACCACTTCACAGTGCCTTTTATAGCCCTCTCTAAGTGGTTTACAGAGTCAACATATTGCCCTCAACAATCTGGCTCCTCATTTTAGCGACCTCGGAAGGATGGAAGGCTGAGTCAACCTTGAGCCTGGTGAGATTCAATCTGTCAAATTGCAGGCAGTTGGCAGTCAGCAGACATAGCCTGCAGTATTGCACTCTAACCACTGTGCCACCATGGAATGGAATGGAATGAGGAAGGAAGGAAGGAAGGAAGGAAGGAAGGAAGGAAGGAAGGAAGGAAGGAAGGAAGGAAGGAAGGAAGGAAGGAATCTCTCCCAGATGACTTTTACATTCCTTATTATTATTATTACATTATAGATCATTTTTCCTTATGAACTACCAAGGGTTGCATAGTTTTGATGGTCTTAAAATCCAATGAATGAATATGTTATGCAAATTTGCCTCTTGTCAATCTTCAGTAACACTTCAATCCTAGTTCTTCATCTAGTTCCTTGAGTCTGACCTCTTCACTCTTCATTCAGGTTGGGCAATTTTTCTTGGACTCAAAGCTGCAGTAGCTTTTTATCGGCATGTTTGAGGTCATATTTAAAAAGGGAGTTGGAGCTACTTAAAAAGTTTTGGATGGTGATGGAAATGACTTCACCCACACATATGTGATGATCCCATCCAAGGGTGTACATGGGCAGGTTAAAAAACTGTCAGGATGGCAACCATGATTGCCCTATAGAAGCCCCACTTGCATTTGAGAGCAATCAACCAATGAAACAGCTTGCCTTCAGAAGTTGGGGTGCTCCATCACGGGAGGCTTTCAAGAAGAGAAGGGACAACCATTTATCTGAAATAGTATAGGGTCTCCTGCTTGAGCAGGGAGTTGGACTAGATCTCTTCCAACTCTATTATTCTATGTTCTATTTGTATGCACTGTATAAGCCTTGCAACCCTTGCAATGCATAAAAAAGAATAAAGCTGAGACTGAAGACACTGAGTTGAGTATTTTTACATTTCCATCCCCTCCCCCACTCTGATCTCATCACATCTGAATTATTCTCGGTTTTCAAAAAAAAAGATTATATTGCATGTGTTCTCCCCACAGATATGCCTATGTTTTATATTAACAGAATGTGCTATGTGCAAGATGGGTGACATATGGAGTTCCATAGCTCTGAGCAAACGCTGAGCCTGAGAAAAGGACTTCCTAAAAGCATATTTTAAGCATAGGGGAGAAGCTCCTCCTTTCCCTCTTCTAATCCAGCCATATGTTGTTTCTTTTCTTTAACAAGTAAGTCCCACATGCTTTATATGGGAATTAGGAAAGCATGCTAGACTCCTACTCACATTGTTTTGCAGATCCAGTTTGAACCTCTTCAAGGACACAGAGATGCAAAATTTGCTCCTGAGGTTCCAAAGCCTTTTGATAAAACCCTCCTTCCCAATTAACTGAACAATGTTCACTGGTAACATAATGAGCTGAAGGAATGTTACCATTTGACTGCAAATGGGGAGGAAAGGAATACAGCTGGACAGGAACAGCCTGTTGAAACATCTGTAGGTTTTGCCATACATTTTTTGTTCCTGCTTTTGATCAAGCTCTACCGGTCTGTGGCAGCCAAAAATGGCACTATTGGCTAAGCAGTCAATTATTCATTATTCATTCATGAGTTGCAAGCTAGCACATATGGTTCAATGATATGGAGATTCTATTAAAATGATTGCAGCTTTAAATAATCTGACACACATTCTGCCAAATTCTCTTTGCCATTCATCAAGTGAGACAAACTTTAAAGTCATTAGTAAACATAGGAACATGCGTCCTTAATTGTATATTTAAATAATGCTAGGGGCATTTCAAGACTAATTGACAAGTCCCCAGGCCTACAATGCAATCACCATGTGGCAGCTATTTGAAAGACTCCTTATGCATCAACACAACATTTACATCAGCCTCCCTCAAACTGCTGCACTTGCACATAAAAAAAACTATAACTTCCATCATCTGTAGACATCACTGTCAGTGTTTTGGACCAGCATTGAATCTTCAATGACATTAAAGATTAACAGTAGAATGTCAAAACAACAATATTGTTGTTACTCTTTAAATACCCTTTAAACAACAAGCACAAAGTACTCTCTGTAGTTGTTTTGTTGATGTATTATTTATTATAATCCTGCCTTGGGCACGAAGACAGCTGGATGATCATGGGCCATTCACTTTCTCTCAGCCCTAAGAAAGAGGCAATGCCAAGCTATCTCTGAAAAACTTTGCCAAGAAAACTGCAGGGACTTATTCAGACAATCTCCAAGAATAGGACATGATTGAACTGAAAAAAAAAACATTCTGGAGATTTAGATGCTGATTGTAGTATATCAACCAATGCTACTAAAAATCTCCTCTTATCATCTGAGTCATTATTGTAGCTGCCCAGAGTCTCTAGGCTCAGAACCTGATTTTTAAGGGGAGTCAACTACATCCAGAACAGTCATATATCCAGAATCATGAAGATGTAGTCCACTTATGACAACCATGGGTGTATTTGGCCTATCTGATATCCACAATAGCCACCTCCATTTGCCAAACTGGACCATGAGACCTTGGAAGTGCCACCAGCTCCAGGAATACTCACAGAAGTAACACAGCTCCACACATACCACTGACCTTCTGGCTATCATCATCTTCAACAGATGCCTGTATTATTGTCTGTACTCCGGAGAAACCTCTCTTACCCACCTCTTGGTATTTCACTGCTAACAACTCATCTTGGCCATGTTTAATTTCACCTTTTATCCCACATTCAAACAGTTCAGCATGGATCCACTTGAACTTGGAGAATTCAATCTAGAGACCACAGAAAAGAAAGAATATAGCTGAGTAACATCAGAATATTTTTGGCAATCAAACTCTTAAATATGTGAATAAATCTTCACAGAGTTATAAACAAGATACTGTGTTTCTCTGAAAATAAGACCCTGTCTTATATTTTTTTGAACCCCAAAATAAGCGCTTGGCCTTATTTTTGGGGAGGTCTTATTATTTTGGCGCATGTGGAGGAAACCAGAGGAAATGGCGGGGACTGGCTGCACATGTGTTTAAATATTTTTGGGGAGGGCTTATTTTCAAGGGGGGCATATTTTAGTGCATGCACTCAAATGCCCGATTGGTCTTATTATCAGGGGATGTCTTATTTTAGGGGAAACAGGGTAGATCATTGAAGGATAATTCTCAGCTGGTGAAGCAGAAGAGTTGCAGTAGCAGTTTCTGTCCTGAGTAAGAGGAACAGAAATGTCCCCCAAACATTCCTGTGGTGGTACATAATATCAAAAGCAACTAAAAATTCAGAAGTATCAAGTTTGCACTTCCCTGGTTAATTTTTCAGCATAAATCATCCATCAGGGTAATGAAGATTACTTCCATGATAAATCTTAACTAAGATCAGTCCAAAAAGAATCAAAATCAAAAGTTTCACATCATCTACTAACTCCTAGAATAGCAGCACCACTGCCTCTTTTTTATTGAATGGAATATCGGACCCCAGAAAATAATTGCTAAAATCAGAACTAAAATTGCTTTCTTAAACAAGGGCCTTGCCAGGACATCCTTTAAATTGCCAGGAAACCTGGAGAATTTGGTTAGTTTAGCAGGTTGTAGTACCCAGCTAACATAAGTTGATTTAGAAAGGTAAGCAGGGTTGGACCTGGTTAAAATCTTGAAATTCCATGATTATAGGGAAGACTTAAAAGCCAGAATACTGTTTTTCTAAGGCAAACTAGGAAAGGATCCAATGTCTTAACAGTGGCACAAATTAGTTTCCCCATATTATCCATTTATTCAGGAGAGAAACTATAAAATTGACTCAGAGGGATGTCATTAGATTATGCAATAGGGCCTCTAATTATAGTATTATTCAAAGTGACATCAAGTGCAGCAGAAATCTAATTGATCTTTTACCTATGGTTTAAAGTGTTTCCAATGGAGCTCACCAAGAAATATTTATAAATATAAATACAAACATCCATATCATCTTAAGATCACAACAGCTTGCAGCATGTAATCAACCTTAACTGCTGTCAAGAAAGATAAGTAGGGTCATATCCAGTGGTGGGATTAAAAATGTTTTACTACCGATTCTGTAGTAAAACAGAACCACACAAAAATGTTTTACTACCGGTGGGCGTGGCTTGGTGGGCGTGGAAGGGGAAGGATATGGTAAAATCTCCATTCTCTCCCCACTCCAGGGGAAAGTTACTGCAAAATCCCCATTTCCTCACGGTCAGGTGGGTCTCGGGAGGCAGAAAATAGATGGGGGCAGGGCCAGTCAGAGGTGGTATTTATTAGTTCTCCGAACTACTCAAAATTTCCGCTACCAGTTCTCCAGAACTGGTCAGAACCTGCTGATTACCACCACTGGTCATATCTGTAGTTCTTGGTTTATAGACACAAAAGCAAAATTCCAAAGTGAAAGACTAAATAGCGTAGTTGGAAGGCACCCCAGAAGAGGAACATGTATTTACATGATATCAAACTTACCTTGAGAGAAGACTAACAATGCAGATGACAAGTTGTCTTCAGATACCAGCGCCTGGGCAAGAGCAATTCTCCTGCTTCCCTCCCAGAGGAGACTGAAACAAATTTTCTATCACCCAAGAAAAATCATGAGGCCCTTTCATACACAGGCTTCATTCAGTGTATAAAAATGAGCTCCTGCAGAACTGTATAATTCTTTTCCCCACATACACAAGTTGTCTGTATTTCGGTATAGTTCTTGGAAAAAAATGAAAGTATGATAAACTATTTGCACTAGAGTAAGATAAATAGGCAACAGCTGAAATGTGAGTCCTGGCACCAGAGGGTTTTTGCCAACAGTCCAAGAAAAAGTGAACAACTTAAGGAGGAATGAAATTACATGCTTCGTCTGTCTGCACTATGTAAGAATTTGAAGCCAACAAGCCCTGAATGATAGATCAAGTAATTCATCACTGTAAGGGACATTGCACAGTGAAAACACTTGATGTTCTGAAAGATACGTAGCACATTGTCAACTGTCTTGAATAATATTGTACCACTTTGTGGAATTCAATTACACACGCCTCAAAAGTCATTAAAGACCACAGTTGTTTCTTCATTCAGCCTTCCTGAACCTGTCCTGAATTTTTGCAGCAGATTAAAATGCTTGTAGACAAGGTCCTGTTTAACAATTTGCACTTGAGCAGCCAGCATCCTAGAAGGAAACTGAGAGGATTATACCAATCTTCAGTTTTAACAGTTTGTCCGCAAAGAAGAATTATTATGACAGATCTTCCATCAAGGCATCTTACTAGAGACTCATGGAGAAGAAAAAATCCATGTCATATGTATAAGCCACTTCCTTTAGGAATAACATTTATCAAGTATATTGTGTTCTCTGAGACTTGAATGTGGAGACTTGGTCAGAAATCTGAGAATTATTGTGGAAGGAAGAGTGGAAAGTGGAAAATCAATTTCATAGCTCCAAAGGAGGTAGCATTCATAGTCCTGGGTTTGAGTGTCTTGTAGCCATCGTAACACTGATTCCTAAACAGGTATCATCCTGCTCAATTCATCTGGAGTAGAGAGTGACTTGTCTATCACAGATACTCACTTTCTTTTAATCTATTTTATTTTAGAGTTAATTGAATTGTGAATTTGATTTTTTAATTTATTTATTTAACCAATTTATGTACCCTCTACTCAGCACATGATTCCTTGTGTATGTCACGTCTAGCACATTATGATATAGAATTTAGTAATTAGTCTCACTTACTGAAATCAAAACTGCCTAGTGGAAAATGCTAAACCCAAGATTATGAAATAAAATACGTGGCTGATGAGAAAGTTGAATTTTGATCTTCAGTATCTATCAGTATCAGTATTTTATTCGTTGCACTACATTGGTCCAATAGGAATGTAGTCAACAGTGCGCTAGCTCTAAATCAGGGGTCTTTAACCTCCGGTCTGTGGACCGGCACTGGGCTGTGGCATGCCAGAAACCAGGCTGTGCAAACAAGTGAAGGCCCATCCAAGGGATGCAGGCAGCATGTGAAACCACGCCCCCTCCAGTCCACGGAAAAAAGTCTCTTCACAGAATCAGTCCCTGGTATCCAAAAGGTTGGAGGCCACTGCTCTGAATAGTTCAAAATATATCTATTCCTCTGTCCTAGAATTTAATTTTGAGCTAAAACATACCCAGTCATACATAGAGTTAGCTAAATCATTGGTGCTCAAACATCTTAGTCTTAGGACCAGGGGTGAAATGCTCCCGGTTCAGACTGGATCAGGCGATCAGGCAGCGATTGTGGCAGGTGGTTCCTGCAGGGAGAACCGACAGCGATGGCGGCGCAAGGCTCCGCCCACCCGACTGGGTGTGTTTTTCACCCCAGGGGTGAAATCTAATTTTTTTTGCTACTGATTCTGTGGGCGTGGCTTGGTGTGGCATGGCAGTCATGTGACTGGGTGGGCGTGGCCAGTTTGACGTCATTCACATCACTCTGTTGTGCATGGGGCGCTTGGAGAGAGAGCGAGTAAGACAGCTTTCCAACCTCTGTTTGTGTGTGGAGGGGGAGGGAAGGAGGGAGGGAGGGATGATGGGAGGGAGGGAGCGATCTGAAGCCGAGACACCCAAACTTCTGGCAGCGGCGGGGCAGCTTCTGAGCAGCCAGCTCCACCTGACCTACTCTCTGAGTCTTGCTGTTCTCCTGACCCCCTTTCCACCCACTCAAGCAGCGGCTTCCCTGTTTAGCCCCAAAAAGCTATGCATCCATTTTTTATTTATTTATTTATTTATTTATTAAATTTATATCCCACCCTTCTCCATGAAGGGACTCAGGGCGGTGAACAGCCGAGAATTAAAATAACATACAATAAAAAAGTTAAGATAATTAAAAATAAATTAAATTAAACGGCCGCCCCAATTTAAAACCCCTAGCTATACAATTAAAAAACTAACCCATAAAACCTATTCAGGCCAGGCCAGCTTGCTGAAATAAAAATGTCTTCAGGGACTTACGGAAAGTGCGGAGATCCGGAATCAGCCGTATTCCGGGAGGTAGCTCGTTCCAGAGAGCGGGTGCTCTCACAGAGAAGGCTCTCCCCCTGGGGGCCACCAGCCGACATTGCTTGACCGACGGCACCCTGAGGAGAGCCTCTCTGTGAGAGCGTATTGGCCGGTGGGAGGTTATCGGTAGCAGAACGCAGTCTCGTAAATACCCTGGCCCTAAGCCATGGAGTGCTTTAAAGGTGAGAACCAACACCTTGAAGCACACCCGGAAGACCACCAGGAGCCAGTGCAGGTCACGCAGGAGAGGTGTTATATGGGAGCGCCATGTCGCTCCCGTAACCACCCGCGCAGCCGCATTCTGGACCAGTTGGAGCCTCCGGGTGCTCCTCAAGGGGAGCCCCATGTAGAGAGTGTTGGCGTAGTCCAGGCGAGAAGTGACGAGAGCATGAGTGACTGTGCATAAGGAATCCCGACTCAGAAAGGGGCGCAACTGGCGTATCAGGCGAACCTGATAAAAAGTCCCCCTGGCCATGGCCGTCATGTGCTCTTCTAAAGACAGGTGATCCATGGTGCCCGCACCAGCATCCTGAGAGAAGCAGAGAAGATCATCGCTTGCAAGCAGACAAGCAGAGGTAGCAAGTGTAAGCTGTGCTGTGGGAAAAATGAGAGGTCCTGTTGTCCTTGCAAAGCCTGCCGCTGCTTGAGTGGGGGGGGGCAGGAGAATGGCAAGACTCAGGGAGTAGGTCAGGTGGAGCTGGCTGCTCAGAAGCTGCCCCGCCGCTGCCAGAAGTTTGGGTGCCTCGGCTTCCTCCCTCACACACACACACACACACACACACACACAAAACAGAGGTTGGAGAGCTCTCTTGCTCGCTCGCTCTCCAAGCGCCCCATGCACAGCCCATTTGAGGAAAGGGCACGGCCGGCTGGGCGCGTTTGGCTGCAGAAGGAGGGATTGTTTTGTTCACCGAGGTGGTACTTCAGGTGGGCAGGCGGACATCTGCTGCTGACAACTATAATGAATATGTCCACCTGCCTCCTGAAGCACCACTGCGGCAAACAAAACAACCCCATTGCTATGGATGCATAGCTTGTCGGGGCTGAGCAGGGAAGCCGCTACTTGGGGGGGGCAGTAAGCTGCTAGCTCCTTCCCCGCAGCCCTGCCATGCTTGCCTGCCTTCCACTTCTGCTTGCTTGCCTTCGCAAGCTGGCCACCAGGACGCCAGGAAGGCAGCATGGAAGGCAGGCAAGCATGTCAGGACTGCAGGCCATGGATCCGTTCGGGGGTGTGGCCAGCCAGCCATTGCTTCTGGTTCGGTGAACTAGCCTCAATCTCAGCTACCTATTCGCCTGAGCCGGTCTGAACCAGGAGCATTTCACCCTTGTTTTACCCTCTGTGCATGTGCAGGTTTTGCACATGCGCAGAGGGTCTGCATGCGCATGTGACATGCACATGCGCACTTCTGAACCGGTAAGGAAGGTAAGTAGATTTCACCCCTGCTCGGGACCCCTTTACACTCTTAAAAATTATTCAGGGCCTCAAAGAGCTTTGATTTGTGTGAGTTATATCTATCAGTATGTATTACAGAAATAACTTTTTAAAATATTTATTTGAAAAAATTTAAAATATTTGACTTCACAAACCTCCTGAAAGGATCTCAGTCCCCAGACCACACTCTGAGAATTGCTGAACTAACTCAAACCAACAGTCATGTTAGAGGAATACCCATACATATTCAACTGACCTGTTTTCCATACCTAGTCCTCTAAGAAAAAGAGAGAAAAAAAATTGCTGGATAAGGAAGCCACAGAATTTACTGCAAAGGCCTAACAACATGGAACACACCATGGATTACTTGCAATGATCAAGGTACATCTATTGCTGTTATCTGGGAAAGGCACTCGTGATACTCCTGCTGCAAAAGCTCAGGGGGCAATAGTCAATGTCTAGTTGGGTGATTTCTGACCCTTTTAATTTGATTGTACAGACAGTCCTCAACTTAACCATTTGTTCAACAATTGTTGAAATTATGAACATGTTAAAAAATGGACTTAGGAACCAGTGCCCTCACAATTAGAGGATCAGAATTTGGGCTCTTGGCAGCTGCCCATATTTACGATCTCAGGGACTCTTCAACTCCCTCCACTACCAATTCTTCACACACACATACGTATCTCTGCTCTTTTGGCCACTCTGCATCCTGCCTTGAATCCCAGATTCAAAGGTAACCCAAAGGGCAGAGATTGGGGAGAGGCAGATATATTGGGAAAGTTGTACATAGTCCCTTACCTTAATGAGGCTTAGGGCTGAAATGGCTTGGTTTGGGATGGGTACTTATTTATAACCCATGATTCTTAGTTATTGACTGCAATGAGGAGTTCCAAGATTGCTTTTGTAAATCAGTGTGGTTACATGATGTCTTACTTTATGACCACACCAAGTTATGATAGGAATTTCCATCCTAATTGTAGTCATAAATTGAAGACTACCTGAATATTATCAGGAAAGTTGCCTTAGCTAGAAATTGATAGCAGCAATAGAGCTATTATGTTTCTAA
This sequence comes from Pituophis catenifer annectens, assembly GCF_029215685.1. Classification (NCBI taxonomy): domain Eukaryota; kingdom Metazoa; phylum Chordata; class Lepidosauria; order Squamata; family Colubridae; genus Pituophis; species Pituophis catenifer. Next base: position 44,569,023 of record NW_027256881.1, read on the forward strand.
TTGACTTGCCTTATGGTCATAGGAGTGAAGGAACTGACAAAATTTGTATTGTTACACAATAGTATGACTTATGTAATTATGTCAGATGTTGAGACAAAAATATACGGAGGTACTTTTGTGACATGTTGTTGTGACTCCGGCCCCGGAGGCTGATTTATCTTTGCATGCTGAGTCGGAGGATGATATGGAGGAAGCTGGCACGAGCTATGTGCCGGACGGGCCGTCTTCACTGGTGAGTCAGCAAGAACTGACAGTTGCTGACGTGCCTCTGGACCCCAGCCAAATTGAGGAGGAAACAGAGGCCCGTAATGAGGAGAGGGAGCCCCTATTGGATGCAAGAGAGAGACATAGGAGACGTCGTAGAGAACAGCTATTGCCATGTCCCAAGAGGTGTAGGTCAGGAAACGTAGGGCCACACACTACAAAGTATAAAAGGGGTGTGGCTGGGCCGGAAAGGCATGGTAAACAATTTGTTGGCATTTTGGATGCAGTGGAGTTTAGAACTGCTAGTTTTGAGTTTTGAAAATGAGTCTGCATTCCTGCATTAGCCTGCTGGCCGTCTGCCAAGACCTCTGGAACATTGCCCTGTAACTACTGAACTGATATACTTTTGAAAGAGAACTGTTTATTAAAGGGCCAGCTTCAATCTCTCTAGCCTGCGTTTGTTACTGCCGGGCTATTTGAGCTTCTGCAAGGCCACTCGTGGGAGGGGACAGAACACGTCATCTTTTTTCTGTCTTCATAGATTGTTGTGGACAGTGATGTTCTAGTAGGAAACAAACATGTCAGACCCCATGAAAAATTATTTTTCTATGAAGAGCAAAGTTAGAATGAGCATATATATTACCTTTCATGTGCCTGAAATAACTTCCTGAATTGTGTTTTCCTGGGTGCACTTTGGTTGGAGAAAATTAAAATTCATAATACTATTTGAAGATTTAAAGGCAGCCTGTCATTTTTGCCTAGCAATCTACTTGAATCTAAATTTAAAATGGGGAAAGGGAAGGCCCAGTAAGCCAATGGTTTATAAAAAAATACAAAAAATATCAGCACAAAACAGAACATTTTTAGTTAAAGATGGATATAAGATGAATAAAACCATATGACCTTATGTTCCCTTGATTGTAGACGTTAAAACAATCATTCTAATTCTGAAGCTCAAGTATTGGTTTTCTAAGAGGTTACTGCAGGCCACTTCCATCTATCTGTCACCTACCTACTACCTGCCTACCTACCTGCCTACCAACCACAATCCTGGGAAACTACCAAATGTTAGCCTTCTGTTGTGATCTTGCTCAAAATCTTGCAAAGGTTCAGATTTTGAGATTAGCGATTTCAAAAGTTTTTCACCATTAAGATTTTAACATTAATTTCAGTGCCAAGTGAAAGCTGTTTGAAAAAATGGCTATTTTGTGGTACTCGCGGGCATGATATTGTCAGATTTATGCAATGGCTACCAAAATCTTACAATGATGATCTAGTGAACTAATCAAAGAAAACCGTCTGTGCTAGAATGCAATTATTTGAAATACCAACTAACACGATGTTGCCATCACTAGGCTAAATCTAAAATGAAATATTTTTGCTAGATAAAGCCAGAAAAGAAATTAACTGGAAATTAATTTTATGACAATAGTTTACAGTGTGTTAAAATGCAATACTAACATGGTTTCAGGCTTTTCTGGTTCCAAATAGTAAACAGATGGCACCAGACAATGCAACAGCTGTGCAGCACAAGTTTTACAAGGAGGAGAAATATTGTTGGAGGTGCAGGATATAGGAGCTGCTTCAAACCCACTTTCAAATATTGCCAGTTTGTTAATGGGAATCAAAGAAGACCCATAGGAAATAAAAGATTTAAAAAATACCTATTGGAAGAATGGACTTTCTATTTCATGAACTAAATTTTTTAGGGCTAAGTAAGAACTTAAAGTGATCAAGGCTCAGCAACAGATATATAATTTAACCCTATTTTTATTATTCTCCTAGCCAGGGGTGAAATCCAGCAGGTTCTGACAGGTTCTGGAGAACCGGTAGTGGAAATTTTGAGCAGTTCAGAGAACCAGTAGCGGAAATTTTGAGTAGTTTGGAGAACCGGCAAATACTATCTCTGGCTGGCCCCAGAGTGGGGTGCGAATGGGGATTTTGCAGTATCCTTCCCCTGGAGTGGGGTGGGAATGGAGATTTTGCAGTATCCTTCCCCTGCCACGCCCACCAAGCCACGCCCACAGAACCGGTAGTAAAAAAAATTGGATTTCACTACTGCTCCTAACTTAAAATATTCCATAGCATTTTTCCAAAATGCTAAAAAACAGGAGAACAATAATCAACAAGTAATGTTATCCAATTAACCACATAGTACAAGTTCTCATTATAGATACACTTTGGAAGAAAACATCAAAGCTTCTGTATTAGATTACTCACTCATTGTTTGAATCTGTTGTAATGCTTTATTTTTTATTTGCTTCCAAAGCAACAGATAACTTTTACTTATGTTTATTGGTTTATAGACAAGACCCCCCCAAAAAACCGGAATGAAAAGGTAGCAGTAATAATTAATAAAATATATAAAAGCATAATGTAATTAACTATGCAATAAACAATATTCTTTTACTATATTATTTATTTATTATTTAATTCATTTATGAATTTTTATCATTTTGCTAAAGATGTAATTATTTGTCAAACAAGTACATCAATGTTATACTGCTCATAAAAACAAAAATTTGGCAGCATTAAGAACAACAGAACCGCAGTTATTACTTATTACGGCTGCAAAAAAATTAGTGAAATCTGCCACATTCTTCTTAAAAGTGAGTGTGTGAGTTCAACAGTATTAAATCCCAAATCAGTATTAATAAAACTGAAATTTATTTATTTATTTATAATCATTGCTCTAGGCAAAGCAGGCCTGTGGCTGTAATAATAAAAATCGAAAAGAGAATTTTAAAAATCACAACAATCAGAAAGATATCATAAAAAACCTTAAAATACAAGATAACTTTCCTAAATAATAACTTTGTACACTTTACCATAAAAACTGTTTTAGTAACAAAAATAATCCCATTGCAAAATAATACAATATATCCCAGTAATGTATTATTGTTGTTATTAACATACAAATATTGAGATGAAAGTTAAGCTTGATTTGCCAATGATATCTCTGAAAAGCTCTTTATTCTCTCTTAATGAATTGTATATATGTTATAAAGTCATAAATTGTTATACTTTAAAGTCTTTCATAGAAACTGAAAGAAAGCTGCTTTAGGAAAAGTGTTAATCTTTTGACAGATGATCCATTAGTGCCTCTTGGCACACCTTGTCTCATTACTAGAAGCAGTTACATGCTGAGCCAATGACAATCTCTCCCTGGGAAGCTTATCCACCAAACATTGTTTTTCTGGCCGAAACAGGTGGTCTTATGTTAGTTGTGACATGGGCAGTTAGGGAGCATATGAACCTCTGAATCTGTCCTATCTCATTCATCACCAGTCAAGTACTTATACTTACAGCATTTCTAATGCATTTCCAGGGCTCTAGGGAAATGAAAAGAAATTCACATACAATTCTCCTTGGGAATCAAAACACCTAGATGACATGAAACATTTAAAAGATATGGAAAACAGGAATTAGAGTATGGAAATGGAATTTGCCATTAAGCTTAAGACCATTAGCAATAAATGGGGAATAAAATTTTCCCTTGATTCACTTGGAATATTTTATGTGTGAAATAAACACCAGATCAAGCTAATGCAACTCAGCACAGAAAAATATTAACCATGAAAGTATAGAAGTATTGAAGAGGCAGTGAGACACAATATGAGCCAGCCATCAGAACAGGATAGCAGCCTGTTCAGGATGTGCATCAGATAAAGCTGAAGCCCAGATCAAAGGGCAGAATTTGGAATATATTTTTATTTACCTAGGGTGGAGCCGACAAGTCTGAACCAACTTAGTTCTTATTCCAAGATTTTACTAAGCCCCATGCTAAATTTCCTTTCCTGGTACATTTAGTCATGCTTGATTGCCTCATATCTTGCTTAGAAATGTCATATTTCAGTTAGCTGAATGTTAAAGGTGTAGGCATTTATGGTTTTCCGATGTTCAATGAAGGGAGAACAGAATTTCGATGCTCCCAATCCTGTTCCAGACGTAAGTATGAAATCATTCAGGACTATCTCCAGAAAATCATGGATTGGCTAAGATTACTGCCAAAGCTCAAAGCCAAGTTCTTGAACCAAGTTATCCATATTACATATGCACCACTACAAAGAGAAGAAAAAACAACATCAAAAAAGACAAAGAGGTAACTGATCTGCATAATAATTCTGCATTGTAATGTAAAGAGAGAGCTGAATATTCAAAAATAATTACTCTAATTTATATAAGGAGAAAGATCTTGCCTTGGTGGGAAAGATTATTACCAGATGCTTTATGTACCTGCTAAGCCTGCTGTCCAAATAATGCTGCTAATGGGCAACTTCATCACAAACACATTTTCACACCAGACTTGAACAGATCTCCAAATACAAGCTGTCTCACAGTTGGGGAACATTATCTAACAGCTTTTCAAAGAATTAAAATCAATGGCCACTATCTTACCTCTGACTTGGCTCAACTTCCTAAGTCTCTTGCTTCTTTTAATTAAATAAAGCAGTTTTTGAGTGATGAGTATGCAAAACAAGACCATGTTGTAGGAATGGAACCCCAGCAGGGGTGAAATCTACTTACCTTCCTTACCGGTTCAGAAGCGTGTTCGCATCACGTGCACGCGCACACCTTCTGCACATGCGCAGAAGGTAAAAAAACATTACTTCCAGGTTAAAACCAGGAAGTAATGACACCCAGGTGGTGATCGCTACCAGATCACCGAACCACAGGGAAAAATCGCTAACGGATCAGGCAATCTGATCTGATCTGGGAGCATTTCACCCCTGAACCATAGAGTATATTCTTACTGTATTGTTTCTCTCTTTAAAATCAGTCTGCTAACTGCTGATACTGGCCTCAAACTCAGCTTCAAGAAATTGTGAGTTCACGGTTAAAATATGCCTAAACTCACATATTGTTGCTAGGAATAATTCTTATAAAACCGTAGAGCTTATTTAGCGTTAAATAACTGATAGCATTTGCAGTTACACTTTTTTATGATTTTATTCTACACATCTGTTTCAAGTATAAGTTTCTGGAAAACACCTAATTTTTTTTCTAAGCTTCTTTTCCTCATGAGAATTTTTTATTTCAAGGCCTGACTGCTCCAGAGAAAAGATTTGCTCCAGCAGGAAACACTGGTATTGCTGATGGGGTTGGCCATCTTCCTTCCCACATTTTCCTGAAATACTTTCAAACTGTTCTTAGCAGCCTAAGGGCTAGAACATTGCTTCTTCTTTTAAACTGGAAAATTTATTTGTTTTCTTTTTAAACATTCTGCCAAAAGTTTTCAGGATGGTAAATTCTATAGCCAAAATAGAATATATTGCAAGTGTGGTATAATAATGGAACCATATCTGTTCACCTGCATTTTTAAAAAAAAAAAAAAAAAAGTCTAAATGAAATACACCAAGGCACATACATGCCTACTTTCAAGAACCTTGACTACTTTTGCACAACTTGCTAAGGCCACCCTTGAAAGACTTTGCAGCACACTTCACTTATTAGGCATCACTGGGGAGATTCAGAAAAGGAGATTTAAGTAAACACTAGCTACATGTTCCCTATAAACTTTACTTAGATGTTCTAAAATATGACCATTCATGAATTGTTCAGATAGAATTCAAAGTTATAGTCAAAATTAGTTTGCTTCTGTCTCTTCCTAAGAACTTTTTCAAAATAATTTGGGGAAATTTGGGTTGCCAGATTTGGGCTGCAAAAATCCAGGAGACCATTACATGGTAGCAATAAAAACTTGTCCAAGTTTTTGTGACCCAGATCTAATAACCCTACCTTTTGGACTATTACAGTTGAATAGTAGGAGAAAAACTAGGAGTGTAGTTGTTTTATGCTCATTTCTAGGTTCCATTGTGAGAATTCCACCCACTGCCAAACTTAATTAGAGGACTGCAAGTCCCTGTTTTTAGCCAGTAACCCTTGCTATAAACTGTCTGATTCTTGGAAAGTGAGGCCAAATGGACCAAGGAAGAATATGTAGGTTGTATTGAATTGAACCAGAGAAGACCAAAGAATCACATCTGGGTTATAGCCAAAACATGGTGTTGGGGAACCAATAACATATTAAGAGCCTGCTGCTGAAATGTTTAAGATGGCATTACCTGAGAAGCATGGGTTGGAAAAAATTTCCACCCTTTTACACGTTCTTCAAATCATGGGTCGGTCTTAGCTGGAATAAAAATATTAATATACCTTGTGAGTACTAATCTGGATTCATCCTGAGACCAGTTTGGCACCAGGCTAGAAAGCAGGAGATGGTAAATTCGAGTCCGGTCTTAGCTAGTCAGGAGACTTTGGGCCAGTCACTGTGTTGGATGTGTTCACCACCTTGAGTGATTTGTAAAAATAATAAAGGTGGAATACAGGTGGAAAATAAATAAATAACAGCCATGTGTTGTGCACTATTTGATTGTCTGCTTATATTATTTATAGTTTTGGGATCTCCAATTCTTAAAAAACAGGCTAAAAGGTTAATCAATGCTGGTGCGATTTCTGGGCTCTATTCAATATCATAGATCAAGAAAAGCATTGATATCATATTACAAAATAAGAGTTCACCCGCAATTCAAATAAATGTTCCCTGGAGAGAATTACTTCTAAATGCAGATTGATCCTGTGCATGCTTCCTATGAAATAATCCCCACTTCTGATTTATTGGAATTATGAATATTAGCTTCCCTAGCATACTATATCAGAAATTGTCTGTTTAAAATTCAGTTTAGCACTCAGTTTAACCCTGGCCATTAGCCAGTTGCTCACAGCCATTCTCCCTGTGAACATCTTGTTTCATAAAGTTGCCAGATAGTTTATCATTCTCTGTATGGCCTCCTGTTTACAGGGTTCATTCAAACCCAGTCACATTTTGAAGGAATGTATGAGTGGATAGTCTTGTAATGGGCCTCCAAACAGTTGTGGATTTGGCAGCTATCTGAACAATCACTGTGAGCTTACAGATGATCCATGTACAAAACACCTCCACACAGAGAAGGAAATCCTAATTGGCCCAGGAACCTCATGGAGCGATTCACAGGGCATTCACACAACTGTCAAAGTCACAGCCAAGAAGGAACATTTCCAGTGTGTGTTTGTAATGGGAGATGGGAAAGCTGGTGACCCTCGCATCAAACCTTTCAATATGAGAAATCTCCCTCTTTTGAGCATGGACTTATGGCTTATGCTTTCTCTCACTGGCATTCTCCCTGTTTTCTTTTGGAAAACAGAACCAAGTAATTTATTTTCCTTCAAAATGAAAAGAAAAAAAAATTGGTTAGAAAATCTGTAAAGTAACACTGGCCTAACATGAATGTTGACCTCGTGCATGCTCTTTGACACTGAATGGAAGTCATTGACTTAAATTGCTGTAGTTGTTCCCTAATATCTCTTCTTCTGGCAAATATCACAGGCAGGAAGCTATGCTTGTGTACGCTGAATCAAGCAAGAAGGGTTGCCTTGTATACTTGTTTTTCTGGTCAGTTTTGTTCCATTTGTTTCATAACAAAAAAAGAGGGGGAGAGAAAAGAGGTTAGGTGCAATGTGCCATTTCTTCCTCAGGCTGTAAAATCTTGAAGTAATCCTCTGAATGGATACATATGGAAAAGTCACCTTAGGTCAACAAATATTGAAAAAAATAATAAATTACCCAGCAGCCAATCTCCCACACAAACTTGTACTTGGCAGGAATTTCCCCAAAACAAGTCAAACTATTTACAACCACTTTTTTTGAAAAGAACGCCAAAATAATCACACCCCTAACTGGTATATGGACCACAATAGTAACATTATCAAGGGTTTGGCATTAAGATGGCTCTAAACTAAGGATTATTCTCCTGGTTTCTAGCTCGAAACTAGTTAGTCAATCTTTTTGTGTCATTCTTAAAATACCTTGTATGTTAGAGGGTGTTTTTTTAAAAAAAAAATGGTTTAATGATAAAAGAATGGATTCATTCTTTGTAGAAGTCTTCAAAACTAGGTAGCTTGTTGTTTGAGATATTTCTGAGATATATATATATATATACATATATACATATATATATATATGTATGTATGTATATATATATATATATATATGTATGTATGTATGTATGTATGTATGTATGTATGTATGTATGTATGCATATTCTTTCTAACCAGGTTTTACGTACGTAAGCTAAGATGTTCTACAGTCCTGGTTCTGTGAAATCTCATTCACAAGTTTCTGGGCTTTTTATTTCTTGCTGACAAACAGCAACTCTGTGCTGCTCTTTGGGAGACTCAGATAGCTTTGGGAGCTATCTCTTTGGGAGACTATTTCTTTGGGAGACTCAGATAGCTATTTCTGCCTTATAAGGCGTCATCAGTGAGCCACACCCTCTTCTCAGGTATCCTCCCTGTAAAGGTACAATGTGTCTTTTTCTTTTTCGTAGGCTTTTATGTGCATATTCTTTCTAGCCAGGTTTTACCTACGTAAGCTAAGATGTTCTACAGCCCTGGTTCTGTGAAATCTCATTCACAAGTTTCTGGGCTTTTTATTTCTTGTTGACAAACAGCAACTCTGTGCTGCTCTTTGGGACGCCTTATAAGGCAGAAATAGCTATCTGAGTCTCCCAAAGAGCAGCACAGAGTTGCTGTTTGTCCGCAAGAAATAAAAAGCCCAGAAACTTGTGAATGAGATTTCACAGAACCAGGGCTGTATAACATCTTAACTTACGTAGATAAAACCTGGCTAGAAAGAATATGCACATAAAAGCCTACGAAAAAGAAAAAGACATATATATATATATATGTCTTTGGTTATTCGGGTTTTCTCCTGCATGAAATTGGAAGTGGCTTGGCGACATTCGACGAAGTCTCATTCGTCATCTTCAGGCTGGTGTTTTCGCCTTCATGCTTCTAGAGCAATGTGTGATCGCAGCTGTTTCTTCCTTTTAACTGCCAGTGAGGGTGTGAACTGATTGGGTGGGAGCTTGGCTGTGATCTGATTGGGTGGAGGTGTGTTCTGATTGGTGGGGGGCTTGGCTGTGCTCTGATTGGATGGGGGTGTGTTCTGTTTGGGTGGGGGCTTGGTTGTGCTCACATATATATATATATATATATATATGTAGGTCTTTGGTTATTCGGGTCTTCTCCCACGTAAAATTGGAAGTGTCTTGGTGACTTCCAGGAGCACGAAGCCGAGAACACCAGCCTGAAGATGACAAATGAGACTTCGTCGAACGTCGCCAAGACACTTCCAATTTTACGTGGGAGAAGACCTGAATAACCAAAGACCTACATACAAACACCCGCGAAAACCTGAGAAAACATATATATATATTTATTTATTTTTATTTATTTATTCAAATTTCTATACCGCCCTTCTCCTTTCAGACTCAGGGCGGTGAACAGCCAGATAAAAAACATCTATACAAACATCACAGTTAAAAATAAAGTTAAAATAATTTATAAATTTGGCACATAATTTAAAACTTGTTGATTAAAATAAATATTAAAATTTTTAAAACTAACCCTAAAATCAGGACAGACCGGCTAACTGAAAAAAATAAGTTTTTAGGGCCCGACGAAAAATCCGGAGGTCGGAGATCACTCGTATCTCTGGGGGTAGATTGTTCCATAGGGTAGGTGCCACCACAGAGAAGGCTCTCCTCCTTCTCTGTGACGGGGTCGTCAGCCGGCATTGCCTGGCCGACGGCACCCTGAGGAGGCCCTCTCTGTGGGAGCGAACCGGCCGGTGGGAGGCTATTGGTGGCAGAAGGCGATCCCGTAAGTACCCTGGCCCTAAGCCATGGAGCGCTTTAAAGGTGATCACCAACACCTTGAAGCGCGCCCGGAAGTCCACCGGAAGCCAATGCAGCTCGCGCAGGAGAGGAATCACATGGGAGCGCCCCGTCGCTCCCATAATCCCCCGCGCAGCCGCATTCTGCACCAGTTGGAGCCTCCAGGTGCACCCCAAGGGGAGCCCCATGTAGAGAGCGTTACAATAGTCCAGACGAGAAATGACGAGTGCTTGAGTGACCGTGCGTAGGGAGTCCCGGTCCAGAAAGGGGCGCAACTGGCATATCAGGCGAACCTGACAAAAAGCCCCCCTGGCCACGGCTGTCATATGCCCTTCTAAAGACAGCCGCGCATCCAGGAGGACACCCAAGTTGCGGGCCCTCTCCGTGGGGGCCAATGATTCGCCCCCAATAACCAGCGATGGCGTCAGCTGGCTATACCGGGACGCCGGCAGCCACAGCCACTCGGTCTTGGAAGGGTTGAGTCGAAGCCTGTTTCTCCCCATCCAGACCCGCACGGCCTCCAGGCACTGGGACATGAAATCCCAATCCACTAGTTTCTAGGCTTTTTTTCCAGCAGCCAGCAAGCTTTTAGTCTCCCAATAGGCAGCAGGGAGCTTGCTGGCTGCTGGAAAAAAAAAGCCTAGAAACTAGTAGATTGGGATTTCATTGAACTAGGGCTGCAGAAAAATCTTGGTTTATGTAGGAAGAACCTGGCTAAAGAGAAATACATACATACATACATACATACATACATACATACATACATACATATATATGCAAGTCTTGGTGTATTCAGGTCTTCTCCCATGTAAGATTGAGAGCACTTTGGCAATGTTTCGGCAGAATCTCATCTTCCATCATCAGGCTTATGCAAGGGGTCTTCTGCAGCAACTATATATATATACCAGACCCACACTCACGAGAGCCACACAGGATGTCACCACCACACATCCACGCAGAAAGCAGACTCAAACCCACACTGATAATGAGCCACGACCAAGGAACAGAAGCCAGACCGCAGCTGCATCATTAGCCACTTTAAACTCCTCCAATCCATACATGAAGCAGACTGACACCCACCATGAAGAGCTCGCACGGCCACAAACACGAAGCCAAACAACAACAACGCAGCTCACCAGCTCAAATCCCCCTGCAACTCAGACTAAGCTGAGCACAACCAAGCCCCCACCCAAACAGAACACACCCCCAGCCAATCAGAGCACAACCAACCCCCCATCCAATCAGAGCACAGCCAAGCCCCTAACCAATCAGAACACACCTCCACCCAATCAGAACACAGCCAAGTTCCCACCCAATCAGCTCACACCCCCACTAGCAGTTAAAAGGAAGAGACAGCTGCGATCTCACATTGCTCCTGGAAGCACGAAGCCGAGAACACCAGCCTGAAGATGACGAATGAGACTTCGTCGAAACGTCGCCAAGACACTTCCAATTTTATGTGGGAGAAGACCCGAATAACCAAAGACATACATATATATATATATATATATATATATATATATATATATATATATCTTTAGCCAGATTCTTCCTACGTAAACCAAGATTTTTATGCAGTCCTAGTTGAGTGAAATCACAATCCACTAGTTTCTAGGCTTTTTTTTTCCTTCTGGCAGCCAGCAAACACTCTGCTGCCCATTGGGAGACTAAGTCTAATTTTCTATGCTTTTAATCCTGTTTCTTGTTCTCTTTGTCTACATTCTTTGCTGCTATTGCTTTTATTCTATACTATTATCTTATAATATTTATCCTCATTTTTTTCAGCATTTATTCTCTTAAAAGTATTTTTGTCATCCACAGCCTTTTTCACTTCATCATTCCACAAGTGTTTTTCATAATTCCCCTTAGCTGAACTGCATATTTTTGTTTACTCTTTGTACTTCTTTTTATATTCTTTTATAAGCAAATTCTTCTTTTACTTACATTTATTTTCCACCTATTCTTTTGGGACAGTAATACTTTCTCATAGACATAAGTAGATTTTAAAACAAGATCTGTACTTCGTCTTCATGCAGTTATTCTATTTGTATTCTACTTTTTTTTTCATAAATTTCCTTTTCTTCCATGTTCACTTTTTCCCTGTGATCTACTCTTGCCATCCCCCCCCCCAAAAAATGGTCAGAGAGCAGCACATCACTGTTATATCTTTTATTAAACCTCTCCATCTTTCATAATAATCAATCAAAACATTTATGTCTTTTCATTCATTCCTTTTCTATGTGTACTTTATGCTTAAGTTCTGTATTCAAAACATACATTTTTAAAGCAGATGCTCAACAGATTCTCTGCATTTTCATTCATTCTTGGGTTTCTGAATGACCCAATTACCTTTTCTGTATCATCTCATCTTGTTCCCACCAATCCGTTTATACCACCTAACAAAATATTTTCTGCCAGATAACATTTAAAACATTTTTTCCACAAAACCCATTTTTTGTTTCTAATCTAATCCTTCTATCATCATCTTTCACCATAATCTAAAATGCAACTGTCACAAATCTATAGAGTCCTACTTTCATGCATACCCAAAACTTAAATGGCATCAATTCATTTTCAGTTTTCTGGTTCAAATTTTGTTACGTTCATCAGTCTTAAACTATACTTTCACTTTCCTGCTAGTATTCATCCGTTCGTTTGTTCCCCTGCACAAAAATCAGGCTACATTTTTCAGACCTATTAAATGCTTCATTTTTCTCTTAGTTTGACTGTCATGCAAAGTCTTTATTTCTCTTTCTTTCATTTATTAATGTATCTACTTTACCATTTGCCCCTTTTACGTTCCAAATTACAGTTTTTTATATGCCATAATCATCACCAGATGGACCCACAATGTTTGATTTTTACCACCCATCATGGCTTTAGTCAACTGAGACTTTCATAAAGTCTCTTCTGTTTTTAGCAAAACAGAAAAGGTGTAGAACAAGCTATGAGCCATAATCACATATGTGATATTCAAATATGGACTCTACCAGTCCATGCTTTGGCCAGTGTGCCATGAGTGCAACCAAACTCCGGTTTTATTAAAACTTGCTATCTATTCTATGCAAGTTAGGATCTTTAATCTAGAGACTACTGACAAAGGTAACATATTATTGCCCACTTTTTAGCAGTTAGGAGTTATTGACCTCAGTATTTTGATACACATTTAGGGTATGAGAATTTCTCTATATTAGATGCTAGAATTGAAAAGAGTCTCAATACACAAACCAATTCTCACTATTACATTCAAGACTCCCAAGAATTTGTCACATTTCAGATTCACCATTGAATTGGTTCCCAAGATAAAATTAGGAGAGAAAAGGAAAAATTAATTATTGATAGTTAAGCTCCCTTTGAGGCAAGACAAACATATATTTGATGGGTACTTAAGGTAGATGTGTTTTCTCATTCATCACTTTTTGAGGTATACCCATTCTCCCCACATCTCTCCCCCCCCCTCCCATTTTAGGGTATATATGTCTACAAAACATAATGTGTGAATTGACCCTGAGAGAACCTCTGGGAGTGCGATGACCTTTTCCTCACTGAAAGTCTTTTGAGTCAAATACTCCCTCAGGTTCTTTTTAGAAACTTAAATAGCAAAATCTTCCACCGCATTCCATGTGTTAGCACTATGCAATCTGTCACATCTCACTGCTGTGGTATGCCTCCTGATAGCCTCATGAAAATGTATTTTTCTTTAATCTAATCTCATTACTTCTACTTACCAGAAACACACCAATTAAGTTTTTGTATTTTTAGATATGCCTTACTAAAGAAAGGAAAGGTTAACATCTTCAAAACAAAACAGAGGGACAAACTTTGTTTTATAAATGGGGCCTCTAGCAACATAAATCTTACCAGACATCTTTTAATACCTTGTTATCTTTCAAAATTTAGCAGTGTAAAAATGTACAGCATATTATTATATTTCCAAATCTGGAAAACTGCCATGGAACAATCTGTCGTAAGCAATTTAATTCATCATACTGATGCCAGATTCAGAGGGAGGCATAAGGAAATGGGAGAAGCCAGATTTATTCCCCTCTGCTCTCCCATTAGCCAGGCCCAATCGTCCAAGATTATAAAAGGTGGGTCAATTAACTCGTGGTGCAATCCCCTGCCACTGGTGTTCCACATGCTTCTTGGCAAGCAGGAGACAGCAAATGGAAGAAGTTGTCTGGGCTTTTCTAGCATTAGCATATGGCAGATTAAAGAAGCTGCCAAATCCTGAAGTGTTGGCACAAATGCTAGGCAGAGGAGGCAACTGATTTGGGGTTTAATGAAAGGACAAGTTCAAAGTTATTAGTATTAGTTTCCAAAGACAGCACACTTCTTGTGGGTTTTTCCATCTCAGATGCTAAAATAACATGCTTGATCTTAGTTTCTGCCTAGTGATGCTATAAAAATGAGAGTTTTGGTTTGTAAAGCATGTGTTCTACACCAAGGTATATTGAGAATAATAGTTAAACTGTCTTCTGCACATTGTCCTCACTGTTTGCAGTGTTTGCCAGCCTTAAAGAGCCAAGCAAATGATTGGAAATCATTGACAAATTCATATTTTCCACAATGTCATTCATTACTTTCAATCTTTTCAAATTCCCATAACATGTTCACATATTCCCTGCCACTCTAACCTCAAAATCAGAAGCTTCTAAATATGGCCACTTTGAAATGACAAATACAGATAGTACTTGTTTAGTGACTGATTTGTTTAGCAACTATTTGCAATTATGATGCTGATGAAAAAGTAAGTTTATGATCAATCCTTGCATTTACAATCTTCACAGATCTATAAAGCAAAGGAAGGCTTAGGTAGGCTCATAAACATAGTCACAGTTTCTTTAGTGTCTGCTTCCCTTAACAACTGAGATGCCAGTACCAATTGTGGACTCAAAAGGGGACTATCTGTATAATTGTGTTATTGTCAAAACCAATTTCTAACTGTTAGCGTTGCCTAGCAGAAAAGTGTGGCTACTGAGTACAGTAAAGCTCATATGCTATTAAATACAACAAATAAACAAAAACATCTATTTAGGCAAATAAAAAAAAATCATCCATAGAGTAGTTTATTAAAAAGGAAACTAGTGGAGTAAATTTATCATTTTCAAAAGACTAAGATTTCATACAACCTATTCACTTCCCTCAATATGCTAAGCAGACAAGCCCTATGAAAGCATCAAACTGGTCCTTTTATAAATCACAGCTTTAATTTGAACATGCTAATGATCCTGTTAGAACAGGGTAAATTTGTCTGCATGCAAAACTGTTGATTAGCATGGTATATTATCGGTAGAGTTCAAAAAGTCCTTCGCTTTCTGCCTCTAAGGATCTTCAGCAGGCTTTACTCTGCTTTAAGGGTGGAGAGTGGGGAATGGTTCTTTTGACATAGCTGTCATTAGAAAAGTATATAGTTGGTGTGATATTACCCAACAGATGGAAGATAGAATGTAGGCAAAGAAAAGACTAGGCAGGGGATCAAGCAGCACATGAAAATCCCTATCAATAACCCCTTCCCCCATCCCACCCTTCAAATGGGAAAGGGAGAAGCATGAGTCAGAGATAAGCAAATCTACCATATAATTAAGAGAATGTGGAGAATCATGTAAGCAAAGGGGAATCAGCGGTGTCACAGACTCTCTGCCTTCTGAAATTTATAAAATCCTCTTGAGGTTTGCATGAAATAGATCAGCCCATCCCAAATCCTGACCACCCAGGTTTTTTGACCAAGTTGGTTAGATATTATGAAAGGTGAAGTTCTACACATCTGAAAGACATTCAGCCAAAGAAGACCGTAACAGATAAATCAAAGATTATTTGATTTGATCAGCGGAGACTCCCTAGTTTAACATTTTCTTTTCATCAGTGACTATCTAGATTCTGTTTATTCTCAGAAAAAGACAGCAAGAACTACATCAAATCTTATCCTTGGTTCACAATCTTTGTATTCTTATGATTTTATATACTGAAATTTTGATCAGTGAAAAAGAAACCAAGTGGGAAATGGGACTAGAGAGTTCCAAAGCATTCTTTCTACTATTCTTTCCATGATGCTTTTAAACTTCTTTTGGTGCTGTTTATATCTGGACTAACTGTAATTCCCATTTTTAGACTTTATAAACTGTCCCTCTAATTACACGGTAATGCTTCCATGTTCTACCGAGATTTTAAACCCAGGTTGTGTAGATGTTGGGTTAATCCATTCAAACTTTTTAATACACAGGTATGCAATTATTCTATTAGTAAAGCAGGCATTTAAAAGGATATTATTTTCCCTACAGAGGAAAATTTGAGATGCTTCCTAACAGTGTCTAAGATTGCACCAGGACTATTTTGCACAATAGCAATAGCACTTAGACTTATATACTGCTTCAGTTCACAGCCTTCTCTAAGTGGTTTACAATGTCAGCATATTGTAAGGTGACCAGATTTTAACATTGGTAAAGAGGGACATTGTGGGCGTGGCTTATTTTGTGGGCGTGGCTAGCTGGTCATGTGACTGGGTGGGCGTGGCTAGCTGGTCATGTGACCGGGTGGCCATGGCTATGTCTATAGGGTAAGGTGAACAGATTTTAACATTGGTAAGAAGGACACCATTGTGGGCGTGGCTTATTGTGTGGGCGTGGCTTGGAGGCCATGTGACCGGGTGGCCATGGCTATGTGTATAGGGACTACTCAGAGGGCTGAAAAGTCATTTCTGACAGGTCCTCACACTTTTGACTGGTCCTCACACTTATGACCATCCTCACATTTATGCCCGTGCAGCATTCTTAACAACCATGTCACTCATTTCACAACTGCTTCTCTTCAACAAGGTGACAAGATAGGGCAAAAATGTAAAATGTGAGGACAGTCGTAAGTTCGAGGACTGGTCAAAAGTGTGAGGACCAGTCAAAAATAACTTTTTCAGCCCTCTGAGTAGTCCATATGCACAAAAGGACTAACCAGAGAGCTGAAAAAAGTCATTTCTGACAGGTCCTCGCACTTTTGACTGGTCCTCACACTTATGACCATCCTCACATTTATGCCCATGCAGCATTCTTAACAACCATGTCACTCATTTCACAACTGCTTCTCTTCACCATGATGACAAGATAGGGCAAAAATGTAAAATGTGAGGACAGTCATAAGTTCGAGGACTGGTCAAAAGTGTGAGGACCAGTCAAAAATAACTTTTTCAGCCCTCTGAGTAGTCCATATGCATTAAAGGATTACAGCAATAGAGAGGGATGAAGGAATGGAAATTAGAGTAGGAGTGAGGGTAAGAGAGGGAGGAAGAGAGGAGGAGAAGGAGAAAGAAAGAGGAAGTAGGGAGGAGAAAAAGAGGGTGGGGGGAAGAGAAAGTAAGAAGGAAAGAAAAGAGAGAGGTGGTAGGTTTGAGGAGAAAGATTGCTGTACAATAAAAAAGATGAAAGGGAAGAAAGCCAACCCCAAGCAAATATAAAGATATTAAGATAAAGAATGAATTGTTAAACTTTAAAGAATAAAAGAGAACAAATATGAATAAATAACAATAATTAGAAACACACATACAAACATACAATGTATTTTCTTTGAACAGAATATTTGGCTGGTTCACAAATTTAAACAGCGTTTAGTCATTTCAATTAAATTTACAATTTCTATATTTCCTTTTTGCCATATTTATTCCTCATCTATTTTTTAAAAAAACCAATATTACCCTTCATCCTCATCTCTAATCTTAATCAAATTCAATTTTTCCCTTCTATTCTATATTATACCCCTTCCCATTGTCATCTATTTTTATATCCATCCTCACATTGGTTAATTATGTAATTATGTAATACAGTTGTTTAATACAAATTCAACATTTTAATATAAATCAATTAGATATAATTAGTTATAGTTTTTTGTATATTAATCAATATGAACATGAATATTCCAATTATTTCCATGCAATCCAATTTCTTACAAATCAATTAATTATATTTACCAATAATAATAAACCAAATAATTTCTCCCATATATTCCTCCGAACCACAACTTAACCATTTCTGCTTTCAACACAATATACAATTAATAGTATCTCAATTATTACAATTCCCTAGTTAAATACAGCTTTTTTTCCTTTGTGTTTTAAAATCTTGAACTCTCCTCCTAAATTTCCCATTGTTTGCAGTTTTTCACCTACCTTTTTTGGGGAGGAAAAATAAAAATAAAAATAAATCTCTCTCTGCCTCATTTTGTCACGCTGCACCAAAGACCCTAGTTTCGGTTTCGTTTCTGAAGCTTAGCTAGGGGAAAAAAAACTGCTTTACACTGATTGCCTGTAGGGCGGCCCTTTGAAGCCCCGGGCAAGAGTTTAAACAGTTTTTTTTTCTTCTAGCCATCAGCTAGAAAAATCATCTAGCTCAAGAAAAATCGGGACTTTTTTGAAACGCCGCGGGACACGGGACAAATTGCTCAAAAGCGGGACTGTCCCGCCAAAAGCGGGACGTCTGGTCACCTTAGCATATTGACATTGGCTCCTCATTTTAGTGACCTTGGAAGGATGGAAGGTTGAGTCAAACTTGAACTGGTGAGAAATGAACTACTGCAATACTGCATTCTAACCATGCGCCACCATCAATCACTAAATACATTTTCTATCACTAAGCCTTTCCCAAATATTTATTTTTTCAGGCTGGAAACTGCTTAGTTAATTACTTATCTATCTTGTTGATATAGAATCAAGGCCAGCTTGATTATGCACAATACTGGTTGCTGCAGTAAAGCAGTATGTAGTTCAAGAGGTGACCTCTTCATTTCTTTTCAGAGTGTGCAATTCAGTTCAGTCACTTGGCCCCAAAAATATCTTAGCTGGAGTGAATTCTTAACCTGAAAGATTCATTTCTTCAGGGGTTAAGGAGACCCATTAGCAAAGATTTGCCAAAAAAACTTCCAGAGATTCTGCAGCCAGCACTCTGGGCCAACTCTGATTGTAACCAATGGTATGTCAGCAAATAATTTGTTTTCCAGGCAGTGATATAGTTCAGCACTAAGCAAAAGTGGCTTTACCATCTTTAGTTTCTGGTATGTAAAGTGTTATAAGCTGTCATTAATCACAGTAAGAAGATCAGATATTCAGGAGAGAGAAAACTTATTATAAAAAATGCTTGCTTTGAATTATGAACTTTAAGCTATTTATTGTTATTGAAATAAACAAGACTTAGTTGCACAAGCTGTTGATCAGGGTGTAAAAGAGCTGCATTTGTGGACTTCTGGTCTTGGACAGGCAAAATTATGACCTGAAATCCACATCCACTGAAGGGATTTTGTCGAGTCTGTTGTTTCATAGCACGTAGAATTGAGTGCTTTAATGCCTTAACATCCAGTTAGCTCTAAGGTAAAGGTAAAGGTTCCCCTCTCATATATGTGCTAGTAGTTCCCAACCCTAGGGGGCGGTGCTCATCTTCATTTCAAAGCCAAAGAGCCAGCACTATCCGAAGACGTCTCCGTGGTCATGTGGCTGGCATGACTAAATGCCAAAGGCGCACGGAAGGCTGTTAGCTCTATCAGCCTTTAAAAGCAGAAGCCAACATTTACATTTTCTAATGACAAGATGCTCTCTCTCTTTAAGTTTATTATGACATTGGCACCTATTCCTCCTACTTGTATCTCAGCACTATTAAACAGACTGTAAAATAAAATTTTAAGGGTATCTATATTTGGTAAATGTAAGACAGTTACTAGCAGGTTGGGGAGTGTTACTTCTTAAAATGATTTTCAAGGAAATCCTTTATTGTCACAGGATAATAGACCTAGTATAATTAACTTTCACCAATCTGGTGATCTCCAGATGTGCTTGATTACAGGAATTACGATCCACAATTCCTGTGTTGTCTGAGAATCATAGAATATGTCATCTGAAGAGATCTAGAAAGTACTCAACTGGGAAAAATTGTAATGTTTCCAAGTAGGAAAAAATAAATGAACACCCTAACTCTATATAGAAATTCACTTATGTTTATCAACTTCCGTTGCTGAGAGGAAAGACTGCTTCTGTTGGGAACAGCTTGAAACTACAACACCCAATGTCTATCCCTAACAAAGTTTACACATTCCACTTCGGTAAGAAAGGATCCTATACACAGCCTGTTGAATGATCCTATCTAATAGAGTCATGATGGCAAACCTATGGCATGCGTGCCACAGGTGGCATGCCGAGCCATGTCACCTGGCACGACAGCTCAGTTCTGGCGTGCATGCGTGCGCCAGCCAGCTGATTTTCGGGCCTTCTGGGCTTACCAGAAGTAGGGAAACAGGCCGTTTCCTGCCTCTGGAGGGCCTGGGGGCGTGGGGAAGGTCCATTTTTCTTTCTCACCTGGCTCCAGATCCTCTCTATGCATATGGGGAGGGCGAAAACAGCCTTCCAAACCCCCAAAATGACCCATTTCCCAACTTCCGGTTGTACACGAAGTGACTTTTTTGTTGTCTCCTGTCTCCAGAGCATCTCTAGGAGTCTCTGGAGGCTGGGGACAGCAAAAAAGTCACTTCCTGTCCAACTGGAAGTTGGGAAACAGGCCGTTTCGGGCCTCTGAGGGGGTGGGGAAAGGCTGTTTTCACCCTCCCCAGATGCATAGAGAGGATCTGGAGCAGTGGTGAAATCTAAAATTCGTTACTACCGGTTCTGTGGGTGTGGCTTGGTGGGGAGGGTAATGTGACTGGGTGGGTGTGGCCAATTTTTTTTTTTTTACTTTTAAAACCATTTTTTCTATAACCTCTTCAGCGAAGAGGTTGTAAAAAAATGCTTTCAAAAGGCTCTGATGATCCCAGCTGAGTTTTTAAAAAAGCCTCTGCCGATCAGGCAACTCAGCTTGGATCATCAGAGGCATTTAAAAGAAAAAAAGGGGTTTTTTTCTTTTAAAAGCCTTTGATGATCCCAGCTGAGCCACATGATCATCAGAGGCTTTTTTTTTTTTACTTTTAAAAGCATTTTTTCGGCCAAAGAGATTGTAGAAAAAATGCTTTTAAAAGTAAAAAAAAGCCTCTGATGATTGTGCGCAGGGTGGATTTGATTTAAATCGAGTTGATTTAAATCACAATTTAAATCATGATTTAAATCACTAGTAAAAAGGCTTGATTTAAATCAACTCGATTTAAATCATAATTTTTAAAGAGCAACTGTCATCTCTGCTACTCCTTTGACCCACTGTTGACTCACCGATAGTCCCAGTGTTGCAGAATATACAGCCTCATGCTACATAATTAAGCTCCATTTCATGCTGAATAAACTAAATTATTTATGTATCTTAAATAGAAAACTATCGTACGATAGATTTTTACCCCAAAAATTTTTTATTAAAATAAATTCGATAAAAATCAAAAAAATCCGATTTAAATCAAAAAAATCTGATTTTTTTGATTTTCTAAAAAAAATCAGTGATTTTTATCCACCCTGATTGTGCAGCTCAGTTGGGCATGGGGAGGGCAGGGATTTTTGCTACCGTTTCTCCGAACCACCGCCTCCATCGCTACCAGATTGGGCAATCCGGTCCGAACAGGGGGCATTTCACGCCTGATCTTGAGCCAGGTGAGAAAGAAAAATGGGCCTACCAGGCCATCACGTGCCAGGAAGGGGGGAGGGGGGTTGCGCGCATATGTGCAGGACGCATAGAATTATGGGTGTGGGCACATGCGGGAACCTCCCCTGCCCCCCCTTCCTAGCACAAGATGGCAAAAAGATTAGCCATCACTGTAATAGAGAAAGAACGGCTAGGGAAATGGCCAATGGATTTGTTTCCTACAGGCAGACATTTCAAAATCTCTTCTCAGACTAGAGCTTCAGAGAGCCCAAGAGGAAGCAAATTATATGGACCCTTTTCAGTCAGAGTTCAGAACTCTGAATATAATATTATATTCTCTGTATATAATATTAATATATAATTAATTATATATATATATATAATTAATATTAATTTTATATGTATATAATATTATATATATATATATAATATTAAGACAGAATTGATTGCACTTCTGGATTATCACAAAATCAGGATAGTGCTCATATATTCATCCTCAGTCTTCTTATTCTCCAGTATTTTTAGTACTATCAATTATGGTATTCTTCTAGATTGGCTCAAGGAGTTAGCAGTGGGAAGGACAGTGTTGTGGTGGTTCTCTTCTTTTCTCCAGGGCAGATTCCAGGGGAAGGTCAAGTCCGAAGCCCCTATTTTGGTTGGTTTCTTCAGGGCTCCATTCTCCCCCATTTCCTGCTTAACATCTATTTGAAGCCACTGGGTGAGGTCGTCCAAGAGGTTAGGTATTATGAGAATGTTGGTGATATTCAGTTATGCATCTGACCAAGTCATGTTATCAAGGTTCTGTCTCAGAGTCTGCAGACTTTGCGAACCTAGATGGGGAAGAATAGGCTTAGGTTTAACCCAAAAAAACCTGAGTGGCTGTGGGTTTTAGGGCCTCCCAATATAGTGACTTTCCATCATTAGTTTTCAATGG
The DNA here is from genome assembly GCF_029215685.1 of Pituophis catenifer annectens. Lineage (NCBI taxonomy): Eukaryota > Metazoa > Chordata > Lepidosauria > Squamata > Colubridae > Pituophis > Pituophis catenifer. Next base: position 44,591,402 of record NW_027256881.1, read on the forward strand.
GATATCACTGTCCCAGAAAGAACTAGGTTACAATATGATGACTCTCCTGAACACTCCGTTTCTACTCTAAAAGTGGATAGCTGCCATGACCAGGATGGCCTCTGCAGAAATCCTTCTTGTGTGCTGATTGTGTTTATAGCAATAGCAATAGCACTTAGACTTGTATACCGCTTTACAGTGCTTTACAGCCCTCTCTAAGCAGTTTACAGAGTCAGCATATTGCCCCCAACAATTTGGGTCCTCATTTTACCCACCTCAGAAGGATGGGAGGTTGAGTCAACCTTGACTCTGGTGAGATTTGAACTGCCAAATTTCAGCCAGCTAGCAGTCAGCAGAAGTAGCCTGCAGTACTGCACTCTAACCACCGTGGCTCACGGATTAGTGGTCCTGCTCATAGCCACTCATGCCTTGACTTTCTTTCTGAATTTTAGCAATTTCCTCACTTGGAAGCCTACAGATAAGTTGCAACTGATGCAGAATATAGCCACACTGTGGAACATCCAAGTAACACTACTCACTATGAGTAAGCTTCTTGGTGCAATTCAAGGTGCTGGTTGTCATCTATAAAGCCCTTCATGACATAGCGCTGTGTTATTTGACTCTCTCAATTATTTCTGCCTGTTTCACAAGTTCTGAAAGAGTGGGCTTGTCCAGGTCCTTTCTATCAAACAGTGTCACTTGATTGGATCCAGGAGACATCCCTGCTCTCTCATTGGGCCTACCCTGTGAAACAACATGTCCCTTGTGGTCCTAGAGTGGCCCCTCTGGGGTTTCATAAAATATTGAAGATCTGTATTTTTCCCTCAGGCATTGGACCAAGGAAAAACCAGTGTTCCGCTTTCATTCTTCGATAGGTACATTTATGAGTACAGTTTTTTCAAACGTTAAGTTCTCTTTTGTAACATTAATCATTGTTGCCTGCAAGGAACTTTTAGCATTGAATTTTTCAAAAAAATAATCTAAGAAAGACAAATTTCAACAGAGATTGATGTCAGCATTGACCTCTCTGTGAAGTCCAGTGAGGGCTTATTTTTTTTTCTTTTTGGTGGAATTGTTCTATAAACTTAGTTATATCTAGTTTAATCTTAACATTCATTTCTCAATAAGGGAAATAATACTGTTGATAACCTAGCTGAAAATTTTGTTGTCCATTACTAAGATGACATATGTGAAGTCAAAATCATTATTTAACTCTTTATTACCTTGTGCCAATTAGAGATTTCACGTAGAGACTCACAAACTCTGATACAAGAAGGAAGGAGAATACTTGGGTGCAAATGTATTCATAAAATCATATCAGCTTTTGATTCTAACTACAGGTAATCCTCACTTAACAACAGTAAATGAAACCAGAATTTCTGTCGCTAAGCAATTCAGGCATAAAACTCACTGTCATGTGACCATTTCACTTAACAAAGGAGAGTGCAACTTCTAACTGGCTTCCCTATTTTCTATAGTTCCTGGAAGCTAGTAGGGAAGGTCACATATTATGATCACCGAACAGCAAGAGACTGCAATGGTTAGAAATCCAAGACAGTTGCTGAACACCAGGATCATGTTCACATGACCCCTGAAATTCTATGATGACCAGAATTTTGAGGACCGGTCACAACACTAATTCATTCAGTACTGTTGCAAATTTGAACAGTCACTGAATGAGTCGTTATTAAACAAGAACCACCAGTACGTGCTCTTTTGGCTCTTAACAGACCTATTATATATCCAGTAAGCAACTTATTTAAAGAAAGCAATTATCAAGCTTGCCATACAATTCTTCAACAGCTTTGCTTAGAGAAAACCAAATGTGGATTGCATCATCCTTAGTATAAAGGAAGATGGAATACAAATTATTATTAAAAATAACTTCTAGCAGCTCATTGTTTTTTAAAAAAAAATTAAAAACGGAGTTATGTATGATGATCCAGATGTAAAATACGGAGAGCTAATTCATTTCTATATATTTAAATAAATCTCTTAAATTGGTAACAGGATTTCTTAGCGCTGTAAAAAAAAACACGTGGCTGATTTTCAAATGTGCCTCCTATGCCCACAACTCTAAAAATAGCTAGAGGCCACTACAGTCAGGAAAATGGGGAACATATCATCTTGAGGATCTTATAACGGACTAGCCACAGATGTTTTTGCATTATGAATCTCCTCTAAGATACATTTATAGCTGTTTAGCATCCTTCTCATCAATCTGAAAATTTCTTGAAAGACAGATGTGCACAAATTACGTCTCCCCACCCCGAGGTTCATTTAGCCATCCCCTTATTCCATTCTATATGTGATATCTCCATTCAAAGATTAAATGGAGTTAATCAGATTGTGAGAAGAGGAGCATACCCTGATTATTACCATTATTGCATTAATCATTTCTATTAAAAGAAAAAGACTGATTATTTGAGAAAAAGCAACTAAACTGGGCCATGATCTATAGCTGTTTGAGGGATGATATATCCTTGATATCAGCAGTTGATCTCTCCACAAATCCCTTTCTGCTACTTGGAAGTTTCTGAGGACTATAAAACTTGATTCCAATATGATCCTATCTAATCCCCATTTCGTAGCAAGATGTGCACATAGAAACCATAAGCAACCACCAGACTTTGAAAAACTTAGTGATACAATGCAGCTTAGAAAAAGAAAGCCAACTACACATAAAATGTATTTTATTTTAAGATAAACTACCTTCTGGAAATAAGACAGGATACATACTGTAAAAAGTTAATTCAAATATACATATGGGATACTTAACTCTGTATTGGATTTTCATATTGGACCTTTTCAGAAAAAAAACAAAAATATGGGGGGAAAGGGGTAAAGTGGACGTTTGAATAAATGAAACTTCAAAGTAGCAATAAATTGTCAGCACAGAGGAATAACAACTGGGGGGTTTAAAGGAGCTCAACATTATATGTAACATGTAATTAGAACCCGACTGCTCTCTTCTTCATGCCTGCCATTTAAACGTCTGGTTCAAACTATTTATTATTTTATTCCACTTGAACTCCACCTGAATCCAATTGACTCTCAGTAGTTCACAATAAAATGATATAAAAACAGAAAGATACAAAAAATTAATCAAAGAAGGTACAAAAATAACTACAAAATCATCATTAAAAAAAAATCGTGGGTGATACTGTGCTCATTGCAACTTTCATAATTCCCCCACTTGCTCCCCTTTGCTTACATAACCAACTCATTTATTTTATTATCTGTAGCAGCAGATTATTAGTAATTGATCAGTCCACAACCCTCTCTTCAGAACTTGACCCTTTCTTTCCCTTCCCTAGCCAAATCCTCTAACGCAGATTGTCCAGTCTGTGGCCCATGGTCACATATGGCTCTAGACCAGGGGTGAAATGCTCCCGGTTCAGACCGGCTCGGGCGAGTAGGTAGCGATGACGGCGGGCAGTTCGGAGAACCAGTAGCAAAAATCCCTGCCCCCGCCCCCATGCCCAGCTGAACCCCGCGATCATCAGAGCCTTTGTTTCCTTTTAAATGGCTCTGACCAGCCAAGCTCTGATATCCCAGCTGAGTTGCCTGCTAATCAGGCAAATCAGCTTGGATCGCCAGAGCCATGTAAAAGAAAAAAAGTTTCTTTTTTTCTTCCCCCACCCCCCAGCCTCCATCTTGCTTACCTTAAATGCTGATCGCATGACGATCAGCAGCTAAGGTATCAGCAAGCAACTGAATCTCCCTGCCTGCAATCAAGCTCATTGGTGAGCAGCTCTTTCTGCCTGCCTGCTACCTTCCTGCCCAGACTTGTGGACTTCAACTCCCAGCAAAGCTGGCTGAGGAATTCTGGGAGTTGAAGTCCACAAGTCTTAAAGTTGCCAAGGTTGGAGATCCCTGTTCTATTGGATAAGTTTTTTTCCCCTTTGGGAGCTTTAAAAAAAATAGTTAATTGGGGTATTTTTTAGTTGTTCTTTTTTTAGACCTAGCCATTTAAAGTTTAGGAAGTTTTAAATTTAGCTGCTTTTATATAAAAATAAAAATAAAATAAAATAAAATAATATTTGTGCAGCTTTCTGAGATTTAGTGTGTTTCTGAAGTGTTTCACTCTAACTACACAAACACACAAAATCTCACAAAGCTGTATGTGGAATTTTGTGTGTGTAAAGTGTGAAAGTTGTTTTTTTGGGGGGCTTTTTGTGGCTGTGTGAGGTTCCTGCTTGTTGCGGGGCCATTTTGAGTCTAGCACAGCTGCTTTTACATTGTGGGTGAGCCAGTTGTGTTGTGTTGTGTTTTGTAGGTTAAAAAAGGGCAAAGAAGTGACATTGACTTGGCCACGCCCACTAATCACCTTACCACCAAGCCCCGCCCACTAATTAATCCATGCCCACAGAACCGGTAGCAAAAAATTTTAGATTTCACCCCTGCTCTAGACAGCTAGTAATATGGTTCCTATTTGTTTTAATGTTATAAAAATATTTTTAAAATGAAGGAAGTTTCTTTATATACATTAACTATATTATATCTTCTACATCTGGCCTACATCTTCACTCGGTGAGGCCCAGGCAAGTCAAAAGATTAGATACCCATTCTCTAATGCAGGTGTGTCAAACTCACGTTGTCACCATGGTGTCACGTGACATATTGGGACTTTTTCCCCCTTCGTTAAATTGGACGTGGGTTTGGCCAACACATGACGCATCCAGCCCATGGACCGTGAGTTTGACACTCCTGCGTTGGCTGCTTACTGACTGAAGAATTCTGAAAACTGAAGTCCACATATCTTAAAGTTGCCAAAGTTTCATTTTTTTGAGAAAACTGAATGTAAGTTCATATGAAGCATTTTATATAGTCACAAAAATGGCACTTCATTTTATGTAGCCCACAGCAGAAAGGCCTGTATTGGCATATACATACTACCATATAAAGAGCTACAGAAAACAGCATGGATACTCTTCTATTATAGAATTTGTTATTTCCAGCTGGCTACTCTCTGAACCCTACTTTCAACTCTTTGAAAATGCTTACACTTGCAACTTACATGCTAGAGATACTGTGATTTGATGAGCAACTTCCAGATTCTGGGATTCTCCCTTCTTAGAGCTCCTTCTTCTCTTTGAAGGAGCGCAGCTGGACTGGACAGCACTTCAAAGAGAGAACATCTTTAAGCACAAGGTTGTCTCTCTGCAAATTAGGACACAAAGCAAACTCCTAAGTCAGCACACAAATAACAACTGTCAGTGCAAAAACAAATTCTAACAACATTCCAACAAGCTGTTTCCTCTCATCTTCTCTCAATCACGTGCATTTTATTCTTTTTAAAAGTCTATTTTTTTACAAACGTCTAGATGGGACTGCTGGGATGAACTCTATTAGCAATCTGAGACTGACATCATTTCTTTGTACAAATCCATAAAGTGCTCTGGAGTTCCAGCTTGAATCAAACAGCAATTTTTGTTATTGTTTGAAATGATGGCAAGATTCATTTCCTCACTGTAAATCAATTAATTTACAGAAAAATAATCAGAACATATTAGAGGGGTTTGTGTGTATGTTGTTTGTTTTTAATTTACAAGTAATATAAGCCTTTAGATTATGAGCCAGCAGGTTTTCCATTTTATTTTTCTACAACTTCTAATAATTTAAATTCTATGTTCCGATTACTCAAATTCAATATGGTTTTTGTTTTAAAAGAAATTTACCAGTGATAATGCCAGAGCATTTTGGGCAAGCAGAAGCTTAGAACACAGAATAAATGGAGAATGAATGAGGGTACTATTATGTATGGAGAGGAGGTTAAACAAATCTACATGGTAGCCATAACCACATGATCAAAATCCTTCTTGTTACATGCAGTGTTTGCAATGATGCTAAAAAGGGTCAGCAATTGATCATCCAGTCACACCTGCTAGTGTGACATTGTGGACCACTCTTCAGATGCCCCTGAACACAGATAATATATTTAAAATTACTTAAACAGCTGCCCCAAGAGTAGATGGGTAGCAAACAAACATAAAAACAAATAAATAACTGCATTCCTGTTACGAACTGGCCATGTTTGGCATCTTTAAGAACGTGTATTTAAACTGAATTGGCCTCATTTAATAGCTAGAATCATCGTTATTTTAACAGATTACATCTGGTTTAAAATTAAAATTCCCAACTATTGTGGCTGACTGGTGTTGTTTTGCTTATTTACCAAATAACCTGACTAGTTACATATTTAGTGTCATATGTAAATAAATACACTTTTTAAAATATATCTACAATGCTTTTTAAAGAAGTACATATAATGAACCTGGGCTATTTTTATCCTACTTGTCAATAATATGTATCCCAGAGCAACTTTACTGCAGGAGAATAGGCAGATTTAAGGTAAGCAAGTCTTTTTTTTCAATATGACCAAATTAATTTTAATTGGAAAAAGTTAAATATAAATAGTTTGCCTCCCTGTAAAAACCTTGTAGGAATGGTTTTGCATTAAATGTCTTGGACCCAGCCCCTGGCTTGAATTTTAATTGTTGGGCAAGTTACCCAGGGAAATAATTGAATATTTTCTTAAGGTTAATCCAAATGTTCTTCTATGGAATGTTCGATGTGGTTAGTGGAAAAAAATGCAGTTTGGATTCTAAAGCAAATTGCCAGGCAATTAAAAATTATGCTTAAAAATCATACTAAAAACATAAGTACATGTTTTTCTTTTGCCGTTCTGATATTTTTTAACCAGCCTTGTTGGAAGCAGGAGCAGAAGAGACTGTTTCATTAACGATTGTATATTTCCACCCTGGAAACTTTGTGGCTTTCAAGAAATTCTGTGTCTACTTTCAATGGAGAAATAAAGCGCTAGTACAAGTGAAACAAAGAATTCCAGATTTTCCAAGTTATGGGAGGAAAATAAATCACCTGACCTTTACATTAGATATATCACTGTCTCTTCTTTCTTCAGTGCTTCATTCTCACAGTGCAACTCCAGTTGCCTCCTTATGGATTGTGGTTATTCCATAAGGTTTACTCCTCCATTCCTTCTACCCTTCCTCCCAATACACACATACGCAAATATACACATCAGATCCCAGTCACATGTTATGATGTCATGAAGACTGTAGGCCTCAGCCTGCGTAATCAGCTCCACAGCACACCAGGATGCTTCCTGTTTCAGCCATTTGAGAAGCCAGGAGAGTGTGTCTGCACTGCAGAAAAGAACATGAATTACCTTACCTCTGTGTATCCTAACAACCCTTACTATACATTTTACCACATGCTCAATTTATATTCAGAAAAGGGGGAAAGAAAAAGCTCAAGACCTTGAAATAATACCTAAAACAGAGATCTTATGAACCCAGGATAACTCAGACTGTGAACACAAGTCCTCATGTGAGATCTTGATATGATTCTTGCCTATTTAACCTATCCAAAGATAGTGGGAGTAAAATTAGTCTTAAAATACATTCCCCTGACAGGTAATATCATCATTACCTTTTGTTGATATTTCAGGTTCAGGCTATTAACAATCTCTTTGTGGAAAGATCCCTAAGATGCCATAAAACTCATGAGTAGGGCTTTCTCTTTTTCCTTCCGTAAGCCTAAGAACAAAGCCAGATGGAACAAGTCTTAATAATTTTTGCTTCTTGCAGAAGCAGCTGGCAAGGAATCTTTTCCTTGGGGTTTGGGGGGGGGGAGGTATTTCTTCACCAATGCAGACACAGGCAATGCAAACATATCATGATACTTGGAATTGGAATTGGTTTCATCCTGAAATATTGTTTGATTCTCTGATATCTCTTTTATTTTAAAATGTCTATGTTGCTGATTTGTTTTATTAGCTTAATTGGAAAAATATGTTTTGAATCTCAAGTGTGCCTTTTGGAATTGGCAGCAGGGCTGGTGTCAGCAGCTGTTGGGCTTTAATGTCCCACTATGGGCCACTCTGTCCCACTTTAAAATAATTCCTAACTTGCAAGTTTATCAGGTAAGAGCTATAGTCAATGGTCAAGAAAGCCCCCAAAGTTAATGTCACACAACTTTTTAATAAAGTGTTGTCCTTCTTTCCTCCCACTGTGTAGCTTGCTTTGTTTCTTTCCTCCCCCCCTCCCCCCTTCCCCCCATGTCTGGGCAGCTTCTAGCAAACACATCCAAGGGCTTTCATTCAAACCTGATAGTGTACCAACTATGCCTTGTAAATATGTTCTGACCAGGATTTTAAAGTCATAAAGTAGAAACAATCAATGCCAATCAATTCCACTTAGGGAACGGCTCTTTTTAAATTATGGTAAGGAAGATAGCTTGACCTGATAATTTTTACACGTTGTGGCTGTTGGCCTTGTTGCGTATTTATACTTGCAGGTAGCTATGTTTTTTGCCTTTTTTTAACCTTCTTCATAATATCCTACAAGAGGACATCTTGATTCTAAGAATTTGGGTTCTGAGTACTTCTGCCAGGTCCCAGAAGTGTTCTCAATAGTTTTTTCTAACATTTGTCACATCAGTGAAGTCCCTTCATTTCAGGCACATAATAAGAAGTTATGCCAGAGAGAGAAGTTTAAGATGGTCTTACTAACAGTATGGTTCTATTGTTGTAATGAAGCACTCCAGTATTTTGGAATTCAGTTGTTCATTGCTACAATTTCCTATCATGTATTTTATCATCCTCTATTGTTTAGTGTCCTGAAGGTGTGCATTAATTTAAAGTGAATTATATTATGCTTATTAACTGAAAAGTAACTTTTTTATTAAAATAAAATTGTAACTATTACCTTTTTAGTAACAGGTGCAAATTTTCATATTGTTTGCATTTCTTTTTATTGCATGTGCTTTCTATGTCCTTTCTGCTAGATTGCACTTCTGTTTCAAAGAAATCTTATAGTGAAAATAAGACAAAAAAGAAAAATATGATTATCCAAAGCACCCAACTTCACTGCTAAACTTTCCAATATCTTCAGCTAGCTTTGAATTAGTCCCACCATCTATCATTTCCAATTTATTTTTGACACTCATCCAGAAGAAAGATACTTGTCTGAAATATATTGAATACTTTTTAAATACAATACTCAAGGGCATTACAATGTACATCTTATATTTTGAATGTAAGCAGGAAGAAGAAATTAGAGATATCAACATTTTAAAATATGCTAAACCTAGCTACTCAGTTTTCAAGGTTTAATAAGTTTCTCATAAATATAGTAAAACATACAAGTTTATGATACTTATATATTCAAAACAAATGTCAGGACATGAAACTAAATCATCTGTCCTATTTCTCTTCATACTGGACAAAAGAGCTTTTTATGTGCCAAGAATTAATTTCCTCCTCTTCCTCTTCCTCTTCCTCCTCTATTAGAATCTCTTCCTTATTATCAAATAGGAAAACACTGGACATTAATAGCCTTTCCAACTTGATCCATCTCAGAGAGATTGGATTACAACTATTCCTGCAGCAAATTTTACAGTCTATGGAATATACAAGGCCAACCTGTAATACATTTCTTCTTTTTAACATCTTGATAAACTTTTTTATAGGCTGAAAGCTATGGTAGATGATTTGTAAATCTGGGTAATATTATTCATTCCAACAATGTGAAGTCACAGCTGCGAGTTCTTTGATGTTGGCTTTCATACTCATTAAAAACCTAGGATGTTTGCAGTGAATCAGCATACTGTAGGTATGGATCCAAGCAATGTGGTCTTTTGCAATGGACAAATGGAAATTTTGTCAATGTACAGATTTTCTAAGTGCCATCCAAGATTTTTTTTATATGACACCCAGTGTTTCAATAACCACAGTCAGTTTTTGCCATAATCTTTCAATTTCAAATTTCAGATCCTGATACTTTATAATCATCTCTAACTCTTTGTCTTCTATTCTACATCCTCTGTTGTTACCACATTAATTATCCACTCTTTGTTCTTTTCACGTAAGTTAAACCTGGTGTGCTATGAGCTAAGACTTTATCAACCTGCATTCAGAAATCCCATAATACTTTATCCTGCTTATTTTTTACTAGTTTTTCAACTCTATGTTCCCACCAATTTTTCATTACTGGTACATGATCGTTTTTACAGATGTTCCACCAAGTCATTTTGGCAACTATGTTATGTTTTTTGGTCCAAACTGTCAAATTTAGTTTGTGTTTGGTTAGTAATTGCAGCAGTGTATCTTATCACAGGTATAGCACAGGTATTGATGGCTTTGAAACAGTGGTGGTATTCAGCTGGTTCTATCCAGTTCAGATGAATTGGTGGCAGCGATGGCGGGAGGCTTCGCCCACCCGCCCGGAAGTAATCACATCCCGTTTTTGATGATCTGCACATGCACGGAAGGCCCTGTGCACGTGCTCACATTTGCGAACCAGTAGCAAAGGTAAGTGAATACTACCCCAGCTTTGAAGGTGTTTCCACTGTTTAGTTTTGTCTTTACCACATTTCTCGCTCTGTGGATATAATCTTTACTAATCACATTTTTAACTTATCCATCCTTAAGTTATACAACTGTAAAATGCCCAGATACCTCTAGGTTGTTAATTAACTGATTTTTGTTTTTAATCTTCCTATATTAATACTATTAGCTTCTCAGAATCTCCACAATAGAGCATTAGATATACGGTACATAGTATATGCGTAGTAATAACCAATAAACAATTCCTTGGGTCACAACAACAGAAAGGAGAGATAAGAATGTACCGTAGATAACAGTGCACTGAAATTTTTTCTTCCGATTTCTTTTTCTCAATAACCCCTAGCCATATGTAATGTATTTTCAAACTTGCTCTCTTTGAATCCTTGCCAGCTTTTCCTCACATACCAGATTTGGTCTAATTTTATATATTTTTTTAGAGAATTATCCAACTGTGAGACTGATATAGACCCAATCTTTACATCATTCGTTTTCAAAAAGAACATAATTTAATGTAAAGCTAAGTTTAAAATATAATTAATATACTATTTAAAGCCTATCATTATACATAAGCAAACTAGGCAATTGAAAAATGTGTGCCAAAAATTAGCCTTGGTGGCGCAGCAGACTAAAGTGCTGTTAAGTTAACACCAGCTGCCTGCAATTACTGCAAGTTCAAATCTCACCAGGCTCAAGGTTGACTCAGCCTTCCATCCTTTCGAGGTAGGTAAAATGAGGACCCGGATTGTGGGGGCAATAAGATGACTTTGTATAAAAAAGAACACCAGTTGGGGGGGGGGGGGCGAAAGCCCTACTAAGCAGGTATATACAAAAGTATGAAGGCTATTGCTTAATGCATTGTAAGCTACCCTGAGAAGGGTGGCATATAAATCAAACCAATAAATAAATAAATAAAACACCTTATATAGATGTGCAGTACAAATAATATCAGATCAGCATACTTTAGAAAACTATTTTTGTACCATTTTATAGCTAGTAACCTACAGAACAAATCTCTCAGGAACTGTTTCTCTGTTATTTGCAATAAGCATGAACAAAGATAGCAATGGCACTTAGACTTATATACCGCTTCACAGTGCTTTACAGCCCTCTCTAAGCGGTTTACAGAGTCAGCATATTGCCCTCAACAAGATGGAAGCTTCAGAATCTCCCCTCCCCCAACAGCCCTCCCTATATCCTTGCCAGAATAAACAGAAACTATTTCCTTCTTAAGTCCTCTAGTTCTCCTTTGCCTCACTTCCTACTTATAAAGTATTGTCGCACAGTCACCTCTGGCCTCTTGCACTTCAGCATATCACATTTTTCTTGCATGCGCACAACATTCTGCTTCAGTGGCCAGAAAACCATCTTAATTATTAGTGTTATTCCATTCTCCCATTCCCTCCCTCTGCTCTCACACACAGGCATTCCTCCTCTATCTGTCTTAATGTCCATACTGGCTCCTAACTCAATTGTGCAATGCAGGTTCATAAATTTACCGCTCACTTCCTCACTGTAATGCCCTCTTGGGACTACTTAGCAATCTCTTATTTTCTTTTAATTGTGCAGAAATCTGTGGGAGAAGTTCTTGCATTTGTGCAGATTTTTGTGGAGTACAAAAAGCTCAGGGAAATATCTGAGCGAGCATTGAAGTTTCTTCATAAGTAAGACAAATAAGTAACTACCAGTAGTCAGTGGTATAGCTTCCCTACAGCTGGAAATATCTATTTTAGGAAGCTGCAAAAGTCATTTGAGATTGTACCAATGTTGGCAATAATTGGTTTAGGACTTTACGGCGTATAGGTTTGTAATTCTATAGCTGGACAGATATTTATTTTGGAAAAATTCCATGTTTGAGCACATCATTTCAGTTCAAACTCAATCTCCCCCATAAAACAATCACATTAGTTTTGAGAGCTCTACAGACACATGTATGTGAATGAGTGTGCAAAAGAAAGAAAGGGTACATGCATGCCTTTTGTTTATACTTCCCTAGTACCATCTAGGTGTTTACTGTTCAGTAGAACATGTTTGATTTTAACAGCCAGCAATAAAATTGTCTAATAAAGTAGAATTTAACTGGCAAAAGAAAATCCCTTCTTACAGCAAATAATTGGAGGAAGCTAGAGATGGCTGTTTTTGGAGCCCAAGGCTCCCATGGCAAAAGCAGCCCTGCTCCACTTCATGCATGACAAAGAGGGGCTTCATCTGTTAAGGATGTCCTCTGTTTCAAAAGTAATCTAAAGCATCAGAGGGGCCCCACTTGTATTGAGGCAAGGAAGTGAGGCCCCATCCAGAGAGACAACTGACACCACTGCTTGTTTTGCACAGACTTTTGACTAAACCTGTTTTACAGTTCATTGATATGGGAAACTAAGAGTCTCTCTCCCCTACCTAGCACCCAAGGATGCCAAAGCAGTATCATTCTTATGTGATTCACAGTTAGCAGAGAAGTCCAAAAGGGAAGAAGTTCAGATTTTAGAGAAATTATTCTAGCAGCTTTTCCTGTCTGGAGAAGAGGAACAGCTCTGGGTTTTTGTTTTGTTTTTGCAAGAGGGAAAGGCAAAAGCTTCCTTCACTGATAAATGGCTATAGTACAGGAACATTTTCCAAAGCAGCTCCGTCTGATATAATTTAATAGCCATTTACTGAGAAAAACAGGCAATCAGGAATTAATTTCGTACCATAACGTGATGACAGTAGTGGTGGAGGTTGTAAAAGGCCAATATTTTCCATTGAAGTAAAGATATTATTCTCCATTGCAATTAACTGAGACTCATTTTTTACAAAAGAAATTTGTCAGTACTGAAGATCAGAAACATACAAGTATTCCACTACTGCTCAGTAGTTTCTGTTTAAATACAGAGGTCCATACATTGGAAATGAGCCATGGTGGCAAAGAGGTTAGAATGCAATATTGCAGGTTAATTCTGCCAACTGCCAGCAGTTCAATTCTCACTATCTCAAGGTTTGCTGAGTCTTCCATCCTTCCAAGGTTGGTAAAATGAGGACCCAGATTGTTTGGGGCAATTTGCTGACTCTGTAAATTGCTTAGAGAGACCTGTAAAGCACTTTGAAGCAGTATATAAGGCGAAGTGCTATTGCTAGTGCTAGTGCTATTGGAATTGGCTGACAGCAGAGAAAAGATTCTCACTCCCAGGCTGCCCTTGGGTTTATCTTGGTTTTTCATTTTAATTTTTAACTTCTTATTCTCTGTTTTTTGCATTGCTCAATTTTTATTATATTGTATGCTGCATAAGTGAGATGGATAGCATAGAAATTTAATAAATAACTTTTATAAAAGCTAAAAGTAAAGACAAAAGTCAATGCAGAAAGTTGTAAAATTGTAATATATCTTTGTTAGTATTGTATTTTAACATCTGATGTAAGTGTGTGTGTTTTTGGTTTTTTTGTCTCTTGACTTCTTTTGCTATTGTGTGTTTGGTTTTAAAATGTAAAATACTCAATAAAAATTATTTTTTTTTAAAAAAAAAGAAATTTAATAAATAAATAAACATTTTAAAAATATCACAGCAATATCACCAGCAATCACCATTAAAAAAAAATTTAATGTGCAGTTTGTGGGAGCACCTGCATCTTTAAGTATTTCTTTAAAACATACCTAAATAGTCTTCGCATACCAGAAGGAAAGCAATATATCCCTTCTTCCAAGAAACTGGCATTTTTAACCCACAAAATACTGTATAAAAAGGACATGTTGCTTCCCATGTTTTAAGTTAGTTGACCTGCTAGTTATTCCATTACTTCTGCTCATTAAATGACAGGCAACTTTTAGCTTGAATAGATTCTCAAAAATAATTCAATACAATCACATTATTTAGCATTGTCTTCCAATTGGTTTATAAACACGTTAGTGAAAAATTATATGCTAAATTAACCTGGGTGAACCAGCCCAAGTATAAAAGAAATAGAGTATTGGTCTCAATATCTTTTCAAAGCCCATTTCCTAAAACAGAATCAACTCACACATACCCTTGCTAATCATTAAAAATATACTACTTGTGTCTTCAGTGACCTAATGATAATATGTTATCACTTTAAACAAACCTTAATTCCTTGGGAGGTTCTGCTCCCCAGGTCATGCCCCCCTCCCCCCCCAGTATGAAGATGCCAAAAACAATGGAAGCCTTTAAGGGTTATCAAAGGGTTATGCTAGGCTCTTGATAATTGAATTTATCTATGAAATCCCTCCCAAACACTAAAAATGTGAAATGTAAATTTCAGCTCAACCCCTTCAATGACATCATTATGACTCTGCCACCATCTGAAGTCTTGTAATTTAGAAGTGCAGTTTTGCTCAGCCCTGCCCTAGCTGTTGTTTTAGGTTAACTTCAGCTTCTGCTTCTTTCAACTGTCATGATCATCAACACTTTGAGGACATTCTTCATCATAATAGGTAAAATATAAGATAGGCTTTAAATACGCAGTAGTATTTAATATCTCAGCACAATTTTTATTTATGACCTTTATGATGATATATTGTCACAGATGTTATCTTGTTACTATATATGGGAGCCCACTAATCCCCAACTGTCTCGCCGCAACGCTTCCGGTTGAATCTGGGATATTATGGTCTTGAACCCACTTAATGGGAAAGAATTGTTTTAATGCTGAAGAACTTAGTTGGGCATTTAATTTTTTGCTGGTTATTTTTTTTTTCTGCTTCAGAAAAAAAGCATTTGCGGGACTCTGGTGATATTAAAATGTTTTTATTATACTTGTATGTCTCCCAGAGAATTCCTGTGAGTTAAATAAATAACTTCAATTTAAATTCACCAGCTAGAAGTCTTTTTAGCCACTGCAAATATATCTTTCAAAGACCTTATAGGCTACAGGGACAGAGTTGAACATGTCCTCTTAACATCTGTCACTGATTGCATTTCTCCATCATTATCACCTCAAAGATGACCTATCTTAACTCATATCTCTCTTTTTTACTGAATTAGTCTCTGAAACAATACGATAGCAAACCAAATGGAAGTCTGGGAAGATTCAGAAACAGCTATTTATGCACAAGTATCTGGGGAAGATAATACAGATGGCTTTAAAGTTATCTGGTTTACCAAGGCTACAACTGACCATGTGCTACTCCAAAGTAATCCCATTGGTTAAAATAAAAACACTCTAATTATAGGTGATTGCAGATGTTTGGATCTAAGGAGACTTAGCCTTCTGTTTTATGTATAGAATATATAGTCTCTATTAGTTGTGGCAGTAAAAGCTCATCAAACATAAAACAGATACATTATGGAATTCTTCACTGCTTGGCCCTCTGCTAAGTCTTTGATTAAGTATGTTTTGAAGGTCTCCACAGCAGCAGCTTTGATTAATCCTTTATTCATAGTTATTTATTGTTTCTTCACAAATAAAAAAACATTAAAATTTTAAATATATCATAGCAAGGGTTCTCCAAATCAAAACTCTATGCATTTATTAATATACCGGTTTCTATAATATTGACTCTATATTTGCTCTATATAATCTTGCTTCTTTTTAAGGATCTCAGACCAGTTGAATTTTTTTTAAAAAAATTAAAACAGTAAGTTACAAAATGAAAACAAATACTGGAAGCACTACTACTTCTTAATTTATGACCATTTGTTTAGTTCAAAGTTACAATGGCACTGAAAAAAATAACTTATGACTGTTTTTCACACCGATGATCATTGTAGCATCCCCTTTGTCATGGGATCAAAATTCGGGCACTTGGCAACTGGCATGTATTTATGATGTTTCCAGTGTCCCACGGTCATGTGATCTCCTTTTGCAAACCTCTGACAAGCAAAGTCTATGGGGAAGGCAGATTCACTTAACAACCATGTCACTAACTTAATGACTGTAGTGATTTGTGGGGCAAAATTCACTTAACTCTGTTTGGCTTAGCAATTGAAACTTTGGACTGCATTGGGGACATAAGTCAAAGAACTACCTGTATATGAAATATACAAATGGATAAGGAAGAAAATGACAAAGCAACAAGAAAAATAAAGAGAAAGCTGAAACCTAATGTCTTTATCTGGCACTTAGAAGAAAACAAAGATCATGCCATATACTTCTCTGAGCAATTAAGAATTGACAAGCAACCCCTCAAAAGGTTTACTCTCAGGAACTCACCCACTGGGTATCAATTTGGAAGGACACTCTAAGTACATCATAGGAAAGTGAACTTAAGGTATCAACAGATGTGTGAAGAGGTGTTCCTTCAGATATCATGGTCCCAAGCAGTAAAAGGCTTCATATGTTAATATTCACAAATTTGTCATAAGCAGGAACTGCACAAAGTTTCCCTAACTGTTTATATTGTGCAGCTCCTATTCCATCAATGAGTCTATGCATTCATGTCTGTTTCTTGATTTCCATCTTTTCTATCAATATACTGCAGTCTATGTACTATTGCCTAGCCCTAATTTGTGCAAAGAAGCCAATAACTATTGTTTTAGAGGTTTTAAAAGATTTTCATATATTTAAATATTGCTAAATCAGAAAAAAAGGAGCAGTGAAGTAAAAGAGCTCTTTTGTTTCTCAGTAAGGAAATGCTGAACTGCCCAATATGTAGAATGACTATGGTTGCAGGCCTTGGCTGATCATCTCTAGGCTTGGAAAATAAACAGGGTTGGCCCAGATGGGAATTCGTCAAGGAATTGTAGGCTCTAGGCTGCACTGAGAACCTGGAAGAAGGCAAGAGCACTAATTATGAGAAAACTGGAAGGATATCAACTTCTAATTAAAAGAGGTCAAGTTCAACTCAAGTATCTTCACCTTAACAAATTAAAAACAAACCTAAATAAAACTCCATGTAATTTGTTTCTCAAATACTATTCTTATAAAATTAAAAAAAAATTCTCTTGATTTACTTGCCTATTAAAATTTAAAACCTTTTTTACACTAATGGGAAAGATGTTATTTGTTGTTAGTTGCGAAGTCATGTCCGACCCATCGTGACCCCATGGACAACGTTCCTCCAGGCCTTCCGGTCCTCTACCATCCTCTGGAGTCCATTTAAGCTCACGCCTACTGCATCAGTGACTCCATCCAACCACCTCATTCTCTGCTGCCCCCTCCTCATTAGGTGGTCAAAGTATTTGAGTTTCATCTTCAGGATCTAGCCTTCTAAAGAGCAGTCAGGGTTGATTATATGCCAAAGTAAATAGAGCTAATATGTATCTAAACTCTTCCAAACCTGTCAGGTCCTAAAACATCAAGTATTTCTGATGATCCTAAATTATGAAAAGAGTCAGGAAAGAAAGGCATTTCCAGGTCACTGCTGATTTTATATCTTTATTTGAAATTCTTAAAAAATAAAGTATTTCAGTAGTAAAATCCTTTAAGCTTTTACATTCAAACAAGTTTTAAACTTACACCATTAAAAATTCAGTAGATAATAAATCAAAGGATGTGGGAGATCTGTTTTAAGACATTTATTGCTATATTCTTGCTTTGCAGAGGTTTATAAAATATGTATATTCATTAAAATATATTGCATTTCGTTGAATATGATCTCAAAAGCAGTATACACAGCTGTTTCTTCCTGCCTTTGTAGTTGCTTTTTCCTTTCCTGAATAATATATCTTTTTTATTTATCCTGGATTTATTTATTTCATTTATAACTCATGATCATATTTTCACAAGCAAATCAAAGTATGCAGCTGTTTACTGTTTCCAAAGTATATCAGTCCCCTAAACTTAAAAATACACTCATAGAGCCAATTATTTCCACTATATATAGATTCATGTATTGAACTTTCTGAGGTCCAAATCACAAATAAATGCCTGCTAGAATTAAAAGGTGGGTTCTTAATTATTTCTGTTGCCCTTTTTGACCTGAAATGATATGTGGGAATGATCTTGGAAGACAGGGCAAAAAACACAGCCAAGGAAATAGTCAGATAAAAGGCATCAGGAATATGGATGGGCAAGAGGCTTAAAAGATGTGAGATGTCAGCCTTGTGAAGTAGACCTGGCAGGAGACAAGACCACATAATCTAATTTTATTTTATTATAATGTTACATTAACAGAATCTTGCAAATCATTTTCAAGGCAAGCACTTGAAAGAAGACCCCAGCTCTGCTGGTGCAAAAGAAGGGCCACTCCACCTGTGCCCTTATTTTAAAAAATTAAAGACCCCGGCTGGCACACAAATGGAGGCCCTGGGCAGAGTATGAACAAAGGTCCTAGGTGGAGCACAAGATAAGCTCCTGCAGCAGGGGTGAAATCTAGCAGGTTCTGACAGGTAGAGGAAATTTTGAGTAGTTTGGAGAACCGGCAAATACCACCTCTGGCTGGCCCCAGAGTGGGGTGGGAATGGAGACTTTGCAGTATCCTCCCCCTGGAGTGGGATGGGAATGGAGATTTTGCAGTATCCTTTCCCTGCCACACCCACCAAGCCACGCCCATAGAACCGGTAGTTTAAAAAAATTGGATTGATGTGAAAAAAAAGTGATATGAATACAGCCCTGGACAGTACAGTAATGATGATGGTGTGGTGGGTGCAGCAGCAGCAGGGACAACTGATGGCAGCAGGTAAGTGGGTAGTCAAGAGGAAAGAGATGGGGGAAGGAGAGGAATAGGCAGATACAGGAAGTTCAAGAGGAAGCGGAGGAAACAGTCCCTTACCTTACTGGGAGGGACCAAGCTGGGAATGACTTGGATTATGGTGAATCCTTGGCTAACCAGTGGGATTCAGTTAGTAATGGAAACAGGAACTATATGGGTAGTTCTAAAATTACGATAGTAATAGGGACCAGAAGTGCAATGGCACATGACTGCTTTGCTTACCAATAGCAACCCTAGGAGTTTCCGTTGCTGTCACCTGATTTTTTTTGCCAACCCAGCTCTGCTCCTACATTGTTTTAGAAGAGGTATCTAATAATCTAACTGAATTTTTGTATAATTCACCATTCATTTCCTCCTCTAACTATCTATGTTTGTCTGTGTACTAATTAAATACAGAGCTAAAAATAATCCTATTCATCAGATATATGAATCCATCAAGCTTTGTGTACTGTTTTATTGGTGCCGGTATCATGCACATCATAGTAAGGTAATTTAATTTAATATAATCGAATCAAAGATTCTTTTGAGGATGGGGTGTTTCATCAACAAATTCAACAGCATGTACTGGATTTTGGAAATAATGAGTATTTGGGAATGAATAATGGAATTTGGGGATAATATACCAAATAGTGTTCTGGCAAATTCATCATTGGAAAAATATCAAGCAAATAAGGAGTCAGAAGTCTGGGGAGAAATTCAGATAAATAAAAAGCCAAAATGTGTCCCCCACAATATATGACTCCAGCAGCTGCAAAAATTCCAAACTCATGATGAACAGTGTATGAGGCAGGGCTATCTCCTGTTCTCCTACTCAGCTGCAGACATGTGTAAGTCACTCTCAAAGGGAATTAAGAAACAACTTATAATTCAAAGGGAAAGAAAGGAGTTTATATGCCATGTATTGCAGTATTAACTCATGCATCTGATTATGATAAAAATGGTATGCAAGAAATCAGGTGCATATACATTACACTTCCTCTATACAGACACATACATTACATCTCTTCAATTATTTGGATTAAAACCCATCATCTGGATCCAGCAATTGGCCAAGATAAAATAAGGAGTTCAATGGTGGTGAATATCTGTAGCTTGGGTGTAGGATGAGGGTGAAGGTTTGTTCTCTGAGCTTGTGGGTTGGTTTCTGAATATTTTGCTACCAGGCTAGGTAAAATCTTCAGCGGAGTTTCAGTGGAGTTTCCCCTAAAGATGTTATCTAGCCTGGTAACAAAATGTTCAGAAACCAACCCACAAGCTCAGAGAACAAACCTTCACCCTCAAAATAAGGAGTTTCCAGGCCCAAATGTCACTGTCTGTCCTGCAACATGGGTCTTTTCCTTACACATTCCATCTAGAATAATTTAAGGACAAAGAGTAAAAACTATCACAGTAGCTAATTGCTGGATCAGTGCAAGGATTTATGAGAGCTCCTTTGATAAAAAATCACATGTAAGAAAACTACCTTGTCAGTCATGGTTTGAGTGCTAATCATCCATTAAGATTACCTAATAGAGATAACACATTTATTTATTTAGTTTATTTAGTTTGTCAAACATGTAAAAGATAACAGGTATAAGTATAAACATAGATATGAACATAGTAAATGGGTATGAATACATGGAGACAGTAGAACAGGGATGGTAGGCACTCTGGTGCGCTTTTGCATGCCCCTTACAGACCTCTTAGGAATGGGGTGAGGTCTACGGTAGATAGTCTAAGGTTAAAGTTAAGGGGGTTTGGGGATGTAACAATAGAGTCAGGTAGTGCATTCCAGGCATTGACCACTCTGTTACTGAAGTTGTATTTTCTGCAATCTAGTTTGGAGCGGTTTACCTTGAGTTTGTATCTATTGTGTGCTCGTGTATTATTGTGGTTGAAGCTGAAGTAGTCATTGACAGGTAGGACATTGTAGCAGATAATTTTGTGTACTATGCTTAGGTCAGACCGTAAGCGACGTAGTTCTAGGTGTCCAAGTCCAAAATTTCAAGCCTGGTGACATAAAGTATTCTGTTGCGAGTAGAGGAGTGGAGGACATTTCTCCTGAAATACCTCTGGACTCTCTCAATTGTACTAATATCCGATATACAATGCGGATTCCAGGCAGACGAGCTGTATTCGAGAATTGGTCTAGCAAAGGTTTTGTATGCCTTAGTTAGCAGTACAATGTTACTGGAGAAGAAGCTTTGCAAAATTAGGTAATAACTCTTAATGACTTTTTGGCAATGCTGTTACAGTGAACTCTAGGGCTTAGCAGTGAACTAAAAAAAAAAGTGAGCTAAAAAAAGTGAGTTAAAAAAAAGCATATTGCCTTCATTTCATAGTTTTTAAGCACATTCAGACATTTCTTTTCTTTTCCAATGTCATGGTATGTTAGTATGACCTTGGGAGACAGGAAGAAGAACCGCAGCTCTGATAAAAGGCAGCATAGTCCCCAGAAGACATGAGGGCATGGTAAACATTTCAGAAGATGCCCTCCCTAGTTTCCTGCACAAGATGGCTAGGGTGGAGAGCAGAATTTTCAGACTTCTAAGATTCTATTAGTACTTCTGGTATTTGAACCAGGCTGAGGAAAATGTATACTTAGGATACAGGGCTGGGTTCTACTTACCTTTACTACCAGTTCGCATCGGGAGCGTGCGCTATGATGACGCGCTCCCTATGATGATGTCCGGGTCGGTGGGCAGAGCTTTCCACTGGTTTTACTACCAGTTCTTGCGAACCGGTCCGATCTGGGAGCAACTCACCACTGATAGGATATGAAAATGAACTTATGTTTAATCCATCACTATGTATCTAATTTTCTCTAGGATCCATTGTTTGAAATAGATCCTTCTGGTCTTCACTGCCAGAAATGAGATAGTGACATTATTCAGGCTATATGGAGTACATCCTCTACCATGCCCTTTGCCTTATAGAAATTCACAATGCTCCAAAGTAACATATCAAGTGTGCTGTGAGAAATTAAATTAGGGGCCTATAGAAACAACTGCTTGGTGTGACCGGTCCAGGGAAGATAGGTGACCCAGTAGAGAGCAAATCCAGCAAATGCCAGCTCTATGCCTTCAAACAATATCTGGTTCTGAAACCTTATTCATTATTTCACAAAGAAACAGCAACAAATACAATTCATGACTATATTAGGACCTGAGTTCCTCTTCTCTGAAAAATAGCTCCCACACTTCATTTCACTCAGTTATTTTTTTTAAAGCAATCCTTCAAGTTTACATCAGACCCAGGTTCTGCCTCTGACTTTCTTTATTAACTGAGCATGTAACTAAGTAGCAAAAATTTTATCCTTTATAAATAAATATATTGCTTTAGAAATACATACAAACTGCATTTTTAAAAGTTCCCTTTTTTTAACCTCAGAGGTTCAGTCAAAATCATTTCACAAGTCTATGGAGATTGATAGGAAGATAGCATCAGTAAACTTTTATATATTTATTGTAAACATTTGTACAAGATGCTATGATTGTTTCCAGACAAATCTAATTAGTTATAGTGTTTCCACATAAAATCATGCAGCGGTGATGCAGAGAAGAAAACAGTATATCCAAGATTTTAATGTAATGAACAAACTGTTGTGGTATATTTCCATCTCAGCAGAGAATTGGCATCCATTAAACATCACAAAAGAGCAATATTAAAAAAAGCTGTTTGAGGAAAAAAAACTAACCACAGTTAAATACAAACAGATAGCAAAGCTTGGCCTTCTAATCTATTTGTCTTTTCCTATTCTAATAGGGCATAATTGATTTAAATTGCTGAAATGAAATAGTCATCTGTCTCATTATATACATAATTCAAACATTCTTGTGTACTTTTAACTTGAGGCAATTGCAAGAGACGTGCTTTAGCCAGGCAAAGGCAGAAAATAAACGAGATGCACATTATAGTCCGATTCCAGTTCATTGATAGAAAAGAAAAAAGGAACAAGCAGCTTTTGAAGGAAAGCAATAGCTATGCATTACTCTTTAAATGAGTACTTTGATCAGTCGGGATGCTGAATTCTGAATTAGTTAGATTAATATTTATACAAACAGAAAATTTTAATAACATGTTTTTTTTTTGCTTATTTTCCACTTTTCATTTAAAAAACCCTCTAGGAAACACCATTTATTTGAAAAAGATTACAATTTCTTCCCTTGATAGTGTTGTTTTGGCTTTAATTTTAAGCATTTCTCTATAACAGTGTTTTGATTAAGTGAAGGAATATCACCCTGACACTTATTTTAAGATTAATTTCTTGTGATTTATACATAATAATTATGTATAAAATTAATCTCTTGTGATTTGTGCATAATAGTAAAAACTACCAAAGGAATTATGGGCAGTGTTGCCATAGAAACTTGGAAGTTGATGACAGCAGAAACTCTTAGAAGCCAAAGAAGTGTTTTATAATGGATAAAGAAAAAAATTGAGATTTTCATTTTGTAAAGAGCCAAGGACTTCCTTCACATACTAAATCAAATGCTCACTTAATTTGTCTTTGAGAGATTGTAGAAAGTTTTAAAACTACTATTTAAAAGAATGGTAAACCAAACTTCATTAACAAAGACCTTAAAATGCTAATATTTATCTTTTTTTCTTTTCAGTAATAAATATCTATCTTATTCCAAACCTCTTCTGTGGATAAAGTGCTAAGGAAATAATTTATGGATCCGAGCAGGAAATTGAATAGGATGAAACAGCTCAAAACTAATTTCAGGAGGGGGGACCAACAAATATAATGCATTTACCATTATTTTAAAAGAGTAAGGGTCTTTCATTTTCTCAAAAAGAGAAAACCAAGTTATGTTGAGAGAAGCTGATATCAACATCAACAGAGCAATAAATTGTTATTTAAATCTTGCCAATATCAAGTACCTTCAGATATTTTTGTAGGTGCAGAAAGCATCTTCTTATGCTAACCAAAATCTTATGCTACCAAAACCTGACAATAATTTCCTGTTACTTGCATATTTTAGCCTATTTATAGTGATGCTTTCACAGGCTGTTTTAATCATTAAGAGCTTCCATAATAATTCAGGATAGATATCCTGTTGGCATCCAGGTGTTTTGAACTACAGTTTTTTAAGACCAGTCAGTATGGATAATGGTCAATGATTAGGTGATCACAGTCCAAAATCTCTGCAGAATATTTATTTATCTATTTATCAATATGTATTGTATAGTGTGTGAGGGTAATATTTATTTATCAAATGAAGAATAACATACATTTATTATGTTACAATAATGAACATACACTTATTGCATTAAATTGCTGTATCTAGTTTTGGACACCTTACAAAATCACAATATTATCTGTCACAAATATCACTGTCAATAAATCACTAATATTATCAAAAATATAATAATATTGTATTTGATGTATGGAAAAATGTAGTAACTCTTGCTCCTCAAAGAAACATTACTGCAGTTTCTTTCATTGTACGATTACAAAGAATGCTCACCTCATTATTCTTGCAATTATCTCAGATGTTTTTTCACCTGAAACATTAAATAAAGATGTACAACAACTTGAAAATGCACACTAATGATCCAACCAAGTTTCTGAACAAATCTGAATACTCTGGAGGAAATGCTTTGAAGACTGTCAGTGATTACAATATATTTCTCTAGACAGAATTATAGAATGAAAGGGTTGAAGGGACCTTCAAGATCTTCTCCAACCCACAGCCTGGTGAAGAAATCCATCATTATAGCCTCCCTGGCATAGCCAGATTCTCTTTAAACAACTCCAGTAAAAGAGAGTCCACCACCTCCTGAGGTTATCTATTCAACTATAGAACAATTTTTATCATTAGGATTTTTTCCTGATATCCAACCTAAATCTATTTCCTTGTAATTTAAATGCATTGCATCTTGTGCTATCTTCTGGAAGGTCTCCAAACAGTTCTGCCCCATCTTCTACGTGGAAGTACTTCAGATCCCTAAAGACAATCTTCCTCTAACTGAAGACAATCTTCTTGTTTCAAAGCTAAACATACTCAGTGCCTCCAACATTTTGTCACAATTTCTTCCCTCCCCCCCCCCACCCCCGAAACTGTCCCTTATCTAGTTGGGTGCTCTTTGCTAGAGACATTCTATTTTGTTAATATCCTTCCTAAAATGTGAAAGTGAAGACTGAATGTCAATGGAAGTATTCTGATTGATCAATCAAAAAGGTTCTTTTAGTAATTCCCTTCAAAGGAAGCTACCTCATTAACTAATCATTGTGTTTATTTATTGCAGAGCATAGACATCTATTCTTCTCATTACATTTTTCCAACAGCAATTAGTAGCAATTAGATAATTCAGGATCAATTATGAGCTAGTGATGTGTTAGACCAGTGTTTCTCAAACTTGGCAATTTTAAATGAAGTGTGTGTTTCAACTCCCAGAATTCTTCATCAGCCATGGGAGTTGAAATTCACACTTCTTAAAGTTACCAAGTTTGAGAAACACTGTACTAAACTTCTTGGCAACCATTATTTTATGAAGTAAGAAGATTTAAGCTTTTAGGATAGCAACAGCAGGGATCACACCTAGAAATAAATTGGAAAAAATTCGCCTGGCTGCCTTAAAATATACTGTGTGTGCTGGTCTAAATTTGAAGATCTACATTCATGTTGGCTTGCAAAATAATTCAGGACTCCTTGTGCATGTAATGTAATGTATTGGGTATATATGGTGCATATTATATTGCTTTTAAGTCTGCTCAGATCCACTACTGTACTTCTAATTGACAGATTCTAAAAGTTGCTTTCATCTCTAACTGAAGTTTCTCTAGGGAATGAAGACATGAAAACATGTGGCTTCATCTTGCAACCTCATTATCCTCAGAGATCATGGAAAGGAAAATGCATCATGGTCACAAGTAATAGAAATTCCGAGAGGACATAGCCATTGAGCCATTGAGTTTGGTGTTATAATGAGACTTGGCATATCTCTGGTTTTTGCTAAATGGGAGCTTCTTATTTAAGACATAAAGTCTTTCCAATCTATGGGACTTCAATTCCCATCATGCTCATTTGATCCAACTGAAGAGCATTAAGTCTCCTTCATGTCATACTTGACTCCTGGAGACACCATGGGCACAGATATCCTTGTAGTTTCCTTGACAACTCTAAGGAAGTGATTTGTCATTTCCTTCTTCAGGCATGTTTTTTCCCTATCTAGCTCTGTATTTCCAGGAGGTCTCTGATCCAAATACTAATTAGGCCTACTTACTTAATCTCTGAGCTCAGAAAAGGTTGCTAGGTGCTGCCATCTCCTGAGACATTGGGCCATTCTCATTTAACAGTTATTGCCAGGGCTTTTGCATACCTTTTTTCTCTCAAACATCTTTGCAAGGTAACTGTGTTGAATTTCTTTACACGTGTTGATCTAAACCTAAACTAGTGGTTATGAAATTCCATTATTGTCATTTATGTGTCCCATCCTTGGGTCAAGCAATAACTTGGGGAATCAGTTCTATCTATCTATCTATCTATCTATCTATCTATCTATCTATCTATCTATCTATCATCTCCTGATGGCTTAACCACAACTATACCAACCTGCCTCTTAAAATCTCCTTTAAAAAATAAAGTCTGAATATAGCTGAAGAAATATCCCCCAAGATTAAGCTATCCAAACTGAACATGTTCTCTGTCTCTCTCCCTCTCTCTCTTTCCCCAGCTATATTTTAATTGACCTGTTTAAAAAGCAATAAGAAAAGCTTTGTAATGCATTCAATAGTTTCCAACAAAACTTTACCATTCTCAGTTTTCAAAATACCTCCACCACATGATCTTAACTTTAGTGAAAAGCATTTTCTGTATTGCTAGATCTGAATGTAAACTAAACAGTTGCCCATAGCTAAGAAAATAAGAAGAGCCCTATGCTAAAGAGGACCAAGGGTGCTCTATTTCAATATTTTGTTCCTAAATAACCAGTCACAGTAGAATCAATTCAATGATATCCTCCTAATTCAATAACCAAGTCATGGCTATTCAAAGTATTCTTACACATTAGCAATTTATAGTATTTCCTAGAGTCATCCAACTATCATTATGGCAAAATATCAGTCCAATGGACAAGTTTTATATCATTACAAAAATAGCTAAATGGTGTTGTAAAAATACTATAAGTCATAAGTGCAGAAATAGAAGCATACTACCTCTGATAATGTATGATGAACAGCAGTTCATTTCCATAAAACAGAGAAATGAAGAATTTACTCTTTATGAATCACAGTACAAACTGCCCTGAGACAAATATCCCAGGCCAATGTAGAAATGAAACTTAGTTATTTACTGATCCTCCTAATTCTTAAATATGTAGATATGATTCTTAGCTAAAGAAAGAGAAAAGTGTTGTGTTGGTGGAGAAAATATATTTTAACTGTGACGTAAATCAAATACAAATGTTCTTGTGCGTGTTTTTAATCAAATATTTGTTTATTTTGTGGATGGTGATTGTATGTGATCCAATAAAGTAAATTCCACTGGATATCTTAAAATAAATAAGTATAAGCATAATCTAAATAGACCCCAGAATAGAAAACCATCAACATTATAAAAAAAGGAAGAATAGTGTAGAAAACAACCAGAAGAACTGCATAGCTACATAAGTTATTCTTGAAGTTCTAAATAGAACCTTTCATGTTTTGCTCTAGAAAACTCAGCCAGCACTTTATTCCAAAATTTATGAGATTGTTTCAATCATTTAAAAAGTCACTGATTCATAAACATCTCCCATGCACATTTCTGCACATTTTATTTTTATTTATTTTAAATAGATGTGTGGCAGCTTTGAAAAACAAAATTTTCCCAGGTAACTTAAAATCTCATTTTCAGTTTTTAATAATAATAAAAATCCTATACATGAAAAAGTACAGAAAAAGCAATAACTTTTATTGTTAAGAAGTAGTTTAAAAACTTCCATGCAGCATAAAATATAAAAAGAAAATATGAAAGATATGTGAATCAATATGCAGAGCATAATAAAAGTTAAGCCCCGATAGATTATTTATTATATAAACTACATTTAATATTCAAATTTTCTTCTAAACACTTCCATATTCATTTGATGCATGACCTCTGAACCTTCCTAAGTTCAGTAACATTTCTTCTGGAAAAATATTAATTAACGAAACATATGTCATTGGTTTATGAGATTTAACTTTTGGTACACTCTGCCTGGCATTGAAATGATTATAAAATATCTAGAACTGCCTCACTAGGAATGGCATTCATAAGGAGGCTACCACCAAAAAAGGGTACTCCTTATTCTCAAGGGTGTCAAACTCGCCACATCACATTGCCGTCACGTGACGTATTGCAATGTTTTTCCCTTCACGGAGCTGGAGTGGTCAGGACCTCCGTGTTATGCATCTAGCCTGCGGGCCGCTAGTTTGACACCCCTGCATGATTATTGCAACTATCATGAGTTCAGTGTGATTTATTTCTAAACTGGCAGGTATATGATTGGAGACAGTGTATCTGTATCTGTATCTGTATATTTTAAATCATTGGGTGTTCTTTCCAGTATTGAAATCAACCTCTCCCTCCTTCCTTCCCTCCCTCCCTCCCTCTCTCTCTCTTTCTCTCCAAAACATTCTAATTTCTGCAATTTCCATCAACACTAAAAAGAGAGGAAAATATAAAGAAACTTTGTCAATGCAACTAAAATGGCTTCATTAATAATTGTACTAATAAGGGCAGAAAGAAACTCTGCCTGATCTCAGCTTGCATATGTACCATTTTAGAATAAGATGATTACAAAAGCTATCTGTCTACATGGCAAGGTTTTTATATGTTACTGGTTAGATGTGAAGGAAATGAGCAGAATTTTGGGCATCTTAAATGCACACTCTCGATAGTCATTTGAATTGTTTTTAGATCCTGATCATGTGTACAGTGACAAAAGGAAAAATGTTTGCCTTCTCATAACATTCTGCAGCACATCCTTTATTTTTATACAAAAATTCTGGGGAACTATTATTTGAATAATTTCAAATTAATTGGTCAGTACTCACTAAGTGATGAATTTGGGAAGGAAAAACTCAGATCAGGATTGATATATAGTTCTTCATTGGGACACAATAACCTAAATGAATTTATTTTAGTTTTCTCTTTTTCTTTACTCTCTAACCCTCTTTCTATCAATAGTTATATTCAATGCTGCATTGCCCCTTCTCAGCATTTAGAACAACTTAAGGTTGATTTATTTTATCCTCATATAAATGTTAAGAGATTTTGTTTTAATATTGGCCTTTTACTGTGCATTATGTCATTATGACATATGAGTACGGCTCATATAGGAGTCTGTCTGATACTAAGGCCAAAGCAATAACAACCAAAAAAAACCTTCTTGAAAGAAAATAAAGGAAAACATATAAAAATGTCTCCAGCATCCGTGTTTCTAAAAAGTACCTCTAAAAAGAGCAAAATGTTCCCTGTTGAGAAAAAGCAGTGTGGGGAGGCAGAGAGTTCTAAATATAAGAACTCTTGATTCTTGTTTTCCATCAGTCTTCCATAATATTTTTAAAGTACAATTTAATCTGTTAAATTACCACAATGCAACTAAACTGTGGGGCCCAACCAGGACAGAGAAGGAGGCCTTCACCTGCTGAGCCGCCTTAGCCATAACACAGTCAGCTACATAAAGCCTGATGTTTTATGTTACAGAATTGAAATGGTTGCCACTTGCCAGGGATTGTTTTCCTTGGCATCCTATTTGTAAGTCACAACCATGACATTATGAAGATGGCCCAGAGAAGAAGAATCATTTGGCCCAGTTAGTCAAGGCTCGTTTGCAAAAAGTTCATATTTCTCTTTTCTTGGCTATTTATATCTTCAGCTCATTCATCAACTTTATGGATCCTGTGTTTGTTTGTTTGTATGCACACACACACACACGCACATGCACACGCACACACACACACACACACATTCACACACACGTGTGACTTTAATACTATGGTGAGCTAGTCTGAGAAGTTGGAAGAAATATAAAATGAGATTTTGCCCAAAATATCTTTATGGCTTTCCACTCATGAAGTATATTATAGAAACAAAATGAAGATCAGACAAAGGGTTAAGGGTTGCAGATTTACTGGAGTGTTGTATGATGACATCTAATTAAAATCTAGAGAGTAACTGGCACTAGAAAATTTCAACTGTCAATGGTTTTCATATTTACAATTTATGGGGAGATTTAAGGTTGATAAGAAACGATATGATTTTGTACATGATCAAACTACTTTTGAAATGGAATTGGGTACAAACGATGAATGTCTTACTGCTCAAACTTTTGAAAAATTGAAAATGAAAGATGAATTAGTTAAAAATTGTATGAAAGGTTTAGCAAACAATTTTCAATATAATATACCAATTGATAAATGGGAAAACGTGGGTGAAGGGCCTGGAATTTATGTTATGTTATAACTTCAAAGAGAACTTTTACAAAATGATTATATACTGATGGTACTTATCCATAGATAAATTGGCTCAATTGTACAAAGGATTTCCAGATAGCTGATGGAAATGTATAATTCAGATAGGAAACTTCTTACCACAGGGGTGTCAAACTCAAGGTCCAGGGGCCAGATCCAGCCTGCGGGATGTTTAGATATGGCCCATGGGGCCACCCTGGAAACAGCAACAGGCTGGCCCCTGCTTTCGCTGGCAGAGAGTTGCAGGAAGCCATCCCAGCTGAAAACGGATCTTGGGAGCCCGTTTTCGCTGGCAGAGCACTCGAGCCATCACAGGCACCCTGACACAAGTGAAGTCATGCTGGCCTTCTTCAGCTGCCAGAGCTGAAGAAGCTTCTTGGATGAGAAGCTAAATGTCTTCAATAGAAAAAACAAGAAAGTCCAGTTGCCTCCTGAAAAAGCACCTTTGGGACACACAGGCTATTGTGTAGTCTGACCCTTCCTATGGACTGAGACTGCTATACCATCTTGAATAATTCCTGCAATTAAGAGGCTCATTTTCAGAGACTGAAAAGCTAACATTAAGGAATTTATTTGTATAGACTTTAGCTTTAAATTTGAGATTTTGAAACATCATAGCACCCCAAATAACAATAATCTTGAGCTAATGAAATTCACTGAAGTAAATTACATTCTTCTCACTCATTTCTTGGGTGATTTATTGACAGCTGGTTGTAAAAACAATGTTATTAAAGGTCACCATGTTTGGAGCTTTTTAATAAACAAAAACCCTGCTTAATTTATAGTGTAATTAGCCTTCTTGCAGTAGGCACACTGCCAGAGCCATCACTTATGACTTTGAAATATGTACTTGAGTGTTCTTAATTATATTCTTAATCCTGTTCAAAGACAGAATTCCGATGAGGCAGTGTTATTTTCTCTTGATTGCTATTGTATTGACATGATTTTTTAAAAAAATAAAAATTACATTTCAGTTTGCACTGATTGATATTTAGTAATTAAATCAAAGTGCTTGATGGATGGAGAGTTGTAAATAACTAATAGTATAATAGTAGTATAGTATAATTTTATTTCTATACCACCCTTCTCCCAAAGGACTCAGGGCGGTGTACAGCCTATTTAAAAGCACAAGACAAACATCAATCAAAAATTTAAAATTATTAAATAAATTCGGCTCAATTTAAAACCCCAGAAATTTAAAATACCCCAATTTAAAATTATTATGTTGATAGCCCAGCCTGGAGGAACAACAGGGTCTTCAGTGCGCAGCGAAACACCCGGAGGTCGGAGATCTTACGTATTTCCGGGGGCAGTTCATTCCACAGGGCTGGGGCTCCCACAGAGAAGGCCCTTCCCTGGGTGTCGCCAGCCGACATAACTTGGCCGATGGCACCCTGAGGAGACCCTGGCCGGTGGGAGGCTACTGGTGGCAGAAGTCGGTCTCGAAGGTACCCGGGTCCTATGCCATGGAGCGTGGCATAGGTGGTGACCAACACCTTGAATCGCACCCGGAAGACCACTGGGAGCCAGTGCAGCTCACGCAGGAGGGGTGTCACGTGGGCACAATGAGTTGCACCCATAACCACCCGCGCGGCCGCATTCTGGACCAGTTGGAGCCTCAGAGTGCTCTTCAAGGGGAGCCCCATGTAGAGAGCATTACAATAGTCCAGCCGGGAGGTGACAAGGGCGTGAGTGACCGTGCGCAAGGTGTCCTGGTCCAGAAAGGGCTGCAACTGGCGAATCAGGCAAACCTGATAAAAGGCCCCCCTGGCCACAGCCATCATATGCTCTTCTAAAGACAGCCGTGCATCCAGGAGGACCCCCAGATTGCAAGCCCTCTCTGTGGGGGGCAAAGATTCACCCCCAATAGTCAGCGATGGCACCTGCTGACTATATCGGGACGCCGGAAGCCACAGCCACTCGGTCTTGGAAGTTGAGTCTGAACCTGTTCCTCCCCATCCAGACCCACACGGCCTCCAGGCAGCGAGATGATATTTTACAAACCAATGTATTATGTAGCTATTACTCAGGCTTCAGGCTTTCTCCAGCAGAAGTTCATATGCATATCTTTTGGGAGTTTGTTCAAAGCACAATTTCTTTTTAAACTGATGTTTTCTGCCTGTCAAGATTAAATACATGTTATCACATGTATCTAAAAGGCTGCATGTTGATATTGTGTTTTTGCACACACCTTTTGTATTTGCCCATATGCTGTAATATACCTCCTGGTTGATGGGATGTGGGTAACAATAACTGGCTTGCAAGGTATTTCCTAACTGGTGTAAAATAGCATAAATATGCCTGGGACAAACTCCATTTTGATCGCATTTCTGACACCCTGGCCAAAATGAACTTAAACCAATAACTAGTGTCCTGACCAGTAGCAGGAACAGATTTAACTAAGGATTCTAACCCAGCCAATATTTATCTTATTAAAAGTTGGTTGGATCCTTTTTTTTTCTGATTATTTGCTTTTAAGTTTAGGTGTTATTGTATATGTTTTAATTTCAATCATGTTGTAAAAGATGAGAAGCTGATCTGCTTATGGTACTTGATAGATAGATAGATGATAGATGATAGATAGATAGATAGATAGATAGATAGGTAGATAGATAGATAGATAGATAGATAGAAAGAATTAATTACATGGAAGTCTTGCTTGACCAAATTCATGACAGGCAATGGAAATCAATATCTCTGGAAGCATTTGGTGACAGCCATAGTATATGGAAGAATGCAAGAGAAATAAATGGTAAAGAACATGAACAAAAAAAAAAGAAAGAAATGAAAGCCAAAAAAAAGTTGATCTTGAATGTCTGTGAAACAAAAAGAGGAAGGTTGAAGTAGGCCTAACTGAAGGTAGTCTTCTATTGCGGAGTGGAGATGATGAATACATTCAGGGAAGCA
Source organism: Pituophis catenifer annectens (assembly GCF_029215685.1). NCBI lineage: Eukaryota > Metazoa > Chordata > Lepidosauria > Squamata > Colubridae > Pituophis > Pituophis catenifer. The sequence goes on from NW_027256881.1 coordinate 44,624,654, forward strand.
AAGTCCATATATTAACGTCTACATTTTAAGATACAGAAATACAGATAGAAGGTAGTGAATCATAATTAATCTGTTGTAAGGAAGAAATACTTTTCAGCATGAGGATATTTCCTTTTACTTTGTTATATGGAAGTGACAAGACAAACATTAATTTCAGAAAAATCTTTAATCTGAATTCAAGGGAAATGTGCCCTTAAGAAGCATGCATGGCAAAACATGAAAAGGGAGAATAAAAGCAGAAAGGGTACTGGTGAATGTAGATTAATTTTTTTTTTAAAAAAGTGACCATACAACAGAAATATCTTAAGGAGTATTGGTCTCCTTAATGAGACCTTAGAATGAATGAAGACTGAATTGCAAAGCAAATATATAAAGGAGTAGTGAATGAATTCAGAAGAAGGGCAAGACAGAATAAATCATAGTTCAATGGAGGTGATGAGATCCCCCAAAAAAGAGAGATGAGAAGTTTAAAGAGCAAACGACAATACTGTCTATGAATTAGCATACAAATTTTGTGGAAGCAAGGATGATTTGAATAGAAAGGTAAGGAAAGATACAGTGTTCTTGTGTAAACTTTATTCAGCTATGGCTCCTTTTCTTTTTCTTATCTCAGGCCAGGAATTTATCTGGCTTGCTCTCTCATACTTCTTTTATCTAGTTTGTATTCTGTTGCTTACCCCACAAGGGAACAGAGTGATGAATATGTACAGATAATCAAGATATGATCATAATGGAGCCTGACCATTATGGTTGCATATCACAATGACCAGTAAGTGATGTGTCTCACTAAACATTTATTTCTGCAAAATCACATTTACTGTCTTTCCAGGATTGGCATTTATTAATAGACTTTCCCACCCATACAAAGTATGCTGATGCATTCAATACTGAGATTATTTATTATTATTATTATTATTATTATTATTATTATTATTATTATTATTATTATTATTATTATTATTTGAATTTATATACCGCCCTATTCCCGAAGGACTCAGGGCGGTGAACAGCCAAATAAAATACATATAATACAAATGTTAAAAAACCATTAAAATACAATTAAATAATTGGCCCGGAAAACAAAATTTAAAACATCCCAAATTCATAAGACAAATTTAAAATTTAAAAGTTTTAAAAGTTTTAAAAAACAGTTTAAAGGAGACATTAGGCCAGGCTGGCCTCCTGGAAAAGAAATGTTTTGATGGCACGGCGGAAAGCGCGCAGGTCCGGGATCCTCCATATCTCCTGGAACGTAGCTCGTTCCAGATGGCGGGTGCCCCACAGAGAAGGCTCTCCCCCTGGGGGCCGCCAGTCGACATTGTTTCGCTGACGGCACCCTGAGGAGCCCCTCTCTATGGGAGCATACTGGTCGGTGAGAGGCTACTGGTGGCAGAAGGTGGTCTCGTAGATACCCCGGTCCTAAGCCATGGAGTGCTCTAAAGGTGGTAACCAAAACCTTGAAGCGCACCCGGAAGACCACCGGGAGCCAGTGCAGCTCGTGCAGGAGGGGGGGTCACATGGGAGTGCCCTGTCGCTCCCATAACCACCCGCGTGGCCACATTCTAGATCAGCTGGAGCCTCCGGGTGCTCCTCAAAGGGAGCCCCATGTAGAGAGCATTGCAGTAGTCCAGGTGGGAAGTGACGAGGGCATGAGTGACCGTAATTAACAAGTCCCGATCCAGAAAGGGACGCAACTGGCGAATCAGGCGAACCTGATAAAACGCCCTCCCGGCCACAGCCGTCAAGTGCTCTTCTAAAGACAGCTGTGAGTCCAGGAGGACCCCCAGGTTGCGAGCCCTCTCCGTGGGGGCCAACGACTCACCCCCAATAGTCAGTGATGGCACCAACTGACTATATCGGAATGTCGGAAACCACAGCCACTCGGTCTTGGATGGGTTGAGCCTGAGTCTGTTCCTCCCATCCAGATCCGTACAGCCTCCAGGCACCGGGACATCACTTTAGAGCTGCGATGGCGAACCTATGGCACGCGTACCAGAGGTGGCACTCAGCGCCCTCTCTGATGGCATGCGAGCCATCGCCCCAGTTCAGCTGTGCCATGCCTGCGCGCATGCCTCCAGCCATCCAGCTGGTCTTTGGGTCTCTGCCGTGCATGTGTGGGGGGTGGAGGGCGTGAGCGCATGCAGAGGGCAGGGCGCACATGGGGGTGCGCACATGTGCGGGGGCAGGACATGTGGGAGGTGCATGCGCATGGGCGGGGCACATGCACAGGAGGCGCACATTCATTGCATTTGGGGGGTTCGTCCACATGCTTTGGGCACTCGGTCTGGAAAAGATTAGCCATCACTGGTATAGAGGAATGTCTATAGTAATGTCTCATCCTAAGTAAGGTTCTGCAATCTTCCACAAGCTGGGGTCCATTATATGTGCTGACTTCAAAGCCCCATAATTGTCACACAAATGAATGAGTAACTTCATTATCAATTCTCAACCAGCACATGGAATTATAAAAGTTAACATACAGTATTTCTTGTGGACATCTCACTGGAAAATATCAGCCTGCTGTCTTCAAGCCTTCCATCCATATTCCATTTCTTACTTTTTTTCACAAAGCAGAGGTTTCTAGAATTCATGAATTCTCTTGCCTTTTATTTAACATCCACTAAAATAATCAAAGTTTGCAAGTCCATTGGGAAGACCCAGCAGTTGTGATTCAGTCTAAAAGACCATATTCTTTACTTTAAAAAAGCAGTTGGCTTCAGTCATCTTAGGCAGCCTCCAGGGCTTTTTTGCTACATTTTGAATAAAATTATTAAATATTATTTGGCAGCAATGTGCTTTTTCTGGCTCCAAAACTTCAAAATATATGTTCAGCGATTAATTTTATATTGGTCTAATGTGGATGAACTCAAGTGAATTCCCATATAATGGAATCCTTTGTAGGCTTTGTCATGCCCAGGAACTTCAGCCAGGATTTGGACATTCAGTTTCTACTACTGGCATTTCTGCAACAAGCCATCTCCTCTCAGCTACTTCTTTTTCTTCTTTGATAGGCAATTTTATGATTGTGCTGTTGTTTCAGTATATACACAGTTGGCTCTGATCAAAAACATTTCTTTGAAAAAAATTAGGTCTGATTAATTGGATATATAAAGCAATGTAGACTTGAAGGGACCTAAGCCAGCTTGAATTAATTACAATGGTTCTTGCTAAGCCAAAAAATGTCCAGCAATAGTTGTTTAAGTAAATATGGGCAGATTTACTTAAACAGTATTTATTTACTTTAATATGAATATGCTACATTAAATATACTAGGTGACAGGATATGTTTTTAATTAAGTTTAAAATTCATACATGGATTCTTGGAACATTCAAGGCCTTGTGCACATTTAGTTCTTTTATACAAAATTAGAACACAGTAGATCAGATTCTTAGGGATTCCCATGTGTTACCACTGTCCATGTTTCAGACCATTACACATCCTGGGCACCCTTTTTTCTTTTTTTTTTTTTTTGAACTATTACCATCTGGCAGACGGTACAGGATAATAAAAACAAGGACAAATAGGCTGAAAAACAGCTTCTATCCCAGGGCAGTAACCATATTGAATTCTACTGTATAGTGCAATATTAATGCAATATCAGGGGTTTTCAATTCAATTGTATAGAATGTGAAAGATGTGTGTTGTGGTTTATTTTTATAGTTATAATGTACACTGAAGATGGCATTTAATGTTGTTGTATGAGGTGCAATGACAATAAAGTAAACTAAAGTATGTAGCAAATTTCTTCTACTTCCCTCATAAGGTCCTTTGAAATTGAAGGGTATTCAAATATCTTAATATATAGTTGGTCTTAATTCTTCATATGTATGAGAGATGGAAATAGAGCCCAACTGTAAGGTATACATTTTAATATGCATAATTACAATTATTCAAATTTAATTTAAATATATGTAATACAAGCTTTTAAAAAAATAAATAAATAAAATAAGTATATTTATTTTTGCATATTAGCAGGCCTTTATGTGAACGTTAAAAGCATCTTGGAGAAAAATACAAATAAACTAATAAACCATTTATTTTCTTAAGTTGTTGATTTTGAATACAGAATTGAGAGAGAAGTCATATATTCTTAAGATGCACAGATACATGAATATTGCAATATTTCAATGCAATTACTCAGGATATCTAATTCCTTTTAGATGCAAAGAGTTTTAATTTGAAATTACAATTTAAAATGATTTCTCAAAAGCTCCTTGCTGCAGGAATTTTTAATCTTCTATTCTGCAAAACAATCAGCACATCAGTGGTTCAAAGAGGAGGATGAGCATCACAAAAGATTTTGCAGCTGGTTAAATCACACCTAGAATTGAAATCAATTAGTTCCAGGGAAAAGACTGGAACTTTTCCCTGGAAATGGCTACATTTGATGCAATGTAGGGAGTTTTGCAGCCCAGAGATGCCCAAAGCATAGAAATTCATAAGAAGTCACAATCACCTCCCATGAATAATTATGATGCATATCAAGATACAACATAATTCCTCCTTGTCACCTCCCCACAGAATGCTTTTTTCACCCGTGACTTTGCACTGACTATCATTCTACTCCTAAATCACAGCAAAATTTAAGCAGATTGCCATACATCCTCTCTATAAAAATAAATAACAGCCCTTTTCTTTGAGTGTCTTTCTAAAAGACAGACTTTTGCCATTTTCCCAGTTATCAAAGTTATTTGCACCAAGTTGACAGATCCTCAGCAAGGCCCCTACTAAATCAGTGCGTTCACATCTGTTTCTTATATAACAAATGCAGGTGCATTCACCCATCTGTGTGCATTATATCTTGGTGTAGCTTTGCTTACCTTTCACTGAACTTTGTGAACAGCTTCCAGAAGTATCTTCTGAATGCCACTTTATATAGATTCAGACCTAAGGAATATATATATATATATATATATTATACACTAGATTTTATTTCTGGTGCCCCAAAAGTCATCCACATGACTTTCATAGGTATCTAGTGATAAATCCATTTATAGAAAAATGTATTAATATATGTCTTTCTTACAAAAGCTGCTTCAGTTTCCCTTATGAAATCATTATTGGAGTTTCGACTTTATATTTTTCTTTGTAAGACTTTTTAAAAATTCTGTTACTAACACTTCTTGTAGATGATACAGAATTTTTAAAATGCATTTTCAAGAAAGTTACCTTCATAAATATTACATGAGGATCAGATATCTGTGTCATCACTCAGTAATACCGGTATGACAGACAGCTAATAATATTATTAAGCTATGCTGTTTATGTTGCTTGGGAATTGGACACAAGAATGCTGATCAGAGTTTGATTTCTTTCATCCAGAAGGATATGTAACACAGTGCCAAAACATGAACAGGAGAACAAGAGGTTTTGGGGTTTTTGTAGCTGCTCCCCAGTACCTAGGGATTCAAGGTATGATATTCGAGTTTCAAGGAGTAATAAACAGCCATAAGAATAAATATCTACAGGTAATCCTTGACTTACAACCATAGTTGGGACCAGAATTTCCACAGAAAGTTTGTGCAATTGTAAAGTGAGATATCATGTGACCGCTCCATATAACTTACAGTGGCAATCCCAGGACTCCTCACTGTGCTAATTAACCAAGAACTGCAGTTGTTGAGCAGTCTAACCATTTCAGTCTTGGTCCTCCCAGCCCTAAGCACATTAGTAAGATGAGGGACTGCCTCCAACTCCTCATACTCTCCTATCTCAACTCTGTCTCTCCCTTTTTGGCCACCCTGTTATTCCAGGTCTCCACACTAATCTTTTACTTTTTACATCCAATGATGTGGCATTCGGAAGAGGAGCCAGCTGGGTGAATGAATGCTAGGATGGGCTGGGACATATGGGGTGTAGTTAGGCCAATGGGAAGAATTGAAGTGCCCCTGTATTCAGAAATACAGGCAGGCTGCCATTAATCATATGGCACTGTAATGGCCATGGTTTTGGGTAGAGGTTATAAATCCATTTTTTTTTTCAGCACCATCATATTTTTGAATGGTTACTGAATGAATGGCTATAAATTGAGGAATACCTGTTTTGGCAGCTCCATCTTCAATAAATTTGTTCAATCTCTAAAACCATCTAAAACCAGATCTGATGACAGCAATAAAACTGTTCTGACTCGAGTAGAGGTTCTTTTGAAAAAGAATGTATAGTCAATCACCAGATATTTATTGCATTTTTTAAAAAATGTAGATATTACATCTCATATTCAAAGAATCAAACAACAGGTGGTTATTATTATTTACTTCATATTCTATCACTATTCTTTCCAAATGAGCCCAGTTCAGATTGTCTGACACAATGGGGATCTACGCCAATCAGAATAGGCATTATTGGAAAAAATGAACCAGTAATCTGATTACTGAATCATAGGCAAGTGTGGCTGAATACAGGCAAAAGTACACATGAGCCTTTAGCAGTTTTGATCCATATATACGGGTCATGATATGTACATAAGCTTTTGCCAAAAGGGAGTTCTGATTTGAAACAGCTAGTCACCATTTCCAGATTCAAAGTAATCGCATTTCCCAAATCTCAGAAAGGGGATTTTCAAAGAAATACAAATCAGAGTTTTCCCTGTGATTGAGGAAATAACTAACAGGCGCCTTTCTCTTGCCGCAGGGAGGGTTTGCAAGATCTGCTTCTCTTAAAGAAATATCATTTTCTCTAAAAATCCTGTAATCACAGTAATACTTTGCCATGTGATTTTAAAACATAAATAGCTTTAACAATTATCTTAACTACACAGTACAGCAAGTATGAGAAAAGTGTTGTCTTTCAGAAAAGCATTCAATCATTCATTGGTTTCCTTGTGCGAGCCATAACACATAATTTCTACAAGTATTGAAAGAGACCTCATATTGCTCAAAAATGTAACTGGATTTCAGCAAGAGGAAGAGTTTAATGACTATCATTAAAAATCACATCCTTTATGAATCTTTGAATAACAGTTAAATAATCGTTAAACAAATAAATAACATTTATTTTTCAAGTTATAACTGCTGTTTTTTTTTCCCCCTAGAACACCAGAGGCATTTTTAAGAAGGTAAAAATCACAGAGACATTTTACGTTTTAGTTTGGCTTAATACATTCATTGAACAAAAGACCCAGCTTTTTTCAGGAACAATCACTTGTTCCTACAAAAAATGATGCTTATACAAATCCCTTTTTCCCTGTTCTTATTCTTCACCTCTTCTACAGTCTTCCCTGGGTTTTTTTAAAGTTCCATTCTCTCACAGAGCACTTGTCCCCCTGTTCAGCTCCATCAAGACACCCATTGGCTTCTGTTTTTCATTACCTAAGTGGTCTGCTTCAGCCCCATTACTCTTTCTGCTATATTTGCCAAGGCTTGTTAGGTTCTGAAAGAAATGGCAAAACTGATTGATGACTGAACGTATTCAATTTGGGATCTGTGCTACCTATGTTCTAAACATCTGCCAGACCACTTTATAATCCACAACACCAGAACAGACCAAGGAGATTTAAGGGTTTGGTATAAAGGCAGAAATCAAGTGGTAGCCAAACAGCATATGACTAAAATGCAACCAAAAAACTCAGGCTCACATACATTGTTTCATCAGTGGATTCTGGAATTTCATAGGCTTTAGAAGCCACTTCCAGCATGCTTCAGATAACAGATTAACAGAGTTGGAAGGGACCTTATAAGTCAAGCAGAAGACCCTACACCATTTCTGACAAATGGCAGTCCAATCTTTTCTTGAAAGTCTCAAGTGATGAAGCTCCCACAACTTCCAAGGGCAAGCTGTTCCACTGGTTGATTGTTCTCACTGTCAGAAAGTTCCTCCTCATTTCTAGGTTGAATCTCTCCTTAGTCAGTTTCCATTCATTATTCCTTGTCTGGCCTTCAGGTACTTTGGAAAACAGCTTGACCCTCTCCTCTCTGTGGCAGCCTCTCAAGTATTAGAAGACGGCTATCATGTCTCCCCTGGTCCTTCTCTTCACTAGACTAGCCATGCCCAGTTCATGTAACCGTTCTTCATATGTTTTAGTCTCCAGTCCCCTAATCATCCTGGTTATTCACACCCTTGCAAAGGAAGAAAGAGGCTATCAGATGAACACTACCCCCAAAGTGATCCATCTATGCAAAGGACTCAACTCTGGTTTCTTCACTCAGAGAGGAACATCCACAGTGCTGGAAGCCAGATCCAGCACATGCCCAGTCTAGTGAGTAGGACTATGAAGTCCTAATCATCTACAGTATACCTCTGTCTGAAAATACATCCTTCCTAATTCTGGCTGGAACTTGCTCATCCCTGTTCCATGTTTAATAACTGAATCATTGCACCATAGTTTGACTTCTGTTTATTCCTTTTGGATAACATTAAGTCTAAATGTGTAAGTCCACTTCCATAATTTCTATAAAATCCTATTTGCAGTCCTCATCCATGGACTTAAAAGATGGAAGAGAACACTTCTTAAGCCCCCAAGTCCTAAGCTTTCTTCCCAGAAACATCAAAGTTTGTGGTGATGCAGTTGAAGCTGCTTTTGGCAATATGCTTTCTTCTTACGTGTAGTACCAGAAAAAGGTACATGCTGGTAGTTTTGATAAATCTTGGAAATTCTTATATCCTTATCCATGCTATGGCATACAGTACATTTCACAATCTGATGGGCCTTATGTTGGCTTCCATTCCTCATAATAAGTCACCAACTTCCAAGATTTTTCTCTTTTAAAACAGAGCTGCATTCACTATGTCTTTTTTTATTTGAGGGCTGAAGCTGATGAAGCAGGAATCAATTTTCAGGCCAGACAGATTTGTTTTATAAAATATGCAACAGATGTGTCCATCTCCCAAGGCTTTGAAAGAACAGCAAAAGACCACTGATCCAGACGAGAAGAAAAGGCCTAGGATTTAAACCAGGGTGATGGTGGTGTATACATATATGTTCTGTGATAGGTAGATTTTCCTCTTTCTTGTTAGCAATATGACATCTTATCTGCACATGTTGAGTTGGTGAAACTTCCACTGTTAGCTGCATTTTTCAGTGTAGGGTTGAGTTTCTGGAAAGTGAAGCTTTGTTTTTTGTGCCTGGTGTGCAACCTGATACCAGGTTGCACACCAGGTTTTGGGAGAACCTCAAAAATTCTCACAAAATACAGCAGATGTTTCTAAACTCTAGCAGGGCAGATAATTTCAACAGGGAATTGCTTTTGACTATCACTCTCATTCACTAGCATTGTTATTTTGTTTGTTTGTTTGATTGATTGATTCTCTGTCTTATGGAGAAGTATTTTTTCTGACAGCTCTTGTTGTACCTATTTTATTTGATCTAATAAATAACCATCTGTCCTTATAAGATGAAAAACAACCACTAGCTGCTGCAATTTTCACATTTTATCCTCAAGCATCTTTTTAAACTTAAATTTCCTGTAAATGTATTCCGGCAGGTTTTTTTTTTTAAAGAAAGGAATAAAAACATGTCATAAGCATTGCAGGTCACAACTGCAGAATCACAAAATTTCTCAGATTAACTGAGTTGGAAGGGACCTTGTAGGTCATCTAGTCTAACTCCCCGCCCAAGCAGGAGACCCTACACCATTTCTGATAGATGTCAATCCAGTCTCTTCTTGAAACCTTCCAATGATGAAGCTCCCACAACTTCTGAAGGCAAGCTGGTTGATTGTTCTCACTGTCAGAAAATTATTTGCTCCTTATTTCTAGGTTGAATCTCTCCTTGTTCAGTTTCCATCCATTATTCCTTGTCTGGCCTTCAGATGCTTTGTAAAATACCTTGACTCCCTCCACTCTCTGGCAGCCCCTCAAATAACGCAACACTGCTATCATATCTCCCCTGGTCCTAAACAGAAGGAATGTTTTATTCCCATTTTATTTTCTTAGAGGGGGGGATTAATTGTTCAGATACTCTTCACATCAGGCCCTTGTGATCAACTTTTCTCTGTCAGTTCATAAAATTCCTGTCTTATATCTTTCATACACTCTGTGCAAAAATTTCTGATTATCCAGTAGAGAGCAGAAGCAGTCAGTCATTTGAGTCACACACTTTGGGTGAAGTCACATACTAGTAGCTTTCAGGACAGACCCTTTGTATTCAGCAACTATTCAGGAGGTTATATTTTCACCTCACACATATCAGCAATATATGCTCAAAATACAACTTCAATATAACATATATTAACAGATGTAGGAGCACCTCCCCTATTAACATCAATGGAAAGATAAGTCTAGAAATACATCTGCATCTAGATGAACATGCTTCTTGTGGACTAACATAAGCACACCAACTGTTTCTTATAAGGAAAATTCCTGGATCTGGTATGTATGTATAACTGCAATGGTACAACAAAGGCATGTATTCATACAAAACATTTGTATGCTATTTCCTATTAATACATCTTGAAGCACTTTACATTACCCAAATAATTAAAACATTAACCTTACAAATTCAATATTAAAAGCATAGAATGAAACAAAGCTTTCATGAAGAAAATAAAATAGTGATAGTATCCTCCTTAAAGATTCACGGGTGGAAAATTCTCTGTACAATTATCTTTGAATTGTTCCAGGTCAACTTTGGGGGTCATTTTTCTGTCTTTGTGGAATGATGAAGCAGAAGGAAGACAGCAGGAGAAAGTTCAAAAGGAAGGTACAGAATAGGATGTGGGGAAAGAATCTTTTCAAAGGTAGACTTATAATGTAAAACAGCTTAACATTTTAATTCCAACAGCCAATTCCTATTTTGTTTCTCCAATACGGTGTTCCTCAATCTTGATTTTAAGTCATGTGGACTTTAACTCCCAGAATTCCTCAGCCAGCCATGCTTCCCATTATGGCAACCTCCAAGCCAGTGGTGGGATTCAACTGGTTTGCACCACTTTGGCTGAACTGGTTGTTAAATTGCTGGCTGGTCCCGCCTCTCCCCACCCCGCCCCTTCCAGAAGTCCCCATGTGCCCCGTTTTGACCCAAGGTAAGTGCAGGGAGACCTACTAGGCCCAAAATGGGGCGCTGGCAGTGCGGCATGCCCCCCCCCATAGTCCATTTTTGCTCCCAGGAGGTTGCAGGGAAGCCTACTAGGCCCAAAATGGGGCACGAGGGGTGTGGCGTGATCCCCCATGGCCCATTTTTGCTCCCAGGAGGCTGCAGGGACTACTAGGTCCAAAACGGTGTGCAGGAGGGGCAGCACACACCCCCACGGCCGTTTTTGCTCCCAGGGGGGTGCAGGAGGCCAAGTGCTGCCTGTCACACCCCCTAACCATGCTCATCATGGCCACACCCACCCAGCCGGTCATTAGGGCAGAGAATTGGTTGTTAAATTATTTGAATCCCACCTCTGCTCCAAGCTATTTGGCTAAGGAATGATTTGCCCATATACTTATTTGTACCTTTCTTATACTGTAATTTATAAAACTGTTTACCCGGGATCAAATGAGCCATCCTCATAATCGATCACTCTGGCTTTCTATTTTATTTACTTTTTCCCCACCATCTTCTCTATCAAGGAGCCTGGAGTATTGCACTTTTTTTAATTGTCAGCCATATCCTTCATTTTATGCTACTAATCCATTCCTATCTTCTGTTTGACATAGCCAGGGGGAAAGAAAGCAAGATTTCAGCTACTGACTTTAATGTCCGTATGAAAGTAACAAAGCAGGGCAACAAAGAACAACAGCCCCCTTCATATATTATATTTCTCACACTCAAAGGCACAAGTACTTCTTTGCTCCCATCCTGACACATCTGTATGTTTCACTTCTCGTGCATTTGCTTTCCATATGGGAAGCAATTATCAAAAGTAACAGACATGAGCCCTTCCATTCAGTTATAGATTTAAAATAATGCATTCTGAATTAATGAAAGAGGTACAGTTGCTGAAGAGAATTGGGGAGAAAAGCTGGTTGTGTATTTAACCTGCCAGAACAGCAATTTCCCAGGCCATTCCTAGCCTCGTTTACCTTCAGGGACATAAAGAAAACACAGCAAAAGTTACCAATTTTAAGAAGGGCAAAACCTTGCATTCCAGCTCCACCCCCAAATTAAAACACAGATTCATTTAAAAGCTACATTTAATAACAAGTCTTATCAGACCCAGTGATTGAATTAGCTAGGTCTGGATCAGTGTTTCTCAAGCCTGACAACTTTAAGATGCATGGACTTCAAATTTCAGAATTCCCCAACCAGTGACTCTTAAGTCATTTGCAGCTGTATTTTTAATATGTATCACTTAATGAACTCTCCTGACCTTGATCTCCTTTTCCCATTATCTTGTGCAATGCAACTCGGCTGCCATAATGTTATGCTTATTAAAATATCTGAATCCCAGGTTTGACTGCACTCCCTGTTCCATCTGGACAATGAGGTAGAATGAGGTAGAATTCTTATGCAGTAAATAACTCGTGGATTAATTTAGCAGCTAGATTAACATGAAGTCATTATTAACCATCATTAGCCAATGAATCATGATGTCCAAGAAGATATGAAATCTGGGAGAACTGGAATAAAAATAAATTAAGCAGAGTATATAAAAATTGCTGTACTAAGATAAAACAGTTTGTATGCTTTCATATGTCCAGCTATCTCACCATTCTCTATGTGAGGTTGAAGAGGTAGTACTGTTCCTATAGCTACTTTTTGCCCCTATAACTACTAAGTGAATGAATATGAATGAATAAAACTTTATTACGGTCCCCAACCAGCAATAGACATACAATAAATTAAAAATAATACTGACATTAATCATGAATAGTAACATCCCTGTTATGAAAATACATAATCTCAAATCGTTAGGGTCATTCCCTAATTTACATGAGTGGAGAGCCGATAAGTATGTGAGTAAATGTATTTTTCCAATAATTGTTATAGAGATTTCCCAAAAATTGGCACCAGTTGACATCTATAATTCTGTAACCAGTTTTTTTCTTGTGGACATTGCAGTGACACAGAATTTTGCCACTGCCCGCGTGGTAGCCGGATTTGAGTCTTGGAGGAGTAATTACTAAGTGTTGTGTGCCTCAAGTGTAGAAATGGACAACTGTGCCACCGTGAAACAAAATACTAAGCTGGAAAAAATTTCAGCCTAGCCTCTCATGATTTTTAGGGGGAAAAAATCCTCTACCAATGTTCTCCTTAAAACTTGTCAAGAGAATAATAAAATTTTAAAAAAATCAAAATCAAGGGTAAGCGTTCATTTTAATTCAATATTTTAAAACATATGGTATACAATTAAAAAAACCCTGAAAACACTAGTCCAAAAGGATAAGAAGAACCAATCAGAGAAACGTTTAAAGAAAAGTAAGAAAAATTATAGGAGGAAAAAATTTGATCTGAAACAGAGAATGTTATAACTAGATGATCTCAGTTGGTAGAAAATGGCACCAAATAGGAAGCACCACTTAAAGGCTCACTTCCATGAAATTCCTAGAGTGATTTGCTGAAGGGGTCCTTGGTGCTCTCAGAACTTGGTGATTTTCTTGCAGATGCTTCATTACCAAACTAGGTAATATCATCAGTGCTAGAAGGGAGTGACATACACACCGAGTCAGCAGATTAATGAAGAAATTGGAAAGGGAGGTAGCTATTCTGATCCCAAACCATCAGTCCCTCTGTAAAGGAGATGGGTGGGTTAAAAATAAAAATAAATAAAATCTTCCACTCTAACGGTCATTACTGTATCAAGTTTGAGTTGTATCTGGAAGCAAAATGGCAACTAATATATTTGAGGTACGAATGGTGTTAAGAACCAACTTGGTATAGTAGTTTAGGCATCAGGCTAGAAACAAGGAGACTGAATTCTAGTCCCGCATTAGGCAAAAAAGCCAGCTGGGTGAGCTAGTCATTCTCTCTCAAGGAAGCAGGCAATGGCAAACTACTTCTGAAAACACTGCCAAGAAAACTGCAGGGACTAGTCTAAGCAGTTGCCAGGAGTCCAAAACTGACTTGAAGGCATGCACACAAGAGTGGTGTCATATGCTGTTCTCTCTTAGTCAAAATACATTTGTACATTACAACGTAGGAAGTCCTGGGCATGGCGTTACACACACCAATCACTCCAATTAAGGAATATCACTGCCACTAATCCTAAATCCTTGCTACAAGAGTCTCACCTCTATAATTTCCTCCTAAAGGTAAAAATAATTAAGTGTTGCTACTGCTTACTTGGCTAACCAAGAGTATTTCTGAGAAAAAAATAACCATTCCTCTTTTCTACTGACTATGAACACTAATTAACGGTATCTGCCAATGCTAGCATAAATCAAAATAGCCCCAAGTTTTCTCTTGGGTCCTGTGCTGGAAAATATCAGAGCTGAAAAGGGAACAAGGTAAAAAAAAAACTAACTCAGAATGTTTCTTTTTTTAAATTAATGATAAAATATTGGATGTCAATGTGCAGCACTTTACAGACTGCATTGGACAGACCTAGCAGTAATTGTGATGAATGGGAGGGAGAGGGCCACGGCTGCAGTCATTTAAATGATTCTGTGGGTTGAAAATATTACAATTGATTAAAGGTCAAATGCTTTAAAAATGTATTACCATTGTATATATTTTCTCCTGACATGGCATCACTTGTGCTTTCTTGCAATGTGCAGCAGAAAAACCCTACTAAAGAGATTATTTGTAAAACTGGAGAACAGTTTCTGGTTTTGCCATCAGAAGTACAATGAATGGAAATTAAACCTAACAATTAGCTCAGCAATAAACCAAGAAATGAATCAATAAACTAGGGACTATGGCTATCCATTAGTTTCTGATAAATTCAATCACAGATCAATCCAATCTGTGGACAACAGAAAAACAACAGTTGGGAGTTGATGCCTCTCAGATTGTTTCATTTGTTAAGAAGAGTGCCTACAACTTCATCAAGGAAACCTTAAAGCCAAAGAGGAAATAAATAAAAATGTTTCAGGAGGATGTTCATCTTTAACAATGTAAAGCAACTTTTTTACATTATTTGAGGTTTGCATCTACTGTGTATATGAAATCAACTCTGCAGAAGCATAGACAATTTCTTTTGCCTAAATAAACATAAAATGACAAATAAAATTAATTCTGCAAGAAGTTGCATTAGTCAACTAGTTGTCCTTGACTTACAATTTGGACAGGAATTTCCATCACTAAGTAATGCAATCATAAAGTGAGTCATTGTGTGACTGTACTGCTCAATGATGGCAACCTTGGCACTCCCCTTGTATTGTTAATTGAGAGTCATGGATCATTAAGTGAATATCTTAGTCAAGCTATTTCAGGCTTTGTCCCACCCCGACCTAGCCTCAGTAAGGTAAGGAATTGCCTCCAGCTCCCCCCACATGCCTATCTACCCCACCCTTCTTAGCCCTTTGGCCTCCTTGTACCTGCCTTGCAAGGTGACAACTAGCCCCAGAACCATATGAATTTGGGGCTGTTTACTATACTCTCAGAAACTGCAGCTATCCTAGCCCAGCCCACTCACAGTCAAATCGACCTCACCACTCTACATTCCAAGATCCCTGCTGTCCTGCACTCCACCACTCCAACTGACCTTCATCATCTTATTGCTCCCAGTACTGATGAGGTGTGCTTGGCCTGGCTGTTGGGCCTGGCTGGGACTGGCTTCACACTACTGCTGTGGGGCTGCTTTTGTCTGAAGAGCCATCCAATGAAGAAAAGGAACACAAGATGAACTGTGCAAAGCCCTCCTGACCACAGCTGCCATCTCTCAAGTGCAGGAGATCAGGAGTCAAGATAGTTCAAATCAATACAGGTTTATTGCAGGCTAAAGCACTCTACAAGAATCTGTACTACTAATGTTCAAAGCAAATTGGTGGTCAATAAGAGTCAACGGAATCAAGGTGGGCTGGACTTAGATCTCTTGTGGGTGCAAAGGGACTTGAGACTGATGGTGCATTTGACCCCTCCCTTGAGTTCAGCCTGGTCATCTCCTATATTACCTGCACTTCAAGCAATAGCTACAATACTAGAAGAACTCCCAAATTGTGCACCAATCTTGAATGGGGAAGTGCAGCCCCCTCCAAGACCAAGGATGACAACATCTCCAACCCAGGGGATCCAAACAGCTACAACAATTCAGCCTTGTTAGGATTGGTCTGCCCCATGTGGAGCCAAATAGCTTCCAAACTCTGGGTCAATACATTAACAGCTTCATCTGTACCACTTGGAGTTGAGAGGTAGAGTTGCATATGATCAGATGATTCCACATCCTAAACTGATGGTTGTCCTTGCCCAGGGGTTTCAGGCAGATGTTGAGGAGGAAAGGAAAGGAAGATTGTCAAGCCCTGGAGTACTTCTTAAAGAGGAGCCACAGATGTGATCTCTCTCTTCCTGGAAATGAGGGAGAGCACTAGAGCATAGTGCCTCTCACTCCTAACCCCTACAGTCAGTTTAGAATGATACTGTGGTTGACATATTGAAAGCTGCTGAAAAATCAGTGAACACTAGGGTGGATGCACCATCCAATTTTGGCTCTGCCAAAGGTTTCATCAGCAAGCATGACCAATGCTGACTGTGTGCCAGACCCTGGTCTGAAGCCAAACAGGGCCAAATAATTCCTTCCTTCCAACATCCTTTGTAACTGTCCTCCAACCACCTTTTCCACAGGAAAGATTGGAAACTGGCTGATAATTCTCAGGAAGGGATCCAACAATGACCTCTTGGAGGGGGGGATTACCACTCCCTCTTTCAATGAGGCTGAAACCATCCTGTGGTCACCTCCCAGGCCTCTTTATTAATCCAGGAAGGACCATGATCTAACAAGTAAGTGGCTAAACTAAAAGACAAAAGACCTTGTCCATTACCTTGGGTGTAAAAGAATGAAACTCAGGTTAGATAACCTTAGGCAACTCGTTATGACTTACCCAGAATCCAGTTCCAAGTGAATCTGAGCAACATTGCAAGAGAGCATGAATATTTCTCACCACGGCTCAGGAAATTATCCCAACCCTACAATAGGTCACTTTAAATGGGGCTGCTGGATGGCTATTGGAAGACACAAGTAACAATCCAGTTTGTTAGATCAAGGAATTATATATGAATATGTATAAAACATAAAGTTTACTATGTAATCTTGGGTTAAATCCATTTCTCAGTCCAGCTTTTCATAGGACTACTGCAAGGATAAAGGGGATAGCAAATTTGTTATCTTGATATTTTGAAAGAAGAGTGATATAGAATCCTAAAAAGAAGATATCTATAGAAAGTTGAATGCAAAATGTCTATCTAATTCTCATTATTAAAAGGCTGAACATTATAAGAAGTACAGTATACATCATGCCTGTGCGTATTTCTCTGCATTAATGTAGTACAAGAAAAAGTTGGTACTGCTATTAGAATTAATTCTTATACATTCAGTGAGGGAGGAAAAGCAGTTTTAGGCACTGCAAAGGCAGGGGACAGATGGAAACCAGATCTCCCATACAAAAATAGTTTGGATATTGTTTCTATATACAGGACTTGCTTTTGATACACAGCAGTCATTTGAATTATTTTCTTATGGCTTCTTCATTTTTCCTCAATACAGCCAATTTATCTGAAGTTCCTAGATTCTTAGGAGCTTGCCTGTTTCTAATACAACATGTTAAGTAAAATCTAACTGTTATTGAGAATGATGCTAGATACCAAGACTTTTCTCAAATTGGTGTGAACAGTGTTTAACAATGTAGATTTCTAGATTAGGTTAGATGCACATATATGCCTGCTAACAGTTAAATCCACTGACATTAAAGGGATTTAAGTTAATCATAACAAAAGCTAGGTCAACACATAACTTTGTCACACTATGATTTGTTTCGCTTTGCGTAGTATTATGTGAAATATCAGTCATTATATAATATGTAAACCGTGGCTCATGGCTTAGCATATGTGTGAAGTCATCTAAGTAGGGTTTATTGAAATGTCCTTTAAAATCATGATTTTAATGAACCTATCTAATTCCTATTTGTTTCTGTGGATCGGCCCAAGTATAGCTAAAACTGGATTAAACTTTTTGTGAAGGTTGCCTCAGCAAGTTCTAGTTACTATAAATCTCCCAATCCTAGGGTTAACTGAAGAATCAAACAGTTGTGGAGCTGTTTTGCATTTAATTTTATTTCTAATTCACAAAGATTAAAATAGTAATAGGACTCTAAGATAGTTTACTAGTGGATATGGATTGGTGTTTTTCCGTTTCCATCTATGCAGAGGACTCTCTGCCCTGTATTTCTTGTGGCAATAGGCAAATTGCTTTTTGCCAAAAAAAAAAAATATATAATGATCATTTATAATGTTCTGTGTGTAAGATACACAGCAAAAGCCAAGTGGGTCTGAGATGTTGTGACAACCACATTTAAAATGTGGCCTCTAGCATATGTCACCTGATTTAATTAAGCCTTGGTTAAACAGGATAGTAATTTCCAGCAATTGATACAAGAAAAGTCAGGTCTGTTTCCGGTATAAGAAGGTTTTTAAAGCAACACGCTATTTTATAATTCAACATTTGATTGGGGCTGTGTTCAAATATCCCAGCTTTAAAGGTTAAGCAGAGACATATGCCCGGCATATGATGCTGTGAATAAATGAGGTAATGTTGATGGCTCCCTAACAACCTAATCTGTTTCAGCACTGTTCTTTGGCAAAGTCTGAAGTTGAACATTAACTGGGTATAAATTTCATAGCATGTGAATCAGGTCAAAATGAAGTAAGATTTTGTTTGTTTAAAAAGAACACAATCCACCCCACAAAAAATATTTATATTTTAAAGCTGTTTTCCAATCTATTACCCATATTTTTGCTACTTTCCCTCCCCCTCTCTGCAAAATTACAGTATGTATGGATTGGAAGCTGTAGTAACTGTTATATTTGGGGAGAGAGGAGGTTAAAAAATAAAGTGAAGTTGGGGCCGGCAATCAAATGATTAAAGCCCCGCCCCATTTTATGTCCATAAAAATGGTTTTAGTTAGTGGTAGTCTTGCTATAACCACAAGATTCAAATTCAGACCTTAGTTCAGTGATTTGGAAGTCAAAGTTTGCAGTCCTACAGAATTGCAAGAGAGATATACAAATGGTTGCAATTTTGATTTCAGAAGAATAAGGTTACATCTGCAGGAACAGTAAATACTTTGAAAAGGGAGACGCTTGCCAAATGTTAGAAATAGATATAGAGATTTTTAAGCTAATTTTTTTCCCAATGTTATTCTGAAAAGAAGGAGAGAAATGTGTATGATTTCTTGCATTTCATTTTGACAGAGTCAAAGAGAGAGAGGGCTCTGAGCCTAGAAGTTGGGGCTATGTCTCTTTATCCACAGAGAGATCAAATGAAATAGCCCTGAAAGCAGAAATAATCTCAAGACTGATGGATGTAGAAAAAGAAATGTGCCAGGCTTTAATTACATAGCCAACGTCTTGACTTAACTGTCTCATTCACACATACATGCCAGAGGTGGTATTCAGCTGATTCGCATGAACCGTTGGTGGAAATTTGGCCAAGGTCGCCGAACCGGTAGCGATAGCTGGCTGGCCACGCAGTCGCCGCTCGCTCACCTCACCAATCATGTTCATCCCCGCCATGTTCTTTGCACACGCACATCCCATTCCCTTGCAAGTCCAAAGGCATGCGCATTTGCAAAGAACATGGTGGCAACAGCAACAGCTTTTTTCGTGACCTCCGGTACTTTTCGGCAGCCTGCTGCTGGGGGCCGCCAAAAACTGTGGTCAGCTTGCCTTCTGGACTCTGGACCAGCCACTGCAGAAGGTAAGCAGCCTGAACAAAGAGATGGTAGTGGGAGAGGAAGCAGGGCTAGGGCCGGGACCGCTAAAGGAGGGGAAACGGGTGACTTGTGAAGAGAGTGTGGGGGTAAAAAATGAAAATTCCAAAAAAAATCCTACCTCTTCCTGTGGGCGTGACTAGGTGGGGGGTCATGTGACTGAGTGGGCATGAGTGTGAGTGATGTCAAATTGGCCTTGCCCACTCAGTCACATGCCCCCCACCTAGCTATGCCCACTGAAACAGTAGCGAAAATTCTTGAAACCCACCACTGATACATGCACATGCACACACATGCACACATGGATGCTCCTGCATAGAAGACATTGTTAGCTCTTCAAGGTAGTCCAGACAAGCAGAGTATGATCACAGTACTAGCTCTATTTTTATTATAAGGTTGCATTAACAGAATCTGACAAGTTGAAAGAACCCCTATCTTCCTTCACTTTTACTCTCCTGAAAACTAGGGAGGGTGTCTTCTTTCACCACTCTTTCTCCATTGGACTCAAATTTCGTTTATCAGACCATTGTCTAGGCTTTGGTTCTTCCTCCTGTCTCCCAAGGTCATTTCCACATACCGTTGGAGATGTGTACTGGCCAATTTTTAGAGAAGTTGCAACATGGGTCTCTTGGCTGATTCTAATGGTGGTAAAAGAAAGAGTTAACATTTAGCATTTACACTCAAGAAACTCAGAACAAGAAGTCAATAGCTTTGGGACTCGACTCATGATTGGGTAGCATAGAATGATCAGAAGTAGCTTGACACTGGGAATTAAAAGGGATCTGAGAAAAGTTCTTTATAACCTGATGGAGTTGATGTTTATTTGACCCAAAGGTAGGGGGGGAACCTCTGGGCCAGAGAAAATGAAAGGATACAGAATTAATTATGACAGATGCTCACTCAATATTTTTACCAGCTGTTCTGTTGTGAGATGTTGAAACTTCAAGACTGATCTTTTTAAAAAAAACAGTTATGGTTTGCCCAATATAAATATATTTATTATTTATTCAGTTCATTCAATGTAATTACTTTGTCACTGAAGCAACTCTAGCAGGGGTAGAATAAAAACAGATTTTAACAAATCTAACAAAAAAATGAAATCCAAGAATAACCAAAAAAAAAAAAAAGAAACGTGAAATCAAAAATACATTTTAAGGAAGGACTGCTGAATAGTGTTCTTTTAATATAATTTTTATTAAAAGAAAATTTTACGTAAGATTAAAAAACTACAAAAACATAAATGGAAAAGTTGAAAAAAAAATATGAAAAAATAAAAGGGATGCATTGCTAAATTTTGGAAATATAGATAATGATGACCGTGCCTGCTATTTACCTACTACTAGCAGTACAACTTACCATAGCATAATTTTAGTGGGTGTAACTTACAACATATTAAATTGCAACTAATTCACAGTAGGAATATCTAAGAAAATCCCTTATTGCTCACATAATAAAAATATACTAGAGGTCCAGGTGACAGTGTTTCGCATTTCTTTTCCTATGATGCTAGATTTCTATTCATAGCTTTACTAATTTGGGGTTTATATGTCTGTAGTAAGAAAATACAGTCATTTGAACTCCCACCCACCTTTTGAAATGAAGCAAGTTAGTCATAGGATTGCCATCTCAGTGAGAATTAGCTTCACCAGAATCTAGAAAGTTTATAGAATGACCCAATGATCAGAATCTATTAAATGAATCTACATCTTATATCTCTTCTTGTTTGTTTACTCAGGTTTCTCTGTCATGCCAACAAGTCTCTTAGAAACTCATAATCTTGGTATGATAATAGAGTTAAAAACAATAGATGGAATTCAAAATAAGCCACAAAAGAATGGAAGGACCAACATCATATCATCTTCAATTCAGTAGTATTTCAACTTTCTGTTCTGACCTTAAAGCACTTCTGAAAGGGCCAGGACTTCACTTTGAAAACTTATTGGAGAAGAGGAAACCCTTCCCAAGGTAGTTTTCCATAGGAGAGAAACTATCACCAAGAAGGCTCAACCACACTCTCCCTAGTGTGATCTCTTAGTAGGGCAAGCCTTAGTAGACCTTCTCTCCCTAATCTCTCCAGATGGGCAGATTCAAATTACACTAAGTAGTCTCAGACATTCGCAGTCTTGAGCCATGTAGCCCTATAGAACTGACAGCCAACACATTTCCATAATAGAGGAACTTGGATTTCAGGTCAGTCAGTTTCCCAATCCACAGCCACACTGTCTTGCTGAAATTAAGCCTAAACCAGCTTTCTCTATCGAGAGATGAACAATCTCCAAGCACAAAGACAGAAGCTCCCCCACTTCTCCTGCTGAGCCCAGTCCAGGGGTGAAATGCTCCTGGTTCGGACCGGATCGCCGGTAGTGATTGCGACAGGTGGTTTGGAGAACTGGTAGCAAAAATCCCTGCCCCACCCCCCATGCCCAGCTGAGCCGCGCAATCATCAGAGGCTTTTTTTTTTTACTTTTAAAAGCATTTTTTCTACAACCTCTTCGGCCGAAAAAATGCTTTTAAAAGTAAAAAAAAAAGCCTCTGATGATCGCGGGGCTCAGCTGGGATTGTCAGAGGCTTTTAAAATCATTTTTCTGCAACTTCTTCAGCCGAAGAGGTTGTAGAAAAAAAAATGCTTTTAAAAGCCTCTGACGATCCCAGCTGAGTTGCCTGATCATCAGAGGCTTTTAAAAGCATTTTTTTCTGCAACCTCTTAAGGTTGTAGAAAAAATGCTTTTAAAAGTAAAAAAAAAAAGTTGGCCACACCCACCCAGTCACATTACCCCCACCACCAAGCCACGCCCACAGAACCGGTAGTAACAAATTTTACATTTCACCACTGGCCCAATCTATCAATATATAACTGAGATATTCTTTGCCCTGCCTTTAGATAGATGTTAAATGGTAGGGGGGGGGGTACTTAAGGACTCAGTTTGTTCTTCCACCATCTCAGGAAAGGTTTTACTCCAACACAGTAAATCCTTCTAGTTGTCCCACAACATGATAACTGGTACTGAAAGCAGTTAAAAGATCTAGTAAGATCAACAGAGATACAGTCCTACGCTAGGTCAGTTTGCAAGAGCAACCAATGCAGTTTCTATTCCAGACCTAATCCCAAGTGAAAAGGGTCCAGATAATCCGCTTCATTCGGGGCTGTCTGCAACTACAATCCCATTATTTTTTTCAACAAAGTTTCCTAAAAAGAGATTTTCAGACAGGTCAAACACTGACTTTGTGAGGAGGGTGCAATATTTCAAGGCCAACCACAAATCCAGTAATATATGTAGGGAATCCCACTTTTGCTTTTGAATTTCTTAATGGTGATTCTTAGATAGGCATGTTTAATTCATGCCATCTCTCTCTCTCCCCACTGCCTGTCTAGCAGCATTCTTATTCATTTATGTTATTACAACACACTTTTAAAAATCTCAGGCTTGGAAGGGAAGTCTAATGTTTGCTGTTCTGGGAGAATTTGAAGCCATGCATGCAAAAAGGATAAAATCACTTTTAAGTCTGCCTGTAGGAAATCCATCTTGGCAACCAGACAACTAAAATTAGTTATTAAAGAGCTGTCAAATGAATAAAGACACCTCTGTAGGGAAAACCACCAGAGGCATTTATTTTTTCCAGTGTGAATGGTGGACTAATACCAAATCAGCTTTCACTTTCTACTTTTGCCTTTGCTCCCAGAATAGAGATCAGACTTAATAAACACAGGTGGAATATTTTTTAAAGAAAACTGATGATTTTTATTAAAACCTATTACAAACTGTTATAGATTTGCTGTTTTTAGATGTCTCAATGGAATCTCAATTGCACATATGCAATTGTGGCATAAGATTGACTAAAACTTAAGTAAACCTACATAATCTTGCGATGGATGGATGGATGGATGGATGGATGGATGGATGGATGGATGGAGGGATGGATGGGCTATCAAGTTGGAATAAACTTTTAACAACCATATGGATAGATCTTCTCCAGGATGATCTACCTCCAACCTAGTCCCTCAGGTATTCCAAATGTATCATTGCTGCTTTAATTGAGTCAATTCACCTTGCAGCTGATTGTCCTCGTCTTTTTCCAAGCATTATAACTGCTATCACTAACTGACGTGGTCATAAAGTGCATTATGACCACATCACCACATCACTAACCAATGGAAGTTTTGGCAGTCATGGTTGCTGTCATTAAGCAAGGACCTCATTGATCATTAAGCAAGTACCTCACATGATAACAACTTCCAACTTCCTATCAGCTTCCCCATTGATTTTGCTTATGGGAATGCAGCAGGGACAGTTGGAATTTGCAATCACTAATTGTATGGATATTGCAATGACCAGAACTCTGAGGATGCATCATAAATTCCTCTTGCTCAGCATCATTGCAAATTTGAACAATTGCTAAATGAAATGAATGGTCGCAACTAAGGACCCTCTGTAGACTTTCCCAAAGATCTAGATCTCTGCATATCATGACCAAAATATTATAATTTGAGCCTGGTTGTTTGTGCACCTCAAGTGAGGAGTCTGGGTTGGTTTCTTCAATTATTTACTTATTTACTTGCTTTCTTGGCTGTCCACAGTATTCTCAGAAGTCTTCTCCAAACCAAAGTTCAAAATCTTTCTATCATTCTATCCTTTCTATCCTGTCACAAAGAAAACCATGCTTGCACAATTTTAATCTTTGTGGGTACAGATACATCATGGCATATGCATAGACACCTCGTGGTATCTGAATATATTTCTGAGACTTTCATTACTGTCTTCCAAGTGCTGGTCTGCAGCATATTTCTTGACTGTAGTTTTATAGGGAAAGACTCCTCAAACTCACATCAGATGACAATGGATAGAAACTAATCAAGGAGAGAAGTAATCTAGAACTAAGAAGAAATTTCCTGACAGTTAGAACAATTAATCAATGGAAGAATTTGCCTCCAGAAGTTGTGAATGCTCCAACACTGGAAGTTTTTAAGAAGAGATTGAACAACATTTGTCTGAAATGGTATAGGGTTTCCTGCCTAAGCAGGGGATTGGACTAGAAGACCTCCAATGTCCCTTCCAACTCTGTTACTCTAAGACAATTGTAGAGCATTTTAGTTGGCAGAAGATGACATGCTGAACATTAATTTCATATCACATAGATAAATTCAATCATAATTTCAAGTGAAAAGCTATAGACATTTTAGATCAAGCCTGATTTAGGAATGCAAGAGAATTCTAAAAATCTGGCACTGTGACAAATTAACATTCAGAAGGTATGTAGTAATAAATCCCATTTATGAACTATTCAAAGGGAATAATTAAAAGTCAAATGAAGGGGCAAACCTCCCAGAAAACATCCTTTTTTGTCTCAGTCAACATGAAAATAAGCACAAAATGATCTCAGAAAGGCCCGGATTGTAGCATGCAAACAAAACAAAAAACAATACCACTAATCAACACGTCTGCCCAAACCAATTAGTAGGACAAAATGTTCTATATAAACAGTCAACACACAGTACTTTCTCATGTCATAGCACTGATTATATTACCTAGAGTGGTATTGCAAGAAAACCAAGCTCAGAGAACATACCTTGTCATCAATTCATTGACAGACATATCTGATTCAACATACCCTGTTAAGACTCCTCAGTATCCTAGAGCTTCATTATTTTTCCAACAATACAATACAATACAATACAATACAATACAATACAATACAATACAATACAATACAATACAATACAATACAATACAATACAATACAATAAATTATTGTTGTTGTTGTTGTTGTTGTTGTTGTTGTTGTTTATATTTATATACCGGCCTTCTCCCGAAGGACTCGGGGCAGTGAACAGCCAACAGATAAAACACAAGAAATATAAAATTTAAAAACAGTATTAAAATCCAATTAAATTAATTTGGCCCACAATTGAAAGCACCCCTGAATTAAAACCCATAATTAAACAATTTAAAAATTAAAAGAATTTAAAAGAATTAGGCCAGCCCAGCTTGTTGAAATAAAAACGTCTTTAGGGCACGGCGAAAGGTACGAAGATCCGGGATCCGCCGTATCTCCGGGGGCAGCTCATTCCAGAGGGTAGGTGCCCCCACAGAGAAGGCTCTCCCCCTGGGGGCTGCCAGTCGGCATTGTTTTACCGACGGCACTCTGAGGAGCCCCTCTCTGTGGGAGCATACTGGTCGGTGGGAGGCTATTGGTGGCAGAAGGCGGTCTGAACAAATGTTGGTTCAATGAGTTCAATAAAAAGATGACCAAACATTGTAATGAGTATTATTTATTTATGCAGACTATTTATTAAAGGGAGAACTCTGATCACATTATAAATCTTTAAATTACAGGTTTACTGACAGTTCTAAAGAATTTACCATTTTATTTCACTTCTGATTGTAGCATATTCCATAATTTAATTATCTATTGCATAAAAGCACACTTTCTTTTATCTCTCCTGGCTCTGACACATACTGGATGGATGTAGGTTTTAATATTTTATGAGAGGGGAAGCAAACTTGTCCCTCTCCACTTTCTACTTAACCTAAATTTCTAACATAAATCTGCCTTCCAGGATCTATTAATGATTATATTTTTCCATACCTTCAGTGCCAACATGTACCACAACTCTATCTCATCAATGAGGCTATCTAGACCTAGACAATGGAAACAGTGCTTCCTGGTTTTAAATGTATTATATCATATAAAAGAAATTGGTAAATTCCCACCCCCACAAAGATATCATCAATGTAGAAATTTCAGCTGCATTTGACTCCTTCATACTGTAGCTGTATTTTAAATTACTGGCTTATCATTCATTCATCTTATTTTTGGAGACAATCTTTTGGAGATTCTTAGGGTAATATTGAATTCAGCTTGTAAATACTCTGGGCAAAACTAGGTATTTCATTTAAAAACTAAAGAGGTATATGCAAAAACTTTGGAGTCATAGGAATTATTAACTTCTCAAGTTTTTTTAATATAAATCCTTCTAGTGTTACCATTTGCTCTACTACAGACAAGTTTAGGCATCATCACTCTGTACTGCAATCCTGAAGTTAGGAGGCCCATAATCCCATTCCACCAATTGTAATGTGATAGGATTTAAAGGTAGATTCTCATCGAATTTGCTTTTTAAATGGGCACTTTAAAATGTGATCTGTAAAGACATCCAATGGAATTCTTACAAGCAGATCATTCAGTCCGTGATAACAGAGGAACCCTGTGAAAACAGCACCCAGTTGGGCTTAAACAATTCCTAGACATCAAAAACCATTTTAAAGAACTTCTATGGGCTGAATTGTGATAAAAGCAGCTTGTTGCAGGTTTTCAGCCAACTGGCCTTGCCCCACACCAAGGGATGCTCCCTTTGAAATTAATTAAGTTCAGTGGCCTCCAGATGGGGTCCAGCATCTCCCCCACTGTGCAAAAGTTTGAGAGTCTTCATTTCACTGTAAATAAACAGGCAGAAATCACTCTGTAGTAAGAAGGGAACTTGGGCTGTCACTCAACAAGATGATCTCCTTCAGAGGCAGATGACAAGCTTCCTGCTAGCTTGTCTAGCTTAACATTCTCTCACACCCAAACCCATATACACACATACAGAGACAGAGATATTAACTGATAGCATTTCAAAGGGAGGTCTGTTTTGAAGACAATAATAGAGCAGACAATGTGGTAACTATTCTCTTCTGACTCATGGTTAAGTTGTTTGAAACACTGAAGCATATGTGAAGACATGATATTCTGCCCTCTTTCCAGAAATCACACACTTTTTATTTTATAGCAGCCTTTCCTTACCTAGTTTCCTCCAGATGTTTTGGATAATACCTTCACCTCCAGACGGATTATAAGAGCTGAAGTACAGTGCAACAGGAAGACACTAAATGGAAGAAGACAGCTAAAATTGACTCAAGAAGGACTGCTTTTCAGGATTTCAATGAGGAGAGGTGCTATAATCCAGTCAAAAGACCCAAAGATGTTCTAATGCAGTCATAGTGTGTGTCTCAGGTAGAAAAATCATAATACTCAAGGAAGATCATGTTGTAAGATCTCTGAAGAGAAATTCCCAACAAGCACCTCTATCCTTGTTTGGAAATAAAAAGAGTAATGAATTAGAATAAACAGTAATAAATTAGATAACTAATAACTGTCATGATATCTTGACAATTATTGTTTTAAGTGCTTGAAGGGGCCATATGGCTGAGATAAATTATTCAAATGATTTAAAGATGTTGACCTTTAAAGCCCTACATGGCATGAGATTTGGTTGTTTGAGAGATTGCCTCTCCCCGATTATATCTGCCTGTCCTACCACATCCAACATAGAGGGCATGCTTTAGCTCCCGACAACTAGAGCAAAGATCTCCAACCTTGGCAACTTTAAGACTTGTGGTCTTGAACTCTCAGAGTTCTTCAGGCAGCTTTGCTGGCTGAGGAACCCTAGGAGTTGAAGTCCACAAGTCTTAAAATTGTCAAGATTGGAGACCCCTGAGCTAGAGATTTTCACTTGGCAGGTCCTCGACAGTGAGCCTTTTCTGCTGTGGTCCTTGCTTTTTGGAACATTCCTCTCCCTGAGTTCATCCTTTTCACAAAACCTATTTGTGTCATCAGGCCTAGGGACCCCAGGGACTAGTGAAATATTGAGATGGCTCTAGTGTAATTAACACGTACTTGTCACCTTTTTTTTTTTTTTTTGTTTTCAAATTTGTGACTTTTATAATTTTGAAGCTTTAATAAGAGTAATACTTGTTTGTATACATATTATTTTGTTCTGTGCTACCAAAGTCACTTATTGTGAAATGATTGCCGAATAAATATGACAGACGAATAAATAGATCTATAAATAAATTAACAGAATAACAGAGCTGGAAGGGACCTTGGAGGTCTTCTAGTCCAACTGCCTGCTCAGGCAGGAAACCCTATACAGTTTCAGACAAATGGTTGTCCAATCTCTTCTTAAAGACCTCCAGTGATGGAGCACCCACAACTTCTGGAGACAAGCCGTTCCACCGTTCTCACTGTCAGGAAATTTCTCCTTAGTTCTAGGTTGCTTCTCTCCTTGATTAGTTTCCACCCATTGTTTCTTGTCCTGCTTTCAGGTGCTTTGGAGAATAGATTGACTCCCTATTTGGACCATGAAATCCACAATATAATTTTATATGCCCCAAATAATGGGGTGGTAAAAGAAAGAGTGGGAAAGAGAGAAGTGGCATGGCATATCCTCATGCATATCTATAAACACAGCAAGATTATGAAGAGTCATAATAAAGATGAGTGAAGAATATGGTACCATGCAATATAGTGAGCTTTCCCTACTTTGGTCTCTGATATAATTGCCTGCAAAATCTGACCATCAGTGTGAGATCCCCTCCTCTGCTGATAAGCCTGCAAGGAAATGCACCCTTGTCCATGACATTGGTTGCCAAATTCAGATTCTAGAACAGAAAAAGATCATCTTGCTGGAACTCAAACAGCAAGTTTAGTAGAATTTCTGAAAGTAAATCTTCCCCCACCACAGCCCATAGCAAATATTTTGTGAAAGATGACAACTAGAAAAACTGTAAGATCAGGGACTAAATAAACCTGTCCAAAGCTATTACTTGCAAATATATTATAGGTACGGTATGTATAGAGTTTATCATGCTGAATTGTTTCTCAGATCTAAAGCTCACAGAGTCCTTTTGTGGATAAATTATCATCTTTCACTAAAAAGTGGGAGTAAAGCAGGGAAGAGGAAAGTAGGCAGGAAAGTCAGAGGATAAATATAATAAACGTATCAGTAAACAAGTGCCATTCTTCTGCAAGTGAATTGTGCTCATATAGATTGAAAGATTCTACTGAAAAACTTTTATTAATAAAAACTATTCTTAAAGCACATAATCACAGAAATACATTTTATAAGAGTGGGGGGGGGAAGTCAACCTGAAAGCAGATGCATTCCAATAAAAGCATCCCCCCAAAAGATGTAAGGCAACAATTAGACCTAGAAAATTAAAAACTCTGAAATTTAATCCAAAAGGACAGTCCAATCAATGAAAAAGAATACCACATGCTTACACTGTAATTGCATTCCAGCCAAGATTTTTCATGGTAACAACCAGTACTTAAAAGTAATTGCATTCCAATAAAGATCAGTGGTCTAGAGCTACTATGGCTTTAATATTTGACATATGGATCTGATACTGTTTCAGTTAAAAAAATTGATGGCCAAATTAAAACTTAAAATGAAATTAAAGTCAGTGACCCTGTGGGGTAATACAAACCAAACAAGGGGGATCAGAGCTGATCTAAAATTGACAAATTTATAAGTAAATAAATATATATAGATATAGATATAGATATAGATATAGATAGATACAGATACAGATACAGATACAGATACAGATACAGATACAGATACAGATACAGATACAGATACAGATATTCATGCATCCCTGCCATTTTTCAGAAAGGTCTCAGAGCTGCCCACTATTTCTCCCTAGATATGTTTTTGTTTGTTTGTTTGTCTGCTTGTTCCTTGTTAAAATGCCTTGTGTTATGAGCTGGTTCATTTCCAAGTTTAGATCTTAAAATTTCATATTCCAAACTATTAATCAAAGCAGGCTTAGAATTACAATTAACCAAATTTAAGATTTCTGGTAGTATGAAACCTTCACCTTTTGAAGAAACAAACATCCAATTTCAGACATTGTTATTATTTGGATACTCTAGACCAGGGTTGTCAAAGTCGATTTCATTGAGGGCCACATCAGGGTTATGTTTGACCTCAGAGATATGGGGCATGGCCAGGGTGGGTATGGCCAGCTCAACGTCACTCGTGTTGCTGGCGCACGTGGTGGCCTGAGTGCTCTGCCAGTGAAAATGGGCTCCCGAGCTCCGTTTCCAGCTGCAACGGCCTCCTGCAACCCTCTGCCAGAGAAAATGGAGCTTACAAGGGCTGCCTGCAGCCCTCCCAAGCTCTGTTTTCGCTGGCAGAGGAACCGCAGGCCAGTCCTTCACTGTTTCCAGGATGGGCCCGCGGGTCAGATCTAAGCACCCTGCAGGCTGCATCCAGCCCACAGGCTTTGAGTTTGATACCCCTGTTCTTGACTATATGAATAAGTACCGATTTCTAACTTTCTAATTTGTGTAGGGAAATCTGAAGAGTATCAACAGCCTATTTCAAAGAAAAAGCAAATTAACAATTATGGCATCATAAGATGCAAATTAACAATTATGGCATCATAAGAACAGAGGATCAGATATGACACCAATAGCTTTCTGCCACCAGTATTTTTCAGCAACTGATATTCTGAATGTTCCCTGCTTCTGATTTTGAAGGGCAAATATAGTCATCAATTCTAGCGGTTGTTTTGATATTTTCGTTTTACAGTCATTAAAGTTGATAGCTAGAGATGTAAAAGAAATATGTTATGCATTTCAACATGCTGAGATCCAGATATTCTGTCATGGCTTGGATTGCAATAGGGAGTGGAGTCCTTAGTTCTTAATTAGAAAAGTTCATAAAAGTTAGTGTGCGTTCAAAAAAGTTGCATAAAAATTAACTTATGTTTTGGAAGGCTGTCCAAACATATTACAGCAAAGTTTCATTTTAAGAAACTGCATAATAGCAAAAAGTTGACTTGAAAGCATTCTAGGGCAATTGTCCACTATCAAGCTAAACCCAATATTTATTTTATTTTATTTTATTTTATTTTGAATTTGTATACCGCCC
Source organism: Pituophis catenifer annectens (assembly GCF_029215685.1). Taxonomy (NCBI): domain Eukaryota; kingdom Metazoa; phylum Chordata; class Lepidosauria; order Squamata; family Colubridae; genus Pituophis; species Pituophis catenifer. The sequence goes on from NW_027256881.1 coordinate 44,656,075, forward strand.
TTCTCCCTGAGGACTCAGGGCGGTGAACAGCCAAGTAAAAACATCAAGTACAAATATTAAAATACAGTTAAAATATACATATATAAATTTGGCCCCATTAATTAAAAACAATAAACAAAACACTTAAAAACACTTAAAAAATTAGACCAGCCCGGCTTGCTGGAAAAGGAAGGTTTTAAGGGCACGGCGGAAGGCACTGAGGTCTTGGATTCTCCTTATCTCTGGAGGCAATTGATTCCAGAGGGTAGGTGCCCCCACAGAGAAGGCCCTCCCCCTGGGGGTCACCAGCCTGCACTGTTTGGCTGATGGCACCCCGAGGAGGCCCTCTCTGTGGGAGCGCACGGGTCGATGGGAGATCGTCAGTGGCAGCAGGCGGTCTCGAAGATAGCTAGGCCCTATGCCATGGAGCGCTTTAAAGGTGATAACCAACACCTTGAAGCGCACCCGGAAGACCACTGGGAGCCAGTGCAGCTCGCGCAGGAGCGGTGTTACATGGGAGCGCCAGGCTGCTCCCGTCACTACCCGCGCTGCTGCATTCTGGACCAGTTGGAGCCTCCGGGTGCTCCTCAAGGGGAGCCCCATGTAGAGAGCGTTGCAGTAGTCAAGGCGAGAGGTGACGAGGGCATGAGTGACTGTGCACAGGGAATCCCGATCAAGAAAGGGCCGCAACTGGCGGATCAGGCGAACCTGACAAAAGGTCCCCCTGGTTACAGCCGTCAGATGTTCCTCCAAGGACAGCTGCCTATCCAGGAGGACTCCCAGATTGCGAGCCCTCTCTGTGGGGGCCAACGACTCGCCCCCAATAGTCAGTGATGGAGTCAACTGACTATATCGGGATGCCGGGAGCCACAGCCACTCAGTCTTGGAAGGGTTGAGCCTGAGCCTGTTCCTCCCCATCCAGATCCGCACAGCCTCCAGGCACTGGGACATCACTTCAAGGGCATCGTTGGGGTGGCCTGGGGTGGAGATGTACAGCTGGGTGTCATCAGCGTACTGGTGGTATCTCACCCCAAAGCCACAGATGATCTCGCCCAGCGGCTTCACATAAATGTTGAACAGGAGGGGCGAGAGGACCGACCCCTGAGGCACTCCACATATAAGAGGCCTTGAGGTCGACCTCTGCCCCCCTGCCAACACGAACTGCGACCGGTCGGAGAGAAAGGAGGAGAACCACCGTAATACGGTGCCCCCCATCCCCAACTCTTCCAACCGGTGCAGCATGATACCATGGTCGATGGTATCAAAAGCCGCTGAGAGGTCTAACAGGACCAGAACAGAGGAACAACCCCTGTCCCGAGCCCTCCAGAGATCATCAACCAACGCGACCAATGCCGTTTCCGTGCTGTGTCCAGGCCTGAAACCCGACTGGAATGGATCTAGATAGGATGTTTCCTCCAAGAATTGTGGAAACTGTCGCGCGACCACACTCTCAACAACCTTCGCCAGGAAGCGAAGGTTGGAGACAGGACGATAGTTGGCCAATATTGCCGGATCCAGGGACGGCTTCTTGAGGAGAGGCCTCACCACCGCTTCTTTCAAGGCGGCGGGGAAGTGACCCTCACTCAACGAAGCGTTGATAACACCCTGGAGCCAGCCTCGTGTAACCTCCCGGGAGGCCAGTACCAACCAGGAGGGACACGGGTCCAGTAAACATGTGGCCGCACTAAGTCTCCCCAAAATCCTGTCCACATCATCCGGAGTCACAGCATCAAACTCCTCCCAGGTAACATTCTCAAGACTATTCCTCGTCACCCTGCCCTGATCTACCCAGTCAGAGTCCAAATCCCCCCGGATCTGAGCGATTTTGTCATACAGGTATTGTCCGAAATCCTCCACCCTGCCTTCCAAGGAATCCTCCCGCGCTCCCGGATAGAGCAGGGAGCGGGTTACCCTGAACAGGGTGGCCAGACGATTCCCTGATGACGCAATAGAGGCGGAAAAGTAGTTAAACTTTGCCGTCTTTATCGCCACTAGGTAGGTCTTAATATGCGACCTTACCAGTGTTCGGTCAGATTCAGCGAGACTGGCCCTCCAACCGCTCTCTAGGCGTCTTTTCCAGCGTTTCATCTCCCTCAGCTCCTCGGTGAACCAAGGAGCCGCGAGGGATCGACACCGGGTCAGAGGCCGCAAAGGCACGACTCGATCCAAGGCCCCACCAGCCGCCCGATCCCAGGCAGCTACCAGGTCCTCGGCCGAGTCATGTGCCAGATCTTCAGGAATTGGCCCAAGCTCCGTCTGGAACCTATCAGGATCCATCAGGCGCCTGGGGCGGATCCATCTAATTGGGTCCGCCTCCCTGCGGCGGGGTGTAGCGGTTCGAAGGTCGAGACGAAGGAGTGAGTGATCTGACCATGACAAGGGTTTCATGTCTATATCCCCTATAATAAGACCACTCAACCACTGGCCAGAGACAAAAATCAGGTCCAGCGTGTGTCCCCCCCCCCCCCCCGTGAGTGGGGCCATGAACTAACTGGGTCAGGTCCATGGCCGTCATGGAAGCCATGAACTCCCGAGCCATCTCTGAGGTTTCACCAACGGACGGCAGATTGAAATCACCCATGACCATAAGCCTGGGTATATCAACTGCCACCGTGGCTATCACGTCGAGTAGCTCGGGCAGGGCCGTTGCCACGCGGCAGGGAGCCAGGTACGTAAGCAGCAAGCCCATCTGAGCCCCATGACCCCATCTCACAAAGAGGGACTCACATCCGGCAATCTGAGGCACAGTGGTCTCCCTCGGACCCAGACCTTCGTTAATAATAACCGCCCCCCCTCCGCCCCTCCCCTGGGCCCTCGGCTGATGGAATGCTCTGAAGCCTGGTGGACACATCTCAACCAGAGGGACCCCTCCCTCTGGGCCCAACCAGGTCTCCGTAATACCCGCCAGGTCCGCTCCCCCCTCTTGAATAAGATCGTAAATGAGGGGGGCCTTATTTACCACGGACCTGGCGTTGTACAGCATCAGCCGGAGGCCCAGGTCCTGAGTATCTGAGCCACCTAGTATCTGAGGGGAGCCTTGAGGACCGGGGCATGCAATCGCTCTCAAGTAGCGAGTGCGCACCCCCGGCACAAGATAAGGTCCTCTGCTCCCGCCATATCTGCCCCTCCCATCCACCGTGCTGATGACATCCCCAATCCCTCGTCCTGCGCCCTCCAAACCATTACCCTGTGCCAGGCTGGGCCCTGACCTAGGTGGATTACCCCCCCATCCCCTTTGGTCGCCCTCCCAGTTCCCCTTAAAAGATTATTAAAAACCCTAATTAAAAAACCCCTCAATCCCCGCTTTAAAACATGCCACCTCTCGGGGCTCCAAAGCCCGTCCTTAAGGTAGGCCTTCGATAGAGTGGAAGGCCATCGCCACGAGAGGGGGGCATCTCGCAGCGCAAGCAAATCTGCCGAGGTATAAGCCATACAATAGAATGCTATCTGAATACATTCAGCACTCATCTAGACTGATTGTAGATTGACTGGCATATCCTTATTGCTGACCCCCCATCTTAGCATAATGGCTACAACTGCATAAATCCCATAGCTTATATATGTATTATGTACTTCATTTTGCCTTCTCACCCAACATAAACTAACATATTCTGCACAAGAAAGGATCCTATATAGTTATTTCTATGCAAATTAGTTTCCATCTGTGTGTCTGTTATATTTGATTGCCTCCCATCTTATACTGATAGAATTACACATGCATTTGTTACATTATCTTGCACATATAAACAAATGCACAAAATACTACATAGAGCAAAGGAACATCAAATATAATTATTTCTAGGCATCTTGGATTCTATTTTCTTGGATATTCCCAGTAATTCACCAAAATTGCCTAAAACAAAATTCCTTTAATCAAGCTGTCCATCCTTTCTTGAAGAAGCTTTTCAATCATTTTGGCTACATGAGGGCTATATTAATTCCATTGTTCTTCCAACAAATTATGAAGATGTAATGAAGCTCCTGAGCCTTTAATAAGGGATTCATTTAATAGGTGGAAATATTTTGCTAAAATGACAGTAGATTTGAATGGTTGGCTGTATGAAGCCTCCAAACCATCTTTTAGCATTTAATTACTTCTACAGAAAATAGTAAAAGGCCTTTTGTTCATTATGGAATAATTAATAAAGAGCTGGCTGTTGGAGGTTGGAAAGGAAGTCATTTATTCTCTAGCTTATTGTCAATTAATGTAATATTTTAAGGTTTGTTCCTCAAAGAATTTAGGAAATGATTCTACATTTCTGCTGAATGTATGTTGAAGAGCTGTATAGATTCCAGATAGTAACTATCTGCATGTTTAGACAATTGTTGGATATGAAACTGAATATAATTACTATTAATACAGACATATTTTCTTTGAGTGCAAGATGGCAGCACATAAATTTAATAAATAAAATAAAATACAAGCAATATATCTGTTAGACAACGAAAACAACATTATCTGGCTGGCGTAGACAAAATCAGAGTTTGGTGTTGCAATTTTTCAACATGTACATGGAGAGAGAACATATTTGCTCTACTCATTTCATCCTAATATTTTCTCCTGACTAATTTCCTAAACTAAGTATTGGAGGCTACTCGTAGTTAAGTAAAAAAGTATAAACATGTTCAATTGCTTCTTAATGGAAGTTCCTATTCATACAAGTGAAGCAAGTGCAGAAGTTTAACTTAGTTATGTCTGATCTGACATCCCAATCTAGAGCAATCAGTTCCATTAGGAATGTAACTCCAGAACATAACTACCAATTCTAGGTGAACTTATTGCACTTCGCGCTGACCCTGCAAGTCAATCGTACTATGTTGTTGTAAAGTTATTTTCCATTCAGAAGCCTGACAGCCCACGGATAAAAACTGTTCTTCAGCCTATTTGTGCGGCTGCCTATGCTTCTATATCTCCTTCCCGACGGAAGGAGAATAAAGAAGCACTGACCAGGATGTGAGTCGTCCCTGAGGATTTTCCTCACTCTTCTAAGGCAGCAAGCCCTAGCAATGTCATCTAGTGATATCAGGGGACAACCCACGATGTTTTGTGCTGTGCTCACCACCCTCTGTAATATCTTGAAGGATCTTGACAGACTTGAACATTGGGCACTATCTAACAAAATGAAATTCAACAATGAAAAAAGTAAAGTTCTACATTTAGGGAAGAAAAACAAAATGCACAGGTACCATATATGTGGTACTTTGCTCAATAGTAGTAACTGTGAGACGGATCTTGGAGTCCTAGTCGACAACCATTTAGATATGAGCTAGCAGTGTGCAGCAGCTGCCAAAAAAGCCAGCACAGTTCTGCGTTGCATAAACAGAGGGATAGAATCAAGATCATGTGAAGTGTTAATACCACTTTATAATGCCTTGGTAAGGCCACACTTGGAATATTGCATTCAGTTTTGGTTGCCACGATGTAAAAAAGATGTTGAGACTCTAGAAAGAGTGCAGAGAAGAGCAACAAAGATGATTAGGGGACTGGAGGCTAAAACATATGAAGAAGGGTTGCAGGAACTGGGTATGTCTAGTTTAATGAAAAGAAGGACTAGGGGAGACATGATAGCACTGTTCCAATATCTCAGGAGTTGCCACAAAGAAGAGGGAGTCAAACTATTCTCCAAAGCACCTGAGGGTAGAACAAGAAGCAATGAGTGGAAACTAATCAAGGAGAGAAGCAACTTAGAACTAAGGAGAAATTTCCTGACAGTTAGAACAATTAATAAGTGGAACAACTTGCCTGCAGAAATTGTGAATGCTCCAGTACTGGAAATTTTAAAGAAGATGTTGGATAATTATTTGTCTGAAGGGGTGTAGGGTTTCTTGCCTGAGCAGTGGGGTTGGACTAGAAGACCTACAAGGTCCCTTCCAACTCTGTTATTCTATTCTATTCTATTCTATTCTATTCTATTCTATTCTATTCTATTCTATTCTTTCTATCCGCGGCTGTCAAGCTGGCATACCATACCGCAATGAGTGAGAATGCTTTCTATTGTGGACCGGTAAAAGGTGATCATCAGTTGTTGTTCCACTCTATTTTTTCGCAAGACTCTAAGGAAGTGGAACTAAATGATAAAGAATACTTTCTATACATTAACCAGTGGTGGGGTTCAGCCTATTTGGACCGATTCAGGTGAACCAGTTGCTCTGACGATTAGCTGAGAGCGAACTGGTTCACTCCGACGATCATGTGGGCCCGCCTGCCCGCCCCTGCATTATACTGACCTTTATTTTCTTTTTTTGAAGCCCAGCTGATAGGCGTGACAGAGGGAATTGCAGCGCCCTGTTTTACTCACAGGGCTGCGATCGAAGCTATGTTTTAGACCAGTTTGGAAATGAACCGCCCGCGCACGGAGTGCGCATTTGGCACATGGACAAGTGAAGTGAGCGCCCAGCAAACCGGTTGTTACACCAGCTGAATCCCACCACTGATTTTAACCCTTTACTCAGAAATAAAAGGGGCAAAAATCACTCAAAACATGGGAGAAGAAACAATTAATTAAAATGACAAGGAAGGAAATTTTGAATGGACATCAGGAAACAATTCCCGATGATACAAGCTATTTAATAATGGAACAGACTGCCTCAGGAAATGAGTCTCTTGTTCTTGGAGGTATTTAATCAGTGGTAATGTGGCCATTTTTCAGGGATGCTGTAACAATGAGTTCCTGTAAAAGACAGGAAATTGGACTAGATGATCCTCTAACTATATTCCAGCCCATGCATTCTAAGCTTCTCTGGTTCTATATATTTTGTGTTATCCTCAGTACTTGCAGGGAAGAAATGATTATGAAACTAGTCTTAGCCCTGGAGTATGGCTATTTATTCCTGTGATATCCAACAATAAATACGTTGGGAGGAAAGAAAAAGGATGAGCAGCAGCAAGGTGGATGGATTCAATGAGAGCAGCAGTTGGCAAACTGTTGGCCCAACAACTGAAGGTCCACATTGGGAACAGATTGTCCTGGGGAAAATGTATGTAGTCACTAAGAGGCCACACAAACTTGACCTAATAATTTGATAAAGCAAGATAAACTAAGACCAATAAGTTGTGGTTATAGAACCATAAGCAGGAAGTCTTCTAGAACAATTTTGGTGACAGTGGATTAGCCATCTGAAGGGTATAACAAGGAGATGTGGTAAATAGGAAAAAAAGGCAAAGGGAAATATAATTCAGAAGGAAGAAAAGAAATCTTATTTCCAAAGTGTTCATGGAAAGATAATTTAGTGATTCATTCATTCATTTCATTTATATGTCAGTCACCTCCCAGTGACTCTGTTTATATGTATCTATTATAATAGGAATAGCACTAGCATCTGGGCTTATATACATCACTCTCTTTACAGCACTCTCTTTATAGCACAAGGTTTACAATGTAGAAAATTCTTTAGATATTGCCCCCAACAATCTGGATCCTCATTTACCAACCTCGAAAGGATGGAAGGCTGAGTCAAATTTGAGCCTCATTAGGATCAAACTCCAGACTGTGGGCAAAATTTGCTTGCAATACTACACTTTAACCACTGCACCACTAGGGCTCTTAATCATATATATATGATTATCTATAATCTATAATATAATATTATCTATAATCTATAATATAATATATACGGTATGTGACTATAGGCTTGAACTTCATAAAAGCCTCTGTAAAGTGCCCTTAACTGATATGACAAAAGCATACAGCATTGGGTTTAAATAACAGTCTGCAATAATCCTATCATTGTTAGATCTGGGCCTTCCTGGATCTCTATGTGATGCACACAGGATGGTAGCTGTAATATTGCAATAAGTAATAGTGCAATCAGTGCAGTTTGGAGACGTAACTGGAATGGATGCTTCCCAGATTCAATGATGAATGCATTATCTGGAGCAAGGTATGTGCAAGGTTGCATAAGGTTTGAAATCTGAGCTTAGCCTAAGTGGTGGATGTTAGGATCACACTTCAAAATCTAATGTACAGCATTTTGTTATTACAATATTGATGGGGTAAAAGATTCAAAATGAACTAAGGAAATTTAAAGATAAAGTAAACAAGGTAGATTCTAATTCTGGAGAGCATATTAATTCTGATTGTGGGGGGGAGTCAGATGAGAGATAAAATGGCAGAAACAGAGGAACAATAAAAGAATGAAAGGGATTATTCATTGCTTAAATCAAAATTCACATTCAGTAGCCTCTCCTATCTTCTAATCTAGGATGGCCCTTTATCTATTTAAATTAAAAATATTTCAACTCTTAAAATCACAGCAGGCTTTGCCATCAATTTCCATAATTACCCTTTAAATATAATTTGTCAATCCATATATATCAGCTTATTTCAACAATTGGAAGAATTAGTTCTTTGTAGGAAATCAAAGAATGCAGAGCCAAAATCAATGGAAACCTGCTCCCATTTGAGCTAGAGACCTTTGGATGAACTCTTGGGGTGCCATTAAAATGAATAGTTATTCAGGAAAAGTATTATAATGTTTACCTTTTTTCAATTTCTTTTTTAAAACTTTTCAAAGACTTTACCATCTGGATGTGCATACACTGTACCTTTGTAGTGCTGTGAACTACATCATTACCATACATTGAGTGCAGTAGTGAGTTTCAATTTAGTTTGCTAATGGTTCGCTCATGCGCGCAGGCACACACGATGTCCAGGTGGGTGGGCGGAGCCTCCTGCCACTGCCGCTACCAGTTCGCCCAACACCACTGATTGACTGAATCCATAAACTTAACTATAAAGGTTCTTCATCTTATTTAAAAGTATTTTATCAAGTAAAAAGGGATTTTAAGTATTTATTTACCAATTCTGAGGCCTTACAATCATATCACAGACAAAAGGATTAAAACAATTAAGAAATAATCAGATAAAATAGACATTACTTAATAAAATATTCTCATGCCCAAAAACCCCATGAAAATCCTCATAATTTTATATTTCTATATAGGAGGATTCTCACTCCATTCGACCCATTGGGTTGTTGAAATAACCAGGTTTTGATTATTTTCATAAATCCTTAGTAGAAAAACATACGCACACATTATTTTTATTAGCAGAATAGTTAAACGACAACAAGGAAAATGTGTAGGAATATTACATTTAATTCCATTGAAAGTAACAGATTAATAATTTTAATTACCTAAATTTCTTTTCAGTTGTTTTAGGGAATCTAAATAAGGTTAAATGCAATAGCTTCTATTACTTCAACTGTTTGTTATCTGTTGCTGTGTATTAAGGAAGAGTGTTATGGAGCCAAAAATGAAGGGCCTGCCAACTTGAATTAAATCTGATTAACCCCAGAAGCTAGTGATATAATTTAGTGGAACTAGATCATCCTCGTTCCCATGAGCAACAATTTCCACCTTCCTGGTCAATAGCAGCTAGTGAACTATGAGCACCTCAAAGTTATCCAACACCTGATATGTCAGATAAGAGATGTGAGTGAGCGTTGATCTGCTCTCATAGACAATTGCAAGCTGGTCAATATCATTTATCATAATTATTAATACTTGTGATAGAATTAAATGAACTCCAAATTCATATTGTGAAGATAATATAATTATGAAAGCAATCAGACCAGGGTGGGTTCCACTTACCTCCTGTTTGCAACGGGAGAACGTGCGCGCTTCTGCGCATGCGCAGATCACCCATGATGACATCCAGGCAGGTGGGCAGAGCCTCCCGCCACTTTTACTACTGGTTCACATGAACCTGACCGAACTGGGAGTAACCCACCACTGAATCAGACCTGTCCATAGAATCAATGGACTATTGTACAAGATAATCATTGTTCTTTCAGGAAAAGGCAGGAGAAGGGCCTTTATGGCCAGGTAAATTCCAAAGCAATAACACAAAAAACTGTTGACATTTTTCTGCATTTTTTTCTGAAAATTAGTTATTTCTGTATAGAATATACAACATAATTGGCTACTGTTGATGGTTTTCTGTTTTAATTTGTTGCCACCCAGCTTCTCTTAATTAGACATAAATGGGGATATACCAGAGCTAGGGACCTTGAAGTTTTAAACGTCAAGCTTTAAAGCTCCATGCATAACCAAAAAAGTCAAAAATATGTTAAAGTACCTTCAATTCCGGGGTGAAATGCTACCAGTTCAGGCCGGTTCACCTGAACCGGTAGTAAAAAATGCTACCAGTTCACCGAACCGGTATAGTTAAAAAATGCTTTAAAATGGAAAAAAAAAAAAGCAGGAAATCCAAAAGCACGCATTTATTGTGGACAGTGCACATGTGTGCACAGCATGTGTCTGGTGTGCACTGTGCATGCACGCACAGCATGCATCTGGCATGCGCTGTGCATGTGCATGCACAGCACATGTCTGGCGCACACCATGCATGCACAGGCAGCGAAACGGTGGCGACCAGTGGAGGATTTCACCACTGCTTCAGTTCCTTTACATTTCTTTATCCACTATAGTTTTCAGATTTATATACCAAATGTACTTTAATGAACAACCATACTACGTTTTAATATTAACAAAATGATGTATTATTGCTAAAAATTCCATTTTTCTATAGTTTCAGCTTTTCAAAAAATGTTATATTTCTGGACAGATAAGAAATTGATGAAGCCTCTTGCACCAAAGTCAACATACTTAATACCCAAAAGCAACCAATTATTTTGGCACCTGAAATAAAAAGAAGACAAAACCCCGTGACCACTTCACTCTCCACAATAGTAAAAATATAAACATAATCTTTTAAATAAAGAAATAGTTCTCCCCTTCCATGTTCCCCCACCCACCCACCCATCAAGCACAGGTCATTGGGTCATTCTTTTTTAATGAAAGGACTGGCTTTGGGATGGCGGAAGACAGAAAAGGTGAAGCAATGTTCTGTAGAAGAGCCATCATTTGACAATTGTGATACATATCTGTAGAAGGTTTAGAAATTTGTTAAGGTATCTAAAAATTTGAATGATAAAGAATTTATTCAACAGAACTTATACTTTAATTTTAATTTAGAAACAGCAAGTTTCCAAATTTTTGGATATGAAGCATGTAAGACATATATTCAAGATTGAATTATTGCTTATGCATCATATAAAAATAAGATTAAAAATAAAAGAAAAAATAACGTAAAAGATGAACTGAAATATTTATGGTCACAGATGATTAGATGCCCATCTACTATTTTATGTAGAAGAAAAAGAGGGGAAAAAACATGGATTAAATAATGTATTATTTTTCCAAACAGAATTCATATTTACCAAAAAGATGCTTTGTCTCTTTTTCTGGTTTTTTAAAAAAAGCAAAATGCATACATTTAAAAAGAAATTAATATTAAAGAAAACTGAAGAACTAAACTCATGTGAAGGTGAACAGATGTGGTTGGGAATTCTGCAGGATTGTGAACTGAACAATCAGAAATATTGTATTTATCCATTTCATTCTCTCACACATGTTTAGCTATGAATCTTTATGGATTATAGAAATTGTCTTACCGCACTTTACAGAAAGCCAAGATGGTTCAGCTCTGGAATAGTATAGTCACTTTCAATTTCAAAGTTCTCAATCTCTGTGTGGTCCTTGAAAATAGTGCCCTCAAACAACGGTAAAGAAAGTAGTGCAATAGAGGATTTTATTGTGTTAACACAACTTTAGTCTATGGGTGTGGCTGTTTATGGGGTTTTTTTATTTATTTGGATTTAAAGCACAACATTCAAAATACAAAAAGTACACTCTTCCTTATCCTCCCCACTCAAACCACTCAGATGACTGTTCCCCAGTCATGTGATTTCTTAAAGACCACACAAGGAACCTTGTAAGAAGTATAGAAGAGCTGAGTTGACACAGTCTTCTTAGTACTGGACCCTTTCTTACTATCAGGATAGAGCTGTGTAGAATTTCTCCATATAAGTTAATATCCAAATTCTCTCACACACACACATCCACATCCTTCATTTCTTACAATAATCAGTTTTGTAAAGGATGGCAAATTGCCACCCTTATTCATACCAAACAGAGGAACTAGTTCGTATAGCAAATGTTAACAATCAGGCTAATCAACTTTTTTTTAATTTAAAAAGAAAAAAAAGCCCAGAGGGAGGGTGAAACAAAGGCCACGTACAATAAACTAACAAATAAACACAGTACGAGTGTGAGCCAAGTGTCTTTCATTTCCACATGAAATGAGCTACAAAAAGCAAATGCAATCTGCAGATTTATTTCATTCTAGTTAACGGTGTGGATTAAGCAGATTCAGGTCTATGACAAAATAAACACTCAACACAGCAAAATCCACAAGGTGAATGTTTCCTTAGGGGCCTCTTGTGTTCCTGAGTCCACAAGAGCTTCATGTTTCTCCTGAAATGAAAAAGGAAAATAAATCTTTTCCTCTGGTTTTTCCCAGCCATAAACACAATGAGGCAATTTCAATCCGGCTCATCCCTGGAGTGAGGTTGGCCTAAGGTTTCTATAACAGAGATCAATAGAAAAAATAATTGCCCTAAACTTACTCATTTCCTGGTTCGAGGATAAGCCTGACCTCAGTGCTCTGTTGGCCAAGTTATGAGTCCTACCTACCTCCCACATGTTATAATTCCAATTACCCAGAAAAAGACAGTGACATGGTAGCATTAGGTGAATCTGAAGGTTGGCAGGCTTACACTCTTTTCCCATTCCTTGCCAGACATTGAGGAGAAACACCTTATGAAAGATCTCCTATGTAAATAGCATTATATAAAAAAGCAGATCAAATAGGTAATTACAAGGATATATTTTTTCTTAGCAGCATCTGATTCTTTATGTTGAGTGTCCTGCCTGCCATCTCTATAATGCATGGTGCTTTGAACACCAAGTGAAAATCCTTATTTCCCAAGAACTTCAAGAAAACTTTGTTTTCATCCTCACAATGCCCCCCTTACTACTGTTGATGGACTATTTCTCTGTTCATTTGATACACATTCATAAACTCTCATTTTCAATGTGTCTCTAAATCATGCCTAAAAGTTTTGTTTTGTTTTGTTTTGTTTTGTTTTGTTTTGTTTTGTTTTGTTTTGTTTTGCTTTGCTTTGCTTTGCTTTGCTTTGCTTTGCTTTGCTTTGCTTTGCTTTGCTTTGCTTTGTTTTGCTTTGCTTTGCTTTGTTTTGTTTTGTTTTTGTTTTGTTTTGTTTCGTTTTGTTTTGCAGAGAGGTTCTTTCAGAGCATTGTTAGGAAGACATTTCAGGAAGATCAAAACTACAATGAGATTTCAGATGTAACTTAAGGAAAGTCTTCGTACTTCAAATCTGGTGTCAGAAACTTCTCTTTTAGCTAACACTTGCAGATTGAGGGAAGGAACCACCCTTTCCCACCATTTTATTTTGTTGCTGATTACAATCCATGCAGCAATCTTTTAAAAGATTTATGGATGCAAACCCATAGGAGGAGGATGGACAAAAATACCTATTTTATACTTTTAATTATTAAACATGAAACTCAGTCAACTGAACATTTAAAAATGTGTCACAAATACCATTGACTGGTGCTAATGGTTGATACTGGTTGCTGCCAGCATCCTAGGTATCAACCAAGTATCTTCTTAAAATATATGATGTTCCGATTAGCGCAGTTTTTTGCAGTTCCGCTGGTGTTATTGCAGGAAGCTGCAATTTCTTGATGTGTTTTGTAAAATTCTTGGACATGGTACCAAGTGCCCCGATGACAATGGGTATCACTGTTACATGTTGTTGTTGTTGTTGTTGTTGTTGTTGTTGTTCATTGCACAGTCAGCCAGATGTTCAAACTGGGTTTGGCATTTTTGTCTACCTATCGAGTCCTTACCAAGGACCTGAGATAGGCAAATCTGGATGTTTGATGGTGTTACAGATATTGTCGCAGGATGGAAGCAGTTTCAAGTAAAGCCACGTTCTGCAAGTGACTGATGGCAAATTTGTCAACGCGTATGGTGTTCAAGTGGTGTTCCAGTTGTTTTGGGACTGCATCCAAGGTGCCTGTTACTATTGGTACTACCCTTGCTTGCCTTTGCTATAGTCATTCTATTTCTATTTGTACTGTGTTTCCCCGAAAATAAAACCCTGTCTTATATTTGTTTGAACCCTGAAATAAGCGCTTGGCCTTATTGCCATGCACTCAAAAGCCCAATTGGGCTTATTATCAGGGGATGTCTTATTTTGGGGGGAACAGGGTAGGTCTTTGTATTTTGTTATCTTCTCCAATTCTTTCTCTTCTATTCTGCTGTCTCCAGGCACTGCCACATCCACTATCCAGACTTTTTTGTCTTTCTTATCAACAACTATTAAGTCCGGAGTGTTATATGGCAGGTGCCTGTCTGTCTGGATTCTGAAGTCCCAGAACAATTTAACTTCTTCATTTTCTATGACTTTTTCTATTTTATGGTCCCACCAGTTCTTGTTTACAGGCAAATGATATTTCTTGCAGAACTTCCAATGCACCATTGTTGCTACTTTGTCATGCCACTGCTTGTAGTCAGTTTGTGCAATCTTTTTGCAGCAGCTTACCAGGAGGTCCACTGTTTCTTCAGCTATACTTTGTCTTTCCTTTCTGTTCTTCATTTGGTCTCTCACTTGTAGGCCAATTTGGTCTCTCCTTCCTGGCATACTAACTTCAGTGCATCTTCTTCATTGTCCTTCAGATATTCTTCCAAAGCCTTTTTTTCTTCTTCAACTATCTGATGTACTTGCAACATTCCAGGCCCACCTATTTGCCTTGGTAGGTAGAGTCTGCCAATGTCGCTGAGAGGATGAAGGCCATGATTCATTGTCATTATTTTTCTGGTCTTCCTATCCATTGCTTTTAATTCTGTTTGAGACCAGTTCACTATTCCAGCTGTGTATCTAATGACTGGTATTGCCCAGGTGTTTATTGCCTTGATAGTATTTCCTCCATTGAGTTTGGACTTTAAGATCTTTTTCACTCTCTTGATGTATTCACCTCTAATTTTTTTCTTGACTTTAGTGTGCTTGATGTTGTCAGCTTGAAAGATACCCAGGTATTTGTAGTAATCATCTTCATCCAGACTCTTAATGTTATTTTCTTGGGGCATCTTGATTCCTTCAGTTTTCACTATTTTTCCTTGTTTGATAGTGAATGTGGCACATTTGTCCAATCCAAACTCCATTGCAATATCTTGGCTATATATATGAACAGTGTTGAGCAGCTATTCTATTTCAGATGGTGTTTTTCCATACAGCTTCAGATCATCTATGTAAAAGAAGTTGGATAGTCTGGCAGATGTTTTTGATGTTTGATAGCCATGGCCTAAGTTATTCAGTATTGTTGACAGAGGAAACAGTGCAATGACAATTAGAAGTGGTGATCATTATTATTAGATTAGATATATTATTATTGTTGTTGTTGTTGCTGCTGCTGCTGCTGTTGTTGTTGTTTTGAAGCTGTGGAAAAAAGTAACTCAACGTTTTATTTAAAACAATGAATGCCATCATTTTATGTGTTCATGACAGGCTCATACTCTTACTTTAAGCATGCTTGGAAGTATTCCATCTTGTCTATATTATTTATCCCTCCTGTTTGAACAGGGAAAGAGAATAGATAGACAGATAAGGGGAAAACTCCTTTTATCTCATTATTAAACTATAACTCATCAGAAGTCCTCCTGATTGTACTCAGATGACAATATCAGTTTGTTTGACTAGGGAAAAGACAATAATTATATTTGTTGGGGACTGGAAATCTGTTATGATTTTTTTGTTGTTGAAAATAGGAAAAATGAATTTGTGATTTATGAGATTAATGATTACAAAAGATAGAATATGAAAAGAAGGAGCCATGAAGTTGCCTTAAAGAGAGAGGATAAAATTTAATGCATTTATAACTGTTGTAAAGATCAGAAGCCACTCCTTTATATCTTTTTTCTTTGTTTCCTTATTTACTTATCACTATTTTTCTATTTTAAATTTTCTTTTCTTTTAATTTGTATTGTTTTCTCTTTGTACAAATCTTCTTCAATAAAAATTAATTTAAAAACTCCCCTGTTAGATTTAAATATGTTTCTAAGATAGAATTTGATCTTGAAATTTATTTCGGCCATTGGTAATATGTTAAAAGCATATGAATTAATTTAAGTAATAAGTATCGTTAAACAAGATTCATATAAAATAGAAATATTATGAAAATGAAAGGCAGTTATTGTTACTAGATACATAGTCAATAGACCATGTCAATGATAGACAAACTCTGCTCATTGGAGTCTTGCATTAAGATATAAAGTAACATCTTCATAAACAATATCCAACACACAAACAGAAAGAAAGTAGAATACCAATTCAATCAGCAAAACAAAGATCATTATATCTTTCAAAGAGAGAAGATCTTATAAGAAACAATGATTTCAAATTGCAATAACTAAAGAATCCTACCAGGATAATAGGAGAATTAAAATATTTAGTATATCTTCATTGCCAAAATAATGCTATATTCTGACTTCCCAAATGGAAAAACATGACGAAGCTGCTATGTAAAACTAATGTTATAAGACAGCAATATGAGTAATATGTAAATGAGAGAACAGACTTGTACCATGAAAGTTATAATATTGTAACCAATGTCTGGATTCAGGAAATTACAGGTTTAGAATTTGAATGAGCCCACAAGATCTTCCCATCCAGGAAACGGTCTTCTCCCCTACCTCTCACCACATCACATATATCATTTCTACCAACTGAAACTTTTTTAAAAGTGCTTAATTGTAGTGTTTCTTTGAATTGCATTATATTTTGGAGGAAGGGATTGGAAGTGCGGAAGGAACAAAGAGTTAATCATACTTTAACACTTTATAGCTAGAACTGGGATTTTTTTTAAAAAAAAAAGTATATTACACCAATGGAATATTATGTAGAGCTCAACTGGTATGATCAGTGGTGAAATGGGAAGAGTTAGCCATCAGAAAAGCTCACAGTAGATAAGAGCTCAAGTAGATGGGTGGATAGATGATAGATAGACAGAAGTTCAAAAGATGTGGACATGTCTTTAGGGGCATGAATTCCCTCACTTCCAGAAGTTGTGTGTTATGGGAGAGCTAGCTTTTAAACAACAAGCTCTTTGGATCCACAGGTAAGTACATCTACTGTCAATGTCATATAGGAACTCATCATCATCATCATTTCAATTTATAAAGCTACCTAATCAAACCATGTCAAGGTAGGATAGAATAGGTTAAAAGCATAATAAAATGATTCAGAAACGAATACAGTAATATGTTGAGGAATAAACAAAACAATCAAATAACAACCATTCAGAAAGGTTCAGGAATTACCCTATGTACATCTTGCATATAAAGCTTTTTGGCCAGATTTGCAAGAGATTCTTTAGAAAATGCTTCCAAGTTACATATTCAAAACTCACTTAATGAGGGTGAAGGTTCATTCTCCAAGCTTATGGGTTGGTTTCCAAATGTTTTGTTACCAGGCTAGGTAACATCTTCAGCGGAGTTTAGGGGATGTCAGTGTCAGGGTTCTTCTGTTTATATGGGCTTCAGGTGTGGGTGGGTCAAGTGAGGGTTTTGTGATGGGTCTTGTGACAAGGAGATTACATCAAGTCAGAGTCAGGTGAACTGCTGGTGGGGGGGGGTTGCGTGGGTTAGTTGAGGGTCAATGCTGTCTCTGGCTGGCTGTGCAGTTGATTTGGACTCTGAGGGGTTCGTAGGCTTTTGTAGGTCAGTGTGTCTATTGATGGATTGCTTGTGGAGTGCCAGGCTTCGATGAATTCATGAGCGTGGCAAGTGGTAGCGTGGCCGATGATTTTTGTGTTGCTCCAATTGAACTGGTGCTGTTTGGTGTCAGTTGTGAGTAGAAATTAAGGATTTGGAAATGTGGTGTTTGACCGCCAGTCGGTGTTCATGGATCCTGGTTTTTAATCGATGTGATGTTTGTCCCACGTAGAATTGGTTGCAATGGTTAAAAGAACAGGCTATCCAGAAGCTGAAAGTTGCACATCTTTAAAGCAAGCATAATTATTCTTTGTCCCACAAAAGAAATGCAGACCTCCAGATCTCTGAATTCCCATCTGTTCCTCTCCCCAGTTCCCAGGTCTTGCTCTAGGTTGATAATATTGCTTTCTCTCAAAGAAAATTTTAAAATACATAAGGAAGGGTTTTTCCTGTAATTCTAGCACTTTAGCTCTAGACAATGTTTCAACTAAAACTTGTCTGACCATAACTGTATAAAAATCTCTATTCATGATATATAGTCTTAGTCTGAAACAGGAAAATAAAATGTAGGCTGACTGCAGTGCGTAGGGAAATCTCCAAGTTGTGGGTTTAGTTAGGTTTGCTCAGAATCAAATCATTCTGCAGCATACTGAGATTTTCAATGAGGGGGGAGGAGGAATCTTACATTTTGACTCACACCTAAAAAGGTCTCATGAGAGGCTTCCATCCTTCTGGTAGCTATTCCCCATGACATCTTAAATAAAGGCCAGGCATACCATATTCATATTTCAAATGATTTGTCTGGAGAAGTATAGTCTACAATACTTGGATTGAGGTCTGAAAGATCATAGTTCACCTCTTACTGACTTTAATATGTCTCTATGGGATAGTTTCATCCAGACATCCTCCCCGTTCTCATTCATTCCAGATTGCTTGTGACCAGGGAAAGAATTCAAAATACATAACTGCTCTCTCATTTACTGACAAGAAAGACATTCTACTGATAATGGTCCAACTCTTCTTCAAATTACACAGGTAAATTCTTGACAACGATTGGGACAGTAGTTGTAGAATCCCAGAATACATAAACTGGTTTTACCTGAGAAGACCAGTATTATATAAATAGATGCAAATTGCCTGGTAGAACTACAAGTGTTAACAAACAGGTTAAGCAGCAGCCATTCTTCTTACAGTTTTTCTAATTTGCAAACCAACACAATGCTAATATTTTTCCAGTACGTAAGTTCTGTTCTGTGCTCATAAATGACCATAGTCTACATCACTGTTTCTCAACCTTAGCAACTGGGAGTTGTAGTCCACACATCTTAAAGTTGCCAAGGCTGAAAAACATTCTGGAACCAGAAATTAGAGGGAGACAAATCCTCCCTAATTTATGGCAGTAAGTTTTGGGAAAAATTAATTCACGTAGCAAATAAATAAGTATAGAGATTTGTCTTTCTTTGGTTCCTAATATAGACTTTGTTTATAGTTAGAACATTTAGATTTACATTTTCCTTTCACTTTATTTATAATTATGCACAAACATTTTAGACTAAGTTGCTGAACTGGTAGAGTTTATAAGGGGAAATGGAATTGCACGTTCCACTACTGAACGCCCTCTATAACTGGAAAACTGGACTATACTTTCTAACAAGTAAATTGTATGACAGCGGCTGGTCTTTCTCCCTCCCACAAAATACTGTTCAACAATTATTCCCACAAGCATAAGGGTTGCTGCCACCAGAAAAAATGGAAGTTTTTCCTTTAAATTTCCTTCTGCATCCTAAATTAGATTTAATTTGACTGCCTGTTATGCTTGCTGACTGACCAAGGCCAAGGTTTACATTTGTATGTCTTTACAGTTCAGAAAGTGGGCATTCTTTTACCATTGTGATTTCAAATATTCTCACAGCCAAAGGATATTTTGGCAGAAAATTGTCTTGCAGAATCTGAAAATGTTTATTGTGGATTTTTATGGTGGTCAGTTCCACTAATTATCACACAGGTTTATAGATTTACTAGCCAGATGCCCATTCTTCGCTATGAAACTATGTGATCGGGCGTGATAAATTGACACTTAAAGCCTGAAACTTAATGTAGAATGTGTAACTCCATAGCATCAGAGCATATTAATATAAGGCAACTAGCAGTTGGAACAGAGGGGGAGGGGGAGTAGAATGTCCTAGCCCGCAGGCCAGATGAGTCATACGCTGGGCCATGCCCACGCCCACACCCAGTTTAGCAAAGGGGTAGCATCAGAGTGTGTTAATATAAGGCAACTGGCAGTTGGAACAGAGTTATTTTCAGGTGGGGAGGGGGAGTAGAACGTCTAGCTCCTTAGCATCAGAGCATGTGAATATAACACTATATATGAAATACTAATGATCTGATGGTCATTTCAAAAAATCCTTTCTTAACGAGCACCTAGAAGCCAAGAGGAACATACGTGCCAAATTTCAAGTTTGTAGGCTTCATCGTTCTGGAGATTTTGTGATGAATAAGTGGTATTTGGCTTTTATATATATAGATTGTCTACAGGTAATCATTCTCTAAGTGTTAAAGCAGTGTTCATACTTACAATTCATGTTGTTTTTTATGTTAAAGGCATGGAATGTAATATGCAGAAGTTGAGAGCCTGCCTTTATTGTGTTTTAATATTTTCCAAATACCTCTGTCCCACAATAAGATGAAAGCATGTTGTGAAATCTAAAAAAGAAGCTGTACGTGAGGTAATTTAAGTTTGAGACTAGTTCACTAAGGAATATGTAAGCCTTTGAAACATATCTCATAAAATTAAAGACAAACTCCATAGGGCCTCCTAAATTATGTTATTGTAAAAAGCAGCTTTTTAATATGCAGAGAATTCTGGGTAATTAATATAATTGTCCTTGGCAGAGCAGGAAAGTATGCATTAGACAATCTAGGCTTTTTACAGAAAATAAATGGAGAATTAGAAATATTGAAATAACTGAAGGCCTACATTCATTAGCATTGCTGACTGTATATTTAGATTTGCTGCCAATAACTAACATCTTTGATCTGGTGCAGCCCACTGTCATTGACAAATCTGGGTTTCTGATAAGTGAGTCCCCCTCAGCTGCATGCAGGCTTTAACAGCTGCCCTTGAGTCCTTTCAAAAGTTGATACTAAATTGTAAACATTATGTAATAGAAGAAGAAAAATGTTGAATACTCAAGAGCCATCTTACCATTTTGATCTCATTGTAATTCTTTGCCTTGGGACAGACCATTTCTTCAATTGACCCATGGCTTGCTATTCAAAGGACTAAAGTAGTTTTCAGCCCAGATGTGTTTATGCCTTCCTGACAAAAATGGGTGTTTTTTCCACATGAATATTTGCCAATTGTCTCTGAATAAGCCAACTGAAAGCAACGTTACCAATTTCTACATCTTTATTTTATCCAAAGGAAACAGCCAGTCTTTTAGAGGGAAGGATTAAAACAAAATCAAGATGGAGCGTGTGACCATGTGATCAAAGCTCTTCCCCCTTTTTTTACATCAGTTTCACAACACAGCTTTCAAAACAACCACCAACATCTCTGAGGGAGATGGGTGATTAAGAAAAATGAAATGTGACTTCCTGTTTGCTGCTGGCCGCCGCCAGACGTTCCTTTGGGATCGTCAGCTTCCACTGCCTGTCAGAGCCGCCTTCACAACGGAACGGCGGCTCGAAAAAACTCCGTTTCCATGAGGAAACGGAGATAGAGCCGGCAGGGGTGGGTAGAACTCTCTGCAGAGTCCCAAAAGTTTTTCTTTTTCTTTTGGGACGGAGCGGATGAGATGCCCCATATCCCCAGCCGTCGCTCCGGGCTTTGGGAGACCTCTGCGAATGCAGAGCCAGGCGTCAAGAGCAAGCCTGTGAATTTAACAGATTACTTAAAGAAAATGTGAGCTGGATCTGTAATACTGAACCGCAAGTATTCTACTTATCTTTTAAAAATAAAAAATAACTTAAGAGAGAAGAGGAAAGGAAAGGAGGGGAAAAAAGTTTTTTAAAATGGCGTTTGCAGCAGCTGGAGAAGAGGCAGAAAGGAAAAGTCTTTCTGTTTTCTATTATTACAATGTAGCGGAATAAATACCACTGGCTACATTTGTAGACAAAACCTCGCTCCTGTGTTTTTCTTTCTTTTTTTCTTCCTGGAGACTTGATATTGTTGTTGACTGGAAAGAAGTCTTTTTTCTTGTTTTTTTTTTTCTTTTTCTTTTTTTTTCTTTTTAACAAAGCCTGCCTGGGCGGAAACATGGCGCCGAGACTTACAAAGTCAGATAAACAAGAAGGGGGGGGGGATTCCCTCACCCACAATTTAAAGGAACAAGTTTTAACTCTTCAGTCTCAGAAACCTGATTTTGATATAATAGAATTTCTCTTAGAGGAGATTGAAAGAAGGGATGAGATTGTGAATCAGCATCTTGAAGAATTTAAGCAGGAAATTAAAGAACTGGTAAAATCTAAGTTTGATTTTTTGGAGCAAAAAATTTTAAAAGTGGTTAATGGTTTTTCAAAATTTATGATACAGTTGGATACAAATACTAATTTACTAGAGTCTAAAATGGATGAAATTCAAGATAAATTGGACAATAGAATTCAAAAAATTGAAAATGATTTGATAAACACTCAGGATAATAGCTCAGAAGAAAAACCTAAAATGGATGCTGACCAAATGTCTGGTAATGTAGAAAATCTGCAACAGAGGATTGAAAAAGAGGTTCTCATGGTCCAATATAATTTTACAGAATATGCGATAAGACTGAGAGGTTTGCAGGAAAATAATAGAGATGATTTAAGGAAAATATCTTCTGAAATTCTAGCTGGGATTTTAAAGGTTCAACCTGAGGAAGTGTCTTGTAGGATTGACAGAGTTCTCAGAATAAATTCCTGGATTGCTAAGCAAAGGCAACTGCCTAGAGATGTGGTGATTTATTTTACGGACAAGGAAATTAGGAATAATATTGTGCAAAATTCTTTTAATTCTAATTTACAATTGTATGGACGAAAGATATGGATTTACAAGGAACTCCCACCTAAGATATTAGCAGAAAGGAAGAAATTTGGTTTTCTGGTGTCTGAGTTAAAAAAGAGAAATATATCATATAGGTGGAATGCCCCAGTTGGTATTATACTGAGACATCAAGGAGAAAGATATCAGTTAGATACTATTGAAAGAGCGGAAGAATTTTATCAAAATAGGTTGAACATGAATTTAACTTCTTCAGGAATGATACAGGATAAGCAGAAGGAGCTGGAAATAAAGGGAAAATATCGAATTACAGAGAATGTACCAGATAAATTGCCTTTGGATTTACCGGACACCCCAGCTGGATTATCTACAAATTTGAGAGAAGTGCCATCTGATTTTAATGTGATGACATATCAAGGCAAGCATGGAAACCAATTAGGGGATATACAAGGGATAAAAAAGAAACATGAGACATCAAAACAAAATCAATACGACCAATCTACAAAGCAGAATGAAGACCGACCAGTTGACACACAATCTGTAGAAAAGAAACCAGGATCGAAGTCAAACCCACAAAAAGAAAACAAAAAAAGAAATAGGTTGTATAAAAATAGAAATTTCTAACTCAAGCAACAGTGAAGCCAGTGTCTTTAAAATATGAATGATTATGTGAAAACATAGAGGAGGCGACATATTGGTCTATATCATCCTGAGGATAGTGGCAGATCTCTGCATTGCCATAATTTTGGGACGTGGAAAGAGCCTCAAACTGATGGATTTGAATTATCTACTTTGATATTTCTTTTTGTGTTGATAAACATATTATAATTATCTTGAATCATAAGGCAAGAGAATCATGCTGGGGCATGCAGAAGATCCGGTTGTTACCCACTACGATGATGGAAATCAATAATCCTGATGAAACCCATAATTATTATTATATGGAATACAATTATAATGTCACTCGGGTGGTTGTTTTTACTTTTATACATATAAGAAGATATTTACTACTGATGGGGGCAGATATGATTGAAGATCTTGAATAAACTGTTGCATCAGCAAGCTATGTTACCCTATTATGGATGTTGGTTTTAACAATCCAGTGGAAAGACCTCAAAGAAGATATTATATGGACTATAAATTTAAAGTTATTGTCTTTTCTTTTTTTTTATTTAGACATAATGGAATATATATATATATATATTTAAGTAGTGTGGGCAGTGAATTAAAGATATTAAGAATTGTTGTGTATGGTAAATTTGTAGGACAGTGGGTGAATAAGCTAACTACAGACTGATTAGTTTAAGAAAAGGGATTTTTAAGAGATATATTTAGGGGAGTGGAGGAAATGGATAGAGTGGAATAAATGTTAAATTAGATTTTAAGGGGAGGTCGCTTTGAAATGTTATAGTAATATATATAGAAGATTAAATATTAAAGTAGGATTTATCGTATAGTTTTAAAGTGGAAGGTGGTTTTGAATTGTTGTAATAATATATAGATATAAAACACTATTATGTTAAATTAGAAGTTATTTTATAATAGTTATAGTATAATGTTTTTTTTGTTTTTTTTTGTTCTCTTCTTTTCTGAAATGTATGGATAAAGGGGGATGTTATGATATTTATAATATTTTTAGTAAGTAAAGGTCAGTATTTTGACGAGGGAGTAAGTAATCTGTTATGAATTAGGGGTTTTTTTGTTACGAAGAAGTCACAGGGGGGGATGGGTGGGGAGGGGGGGTTAGGGAGGGGGAGGGAGAGGGGGGGGAAAAGGGGGAAAAAATTTGTATTTGAAAACTTTTTCAATAAAAAAAAAAAAAAAGAAAAATGAAATGTACATTAAAAAAATAAGTAAGTAAATAAATAAAGTGATGCCTTCAACTACCTTACAATTTTCAGTCCCTGATCCATACAATGGTCACAGGTATTCTGATAGTTGGAGCACAGCTGTACGTATGCACAAAAGGGGAATTGGAAAGTCAATATTAGCTAAATGTCTTGCAGCAGATAGAAGAATTTTCTCAGTAAAGAAAGGTTTAAGTTGTGAAAGAGTCAGGATTTTGATGATTCCAAAAAAGCAATAATCAATGTAACAGAAGAAAACTCGGAGCCAATGAGATTGGTCACAAATACTATTTGTCAAATCTCCTGTACACAATCAATACTAATTTATATTCTGAAACAGAACTCCCCATCAAATATTTAATAAAAGAAATGTGCAAAATTTATAAAAAGTGGCGTATCCAAATCTGGCAGGAACTCAATGCAAAGATCCAAGTACTTTCTCTCCCTCTCCCCCTGCCACTCTCTCTCAGTCTCCTTCCTGCTTACTTGGAAGATATTATTGTTTTACATGGCACATTCCCAAGATACTCAAGCAGGACAGTGAATTATTCATTGACTTTACGGTACTCTTCCCACCATCAGTCATTTTTTTAAAAAAAAAAACTTTTAGAATTTCAACCGTTCTACTGCCACCACTCCACCACCTCCATTTCCTTGCAAAATTCTCACTAGGGTTTCTTCTCTCTCCTCTCTCTTTCTCAGTATACATACCCTCCTCATTCAAGATCAGGAGGGGCGAAGACAAAGACACTCAGGCCAAGCTCAACAAGACTCCTGCTGTGCAATAACGGTCCTTTTCCACCCACAGATGGTCAGGCCCTGACCAAAAAGAATGAGAGCTTTATAAGTCAGGCAGCATGCTGGCCCTCACCACTCCGTCTGCCCTGCCCTCTGCAGGAGTTTTTCATCACTAGCAAGAGAAAACTTCTGTTGTGAGATAGTTTGCATGGATTATAATGGATCAAAACCAATATAAAATCATGTGGGGATGTATCTTACAAAATTGGAGAATGTTAATGCAAGAATGTTGGTAGGAAGGTGAAGTTTCCCTTGGCTAAGCCATTATGCAAAGGATGGGGAAAATGCAAATAAACAAATACATTGAGGAATTAGGTAATTTTAGACATTAATCCAAATGATCTTAAAATAGTTCTACCTTAAATCTTAAACCATCTTTTCGATTTTCTCCAGAAACAACAGGCAGCCAGTATAATGTTGGTATGAGATCTAACAGGGCTTAATATGTTTTCCTTATGGCAGTAGACCATAATGGCAGATATAAAATTGCCACTTGTTTCCTGCAATGGTCCTGATGGAATTGGTTTGAAGCCTTATGGGAAATTAAAGTCCCATTGCCAGGCCCAAAAATTTTTTCAAGGAAGGTTGAAAAAACAAGGCCTTCAACAGCAGCTTTGCCATCTGAGCAGAATTAAGGCTATAGCTCTTCATAATTTAAAGGAAGGAAGCCTATATAACCTCTGAGCCACAGTGCCAAATGCAACTCATCAAGTAAAGTAGTGGCTTGGTAGACACTTGGCAAACTTTATCACCTGCTCTCCTTTTGTAATCTCAAGCTGTGGCAAAAGCACAGAATCAGATGATCTGCACTTAGGTTTTCCCTGTATGGCAGCATGGTACCCAGTACTCTTCCGACCACAGATTCAAAGTTTTATTTAGTGCTTCTTTCTCTAAAGTTATATTTACTTCCTATTCCAGCCCTGGCTTCAGGATGAAATGTAATTGACAGTTGGACACTCTGGGATTTGGACCCAAATCCCAGATGTTATGATTACCGTA
The DNA here is from genome assembly GCF_029215685.1 of Pituophis catenifer annectens. Taxonomy (NCBI): domain Eukaryota; kingdom Metazoa; phylum Chordata; class Lepidosauria; order Squamata; family Colubridae; genus Pituophis; species Pituophis catenifer. The sequence goes on from NW_027256881.1 coordinate 44,682,318, forward strand.
TTTTTCAGAGTATAAGACGCTCTGGACTATAAAACACACCTACCTTTTGTGGGGAGAAAAACAAGAAAAAAATCTGCCTTTGCCTTCCAGCATCCATCCGGTATTCATCTGGACGGCCCATTCGCCACAGCCCATTCACCGCAGCCAATCCCTGCCAGCGGGTGGGTGGGGCTACATTCGGTGTACAAGACGCATCCAAATTTTTATCCTCTTTTAGGTGGGGGGAAAGCGTCTTATACTCTGAAACATACGGTATGTGTCTCCCTATCAGGCCCTGAGATTTGGAGAAGTGTAGAGTCCAAAGAATAATTGGATCTGGGGCTATGCATGAGTCAGGAAGTGTGAATCAGTTCACTCATAAATGGGGCCAAACAAAATTCTTCTTCATACTTAGCCATCATGTCAGTAAAACCCAAACTTAAATGAAAGGAGACTATTCATGGCACAGCATAAGGATAAGTGTTGGAGTCACCATTATACCATACATGTTAACAATTAACTGGAAACATATCTATGCATATGTCATGTGGGCAAACTCAGGTACATATGAACAATGAAAGTAACTAGTGGTCACAAATGCATTTTTATAAAAGACTAAAATGAAATATCTCTTAAACAGAAGCTCTAATAACGAATACAAGCATTTCCCATACTATTTGGCTTATAGAGTTTCAAAGAAACAAAATATGATAGTGCTGATAGATAGTAATAAAAATAAAGCATGTATATTTACGACATTATCAGAAACATATCAAATCAATGCCTCAGATTTGTTTCTAATCATAAAAATTTGTTTCATAATCATAAAAATTATGACATCTGGTCTTAACATAAAATAATGGATGTAATATCTTGATATTTTCTGAAGGACTTGGATTTCAAGTGCTTCCAAGGTTTCTATATTACCAGTCAGTGGAGTCCAAAAGTAAGTACACTCACAAAAATATAATAGCTTTACCATTCTGGTTGTTCTCTTTTCCCTAAATAAGAGAGCTACTCAAAAATGTAACATTTCTATCCCACAGGAAATTCCAAGTAAAGTCATTTCATGGAACAAAAAGTTTTTACTTAAAAACGTTCTTTCACTGTCTTCAATCAAGGTTAAACATTTGGGTTTCTTCAGTCATTTTTATTTTATTTAATTGCTAGGACAGTGGCAGAATGAGGACATTCTGAAGCACCGCAATATGTTATATGATCTATCTACCGATTCTTTTTCTTTCTTTCCTAGACCACTTTTCCCATGACGCTAATAGCTTCTTATGTGCCACTGAAGAACTCAGGAAGGCATTGTGGGAAATTTACTCTCACAGAATCAAGTAAAACATGAATATATTGTCTAAGAATGGTTTTTCAGTTGTTAGTAGATACAGGAGCAGTGTGCTTGCCTGTGGAAAATAATATTAGAAACATTCTGGCTCAAGATCTACCTAAGATAATTGAGGTTTACTCTCTGTCTTCACTCAGGACTCTTGAGCCGTCTTTAATCAGTTAAACACGCAGTTCAGTAACTGCAATGGCATTTTTGTTCGACATAATTATAACTTCAATTATAACTTCAGAAAATTAATTAGTATGAAGTGAAACAGTAATTGGAAATTTGCTTTCCAGTCTAGTTATTTGTATGAAAAAAAATCTCCTGTGGTATGACCGGGGTGATCTAACTTGGAGTTTTCACTCTCTTTTCTCTTTAGTCTCTTAGTCTAAATTTTCACTTTTAAAAAAATGGATTCAAATTGAATTGAAATTGAATTCAATCGGAAACTTAATAGGATGAAACTGAAAGAAAAAGTGTCTGTTTGTGTTCTGCCCCAGCTACGGACCCCAAAGAATGCAGCACACACAAAGTCTGTACAAACCTTAGTTTACTAAATTTAATCAGTCTTTTTCAAACAAAGGCTGTTAATTAACTTTCTTAACAGCCTACAAGAATCCAAAGAATAAATAATCGTAATCTTACTATGATTGGCAGAAAGCCCAGAAACAATTTGCAGGAAACTGATAAAAGAACTAAGATCAAGACGAAGGAGAGTGAATGAAGTTGTTCCCTGCAAATTGCCTCAGTCGTCGTCCTTCCTTAAATAGGCTAAGGGAGTGGCCAATTAGCCCCAAGCCTTACTCTCGAGGAGACATCCTCCTGAGGAGCCACTCCTGCCTTTTGGCAGCTCTGCGCACCCATGCATCGAGAAGAGGCTCTCCTCTTCTTCCTCTTCACTTATAGGAGCTTCTGGAGGTTCTGAAGGCCCTGGCTGAATCCCCACCTCTGGCACCACATCTTCTCCAGCCTCCTCATTGTCTGACTCGAGTGCCAGCTGCAAGGCTGCTGGTGCAGCACCACACCAGCCTCCTTGCTGTCGGAATCAGCTACTAGCTGCACAGGCCACTGACGGGCCACAACAGTTTGTCCCCAGAGCCTGTAAACCAACAAATGATACAAGTTCTCAGATATTACATCTAAATTCACCGTTAGAGTGTCATAGATGTGGCAGTAGCATTTTAGTAGTCAGGAAACAATTTTCTAACCCTCTCTAAACAAACTGATAATTGAATGAAACAATCAGTGTCTTCTTCAGAATCAAAGTCATTATATACATTTTGTAATTGCAAGCAGCCTTCCAAATTCATGCTCTGGAGATTTGTTGGAAGGACATCTTCCAGAATTTCCAACCAGCATTATCACCTACCCTGTGCATGGCACCAGGTTTCCCAAAGGGCTAAATTAGTAGTGCGCATGTGAAGGACAGATCACTATTTGTTTTGACTAGTAAATGTGAGAAACACTAAAGAGAAGGAAGTAATTCTTTTAAAACAAAATCATCCAATCCCATTTACTAACTGACCACCAATAAGCTATTGGTTTCAGAGGACATGAATTTTTGCCCTGGACTAGAGTCATATGGGTATTGTTGGTGTTATAAAAGTGGCCTTAGACATTCCAGTTCTGTACTACTAATATTGGTCTTTGATGAGAGGCAGATACCAAACAAAGCACCTATTATATCCATATGGACTTAACTAGATCCATATGTGCACCTTTTGTGCCCAGAAGGAAACTTGTTTTCACATCATGTCACTATGCAGAATATAAAATGATCATGCTGCATATATGTTTGAAGAAGATGATACCAGTACAAACGGCAGAGGATGCTCTTGGGAATTGCAACATCTTCTGGGATAGAACACTATTGGCTAGCTTAAACAATCCTTACTATGAATGCAAACATTGAACATTTTCTGGCAAACACATGACTTTTCTCTGTCTCTCTTTCTACAATCTCCGGCAACTTAAAGTGGTTGGCCAATACAAACATCCAATTAATGAAAGGGGATGTTACCATTAATGACAGACTTTAGAGTTCTTAGACATTAAAGCTGGCTAGTTTTGGCACAACACACATTTCCCCACACATCTTCAGTACAACTTTCATCTAAGCCCCAAGCTAAATCTAGTGAACATCAGTAAGTGCCTTAACATCATGTCCACACACAGTTCGGAAGTAGTGCTAACTTCAGAAATAGGATATAGAAAATAAGAGAAATCGCATTTGGTTTTACTTTAAATTTAAGTCCTTGTTCCAGTTGTGTTTGTTGCACTGGAACCCATTATGTCACACTGTTTTGCGTTATACAAAGCTGTGGCAAAGCATGTCAAAAATGCACTTTGAAGGGTAGTGTAACTTCATATCCAAAACAATTATTGGCATATGGCAAAGAGCAGTACAGAAGAAGCAGGTATTTCAAATTACAAGTTCTGCAGGGAGTTGACTCTTTTCAAAGATCCAATTAGCTGTCAAATTATCTCCCACACAATGTATACAAATATTCCTAACCAAACTTCACTGGAAAATGGATTTGCAATGCTTCTATTTACTTAATAGTTGACACAAGGATAAAAACATGCATACAAATTTAAAATAAAAACACATGGGCATATATTTTTTGTGAAAAAATGAATAAGAAACAGATGCATTCTTTAATCAGATTTCTTCACCTACTACTTTCTCTTTTAAAACATTCTACCCGCCATTTATCTCTTTCTCCCATCTATCCTAAAATGACAGAAGTAGGATGCATTCCAAGTGTCTTGCAAAAGTAAGTTACAACAAAGTAACTATAGTCTTCAGCTGTATGTGTAAATCTACACTAGGTTACTTTAATGATCATACTTTATACATCATACAGCAATGTACAGGAATTATACATTTCAGTGAAAGAGAAATGGTTGATTTTGAAATTAAGTGTTAACAAATGTTAACAAATACCCAACTTCTTACATAAGTGATAATTGGGGATTACACTCAGTCTTCCATATAGCCACTTACTTCAATATACTGTTAGTACAGGAGACAGACAGATATCTCTCTAGATATCATTAGATTGTTCTGAAAGTCACTGGGATCTCTTCTTTGAAATCTTGAGAATGTGTTTTTCTGCAACTTTTCAGTGGTGGGTTGCCCCCAGTTCGGACCAGTTCGCAAGAACCGGTAGTAAAACCGGCGGGAGGCCCCGCCCACTGCTCCGCATGTCATCATCAGCAATCTGCGCATGTGCAGAAGCTTCGAAGCGAGCGCGTGAGCACGATCCCATTCCGAACCAATAGTAAAGGTAAGTAGAACCCACCCCTGATCTGTTTCATAATGTCTCTTACTGTCTCCCATAGCATCTCAGTTCTCTTTTACATAAATCAAGTGTATTGAACATGCTTTTCTGTTTTAATTATATGCCTCCATGTCAGAGCTCACCAGGGCAGTTCTCTTTAATTATCTAAACATAATCTGTATATTTGACATTAGTAATTCATAGTCTGTTACACAATCTAACTAGAAGTATCTTGATTGATTGATTGATTGATTACATTTCTCCATCATCTGTTTCATAATATGTAGTTGATCTGATTCTGATGTTGTCCATCCAGAAATGTCTGTGCAAAGTATGTATTTATGATGCTTCAAATAAATATTATCAATGAGCAAAGAATTATCTTTGCAAAACTCTGTTAACTTATCACCTACATTATTGTTTCTACCCAATCCAAAGCTTCCTGTGATTCAAGATGCTTCCACTTATCCAACTTTATATCCCAGTTTTCCATTAGTAAGATTACATATGTTCTAAACATTAAATTTAACTCCTAATGTAATTTGCCATAAAATTCCTCAGTGCATCCATGGTAGAGACATAGACATAACATTAATTGATAGATAGGAACTTGAAGTGAGCTGAGAGAAAGGGAACAGGATGATGAAAGTCAATGCTAGATCTATCTGTAATAAGACCATATCTCTATCTACAATTTTATGGTGGATGAGTGGGTAGAACTGGCATGTATTATTGAAATTTGCCTAGCCACATTTTGAGTCTTGCACCAACCCTAACACTAGGACCAAGGAAGAAGGTTGGAATCAATTTATTGTGACACTTCGTCAATAGCCAAAGTCATTGTTCTGGTTGTGGTTGGATATGAGTACTGCTGTGTTCAGATAAACCAAAGGAACAAGACAGAGGTCCTTGGATGTATCAGCTTTCCTATTGCTCCTTAGGATCTTTTTCTGAGTGCTTGGATCTGATGATGGCCTGATAGCGCAAACGCCTTGACTGTTAATACTGGGCAATTTCTCTAGTGGACATGGGTCAGGCATTCAAAGCTCTATGATAATCATAGACCTTTTCAGCTACAAGTGTGGGTGGATGAGCTACACATTAGGTCTTATGTTTGTGTACAACCACTAGCTGCTTGATTTGGATGCATGGGAAATTACAATCTGTTCTTTGTTGTGGTCAGATCAGTTCCTGATCAAGATGTATCTGACTGCCAATCATTTCTTATATAGCACATCACAGATGGTCCACCCTAGATGTGTTATGGATCCAGATAGTTTGTAGTGTGTACTTAGGAATCCCCATAACAATCTTGAGAAGAAAACAGATGAGGACTTCTCTAGGAAGAAGTAGTATCTTGAGGCCTTGACAGAATCACTCTGAGCAATATTTTTATGCCAATCCTAATCCTGGTTCTCTGAAGGTCTCTGAGAGATGACACGGTAACAGTGGTGGGTTGCCCCCGGTTTGCACCAGTTCTATAGAACCGGTAGTAAAACTGGCTGGAGGCTCCGCCCACTGACCCCAACGTCATCAAAACACTTCTGCGCATGCGCAGAAGAGAGAGCATGCGGCCCCGCTGCAAACCGGTAGTAAAGGTAAGTAGAACTCACCCCTGCATAGTAGGATTGACACATGGACATGCCGCAAGTGAGACTGATTTTGACCAAGCATGGGTACAAGCATACTTTTCAATTCTACTCTGCAGTAATAAGAAGAAGCAAATATTCTTACTTTTCCTTCCTCATTGCATCAGCAATACTTTTCCAGGTGGCCAATATCCTTTTTGGCAAGAGTCATCTTCTTGAGATTCTTTTTTTTTATAAAAAGTTTTCTACTTTTTTAAAACAAACATTACATAATTTATCATTCAGTGTGTCATCTGGGTACAAATTTTGTGTCATCATAATATTTATATTTCTTTGCTTTTACATTTCAATTTAATATATCTCCTGTTAAAGCATTTTTCTTCCGGATTTATTTAATTTTGCACCGCTTTTTGTCCATATTCATTTTCTATCCAATAAGAAAATTATCCCCATGTTGTAATATTCCAATTCTTCCTTCCCTTTAATTGCTAATGTTAATCTATTAATTTCTGCACATTCTAATATTTTCTTAATTACCTCTCCCTCTGTAGGGATTTTTTCCGCTTTCCAATTTTGTGCAAATACAATTCTCGCTGCAGTTATTACATGAATAATCAAATATACATTTTCTTTAGTAATTTTCTCACGTAAAATACCCAACAGAAATAGCTCTGGTTTTAAATCAATATGTTGCTGAGTCATTTTCTCTAACCAAATCTGAATTTTTGCCCAATAATTTCTCGCTTCTGTACATGTCCAGCACATATGGTAATACGATCCCGGTGTCTGGTGACATTTCCAATACTTAGTTGATTTATCTTTAAACATTTTTGCCAATCTTTCAATCTAGATGGTGGTTTTGGGGTGCAGTGCCATCTGTACGCTGATGACACCCAGCTGTACATCTCCACCCCAGACCACCCCAACGATGCCCTTGAAGTGATGTCCCGGTGCCTGGAGGCGGTGCGGGTCTGGATGGGGAGGAACAGGCTCCGACTCAATCCCTCCAAGACTGAGTGGCTGTGGCTGCCGGCGTCCCGATATAGTCAGCTGGTGCCATCGCTGACTATTGGGGGCGAGACATTGGCCCCCACAGAGAGGGCGCGTAACTTGGGTGTCCTCCTGGATGCACGGCTGTCTTTAGAAGAGCATTTGACGGCCGTGGCCAGGGGGGCTTTCTATCAGGTTCGCCTGATACGCCAGTTGCGCCCCTTTCTGGATCGGGACTCCCTATGCACGGTCACTCATGCCCTCGTTACTTCCCGCCTCGACTACTGTAACGCTCTCTACATGGGGCTCCCCTTGAGGAGCACTCGGAGGCTCCAACTGGTGCAGAATGCGGCCGCGCGGGTACTTATGGGGGCGACATGGCGCTCCCACATGACACCTCTCCTGCGCGAGCTGCATTGGCTTCCAGTGGTCTTCCGAGTGCGCTTCAAGGTGTTGGTTCTCATCTTCAAAGCGCTCCATGGCTTAGGACCCAGTTACTTACGAGACCACCTTCTGCCTCCGATAACCTCCCACCGGCCAACACGCTCCCACAGAGAGGGTCTCCTCAGGGTGCCGTCTGTCAGGCAATGTCGGCTGGCGACCCCCCGGGGAAGAGCCTTCTCTGTGGGGGCACCCGCCCTCTGGAATGAGCTACCCCCAGGGATACGACTAATCCCGGACCTCCGGACCTTCCGCTGGGCCCTGAAGACTTTTTTATTTCAGCAAGCCGGGCTGGGTTAAAATTTTAATTGGGTGAATTTTATGGGTAACGGGGTTTTAAATTGGAGAAGCCTAAGATAATTTAATTTTGTTTTAATATATTTTAATATTTGTATTGTGAGTTTTTAATTCTGGCTGTTCACCGCCCTGAGTCCTTCAGGAGAGGGGGCGGTATAAAAATTTAATAAATAAATAAATAAATAAATAAATAAATAAATAAATAAATAAATAAATAAATAAATAAATATGCCATCTATAAAACATTTTATACAAATTCTCTTTGTATGCTGTTGCCATTGTTAACTTATAGTTTCTTTCCCATAGTTTTATTTATTTATTTATTTATTTATTTATTTATTTATTTATTTATTTATTTATTTATTTATTTATTTTATTCGGCTTATATGCCGCCCTATCTCCCAATGGACTCAGGGCGGCTCACAATAATAAAAACACAATAAAATAATAATAAAAATGCTGCCATTTATCTAACTCTATTGTGTAACCAAAGTTTTTTGCCTATGCTATCATTGTTTCTTTTACTTGTTCTTCTAATTTAATAGAAAGTAAGTAACAATACCATTTTTTAATCATTCTCTCATCTGTTCCTGTATCTCATCCAATTCTGTCATTTCCAAATAAAAACAGTATAACTTTGCATCTTTTTCATATCTCGATTGTATTTGCAATTGTGTGTACCACTCCATATCAATCCCTTGTTCTTCTAATTTTTGTTTCGTTTTCAGTTCCCCCTTTTCTGATAAAATATCTTTATATCTAATATTTCCCATGTTAATAATATTTGGATGTACTAATGCTTTCATTGTTGACCTGTGCCAGAACCTGAATAGGGATAGCCCACCTGTCCTGATCCTCTTGGTAGTTTCAACCTCTTGGTAGCTTTTAGTATCATAAGGTATGCTCTATCTTTGGCATGTGGGAATGATTTTGGGAGACAGGGAAAAGATTGCCAACCAGGAGACAAGAACCATCTTAGCCCACAAAAGGAATGTGGGTGTGGCAAATATCTTTGGGTTAAGCTATCTCTTGTCCAACTGTTCTCCTAACTAAGACTTTTTCCTGTCTCCCAAGGTTGTTACCACACACCATTCCAACCGCTTGCCATGTTTTCTTTCTGCACTGGCAGTGAGGGTATTATTTTTAAAATACTGAAACATTACAGAATAAACATTGAAGTCTAACAAAGTTAAACTACAGGTAAAGGGCCCATGTTCACCCAATCGGGAAGTCATTCTGGCAAAACAAGGATTGATAACCTGACACCCTCCAGATGTTGTTGAAGAATGCTCAGTAATACCACAAAATTCCTCACTATTGTATACTTTGTGCTCAAACCTATGAAGTATTTCTTCAGTTTTGTAGGGGGGTTTAATCTTTCTTTCTTTTTTTTCTTTTCCCAGTACAATTAATTGTTCCCTCTGGTAACAATGGACCGGCAATACAGAACATGTGAAAAAGTTATATGGATATCCCCTACAGCAAAGGTATTTATTTCATGACAGCATATTGGCAATGGATCAGTATGAATCTATCCAAATACCCTGTGCACCAGGCCTTCAAATTAAGTGCAGAATCTTTACTAGTCCCTAACCCAAAATATAAAAAACTATTTTATATATAGCCTTCAGTCTACTGATCTCTGGTGGAATCCAGAAAGAAATGTACAAATGAGGAATATAAATCTTTTGACTGAACCAGAACACCCCATGATCCCATATTACATCAGTGGTAATTTTTAAACCATGCATTATGCCTTTATTGAATTTCATTGAGATGACATATGTCTAACCATTTTTGGCACCTACTGTACATCTGCACCAGCAAAAATAATGAGGAATCTTTAGATGGCCAAACACTAAAGCAATTCAAATTCCATTGAATGGCCTCCTTTATTAACTGAAGTAGATATGGTATATGGATATCCAAATTGGCATGCAGATTACAAACAGGAGTGGGTAGTACAGTTGATGCTGACTTTATGGCACAAAAACAAGTATAATATTCCTTTGGTTGAAGTTTAGCTCCTGGTAAACATTTCCAAACATCAGCTGAAAAAATTGGGCGCCTTAATAAAACATGAAGATTTGTTTGTTGAACATTCAAACTGCACACCTTGCTCACACCATGCTTTTATGTTTTGTTTTGTTTTGTTTTTTTGTCTTCATTAAAATTTGAAGTTATATCAAAATCAGATCACCATGATCTCCTGTTGATATAAGATCACTTCTGACATGTAAGTAAAAAAAAAGGAACTCACCAACTTTGAATGGAAAGGAACAATGATGGTGGTATATATGGGCAAATAGTTTCATGGGATAGTCCCATTAAAATGGCAAACTTACATTACTTTGCTGGTTAAAGCTCCTGAGAAGTTGTCAATCTGAGATCAATAATTTCCTTGAAATGTTGAAATGTTCCAGGTCCGACGATTGTGGGAAAGTATCAGGTTTTAATAAATCAGAACTTTGTAAAAGAGATATGTTATTCTTTTATCACTATTCAAAACAATGTTGTTTTTCATTTGGATCTGATATCCTTATCTCATCTTTCAATGTCTGGAAAGAAAAGGAATTCAGCCAAATTCCTGCTGCCTTGAAAGAGGCGGTAGTGAGGCCCCTCCTCAAGAAGCCTTCCCTGGATCCGGCTGAATTAGCCAACTATCGTCCAGTCTCCAACCTTCGTTTTGTGGCGAAGGTTGTTGAGAGCGTGGTGGCATGACAACTTCCCCGGCACCTGGATGAAGCTATCTATCTAGACCCGTACCAGTCAGGCTTCAGGCAGGGGTACAGCACAGAAACGGCATTGGTCGCGTTGGTGGATGATCTCTGGAGGGCTCGGGACAGGGGTTGCTCCTCTGTCCTAGTCCTATTAGATCTCTCAGCGGCTTTTGATACCATCGACCATGGTATCATGCTGCAGTGATTGAGGGGGTTAGGAATAGAGGGCACCGTTTTGCAGTGGTTCTTCTCCTTCCTCTCCGACCGCTCGCAGTTCGTGTTGGCAGGGGGACAGAGGTCGACCTCGAGGCATCTCGCATGGGGAGTGCCGCAAGGGTCGGTCCTCTCGCCCCTCCTGTTCAACATTTATGTGAAGCCGCTGGGTGAGATCATCCGTGGTTTTGGGGTGAAGTGCCATCTGTACGCTGATGATACTCAGCTGTACATCTCCACCCCAGACCACCCCAACGATGCCCTTGATGTGATGTCTCGCTGCCTGGAGGCCGTGCGGGTCTGGATGGGGAGGAACAGGCTCAGACTCAACCCCTCCAAGACCGAGTGGCTGTGGCTTCCGGCGCCCCGATATAGTCAGCAGGTGCCATCGCTGACTATTGGGGGTGAATCTTTGCCCCCCCATGGAGAGGGCTTGGAATCTGGGTGTCCTCCTGGACGCGCGGCTGTCTTTAGAAGAGCATATGACGGCCGTGGCCAGGGGGGCCTTCTATCAGGTTCGCCTGATTCGCCAGTTGCAGCCCTTTCTGGACCGGGACGCCCTGCGCACAGTCACTCACGCCCTTGTTACTTCCCGGTTGGACTATTGTAATGCTCTCTACATGGGGCTCCACTTGAAGAGCACTCGGAGGCTCCAACTGGTCCAGAATGCGGCCGCGCGGGTGGTTATGGGCGCAACTCGTTGTGCCCATGTGACACCCCTCCTGCGCGAGCTGCACTGGCTCCCAGTGGTCTTGCGGGTGCGATTCAAGGTGTTGGTTACCACCTTTAAAGCGCTCCATGGCATATGACCCGGGTACCTCCGAGACCGTCTTCTGCCACCAATAGCCTCCCACCGACCAGTTCGCTCCCACAGAGAGGGTCTCCTCCGGGTGCCATCAGCCAATTATGTCGGCTGGCGACACCCAGGGAGAGGGCCTTCTCTGTGGGAGCCCCAGCCCTGTGGAACGAACTGCCCCTGGAAATACGTAAGATCTCCAACCTCCGGGTGTTTCGCTGCGCCTGAAGACCCTGTTGTTCCGCCAGGCCGGACTATCAACATAATAGTTTTAAATTGGGGTATTTAAATTTTTTGGGGTTTTAAATCTGAGCCAAATTTATTTAATTATTTTAAATTTTAATTGCTGTTTTGTCTGCGTTTTTAAATAGGCTGTACACCGCCCTGAGTCCTTCGGGAGAAGGGCGGTATAGAAATAAAATTATTATTTATTATTTATTTATTTATTAAATTATAACAATAAAGACCTACTTATACAAATAAACCAAATCTTGTTTTGCTGTCTTGTAGCATCCCAATTATTCTGGATGCAGAGAGGGAAAGAGCCAGTGATTTATCCAGTCAATGATATGATTGTGAAGATATAGCAATAGCAATAGCAATAGCACTTAAGACTTATATATGCTTCACAGTGCTTTTACAGACCTGTCTAAGTCTTTTACAGAGTCAGCATATTGCCCCCAACAATCTGGGTCCTCATTTTACCCACCTCGGAAGGATGGAAGACTGAGTCAACCTTGAGTCTGGTCAGATTTGAACTGCCAAATTGAAGGCAGCCGGCAGTCAGCAGAAATAGCCTGCAGTACTGCATTCTAACCACTGTACCATTGCAGCTCTTGATATACTGGAAATCCTTAGAAAATATGTGAAGAAGATTTCTTCAATAAGAGAGAGTGAAATTACCCCAAAATGATGAATAGGGATAATATTTTATTCTACAATAAGTTATTATTATAACAATAACAAAGGAAGAAATTCCATGCTCTTCCCAAAAGCTTTGTGAAGCACTATATAAAAGATGTTCCAAAAATTTGGTTTGGATCTCAGTACCAAATATCTGTGCACAGCTTAACTATGCATAGCCTTCACTGTATCACCAATAAGGATGTAGAACTAGGTTCTCTTTCCCACTTTGTTTGCCAAATACTATAATCTATATATATAAAAGCAAAAACCACTCACGCCGTAATCACGAAATCTCCAGAACCGTAAAGCCTACGAACTTGAAATTTGCCACCTATGTTCCTCTTGGCTTCTAGGTGCTCACTAAGAAAGGATTTTTCAAAATGACCATCAGAGCATTAGTATTTCCTATATTATTATTAACATGTTCTGATCAGTGGTGGGTTGTCCACCGACCCCAACATCATCAAAATGCTTCTGCACTTGCGCAGAAGAGCGTGCGGGCGAGCGAGCGAAGCGAGAGCACCCGCATGGCCCCATTACAAACTGGTAGTAAAGGTAAGTAGAACCCACCCCTGGCTCTGATGCTAAGGAGATCTACTCCCTTCTCCCCACCTGAAAAGAAATCTGTTCCAAATGCAAAACACAAGCAGAGGAGAGGAGTTTCACTTTCAGTTTTACTTTCACAGCAGGAAGCAGCTTTAATACAGAACACTTGAGTTAAGCCACGGCCAGGCTCTTTCCTGTCTCCTTTTTATTCACACAGAAAATAATGTTTCACTTTCCAAACAACCCTCTGATATTAAGGAGTTTTACTCCCCCTCCCCACCTGAAAAGAAATCTGTTCCATACTCTGATGCTAAGGAGATCTACTCCCCTCCCCACCTGAAAAGAAATCTGTTCCAAATGCAAAACACAAGCAGAGGAGAGGAGTTTCAGTTTCAGTTTAACTTTCACAGCAGCAACTAGGGGATAGGACAGGGGAGGCTTCTGTGGGGCAAGGCTGAGAGAGAGAAGGGGATAAAAAGTTTATTTTTATTTTACTTTCTTTCAAATTATTGAAACTGGTGAACTTTAGCATCTTCATGAAGCTCAAAAGGCAGCAGAAGGGCTGGCAGAACTAATTTTCCTACAGTCCTCAATACTCTGATGAAACATTTTATATGTGAGAAAGCCGACGATACATCAAACATCCAGTTCCCATGAGACAATATAGCAGACATTGCAGGAATTAAATTTAACAAAACTTGAATGTTCTTTTGAAGGTCACCAAAAGTTATTCCAAATGACTTTTTCTTTCTAAGTTTATTAAGCATCCCTTCCCCTTGAAGACCCTGTTGTTCCGCCAGGCCGGGCTATCAACATAATGATTTTAAATTGGGGTATTTTAAATTTTTGGGGTTTTAAACCGGCCAAATCTATTTAATTATTTTAATTTTTAATCATTGTTGTGTCTTGTGTTTTTAATTTGGCTGTACACCGCCCTGAGTCCTTCGGGAGAAGGGAGGTATAGAAATAAAATTATTATTATTATTATTATTATTATTATTATTATTATTATTATTATTATTATTATTATTATTATTATTATTATTATTCCCCTACCTCCCAATCTTATGCTTTTTTTTTCATACATAGAAGGCATCACTTTTATGTTTCATCATCCGTTTTACTCCAAAAATAATTAGGTACTCCCCAAAATTCTATAAACTTCAATCCAGTTTACAAAAGGCCTATGCAAACTGTCATTCAATGTCATGAATTCATTCATTTGGTTCTGAAGCCTAAAGCTGTAACCAATCTCCAAGGTATCAGACTAGAAAACAAGAGACCATGAGTTCAAATCCTGCCTTAGCCATGAAAGCTAGCTAGGTGACCTTGGGCCAATCACTCTTTCTCAGCCCAACTCACTTCACACGTTTGTGGTTGTCAGGAAAATAAGAGGAGAAAGGAGCATTCATGTTCTCCGCATTGAGTTATTTGTAAAAAAGCAAGATATAAATAAATAAAATATTCAAAATTCTGACAGCACAATCAGTAGACATCATGTTCATGTCTGCTCAGAAATAAGTTCTGAGTACTTCCATGTAAATGACCAGACAACTCTCTACTGAATTGCTGCTTTAACATCTTTCTACATATACTTTTCATTCTTTATTCATTAAAGGCTGTAGGTAGATTTTGATGGGTAATTAATGATAATACCCATATCCATAATCAGATAATAGCACTGAAAGACAAGACAATATCTGATGGACCAGTGGCCATCAACTATGGTTGCCATTTGCTGAGGAGTATAAAGCAATTGGCACATAATCATTTAATTTAATTAATTTAATTTAATTTAATTAATTCAATTTATATGCCGCCCCTCTCCAAAGACTCAGGGTGGCTCACAATACATTTTCAAAAATCATTATAAAAAACATTTAAAAATTAAAAACATTAAGAACATTAAAAACTTGTTCACGCCATTCATAGCAACACCTCCCAGACGAATCTTGAACAAAGCTATAATGTCTGGAGCAGCTATTATTATTATACTTGCCCACAGTCAGCCAGATGTTTAGACTGGATTTTGTATTTCTCTCCACCTATCAAGTCCTTCCCAAGGACCTGGGATAGGTAGTTGTCATTGTTTGATAGTCCCAAAGATGCTTTTTCAAGAGGCAACTGAACTTTCTGGTTTTTTCTTCAGCTGAAGAAGCTTCTTGGGTGAGAAGTGAAACATCTTCAAAGAAAAACCAGAAAGTCCAGTTGAAAGATGCTTGAAAAAGCATCTTTAGGATAACCATGACTGGATGGCTGAGAATCTCCATAGACATTGGTGGTTTTATAATGATAAAGATATTGTTGCTGGAAATAAGCTGTTCCTGTCAAATATAAATGCCTTACTCATGCCAGGAGTCAACAGGGACACAGTAGTGCAGGGGTTAACATCAACACCCACTTGGTCCACCCACAGACCACTCCTTACCTGAGTCTCCGCCCACAGGTATAAAAAGTAGACACACTCTTCCCCATTCTTCACTTCCAGATGCAGTATGTGATGTAATGATGAACCTGTAAATAAAAGAGAATTGATCAATCAATTGACTCATGTCTGTTATTGGGCCTGATCCATGGATCCTGTAACAGTTCCAATAAAGCTGCTTTTTGCAATTGACTGATGATGATTTTGTTAATGCAGATGGCATTCAAAGTTTTGAGATTGCACCAAAGCCACCTATCACTATTGGTACTATCCTTGCTTTCTTTTGCCATAGTCATTCTACTTTTATTTGCAGGACTTTGTATTTTGTAATTTTCTCAAGTTCTTTCTCTTCTATACTTCTGTCTCCAGGTACTACAACATCCAGTATCCATACTTTTTTGTCTTTCTTATCAACAATTGTTAAATCTGGGATGTTATGTGGCAGGTGTTTGTCCATTTGAATTTTAAAGTCCTAGAACACTTTAGTTTCTTCATTTTCTACTACTTTGTCTATTTTGTGATTCCCACCAGTTCTTACTTGTAGGCAAATGATATTTTTGGCAGAACATCCCATGCACCATTGTTGCTAATTTGTCACGCCGTTGTTTGTAGTCAGCTGGTGTGACCTTCTTGCCACCTTAAGTAGGTGGTCCACTGTTTCTTCAGCTTCTCTGAAGAGGCAGCATTTGCTATCAGTGGCTATCTCCTCAATTCTGGTTTTGTGTTTATTTGTTCTTAATACTTGGTCTTCTGCAGCCATAATTAACCCTTCTGTCTCTTTCTTCAACTTTTCTGCTCTTAGCCATTGCCAGGTCTGGTTATCTGCTTTGCCTGCTAGGGATTTTATGTATTTGGCCATGTAATACTTTGCCTTGCTATAACTCTTTTCTATTCTTCATTTGGACTTTTGTAGGCCAGTTTTGTCTCTCCAGTACTCAGTTTCATGTTATATTAGTTTTGGTGCATCTTCTTCAGTGTCTTGCAGATATTCTTCCAATATCCTCTTTTCTTTTTCAACATTCCATGCCTGCCTATTTTCCTTGGTAAGTAGAGTCTGTTGACTCTACTTACCAAGATGATGGGCATGATTCATTATCATTTTCCTGGTCTTTTTATCCAGGCCTCTTAGTTCTCTTGAGTCCAGTTACTTTTGAAGCTGTATATCTCATGTTTGGAATTGCCCAGGTGATGATATTTCTTCCACTGAGTTAGCATTTTATGATCTTCTTCACTCTCGTGGTGAAGAAGTTGTGTGAAAATATCTTCAGTTCAGGGTCTGAAGAAATGATGCCAGACTAATCCACAGAAAATACAGAGTGCATTGTGAGAAAAGAACCAGTCCTATTTTTGGAAAGTAAGAAAAAATGGTGAGGATGGTAAGAAGACAAATTAATTGTCCGGCGTAGCACAAACCTCCCTCTCACTGCTCAAAGGATGTACCTACAAAAGATATATGCAGCCTATCAATTTAAATCCCTAAAATGCTATTCAATGATAAATCTCATTTGATCCAGTTGACATCTACTTGGAAACACTGTCAAATATCTACTTGGAAATCTACTTCCAGTAAATTATCCAAGCAATATCAAAACATGTGCAATTTATAAAGAATTTATAAAAGCCACTGCATGGCTACCTAATCAATTTATTCATGCCGTGTGGCAGTAAATTAGAATATAATTTAATGTTTAAAATTTCTGAGAACTAGATTCCTTCAAACATATACATGCATGCACAGAGAGAGCAACTAATGAACCATGCATTCACCATATTGGAATGATTCTAAAAAAGAAGTGAATACAAATTAAAGTTGAGAAAAAAGGAAGGTTAGTCATGGATGGTTTTATATCCATTTACTTATGAACCATATGTGCCTGTTAAATATATAAAAACATGGGTAGGGAAGAAATGGGGTTTGCCTCCATGTATAGTAGAGAGGATAGTAGCCACTTACATTCTTGCAAGCATTCTGAGCCTTGATTACATAATCTCAGCCACATTAGGAAAAGCATATCTTTTTCAGGTGCTATATGTTCTAAGGCAAGCCCCAATGAGCTATCTTACTGCACAAAGATCATTACATTGCTCAAAAATTTCACCTCAGACTTGCATCTCACCATCACACTGATCCACTGACTGACCTTCCATTGCTGAAGGAAGCATCTAGAATCATCTTGCATGAAGCAGCCCTTAACATATTTTAGGTCATTGATCTGACAGGGAACTTCTTATAATATCAAAAGTAGATTAAGGTTAAAATTCAGAGGATACAAAGAAAATGAATGCTTTTGGAAGAGCCTCTCAAAATATATGAGTCCAAATCATTAATGCACACTTGCAGTGCTTGGGCAAATGATAAATGATACAAGTGACCAAGCCCTTAGGTCAAGAAGAGTGTTTCTTGTCACTCAAATATTTCCCTCTAGAGCAACTGCAGGAGAGGTGCTGACAGGCTCGGAAGGGAGTCCTACCCAGTCCTTTGTATGCAGAAATACGTTGACTTTGACATGAGCCCTCAAGTGGGTGGGCTCAAAGTGAGGAACCTAATTGTGTGGAGAGATCTAAAGGCTTCATCATAGTTTTGGCAGACCTCCTCCTTATTTTCTCTGGGGACAAGAAAGAATGCATTAACATTCTCTACAGCTGCCAACAACACTCTCCCTTGTGAACTTTTCACCAGGCAGATTTGCACATTTCTCATTTCCAGATCTTTAAAGAAAAAAAGGGAAAGGAAACAGAATAGATTCATTAAATTTGCAGGTGTTCTTCTAAAAGTGAAAACAGAAATTATGTTGTCTCCCCCTTGTTGTCAGTATGAATATTAATCCATCTCACTGTTTTCTGTCTATTCATTCTACTATCTGTTCTGAGATACTCATCATGATAATAGGAATTGCTAGTTGAAGGAACTATTATGTGGTGTTTCCTTCAGAGTTCTACGAATGAAGAACTTTTTAAGGTTATTGTCTACATATGGAGACAATCCACTTGGAATCCACTTTGCTATTTTGGAGAGCAGATGAAGACTTCAAAGGAGATAGTGCCTACCCATGTAAATGTAAATATACTCAGTTATGCGAAGTTTGAATGTCAGAAGAATTATTTTGGTACTAGTCCTCTATTTAAAAAAAGAATTTGCAATTATTGAGACCAGTATGCTATAATGCTTAGTGTTAGTCTAGAATAAGAACTTTCCTAGTTAAATCCAAATTCAACCTAACTCACTGGGCAACTTTGGGGTAGTCATCCTTTCTCAGTGAATGAAGGGCACTCCTCATTTAAGCCATCTTATGTTCTAGGAGGAAAGATAGGATGGGGAGGAGGACGAAGATGACAATAATTTATATTAGAGAACAATAAAATACACTACCATGTTTTATGTGGTCCCTGGTGCAGACATTTCATTATCAACATCAACTTCTATTGGTAAGACCATATAGTTTTCCCATGAGAAATAATAGAAAAGCAGAAATCTGATGTTCCCAGTTCTGTTTTTTAAATTGGGAATGAGTTGAAAATATATGCTACAGCACCAACACTGAAGTTGTTGCTCCTTGATCCTGAGCTAGAGACTCTTTCTCTTATAATATATTGACTACATATCATTGGCAGATGTCAAATAGAGAGAAGCTTTATGCTGTGTGACAGAGGCACAGGAACATAGTACCACAAGGGAGAGGAATTTGTCAACAACTCTGTTCCAGATCTTGAGTGACAAATCTACTATTTCATTTTCCTTACCTTCCCCCAGGATTGCAGCCTTGGGAGAGAGAGAAAGGCTGTAGTAACACAAACAGAGATAGCTCTTTCTCTCCCACACTGAACTATATTTATTTGTTAAAGGTTGCCAGCAAACAAGCTCCCTCAGAGAAAAATTCCCAAGCCACTGGAAGTATTAGGAACTGCGCTTCTACAAATAATCATAGCTTTTCTGTGACTGATGAGAGATATTGTCCCTGGGATTCATTCATTATACTGGCTGAACCTAATCATATTCTCTGCCGAGTTTCCCTCCTACATCTTTACTGATCATTTTTCACTCCAGGGTGAAATTCAAGCCTATCTGAGCACTAAGACGGATCTTTAATGCAACAAAAAAAATTCCCTTGAAAAAATACTTGTGATTGAGGACGGTTATCATGAGGAATTGCTTTTTGAATCATGAATTGAAATTTATCATTATCTAGGTATCAATCAAATGTAAACCAACTCTGTTGGATAGTATAGTTTGTTTGGATAGTATAGTTTGG
The DNA here is from genome assembly GCF_029215685.1 of Pituophis catenifer annectens. Lineage (NCBI taxonomy): Eukaryota > Metazoa > Chordata > Lepidosauria > Squamata > Colubridae > Pituophis > Pituophis catenifer. The sequence continues at coordinate 44,702,090 of NW_027256881.1, forward strand.
ACAGTATAGTTGGAGCAAGCTAAATTCTGTGCATTAAAGCATGTCAGAAAATGTTCTCTTAGAATCAAGCATATGGTTGCAACACAAGCAGAAAAGAGTGCAAACAGTATAAAAGTAAGTTAGAGCTCTATTAGTCTGAAAGCCCAATGAAGCCACGTGTGTACTTATTCAAAAATTTTCTGCATTATAGCTTTTAGTTCCATTTAGAGACATGTAAATTTAGAGACATATAAATCACTATATTCAGAATATGTACCTGCAAATAGGTGAATTATCAGGACTATTTCCTTATTTGTAGCATTATAATACCTTAATTTTGCCGCTCAAGTGCCATTTTATCAATGAAACCAAGCTAGTATAAGAAGAACAATAGAAATTGGTGAGAACACAGAAGACTCTACCTCACTTGTATTAGCAGTAATTGTTACTTGCCCAACCAGAAACAAAAGTACAATCCATCTCAGCAATAAAGATTAAGACTTAACTGGGCAAGCATATCACATTGTTATTCTAACTATGGTTTAATAAGTATTCTGATATCTTGGAGGTTGATGCAAATATCTGTCAGTGTATGGTTAGCCAATGCTTACAAGAGCTTTTATTTAAATAGGATAGTAGCCAAGAGATATCTCAAAAATTACTGCCTAGATTTTTGGCTGATGAATGATGGTCTGCTCCCATTTGTTGCCAGGTTTCTTTTCAATGGCCATCAAGATCCTCTAGAACATAAAAATAGCTGCCTTATTAAACCAAAAGTGAATTCCCTCATTAAACTATCCTTATTTATATACGAAATGATTGAGTGATGGAAACGCTAATAGGGCCTCCTCCCACTTTACATATCCAAAAGATTTGGTTCCATTTGACATTTAATATGAGGGTATTTATAATAATAAATACACACTGTTAGTCCATGTGGACATGCTCACTCAACAAGTGTTGAATTTAAAAAGAAGTAACTGCCTATTTTCTCCCATTATACAAATAAAGGGCCATGCACACTATACAAAGAAGTGATTCAACGTAATTCAGCAATTATTTTTAATGTGTTGGACTGCTGGTTTACTTCTTATGTTATTTCAGACAGCCTGACCTACGAGTAATTTAACCAAATTTTCTCAGAGTAAAAAAAAGAACATTTTATTTGTTTATTCTGGAGACAAATTTCAGCAATTTGACACAATTTTGATCGATTAAATAATGGCTTTCTTCCTGATTTATGGGCAATTTCAGGCTTCCATCATAACATGAAAAAGGTGAATGGCTGTCAGCCATGTGCTTGTTATGTGATGGGCAGACTGTCAGACCAAAGTTATATAGTAACAGTGGGAACCTGTGAGCTTCCAGATGTTGATAGAGTCTAGCTCCCATCAACCATTTCTAGCATAGCCTAATGTCTTTGATAAGAGGGAACTGTGGTCTAACTATATTAGAAGAAGTAAATTTCCCTCTTCTCTTGTCTTGGAAACTAATGATAGGAACTTCATAGTGAAATGGTCAGGCAACAAGGTAAATGGCTGAACAAGTTGTGGGAAGCAAAGATCAACTACAGGCCATTTGTCATTTTTTAAACTGTTAGCATCAATTTTAATCATATGTTATTGTGCTGGGGTAATGTCTAGTAGAGAATCTATAACATTTACTTTAACATATTAATTTCTCCCAAGGATAAATGTGCTCTCTGTCTCCCATCCAAAGTGATATTTAAATATCTGGAGGACAATGTATCGATAGATGGATGGATAGTTAGATGACAGGCAGGCAGGCAGGCAGGCAGACGATAGGTAATTCTGAGAATTATCAACAGGTATCTCATCTCTGGCTATTCTCCTAAATGTATAGCCATCCTGAACAGTGACCATTTATATCCTTATTTTCTAGGACTTTGTATAATTCCATTTTATAGCTGTCCAAGTCAGCATCATCTCAGTGTCTTTTATATAATACATTCCACCTTTTAATTACACGCTATTTAAAGGAATAACCGGGCCTTTTTATGACACTGAAAGGCCTCAAGACAGAATATCCATTTCAATATTCATGAGTATTCCAGATGCAGGCGTGCAATAACATGCATGCATCTTAGATTCAGTATGAGAAAATAAAGAGTAAAGAGGTTTTAAATAAATCGCTACGTATTACTAAATATAGGAGACAATGTAGTGTATGCAATATTGAGCTTCCTAATCTTAGAATTATTTAATATAAACACAGTAATCTTAATCTGCAATTTACAGAGAACATTCTTCTATCTGAGTGATAATCAGATGATAGTACTGTATTTGTAAGCATCCTCCACCCACAAGCTCATCATTTCAAATTCAGCTTCAATATATCAAGTCATAATAAGGCTGATGTTGACCATTAGCTGTGATAGACAAGCAACCTGAGCTGAACAGATCACCAATTCAAGGTTTTTCTCTACACGTTTCCATTTAAATAGTACTAATTCTTCTGACATTTCTTAGCATTTATGTTTACATGCACCGGCATAGGTACATTTGATGTAATTCTGTGATCCTTTTGTCTTCAGTTTGAGACAATGCTACACACAAATTATTAATTTTTTACAGGAAAAATAAATCTACTTTACAGATTTATTTTGGGTATGATAAGTGGTACAATAACATGTGGAAGCATTCACGTAATATTACAAACTCAAAGATACTGAAATTAAAAGAAAAACTTATTCATTTGCTCAGCCAATGGATTCAGTTAGGTCATTTTTAGTGAACCTGCCAACATACAGGAGCCTCCCATTTTGCCTCGCTATGCCAGGTATAGAAACCTTGTCAATGGTTCCCCCTTACCACCAATCACTTGTAACAACTATTTCTGTTTTTTAAAACTGTGAATATTCAATTCAGATGCTTATTTAGTGTGCTACCTAGCTTTGCCCTTGGGGAAAAGAAAATCAGCTTTGCAAAATGCAGTTACATATTTAACTTTCAAATTAACTTGGTCTTTCCTGTCAGGGCCAGGTGGATCTGAATATCAATGTAGCATTGCCATCTAGTGGCCTTTTCCTCCTAAAGTACGGCTTTGAAGGTAATTGTCATTTAATGATAGGAAAGCATTATAGTATGTAGGAGGAAATATCAAGTAGCAGATTTTTCTGACTAACAATTTTTATTAAAAGATTTCAATTTTTATCAACTCACTTCATCAGAGGCACAGAGTGGCTAAACTGGGACGCAGCAAGAAGACTCATAGATGTTATATTGTGTATAATTTCCATACTTTCCATACTTCCACCTCTCACAATACTAGACAACACAGTATCAACAGTAGAGACCTTCAAATTTCTAGGTTCTATCATATCACAAGATCTAAAATGGACAGCTAACATCAAAAACGTCATCAAAAAAGCACAACAAAGAATGTTCTTTCTGCCCCAATTCAGAAAGCTCAAACTGCCCAAGGAGCTGCGGATACAGAGAAATTATTGAGTCTGTCATCTGCACCCCTATAACTGTCTGGTTTGGCTCTGCAACCCAACAAGACAGACACAGACTTCAGAGGATAATTAGAACTGCAGGAAAAACAATTGCTACCAACCTGCCTTCCATTGAGGACCTGTATACTGCACGAGTCAAAAAGAGGGCTGTGAAAATATTTACAGACCCCTCGCATCCTGGACATAAACTGTTTCAACTCCTACCCTCAAAACGACGCTATAGAGCACTGCACACCAGAACAACTAGACACAAGAACAGTTTTTTCCCAAATGTCATCATTCTGCTAAACAAATAATTCCCTCAACACTGTCAAACTATTTACTAAGTCTGCACTACTATTAATCTTCTCATCATTCCCATCACCCATCTCCTTCCACTTATGACTGTATGACTGTAATTTTGTTGCTTGTATCCTTACGATTTATATTGATATTGTTTCCTGATTGCTTATTTGTACCCTATGACTATCATTAAGGGTTGTACCTTATGATTCTTGATGAATGTATCTTTTCTTTTATGCACACTGAGAGCATATGCACCAAGACAAATTCCTTGTATGTCCAATAACACGGCCAATAAAAAATTCTATTCTATTCACAATTATAATGTATTAAAAATTATTGTGCTTGTTGAGACTTTCTGAGATTGCCTGAAACCTTTTAATGTACAACAATCTGTCTCTCAATTATACTGTTAAAATCTCATTTTTCTAAAATGAAAAGATGCAGTAGAAGGTCTTGAGATGTTGAAATATCCTAATCTTACTTTGACCTTGTTTTGAATGCTGATGTAACAAACATCAATTTGATCCTCACCAACAGCACCATCAGAGGTCCCAAAAATTTCACACACAAGATTAGAGATCCCTTCAGATGCTTTTCTTTTATTGTGTGTTTTGTAGAGAGCCGGTATAGTATAATCTAGGTGCTAAACTAGTAGTAGTTAGACCCAGGTTCTAGTGTTCCTTTAGGTATGAAACTAGTTAGGTAACTATGAGTCAATCACTCTCTCTCTCAAATGTAGACTGAATTCACTTAGTGACCAGGGATTGGGATTTTTGGGGGGTTTTTTTGCAACTGTAGTAACTTAAGTCACTAAACAAGGCAGTCAGTAGCAATAGCAATAGCACTTAGACTTATATACAACTTTGTAGAGCTGTACAGCACTCTCTAAGTGGATTACAGAGTCAGCATATTGCCCCAACAATCTAGATCTTTATTATATGGACTTCAGAAGGATGGAAGGCTGAGTCAATCTTGAGTCGATGAAGAATGAACTTCTGGCAGTGAGCTGAATTCGCCTACAATACTGCATTCTAACCACTGTGCTTCCACGGCAATAACCAAGGGCTACTTATATCTACAAGCTACATTCAGACAGTATTGTAGATTACATCCCATAAATATCAGTGAAGAGTCTTCATCTCTTAGTGAATTTATTGGGAATAATAGTAATAATTGTAATGACTTCGGCAATGAAATTTCCCAAGATTATGTGTTTAAAAGTAGAAGTCATAGTTTATAAGTCAATAAATGGTTTAGCAGTTAAAGACACTGAGCTGGATGGAAAACTGATAGCCCAGGTTCAAGACCCGAGTGCTGCACAACAGAGTGAGCTCCCATTCCTTGTCCCAGCTCCTGCCCACCTAGCAGTTCAAAAGCATGCAAATGTGAGTAGATAAATAGGTACCACTTCAGTGGGAAGGTAACAGTGTTCCAGGCTTCTCAGCTTATAATCATACTGGCCATATGACCACAGAAATATCTTCAGACACCACTAGTTCCCTTACCTAAGAAACCGAGTTGAGCATCTAGAGTTGGACATGACTGGACAAAGAAAGGCTTTACTTTAACATATTAATATTTTTAATTACATGAAAATTTAAACCTTCCCTGCTTATCCAGTCCTATGGGCATCTAATTTTGGCAGCCTTAGAAATAAAATGCAAGATCAATATGATCATTGGTACAATCCAAACAAATTCTTATTACTTTATAGATACAAACTTTCTTTCATACTAGACAAGAGAGATTGTCATAGATATTAATAAATCAAGGAAAGATTTGTTCCAGAGATTTCCAGCCCCTGCTATTTTTGCATCCTGGTGGACTTGAACCACGAGACAAGTTTTAAAGTCTATTGTGGTTCATGAGGATTTGGAGACAGACTTTTCGTATGTATTCCTGGAATAAAATCCTGGCTCCATTGGAGTTAGTGGCAAAAGTCCCATGGTTTTCAACACAGAGCTGCATTTCTTTTGCCCTTCTGCTTCTTCCAAACCCTGCGATGGTTTATCTTAACATGTACTAGTTTCTCATTTAATTTTTTATTGAAACCGAGATCATTTCATTTGCCTGCTATGGAAAAATAACAGCAGTGAAGTTACAAAATATATTGTATCATATTTTATAATGCTGAACCGAAGTTGATGTGGTCAAGTCATGTAGCTTAAATATATGATATTGAGGCCAAGGCTAAATGGGTGGCCTTGCACGAAACCCTAGATTTCTCTATGCTGTTTAGTTTTCCTTTTGTAGAAGATCGAAAAGAGGACTAATTAATTCAATTATTTACAAAATAGGATTTCTCCAAGACACTGACATGGGCCAAATCAAAAGTTTGGGCATCATCTAGATGCCATCTATTTTGTCCTCACCACACTTTCAATCTCCCACAAAGCAAAGCACAAAAAAAAAAAAAAAAAAAAAGCTGGAAAAAAACCAGGCTTAATCACTGTGATGACTGGCCATGTCCCTTTGCAAGTCTCAGAGGCTATACATTTTTTGGCCCACCTACCGCAAAAAATTGAAAATGTCTCTGTACAATTTAACCAACTGCTAAACTTGAGACATCTTGCTTCCATTAGAACCATTGTATCTTTTGAGTCTTTTCATCAAGTGATCAGCCTGACAATTAATAAGTTCTCTGTCATAATGTACATCTAAACCTAAATAACCTAAAAAAAACACCCCACAGTTGCCCCTGATTAGTGCTTGGATGAGACATTACCTGAAAATTACAGGACTGTGGGTTAAACCCAGGAGGTGAGATAGAATCCCAAAAGAAGGCATTGGCAGGTAGTTTTATTTTATTTTATTGATTTATTTTGTCAAGCACAGGAGTGAAATGGTGATCCAGTAGCAATTGTGGCAGGTGGTACCACAATTGAACCGGTAGCGATGGCAGCGCGAGGCTCCACTCACCCGCCTGGGTATCATTACTTCCTGCTTTTAAAAGGTTAAAAAAAAGGCTCTGACAATTGTGCGCCACAGCTGTTATCGTCAGAGCCTCTTTTTTTACTTTTAAAAGCATTTTTACAACCTATTCGGGTGAATAGGTTGTTAAAAAATGCTTTTAAAAGGTTAGAAAAAGGCTCTGACAATCATGCGCCACAGCTGTGATTGTCAGAGCCTTTTTTTTTACTTTTAAAAGCATTTTTTTACAACCTATTCGCCTGAATCCAGTCACATTAGCCCTCCTTCCACCAAGCCACGCCCACAGAAACGGTAGTAACAAATTTTACATTTCACCACCGGTCAAGCATGTATAAGATAACAGATATAAGTATAAACATGATTATGAATACAGGAAATGGGGACAAATGGGGACAGTAGGACAGGGACGGTAGGCACGTTGGTGCACTTATGCACGCCCCTTACTGACCTCTTAGGATCATTTTACTTACCTTCCTCCTCCTCCTCCTGGCTAATGCAGTAATTCTTTGGCAAGAAAACCAATCTTCTTTTACATTTTATTTCATATTCATTAAGTGCATATTTGTCTGACCTACCCATTCTGCTAATGAGGACTTGTTACTAGACCTACTATTGTAGTACATTTTCTGCCCATCAAAGCTGGCTCGTGATCAGAATATATTTAAGAGAACTGTCATCCAAAATCAAGGTGAAGAAACTTCCGTTTTAAAGCCTGCTGACCATGGCACTGCTATAAAGACTATGGATAGTTACCGCCCAACTCTTCTTTCTGATTACTTATTTTTTAGTAATATATTTCTCATGTTTATTTTAAAGTAAAGTCTTCATTTTCTGGTGACAGTTTCCCCATTTTGCAAAATAACTGCCAACATATGTTCCTAAAAGACACAGAGCACACACAGAAATTTAAACCACCAAAGTCTGGATCCAACTTTATAACAAGTTGCCAAAATTCTCCAGCTTCTCTAAAACTGCTTAAGAAAGAGCTAAAAGTGGAAATAGATTAGTACTGTTTATACAGCTTTTCAATCTACTTAGCATTTAAAGCTACTGCTGAAACAAAACGTCTATGAAGTTTCATTACTCAAAAAGCATTATTGGTTGATTGATTCCATATTACATTATGACTTTATAGCCATTTTATGTTAATTTCAAAATTCTTGGAAAATACTCAGATTTGAACAGGAAACCCAGCACTGAGCCCACAGTGAATCTCTCCATTTCTCTAAAAAGGAAGCAGGTTTTTCTTATATGCTCCACATATAAATTGCTAACCCTAAAAATTACATTGTTGTGCCCATGTTCTCATCAATCTCTGAAAAGACTTTGAGCCCCTAGTATTGATAATTGTTTTAATCCAATATTGACTAAATTTCAGGTTTGGCCTTCATGTTTCTAATATTAATCCTCTATTTCGTAAAATTATGAAACTAATTTTATCAAGTGGTGATTAAAAAATAATAAAAGGACTATATAAAAGGACATTACATACCAATGAATGATAATAATGAAAAAAAATAGCAACTAGTTTGCTGAAAATTGTGCAACATTTTGAATGAATGTCAAAGGAAAAAATAAGTCTGATACATGACATGAATGGATGGGTGGATATGTGGAAACAAGAGGGTACAGGATTTCCTTCTCAAATTGATTGAGCCATTCAGAGAGTCAATAATGAATGAGAGTTATGAATATTTCATGAGTATCTGGTTAGAAGAAATACTGTTGGTTTCTGGTTTAAACAGAAGCCTATTCATATATACACATGGCAAAATAATTAATATAAACCTTACAGCCTGATTGATTTGATTACTTACGATGAAAGATTAAAAGAATTAGTGAGGGATACTCAAAGTTTCTGAATGAGGTTGTGATTTTTTTAATAATGCCAACAGTGATTCTTGGGGAAAAATAGATATGAAAATGAAGGATAAATGAAAGGGGAAAATAAATGAAGGTGGATAACTGTAAGAATAGAAAGTGTGATTGTGCTATATGAAAAAATATTTGAAAATATTCTATAATTTCCAAAAGAATGGAAGGATGTACCAAAAAAATTCCTTCTCACTCTTATGAATGGTACGTGTCTTCCTCAATCTCAATCTCGGGTCTTATACCAGAGGCCTGGGATTTTGAGGTTCTGCGTAGGTTCTTAGCTATTCCTAGCACTGCACTTTTATGGACAGAGATTGTTGTCTATGGAGATTCTCAGTCATCATGGGTGTCCCAAAGGTGCTTTTCAAGAGGCAACTGGACTTTCTGGTTTATCTTTAAAGATGTTTCGCTTCTCATTCAAGAAATTTCTTCTCAGCTGGAAGGAAAGTCCAGTTGCCTCTTGAAAAAGCACCTTTGGGAGAGAGCTCTGATGTTTTTCCTGGGATCTGTTGGAATCACTCTCCCAGTTTAGGAACCAGAGTCCCAGGTGCTCCTAACAATAATGGGACCACTTTGGCCTTAATTTATGCGTGTATCTTCACATACCATAATGGAATCCAGTTTCAGAAACAACTACAACATTCAATAACTTTAGACAACTTCTGGAGCTCCAGGTGCTTTGCCAAAGCCATTTGATGGCACTTGCTAGTATTTTACTTTACTTTACTTTATTTTGGATTTATATACCGCCCTACTCCCGAAGGACTCAGGGTGGTGAACAGCCAAAAGATAAAACACACATAATACAAAATTTAAAAAACAATGTAAAAGCACATTAAATAATTTGGCCCATACAGATTAAAACAGATTAAAACACCCCTATTGTTTTAAAACAAATTTAAAATTAACAATTAAAAGAAGTTAGGCCAGGCCAGCCTGTTGAAATAAAAAGGTCTTGAGGGCACGGCAGAAGGTACGTAAATCCGGGATCCTCCGTATCTCCGGGGGGAGGTCGTTCCAAATGGCAGGTGCCCCCACAGAGAAGGCTCTCCCCCTGGGGGCCGCCAGTTGACACTGTTTGACCGACGGCACCCTGAGGAGCCCCTCTCTAAGGGAGTGTACTGGCCGGTGAGAGGCTACTGTAGTAGCTACTACAAGTAGCCCTTGACTTACCACCAATCACTTACCAAATGTTCGAAGTTATGATGGCCTTGAAAAGGTTACATGCAACCTGTCCTCAAAGTTATGACTGCTGCACCACTCCCACAGTCACACGATTGCATTTTGGGTTCTTGACAAACAGCTTACATTTGCAACTGATTGCAGTATTTTGTTGTTTTACTGCAAAAAATGCCCATTGGATAATCTGGATTCAGATTTATGACCATGTCATTTGCTTAACAATAACGGTGAGCTGCTTAACGACCTTTGTAAAAGCAGTCCTAACATTGAATCTGGTCATGTGGTGACTCAACTTACAGACAGAATTACTTACAACCAAAATTTGGGGATCAATTGAAGTTGCAAATCTGTACAGTGCCATTTTGAATTTCTCACAGTTCCATACAACATCTGCTACAGAATTGCACCACTGCAGCCAGATATGTCTTTGACGGCTGGAATATCAGAAAGCAGCTTAACAAATGTACAATAAAGAGGAAACTTGGAAGTAGGGTACTATGGAGATACGTATCTCCTAAACTGAAGCCAGTTTTATTACCTTCAAAGAAAACAGTTGTTTTAAATATATCAGTTGTCCCTTTACATTTTAAACAAATACATTTGTCCTGGTTCTGCCAATATTCAAATCAGCAAATGGTTGATTCATTTATCTTCAACCTTAAGGACGTTTTGTAGAGTCAGAAAAGTTACCAAGAGAGAGTGAGTCAGTTGTACGAGAACTGAGCTCTCTACAACTTGAATATGGATTTATGGAATAATTCTTTCTGTATCTCACCTTCACATGCTCAGTTGAACCTATAGAATTTAGTTTTACATAAATGGAAATTAAATTGACATATGTTTATCCATATCTAGGCAAATTCACTAACCCTACATGTCATGAGCCTTTCTACGCTTGATATTTCAATTCGCGAGCCACCATTTAAATTTCCCAAATGCCCCGAAAGTGAACTTTTATTTATTTATTAAAGTTATATGCCGCCCATCTCAGTACTGACATTATATTTGGTGCTCTAAAACGTTTTGAGAGAATTGAAATAAAATGCTAGTCAGCACAGACATATTGCTACTAACTCTGTCAGAGAAGCCAAAGGGCTGAGGCCTATCAAAATCTTTCAAAGTGCATATTTACCGATTTTCTAATCCCTTCTCCTCTAAACTGTAGGTAGTTCAAAACGCATATCAATAAAATAATTGTGCTAAACAGCAACAAAGAACGAAGCAAAGGGATGAGAGAAAAATAATTCAAAAGAAGAAAAAGAGTACTATTTTTCTCTCTCCCCCCCGCCCCACAAAATGCATGCATGCACACACACACACACACACACACACACACACACACATACACACACACACACATACACTCCAAGGGAATTAGCTTCTTAATCATAAACAGAGAGGCCTGAAGTAAGAACCGAAATGAAGAGCAAAGGAGGTGACCTTTCCATAGTCCTCTCCTTTGATACATGCGCCAGGCAGAACCAATCAATGACGACAGTTTCAACTATATAAACACCTAAGGGCTAGATGTCATATTTGACATGGTCCGGTCTTCTCCTAGACACAGAACAGGGACAGAAAAGTTGTTTCATACATCTAGGAACACGCTATGCAATTAAAATGAAAATATTTGCTTATCAGTTATGGCACTGTAATGTCAAACACACAGTGGCTGCTTGATGTTTTACTTTTACCTCCCAGTAACAAGAAATTTAGCCAGTTTTGTTTAGTTGTCTTCTGAATGTATCAGTGTGAAAGGTTAGGTTTAAGTGAAAGAGAAGATAAGCTGCCTGACAAGTCTAAGAGAGCTGAGGAAAGATCTTCATGTCCTACTTGTTTAGACAATGCCATCAGTGCTGGTTTAGGCAAATGCTATTAGGGGAACATTCACTACTGGCTTAAAATATCCAAACCGCCCAGAGTCTCTTTAAGAGTGAGATGGGCAATCACTAAATTTGATAAATAAATAAAAATGAGCAGACTATTCATTGAAAAATGAAACTAACACCACATAAGCGATCTTTACAACTAAATCAGCAAAATCACAATAAACTGTTACAAGTAAATGCCTAACTGTGTATACACCATTGCATAGACTGACCCACTGATCCCTCCTCCCTCACTTAGCCCTTCCCATAACCCCTCCTTACCTTGACTCCACCTCCTCCATATATAAGGCTGTGCGCAGAAGTCCAGGACCAGTTCCAAATGAGTACCTGAATAGAAAGAAATGGAGTAAATAAATACATTGAACTCAAAGCCTATCGTGTCTGTGATTATTGGGCAAGATCCTTGGAAAACTTACTTATCAAAATGGCAGCAGAGGACGGTTATGCCCAATAAACAGAACCAAAATCAGAAATGGAAGGAAGGATGAACACAAGGTCCACCACCAGGCTGATGGCAGAGCTGGGGGAACCTGAAGGTGCCACCGCCAGAATCCCAACTGCATTGGAGATGGAGGAACTGGACCAGACAAACAGAAGCGTGAGGCCAAAAGAAAGTGCAGCCAGGCACGCCAGAGACAGATCACCCGAGAGAGATGAACTAAAGGACATCATACAGAAAATGATAGAAGCCTCCATAAGCAAGGATAAACTCATCGCGAAGCTCCGGGACCTTCTAGATGACCAGGGAGCAGCGATGAGCCCCCAGGAGCAAGACCACGAGGCTGCCAGACCGGTAAGACAGAGATACCCCCTGGCAGAGACCCAAGAGCCAAACGGTTCCATTTTCGCGCCATGCTCCAGGCGGCCATCTTGGGATGGCCACCGACCAATAGGGAGCCAGGATTCAAATCCAATGGCGCCAAATGAAAGAAACCCCAGAACAAATGGGGGAACAGCCAAAGGCACCCCAGAAGGGACACACCAAGGCATCTGGAGCTCGCCTCCCGAGCTCGAAGCCAGAAAGACACCCGAGGCCCCAGCAGCTGCGATAGGCCCTGCACGCAACCCCTTCACGCCAGCCATGCACCCCAGAGACACCGCCGCGAACCGAGGGGGCTACGGGGGGGCCATTGATGATAGCACACACACCCAGATACTCCACACGATGACCAACCCCCACGAAGACAACCGCAGGGCACCAACTATGCTTGAATCATGCAGATGGCAGGACTCGAACCCAGTACCTGCAGCACCAAGCATAAGAGGCCCGAGGGGAAGAGGCCACACCTGCTACTCAACCCCCATGCGGCCTCCGCCCGGCCTACTCACGTGCCCAGGGACCAGCAATCAAGGATCGGGACCCACCGCAGCCGCCACGCCTCAGAACCCCAGAAGTCCTCGACTTATGACCGCCTCGCCTCCTCGACTCTCTCCAGCCCCCTGCATGGATCCGGACGCCCAGCGATGGATGCCTGCCTCCAGAGATGAAGCCGGACACCCCAGGAGTGAGATGGGACCCCCAACTGGAGGCCTAGGCCGAGGCCTAAGAGCAGCAACAGCCGGCTACTCCCCCATCGGCTACAGTAGCGAAATGGGCCTCGCACATGCTCAGTCGGCTCCAGCAAGAAGAGAAGGAGGGAACATAAATCCAAGTCTGTACAGAGCTGCAAACTGCATACCCAAGCCATATTGTGAGTTCCCTCACCTGAGACACCATGGGCAGCAACAGACTGTGAGTAATTCATCACACAACTCAGGGAATTTACCAGCTAACTTTCCCACTCTTAAATTAGATGGATCGAACCTCATGCAGTGGAATCACCAACTCCAGGTTTTATTTTTAAAAGAGGATCTATTGTTTTTAGTTGATGACCCCCCCACAAAACCTTGGACTTTAGAAACAGATTGCTTGCATCACAGGGCTTACTATTTAATTATAGCAAGTATCCCACCAGGTGTATACCCCAGCCTAAGCCATTATCTGACTATGTCTGAGATACAGCAGAGAATATTTAATCTGTTCTATAGTAAAAGCGCTGCCACCACAGCAAGGATATCCAGGGAATTCCACTCTGCCAGGCATAAAGCAGGGACTCCCATGGGTGAACATATACTGAACCTGAATGCCACAAGGACTGAACTGATACAAAGGGGGGAGGATATATCCGAAGAGAGCATGAAGAGCATAGTCATCAACTCCCTGGACTCCAGCTGGGACAATTTTATAATGCAGCTGGATAGCATAGGCTTAGGCCACCTCACACTCGAGTCACTGACAAATAGGATAATAGCAGAAGATAGCTTAAGAAGGGACCGCTCCATCAGCCGCAGGGACAGCAGGCCAACTAAGAAAGTTGAGTTCCAAACCAGGAACCTAGACTACCCAGAATGCTTCACTTGTGGCTCAAAGAATCACTACAAACGGGATTGCCCAAGAAACTCAAAGGGAAGGGACCACACCTACCAAAGGGAAAGGGAAGGCCGGAAGCCGGGGCTCCCCGATAGATCCCCATCAGACAACAGATACAGGCGCAGAGACTCCCCCGACCCAAGGAACAGAAGGGGAAGTAGGGACAGCTCTAGGGAGAGCCAACCAGGGTCCATGTATGGGATCGGGGAGAACACACACACACACTCACAAACCAGAGAAGGAGAAGCATGGCTCATCGACTCGGGAGCCACCAACCACACAACTCATGACATAAAGATACTGACCTCATTCACAGAGGAAAACTACCACATTAAGGTGGCTAATCAAAACAGGGTCCTAGTGACAGGGAGAGGAAACATGTTCATAAGCGGAATAGGCAAAGTAGAGGGGGTATTACTCATACCCGAAATACCCCACAACATTTTAGCACCGCTTAAACTGAGCAAGGACATGGGCATAGAGACCACCTTCAAAGAGGGAGAAGCCTACCTGACCAGAGACAGGGAAAGCATCGGCAAAATAGTCATTAATGGAGGGCTAACATACCTCCACCCTAAAAAGAATAACCAGACCCAAGTTATTGCCCAACTAGAAAACACTGAGAATAAAGTCAACACACATGTTGAGGCAGAGGGGGGCAGGGAAGACGACCCCACCGAAGGCAACACGACACACAGAGGGAAATTGCTAATAGGCAAACCCATTCACGATGACTGCGCCCATTTGCTACACAGAAAATTGGGCCATGCCAGCTTCCCAGTCATCCAAAAAATGACAGAATGTACCAGTGATTTGAAAATAAAAAACTGCAAAAACTACTTAGAGTGTTCTATATGTAAATCATCTAAGTTAAAAACCAAACCCAGACCTAGAAAAGCCACCCGTACTACCAATTCTATCTTCCACCTGGTACATATGGACATTGTGAGCCCCATGAAGCCCTCTATAAAATACAAAAGGAGATATTTTCTGACAATAGTAGACGACTACAGCCGCTATGGCTTTGTGTATACCATTAATCATAAAGACGAGGTATTCCAAAAATTTAAAGAGTTTTATAAGAGAGTAGAAACGCAACACAACACAAAGATAAGGGAAATAATGACAGATAGGGGGTCTGAGTTCTTATCGAGGGAATTCTCGAACTGGTCAAAGATGCACGGGATAATACACTACAAGACTTCTCCCTTTTCTGCGTTCCAAAATGGAGTCGCAGAGTAGAGGAATGGAGTCCTACAAACAATGATGAGATGCGCCCTAGAGGATGCGGGATTAGGACAGCCATTCTGGGCGGAAGCTCTCAACTACTCAAATTATAAGCTGAACAGACTCTGGTCTAGCGTAATAGGGAAAATACCTTATGAGGTGATGTACAACCGAAAACCAAAGATTGCGCACCTGCACATATTTGGAGTCACGGCGGATGTGCACATCCCCAGGCAACTGAGGCGAAAAGGAGACAAGGTCTCCAGGAGATTAAGGTTCATGGGGTATGAACCAGGCACAAAAGGCTATAGATTCATTGACAGGGACAACAGGTTCATCGTATCCAGAACAGCGGTGTTCCACGAGAACGCCAACTGGTCTAAGATACACCTCAACGAGGCACTCATCAGACAGGAAGACACAAACGAATCAAGGGACGAAAGCAAACCCATCACATTAGAAGCAAATACACAAGACAGACAAAGACCAAGACACCATGAGGTAGCCACCAAGGGGTGGAAGGAAGACCACCCCATCATCAAGGTAGACACGGTCACAGAGAAGGAGGCCAAATACATGCACGACACCGACACAAGACCCATGAGACCTATCAGACCCAACAGAAACAAAATGCCCAAGAGGTTTAAAGATTATGTCATGTCCATTCACCCAAATAGAACAACACCCAACTCATACGAAGAAATCATTAGTCTGCCGCAGGTAGAGAGAGATAAGTGGGAGCAAGCTATGGAAAGGGAGATGGCTAGCCTGCGCGAACTGAACGTGTACACCCCCTCTAAGGTCCCAGCCGATAAGACACTCATAGGCACGAAGTGGGTTTTCAAAATCAAGGAACTCGAAGACAACAAGGCCCTCTACAAGACTAGACTCGTAGCTCAGGGGTTCGCCCAAAGGTATCCAGACGACTACACGGATACCTACTCACCCACAGTTAGGGCAGAAAGTGTCAAAAGCGCCCTAGTAGTTGCATCTATCTTAGGCCTAGAAGTCTACCAATTTGACGTTCAAACCGCATACCTCCATGCGAAGTTAGACAAAGAAATATATGTCAGGGCACCCCCAGGGAAAGGCGCGAAAGAGGGAGTCACTTGGCTACTAAACAAAAGTTTGTACGGTTTAAGACAGTCCGGGAAAAGATGGTATGAATGCCTAGCCAAAACACTCAGGGACATGGGTTTTACCGCCACATCAGCAGACCTCTGCCTCTTCGCCAAGAGGGAGGGCACATCGATCGAATACGCACTCGTTTACGTAGACAACATCCTGTACATGGGGCAGCACAAGCAAAATTGCGATAAATTCGCCAGAGAACTGGGGAAACAATTCACACTCAAGACCCTAGGGAAAGTCAATAAGTATCTAGGAGTACAAATCAAGAAAACAGAGAACGGGTTCAAGGTTTCTCAAAAGGAGAAAATATTAGAACTTGTACATAGATGCAACATGAGGGACGCTAAGCCATGCGAAACCCCCATGCAAACAGACTTCTTGAAACATATGCACGAAGAGGGAGAGTCATTTAAGGACAACACCTTGTATAGATCTGTCATTGGATCCCTCCTGTATATTGCCAATTGGACAAGGCCCGATATCAGCTTAGCTGTTAATTTATTATCCAGACATGTCAGTGAACCCAAGGTATACCACTGGGAAGGGGTGAAGCGAGTAATCAGGTACCTGAAACATAGCATAGACGCGTACCTATGCCTGGAACCATCCAAATCCAAAGAACTGGCGCTGACCTGCTATGCGGATGCTGACTGGGCAGGTGATACCAAGAGCAGGAAAAGCACATCAAGTTATGTGTTCCTCATCAATAACTGCCCAGTACATTGGTATACTGGCAAACAGAACCTGGTTGCCACATCCACGGCAGAAGCAGAGTACATCTGCCTATCAAAGGCAGCGAACAATTTAGTGTGGTTCGATGACCTGCTCTCTGAAATATGGACCGAACCGGCTTATCCTATAACTATCCACGAGGACAATAAAGCAGCCATAGACATCTCCAACGCAGAAGCAGTGGGTCAGGGGTCCAGACATATCGACATCAAGCATAAGCATGTCAGGCAGTTATCAAATGTAGGTTTTATTAGGGCCGTACATTGTGAAACCTCTGAGCAAGTCGCGGACATTCTAACGAAACCATTACCAAACAAGCAACACACATATCTCACATCAAAACTAGGGGTGACCATGCCGGGCACAGAATCAACCCCGAATGTTAGGCATTTAGAGGGGGATTTGTTACGAGTAAATGCCTAACTGTGTATACACCATTTCATAGACCGACCCACTGATCCCTCCTCCCTCACTTAGCCCTTCCCATAACCCCTCCTTACCTTGACTCCACCTCCTCCATATATAAGGCTGTGCGCAGAAGTCCAGGACCAGTTCCAAATGAGTACCTGAATAGAAAGAAATGGAGTAAATAAATACATTGAACTCAAAGCCTATCGTGTCTGTGATTATTGGGCAAGATCCTTGGAAAACTTACTTATCATAAACTGTTAATTCATATTCTTATTTACTTGAGTTAATTTAGTTCAAGGAGGAAATAAAGAAGAACAACATGTTAGAGATCTGGAAAACTATTAATATGCCAAATAAGATGACAAATCCAGATGTATCACCAAAACAGAACTTCCTATTATATGCCAAGTCCAGTTTCCTTCAGTGATATGCTGTATCACTCTGTAGTTTCTTCCCCAAAACCTTAAACTGTCTACTGTTGACCTCACCCAATTCCTAAGAGGTCTGTAAGGGGCATGCATAAGTGCACCAGCGTGCCTACCATCCCTGTCCTAATATTCCTTTTTACTTACTCTTTTCACGTATTCAAATTATGTTTATACTTTTACCTTTATCTTATATATGCTTGACAAATAAACTTATGATTATGATTATGATTTCCTTCAAATCTTGTTGAACATACCTTAATTTGGAGATCAGCATATTTTCAGGTACATTGAAATTATTGTATAGTCTCATATGATTGCTGGGCTGTCATCAGTTGTCAGAATAGTAGAATTTTCTGACATATGGTAGTATTTTGTATGGAAAGGTGAGAGCCATCACTTGCTTGCCAAATTCTTACTCTTCTTGACAGAAGGTTGAGTCTGACCCATGGCTAAGAGAGAAAATCATTACCTTTTTCAAGGATGTGTCCTTGAATGTTAAAAAAGAAAGTCATCAAGACCTTGGTTTTTAAAAAGTTTTCCCTTGGCCCAGAAAATATAATTATAAGACAGACTCTAACCCTAACCCTAATACTTTCCTGGGTAAAATGACCGAAGAAAAAGATGATCTTGCAACTCCAGATGCACCTGGATAAAACTGATTTTCTGGACTCATTTCAATCAGGGTTTTCTCCAGTGACTTACCAGGAACTGAAATAGGCTGATCATTGTTAAACAAGGGGGTGGGGGAGGAATCTTAAAAGTATAGTCATGTTTTAAAAATTACAATGTTCTATTGATTCTAAATAAAAGCAAATCTTGAAAAACATATTCCACAATTTACTTGGCCTTAGAAACCATACTATAAAATGCCAGCATGTGTCCCTGTCACCCTTGACCTAAGACATGATACCAGTATTCATTTCCATGATATTCATAAAGGAAATTAAATCTAGAAAATACCATTTAAAAGCTGTAGCAGTATTAAGCTCTCCCTTAAGCCGCAGCTCCTCCTGCCTACACATGAACTATTGAACTCATCTAAAATTTATGGGAAGATGATTGCATAAATCCACTCCCAAAATGCTCATAAAATTGGGCTCACCTGTTAGGATGAACATATTAAGGTCCCAATATGATACTTTATGCTTATTAACTTCGGCTTTGCCAGTTTGCATCTAGATTTGCACATGGAAAAACCATCCCTACTCCAGGTATAGCCTGGTATTGTTGAAATATCTTTTGTTATTACTTCCAAAGTGATCAAATGTAAATAAGGTTGTGTGAAAAAGGCATAACACAGCAGGAATTTTCTCTTGCAAAATGAACAGTACAGTTGTGTTCTTGGACAGTTTCCTCTATTTTTACCAAGGCTTGTTTTGCAAGAGAAGTTATTAGCAGAATGTCAGCCCAATTTTTTTTTCTAGCAGTGGTGCCTTATTAAAAGGCCAATGCTTATTCATTTAAAAACCAGAAAGTAGAGATGAATTCATAATGAATGCACAGTGGCCATTGGTCCCATTCATCTTGGGAGCTTCTTTCCAAATGCTACAATTATAATTTCATTAACTTCCAACAATAACCAACCTTGTACCTATTGGCATTATAAGCTCCTGCCCATTTATTGGGTGAAACAGGGCATGAATAGTCCTCAGTAATTATACAAAGTGGCTGGGTGTGGTGTCAACAAAGATCAGGTATTATTAACAAGCCGATAATGCTCAGCTACATATCTCAGTCCCAAGTTGACCAAGTGAGGTTGTCCAAGAATTCCATAAGCGAAGTGTCTCATCTGTTCCCTTTGGGGTGAAATTCAGCAGGTTCTGACAAGTTCTGGAGAACCGGTAGTGGAAATTTTGAGTAGTTCGGAGAACCGGCAAATACCACCTCTGGCTAGCCCCAGAGTGGGGTAGGAATGGAGATTTTGAAATATCCTTCCCCTAGAGTGGGGTGGAAATGGAGATTTTGCAGTATCCTTCTCCTGCCACATCCACCAAGCCACGCCCATCAAGCCACATCCACCAAGCCACACCACGCCCACAGAAATGGTAGTAAAAAAAATTGAATTTCACCACTGGTTCCCTTGGTATTTTTGCAAAACTGTTTTAGTGTATAAAGCCCATCTACAAGCCTGAAGATCACTTTCAAAGTGACAAAAAAATGCTTCTCTGCCTCCGCATCAAAGAAAAAGTATTATTTAATTGTAGGTAGAACCACTTTCAGGATGAGAGAATACTCAAATCCATGTCAATCCAGCAGTTGGGAGACTGATTCCATTTCCTGCACATATCCTGCTAAAGAAACCATACGGGAAGTCCTCTCTTTCATATACCAAAGAACAGTGGTGGAATGTCAGCAAAGTAAATTTCAATTTTCTTTACTTCTAAATATATTTTTAACCTTTTTATTTCTTATCCCTTTTGCTGCCATTTCTTTATGAAGTTAAAGTCTCCACAGTTCTCCATTATCAACTTTAGTCCTGGTGAGCAGATTTTCCTGAGAGTAGAGATGGGACCATTAGCAATGTTCTCAAATCCATTTCATTAATGGGTTAATCCATTTCATCGCAGTTGAAAGTACCATTATATTTTTTTAAACAATTTAAGAAAATGCATGCATTTTTCTAGTGTAGGCATTTTCCATGCAATTTTTTAAAATCTGTATTTTAGTATGTTCTCTCTTTCCCCAAGGAATTTTACTCATGGCCATAATAGGCTATTCTGATGAGAAAAGAATTGATTCATTATAATCATTCTGTGTTTTGTAAATGATTTGTGTGAGGTTAGCCAACATTTTTGTGGTTCATCTTCTCCTCCTTTTCAGTGAACTAGGCCAGAATAATTTTCTACAACCATGTTGTGGCCTACAATATTGTCAAACTTAGATTTGTTCATATTTGCGTGCGTGTGTCCTGAGTTTAGGAATTACTAATTATGTCAAATGATATGGTTGGTCTTCAATTTTTAGGAGCACCACAAACAAATGGGGTCCTAATTTCCTATTCTTACTGTAATGTTTAAAGAAAGAAAAAAATCCAGGGAGACTGGAACCAAAATAAACATGTTTTTTTAAAGCATCTTCTGTTTTTCTTGATATTCCCATTGCTCTCGGGCTGCATATTTATTCCTTTAAAATATGAAAGAAGATGCTATAAATATGAATATCTGCTTAGAATACCAGTTTTTACGCTTTGGTGAAATACTAACACAAATCAGTACAGAACCAATGTGGCATTGTAGACAAAAGACAAAAGTAAAAGTTTGGGAAGATGGGCTTGTTTATTTTCTGGATCAATCACTGCCTCTTGTACTAACCCATTTTTCAAGACTGTCATAAGTATAAGATGAAGAATGAACTGATCCAGTGATACAAACACATTACTTTGATCTTTCCATTCTCCTGTACCACATGGCTGAAGCATCAAATTCTTCTTACCAAATAGAAAGTCTCCCATAAAACCTTATGGAATGCTTGTAAGGTCACTTGCACATCGCCTATGTTTCCATTACTCAATACCTGAGAAGCACTTTGCTGCCAATGCCTGATCATCTTCACATCTACTGATGTTAAAATGTAGAGCACACACCTATAGTAGATGAGGTAGGTGAAAGGAGATGGGAGGCAGACAATGGGCAACAGACCACCAACTAGTTCTGAAGAATTGCAGTGTTTCAGGATAAATGCCAGCTCTGCTGGAATTAAACATACATCATCACAAAACCAGCAATACATAGATCTCTGGTATCCATGAGATTTAGTCACATTAAATAGCTAATTCTAAACTGTCATAAATACACTATGTGGACATGTCTACATCAACCATTTTAGGCTGTGAACAGGACAATCTGCCTAGATAGCTTTCTGCTCTATGTATCTGCATAACAATCTTATACTGAATTTTGTCAATGTCATATGGCAAGATTCGTGATATAATGAACCTTCACAGCTCACTTCCATGTCTATTCATCTAATTTCTAACTGTGTTGATTTAAGTTCTCCTGAAGCTAATGAAATCATCCAGAAAACTATCCAGAGATAGTTCTTGCAACTACAGCTACCATTTTTAGAACTGAATTGGGAATAGGATGCAATTATCATATGGCTGTTTTCTTGAATGGGTTAAAATTCCTCTTCTTTTCACCACGTTAACCCACAAACTGCAAGCTGCAATGTTACATATTTTCTTTCTGACAGTTTTTTTTAAATTTTTATTTAAAATGATTCCTAGAAGAAAAGTAATAGCAATAGCTATAGCACTTATATACCACTTCACAGTGCTTTACAAACTAAGCGCTTTACGGAGTCTAAAGTCTACAGAGTCTACGGAGTCTACTAAAAGTCAATTATATAATTCTATTTCCAAAACTTCAAAACAAGCAATTTGATAAAAAAAGAGTATGTAATTTGCAGACCTACTCAAAGACAAGTCAGTTTCTCCCTCTAGTGGAAAGATAGAAACTTTCCACTAATTTCAATTTAATTTTATGATAATTTCAAACCACCAAGCTTGAAATCTTAGGATTAGACAATTTAGAACTACACCGTCTTCAGTCTGACCTAAGCGTAGTACACAAAATTATCTGCTACAACGTCCTACCTGTCAATGACTACTTCAGCTTCAACCACAATAATACACAAGCACACAATAGATACAAACTTAAGGTAAACCGCTCCAGTCTCGATTGCAGAAAATAAGACTTCAGCAACAGAGTGGTCAATGCCTGGAATGCACTCCCTGACTCTGTGGTTACTTCCCCAAAGCCCATAACTTTAACCTTAGACTGTCTACTGTTGACCTCACCCCATTCCTAAGAGGTCTGTAAGGTGAGTTCATAAGCGCACAAATAAGTGCCTATCGTCCCTGTCCTAATGTCCCCTTTTATTCATATCCTTATCCTATATTCATAATCATGTTTACACTTATATCTGCTATTTTATACATATTTGACAAATAAATAAATAAATAAAAATAAAAATACATACATACATACATACATACATACATACATACATACATACTTTTCAATCCAATAGCAATTACTGATGAATAAATCATTTTGCATTTAAAAAGCAAAGACTACTTATAATTCTTTCCAATACAAGATTCTGTATCTTAATTAATGTAGGCTTTCAATTAGTGTAGGTCTCATTTCTTCATCATGAAATGTAACAAAGAAGCAACATATGTTTTTCTGTGTGATAGGTGAAAGAAAGCTGTTCATTTGTACAAAGGCCTATTAATCTACAAAGGCCTTTTTTTCATCACTCCAAATCCCAAACCTTCTGTCTTCCTTCTTAGTTTTTTTATGTAGAATTTTTATTAAGTAGATTTTAATTACAATAGTATAATCTTTACTTCTACATGAAAGAAAGGAAGGAGGAGGAGGAGGAGGAGGAGGAGAAGATGATGATAAATCTATAAAAAGTAATTTTGAACTTTCATCACAGCAAATACAAATAATCTTTATTACTCTTTACCATTTTCTTAATTTTCAGGCAACAATCTCCTCATCCTATATCCCATCTCTTATTTATAAAAAAATTCATACATCATCATCTTTTCAGTCCCAGTGTCAGCAGAAAATCTATTAAGAGTTACCAGAAATAACAGCATATCTTATTTTAACCTTTATCTTTCTGATGAAAACCTAAGTTAATCAGAGAAGAATTGGCAAGGAAAGGTCATATTTGCCAGTGGTTTGCCTGTGCTCAGTGGACAGAGAGATTTAAACTGAACAAGAAAAAAAAATCTATTATTACCAATGTGGAAACTGATTTTGAATTGGATTTATGTATTAGTGACAACATGGTATTGTTAAGATATATAAATTATTATTAAAAATAAATATGGAGAATGACGTGTTAAAGATTGTATGATCAGATGGATAAAAAACTTTGGATATAATGCTTTATCAGTAGGAGGACATGTGGCGTAAAGGACTGAAATTTACACTGAATTACAATTTGAGAGATAATTTTTACAAGATGATGTATCATTGGTATTTAACACCTAATAAATAAGTCTGTAAATGTATGTTGGAAATATAAGTAATGTAAGTAGTCCAAAGGCACTTTTTATCATCTCTGGTGGACATAATAAGAAAGCTAAGAAATTATTTTGTATTATGAATCTGTGCCTTTGGGTCAGAGCCAAAATGTGGTTCTGAACAAAGACCTGATTAGTAGACCGACATTTTGGAAGCTCTCTTGATAAGGAGAGGATAGGATTGCCCACATGAGTAGAGTTTTGTAGTTTTATAATCATGTGCTGATAAGAGATATTTATCTACTGTTATAGAAGCAATTTTCATATTCTCTATTGTTTTAAGATAATGTTTTGTACATTATCAAGTTTAGTTGTTTTCAGTGTTACAACTCACTTGGTGTGTGTGTAAGCAAAGAATAGTAAGGAAAAAAATAATAACCATAAATAAATGAATGAAAATCAGTTCCTTAATGCAGGGGTCACCAACCTTTCGGACCTCAGGGACCACTAAATTCATAATTTTAAATCCCGTGACCAGTAATAAGAATTTTTTTAAAATTTAAAATTTTAATTTAATTTAGAAATTTTAAAAAATGAGCCGAGGTGGCGCAGTAGTTAGAGTGCAGTACTGCAGCTACTTCAGCTGACTGCTAGTTCAGCAGATCAGCGGATCAAATCTCACTGGCTCAAGGTTGACTCAGCCTTCCATCCTTCCGAGGTGGGTAAAATGAGGACCCAGATTGTTGGGGGCAATATGCTAGTTAGTATACTGTCTTTGGTATAAGCCGCCCAGAGTCCTCAGAGAGTGGGCGGCATAGAAATATGACTAATAAAATAAATAAATAAATAATTTTTTAAAAAAAGATAAATAGTATTTAGTGCAATATAAAAAATGCAAATACTTTTTCTGCAGACCACCAAAATTTTCTCGTGGACCATCAGTGGTCCATGGACCACCAGTTGGTGACCACTGCCTTAATGTTATTACATTCTATTACACTTGGTAAATTACATTTTATTAAATATATACTTTGTTCATGCAATTTAGAGAATTCTCATTAAGAACTACAAATTAGTCCTCTTTACTTACCATCATAATTGAGACCAGAAAATTCATTAAGTAGGGCAAAAATTAACTGAGGCATCACATCACTCTACCCAGTTTTATGAACTTTTTGCAGCAGTCATTAAATGAATCACCATGATCATTGAGTGAGACTGTGACCTGTGATCTTTCCTGCTGGCTTGTCCATTGACTTTTCTGAATCCAGATTGGAAGGTCACAAATGGTGATCACATGATTGCAGGACGCCTGCATTGGCAGCCAATGTTAATTGGCTGCCAAGTGCCCAGATCACAATTACAGGACTGAAGAGAAGCTGCAACAGTCATAAGTGTGAAGATTAGTAGTAAGTCACGTTTTCAGCACCATAACGTCAAATGGTCACTAAACAAATGGTCAGAAATTGAAGACTGCTTGTATGACGATGTTGGGAAGCACTCAGCTTGGCAGGCAGGAAGGATCAAGTATTGAGCTAGGCTGGAATCACTGCACAACCACAAAAGAGCTAGACCTGACCCTCCACCCCCAGGTTGCCAGGAGAAGGGAACAGGAGGAGGAGGTTTTGGCGGGAAGAGGGGGAAACAGAGGGTGTGTGAGAGGATGAAGGAGGGTTTTGTTTTCTGAGGGGAGAAAGGCCGGAAAGTAAGGATAGGGAGGATCCTATCCTTCCTAGGCTGGGGAAAAAGGAGGCCTGAGAAGATAGGAAAAGAGACTTAAGGGGGAAATGGAGAAAGAGGCTTGGGAAAGAGAGAGGGAATGAAGGCAATAGGGAGGATAGGAGAGGCTTTTGTGGGGCAAGCCTGAGGGAGAGAAGGAGATAGGAGAGGAAAGGCTTCTGTGGGGCAAGCAGAGAAATCCACAAAGAAGCAGAGGTGATGGAAGGAGAGCTCAGCAGGCAATTCAAGAAAGGCAGAGAGGAGAAAGAGAGAAAGGAAGAAGAGCTGACCAGCCACATGAATACTATCTCATCAAGTGACCTGCCTGCTGGGAAAAGACTGACAATCACTCTACCACATGACCTGCCTGCTGAGAGGAGACTGATCACCACGACACTACATGACTCAGGCCAGTAGAAGTGCCTCAGTAAGGGACCAGTGTAGACCAGTAGCCATACCAAGAGGGCCAGGAGAACCCGGACTCCAGCAGCCCTTCCGGGGGTAGCGCTACAAATTGTTCCCAAGAGTCGACTGTCAGACTGGGAAGATTCCTGTATTACTGACAGAACATAATAAAATAGTTAGTTTGAAATCTGTATGTGTGGGCCTGTTAATTCGTGCCTGAAAGCAAATCTTGGAAATCAGAAGAATTATACACATATGAAAGACCTATATTATTCATAATATTTTATGAATATTATTTAAAAAAGGTAAATATACAAATTTGCAGACTAGTAAAGATGACTAAACAATCTCTGCAACTGATGAATATTAAGCCTATTGATTTCAGTTGCTTCCTTAGCAGACCTCTTTTGCTATTCTGATAAACAGAAAATTATAATAATGCTCTGTACCCAAACATTAATGTTTTAAAATAAGATGAAGGAAATACTTATCTACTCAAGAGTAAAACTAAATGATGGAATTCACTGCAAGCCACTGTGCTAATAGCTGCCAGATAGGATGCCTTTAAAAAGGAACTTGGCAGATTTATAGTGGATCAGACTATTATGGTAGTAGTTTCTAATATGGATTTACTATTTCCTGAATATTAGCTGACTGTTGTGTTCTGCCTATCATTTATCAGGTGGTGGCAGCAGAGAGTTACGAAAAGAAAAATTGTATTGAGTGATAGGGAAGTCATTGCACAAAATCAGTTGATTTCTGGTTATTTCATGGCCATGCCTTTATAAAAGATCCTAATGCTCAAAAGTTTGTAGGCAGTGAAAAGTTGTAAGTCTTCCCAAAAGAAATAAAGTTGGTTGATTTGAATTTTTCTTCTGCACATTAGAGACCAAAGGAGAAGGAAAATCTCAAATATTACAATGATCATTCGGTAGAGATGCTGCATGAAGTAACAATTGTAATTTCAAGGAAACATGGAGAAACATTGTATTAAGACAGGTTTATATATAGTGTGGAAAAAAATCAACAAACAGTTCGGTAATGACTGTCCTGGTAAAACCAGGTCTCTGGGTAAAACAGAATAATAGTAAACTACCTCTCTCTACAGTTTAAATCTATCTATTGATATGGCTTATAAAAATACAGGCAGATTACATATGTTTAGGAATATGAGATTTTATATAATTAGGTGGGAATTCTAAGAGTTGAAGTGACTCCTGGCCAGTGACTAAAGCAGGCGAAGCGCGGAAGGAGTAAAAGAAGGCAGCAGTTGTTCCAGGTAGCCATTTTGGGTACCGTTCGTTGCGTTTTCAGCCTCCAAACACATCGCGTTTTCGGGAAGCGATCCGCAGTGATGTGCTTTGGCGATCCCCGCAGCCTTGAAGGGCTCTCAAACAGAGGGTTTGGAGGCTGAAAACACGATGCTCAGATTCCTGGCTGCAATCTCTGCAGACAGGAAGAGGACATGCGGAGGCTGAAGGGTGGCGGCCAGTGGATGGGGTGGAGCCGGTGTGTGGGGCTACAGAGTATAAGACGCACCCAAATTTTCACCCCCTTTTAGGAGGGAAAAAAGTGTGTCCTATAATTCAAAAAATACGGTACATGTATTTCAAATATTTTGGTATTATTTGAACAAAACACAATTATTTATTCTGGATATGAAACAAGAATTTGGGGGTGGGGAGAAAGGTAATATTTGGGATGATGTGTGTCTATAATTAAATGGTGTTTGAAGAGCAATGAAAGATTTAAAAGGGAGGAACTGGCTCCTTGCATAGCTGTTGTGGTGTCAGGCAGGTGTTACATGCTGCACTTGAAGCTAGTGAAAACATGGCAGTAATGGACATGCAGAGTAGACAGAGGAACCAATGTGCTTTGCCCTGCTCACCCTGAAAATCTCTCTGTAATACCTCCAAATTTTATTTTGGTTTGTTTCTACTGAATCATAGCCTATCAGAAACAATACAGCAGAACTTCCAGGATGTGAATTTGTTTTGGAATTGAAATATTCCTTGATTCATGCGCACCCATTTAGCATTCCCATACACCTTAAAGCATATCAGATACCTGCTATATGTATATTTCAATCATTTGATCAAACTTGATCAAATAAATATTCCTTAATACGTAGATAAGAGGTATAATAAGTTTAAGTTCTGAATACTAGTTAGGAAATACTATTTGACAGTATATTTATTTGTATTCCACTTTTATTATTTTTATAAACAACTCAAGTTTTATTGTTATAAACAACTCAAGGCTGTAAACATATCTAGTATTTTAAGTAAATATTTAGAAAAAAGAAATCTCTTTTCTGATCCTGCTCCATCCAACAATTCACAAGGGAGTATGTTCCCCCCCAATAGGAATTTTACTTCCCCTTCCTCCATCTTGCAGCCCCTCAGGTATCCTAAAATTGCTCTGAAGAAATCCTCTGATCCTCAACTGTAATTCTGAAGAGAAGTTTCAGGAGAAACTCATCCATCAATCTCTATCTCAGTCTCGTGTGTGTGTGTGTGTGTGTGTGTGTGTGTGTGTCTGTGTGTTATTATAAGATCCATGTTGATACTAGAGCATGTTTATATTCTTCGAGATCCTCTTTTTATCCCTGAGAATAGAGGAATGCCTCTCTGTAAGAGCAGATAAGTGAAAATATGTAACCAATGTCAATTTTCTTTTTAAAAAAGGAACGGTCATCTGGATTTTTTTCTAATATGTAAAATTTGCTTTCATGCAATGCATAAATTAATCATTTATGTACCCCAGCTATTGAGGTTAATTCTGGAGGTTTTCAAGAAACAATTGGACAATCATTTATTCAAGATGGTATGAAGATCCTGCTCTGGGCAGGAGTTGAACTAGAAGGCCTTCCAAGTTCCTTTCCAACCCTATGATTCTATAAATTAGCACTGACATGTATAAAACAAATTAAGTTTTATATAATAAAATATTTGGCCTAAAATACACACATCTTTTAAAATTATTGAAGAGCAGATTACTATATAATCAGTTAATGTAGCATTAGCATATTGGCATAGAGCTTTCAGCAGTGGGTAGATACACAGTTCCCATGTTCACATTTGACATATAAAGAAGATAGCTTTTTGTAAAAAATGATCTAATATAATCTTCATACAGCTATGCAGTTCTTGGCCTCACCAGTGCCTAAACAGGATACCATTTCAAAATCCTGTGTACTTGCCTTTGGTGCAATCTTGGAAGAAAGGCTGAACATAAATGTAACAAAAATATTTTTAAATAGACTATGTAATTTAAAAAAGAAACCCCTTCAAAGCCTAATTATTTATCTTGGTTAAATCAAGACAATCACAGATAATGATTTTTCCCAAATCTTTGGCTGTATTGCAATGGTTGTTTCAATTTGTAGTATCCAGCTAAACATTTCCTATTCATGGGTTAACAATATATTTTTACCAATATGTGTATTTTAACAGTATTTATCCAACATAACAAAATAAACTGCAATTTGTTATATTTTTTACAAAACATTTTATAAATATTTTTACAAAATGTATACAAAGCAATTTCAAGTGAGACATACTATACAAATGAAAGTTTTTAAGCAAATGAAGTTCATATTACATTGACAAAAAGTGACACACCCTCTTTCGGTAAAGTCAGTCTGTAAGGCCTCCCAAATCTAACAGATCAGTTATGCTGACCTTGTTGAATCAGATTTTTTTTATAGTTGCCAGCTAAAAATGTTTTAACTTTAGACAATGTGGAAAGACATCAGGTAGTCAAGAGACCAAATCTACAAAGCAGGTAAGCACAAATAAATGGCCTTCACTGGATTCAGGACCATGGGCTGCATAACAAATTCACACTTTGTTTCTTTACAATGAACAAAAATATTTTTACTGCATTACCATTTAAAATATTCAGAACTCTAAAACCAAGTTCAGTTTAATAAATAAAATACATTAGCTATCCCAGGTTAATTCAGCTGAACTTTGTTCAGTGGGTTCCCAGCACAAAATCCTGGGATAAATATAGGTATGATTTAATCCACATTGATGAAGTGCATTTCAGATGTCTTGGCTAAGACGTTATCTAAAATTAAACTCTCACCTAAGATTCAAAACATATACACTTTATTTTGGTATTTAGGTTCAGAATAGTCTGTACATACAATGGGAATTTTACACTAGCAGGTAAAACCAAAATAAGAAGTTGTACAAATGTGAATATTTTTGTTTTACATTTCCAATCAGATACTAGTTAAACTAATTTATGTGACTGGTGCAATATACACCCTGCTTTCCAAATTACCTCATTATGGTTACAGTTCAATTATGTTTCCTTCACAAAACCTTGAGGGAAAACCACCTTCTACTCTCTTTATATTACTTAAAAGAAATAATTAAAGCCATCCTCGCAAAAAATAAATTTGTGAAAATTATAGTTATTTAAATTATGGTTGCCATGAAGTGTACAAAATCATAAGCCTGTGACTTTAAAATCACACTTTTTTTTTTAAAAAAAAGGAGGCAATAAAACTAAACTCCATGTTTCTATTCCTATTATATGTGGATTGTACATTAACTGTTGTTACTCTTTTGCTGAATTAAATGATATTTTATTAATCCATGGCAATATGGTCACAATACAAGGATGGTAGTGTGTTCTGTGTTGAATAATATAACAGAATACAGTTTTGCATTACATTATTTGGAATAAAGAAAGGAAAATATGACTCTTTCTGAACAATTCTGGCAATCTGACTGACAACCAGTTCATCATTGCTACGTAGCAAAACTACATAGGGCTTTACAGCTGAATGGAAGAGAAAGATCCCCATCAGATCAGGATCAGAGAGTCCTCAATAAATTTTAAATATTCCTGTAAAGAGAAGCTGCAGACAAAGTGTCTTATAAATCACAGTTCTCTGTCCTTTTGAGCAGGCATAATTGTATGAAACAGTATTAAAGAAAGCTTGTATACTTTTTTCCTTAAGCCTGGCAACCTAAAAGGAGAAATTTGTAGATTTAAATAATAAAGAAATTTACATTATCAATATGATCACCAGCCAAATGCAAACCATGCATGAGGTTCTTTTGGCTCTAGATTATGAGATATATGCTTTTACATGTAAATTTGTTAGTGTATAGAAATCTAACTTTGGTTTGTATGTGTTTTGGTAATATGACCACTGCTGCAAATGGATTAACATTCTGAACAATTAGAATCAGAAACAACCAAAATAACACTGTTCTTTAATTTGTTCAGATTAAGGCTAGTACTCCTTAAACTATAAACATCTACTATAACAACACAATTTTTAAGTAAAAATGCTTGTCATACTTGCTTTAGAAAAACATTATACCAGAAATATTTAGTTGATTATATCCAATTATAAAATACAAAAGCTTCTGCTGAAGAATCAATGTGTCAATCAAAAATGTGTTTTTGTGTATGTGTATGGTATGTGCATGGCTACTTTACAGCCTCTTTTTAAAAGTTCCCATCTATTAGCTTTTCTAAACTTTATGTTTATTGTTCCATACCACATTGTAACTTAAACTCTACAATGTCATTCCTCTAAATTATATTGGTTTCTGCTTATGGAGCAGCTGAATAGCACTTGAAGTATAAAGCTCTGTAAACTCTGCTTATAATTTCTCAGTTTACAATTTTTTCTCTATTTCTTGTAAACCTGACAAAGACATTTCTGCAAAGAGGTAAACTGTAGAATTTTTAACCACAGAAATTTAAATCTTGACAGAAGATATAGAGAACAATTTCCTTATTAAATGTAAATTATTGACGGTATTTAATACACCTCTTATTAAACTGTGATTGTCAATACCGGTATACTACATTATGTAGGGTTTAGTAAATTAATGTTTCATTAAGCTACAACATTAAAACTGTTTATACAACAATGTAATCCGGTGGTTAGAGCGTAACACTTAGCCACAGATCATGATAAAGATGTTGGGAATTTTCTGTTCCATATTTTATTAACCAGTTTTGTCATGTTGCCAACTCTGGATTATACAACCCTAATTGTAGCTATTGAAAAGCCAACAATTGTAAATCACAGTTCATGAATCTGGTTTAGTTATTAATTATAGGTTCAACCTCAGGCAACACATTAAACTATAGTCTAAAATAGAAACAAAAGCTTCTGATCTTACCAGTGCAATTGAGTTGGAAGAAGAGAGGGAAGGGAAAGGCTCACTGAGAATCATTCTTGAAATGGTAAAGAACATGGTTGAGAATTACATTCAATCACAGCCAATGAATAGGCCTTACCAAACAGCTTTCTCTTAAGGTTTTACATTACTGGATACCTCACTGTAACCACAATGAGTATTGCTCTCAAACAAAGAACAGAACCTACTTTAGAAAGTACACGTCAGGCTGTACTTGTGGTATCTTTTCACATTTGTTTCTAAGGGAGATTTGTCCACAGTACTGTAACTATTAACACTCTAAGATACTATTTACAGCAGCTTCTAAAAGAGAGTCAGTTTCTACAATGCTTTCACTGTGGTCTGGAATAAACTTCTCCAGGCAGTTTTCCTGCGGAGCAATATGTGAACAGTTAGGATACTCTAACTGTAGAGAGCCACTAGCAGCTGCCTCACTTTGTGGCTGCCTTTCAGTCTTTTTCAGTTCTAATATATTTTTGAATGTAGTTTCTAAACTCTTATTGACAAGCAAATCCTTTTGGGGTTTTCCAGAAACTTTCCAGTTGTCTTGTGGCAAATCCACATTCTTTGGAGAACTCCGAGGAGTTTTATCTTGGAGGGAATGATTATATGCTGTTTCTGAATGAGAATCAACTGTATTCCAACAGGTTTTATTATGCATACCACGATCTGCATTTGATAAGATTTTAGATGAATGATCTTTAGAAGCTAAAGAATTTTCATTCAACTTGTCAAGACCCTTAAGAGCGATTTTTTGTTCAGAAGGAGCTGTATGTTGGCTTTCAGGAGAGCAGCTTTCAGAAGAGCATTTCTCAAATGTTAAAGCTTTTGCAAGATCTGCCTTTTTAACAGAAATGTTTTCTTGTGGTGGACTCACAATATTGTTAGGCACTACATGAAGTTTGTTGCACATTAAAGACTCTGCTGTGCTTGACTTGTCTCTCATTTGGGTATTAGCAGTCTGGTTTGGAAAAGTTAAAGATTTGCTAGTTTGATGATCACTTCCATGAAGCTGTGTGTCATCAGCACTCTTGTCAAATTGTGTGGATGAGCAACAAAAGTCTGCCAGGAAACCATCTGAAAATTGGAAGAAAAGTATTTTAATATTACACTGTTGTACAACAGCAAGACATAAGAAATATTCTTCAATGTTTTCAGACCTGGGATACTGATATTTTGTCCAAAGTGGAATTTTGGGACCAACTTCTTAATTTTTTTTGGGTCATGGATCTGTAGGAACAAATACTACTGTAAGCCCCATTTACATTAAGCCACAACCAAGACGTAAAAAATAAGTGATCTGCTAAATAAAAACATACAATGAACTATTGTACATATTAAAATATGTTTTTAGGTTTTGGATTGTAGCTTAAGTGGAATTCTGGTTAGTTCAGTGTTCAGTGTGAATTACAATGAAAAGTGTTGTAACAGAATATCCTTTAAAAAGAAGTCAGAGTGGGAAAAAAAGACCTACGAAATCTATTTGGTCTAGTGGTTAAGGCACTAGACTATAAACTGGAGACTTCTACTCCTATTTTAGGCATGAAGCCAACTGGTAACTTTTTCTCAATCCAACTTACCTCACAGGGTGGTTGTTATGGGGAAAATAGGAGGGGAAGATACATTGGATATGTTTGCTGTCTTGTGTTATTTATACAAATAATAAAGGTAGGATACAAATAAATAAATAAATAAATAAATAAATAAATAAATAAATAAATAAATAAATAAATAAATAAATAAATAAATAAATAAATAAATAAATAACATTAAGTTAAAATTACCTGACCTATTAATTATTGCTGGACTTATTAATTGTTGTTTCACTGAAAACTAACGAATGCCTTCTGTACCTACATGCACATTTTTATAAAATAAACTAATATTTAAGAATTTCAAAGTATTTAAATTTCATGTTGAAATTTGTTCTCAATTGCCTTCATTAGTCTTTGTAGCTTACAACATTTCTATTCAGAATTAGCAGAATATTTTTTTAAGTATAGAGGTAAGAAATATACTTGCAAACATAGTTCCTTTTAAAACAAATTACATCATATTTTACAAGTGAAAGTGATTTAAATATTGGCATTTAGCAAAGCAAATTTTTGAATACATGATGCAGGTGTATCAAAATCGCATATTGTATCTGCATCCTTCCAACAAACATACTGTTTGGGAAAGTGAAGAAGAGACAAACAGGTGGTGGGAGAGGGAAGAATTAAGATTAATAGTACAATAATATAGCCTACTGCATTATACTATTATTTACTTATTAGTGTGAATAAGGATCATTATGGATTTTAACAGCCACATATCCATCAAGAATTATACTGAGACTATGTTGCATTCAATTGGCAAGTAAAACAAAATGAAAAAGCAGTGAAATAAACAAAAGAAGTCTCATATCTAGAAGGAATCTTAGTTTCTTACCAGGATCAACTATTGCAAGACGTTTATCCCGGGACAGAGATTGTCTTTCTTCCTGGTTAAACATCCTGTCAATCATTACCATTTCTGCTGAAGGATTTATCCTCTGGAAAAGAAAACAAGCAAACAAAATCAGCGACCATATTACAAACAAAAAATGTTATGCTCCTGTTTTCTAGCCAATTGTTGAAATTATATGGGAACCATTTTAATATCATATCAAACCACAGAACAAAAGTTATATTCTTTTGTATTGTATTCAATACAATACAATGCAGTGCAGTGCAGTGCAATACATAAAAACAGAACTCTGTCTGTTGGGATCCAGAAAAACCTTCTCTGCTGCACTTCTCTGCTGCAGTGCTTGCCCTTTGGAACATCTGACCCTCTAAGGTAAAATCTTCCCCCACCTTCCTATCCTTTCACAACAACCTAAAGATCTGTCTCTGCTTAATGGCCTGGGTCCAAATAGGGGATAGCTCAATGCTGGAGGTGGGTGCTGGATTGATGGCAGACTCCTCCTCCTTTCCCTTGTTCTCTGCTCTCTACCCAGCCATCTTTTTTTTTAATCATACGGTTGTATTTCTCATTATGGTCTCTTTCATTGTTTATTTTATTGTTCTTTTATCTTACTTCTATTCTATTCATTCTTTTCATTTCTTCCTTTTTATTGTTGTTAAGTTGCCTAGAGTAGCCCTGTGGCGAGACATTTGGCATATAAATCTAACAAATAAATAGCATAACAGTTCCAGTGATTGCTGCACCCAATGCTCCTCCAGTGGTCACAGAATTCCCTTTCAGACACTTGGCAACTGGCTCGCATTTACAATCAGCTGCAGTATCCCACAATTAGTTTCCAGCAAAATGGATTTTCTTAACAGCCATATGGTTCACTTAACAATCACGTGAGTTCTTTAACCATCATGGTGATTTCCTTTACAACCATCATAAAAATTGTCATAAAATCATGTAGTGATCCACTTAACAACTGCAACAACTTACGACCAAAGGAGGGAGCAAGGAAATGTGGCAATGGTCAGAGGATGTGCAAGAGCACAATACAAGTTGGGAAGGGTGTAAGCAGCCAACGCGGAAAAACTTCAGAGACGCTGGGGATGATGCATGGGTGGGGGAGACTTTCCCAATTGACTTTCCAGGGAAGCCACCAGGGAAGGTTGCAAATGGGAATCATGTGATTGAATGAGGTTGCCACTGTTTTTTTAGGGTGAACTGGTTGCCAAGTTTCCTGACTGCGATAGCATGACGGCAAGAGTGCTGAGTCTGCTGGAACTCCAAGGATTAGTCAGAATCACCATTCATTCAACACCACTGTAACTTTGAACAGTTGCTGAACAAACGGCTGTAGGTCAAGGACTAACTGTAGTTCGACATGGGTGACTGTAGCAAATGAGGACTATGTTCTACAGCTAAGAATTTCACACCTTTGTAGTAACCTCAATTAAAAACTGGGTCCCCATGCTACTTACAAATGAGACACTTTGAAGCTATCTTATATCTTGGAAATTAATCAACTTTGCTTCCCTCGACCTATTATATTTAGATGCCAGTATTAATCACATGGTTAATGTTACAACCACGGTAATTTGGCCTGAAAAAACATATATAATTATTTTTCATTTGTCTTACCATTGCATCTTCCAATAGAAGACATCTGTATTTATTTAGCATTGACTGTGTTCTTTTCAGAAGCTGTGTTGCTGCAGATTCAAATTCATTATCCACTGAAAAGGCATTAAAATATATTTAGATAGTAGTTTTAAACCCTAAAATATTTATAATAAACCTTTTCTTCCATTTTCCATTATATGTATAACATGTAACTTATAAGCGCCCCACTACCACCACTACCATACATACACACATCTTTTTCAAAATAGTAGAAAGGGAAAAATACCTTTTCTTAAATCCTCTTCAGTTGGCGGTGATCCCTGGCACACATGATATGAAAGAAGTCTCTGGACTGCATCCCTTAAAGATCTGAACTGACTTTTGTCAGGAGTTACAGCCTGTGCCTGGTCCTTCTGTAATTGCTGTAGAATGCTAGTGGAAAGAAGGTAACCATCAGTCAGTTTACAATGACATCTGGAACAATTTTGCAAAATTTAAAAAAAGCTAAAATGTATATTGAAAGAAAAATAACTTACAAGGCTCCTTTGGTTAATTGTTTAGCAGCAGGTCTTTTTTGTCCTACTATATGACCATCCACCTAGGTCCAAAATACATTTCTGTTACATTAGGATAAACTTTTAGTAAAAGAAACTACATTTTGTAGTTGTAAATGTTTTGTACATCTAAAAATGTTGTAAAAAATCCGTTGAACTACTTTCTACAAACTGCATTAATATGAATTTGAACTTTTTATGTGTCACATATGAAAATAAATAAAATGGTTTATATGTCATTGAAGGTAACAATTACAATCTTAGACATACTTGCCTTTTAAATTTTTCAAAAATAATCCTCCTTATCAATAGAATATGCCTGTATAATCAAGCATAAAATCAGGGTGTACTTTTTATAGTGTGATCCAAGAATTACTAAAGTATTTAAAATTTAAAATGGCAAATGCCACCAAATATCTACATTATTGTTTAGTTTCATACAATTTCTCTAAAGAGATTTTCCAATACACTATCATAGATTTCCTCACAAATTTCCCTTTTCAAGATTATTGAATTGAAGCAAATGACAACAAATATGCTAATGCAGTGTTCCATGACACAATCTTTTATTGTTCCTTTAAGCAAGATTATGCCAATAAACAACCTCTTTCATTTTTTATAAACACAAGCACAAAGTAAGTTCTGTTGGTAAACAAATAAATTGTAAGATGTTTGAAATAGACAGGATTATGTATTATGTATTACGGTATTGTTTAGCTTCATATAATATTTAAAATGATTGAGATATATTGATAAGAGATTTACAAATGTACTACTACAGATTTCTTCACAAATCTCCCTTCTCAAAATTATTTTCAGTGGCAAAATGGGAAATTATTTACAGAAAAAAAGCAGGCGATTTTTCCCCCCCTACCTGCACATTTGTTTGAGCAAGCGATGACCCTGCTGTTTTTTCCTGGTGTGGTAACACTGTTCCTATAGGTTGTTGTATGACTTTGGCTCCAGCATCTTGTCCTGTAAATATACTCACTGTGAAGTTTCTTGACATTACACAAAGCAAACATATTTTGAATCTTCCACCTAAATATACATCACTGAAAGATATTAAATAAATTGTCACCGGGAATGTTTTTATGTAACTATTCTAGACTAGTGGTCCCCAAACTTTCTGGCGTGGCGGTCCAGCACGGGGATGAGGAAATGGTGCTATAAAATACAAATAGTCCTTGATTTATGACCACAACTAAGCCCAGAATTTTAGTTGTAAGTTGTTGCCTTCTCTATTTTCCCACCATTCCCGAGAAGATTGTCCTCTCTTGTCCCATCCCCCCAGGAACTCTGCTGTAGGCTAGAATACCTCAGCCATCTAGCAATAGAATATAGAGAAAGAGGCAGAAAAGGGGTGGGGGAGTTAAAAGAATAATCCATCTGGAGTTGTTACATTGCCACAAGCGATTCAAATCCAGCTCCCACTCCCCAAATTCTGTTAACTCTTATCCAGCACTAATTTAGTACTGGCCATTAGTTGACTAGATCCTTATGAATAGACTTGAGCAGTAAATATTGTGAACTACTACTTAACATATGATTCTGATCCTTTGTACCTGACAGAAAGCTAGGATTATGGTCATTGAGCAGGCAGCCTGTATGTGTCTCCTTTAATAACTCAATGATTTATGACCTAACTTCCAGACTCGGTTATAAGTCAAGGTCTACCTGTATAATAGTTATAATTTTATATATAGTTATTTAATGTAGACCTATTATATATAATTATATATAAAAAGACCTATTATATATTATATATAATGTATTTGTGTTCATTTACAATTCACTTAAATAGCTATAGTATTTTTAACCTTCTATATTTTGCATGCCATCCCACCTTTCACTGTATTTATCCATACAAAATTTATATCGATATGCAATAAGAAGCAAGCAATTCATTGAATAAATGGGGCCATAGACTTATCCTTCAAATGTTGCAATATGAATTTCTTTTCCTTCAAAACTAGGAGCAGGTTACAACTATCTTGGGGAGCTTATAATAAGGAATGGGCAAAACATTCCACGCGTAGAACCACCACTTTGGAATGGTCCATCCCCAGAACAAAGTACATCATTCATTTCTGGACATGAACCCATAACATGGGGATTGACTTTCACTTGAAATGTTTTACCAATAAAGGAGAATATTTGGAGCTCAGGGTTGAAATGATGGATACTTGGTGCTCTCTGAGCTTGCTGAGTTCTAAATCAAATCCTTTGTATACTTAATAGTGGCAAGTTCTAACACTGTGTTCACATATATATGATCAAATAGCTGGTATTTTATAAAACATTGCCATATGTTTATAAAGTTACTGAATCACTGATACTAGCCAAAGAAACTTGACAAATGCACTTTTAGATTTTAATTTATAATTAAATATAAATTACATATACAATTTAATTTATATCTTGTCTATTGTATATCAGTAGTATACATACTAATATCTACTTACAAACCGAACTTTTCAACTGATACGTAAGATCACATTAGAATGAAGTAATTCATTCATGAGAGATTAGAAAGAAATTAAAATCTAATAAATTAGATTACCTAAAAGATTTGTTGACTGTGGTTGTCTCAAGTTGTCCTGTGATTTTGATGATGCAACTGAAGATGCCAGGTTGGTTGCTTTTTTTTGAATCTGCAAAGACACAACACAGACATGTCACACATATAATTAAAGAAAATAGATATTTAAAAAGAAATAATCCGCATAAAAAATACATAAGTAGCTGAGTTCTACATGATTTACTTAGTTTTAACCAGTTATTGGATGTACAACAATAACTTCATTTAGGCATCATACTAAACCATAAACCAGGAACACCTAACATATTTTTCAGTGAGAGATGTATGTCCAATAATGTAGTGACATCACTGGGGATGGGACTGGGATAAGGTAAAAATGTTTTCAGACTTTTTTTGGAAGGGCTTCAAATCATTATGTGTGATCAATTCTTTGAGTGCTAGACTTCCAAACTATTTCTGATGTAATTAGAATTAAGGCTATTGATTCTGGTATTAGTTAACTGAAGACTGACTCACCTTCATTCATAGAGTTGAACTTCAACTAATGATATTCAACTTACATCCTAAATCTTCATAATTGAATTGGAGCAAAGTATGGATAAAATCCTTATTTCTCATCTATCATTTGTTATATAAATGCTTTATTCATTCTCTATATACAAATTACTACAAATGACATTTAATTGTTAGCTTCAGTAGTTGGTTCGGATATCACAAAGTTTGTGACTAAACTATTACTTAGCATAATGAAAGCAAGCCACAGTAAGTCTGGAATTATCTACTCCCCTCTATGCCTTTTTTATTAAGTATGTGAGAGCAACTTGGAAATATCCATTTAAATTCCATTTTCAACATAAAATATCATTATGCTGAAATCCCAAACTGTGGTTAATCTTGCCTCTGATTAATGAAAATAAAGCAATTCATAAACTGCAATTAAATTTAAAATAGAAGTGAGAAGTTCATCGAATTCTGACATTCACTGTATTTCATTCTTATCACATGAAGCTCAGTTTTACATGAAAACACATCTAACCCAGTAATGAACCTTATTTCTATGAAACCACATTTTAATCAAAATAATAATTCCATGTAAAAGGGGGGGAGAAAGTTGGTATTATCGTGTCATAAAACAGCAGTTATTTCAAAATACTGCTTAATATTTAGAAGCACTGGCTGCATGATCATATCCAATCCTGCATCATTAAAGAAACTAAATTTATGGAATATTTTTGATCTTGTGAATCATACCTGTCCAAACGAAAATGGTGGCTGGGTTATTGATGCATGACTGAAAGTGCTGACAGGTTTTGACGAAGAAACTGGAAGTCGATGTGATACACTGACTGACAACTGAGTTCTATTTTGCTGTGTCAGTTGATCTCCAGCAAAGCTTCCACTTGAAGCTACAGACTGAACTGATGAGCCAATATTTGGATGTACCGTAGCAGAGGAACTCACAACAGTAAAACGATTACTTGAAGATATATTTGAACCAGTTGCCTGTCCAGGAGATGCTGCTGAAAATCCTGTTCTGCCTTGGGAAAGGTTTCCTTGGTTTGGAGATAAATGTAATACAGCGGAAGAGGATTGTTGTAATGGAATCTGACCACCAACAATTTGAGAAGTTCCATGGTTGACTATAACTTGGTTTCCTGAAGGAGCAAATGTCTGACCAGAAACTAACTGTACAGCATTCTGATTATTCAGCATTTGTCCTGAATATGCTTGGTTACTTCTGAGCATATTCGTAGAGTTTCTATTTAACATAACATGCTCAGTTGATACTTGGCTGGGAACAAGTTGTGAAGACTGATTCTGAAGCAGCTGTCCATTTACAGTCTGGACATGATGAACTGGACTGGGATTTACAGACAGACTTGTGGGTATAAGAAACTGATTCTGAGACGTGTGAGGTTGTCCCATTGGAGAATGGATAACAATGCTACCACTGGCATTACTTACTGTTTGGGGAGTAACTGGTTTTCTTGAATTTTGTTGACTAACAATATTAACAGACATATGTGGACCAACTACTGAATTCTGAGGGGAATTTGATGAAGCAAATGGAATCCCTTGTTGTACATGATGCTGCTGTATTCCTAAACTATTTACATTGTAAGTGGCTTGCTGTCCCATCTGAATTGGTTTGGGTTGAATATTGATGGGAATTTTGTTAGAATTTGGAGCAAGACCCCTCTGTATAATGATGTTGTGTACAGGCAAAGAAGCCTGAAAATTTGTACTATTAAATGGAACAGTTACAGGTTGTGCTACTGGACTTGAATTTGAATTGCCAAATAATGAGTTGCCATTAGGAGTTTGTCTATGAACCAAAAGTCCACCACTCATATTTGCAGGTGCTTGTTGTCCGCCACCCTTCAATATAATATGAGATGCTTCAAGATTATTTATGGCCATCATAGAAGGTTGATTACTAAATGAACCAATTAGTTGTATTTGTCCAGAATTACCAATCTGACTGTTTGACAAATGCTGACTGGGAACACTGATCCCCACATGTTGCATAAAGCCATGTTGCACACCAACTGTATTGCTTGTAAAAGATGCTCCAACAGGTGGCTGTACTACTTGAGTAACTCCAATAGGTTGCAGCGTTTGACCTGAGTAATTAGAAACATTAGAAGCCTGAGTAAAAGATGCTGATGAGGAAGGATGAAGCTGTGTTTGTGCAAACTGTTGATTGGAGCCTATGTTGGCATCCAAATAAGCCTCTTCTGCCAAAGTCTGCTCAGTAATATTAGCTTCTTGCAAAGATTTCTGGAGGATATCAAAAGGCTGATCTTCACTAAGATCAGGCAATGGAGATGATTCAAGTTCATCATCAAGAAACTGAAGAGTACTTGGCAATTGTAGTCCATCATTAGACCCTTCTCCAAGCTGACCACCAACACCTTTGATTGATGACTTAGGGTCAGAGCTCTGAAAGGAAAAAAATACAATAAAATTTCTTCAATCTTTTTTTAAAAGTGCCCAGTGTATAAGCATAGTTCACTATAATGTATAGCATAGTTCACTATAATTATTTTCCTTTTCTCAGGTTTATTATTAGAACAAGAAACATTACTGTTGTGAAACACTGTGAAATAATCCTAACATTTTTTCACCAAGGTTCTCAGACAGCATTGATGGGTGATACCTCTGTGGGTATCATTTAAATCCCACAACGGTCCTGTGAAGGATTAGTTAGAAGTAGCCTGACAGTTCTGAATCCACAAACAAGAAACTCTAATGCCAAATCCAACAAGTCTGCTTTTAATTACCCCATTTGACAACAGGATAAAGATTCTGGTATACAAAATGTATAAACTGATGGCAAGAGCTTAATGTAAATGAGTGGAACATTCTCTTCTTTTTTAACCCTCTGTTCAATCATTTGAATGTTGCAGCACATTTACAACTACAGTTTGTAATTATTTAAGGCACTGGCAGCATATTATCTACTTTATATGAACATTAAAAAGCTACAGCTGTTTACATTTTATATTTTTCTTTAAAGAAAAATGTAAAGTTGATTCGGGATCAAATCAGATCAGACTGAAGTAGTGTAGAGCTGATCAAACTATTGCCAGAAGTCCAGATCTAAAACATCCTAATAATATGCACACTATAAATATTATATATATCTATTTATCACCAGTAACAAAGACACTCTATAAATGTTAAACTTTTATCTAATTGCAAATCTATCATGACATGACATTAAACATTAGGGCTTTTGCCATGTCATGAAATCACACTTCGGATCTGAAGGAAAGAACTACTCCAGAGTACGTACAGGAATTTTATGGCAACTCCTTAAAGCAGCTTGGTCTTCTCCAAGGACCACTCAGCTGCCCTCTGCAACTGCAGCATAAGCTCTGGAAAATATATGTTTTGTTTAGGTGCTATGTGGGTGCCTAAATGCAGTCTGAAACACCTTTGAAGTGTAAAGCACTCTACAGCCCTGTTACACACCATCTCAACCTGTACTATTTAGCTAGCATGTCCAGAGAATAGAAGGTCAGTCATCACAATCTTTATTCTTTGTTAGAATCTGCTATGTCTGAATTACAAAACTAGAAGTGATAAAGAAAAAAACAATATATTATGAGTTCAACTGAATTACAAATCCTGCTATAACAGATCAGGGTATATTAACAGGTAATTAGGGTATATTAAGAGGTAATTCTGGATCACTTCTATCTGTCTCATAATTCTTTCTAATAGACAGAGAGGAAGTAGCAGAAATTTTAGTAACACATTTACCACTTTTCTTGGTAAAATTTTCTTGTACTGTAGCTTGCTCTAACTAGATATCTGCTCAGTTTCTGAATTCCAACAATCTGCATATGTGGGCTGAATAGAATTCACAAAACTAAATACTTTGGGAAAGGAATAGCTTCCAAATGCAATTCATTTCAGGTGTATAAATATTGTGAAATCAAAATCTGAGAGAATAACTATTCATTAATATCACTAATAAAAATAATAGTATATATACGGACAACATAGGTATTTGATCTTATAAGATAATCAATTACTATTTTTATTCCATTCAATTCCATTTAATATAAACAAAGCAAATAATACTGTATATTTTTTTCTTTGTACTTACACTGGTATTGGCAAAAATGGAATTTGAGTTGGCTGCAGAATATCCTATGTTACTCAAGTCTTCACTGTTCTGTGACAACACAAATAAATAGTTTTAAACTAAGAGTAATACATTTAGAGCACAACTTTCCTCATTGTATAATAAGAGTCTGATCCTTAAGTGCTAAAATCCAACATTACATTTTTCCTCCCTCTATTTTTCCATCAACAATTGTGGTTATTCTTTCCAACTTCAGTAAACTTTTTAGCCTCAGAAAAATTCAAAGACAGTTCTCTGCCACATAAACTTGAAAAGTGCTAAAATGTAGACTACCTCTTTTACATCACCACTCATTGGGCACATAAGATTTCTTTTATATGGAAAGA
Organism: Pituophis catenifer annectens; assembly: GCF_029215685.1. NCBI lineage: Eukaryota > Metazoa > Chordata > Lepidosauria > Squamata > Colubridae > Pituophis > Pituophis catenifer. The sequence continues at coordinate 44,746,469 of NW_027256881.1, forward strand.
AAAAAAATGCAGAACTGCAACCCCACATTTCTAGTTTGCTGTGATAATCCTTGTATGCATTGAATTTGCTTTAAGATTCTGTGGGCGCACTTCTAGCAACCCTGAAAAATGGTTAACAAAATTAAATGTACAATAAGATAACATAAATAACTTACAGATTTACTACCCCCTCCGTGTAGAAAGTAATTCAGTGCCTGTGGATCTCTAAAATATATATAAACAAAAAAAGTGAGATGGGCCATTTTAAACATTAAAGCATTTTAAAACATAAATGTTGCTAAAATTTAAATTGTTTCAATAGGTAGCAGCACATGGTATTTTTCTTATAGACTTGGAAGGCTAGCAGATTTGGACCAGGTTAGTATTTGGATGGGAACTACCAAGGAATAACAGGACTGTAGGCTAAACTGGGAAATCAAGTAACATCCCAGAAAGCTTTTATATTGTTACCACCACCACTACCCCCCCAAAATGCATGGTTGTGATTTTGTAACCACCCAGAGATGAAGTTGACCTGAGGACATATTTATATTTTAAAAATAAATTGGCTTATAAACAGAAACTATTTGTTTACATTTATCTTTTTCATCTCTTGGTTTATGTTAATATTTCATACGACCAAGAGAATTTTTATACAGTATTTGTATAAATAATACAGCAAATTATAATCAGTAGTAAAAACTACTATTTTATATGGTGAATTTTTTCAAGTTAATTTTTCACCCAAATATATTTCATTGGTTGCCAGTCTTCTATAAATGAAATCTGCTAGAGCAAAAAAGTTGCAACCTCCAAATCATTAACTGAATTCAGGTGACTTTCTATTGCCTGCTAGATGCTCAAAAAGAAAGATTCACTAGGTGGCTATTATTTAAACTCACATACAAACAATTTGAGGAGATTCTCAACTTATTTACTTCCTTGTATTTGTTTTTCTGTTCCATGAAATTCTGCATGAGATAAACAATCCCCAACAATCTTCTATCCAATATCTGCATAATTTTTATAATGCTACTGTATTATCATACTTTAAGTCATGCCCTAGGTTTAAAAGAAATTGGATTTCACTTTTTCTTTTTATATTTAATATAGATGAAAATAAAATGGGATGCAAATATGTAAATGTATATGAAAATATTTTCCAATATGAAAGTGACTTTTCTTAAATAATATTAAATTAGAAGAAGGAAGGGCTTGTTCTACATTATGTTTGTTTTACATGATCTGAGAACAGAAACAAATTAATGGGTGACAATATATACAGATGCAGATTTTGCTGATAAAAATCATAGAAGCCTATAAAAATTAGTCTAAAAAATTAGTTGTTTCTTGAGAGGAGCTTCCCTAGTGAATTTTTATGTTTAATGTCTAAACAGGGTTTGCATCATTCTACTTTCCCATGCTGTCAGTTCCCTTGCCATCTCTCCATACAGTTTTGTTCTGTATTCTTCCTACTGCAACTATCTTTTTTATATTTTTACTATTTTCTTTCCTTTTTTTCTCCTTTTTCTTTTTTGGATATTTGTGCATACAAATTTTATTTCCTTTTCATCATATATGAGAAGCAGAGGTAAATGCTCTGCAGAAAGAACACTGGTCTCATAATAAAATGAATTTTCACCAGTTCTGCTTCTACAGCTTAATGTGCCCCTAAAAAACTCATCTGGCACAATGAAGAATGGCAAGAAAAACTGGAAGCTGCAGGAAATAAAGGGAAATTACAAAAATCAATCTTCCCTACTTCTTTTTGAAAATTTTAAATCCAGTTTCCTGGAGGGGAAATCATTTATTTATTGTGAAATAAAATTAAGCTTCAGAGGATAAAATATTAAAACTGAAGTTGCTTATCAAACTTGCTTTCCTTTTAAAATGAATTTTGAATATTTTTCAAGGACAGGTGTCTAAAATAAAATCTTACCCGATAAGATCAAAGAGACAGGCTTCATCATCATCATCATCCATGACAACTAAGAAGAAAATAAAGTATTCATATTGTAACATACAACACATTTCAAACTATCTTTTTCTGAAAGACTGTTTTATGTAAGAAATTACAAAATATATTTACCATGAAAGTGTTTTTACCATATTAATTTATTGTACTGGAAGGTGACTATGTAGTAGGCTACATCCAGTAATATGGAATCTAATTTTCCTTATTTATTGTTGCCCTCCTCCACCACACCTCTGAACGATTTAGTTCTGTTCCAAAAATCCTCCCAATCCCTCAGATATCTGAGGTGTGCTGATGAATGCTGAGTTAGAATTAGTATACATGCTTATTTCTACTACTAATCTGTATCTGTAATCCAAGCTAGGTATAGGTATTTCTGGACCACAGCCTAAAAAAAGAAATGAAGACCCAAATCCCAATTTGTATTGGTACTATCTTTCAATTTTTCTTCCCCAAAGTATTGTCATGGAAAAAAGTCAAAATATGTTGCTACCATCCCCAAAATATTTACCTATTTGTCTTGTATAATCAATGTGGACCTAAATTTAATGATGTTCCACACACTGATCTATTTTTGTGTTCCATTTGTTTGTTTAGCCTGTGAATGGCTTATTTTTACTGCATTTTAGCTAATTCACAACTCTATACTGTTAATTGATTTTTGTCACACACAATATTATAAATAGTGCAGACCTGTGTGTGTGTTTAAGAGTGTTTCCAGTTTTACGAGATGAATTGTTTGTGCTATTTGGTGCACCAGTTAGGTTTATTAGATGGCTCACAACAAATAATTCCCAAATCTGAGTGTATTTGCCCATTCTATTCTTCTAACTCAAGAGATTTGCCAAATTCAGGTATGTATTGCATTATTTACTAACATATTTTTCTATTTCATCCAAATGAATGAAAAGTACTGACTTTCTGCTGATTCATGCTTATTGTGCCATAGTATGTCCGTGACTGATCCTAAATCCTAAATCACCTGAAGTGCATCCAGATGCTTTGTTCAGAGAATTCTACAACTGTCTCCTAGTTGCACACTCCACATTTTCAAACATGCTTTCCATCTTCCAATCAAGAATCTTATAGCTTCAACTTTGATCAGTTGCAATTTTTTTCTCATGAAATCTTTCCAATAGATGTGAATTATGAAGTACAAGAGCAGACAGTGACAAGGTGAAACATGTATTTTAAAGGTACAAAAGCTCTCCGAGTTGGACATATCAACATGTGGTTCAGAGACTATGATTTTCAAAAATATCCTCTGTGAAGCTGAAATCTTATATTTCAGATTCTCTTTATATGTTAGATATTGTGATATATTATGAAGGATATAAGCATGTAGAGAACATAACCAATAAAACATTTCATCTTCATATCTCATGTACTGACTTTATTACCTAAAGTGCTCTTAAAGGCATAGGAAAGCCAAAGCAAAGAGATATCTAATCTATCTTCCTGCACAGCTCAACTATTTCATGTGCCTGGATCTTGTGACAATTAGGATTTTGTTCTGGAATATAATGGCTGCATAACAGATAAATGATTTAAGGAAGAACTACATCTCATAGTTTTAATTGGCCTTGTTTTCCTGCCATCACCTTTGCAAGGCAAAGTAAAGTGCTGCAAAAGAACACGGTGTAATTGACATTTAATACAAAATGCAACTTGTTCCTTCTGTTCTATCCACCCCATTCCATATTTTTTTTATTTATCCCACTTTTTTTCATATACAACTCAAGGTGGCTAACATACCAATACTCTTTCCTTCTTCTACTTTCCCCTCAACAACTCTATGAGCTGGGCTAAGAGAAAGTAAATGGTTTTTCATGCCTAAAGCAAGCTTGGATCTCTGTTTCCAGGTTTCTAGGTCAGCACCTTAACCACTACACCAAACTGGCTCTCTCTCTTTTTTTTTTTTTCTTTCCTTCCTCAAATTTATTTTATCTCTGTAGGTTTTTGTATACATCCTTTAGGGATGTTTAATCTGATCAACTGTATTCTCTATATATATTTTCACATTTTATTTAAAACCATGAAATTGTTTCTTTAGCACATTGTAAACGCAACCAAATTTTATTAAAGGAAACATGTTTTTAAAAAAACATAGCTTAGTAGAATCCAATCTTTTTCTAGACAGTAATTCCATACATCTATATCCATATGCCAAATTATTATTTGAAGTACAAGAATGTTACTATATTCTATGTTACTTACAGCAGTTTGAAATTGTTTGATATTATTTTGATAAAATTATGTTAACCAATGGACATTGTATTAGATTCAGAATCTCGATAGCTTATTGCATAGTAGTATTTCAAGGATAAATTAGTATTATTACAAACACGTTGTCTATCATTTGTCTCCCATTGTTATGAAGAATATATGTAAGCTTTTTTAATATGTATATTTTCAAGCATTGGCTTAAATATAAAATAAAGTATCAAATATTACTATTTTCTTACTTGGATAGATGGGAGGAGACATGAACACAAATGACACAACCAACGTCTATGGAGTAAGAATGTGTAATTCCCTATATACACCAAGTATGTGTTCCTTTAATCAAATGAAAAGTAGAGAAAGCACTCCCTAATCAGATTTCCACTCACTGGATTGTTCATATACTATAATACAATGCTTTTTGCCCCTCAGAAGTTGCAGAATGTCCATGTATAAAAGGTTCTACTACATATTAAATGTGCTTGTATACGTTTTGGTAATTTCTACTGGAATGCAGGAAATTGGAAACATATTGTTTCCTCTTGCACATTAATTTTACTCCTGACAATTTATTTGTGAGAAGTTGTCAAGTTATTCATTAGTTTGCATTTATACTTCTGGTCTCGCAAACAGTGTGGCAGTGTATCTATAGCTTCTCTAGATTGTGAGCTTAAAGCTAGACAGTATCATCGGCCTTATGATATGTTTCCCAGTGTATGTCCAGCTCATATACTGGAATAGGGACATATAAATAAATTGAATAGATTGGTTATCAGTTAACAACTGCCACATTATTCTTTAGATTCAAAATAAAAAATTAAAAAATCTGCACATGCTCATTATGTGTATTTGCATAATCTACAAATGCATATACGTACACTGAATCTTTCATACCATCCTTTGTGTTTTGTAACAAAGTAAAACAAATGTAATCATTTATCAGTTATAAATTCTAGTTAAAAAGAATAAAAATAGAACAAGCAATCTTTTATTCTACTTGAAACAAAGCAATTAAAATTGTTAGAAACAGAAATGATTACATTATAGAAGTATAGATGCCTGCTTCCCATTATACCAAATTTCAAATTTGCCACTGTTTACTGGTGTGGAATCCATCTATGAAAAAGTGACTGCTGTAAACCAAGATTTATGACTAACAGATTAGGGCTGCACAGTATAAAACTTTAGATCTGATACCAAAAGGTAGCTGTATGGGCCTCTCCTACACATCAAGGAACTTCTTTAGATTTGAATATGAAGCACTACTGGGTAGCCCAATTGCAGTGTCAAAACAGGATGTTTTCAGTTTTTAATTTTGTAATTTCTTTAATACAAATTACACTATTCAGAAATAAATCTAAAATTAGACAACTGGTTGAAAATGTTTTTTTTCTGTTGTGCTATTATTCTAATAGTTAGACTTTCCCAAAGAATTGATAAAGTTCTTCAAAAGTTTTTTTTATTTTATCAAAATGACATAATAAGATTGTGAATGTCTAAACTGTGAACACCACCTGTGCTACATATGAATTATAACCATGACTGAGAATATGAGTGAATGTTAACTTTACCTGTATATGAATAAGAAGCAGCACTCCTAAGATTGGCAGAACAAATAAGCACTATCTCATAAAAGCTATGTAAATTAGTTTTAGTAGTCTGGGCCAATTATCAAATGGACAAAATTTATATATGTTATAAACTGGTATTCTCATTACTTGCCAATTCCCATAATTTCTTTCTATATGTGTTTTAAACATGATGTACAGCTTTTTTACGTGTCTTAGAAAAAAGAAACATTTCTGGATGAAAGTATGGTTTGCTTTTAGATTTAAGGTGGTTTCTAGCACGAGGAAACGTTAATAGAAATCAATGTCACCCTTTGAACATAAATACTGTGTCCTGGGGTAAGATCTGCTGCTGGAAATGATAAATATACCCAGAAGCTCATCTTTTCAGTGTTTGAAAAATATGCCTGCTGCATAAATCTAGGCCTAACAAAACATATTTAACTAAAATGAAGTATATGCCAGATATATGCCCAATTAAAATACAATTTTTCACAATGTCTCCTTTCAAAGTTAGTTTCTTTGATGCCATTTAAATTACTTGCCAAATAAGAAATCCTTTTCTTTCATGAGACTTAATGAAGTCAGGTATTTTATTGAATTTACTATATAATTTACTAAACTGCTATTAAATATTTTAAATGGGTGGGGGAGGGGGATTACACAGAAAAATGTACAATAATTCCTGGAAGGAAAACTGAAATGTTACTAAACAATGTATCTGAATTTTTTAATTTGATCTTTTTCCTTGATTTCTCGATATATTTTACACCAGATATATTAAGACAACTACTAAACCAATGTGCTAGACAAACCTCTTTTAAAGAATTGCCTAGGTGCAATGGTAACTGCACTCTCCAGTTTAGAATGCCAAAAAGCAATGAAAGATGTAGCCTAATGATCAACACTAACACTTAGAACTTTGCTGAAGAACTACTCTTATTTATTGCATCAGTTATTTATTAGGAAACATAATAATAAAACAAGTCCAAATCATCTTTTTTCCATTGAGGGAATTAATGGCTTTACAAATAGATGGAATTAACTTCATTGCTGTCACATTAAATTTAATCAAGCCAATTGTTTCCTAATATTAATCGTTTCTTACATTTATTCAAAAGGTTTTAATTAATTCTGAAAAATTAGAAAATCAAAGAAAGACTTAATAGTAGAAAATTACTGGAAAATACAATGTATCTAGTACTGTTTGCCCATTTTGTTTCCTGTGAAATTGAATATCTAAAAAAATAAACAAAAGACCAGTTATATTAACACTTGCCACCACTTCAATTAAGTATTTTGAGATGACAGAATTTAAGACTACTTGTATTTTAAATAAATATATTTTACTTCTTTACGAAGCCTTCAAAAACAGAAATCTAATGACAGTGGAAGGTAGGAAAAACTGTAGTCAAGTTTTATTATGCTCCCTTACTAGGTTTTCTGGAAAAGGACCTCATTGACACATGTAAAATTGTGTAATTATAAAAAAATTTGAAAGGCCATCCAATTTCCCAAGGTCCTCCATTTTTAATCTACAGATCACACGCTGCTTGTCTTTAAAGTTACTTGCATCACATAGATATTTTTCTCTATGTGATTTATACATTCGAAGCTGGACTATTTCAAGGATTTACAGCCCAATCTGGTGGGGAACACAAGATGGTAATTTCTATAAAAGGAGTTCACATCATTTAACAGAAGTGATAATTGCCATTTGTCCCCATAACCACTAGTATTCTTCATAAGATAGTTAATAAATGAAAATAAAGACGGAAAAACTTTTTAAAACGAATGCTAGTTGTCCTATACAAGAAGAAATCGGGCTTGTAATTGTTAAAAGCATTAAAATACGTGGCACCCTCAACCTCCGTACGATTTTCTCTCCAGACAAATTAAATTTGTCTCAGAAGATATTTCACCCTTTTGGAAATCCATTTCATAAAGGTGAAGAAGGTCCCCGTTTCCATTTTTTGCTCTACTTTGAGAGATGGAAAGCAACTCCACGAAGTAGAGGAAGACGACGCCCCAGCCGAAGGGGAAAGCCTCGTATTAAAAGCATTTCAAAATGGCGGCGGCAGGGAACGAAAGAGAAGGAACTGCGCCACAAATCCTGGCCGATGGCCAGGCAGCGCCATCTTCCCTTCTCCCTGACCCTCCAGCCGGCGAAATACGAGACCGGCACGGAGAAAAGGGACTCTTGTGAGGAAAAATTGGCTCCGTCGACTGAGTTTTGGAAAACCATGTTCAATTCGGAAAATCTCCTAGATTATACAATTTAGGGAGGGTGAAATTAAGCCTGATAAAAACACAAAGGCCTGAGTTTCCTTCGTCCTTCCCTCAGCAAAAATCGACCATTTCTGTAAATCTACTGTACTTGCATTCCCTATTAAGAGTATTGCCCACTCAACTTCTTCGTTTCGATTAAAAAGAAAAAAACGCATCAAAAATGATCCAACGGATTTTCAATCCATTCTTTATATATTTCTCTCCCTCCCCTCCAGGTTTAACCAAAATGTTTAACCAAAACCAATTCACTTATCATTTTTTGGAAGGTTAATCTCATGCCAGATACAGATAACGGAGTCTTCGAAAGGCAAAAACGAAAGCATTGTTATAGATGTAGAATATTTATTATACTTGCAGCTTTAAAAAAAAAAAACATAAATTACAACCGAAAAGGATTTTAAATCCTACCGACCCAGAATTACATACACCGAAACAAATCACCATTTCCATTCCTTGAAACAATGACGCAAAGACAAGAAATCGGAGGAAACTGGAGACAAAAAAATAGTACTAAGAAACGAAATTAAGAAGGAAAAAAAAGAATCCCCGTCAAAAAGCGCAACCCATGCTAGAAAGGCGGTGAAAATGAGTAGGAGATAGGAAGAGATGGTCGCTGAAAACAAATCCAGCCGGGGAGGCAAAAGAAAAGAAAAATTCTCGGCAGCCTCCCGCCCAGGAGCGAGAAGACGGAGCGTCTCCATTTTCCTGAGGAGGAGGAAGAAAAAGTGTTCCACAGACCAGAGAGCTTTAGAGAAAAGCAAAGAAACGAGGGGGGAAAAAAAGAGGGAGGAGATTTGAAAAGATTATTTTTCTTTCTCCCTCTCCCTCTCACACACACACATACACACTTGATTCCCCTCTTCCTCACAGACACACACACCCTCAGTCACACTGGCAGACACATACACACACACACACACACACTCAGGCACACTTTCTCTCCCTCTCTCGACGGCCAAGGGGGTGGCCAGGAGAAAAAAAAAGCCCAAACAAAACAATAACTAATTTTAAACCGGCTCAATCAGTGAGTCATTAAAAGAGGGGCTTTTCTTCCTCCTCTCTACATTTGCATGGCCTCCGCGAGAGAGGGGCAGCCCCCCCCCATCCTCTCCCGCCGCCCACCTTGCAGCTATCAGCCTAGCCCTGAAACCTTATCTGTCCTCTCTCTCCCCCCCCCCCTCTCTCTTCTCGCTCTCTCTCCCTCCTTGTTTGCCTCTCCCCCTTTAAGAATCACATTTTGGAGGTGCCCTCAGTAGCCACCACCACAGCCTCTTCCTGCAAAAGAAATAAATATTTCATTTCCATGTGAATTAACATCTGCCCACCAAGCACCACCCGCGCAAAATCGCCCTCCTCCTCCTCCTCCTTTCCTCTCCTCCTCCTCCTCTTCTTCTTTTCTCTTCTCCTTCTTCTTCCTCCCTATGTCCCCCCCCCTTCTCTCTCTCTCTCTCTCTCTCCTCTCCTCTCTCTCCAGATATATATTTATATACCTAGCCCCAGAGCCAATAGCTCTCTGGGCTGAAACCTAATATCCTGGTTTTGGCAACTCCTGGTTGTTAATTTGCTCCTCTTTCTTTTCTGTCTGTCTGGAGATAGATTTCCCCCCCTCTCTTTTCCCTCCCCGAAGGAAGGGAGGAAGGAGGTTGTGTGTTTTTTTTTTCCTTGAAATTTTTATCACAAAATTATAATACACTCAAAGGGAAACTCACCGTCATGAAAAAGCAGTGCCTTGTCAACGGGGTTTCTTCGCCATCACATCAGGGGCTGGCAGTGTAAGAGAGAGCGAGAGAGCGAGAAAGGGAGGGGGGAGAGAGGGAGCGAGCGAGCGAGCGAGCAAGGAAGAGAGAGCGAGGATAGCGAGAGCCCAGTGCGGGAGTTCCAGCTACAAGGCGAGGAGAGAGGCTCAGAGGCTGCGGGGACGCCGCTACCGCATTCACATACATTATTAGGAGCGGCGGTACTGAACTATCGCTCGCTGCTGCTGCTGCTGCTGCTGCTCCTGCCTGCCTGCCTGCCTGCCTTTACGCTGGGCAAAGAAGACACTTTCGAAAGATTGGGTTTGCTTTGAAAAAAAAGAAGCTGAGTTTGAGGCTTGAAAGGTATAATCTCTTGACCCTTCGCAGGAAAGCAAAAACTTTACTTTTAGTTAATCGGGAAATGACTGAGTGTCCTCGTCTAGTGGAACCAACGTTGCGATTTACCAACCCCTTTGGTCCGCCGCTGCATTTTTTTTTTTTTTGAGAAAACAAGAAAAACACTGCTTTAACTTAAATTCTCCCCTTTCCTTCCCTCCCTCAAATGACGTAAACAAAGGAAGTGGAAACGGTTTGGGATTATTTTAAACGGAACTGCATGTTAGAGGTTAAACAAAAAATGAAAGCTGCCCATGCACAGTCCTACCAACTTTATTCGGTCCTGACTTCTTTCTCATTATTATTGCTATGCTTGTCAACATGCTGTCAAAATAGAGTTGCCAGTTGCAACACAGCAAATTTAAGTTTAGAGTATATAATGCATCTTTTTTAGTCCCCCAGACCTTCAAAATAATATATATAGTTAATGCTATCCAAATACAAAGATAAATATAGAAATGGAAATATATTCATTATTTTGATTTAAAGGGTTTTTTTTTTTCATTGTGCACTGAAATATTTAAAACTACCATGGATTGGTTCGTTTTAATGGGCTTCATAAATGTTTCAGAATACTAAGAAAAAGATATAAACTTAGTGAGTTCAGTTATACTTTAAGAGAAGAATTTATATCATTGGATTGCATTGCATGTATGCAAGCTAAACTACAGAGTCAAGACATTTTAACATTCCTCTGAGTTAAGGATCAAGAATATTTTAACTATCTTAAATGGTAACAACATAGGTAACAACAAAGTTCTTCAGACTTAGATTTAGTTTTATTTATTTTAGGTATAAACCATCATAAGTCCTAAATTAAGTGTACTTCATAATTTACAGAGCTTTCTTAAACTCTGAGCTTTCACTAAACACTAAGCTTTCTGAACTTAGTGTATTCTAAGATCGCTGATGTGTTTTCATTTTTATTTAGATAACTGATATATTTATTTCTGTCTCTGCTCAGATTTATTTGAAACTACATCTACCAATTCAGTCACAGAAATATGCAACTGGGGTCAGGCATCTGATAGTTGCTGTCATGTTAACCTTTCACCTTCAAAACCTATAGGGCAGTGATGGTTAACCTTTTCGGCACCAAGTACTGAACCTGGAGCACACGCACACACGCTCGTGAATCCGCCCCCAGCCATGTGCTGGAGCACAGGGACCTGGAAGAGAGCAGCTAGCCGCTGTGCGCATGCACTTCCGGATTCCGTTGCACACGTTCACACGCCAGACCCGGAAGAGGGTTCTGGCCACGTATGCCATAGGTTCGCCATCATGGTTATAGGGCCTTTTAGATGTAATAGCAGAATGGTGACAAGGCATCGGAGTAATTGAGACAAAACTCTGCTTTTGGTATGCACTTCAATGTACTCTAAAGCACTTTATTAACTGACCTCTACTTTTGTTTCCCAAAAAGAGTTTCTCCTATGCAATTCAAAGGAAGAACTGAAGAAAGCCAGATTGGACCTTTAGTTCCACCAAGAACCAGTTGGTAATGGATAATATCTAATTTGTTAGCTAAATCTCAGACGTCATAGATGGAAGTTTATTTTGGGCAAAGCAAGTCAGAGTCCTATTCTGTGAATCTTTGGGGGGGGGGCTTGCTTATGGACATCCAAACAGAATGCCCAGATAATCTTTCTCCATTTTAAATAAATATGTGCTGAATCCCAAGAATCTATTCAAAGAAGTAATAAGAAATTACTTGGAACTGGGACAAAATGAGTCCTAGATAGAACATTTAAGAACTCCTCACCCAGACAACCTAGAGGATAGCAGGTTATAGTGGCAACATACTATAATTATTTCTGATTGGGGAATTCTGGGAAAAAAGATCTTGCAAGCAGAATTTTACATTTTAGAATAGAAACCTGCGGAATTATGTCATTGTGTTTGTTTGTTTGTTTGTTTGTTTACATTCTCAGTAATTGCAATTTCTCACATAGCTTTTTAACTTCATTCCCAGATTCTCAGTTTTCTTGTAAACAATCAAGTAAATTGTCAGGGCATTTATTAATCCCATGTTTGGATCTGGGACAAATTACCCTGGTTTAATTAGAGGAGATGAATCGAGGCTTCTTGTTTGCAATATTCTGAAAAAGAAACGCTAAGAAAAGTTCTCTAATAAAACTAAGGTGACCAGACGTCCTGCTTTTGGCGGGACAGTCCCGCTTTTGAGCAATTTGTCCCGCGTCCCGCGGCGTTTCAAAAAAGTCCCGATTTTTCTTGAGCCCCAGCTGATGGCTAGAAGAAAAAAAAACTGTTTAAACTCTTGCCCGGGGCTTCAAAGGGCCGCCCTACAGGCAATCAGTGTAAAGCAGTTTTTTTTTCCCCTAGCTAAGCTTCAGAAACGAAACCGAAACCAGGGTCTTTGGTGCAGCGTGACAAAATGAGGCAGAGAGAGATTTATTTTTATTTTTATTTTTCCTCCCCAAAAAAGGTAGGTGAAAAACTGCAAACAATGGGAAATTTAGGAGGAGAGTTCAAGATTTTAAAACACAAAGGAAAAAAAGCTGTATTTAACTAGGGAATTGTAATAATTGAGATACTATTAATTGTATATTGTGTTGAAAGCAGAAATGGTTAAGTTGTGGTTCGGAGGAATATATGGGAGAAATTATTTGGTTTATTATTATTGGTAAATATAATTAATTGATTTGTAAGAAATTGGATTGCATGGAAATAATTGGAATATTCATGTTCATATTGATTAATATACAAAAAAGATAGTTTTATAACTAATTGATTTATATTAAAATGTTGAATTTGTATTAAACAACTGTATTACATAATTACATAATTAAACAATGTGAGGATGGATATAAAAATAGATGACAATGGGAAGGGGTATAATATAGAATAGAAGGGAAAAATTGAATTTGATTAAGATTAGAGATGAGGATGAAGGGTAATATTGGTTTTTTTAAAAAATAGATGAGGAATAAATATGGCAAAAAGGAAATATAGAAATTGTAAATTTAATTGAAATGACTAAACGCTGTTTAAATTTGTGAACCAGCCAAATATTCTGTTCAAAGAAAATACATTGTATGTTTGTATGTGTGTTTCTAATTATTGCTATTTATTCATATTTGTTCTCTTTTATTCTTTAAAGTTTAACAATTCATTCTTTATCTTAATATCTTTATATTTGCTTGGGGTTGGCTTTCTTCCCTTTCATCTTTTTTATTGTACAGCAATCTTTCTCCTCAAACCTACCACCTCTCTCTTTTCTTTCCTTCTTACTTTCTCTTCCCCCCACCCTCTTTTTCTCCTCCCTACTTCCTCTTTCTTTCTCCTTCTCCTCCTCTCTTCCTCCCTCTCTTACCCTCACTCCTACTCTAATTTCCATTCCTTCATCCCTCTCTATTGCTGTAATCCTTTAATGCATATGGACTACTCAGAGGGCTGAAAAAGTTATTTTTGACTGGTCCTCACACTTTTGACCAGTCCTCGAACTTATGACTGTCCTCACATTTTACATTTTTGCCCTATCTTGTCATCATGGTGAAGAGAAGCAGTTGTGAAATGAGTGACATGGTTGTTAAGAATGCTGCATGGGCATAAATGTGAGGATGGTCATAAGTGTGAGGACCAGTCAAAAGTGCGAGGACCTGTCAGAAATGACTTTTTTCAGCTCTCTGGTTAGTCCTTTTGTGCATATGGACTACTCAGAGGGCTGAAAAAGTTATTTTTGACTGGTCCTCACACTTTTGACCAGTCCTCGAACTTACGACTGTCCTCACATTTTACATTTTTGCCCTATCTTGTCACCATGTTGAAGAGAAGCAGTTGTGAAATGAGTGACATGGTTGTTAAGAATGCTGCACGGGCATAAATGTGAGGATGGTCATAAGTGTGAGGACCAGTCAAAAGTGCGAGGACCTGTCAGAAATGACTTTTTTCAGCCCTCTGGTTAGTCCTTTTGTGCATATGGACTACTCAGAGGGCTGAAAAAGTTATTTTTGACTGGTCCTCACACTTTTGACCAGTCCTCGAACTTACGACTGTCTTCACATTTTACATTTTTGCCCTATCTTGTCACCATGGTGAAGAGAAGCAGTTGTGAAATGAGTGACATGGTTGTTAAGAATGCTGCACGGGCATAAATGTGAGGATGGTCATAAGTGTGAGGACCAGTCAAAAGTGTGAGGACCTGTCAGAAATGACTTTTCAGCCCTCTGAGTAGTCCCTATACACATAGCCATGGCCACCCGGTCACATGACCAGGTAGCCACGCCCACCCAGTCACATGGCCTCCAAGCCACGCCCACACACTAAGCCACGCCCACAATGGTGTCCTTCTTACCAATGTTAAAATCTGTTCACCTTACCCTATAGACATAGCCATGGCCACCCGGTCACATGACCAGCTAGCCACGCCCACCCAGTCACATGACCAGCTAGCCACGCCCACAAAATAAGCCATGCCCACAATGTCCCTCTTTACCAATGTTAAAATCTGGTCACCTTAAATAAAACTCATTTATTTGTTATAAAGAAAATAAAACACCTCACTAACTAAGAAAGTTAATTGCTACATTTTTGAAAGTAATTCGGGCCGGCTGCCTTCCAGCAGTCGACACCCCCGTGGCATGAGAACAAAAAAGGAGTGTGAAAGGAATGTGGGTGGATACGGAAACACGTAGCTTACTGATAAGAAGTTGGCAAGCTACGGAGAGTCTATTAGTCCAAAAATAATGAAGCTCAGCTGGGAAATTAAAAAACGCAGTGACATAAATCTACCCCAAAACGTATTGAAAAATATAGGTGAGAGACATTAGAAATGTATTTCATTTCATTGTGATTGGGAGTGATCTTACTCCATGACGTGGTAACTTAAGCACTAGGCACAGATTTTATTTTCTTTGCATTCTTCCATTAATCAGCCGGAAGGGGAAGAGGTGAAGCAGAGCACTGATTGGATTATGTTGTCTTTACATTTCAAGGTCAATATAATTGCCAGTCAATTTTAAACTGCTTTATGAGAGACAGGGAGGTAGGAAAACTATAGCATGGAAATGTCCTACTAGGGAATAGCTAGTTTTTACTATGCTGAAAAGGTACTACACTGCATGTCATTTCAACTGCTATTTTTTCCTGCTATTTCAGGAAATTTGTGCAGGGTAAAATGGAATTCTCTCCAATGCTTTCTTCTTGCCTTATACATTATTGTCTAGAACTGAGGTTCTGAATTGGCAGCTAACTATGAATTTAAGCCATTTACTTCAGTGAAAAATATCCAGAAAGATAAGGAAAGAAAAAGGTAAATGTTTCATTTCCCTCCCTCTCTTTCAAATCCAGTATATATAAATTCAACTGTAAGCTGATCTGAAGGATCTGAAATAAAAATCTCCTAATTTGAGGGGCTGCCACGAAGAAGAGAGGGTCAACCTATTCTCCAGAGCACTAGAAGGCAAGACAAGAAACAATGGAAACTAATCAAAGAGAGAAGCAACCTAGAGTTAAGGAGAAATTTCCTAACAGTGAGAACAATTAACCAGTGGAATGACTTGTATTCAGAAGTTGTGGGTGCATCACTGGAGGCTTTTAAGAAGAGACTGGACAGCCATTTGTCTGGAATGGCATAAGGTCTCCTGCCTTAATAGAGGGTTGGACTAGAAGACCTTCCAACTCTATTAATTGTATCTGGATTGCTGTCTAGATCAGGGACGTCAAACTTGATTTCATTGAGGGCCACATCAGGATTGTGTTTGACCTCAGAGGGCCGTGTGTGTCTGTGTGGCCGGTGCTGGGCGTGTCCATGGTGGGTGTGGCTGGGTGGGCATGTCCATGGTGGGCGTTTGACACAGGCTCAAGATGTGTTTTTTTTCCATTCTTTCTTTCCACAGTTCTTTACTATAACCATTTTCGTATCTCTTCTATCAGATATTATGGGCAAACATTTATTACTTATTATTCATACTCCACTAAACTTTTTATTTCTAAATTTATACCCCATTGTTTAATAGTAAATTGCTTTTCCTGGCAGAAAAGTTATTTATACTATTGTATTTTTATTATTCAACTAATAATAAAAATACAATAGCATAAATAACATGATAATACAAGAACTTACAGTAGAGGTAAATTTCCAAGATAGTAAATAGAAATGGCTGTCAATTCTAGATCGTTGATTGTAGATTAAATGGACTGCAGGCCAGTCCTTTAATATTTCCAGGCTGGCCCCACGGGCCAGATTTAAGGACCCCTCAGGCCTGTGGGCCTTGAGTTTGACACCCCTGGTCTAGATGAACTTTTATGTTCATCTAGAACTTTTATGCTCAACTTCTAGGAATGGGATGCTGGAGGAAACAGGTTTAATTAAGACATACTTCCCCTTCTTACCATATTGTTTACAGAAGTATATTATTTTCTAAACTGAAAGACTTTAAAGTAATAATAATAATAATAGCTCAAGGATTTATGGCTGATGGATTACCAAGCCTATGGAATGTCAAATCATAATTTTATGTATAACTAGTGAAAAGTGGACATTGAAGAGGGGAAGAATTTGGCTTCTTCAGGTTCTCCCACCTCTTTCCTACCTACCTGCCCTTTCCTTTGTTCCTTCCTATCTTGCTTGCTTTCCCTCTTTGTTTTGCTGCTTCCTCCCTTCCCCTTCTCCCCTTTTTCCTTTCATCTTTCTTTCATCCCTCTCTCTTCCTTCCATTTCTTCATTTCTCCCTTTATCCTTCCTTCCCTTCCCAGCAGAGAGCTGCTGGTTGGTGGGGGAGGGAACAGGAGATTGCAGGAAAGGCCAGGAATTTGTTCAGGAATGTTGAAAATGAGGATCATGTGACTACAGCAGCATGGCAGTGGCAGGGCTGAATTAGCAACAGCCCAGCAGTGGTAAAGCAGCCACAACTTTTCCAAATTTATTTTCCTAAGAAGCAATGAGTCCTAGCATTCTGTAAGTTAGTTTATTTGAAGTACCTTGGTTCAAAAGATTTTGCCTTGTGATACACCATTTCCACCAGTTAAAGGTAACAGAGTTTTAATAGCATATAGATTATTTAACAAGGTTCTGAGGAGTTTGTTTATTAAATGAATACTCTCCTGTTTACTAGGAGGAAAGTCTGATAGAGGGGATGGTACCAATGTGCATGTGATCACTGGGCAGTTTGTAGGTTAGGGTTTTTTTACAGATTGATAGTCCTATGGCACATAACAGAGAGAGAGAGAAAGGGTTGAATACCCAGAAGATAAAGATGAAAGGAGCATTTAAGTTCTCCAAGATTGCTGTGAGGTTATGAAGGAAGAATAATCAGTTTTTTCTCTACTCATGGGTGATGCTGGATAGGGATGTAAAGATGCCAGGGAGTCCATGAAGCTTGCCTTGAAACTGTCCCTCATGAAGCATGAGGGTTGGCACCATGAATCTCTGACTCATTTATTTGCTTGTTTGTTTATATCCCGCCTTGATTTTTTTATAAATAACTCAAGGCGGCAAACATATCTAAAATTCTTTCTTCCTCTTATTTTTCCTACAGCAACAATCCAGTAAGATGAGTCGGGTTGAGAGAGTCACTGGCCCAGAGTCACCCAGCTGTCTTTCATGGCTAAGGCAGGACTAGAATTCATGCTGTCCCAGTTTCTAGCCTATTCCTTAACCACTAGACCAAATTAGCTCTCTCTCGGGCCTGGGGCAGTGCAATTTATGTTGATATATTGTTTTGCTAACGCAAGAGTGGAAGATGTGGAGACACCTGGCCATAGAATTGCCAAGAGCAGGACTCAACTGAATGGATAACATCATCATTGTTTTGCTCGCTCAAGGATGAAAGGGATGCATAGATTTATGTTGTGCTTATGAGGAATTATCTTGTGGACAAATGTCATAATAAAGAAATTAATGAAGCAAGTCCAAGCTAAAAAAATAGGCAGACCCAAAGGACTTCTGTGGAATACAATGTACCTTTATTTTATAGTAATAAGAACAGAATGCAATTTTCATATATGCATTGAACGGTTTAGAAGAGAAATTGATTAAAAGAATGTAGACATCTGGGATTATTTTATTTCCTTTATGATTATAAAATCTTACCTCATAAGCAAATGTTTGCTTCTCTTGTCATTTTTCTCATTCTTTCATATTATCTGTTAGGAAAAAATAAATACTGCTGTTAAGAAAATTTCTCAGGGAGTAACTTTTCACAGAGAAAAACAATGGTGCGCAGGCCATTCTCTGCCTGTACCTTCAGCTAATCCTTGTTCAAAACTACTTTCTCTATTTTTTGCTCAAAGAGATATCAAAGAAACTTTGGAACCAAGGACAGCATATTTGCATCACAAATAAAGCAAACCCATTTTCACCACTAAGATTTTTTCAAAAGCATTCACAACGTTACATAACTTGAAATCAAAGAATCACATTTAATATTATATAAAATCCTTCTAATAGTAATTATTAACTCAAGTCTTGTTACCTCTCATTGGGACTACTGCAATGTGCTGATGTGTGTACATTACATTTGTGCTTTAGCCCTGCACTGGTTTCCTATTGGCTTCTGGTTGTAAATCAAGATTCTAGTTTTACAATTAAAGCCTACATGTTTTGACACCAGAGTATATACATTTCAGACCACTTTCTCTGCCTAGTTTCTACCCTCCTATCTTGAATACTTTGGGGGAACTTGCTTATGATTCTCCACTTTTGTGAAGTAAAAGTTGGAGGTTTATAGGTATATTTTCTCTAACTGCCTAAACTTTGGAAAAGCCCTCCTCCCCCAATTGTACTTGGATTCTACAAACTGTTAAAAACAATTCTTTTGGAAAGTCTTGGAGGGATAAGTTGGGACCATCAGCTTGAGTGATTGGCATCAGACTAAAGTTTCAGAAGGCGGAGAAATATGCATAGCTGTTACCATTGCCATGATCTCCAGCTTTTGCTTTTTTTTTTAACCAAAAAGATCTACACTTTAATTTGGCAACTAATGTATACAGTAGCTAGATACATGTAATTTATTAAGCCATGCTTAACATATTTTCTGAACCCCGCTACTTGCAGCTGATTCAATAAGCCAGTTTAACAAGGGGGTCAGGTAGATAAAAAGGCAAATTTGATTCAAATATTTATTAGTATGCAAATGGTATCTGTCAGAAACATCTTCAACAGCTCATCTGAAGCAAAAAAAAGCAATTCCACTTTTTGTTTTTTGTGAGTTTTTCCAAAGTAGCAACTGAAAATCACTCTGGATCATTCAAACAGAATACTTAATAGTTAATATTTTTATTTAATTTCTGTTTATGATATTTATATCACACTTTTCCACCAGGGTCTGAAGCACTTCTTCCTCCAATTTTAATAAGACCTTGATTAAATAATCCAGGGATAGACAACCAGCAACATACCTGCATAAATACAAATTTATAAATTAAAGAAACTAGAATAGCAAAAATATTTCAGGTTAACTCCAAAAATGTGAGCTATCATATATAATTCTATATATATAATTTCTATACCAAACATGCAGAATTTTCAAGGCTGGCAAAGCCAGTATGGAATGAATAAGCGAAGCTTTGCATTAAAATGGTTTTCTATGGTAGATCAGAATTCTGCAATGAGTGGCAGCAATGATCCAAGCTTTTCCAGAACAATTTTCGCATATTGTTGATAGAACCCAACTGCATTCCAAGTCTGCATTTTTCTCCAATTCTAGAAGCCCAACAAAAACCTGGATGAAAACGACATATATTTCTTCCAAGTCCATACCATTCTCAAAAAGAAAAAAGTGGAAAATTTGTAAGAGTTAGTGTGTGAATGTGGTGAAAGCAAGGATTGCTTGTCAAGATAGAAAAGTATGGAGAGAAAGTGTAGTAATAAATATTGGTGGTGGAAATTACACTTATAGTTCTAGTTCCTTTCTCGGAAGCCCTGCCTTGAATATTTTTGGCTTGCTGTATCTTAGTCCTTTTCACAATTTGCATGTTGCTTACCCAAAAAATGGAACCTGCTGGGTATGTGATATACATGCATAGGTAGTCCTTGACTTACAACAGTTCATTTAGTGACCATTCAAAGTTACAATGCACTGAAAAAAGGGACTTACAACCATTTTTCAGAGTTATGACCTTTGCAGCATCCCCATGGTCACATGATCAAAATTTGGACACCCTTGGCGCCTGACTCATTTATGACCATTGCTGTGTCCCAAGATCATGGGATCATCTTTTGTGACCTTCTGACAAGCAAAGTCAATAGGGAAATCAGGTTCACAACAACCGGGTTACTAAAAAACTGCAGTGATCCGCTTAACAACTGTGGCAAGAAAGGTTGTAAAATGGGGCAAAACTCACTTAACAAATGTCTCAACAGAAATTTTGGGCTCAATTGTGGTCATAGGTAGAGGAGTACCTCTACATCTAAACTACTGTTTTGCAATTTATATCAGAAAACTCGTTCTCTGCACGTCAGTAGGAAGACGGAATCGTTAGCTATTTGGACGAAAACTGAGTTTATTTATTTATTTAGTTCAAATTTACCGCGCTACCTTTCACCTAAAAGACGGTTGGTTGCTCTCATTGATGCTCACATTGCCTCTTAAAGGAAAACAGGCCCCGCGTTACACAATTTTCTCGCCAGCCTTTGAATTAGGGGCCCTTTAAAAGGTGGATAAGACACGCCCACGTCCTCCGGGAAGTCACTTCACAAATCCTAGGCGGGGGTCAGGGAAGGAGCCAATCGGCCTCCGTCTTAGTACGAGGTGATTGAAGCCGCTGCAGAGAGAGAGAAAAAGATGGAGGCTTTTTCGGAGGGCGCGGCGCCGGTGGAGGGCGATCGGGTGCCTCTCGCTGCCGGCCTCTCCGCCCTGGTTCCCGACAGGCTGCATCAGCGAGAAGCGGAACGGCGAGAGGAGGCGGAGAAGAGGCGGCGAGAACGGGAGGCGCAGTCGGTGTTGGAAGAGCAGAGCGATTTTTTCACCGCCTCCTTTGCCCGCGAGCGGGAGACCATCGAAGCGCTGCTGCGGTCGGAGCCGGCTCAGGATGCCGAAGCGGATGCCGAAGCCGTGTCCGAGGCGGCTCGGCGGCTGCAGGATCTGCAGCGGCTGCTGACGGATTCGGTGCGCTTCTTGGCTCCGTATGAGGTGCGGCAGGCCCAGGCGGCGCTGAACAAGCTGCAGGGCGAGCTGTCGGACAGGCGCCTCCAGCTGAAGCCGAAGAAGCGGTTCGCCTTTACCAAAGCCCTCAAAAAGGACCCGGCCTCGGCTCCGTCCAAGCCTCCCGCTCAGCATCCTCCCCCGGAAAGCTCCGCCAAAGACCAGAAGGAAGCGGCAGCCTCCGCGCCGCTGAACCCAAGTTGCGGCTTCAGCCGGGCCGAGGGACGAACCCTCGAGCTCGGCCCGACCGACCTGCTGCAGCAGGACGTGGTGCTGTCCCAGCTCAGGCGCTGCCGGGTGCTGTTACGCGGCAACCCCAACACGCTGCTGATGCTCGACTGTCACGACTGCACGGTCCTCTGCGGACCCGTCTCGACCTCGGCGCGGGTGGATGGGTGTAGCGGTTGCCTCGTGGCCCTCGCCTGCCAGCAGCTCCGGACCCACCGCGTTACGGAGATGACCTTCTACGTGCAAGTGACTAGCCGAGCGATGCTGGAGGACTGCAGCGCCGTCCGCTTCGCCCCCTACTCGTGGGATTACCCGGGCATGGATGCCGATTTCAAGACCGCTGGGCTTGACAGAAGCAAGAACAACTGGGATCTGGTGGACGACTTTAATTGGCTGGCCAAGGATCAGGCCTCCCCGAATTGGTGCGTGATCCCGGAAAAGGAGCGGATCACGGATTGGAATTAACAGCCTTGCGTTTGTAGAGGACTTCCAAAACAACCCTCTTGAAAAAGAGGGATGACTTTTGGAAAGGCAGAATTAAATCTGCAGTAAATAGTCCTGAATGATGTTTGGAATCTCTTTAAGGAGTATGACTGGGTTGCCAAAATACTTGTCCTGATAGCCTTTCACTGTTTACCCGCTATCTAATTATGTGTCCTGATACTACTAATGTTTAGTGTTGTGTGTGCTGGGGTTCTTTCTACAGATCTGCAATTGTATCTGTAAAATGATGTTTTTGTCCTCTTAGGAAGAAAACTGCTGGGGCTGAAGATTTTAACTTCTTCTAAAATGTTACCCAGTTAGTAACTTGCTCACTTAAATGCTGAATAAAATTACTATTAATTTAGACATTGGCTATTTTTATCTCTGAGATGTGTTTGTGATATATGTGGATTAAAAAGATTGTCTTCCTGAAGAGTGATAGGAGGTATTTAAATTTAGGAATGGTAAAGGTACTGCATATTTTTTTGACAGCTATATAAGAAATAATTTAGAGATGCATGGTTTCAGAACTACTATTAGCATTTTCATTTGTTAAAATAGTTTAAATTATGCTTTGTATTGGAAGCAAAATTCTTTCTGGGATGCATCTTCAGTACCAAGTACTGAGTAGTACCAAGTACTACTAGTACTAGTACTGGTACTACTTGGTACCAGTACTACTAGTACCAAGCCAGAGAATTCTACAAAATTTACAAAGCATTTTGAAGGTTATTCAGAAACTATGTCAGTTAGCATTAGTTCACTTTTACAAAACATCACGCAGATTGTTGAGTTTGCAAAAATGCTTAATTTTGGATTCCAAAGGGCATATTCACTTTTGTGTGCCTGTAAAAATTCTAAAGATAACATATCTAAAAGGACACACCCAAAAAATATACAGGCCCTGGGAATTATCTTACCATAGATAAGCACTTTAAGTGGAAGGACACTTGCTTAAGTGTCCTTCTGAAATTAATAAACTACAAAAGGATAAAGTCAAGTTTGCATTATACCTTCTGCTACATTTTGTATAAAATATTTATTTTCACAATAATATGATGTAACATTTAATATAACTTTATGTACATTTCAGAAATATTTCACAATCTGAACATTTTTAAGATTTTTGTTTTATTCCCACTTTATTTTTACAATACCTTGATTGAAAATTTCTCAGTTATTTTGACTGTTGTTTATCAACAATTTTGTTACTGCATCCATTATTTTTTCTTAATATTATACTAAAGTAAATCAAAATATATAGAACCTGCAAAGTATTCTAAAGATAGAACTGTTCAAAGCTTCTGCAAGAAGTGCTGAACATTGCACAAGAGTTCATATAAAACCCTTGGCTTTGAAATACCAAAGCAATTGTATTGTTGGCAAGCTTTGTGGGGCTGCTTCAGATATTGTTTTTATCTGTCTCAGTACTCATGAAAATAGCCACAAGAGTCTTAACAGTTTGACCATTTGGAAAGAAGTGTTGAATATGTTCCTCGATAGATTAAAATTCAGTTGCCGTACTATAGTTGTCTGCATTTTTGTGTCTAATAAAGAGGGTAACTGATGTCTTGAAGTTATAGAGGTAGTCCTCGACTTAGAACCACAGTTGTGCCCAGAATTTTGGTTGTATATGATTGCTGTCATTAAGCAAAGTGCCCCTGTGACCACCTTGCTCAGCAATCACAATCCAAGCTCTCCCCATTGCACTCATTAAACAATTATGTGGGGGTGCTCAGGGTGAGGGAAGCACTGGGAGGCCCAGTACCCACCAGCAAGTGGAAACCTGCCTAGGGTTGGGAGGCATTGGGAGGCATTGACTAGGCCACCAGCACACAGACCCTATCCCTGCCTTACCATACTGGTCCACTTATCTTTCCATCACTTCACTCCATCCTGCACATGAGTTCCATTCTTGTGATGGCTCAGAAGGCTTCTTCTCCAAACCATCATGAGAATGATAGCAATTTCTGCTTCAGAAAAGAAAATGCAAATCCAGCATTCTGAAAGGCTCTGAATCTCAGTATTTCAGAATGCTGAGACATGGAGCCTTTAGCGTTTTCTCCTCCAGAATCTACTTCTTTCACCAATATCCTCCTCTCCAGAGGAGAAAATGCTAGTCAAGCTGGCATCTGCTCAGAGCCTTTTAGAATATCAGCTGTGTTAATGTTTTGTCAGATTTGAAGTTCCCCTCCCTGCACTGAGCAGAAAGGAAACCCCTCCGCACCCTGAAGGAACAAGTCTAAATCCGTTGTCTCCTTTGTTCCCAGAAATCTTAAATGGCAATTGCATGGTCAGGGTACTTGGCAACTCATAAATGTGAACAGGTTGCCAAACTCCTGAAATGCGGTCATGTGAGCTAGAGGGAGGGCGGAGTAACGTTTTATGACACCCAGAAGTGTTTTACGTGGCTATTGTAACTGAACAGTTGTTAAATTGCCGGTTGTAAGCTGAGGACTTCAATTAAGTTTCCTATTACTTGTGTTCCAAAAATAATAAATTTTCAGTGCTTTTTTTAAAATAGCCCCATTGTGATTTTATTAAAGGAAAACTACAAACTTCTCGGAGGAGATAGGAACCTTATACCTCTGTCCTTAGAGGTTGAGGTGATTGTTTTGATGAACAAAGCCTGGCTGCTATTTTACCTTTTAAAAGAAAAGTTATATTTTGCAAAATGTAACTAAATACAGGTAGTCCTCAATGACCTGTCGTCTAGCAACCCATTCAGAGTTATGATGTATCTCCCCAGTACTACTTGCAACTTGATTTTGAAGATCTGCTGTCTGCATTCTTTCACTTACTTGATTGCATATTGGGTGCTTGGTAACCAGCTCACATTTAGGACTACAGCATTCCATGATCACTGCAATTTTCAGTGTTTTTTGCTAGTTTCCAGTATTTACTTCCTTTTCCAGAAAAACAGTCATTGGGGGAAAAAGGATTGGTTTAATGACCATAGTGTTCACTTAACAATTGCCACAAAAGTAAAAACAGGTGCAGCACATGATGACCTGCTTAATGATTGCCACAACTTATTGCCATAATTCCAGGCTCAATTACAGTCATAAGGCAAGGACTACTTGCAGTAGCATGTGATGCGGTCGCAGTGTACACAATAGGAGCAAAGCTGAAAGAAAGATAAGAGGGACTGATACTCTTCAAGTTAGAAGATGGGCATATTTATTCTAAAATGGCTTCTACTGAGTTGTTAGCGCCAGTTTGGTGTAGCGATTGAGGCATCAGGCTAGAAAATGGGAGACTGTGAGTTCTGCACCCATTTTAGGATGAAACCAGCTGGATAAGCTGGGGCCAGTCATCTTCAGCCTTCTGAAAAACTTTGCTAAGAAAACTACAGGGAATTGTCTAGGCAGTATCCAAAAATTGGATACAATTGAACAAGAAAAAAAACAAACTTAGATCTACTCACTATGATATTTCATCAACCACCATGACATCTTATTATGGAAATCTATCAATATGGGTTGCTTTGTAACATAATCGGGTTTCTGCTCCAGTTTCTTCGCATTTTTAACATGAAATGCTGCAATTGCAATATTTTCTGAGAAAAATCTATGTTTGTTATCCTGTTTTCCTTAATTTTTTTACACACAATTTAACAGTAGAGTACTTGGTTGTATGAAATGTGCCTAGCCCAACAATATTATGTGTTACCTTTTGGTGATGCGTATCTATTCCTCTAAGCTTATATTTTTATCATCTTTCTGTGAAGATTCAGATCAAATAATGCAAGATTCATTTTTCAGTAACTCATTTCACAAAGATTAGGTATTTGTTGTTTAAAGTGAGACTTTCATCTCCCCTTTAATTTTGTGTATGTTAAGTATACTTGGGTATATTGCAAAGATATTAAGTATCTTGGTGATAAGTAGTTCATTATTGCAAAAATAAGGACGAGATGAACACGTTCATGGAAGACACAATAGGTTGTTTACAATCTCTGCACAGCTCACATTTAAAAATGAACCAAGCATGTCCCTAGTGCTAATATTCAATAAGAGCTAAACATAGTCCATACAGGTCCACAAATTTACAACATCTATTATTAGAATTCTATTCCACCATTTGTCCATCAGCTCAAAATAGCAGCACTCTTTTACCCCCTTTTTCCTCCAACAACTTGGTGAGGTTGATTGGACTGAGAAAGTGATTGCTCCAAAACCACTTAAGTCCAATGACTAATTGTGGGCTTGAACTTGGGTCTCCTCATTGCCGTTCCAATACCACACTGTCTCACCTCTTGTCATACAGGACTGTTAGTTCCATTAGAATGCCCTACTAACATTTTCTAGCACAATAAAAGACTCTTTTTCTAACTTAAATAGCAACTATGGAGTTAGATTCCCCTTAACAGTGAGATAATTGCACCCTTTTCCATTGTACATGAAGTTCCTTTCTCAGCAAGACCATTGTTGGCTGTTTGTGATTAATCTGTAAACTGCTCTATTTTGGGCTCAAATGTCTTGGCAGTTTGACATAGCTTCTGTGATGATTTAGTAAGATTGTCACAATTAAGCTGGTAATTCTTCTTTTTATCTTTAAAATGCTTAGATTGAAAATCATTGAAAACATGACCTAATTCCATCCCCAAAATGCCTAAGTCCCAGAGCATGTCATTCAGGGTGAGTGACATAAGGATAAGTAGTATCATTCACTGGCTCATTTGTAGGTCAGTGTATGAAAAGCATCTGATATAGGTTTCAAAACTAATTTCCTGAGGAGAAGGAAATCTAGGAACAGGGAAACTTTTTATATCTTTGTTTTCAGTTATATCATGTGAAAGCACAAACTCACTGAATAGTAAAATGAAAGGATTATTTTCTTGTCTTATCGGTGGACAGAGATTTCTTAAATTGGATTACACTAATTAGTATTGGAATGACGTAGTATAGATCCAGCTTTAATTATTTGAAATTGAAACAGTTTCTCCTTTGTATAGAAGGGGCGACCACAAATAGTTGCATATCTTATTTATCAATAATCTTTTATTAATGTGATTTTTACAAAAACAAATCTTGCTGATTTGAAAAATGTATCTGCACTTCTTCAATTTTGGGCTGAGGAAGATGGAAGAACTAAATAATGTCCCAACCAGAGGGATGCCCCTTTGAATCTTCAAGGCCTGAGTGGTGGCGTATCTTTCCAATTCTACTCTTAACCCTTTTCAAAGAAGGGGTGGTTTGAGGAAAAGCTTGGTACCACCAACGTTGTGAAAAAGATGGCAGTGATGAAAATCAAGTTTAACCAGAAGAAAAGAGTAAAACTAGCACAAGGATTATGGCTCATGAATTGGTTTTCAGTGTTTGCTGGAATTGTTGTTTTTTCTATGGGACTTTTCCTGAAAATTGAACTCAGGAAGCGAAGTGAAATGATGGACAATTCTGAAAGCCACTTTGTGCCCAACTCTTTAATACTGGTAGGTCTACTTGCCTGTGCATCCAACGCTCTTGCTGGCAAGATATGCTACGATTCCCTGGATCCTGCTAAATTTGAAAAATGGAAATTTTTCTTGAAATTCTATTTAATCATATGTGTAATTTTTAATGTCTTCATTTTTTTAATTGCTTTTATTTGCTTTCTGATGAGGGGTTCTCTTGACAATACACTGGCAGAAGGGTTAAAAAATAGTTTGAAATTCTACCGTGACACAGATACTCCAGGAAGGTGCTTCATGAAGAAGACAATTGATATGCTCCAGATTGAGTTCAAATGTTGTGGAAATAATGGTTACAGAGACTGGTTTGAGATTCAGTGGATCAGCAACCGATATTTAGACTTTGGTTCCAAGGAAGTGAAAGAGTAAGTAGTTGAAAGAAAATTAATTTTGGCGTATAATTTTTGTCTTTCAAGCTTGTGTTTACATGTCATTCAGATTATTTTTTAGAAGTACTATTGTGAATGGCAAACTAAGATCAGCAATAAAGAGTAATATAAATTATTATTTTAATTAAAGAAGCCACCATTTCAGACTTTCAGATATATAACTTAATTGATTAATTTTCTTTTCCCAGTATATTGTCTTGTACCATAGCATTATAACTTTACCAATGAATTATTTTAGGAGTATTTAACTACTCCTTTCTAGCTTATGGTTCATCCAGTTACTATATTGTTGTTTAGCCATCATGCCTTCTTTTTCCCCTAAAAACAAAGTAATTGAATAAATGCATCAAAATTCAGTAAAAAAAACACATACTACTCACTTTTATTTGATATGGATTATGCAGGGAAACTTCTTCTTTGTACATTGACATTTATCTTGACCTCTGTTAAATCACTCTGTAGCTATTCTTGGCTTTCTCCTCTAGGTAGATAAATGGATTTATAGAGCACTACAAATGTACACATGCTCAATACATACTTCTTTTGCCCTTGAATGCATAAAATTGAATCCACACTATTTTCAGGGATTCTAATTATTTCTCCGTCTTGAAAGTATGGCTGGATATGCTTTCGTCCTACCAGGTGACTTCTACTATAGATATTTTTTGAAAATATTCTGTCATTGCTTTCTCATCCTAGGAAAAGATTCAGTTCCCCCCCACCCCCCAGTAAATAATTATGCTAAGAAGAAATTGCTAGTCTTCAAATGGTTAAGATTTTTAACTATCTTGATTGTTATGAATAAGCAGCTTTCACATTTCTAAAGTATCTTAACAGTGAACTGCATCAGTGGTTTTGTTTGCACTGAATTCAGTGGGATTTATGATTAAATAGATATATAAGAAATACATAGAATTTCACTGTTAGTTGCATTATAGGCAACTTGGAGAACTTCATTGTGATTAATGCAAATCCCATTAGTTCCAATAGCATTTAAATATGTGGGTATGGATGGGTTATAGAGATCCAGTGCTGAAGTTCTGAATTTAATAGATAAATCCTCACTGAAATATACTTAAATACATTTAACAGAATAACAGAGTTAGAAGGTGCCTTGGAGATCTTCTTGTCCAACCCCCTGTTCAGGCAGGAAACCCTTCACCATTTCTAACAAAGGGTTGTCCAATCTCTTCTTAAAAACTTCCAGTGTTGGAGCATCCACAACTTCTAGAAGCAAGTCATTCCACTGTTAATTGTTCTGTCAGGAAATTTCTCCTTATTTCTAGGTTGCATCTCTCCTTGATTAGCTTTCATCCGTTGTATGTCATTGTATGTTTGAGTACCTTTTCATAATTTCTTCTTTAGTAACAAATATGAACTATTCAAGATGCATGCAAAAAAACCCTTTTGGTTTTGCTTGTGGCAATTTTTCATTCACATATTGTAGTCTTAATGTAGTCCAATTAAATAACTACCAATTTTATTTGTATTTTGATATTTTTTGCTGAATAAATATATGAATGGGAACCATTCAAATTATGTCCTGATATAAATAACTACATGGAAAAGTATAATGAGATGTCCACTATGCTGGCATTATCTGAAGATTTGGAGCTTGAGTTTAATCCATCCACAGGAGGACAGTACGTGAGAAATAAAACGAGATTACATTGTCAGACAGATGTGTAATACTGTACTATTTTTAAAAATGGTGATAGAATTTCAGGTATAAAAGTAGTCTAGCTACTTAAATTCAATTCCCAGGAATACAAAGTGATTGCTCATTTTAGTTTGGATATACATACAGTGCTTGCATTATCAAGTACCGAATGTAATTGAATGTCCCAGGGACATTATCCAGTTCATACTGAAATCAGCAGGAGTCTGAGTGGAGATAAGGATATCTAATTAGTGTATAATACTTTGGAGATTATAAATAGTCAGGATTATCTTTAGGAAAAGAGGTCTTTTAATCACTTTCAGATTCCTCAGGTGATAATAATAATTTACAATTCAACAGACAAGCACTTGCCACAGACTTAACAATTGTTAAGACAAAAGACAAAAAAGTAGGGATATTTGGAGATAGCAGAAGAGAAGAGAAAGAATTGGAGAAAAATAACAAAATACAAAGACCTGCCAATAAAAGTAGGATGACTGTGACAAAAGAAAGCAAGGATAATACCAATAGCAATAGGTGCCTTGGGTGCAACTCCAAAACATCTGGAGCACCACTTGAACATCATTTGGTATTGACAAAATCACAATTAGTCAATTGCAAAAAGCAGCTTTATTTGGAACAGCTAACATCCTGCAACAATACCTTCAATACCTCTGCAAGCACTCAATAGGTGGATAACACTGCCAAATCCAATCTAAACATCTGGCTAACTTTGCAACCAGTCATAATAGTAATTTATTAAACTTGCATGCTATCAACTTTCTACAACCCCAAGTGTCTCACAACAATGAAAGAAATTACAATAAAATCAATAAAATATAAAAAAGAAAAAGAAAAAAATGGCAAGCACATTGAACTAAGGGACCTCATTCTCCATCTGTGATGGTCAAGCTGAAGACCCAGATTAGAGACATGCCTTTAAAGATGTAAACAGGATTGCTGCTGGCCATGATCCATACAACATAATTCAAGAGGCTGTCCCTTGTAAATGGAATTGCAATTTGTTTCATTAGTACTCAATTTGTTTTATATTTCATATATCACTCATGAAACAGGAAATGATTATGTCATGCTCAAATACAATTCCATTTCTCTAATGTAACACTTGCCTTACTTAGGCATTATGCCTAAAAGCGAAGAAGGGTAAGATCATCTCTCCTTCAGATTCTAATTTGTGTCCCATTTTTCAAAATGGCCAATTAACTAAAATTAGTCCAATTGTACACATATTAGTAAATGCTATCCAACATTACTATTCGGTTTTGGGGTTTGCAAAATTATGCAGAAAAAGTGTAAAAGGTAGTAAGCAAAAGAAGCATGAGAAAATAAAACAAACTTAAAACTAGTTTACACTAACACTATTCAGTAGTAGGTCCACCCTTGTTTCCATCATGTCCATACATCTATTCATACATTGCCTTTTGTTCTTGACAATCTCTTTTTGAATGTCCATAAATTCCATCCATCCATAAGACTTTGTTGGTCCTTCTAACTACCCATTTACTCTTTGTATAGTTATTTTGTAATTTGATTATCATTCATTCTCTGTATGATCAAACCACAGTCATTTTTTATTCAAACCTGATTCACTCATTCTCTATTCCTTTTTTTATCCAATTTTCTTCTACAACGTTTTCCTGAATGTTCAGATACTCCAAAGACATTTAAGAGATCTTCATTCTGTTTTAAAAATTCTAGACAGAAACCTGAAATATCTTTGGTGCTGGCTTAGCTTATTTTCTTGCAGACATTTCATTATCTTATCCAAACTAGATAACATCATCAGTGCTAGAAGTACTGAGCTACAAACATTCTCCTTTATTAGTAAGATAGAAACTTCTCTGTGGCTCTTTCCAGCATGTGTATTTTTCATCTAATTGAGCCATTGCAGTTTCATTTGAATTTCCTTCCACCAGTAGGCAGAGCGATTATCAAAGAAGTTGACTTGATTCAGAATTTAATTGATGAGCTGTTTGCATTTACTCCAATAATTTCTTATGTACCCAAAATATTTCCCAATGTTTAATGGTATTTTAAACTGGACAAAACATCTAAACCTGTTAATATCCTTTATCGTATGGTACAATCATTAAAGGCTTTTCAATGGTGGGCATACCTGAAATAATCACTCTTCCAATTTGAACAAAACTCTAGTGATTTCATCAGACTAATAAAGAATTAACATTATAAAAATTATCTGATCATGATAGTTTTTGTTCCTACATGATATATAAAATCGTTATAATTTTTCTCTTGTATATCAACAATTACATCCCAACCTTGTTTAAAATGAACAAATATCAAATACCTTTACTGCCTTGTGTTTTTCTCTGACGTTTTATTAATTACTTCTACCCAGTCCACCTTGAATCCTGAGAAAGCTCAATAGTGTTGGAAGAACTAGTTAGTAGTTGGAGAAGAAATCTCGATCTATAGACCAGACTTAGGAGTATAAATCTCCTGGAAAATGACAATGGGAAACAACTTCTAGATTGTTGCCAAACTCACAGGATAGTTATCTCCTCCAATCACCAGAAAAGTAGTACAAATAATTGTATAATTTTTACAGGTAGTCCTCAATTTACAGTCACAATGGAGCTGAAAATTTCTGTTGCTGAACAAGAAAGTTAAATGAGTTTTGGCCAGTATTATGACCTTTCTTGTCACAGTTATTAAGTGAATCACTGCAGTTGTTCAGTTAGTAACACAGTTGTGAAGTGAATCTGGCCTTCCCATTGACTTTGCTTGTCAAAAGGTCTCAAAAAGTGATCACATGATCAGACACTGCAATAGTCATAAATATGAGCTTGTTGCCAAGTGTCTGAATTTTGATCAAGTGACTAGGGGCATGCTGCAATGGTCGTTCGTGTGAAAAATAAGATATAAGTGACTTTATTTAATGCTGTTGTAACCTCAAACAGACACTAAATGAAAGATTGTTAAGTCGAGGGCTACTGTATATCATTCTTTGATGATTACTGAAATCTTTCCTTAACTCCCCTCCTTTTATAATCTACATTTCAGTATTTATTATTCAACAGTGTACTCCCATTGCCTCACACTCCCATTACTGTCAATTAATCAATGCAGAACTGTAGCATTGATCAATGTTCATTCCCATTTTCAGTGGTGATATTCTTTGCCAGAACATTTTTGGATTCTCAGGAAAAGTTTGCAGGAGGAAGGGGAGTAGACATTTGTTGACAGTTCTTTAGCTCCAAGTCTTCAAGTTTAAGTTGGTTATTAATCAATAGTATTTGAATTTGAATAAAAATTTATCTTGAAGCAAAATATTCTTCAACGTTGGGGGATCAATATGATGGGACTGGCAAGTAGCCCTTAATTCTTGTATTAATATGCAATTAACAATTTTCCACAGTAAATTGAGCACTTTCTTTTAACTATTTTAAAAAAACTACATTTTTTTTTTAAATATATTTTTGTATGAGGTTTACATTCTGCTTTTCATGCAGGAGCTCAAGGCAGTGTACATAGGTCTCTTCTCTTCCATTTTCCACCACAATACTAAAACCCTGTGAGGCAAGGCAAAGAGAAAGCAATTTGCTCAAAGTAATCCCGTGAGGATTTGACCCTGGCCTTCTTGGTCCTAGTCCAACATCTTAATATTGCATTCCCTTTTAACACAAATTAATTCCTCATTAGCATATAAATGTGCCAAACAGTTCCCCATTTTTTCATTTGAGGCTTGCTGGTAACATAAGTCCAAAACCAGAAGGCTGTTCTCAATCTAGCTCAAAAAACAACAACAACCAGGTGTTTTAAATGAGAAAGATCATATCCAGATGTTCTGAGGAAAATGCATAGTAATTCACATGCTGCAAATGAAACCAGTGGAGGTAATGTTGCTCCATCCTTCTTAGTGGCTGTTCCTAAGTACAGATTTGCTCTTATTCATTTACAGTCGCATTAAAAGTAACGTGGATGGCAAATACTTGGTGGACAGCGTTCCCTTCAGCTGCTGCAATCCAAGTTCTCCACGGCCATGCATCCAGTACCAGGTTTCTAATAATTCAGCTCACTACAGTTACGACTACCAAACAGAAGAACTCAATCTATGGACTCGTGGCTGCCGAGAGGCTCTGCTTAATTACTACAGCGGCATAATGACCTCCATGGGAGTGGTTGTCCTCTTTGTCTGGCTTTTTGAGGTAATGCAATTGGCAAGCTAATTTCTCTCTCAGTGTTCAGAATCATAATGAGTATTTCTCACGGCAATTATCATTTTTTGTGGAAAATATTGCAGGGTTATACAGGTACCAGCCATGATTAGATTTTATTGTGTAGAATAATTGCCATTTTGTAGAAAATATTGCAGGGTTATACAGGTACCAGCCTTGTTTAGATTTTTTTTGAGGGAAAGAGAGTTTTCAGAAGGAAAACAAACAGATATTCTCCCCTTCCCCCATCTGAACTATACTGTATGGACATCAGGTTTGACATAGTTGCCGTGTTAAATCCGATTATGTTTTGCTTCATAATAGGAGTGGGGACGAATTTCCTTTAGTGTGGTAAAGATATTTTAATTGGGTTGAAAATACTTTATTGATCCTAATCCCCTCTCGTCTACAATATTAGAAGTGTTTTAGATTTATGCAGGCCATTCTCTCTCCTTCCTTCCTTTCTTTCCTCAGTCAGAATTCATCTACCTTGCTTTGGTCCTGTAGGATGAAAGGTCCTTGCTGAAGTGGATTTTTTTCTTATGAAAAAAACCTGATGTATGTTCAGATTTCTTGGAATACACATAGATCCATACCTTCTTCTAGGGCTCCATTTGCCAACTTGATGACATAGCCCCAGTTCCCATTTTTCCTTCAACTCTCCATTATTGACTGGGCCTCATGTTACTTATGTGGATATTAAACAAAAGTATGCATTTCTGAATATTTGGGAAGTGTTTATTCATTTATTATTTAAGTTTCTAGGGGAGCCCATTCAGCCAATGGCTCTGGCCAGTGTACAAAAGTTAAAAACAGAGTAAACAATACTTTAACACAACAAATAACAAGAGGTCATATTGGGAGAGAACACATCTTCCATAGTGGATACCCTGTGGAAAAAGCCAGGTCTTCAAATTTTCTTGAAAGCCTTCCTTTGTGGAAGAGATGCTACTCCATAATAAAGAAGAATACCTCTGACCTCTGGGTACTATAAGATGGTGCTGCTTAATAGAGAGGATCCAAAGCACAACAACAATCCTCTCAAAATGGATGATTAGGCAAAAGCAATTGGAGAAAGATGGTCTCTCAAATGTCTTCCATAGTACAATATGTCATGTGCCTGAATGAGATGACTGAGATCTAAGAGGCTTTAAAGTCAATAAAATATTTTTCTTCTACATATATATGATATAATTGTAATTATTCTGATATTATTAATACGTTCCAACCTCATTGTATTAATCAGTGAATATAAAGATTACCTTAAGGAGTAACAAAAGACAAAGTATACATTCTAATAGATATGGATGGTTTGGGACTTGAATGCTATGAAATATTTTAAATAGACTTAAAACTATGTATATGCCAAAGTATATTCACAAGTACTACAAATTGTGACTCTTGAAAATATATGTTTTTCCTGATTGCCCTCTAAAAAACAAATACATATCCCTAACATGTTTTTTTTACTGTTAACAATTTATTTAAAATTGTCCCTTTATTGACTAATAGGTTAAACACATTTGTAAACAGCAAGAATCTGGATTTATCTCTAAAAACGACATTGCTGATTCAGTTAGAAGGGTATTAACTGTAAGATACTATGCTAAAACTTACTAACTAACCTCTACTTAACTTGCTGTCTCCAGATGCCATTAAAAGATTTGCCAAAGTAGGTTACAAATTGATTTTTTTAAAAAAAATCATCAGAATTGGACTTCTTCAAAATTACAATGGCAAGCTGAATTTAGGATCAGAACATCTGATAAATTGTCTACAAATTGAACTGTCTTCAGGATTTGTAAAACATGAAAAATTTATGTAGAGTCTTTGTATTTCTCCTTAAGATTACATGTCTGCATTTGCAACAGGGTTCCCAAGTTTTCTATATATATGTTTTTCTTTTTATTTCTTTTATGATTTCGATTTAATTTTTATGATTGATTTTTACTTATACTCTGTTTATTCTAGTTCAAAATTATTGTTTTATTAGAATAAAGAAAAAAATAAGGTCATAATACATTATTTACATTTTATCTGTAGATGCATTGTTCTAGAATGTTATCACTTATAGCTGACCCTTGAGAAAGTTTGCAGTATGATCTAAGAAAATTGAATCCAAAGCTATGCATTCTCACAAACAGGGAGACAGATGCAGTCACAGCTTTCTTCTCTAAATTCCCTAAATCACGTATTGCATAGCTACCATAACTCTGTGTTAGGAAAATCTAGGAATATTAAAAATAAAAGATAATGTTGCAATCCATGCACACTCCTAAAATATATTAACTACACGAAAATGAAATACTCTCTGACCATCCAGATTATTCCAAGAGTTTTTCTTGGGAAATCTAAGTAGTTACTATATGCTTCCTTATTGTGGGATACAAATCTATTTTTCCTGCCTCAATTTGAAGCACTGATTCTTGTTTTTACATACTTAAGTAGTTTTAATCTTGACTGCCTTCAAGGTAGACAATTCCCTATGAGCTTCATATCAAATGTTTATGAAAAAAGCAGAAGTTATGCACAAACAAAGAAACATGTAGGTGTAATAACTTTCTGTTTACAAGAAAGAGTTTAATAGAAGGAAAATTTACAATTACAAAATGAAATTTCAAATTAGTTGGAGAAGCCAGCTGTTGTATCTTCACTAAGGCCTGATAATAGATAGTTACACTCCTTGTTATATCTTTATTAGTGTACGATGGTAGCAATTTGATATAAAACTTGATATAAAATTTGATATAAAATCTGTTTTACCTGGGAATCAATGGAAGTTAGGATGCTTAGGGAGTTTACAAGTTGCCAGTTAATCCCAATAATGAACATTGTAAGCTCTGTGTTGCAGAGCTAAATGGTTATACATTCTCCAGGTTTTGATATAGCACCCTTTTAGCCTGGTCAGTCAGCAGAAATACAATAAGGTAGTGGTCTTTAATTTATTTCTAGAGTTGGGTCCATAACCAGGCATAATCATTAAAATCTATGGTAGTAGCCCCAGTTGGAAGAAGGTAAGTTTCAACCAGTATGATTATGGTAGTATAGGGCACAAGAATCAGTACAGGTAGTCCTCACTTAACTATCATTTTTTGGTAGCTGTTTGAAATTGTGATGGCACTGAACGAGTAGAACTTAACACCAGTCCTTGAAATTCCAGATGTTGCAGTGTCCCCATAGTCAAAATTCAGGAACTTGGCAACTAACATACAATTATGAAAGTTGCAACATCCTGCAGTCACATGATAACCATTTGCAACCTTTACTGCTGGCTTCTGAAAAGCAAAACCTGCATGACGTCACCAGGTCACATTGCATTTAACAGCTGCCTGGGATTTTCTTAATGGATGCCACTGGAAGCGCCAGAGCTACAGTTGTAAATCAGCACTATCATGTGACATCAACGACAGCATCACGTAGTGACAGAGATGCCGATTCCAGTTACCACCATTAAGCAAGGACTACCTGTATGTACTGTTCAAGTTATAAATGGGTAATTTGAAAATTAAGCTAATATTACATATTCCCAATTTTTCTTCTATCTGTAGATTTGGTAACTTTTGATTGTTCATTTATAATTAAGATTATTTTCAATATATATAGGCTGTGAAATAAACCAACCTTTAGTCAAGTTGACTGATAGTTCATTTTGTATCTCACTTAGATGTTAGTAATGATAGGGCTGCGTCTGTTGCATACCTCTCTGGAAAGCATCACTAATCCAGAAGATCCTGAATGTGAAAGTGAAGGATGGGTCCTGGAGAAGAGCCTGAAAGATACTTTTAAATCCACCCTGGAAAATTTGAAAAATATTGGTAAGGGAAACCAAGTGAATGCTGAAGGTGACGACGAAAGTGCAAAAACCCAAGCTGTTGCAACCGTCAGCTGAGTTTCCCAGCTAAAAATGACTGTACCTAAAGACTGAAAATTGTGAATTCTAACTTTTGAAAAATGAGCCATCACAGCTACAGTACATATTTATTAATAACACTTAACATTTGCACTTACAGCAAGAACATTACAAAGCATCTTGATATAACCAATATTATATGTATATATTAAGATGACTACTTTTATTGGAAATGGTTAACTATTATCTTAAAGCAAGTATATAAGGCATTAGGGTCTTTCATATTAAAATTCAAGCAGACTTCTATTTTGGTATTCTGGTACTGTGCATTTTGTTGTGGATCACTGGAACTGGAAACCAAAGAGGAAATGTAATTATTTTTATATTTTAAATTTACAAATATTTGGAAAAATGTGTATGCTGGATTATGCATACTTATGATAGGACAACAAAAAAATACTTACTGGAAAATTGGAAAGGTATATAGAAAAATGCATTTTAACTTTCCTTTTTTTGGGGGGGACAAAAACAGATATTTAAAATTGCAATTGAAGAACTGTATTCAGTCATGTTTATTGACTATATAGCAATAACAAAGTTAGTTGCACTGATTTTTTTATGCACTGGACAGAAATGGATAATTTTATAGAAGCAAGATTACAGTACAGAGTTTTGTAAACCAGTATAACTTTTAACCTAAATTGCTGACATTGGCTCACCTGTAAATCTGGTGCAAAAACTAAGCTGTTTTTTTAAGAAGGAATCATGAAGCCCTATTTGTAACTCTCATCAAAATAAACAGTTACCACATTCAGTAAATGGGGTTAAGGATTTTTCCTGGCACTGAGAAGCAACTAAAAAGATTTGCACATTAATTTAGTGAATTAGATGCTATGTAGAAAGACTTGGAGTTGCCTGTTATGGTAATATACAGAAGATTATTGTTTCAATGCATTTTAATACAAAATTTATTCACTAAGATTGTCTAGTGTTGTATTATTCTGCAGGTATCTTTTAAAGTTTATAAACTGGAGTGAAGCATGGGGAGTTAAATAAATATCTTTGTCTTATATGAAGCACTCACACAGGCACTACATAAACACATCTTTGCCAGGTTAGCCTTTCCCAAGAGAAAGCAGAGAAGTCTGCCTATTAATCAGCAGCCTAGTTGTGGAATTTAGCCAAGAGTCTTGTAGCCTTTGATAAAAGTAATGAAGGAAGAGTTCATGTTATTATGATCAATAAAAAGCAAAATAAAGTTGTTCAACGAGACAAGTGGCAGCAGTTACAGACAGGAGGTGCTTGTTGACAAAGCCTCTTCTGAGGTCTAAGTTAAATTATATTAAAGATCAAAAGTCCACCTTGGCAGATGTTTTCACTGGTGCTCATTTCTCCAGTTTTGGGCCCTGGGTTCCATTTATTTGGAAGAGGCAGCAGCTAAAACTAGGACCTTTGCCTGACTGATGGCATTGTAATGGTGCAGAAAATGGAAAATCAGCAAGTGGTTGGTAGTTCTTTCCTAATCATGAAGCTGCAGTCATGAAGAGAATAGCAAAACTTTTGAAATTAAAAAAGGTGATACTGAAGGTTGTATGATAAGGTTGAAAGCTTGTATGATCAAGGAAGGGAGTTTAGCAATAAAAAAAAAAAGTAGGGGAGGAGAGATGAGAAGGTAGAAATGCCACAAGGAATTATACTGCAGTAGTCCCAATAAGTGGTGATGATGTTCAGGCATGGATTTTAATAACAGCAGTTATGTCAAGTGTTGAAGTTGAAGAACTATCACTGTTTGATAATTGCTTGAATATGAAGAGTGAGAAAAATTTTATATCTTTATTCAATTCTGCATACGCTACCTTTCTTCTGAAGCGGTCATTTTGCTTGTATTTTTCGTAATGACATTTTGGGGGTTTCCTCAAATAACATCCAAATCCTACAATATATGCTGGTATATTTTAAAGTATTAGGACAGTCCTCTAAGTCTTTGCTGAGTTTTGTGATTGTTCCATGACGATAGTTTTCTAAACCAGAGATGAAAAGTAGGGAAATGGGAATCTATTTCCTACATTTGCAAGACTCAATATGAACATAATATGCTAACAGAAGCCTTAGTTTTTGTATAATCCTGGTTTAGCATGGATCTAATTAGATCAATATGAGTCAAGTATTCATATAAAGCAATTACTAAAAGGTTTAATTAGGAAGGTTTCAGAAATCTCATTGGGGCTATTTCATTGTGCTAATTCTTTGTATGTTATACAAATGTTCTGTAAATATTCCAGACTTTTATTGTATTGCATTAAAATTTACCTCAAGTCTAAACATAATCAACTCAAACTATCATTTCTCATTGATGGGGGTTTTATCTAGTTTTATTTTTTTACTCAATACTTTCTTTTATTGCCATATCAGAAAATTTTAATTTATTTCCAGTTGCCAATGATCACAACTGATCAAGGATATTCATTGTAATCAGTAAACAGAGCAGAATCAGATTTGTATCCCACACAACAATTATGTATATTTTTTGTATGAGAATTTATTCTTGTTCTCTTTTCCCTTGAAGTAGCATAATCTCAATTATTATGTTGCTTTCTTTGAATAGAGAAGTAAAAGAGTGGAAATATATTCCATTTGATTTAGTTAAATGTTTTTCAGTAAGGTGCCCTAGTATGAAAATTACTTATTTCAAAGGAAGAGAAAAATTGATCAACAATATTTCTAAAAATCATAAAAGAACTATTGTAGAAGATGTAGAAGAATTCCAATTTATCAGGGTCTTTTGACACCATCATATTCTATTAATCAGCTTGTAATAATTGTCCTGTCAAATAAAAGAGGTTATAGATATGGTTTTCCAAATGTAAGTATACTGTAGGTACTATTACAAAAAATTGTAAGATTTTTGATTACCACTATCTTTTTCTAACAAAGGATTTGGATTATTTTCAATTACAATTTCTTAATATACAAAATAGTGAAAAAATATGGTAGAACAGTAAAAGCAGAAAGGCTCTTCATCCTTGAAAATTATTTGGAAGAAATGCTTTAGCACCTCTCAATTATTCACTTAGGCAGCCCAACTTTTTTCAAACATCCATATCAACTTCAAAAATTATGCCAAAGTACTGAAAGTACGAACGATTTGTGATTGTAAAAAGCACATATTGTGGGGGGTTTGTACAATAGTTTATTGTATACTAATACTTCTCCTGTTAAGATGTGTAGCAATTCCATTTCTGCTTAAATTTAGAAATGTGTACTAAAGAAAGCAAGTAAACGTTTTCCTCTTTTTCTAAGACATTAATACTTAATGAAACATTCCAGGAGTGGAAAATATACACGGCTTTCTCAGAGCTAATTATTCCTAAGTAACCTTAATACAATTTACAAGATTAACCTTCACACATTCTTCTGTTCTGGGCACCTAATGCTTGACAACAGTTGCTTCCTTAAGCATACACTGCTTAGCCGGAGCAAAAGAAGACTACAGAAGCATCTTTATTCTAATGGTATTCTCTTGCTGAATTAATAAGCCAGAATATAAGTGATAAAGTAATTTTTAAAAAGTATTCCAGAAATACTAAAATACAAACTTTTCTCATGTT
This sequence comes from Pituophis catenifer annectens, assembly GCF_029215685.1. Lineage (NCBI taxonomy): Eukaryota > Metazoa > Chordata > Lepidosauria > Squamata > Colubridae > Pituophis > Pituophis catenifer. The sequence continues at coordinate 44,787,609 of NW_027256881.1, forward strand.
ACAGTTATGAGGGATTTAGATGTTGTCTTCTTTCTTTCTTTTCTTTTTTTTTTTTTTTTTTTTTTGGTCCCAACTCCTGGCAACTACCTGGAGAAGTCCCTGCAGTTTTCTTGGCAACATTTTGGAAGTGGTTTGCCATTGCCTGCTTCCTAGAACTGAAAGATTATCCTACAAAATAATATTTCCATACCTGAGTCATATTGAAGAGATTATAGAAAAACAAATAAGATTGTTCAGGAATAATGTTGGAAAATGTAAAAAATATTATTATTAAATCATCAAATTACTGAAGTTATTATTTTTAGATATGTATAAATCATGATACAGTACAATACAGTCATAAAAACTACTTAAAAGTAACTTCTGAGGTACTAATTTTATTAATGTTGAATTGTTTCAGCTCAACCCTGAGAAGCATAGGAGAATGATGTGGCTGACTGCAATATTTAAAACTTTTTTTTTAATGGGAACCAGAGATGCTATGTATCCAAGGCATTTTTAACAAGTTAGCAATTAAAGTCTTCAACAGAACAGTCTCTTTAAAAAGTGAGCAAGATTCAAGCATTAATTAAATATCAACAACACCTAAAGCATTTATTCTTATATTTTATACATATGATACAGTTTAATTTTTACAAGTTGTTCACAGATATGAAAGTCATTCATTACAGGTATGAATTCCCTGATAGTGAAAGCTTGTTATATAAATATTTCTATAATTAACATAAATACATGCTGAAAGAAAAACAAACAAGAAAATGGGCAATTGAAGGAGCAACCTTGCCAAAAACCAGGATAAATTACACACTTTATGTGTCATGACCTTAAAACCATCAACCTATTTAACCTTCATTTCATCTGTAGTACCTGGAGGGGGCATGTCTCCCAATATTTAATTTGTACAATTCTCTTTTTTAAAAAGCAGAACTGTTTTTATTCTTGTTTCTGATTTATCTATGCAGTCACGGGGGGGGGGGGTGACTCCACAGAATCGAATGCATTGTTACTGTGTATATCTTAAAACAAATTTTATATTAAGTAAATTGTGTTAGAGGAGAATTAGCAAATTAAATGTATCAGTCGCACCAATTATCTACAACCTAAAGGAAGAAAGAAAACAAAGACTACTGCCAGATACTCAACATATAGATGAAAGAGGCTTGGTTACTCTACTAATGCATTAGGAAGACTGTAATCAGGCTGCTCAATTTCACCCTAATAAAAGGCAGCCAAATTCATCTAACTTTTTATGTGTCTGATATATTAATAGCAACTATTCTGACAAGACAGCATTAAGTATGCATCATGTTGTTTAAAAAAATTAATTTACAATAACATGAAAATGCATGTTAAAAGGATGGCTTTTCAGCAGCGTACTGGTGATAAAATTTCCCTACTTTATCAATATTAGATTATGATTATGTAATAAAGCAATTTTTTTAAAAAAATTGTATTTTAAAGGATAGATGACAACTCTCCAGAAAGTACAGTATTTAGAAAATTCACTGCCTTCAGGCATCCATGTGCAAAATCTGTGCAGTTTTCAATATACTTATAAAGTATACTATTGACAAACTTCTCTACTGAATGCCAGCCAAGTGCAAATTCATGTGTTTGTTGATGCCTGCGAAGGAAATTAGTAACTATTAAGTTTTGCAACTGGACCCCCACAGATACTGGGTTCCTCTATTTCATCATAAGAATTGTAAAAAGGCTAATATATCCAGAATCTTGAAAACTGGAATAAATATTTAAAAAATTCTTATTCTCAGCTTCTTCAATTTGAGATCAAATCAAGATTTACATGACTCCTCCAAGGGATGAAGTTGCTATGTTACATTCTAAGGAAAAAAATGTAATATCAAAGTCTTACCAATCATATTGTGGAAAACAGTCCTTGCTTACTATGTCAATATCACAATCCACACAAAATACTCCTAAAGTGTGCATGACTTCAAGAAGATAATTAAATTAGTTTCCCTTATGAAGTTGTTCTCTTTTAGTTAAAAGGACTAATGCCGAGGAGCCATGCAAAACTGCAGATTACAAAGTCATTTTCAATGAGTGTTATTTAGCACTCTTGTAAATAAATCCATTGCTACATTTTTTGCACCTGTTTTCAGCTAATTCCAAGTATAGAACAGTTTAAGTACTAAAATGTAAAATGGCTCAGATTTACTACAAAAAGGAGACCACAGTGCTTCAGCATTGTGCTTGATTAAGATGCTATTTCAGCCAAATTTTTCTTCTTCCATCAGTTATCAAAGGAGGTTTCAGTAGATGCCTAGTATAACTTTGTACAAATTCACTCAGCCAAGTTAGAGAAATCAACAAAGATTGTGAGGGAAGCTCAGTGCAAATAATACTATTAATTAAATATGCTACACAGTAAAGTTATATGGTTATGGTAACCAATAAATGTATAAAACAAAAATGGAAAAAAATTAATTCCTCTCTTTATTATTTTCCATCGTTTCCTATTTCTTTTTTGCTTGACGCATTATGATGGATTACGAAAGAATTATTGAGTTCTAGAACGCAGAAAATAAGTTATAAATGCTGCCAGTCAATGCCTACTAAAGTTTGATTTGCTTCTTGTGCATGTCCTATTTCCTCTGTGATACTGTGTTGTTGCCAGAGTTTTTGAATCTTTTTAAATCTTTCTCTGCACAGATGTAAAGGATTGCCACGCCTAGACAAGGGAAGAAAAAGAACATATAAATTAAGAATATGAAATAATAATATGAAATTTTATATGTATGAATTTTCTCCAAATACTCCAAATAGCCCATATACACCTTGAAATACTGTAGCTCAGTGGCTAGAAATGCTTATAATGATTTTGCATATGGATTTTACTCTTACCTGAGATTGCTAGTGTGTGTGAAAAGAGTCAGGTAAACAAAATAAAGTTTCTATGAAGCTCCCCCCTACTCAAATACTTCTATTTATGTATTAACCAATGCCCCTGGCTTTGGATATACAGTACGTCCATTTTATAAAACCAGAAGATTCACTCTGAAATAATTCCTTCATAGATATTCAATTCAATTTCTTTAAAATTATTATAATTATTACTATTAGATTTATCCTACTTTTTAAAATATTTTGTTTCTTTTAAGTCTGCAATTATATACTGGCTATACTGGATATGGAATGAGTACAGTGGCCATTTGGACTATTGCAACAAAAATAGTCTATTTATGCAGTTCATTTCTTCATTTTGGAAAAATTCTCAAAGCAGGATGAATGAAATTTGCATATAGTATCAGTCTTCATATGAAAAACTTACTTGAGTCCTTGATCAGTCTCTCCATAGTCATCTAAATAGGGAGGAGCATAGAAACAACCTTTTGTTTTTCCAGCTAGAAATAGCACGTGACATTCACGTACTCTGAAAAAAAAAGACAGAATAAAGATGGTATGCAATTTCCTAATATTGTCCAATAAATTATTCCATCAATTTCTAGAGAATAGAATTCATCACATCAGAGTAAGCAGGAGTAATGAGACCTTTTTTGGTACTATGTCTCCGTGATTAATTTTACTCATCCTATCAGACCTTCAGGGGAGTGTCCTATGTGCCCTGTCAATTAAAGTGGGACATTTTATGAGATCCAAGATATAAACCATTTCCATAGTGGTGCATCTCCTTTGGAATAGCATTCCTCTGGAGATCAGATTGGCCCCAATCCTGCTGGCCATTTGCAAGGCATTAAAGACATGGTTAAATTCCTGGGCATGAGAATCTATAAGATGGTTATGTTATTTGCTATTTGTTTTTGTTTTTAGATGTTAATGTCATAATGAGATGGACAGCCTTGCAAATTACATAAAGAAATAAATTGATTTTGCTGCTGAATCTTTTGTCATTATTTGCTCTTTTCTTACAGTGTGACAATTTAGCAAAATTGACCAAATCCAAATTTAAAATCATATGATTACCTGAGGAAGATTCCAACTCCAGAGCCACATGTATATGTATGTGCAGTACATGCTCCTACATCTTCTCCCTCTAGTTCTGTTTGACAACAGTAACTCTGAGAACACAACATAGTTCCACAGACAAGGCATAATGTTGGTGCTCTACTTTTATCACCACCTGACTTTGGACACCTTTGAAAGAAACAAAACATTTGGTTAATATAATGAAACATTTGTTATCATGACGTACTAAATATACATTCTCCAGTTAAAAGACTACGGCTTAGATTCAAAGTATTGCAAGTGAAAATGCCCTGCTACAACAGAGATTACTCCACATTTTCTCCCTCATGTAGCCTCATTGTGTTACCCCCATCCACAAAATTTGTTTCTGGTTGTGATATGGAATGCAGAATGTGGAAAAGAGAACAGAGCAGCAGAATGGAGAAAAGTAGTAGGAACCAGAGGATCAGGACACATCTTATGCTTTCTGCTTGACTTACGAAAAATTAGATGCTTGATTGATTAGGCAGCTGTAATCTTCTGGAAGTTCTATTAATTTATTAGACTCTCGTGGATAGCTGAAATCATATAAATGCAAAGTATGTCATAAAAATTTGAAACTGCTTATGAAGCTCAGTATATAAATAGTTTGATCTATTGCAGAAATTAACTATTAGCTATATGGTAGCTTTACCTGAGAAAAATCTTTAAAAAGTATGACAATATTACCTATAAGTTAGTAGGATAATATAGTAATTTTTTATAACAAACAATTCTGTTATACATTCTCCCATGCCCCATCTGGACCACAGTTCATATTACAAATGTTGAGATGCTGCTTCCAAACACAAACAACTAGTTTGGCAGTAAGTATGATATCGTGTTTCCCCGAAAATAAGACCCTGTCTTATATTTTTTGAACCCCGAAATAAGCGCTTGGCCTTATTTTCAGGGAGGTCTTATTATTTTGGGTGCCTGGAGCAAGACGGGGCTCCTCTTGCCGTTTCACCTGATTTCCAGCTCTGTTTCCCTAACCCTAACCAGAGGAAATGGCGGGGACCAGCTGCACATGCGATTAAATATTTTTGGCAAGGGCTTATTTTCAGGGAAGGCGTATTTCAGCGCATGCGCTCAAATAAGCCCGATTGGGCTTATTATCAGGGGATGTTTTATTTTCAGGGAAACAGGGTAGGTACATCATAATATAATGAGAGAGTAACAAAAGATGCAGAGAGAAGTACCATTTAGTTTTTTAGTTGTTCGGTGTTTAGATGTTTAGCATTTTTGGAATAAATATTGTTGTATTACTCTTGTAATCTATTTATTAAATATCGTTTTCCCAATATTTAGAGATATATAAATGCAGCACTTGTTTATCTCTCTCTCTCCCTCTTTGTCTGTCTGTCTGTCTGTCTCTCTCTCTCTGAGCCCAAAATTTCTGTTGTTAAGTGAGACATTTGTTAAGTGAATTTTGTTCCATTTTAAGTGCCATAGTTGCTAAGTGAATCACTGCAGGAGTTAAGTTAGTAACACGGTTCTTAAATTACTCTAGCTTCCCCATTGACTTTGCTTGTCAGAAGCTTGCAAAAGGTTCTGTAACAGATCACAGCCCAGGTCACTGTAACCTTCATAAATATGAGTAAATTGCTAGGCATCTGAATTTTGATCACATGACCATCAGGATGCTGAAATGGTCATAAATGTGAAAAATGATCATAAGTCACTTTTTTCAGTGCTGTTATAACTTCAAAGAGTCACTAAATGAACTGTTGTAAGTCAAGGACTACCTGTACTGCTTAGTTTCAATAACTACAAGCTTTGTGTTCCTATTTTTCAACTGTCACAGAAACTTCAATAGTTAAGAAATCCTCACCTTATGGCTTGTCGCTGACCTTGCAGGCATCTTTTTACTTCACTGTTATTACACCAGCTTTAAAAAAAGGGTGAAAAAAAGTTTTTATTTCCTCTGAAATAATTGAAGAATCATACTTTGCTTTCCTTAATCTACAACACATGTTTATAGGTAGCCAATTATGAATATAATCCAGTATAATACAAATATTCTTAAAAGGGGATTTTATTTTATTTCAGTGAAAATAACATAGCAGAATCATTTACTTATTTATTTGATTTGTGTAAACATATAGTTATATTCTTCGTCACCATCCAGATCCTCTCCAAATGATCAAATGGTGAATACTGATGATGAGTAAGCCTGTAATGACTGTTCAAGTATTTGAAAGGCATTTCAAATACTACACATTTATGACCTAGCACATCAGTTCACAAGAATTCTTTATCCTTAATTCTTTCCTCAATTAATTGCACTGCTCTTTCTTGGTTTTCCCTCTTAAAAGTCTACTTCATAAACACCATGCAAGATTTGTATTTTTAAATAGACATTTGTGTATTTAAATGGATAACATATTGTTCCTACCTTTCTATTAATGTATTTGTAATTTTGCTGTTCTCTTGAAAAAGGCAAATTAGGTTGCTTGGCAAGGAGAGATAGCTACATAAGTATTCAAACTGGTTTGCCCCATTGGCTGTACATAAAAAAAGTATATTTATAATTAGCTACAATTAATATTGATATATTTGCAAAGAATTCTATTGTTACATGCTAAATAACATACAATAATTATATGCATAAATCACAACAAAGAAGTATAGTGGAAACATATAATCTACTTTAGTTTCCCTACTTCCTCATTAAATTAAGGCAGAAAATGTATTCACACTCACATCATTTATATTCTATTTATTTTATCCTGTTTTGATTATTTTTAAAAATATCTCAAGATGGCAAACATACTCCTTCCTCCTCCTAGTTTCCCCACAATAACAATCCTGTGAGATGAGTTGTGCTGAGAATGTATCACTGGTCCAACTGTCTATATCAGTTTTCAAGTGAATTACATGTTTCAATAGTTTTATTACCCTAAGTAGACACCTGTACACCTGAAAATCAGTTTCAGAAGGCTGGATGGACATTGAGGCAGTGAAATTGGATGTTCGCATTTCTTCACCTGAGTAGTTTGAAGCTATTCTATTCAGAAAGCATTATTAGAATTCAAACCAATATAGCCAACTAAAAATTACCTTTCAATTCTGGTGGTATGGGAACTCCATTTAAATAGTGGAAGAACATAGCAGAGCACCTCAGAAAAGGCATGATCCCAGTTTTTATACTTTTCCATAGGTGCCATCCAGAAGAAATTTCTTTCAAGGCACTACAAATAAAATCATTTTGCTTTTCACCAAAGAAAATTTCATGTTTAAAAATTATGCATTTAATCTACATTTTACTCTAGCAGCTAAAAGGCAAATACAGGATTTTTTAAAAAAATTGTTGAGCCTGTTTTTAAAAACTATTTTGTTATCTTACAAAGTCAAAACTCTACATGGGTAAGAAATGTTTATATACATAAAATCAACAGAACTGCAGAATGGTGAAAGTGGAGTATCGTTATCATATGCATTCATGATGAAAGGAAACATATGGATATAAATGTTTCTTTGATGCAGAAATGCAAATAGAAGCTTCTGCCTAAGCTTTTTAATCAAGGTAGCCAGATTAGCAAAATGGTACTTCATGACTTCTAAGCGCCACCTGAATTGTATCTTTGTATCAAGATACAGCATTAAATAAGGATAAGTAACATGATAAAGCAGGGGTGTCAAACACAAGGGACCGGCCTGTGTCGCTTCAGCCCAGTCTGTCCAATGCGAAGAAGAAACATCAGGCTAGGGTGGCTTTGGCCCAGCCTACCGGGTGCGAAGAGGAAACATGCCAGCAGTATGAGGAGTGGTGTCAAGCTGGCCACACCCACCCAGTCAGCCACGCCCCCGATGTCAACTAGAGTCCTGATGCGGCCCTAAATGAAATTGAGCTTGACACCCCTATGATAAAGCATTATATAAACTATGAAAAATCTTAATACTTATCAAATATGGACATTCAATTCCCATATTTTTTGAGAAAACATTGTGCTTCATATCACTCCAACAATAAGGAGACAATCATTTGTTAACTTCTAAAGTTAATCTTCTAAAGAACTAGTCCGCTTTCTATCCCATAAATATCACACTTGAATGCGGTGGAACTGAGGAAGATTCAATTTGCTGGTATTCTTTTATAGATATACTAAGTCTAAACCTAATTAGTTGTTGTTGTTTTTTGAGATGAGTCAAATTTAGCTAGGTACAGCCACCTGCTGAACATATATTCAACCATTCAGGTAACTGAGTAGTAAAAACATAATCTAAAATAAATTTATATAGGTAAATTTATTTTCCCAAATAAAATGGGTAAGTAGGCTAGGTTTCTTAATATTTGTACATGAATACTTAGAATGTGAGCTAGTTACCATATTTTTCGGAGTATAAGACGCACCTTTTTTCCCCCTAAAAGGGGGTGAAAATTTAGGTGCATCTTATACACTGAATGTAGCTCCGCCCACCCACTGGCCCCCACCCTTTGGCCTCTGCCTGTTTGCTTGCAAGCAGTTACCTCCTTGCAAGCAAACAGCAAGAAAAAACAGCTCCTTTCAACTTCAGCACAGCCTAATTAGCACAAGTTGATTGGATTGGCCTCCCAACTCTCAGCTAATTTTCTCTCAGCTGTTTTGCGCAGGGCTCTGCTGCTTGCTCTTTGTAGCAAGCAGCAGAGCATATTTTGCTGGAGCATAAATATGTTGGAGCATATATTTTTTTCCTTGGGTTAATCTAGCTATGCTGAAAAAGAAAATGAAAGTAAAGCTTGCTGTTTGCTGCAACAAGGCAAAATTGCGCAGAGGCAGAGGGAGATTTCTTTTTCTTCTTTTCTCACCAAAAAAGGCAGGAGTGTCTTATACTCTGGTGCATTTTATACTCCGAAAAATACGGTAATCTACTTTAAGTACAAATACACAGGCAGCATAATCTTGTCCCTCTGCTTTATTTGATTAGATTAGAATCATAGCCATTAATGTAAAGGGGGCAAAATAAGAAGAAATATTTCTCTCTGCCTGCTTCTTTCCATACAAAACTTGTATTAAAAATGATTGCCAATGGGATAGATTGAGACTCTAAACAATCAGATAACAATCTTCCAGGCTTGCTAGCCATTTCCATTTTACTAGTTCTGAAATAAAGGTACTAACTCCTAATCTCCTTTTATAATTCCACAGCAGAGCAATGTTATTGTTACACTGAAAACAACAGACAGCTGATTCATTATAATATACAAAAATTAGCATTTTTATTTAGATAAAAAATTTTCCTACCACATAAATGCTTAAACTAGTTTTTAAAGACACTTGGAAACACTGATTGCTCCAAAATATATCAGCCATTTGGTCAGCTAAATTTGGTTCTATAAGAACCATTTTTTTTTTTTTAATTTGATTTATATGCCGCCCTTCTCCGGAGACTCAGGGCAGCTTACAATGCGCTAAGCAATAGCCTTCATCCTTTTGTATATTTATACAAAGTCAGCTTATTGCCCCCACAACTGGGTCCTCAATTTACCTACCTTAGAAAGGATGGAAGGCTGAGTCAACCTTGAGCCTGGCAAGATTCGAACCTGCAGTAATTGCAGGCAGCTGGTCTTAATAACAGTGTGCTTTAGACCACCGTACTACCAAGGCTCAAATTTACAGCATGGTTATTCAACACTACCTTCCAGTAATATCAAATATGGTAAAACAGCTTTCTTTGGTCTTTAAAGTCCAAATAATCTAGAACTAAAATACCTGCAACATTGCTAAATTGTAAGAATCTGCTTCCATTCTGTAAAATAATCTGAGAATCTCAATACAAGGGAAAGAAAACAATACATAGAAAAATCTAGGATTCAAGCAATCTGTTTTACCTGCCCACACACTGGCCAATATGCTTGTGCAAAGCAAGAACAGCAGCTTCTTCAACAGTAGAGTTTCCTTGGTCCATGCCATTTTCTTCTGAAAAAGCAAACACAAAATGTAAACTAGCAATGCACAAACTGCTCTATTCTGATAGAACTATTCTAACTAAGCTCAAAACCACTTTATTTTGAACTTTAAACAGAGTGTTTTCAGTTCAAACTCTTCAAATAATCAGAAAAGCATTGGAGAACTTTTAGAAAGGTTGAAATGAACATTCAAAAGTCAAATAACTTACCTACCCCTATTCTAAACCAATTTTATCAGTAGAATTTCAACAATCAATGAAACTTGATATATTTATATCTGTCCTATTTCATATGGTGTAATTTCAATACACAATGATTACAGCTTTTGTCAACTCCTATTCCCATTGCTTTCCTTATATAGTTTACCCTTGCCCATTAAATTGACAGATTTCTCCAGTAACACTCAAAAAGCCCTTCATTCAAATTTACTTTTGATTCAAGTACATTTGCTGAAATACTTTGAATGCTACATTACACTATATTATTTATACTTTGCAAAAATTTTAAATTTAGAATTTAAATAATTTATACAACCATTTCCATTTGTAAACAATTGCAGATATTTTACAACAGTGAAATATGGGATGAAAATATGCAAATAAAAAGAAAAGTAAACCTCAACCCTCAATTTTCATATACCTATATATTATTGCATTGCAATGATTAGTATTTTCTTTGTTCAAAAATATTCAGTTGCCCTAAAATAAAACCTAAACCAGACTTCCATATACATTTCCCATTAAAGTCACTGTAATCCTAATTTTCCTACACAAAATTCAGCATAGCCTAGACAGTATACTTTACCTGTGGATGAGGTAAGTATTATTTGTACAATATGTGCCATAGTGACAAGGTGGAAGATATGAATATCTCCTGTACCAAGACTGACTCCTGAAAAGTCCTGACAGTGTACAGCAGGGAAAGAGAATACCAGGCATACCTGCAGATAAAGGAGAAAATGGTAGGTGATGAAAAGGAAAATAAGTATGTTTTTGCAAGACAAACCTCCTTAGCATTAAGCATAATAAGAACAGTTTTGAACTGCTACTACAAAAAAAAGGAAATTTGATACTCCAGAAGTTCTGGACCATATATAAATGGTGATCTACCTTGAAAAATTTTTGTGAGCTGTATGCTTAATAAAATAATTTGCTAAACCAATTTATATTTAGCAAAACATCTTGCTAATACTATTTTCTGCAGTAGTACTATTGGGATTTTTAATCACTTACCAATAAATGAAACATGTCGATGTCAAGAATGCATGGAAGATTTCCACTTTTTTCATAAGGCACCAGTGCTGGATGTTTAAAATATAAAAAAAAGTTTAATAACTTTAACTTTACTTTACTTGGCCAAGTGTGGTTAGACATACAAGGAATTTGGTACAGAAGCATTCAATGTACTTATAAAACAACAGAAGCCAAATAAATGATTAGGTTTTGAAATTTCATGAGCTTCAGAATATATTTGATAGATTTTTTAAAACAGGGTTACAAAATTACTGATTTATAGGATAAAAGCCCAAAACTTAGAAACAGAAAATAATTAGGAGCCTTGGTAGTACAATGGTCTAAAGCACGCTGTTATTAAGACCAGCTGCCTGCAATTACTGCAGGTTCGAATCTCGCCAAGGCTCAAGGTTGACTCAGCCTTCCATCCTTTCTAAGGTAGGTAAATTGAGGACCCAGTTGTGGGGGCAATAAGCTGACTTTGTATAAATATACAAAAGGATGAAGGCTATTGCTTAGCACATTGTAAGCCGCCCTGAGTCTCTGGAGAAGGGCGGCATATAAATCAAATTTAAAAAATAAATAAATTATATCCATTATTTTCATTCTCAAATTTGGAGTCTGTCACTTCCAATGAGAACTGTTAGCTATCAAAGGTAGGAAAAACTTCTACTGAAGATGCTAGAAAACTGTTACTGACAGATCCGCTTAACCACCATGTTACTAACTTAACAACTGCAGTAATTCACTTAACAACTGTGGCAAGAAAGGTAATAACATGGGGCAAAATTAACTTAAAACTGTCTCACTTAGCAAAAGAAATTTTGGGCTCCATTGTGGTTGTAAGTTGAGGACTACCTGAACACAGGGCAAACCAACATTTTAAGTCTTTTGTTATGCTTTGGGAAGAATAACTTTTGAAACTCACATTCTTCTAGGGCAAGCAGAATTACTCTTATTAGCAACAATCATAATTATGTTTAGTAAAACACATTATTTAAAGCACATTTTACCCCAAATTGAAGACTCTATATAGAGCATAAGCCACTGCCAGAGTTCTGTTAAATCTGATATATGTATCCTGTTCATTGTATTCCATGTTGATAAATGACACAACTCATATGGAAATGTACTCTTAATGCACACAAAACATTTGTCAACAACAATCTGTACAAAAGTACCATGTTTTCCCCAAAAATAAGACCTGGTCTTTTTTTTTTTTTTTTTTGGACCCCAAAATAAGCACCAGATCTTATTTTCAAGGGATGTCTTACCCGCTTACCTTAGGACCATGACATCCAGGCCTCCCATGTCCCAACACCTGTTGTGCTGCTGCTCAACTGTTCTGTGGCCATGAGCGGCCTCCTGCCGCGAGGAGCGGCCCAGGCGCAATGTACCATGCAGTCTCCTGCCATGAGCAACAGCAACGGTGCAACATGCCACATGGCCTCCTGTGGCCGACAGCACTGGCATGACAGGTGTCGGGGCTTGGGAAGCCTGTCTGTAGCAGTCCTAACATAAACAGATGTGCAGCGCATGGGGCAGCTCCACACCCACCCCCAGCTTGATTTTTACGCATGCACCTCAGCCCACCTCATATAACCAAACGGTGTGCTGTGCTTAACTTGGGCTTATTTTCGGGGTAGGACTTATATAGGCGTGAAAATCAGGCTAGGGCTTGTTTTCGGGGTAGGTTGTATTTTTGGGAAAACATGGTATCAGTTGATGCCTCATATGAAATTTACTCAAGCTGTTTCATGTGCTCAAAATCTGTCTTTATAACAGAAATTAAATAAATCATCCTAACGTTGTACTTACATGGTAAAAGCATACAAAAGTGACCCTGTACTGCTAATAGTGAAGAAACTGTCCACTGTGCAGCCGCAAATCGTGTTAATGAAGTAAGACAGTCATCCTAAATAGAACATAATAACAATGGTACACAAATAGCCAAATTCATTCCTTCATACTGTTATAATGAAAATTAAAATTTGTGGATTGCTAATAATTACTAACTTATTAATTAATAATTAAAAAAACAAGAAGGCACCAGGCTAGAAATCAGGAAACGGTGAGTTCTAGTCCTGCCTTAGCCATGAAACCTGGCAGGATGACCTTGGCCAGTCATGCCCTTAGCCCAACCCACCTCAGAGTTGTTTTTGTGGGGAAAATAGGAGGAGAAAGGTGTGTTGGATATGTTCACTGCCTTGAGTTATTTGTAAAATAATAAGGGCAGGAAGGATGGATAAATAAATAAATACATTTATTATTATTGGCCATACTGAAATTCTAGAGTAATTAATATACAGGGGCCTTTGGTATGAGGAAACAATGTCACAGTGTTCCTCACAACTTACTGTTTATGTTATAAAATGCTATTTTCTAACATTACAGTAGAATCGTAAGTGTTATAACCTCATCACCTACTGTATCCCTATCCCTCAATAATTTACACTATGATAGTTGTTACTCTTACCTGTCTGCAAGACAATTGACCAAATAATGGTTTTTCTTCATCAGCTAAAATTTGTTCTGCAGAATATAAAAATCATAATTAAATGAGAGGAATACAGAATCTAAACTTGATCACCCTCCAGTGATTGCCAACATTTTAATGAATAAATATTACCTATTGCTTGGATTGTAAATGCACAACTGCCCCAGCACATTATAGGTACACGTGGATCTTCTTCATTGGGATGAACTTTCAGACCAACTTTATATGTTGCAGTACCAAATGTTTTCAGCATTTCTTTGATGCTTTCAGAATATGGATTCCTTAATTAATTGAAAATAGACACCATTATCTACAACAGTTATGACATGATATTTAGAAGCTAAACTTCATTTGCTTGCCCAAAATGGCAAGGAATAAAACTCTTTTTTTAATACGCCTAAAAAAAACCACAGAATGTTCTAATTACCACTGAATGCTGTGGCCTGGACATTCTATGATTAGATTTTGAATATTCAAACTAGCCACTGAATCATACTGTAACAATAAAGCAAATCCTAAGTAAAGTATCAGACTTCTAAACAGCATAAATATAACAAGTAGGTTGATTCCGACACAACTCTTTATCCCAGAATGAAAGGAAGGGAGCCAAGTATCCTCAGTATGTCTGTATCCATAAGATGAATACTACATGGATAAATATAAATACAAATATAGTATAGCATTACCTGAAAAGCTAATGTCATAAATTCTTCTACTTATATTGTATACATTAGTAATTGATAATCAATGCAACCAATACATACTTTGGTTGAACCTCTGGCCTAAATCCTTCAGGTAGATGTGCTTCATCCATTTTTTCTGAGTTATTACAAGGAAGATTATCTAAAAATAACAACAATATATTATTTTAAAAATAAATCATCATTATTATTCATAATGCCTGAAATCTTTACATAGGATGAGGTAGCAGTTTAATTCAGTCTTGAAGATCAGAACAATCTCAGTATTAATACTAAGGAAAAATGCCTCCCCCAAAGAAAAAAAGAAAAAAAACCCCAAAAGACATTACTGTATTCAGCATCTTTCAAGAAATATGTGCAGTATAAATTAAAAATTTACACTTACTGGCACTTTCCTGATCTTGAAGCATAAGCAATGCTTTGATTTGCTGAGATATTCTTCTTATCCACTGAACTAGATTTTGTTCTTTTGCAAAGTCTAATCTATCAAAAATGAACAAATGTAAAATATTGCTTAAATGTTAAAACATTACCTATAGGTGCTTTTTATAAGTAGTCCTTGACTTTCAATAGCAATTGGGAATGGAATTTCCATTGATAAGCGATGGGGTCTAAAATGCAAATGCATCACTTAGCAACAGCAATCTTTCAGTCCCATTGCTGTTCATTGAATCCCAGAGCAATTGGGTAAGGAAACTTCCAGGTGGCTTCCAACAAACGAAGTCAGATAAGTGGCTGTTATCAGGTGAGAGAACGAGGGATTGTGCAGGGAGGCAGGGAATGGTTGCCATGAGACAGGAAGATTTGAGACAATGCATAAAAGGCGCAGCACAAGTCGGGATGGGTACAGGATGAGTATGAGACTGTGTACAAGAGGCATCACACAGGTCAGGAATATGCATAAGGTGCATATGTGTGTGCCAGGGAGGTCTGGCAAGGGTCAGGAAAGATACACAGGGGGAGCTATGAGTGGTTTGTGTGGCACAACTGCAAAGGGGCTGTGATTGGGCATGCAGGTAGGGGAGACTAACCCCAGCGACTTGTGACCTTCCCTGCCAGTTTCCCCATTGACTTTGTGGGGAAGTCAACAGGGAAGGCAAACGGTAAGTAGACCCAAAAACCAAGAATGATACAAGGGTATACTTTCAAGATGAGTTCTTTACTGTTTCCACATGTATAAACAAAGTCTTGCCAAACTGAAGCATTCTACTATCCGTATCTATCATATACAAATAGTCCTCAATTTACGACTGTAATTGGGCTTAAAATTACAGCTGTAAGTCATGCCAGTCATTAAGCAGGTCAGCAAATGTCTGCACGTGATTTTATGATTTTTTTTGCAGTGGTCATTAAGCGAATATGAAGGTCATTAAGCAAACCCATTGTCTGCAATGGGCATCTTTTGCCGGAAACTAGAAGTAGATGCCAGTTTCCGGCAAAAAATATCATAAATCATGGTCGTGCGACTGCAGGATGCTACAAACAACCATAAATGTGGGCTGGATGCACAGCACCCAAATTGCAATCACATGGCGCTCTCTCTCTCTCTCTCTCTCTCTCTCTCTGTGTGTGTGTGTGTGTGTGTGTGTGTGTGTGTGTGTGTGTGTGTTTGTCCATGCCTATGTCCATCAGAACTTTGAATCCAGTTTGCATAATTTTGGGGACCCATTGTAACTTTGAATGGTTGCTAATTGCCTGATTGTAAATCAAGGATTACCTGTACATAAATTATTAATTAATTACCTGTACATAATTATTAATTAACAAAGTATTTGATGAAATTACTAACTTGCTAAACAAAGTCCTTGGAGGAGGAAGAAGAGGAATGACGGTATTGCTTAAGCATTCACAGAGAGGACAAAGGAATTCACCATTTTCTACATCGTAACTTGTATGCACTCGTAATCTTTGTTGTCGTCTTTGTTCTTTTGCTTGCACAGCATCAAAATACCTTTAGAAAGCAACATAATTTAAGCATAATATTATAATATTAGTTCTAAAGTATTTGTTGGATACTAGAATACTTTATTAGAATTAGAATATATATTTTTTTGGCCAAATGTGATTAGACCCACAAGGAATTTGTCTCCAGTGCAGAAGCTCTCGGTGTATATGCAACACAAAAGAGTAATAATAATCATAATAATGATACCAATAAGAGGAGGTAGTAGAGAAGATGAGAAGGATAATAATAATACTACAGCCATACCATATACTTAGACATAAGGTAGTATTATGGGAATTAGGTGTTCAGCAGAGTCATGGCATCAGGGGAAAAAACTGTTGTTTTGGCATGCAATGCCCTACAGTGGCATCCCAAAGGAAGGAGTTGAAACAGATTATGTCCAGGATGTGAGGGGTCTGTGGATATTTTCTCAGCTTTCTTTCTGACCCATGCAATATATATGCTGTCTTCATAAATACTGCCTGCCTGCCTATCTATCAAATTACATTATTTTTTCCATTTTTTTAAAAGAAAAGGATAGTTAACTATTTTGTTCTAGGGCCATCACAAAAAGATAAACTTTCTGATGTCATCCTTCACATATCTTATCATAATATCACCACCCATGATGATCACCATGTTCTAAGCAGCACTGGGACTCCTAATCCTATCTCATATTCATCCCAGACTTGGACTATATCATGGCCAATTGAAAAATTTCTGCACTGAATAGTAGTTTATCTTATTTAAAAGGTAAGTAAGAAAATAACTGATTTATTGTAAAGAAAAATATTATAATATTTTCTTATCATTCTGAAGAATTTTTCTGAACAACTTTCTTCTAATAAATTTCATTCAACACCTAAAGCATTGTTGTTGTTCCATGGTTTGACAAAATGAGAATGTCTACTTGAAAAGGGAGTATTCATTTTAAGAAACAAGCTGCAATTTTATTTGCCAGATGGACATTTGCACATATGGAATAGGTATGACATTGTCCTCCTAAGCAGTAAGTCCTAAACAGCAAAGAAATTTTTAGATATTTGCTTTCTCAGTAGCATTCTTGTACCTCAAATGTGTAAAAAAAAATCAGTCAAATGCACTGTGAGAAGCCAAGAGAGCTAAGTTTCATCAAGCATGTAGTAGAAAGCCTGAGCAAGGAAACAACTTTCTTGGCAATAATACACCAAAATGCGTTACATGACTGGCCAAGCGTAGTAGACAGTAGGAAAAAAAATGTATCTTAGCTGCTTTGACACAGCATCCTTAACACCTGTTAATATTTTTTAAAAATTACCTTTGCCAGCAATGTGCATGCATAATATGTCCACAACTACCAGTGTGTGTTCCACATGACAGGTCTGGATGCATAAATAATGGATCATATTTTTCTGTATATGAAAAATAACAGAGATAATAGTCACAAACAGATTATTCACATTCCTTACATAGCCACATAACTGAAAAGTTTTGCAAACCATATAACTGTTTACTCCTAAGGCCAATACACTAAGCTAGCATTAGGATACTTGTGAATGGGCTGACTTAATTATTATTTTATAGCAGTTTCTCATTATTTGTAACTTTAAGATGAGTGGACTTCAAGTCCCAGAATTCCCCAACCAGCATGTTGTCCACACATCTTAAAACTGCCAAATATGAGAAACACTGTTTTATAATATAATGAATAATTATATTATTCATTCCTGTATAATTCAAAACAGAATATTGTGCATTTGAATATTATAATTATATGGTCCTTCAAAATGGTATATAAACTACTCACCAGGATCTGAAATCACTTTATTCCTATTTTTGGACAAGACTGTTGATCTCTGAACAAATGCTGCCAGCACCATTGCTCTGTTATCCATCTTGACCTCCTGTTCTTCTTGGCATAAGATACAAGTAACTATCTGTCTTTGTTCACACACTTTAGTCTGCTCAGGACCCAAGGCAATAAGCCTGGTATCTGAAACTGAAGGACTAGGATGAAATGATATTAGTAAGCATTTAGTTGGAATATTTACTGAAGCAATGTATAACTGAATGCAAATATTTTTATCCAAATCATCTTATGCTGTATTTTCCTCTCCAGAAATGTTCTACAGCGATCCCGTTGCAAACCGGTAATAAAGGTAAGTAGAACCCACCCCTGCTTTGGAGATCTTCAAATCCAACTCTCTGCTCAGGCAGGAAACCCTATACCATTTGAGACAAATGGTTCTCCAATTTCTTCTTAAAAACTTCCAGTGTTGGAGCATTCACAACTTCTGGAGGCAAGTTGTTCCACTGATTAATTGTTCTAAAGGTTGCCAAAGCTTATTGACACTTTTATCTTACCTGTGATCATGCACTCTGGAGGTAGAAGTTTCAAGTTCATCTATAGTTTGCTGGAAGAGTTCTTTGTTCTCATCAATGAAATGCCGCTGCATCTCAGACATTTGTGCCATGATCTTCTCCCTTCGCAATCTAGCAATCTCTGCTTTTCGTTTCCTCTCAGCCTTTTCTTTATCTCGTGAGCTCTATTAAGTTAATATGTCAGCAATGGTATACAATTAATAATGTAAGTCTTTGCAGATGTGTAATTTATGTATTTAATGCACGTTAGATTAGTATTAGTCAAAGTAAGTCAAGCATTCCTGCACACTAATATTTGCCACTTTTCTCCTGTTTAAGAATGCTAACATTTATTAAAGGAAATCTTTCTTAAATTATTTTTATTAACTAAAGTTATAGCATGTTTCTCCATAAAACCATTTTATGGATGCATTATATTTTTTAACATTTCAAATAATGTACAAAGGTAATATTAAACAATCCAAAAGATAGTGATCTATTGACGCCTTTTCTGAAAGCAGAGAAAGTGAGACCAATCACAATTTCAAAGAGTGTATGTTTCACAAGATGGGAATGACACAATAGAAGGCCCTTTATCAGATGCCTAATCAATGGCTCCTGTAAGGCAGGCTTCTCTTGCAGATCTCAATATTCAAGCTAGCTCATAACAAGAGTCAAACCCTTAGTTACACAAGGTTTTTAAATGTACTATTTCTACTAAGCAAGTAACAAATGGCATTCAATTCTTCTCTTTCAGTATTAGTACAATGTGATCACAAAAATGTGCAGAAGGTAATGGTCTAGTGGTTACATTTTGTAAATTCCTGAGAACCTTTGAGGGTCCATATAGAGCATATTGAAATAAGATAATGACAATGCTAGCAAATTATGGATTACTCTTGCCAGATTTATTCAGCTCAGGAATATTTGCTAAATGCAATTGTGCAAGTGTGCTCTTTGCAGCCACTACCATACAGAATTTGAAAATACACTCCCCGACAATGGATTTATTTTTTCAGAGGAAGCCAACCTGTTCACAAAAATTGTATACCTATCCTCAACTCAGATAATTGTACTCTACCCTATCTGGAATTAAATTTCAGCTTGTTCACTCTCATCCAGGTCATTATAAAACCTAGTTAACACTTGAAATTGACAGGATTTGTTTTTCTTTCATTTTATAAGGCAAGGAATGGTAGTCACTATTCTATTAAATATTTTCCTTTGTGTTTCACCCAAT
This sequence comes from Pituophis catenifer annectens, assembly GCF_029215685.1. Lineage (NCBI taxonomy): Eukaryota > Metazoa > Chordata > Lepidosauria > Squamata > Colubridae > Pituophis > Pituophis catenifer. The sequence goes on from NW_027256881.1 coordinate 44,807,423, forward strand.
TAAACATTAAAATAAAGCCACAGAATTAAATTAATTTCTCTTTGGTAAAGAGAGCTCAGTCAATCATTATCAGTTAACAATAAAGCTTTTACTCTGCACCATTAGTTGCCTATTGTGACTATCACCACTCTATTGGTGATTAAAAATGTTTTTAATTAGAAAACTCAACACAAATATTAGATGTTGCATAGTAATATAAAATAATTTGTAAAATAACTTGCTGGCTAGATTGTCATACTATATTTGGAATCTGTTTTTGGACACACGTACTACCCAAATTGTGTTGCTTTTCCCTTGCATTGATATTACCTCTTCCATAAAATTTCCCTCAGTCTCCAAAACAGGACTTGTAGAAGATCTCTCTCGGAGTTTCTTAACAGTATTAAAAGTCTGGAACAAGAAACTATGTTAGTATTCGCTACTTAAAATGTTTATTTTGGCCACAAAACTATAAAGTTTATAGTAGAGTATGGTACAATTTACCTTTAGTATCCATCTAATCATGTCTTTATGCACTTCTAGGTGGGGTGCATTTTGCAAAGTTTCTAGCATGGCTAATATACTTGGGGAATTGCGGGGTGTCTCACCAGGCCCTGTTTCAAGAAAGAAAGGAAATCTATTTGCATCTATTTTGGCTGTATAAATTTAACACAGAGGAACAAAAATCCAATGGGTGCTTTTTTTCATTTTTTTTTACTGTTTCTTGTTCTATATATATTTTTCAATATAATACAATATGCATATCTATCATCTATCTATCTATCTATCTATCTATCTATCTATCTATCTATCTATCTATCTATCTATCTATCTTACCTATAGTTCATCATAGAAAATAATAGATTTATCTCCATGTAGTTTAGATTTATTGTAATGTCCCCCCCTCCCCCAATATATAGTTGATATATGTTTAATATATATATATAAAGGTCATTCTTTTGAAGGCAGCAAAGTCCACATTCTGGATAGAGAGGACCATTGGTTTGAAAGAGGGGTAACAGAGCCTATTTATATAACATTGAGCAGGGGAGGGATAAGACACCACTTATCTCCTGTCTACAACGTAGTCCTTTCAGCAATTCCAAGAAGATTCTACCCCCATTTGAACTCTGATACAGCTGACTCTGAGGCCAGTTAAACTCTCAAGTGGCCTCAAGAGATCTCCGGGAGAATGCTAACGACCACATGATTGCAAAGAAATATGATCCTTCCAACCCCGCCCCCACCATCCTGCCTAAGCAATGAAGCTTCTTGGATGAGAAGTGAAATATTGTCTTCTTCTCAAGGAAAAAAACAATCCAGCTGTCTTCTGAAAAAAAAAAACATCTTGGGACAATTATGACCTGGATGACTGAGAATAAGAAGACACTTATTATTTCTAGTAGTTTAATAAAAGTATTTTTTAAAATATAACCAATACATTCTGAATAATACATCTTACTACAGGTAAAAGAAATATGAAGAGATTGCAATTTGTGCAGAAGTAGCAACCTACTTGAAATTTTCTGACTAAATGTAAAAGTCACAAGATTATCTTCACTAGCATTCTCAATATGTTGTTTTTCTTCTTGTAGTGCCATTCCAATCAAGTGGAGAATCTAGAGAAAAAATGACAAAAATTTCCTTTTCAGAAGTACTGTATATTCTACATAATTTGTATGCTTGAATTAATGGAAACTTTACACACCCTTTGTAGCATGGACTCTGACCAGGCATATCCATTATGCTCTACTGCCCACTGAAGGATTGTTCTCATAAGGCATAACATGACATCACACTGTAGAATATTAATCAGGCTTTCAAACAGAGGGCAAAATGGCGGTAATACAGGAGGTGGGAGTGCTGAAACAGATTGCAAATCAACATAAACACTAATTACAATGTATGGCACTTAACAAACGTTTCTTGAGTTACTTGAAAAAATACAAGTGGTTAGTAAAACAACTAGAATACACTACACTAGATGCATTATGTAGAGAGTGACTACATTCATTTCATGAATCCCAAATTGGGCAAGAATAATCTGAAGAACAATGTGTATAGTTTGAGGTACAATTCATAGCTGATATTAAATTTTGAAGCAGCCTAATATGACACATATACAAATGTAGTGAGGTAAATAATGTAGTCATTTATGGCATACTCAAGATTTTTGCTTTAATGGCAGCATTATTTTTTTATTGGAAAAAAAAGAAAAATAGCTGTTTTAATTCACAATATCTGTTCATCTAGTTTAAAGTCAATATGGTTTTCGAAGACCTCCAGTATATTAAAAAAATGAGAGCAACAGACATGGAGAGACCAATACAAACTAGAAACATAGATACCTGTGTCTTCCCGGTTTTGTCGTCTTAGTTTTCTTTGGGCTTCCTCTGCCTTAAAAAAAAATGAAAAGCAATTCAAATATTAAAGACAACAGCGTCACTTCTGGATAACTAATTTATTTCTTGACATTTATTTCATGTTCCAATTTCTTATATTACCTAAGCTCAAAAACATTTATCTCTATTGTTTATATTTGTTATCAGCATAAATTAGATGTTATACCATAAACAAACCCGAAGGCCCAAAATGCAATCGCCAAAGGCAGCCCCTACACACTTCAAGAGTTATCAAACTGTGAGATTAAGAACGGAATCTGTATTGCTAAGCAAATTAAATACCCAGACAACACAATATTTATTAAGCACTAAGAAATGTAATTAATAGAAAATTAATAAAATTTATGGGGAAAAAAGAGACATATATTTCCTCTACTATAACATCAATAATTTTGCTTATTTGTTTCCTCCTTATTAGTAATATATTATTACCTGTATCCTGTATAAATACCTCACCAATTCCCTCGAATTTCTTGCCCATATTACTTCTTTCAGAGATTTGTAAACTCTCTTTATGTTTCTCAATGAATTGTTTTCTCCTACTGTAACTGAATCTGCTATTGTCTTCATGCAAAGAATTTCTTCTTCTAATTCCTTCATGAAACTATCCATGCAACATTTTTTTTGTTTCTCTTTACTCAAAATTAAACTACCAAAACAACCAATCTACTTTATTTCTTTCTAAGATATACTGTACTGTTATAAATTCAATCTGAATCTATAATGCATTTATTTCAGGGTGCACTTATTACATTGCAATGTATTGACTAAAGAGAATCCAAATATAGGTCATTATTTTAACTGTTATCTGTAAATACAAAGCTTCATAATTATCTATAATTATATAATTATATAAAAGTTTTAATCTTGCATAATTACCTTAGACTGTTCTGCCCTTGAAAAATGGTAAAAATATAAATTGAAATCTTTAGCACATTCTGGCTTTAACTCATATAAGCCTCTTCCTGTTAATCCTGGTTTCCTAAAAGATAATTGGAAACATATAATCAGTATTGTAATAATTAATCAGCATTGTAATAATTGAACATTCTAAACTACCATATTTTTCTAAACTACCATAATTTTTGCACTATAGGACGCACTTTTCCCACCCAAAAGTGTGGAAATGTTTGTGTGTCTTATGGAACGAATATTACGTCACAGACTGGACTGTGGCGGCGGGGAGGGCTTGGTGCAGGGGCAGCAGCGGCAAATGGCCTGTCGCCACTGCCAATTACCGCCACTTGCCACCTATCGGCAGTTGGATTAGCCTCCCGGAATACCGCCAATCAGCTGTGCCAGCGGCAGGAATCGCCACCACCTGCTGCGATCAGCGGTGGCAACAGGTGGTGGTGATCCCTGCCGCCTGGAACTGCTGATCGGCGGTATTCCGGGAAGCCAATCCAACCACCGATAGGTGGCAGTGAGCGGTGGTGAAGGGTGATGAAAGGCGACGGCCATAGGTGGCAGCAGCAATACAATAGACCCAGGTCCCAGGAGAAAAAATCCATTGTGGGGACAGCCTCACCTACAGCAAATTTCTTCCCTAGCTTCAAGAGCTTTTGGTTGAAACGATAAAGGGTTTCCTGCCTGAGCAGGGGGTTAGACTAGAAGATCTTCAAGATCCCTTCCAGCTGTTATTCTGTATAACAGCATGTTACAAGAGGCAACCAAAGATAAGTCTTAAAAGGTTTAGACAAAGCCATGCAAGATTTTCGTGGCCGAAAGAAAACAATTTTTTGTTTTCTTGTTTTCCTCCCCAAAAGCTAGGTGCGTCTTATGATCTGGAGCGTTTTATAGTGCAAAAAATACCATAATCCATGAAACAATAAGAACACTAACACCTCAATATGAATGACATCTTATACTTTTAACTGTGTATCACTATTAATGACCGTACAAAGCTTGTTTGTCTACAAGCACAGACTCTACTTTGGCAAAAATGAGACTCAGCGCCTCTGACTGACTGGAAGGTTGGCTGAATGACACCAGGTAAACCAGACTTCCCTTCATATAGGTTATCAATGGGATCCACTGACAGCCCTTCAATTTACCATCACCTAAGATAAATGTGTAGCTTCTTAAATGACAGATGTGTGAATATGAGATATGGTACACAAGCAATTGATACCATACTTATAGTCAAGGTATTAATTGTAAAAAAACGTGTTCTTATTGCTACCTAAACCTACAGAATAAGATGGGAAAGCAAACCCCACTTTCTCCTGAGCTGCACTGCCCTGAGAATAACCATCAAGGTTGTTGGCTTCTGCCTTGCTTCTCCACTAAACATTTTGCTTTTGGGCAATAGCAACTTCTTCATACCTGTTGGGGCAAGACCATCCTTTGAAAAAAGGAAATGGCTAAATCTATATTTTTAAATTGTTCTTCATATACATGTTTGATTTATTTGGGAGGATGAGGAACAACAGATATTTTTCCTGCTAATATAAAAGATTTTTTCCATGTAGTATTTTTCATCACAATAAAAAATAAAGTTTGCTTTGTTAGTACTTTTAACAAAAAAAATTCCTCAAAACATTCAGAATCTTACTTCTTACATTATCTCTAACAGCTGTCAATTCTTAAATTTGTAAATGTCTAGACTACTTTCAATTAAAATAATCATAAAGTAGGATTTAAGAATGAAGTATAAATCAGTCCTAAACAGTATTTTCTGGGTCACAATATATACTATTTTACACATTTAAAGAGGTTTGTTGCAGGGAAGCCATTACTTGAAACAGGCAACTGCTTCAATGACAGTTTCCATTCCGGTCTCTTTGTTTTCCTATAAAATCAAAGGAAAAATATGTTATTATATGTGTACATACTTTACAAGTATATTCCCTAAGGTAATAATCAACTAGATAAATCTGGAAATAGGGGGTTCTTTGTGCTCTCTGAGCTTGGCTGTTTTCTTGCAGATGTTTCATTATCCAAGCTAGCTAATATTATCAGTGCTAGTGAGGAGTGGGGTTTCCTTCAGTTTATATTCCAATGGCTCGCCAATATTGGTGGGAGTAGTCTTGGAAGTTCTTTGTTTGGGCTGTTTATTGTTAGCTTGTTTGACAGTTCCATGATTGGATTATTGTTTACTTCTTGATTGTTGACTTGATGTTAATCTTGGAGTTAATCTATTCTCCAAGTCCACTTGGAGAAGAACCTCCAAAAACCACTCCCACCAACACTATTAGGGCAAACCAGTAGAATATAAATTGAGAGTGAACCCCACTCCTTACCAGCATTGATGATGTTACCTAGTTTGGGTAATGAAACATCTTCAAGAAAACAACCGAGTTCATTTCAACCCGGAGCTACAAATATTCTTTATTGGCAATCTGGAAGTATTAAAAATTTAAGGGTCTTTAGGACTGTGCTATCTTAACATTAGTTATTGTGACTGAGTCATTATATTTTTTATATACAGTTCTACAATCTTACAAGTTTAATGCAAAAGAATTTGAAATAATGATTTCTTTTTATGTTTTTGAAATATTTCCCATACGTCACCTTCCTGTTTATAACTGTATTAATAACAGTCACTGTGATTAAATTGCAACAAAATAAAGTACTCTGGATGAGTTGAAAAATTCAACATATCTACTAATTTCTAGGGAGTATAAAATTGTGGGGAAAATATTTAATATAATCCATTAAAGCCTGCTGGAAATCATCTTCTATAAAAAAAACTTTTAATTCCCTGCTATCTGAAGGAATCTTCATCATCAATTCCAACATATTAGAAATCCCCCAATGATCATCCACCAATTTAAAAAGTACAAGTGAATATATTTTTAATAAGACTCACATCTTCTGGCAATGCTTTTACTAATTCACTATGAGCCATGGGTCTGATGCTCAACTGGTGAATAATCTCTCGTTTTATTTCATCTGTAGCATTAATCTGCCCAATTCCTGGAGTAAATCTCTCTCCTATAAAACAAATCAATAATTTCAGTAAGCACTGATCAATTTCATTTTATGCATATGCTGAACGAAGCCAGAGAAGTGACTATTTTTTCCAGCACAACATCTGAAGAGATATTCATATTGTCAAATGACAAGATGTAAGGATAATGTCATGATCATAAACATCCCCAAAATAATTTTATTTTATCAAGCAGCATAAGTGGAAATAACTGTACTCTTTGATATTTAAAGTTGTAGATACAGTATATTAATGAACTAATCTAAACATCTATAAATAGGACTTCTAACTATAATTAGAATTAATCCATAAAATCAGTAGGTATTAACTGAAAAAGCATAAACTCACCAACAATAATTATAATTAGGTGTAACATTTCTTCAATGAGAGTATTATTTTGCTGAACCATATCCTGAAAGAAACAAGGACTAAAATGTGTTAGAAAGCACTTACAGATATTTTCACATTAAGATATAGGAGTTTGTAATTTATTTGTAATGCATTTCTTAAAGTTTTGAAACTGTATCTTCAAATGCTCATGTTGTACCTTATTGGTATTTTCGGAACTGAACCTTTTGCCATAATCCGGAGTACTAAATATCTGATAAAGTTCAAAGCGACACAGCATCATCATCAAAAAGTGGTTTGGATCCATCATAGACACACCTGTCTATAAAAAAAAGGAAGTTTAGATAAAGAGAGCAGAATGATATAAATTTATTTGGAAGCACTGCACTATTGGCCATACTCACATATAAAATTTGTCTTCTTTTATAAATATAAATACGTCATACAATAGTTGCATACGAAGCAGCATGAGTCTTCATATTATAGCCCTTTCTAAACCTTTTAACTATAATATCCCTTTCAAGCACAAACAGCATATTGAATATTTGTTTTCCAAAGTTTTGTACTTTTAAAAAATATTGGTTTTATCGAAATATATTAACATATAACTTTTCCATGGTCTCAAAAGGGAAGGTACATTGAAAAAAACCTTGACTACATAATATTTTTTTAAAACTTTTAAAGAATGCAGGTGTCTTAGTAACATCTCAAGGTACATATAAGGATTATTAAAAATATATATATTACCTGGAGCATTACAATGTCTTTATCAAACATTTCTCTTCTGCACTTTACATTATGATAGTAGTATATCTGAAAGAGAAAGTTTTCAGAGTTTGATATATGTTTCAATTTGGATTCTGATCTAAAACTACTTTACATTCCATTTTGCTGACAAAATTTCTCTGATTCATCAAAATCTTGACTTCACAAAAACAAGAACAGTTAAAGTGATTTACCATATAACCTGGGAATCTTCTTGACTTGCAGACTCTGATAAAGTAAAAAGGGGGTTTTCTCACATGATTCTCACCAGCTGCATTCTGCACTTTTGGAGGCAAGTGGAGGCAACCTTAGGAGATTGTCAATGTCTCTCTGTGTGAGAAGATGATGCCTGTAGTCCTGAAGAATTCAGCCATTTTTTACAACTATTTTTCTGTCTCCAACCTTCACTACAGTTACTAAGAGAATCATGGGAGTTCAGCTACAGAATGCAGTGGAGGAAATGGATTATCTACTTAATGTATTTATAATCTGTTACTATTACCTCTCTTTCAGTCATAATTCAAGGATTGGCATGCAACAGAAATGGTACTAGTGGATGACTTTTATCAGGACCTAGACTCCCCAACCCCCCGATCCTCTTATATCTGTCAGCAACTTTCAGTACCATCAATCATGAAATTTTGATGGACCACTCTTGAAGATTGGAAGTAACAACTGTTCTACGGTAATTCTGTTTCTTCTTGTGAGCTGTTCTGCTCAGTGGTGATTGAGTAGTGGTAGGTGAGATTGACTTGGTGGTTTCATTTTTGTGGGGTGCCTCACAGCTTGGTCCTTTGCCCCATTACCTCAATCTACATAATACCATTGGAGAGGTAGTCCATTGGCTTGTAGTACCATCAATATGCTCATGATGCTCAAAATTGTACACTGCCACTCCAGGCCGTACTAATGAAGTTGTGCAAGTCTTGAACCTGTGTCTAGAGGCTGAGGACACAAGGAAACAGATTGAAAATGCATCCATGCAAGAGAAAGTTATTGTTTGTTCATTGACAACATTGGTCAACTCCAGTACTCTCTCTCAAAATATCTAAAGGAGAAGGTCTACCAGTTGGAAGACTCTTGGACTCATGGCTACTGGATTGGAAGATGGAAGCCATGGCCTGGAGTGCTACTTCCAAGCCTTGGACATTGTGCCATTTGGGGTCCTATAAGGACTTAATATTTTCACAGTAAAACTCATGCTGTCATCATATGTTATAATGCACTCTAAATTGAAGATCATTTAGAAATTGATAAAGAATGCACAGCTTACACCTGAGTTTTAGGTCCATCATTACAATAAATTTCCAGATGCGATCTGGTTTTTACCTATAATGACTTGTATGTATCTACAGTGTCACCTCTTCCCATAGAATAAGTACATTTATCTTTAGATCCAATACATTTATCTTTGGAAAAGCTCTTAATTATAGCCTCCCTTTCATGAAATGAGAGGATCTGAGGCCTGAAGGTATGTGTTTTCTCTTGCAGAAAACAGTTGTAATGCCTGTTTTTGCCAAAAACACGCCCATTTTGGTCTGCAGAGTGTTTCTGGGGGCCGGGGAGGGCAAAAACGCGATGCACAAAAGGCTTGGGAGCCCAAAAAGAGGCCCATTTTTGGCGAAAACGGGCCATGCAGAAAAATGCACAGTGCTTCTGGGGACCCAGGAGGGCGACAACCTGTAAATTTAGGTGCGTTTTATAATCCAGTGCGTTTTATAGTCCGAAAAATACGGTAATCCACTTCATCCGCGGTCCTCTGCAGCTGCCATGCAACCACCTTTTACACAACCATACCCAAAAATGAGAGGTTAAAGACTAACAGACTCAAAAGCTGTCCAGACTGGTTGGGGCGAGCAATGGCCCTTTCAGGAGAGGGTGCACCACTACCTCCTTGAAAACCAATGGGATCACCCCTTGCTTAAGGAATTAATAACCACCTTCCAAACCCAATTATTCTCCTCCGAGCAACCTTAGCCAGCCAGGAGACACATGGAACACTGAGATGGTCAAACTAGCAGCTGCAAAAGCCCTGTTCACATCCTCAGGTGCAATGGGATCAAACTTCCCTCCGATAACCTTGCAAGATTTAGCCCTGTAACCTCCACTGGCACTGGCCTAAAACTAGAGTCCAATGTAGAACAAATGCAAGAGACTTCTGCAAAGTACACAGCATATTCCTCATGGTGATCTTATAGATTAAATCCCTTTGGTCTATGGTAAAGGCCATAGGCTAGAAACCAGGAATTTGTGAGCTTCAGCTCTGCCTTGGGCATGAAACCCAGCTGGGTGGCTTTGGGTCAGTCATGCTTTCTCACCTCACCACACAGAGTTGTTGTTGTGGGGGAAATAGGAGGGGAAAGGAGTATTAGGGATGTTTGTCATCTTGAGTTATTTATAAAAAATAATAAAGTTGAGATAAAAAAATGTACCACAGCTTCCAGAGGTGATTAAAACTTCATATATTTATTATCAAAATTCAGTGTCACACATATTGAATGCGACATACATACAAATAAATAAACAAGCTTTTTGAGTTCAAGAAAACTACCCTTGATAAACACATTTAGGAAAACATATAAAATAATCAAATCACAGATTTAAAATTAATCATTTATGCAGAGCACTTTAATCTTTAGCAATAAGGAAATCAAACTGTTCTATGGTTCTCAGGTGAAAGAAAAAGATTAAATAAATTTTTCCCATTCAGGACTTACCTGATTAACAAGTGAAAATCCATTTCTCCGCCACATTCCAGCATGAACTTGGGCGCATAGAACTAGACATCGCAGGGGATGTTCTATTAACATAGGAGGACTAAGTTCACTCTGTATTGGTTGAAGATAAACACAAAACTCAATGTATTTGTTTTATGTTTTTAAAGAGTATCCAAACAATCATTTCCATGACTTAAAATATAGGAAGTTATAGCTATTACCCCTAATGGTTCACTGGATTCTAGGCACTGTCACCTCTGGATCTCCCCAATTAACTGTTCAGTTTTGTTTTGTTTTAAACTAAAATACCCTAGTCATAGAGGTTTATTAATATAATATTACTCACCATTGGTAGTTGTTCTGGAAACTTGTATGCTACTTCTGTTTTGCTCAAAAGTCCATGCAGACCTATATTTAATACAAAAATGCATTCTATTGATTATATTACAGTATTTATTTATTATATCTAGATAGTACCAGAATCCCCAAAACACTTCTGATGTTTTGAAATTTGATCAATAAAATAATGTAATGTAGTATGAAATGTAAAAACCACAAAATATCTGCCACTTTAATTAATTAAAAACAATGTTATGTTTAAATTACAGATTATGGGTTAAATATCTATGAAACGCTGGTCTTCACTATCTTTCTAAATACTATGAGAGAAGGTGCCAACTGGATCTTCTTGTGTAGACTATTCCACAAGACTGAAACCATAATGGAAAAACATTATATTCTTCCATATGCATTTAACATAAAATGGGATCTGCAACAACTCTGCTGGGGACAAAAGAAGACTGTCCTGGAAATATCTAGTACTGAGCCATGAAAGCTTTATAAATTAAAAGCCATCATTTTGGACAGCTTTTGTAAGTCTGTTGGTGGGCAGTGTGGCATCCAAAGAATCAATGTCACATAACTGTAATTATCAGTAAAGAAGCTGCTCACTTATCGGTAAGGAAGCTGCTATATTTTATAGCAAACGTAGTTTCAAAGGTGGTTTTCAATAGCAGCCATTTTTAAAGGGCACAGAGATTATTACAATGTGAGCTAGTGCCATAAGGTGGTTTCCAATTTCAAAAAAGGTTGCAACTGGTGCACTAGTTGCAGCCTCCACCTGCTGATTAAGTAATATTTATATTATATTTTATATTTTATTAGATTTATACACCGCCCTACTCCTGAAGGACTCAGGGCGGTGAACAGCCAAAAAGATAAAACACAGAGATTATAAAATTTAAAACAGTATAAAAACGTATTAAACAATTTGGCCCAAGACGAATTAAAAAACATCCCCATATTTAAAACAAATTTAAAATTTCTCAAATTAAATGGGAATTAAAACTCATTAAAAGGGAAAGTTAGGCCACGCCAGCCTGTTGGAATAAAAAGGTCTTGAGGGCGTGGCCAAAGGTGCGTAAATCCAGGATCCTCCGTATCTCCGGGGGGAGCTCATTCCAAATAACAGGTGACCCACAGAGAAGGCTCTTCCCCTGGGGGCCTCCAGCCGACACTGTTTGGCTGACGGCACCCTGAGGAACCCCTCTCTATGAGAGCGTACTGGCCGGTGAGAGGCTATTGGTGGCAGCAGGCGGTCCTGTAAGTATCCAGGTCCTAAGCCATGGAGTGCTCTAAAGGTGGTAACCAAAACCTTGAAGCGCACCCAGAAGACCACTGGAAGCCAGTGCAGCTTGCGCAGGAGAGGTGTTACATGGGAGCGCCACGTCGCTTCCATAACCACCCGCGTGGCTGCACTCTGCACCAGTTGGAGCCTCCGGGTGCTCCTCAAGGGGAGCCCCATGTAGAGAGCATTGTAGTAGTCCAGGCGAGAAGTGATGAGGGCATGAGTGACCGTGCGTAAGGGGTCCCGATCCAGAAAGGGATGCAACTGGCGAATCAGGCGGACCTGACGAAAAGACCTCCCGGCCACAGCCGTCAGATGCTCTTCTAAAGACAGCCATGAGTCCAGGAGGACACTCAAGTTGCGAGCCCTCTCCATGGGGGCCAACGACTCGCCAATAGTCAGTGATGGCGCCAACTGACTATATCGGGACGCCGGAAACCACAGCCACTCGGTCTTGGATGGGTTGAGCCTGAGCCTGTTTCTCCCCATCCAGATCCACACGGCCTCCAGGCACCGGGACATCACTTAACCATGAGTGAGTAACCATGAGACTAGGACTATCATCAAATTGCAGACTTGCTTCTTCAAAGGAGTGTGATTCTGTCCAGAGTCACAGCCAGAAATGACAGAAAGCCAGTTCATTTCTGGACATTCATCAACATTGACTTGGAGAGATTCAATTTCAGTTTGTTCTTTGCCATCCAGTTTCTCATAGTCTCCAGACACTGGATCAAGGCTTCTACAGCATCACCAGAGTGGTGATGAGCAGATGACCTCTTTCAGTTTTCATATAGCTGTTGAAGAGCACGGGAAAGAGGGATGAATCTTTCAGCACCACGCATGTAAGCAAATGCCAGATCAACTTCTCCTCTCCCACAATCACAAATTAAAATTGCCTTCTTAGTGAAATGCTGAAACATTGTAATATAGTGATACAATTATCAATATTCTTAAGCTACCCAGAAGGCTATAATAAATGGTAAATAAGGCTGATGACAAATTTAAAACAACCAAGAAAGGAGCATTCCCCCAATTCAGGTCCAAACAAGTAATCAGGAAGAGCAATTACATTACCAGAATAAGCTATTTTCAAAACTGGCACAGGTGTGGGTCCTAGGAAAAGTCATATCTGTTTAAAGAGTGGCAGATAGGTGCTACATTCTTACTCCAGATATTACAAGCAGACTGGACAGGACACTAGCCAAGTATTATATGAACTTAAATTACTTTTATGAGGATGAAAACTTACATCCCATTATTGGAATGTTATAACATTGCTTTTAGACTCAGCTTCTGAGAACTTCAACCTTTACAATCAAAGACAATTACAGTATGCATTTATAGTGCATGGTGTGCTTGAGAAGCAACCAGTTTATGGCTTGCCTATGAATACAAAACTAACCGACTGACATACTACTGACATACTACAGACTGAATCTTGGTCTTGCTAGGGCATGATAAGCAACATAATTTCTGGGCAAGCCTCATACCAAGATTACAAAAAATATAGCCTGGGAACCATGCAAACACTTTTGTGGCTTCAATATTTTCCACATCCACAAAGTGGATGGAATAAAAATTTTGGGAAAAGTTTTTGCATTTTAGGGGGAAACTATAATTGCTTAACCAATCCAATTTATCTCACAAAGAATAGATGTCTATTTTTAAAGTATGGATTTGAACTGCTACCCAAAACTTTTTGTGGCCCTTGAACCAATAGAAGTGGATAGCACTCCTTATAGTACATAAGATTTAATTACATCTAAAATATAGAGCTATCTATTATGTGTATGTGTATATATGTATATGCAAATATGTATATATATATGTATATGCAAATATATCTGTATGCATATGTGTGTATATATGTTTATACAACAGTGATAAGTTGCTATGTTAATAGTTGAGTTTGAACCTGATAATATCAAAGAAACACAGGTTCATACAGCTTACTAGCTCTTGTTTTTGTTGTAAAGTGAATTCACTTCATTTCTCGCCCACAAAGATAGCAAGCAAAAGACAACATTTGTGTTATAGTTATGAAAACAAACCATATTAAAAATTAACCACCAAATCAACTAAACAATTTAGGTCTTACCTGCAAGTAAACGGGAAACAGGAAGATGAATGCTAACTTTTTCCTGAGAAACACAGTATCTAATAGTTTCAACTGAATGTCCACACATGCTGAGTTCAATAGGCTGTTCTCCATCAGTAAAACCACAGTGGCATTGCATCAAAGCAGTCAAAGATTTCTTATATGCTTCAATAAGCACTTTTTCCTATAAAGATTAAAGGTAATTATATTTACAGAAAACACAGCTCTTAAAATTGTAACAAAATTATCATGCATTTGTAATCAAAATAAATAAGTGAAAAATTGCATCAAGGTAAAATTTATCTAACCTATTTAAAGCGTATTTGCCAATGCTGTTTCAATAACTGTTGGAACTGTATCACAGTAGGTAGCAGGAGGTATACAATTCCATCTTATGAAGAAAACTTTAGTGGCAGAAACAAGAACATAGGAAGCGCATATAAGACACTTTAAATTCTGATTTTATTTATCTCCAAATAAGAGAAAAAAGTACTAGTGAGGGAAAGTTTTCTATTCTAGCCTCCAGGGTCTGCTTTGCAATGCCAGCTGTGGTATTTATAGTACTTACTTCTAGGATATTTTTTATCATTTCACTCTAGAGCAGACTTCTAGAGAGTAGAGAAGATGGCCTTGACAGAGAGCTCACTAGACTTCGTCTACATCCCAATTAAGTGAGTCCTCATTAGTACTATTAATTTTCTGAATTGCACTCTACCTTTCCTTATACATTATACCCGTAAATCTTGTGGTTCTTCATATGTGCTATCACCATTCCATGTATGGCTATATAAACAATGGTACCTGCAAGAAGACTGAAGTATAAGATTGAAGTATATGGATTTTTCTAAAAAAAAATCTAGTGATTATGAATTTTAGATCTTTTCCTCACATACAGTGATTTCCTGCCATGTCTGAAGCTATCAAAACTATTCTTGTTTCTTTAAAAAAATGCATCCAGCCATATTCACAGACTACCATTTTAAGAGGTAGACAAAAAAAGTGAAACTAGAATATTTTTCAAACTACCTTTCATTGTATCAATTTGCTCAAATACTAAGATTTACCTTACCCACATATATATTTCTAAATAATTGATCATTTGTTATCCACAGAATCATGTACAATAGTATGAATTTCATCCAATCCATTCTGTCCATCTCTGATTCAATGGATACATTTGTGCCTCTGTGCTAATGACAGATTTTTTTTTACTGCCTAAGTTTTCAATTAGTACAATAGGGGGAATTTCCCCTTTAATTTATTCCCTGTTCTGAAGAACCTCTAAATTATCCAAAGAAAATTAGAGAGGGAGCACAAAACTGCAGCTACAAATAGGTATAACTCACAGTAATTTTTGCATCAAATAATTAATCTCATGCTAATGGGCACCCCCTTTTCTTTTTATTCCTTCTGAAATACAGCATAGCCCAGATCTGAAGATTGTGTGTTAATTTACCGTATTTTACTCCAATGTTTCCTGCTTAAAAATCATGGGCATTTGAGTTTCCATTTTAAACAACCCAATCTTACTGATACAAGTCATATAAAGAAATCTTGAGGGTTCTTTATTGCCCTCATTCAAATATATTTGAAACATTTTAACAACTTACATCTAAAGCACACCAATCTTGCATCATTGAGATAACATGTGTTAATTTCATCTGCAGTGTGAATGCAGCTTCCCACTCTGGTTCCATTTCAATATGCTGTCCTACTTGGCGAGTTATTGGATCCATACCCTTCAGTTACAGATGAAAACAACAAAGAAGTATTAATGCTAAAACCCAGCAAGTCTTTGCCTAGTGACTGTCTATAGCCAAGATAGAAAAATGACTGCCTATAGTTTGCTCATTCTAATTTCATTTGTGATGGAAGAACTAGGCAAACCTGCAATGCTGAAAAATTATATCCATTGCAATTCTGGTTCACCACCTCATAGCTACTAGCATCTGACTTCATAAGGTTCAACAATTCTTCACAAGAAAATCTTGATTAATAAAGAGGATTGTAGAAAAATTAGCTTTACTGAAACTCTACTCTATCCCCAAGAACAAAGAAACCTAATGTAAAAGGCACTGGAAATGTAACAATTATATGAAAAACAACTTTCACTATCTCGTTTGTAATCATGCAATTAATATGATACAATTTTTGTAAATTACTTACTTGCATACACCTCAGCAATTCCAAGAAGACATCAAAGCCATCTAGAAATTTTTGTCTCAGTTGATCTGACCACTCAGTTGGCTTGCTTATCAACACATACCTACGTACAGCAGAAATAAATTTGCAGGCTGATTTTTGTATTTACATAAAAATATATTTGTGTGATTTAAAAAAAACTTACTTACTTTAAATCCAGAATCAGGCTTTGGACTCGTCGGAATTTGAATGCCTGTAGTGCAGTATACCGTTCAAACTGAAATCTCCCCTGTATATCTCTATGTCGTAAATGATCCATAAATGTTGAGATTATAGTAGTCAGGAGATTCTCTTCTACAATTAACATTCTTGCCTATAGCAAAAGCAAAACATTTGAAAGTGTGTTTTAATCAGAAGCTGCAGAAACAATTATTTGTACGTCAAATGCAGTTCTTTTCAGCACTAAACGGCAAATAGTTCCTGAATGGGAAACCAGCGGAATCATCATGTTCCAAGATATTAAAGGAAGGATTGGATAAATTGTTAGAGACCATGCTTATAAAAATTTTACTTTTAAATAAAGATACCATTATTCTGAAACTTTGCATCATAGTTAAAATCATCCATTAAGAACGAACATCTGTGGGCTAAGTACTCTAATCTCATGAATAGTGATCACATTCATTTTTTAGAATTGCTTATAACATGAACAACATACAAATTTGCTGAAGCTATGTGGCACTGAAATTATCTCAACAGTGCACATTTTTACAAAGTGTGCTGTTGAGATAATTTCAGACGATCCACCCTTATTTCTCCAAAATATCCACCCTTATTTCTCCAAAATATGAATAGAATCAAGTTGCAAAGCAGCTTTCTACTATTGAGTTCCATCCCTAGCCAATGCAGGTACAAAAATCAAGGTGTCTCAGGCAGATGTGATCAGTTTGACACATCCATCTCCTTAGATAAATGGTTTCACTACTGAACAGCTTTTATATTAGTGGAGTAAACAGTAGATCAGTCAAGCAGAATTTACATCTATGTAACTTCAAATGACTATTTGTGTTCTATAGACTAAGACAGGGTATGCACTTCCTTCACTCAAAGGCTGTTCTTCGTTTTGTATAGTACAATGGTTCCCAAATGTTTCCCTTTCTTAACGATTGAGGACCCCAAATGGCTTTTGTTTATATGGACTATATCTATCAATATTTACCATATTAGAAATTAAAAATATTTTTATTTGACTTCACAGACCCCCTGACCTGAGACCTCCCAAGAGGTCCATAAATCACACTTTGAGACTCAATGGTATAGCAAATCAAAGATCACACTCTTTGTGGGAGGATGGGAAACCCCTACAAGACATAGTGGAAAGTATTTATAGCTTCAATGGATTAGTTATGCCAGTAGAGAAAGTGATTTGATTGGTAAGGTCAAAGGGAGAAGGACAATTCTTAGATTAAGTCCACTTTTAAGGTGGACACATGGGCTCTGAAGATATGAGTGAAGCTGAGAAATTTAGGAGATAGAATTCGAAAATCAAATTCAGAAGGTTTTATTTAAAGAAAGGAATTCCTCATATTACAAATACAAATTTATTTATACCACAGGTGTGAGAAGCACATACTAAATAAAATTCAAAATGATCAAATTGGAAATGAAACACACTAAATTTGATGTTTCAATAATAAATAAAATTAGGGGGACCAGTGATTATCCGGCAATATTCAGAATATGAGAGCGTATTAAGGAACAAATGGAAATGGTTAAAGCTCACTAGAATTTAAGAAATGAAAGGATCGTATCTATAAAAATATGAAGGAAATGCAGTGAGGAAGTTGGATTGGACAAAGTTGGGTAATGAAGTTGGGCACAAAATATAGAGAGAAAGATAAAAGTAAAGATAAAACATGGTGAACAATCAGAAAAACGTAACAGGATGTGAGCTGGGGGAGGGGAGAAAAGATTCAGAAGTTTTAGTATGCTGTATGTACCCAGATGACCCATTTATTGGACTCATATTTTGGAGTTAAAGATGATATCTTCTTCTGTGCATCTGGCTTTGTGCCTAATACAGGACCAGAACTCATAGCCTCTTAGTTTCTAGTTTAGTGCCTTAACCACTACCACCACATACTGGCTCTTTTTCTTTTTCCATTCCACAGATTATGATTTTGTTACCAATTTTGTCTTCTTTAATCATACAATAATATAAGATATAACAATCACTATTTAGGATTCCAAACATAATAATTCATTATACCTGTATTAGATTTAAGTGGCCTTCAGAGCAAACAGAAGGTTTCATTCATTCAACATTTAAATACTTACAAGAGAAGGTACTGTGAATATCTGCACCGAGAGGTCAGCAATTGAATACTCTCTGTCGTGGTCATCTTTCACATAATCATTCTGCAATCGCTCATAATTCTATTAAGAAGAAGGCAAAAAGGCAAAAAGTGCCAACTATCAGTTTTAAAAAAAGATAGCACTACTCACCAGAGTAGGTACAGTGAAGAGCTGAACAGAGAGAGCAGTCACCGACACTGGCCGCTCGTGATCATCCTCCATAAAATCTCTCTGCAACTGCCGATAATTCTAAACAACAAGGGGAAATTCACCTCTAATCTGCACTGATTGGATGTTTTGTCTAAGTTTCATATTTGTGATGGAAAACTATGTCCTAAAACTGGCAACTGTTTATATCTCAAATTACTAAACTATGGCTAAGAGGATACCTGTAGCAACAATAGGAAATTAAATACAAATACCAAATGTATCCATTGTTATAGGAAACATTTCTGGATTCAATCAATATTTAAAGTAAATTGATGGAGTTGTGCAATATATAGAAATCTTTTTTACAATATATAACTAGAATACGAGTTAATGGAAAATTGAAAATTATTAGTTCAATTCAATTCAAGGCCACTTAAATAACATGGTATTTATTAAGAGAAGTTGCATAATAATTCAACCAATTAATTGTGTATCAAAAATGCCTCATAAAAATTGAATCATTATTTATTCTACTAAGTTAGGGGCATTCTATATCTTAGGAGGCAAGTTATTCTAAAAGGAGAGATAGCTACTGAGAAGTACCACCATTTACTTCATCTGGGATGGTGATCCTTCAGAGACCACAAGGGTGATCTCAAACTAGATGAGAAAACTATTCTATACACATTTGGGGGTCAAATTATGCAGAGTACTTTGAATCTGATCTAGAGTCATATTTGTAATCATTGCAGTAATCACAACAGATATGTAACACTAATTTATTTGTTACTTCTAGTTAGTGGACTGGTTGCTGCATTTGGAACTTGTGGAAGCTTACAAGTCATTGTTGCAAGGGTCTCCTGATTCTAAAAGGCCCACAGATGGCTTTTCCCTGCAGGTGCTGTAAGTCTTAAGGGACTCCCAAACCATGGATGGTTTTCTATAGGGGAAGTGCAACTTCACCCAGAGTCAGAGTTGGAACTGGAACCAAGCCAAATCAATATTACTATAAAGAATTTGTAACTGAAAATTACTCACTCTGGCAAATCGGAAAGCAAACAGTTTCTTGTATTTCAAATCCATAAGTAGGCTGCTCATGAATAACTGATGATACACACTTCTAGCTCCTGGGGGTGAAGAAGGGAACCGTCAGGAAAAAATACATATTAAATGTGAACTTGCATGAGAACAGTCTATTAAAAAATAATAGTAAATCCTAAATAACACTAAACATTTTTACACTATGGAACTATTATGTAACAGATGGCCCTCTAAAATAGCAGCCCCCAATCTTTTGGGCACCAGGGGCCAGTTCTGTGGAGAGGTTTTTACACAGCCTGGAGGGGGTGGGTTGTGTACTGGCTGCATCCCATAGATGGGGCTTCACTTGTTTGCGCAGCTCGGTTTCTGACATGCCACGGTCCAGTGCTGGTCCACAGAATGGGGGTTGGGGATCCCTGCTTTAAAACAACACATTAATGCATCCTGGCAATATGGAAAACAATGGAGACATCTTAAAATAAGAAATGTTGGCAAGAGGTTGTAGATAGTATGTGGATTATTGTGGAAAATGAATATTTGTCAAAATGAGTGAAAATGGCTGTATATATGAAAATATTTCTGCCCATTTTGTAATATGTTACTTGGCAATGGAACAGCGGTCAAATATTTGACAGGAAGGTATGAGAATTTCTACACTCAGCAAGGTGTTAGATAAGAAAACCTGAAAGGTTCCTCTAATCCTATGATTAATTCTGTGTGTCAGAAGAAGCATAAAAGAAGCAGTGGGAATGAGTTACCTAAGAACCTTGTGTAGCTAAAACAAGAAAAGGGTTATGAATGAATAAATTAATATTAAATGTACAATCACTATGAAGAAAGTTCAGAAAAATAATTATTGAAAATCTAAACAGTTATATGAAAGAAGAGTGACTGTTGAAAGAAAGAGTTGTGCTTGTATGACGTTAAAGGGTTTCACAGAAAGAGATTTAAAGAGCAAGAAGTAAAGTATATATATGAATTAATTTCAGAACATGGTGGAAGCAAGGATGTTTGGTAAGCACAGAAAGATATGGAGAGGTATAGCGAATAATGTAGGTATAATAAAGTTTTAGGTTTCCTTTTATCTCCCACCTTATTTTTGTTTACTGAATTACTTCTTACTTTTTTCTGTGCTTTATGTTGCTTATTTAGATGATGAGCATATATTTAACAGAGTAACAGATTGGAAGGCACTATGGAAGTCTTCTAGTCCACCCCCTGCAAAAGCAGGAGCTCAGTGGTAGCTCAGTGTTAGAATGCAGTATTGCAAGCTAACTGTGCCGACTGCCAGAAGTTCAATCCTGACTTGACTGGCTCAAGGTTGACTCAGCCTTCCATCCTTCCAAGGTTGGTAAAATGATTGTTGGGGGCAATATGCTGACTCTGTAAATCGCTTAGAAAGGGCTGTAAAGCACTGTGAAGTGGTATATAAGTCTAAGTGCTATTGCTATTGCTACCCCATACCATTCCAGACAAGTAGCTATCCAGTCTCTTCTTAAAAACCTCCAGTGATGGAGCACCCACAACTTTTGAGGGGAAGCTATTCCACTGGTTAATTGTTCTCATTGTTAAGAAATTTCTATCCATTGTTTTTTGTCTTGCCTTCTGGTGCTTTGGAAAATAGATTGACCCTCTCTTCTTTGTGGCATCCCTCAAATTCTGATATTTGAGAGGCTGTCTCAATATTTACAATACATATTTATAAATTAATAAATATTAATAAATATTTAAATAATAAATATTTACAAATTCCAAGGAAAAAGATATTATCAGAATGAACTTCAAACTGTGCTCCCAAACCCTGACCAGAAACTAATCAACCCTGTAAAGTTAGTTCTACTAATTATAAGAGGATTGCAGTATAATCTATGCATGTTTATTCGGAACAGGTATTGAAACTGTTAATAGAAATCTTGTTAAGAAAATGCTTAAAAATTGCCTGATAGGTGTCAGGGTTTTTCCTACGTAAATCAAGATGTTTGTATTGCCATAGTTGGGTGACATCTCAAATCACCACTTTCAGGCTTTATCAGACATTTTGTGTTGTCTGCTGTGAGACTTAAGGGAGACTGGGATAGATCTATTTCGGCCTTATAAGGCCTCCTGATTTACGTAGGAAAAACCCTGACTTGCACATTTTTCATTTCATTTTCATTTATTCGAATTTCTATACCGCCCTTCTCCTTTCGGACTCAGGGCGGTGAACAGCCAGATAAAAAACATCTATACAAACATCACAGTTAAAAATAAAGTTAAAATAATTTATAAATATTGGCCCATAATTTAAAACTTGTCAATTAAAATAAATATTAAAATTTTTAAAACTAACCCTAAAATCAGGACAGACCGGCTAGCTGAAAAAAATAAGTTTTTAGGGCACATATAATCCTACGAATAAAAGAACAAAAAAGAACAAAATACACACACACACACACACACACACACACACACACACGTCTTCTTAAGTTTTCGCGGGTGTGCATATGCAAAACATATGCATTTTTTGCATATGTATGTATGTATGTATGTATGTATGTATTAAAAAGAACAAATAATTCACCTTTCCAAAGTTTAGAATCAGAAAGCATCAATTTATCAACAAGGGAAGAATTTTCTCCTTCCGGTCCTTCTTGTAAACCAACTTGGCACAATATTCTACGAAGACCATCTAATTAAAAAAGAGAGAAGAGTCAAAAGGGGGTATTGGTCTGCTTCCATAATCAAGTTTCATATACACTTAATTCTGTTATACTTATGACTTAATCACTAATAGTTAGAATCTTAGCACTGGAAGTATTTACATTGCCTATTTAAATTAAAACTATCAATATATAATAATAATTACACTTCAAGTTTCTAAGAGTTTAAAAAAGCATAGCAGAGATTCCTATCTCAAAACAAGAAAATGGGCCTTGCAATAGAATTTTCAAAGTGAAATACTACTAAATTTGCTTTTAGATTACATAGCTGAAATGGAGAGATCAGCTGCCTTCCAACTGCTGTTGAACTATATTTGCTGGTTTCCTTTACGTCAAATAGCAAAAAAGGGACACAGTTTCTCCCCATATAATATAAACAAGAGAAGTCAAAGTCAAGTCAACAATTTCTGATTTGGCATGAATGAGGCACAATTGTGCGTTTAACATTTTCCTTCTGCAAGATGATTTTGAACACCAAATAGTCAAGAAAGAATACCCTCCACAATAAAATTTCAATGCAAAATATTCTTGCAGCTTCTTTTAGAAAAATAATATTAAGAAATCCAATTATATACTTCTTCCAATTTAAAGTATTTTGGTTTCTATAATTTTGAGTAAAAGAAATCTGTAATTAATCAGAACAGTTTGTTTATATTTACCCTTATCTTGGAGTAGCCAGAAAATATTTTCTTGTTTTTCATTCATATACATTTTACCACAGATCTTTTTTTAAGATCATATTTTAACTCCAGTACCTGAATATCCAATAATGTTACTCAGCCAAGTGAGAAGCTTCAGAGCAAAGCTTTGATGGGCAACAATAGATGAACGCATAACTTGAACTTTCAATGGCCGAGTCTGGCGAGTAGTACTTCTCTTAAGATGAGTAAGAGAAGAAAGGTGCAAAAGTCAAATGTTTCATTTTCATACAAAAAGCCTTGTGTAAGATGTATTCACTTAAACATTAAAAAAACTTAAGGAAAATATTATTTGCAAGATGTAATTTTTAATACAAGATGTGAACAATTTTAATTCAGTAAGTTCTTTTGAATTATTTTACGAACTGATAAAAGAATAGTATCATATGTCAATTTAAATTCTTATATAATTTTTATTCCAATATACTTAATTGGAAAAGGACCAATGAAACATATTTCATTCCTGTTTGCCTGTGTATAGTCATTGTCTTTCCAATATTGAATAATTATTTTCTTCTTTGCAACTTTAAACATGCATTTTGTTATAAGTACAGATAGGCTACAATTGTGAGATGGTAATACTGAACCAATAATTTATTATTAATTAAGGAAAGTTAAACTATGTAACTTACTACTATCACAGATTTGGCTTGGTCACAGTACTGAAAATCTCCATAGCGAACTGATCTGCGCCCCTATTAAAAAATCACATGGCAATTAACAAGTCATTCAAAGATAATTCAAAGTTTATAATAGGGATTAGTTGACCTAAATTCAGAAGCTTTCTTGTAAACTATCATTAAAGATCTCTTAATAATTACACATCATTTCTCACATAGTCTTCTATGCAAGAGAAAAAAGGTAATCCAGAAAGGTAAAGCATTACTGTAGAGAGAAAAAGCTTCACTACCAACTATTTAATTCCACATCAATTTCCACTTCCATATAACCTCTAAAAATGACATGACATAGACTCTTAACAGAAAAAAGACTGTATAATGCATTTTAATGGCACATTGAATAGTTTCAAAATGGCTAACTAATAAATCCTTTGGGTGCCATATAGTTTAAGACTGAAGTCAACTATATTGTCTGTTCTTGAATTATATTATGTCTGCCAAACATCAATAATGACTTGTGTTAATTATATTAAATGATTATAGATTTAGTCATACACAAAATTGAAGGACTGCATATTCAGTAAGTGAACCTATGGAATGTTATATTTACAGTGGGTATATACATGGATACCTAACATGGCTATGTACGTTAGTGGTAAAATTAAAGCTGTACACAAGAATAACTTTGTATGTTTTTCCTACCAGTTTTATTCAATACGATGAAAAAGGATTTGCTTTTGAAATTTCTTTCAAAAGGAAAATATGTCAAACAAATTCTCATAATTTGATGAGATTGATACTCCCAGACTTATGGTCATGGGGGATTTTAACCCGCCGTCCGTGGGTGGGGCGTCTGAGGTGGCTCGGGAGTTCATGGCTTCCATGACAGCTATGGACCTGACCCAGTTAATTCATGGCCCTACGCACATGGGGGGAAACACACTGGATTTAGTTTTTGTCTCTGGACAGTGGTTGAATGATCTTGAGATAGGGGACATAGTCACCGAGCCCTTGTCATGGTCGGATCACTCTCTCCTTCGCCTTGACCTTCGAACCGCGGTACCCCGCTGCAGGGAGGCAGAACGAGTAAGATGGTACCGTCCCAGGTGCCTGATGGAACCTGATAGGTTCCAGATGGAGCTTGGGCCAATCCCTGAGGATCTTGCTCACGCCTTGACTGGAGACCTAGTGGCCGCCTGGAATAGGGCGGCCGCTGGAGCTCTGGACCGAGTCATGCCTTTGCGGCCTCTGACCCGGCGCCGATCTCACCTGGCTCCTTGGTTCACCGAGGAGCTGAGGGAGATGAAGCGCCGAAAAAGACGCCTAGAGAGTAGTTGGAGGGCTAGTCTTTCTGAATCGGACTGGACACTGGTAAGATCTCATATTAAGAATTATCTAGTGGCGATAAAAGCAGCAAAATGTAACCATTTTGCTGCTCTTATTGCGTCATCAGATAATCGCCCGGCCACCCTGTTTAGGGTGACCCACTCCCTGCTCCACCAGGAAGCGCGGGAGGATCCCTTGGAGGGAAGAGCCGAGGATTTTGTTCAATATCTGCATGACAAAATCACTCAGATTCGGGAAGGTCTGGACTCCGATTGGGTAGGTCCAGCGAGGGTGACAGAGGCAGGTCCTGAGAATGTTATCTGGGATGAGTTTGATCCTGTGACCCCAGATGCCGTGGACAGGATTCTGGGCAGATTGAACGCGACCACATGTTTGTTGGACCCGTGTCCCTCCTGGTTAGTGCTGGCTTCCCGGGAGGTGACATGAGGCTGGCTCCAGGGGATTATAAATGCTTCATTGGGTGAGGGTGCCTTCCCCGCCGCCTTGAAGGAGGCGGTGATGAGGCCTGTCCACAAAAAGCCCTCCCTGGACCTGCCAATATTGGCTAATTATCGTCCAGTCTCCAACCTTCTCTTTGTCGCGAAGGTTGTTGAGAGTGTGGTTGCGCGACAGCTTCCCCAGTACCTGGATGAAACGTCGTATCTAGATCCGTTCCAATCGGGTTTCAGGCCTGGGTACAGCACAGTCACAATCTGTGTTGACTGGGGGGCAGAGGTCGACCCCGAGGCCCCTCATATGTGGGGTGCCGCAGGGATCGGTCCTCTCGCCCCTTTTGTTCAACATTTATGTAAAGCCGCTGGGCGAGATCATCCGTGGTTTCGGGGTGAAATACCATCAGTACGCTGACGACACCCAGCTGTACATCTCCACCCCGGACCACCCCAACGATGCCCTTGAAGTGATGTCCCGGTGCCTGGAGGCCGTACGGATCTGGTTGGGGAGAAACAGGCTCAGACTCAACCCATCCAAGACTGAGTGGCTGTGGTTTCCGACGTCCCGATATAGTCAGCTGGTGCCATCGCTGCCTATTGGGGGCGAATCATTGGCCCCCACAGAAAGGGCTCGCAACTTGGGCGTCCTCCTGGATTCACGGCTGTCCTTAGAAGAGCATTTGACAGCCGTGACCGGGAGGATTTTTCATCAGGTTCGCCTGATCCACCAGTTGCGTCCCTTTCTAGATTGGGACTCTCTACACACAGTCACTCACGCCCTCGTCACCTCTCGTCTGGACTACTGTAACGCTCTCTACATGGGGCTCCCCTTGAGGTGCACTCAGAGGCTCCAACTGGCACAGAGTGCGGCCGCGCAGGTGGTTATGGGAGCCACATGGAGCTCCCATGTAACACCTCTCCTGCGCGAGCTGCACTGGCTCCCGGTGGTCTTCCGAGTGCGCTTCAAGGTTCTGGTTATCACCTTTAAAGCGCTCCATGGCTTAGGACCTGGTTATCTACGGGACCGCCTGCTACCACCAATAGCCTCCCACAGGCCAGTACGCTCCCATAGAGAGGGGCTCCTCCGGGTGCCGTCGGCCAAACAATGTCAGCTGGCGGCCCCTAGGGGGAGAGCCTTCTCTGTGGGGGCACCTACGATCTGGAACGAGCTCCCCCAGGGGATACGGAGGATCCCAGATCTGCGCACCTTCCGTCGCGCGCTTAAGACTTTCCTATTCCATCAAGTTGGCCTGGCCTAAATCTTCTCCCTTTTTAAATGTAAATTTTAATTTGTTTTAAATTATGGGGTATTTTAAATTCAGCCAAATTATTTAATTCGTTTTTAATTCATTTTAAATTTTTTGTATTTATGTGTTTTATCTTGTGGCTGTTCACTGCCCTGAGTCCTTCGGGAGAAGGGCGGTATAGAAATTTAATAAAATAAATAAAATAAAATAAATAAATCTTTTAAATTTCTATTTATTACGAATTTTCATATCATAGACAAAAGAACAAAATAAAAATAAAGTTTAAGAAAATTAAAATAAAACATTAAAGATAATATATATATATAAATCACTTCCAACCTTCTTTTCACAATCAATTACAATCTTATTGTCCCTCTTTCCCTCACTCAATCTGTAAATGCTCATAAATCTCAAAGGAAAACATCATAAGGACCATTGAACTTTTTCATAATGGAAAATATGGCAGGTAGGTTTCAAAGTGATGAAAACACGTGTATTTCTATATACAATATAAATCCATATATGTGTAGTCCTCAACATACGACCACGACTGGGGCCAGGACTTCCATTGCTAAGTGATCTGGTCATTTAAGTCAGTTGTGTCTGATTTTATAACTTTTTTTGGAACACTTGTTAAGCGACTCACAATTGTCTTTAAGTGAACTGTGTCATCATTAAGCAAATATGGCTTCCCTCATTGACATTGCGACCCCAGGTTATTGTAACTATTGTATAAATCCATGCCAGTTGCCAAGTGCCCAAATCAGATCACATGACTGTGAGGATGCTGCAATGATATAAGTCAAAGACTGCCAGAAGTCATTGTTTTCATCACCATCAAACACTTGCTAAACAAATGATTGTAATTTGAAAATTACATACATTCCATAGTTTAAACTGCAAATATAGAAGAGAATGAATAAAACTATGGATTTTTTCAGGAACCACAAATACATGCCAATATAGGTAAAGATTGATAAATTAAAAGGATAGAATTGTTGGGTGATAGATGATAGTAGAATGGGGGCTATAATAAATGTATAGACTACTTGTACTAGATCAAAGATATGCTACGTATGCAAAAGTCACTTTAAATCATTTGATGTGCTTGATAAAGTATAAACTTAAGCAAATGTCTTGGTATGCTGAAATTAAAAAAAAAAACCTGCTTTCCCCAAATCACAGTTATGATGGCTTGGTATACCGCAAACATTTCTCAGGCTGGGAAGGCATCCAGTACAAATTCCTCCAGGTTGTACAGTATATACTGTACTGCACAAGAGACAGGGGAGACTCTGCATTATTTAATTTTTTTATTAATGGGACATTAATAAAAAATACTCAAGCACTGAACCATGCTCTAATATTGTTCTGGAAATTGTCACACTCCCATATTCTTCTAGTTTTCTTTAATCAATACCAAGGAATTTATAAGATAAAGATTAATAAGTTTCTAAGTAAAAAGTTAATAAGCTTAAATAAATTACTTACATCTCTATCCACAGTTGTTGCAAATCCAATGGCCTCCTTCTGTGTGCAATTGACTGCTTTTTGAAGTGTATAAATAACTTGCTCATATGTGTGGACTTCATCATTAAAAAGCATGCAGTAATAAGTATCATTTTTCTTGCTGTAAAGACAGTATCACAAACCATACATTCAGTCATTTCAGTCAGTTAAAGTATTTTTGGTATCATTTTTCCATTATTCATTGCAATTTGTACTGTATAGAAAGTATGCAGTAAGAACAAGTACAACTTGTTGATTAAAGACAACAATTAAAAGCTTTTTATTATTAATATAATATAGCAATACCAATAAAACACTTACCCATTACAAATTGTATTGGCTTTTTATCTGGACAAATCTCTTTGCTATTCACGTGTTTCTGCATTTCATTTACTGTTAGCTGTCTTCAGTGTTCAAACTGAAGCAGAATAAAATACTGACAAAAGTGAAAATGTAGGTTTGAGTACAGAGACTAAACTTTCCTACCAACAATAAAGAAGTGCTATTGTTTTCTTCCTAGGTTTTTTTTTTAACTGTTTAGGCTACCCTCCAGCCAAGAAAGCTTGGGTGGTCTCCCATCAAATGACTAGCTAAGCCCAATTCTGACTTTTAAGCCTAGATAAAGCCAGCCTGATTCTGCTATATGTTGATAGTATAAAATATAATTCTAAATTTGACAAGACTCAAGAGTAAATTCTTGAAAAACAACAACAGAGCTGATAAATCCTGGATGCTGGCAGGTTAAGGGACTGCTGGTAATTAAGGAGCAATAATAGTAAAGACAATGCCCGGTCATGAAGACTGCTATCAAATCCGGACTCTAGCTGAAAAGACCTTCTTGGAATTTGATTTGGTTACCTGCTTGTTTGGACAGTCACTCAGTAAGTCTTTTATGGTGACATAAGAAGCTGAATGTATAATTCTGAGGTAAATTCATGCCATTCATGAAGTCACTACAATTCAAGTCACTTTTTACAAATAACTCCTGTATAATACATTTTTCTTTTACTATTTAAAAGAACAATCATAATGATGTTTTAGTAAAACTAGGAATCAAATGCTGGAATTTGGTTTCCTACTTACGTCGTTTCTAAATCTGGTGGCAGTTCATTTTCCTTTTCCCATGTTAATATATCTACAGCATACTGAAACACAACTGCAAAAATACCATACACTTTCGTTATCATATCTTCTGGCAAGCGCACAATAGGATCCTAAAATAAAAACAGTGAAAATATTATTATACCATGAAATTTTCTTTGTTTTTTCTACCATGATATTCTACAGGAATTATCTTTGGGGACTTATTAATATTGACTGTGAATATACTCAAATGAATTTGAATATTTCATTTCATGGTTTTCTGAATATTTATGTAACATTCACTATGCTTTCTTTATTCCTTTTCTATCTTTCAGAATCAAATAAGATATAAAAGAATTCAGATATATGTTAATAACAAGATTTAGATAAACTGATAAAAAATAGGGAAGAGAAAGAAAGGAAACACAACTATTACCTTAGGCAAAATAAAACAGCTCTGGTACTATTTTTATGATTCATATTAATCAATGTGTATTTCTAGATGTTTCAGGATAAACTAACTGGAATTTTTAATCTTAGGACAATTTTTTTCATAGGTATGAAAACATAGTGGTAACATGCTATATAAGAATGTTGCAAACATTTCCCCTGGTCTTTCTCTAGCTTCCATTAATTCACGGGTGTCAAACTCGATTGCATCATGTGACGTATAGTGACTTTTTTGCCTTTGCAAAGCCAGGGTGGGAGTGGCCTGAGCATGACACATCTGGCCCGCGGGCCACCAATTTGACAGGCCTGCATTAATTGAATACTCTTACCAAGACAGAATTATTATGGATCATTTCCACAAAAGGGGAATCTGTTGAAATTAAAAATACAAAAAACAAGACTTTCTCCTGAGGATTCAAAGTAAACTTAGACATCTCTGAAGGAGCAGCAACAGAATTGTGGAAATCAGTGATCAGACAGATCTCCAGAAAATGGAGACATTGTGAGGTTGCCCTTGTGAGTAGACTGCAGGAATGGGGTTTTTGTGATTGACTCTTGAGTCGAGCACTGGGAGTTGCGGAATTTCAATCAAGCTCACAGCTGTAATGCAGCCTATATGGGCATAAAGTTCATCAAGCCTCTTTTGTTAATCACTTTTAGAAATTTGCTTAACTGCTTTTCATCTATTAGTAGTAACCCTTCGATTGACAGGTTTTAAAACACTGGGTGAGTTTACTTCAATCCTTAATGAAAGAAGTTTTAAATACAAGTTTAAAGATTTAAACATGTTTTTTAGAATAAACAACAAAAGTGTGATTCTGGAAAATTAAAAATGGATTAAAAGTCGACATGGATATCAGATTTTTAAATTAATTATAAGAATCCTTCCTATGGAAAAATGCTTTTGTTTTGAATTCTTAAACAAAAGTAACAGGATAGGACTTGGAAAAATTGGATACAAGAGGAAACTAAAGATTAGTTCTTTGTACTTTTCAATTAAATGAGAAGTATAGTTAAATTTGACTTACTAATACAGACTGGAGCAAAATACTTTGACACTAGACATAGTGAATAATATTTGTGAACCGTGGACCCAACTTTATGAGTAAATCTTAACCTTAAGAATGTCTACCATATTAGAGACTGTTTTTAAAAGTTGCTATAGAAGATGAACAAGTTTTACTGGATTAGGGTGCAAATGAGCAATAATTTGAAAGTGGATTTAAAAATGATAGGCTACAATAATGGTACAGAAAAAGATTCTACATTGGGTATATAAATTAAACTGGTTGATATATTAAAAATAAAAGGAATATACAAATGACAAATCAAAAGAGTGACCTGGATAGCTTTCCTATATTGGATTTAGAAAAGAAACTTGTTAAAATTTTGAAGGATTTTGTAAGTACAAAGAAAAAAAATGAAAAGAAATCAAATTATATGAAGAGATTATGGATAAAATTATTAAAAGTAAAAAGGGAGGAATGTAATGTGGATTTATTTGATCAAGGTTAAAATAGGTATTTATTTTAAGACCATCACTGGACTTTTGCTGACCTCAGAATTGAAATGATGTTTTATTGATTTGTTTATAGATAAGAGCTAGGATATGGGGAAAAGAAATCATTTGCTATATTTTAAGAGATGATGATAAGTTATTATAATTGTTTACACATGATGAAGGGGGAAGTTATTTCTTTGCATATTTCTTTTCTTTTACTCTACTATATTCTTATTTTCTTTCCTATTTTCCTTTTTCTTTTTTATTTTCTGTACACTTTTTCAGTTTCTAAAACTTTTTTAATTGAAATGTTTAATAAAAGTATTATTAAAAAGTCCCCCCCAAATCATTTGCATTTTTTTATATTTCACTAAATACTATTTATCTTTTTTAAAAGTTCATATTAGTGGTCTGTGGGATTTAAAATTATGAATTTAGTGGTCCCTGAGGCCCGAAAGGTTGGCAACCCCTGATTTAGATAACACATCTTGTTACCTCATCCTCCTCTGTTTCTGAAGTACTGTGTTCATGCTTCTGGCAGTAAGAGCCTTCTTTCCAAGCTTCAGTGTCACCACAGTCACAGAACCCACCTCCACCTGAAGTTGTCATCTAAAGTATTATTTAAAATGTGCAAGAATGGAAAAATACTGGTCAAATGAAAACACAAATAAACATTGGTTCAACAATTAATAACTATTTACAGTTCCTTAGCCCTATCATTCCCTAGGGAAGAATTGTAAGATAACTGCTGTGTGAAGAATCCAAGCTTAAATTCATGGAGCAGAAGTTGAACATTAATGTTATGGGAAAGAGGGGAAGGGGATCTTTCCTACCCATTTTCTTCACATTAACAGTCGTTCTTAACTTGACTTACGACCACAATTGGGACCAGAATTTTGATTGCTAAGCAAGGCAGTATTAAGTGAGTTCCACCTAATTTCTAGTTATTTTATTTGCTGAAATTATGAATTATGATACAATAGCTGGACAAATCATTTGTTGGAGGACTGTTTAGACAGTATCACAAGTTAAATGCCATGTCTTGAAACACTGAGGCAGCAGTGTCCTCCAGAAAGTTCTGCTCAATTATTTAAGGGGCCTTCTCAGGTCATCTGTAGATAGATTCCAGAAAACATTTTTGCCACAACTGACAGCAAAGCAAAACAGAAGTACTCATAGAAATGTCTTCAGTGTATGAGCATTATATGTAGTTGATCTCAGAAGGGCTTTGACAGATGTGCAGAATTTGAATCTGATGTGCAAAAGGATTTTTCAGATCTGGCAGGGGCACCCTCATTATACCTGTCAGTTACTCTTTAAAAGAATGCCACCTTTCTCATGCCTTGCAACATCTTATTTAAAAAGCAGCTTATGGTATAGTGAAGGTGGTCATGCATGATCCTTGTACTCTTAAGATTCAAATACTACACACTTCTAGTTTTCAAAATAGCCTCAGTGAGCCTTTTGGAAGTCACAAGTATTTCAGTGTATTTAGGGTAGTATTTTTTTGGTTTTACTGGTAATGTCTGGTAATGATTTGCACAGCCCTATAAAGCAAAGTAAAGCAAAAGCAAAAGTAAAAAAGAACAACAACACTAAATAGACAAACTTACTAACCCTATATCGATGCTCCCTGTGAACACTTCCCAGAAAGCATTCCATGCATAATACACAAGTTGAATCAACTGCACAGTCTCTGAAGGAGGAAAAAAGAAAAGGAAATGCACAAAAATACTTCAAATGCTCAAGAAAATAAATACAATGGAAGTAATTCAGACCATTCTATATCCATGGAAATCCTGTTCATTAGCTAAGGGTAACAAAATAAGAGTAAAGGAGAAAGAATGAGGAGAGGGGATTAGACATATTGAATGTATATTTGCACTAATGATTTTTGTCCTTCAGTCATCCATTTCTAAGAATAAGCAGCAGTACTTTTAACTATTTATGTCATGAAATTATGAAAAAATCTGGCAACTTGTGAAATAGACAATATTTTAGGTAATAACAAACAGATTTTTTAAAAAACATAAAACATTACAAATTGGTAGTACAGTGGTCTAAAGCACCCTGTTATTAAGACCAGCTGCCTGCAATTACTGCAGGTTCGAATCTCGCCAAGGCTCAAGGTTGACTCAGCCTTCCATCCTTTCTAAGGTAGGTAAATTGAGGACCCAGTTGTGGGGGCAATAAGCTGACTTTGTATAAATATACAAAAGAATGAAGGCTATTGCTGAGCACATTGTAAGCCGCCCTGAGTCTTCGGAGAAGGGCGGCATATAAATCAAATTAAAAAAAAAAAATTATGACCAAAATTGAGCCCAACAATTTCCATTGCTAAGCAAGACAATTGTTAAGTCAATTTTGCCCCATTTTATAACCTTTCTTGCCACAATTATTAAATTGTTAACATTAGTAACACGGTTAACTTAATGCGACTTTGCTCATCAGAGGGTCATAAAATATGAACACATGACCCTGGGACACTGCAACCATCATAACTATATTGCCAAGTGTCCAAATTTTGACCACAAGACCACGGGATGCGGCAAGTTGTAATTGTGAAAAATGGTCATAAGTCAATTTTTCAGTGCTGTTGTAACTTTGAATTGTCACTAAAGAAATGGTCATAAATCAAGGACTACCTGAAATACTTTAAATAAGATGTTTATTACAGGAAGAGTTTAAACTCTGTGAAACTGGAAAATGACATATACTCAATTAAAAACATTTCTTGAATTTCAATTTGGCCTGGATGTTATCTAAAACTCCTGAAATATTATCATTATATGAATGACTTTGAGTTTTCCAAACCTATAGCAATTTCTTAAAACCATTAAGTTATTATTGTACCATCAAGGTCATCATTAGGGGTGTCACACCCACGTTGTCACGGCATTGTCATGTGACTATCGGGACTTTTTCCCCCTTCGTTAAACTGGGCGGGAATGGGACCAGCACGTGACGCATCTGGCCCGCGGGCCACGAGTTTGACACCCCTGCCATTTATTTTACTGTCTTGGACAAACTCATGAAGAAGTTTTACAAACTTCTGAATAATCTAACATTTGATTTGATTTACCATACCCTATATTCAACTATGCATTGTTATTTGGTCTTTTTGGTCCTGATGCTATCACTACTTCCAAAATTCAATATCTGTTTAACATTTTGGACAAATTACATACCATAAGCCAGAGTTACCTGTTGCTATAGAATATTTTGGAAACTCAATGACACTTGCCATTATTTATCTAACTAATAAAAATATTCTGTTCCTGTAGGTTGATGACTGCTTTTAAACCTGTAATTAATTTCTTTTCATGTTAAAATGAGTTTAAAACAATAGAAAAAGTTAGCTCCTTCTACACTGACGGTCATAGAATCTCATGGGTCAGAAGCTTGATAAAAGGGGGATGTAAGATTCTATGTTCCATGAAGCACAACATGAAAAATTATTTGATCTAATTTTATTACCATTTTCATAGTGCTCTCCACTAATAGTTATTAGGTTCCAAAATACAACTTTATTAGAATACCAATAATTTATTCTCTAATTATCAAGATTCTATCAAGATGGTTTCAATAATATTACACATGACAACCACTTAACTGATTTTAGTAACATGCCAATGTAAACATGATTATTTTAAAGGACAGTTTAAAATAAATTATTAGTAGTTACCTGCAGGAATAGGTAGGTTCTCCAACTTTAAAAACCCGGCCACAAAGATGTGAAGGTTTGTTTGTTTGCTCAAGTTTTTGAAAGCCATAAGTAGGATCTTCACCACAAAGATACCATTCCATTGGGCCCAGAAGAACATGTTGTGCAAGCATATCTTCTCTTTCAGGAGCTGGATTGGGACCCCTGCAGTAAATTTGGGGCACATAATAGGCTAGGTGCTTGTATATTTCTTTAGGAAGATCAGATGCTTGTAGCCAGTTCTTTAAGAAAAAAAATGGGGGAAAAATAACATTAAAATAAGATACAGCTATCCAAAAGTTTTAGTAATAAAAGCTACTGATGGATTGTAAAATGTTAAACTCAACATTAAAGCTGACTTTAATTGCCAAAATTCACAGGAACATTTTGAACATACTGAAGTGCTCAGTACACCCATAAGTTGATATCACCTCACCTATGTACATTCTTTTTATTTCAAGAATGTCAAAGAAATTGTGTGTTTACCTTAAATTATATACATTGTATAAATGTTGTTTAAAAGCAGAAATCTGAAGCAAAGGGAATTCAGACTTATTTTTTTAATCTTCCTAAGGATTTAACAAAACTTGTTAAATCTATCATAAAGCTATAAGCAGAAATGCATAAGAATTGCCTTAAAAATCAAGATAATAACCAGGTACTCCAACATTTCTGTAAATACTTCCTATCTTTTAGCAACTACTTGTATGTCTTTGGAGCTGGTCACAAGCTGTCATAATGATGATGATCATATATGTAATTTGCAGACATTTTCATCAGATATTTTCCAATATTATATGCTCAAAATCAAAAGATTTTCAGAACTTACATCTGGACCGTTTCCTATGTTTTTATTGCAACTAAAATAGTCTGTAAACAAAAAAATATTGCTCTGCCACAGATCAACCATACAAATTGGTAGCTAATAGATGCCTATTAAAATTAAAACTATTTTAAACCTTTTAAATTTGTGCAAGGTCATCTCCCTTATCCTTCTCTTATAAAGGCATCACTTGCATTTAGCTTGAATAAGAAAGAAGAATGAAAATGTAAATACGGTAAGAGAAAGAAATGGAGTCTTAGTGGATGATCACTTGAATATGAGCCAGCAGTGTGCAGCAGCAGGCAAAAAAAGATAATACAATCCTGGGTTGTATAAACAGAGGCATAGAATCAAGATCACGTGAAGTATTAGTACTGCTTTATAAAACCCTGATAAGACCACACCTGGACTACTGCAACCAATTTGGTCACCATACTACAAAAAAGATGTTGAGACTTTGGAAAAAGTTCAGAGAAAAGCAACTAAGATGTTTGAAGGCCTGGAGACTAAAACATATGAAGAACAGCTGCAGGATTTGGGTTTGGCTAGTCTAAAGAAAAGAAGAATTAGGGGTGACATGATAGCAATATTCCAGTACTTGAAGGGCTGCCACAAATTATTCTCCAAAGCACCAGAGGACAGGACAAAAAACAACGGCAGTAATCAAAGTAGCAGCAACCTGGAATTAAGGAGAAACTTCCTAACAGTGAGGACAATTAACCAGTGGAATAGTTGCCTCCAGAAATCGTGGGCGTTCCATCACCGGATGTTTTTAAGAAGAGTCTAGACAGTCACTTATATAAAATGGTATAGGTTCTCCTGCTTGAGCAGGGGGCTGGACTAGAAGACCTCCAAGGTCCTTTCCAGCTCATTCATTCTATTCTTTCTATGCAAATAAAATAAAATAGTGTACCTTGCCTATGTTTCTGCTTGTGAACTACTTCAGTGAAACCCAAAAATCCGAAGGATAACAGGATAAAGCACCAAGTTATGGAATATCATGATAAAACACAAAAATAATGCTGCTGTCACTCCTTGATCTTTCAGTAGCACAACATTGCAACTTTTGTATAATTGAGATAAGGATGATTAAAGTGACCTACATTCATAAAAATGCTATTTCAATCTATGTACATTTATTACAATCTCATCCTATCTAATTACAGAACATGATTTTTCCAATATACTAATTGATGTCTGGTTATTTTGGTAGTTTAACTTTATTTTTTATTTATATACACAGCTCTCCTCTACTATGTTTTTGCCAAATTCAGATTCTCTTTTTATATAATAATTATATAATTAAAAGATTCTTGTTCAGTCATAAAATAAATTGGATTTGTCTTAGTACCAAGAAAAGACTACAAGTACTCTAAGTTCCTTTTTATTCTCAAATGTTGGCAAATGTTAGTAATAACAGCAGGATGATTTCTCACTAGGTTTTAACAGGAAATTCAGGACTAAGGAAATTGGTGTGTAAATCTTCTGGAATATTAATATAATTATTAAAATAATTTCTATAATTCCAAAATAAAATTTAAAAATGACTGAATATTCTAGCCTTCCCAACTCCATTACTATTACCGTACAACCACTGTCCTTTTTGCAGTCTTTGGCTGCCTTCAGTGTGTGTGTGTGTGTGTGTGTGTGTGTGCATGTGTGTTTTTGCGTGCGTGCAAACACGCACAAATGTGCACGAGTACATGCACAATCCTTGACCATAGGGGAAAATTTTATTACATATGTAGCATGAGAGAAATCTTCTTAAAAACATGCCAAGTCATCATTTTCTTTTAGATAATGCATACCGGATACCTAACACTTTTTTAAAACTAGGTAAAGCTATAAAAGCATTCTAAGGTCTGTAAGAGCAACTACAGAATACATTTCAGGAAAACTGAGCTATTCCATTGTAATCCTATACTTAATGCTTTTTAAAAATTAATATATCAGAAAACACACTTTTAAAATATTTGTCAGCTTTATGTTAATGTAATATTGAAATGCTGTACATTATTTAGAATAAGTCCTACATTGGACAATACATTGGAGCTTAATGTGTGACATTAATTAGTGTTAATTGTATGTATTTTACTCAAAAAATCTTGGCAATGGAAGCTTACTTAAGGATTTAATGTTGTAGACTCCCAAATAAATATTATAATACCAAAGTTTTAATTTTCCACTCAACATCGTGTGTGTTTGTAAAAGATACAAAATATTTTCACACTTTAGTTCATACTTTCATGTTTTCATGTTTTAAATCATAAAATTTCACAAATACATATTCAACCATATATTATTTAATATTTGTAAGCTAGAGGAACAATAAACAATGTTGATTGGTCACTATGAGTAAGAGTTTCCACAAGTATTCTAACAGATACAGTGCAAACAGGATTCACCTGACTATGACCATATAGAAAATCAACCCCCTCCTTCCTCTTTGGTCTCTGTCTGTCTCTCTCTTTAGATACACACACACACATATGTATACATAATAATCACTAACACATTTCTAATATTTAAAACATTACCTTTACAAATAGCTGAATATTTAACTCTGAATAAACTGGAACCAGATAAGTACTTATTTACTCAATAAGTAAATTATGAGGCAACCAAAACAGAATTTACCAACTCTTGATTATTTTAAACATATAAATCTTCTTGACTATCTATAGTTTAAAAGATTGATATCAAAAAATAATACCCCATCACATTAGGACAATTCTCAATCTATATACATATTAGCAAATTAAGGAAGGGCAGAATTTTATTTATTTGCCCATACATTATAGCAATACAGGTAGTCCTCGACTTACAACAGTTCATTTAGTGACACTTCAAAGTTACAACGGCATTGAAAAAAGTGACTTATGACCATTTCTCACACTTACAACCTTTGTATTATCCCCATGTTATCAAAATTCAGTTGTTTGGCAAACTGGTTCCTACTTATGACTGTTGCTGTGTTCCAAGGTCATGGAATCACCTTTTGCAACCTTTTGACAAGCAAAATCAATGGGGAAGCCAGATTCACTTAACAACCAGGTTACTAACTTATCAACTGCAGTGAACTTAATCACTGTGGCAAGAAAGGACATAAAATGGAGCAAAACTCACTTAACAACAAAAATTTTGGGCTCAATTGTAGTAGTAAATTGAGGACTACCTGTATTTAAGATGAGTGCAGTAGTTTATTGATCTGGGAGCAATCATCCTTCAATACAGGGCAAACAGTAAATTTGTAATTGGCATTTAACCAACCAATCTGCCCTTTAGGGCTGGTCACATAACCAAAGATAGGCCAAATGACCAGCATTGGCACTGTTATAAAAGAAGATTGTGTTCTGGTTATTCAGAACAAAAGAGGTTATTCAATCTGCCACTAGACAGTGCTATGGATCTGTGTTACATCAGCATTCCCCAAACTGACACTTCCTATGTGAATTGAGGCTACAATCCTACAATATGACACAGGTTATACTCACTGGAATATAGCTGGTGAACAGCCAATTTCTAACATTTCCTCAAATGTTTTCAAATCAAAAGTATCAGACCATTAAATGCTTAACATTTTGAAGTAAACTGAAATAATCTGTCTTTGAAAAGGATAAGTAGGGTATCATTTATGAAAAAATATACTGTAATTAAATTTTAATCTTTAAATTATAACGCTTATTATTTTCCATAATACACGAATACAGCAATCCTTGCAGAATCTGTTTATGGAATAATCTACATAGTTAATTAAGTATAAATGTTGATCAAATGAATCAAATTCTACTGTGGGAAAATGAAAACATGGGGTAAGACTTGAAGTAGGCTAAATGGAGCTCACTTCAAATCATGTTTGGTTCACAGTCCCCACTTCCTAGAGCAGTGTTTCTCAACCTTGGTAGCTTGAAGATGGGTGGACTTCAACTCCCAGAATCCCCCAGCCAGCGCTGCTGGCTGGGGGATTCTGGGAGTTGAAGTCCACCCATCTTCAAGCTACCAAGGTTGGAAACACTGCCCTAGGGCAACATATACTAAGACCCCAAAACAACTAGGTTAAAAGACTATTTCTCCTTGTATCCATATTTACTGTCATCAGCTGTAGTAATATTATAGGGTGGAAGTTTTTTTTTTTTGGGGGGGGGAGAAATCTTGACCAGCAACTGAAATCTGCTGCCCCTCCAAAATAAAGCAAGCAAAACACTGCATTCAATTCTCTGCTTGTAGGCAACAACCTACGTTTACCCAATTCATTGAGAGGGCTCAGTTCTCAGTCAACTCTTCAACCCAAGCGGCCCAACCAAGACTAGATTATATTTAGGATATACTGAGCCACTGCCTAGGTTCACCAAATGATTTTTATTTTTTTATTTTATTTTATGATCTCCTTAGCAGATCAACGCTTAAGGAGTCGAAACCATCTCCCTCCGTCCTCCAAATCGTCTATTTTGTAACCAATTTTGCCTCCTCATTCTCTTCCCAAAGGGAAGTCACCGCTTTCCTTACCTTGGTGGTTAGGGATACAGCCCTCTTTTCTGCCACCTATCTACTGAATGTCTCCCTCTCTCGATGCGAGCTGTTCACACTCAGAAGCTCCCTGGATGTGCTCACCTCTCCAGGTGAGAGGAGACCCCCGCCATCTCCTCCCCTCCACCCGCCTATTTCTTCTAACCACAGGCAGCCCTGTTCCTTTCGGCGCTCCTCTACCATCCTTTGCTTCAACCCAGTTCCGACACCACCTGTCTAGCGTCTCCGTCCGTTTTTCGCTTCTCCTCGCCCGGCTCCGCGTCGCTTGGAGCCCCGCGGGCAGAGGCAGGTTCCGCCCGCTGTTTTCTAGAGAGGGGGCCTTACCCGGGCAATCTCCTCGGAGGAACATTCGAGCAAGCTTCTCTCAAGGGCCTGCACTTCTGTCTCCATGTCGGACGCCATCTTCTTCTCCTCCTTTTCCCCCCTCCCCCCCCGCTCTTTTTCCACCTCCGTCGCCAAGTAAGTGACACCCGGAACCGGCCCTCGCCAGCCGCTCTTATCAGGAGAACCCGTTTCCGTTTAGCTCTCCGCTTCAATTCCCTTCCTTACTCAAACGCCCTCCAGGTCGGGAAATCACCCTTGTTCTTAGTGTCGCCTCCCTGCCGGAAGGGAATCCATTTTAGGATCGCGCGGGGCACTTCGGGAGATGTAGTTGCTGCTCTGAGGAAAGGCAGGTACGGCTATGGCAGTGTTTCTCAACCTTGGAAGCTTGAAGATGGGTGGACTTCAACTCCCAGAATCCCCCAGCCAGCAGCGCTGGCTGGGGGATTCTGGGAGTTGAAGTCCACCCATCTTCAAGCTTCCAAGGTTGAGAAACACTGGGCTATGGGCTGCAAGGGCTGCGGAACTTCGGAAGGCCACGGCTTTTTGTGCTGACATCTGAACGCTGTCCGGATTTTTCACAGTCCCCCGATTCAGCCATGCAAGATGAAAGCTGCTCTGTCATCCAGGGAGGTGACGTCTTCCCACTTTCAACCGGTCCTGTATAACGTAGCCCAGATGTCAAGTTGCCCTTTTTTTTTGAAGGGGGGATTTGATTTATATGCCGCCCTTCTCTGGAGACTCAGGGCGGCTTACAATGCATTAAGCAATAGCCGCCATACTTTTTGTATATTTATACAAAGTCAGCTTATTGTCCCCACAATCCGGGTCCTCATTTTACCTACCATAGAAAGGATGGAAGGCTGAGTCAACCTTGAGCCTGGTGGGATTTGAACTTGCCGTAATTGCAGGCAGCTGATGTTAATAACAGTGCTTTAGTCTCCTGCGCTACCAGGGCTCCTTGGACAAATAGTGCCCTTGGGCAAATAGTGCCGTTCCCACCTCATACAGCTCCCACTTCGGAGCGGCTTCCAAGGTTTACCGTCCTCATTTCTCAAACAAGAACAGTATATTCGAGAATAATAAATGGAAGCGCCTTTGCGCTTCTGACTAGGTGGCTCAGCGGCTAAGACACTGAGCTTGTCGGTCAGAAAGGTTGGCGGTTTGAATCCCTAGTGCAGGCCTCCTGCATGAGAAGGGGGTTGGACTAGATGACCTCCAAGGTCCCTTCCAACACTGTTACGGGTATAAAATAGGGAACTTAAGTTCTACTACGCTTTATATTACTACAATATTACTCAAGAGCATATGGCGCTTCTAGTACACTTGGCCAATTATTCAGCACGTCCTTTTTCAAGATATTCTATTTCATTACAAGTTGATATGCTAGATCTATTTGGAGCTTTTCGCCCCTTAGTCTTTTTCTTCTTTGCCTTCTTGCACATCACCGATTTTTGCAATCTTATTACATATGAAAATAGCAGTTTGCTCTTTTATCCTGTAGGGGGCAGCAGCGTACAAGTATTTTAAGTAGGCACAGGCAGAATTACATAAGCATCACATATTACTGTGTATATATGACCTACATGATTTACTTTTATGTATCTATACTAAGGCAGAATATAAATAATGTAACGCTTATATAGGAATGATAGATGTCTAGGAGACTTTATTCATGTACATTTTTTCCTTCCAGGAAATTGCTGAAAGAATCGGAGTAAAATTAAAGGGAGTTAAAAAGAACAGTGCTATAGTTGTGGGAGATTTCTACACTGTACCCGAAATATATCTCTAAATTAACTTACCAAGTTCTCAGGAGTGCAGGATCACCTCAATGAGACTTCAGCTGTCATATCTGCTGGAAAGCTGAGTCACCTGTCCAACAGATATCTCTTTTGCTAGTACTTGCATTTTTTTAAAAGTTGAAGAAACAAAGAGATCCCCAGTCTCGCCCAATACTGAATAACAATGTGGAATTGATTGAATCAATTACAATGTCAACACCTGCAAAGAAAGCACCTAAGGGAGAAGGGAAGAGCTGAGAGTATGTGCCTGCATACCTTGAGCTTCAGGAAGGTAGACTTTAGTTAATCTGAGTAAAATGTATCATGATGTAAAATGATGTAAAATGATGAAGAATAAATTAGTTGAAGAGGGTTGGA
Source organism: Pituophis catenifer annectens (assembly GCF_029215685.1). NCBI lineage: Eukaryota > Metazoa > Chordata > Lepidosauria > Squamata > Colubridae > Pituophis > Pituophis catenifer. The sequence continues at coordinate 44,850,099 of NW_027256881.1, forward strand.
AGATCCTAAAAACTGAGATAGGAAAGAACAGGCAGGAACAATCCCTTAAAAGTGTTTATGGTGGTGTAGTAGTTAAGGCAGGGGTCCCATCCCCCAGGCCACAGACCACACCGGTCCACGGCCCACCAGGAAAATGCAAGCGAGCAAAGCCCCATCTGCATACATGTAAGATCCAGGCAGTACATGAAACCAAGCACCCCTTCCATCATCCATGAAACCGGTCCCTGGCACCCAAAAGGGGCCACTGAGCTAAGGCATCAGGCTGCAAACTGGGAGACTGTAAATGCTAGTTCCATCTTAGGCACAGAGAGTGACCTTGGGTTAGTCACTTTCTCTAAGCCCTAGGATGGAGGCAATGGCAAATCTCTTCTGAAAAACCCTACCAAGAAAACTCTAGACTAGATATGTAGGTATAAATGTCCTAGCACTTTTTGAGAAAGAGAGGATTAAATGGAAGAGGAAAAATGAACAAAGGGCCAGTTTGATATAATGGTTAAAGGCACTAAATTAGAAACTAGGAGACTATAAATTTTAATCCTGCTTTAGGCATAAAACGTAGCATTTGGAAGAATGAAAAAAATTCCAAAACTCTTGCCATGAGAACTGTGTTGACTTCTCCGGGCAGTACTCAGGAGTCAAGACTGACTTGAAGGCACAGTGTCTGTCTATCTATCTGCTTGCCTATGAATGAACAAAAAGCTCAGTGAAAAAAGTAGAAGCAAAAAGAAGATACTGTATAAAAAAAATGAAAATAGACTAATTTACTAAAATGGAATCCCAACTGGTAACAAAAGACTGTAAGGATGTCAAGAAACCAAATGTTCAGAATGAGATTAAATTAGCAAAGTATGTAAAACAATTCAATAGAAGAGAATATATATAGCTCAGGTTTGAACTGGGAGTTCTTGATGCTGTCTGAGTTTGGTTTATTTGCTTGCAAACATTTCATTACCTGACTAGATAACATCATCAGTGCTAGTTTGCTTCCTGTTTATTTACAGTAGCTTGCCCTGTCAGAGCTGGTGGGGGTGTGGTTTTCTCCAGGGTAGTTCCTTGATTACAGTATTGTTTTCTGCTTGATTATTTGTGTGCTATTCATTCTGCTTATATGGGTGTTGGCTGCTGGGGAGAATGTATTCCTTCTAAGTTTTTTATTGTCTCTTTTGAATAGTGTGTAAGTGTAACTCATCTCTATCACTAGCACTGATGTTACCTAGTTGGATAAGGAAACATTTGCAAGCAAGCAATTGAGCTCAGAGAGCACCAAGGACTCCATAATTGGAAAAATGTATATGTCTAAAATAAAACTCAGGGAAACTATGAGTCGGTTGCTCAATGTAGGCCATGAAATAATGACAACAATAAGGAGATGGTGGAATTGCTTAACACTTTCTTTGTATCTTTGTATCTTTTTTCTCCCAGAAAAGGGAAAAAGCCTTTGGTAACGTGACTGATCGGACGGGGCAGGGCAGGCGTGGGGGACGGACAAAACTCAAGATTGATAAGAGTGTGGTAAGAACCTGCTACCATTTTGCAAGACCAAATGATTTACTATGTGAGATGGGTGGCTATACAAATGTAATAACTAAGCAACTAGTGGTTATTTATATACTTATTAAATTTCTATAGCTGCTGGCAAACAAGAAGAAGCTGTGCAAAGATCCTCCTAGCCACAAGTGCCACTTGGTCATCAAGCAGGTATTGTAAGTCTAGAAAGAACCCCAGATTGCACACTGGGACTGTCTGGGGCAGTGTATCTCCAGCAGTGTCCTGGAACCAGTGAGGCCCAAAATCCAAAGCCACTCAGGCTTTGCCAGGGTCCAGCTGAACCCTTGTTCCCCATCCAGATCTCCACTGCTTCTAATACCAGGATGTGATGATCAGCTTAATTTGCTAAATGTGAGGATGTGAAGAGGTATCATACAGATGATACCTTTCCCCATGGCAATGAATAAGTTCAGCCAGCGGTCTCATAGTAGATGTTAAAAAAGGAGAGGAGAAAGAACTGAACTCCATGGTACTTCACAAAGGTAGGGGTGGAGGCAGGACCTTTCCTCCCTAATCATCACTGCCTGGAATTATCCCTGAAGAAAGGAAGTGAACTAGCACAACACCATGCCACTTACCCCCAATGCTCTGAGCCAATCCAGTTAACAATGGCACTAGAAAGTCCCAAAGAAATCAGGGCATTATTTGACCATGACAAAGGGGACACTGAAAGCTTCCCCAATTTCAGATCACACTGCCATTATTCCAACAGAAGTCCCAAATCCAGAGTGTGATTACTGTTCCAAGTTAGGCTCTGGATGACCTGGGCTGTCATGGAAGCCATGAGTTTTTGAGCTACTTCAGATCCCATTCTTAGGGAAGGTAGATTGAAATCCCCCAGAATCATAAATCGAGGTAACTTCATTGCCAACCCAGAAATGGAGGCAAGGAGTTCAGGTAGGGAGGTGGTTATGCAGCAGGATGGCTAGTACAACAATGGCAATCCCAACTGACCCTTAGAACCCAATTTAATGAACAGGGTCTCACAGCTGGAGACTCATAGAGAAGGGACCCCGAAAGCTGTCCCTAGATTTATATAAATAAATCTAGGAGTCCCTAGAGACTCCTAGATTTATTTTTATTTATTTATTTATTTTGTCGATTATGATTGCCATTAACTTCTTATTTCAATAGAGTAGTAGAATGAGGATGTACAAGATCACAAAAATAAGACTTTAAAAATGCATTGAACCATTATAAAGGATGACATGATTCTTTGAAAAATTAAACATAAATTCCAGTATTGTCTGAAACAGGGGTGTCAAACTGGATTTCTTCAAGGGCTGGATCAGCACTGTAGTTCTCCACAGGCCGGCCGGGGGGGGGGAGGGAGAGGGGGGATGGACACCTCCTGCAGCACCTGCCAGCCAAAACAGGGCATGGGAGGGGCTGCGTGAGGCCCCCTGTGCCTCATTTTCGGCCTAGACAGCCTCCTGCAGCACTTTTCCAGTCAAAATGGGGCACGGGAGACCCATGCATGGTCCCCTGCACCTTGTTTTGTCTGCCAGAGGCATCGCAGGCCTGTCCTTTGCTATTTTCAGGCTGGGGCCAGCGGGCCAGATTTAAGCACCCCTTGGGATGAATCTGGCCTGCAGGCCTTGAGTTTGACACCCCTGATCTAAAACAAGCATATTATAAATATAGAAAGGGCACAATTTAATAGACCAGTTAGAGGGATTGGTAAAGATAATAAAGTTAATTACAAAATTCCTTTTTTCTAGTTCTGCTTTTAAGGGAACAGAAAAGGGGTTTCTATCTGAACTTCCCCTTTCTCTTCCAAAAGGTACATATATCCTTCAGGTAGATTGCTAATTGAAAAAAAAATATTCACAACATTAGGACGACATTGAGATTCTCTGGATTCATATTAGTGGTCTGGGGGATTTAAAATTACGAATTAGTGGTCCCTGAGGTCCAAAAGGTTGGTGACCCATTTTAGCACATGATGCTTTAATATATACAATGTTCTCATGACAAATCTAAAATTATTAGGATAGGGGATTGTATTGCAGGAATGGATTTGGTTAGTGCAAGGAATTGGATTTTACCTGAAGCTCCTCTACAGATGAAAAGAGTCTTGCCAGTCAGTTTCTAAACCCATGGAAACCACTGCAGATACAGATTATCTTTGGGTGTGAGGCTCCTACTGGATCCAAAGTTCCACCTTTCCTGAAAGGCTTCTAGACTGCAGAGCCAATGACCACATAGTATACAGTAGCTCCTCTCATTTATTTTGAAAGAGGCAGGGAGAGAGAGGAAAAATTTCATAAAGTAAGTTGTACCAAGCTAAACTCCTAGAGAAATTGTCCCATATGTTGTCATGGCTAGAAGAGTTGATATTGCAAATGAAAGTAATAAAAGTGTTTTAACAATTTCAACGTATAAAAGTGTTCTTTCCAAAGGCTGATTTTGCATAATCAGAAACTGAAATAGTCCCCAGACATTTCACTGTGCCAAGAATTAAAGCCTTTAATAATCGTATTAAATGTGGCCCACTTTATGGAGCATTCCTATGTAAACATTATACATTCTCTGTGTTATTACTGCATATAATTGTTATAGGAAAATATGTGGAATTGGATAAAAGAAGTCTGAGTGGGGATATAATAACATTTTCCAAATATCTGAAAAGCTCTAATAGAGATGACACAAAGACTTGCTTTCTGCTGCCCCAAAGAATACAATAAATAAATACATTTGAGAGATAGGATACAATGTTTTTCTAGATGTTGCTGAATGGAGTTCTCATAATCCTGACAGAAATTGTACTCTAGTATCGGTTTAAAATGACAGCTTCACTACTCCAGATATATTCATTCCCAAATGTTTTAGTAGAATAACAAGGACAAACACACATACGCACACAGCCCAAAATAGACACGTTGTTTAGAGAAATATTTTTATTAGGCTAGATCTCTGATACAAAATGGACTATAATTTTCAGTTCTCCATAGATGAAGTAAAATAGTAAGCAAAGCAAAAAGAAAAGTAAGATTGGCTGGTGTTCATGTCATTTATTTACTGGTAGCCTTCCTTAATCTGGTTCCCAAGAGAAATAATAGACCACAACTCCCATTCCTCCCAACCATCACATATACTGATTTGGGGGAAGGGACTGATTCGACAAAAAGAGCCTCAGAGCACAAAGATGTCTTCTGTGGTATCCTTCCACTTAAAGCAATTGCAACTTTTCTCAAAACCAATTGAGACTATTTATTCAGCAACTATAGACAGCAATTATGCACATCCAGGAAAAGATGCATTTGCTTTAAAGATTTGCAGGTTGATCCCATGTTTATTCTGAAGCACTTTTTAGAACCAAATTCAAAACACTGCACAGTGGGGGCACAAGTGGTTATAATCCAATATATCCATAAAGAATCAAGCTAAGTTATACCCTTAACATAGAAATGTCAGAATAGTTTTCCGATACTCAAATTAGGTTCTGTCTAATCTACCATCTATAAAGCCTTTTATGGTACAGGTAGTCCTCAACTTACAACAGTTCACTTAGTGACAGTTCAAAGTTACAACATGGTCATGTGATTTACATTCATATGCTAGACAATTGACTCACATTTATGATGGTTGCAGTGTCCCGGGTTCATGTGATCACCTTTTGCAAACCTTCTGACAAGCAAAGTCAATGGGGAAACCAGATTCCCTTAACAATTGTGTTACTAATTTAACAACTGCAGTGAATCACTTAACAAGAAAAGTCATAAAATGGGGCAAAACTCACTTAACAAATTTCCCACTTAGCAACATCAATTTGGGGCTCAATTGTGGTAGTAAATTGAGGACTACCTGTATAGGGTCTAGTATAGGAACCATCTCTAGCTCATTGACCCATAAGATACAACAGGATTGGTGTATTTTAGTCCATCTAATAAACAATACCATCTTATTGGAGCCACAAGATGTACATTCTGTGTCCTTTGGAACAGGAATAACTTGTAAAGTATGGTTAGCTCCAATTCTGCGGGCCTTCAAGAGAACCCTGAAGGCCTCGCTGGGCCACCATGCTCCTGGCTAGGGGATGGTTTGCATACACTGTTGAAAATATATGTGTTATATGTGCTTTCAAGAGTTTTTCTTCACTTGTTTTCTATTAGGGATTTTAGTGTATTCATTTTTAACCATCTACTGTATATTGTGGAACATAATATAACAAGTTGAGGCTTCCTTGCTTGCTTCTTACATTTTAGGAATTGGCTCAAAGACTTTTAACTCCGTTTTATTATTTTTTTCAACTGCAAATACTATTACAATGCAATTTTATGCATGTCCGATTAGAAGACTCAAGGTGGAGACAAGGACAGCACTCTGGTCCTTCCTTCCTTCCTTTCTTCCCAGTGAAGTAAAATGGCTGTGCACACACGAACGCATGAAGACAGCTGGAAACAGCTTATGAAGCAATGGGGCAAATCTTAAAAAAAAAAGTCACAGCTTCTTTATTTATTCAGAAGTTGCTTTGGACACATTCCCCTGTATTACAAAACACTTTTTTCAAAGGGTGTGCACTGTCTTATTCTATAGAAAATGCATCAGTAGGTTCTTCAACAAACTCCAAAATTAGTTAATACACTCTTCCTGTTATAGAGACTTCACACATCCGTTCTTTTAGCATGAGCCAGATGCTGATGACGATTACTAGTACTATTTAATAGTACTAGTGCTATTTTGATATACATTTTAATTCACCACATCAGCAGCTCAGGATAGTCTGCTTGGCTTTCTCTAGTTTACCCTGATAAAACAAAACCCTACGAGGTGGGTTAGGCTGAGAGAGAGTAATTAGTTTAAAGTTATCTCAAAAGGTGCAAGCCTCAGTTCTTAAAATTCACCCAGTTTAATCCAACACACTAACTATTACTTTCCACACCGAGTCCTGATGACTCAAAGTAGTTATCAAAGCCTTCTGACCTTATTTTGGTCATATAAATCTAGAGGAGGTGGTTTACTGAGTCAATTCACTAACAATAGACACAGAGTTTAAAATATGTATCTATGCTGAAATACTTTACCCTCTGTTGCAACCACTTCCCTTGTGGGATGAAACGGTAAAGTTACATCAGAACATGTGCCCATTATATGAACATTATATACACATCCAATTCTTTTTCTCTGCAGTATCTACTTCTCAGAGTATCTACTCCAACAGTAGTAACCAATTTCTGGAGTAGTCTTATTGTATAGCAAGCTTCAAACAGAATTGGAAAATCTGCAGCATCATCTCACCATAGTTTGTTATGAATGCTACTGTATAGCAGTGTATCAACTACAACAACTGCACGGTTGTAACGTTTCAGTTATTCTACAAATCTCATTTCTCTTTCTAGTGTCTTTCTAGGAGGATTGCAAAATGCTTTTCCATCAAATAGATTTCAGTTACGATTTGTTCATTTGCTTGATGCTCTCTATTTTATATAGTTATAACTATTTTATTTGTATGCTGCCTTACACTTGTCAAAGGCAGCTAATCCAAAGGTAGATAACTCATCTCTAAACTGGCAGTTGGTAATCGGGAGATATTTCAGCTACTTGGAGAAAAATGGCTGCAAGGAGAATCTGCAGGAAAGTAAACCATGAAAGAATGAACTCTGTCATTTTTAAAATCAGCTTCTAGTGACTAGGACAGTGCCAATCTTAAATTTAATAGAAGTGTTGCTCGGTTCTGATATTTAAAGCATTAAAGAGTTAGATATGAGGGCAAGCTGTAGTTTTGGATGTTTTTAAATGTCTTATTTAAAAATTCCAAAAGGACATTTCAAAGGAAGACTGTCCCCTTCATAGGTGAGCAACTGTTCATGCATCCATTACCCTTTTTATAGGTAAAATACAGCTGTACTGTTTTAAAAGTTGCAAAACCTAAATTAACCAGCTCCTTGAAGCAGTGAGCTTCTAGAGGTGCTGTGTCACATGAAAGCCATCTGAACTTCTTATTCATTTTCCAAGGATACTCAACCTTACTAGCTATGAATGTATGGAATAATTTACAACAGAAATCTTAAAAGAATCATACCATCAGAAGTAATATAGTGAATCACCTAGTCAAGAAGTGCACAGTTTTTGAAATAAAGGGGCCTGCCTCTTAATCTGCTGATTTGCTGGACCAAGTTTTTATATCTTGTTTTTTTTTTGGATGGTGGGGAGAGAATTAGTATGGGAATGGAACTTGGAAGCCTTTAATGTCAGGCTCTCCTGATAAAGACATATCATTAATCACCAACTGCAAACTTTACTCAATTTTTCTAAAATACTAGTTTCAAAATCAGCAGAAGATACTCAAACACTTGACAGATTGTCTTGATAAGAGTCCTTCACCATCCCACCTCCACAGAAAGAAAGATTCTTCCACCATTTTTAAAAAGCTAACATTTTTAAAAAGAATACAAAGTTACGGAAATCTAAGCAAATGGATTATTTTGTTTAGAAGATTCTTTAGAATTCAGTTCATCATCCAAGCCTTTAAGGCTTTCTTAGTTATTCATTGCTCCTGTGTAGGAGAGGCTGTTCTATAAACAGATAACAGAGGAATGTCCAGATGGTTAAAATGTGAACTTCCCTCCATGAGAAACATATACTACTACTCTTCTTTTTTTAAACTGTTGTGGGATCATCATGGTTAAGTCTATAGAATGAAAGGCTGGAAGTCTCAAACCCCAGAGACCTTTTGAGACTATACACCTAGCTCCATTTCCTCTTGCTGTGTAGCTTGGAAATTACTGCTGCCATCTTATTTTTCAAGTGGATACCTCTTTCTGGTGTAATTCCATTAAACCTGCTTTATGAAAAAGGCAGGATTTTCACAGTCTAAACATTGGCAAAAGGGGAAAAAAATGAAAAATGAAATCAGTTCTAAAGCACGGCCTCTGCTCCTGCAATTTTGAAGTGCGTGACTAGGCAAATCAGCCCATCCTCCTTTGTGGGGAGGTAGGCCAATTTCACAAGAGATAAGTAGAATTAAACGTCTTTTTTTAAAAAAAATATATATATTTACTTTTAACTTTAGATATTATCATACCAAAATCATCAAATGGTAGAGAAGACAAAGATATATTGCTATTCAAATCACTGACAAATATCTTAAAAGAACCTACAATAGAGAAATGTACAGGAAAAGATAAGACTCTGAATAGATACCAAAATGACGCTGATCTTGTCCTATGTGGAAGCAACTTTGATGTAGAGAGATGCCAATTTGCATAAAGCACACAAAATCTGAGTGTATAAAGATACAATAATAACTACAAATATTAAACTTAAAAACATAGAAAAAAGTTAGCACTTTTCCCCCTATTCTTCTAAACAACACTTAGAACAAATGTTTCCTTCGTTCAGTGTGTTTACCTAGAATATTTTTTTTCTTGCTACAAATTCCAATTTTAATTAAAACCTGTGGGGGGGTGTATTAGTTTTCTCTTCCTCCCTCTCCTGTCTGCAACACAGAGTTTCTCACTTATCTGTCTTCTGCCAGAAAGTTTCCAAAACACTAAAACATCTTTTGTGTACTACTGAAAGGTTTCAGATTGTCTTCTTTATAATTTATACAGAATGTCTTCTTTATAATTTTATCTTGTTTATATTCAGTCACTGAATATGAAGATATAGAGAGATTATATAGCGTGTACTAACAAACTTGAGTTCTAGTAGATGAGGCTGTGCACACAATAGAAAAAAATCAAGTAATTAGGAGGCGAGGGCTTGGCAGCATAAGGAAACAACAGCCAAGAACAAGTTAATAACCAGCCATCAACACTCCAATCAACAACTAAAAACCAGAGACCATATAAATACCACACACAAAATAGCCCAGAGCACACATGCTGCTAGAGAGAAGTTCCCTGAGGATAGGCTTCTGGATGAGTCCGAAAGCTTGGAAGACTAAACCTCTGGTCCCCATGACCAACCCAGATTGGATTCTGCAACATTATCTTGGGAGAAATATATAGGCTTTCATTCATGAGGAAAAAAATACCAACCTGAACGAAACAATTCTACTTTGGTCCACCAAAATATTTTAAATGTCCTGCCATCCATCTCACTGTCAAGAAACTCTGGGAGGCTTACAAACAGCATCAAAAAAAAAAAAAAAACAAGAACGAAGGTACAACAAAAGCTTAACTTGAATAAGATAAAGTGTGCACAGCATAATTTCTAGAATTCTTTCTAAGCCTTTTTACAACAGTAGGCATTAGGTAGTGCTATATTTTCTTCAGTGTAACAAAGTAATGTACAGGTAGTCCTCAAGTTATGATTCAGCAACAGGACAAATCCCCCCCCCCCCCAAGTTATAGTTGTTGCAGCACTTCTATGGTCACGTGATCAAAATTTGGTTGTTTTTATCCCTGCTGCCCTATGTTCCATGACTCCTGACTTGCCCAATTGACCATGGCCATCTTCCTCCTGCTGCTGCTAAGGCACCTGGCCTGGCTGCTGAGATAGCTGCTGGCTACCCCAGTCCTTCTTTCTGAGGCCGCTTGTACCATTCTCCAAATAGCACACCCCATACTTGCGATGCTTCAGAGCCTCAGCAGCTTTCTGAAGACTTTCCAAAGCATTATGAGGACAAAATGCAGAGTTTGGATAAGGGTGGGCATGCCATTCTTGGGATGCTTCAGAAGGCATCAAAAACTTTCTGAAGGCTTTCCACAATGTGATATTTTGCCTAAAAACTACAGTACATTGCTTAGGGGCAATAATTCCTATCCCAACTACCATCATAACTCGAAGACTACCTGTGTGGCGTGTTATCCTATTCTGTGTTGAATCTTGTGTATCTGTGCATTCACTAGAAAACCTGGGACAGTCTGCATCTAATGCTCTATCATGTGACCAGGAGGGAGGTGAGAGAGGTGCTTAAAATGGAGTGGTCTGCCATAATCCAAGATAATTCCCAACTTCCTCACTCATTGGGTTGCACTGGGGAATTTTCCTGGAGTATTTTTCTCTGCAGGCCACAGCCACATTTGGACCATTTTTAAAGTAGATCTTTCATTGGCCAGTATTTTACCAGCATCAATTTTTCCCCCCATTCTGTTTTTAGAGAATTATTCTTCTGAAAGACAGAGTCCTGAGCAAAAACTGTGCGCATCTTCAAAAATATCTTATCCTTGACCATTATGCAATGTAATTACCAAGCTTGTTGAACTTATACAATTACTGTACATGGCTATTCTGGTAAATTCTGGTTATTTCATTAAATGGAACAAGTCTAATTTATTGCCTTTGGAATCCATGATATCAATAGATTAACGTAAAAGACCAAAATTTATAATTGGTATGAACTTGGGTTTACAGTATTTATTTCCTGAAATATATCTCAGTATGTTAAATTAAATGTGCAGATGCAATTTCAGTAGATATAACTCAATGGTTAAAATTGCCACTAAGTCTAATATAAATTTTAAGAGAGATCATCATGTTAAACCCCGACAGGTATTTTACGGAGCTAAGCTAATGGGAAAAAACCGTATGGCAGGCTAAATCCTCAGGATATCTCTGGCTAACATAAAGCTACCTTATGATGATGGCAGCTTTAATTTACAGCCTTTCATTTTAACATCTACCCTGTTTCCCCCAAAATAAGACATCCCCTAATAAGCCCAATCGGGCTTTTGAGCACATTGCAATAAGGCCAAGCACTTATTTCAGGGTTCAAAAAAATATAAGACAGGGTCTTATTTTTGGGAAAGCACAGTATATTTTGGGAGGAATGATTTTTTTTTTTATGATTATGCTCCTCTATTGCCCTATTTGGAGAACAAATGTATAGTGTAACACCTTTGAAATACTGGCAAGTTTTAGGGTTCAGGTAAGCTGGAATCTTCATTTTCCTCTTCAAAAGCTGCCAGACACATTTCATTGTTGATAGAAACTGATGATGAGGAATAACCCATGCTTGAACATAGTGGGAAAGACGTTTCTTTGGAATGCTTGGAATCAATACTTCGAAGCAGTTGGTTTCTAACAGTAATTTTAAAGATTTGGAGAGATTGCCTGTTAAATATGACTAATCAAGAATATTTGCTTAACAAATTATACAATTGAAACATGTACTAATGAAACAGTGTGACCAGATGCCTTAGCAATCTATAAAGCACCTGCAATTTCAGGTTCCTTAAGAAATGCAATGCTGTAATAGAAACCAAGAATTTGATTTTATATGGAATTAAAAAGTAAAAAGAAAGTTAGTATTACTGCAGTTGTACACCTGAATTGTGAAATAAAGAACTGGAATATCTAGTTTCGAAGAATCAATGGATACAGGTGTTAAGAAATGTAAAATTTGTATACAATTTAAACATTAATTCATCATTATTAAACATTAATACGTGAAGTAATAAAATATTACTTCATGTTAATCTCACCTCTTGAAGAAAATTTAAAAAGGGATGGATGGAGATTGAATTGTTCATGTTAGCATTATAAAAAAGATATAAAGGATTTTAACTCATATGATACAGTCTTATCTAACTACTATTTTGTTTTGGTTTCAAATTACTGCATATGTCAATATTTTGACCAGAAATATACTTAAGGATTTCATTATGTGTCAGGCCAGACTAGGAAACCAAGGTCATGCATGCTAATACTACTTTCATTATAAGGTAACAAAATCTTCCCAGCCTCCCCCCCCCCCCAACTTTTTTTTATGTCTGTGAGAATACAGAGGGTCTTGACTGAGATGTTTATTTTCAGGTTATAGTTCTGGCCTGGATTTTTTTTTTTATCTGACTGCTGTCTTGGTTGTGGCTACTCCTCTTTGTTTCTTGAGGTTATTTCTTCCTTCTGCCTATTACTGTACAGTATGATGAACTATATTCTCAAAACATGGTAAATGTAATCTCATCAAGAATTTTGACTGTATCTAGCTGGAGGTACAGATGAAAGATTTATATAATTGGAAAGAAACTTATTCCCCTGATGTTATTGCATGGATTCAGGATACACATTTATTATCTATTTTTTAGAAGTATCTTTCATAAAACTGAGAATATAACCCAATATGTTGTGATGTAGACTAGATTTATTGATAACCTTAAGAACTGAATTAACTTTATATTATTATAAAGTCTGACATGGGTCTTTTTCCTGTTTTTTCTTTTTTTTTTAAACAAAGTTTTTTTTTATTTTATAAACAAACAATACATAATCAATCATTCAATATATCTTCTGAATACATCTTTTAAATCTTCTTTTTGCTCCTCCAATATTTATCATATCTTAATATTGTAAACAAATACATAATCATTCAATATATCTTCTGAATACATCTTTTAAATTTTCTTTTTACTCCTCCAATATTTATCATATCTTAATATTGTCATTCCCTTTATTATAACGTTTCCCCCATTTTTCTTACTTCTCTATTAATACCTTAATCTTTCTTAATTATATTAAAAATTAGACAACCATTTTATCCCCACACAACCTTCAACCCCCCCTCCCCACCCCCACCCCCACCTTCCCAAAGCAAAAACAGGTATAGCATTAAACTAAACATAAGCTAAAATATGCTAACTTGCTACAAGATTCAAAACTCCCTCACCCTCTTTAACTCCTCTTTTAAAAATTGTTCATCAGCCTCCCATTTTAAAATTCTAATTTAAACATTTTAAAACTTTATTTAAAGCATATCTCTTTAAAAAAAAAGAAAAAAAAGAAAATATTTTGCATCCATTCAATTTTAAATTAACCATTTTAGTACTTCGTTAAATTATTTTTCTTTTTTACTTTTCTTTCTCTCTCAAAAAAAAATACTTCAATAGAATATTCTTCAAAATATAACCTTAAAGATACTATTAATCCATTGAGTTTAATTATTTCTAACTCTTAAATTCATTCTTTAAAATATCAATTTCAAAACTTTCAGAAAACTATCCATTCCCTTTAAAGTTAACCATTTTAATACGTCATTTTTTAAAAAAGCTATCCATTTTTAGTTAAACATTTTTACTTAAACTTAAAAAAAAAATGCTAATTTCAATAGACTTTTCAAATTTATTATTAAAATCCTCCCCAAAAGAAATTAATCTTTAATTCTCTTTCTTTCTATATTTTTTCCAATCCTTCATCTTCAATAATACTTTCTCCTTCAGCATTGCTCCTCCCCGCTTTTATTTTCGAAAATTTTTGAATGTAGATTTGAGACTGATGCATCTTTGAAGATCGCTCTCTCCTAAAAGTTATCTCCTTCATTTTGAAACCTCCATTTCGACTCTTCCTGCTTATATAATCAGTCACTTCCTCTCTTAAAAGTTGATTCTGTCTATAAAACCAAGAATTGTCACAATAAAGTTTATCAGTCTGCAAGAAAGAGTCTATTTGCTGCTTTTCAATTAACTGCATAGAAGCCTCTGCCAAAACCTCTGTTTTCAATGTGGTAACTTCCATTGTGTTCCTGACAGTCTCTTTTCCCTGCTCCAAAGACAAGTTAGTTTGATTTTCTTCCTCTTTTCCAGCCAGCAAATCATTTTTGTTCTCCAGATTATAATTTTGAATAGTCCTTTCAATTGATTCCAGTATAGCAGAAGTATAGAAATTTAAAAGTTCTTGTAAAACCTCTAGAGTCACAACTTGTAAATTTGCTGGCTCATATAGTAATGATCCTCCATCCTTGATGTCAGCCATATTTCAATTCCCAGTTTAAGTTTGTTCAGCTATCAGGTCAATAAATTCAATAATTTTCCACACAATTTAGAAGTATAAAGTAGTTAAGGTCAATACCATAGTCTTTTTCATTTCACTAGCACTTTAAATCTTTTTCTTGCCGCGTAATCCGGTGGCTTTTACAATGTTGCAGCTTTAACGATCACTTTCATTTGTAAGTTTCGTTTTAAATGCCCTTAAGCGCCATCTTTTTTCCTTTTTCTTTTAAACAGAGTTAAAGTCTAATACTTGCATTTTCTGTTCTCCTGATTTGCTCTGCCAGCATCCAGGTTTGAATTTTCTCATAGTCCTTAAAATTGCGCTGCTGGTGTGGTCCCGACCCCTTGTTCTGCTTACAGCAGAATCGTCCCGGATCCGGAGCACTGAAGAGCTTTCAGGGAGCTCTCACCCTGCAAACCCCAGGCTTAAAAAAAAAGCCTGGGGGTCTAGGGGAGCTCTACCCAGACCCTTCTGCTCTTCTCTCCCCCTTTTTCCCTGGGAGAGAGTTTCGAGTAGCTAGAACAGCTGATTTTTGCTGTTCTAGCAGCAAACAGAATCACGGGGCTGGAGCTCCTAAAGGACCATCCATTCGGGGAATGCGGAGCCACTGGAAGTCCTTCCTGTTTTTTCTTTTGGTCACAAATGACTGTAAGACTTTCCAGATAGTCCACATCAAAAAAACAGATGCTGCTGGATTTTCAGAAATGCTACTTTATTCTTGTAGCATCTTTTAATAGAAACTTGAAAGTGTGTTCAAAACCTTCACTAGTACCTTTTTGAGGTCAACATGTTCAAGTTGAGTCCCTAGTCTTTTTTCTCATGCTTCTACTTTCCCAGGACTTAATAATTATTTTGCTTCTCCTATTTTCTTTCTAAGGTCATGTTACATTTGCCATCACTATAATATTGCCCACAGTTGCTATGATGCAGTTTTTCATTCCAGATTTGAAACTCTATACATCCCTAGTTATTCCATTAATCTTGTATTAGGTATGAGGGGAGCATATAAGTAATAGATCACAATATTCCAATCAATTAAGCCCAGCGTTACCCAATCTTCTGATGTAATGGGCATTTCCTGCTATATTTAAACAAAAAGTAGAAGAGGGCTGTATAAGCAGAGCAATTTATTACGGATTGCAGGAGGATGGGATGCCCGCACACACAAAATTATACAAGGCAGCAAGTTTTCTTCTTTTTCTTCCTGTTTGGGTTCTCTCCATCTCAAGCTATGTTTCTGTAACAAGTTTCTTGGGTGAGCTATGAACTAAACAAAGTGGTACTAGATAGTTGAAGGAAGCCAGGGAAAAATGTATGCTGTATATCCTGCCTTTCCCTCTAAATGGTAATCAAGAATCTAATTATTCCTTGGTCTTTCTCCTGACTGAGAACACCTTTGTTCAATCTGAATCAAGTATCAATTTGCCTTCCTTTATCAAGTCCATAACTGATTATCAGGAATTGTTTTAAGACTTGAACACCTTCTTTGGATATCAGCCTTTGATTATTGATGATCAAAAATATTGTCTAGATCTCCTATTTCCTACTGCAAATAGGAAAACATGACAGAGTCAACTATGACAATTAACTCACTTTATACCCAAACAGAAAGTGCAACAATTATCTTTAAAGGCCTCCAGCCACCATAGAGTACATCTGAACCTTTCCACCCCAGTTAACTTTAAGAAAATTCTTCAGTATGCCAGTTGAGGTCAGAAACATTAAGAACATAATCATAAAGAATCACACACAGTCTTTCCCATGGGGGTAAGGAAAGTTTAAAAAAAGGTAACAGAGATGGAGCACTTAGGAAAGCTACAGATTTGCAAGATTTTCTTAACCCTTGTCACTGGTTTGAAGAGATAACTGAGGATAGAGAGACCGTTTTTTTTGGGTTACTGGAACAGCTTGTGGTGTTTGCACAACAACCTCCATCTCAATGACTAATTGAAGAGCGTTTTTGTGAACACACAAAAATTATCCCAGCTGCCAATTTCTCATAATCAGAGCTATATGCCTTGATGGACCACCTGCCCAATATCTCCAGCCACAGGGAACTACATGCAGGGAAGTGACCTATCATAGGGATCATTGGTTGGTCTTCAGCATTCAGTACAGACGCTCTTACATAGTATTATCGAGGGAAGGCCAAGGCTGGGGGGTTTCCTTCCCACTCCTGTACTGGTCCGAGTCAAACTAATACAACCGTATGCAGGCAAGGAACTTGGGAATTTATTTTCAAAGACTGTTGTAAAACATACCATGAGATGATGTTGTACTGGTAGCCAATATTTAAGTATATATAGTGGAGGCACACGTTTGAGTTAGATCCAAGTTACCCCTAATTCTGTTCAAATTCTAGAGAAATTGATGCTACCCACCAGTGATGAAAGGAGTTAAACACACCACACGGCTGTCATAGTTTGACAGCAAATTCCGTACTTTTGACCGCCACCGTGACCGGACATGTACAAATTAATTCTTCGGCTACTAAAACGATACTTGTTCTGCTGTGAAATTAAAGCACGGGAATCTTACGAGGAGAAAAAGCACATCACGTCTGAAAACGAGCCGCCTCGAAGGCTTTCAGTTCCACTCTATCCGACCACATTTAGCGAGAAGTGGACTTCCTTTTACTGCAACATAGCGGACGGGAAGAAAAAAAAAAAAAGAACCACGAGAAAGGCGATTGGCTATAATTAATACAACTTTTCTTTCGCCGCGTTTGAGAAGGGCTTGGGGAGAGAGGGAGCAAGAAACCGGGAAACGCAGCGCCAACTACAAGCCGGTTGGGGGCGCTCCCAGGAGCGGTCCCAGCTACGTATTTCACTCCCCTCCTCCTTCCACACGTTTTGCAGTCATGGCGTTGTGAAAAGAAAGAAAGGAAAAAAAAAAAAGCGTGCAGCACAGGAGAGCACCCTTCTTAGACTCACACGTTACTACTTGGGAGTGAAAGGGAAAAACTAAGCATACATCCGAGTCCGGCCTTTCTATGATTTGATTTGAATTACGCTTACTAGCGAGTAAAGCTTCGGGGTAATCTATGGGCCTGGAGATCCTCCAGCCCAGCTTGTGGTGCATTATGGGGAGAAAAGGTCCCTTTTATTTTCTTTTTTGCTGCAGTCAAATATAAATTCATCCGAGACTGCGCCCTGTGCAGCGTGGACGGGGTTTACTTTCGAGTAACGTGCACAGGATAACACCGGGATCTACTCAAATCCACCACCCCCTCGTCCCCACCCCTCCCGGCATGTGCTTTAGAGTAGACCTTTACATGGAAGCAACCCCAACCGGTCGGATTCAAGAAAGCTTCTAAGGGCCCCTCTAAAATCTAGTTACGAGCTGCCAAAGGAGGAAGCGGTGCGACATCCACGCAGTTCTTTTTGACTCTTGCGAGCCCGGAATTAGCCCGAGATCCTTCTCGGTGTAGCACGCCGAGCCGGGGCCGCTTACAGGTCGGGAGAGCTCCAGAAAGCAGGCTTAATTTCGTGCGGTGGATCTACAGCTTTTAGGAAGGAGCGAGATATGGGGTAACGGAACCGCACCCCTAATCCTTTAGGATTACCAATGCGATTAACTGGTAAGGGACTTTACTAGAAGCTACCTAGCACCGGGTCCTGTAATAGCTATAATAGGAAACGGCACCTTACATAGGATACAGTACTCCACCGAGGGGTTCCAAGGTATTATTATTACTAGAGCTATTACTACAGCAGCAACCGCTGCTGATACCTTACTTCCGGGTTTGCAAACTCAGGACCAAACCCATCTCGGCGGAGGGATTCAATTTTCTCTTCTAGCCTCCTCCCCCTTTTTTTTTTTTTTTTTGCTTCTGCTCTCCCCCCCCCCTTTTTTTTTGCACGAAAATAATTTGACAGCGTTTTGCTGACACTGGAATTTTGTACCCGGGATGGGGGGGAGGGGGCAGAGCTCCATTATACGAAGCACGCATGGAATTTCTTGAAAAGGTAAGTCTAACTCCCTTGAGTCCCCCCTCCCCCCCCGCGTGATCTTGCAATTAGTTATTCCACCCTCCCCAGATGCAATCGCCAAGGGGAGGGTACATCGCGCGCTGCTCTTGGAGGGAAGAAGCGAAGGAGGGGGGGGGAGGTTGAGTATATTTCCTGGCGGAGCGATATTTGTTTACAGGATGAGCTGTAATGTAAGCAAAGTAGGACCCCAGTAAATAGCACTGTAGTAAATTAAAATTGCAATTGCCTTATCGGTGCAAAACAAATTAAGGGGAAAAAAAATTGCGCCCTACAGTGATCTTGGACCTGCATGCACTTGTTGCAGAGTTGCACCAGGTAGGCAAACGCTTAAGAACTTCCATTCTTTCATTAACCTACAAGCTCAACTTTTTTTTTTTTTTAAGTTTGCAGTTTAGTTACTTTCGGTGTGTACGGTTAAGTAGGCGAGGCCCTCCCTGCCTCCTCCTCCTCCTCCTCCTCCTCCTTGCTGCAAGATATCCCAGTAGGAAAAGAGCAGAGCACCAAGGCTGGCAGTTTTAAAAAAAAAATGTCCTTATTGCTTAGAATTTCCTTGGGCGGTTAGTTGCTTAAAACTGAAATCGTGTGCAGGCGAATGTCTCGAAGGACGGCAATTAAAACTGAAACGACCGTGTGTCATATTTTAAATATAGTGCGTGTCTATCTATGTATGTACAAGCTCTTAAGTTTGTGTGCGGGCTGGCAAGGTACCCATCTGCGTGGATCTGACACTTGATAACGCGCTGCTGTACCTGCTTGCAATCGGTGGGAAATTGGAAAGCTAGAGATTTGCATCTTGGCCACTCCCTAACTCCCGCACACCCATGCTTCTTTTCCCTATGGCGTCTGCTGCTTCGTATTCGACCAAGCAAAGAGACACTTAAAGTAAGATGGATGCACTTTTTTCTTCTTCCCGGAGACATGAGTCAGATTCAGTCCCTGAAAATTGAGAAGATAATATGGTTGAGGTTTTTTGTTTTGTTTTGTTTTGTTTTTAAATAAAAGAGGAATATGAAATGTCAGCCCGGAGGCTACAGTATTGCCTTGTTTCGAGAGACTGGGAAGTTTGATTCAAGATCCTTCTTCTGTGCGTGGCATCAATAGAATCAAAGACTGTGTGTAGTTCTGAGTATTGTAATGCAATGATTCCCAACATACTATCAAGAGGATATGTTTTATGCAACTTTTGGCCGATAATTGCTGAAAAGTATTGTGGTGTGAAGTCACAAAATTTTTAAAAATGGTTCCACTGGTTTTTTATTTTTTTTTATTTTTTTTTTATTTTGGGGGTTTTCTTTTTTTTATAATACAGATAGTTCTAAACATGTGGCAGCTGGCCTTCCTACTGTATTAGCATTTTTTGTTTTCCTGCACAAAAGCCCACCCACCCCTTCCCCCAGTGCTTATGGAAAACATTTCCTTTTTCCTTGAGAAACATTTTATTTTCATCCATGGGTCAGTTCCATAAACTGATGATAGATAACAGAGCTGAATCTAGACTTTGCTTTTACTATTACAGTAAAGCAGAGTCGCTATTAATTTGCCCTTACTGATTTGAATAATTCTAGCTGAATTATAGCCTAGTAGTTGATATAAAAACAATATCCTGTACTAATAACAATATGCTAAAGCAATCTATGGTGATTGGAGGATTGGATACTTTTAACTTAAACAACAAGCCATTGCTTTGTTCCCAAGACTTTCGGAACCCATCCCCAGTGTTGCTGGCTGGGGTGTTCTGGAACTCAAGGTTCACAGTTAAAAATGTCGGAGGTTGAAAAACATTGCTCTGGGCCATACTTCTTTAGGCCAGCTGTGGAGATGACAACAACTGTTGTCTTCTGGTTATGAGCTTCCTAGAGACCCCTGTTAGCCACGCTCGGCCCTCGGGCTGGATGCATCACATGCTGGCCACGCCCACCCCGGTTTAGTGAAGGGGGGGAAGTCACAGTATGTCACATGACAACAACGTGACTTGCGAGTTTGATACCCGTGCCCTATAGGTAGTCCTTGACCTACACCCATTTGTTGAGTGACAGTTCAAAGTTACAACTGCACTGAAAAAAGTGGCTTATGACAGTTTTTTGCATTTAGAACCACCGCAGCAACCATGATCAAAATAAAAAGATTCTTGGCAACTGGTTCATATTTATGACGGTTTCAGTGCCCTGGGGTCATGTGATTACATTTTGCAACCTTCTGACAAGCAAAGTCAATGGGGAAGCCAGATTGCATTAACAGCAGTGATGCTCACTTAACAACTGAGGTGATTCACTTAAACAACTGTGGCAGGAAAGGTCATAAAATAGGGCACAATTTGCTTAACTGTCTCGCTTAGCAAAATAAATTTTGTGCTCAATTGCAGTCGTAGGTCAAGGACTACCTGTATGTGAACAAGGAAGTTGAAGTAGATACACCTTTTTTCTTTTTTTTAAATCTAAATCAGTTTTTCTCAGCCTGGTAACCTCCAAATGTATTCACCTGCAGTTTACGCTGTCCCTAGCCAGAGTTGGGGAAAGTTAATTTCAACAATCAGGACTTAAGGGAAAGTAGCCTGAAGTTGTACATAAATGCACTTTATATATTCAGCCTTAAGATTGATCTATATAGTATGGCCCCAGTTTGGATGCTCTTCTCAGCTACTTCTGTGTATGCCCATGCATTTTTGTACAGTAGTATCCATACACAATAACAGCTCGCTGTGGCTATTTTAACATATGCTAAGACCCAATTATGCAAAATATGTTCTATAATGTGAATAGACATAATGCTAATATAAGCATCATGATAATAATAAATTGGTAGTGTAGACATTGTGCTGAACCATAATTTTATTTGATTCATGAGTTTAAAAAAACCAGCCAGAATGGATTGTCACAGAAGATTTTCCTCACATTGACAGATGCTCTCCACTGCCATATCTCACATCTGAAGACAAAGGCTCCATGAATAGATTTTAAATGACCTTTTTGTGATAACTGTACCATTTGCTTTTAAATGAATACTAATTTAAAAATAATTAACATGCATTAAATTGCATTTTGCTTGCTTGATTACTGAAGCCTTTTGAATTTCCTGACAATACAATCCTATGTGCCTGTTCACGTGGGAGCTCAGATCAATGGTGCTTCCTTTCCAGGTAAGCATCAGTGTGGGATTGCTGCAGTCTTATATCTGTGAATAAGCTCTACTGAATTAAAATGAAACTGATTTCGAAATAGACCTGCACAGAAGTCACCCTTAAAGATTGCAGTCCTGTTTGAATCTAACATCTATATAAGGCTAATTTGTAATTCATTAACAAATGGAGTTCAGAATTTTGGTCTGACTGTTCATAATTGACTATAACTCACTTTTTAGCAACACAGCCAGTTAGCATTAATAAGTTTTTAATGTGCTTTTACAAATATACCCATGGCTTTCTCCCTCTCTTCCTCAGAAAATGACTATTTCAGCTCCTTGTTATTTTCAGGTTCATGCATTACACGAAGATGTGTAATTTCCATTTTTTATTTCCATTTTGAAGAAAGCTTTGTAAAATTTATAGAATATATATGTTTGTGTGTCTGTCTGTATGTAAATGTATGTCAGTGTGTATGTATGTGTGTGTGTGTTTAAATAGAATGTTATCTGTGATGATTTTGGTTTATGAACTTGGGTTTATGATAAGAAAAGCTTATAAATAATCATATTGTTACCAGGGCCTTTAAAAGGAATTTGTCATGAGCCAGAGTTTCACTTTGAAATCAGACAAGAGTGAAGTGCTTGATTTTATGAAATCCTGTGCTTTTAGCAGAATCACAAACACCCTTTTATCTTCTAGTATATCTCTGCAATTTAATGCATTTTGACAAAGCAGATTTGGGAGTTGAATTCAGTGTGTGTGAATTCTCCAGCTAATAAGATTTTTTAAAAAAATCATTGGTTACCTCATGTTGTACTGACATAAGAAGCCATTATATGCTTAAGCCTGAGTTATTCAGTAAATCACAATTGAGTTTGCACAGCATGCTTAGTCATAAAACCATGGTTTACAAACTAACTGCATGGTTAATGCCACAGCTAAATAAACTGCATTATTTTTGATGTGATGCGTGTACTAGATCTTTAATAAAGGTGTACTGTAGAAAAACTGGAATAGGTCTGGAAGAGAGCAGTGGAAATATATTCTATAATAGATGGTTGACATAAGTAGCCCAAAATGAATATGGTAACACCTTTCAACTATGAGATAGTTTTCTTATAGGAGAACAGATTTTGTTCTTTGCCTTCTGAAAAGGAGGATTTAATATAATACTTTTAAGAGACAAATCCTGTGGCTCTCCCTTATTGAAAGATTTCAAACAGAGATTGGATTGTTATACAGTGTTTTGGAGATGCAGTAGCTTTGAATACTATGTGTCAATGAGAATGACAGACTGGATAGGCTGTAAGGCCCTCTTATTGTCAGGAAAGTTACAGCCATAAAAATTATTTGTTAGCAACCTAAAATGCATATCACATGGAAGATGATGAAGTGCTGTTTTATTTTGTCCAAAGTGGAAGGGAATGCACATCAAGTTAAGTTGCAGGAAGTTAAGTTTCTATTGAATATTAAGAAATGGTCTAGTGGTAGGAGCAGTTTAATAGTACCACCAGTTTTCTAGAGCAGTGGTCTTCAAACCTTTTGATAGTGCAGGAGGCTCCGCTCACCCGCCCGGACGGACGTCATTAATGACGATCTTGCATGCTTCTGTGCAGAAGCGTGCATCCTTCCTCCCATTGTGAACTGGTAGTAAAGGTAAGTAGAAACCCCACTCCCAATAGTTAGTAAGTATATGTATGTACTCTCATATGATTATACACATTGTGAAACACTCCAAAATAGAAATGTAAAAATAATGAGACAAAGGTAAAAAAAAAACAGTATTCTAATACTTTCTTTCCTGTACCCCAGTGGATTTTTTTTTATGCATCCCTCGGGTGCATGCTGCTCCCTTTGGGGACTACCAATCTAGGACAGAGTTGTGCTCCCTAAAATAGGTCCAAGCAGCAGCTGGACAAACCATCTGTCAGAGAGATGTCTTAAAATGGATCTCAGCAATTTGGACTCAATGACTTAGTTATTTCCAACTCTGTGATTTTACCATTGTGCCTCATACTTCATTTATTTTACAGTACTGAATTGTATAAACTATTTCAAGCAAACCATAGCTTTTGCACAGCTTCGGTGTGAAGACTGAGACCTGTTCCAGTAATATTAAAAATGTACTTTTTAAAATTGTGAAGGTATGTTGTGATGGTAGTCTTGTTGGCTTCTTGATAAATTTCAGTCTCAATGATTCAGTTCAGTGGATTCAGTGTCATGGTAATCAGATGTCACTACCATAGGCATATTGTGTCTGAATTTACATGAGCATTATTGGAGCGTGCATAGGCAAAAGTATCTATTTATGAAATTATAAAATTAGGTTTTAAATATAAAAATGCAGCTACAGTATATATGATGCAGCTTCAGCTTTAGCCTAAAGGACTTTAATTAATAGAGTTGATACATGTTCCTACAATATCTTACATGTTTTTTTTTAATGCATGAAGATTTAAAATACCCTGTTTTCCCCAAAATAAGACATCTCCTGATAATAAGCCCAATCAGGCTTTTGAGCACATGGCAATAAGGCCAAGCGCTTATTTCAGGGTTCAAAAAAATATTAGACAGGGTCTTATTTTCAGGAAAACATAATAGCTCAATTGATCATATTGAAGCTGATATCAACGGGAAGGATCTCTTAAGAAGAAAAGAATGACTGAATTTTACAGACTATAGCAGTATTGTCAGCTCTTAACTCTTTGCCAGAATTGGAAGATACAAAATGTGAACAAAACCAGCCAGTTCATCTTTCACTGTTAGCCTGTATAAATGTCATCAGCCTGATCTGGATGTAGTATAATGTTCTGGCATCACAACAGCACCTGTCTGATTCATAGGTACTCCTTTTTAAACTTCTTAACAGACCGTTTCAGAGTAAACCATTGCTTTTACTCAGCTTCAGTGTGAAAACTGATCCGGTAATATTAAAACCATAATTTAGCATTGAATTTGAACCATACAATGGTATATGCATGCTAGGAATGCACAAAACTCAAACTATTTGGAAACTGAACATCCCCCCCCCAAAATGCCAAATCTTCTTCTGGATCCTGCCTTTCTATAAATCATTTTGAGAAAAATATTTCCAGTTTGCAATATTTATGTGAATAAATCACTGAACTGCTCTCAGAATGCCATGGGCCAAGAGAAGGTTGATGTGGTCTGGAATAGAAACAGAATGTTCCAGAGTTCTTCAGAACATCCATTTTTGAATTGATGAGTTATTCACGTTGCTTATATTTCCATGTTGGGATAAACTGTCCGTAAAATCATTAAGGTTACAGCCTTGTAGACATTTTTCATTAATCTTGGTGAGATTTACTTAAGTTTTTAGCACCTAAGAACTTTGTCTTTCCTATTCAGCTTAAAAATATATCTGTCCTTCCTGTTACTAAAATGGGAATTTTAGGAAGTCTATATGGTTAGGTAAAGTAATACTAAGAATACTTCCTAACTCTTGTTTTGAAGGGCTTTCTAAAAATTCATTTAAAATTCATTTTTGTTTGGCAAGTTGGTTCACAAGAGAAACCAAGTAATTTAGTGCTTGTTCACTCACTCACTCACCCCACCCCCACACATAAAATAAATATATTAATACAATGTTACCTTCTTGTATCACAGTGACTTACAGTAGATGTGCTGACTTGGTAGAAATTTATTGCATTTTAAGTTTTGTGTAGCAGTCTGAAAATTTGTTTCTGGTACAGAGTCTTTGTACCCTAACATGGGGTGAAAATGTTTGGTTTTGAATCAGAAGCACTGCATAGTTTTATTCTGTATTATACTTCGACAGTTTGAAAGAAACATTTCCTTTCATTGAGTTGCACAGAGAGTTTACTCTAATGAAAAATGGTGCTACTGTTGTTTTTTGCCACAGCATTAAGTTCCAAAAGGTTTGAAGTTGAAATAAAAATCAGTTGTACTTTGCAGCAGTGACACCTAAGCTGTTACTTATTGAGGCTCAAACTGCAACCGAGCTGATTAATTATTAGTTGAAATTCATAGCAAACCACTCTCAAAGTGATGGGAGCTGTAGTTAGAAGTTGTTGTGGTCCTGGCAGTGGAGTCAGACAGTGAGGAGGCTGAGGAAGAACATGTGCCAGTCTTGGAGGCTGAGGAAGGCCAAGATGAGGACTCTGCATCAGAGGCAGAGATGGGGCCAGGGCCATCTGGGAGTGATGTGCGGACTCCTGAGCCTCCAGAGGCTGGCAGCAGAGAGGCAGAGGAGGAGCCTGTTCCTAGTGCATGCATGAGAAGAGCTGCCAGAAGGCAAGAGCAGCTAAAGCAAAAAGGACGACTCGGGAGTAAGGCCAAGAGATGATTGGCCCCTTCCATAAGGCTTAAAAGACCAGCAACGGCTCTTGGGCTCTTTGTTGGGAAACAACATTGATAGATTTGTTTCTTGTCTTGCTGCATTTATTAATTTTTTTTATAAAAAGTTTTTTTTTATTTTTAACACACAGACAAACACACAAACAATGTATTTTTTCTGAACAGAGTATTGGGCAGATCATAAATTTAAACAATTTTTCAATACAATTTATATATTCCCTTTTGTCATAATATTTTCCCTTCTTTTTCCTTCTTCCCCCCTCCTTTTTTTTGGAATCTGTATTGCCCATTCATCCTAGCTCTAATCTTCACCAAATTTCATTTTTTTCTTGTCAGCGTCTTCTGCTTCTGAACTTTTGCCAAGAAAAGGTTGGCAGGTTGCCTAATTAGACCAAGGCTGGTGATAAGGCTGAAGAATTGTGTTCTTAAGAATTTGTTTTGAATTAGTTTGGACTACGCTGAGAATGAGTTAATTCTCAGCTGTTCTAATAAAGCCTGTTTGTTTCGAACTGATTGCATCTGATAATACCTACTTGGGCCTGGGTCACAACAGAAATATCCTGGGAGATGAAAGTTAACATTTACTTTCAGGAGAAACTCTTCCTTATCTTACCTTCCCCTTATTTCAGCCCCACACTTAATCCGCATATCCATTACTTTATTTACAAATATATGCTTGAACATGATTCTCTACCTCGAACAAATCTAAACCAGCGGATTATGTAGAATTTGTTACATTTGTTAAACTGTCAATCTTGACTGGGAACCTTTTGATTCTGATCCAGTGCATAATCTAAGCTGATTTAAACCCACTGCAATTAGTGGCATAGAACCAGCCTCATTCCCTGGTAGATCAGAACCATCAAATTCAGAACATTATTTATTACATTTATATACTGCCCATCTTGCTATCTAAATCTGGCACCCCTGGAAATGATAGCAATTGGCACTTCCAAGATGGCCACTTGGAGATATTTTGCCATGCCTTGCTATCTGTGGCCAGGCAGAAAAGCATTTCTCCTTGAGAGGAATAATGCAACCATAATGAATTAAACATTAAAGAGTTTGAACCAGTCTCATGATACCCAAAGCACCTAATATTAGATGTTGAGGGTAACTGTTTTAAACTGCTTACTAATAGGGCCAGCTGTGTTGTCTGTTATTATCTTAATATCTTACAAACAAAGCAGTTTTCCTCCCCCTTACAACTATTGTTTAAACATAAATATCAGTCCTGAACTCCATTTGAAGTTGAAGTCCATTTTCTTAAAGCAATTGGATTGGAGCTGGATAAAGTAGGGCAGAATAGTGATAGGATCAATATTGAAATAGAGTTGGTTCAAACAATGTAGTTATCTAAATAGGGAAACTGACAGAAGAGCAGGTATTATTGATGCAATTTAGAGCCTTCTTTTCTATCAGAGTTGGGGAATCAACAGAAAAACATATAGAAGACTAGAAGCAAAACTTGGATACAGTGTTTTTAAGGCCAGATTTGCAACATTGCTAGCAAGGCCATGTGATAGATTAGACTGGTACATGTGAGAATGCAGCTCATGTGTGATATTGATCCATTCTGCAACTTTGTGAGTTCATTGAGAAGGTCCCCAGTACAGAGGAACATGTAGCTCGCATGTTAAATTCCGCTAATCTTGACCAAACGATTACATGAGAAAGCCTGTAGATTTAAGTCAAGGGATAATTATGCATGCTTGAGATGAAAAGAGGTCACTTTTTTGTGTGTGCTTTGAAATGCCCTGCCATCCGAATTTTTCTGTCACTATGAATTCTTGGTGCCATCTTGTTTCTTTGGATCTCTTGCAATCCATTTCCATTTTTTAAACTTGGAATTGTGTTCAAATAATTGGTTGTTAACTTTCATTTTTACTATCTCAGAAAGAAAAGACAGATGCATTCTACACTCTGTTCTGTGTAGATTTTTGTCACCTCTGAAGTGTTGACTTGCCATGTTTCAGTTGAAAACTGAAGTTGCAAGAGGAATACAGAAGTGGCAGCTAGTTTGCTGTTATTTTTTGAGTGGTGGTGACTTCAAAAAGAGTTGTTTTGTTTTGCATCATAGTCTTTTTTGCATATAAAGTAAAAAGTCTTATTAGTAAGGTTAGAAGGAGTTCCATCTAGAACAAAGTAATTGGAATTAGGATTTACTTGTAAAACTTCTAAGCTCTTACCAACCAAATCATTTCTCAGTACAACTTAAGAAACCAAGATAACACAGTTTAAAAATAATTAAAAGCACACAGGTAACTGCATTTCTCCCCTTTTAAATTTGAATGGCAGGTTGAAATTAAATGTTTTAGGATTTGAAAGTTGCTTATGTAAATTCAAATTATGACTTGTTAACTTTGCCATTGGCATATTTGTGGGCTGATGACAAATTAAATATTTTCATTTTTGTTCAGTCTGCTAATTATGCTCCTTAAACCACTTAATTATTTTTATTCCAGCTCATTCAAATATTACAAATATTGCATGTGGTCTAATATTAAATTTGTTTACTCAGAAATAACATGCTATTAAATTAAAAAACATCTACTCTTAAGTACGGGTCTTTATATCAGAACCCTAAATATTGTGACACGTGGACCTCCTTACCCCAAATTTCATACATCTTAGTGTAGTTATGACCCCAGCTCTGATCTTCTGCCAGTGGTGTGTCATCTTTAATGGAAATGAAGTTGTCTTAGAATCCAAAGAATTAATCGGTAATAAATAAAAATTAAAAGGTTAGATAATTTTTTTTTTTTTAGTTTAGTTAGTTTGAGTGACGTTTAAAAAATGGCTATGACTCTTCAGGTGTTAAAGTCTTGTATATGTGAAGAACAGATGGGATCATGAACTTTGTTGCAAGTTTTCTAGTCCTCTAGTATATCTGGCTGAGTACAATTATGATAGGATGGTGTTTTTTTTTTTGTTTTTTTTTTTGTTTTTGTCAAATAGAGATACGATGTCATTTTATTAACATAGGGAGATAGGAGTGGAAGAAGAAACTGTTACACATGAGAATGCTTTTAAAATTTTTGAAGAGGATTATACAGACTGGCATGGTCACCCTGAGATATTTGTGCCAGAATGGGGATTTCCAACTGGATGTCCTAGTTTTAGTTTGATACCTTGAGCCAGGTTTCTACTTTGTTATCAGCTTAGTTATACAGCCCTACAAAAAGAGGTTAAAACCAGGGGTGAAGTTCTCCCGGTTTGGACCGGATCGCCTGATCCGGTAGCGATGGAGGCGGGTGGTTCGGAGAACCGGTAGCAAAAATCCCTGCCCCCCCCCCCCCAGCATGCCCAACTGAGCCGCACAATCATCAGAGGCTTTTTTTTTTTTTACTTTTAAAAGCATTTTTTCTACAACCTCTTCCAACGAAAAAATGCTTTTAAAAGTTAAAAAAAAAGCCTCTGATGACCTTGCGGCTCAGTTGGGATCGTCAGAGGCTTTTCAAAGCATTTTTTTCTGCAACCTCTTGGTCGAAGAAGTGGTAAAAAAATGCTTTGAAAAGTCTCTGACGATCCCAGCTGAGTTGCCTGATCGGCAGAGAGGCATTTTTGTACAAAGCCTCTCTGACGATCCCAGTTGAGTTGCCTAATCGACAGAGGCTTTACAAAGCATTAGCAAAAATGCTTTGAAAAGTTTAAAAAAAAAAAAAAGTTGGCCATGCCCACCCTGTCATATTAACACCCCCCCCACCAAGCCACGCCTACAGAACTGGTAGTAACAAATTTTACATTTCACCCCTGGTTAAAACACTCATAATAGTACGGCTATTAACTGAGTTTTAATGTTCCTTAGATGCACTCAGCAAGGGCTACACTTCATAGGAAACTTGGTCATTTAATAACCACACTCCAAACTACATAAATTACTGTGTACGTGGGGATTACTGAGCCTGCATGTTTTTGTGAAAGTGCCTTTTTTGGTGACGAAACATAACAGCTGAACTAAACATTCCACATCCATACCTAGCCACATTAGAGATTTTTCCTACCTGCCCATGGACAACTTGCTTGAAAATTGACTGGCAACCTTTAATTGGAAGAGAGTCTTAATTTTTCTATACATAGTTAACCCAACTAATAGAGAATCATTACTTTATGATTTCAATATTTTTTTTTCTGCATTATTACTTTTATTTGCCTTCTGAATCCAATACTATATATGCCCTTCTTGACAACTTGAGATTCTGAAGGTTGTTGCTATATATTCCCTCCTCCAGGAAAGTTTCAAGTTTTCTTCAATTGTAGGTAAATGGGGGGGGGTATTTTTTTCTCCCAGACTTGTGAAATTTTGCCTCAGTAGGCAGAGTGATGTTAGCTTTTTTGTGAAGTTTGCATTCTGATTAAGGTTACAGTAACAGTTTGATTTGTGTTCTCTGTGCATGTTCCCTGTATCATATACATTTAATTCATATACTCTGATAATTAATAAAGTAAAGCCCCTTGGAAATATATCAAGATTTTGCTTTGACTTAAAAAAAGATCATGAAGTTATCTAGTGATCGTTGCATTATCAGATTATTTTTCTTTTATAAATATTTTTTATTTTCTTTTTATACCAACAGAATGATTAAAACACTCTGATACTTGTTTCACACATTTTTAATATCTTTATTGCCGATTCATTGTCTTGCTTATGTTTCTTAAATTTATCATTTTGGTATTTGTGATCTTACACTTAAGTCTATGAGTGTCCTTACAAACTATATTTAAATGAGAGTGCATAGATCTGCAGCATGTGGTTTCTAACTTTGAATTCTTGGAGTTATGTTTTGGACGTGGTTATTGTGCAGATTTTTTCCCCCTGCTTTGTAGGGGATACCTTCTGATTCTGTCTGTCTGTCTGTCTGTCTGTCTCTGTCTGTCTGTCTGTCTGTCTGTCTGTCTGTCTCATTCAAATCAAGTCATGAATAGTACTGTAGACCAGTGGAGGGTTCCTCCCGGTTCCATTGAGCCGGTAGCGGTGTCGATATGACGTCACCGAACCGGTTCTGCCCTACCCCCACTCCCCCACGTTATTCTTATCTTTTATTTGGCCCCACCCCCAATCTATTGCTGCCTCCTGAGTCCCAGCTGATGGGCTATAAAGAAAAAAACTATTTAAACTCTTGCCGTGGGGCTTCAAAGGGCCGCCCTACAGCTGATCAGTGGTAAAAGGCAGTTTGGTGGTAGACCGGTGCCTCCAAAAACAAATGAGAAGACCGGTGCCTGCAAAAATACATGAGTAGACCGGTGCCTGCAAAAATACATGAGTAGACCAGTGCCTGCAAAAATAAATGGGTAGACCAGTGCCTGCAAAATAAATGAGTAGACCAGTACAGCTCTGCAAGCAGTTAAAAGCCTGGTAGACCAGTACCTCTGCTAAATCCTAAAGAATTGTCACATGACCATCAAGCCATGCCCACAAAATAAGCCACGCCCACAGAACCGGTAGTAAAAATTTTTAGAACCCACCCCTGCTGTAGACCATGAATTAATTAGTGCAGGTGATATTTGCACTATCAAAACCAAAATAAAATAATTTGTATGTTTTCCTTGAGCATGTTTTTCTTCAGTTTCCATACATGTTGCAGTACTAAATTTGTAGAGATGAGATTGTAAAGAAGGCTACCATGTGGCCGAAGGTTAAATGTTTGCAGAATTATCTGCATATTCCAGATCTATTATTATATAAGAAAATAATTAGAATTGTGATTTCTTTATCTAGAGAAGAAATAACATTCACTTTGTAATTAAGTATGCAAGTACATTGTAATTTGCCAAGAACAATTGTCAGCAGTAAGCCTTATGCCTTATTTAACCATAGTAGCTTTTGTTGCATATCAAATTAAATTTCTGTATGCTTTCAGGGATCCTTCCAGTTCTAATCCTTTAAGTCACGAGAAATGAAAAACCAGACAAAGAACATATGCAATTTATTTTAGGCATTGTAAAATGCAAATTAGTATGTGCATGATTTAATAGTTGAAAATTCACTTGCATGGAATATGTTTATTGTATGACTAAAATTAGTTTAAAACTAAAGCTCCAAGATACTTGTGCTTAATTGTTTTTGAGCAAGAATGGTGTAAATAGTCAAGGGCTATATTCTCATTCTCTCTCCCTCTCTCTCTCTCTCTCTCTCTCTCTCTCTCACACACACACACACACACACACACACACACACACACCACCATCATTTCGCAGCTCTTGGAATTTCTTCTGATCATGATTATTAGAAACTGCCACTTAGAGAGTCAAAACACATGAAAAGAGTAGTGTAAGCCTTAAAATAGGCATTTTTAAATTTTAAAAAAACCCTGCCCTTTCTGCCTCTCAGGCCTTTCCCACCATCTTAAATGCAGTCCTTGGCCATGAAAAGGTTGCTCATGCTTGATACAAATTATAAAAGCCCTGACTTTTCTTGGCAATTTCTGAATGCAGACATTTGGTAGCTGAGACAATGGTTGAGAGGACAGTGATAGGTAGCACTGTTGAAACTACATTCTGGATGAGATTGAAGCCAGAAAAGGATGCCTCAGAGAGTTTCATGTGAGTTACTTAACAGTAACTCTCTTAACTCAGAAGAAAGGGATATAAGGCTATATTATACTTTGTACAGGTAGTCCTTGACTTACAACAGTTCGTTTAGTTACCGTTCGAAGTTACAACAGCACTGAAAAAAGTGACTTATGACTGTTGTTACAGCAACCCCACAGTCACATGATCATAATTTGGATGGCATGTACGTATCTATGACGGTTGCAGTGTCTCAGGGTCATGTGATCACCTTCTGGCAAGCAAAGTCAATGGGGAAGCCAGATTCACTTAACAACTGTGGCAAGAAAGGTCGTAAAATGGGACAGAATTCACTTAACAAATGTCTCATTTAGTAACAGAAATTTTGGGCTCAATTGTGGTCATAAGTTGAGGACTACCTGTATATCTTTGATCTGCCATGGAGGATATATTTAACTAATAACTACCAAACGGTTACTCCAAAGTGAATGTATTATTTTATGGGAGGGTGAATAAACAGGCCTCATTCAGTCATCTGAGATTGCTTTTTTATGCTTTGAGATCTGTGATGTTTATAATTTAAAAAAACTGCAGTGTGGGTTCCTGGTAAATTTTGGCAGGAAAGTAAAAAAAAATGTGTTACATTTATGATAGATTTAATCTAATTTTAAAAGTTGAAAAAAAAGTGCTGAAATGGGAGAAAAATTAGTCTAAAAATTATCATTTCCAATAACAGCATTATATCATCATTTCCCAAATAATAAAGTACAATCCGTTCCTTTCTCTCTTTACTATTCATATTTCAAAAGGAATTGTCATGTTTATGTGCCCCTTTCAATCTGTGCACAGGCATAAACGTGCGTCAAAGAATGCATATGTGAAATGTTATGTGAAATGTTGCACAGCCTTTTAATACAATACAGGGGGATGCCAAACAGAGAATATGCATCATATTTTTCTGATTAGTTAGGATAAAAATTCAATTATAGTTTCTTCTACATTGTTGAAATAAAAATGCACAAGTTTGGAGTTGAGCACATTATTTTGTCTGAATGAATTACGGTATGCTTTTTATCTGAGTTGCTGGCACATCACTCTGAATGTTGTAAATTGCTCATCATTTACTGTAAATCTTTACGATGCTTGGCAGACATATGGCTCAGTCAAACTATATGGTTATGCATTCTGGGAAACAATTTATTGTAACTTTTTCTACAGTGACTCAAAATTGGAAGTATGTTGAGACATACAGACTTCTGAAGACGAGAGGAGGCAAATATGCAGCTGTCTTGTGTTGTGGCTGTTTATTGTAACTTATGATGATCCAGTGAAATTATTATTGGGTTTGGTTGCACTTTATTAAAAGTTGAAGAGAGAGAAGAGAATATATGGCTATTCTGTTTCCATTATCTCCTATAAACGGGAGAACAGAGCCAAGATGTTGACAGGTGAACGGCTCTGAATTTAGACTTCTCAGTCTCTATCTTTTCCTTTTTATTTGGTTTTGAAAGTATTATTTAACAGCTGCCCCATTTATGTTTGATTTTTTTTAATATATTAAATATCTGTCCTAAATGTGTTTATTTTGAAAACAGCACACAAAACTTTACAAATTAAATGTTTACCCTCTCTTTCTTAAATAACTTGTTTTAATATAGAACTCACCAATGAGACAGAGATGGAAAATAATTCTGCTCTTTTTGAAGGAAAAATTACACAGGTGCTATACTTGTGGAAACTTTTGTTGATGAACCTTTGTCGAAGAATGCAGACAACTGGCTTAATACGTAGCTCTATAGTGTATGTGCAAGAAATCGGCTGGCAAGCTGTTGGCATGGCATAATGGTGTTAGAATGCCCATTGGTGACATATGTACTAATGTGATAGACCTGACTAAGAATAGAAGAGATTATTGAATATCTCATTACTGACTGTGTTTGAATGATGAGGTTTGGGGACTTTCTTTAAAGATAGAAAATAAGATGCAACTGTAAAAGGAAGGCCTTTAAGTGTGTTTATTAGATTTAGCTTGTAATAGAAATCTTGTTGTTTCTGATAACCCTTAATTGACTTTGATTAGGATAAAATGATGAAGCTCTTTATAGAGAATGGAGTGGGCTGTGAGATGTAGATATGGTTTCTGTACTTTAAGAGATGGTGATAAGTTGTTAAAGTTGATGGAAGAAGGGGAAGGTCATTTCTTTTTCTGCATTTTTTTATGTTTATTTTTCCATATTTTTATCTCTTGCAGTTTGTATTTTATCTGAATAATCTTATCGTTAATAAAATTAGTTTAAAAACGTATCTCAGTGAAACAATAGTGGGAGAAAAAGCATGTTTGAAATTAAGAACTGTTAAGAAAAGGAGGCATATAGTGTTTGGTGTATGATAGAGAAAGAGGAGATTAAAAAATAACCAGTAATAAAATGTGAAGTTAGTAGATTAAATTGAATGGTAGGAGCTAAAGGATGGACAAAATAAAGTTCTTCGTTAGTGAATTGTGATGATTATCAACCTAGCTCGATTTAAAGGGATTTGAATAAGTTAATGTTGCATAGCACTGTTGATGGAAATGGATTGATTGACTCATTATGGGACATCAAATTGTTTTCAACTCCTAGCAACCAGAGAAATAGATTGTCTCCATGATGGTCTTTCAGGTCTTCCAATAGAGCACTCATTGCCATTGTAAGAGGAGTCCATCTACTTTGCTGTTGGTTGTCCTCTTCAACTGTTACCATCTACCTTGCCTAGCATTATAGCCTTCTCCAGAGAGCCAGGCCCAAATGTAAACAAAGTGAGAACTCTGGATTGGTTTGTTCAATGAACTATTTGTCTGCCATGGTATTTTCAAAAGTCTTCTCCAACACCAGATTTCAAAAGTGTCAATACTCTATGATTGTCTCCAATGTTGAATGCATATTCATCACTAAGAGATTATTATTATCCTTGTTGTTTATTTGTAGGTTTTCACGTACATTTAGTTGCCAGCTGAATGAAGCAGAGTGCTGGATTAGACAGGTCTTTGATCTGATCATAGAAGGTTTTTCTCATGTTACTGAGAACGGAGACAAATTAAATTGGAAGATTTAATTTACAATATACAGATTATATATTGCTTTCTTGAATCTTGATACTTATGTGGCTGCTAGGGAAAGAAGACAAGTCTGTGATAGAAGACAAAGAGGATTTTGTTGTTCTGGGCAGAATTTTAAAGCATAACATCATTATTTGAGAAAGAGAGTTAATTTTGGTAAACCTTGTTTGTTGTAATTTAAGTGATCTAGATACGGTAAATAACAATGTTGCATAAATAGATAATGTATGGTTTTCTTTCCCATTAGTGGTAGAGGTAGACTTATTTAGGAAAAATGTTAGAAAAAATCAATGAAACTAGAAATATAAACAAATTCATAACCTTGGGGGTTAAAATTAGATATTTCACATGTATGTCTGATTATGCACAGAATGCTTTCATATTATTACAGGGGTGTCAAACTGGCAATCCACAGGCCGGATGCGTCACATACAGGCCAGGCCCATCCCAGCTCCGTGAAGGGGGAGAACGACACAATACGTCACGTGATGGCAACGTGATGCCACAAGTGTGACATTCATGCATTATTACTTCTTTCACCACCTTTTTTTCCAAAGAAAGATCAGAAGCCAACATCAGATACAATTAATAGTCAATGAAATGGGTTTATGCTGCTATTTCTTTCTCTCTTTTTTTTATTTTTATTTTTTTTATTTTTAAACAAAACAAAAAACATCCATCGTCCATTACAATTGCAAACAGTGTGTCGGTTGGTTACAGATCTTTTGTGCTTCATCCCATATTCATAATTTACTAATTTTCTAATTTCTCATATTATCAATCTAATATATATCTTTATATTATTATTCTCATTTGTCCTTTATTTAACAATGGCATTTTCATCCCATAAAAATTATTTTCATGTATTATATTGTTACATTGTATGCTGCTATTTCTTGTGCTATTATAGTATCAACTTGATCTGAAGTATGAACTCAATCTGAAGAGTATGAATAAGGTGGAACTCATGTAAGTAATGCTATTTTGGGCAATATATTTGCAACTATTTTTACAACATCGACTTCTCTTTTAAGAGTGGAGGAACTGACATCCTCATCTCTGAATTGGGTGAACCATTTTGTCTTCCAGCTCACCAGGGCATAAAATGCATTGAAAAGTGTATAGATACAATTGCATACTTAGTATTTATTTAATTTTTAAAAATATAATAACGCTCAATCGTGCAATAGTAAGAATGGGAAGACATGTAGGTATGGGTAATGCATAAAGATATTAAAACTAGAAAAATGAATGGTAATAAGAGTGAGCGTGGTTTCAACCTTGTCTACAATTATCTTAATTGTATCAAAAAGTTAAAATTCTCTTTTACTATTAATTCTGAAGTGTTGTTTTGGTCTACATTGTCTTTGTCACTTTTGGAACAATGCAGACACCAGAAAGGCTCACAGTTACTCACCAGCCTGGCAATTTAGTTTCTCTATGACTGGATGAGAACCAGAGACCTCAGTTTATTTAATCAGGTCTGGTTTCAGTGACATGTTTGGCATCTTTAAGAAACCTTATTTTATGTACATTTAAACCAGGTGTGTGTGGTCTTTGTGTGCATATTGATCTCCGGCCTAGGGAACATAGGAAGCTAGAATGCTAGCACTGCATATGTGGATACCACAAGTTTGCATAATTCCTAGGAACTGCACTTTTATCAATTTTTATTTAATGCGTAGAGAACAGGATTCATGGCAAGTAACATTTACAAAGTACATCAAACTGCATTTAGTTACTATGCTTTTTTTTTTTTTTTTAAAGCCTTAGGGAATGATGCAGCCCATTGCTTAGTATTTTACTTGGCAGAACAGGAACTTTTTTTAATTTAATATGTGTTTATTTTAATTTTTTTAAAACATCAGTTTTGGGTAAGAAGCTCAATAAATGCCAAAGAAAAGCATCCCGGAGGGTGCATAAGATGCCATGTTCCCTGTTCAAGTTGCTTAGCATCACATTTAAAGCAGTGTTTAAATCAATTGTGATGCCAGCCATGAATTCACTAGTTAACTTTAGACAAACTAGACCCGTGATTGCGAACCTATGGCATGTGTGCTGGAGGTGGCACACAGCGCCCCCTTTGATGGCACGCAAGCTGTCGCCCTAGTTCAGCTCCACCGCTCATGCACGGCGCCTCCTGCCAGCCGGCTGTTCTTCAGGTCTCTGCTGCGCATGCATGGGGGGCGTTTGAGGGGCCAGACGCGCATTACATTTTGGGGGTTCGGGCGCGCATTCGCACACACGCGCTTTGAGCACTCAGTCAGGAAAAGGTTAGCCATCACTGAACTAGACCATACCTCCCTCTGCAGTACTGTATAAATGTATGCATATATTAACTGTCTGGTGATGTAGCGGTTAAGGTGCTAGAAAAGAAATAGGAAGATGCAAATCCTATTCCACTCTCAGCTACAGAAGCTCACTTTGAGCCAACCATTCCCTCTTGACCTAATCTACCTTCCAGGGTTATTTGGGGGTAGGAGATAGGAGCATTGTGTATGCTTATGCAAAAAAATCAATACGTAAATGAAATGAAATGAAATGCAATAAAATAGAAATGAATCTAAATTAGCAATTTAACCTATGTTTAAAAAAGTTTATAATGAAACCGAACTTCTGTAGATAATAGATTTAAAGTATAAAATAATAATCAATCGGTGGCAATCAAATGTTTTATTGGCTTTCTGAAAAGTTAGTCTCCACTAAGAGTGCAATCCTTTCTCTGTCCACACTAAAAAAAACATATTAATAAATCTTTTTCATAAATAGGAGTGAGGAAGAGATCATAACATTGGCCCACAAAGGGATCATATTACAGATAGTCCTCAATTTACAACAACAGTTTGCTGAGTGACCGTTACAACTGCACTGAAAAAAGTGAGTTATGATCATTTTTCACACTCATGACGGTTGCAGTATCCCCATGGTCATGTGATTTACATTCAGATGCTTGATAACTGACTCACATTTATGATGGTTGCACCATCTCGGGGCTATGTGATTCCATTTTGAGACCTTCTGACAAGCAAAGTCAGTGTGGAAACCAGATTCATTTAACAACTGTGTTACTAATTTAACAATTACACTGATTCATTTAACAACTGTGGCAAGAAAAGTCATAAAACAAATGTTGCCCCAACATAAATTTGGGGCTCAATTGTGGTAAGTAAGTTGAGGACTACTTATACTTTGTGAAAGATCTGGAGAGAAAACGAGTTCTGTTTTTCAGCTTTTCTCCAATGTTGTACCAAACATGTAAACAAAAATGCCTTATTTGCCCCTTGGCTTCTAGAATTGAGCCTTTCTGAAATTCTGTACAGAACTGAAATTGAAATTGAACTCTATCGCAGTCACAATAATGAGAAAAAGAAGGAAGAAAATGGATGGGATCTGGCAATTACATAGCTGCATTTTTGAAGTTGGAAGACCTCAGCGGTTAATGTATAAAAATTACACTGTGAAAGCAATCACTGTTATCTGAAGATAGTAGAATAATTTTGGTTGGAAGATGATACAGTATTTCTGTAAATCAGATTATATGTATGATATTTTGTAGCTTACTGAGTTCTGCTTCTTCACATACATCCTATAATATTGGAGGGAAGAATTGATTTTTGATTAATTGATTATATGCCATAAGTGAATGTCAACTCCTAGCAGCCATAGATCAATAGCTTTCAACCATTCATCTCAATTCACACATCTCACAGGCAGGATGTCCAGGTTATAAAACCAGAAGTCCCGTTGTATCACAGGTTTCTGGGTCATGGAAGAAGAAATGGAGGCAGTCTTCCCCTGGTGATGTCACTGAGGCAGGGTTTTGACTATGTAGCATTTCCTGACATTTACTTTAGGTCACTGCTGCAGTGCACCTGCAAACCTTTTACAGCACACAAATATGATGTGAGTCAATAGTTGAAAACTGCTGCAATACCTGTAGATGGATGTCTCCAGAAAGTCCAGTTGCCTCTTGAAAAAGCACCTTTGGGACAACCATGACTTGGATGATTGAGAATCTCTATAAACACTTGTAGATGGATTTCCCAAATTCTTCAATTCACTTGAAGAAGCTTCTTGGATGAGAAGTGAAACATCTTCAAGGAAAAAACAGAAAGTCCAGTTGCCTCATGAAAAAAGCATCAGTCATCCGTGACCTGGATGACTGAGAATCTCCATAGACACCTGTAGAGGAGTTTCTCCATGATAATCTGTCCATTACTTGGTCTTTCAGGTCTTCCAATAATGATCGGAAGGAAGACTAAGCTAAATACTCTGCTGTCATTTTTAAAAAGGTGTGTAGGGAGTTAATTTATATAAAAAACTTTCAAAAGCAATAACAACTTTGTATGTGACTGTCAGTCTTGTTAATTTAGTTTTAATACTGCTCATGCTTCTAAATGTTTTTTTTAAATCCTTCCTTTATTATTCTTATAAATAGCTCAAGGCAGTGAATGTATCTAATACTCCTTCCTCCTCCTATTATCTCCACAATAACAACCATGTGAGTTGAGTTGGGCTGAGAGAAAGAGTGACTGGCTTGAAGTGACCCAGCTGGCTCTGTGCCTAAGGCAGGACTAGAACTCACAGTTTCCTGGTTTCTAACTAGCCTAGGGCTTAAAGCAAGCAGTTGACGTAATATGCTCTTTCTCTAAGACTTTAAACATATATATTACACATGCTGATCGTGCATTATGTTCTTTCCATTTAGCTGAGTACTTTCCTTCAGGTTCTTTAGAAATGGTTGATCTCTGAGGTCTTCCAACTTTAAAAATGAGATCTTTCTCAGAAAGTTCATCTTATGCTGTGGCACGTTAATTGCCGTGGGAAGAGTAGACATAAACTCACGGGTTCCGAATGATCTGTACACTCTGCTGAAGTGCTTCATGAACAAGACAACTAATAGTGCAAGAAATAATGTAGGACACATAATGAAATATAACTAAAGCACACACACACACACACACACACACACACACACACACACACACACACACATATATATATATATATATATATATATATATATATATATATATACAATACATAGACATATATATATATGTCTATATAAGTTTTCACAGGTATATATGTGTGTACAGTTAATATCTCGGGTTTCTTCCTGTGTAATTGTAAACATATCCTTAAAAGGGTAGTAGCGACGTTTCGACGAAATCGCTACTACCCTTTTAAGGATATGTTTACAATTACACAGGAAGAAACCCGAGATATTAACTACACACACACACACACACACACACACACACACACACACACACACACATATATATATATATATATGCAATTTATATGCCGCCATTCTCCCAAAGGACTCAGGGCGGCTTACAACAACAATCAATAATACAAATCACAAAATAACAAAACAAGTTAAAAACCCCTTAAAAACCATATTTAAAATTATTACAGTTTGTGCAACCCCAAGCAGATCAAGTTATTTGACGGAAGAGCCACGTCTTCAGTTCACGGCGAAAGGAGAGGAGGTCCGGGGTTATCCTGAGCTCGGTGGGCAAATCATTCCAAAGGGTCGGCGCTCCGACAGAGAATGCTCTCCCCCTGGGGGCCGCCAGTCGACATTGTTTGGCCGCCGGCACCCTGAGGAGGCCTGCTCTGTGGGAGCGCACGGGACGGTGGGAGGAAGGCAGAAGATGATTCTGCAAGTACCCCGGGCCTAAGCCATGTAGGGCTTTATAGGTAAGCACCAGCACCTTGAAACGGACCCGGAGAGCAACCGGCAGCCAGTGCAGCTCGCGCAGGAGAGGTGTTGCACGGGAGTAACGAGGAACTCCCGTAACTACCCGTGCGGCTGCATTCTGGACCAGCTGGAGCCTCCAGATGCATCCCAAGGGCAGCCCCATGTAGAGGACGTTGCAGTAATCCAACCGAGAAGTAACAAGGGCGTGGGTGACCGTGGTGAGGGCATCTCGGTCTAGGAAAGGGCGCAACTGGCGCACAAGACAGTTGAAAAACATTGAACACAATTGAATCATAAGACATAGGGGCAAAAAAGGTAGGAGGCAAAATAAGACAGTCATGTTATGTTACTAATATCAGACCAAATCAGAATAGCTGAATTTTGATCTGCTAGCTTTTCCCTAAAACTGTTCCAGTTTTGATAATGGCAGTACCAAGCATAAAACCTATATTGGATTACAAATTGCATGTGTTTTTATTCTCAGAAACTTCAAGGAAGAATTACAAATCTACTTAATTTTCTCGTTAGTCTTTCAGCTTTATTTTCAATAACATCATTTTAAGAAAAGTAGGCTTTCCTGTAAGTAAGGAGCTAGTCTATAAAAAGACTCCAAGTCCAAGCTCAGTTTATCATTATAAATGTCGAGAAAAATGCTAACACAACCTATCTACTTTCAAATGGACTCCATAGTTAGAGAGGTAATCTATCAAGATTCTTGAAAATGTGGAAGATTCCACCATAGATGGTTATTTCCTGAAGACAGTTGAATGAATGAAGATATGCCCTGGATTTTATGAGATTTTCAGAGACTGGTTTCTCCTATTCCATTCCAACCCATCAGAGGATCTGCAGAAATTCATGCCTTCTCTCTTCCCTCCCTCAGGAAAAATGTCAACAGAACCGTACCTTACTAAACTGCAGATGGTCTTTGACATACATACAACCATTCAAAGGCATTGAAAAAAGTGGTTTGCAATTGGTCCTCGAACTTGAAACTCTCACAGTATCCCCATGGCCACATGGTCAAAATGTGGCTAAGTAGCATATATTTATGATGGTTTGCAGAATCCTGGGGTCATGTGATTTGCAATCTTGCTAATTGGCCTCTGACAAGCAAAGTCAGTGGAGGAGTCAGATTCACTTAAGGACCATATGATTCACATAACAACCATCTTGCTTAGCAGTAGAAATTCTGGTCCCAATTGTGTTTGTAACTCAAGGACTGCCTGTAGAATCAAGGTGGATGGCCTGGTTTTAGAACCAGCTCTGTTATTCATATATCATTCATGATACCGTAACTGCCAGTTGCAAATAGACTTATTACAAGCTATTTCAGAAGGAAAATCAGTTTCTGCAAATAGAACGTATTTCTTACACTTGGTGTAACAGAAAGCTGTATATTGGGGATTAATATTTCAAGATTATAAATTGAAAGTCGAATTAAGGATGCTGAATCAGCATGTGATTTGGTTTGAAAATGCATGGAGAGAGAAAGTGCGTCTGTTGCCATTATGAATGAAAACACACTTTTTCAGGGCATCTGATGAAGGCTTAGCTAGCATGGAGAAAGGTCAAAATATGGCTTTATTTCTTAACCAGAAATTGTATTGTTAAAAATAATGTTTATAAAGGCAGTAAACGTTTCTTTTTCCCCTCCAAGCCACTCAAAGACTGAATTGCTATAAAGTGTCTCATTTTGTGAGATGTTTCTTAAAGTACAGGTAGTCCTCAACTTACAATTGTTTAGTGACTGTTCAACGTTACAACAGCACTGAAAAAAGTGACTTATGACCAGTTTTCATAGTTATGACCTTTGCAGCATCCCCATGATCATGTGATCAAAATTCAGATGCTTGGCAGCTGGTTCATATGACCATTGGCTGTGTCCCAAAGTCATGTGATTATCTTTTGTGACCTCCTGATGAGCAAAGTCAACGGGGAATTCAGATTCACTTAACAACCGGGTTACTAACTTATCAACTGCAGGGATTCACTTAACAACTATGGCAAGAAAGGTCATAAAATTGGGCAAACTCACTTAACAAACGTTTCACTTAACAACATAATTTTTGGGTTCAATTGTGGTCGTAAGTCGAGGAATACCTGTAATGAATCTTAACAGTGACCATTTTTTCGATGGGTAAAGTGCAGATTTTGTTTTCTCTTCAGCATTTTTATATGAGGTTTTATATTCTGTAAGCCGCCTTGAGTCGCCATGTGCAAATAGGTGGCAATATAAATTCCCTAAATATTAATAATAATTTTCCTGATGTCCTACCCCCTTTTCCTCCTTTCTGTAGGTCATTCATTTATATATGTAAAACGTTATTTATTCTTGTTGCTGTTTCAAAGCCTCAGCAGGCTGTTGCATCCCATGTTTTATGATTAATTTGATAACAGTTCTGGTCTAGTTTTTGTGAAGAGTTGCATTTTGACTGGTTGAACTGCTGTAATGTATAGTATGTAGTACGTAGTAATAGTTAAGGGCCTTAATTCCTATATCATCTAATCCAATAGTTTTCAATATTCAGATATGAATGCAGTTGAATGTTTTCAAAGACATAAGTAAATATATATTTTTGTTTAGCAATAAGCTTAATATTGAGCCTTGGTGGCGCAGCAGATTAAAGTGCTGTTAAATAGTACCAGCTGCCTGCAATTACTGCAAGTTCAAATTTCACCAGGCTCAAGGTTGACTCAGCCTTCCATCCTTTTGAGGTAGGTAAAGTGAGGACCCAGATTGTGGGGGCAATAAGCTGACTTTGTATAAAAAAGAACACCGCTTAGGGAAGGCTGAAAGCCCTACTAAGCAGGTATATACAAAAGTATGAAGGCTATTGCTTAACGCATTGTAAGCTGCCCTGAGTCTCCGGAGAAGGGCGGCATATAAATTGAATCAATCAATCAATCAATCAATCAATCAATCAATAAATAAATATTAGAGCTCTTGATACTTTTTAATTTTACAAATCAAAGCAAATACAATTATGAAGCATTGTCTTAGTGCCAGTGCCTGTACTTTAAAAATAGCATTTTTTTTAAA
Source organism: Pituophis catenifer annectens (assembly GCF_029215685.1). NCBI lineage: Eukaryota > Metazoa > Chordata > Lepidosauria > Squamata > Colubridae > Pituophis > Pituophis catenifer. The sequence continues at coordinate 44,894,112 of NW_027256881.1, forward strand.
AAAAAAAGAAAATTGATACTTTTACAAACAAGGACAATTAGGAAAAAAATAAAATAAAAATAAAAAATTGGTACAGAAATATATATATAAGTGGAAAAGGAATTATCAAGATTATATAGTTCAGGCTCAATATGTATGTTGGATGGAACGCATGATGTTACAGGACATTTCCTTTCATACTACATGTACCACATAAATAATCAGCATTCCATGAGAATAGACATTAAAGCTATTTCTATAACTTTAACCTTGGTGTGACAGTCTAACAATAACACCAATAAGGAATGGCGTTTTCCTAGGAGATGACCTGATTTTTAATAATTCTGAGTTTTGTAGGATAACAATCTGGACTACCACTGAAGGAGAAATAACTTCCTTTTCTTCAGAGAGTGCTTGATGGATGTCATGCAATGATCAGATTCTTTCTGATTTTAGCTGTGTCTTAGTCCATGATTAGGATCCTTTGTTAAGTGTATGATGAAAAGCATTTGAAGTATTGTTTCTTTTTTATGGTTTGAAAAACAGGATTATTTAACCGACTTTGAGTCTTCATATTTTTTTGTTATTAAAAACTCACATATTTCTAAATAAACAGACAGATGGAAAGCAGGCTTTAAGTTTCATGCCTATTTCTGACTCTTTTTTAAAAAACAAGGAACAGATAAATTTATAGCTTATTAAATTATTTGACAGTAGCAATGTGTAAAATGAGATTAATGCTGCAAGAATATATATTACAATATCCTGATTTAGAACTTGGCATATCAGTTACATAGCAGAACTGAGAAGGACGAATTTTTGTTAATTCAAAAAAGATAGAAATGTTTCATCCTATTTATTTTGAAACCATTAATTTAAATGTATTATATAAAAGTATGTCCAAGCCTATTTTCCAGGTTTCCATTCATTTATGCATGTTTTTTCTTCTTCTATCCTGATCAAAGAGAAATAACAGTTGCATGTGACATGACAAATAATAACTTGTACAGCAACAATTCACACATAATTCACACAAGGCTATTCCAGCCTGTAGCCAGATTGTCAGTGTGCCTAATCTTCCCTAACTTCAATGCCAGGTCTATCTGTAACAAATCTTTGACCATCTATGACCATGATGGCAAACCTATAGCACATGTGCCAGAGGTGGCACTTGGAGCCATATCTGTGGGCACGCAAGTGTTGTCCTAGCTTAGTTCCAGTGCGCATGCATGTGCTCGCCAGCTAATTTTTGGGCCTTCCAGGCCCACCGGAAGTCAAGAAACGAGCCATTTCCAGCCTCCGGAGGGCCTCGGGGGGGGGGGGCTGTTTTCGCCCTCCCCAGGCTCCAAGAAAGCCTCTGGAGTGGACGAAAAACAGGCCTACTAGGCCCACTGTGCCATCACGTGCCAAAAGCGGGGGGAAGCAACGGGGGTCCCACGTGCATGCGTGGGGGGTCCATTGAACTATGGATGTGGACATGTGTGCGCGATCCCCCTGCGCTCCCTCCACTTTTGGCACACGACGGCAAAAAGGTTAGCCATTATTGATCTATGACTTGGTGGTGGACAAACAGACAGACCTGAATAAATTGGTATGACACTAGAAAAATTATCTAGAATGTATAAAAGTACTTCAAATCTACAGTATGTTAGAAATGTGAACACGAAGGGACAAGAAAAAGAGGCAACAGGTCTTTATATCTCCTCCCTTATTGCATCAATAGGAACCTCGCTTAGGGCAAATGATTTTCTTTTCAGGTGGAGCCCAATGTTAAGAATTACTATCTGGCCATGATCACCATTTAAGCCAGCACTTTAATGAACAAAGTTGCTTGTATTCATTCCAATTTTGACTCCACAGTGCCAGATTCCGAGGCATTGAGTGGGCTACTGTCTTGCATGTTACCTGGATCTCTTGGACTATAACCTGACTGAAATGAATAGGATGATTCACCTTTGGGATTGGGCATTGAAGTGGAAGACCAATGCAGTGAGTGTGTGTGTATCCTGAGACTCTAAGACTATAGCTTATGGTTCCGTTGGCAATGGTATCCTACTGGACCTTATCCTTTCTCAGTCCTCCATGGAGTGTTGTAGAGTCACTTTTCTCCCTTGTTTTTGTTTTTTTTTAAAATATCTACATGAAGCCATTGAAGTAGGACATTTGACATGTAGAGTTTCAGTATCATGAGTATGCTTTACATCATTACCCTGAGCCAGGTTGGAAGTGCCACTGAAGTCCTGTTCTATGTAGAGGCTGTGAGGGTCTGGATAACATGGAACAAACTGAAGTTGAACCCAAGCAAGGCAGCGCTATAGTTTCTCCATCAGGATTCTGCTTCCTCCAGTGCTGTCTGTTGATGGAGAGTTATTACTCCTGAAGGAACAGATGCATGAGTTGGAATCATGGCTCCTGCTTGAATAGCAGATGTAGGTTGAAACCACAGGGTGCTTTGCCTGCTTTGGCTGAAACTGCAGATATAGATACATGGGTGGGGAAGACTTTGCTACCATAGTTAATTCTCTTATCACTACTAGTTTGGACTGTTGTAGCATGTTCTACTTGGGGCTGCATTAAGAACACTAGGAAATTATATACAGTCTAAAACAGTTATCTGTAATAACTGTTGGTACATTTCACCTATGCTATAACCTCTATTGTATTGGCTATTAATAAGCTTCCAAGTGCAATTTAAAGATCTTCTTTCAATGTGTAAAGTCTTCTATGGCTTGACATGAAGTTATCTCCAGGACTCCTTTCTCCAGCTACAATTGGTTTGACCTGCATGGTCTTTTCCTGGTTAGAAAGTTCAGGTCTTTTGTAATAATTTCCTGATTGAAATTAGAATGTCTTCCTGTCTTCTACAAACAGTGAAAAACAGATCTGCCAGAGCATTTGGGAACTACCATATTATTGTTTTCTTATTGTTTTCTATGTTTTATTTCTAAATTTTCCATTTTTACTGTGGACATTTTAGCTGCATATGTCAGTGTCTGAACTTCTGAATGTCTTTACCTGGATATTGAACTTCTGAGAGTCTTTACCAAAAAGAGGAGGGGGTCAACTTATTTTCCAAAGCACCAGAGGGCAGGACAAGAGACAATGGATGAAAACTAAAATCAAGGAGAGAAGCAACTTGGAATTAAGGAGAAACTTCCTAACAGTGAGGACAATTAACCAGTGGAACAGCTTGCCTTCAGAAGTTGTGAGTGCTTCATCACTAGAGGTTTCTAAGAAGACAGCCATCTAAGAAGACAGATAGATGGATAGCCATCTATCTGAAATGGTATAGGGCCGTGATGGTGAACCAATGGCACATGTGCGAAAGGTGGCACACATGGCCATATTGGTGGCACATGTGTGCGCCAGCCAGCTGATTTTCGGGCCTTCCGGGCCTTCTGGGCCCCGGAGGGCCTCGGGGTGGGGGGGAAGACTGTTTTCACCCTCCCCAGACTCTTAGAAAGGCTCTGGAGCCTGGGAGAGCAAAAAATGGGCCTTCCAGTCCCACCGGAAGTTGGCAAACGGGCCGTTTCTGGCTTCTGGAGGGCCTCCAGGGGGTGTGTGGGGAAGGCTGTTTTCGCCCTCTTGAGACTCCTAGAAAGACTCTGGAGCCTGGGGAGAGAGAAAAACGGGCCTACCAGGCCATCACATGCCGGGAGTGGGTGTGTGTGGGTGTCGCACGCATGCGCTGGGGACTGGGCGCATAGAATTATGGGTGTGGGCATATGCGCACGCGACACCCCCCCCCCACATGACCCCCACTCCTGGCACGCAATGGCAAAAAGGTTAGCCATCACTGGCATCTCCTGCTTGAGCAGAGGGTTGGACTTGAATACCTCCAGTGTCCCTTCCAGCTCTATTCTGATTGATTGATTGCAGTGGGATATCAATATAACAGACAAAGGAGCAGAATCTACAACTGCCATTAAGTATATGCTTCACAAGGACTCCATGTACCTTAGTTCTGCTACAGTTTCATACTGTCATGGGTCACTCATGTGTTTGAAATATATAATTAGCAAACATAAATAGTTCGAATCTTCTTTTCCTCCAGTCTCAAAATTCACCGAATGTGCAAGGAAACATCTAAAGCCAGTGGTTACTCATCCTACAGTTTACCAGTAAGAATAAAAATATAGTTTAACCAGTGCCACATTTTGATCATCGATAACTCCTGGTGCAACAAAAAAATTTCTTAAACCCTTCCCCACACAAAAAGGAAATGTTTGTGCTATAAAATTTCTTGCATCCATATTTGTCAGTATTTTTATGTCTTTGTCTGAAGATTTGCTTAAAAAAATCTGAAAGATCTATATCAGTGATGGCTAACCTTTTTGCCATCACATGCCAGGAAGAGGGGGCAGGGGACGTTCGCGCACATACGTGCCCACACCCATAATTCTATGCCATGCATGCGTGTGCGACCCCCCCGCCCTCCCCCACCCTTGGCACGTGATGGCCTGTTTTTCTTTCTCACCTGGCTCCAGATCCTCTCTAAGCATCTGGGGAGGGCGAAAACAGCCTTCCCCACTCCCTCGGAGGCCCTCTGGAGGCCCGAAATGGCCCATTTCCTAATTTTCAGTTGGACAGAAAGTGATTTTTTTGCTGTCCCCAGCCTCCAGAGACTCCCGGAGCTAAGCTGGCGTGCCAGGCGACACTGGCTTCTCGTGCCAAGGTTCGCCATCATGGATCTATATATTTGCACACCAACTTTCTATACTGACACTTATTCTAAGTGGCTAAGAAAATTCAGCAACAAAAGTTTAAAACACAGATTAAAATAAAAAATAAAATGGATATTAAAAATCATTTAACAATTGAAACCTTGGCAAAAGAGAGGCCTCTCTGGATTTTATGAATACTAAGGAAATAGAGGGCCACTATCATTCTTTTCATAGACTGGGTAGTGTTACCACAGTGGGAGGCTACACAAAGAAGAACAATTGTAAACAAATACACATTAAAGTATTGAAATCCTCTGAAGACTCCCCAGCCATTTTGCAGTATTCTTCTGTTGCATTTAAAAGCCCTTCTGAAATGTGAAGGCTAAATGCTTGTGTTTTGATATCTAAACTGCCTTGATATCTTTGAGGAGTAAAGAGTTAGAAAACAGATGCTGGACATTTGAAAGGGGAGAGAGAATCATGGCTGGTTTGAACAGTGAATTAGGACGTAAAGCAGGCTCCTGCTCTTGGGTTGGTCACAAGGTTTGAAGAAATGGAGCAATTCAGTTTAGGTCTTTAAATCTGGCAGTTTAAAATAAAGCAGGCTAAGGTTAAAAATCAGCTCGGCTTCTCTGAAGACAGGTGACATGAAATATGGACTGGATTGTATATTCAGTCACTAATATTGAAAGAAGAAAAAAATGATTAAATCTATTTTTCTATATAGGCTTTTGTGGCATGCACAGTTGTTATGTGTCTATACGTACAGGTAATTTTCAACAGAACAAATAGAACAGAATATAGAAGTTGGAAGAGACCTTGTAAATCTTCTAAACCAGTGTTTCTCAACCTTGGTAGCTTGAAGATGGGTGGACTTCAACTCCCAGAATCCCCCAGCCAGCAGCGCTACCAAGGTTGAGAAACACTGTTCTAGACCACCCCCCTGCTCAAGTGGGGGAACGTATACCATTCCACACAAATGGCTGTCTAATGCTTTTCTTAAAAATCTCCAGTGATGGAGTATCCACAACTTCTGCATGCAAGTCGTTCCACTAATTAATTGTTTACTGCCAGGAAGTTTCTCCTTAGTTTTAAGTTGGATCTCTCCTTTATAAGTTTCCATCTGCTACTTCTTGTCCTGCCCTCAATTGCTTTTGAGAATATGTTGACCCCCCCTCTTTCTGTGACAGCCCTGAAATATTGAAAGACTGCTATCATGTAAACCCCAGTCCTTCTCTTCCTTAGACTAATCATATCCATTTCCTGCAACTGTTCATTATATGATTTAGCCTCCATTCCCCTAATCATCTTTGTTACTCTTCTCTGCACTCTTTCTAGAGTCCCAGCACCTTTTTTGTATCATGGTGACCAACACTGGACTCAATATTCCAAGTGTGGTTTTACCTAAGCAGTATAAAGTGGTACAAATATTTCACCTGATTTTGATTCTATGCATCTGTTGATGCAGCCTAGGACTATGTTGGCTTTTTTGACCCTTCATCTATGTTGGCTTTTTTGGCCCTTTATGAAAATGTTGAAGAGTGCTGGATCTAAGACAAAACCTAGGATTACCTCCACTGCATGCTTCCGTCCATGTAGATATAGTTCCATTGAGGACTACATCAGTGGTGGGTTTTGTACTGGTTCACCCGAGTTCGGGTGAACCGGTAGCGGTGGTGGTGGGAGGCTCCGCCCACCACCTGGATGTCATTACGGACACTCTGTGCATGTGCAGAAGGTTCTGTGCATGTGCAGAAGTGCCACGTGCAAACGGTCACAGTTCCAAATCAGTAGCGAAGGTAAGTGAAACCCACTATTCGAGTGCAGTTTGTCAACCAGTTATGAATTCTTCTACTGTCTATCCCACATTTTTCTATCTTATCAAGAAGTAGGCTGTGGTCTACTCATGTCAAATACTGTACCTGAAGTCCAAGTATACTATGTCCACAGCATTTCACTGGTCCGTTAATATAGTCACTTTGTCAAAGAATGCTGTAAGGTTTGTCTAGTATTATGTGCTTTTGACAACACATTTTGGCTTCCAATAATTGCTTTGCTTGTTTCTAGATGTTTGCAGATCCATTACTTGATTATCTTTAACAGGATCTTCCCAGGTATTGATGTTAGGCTGATTGGTCTGTAATTTCCTGGATCCATTTTTTTCCTTTTTTGAAGATGGGAGTCACATCAGACCTTTTCCAATCATCTTATAGTTTCCTGGTGCTCCAGGATCTTTGAAAGATATGGTTTAGTGGTTCTGAGATCACATCTGCCAGCTCCTTCAGAATTCTGGGATGTAATCCATCAGGTGATTTAAATTTGTCTGGAGTGGAAAAGAGTTGTCTTACTATTTTTATTGCCTATTTTAATTTATATTCCTAATCTATCTTTACAGTACTGCTTTTAATAGGTTGGACTGTTTTTTTCCCTTTTATGTAAAGACAGATGCAAACAATGAATTATTAAGCAGTTCTTTTTCCTGCTGCTCATCACCCCCTTGCCATCTTCTCCTTTTAGTGGACCAATCGTTTCCTTGACCTTTTTCTTATGTTTTACATGTTGAATCATATAGGATAAATTTCTGTGCTTCTTAATTTTGAAACTTCAATTCATATTTAGCTTCTCACACATATTTCCTCTCAATCTCTCTACATACTCACATCCATACACACCAGGGGTGAAATGCTCCCGGTTCGGACCAGCTCGGGTGAGTAGGTAGCGATGGCGGCAGGCAGTTCAGAGAACTGGTAGCAAAAATCCCTGCCCCAGCCCCCCATGCCCAGCTGAGCCGCGTGATCATCAGAGCCTTTTTTTTTCTTTTAAATGGCTCTGACCAGCCAAGCTCTGATGATCCCAGCTGAGTTGCCTGCTAATCAGGCAACTCAGCTTGGATCGCCAGAGCCATGTAAAAGAAAAAAACTTTTTTCCTTTTAAATGGCTCGTAACAAAAATCCCTCCTCCTCAGCTTGCTTACTTTAGCTGCTGGTCGCAACGCCTTACTGTAATCCCATTGCAAATCCATTGCATCAGCAAGTAACTGAATCTCCCTGCCTGCAATCAAGCTTTGCTTTGCTGGCTGAGGAATTCTGGGAGTTGAAGTCTACAAGTCTTAAAGTTGCCAAGGTTGGAGATCCCTGTTCTATTGGGTAAGTATTTTCCCCCTTTGGGAGCTTTAAAATATAGTTAATTGGTTTTTTTTTTTTAGTTGTTTTTTTTTAGACCTAGCCATTTAAAGTTTAGGAAGTTTTAAATTTAGCTACTTTTATATAAAAATAAAAATAAAATAAAATAATATTTGTGCAGCTTTCTGAGATTTAGTGTGTTTCTGTAATGTTTCACTCTAACTACACAAACACACAAAATCTCACAAAGCTGTATGTGGAATTTTGTGTGTGTAAAGTGTGAAAGTTGTTTTTTTGGGCTTTTTGTGGCTGTGTGAGGTTCCTGCTTGTTGCAGGAGCCATTTTGGGTCTAGCACAGCTGCTTTTACATTGTGGGTGAGCCAGTTGTGTTGTGTTGTATGTGTGTAAAGTGTGAAAGTTGTTTTTGGGGGCTTTTTGTGGCTGTGTGAGGTTCCTGCTTGTTGCAGAGGCAATTTTGGTCTAGCACAGCTGCTTTTATATTGTGGGTGAGCCAGTTGTGTTGTGTTGTGTTTTGTAGGTTAAAAAAGGGCAAAGAAGTGACATTGACTTGGCCACGCCCACCTGACCACCAAGCCCCGCCCACTAATTAAGCCCCGCCCACAGTACCGGTAGCAAAAAAATTTAGATTTCTCCCCTGACACACACATATATATATATACTGTGATCATAATTCAACATGCAGTTTTTTTCCAGCATACAGGCTCAGATGAGATTTATTGCAGCAACGATATAAGGCCTTTATGAAAAAAAAATCAGCAGTTACTGTGTATTAAATGTGAGCTCTCTTAATACAATCAGATTTCTTGGCACCTCTTCCAGAGGTGGGTTTCAGCAGGTTCTGACCAGTTCTGGAGAACCGGTAGTGGAAATTTTGAGTAGTTCAGAGAACTGGAAGTAAAAATTCTGACTTGCCCCGCTCCCATCTATTCTCCCTCCCAAGTCCCAGCTGATCAGGAAGAAATGGGGATTTTGCAGTAACCTTCCCGGAGTGGGGTGGGAATGGAGATTTTATAGTATTCTTCCCCTGCCACGCCCACCAAGCCACACCCACAGAACCAGTAGTAAAAATTTTTGAAACCTCCCCCCACTGTCCTCTTCCACCTAAAGAGCCAGAAGAAAAATATTTTGGATGGAAGATAATAGTTACTTTCTGTTTCTTGTTTTGATAGTGGCCAGTTCCGAGTTTAGATGGTTTATGTTGATAAACACTAATAGGCGTTAATGCTATTCCTTTGTATTGTCATTCCATTTGGAATAATCTTGTATTGAAATGATTATATATCTCAAGTGTTTTGAGTACTTCATATTCTTTTGGTGTGTATCTAAAAACATATAACCCTTTGAAAATAAAGAATGCCATATACAGGAAATGTATATGGGGGAACAGGTCACAAAATACAGTGCAGAAAAATACTAAAAACCATAGAACTGACATGTGGAAACTCAGAATAAGATGAAGTCAGTGAAGGATGCTAATAATATAAAAAAGAATTTATTTAGATATGTTCAAAATAAAAAATAAAAGTAAATGAAAAGAATCAGTAAACCATATGCTCAGTGAAGACAGCAATACATTAACAGATAACAAAAATAAAAGCTGCTTGGTTCCTGTTTTGGTTCAGTCATCTACAACAGAAAGGGTCTTGTGGAAGACATTTGTGAAAAACCAGATTATGAAACATGATTGAAGTTTGAGATTGATAGAAATGCAGGGTGGATAAAAATCAATGATTTTTTTAAAAAAATAAAAAAATCAGATTTTAAATCGGATTTTTTTGATTTAAATCAGATTTTTTTGATTTTTATCGAATTTATTTTAATAAAAAACTTTGGGGGTAAAAATCTATCGTAAAATAGTTTTCTATTTAAGATACATAAATAATTTAGTTTATTCAGCATGAAATGGAGCTTAGTTATGTAGCATGAGGCTGTATATTCTGCAACACTGGGACTATCGGTGAGTCAACAGTGGGTCAAAGGAGTAGCAGAGATGACAGTTGCTCTTTAAAAATTATGATTTAAATTGAGTTGATTTAAATCAAGCCTTTTTACTAGTGATTTAAATCATGATTTAAATTGTGATTTAAATCAACTCGATTTAAATCAAATCCACCCTGTAGAAATGTACTCTGAAAATGCCTCCTTATTTGAATGAGTTGAAATCTCCAGGACCAAATTAATTGTTTCTTAGGATACTAAATGATTGTCTGGCCATTATGTATTATCCTTGAGATCTATGAAATGCTAGTTGACTGGAGAGTAGCATATGTCCCCATGTTCAAAAGCAGCAGAGGAAGAAGATTCAGCAAATTACAAACAATTGAGTTAGTCATAAATTCCTGAAAAGAATCTAAAATGCATAGTAAAGTGATAAACTGCTGATGAAATTATCAGAGAATGGCACAGATTTGTCCAAAATAAAGCTTGTCAAAGCAATCATACCTCATTTGTTTGATCAGGTGGAAATGCTGTAAACCTAATGTGTCTTGTTCAGTAAAGTGATTGACAAGTACCTCATGTTCTGATCAGCGAGCTATTTATTCATGAGTTGGATGGTTATACATGACAATGTATGTATAACTGGCTCAAATTGTACCAGAAGAATGCTCATCAGTAAATTCTTATCAAATTGGACAGTATTATCAAATGCATTGCTACAAGAATTAGCCTTGGGTATTCCATTGTTTAGGATTATGATTGATATAGATGGATAGAACCGTACCATATGTTTGATTTATTTGTTACATTTATATCCCATCTTACATTCAGGAGCAGATGTTAACATGCATAGTCGTTCTCCTTTCCATTTTTTTCCATAAGAATCCTGTGAGGTAGATTGGACTGTGAGAAGAAATGATCGTCCCTGTGGTCTCCCCACTTCTGTGACTGAGGATGGACTTGAGCTTTGGTCTGTCTGGTACCAGTCCAACATTTGGAATAGCTAATACTCTAGAAAATGAAAACACTATTAAAACAACATGGCATTCATAAACAATGCACCTATTAAAACAATATAATGATAAATACAACTAAGTACAGGAAGTGGAGGGTTAGAATTGTAAGAAAACCAAAAATACTAGCAAAGCAAACAAATCATTGCACAGTTTTCACTAGCTTGGAAAAGTCCAGCCATGATAGTTCGGATAAAAGGAGGAGGAAGAACCTGATTCTGCCCCTCCATCTTCTAAAGGTGGGAATCAATCAATCCCAACCTCATGAATATCATTCCAGGAATCTATGCTATTTTATCAGGCTCCTCACTAATTGTATAGAAAAGCTCCAATAAAGATTTATCATCAGTAGTATTAATGAAGTTTATTTATTATTTATTTATTTTGTCGCATTTCTATGCCGCCCAACTCCCAAGGGACTCTGGGCGGCTTACAACAGAGAATAAAACAATGCAACAATATTCCATACAAAAGTTAAAAGAAGACATTAAAACGTTAAAACACATACACTCCAATTTGTGGCTGGGTCTCGCAAGATCACTATAATGAGATCAATGGCCCCAGGCCCGCCGGAAGAGCCAGGTCTTCACCGCTTTCCGGAAAGCCAATAGGGTGGGGACGGTCTGGACTTCAGGAGGTAATTGGTTCCAGAGAGCCGGGGCAGTCACAGAGAAGGCCCTCCCCTGCGGGTCCGCCAGCCGACATTGTTTAGCTAACAGGACCCGGAGGAGACCGATTCTGTGGGATCTTCCCAGTCGCTGGGAGCTACGTGATAGAAGGGGGTCTCGAAGATAGCCTGGTCCTAGTCATGTAGGGCTTAAAGGTAATAACCAACACCTTGAATTGCGCCTGGAGACCGATAGGGAGCCAGTGCAGCTCGCGGAGAATTGGTGTAATGTGGGTGTATCTAGGTGCAGCCACTATAACTCGCGCAGCTGCATTCTGGACCAACTGTAGTCTCCGAACACTTTTCAAGGGTAGCCCCATGTAGAGCACGTTGCAATAGTCCAAGCGTGAGGTGACAAGGGCATGAGTGACTGTGAGGAGAGCCTCCTGATCCAAGTAGGGTCGCATTTGGTACACCAGACGAACCTGTGCAAACATCCCCCTAGCTACAGCTGTCAGATGTTGTTTCAATCTCAGCTGTGAGTCTAGAAGGACACCCAAATTGCGAGCCTGTTCTGAGGGGGGCACTTTCTCTCCCCCCAGAACCAAGGATGGACAATCGACATAGTCCGCCTTGAGTCTTCGGAGAAAGGCGGCATACAAGTTGAACAAATAAATAGTCGATTTAAGTTGTCCTTAAATCACTGCTATATCATTATGTTCCTCAAAAAATCCCTTGTTTCTAAATCCAAAAGTGCTTTGTACTCCTTTAATTAAAATTTGCATTTAAAACTTCTCTGATTTGCTTATTTTCTAGTATTTATGTGCTGTACCTTCAAGCATTTTTGTTAGATATATGCTCAGATATAATGTCAGGGTGCATATAAATTACAGTATTTGTCAGACTATAAGACGCACTTTTCTCCCCCCAAAAAAGTGGGTGGAAATGTCTGTGCATCTTATACAGTAAATATTGCGGCAGGGGGGAGGGAGGGGGGTTGGTGTGGCGCTGATCAGTTGCTCTAGGAAGGGCCATGGTGGTGAATGGGCTGTGGCAGCAGTGATGAATGGGCTGTGGCAATAGTGGCGAACAGGTTGCAGCAATGAATGAGTCGCGGCAGCAGCGAACAGGCCACAGTGAATGGGCTGCGGCAAATGGGCTGCAGCGAATGGGCCAGATGAATATCAGATGGATGCTGGGAGGCAGAGGCAGATTTTTTTTTCTTGTTTTCCTCCCCAAAAGCTAGGTGCATCTTATAGTCTGGAGCGTTTTATAATCTGAAAAATACAGTAAGTCTTATTATTTTAGATTTAGCAAGTAAACAGTCTACATACATGAGTATTTTTAAAGTTAAATTTTAGGGACTGACTGGGAGATTTATAAAATTAGGACATCTTTGCAATTATATTTTCCTTAAAGTGAAGGAAAGTTGATCATAATATCTCCTTTTTTATCTATATGCAAATGAAGAAAGAAGACTAGGAAAGATTACCTATAGCTACTATAATAGCCTAAAGAATATTTTTCTTGTAATGTTGATGTGTCTAGCCAGAGTCAGTATGCATTCAGACATTATTCAATGACTGCCAAGCAACAGCACACAAATGGACAAATTTAACTTTGAGATTTTTAAAAATTATTTAGTTCTTCTTGCCCCTTCCTTTAAGTACACTAAGCCTATCCATAGGTGTTATACACTTTACTTCAGTTGTATTTTCATAGAAAAGTTAGGAATGTTTGCCATTGATATTAGCAACATGCTGTCAAAAGTTCAGCAAAGATCTAGTGTCCATTAAAAGATCAGGGGTTTCACAAGATACAGGCCATGGGTTTTGCTGTAAAATCTGACCAGAGTTACAATGGACTACCTATTCTTGAGAGGAAAGTCCCCCTGCGGATTTTACTTTGTTAGTCATTGCCAACTATAGGAGACAGTTCTGATCTCTGTTTCAAGGCCATTGAGCCAACGGTTGTCCGAAGACATATCCATGGTCATGTGGCCTGCGTAAGGTCATGGAGCTCTGTTAGCTTCCCACTGAAGTGGTATCTATCTACTTTCATTTGAATATGGTTTCAAACTACTAGGTTGGCAGGAGCTGGAGCCAGAACGGGAACTCACCCTGTCACATGGAGCTCGGGTTTCAAACCTGGGCTGCCAGCTTTCTAGCCAACAAATCCAGTGTCTTAACCGCTGAGCCACCGCACCATTTTTATTATTGAGAGAGAAAGGAAGTAATTTTTAAAAATTACATTACATTCTCTATGATGAGAATCTCTTTGGTTGGGAAAGATAACTCACTTTTGAGAATACAATGTTTCAGTCATTCCTACCACATTATTGGGACATTCATTTGCATCCTTTCAAACCCATCGTACTTGACCATTACAGGTTAAACATCAGTGAGAAAAAGTGAGCTAAGAAAAAGAGGCACACATTTTTAAAAAGGAAAAACACTTAAATCTCATTTACACTAACTCATTCACCGTAACTCTTCATACCTTTCTAGTAAACTATCGGATAATTTCCATCATATTAATACATTGTCTCTGATTTTTTACATTTCCTACTTCCTTCTTTTTTAGCATGTAATAAACTCCATCAAAAGGGATGCAGTGGCTCAGTGGCTAAGACGCTGAGCTTGTTGATCGAAAGGTCAGCAGTTCGGTGGTTCGAATCCCTAGTGCCTAATCCCTAACAGGGTGAGCTCCCCTTACTTGTCCCAGCTTCTGCCAACCTAGCAGTTTGAAAGCACGTTAAAAATGCAAGTAGAAAAATAGGGACCACCTTTGGTGGGAAGGTAACAGCATTCCATGCCCCTTTGGCATTGAGTCATGCCAGCCACATGACCACAGGGACGTCTTCGGACAGCGCTGGCTCTTCGGCTTTGAAAAGAAGATGAGCACCACCCCTTAAAGTTGGGAACGATTAGCTCATATGTGCGAGGGGGAACCTTTACCTTTTACCTTTTTAAACTCCATCAAATCAGTCTCTTCAATGTTTCCCTTCCTGGATATGCTTACTTTGTCCTGATTACTCCTTTTTTATTTAAGCCACATTCATTTGACACCTATTTATTCTTGATGCTGTATCTTGTTGTCATGTTTTGATAGAGGAAAACTTATTTCCTCTGTCTCCTGACCAACCCAGTTCCCATACACATAAATAAAACGAGCAGAAGCAGGGGTGAAATCCAGCAGGTTCTGACAGGTTCTTGAGTAGTTCGGAGAACCAGCAAATACCACCTCTGGTTGGCCCCAAAGTGGGGTGGGAATGAAGATTTTGCAATATCCCCCAGGAGTGGGGTGGGAATGGAGATTTTGCAATATCCTTCCCCCAGGAGTGAGGAGGGAATGGGGATTTTGCAATATCCTTCCCCTGCCACGCCCACCAAGCCATGCCCACGAACCGGTAGTAAAAACATTTGGATTTCACCACTGAGCAGAAGCGTATTCTTTTTATACACCCATTGTTCCTTTTTTTTATGAAAATATTTTTAATTTACCAATAAACCATTAATAGCGCCTACATATTTTAATGTTGTTTTGGAACTATCAGTTGATCGAAATACAATTCGAAATACAACTCGCCCTGGACTGAGTCGTGCCTTTGCGGCCTCTGACCCGGTGCCGATCTCGCCTGGCTCCTTGGTTTACCGAGGAGCTGAGGAAGATGAAGCGCCGGAAAAGACGCCTAGAGAGCTGTTGGAGGGCTACTCTTTCTGAATCTGACCGAACACTGGTAAGATCTCATATTAGGAGTTACCTAGTGGCGATAAAAGAAGCAAAATGTACCCATTTTACTGCTCTTATTGCGTCATCAGATAATCGCCCGGCCGCCCTGTTTAGGGTGACCTGCTCCCTGCTCCACCAGGAAGCGCGGGAGGACCCCTTGGAGGGAAGAGCCGAGGATTTTGTTCAGTATCTGCATGACAAAATCACTCAGATTCGGGCAGGTCTGGACTCTGACTGGATAGATCCAGCGAGGGTGATGGAGGCAGGTCTTGAGACTGTTATCTGGGATGAGTTTGATCCTGTGACCTCAGATGACGTAGACAGGATTCTGGGTAGATTGAACGCGACCACATGTTTGTTGGACCCGTTCCCCTCCTGGTTAGTGCTGGCTTCCCGGGAGGTGACGCGAGGCTACTCCAGGGGATTATAAATGCTTCGTTGGGTGAGGGTGTCTTCCCCGCCGCCCTGAAAGAGGTGGTGGTAAGGCCCCTCCTCAAGAAGCCTTCCCTGGACCCGGCAGTATTGGCTAATTATCGTCCAGTCTCCAACCTTTGCTTCGTTGCGAAGGTTGTTGAGAGTGTGGTTGCGCGACAGCTTCCCCAGTACCTGGATGAAGCGTCGTATCTAGATCCGTTCCAGTCGGGCTTCAGGCCTGGGTACAGCACGGAAACGGCATTGGTCACGTTGGTTGATGATCTCTGGAGGGCTCGGGACAGGGGTTGTTCCTCTGTCCTGGTCCTGTTAGACCTCTCAGCGGCTTTTGATACCATCGACCATGGTATCATGCTGCACCGGCTGGAAGGGTTGGGGGTGGGAGGCACCGTTTTACGGTGGTTCTCCTCCTTTCTCTCTGACCGGTCGCAGTCTGTGTTGACGGGGGCAGAGATCGACCCTGAGGCCCCTTATATGTGAGGTGCCGCAGGGATCGGTTCTCTTGCCCCTTTTGTTCAACATTTATGTAAAGCCGCTGGGCGAGATCATCCGTGGTTTCGGGGTGAAGTACCATCTGTACGCTGACGACACCCAGCTGTACATCTCCACCCCGGACCACCCCAACGATGCCCTTGAAGTGATGTCCCAGTGCCTGGAGGCCGTACGGATCTGGATGGGGAGAAACGGGCTCAGGCTCAACCCATCCAAGACCGAGTGGCTGAATATATATTCTACCGTCATTACAAGAGCCAGTTATATCCTGGTTGGGAGTTTTGTAGGAAAGATTAAATTCATATTAAGAGGTATTTTAATAATTCTTAAGAGGATTCTAAGTTTATTGATCAACAACAAAATAATATTTTTTTTAAATAGGTGATCAACAAATAGGATTACTTGGAAAATATATTAATATAGTAATTAAGGAGGAGAGCCTTTTGTGTTGCAGTACCCGCCTTTTGGAATGATTGGCCCTATTCACCTATTTTTAGGCTCCAAATATGTCACTCTGCGTTCAAACCTTTTGATTGGTTATGTTGAATGTCTAAGTTGGCTTTCTGATTTTTTTTTTTTTTGGCTGCTATTGGTTTTATATTTTTGAATATATTTTTATTATTTTAAACCAGAGTCACATGTGAAATGGGCAGTTATATGAATTGATTAAATACACAAAATAAATATAAATAAGAATTATGCAGACCAATTGAAGACAATAGGGAAAACAGGTTAATCATTGGGTTCTCAATTGAAACAGTTAAAATGATGTAATGTATATTTGTATACTACAAGTGTGGCAATATGTACCGTGTTTCCCCAAAAATAAGACCCTGTCTTATATTTTTTTGAAGCCTGAAATAAGTGCTTGGCATTATTGCCATGCACTCAAAAGCCCGATTGGGCTTATTATCAGGGGATGTCTTATTTTGGGGAAAACAGGGTATAGAGCAGCTGAATAATTTTTCAAAAGAAGCAAAGATTTCTCCTCTTCATTCAAAGCATTTAACTGTGCTTCTAATGCTGAGGGAACCATTTGATATAATTAAATCCATAGCATCCAGGAGGCTCCCTGGGCCATAGAATACTGGGAGAAGAAAACACAGGAGGTCTTGACTCCTACTATACTATACTATTTAGAGATATAGGATAAGTGTTCTGAAAAAAGGCTCTTGCCTTATCAGTCTGTGAAACATTGATTGATTGATTATACACCATTAAGTTGGTGCTGACTCTTAGCAACCACATAGATTTTCTCCATGACTGTGAAGCATATTTAATTGTTGTACAGTAATGGGAAAGGACCCAACAAATCGTGCACATTATCATCTGGTATCTGTATTATGTGTAGATGCATAAATTCTAACTACAATCTGGCACAAAGATTTCCAAAGATATTACCATCAATAATTTATCCTGCAGTCTGGTTTCATGGAGAGAAAACTGACTTCTTATTAATATTAGATTATTGTTAGATAATTTGACAAGTGTATTTAGAGAATTATGAAACATCTCGAGTGACTTCATAAAAATGAAAAAGCCTTTGACAAGTTATAAAAATGGATTTCCATCGAATTCTTATTTCTTAGATTCAAATTTATGAGTCTAGGTTTTCTGTTCAAGTGGTCATGCTTGCTGGGGAATTCTGGGAGTTGAAGTCCACACAATTTAGAGTTGCTAAAGTTGAGAATACTGCTCCAGGGAGAGTATAGTTTAACAACTCATCAACAGCAGTGGGGCCCGGTTGGTTTGGCTGCAGAGACAGGGCACAGAGGCTTCTCAGGCTGAACAGCACTGAGCTTTTACAGAATTGCCACACAGCTTGTGGCAGGTGCTACTTCTGAGGTGGCACAAGCTTTTCTGAATTGAGTCATTGGGGAAACGGAGCCTTGACTGGGAGGCTGGTGCTCCCCAAGGAAGAAAAGGAAGGGGGACCAGGGGTGGGAAAGAGGACAAGCAAGCCACAGAATCATAGAATTGGAAGGGATTTTGGAGGTGTTCTTGGCTGGGGCAGAAATCCTCATACTATTTCAGACAAATTGTTGTCCCCCCTCTGCTGAAAACTTCTAGTGATGGAGCGCTCACAGTTTTAGTATTTAACTACTATCATGTTTCTCTTTAGTCTTCTTTGCTTTGGACCAAACATACCTAGTTCCCTTCACTGTATTTCATAGGATTTAGTTCAAGCTCTTCACCTTCTCCTCATTACCCTTCTTTGGAGTTTTTTTTTTAGTTTCTCAGCATCCTTCTTGTATTGGGACAACCAGAACCTGACGCTATTCCAGGTCAGTCTGATCAGTGCACTAGAAAGTGGAACCGTCACTTCCTGTGATTTTGATCTATACTGATGCATTAACTGTTTTTGCAGCTGAAGCATACTATTGGCTCATCCTTAATCTGTAGTCTATATATTACAGAGAAAGATCTGGGCATCTTGCTTCTGTGCTACTGTTGAGCCAGGTGTCATCTATCTCGTACTGATGGACCAGGGTTGTTTCTCAACCTAAATGCAGAATCCCAAACTCTACATTTCTTACCATTAAACAATCTGTGATATCTATCAAAACCCTTTGTGCCTGTCATCTGCAGTGTTAGCAAACCCCCTCTTTTTTGTGATTTTCAAGCTGGGTGATGATCAACCTTCATATCCCATTGTCTGCCATTCATAAAGATGTTGAGCATCTGACCCCTCCATGTTGAGATAGACGTTGTGGATCACATATTGATTATGGTTGGACAACCACTTGTAAACCCATCTGATAGTGGGACCATGCATCACACATTATTGCATTTTATCAAAAAGAGAGGAATGGTCAACTTGATAGAATGTCTTGTGGTTAAATTCACCACATCCTCAATCTTCCACAGATCTATTACATCTAATAATTCTATCCAAAAAGCAGTATGTAGTTGTCATGCTTTTTGTAAAAAAAATGCTAACTTCTAACAGTTATCTTGTTTCAAATGCTTCATGATATTTTTCTAATTAGGTAGGAAGGACTGATCCAAGCAAGGAAAGAGAAGAATAGGGCAGGTGGACAAGAAAGTACCAAAAGGAAAAAAAAATATTTCTTTGTTCAAGGAGACAGAAGAAAAGGAAAAGTGGGAATTTGACAGATCTTAATGAGATGGATTTCCTAGTTACATCATTCCAGATGAGATCATGAAAAATAACATCATCCCATTAATAAACCTGAATACTGTTCCTCTGGTTAATGAAAAGACTACAGGTTAAAAAGTGAAAAGGAAATGGCTGTTTTGCAGCTCTGATTTGTTTTACAATAAAGTGTATTCATCTATTAAATTTATGTTTAATGGCATCCTGTGGGTATTCTTCAATTCATTTGTCCATTTGTTCATGTTCATTTTATGCTCACTTTTGTATCTGTGTAGAATTGTAGCTGGAAAGACTAGTCAGACCTGCCATTTGCACTGTGCAGAAGAACTATTTAAACCATCTTGAGAGGTGGTTATCCAACCTCTTATTAAAATCCTCCAAAGATGGAGAATCCACAAATTGATAGATTGTTCCACTGATGTATTGAACTTACTGTCCGAATTTTTCGTTAAATAAAGCCTAGTAGTTGCAAGTTGTAACCATTATTGTTTATCCTAGTTTCTATAACCATGGAAATAGTTCAGGATCACCTTTCCTGTACTGTCCTTTTACGTACCTGAACACAAGTTGTCTTTTCTTCAAACTGAATATCCCAAGTTCTGTCGACTATGCTTTTAAGGAATGTCCCAATGTCTCTGTATAATTTTTGTTGACTTCAATATGTCTCTGTCAATATGCTTCTGGAAATGGGGTGCTCAGAGTTATACAGCAGTGTAAGAATGGTCTCATTAGTGTCAAGTAGAAAGGAATATAGTAATGACTTCACATCTTTGATACTGTGTTGCTTCCTCTGCAGCCCAGTATTGTGTTCTGCTTTTAATTACTACCTCTCATTTCTGATTCATCTTCATCTTGTTTTTAATGGTCATATCCAAATCTTTCAACTAGTGTTTCCAAGCCATGATTTCTCCCATTTTGTCTATGCATCTTAACTTTTTCCTCCCTAAATGTAGTATCATTACATTTTTCCCTTTCAAATGATACTCTAATTCCTCTCAAACAGTCTTCCAACCTGCCCAGGTGTTGCCCAGACTTTCAGTTGCCAAAAACAATATGAAAACAGCAATTTATTAGCTGGTAAGGTCAAAGGGTGAGAAAAGGCAGGATGGGTTTCCCAACTTGGTCATAAGGAAACGTTATAGTATAAAGATATTATGTGAACCAACTTGCTTTCAAGGAGTCTTCATTAGAAGGACCTACAAATAAGAAATGGGGCACAATACAGAAGAAATTGATTTTGATGGTCCTGTTTTATTTTATTTATTTTGTCTTCTTGCATACAACAGCTTCTTTATAGAGAGGGTGTTGAAATGTACAGACTGCTGTATTGTTTAGACATTGGTTTCTTCTTGTTCTTCATTTTTAGACCAGCTAGAGGTAGAGACTGCATGCTATCTACTCTCAGTAGGGGACTGCCTGGCATATATTCACATTAATTCCTAAAACAGAAACTTTGTTACATACTAACCGCAACAGATTAGCTGGCAGTGGTTGGGTTGGCTGCTTCTGAATCCATATGGGCCCAGCTGCATGCAGAAACAGTTCTTCATATAATGAAGTTTTTGAGTCACGCCTCTGCTGCCCTTCTTTTTCGAAGCTGAGATAGCCAATCACAAGTGAAAAGCTTACAGAGAGTACATCATACATAAACAGGATGTTTGTGAGAGGCAGTTCCAAATCCTGCTACAATTGCCATGGTGCATGGAAAGAAAAGATTTCCCTCATGTAGTGTAATATTTGTTTCTGTCCTGAGGATCACAGATCATCACACCAGATCATCTCTTTTAATAAAAATTTACTCTAGCCACTCTCTGACAAGTAGTAGATAGCAGAACTAAGGGCGCCATTGGAATGCTAACTCAGGCTCTACTCCAGCCTCTATGGTCATTTTCAGAAGCCAGAAGCCAGTCTTCAAGAACTGCCACTGACTGTGAGATCTGGGAGATTGTGTTTGGAAGAGATGGCTCTAGAACCGTGATGACGAACCTATGGCACGCGTGCCACAGGTAGCACGCAGAGCCATATCGGTGGGCACACGAGCATTGCTCTAGTTCAGCTGCAGTGCGAATGCGCGCACCGGCCACCTGATTTTCAGACCTTTTGCACCTACTGGAAGTCGGGAAACAGGCTGTTTCCGGCCTCCAGAGGGCCTCTGGGGGAGTGAGGAAGGCCTGGTTTTTTTGCCCTCCCCAGGCTCCAGAGGCTTTCTAGGAGCCTGGGGAGGGCGAAAACAGCCTTCCCCCCCCCCCGAGGCTGGGAACGGCCCGGGACACATTGAATTATGTGTGTGAACACGTATGCGTGCGACCCCTCCACACTCCCTGCTTTTGGCACACAACAGCAAAAAGGTTAACCACCACTGCTCTAGAATCAGTCTTACAGGACTGATTTTTTTGGGGGGGGGGGATGGTTTATGCTGAAATATTGGACTCATCTGGGAGAAAGTTTCATTGAACTCAATGGGACTTGATTTTGAGGAGACATATAGGACTGCACTCCGTTTTTCTAAAACACCATAATCTAGTTTGAGACCCATCAATCACCTTGGGGCATTGAATGAATAATGACTCTGACTTCTGAATAAAGGCCAAATATGAGACCTAATTGTAAATTGATTTAACTTAACCTTGCAAGCAAGTTAGTCATGTTAATAATTTATGGTCTTGAAAAACAAGTTTTTGCCTACTTACTTAATGGAAGGTAATTCTTCTTTGTCACAAATAATTGAGACAGAATCATACATGAGAAAATGGAAGTTGGATATGTAGCATGGGATATAGCTGAGGCTGCTCCTTCAGCAAGTTATATTATTTTTCAGCCTTAATTTCTGAATCTAAACTGGAAATATAAGCTGTCTTGTCTATTGAAATGTTTGTCAGCATTTCAACTACTAAGAGTTCTATTAGTAAAATGGTTTTCTTGGTTGAGTAGTAATGCTAAACAGGAAGTGTGATTATTTTTTTTAATCCTTAAGATAATGTTACATGAAGAAACAAAATAAAAGATTACATCACCAGCGATGCTGCTACTAAAAATTTCTAAAGAAACTATAGCTAGTTAGGAACTGCTTGTAATCATCTTCTGAAATAGGAAATATAAGAAACCACAAAGAACAGTGTCTCAGTAATACTAAAGCCTGGCTAAAGCTCAAAAATAGAATGACTTTTGTTAACTTGAAGTTAAGTTAACTTCAACTTCAACAGAATTAGATGAACTAATTGAAGAGAAACTATTAATGCTTATTAATTAAAACAACTGAGCAAAGCATCCAGATTCTCGTACAGCTTTTTTTTTAATAAAATCAGAAAATGACAAGTTTTTGATTTCAGAAAATTTGTAAATGCAGACATTTAGTCATCAAGGATGCATAAATACAATTTGTCAATTATGATTGAATTGCCATACATCGCTACATAATATTGTATAGCTGCAGTGGTCAGGGACCACACCTGGGATCAGAGGCCTGCAAAGTAAGTGAAGCTATATCATAGCAGTGGAAGACTAATGATTTTGAAGTTTATTTTAGTAATTTTTGAACTATTATATGCCTAATTTCGGGTTCACTCTTAATTGTTTCGAACCTCAAAATGGAGAACTGTGTAGTCAGTTTTTGGCAAACATGAGCTCCTAGGGTTGAAATAAAGGGCATTTGAGAATTGCAGTTTGTTCCTTATTTTTTAGAATTATAAAATTACTATTTATTCATTCCACATTTACAATCTTGCAACCCTCAACTGTTACAAGGTCACATCAGAATTAAAATAACTTTTAAGCCAAGTTGCAAAAACAAAACCAAAGTAGGAGATAAAAGCAGTGAGAAAGACGAGGCATGGGTAACATTACAGAAAGTCTCTTTGAAAAAGCTTTATTTTTAATAACTTCCTAAAAGCTTTCAAGAAGGGGGCCAGTCTAAGAGGGGAGCTCATTCTACAGAGAAACAGCACCTTCTAGCTTCAGCTCCCCTGACGTCCTCTTAGCATGGGACAATAAGGAGTCCTCCCTACGTCTAACAGACTGAACCATCCAAAAGAGGAGGCGGTCTCATAGGCTTTATAGTTTGTATCTAAATTGATTCATGTCAAGCAGCCCATAGAGCTTCATGGCTCTGAGGCTCTGGGTGATAGTCCACTAATGCAATATGAGAAATAAATTCATTCACCTTTCTTGTTGCCATGGAGTAGGCACCTGAGATCAGTCAAATTTGCTTTTTGGCTTTTTCCACCAACAATCCAGGCACACATCTGGCACTTCCGTTCCCAGGGAAATGTTTGAGCAACCAAGTCATATGCCTCATTCACCTCCCAGGGCCAGTGGTCTGTCAATTAGCATTTGAGCACAGAAGTCAAAGCATCTTCTCCAGTAAATTGGGAAAGGCTATCACTAGGAACCTGGTGGGATGAGTGACTACTACAACGTCATGGGAAACTCTTTCAAGGGTCCTGTGATGTAGTTTAAAAGAGAGTAATAGAACCTTTGCAGATTCAGATATCTGGGTTTGTTGCCTGACCTGGTTCCTTATTTTATCATAGATGATCCGTTAGTTCACATGAGAGTCTGGTTCAAGTTGGGTGGTTTATGTAAGTAAGGACTTTTCACCCTGTTCAACATGATTGTTCGGTATGTGTTGTAATTTATTAGTAATATGTTTGAATGAAATGAGCTGTGAATGTAGGTGAAAGCCGATGTTATTCTGCTTTGTTTTTGTGATCTGCCTTTGAACAGATGCTCCTTGGGAATTGATTTAGTTCTATTGATTTTTCCATTGGCAGTAGCTTTTGAGAGAAAATCAAAATGATATCATAGTTTTGGATTACTTGTTTCCATTTATAATTGAAATAAAATACACCTCCCTAGCACTGAACATCACAGGAAATGATTGTTTATAATCAGAATGGGTAAATGTACAAACTTGAGGCTTGGCAAAGTTAGTTCATGTATGTATTTAACATATATGTTAATATTTGTTGGGTATTTGTGTGTCTCCAGTAGAAGAGAACAGGATACTAAAGAATAAGAAGGACTGAATACCAATCCTGGGCAGGTCTTGTGTTTGCTTCTGAAAGAGAAGTGAAGAAATTGGAAGATGGGCTACATTTTGGCCTGTGGCTTCCTCTGAAACATGTCTATGCATGTAATCCTGATATGCAGAAGGATAGAAAACATGCGCTCAAACTTCCTGGAATTCTCCTAATAAAAAACATTATCTGACAAACATTGTCAATAAAACCACACTGTTCCTTTCTAAAAGAGGAAGGACATTTCTGGAGAATAAGGAGGAAAAAAAAAAGTCTGCCTTTTTCTATTATATCTAAGAAAAATACATTTCTTTGGAAAAACTACATCTTGAAGTTGTATGATCAGCCTCTTTTTTTAAAAAACTCAATTATTTCCAATAAAAGCTAATAGGAGAAATGGAGCATCTAGCTCTTATCTGCCCTTGACATTTTGCTGGGTCTAAGAATAATATATGAATTAATGTCTTGATTAACCTTTTGTTAATTTCACTAAACCATAGTTACAATTATTCTCTGTTTCTGTTATTCCAGTCCTCAGGCTTAAAGTGTCTGTTTATTGCATTTGTGTATAGTGACAAAAATGCCTTACACTGACTGCCTGTATAAGGTAAAGGAAAAGGTTCCCCTCGCACATACGTGCTAGTCATTCCCAACTTAGGGGGAGGTGCTCATCTCCGTTTCTAAGCCGAAGAGCCAGAGCTGTCCGAAGACATCTCCGTGGTCATGTGGCTGGCATGACTAAACGCCAAAGGTGCACAGAGCACTGTTACCTTCCCAACAAAGTGGTCTCTATTTTTCTACTTGCATTTTTTACATGCTTCCGAACTGCTAGGTTGGCAGAAGCTGGGACAAGTAACAGGAGCTCACCCCATTACGCGGCACTAGGGATTTGAACTGCCGACCTTTCTGATTGACAAGCTCAGCATCTTAGCCGCTGAGCCACCGTGTCCCCATCCAACTGCTGTATACAGTTGCCCAAAATTATTCCATTCTTCGTTTTTAATGCATCTTACGCTGGACTAGCATTTTCTTCTTAGTGGAAAATAGAACACATATTAGAAGCTGAAGTACATTATTCAAAGCAGCATATTCTAGAGACTTTGGATGGCAATCTCATGTTGGGGAGAGATTGTGGGAAAATCTAGATTTGTACTGCTCGGTGTAGATAAAGGTGGATGACCTTTGAACCACTAGAAAGCCTATTATGTGCTTGATTTCAATCTTTTAAATGCCTGGGTATTGTTTATTTTGTTGCTTACATTGGTTTCAATAATTTCCTTTGCTTGTAAATGATAAAGGGTTTTAAGCTCATTTTTCTTGTCTTTTAGTACAGACCGTAACTATTTTTATTTTTGTAGTCTGTTCAAGAATAGAAACACAGTATATAAAAGTCTTCAAAGAAATATAGATATATTGTGTATAATTCCATCAAACCAGTGGTGGGTTTCAACCGGTGTTACTACCGGTTCTCTTTGCGCACACGCTTTGCGTGCAATCCACTCTGCCGCGCCTATCAGCTGAGCTAAAAATGAAGGAATAAAGGTAGGAATAAAGCGGGGGCAGGCGGGAGGGCTTAGCTCCCAGTCACAGAGAACCGGTTTGGTGACGTCACATCGTCACCGCTACCGGCTCGGCCGAACCGGGAGCAACCCACCACTGGATCAAACCTAAGTGTGGAAGCAAGATTAGCCTGCTTTTTTAAAATGGGACTTTCAGTTCAAGAAGCCTAATAGCACAATTATATCTTGTATTTTTGATATAGTGAATTGATTCAAGTGTTTGAGAAACATGCATAGACATCAGTGTCGAACATGTAACATTTGTTTTGAGTTTTGCTTCACATCTAACTAGATTTCTTCAGAATATCTTTTCTTGCAGGGTTATGTATTACAGGTAGTCCTTAATTTATGACCACAACTGAGCTCAGAATTTTCATTGCTAAGCAAGTCAGTTGTTAAGTGAGTTTTGCCCCATTTTGTGACCTTTGCTACAGTGGTTAAGTTAATCCCTGTAGTTGTTAAGTGAATCATCCAGTTATTAAGTGAATACTGGCTTCCCCCATTGATTCTGCTTGTCGGAAGCCGGCTGGGAAAGTTATAAACGGGGATCACATGACCATGGGACAGTACAACGGTCATAAATACATGCCAGTTACAAGTGCCCAAATTCTGATCATGCAACCATGCAGATGCTGGTAAGTGAAAACTGATCATAAGTTACTTTTTTCAGTGCCGTTGTAACTTTGAACAGTCACTAAACAAACGGTTGTAATAGAGGACTATTTATACTGTACCTCCTTCATTTTGTTTCTGGAGATGATAGTTGAAGGTCTGATAATTTGCAAGGACATCCCTTGAGTTGGGTGATGAGTGTGTTAAGAGTCCTTCCCAAGAGGTTTGAAAATAGTTCTGAATGAGAAAACTGGACATCCAGTTTCAGGAGAGAATTGGGTTCATTGTTACCTGATATGAGTAGTAAAATCAGAACTACTATAGCAGTAAAGCTGTGATGACAGCTCTAAACTTCTGCAACATGAAATATTAGATTATAGCTTCATGGCAGAAATTGTTTTTTTAATTAATTTAAGCATGCCAGAGTATCACTTTTAACTTTATTTCTTTTAATGTAGCAATTAATTATTTGAAGTGGCTTTGGGCTTTGCCCCGCAATCCAGGTTGAGTGAATTGTCATCTTTGACTCTCGAAAGGGTACCGCTCCCCCTGTCAGAATTGGTGCGTAATTTAGGTCGACCTGGAATCATGGCTCCTTCTCAAAGTGCAGGTGGTAGCTGTGCCTGGAGGAACCTTTGCACAGGTTCACTTTGTATACCAGGTGTGCACTTTCCTTAACTAGGAGGCCTTACTAACTTTCAGTGATGCCTTAATCATCTCTTGATTGGTTTACCCCAATGTGCGCTACCTCAATGGGGCTGTCCTTGAAGACCACTCAGAAGCGTGCACTGGTACATCTGGTCTTCAAGGACACATGTGGGCTCTTCAAGTTTTTCCCACATCAAACTGCTTTTGCACTGGCTCCCAGTTGTTTTATAAGTGTAATTCAATGTGCCAGTTTTCATTTTTAAAGTCCTAAATGGCATGAGGCCAAATTATCTATAGGATCACTTCTTCCTGAGGATAATTGCCTATTCTATTAGGTTAGATAGGCTGGGCACACTCCAGGTCCCTTCCCTTACATGTTGCCATTTGATGGGACGTCAGAAATAGATGTTTTTCTGTGATTGCTCCAAGTCGATGAAATTTAGAGGGCCCCAAGCTTATTAGCCTTCAGAGGGCTCTATAAAGCCCTATCTCTTCACCCAGGCTATTATACACACTGAGTACAGCAAATGTAGAATTAGTGGAATGTTCTGTTTTTATTGAAAGTCATGGCAAACATTTTAGTATTGCCATGTATAAGGTAAGTGGCCATATAAGTTGTCTAAATAAAATAAAGTAATTTAGCTAAAAGATAATAGCTGACATTTACAAAAGTGATTCTTGATTTATGTGGGAATAGTTATGACTGCAGGACAGTCTGTATTTGCACTAAATCAAATAATAAATAAATAAATAAATAAATAAATAAATAAATAAATAAATAAATAAATAAAATTAGTTAGAAATTAATATAGTCTTTCTGTTTTATTATAATATTATAATGATGAAGTTTTTTTGGGGAGAAAAAAGACCCTTACACTTAATGCTGAACTGTTAAGAATCTGATAACATGTTAATTTCTTTGATATTCCCCCCCATTATGAAACCCGTTTGGGTTTCATAATGGTTCTTCTGAAGTGATGAACAGCATAATCCTCAAAAATGTTCAGTAGAAATGATATTTAAAATTCTCTCTTGTCCTTGGATCTTTTTGTACTTCTCTAAATCAATCACATTTTAAATATTGTTACTCTTTTTAATAAAATGTTTTCAAGTTTCTTACATTGATTTTTCTTTAGGCAACAATTGTTATTGTTATGGTTGATTGCATAGTCAGCCAGATGTTCAGAGTGAATTTGGCATTCTTGACCACTTATCAAGTCCTTCCCAAGGACCTCGGGTAGACAGATGTGGATGTTTGATGACATTACAGATATCAATCGCAGGATGTAAGTTGTTCCGAGTAAAGTTGCCTTTTGCAATTGACTGATGGGGATTTTGTCACTGGTGGTGTTCAAAAGGTGCGCCACATATTTTGGGATTGCATCCAAGGCGCTTATTTATCACTGTTGTTATTACCTTTGCTTTCTTTTGCCACAGTTGTTCAATTTCTATTTGCAGGACTTTGTATTTTGTTATCTTTTCCAGTCCTTTCTCTTCTATTATTCTATTATTATTATTATAATAACTCAAACAACTCTGGCTGGCTCACAGCAATGAAAGAAATTATAAATTCTAGTTCAGCAGATCAGCGGATCAAATCTCACCGGCTCAAGGTTGACTCAGCCTTCCATCCTTCTGAGGTGGGTAAAATGAGGACCCAGATTGTTGGGGACAATACTGTCTTTGGTGTAAGCCGCCCAGAGTCCTCGGAGAGTAGGCAGCATAGAAATATTATTATTATTATTATTATTATTATTATTATTATTATTATTATTATTATTATTATTATTATTATTATTAAATTAATAATAACAATTAAAATACAGATACATGATGGCAAGAATGTTGGAGCAAGGCGTCTCACTCTCCCTTGCCAAAGGCCTGGGTAAAATACATGTTTGAAGCTTTTCCTTTTATTATTTCCTTGATGCCTGTTTTTAAAATCAGTTTAAGAACAGCCTATGGACCCTGAATGGGAAAGCTATTGATTGGTTAGCTGACACTGGATTCACATACGACAGCAAGGAGTGCTTTTCATAGCTTCTGATATGCTAGCTGTGTTTCTTCTTGATCTAGTCAGATTTGATTATACTTATCCACCCCTTAGCAACATCCTATTCTGATGATTACAATACTGTATAGAGCTGTCCTTAAGGAAGAAAAATCTTGAAGATGAACTTACTACAAAATGTTGCAATTCAGAGAGTTAACTGTGTCTAGGTACACGGATCATATGATGCCTGTAAAAAGTCCGACTGAAAGTTCTGTATAGGTTGCCAATTGTTTACCAAGAACAATTCAAGGTATTATGTTTAAGGCTCTGAATGCTTGAGGCCTGAGTATCTTAGGGATGATCTCTCTGCTTACAAATCCATAAGGTTCTTCTGAAGATTAGCAGCAGAAACCATTCTGAATATACTCCTGCTGTCAAAGGCTGTGTTTTGGCAAGCTGGCAAGACCTTCTCCTGCATAATTCCTAGATTGTGGAAAAGATTTTCTTGGAAATTGTAGGTGGGACCCCCATTCTCCCAGTATGTAGGAAATCTTTTAACATATACAGTATCTTTTCCACTAGATTTATGTCTATGGAGATGCTCGGTCATCCAAGTCATGGTTGTCCCAAAGGTGCTTTTTCAAGTGGCAGTTGGACTTTCTGGTTTTTCTTTGAAGACGTTTTGCTCCTCATCCAAGAAGTTTCTTCAGAAAAACAAAGTCCAGTTGCCTCTTGAAAAAGTGCTTTTGGGACACCAGATTTATGCTTGAATTTATTTATTTATATATTTATTATGTTTGAATTTATTTATTTATATCCTGCCTTCTTTCTGTACAACTCGAGGCAGTATACATAGTGCTCCTTCTTATTTTGCCCCACAATAGTAACCCTGTGTGGTAGGCTGGGCTGAGAGATAGTGATTGGCTCAATGCCATCCAGCCAATTTCCATGCCTAAGGATTAGAATTCACTCTCCTCCTGTATCAAACTGGTTTTATTTATTAGACAATTTGAGTATTTATGATAAATTTAATCTGTGTGTTTATTTATTAATCATGCTCCCAGAGCATAAAGGTATGATATAAATTATATTTGCTGCAGAAGTATCTTGGAGATGCAGTGTTGTTAACACAGTCTACAACTGCCAGTTTTGCAGTTCAACTGAGAGTCCAACTCTATCTTTCCCCAACTATCTGCCTTCCAGTATTGTTCAGCTATCATGATTCTCAGTCAAGTATGATATGTATTCCCTTGAAAATACAGGCCAATTCTACGGTACACCATATTTTAGGATTGCTGACATATTAGCAGTGATCACTGTAATGTAATCTTGTCTTTTTTCCTCCTTGGATAAGAAGCTGATTTTCTTCCAGATAGTTTGCAACAAAGCTCAGATCTAGAATTTGATAAGTGGGCAGCATATAGATAAAAAAATAATAATAAATATATCACAAAATGAGATCTTGGATCTGTGGCAGAATTATATGAGCATTTTCTTCTTTGTGGGAATTGTTGTCTCACTTGCCTCCCACCCTTTGAATCTAGATTATCTAGTGAATTTTACAGGCAACTTAATATACAAACCCAATCCTAATCTTTCTAATCGTTTTTAATGAGTTTTACAACTTTTGTAAAAATACTTCCTATCTTGATTTTCCTTTTTGATTTAATCAAAGTGCACTGAACTGTTATCTCTCTATCTCCGTGTGTCTGGGCTCAAGTGAACCATTGCATTTTCTCACCCATACACACCCATGCACACGTGCACACCGGTTTACACTATAGCCTACAACCATGGTTGCATCTATTGGAAAACAATATGGCTGCAAAACAATGCTGTTTGCACCATAGCTTACAATAAATATTAGCGTGCAGGAAGAATGGTGGAATCCTAGATTCTTAAGGGGGCATTTTTGCCATCGAGGCCAATCTATTGTTAAATGAAAGAATCCAAATTAAATAATCCCTGACAAATGGCTGCCTAGTCTTCACTAGAATGGAATGGGACAAGTCACCAGAACCGACTCACCACAGCTGACTTGTCCCGTCCATCTTGCCACAGCCAAGTCACTATGGGACAATTCAGTGTGGGATAACTTGCAAATTGCAACTCACCCCAGCCTCGAAAACTTCTAACTTGAGAAGGTTCAAACGTAAAGCAAAACAAAGCCTGCTGCAATTCAGTTGTCCCTCTCTTGAGTTATCTCACATTGAATCATTCCGTGGCAAATTGTCCCATGGCAAATTGGCTGCAGTGAGTTGGCCTAGACCAGTGATGGCTAACCTTTTCTGGACCAAGTGCCCAAAGCAAGCACACACACAAATACGTGTGCATGCCTCCGAACTCCCAAAATGCAATGTGCGTGCAGCCCCCATGCATGCAGCCTGTGCATGCATGAGTGCCCCCGCATGTGCCCCTCCCCCATGCATGCATATGTGTACCTGCATGTGCCCACCCTCCGCATGTGCATGTGGCACCCCGTACATGCCCCATCCCCCATGCATGTGTGGGGCCCCCCGCACATGCCCTCCGTATTCACAGCAGAGACCCGATGACCAGCGCAGCAGAACTGAACTGGGGCAATGGCTCGCATGCCCACAGAGAGGGCGCTGTGTGCCATAGGTTTGCCATCATGGGCCTAGACTTTCACTAGAAAACAGCCAGAGAAAGAGAATCCACCATCCCTTTGCCTGATCCCGCTCACACATGCACACGTCACAAGTGGGGTAAAGGCAGTGGTGAAATCCAAATTTTTTTACTACTGATTCCATGGGCATTGGTGGGTGTAGTGTGGCTTGGTGGGCGTGGCACGGGAAGATACTGCAAAATCCCCACTCCCTCCCCACTCCTGGAGGAAGGATATTGAAAAAATCTCCATTCCCACCCCACTCGGGGGCCAGCCAGAGGTGGTATTTGCCAGTTCTCCGAACTGCTCAAAATTTCCACTACTGTTTCTCCAGAACCTGTCAGTACCTGCTGGATTACACCTCTGGGTAAAGGTTTTATCTGAAGCTTTCCAAGCCCCCAATAGTCTTCCCCAGAAATCTCCATGCCAACAACCACACAACCTCCCAGGAGTTCACAGTTCAGTTCAGGAAGAAACCCAACATGAATCCACAGGACAAGACAAGTCCACAAGGCAGAGGCAAGGCTAGAGCATTTTGTGAGGCAGAAACAAATCCACGAGGCACAGGCAAAATCTGGTGAAATCCAGAGGTCAAGGCATGAGCCATGGTCCAAGGTATATAGTCAGGGAAGAAGATTCATGGCAAGAGGCACAGAGGTTGATGAATGCAAGGCAAGGAAACAGACACCTTGCTCCCAGTATTGTTTCACTCCATTTGCTGAAGTAAATAGCTGCTGCCCGGTGAAGTCCATCAAGAGGGGTGATGCTGCCGCTTTACCAGTACCTGTCATGGCCCTGTCAGATCCCAATTTGGAGGAGGAGAAGGAGTTGAACCGGGACAATCTGACGGATATGGCACATCTCCCCTGGAACATCTGGAGAGTCCAGAGGCTGAACTTGATGCTGTCCCAGGCTCCTCCATCATTGGGGGAAGTGGTCATCCAGATAGGGAGCTGCCTGCCTTCACGAAGGCAGAGGACGATCGGCTGCAGACAGGCAGTGGCAATGAGAAACAACAGATCTCCTCTGTCAAGGAACAGCTGCTCTTGTACTGCTATTTTTGTTTTTTTGTAACATTCAAATTGGAATCTGCTGCTCTTTAACTTAAACGTTATTAATCAACATCCTTTACCCTGAAATGATGGAAAACAGACCTTGACCTTGTTCTGTGTGATATTCTTTCAAATATTTGAACAGTACTGTCATGGCCACCCAAATCTCCTCAGGGCCAAACATTTCTAGGTCCTTTGATCTTTCTTGATTTTTGAATTGTTAAACTCTGCAAAAACTACTCAGACATGTTAAATAAGAATCATTATTACTGACTAGAATGAAGTTGCTTAGATAGCTTCAAAATGAGAGCATGATCCATTTTTTCCCCTCACCGTCTTCCTGTTTTTTCTTACAACTTTTTTGACCTTGCTTTGCAGTTTTTGGACTTGGTACTGAGTTGGCAGTTGGTAATTAGCATTCTTTAGTTTCCATACCAGCTTCAATTTGTTCATTTTTGATTAAAGGGCCAAGAGCCACCAAGTCTGTGCTATTCGACAATGATGGGGGAACCTTTCCTGAAGTGATAAGCAGCAGAGCTTATAGGGGGCTTTGACACAATCTAACTGTTCTGAAGGAGGCCTCTGTGATGGGCAAAGGCAAGAATAGTAAGAGATGTTGGGTGACATATAAACTGGATGGATGGATGGATGGATGGAGTTTTAAAAGGTGGCAGTTGCAGAGAATAAAGACGATGACTTTGACAAATAAACACTCACCTGTTGCCAAGACAACAAAAACTAAAACATTTTTAAGTGCAGAATGTCCAGATAACATCTGGAAGCAACTCAGTCACTTCCCTAATTCACAGAATTACAAGGAGGAGAAGGAACTGCACAGCAAAATCCGACTCAATTCTATTTTAGTAATCAGTTCCAATAAAAATATTTGTAGACATCCTGTGGAGTTGATTTCTTGGTGTGGTCTACCTAATAGGGCTCACAAAGCTAGGCTAGGGTGTTAACACAGTTAGAATAGAATAACAGAGTTGGAAGGGACCTTGGAGGTCTTCTAATCCAACTCCTTGCTTAGGCAGGAAACCCTACACCACTCCAGACAAATGGTTATCCAACATCTTCTTTAAAATGTCCAGGGTTGGAGCAGTCACAACTTCTGGAGGCAAGTTGTTTCACTGATTAATTGTTCTAACTGTCAGGAAAGTTCTCCTTAGTTCTAAGTTGCTTCTCTCCTTGATTAGTTTCCACCCCTGCTTCTTGTCCTACCCTCAGGTGCTTTGGAGAATAGCTTGACTCCCTCTTTTTTGTGGCAACCCCTGAGATATTGGAACACTGCGATCATGTCTCCCCATGTCCTTCTTTTCATTAAGCTAGACATGCCCAGTTCCTGCAACATTTCTTCATATGTTTTAGCCTCCAGTCCCCTAATCATCTTTGTTGCTCTTCTCTGCACTCTTTCTAGAGTCTCCACATTTTTTTTACACCGTGGCGACCAAAACTGAATGCAATATTCCAAGTGTGGCCTTAACCAAGGCATTATAAAGTGGTATTAACATTTCACGTGATCTTGATTCTTTCCCTCTGTTTATGCAGCCTAGAACTGTCTTGGCTTTTTTGGCAGCTGCTGCAGACTGCTGGCTCATTTTTAAATGGTTGTCCACTAGGACTCCAAGATCTCTCTCACAATCACTACTATTGAGTGAGGTACCACATATACTGTACCTGTGCATTTTGTTTTTCTTGCCTAAAGTTGTTATAAACAAACTCTGCACAGATATAAATCCAGCCTTGAGGTTAACAGAGAAATGAACAAAAATTCTCATGATGGCATTTTTTTTCTTTCAATCAACTGTGGATAATGGATTGAGGACAGGTGTAGTCTAACATTTAGCAACTGAAATAGGGCATCAGAAAGCTGACATTGGCCCAGTCCCCTGTTGAGTGGAGGTGACACCAGTACTTCTCACTTTAAATCACTGTAAAAGATCTCTGAATATGTAACCTGAATATTGGATTTAATCAATACATGGGAACCATAATTATAGTTCTTTCTCTGCATTTAATGATCCCTGGATCTGGATTAGTTTTATATTATTGATAGCCTTTTCACCAGATACACCAGAGCCTGAATTCACCAGCGGATGAAGCAGACTGAGTCACTCACGAAGGTATGGCATATATTGTAGGAGGTCCAGGAGAGTGGCTACTAGTTTGGATTCGTTCCTGTCTGAAATTGTTAGGGGGAGTTTTTGTTCTGACTTGCCTGCTTTAGAGGCAAATGTAGAGGAACCTGTTATCCAGTTCCTGGATTGTGACTTGGGACAATGTGACCATTAGAATATAACTGCACTGATTTCAAGAGAGAAGCTCTCCATCCCCATTCCCACACCAGAATCTGAAGATGTCACCAAGTTGGGAAGGGAGGGGAGCATGAACTATTAACCTTTAGGCTAGAGCCAGGTTTGGACTTTTATGTCTCCTGTGTTTTGGGTGAAAATAGGTTGGGAGAGGCATGGATAATTGCAATAGAGGGTCAGCTGTGTATGGTGTGCAGTATGGAAGATGACATTGTTTTGATGGAGTAATTAAATCTTGTCTGGAGTTGCCTAGTTGAAGATTTCCTGTGTTTGGTGGTTAAGGAGTTTCCTGGAGGGGAAGGAGGTGCAGGAGGGAGAAGGGAACTTCATGAAAAAAGGTTGTGGCTGTAAGAAATTAGGAGGGTGACCACTTCAGCATTCCTGATCTTGAAAGCCAAATATTGAGGTACTCATGCAAACCTATAGAGGAGTAAGAAAGTTCTTCATCAAAGGTACTGTAAGAGAACATTCTGTTGGATGAACAGTCTGTCTTTTATTTACTATTGTTTTTGGCAAGCTGAACTATGCATTAGTATTGACCAATTCAGCCCTCTAGGGTGCCACTTAGGTCTGATATATTTATCTTATGAAGTGGCTTATACTTGTTTTCATGTATACCTTTTAAACCAATCAGCAAAAGAACACTGAATATTTAATAATAAAAACATTGTATAAAGAGCAGTAGAAAATATCAGTAGCTCAAAACAACAAATTAAGTCAACCTGTTGAAAGCCTGTAAAATTAAAAGGTCTTTGAAGGTGCTCTCTAAGCTTGGTTGTTTGCTTGCAGACATTTCATTATCCTACCAGGTAGCATCATCGGTGCTAGTGGGTGTGGGGTTTGTTCCCTGTTTATATATAATATCTTGGCTTGCCAATGTTCGTGAGTGTTTGATTTTCTCCTTGGTTTTTTCGTGATTAGGGTATTGTTTTCTGTTTGATTGTTTATCTGATGTTAATCCCTTTATATCTGGCTGTTGGCTGTTGGAGAGGTTATGTTCTCCTCTTTTGATTTCTCCCTTAGCTTGTGTATCCTTAGCTCTTTAGACTGGTGTGTAAATATGGTGTATTTATTTATTATTTATTAATTCAATTTGTATGCCGCCCCTCTCCAAAGACTCAGGGTGGCTCACAATGCAATTAAAATCATTATAAAAACATTTAAGAATTAAAAACATTAAAAACATTAAAACTCATTCACACCATTCATGGCTGGATCTCGCCGGATCGCAAGAGCGAGATCAATGGCCCCAGGCCTGCCGGAAAAGCCAGGTCTTCACCGCTTTTCGGAAGGCCAATAGGGTGGGGATGGTCTGGACCTCAGGAGGTAACTGATTTCAGAGAGCTGGGGCAGCCACAGAGAAGGCCCTCCCCCGCGGGCCTGTACCACCTCTATCAGAGGTGGTATTTAGCAAGTTCTGACCAGTTCTGGAGAACCAATAGCGGAAATTTTGAGTAGTTCAGAGAATTGGTAAATACCACCTCTGACTGGCCCCGCCCCATCTATTCTCTGCCTCCCGAGTCCCAGCTGATCAGGAAGAAATGGGGATTTTGCAGTAACCTTCCCCTGGAGTGGGGAGGGAATGGAGATTTTACAGTATCCTTGCCATGCGACGCCCACCAAGCCACGCCCACAGAACTGGTAGTAAAAAAATTTGACTCCCACCACTGATTTCTATGTGTCTTTGCCTAGCCCTGCATAGACCACAAAGTGTCAGCTAAGCCTCCCTCTGGTAGAACATCCCATAAGACTCTGTTTCTATACATGAAAGTGTTCTTTCTATGTGACTGTTCTCAGAACAGAGGCAGGAACGCTTCTCAAAATGCTGTACATAAAGAGAGACTTCTGTTGGATCCTTCTGTTAGGTCCAAAGCAGTGTAACATTAACTGATATGTCCCCGTCTACACACACACACAAACACAGCCAGCCGAGGGTTAAGAAAGTACTTGGCACGCACACAGGTCGTTATCTCAAACTTGGCAACAATATAAGCACCGTCTGCCAAGAGTTTTACTGCAACAGATAACATAAAATTACATACGCATTGCAAATAGTCCAGCAAAACAATATCCCTTCGGCAGCTTCAGACATTGTTCAAGTGACTAGCCAGAGTTAGTTTTTGTTCGTCACAGATTTTTACCAGCCACCACCCTCTCTTATATAGTCTCTGGGGTGTGGTCCAGTGACTCAGCTATAATCCCTAGCATTCCTCCTTAACTGCTGCAACCATTTATCATGCCTTCGTTGGCATGCATCCAGGAACGACGGCTCTCCTTCCTCGCCCTCATCAGGGACACCTGGCTCCTGGCCAATCTCCCCTTCCTCAGCCGGCACCTGAGGCAGTGCCAGAGGGGAAGGGCCTGGAGAGGGAGGCCTGGCTGACTCCTCTCCCTCATGTTCGGAGCCTTCTTCCTCCGATGAGATAGGCTCAGAGGGCGGGGCCACAACACTTAACATTTTAAAATGTGCTACTAAACAGATAGCTAATATAGCCAGGTTTAATCACAGGCCAGCTTTCTGGCTAATACTGAAGATTCAGCTCAGTGTGGGTAAAAACATGGTGTGTGTTGTGGCTCCGTTACCTGAGCCTGTGTCATCGGCAGGAGAGGACTCCGAGAGTGAAGGAGAGGAGTTGGCAAGGCCTCCCTCTCCAGGACCCTCCTCTTTGGCAATGCCTTCGGTGTCCGCCAAAGGGCAAGAGATAGGGCCGGGGCCAAGCACGTCCACGCAGCCACAGGTGGACAGTGATGAGGGTAATGAGTCTTGGCTGGATCCACGCCAGCGCCGCAGAGATAAGCGTGCGCAACAGAAGAAAAGGCGTGCCCGAGATTAGGCTGAGTTACTGGACCACACCCCACAGGGTATAAAAGGGAGCGTGGTGGCCAGTCAGGCCTTGTGACAAACAAAGCTGCAAGCTTCCACGCCATTCTGCATTGCCGGACTTTTGCTATAGACTTTGCTGGATTATATTTGGATTTAAATTACTCTGTAATTATTGAACATTTTACTTTGATGTACCAGAAGCGGAGAGAAGTTATCTCTTTGTGAGTAATAAACTCTTGGCAGGCAGCCACTAGGTTGCTGCCAAGTTCCGTTATCATAAGGAAAAGGATTTTGTCGGCTGGTTTGGTTTTTAACTCTTGGACGTCTGTTAGTGTGTGTGCATGTGGGACGGGGACAGAACAGTGTGCATATATATTGAACAAGTAAGGATTGCAGTGGCTGAAACAGCATTTTTTCCATTTGGTGGTAGGAGGCGTGTCATTTCTCAAAGAAGGCTGATGCACTGTTTTCTTCTTTGTCCCCTCCTCCCCCAAATCAATAGGAAATTGATCCACTGTTTCTTGAAGTTTGCCCTCAAGATTTTGGGCCTTGGCTCCATGGGATTATAAAGAAGTCTGCATTAGGGCTATGATCTGTGAATAACCAAGCCTTCCATTAGCATAGGCTGCATGCTGTTAAAGCTATTTAAACTTCCAGAATCAAAAGATATACCTAGGAACATAGTAAACTATGAATTTATTCTTTTGAATGGGTGGGCAACATAGTCTATAGCAGGAATGTCAAACTGGCGGCCCGTGGGCTGGATGCATCACACGCAGGCCACGCCCACCACAGCTCCGCAAAGGGAAAAAACCTCGCGAAACGTCACATGAACAGCAACGTGATGTTGCGAGTTTGATACCTGTGGTCTATAGATTTTACATAACCCCTGGTTTCTCTTTTATGTCGTCAGAGAACCTAGAACCTAGAAATCGGCAAAGCACTAAGCACTAAATGAGATTCGTTGTTGAGATTTTTCAGTAGGCAACATTGTGAAATAGATATTTAGGCTTAAGAACCACATAACAACAAGATATCTTCATCCTTGAAAGAAAGAAAAAAACACCTTCCAGAACCTTTGTCCTCGTCAGTCATGTGACAAACCTTCTTTCACTGGACACTACAGCTCAGCACTCCCTAATAGGAATAAAGTTTTGAACAGTTGTGTTCGAGAGAATATAGGTCAACCATAGTTACAGCCCTTTCTTTTTCCTTTACAGGTGACTAAAGCCGAACAAGTATCTTGGTTTCAGTAAAGGCTTTTTTTCAGGCTGGAGTAGAATTCACCATCTGTAAAAAAAAAATTCAGTTCTCCAGAACAAGTGGTCAAAAGAATAAAATAGGTTTGCAATGTTTTATTTTTAAGTTCTCTCAGGACTACAGTATTTGATTTTTAAATGGTTCTTGCTGAGAGAAAAAGTGCTGAAAATGGGGGATCAGCAGACGTATAAAACAAACCACATAGTTAACAATAGCGAAAATGTATATTACCAGCAGCAGCAGCACTTGAGTCCCCTGGCATCTGCAAACCACAACTATGGAACTTCAGCCATGCATACGTCTCCAGAGTCTCCTCTCTCTCCCTCGTTCCCTCATGATGCCAGGGAAAACATATCTTTGAATGTTGGGCCCAAAGGCCTTGGGCTAATGGATTCTCCCAGGCAAGCAGACTGGGCCCATTTGGCGTCTGGAAACCACCTCCCAGTAAGAAACAGTCAGCACGTCATGTGGAACCCAATGGCTCAAAGTGAACCAGTTGATGGCTTTGACCATCTCTGTTCCCAAAGCAATGATCTCCGATCACAAAAAATTACCAGTGGAGTTTTGCATAAATTAGACTCTTTTGCCCAGGTGTTTGCTAGCCAAAACTTAAGAATCCAAGTGAACAATGTGTCTCAGCACATTCAGTCACAGCCTCCAGTGATGGAGAATGCTGGTGATAGTGCACTTCGACAATTGCTGTCTCAGAAACCTGCTGTGGAACAACAACTTGTGCCGAGATACCAGCAGATGCCACAGCAAGTCCATCCAGGATTTGGAAGTGCACAGCAAAAGCAGCAGATGCAGTTAATGCAACACCAGTCCTCTCTTTATTATGACAACCAGCAACATGTTGCCCACATCCCAATGCACTCTGCCATGCACCAGGGACAGGCCCACTTGCAGCAAATGCATTCTCAACATTTGCTGCCACCGCAGCTACAGCAGGATCAATACTATCTGCAGCAGCAGCAACCCCATCAAGGACAGCACAGGCTCTTGGTACATGAGATGCAGCCTCAGCAGCAGCAGCAACAGAGGCAGTGCCCAATGCAAACAGCTCAGTATTATCCAATACAGCCTATGATGCAACAATTACAACAGCAGCAGCAGCAGCAGCAGATACAAACACAACTTCCTCCCTATCACAGGGATACTAACCAGAAGCCTCTGCACGAACCTCAGCAATACTCCCAAGATCGAGGTAATTCCATGCATCTTATACAGCTAGGAGCAGTCCCTCCGTATTTCTATCAAGATCAGCAGCAGTCCTTCAAACATTTGTACCCACAAGGTGTTCTGCAGCAGCAACAGCCACCTGGTGATGCCAGTCAGCCTGATCATTACCAGGGTGATGGTAACACTCAGACATTGATGGATGAGCACCTGGCACTCCCTATGGCAGAGGGGACTGAAGATCCAGCACCACAGGGCCTGAATTCTGTGGACAGCACAATCTCCCAACAATCTCTTAGACCTTCAACAAGTGTTCAGATGAATAACAAAAGACCTCAGCAGTTGTCTCCCAGTGCAGTATGGCCACAGGTATGTAGAACTTTATATCTTACTGGTACTTTCTGATAATTAAGTATAGAAACAAGCTGTATCATCTTATAACATAGGGCAGGCATGCATGATTGTTTGTGAAATGTATACTTGGATTTCAATAATATGCTGGGACAACACCCCTGAAAAGTAGGTGGAGCCAGGACAAAAACTTCATTCAGTATCACTCCCATTGAAATTAAATGTAAAACTATGTTTAAAAAAATTAATACTTTCCCTTTTGTTGCATTAAAAATGATAATTCAGTAGCAGGTTTTAGAAGGCTTTGGGAGAGGTGGCTTCAGACCCAGGGTTTCAGACTTTGCATTTTTATCAACGATAGTTGTCCAGTGAAATAGAAGAAGCCTTTTATGGCTTCAAAATTTATGTTCTTTGAAACCATGGAGACAAACAGATGCTTCTATTGGCAGAGCCATTTTGTGAATCCCTAATATTTAGCATTTATTCCAATTGTCCCATCTATGATGAGCCAATGAAACTAGGTTAGATGCTTCTAGATATGATTAAAGAGTGTTTGCTTATGGGAATCTGTATAAATGTAGAGATTCCATTGGAAATTTAAAAATGACTCTGTGCATTGAGCATTCTTAGAGGCCTACCTCCTATGGAGTCTGTTGGATAAGGCCTCACCATCCATTTGGCTAAGAAACACAATAACAGGAGGCCTTTTAGTTTCTTCTCCAAGAGTTCAATATTGCTTCCTGTTCAGATCTGAACTATGCAGGGTAGCAGAGTGATACTTTATTTTATTTATTTATTTTTATTTATTTTATTCAAATTGTATACCGCCCTTCTCCTAGTGGACTTAGTGGATACCTTTAATGCCTTCCCCAATCTTCCCAATATTTTAGACCAGTTTTTTTTTCAAACTATGTTTTGATGAGGTTCCATGAGAAACAACCTTAAGGACATTAAAAAAAGAACTCATTCATTTGACTGTAATCAATTTCCTATCACTAGAGCTTTGCCTCTTGATCAAGGTATGCATGTGTACATTTGAAGGGTACCTAGACTAGGTAAAGTGGTGCAGACTATAAACAACTTACTGGTTTACTTAAATTTCTCCTATCTTTTTTAATAGCAGATCCAGTTACTTGATGGCAGACTTCCATCAGTTTCTCCTGAACAGAGGTATAGTTGTGATTAATTATTGATGCCTTCTAAAAATCCAAAATAATGGCCTAAAAATCCAAAAAAGTGTACAAATAATCTTGTAAGCAATCTTTTAGACTGCTATATTGAAATATAGCAATAATGTTGGTGGCCGTTATATTACTCTGTGGTAGAAGACCATATGACAATTGTTAAGAATATAAAACTTAACCCTTAAGGCATGTAAATTAGGTTTCTTCTACATCTAATCATTTAACTATTCTAAGTCAAAGCCTATCTGGCAAGCTTTCACAGGAGCCATCTAAAGATCATAAGTGATTTTAGATTCAGGAGGGAAATTCCATTTACCTCCAGTCATCTTAGTTGTGATCATTCGTCCTCCCCTTTCTATTCTGAAGCTATGCCTTCAGCTTTTTCTTTCAACTGTAGGAACTGTATCATGGATAAGAGAGCCTGTATCATGGATAAGAGAGCCTGGTTTAGCTCTGCAGACTAAAGCACCGTAATTAACATCCAGCTGTCTGCAATTACACCAGTTCGAATCTCGCCAGGCTCAAGGTTGACTCAGCCTTCCATCCTTTCTAAGGTAGGTAAATTGAGGACCCAGTTTGTGGGGGCAATAAGCTGACTTTGTATAAATATACAAAAGTATGAAGGCTATTGCTTCACGCATTGTAAGCCGCCCTGAGTCTCCGGAGAAGGGCGGCATATAAATCAAATTTAAAAAAAAAAAAAAAAAGTGTGACAAACTTTGAGGGGCCTCAAGCAGGACCATCTGTGGAATTACAAGAGGTCTTCTGATGATGCTGTAACACCACTAGAAATGGTGATCCAATTTAAGTCAGGCTATAGTTTCATTTTCATTGAATGTTTTTTGAAAGTAGAATTGATACCTAATTCTTAGATGGTGGTGTCCTTTTTAAATTAGCAAAATTTCATTTTACCTGTGGATGTTTTTTTTTCCTGCTTCTTTTTTAAATATTCCTACCTGAAATACAGGATGCTAGTTAGAAGCCATTGTCTTCTCTTTAGCTGGCAAGAACACACTCTTTCTCTTCATAGCTCATGGCTAGAACACCATGACCCAAAACATCTTCTATTGATGTATGTTTATTCTACTAAAGAACAACAACTTTAGCACCTTTGCTCAAAATAAATATCTGCTTTCAGATATTTACCCTATGCTATGGGTGTTGATGCCACCAAAGAAACTTTTGTGGACAAACTAGTTCAATGGATTGTGTTTTGTGATGCATTTCTGTCTGTCATATCCAGGAAAAATAATTAAAGAGAAAACCCCAAGTTGTACCTATGCAGATGCACAACCTATTTGTGTTGCTCATGTATTAAAAAATCATATAGGAAAATTACCTTCATTACATAGAGCAAAGAATTACAGAAAAAGCTTATTGCTAATTTGATGTTTCAGATTTGGTGAATTGATGAGGCCCTTTATAAATAAAATATAATATCTGCATGTTTTTGCATTTAGACCTTACATTTTTATTGTTTCTTTTTTGTTAAATAGGACTTACCAATTGCTTCAAGGATCTGATTTAACAAACTTCCCTTTCTTTATTATGGTCATGACTTTCAAGTTACTTATCAGATCTTATTTTCTCATTACATAATCAGTG
This sequence comes from Pituophis catenifer annectens, assembly GCF_029215685.1. Classification (NCBI taxonomy): domain Eukaryota; kingdom Metazoa; phylum Chordata; class Lepidosauria; order Squamata; family Colubridae; genus Pituophis; species Pituophis catenifer. The sequence goes on from NW_027256881.1 coordinate 44,937,447, forward strand.
TAATCAGTAAAATTGTTTCATTCTTGACATTGAGTAATTAACTTATCAATGTTACCAGTTTTAACAAATCAAATCTTGCCTATTGTTCAAAAGAAAAGTAAAGCTAGAGAACAGCAAGTAATTTAAAACAGTCCTTGAATCATTACAAATTAATTTAAATACTTTGTTTATATAAACAAGTAATTAAAATGATGCTTTTCATCCATTTTCTTTTCATTACACAGAACCGAGATTGCTACATTATTGCAATTATTACAACACTATTTTCTGTTTCCTTTTTAACTATCCATATTTACAGCATTTGAACTCTACAATATTGTTGCCATGTGTGAATATTGCCTGCTTTGAGCTTGATCACAATGTCAACATCCCACTGGCACATTCTTACAGTCTTCAATATCCAAGTACTGGTTCTTACTAAGATTAACATAAGGGCATAAACTCATAGCTGTGTTTAAATATAACTTAAAGCTTTTTCGATATCTGTTGTATTACATGCTTTCAATCATTATTTGTTACATTTCAATTGCATTTAGATGCATTTGGTTAAAATGGTTTCTCCTAAAGCCTTTAGATGAATACACAAGTACACTGCTAGTATAGTCCCTGACATCAAGTATACCACTTGTCATGGATGCCAAGTGGATGTCAAGTTGGAATAAATGACTGCACTATCAAAATATATACCGAGGCTTCCATCTGGCAATCAAACCTGCCACTCATCTGGTCTTACATAGGCTTTTACATCTGAGCAAGTGTTGATGATTGAAAGATGGGGCAGTGGTAGGTCATCTAATGGACCACTGAGTAATACATGAAGAGTGTTCCTATATTTTCAATATGACCCTGTATATAATTACTCCCAGTATCTCTCTTAGTGGGAGTTACTTCCCAAGGATAAAACTTTAACCTTGTTGTGTCTTCTCTGCATTTTGAGAACACCGCTCTGAATATTTACCCTGCTATTCTGTAGATGTTTATACCAGTAATCGTTATAAGTTAGGTCCTATTTGTGTATTCATTTACGGTACCTTAACTTTGACTTTGTTGACTTTTCAGCAAAGGCAGTAGTACATTTCTGCAGAAGTGAAATTTGATCTTCTTAATAGTAACTGAGCCCTTCCAGAAAACACCTCCAGCAACTGTTTTAATATAATATGTGACAGCAAGAACCGTAAGAATTAGGGGATGGCTGAATTAACTCTGAATATTTTGTTTGGGTGTTTTATTGGATTCAACCATTTGAGATTTCAGAGTCCATCCCCCCTTTCCAACTGTTCTGTGTATATTAATTATAATGTATTTAGGAGCATTCTTTCTAAAACAGCACCTTCTTTCTCTGTTTTTTGTAACAGCAATGCTTGTGATAAAGAAACATACATTGAAAGATCTGAACCAAAGAGCAAACTGACGTGCTCTGTATGTTTCAAAGAGTTTAAAAGTTTACCAGCTCTAAATGGTCACATGAGATCTCATGGAGGAATAAGGGCATCTCCTATCTTCAGACAGGTATCAATGCTTGTGTATTTCTTTTTGAATATTTGGCTTTTCCCTTTTCTAAAATTTGCTGCTCGCTTAACTATGTCTTTCTTTAAAAAAAATATATTCTGGAGCTTGCTATTGTCCCCCCAAAAATGTCTTTTTCCAGCTTTGCTTCCACATGTATTAATTCTCCATTGTTGTTGATGTGTTAGCTGATGTTATGTATAAGAAAAGAACTACATCTGGGCATAGGCTTTGGCTGACCTCCAGTTGAACAGGGTTCCTCACTGAGTATATTTCAGAATCCTCTTTATTGCTTGAACAGTTTTAAGCACGAGAAACTTTTCAATACAACTATGTTTTTTCTATTTCTTTCTGTCCAGTTTTCTTGTGTTCCTTTTGGACACAGGCTTCCAGTGAGGATATGTTTTTGTAACAGAGGAATTATATTAAATCTTTTGTAGTAACAATACTTGAGGCTAATTCATTTATTCCAAGGTAGCAGGAACTTACTTTAATCCCTGATAATAATTCTTTTAAAATAGTTCTTTTAAAATGCCCTAAAATTTCCCCAATGTTCATGCTGCCTATGAGTATTCTAGTGATGACCAGGCGTTTGAAGTTGTGGGTGAAAGCTTTTAATAATTGTCTGTACAGGAGGATGGGGAGAACCTGCCACAGCAGCACCAACAGGAACAGCTGCCCTCCGAAGTGGATAGCTTTGTGCCTATCGTCATGCCTGTGTCTGTCCCTGTAAAGGTTCTGTCGCCTGAGCCCAGCAAGCAGGCCAGAGATGGCTGTGCCCTGGTCAAAGACAAGCCTGTCTCAGATGATGAGATGCCTGTCCTTGTGAGGATGATCTGTTCTCCAGCACATTCCCCTAACGCCATCAGCCCGTGTACCTCTTCTGTGAGTGTTCTCTTCTTGCCACTAACTGTGCCGTAGGAGCCTAATAAATCCCTTTGCGTTACATCAATGCTTTGAGGACTTTTCCAGTTATTTCAAAGCCAGTGTTAATTACTCTTCTATAATGGTCCAAATTTTTCAAAGCAGCAAACACAATAGAAAACAACAAAGGGATTTGTTATCTTTAATGTTCTTTGTGCTGGCTTATTTTACTGTTGCAGCTGGCTGAGAGCCAGTTTGTTTTCTTCTTGAAAATGGTCTACTTGTGTGTTTGTGTGCATGCCTGTGTGCCCATGCATTTTGCCAGAGATTGTTTCCAGATAATAAGCATTGTAAAAGGCTTAAGACTGATGCTTTCTTTTCCTCAGATAAGCATCACTTTTTTTTCAATAAATCACAGTTATAACTGTCTGCTGTCTTAAGTGTAAAATTTGTGTCATGTAGCATGCAAGTCCAGGAGTTGCTACTAAAGCTGTTGAAACCTAAGCACGCCTGACCTCTGCCTTGGATCTCCCATGCCAGCCAGCTGCCAGTTTAAATTTTCCAGTTAGGTTCTCTGAGAGATTATGGAAAACGCATATTAATAATTGCCCATGAATTATTGGTAAAGACCATCTTGTGCATGGACTTAGTTCTGATAGCTTGGTTCTGATATCACACATGCTTATCCAGAATTACATCATTCATTCTATCCTGCATAGGTTTGTCCTAGAAAGCAGTACAGTTTTATTGAATCCAGAGGAACAATTAAATAATCTCATAAAAGCAGAAAGAATAATGCATGAACTTGTCTACCACTGATTTTTTTTCCATAATTCCTCTTTGGGAAACTGATGCTACATAACCGACTTTTGGGGAAGTGCAGTCTGAAACAGTAGAAGCAGACAGCAGATGATCTTTTAAAATCTCTACCCTTCCTAGAGTGTTCAACCTAGGGAGTGTTTAACAGAACTGCAGTGCATTGGTTCGCTCCTTTTTTGTTATTTAATTTAACAGCAGCTTCAGACAGTAGTTTGGAAAGAAATCTGTAAGGGGGAGGTCCTTTTGCATTACTTTCCTAAGAAAATTGAACATGCACTCCAGGAAAGGACAGTTGTGGGAGATGATCCGAGAAGGAGCAACCTCACAGTATTACATTCCATTAGACCAATGTCTGAGTTCCTAATACAACTGCTTTTAAAATAGTAGGACAAGTTTTTAACAGATTTTCTGGATCATTCTTCACTTAATTACTGGTTGATCATTATTTTTTTATTATTATTTTTTTTGTTTTTTTAATTTGCTTTATATGCCGCCCTTCTCCGGAGACTCAGGGCGGCTTACAATGCGTTAAGCGATAGCCTTCATCCTTTTGTATATTTATACAAAGTCAGCTTATTGCCCCCACAAACTGGGTCCTCAATTTACCTACCCTAGAAAGGATGGAAGGCTGAGTCAACCTTGAGCCTGGTGAGATTCGAACTTACAGTAATTGCAGACAGCTGGTGTTAATCACAATGCTTTTAGTCTGCTGAGCCACCAGGCCCTTATTTCTTGAAAATTAAATGGTGCCTTTGTCCAATCACCCTATAACTTTATTGTTTTACTTTTTATATGTAAAGAGTTTGGTGAAATACAATTTCACAAGTAAAAAAACGGGTAAAATATGAGCAATAGTAAAAATAATTACAGTCTATCAACAAAATAAACAGGAAGCAAAATCTACAGGACTTATTTTTAAAAAGTGACATAAATGTAAATACAGGAAGTCATGCATCAGTAAGAAAGGCCTGACTACTTTTAATAATGAAAGTTTATTACAAAACTAAACCAGCGGATGAAGCTGTACAAGTTTAATAATAGTTTTATATTTTTCAGGCTGTGCTGATGTACCCAAAGAGTGGATCCCAGGTCAGCAGAAAGGTCTCTGGTTTACCACAGTCCACGCTAAGTTTAATTTGGTGAATGTGTCTCACCAATTGAAAAATCCCTCCCTTGATATATCATGAACAAACTAGGACAAGATGGGACAAATGTTATTATATTTTATTTATTTATTATTGTTGTATCCTGCCTTCTGCTAAGATGTGGGGTCATTCCTTATTTTATCTTTGTAATCTTTGTGCTAGTTTGTTCTGAGAGAAAGAGATTGCCTTAAGTCATCTAGAGTGCTCCATAGCTAAGTGAGGATGTAGATTCCTAATCCAAAATCATTAAGGATTTTCATGGTGGATTCAGAATATTAAAAAGAGGGGCAGGGACTAAAATGCAGCAGTGAAAATAAATAAATGCTACATTCCTATAAATGCCTTCCTTAGTAAATGGCAACTTAAGGCAGGATATTTAAAAGTTAGGCAATCTAGTCTCCTGAGTCAGGAAATTTCATCATGAAGATAAAGCCATTCTCGTCACTGGTCTTCACTACAGTTCTGGCATAAAAAAGTCCTCTCCATTGGATCTTAAAATGCTGGCAGACTGTCATGAGAGGAAGTAATTTGGGAATTCCTCTTTAAACTTGATTCCCAATAGTAAAATAAGAGTAGATGTATTGCTCTGTTGAAGTCAGAAGGCAGTAAGTTGGAAGATTCATTGTTTAGTCCACGTTTTGATGTTTCACTGAAAAATTGTATTGGGCTAACTGATGTATGATTGAATACACTTACTATTAAAACAACAACTTTTGTATTTTCAGGAGCCCAATAGAAAGCATCACCAAAGTATCACCAACTCTGAAGAAAATATCAAATCTTTTCAAGACAAGAAAAAATACCGCCACAGACCTGAACCACTGTTCATACCACCTCCCTCCTTCAATCTCAGTGCATCTCACTCAGGGGCTACTCTGTACCAAAGCCAACTTCGCTCTCCCCGTGTTTTAGGAGACCATCTAATTGACAGGACTCATAATCCCCCACCTTATACACCACCTCCCATGCTTAGCCCCATACGGCAAGGATCTGGACTCTTCAGCAGCGTCATCATATCTTCTCATGGTACATCTCATCCCCAGCTGCCCCTTACCCCCCTGACACCCACTCCCCGGATTCTCCTCTGTCAATCTAGTAAGTATGTTGTAGTGTAGTATAGACGTTGCTCACATAAGAACTACTAGTTTTATTTACTTCTGAATGATAATAACGTTGGCTTAAATTGATTCTGCTTTGTACTTCTTATAGTGTTCCTGCACATCTAGATATAATTACTTTGTTTCAGATGGTTCACGAAGAAATGCAGAAAATCCATGCATGCTGATTTGGGCTTCTTCCTTTATCTCCTAAATGTGGCCCAGAAATTCAGTTACAGCAGTGCTTGTTCAGTGACCACAATTCAGTCATTAAGCAAAGTGATTGCTCAGTGAAACTGTGACCGTACTTATAATCTTACTTCAGCTTTGCTTTGCTTTACAGACCTGTGAAGGTCATAAATGCAAGGGTAGGTCATTACGTTAATTTTTCATCACCGTGGACTTTCCATTTTTACTGGAATCAGTTGATGAAAACAACCATGTCCTTGAAACTAGCAAATTTGACAGCATTGCTACACCACATGGAAACATTTTTTTTTAATCTCATCACTGCAGATATAAAAAAAATTCTTGCAGTCTTGAATAATTGTCTTGGGAGTGTAAAATAAAATACAAAGTAGTATATCATGTGAGAATCCTGATAGTAATTGTTTTCTAAACAGTGGGGAATGCATATGTAAATATACAATTAAACATAAAAAGTAGGTTCTACATGATCTGTTGGTCTGGTAAATAACATTGTTTTTTTGGACTGGTACTAGCTCCACGGGGTGACCTTCCATACTCCAACCCCTTCCAGTTATGGAGAAGTCACAGTATCCCTAGCCAGGCCTTGACTCAATATATTTGGAGGGCATTTGATTGACAAATACCTTCATTAGAGCAGTTTTCTTACGACCTGATGACACTTCTTTCAAAACTGTGCCCAAAGGTCAACTGCATATAAATGGGTATTCACTCTATTATTAGGGTGAGAAATATTCTTTATTTAAATATAATGTTGTTTTCTGTAAGAAAAGAAGGCAGACTTCAGAAACTTGGTTAGTGAGCAAAGACAAAAAGGGAAAATTATATTATCATTTTTCTTGCAGATAGTATTGATGGAAATAGTGTTCCTATGACCCCAAGACCTGGAGAACAGACTATTCATATTGAACCGTAAGTCTTTTGTAGAGAGCTGTAATATCCCATGCAACACAAATTGTATTGATTGGGAGTTGGAGGGGAGAGTGTGTGTGTTTCTTTTTAAAAAATGATTGAGATACAAATCATTCCTGTGAATCTATCAGATTTCTATGTATGCATCAAGGCTTCTTATCTTATTTTGTTTATGCTCAACTGATTACATTGGAAGCTACTTTTAAATGGTTTTCAGAGCAACATATTTAAGTATTATAAAACTGCAGTCCTGAACTAAACCATGAAGTATGACCTCAAATATTGGCCATCAGTGGCATTTTGGGAAATGAAAGCTCAACATGGCTCTGGGTCCTCATTTTACTGACCTTGGAAGGATGGAAGATCTTTGAGCCTGTCAGGATTGAACTCCTGGCAGTGGCCACAGTCAGCCTGAAATACTGCATTCTAACCACTGTGCCACCACAGCAATTGGTTGTTCCAGAGGGCAAATGCCATGGCAAAAAGCCTCATCTCTTAGGTACTGTCAGATGGAACTCTTTTGTACATGGGACCTGCAATCCTGCCAGATTTAATGTGGCAGGTAAATGTAATCCAGAAGAGATGGTCCTTCAAATAAATCAGAGTGTCAAACTCAAACTCAAGGCCTGCGGGCCAGATCCCATGATGCCTCTGCCAGTGAAAATGGAGCTTGGGAGGGGCATGTGCCCCCCCCCAGCTCCGTTTTCGCTGGCAGAGGGCTGCAGGAGTCTGTCGCAAGTGATGAGTTGGCCATGCCCACCCCAGCCACGCCAGTCTGGCCCCCCGATATCAAACACAACCCTGATGTGGCCCTCGATGAAATCGAGTTTGACACCCCTGAAATAAGTCATATTGTTCATTCATGATCAGAAGGTGTTGCTCTTGACAGACTGTGTTTTCCTGGCTCCTTTTTGGATGATTTTAATGAAGAACACAGTATGCCATCTATTCAGCTTGATTCTGTAAGGGAATAATCCACTTTATATGAAGTTTCTGCTTCATTAGTTTTATCTTTGCCACTTCTGCTTTCTGCCTTAATGTCTTTTTTTTTTTTTTTTGCTACACGAGTGATATTTTTTCCTGCCATTATTTTCTTCCTAAATCCTTCTCTGAAGAGAACGACTTAGGAAGGTTCTGCAATAGAGTTACATTTTTAATGCTTTAAATATTTTTATTTCTTTGAGGTGTATCAACATTGGCTCAAGATTTCAGGCTGATATCCCTGAACTTAAAGATATAGCAATGGTGGAGAAGGAGGATCACAAGGCAACTTTAGTTTGGAAACCATGGCCAGAACTGGAGGACAAAACTTTTGAACAAAGAGGTACTATATTTTTATACCGGTACTACCTAAAAGAGTGAATTTTTGCTTTGCTATGTTTTATCTATATCGCCACCCACTCACCAAGGTCACTTTGGGTAGGTAATAGGGATTAATCCAAACTCATAGTTTGAAATAAAAAAGTGAGCGTTTTCAGAATTGCTGTCTGTTAGCTTTAAAAATTTAGATTTTCTTGTTACTTCACTGCAAAAATAAGAGTTGAATCAAGTTTATGTTCAGTAGATTCTACTGTTAAAGAATGGGAGTAGATAACAGTTTACTCTGATCTCCTTACGCTCATAATTTCTGGAGGTGAATGTCAGACACCAGAGGAGGAAAGAGAACCAAGGAAAAATGGTTTATTTATCCATTTTCTTTAGAAGTAAGTCTCCATCAGATCCTTTTCAAACAGAAAAGATACTTGGACCTGACATATAATATAACAATTGGATACTTGGACCTGACATATAATATAACATAAAAACCTCCAGTATACATTGAACCCTCCATTGTTTATGTAAATTCTTCATTGGGCTAGCCTTATACTCCCTAAACTGGTTTTCTTCAAAAGACTGTATTCACTAAGAATAGTGAATACCTCTATAATCCTTTGCAATATTTTGTGTTGGGAATTAACACTCATTTTCACAACATGCTGTTGTATACATGTTCATCAGAGAAATACCATAGGAATAAACAAGAAAAGAGTTACAAAAAGAAAAGAATCTCTTCCAGATGTTTTGAAGTGGTATAATCACAAAAATGCTTATTTTCCCCTTTAGCCTGTTTTAAGAACTGTGTGAGAAAACAATAGACTTTCATTTGTTTTACCTTCTTTTTCATTTTAATATGAATGTATTGGTTTCCTGATACTTCCTGTATGTGTTTCTAAAAACTGATATACCACAGGACAATAGAATTCATAATTATACAGCAGCACATAAAACGTGTCTGGCTTTTTTATTTATGAGGTCTGCATCCTTGCTTTAAAATTATCATAAATGCTTCAGGTTCCATTTTAGCCCTTCTGGCCTAAGAATATTTCTCTCTTATCCTCTTCATACCCAAATCTACTTCACAAACTGTGCATTTCTACTATGTATGCTTTCTTTGTTTATCATTCGATTCGGCTGATTGGTAGAGTGACAATTAATTGCTTTCTTAAACCGGTACTTAATCTTAAAATCATACTATATAAGAAGGGAGCTGAGAATCATCAGTCTTCAGTGCAGAAATCCAACACCATAACATCCCTGACAGGTGATTATTCATCTCCTGTTTAAACATCTCCAACAAAGGAGACTTCATAATCTCACTAGACAATGTGTTTCATATCAAGCACAAGTTTGAAAGATCGGAAGACTAAACCTCTGGTCCCCGTGACCAATCCAGATTGGTTGTTGTTTCATATCTTTCCATCAATTTAAAACTCCTAATGCCCATGCTGCCCAGTCTGAAAATGGCCAGTAGGAGGCAATCCTGACTGTTCTAACCATTATGAAATATTTTCTGATTCTTGCCAAAATCTGCTTCCTTATAATCTTTTGGGATTTTCTGTCCGATCTTCTGGAACGGTTCTGAACCATTCTGCCTGCCTGCCTCCTACAGTTGAAGCTAGCTTCCCTATCTTCCCATTCTTTTTCCAACTGGGTGTCTTTCCAACAGATGTACCTGTAGTTAATTTACCTTTGCCACAAATTGGGAAGCACTGGTGCAAACAAGTAACTTATATCTTTTACATCATGTTTTTTTTTTTTTAATTTGATTTATATGCCGCCCTTCTCCGGAGACTCAGGGCGGCTTACAGTGCGTTAAGCAATGTTCAATCTTCTGCTACTTTGATACTTGATCTATGTCACCATTGCCTGTTTTTGTTTTATTTTTAAAAAATAATATTTTCCACCTATGTTCATCTACCCCTTTTAAACAAATTAATGCTGTTCCAAGGATGTGTATTTCTGCATTTGAGGTGATTAAGTGGAGTGTGTGAATGTTTTGGCTTTCCGTGTTTCTGTTAAATCCAGCGGGCAGCATCCAAAGGGAACCCTTCCCCATTTTCAGATTGCAAAGCATGGACAACCTGTAGACTTCAGAATGATGTTTAATAGAAAAGTGTCCTTCACACACACACACCAAACAATAAAGCAAGCTAAAAACCACCACAGAGAAAACTTCAAAGAGTAGAAAAACAATCACATCTGGAGGAGGAGAAATCTCAGCAAGTAATTAAAATAAACTGCCTCCTATTGTGCCCCAGCTGTCTCAAAATAGGAACTCATACTTGTTAGAATTAGTGTCTTTACACTGGCTTTATGCATTCTTGTTATGTTTCTGCATTCAGCAGCTGAATTGTTTGAGAAATTTAATTTTGTTTTCTTATTACAGTGACCAATCTCTTAAATATGTGCTGCTCGAGCATATTAACTGGTGGAGGAACCAACATAGAATATGGTTTGCATTCGCTCTTTGAAGCTAAAGGAAATATTATGGTAGGTTACAGAACATGTTAAAAATAGTAACAGATTTCATGAAGTAATTGGACATCAAGAAAATGTTTGAATAAGTAATTGTGAAATAATCTCACTTGCCATTAAAGAGATTTTTCTTTCTTTAGTGCAACTTCTGAAAGCTTTCGAATATGGTTCTTTATTTTAAAAACCCATATTCAGTTCTTTAAGAAAAAGAAGCCTATGGCTAGAAATGTCTAGTAGCTAATAAAATATCTTATATTTTATATGCGCTCAGAAATAAATTCCAGTTCCTTTCCATTCCAACTGTTCAGAGGATAGCAAGTTAAGCAAGGAACAACCTAGTTCAACCAGTCACTGCATAAATAAGTTCAGCAAGAGCTCTGCAGTTTTAAAATGTAGCATATCATAGGCAAAGGAAATAGGAAAATTGGAAATGTATTAAAATAATTAATTGAGAAAAGATTGAGTGCAATTCTAATAATTACAAATCACGTACAATCCTGATTTGCTTTGTCTCTGTTAATATTGCAGGCTGCTCTGGAAATGCTTCTTCTTTTGAAACCAAAAAGAGCAAAATCACACCCTCTAGCCAATTACCATTATGCCGGTAAGTACTAAAATAGAGAGCCTGCCAATTCCACATGGGAGCTTCTATCAGGGCAGGTGCTGTTGGCTGAGCACTGAGAAAGAAAGTCACTCATTTGACAGTAAAAAGTATAATGGTTCTCACCTGTTCATTTACTTCAGGTTCCGATCAGTGGACACACTTTGAAAGAAAATTGTTCAGTAAAGCACTGGCAACATATGGCAAAGATTTCATTTTTGTGCAGAAAATGGTGAGCTGTCCCTCTCTCTTGTTTTCATGATCTTCTGAATACCACTTATTACTTATCTGCTAGGCTAATTCCAGTGGGCATGGTTTTTAAGTGAAAGTTTGTGTGTTTAAACTTCGCTGAAGTCCCAACTGCAAGAATTTGTTATTTTTAAAATACCTGACAATTTGACCATTAATTAATTTCATGAATCTGTCTGTCGTTCGTCTGTCTGTCTGTCTGTCTGTCTGTCTGTCTATCATCCATCCATCCATCCATCCATCCATCCATGTATCTCAGTTTGTGGAGTTTTGGGTTTTAATCCCTTGCTCAGCTTTGAAGTTCACTTTTTGATTTTCAACAATTTACTGTCTGTCACAGTATAATCTGTTTCAATAGATTCAGTAGAGGAATTAGCCCGGGTTTAAAATGGTTTAACCCTTTAGTCATGCATGTATCATGTTAGTAAGCTCCAAAACCAAAGTCTAAATTTTTGATACTGCTTCAAAATTTTGAAATTGTAATAAACTATATATACAGTACTAATGAATATATCTTGAGAAATTTTTGTAGTGTGTATGCTGCATGTTCATGTTGTATGATAGCTGACAATGTGCTAATGCAGAGTCTGAATTATTGTACGATTATAGGTGAAGTCTAAGACAGTCGCACAGTGTGTTGAATACTATTATACGTGGAAGAAAATCATGCATTTAGGACGACGGCACAGAACTCGGCAGGCAGAAGTAAAAGCTGAATGCCCAGTAAGCCTCACTTCCTTTAGTTTTGAAGTACATAAAATTGCATAATAATTACATAATAATATTTATATTTATATTTATTTGATTATTACTTCTCTCACTTGTGAAAAGAAACATTTTAGTAAGATAGTTATATATATGCTGTAACCTGGTCCATGCTACAACAATATTGTAGGATAAAACAATGTTGTTTTATCCTAAAATAATTGATTGCAGTTCTTAGCAAGCACCACAGTAGTATAGAGTTTTTCTGGGTATAGAAATTGGTGTTACTGCTTCTAGTTTGGAATTCCCAACATTTTCTTGGGAGATCCATATTTGATTGATAGTCTGCCTTATATATCCAGAAGGAACCTGGAACTTCTAGTTTTAAAGAATCACGAAGCAACTGATAATCAAATAATTCTACTTAAGAGCCATTGCTAGTCGGAATAATATTAATATATATGAATAAGGAATTGAACTTCCTATAAAGCAGCTTACCTTGATTCTTCCAGTGCAGAGAAGTTGCCTTTCTATATAATATAGAACACCTTTAGAGCAATAAGAGGAACTTGAAAGTACCTCATCATATTTAGTTATTCTGAATAATACATTCTGTAAGGAATAATGATGTCAATTAATTTTCTCTCTAATTAAATATGGTTTTGAAACCTGTCTCTCACCTCCAAAACAGATTTTTTTTAAAAAACAGACCTGGAGAAGATTTGTCTTTATTTAGTAATTAATAATATTAGATCTATTAGATCTACCTATTGATCTTGAAACAAAGAACAGATAGCTCTCAACTTTGGGCCCACAATTGAGCCCAAAATTTCTGTTGCTGAGCAAGACAGTTGTTAAGTGAGTTTTGCAACTTTTCTTGCCACCATTGTTAAGCGAATCACTGCAGTTATTAAGTTAGTAACACAGTTGTTAAGTGAATCTGGATTCCCCATGGACCTTGTTTGTCAGAAGGTCACAAAAATTGATTACATGACCCCAGGACACGGCAGCCATCATAATCATGAGTCAATTACCAATCGTTTGAATTTTGATCACATGACCATTGGGATGCTACAAAGGTCATAAATGAGAAAAATGGTCACAAGTCACTTAGTTCGTTTTAGTGACTGTTCGAAATTGAGGTAAATCAAGGATTATCTGTAGGTACATATGAGTTACTTCAATCCTTCTTTAACATCTTTATATGTGGGCAGTTAGAGTTTCTTATACTGTTACTCCATTATCATCTAGCATGTCTTTGAATTTTAGACAAGTGGTGAAGATGAGGAAATGGAAGGTGAAGAGCAAACTGAGGAAGAAAAAGCATCTGTAAAAGAAGAGGATACAGAAATTCAGAATTCCCCTGACCCACCGTCTATTGCTGTTGCATCACCCATTAACTCTCCCTCTCTGCCAAGCCTTGGGCTACCTGCAACCTCTTTTATCTGTGAAATGCCAGACTGTGGGGCTGTAAGTGTAATTATTAATACAGTAATACACACATAAGGTAACAAAATAAAAAGACCTGTAAATAGAAAGGAATCAATTGTGGCTAAAGAAAGCAGTGATAGCACAAATAGTAACAAGTGCCTTGGATGCAATCCCAAAACATCTGGAGTACTACTTGGACACCATAGGCATTGACAAAATCACCATCTGTCAGTTGCAAAAGGCAGCTTTTCTTGGAGCATCTTAACAATCTGCAGTGATAAATTTAACACCATCAAACAACAGCAGCTGCCTATGCCAGGTCCTTGGGAAGGACTTGATAGGTGGATAAAATTGTCAAATTCAGGCTAAACATCTGGTGGACTGCAACCAATCATATTAATAATATGTTAATACACACATGCAGAAGTGTGTGGATACAGATGCAGCTAATCTCTGCAGTTCTCTGACTTCACAGTATGCATTCAGTAATTGATGTTGGATGCAAAATCTCTTACATTGATGCCCAGAGTGGCATAGGCCTTAAGATATCAGATGTAGGACACCAGAGACCTAGGTTCAAGTCCTCACCCTCACCCATGGAAACATATTGGGAGTCTTTGAGCCAGTCACATATACAATCCAACTTGTATCAGAGGGTGTATGAAATAAAGGAAGATCCTTATATAAACCACTCTAAACTCTTAGGAAAATGTGATGTATAACTGTCAAGTATTTGCAAGCCATTGGCACATGTGTCATATAGACACCAGTGGAGGCAGAGAGTGTCTCCACCCCTATGTGGAAAGGAGGGGCTTACCCTGAGTATAAAACCCCCTCCAACCTTTTCCACCTTGCTCTCTCTCCATCTCTCTCTTCTTATGTTTGTTCCTCATGAGACTTGATCTCTGTTGTACATAGTTAATATGATTTATCATATGAATAAATACGTTTAAGACATTCATTTATGCATCTGCCTCTGAACTCTTCTATGCTCCTGGGTGTTTCTACGATCCCAATTCCACAATAACTTTCAACAAGGAAGAAAAACATGTAGTTCTAGAAGACTAATGAATTTATTTTTGAATTAATTCATGTTCAACCAATATGGTACTTTAACTATATTGTGGGTTTCCCAGGACTTCAGTTACTCTGTAATTAGGCTAGACCTATGGCTTCTAAATTCCATTTTTGTGTCTTCATCTAACTACATAACAAAATTTCAACAGCAGGAGACTTTCCTGCCATTTTGTAATAGAAACATATTTAAATTATTACATTCATCCTGTAATATTATTCACATAGAGCTGTAAATAAGGGGAATGAGATACAAAACAAAATAAAAATAAACCAATCCCCACCAAATCCCCCAAAGATGGTCCTGCCCATTCCCCAATCCTCCCCGCTTAGCTTATGGCAACACCTCACTATGGCCAACTCGCCACAGTCAAATCACTCTAGTCAACTTGTCACGGACAACTTGCCCCAGGACAGTTTGCTATGACCAACTCACTATGGGACAACTCACTGCAGGACAAGAGTTACACTAACATTATTTATTTATTTATTTATTTATTAGATTTTTGAAGAACTAGTCAAAATAATTTTTAAAAGGATGCCAAAGGAGGGACAAAATAAAATGTGAATGACAAAAATTAAAATAAATGTTTAATTATTTTAAATAATTAAATTGAATTGTTGAATTGTCCCACAGTGAGTTGTCCTGAGGCAAGTTGGCCATGGCGAATTCTCCCACATTGAATTGACCATGGTGAATTGGCCGCTGCATATTCGCCAAGGCGAGTTAACTGTGGTGAGTTGGCCATGGCAAGTAGGCTAGGGCGAGTTCTCTCATTCCACAAAGCCCCCATCAACTGCTCTGTTCTTCCTTCTTTCCTCCAAAGTTGAATGTGGCTCCAAGCAACTAAAAAAAGTTGCTTAGGACTGGTTTAGCTTATGCCTGGGATTAACCTTATGAATAATAAAAGTGAAGTATAACTTTGTATAAATACCCGAAATACCTCCGGATATTTCGCTGTGCACTGAAGACCCTGTTGTTCCGCCAGGCCGGGCTATCGACATGATAATTTTAAATTGGGGTATTTTAAATTTAAATGGTTTTAAATGGAGCCAAATTTATTTAATAATTTTAAATTTTAAATTGATGTTTTGTCTTGTGTTTTTAAATAGGCTGAGTTCTTCGGGAGAAGGGCGGTATAGAAATAAAATTATTATTATTATTATTATTATTATTATTATTATTATTATTATTATTATTATTTGATATCTTCTGTCATGGATATTAGTTTAGAAATTTTCACAGTGATTGTGAAGACATTGTTGGCCATTTGGCTTGACGAAGGTGTGAATGGGTGATTTCTGTAGGCATGTGGTTTTGATCATAGCTGTTAGCCAAGATAGCTAAATGACTATCTGTTCAAAAGCTGTGCTGAGGATGAATGGTGAAGCTGTCTTCATGCATATAACTGGCCAGTCAGAAATAAAAAGTTCAAAACAAATTATCTTTCATTAAGAAAACAGGCAAGATACCATTTGAGGAACTCAGTATCATTGTTACAGTTTTTTAAAAAAACTTTAATTCAGAAAACCTATTTTTGACTTATTTGCCCTCTAGATCTTCACTTCCAGACAAGCCCTGAATGGCCATGCACGTATTCACGGTGGTACAAATCCTGTGGTCAAAAGCCGCTGTGGTGGCTCTGGCACTAAACAGAAGTCGAATTCTCAGAATGACTATTGCTCTGTCAAGAGTTCCCCAGCTCATAGCACAACAAGTGGTGAGACAGATCCACCTACAATTTTCCCCTGTAAAGAATGTGGCAAGTAAGTAAAGATGTCTACACAGAAACTAGAATCCGTGATTCTCTATGTAGAAAGCTCAGTGAAAATCACTCCCCAACAAAGTAAGGAAGTTGCCTTAATGAATAAGATTAAGCCTAATGCAGCCTTAGCCAGGTACCCAATCATACTTGCTGGGAACTCTGGGAATTGTACTTCTAAAGTATCCAGAAAGCAACAAGGATGCAGAAGACTGTTCCAAATCACTGTATAATAGAGTGGTAAAATATAATGTGTACAATTTAGACTGTGTTAAGATGTCATAAACCAAACCTAACCCTCTTTTGGCTTGAGATAGAGGTGGAATTTATACTATATATCATGTGGTTTTAGCTTAACATGACATGTCAATCCAGCCAATGCTATTTCCAAACCACAATTTTTATTTACTGCATACCAGAGGTTTGCTCAGGATTATGCTACTTTAACCTGAGATCTGCATCTTTAGCTGATTGCTAAAGGAAGCTTAAGGAAGCGGAGCAAGAGACATTAGTTTTACAGCCCTACTGAATTATTGGGTGATATTGTAGAAAACTCCTTAGCATTCTGTTTTTAAAGCTATAAATAGAAACAAAGTATGCCCTTGAAAGTTTTCAGCCTCACAGACTTCAAATGTATAGGATCCCCCTATTTGGGCAACAGGATTTGAATGAAGAGAATGTATCTGTGAGTATATGCTTAGCCGGAAATTTCTTGTTATGGCAGTACCAGATTCTTTCATTTTAAATGTATTTATGTATTTATTGTGTGTGTGTGTGTGTGTGTATAGATAGATATAGATATGTGTGTATGTGTGTATATATGTATACATATGTATGTGTATATGTGTATATATATATATATATATATATATATATGTATGTATGTATGTATATATTTGTTTTCGTAGATTTTCACAGGTACATGTATGCAAGTCTTGGCGTATTCGGGTCTTTTCCTGTGTAAGATTGAGAGTATCTTGGCGACGTTTCGACGAGGTCCCACTCGTCATCTTCAGACTGGTGTCTTCGGCTTCATGTTTGTGCGAGGAAAGCATGATTGGAGATGCTCTCTCTCTATAAATACTGGTGGGGAGGTGGGGAATGCTGGCTTTGTTGTTGTAAGCGGGTTGGTTGGTTGTGTTATTACATCTTGATTAGTTGATGGAATTGATGTTTGCAGATTAGTTGGCTGTTTCGTAACATCCTGTGTGGGCGAGGTCCTAGCCAACTACCCAGGATGTTGCAGCACAGGACTCAGGATGTCAAAAATAGAGCTCAGGATGCTACCACACAACCCATTACCCAGGTCGTTACAACACAAAAGAGTAATGGGCACACAGCTAGGACCTCGCCCACACAGGATGTTATGAAACAGCCGACTAATCTGCAAACAGAACCAGTAGTAAAAAAATTTGAATTTCAGCACTGGCTGGGAGTGTTTATCGTGTAACTTCGAACGCTCATACCCCGGGGATTACCTGTATCTGATTGGCAGTGAAGGATCAGCCCCTTCTTCCCCAGAGGAAGTGTAATTCTTGGAGAAAATGTAATATACTTCTGTAATTTATACAGATTCCCTTTTCTCCCCTCCCTTTTCATATTGTATTAGGATATTTTTCAAAATCAAAAGTCGCAATGCTCATATGAAGACCCACCGCCAGCAGGAAGAACAACAGAGGCAGAAAGCCCAGAAGGCTGCTGTGGCAGCCGAAATGGCAGCCACAATTGCAAGGACTGCTGGATCACCAGGACAAAGCTTGATTCCCCTGGATCATTTAGACTTGATAAAGCAAGTCGAACAGGGAAACAACCTTGGCAGTGATGTTGTACAGGAACTGGGAGAAGTAATTGACAGTGCTGAAGTGATAAACCCCAGCCTCTTACTGGATGAAGACGAATCAGAGTTGCTTCAGGATGATGTTGAGCTGTAGACAAAATGAGCCACATCTGTAGCATTACAGATACCAGATGAAATCAGTTTCCTCCAGTGAAAAGACTATATTTCTTAGTTCACTTTTATTTCAAACTATTTCTATAGCTAGATTCTTTTAAATCCAGAACTGGCTGAACACATCTGTCTTGTGATGTTCCTTCTTTTTTCTTTTCTTTTCTTTTCTTTTTCTTTTTTAAAAGTGGATGGGAATTGTTGTTTTCTAAAGGAATCTTGTGTAATATATTGGAATCAAATATTCCGAAAAGTCCATATATCTTAAAACTTTCAAAAGAAACATCATATTCTTTCAATTCTGCAGGAGACTTTCTTTTGTTCACCTCTGTTAATTCTGGCTTCAAAAAAGCCTGCAATAGGACTGTGGGAGGGCAAAAACAAGTCAGTGATACCTGCATCTTCAATCCAAGATGGACATGGAATAAGTTGTTAGTATCTGGCGATTTTGGACTAGGGCAACCTAATATGGTTCTTCTGCTTGGGCCTATAATCAAGATAATCTAATTCAATTATTTCCTCTCACACCAAAGTTTTGACACCAAATGAAAATTCTGAGGAGGTCTTGATTGTCTTTCCTAACAAGATTTAAATGGCAGTTTGATAATATATCCTGTTCTGCTTTACTTGGATCTGGAAGGAAGAAACAACCATGAAACCAGAAGGAATGACTAGATCAGAGGTGTCATACTCAATCCTGCCGCCGGCTGCGTCGGGATTTTGTTTGCCATTGGTGGGCCGAAGTGGGCATGGCCTGGTTATTGTGGCTGACTGGGTGAGTGTAGCCGGGGCCGGGGCAGCAGGGGCCGGTCCCTCACTGTCTCCATGATAGCCCGCAGACTAACTCTGCGGCCTATTGTGGGCCACGTGTTGGACACCTCTGAACTAGATAATTCTTCCAAGCAAAAGTTTTTATTATCACCAAATCTAATATGTATACAATTGTTTCTTTTCAAGAGTTCCCATAGTCATAATCCATACTTCAGAGCTTCCAATTTAGGAGACTCAGAAGGAACAGTGAGGTCAGTGAACGTATCTAAGAGATTATAGATAGACTTTTGATTTTACAGTGACAGAATGGCTGAAGCAAACTCACCACTTTTTCATATAAAATTCCTGGATTGCATGTAAATTAATGATTGATGTAGGGAAGCATAGCCAATTTGTACAGGAAATCAGTTACTAAACAGTTGTCTTTGAAAATATAGGTATAATATGCTATCTTTAGCTTCACGGCAGTGTTCTCCTGAAAAGATGCAAGTCAAAATTTTTCTCACAGAAAAAAGAGGAGAAAAAGGTCCTCTTCGAATAAATCTGCTTATATATATATATTTATTAAAATTCGTCCAAATGGAAAAGAATGGTTTTATGGTCTCTGATCATAAATTTTATGTGGCTTCTGTGGATGCAGAATGCACATACCTTGGAATACGCAAACCTTGGTACAGTTCCATTCACTTTTGTAAACTGAATTATATATCATCATGAAAGTGTGTGTAAAACCTAGATGGAACCATGCAGGTTTTGGTCATTGCCAAAGAGTTTAAAACTGCCAAGTGTATAATTTGTTGGTGAGGTTAGTGTAAACGTATTGAACATTGCACTTTTTATGCCTGCCAAAATTGTCTTTTATAGACTCACAGGTTTGAAACTAAAAATAAGCCCAATAACATTACACAAGTTTGAGAGACCTACATTGTGTTTGTGTTAAGCTTCTCATTTTAATTGTACAACCAAAATACAGAGCCATAATTAATGTTTTAACAGTTTTCACTTCGATAACTATTTTGAAATTCAGATTTCTTTCATTTTTGTTTTTATGTTGCTATTTTAGCAATACATTAGGCTGCAAATTTAAGTACAAATTTAATCTCATCCAGTACAGTAATTGTGGTTGTTTCTTCCCTTTCCTGATTTTGTTACATTAGTTTCTAATATACACAGAGTAGTATTTCATGATAATCTTGCGCTAAACCAATAATGACCAAAATCTTCCCCCTCTCTTCCTCTCGTGTTGTGTTTGAGAATGATTACATGGATCAGTTTGGTCAGATTTGGAATATCCTAGCTAAGCAACTCTTTCAACATCAGGAGTGGGTTCAGTTTTTAATATAATTCTGTAGCATAATTTATCAGTGAACAAAGAGCTCAAAGTTATGTGAAATTATTCTGTTTGCATAGTTATGGATATTTTCATGAGAGCCAGATTTATAGTATTTGATAATTTGATAAGTCTTAAAGATATTTTTTGTGAAAGTCAATTTTATATGGCCAAATCCTAAAGTTCCTACTCTTCAAAGCTTTGTTAGCCATGGCCACCAATGATAATTGTTCTAGATGAGGCAATTACTGTGTTCAAATCAGTTCTGTGTCCAATTATAGATTACATGCACCACATGAAAAGTAGCCAAGTTGAAATTATCAGTAACACCAAAAGTTTCCTTTAACTAGTCAGTAGGCTGTAAAGTGCAAGCTATCTGTTGGGTTTCTTCTTCTGATGTGTATTCATTCTTTAACAAAGAAATTGAAGAGAGTTGATTAATATGCTTCATTGCACAATCAGGTAGATATTTATATTGGATTTGGCTTTTTTTTTTAACCTATCAAGGCCTTCCCAAGAACCTGGGATTGGCAGATGTGGATGGTTGAGGGTGATAAAGATATTGTTGCAGGATGCAAGCTATCCTGAGTTAAAGCTACTTTTGCAATTGACCAATGGTAATTTTGTCAATGGTATTCAAGTGGTGCTCCAGTTGTTTTGGGATTGACCCAAAGAGCCTATTGCTATTGGAACTACTTTTGCTTTCCTTTGTCACAGTCGTTCTGTTTCTATTTGCAGGTCTGTGTATTTTATCATCTTCTCCAGTTTTTCTCTTCTATTATGTTGCCTCCGGGTATTGCCACATCCACTATCCAGACTTTTTTCGTCTGTCTTATAGATCAGAATTCCCCAACCTTTCTGGCTTTGCAGACTGGCGAGTGGAGAGGGATGGTTCCCCATGCGCACAGACAGCACGCGTGCTGTGCATACAGCTTTGTTTAGGCTCGCAGCATACACATGTGCTCACTTAAATTGAGCATGCATGCATGTGCTTGCCCGCTGCTCACGCAAGTGGGGATGTGTGTGCATGCTCACCCATTTCCGTGGCTCAGTTGCAAACAGCTCATGGTCCACTAGTGGGGTACGGCCCAGAGGTTGGGGATCTCTGTTATGTTGTTATGTCTGGGGTTTGGCAGGTTTGAAACTAAAAATAAGCACAATATCCGTACCCAAGTTTGGGAGACCTATATTGTGTTTATGTTCTAAAATTCTCATTTTAATTAGATGACCAAAATACAAAACCACAATTAATGTTTTAACAGTTTTCACTTTGCTAATATTGAAATTCAGATTTCTTTCTGTTTGTTTGTTTGTCTGTCTGTTTGTTTGAATTCTGAAGTCCCAAAGCGTCATCATTTTCTATAACTTTCTCTCTTTTATGGTCCCATCAGTTCTTGCTTGCAGGCAAACAAGCAAATGGTATTTTTTGCAGATCGTCCAATGCACCATTGTTGCTACTTTGTCATGAGGTTATTTGTAGTTAGCCTGTGCAATTGTCTTGCAGCAGCTAACCATGTGAGCCACTGTTTCTTCAGTTTCTTTGCAGAAGCAGGACTTCCCAACTTTGGCTTTGAATGCATTTGTTGTATGTATCTGTTCTTGAGGTTTGGTCTTGTGCAGCTAGAATTAGCTTCTAGGTCTCTTTCTTCAACTTTCCTACTCTTAACCATTGCCAGATTTTATTATTATCTGCTTTGTCTACTATTTTTAAAATATTATTATTATCAAATTTACTTGCCACCCATCTTGCAATTCAAGGTGACTCATGAGTGGAAGTAAGATAAAATATACAAATATCTGACAATTATAAATATAAAAGGAGATTAAAATTACAAACATTAAAACAAATTGAAAAACATGAATTTGGAGAGGAGAGGTGGGTTTGCCTTTCCTCTTGATGCATCAACCATCTTCAGGACCTCATGCCAGCTGGCATAGTCAGGTGTTAAGGCTTTCCCTGAAGGCTTAAAAAGAAGGGTTGGATCTTATGTCCTATGGCAAGATGTTCCAAAGAGCAGAGGCCATAGCAGAAAAGGCTCTTCTGGATCCCACCAGCTGAAATTCATGGGATCTGCCATTGACCCA
This sequence comes from Pituophis catenifer annectens, assembly GCF_029215685.1. Classification (NCBI taxonomy): domain Eukaryota; kingdom Metazoa; phylum Chordata; class Lepidosauria; order Squamata; family Colubridae; genus Pituophis; species Pituophis catenifer. The sequence goes on from NW_027256881.1 coordinate 44,959,746, forward strand.
ACATGAGTGAGGTAAACCAATCCCCCAAAATGGTTCTGCCCATTTTTTTGCACTTTGATAATAGTGCAAAACTCACAATAGATAATTCCAAGCTGATCTGTATTATTTTCATATAAAACTATAAGGCAGATTTTTTTTTACCTTCATTAAGAAGCTGGTCATTACCTTCATTAAGCATCAGGCCATTATTCATCTAAATAACATTAGGTTTTAGTATTCCTCAAACTATGTCCATCAGATGAGGTGAGGCTGAGTCTCAAAATTTTCATCCAGCATACTTGGAGGCTCTTTCAGGATATTAAAAATTTCTAAGTTTCCTTAGAATAAGTCCGTAATATAAAATTGTTCCTGATTATGTCTTTAGATTTATAACCACAGCACTAGTGCCATTGGATTGTATTCTTACAATATACTGGAAGGTATTGGTAAAATTGACGGCATTGCAATTGATCATTGGACTAATTCATGATGAACCTGATAATGCATGGTTTCATTTTAAATTATGTAAAGCAATTACTCTGTCCTCTATCCAGCATACTCTGGATATGCAGAGATGTCATAAAATGCACATTTTAACCTAACGGAATCGCAAAAGAATCCTTGAAAGAAAGAATATTGGTACTTCTATAAAAATGTTGTTGTTGAAATATGCTTCAATATTTTGCCAGAAAATCTGTGTGTGGGGAGGTTCTATTTACTGAAGTTTTGTGTTTATCACAGCTATTTCAGTAACGAATTAGTTAAAAAGTGCACATAACCTAAGAAAAAAGGAAAATATATTTTAATGGAGAAATCTTATTTTCAGAAGTATTTAACTGCTGATTGATTGTTACAAAAAAGTTGTACATTTCTGAGGTATAGTGTAGTGTAAAAATATTTGGTTTAAAAACATTTAACATCATTTTTATTTTGTTTTATATTAAAATGTTTGCCTGTTACGGCTTAATTACACCTGAGTTGCATGTGATTTAATTTCAGGATGTAATTGGGTCAGGTTTGCACTAAATGCTTAATTTCATAATATATTACATGGGAGGGGGCAATTTCCTTTTTGTCTGATGAGGTAGAATGAGGCATGCATTGTACCTGGTACATAATTAAAAGCAAGTACTGTGTATAGATTATACAGCTTTTTTTTTTTGACAGGCAATTGTAAAATCAAAGGGATTCTGTAAGAGTTTGCAGGGAGAAACAGTATTTTATACTTTTGATAAGATATACTTTGTTTAAAAAAATGTTCATGTGATGGGAAAAAATCTTTTAAATAAATGAATCAGCATTTTATTGTTTGGTTTCATATTTTGAAACTGCAGAATAGTGAAATTAAGGGAGTCAACACAGCACTTTTCTGAACCTGAACAGGATCAAATTCTGATACAAATAGGGGCAGACTACCCCCCCCCAAAAGAGAGTTTGAAGTTGGCTAGAAAAAGAAAAAAATCCCTATTGCATCCTTAGGGAAGAGACAATAGGGCAGAAACTCAGAAAATTATTAAATACTGTACACCAATCTAAGCGCTCTTCCCTCCAGTCATGTGATTCAAATTCCAACACACATACATAGTGAAGTATGGCCATTGTTGGTAAAGTTAGCAAAAAGGATTCCAGAACTTATTTGTTACATCTTGCTCTTTGCATTTCTCCAACAGAATTCACACTTGGGCTTTATTTCCCATGGCTTCTTGGAGAACCAAAGCTATAGTGTACAGCGAGAGGCCCTATAAGAAGAATTTGATTCAAGGCCCCTATAATTTGTCTATTCCAGACTTAAAACCACACCCAAATGACCCAGCAGATCTTCAGGGAAAATCCTAAGCTTCCCCCAAATTTAGGCACCTGGGATGATCAAGTCTAAAGGCCCTACTTTACCGGGGAAGGGAAAGTAGCACCAGCAAGACAAAAATCAGCCTTTCCTATAGTAATGTCTTTCACCTCCACATTTCAACTGTTCAAAACAAAATAGGTAAGGTTACAAAATGTGTAACCTTAATTGTATTGTGCCTTCAATGATTGGGTCAGGTTAGGGGTGGCCATGAACTCCTGAGCTATTCCTGATTTCAGGTCCCTTGGGAGGAAGTTGAAGTATCCAAGCACTAACAGCCTTGGGATTTCACTGGCAATGTAGGAGGGTTGGACTCACTGGAGAAGAGCCTAATGCTGGGAAAGATTGACAGCAAAAGAAGAATGGGACGACATAGAATGAGGTGGATAGAAGGAGTCACCGAAGCAGAAGGAGTGAGCTTAAATGGACTTCAGAGGATGGTAGAGGACAGGAAGGCCTGGAGGAACGTTGTCTGTGGGGTTGCGATGGGTCGGACATGACTTCGCAACTAACAACAACAACATAGGGTTAGAATGCAGCAGTGGTGGGTTGCTACCGGTTCGGTCCGGATCTTGTGAACCAGTAGTAACAGCAGTGGGAGGCTCCGCCCAGATGTCATCACAAATGCTCTGCGAAGCCGCAGAAGTGCCACAAGCAAAGTGAGCACGCACGCACGCTCCCATTGCAAACCGGTAGCAAAAGGTAAGTGGAACCCATCCCTGGGAGTGCAGTGGTTTGGACAGGGATGAGGCTGCATAGGAGGGAGGACAGTGCAGCAGCTCAATAGTTCCTTTGAACCCAGTTTCAGCCATAAGGATCTCACATCCAATTGTTTTTGAAACAGAGCCCCTAAAAGCCACTGAGGTTTCCCAGATGACAACAACCACCCCCATCATTGAAGCCATGAAGCCTAAGTGAACACATACCCTCTCCCCTTTGGTCCACTAGGTCTCAGTATATTCAAGTCATAAAACAGAATATAGAATAAGAGTTGGGAGGGACCTTGGAGATCTTCTAGTCCAACCCCCTGCTTAGGCAGGAAACCCTACACCACTTCAGATAAAGTCAGCTGTCTCATTCATTAACAGATCATGTGTATGTGTGGATCAGGTTTATTACAAGCCAATCTTGTGTTCAGAAGCAACAGCAGCAGCAGGAGGAACCCAGGGCTACCAACCATCCAGTGAACGGGCTTCAGGGACAAATACAAAGGACTGGATGGTAGGATAGTTGTCAATCAATAATCCCATCTTTTTTTTTTTAATGCAGCCCACCCACAGATTGTTGCTTGTAACTTCAACTGCCAATTGCACCCTCAATGTATATCCTCAGTTCCTGCCCTCTTTTCTCTCTGCATCCCAGTTCCGTCTACCCTCAAACTTCCAAGGCCAAGGAACCCAAACATTCTTTCACAAACGCCCCTCATAAACCACCTTACCAACTGCTTTCAATTTGTGGACAGATCTATATAGGATTATGTAACAGTTTTGGCCTAGTATAATCCATTCTGTGCACCTCAAAAAGCTGTGTGTATTGGGATAGGGATATATACATATGTAATATTATACATAGCGCTTAATGAGGGAGCTGGTTAATTGAAAAAGTAAAATAAAGGATCAAAGGTATTTTAAATGAATTAAAACGTAAAGAAGGTCCTCATGATTATATGACTTAAGGAACCTATGCTAAGTGACTTGGTATAGCTGAGTTTCTCAAACCTTGCAGCCTTAAGAGGTGTGGAATTTCAACGCCCAGAATGCTGGCTGGGGAATTCTAGAGCAATAATTCACACGTCTTAAAGTTGTTTAAGCGTGAAAAACATTGAACGTTTGATGTGTTTTTCTGAAGTTACTGGAAAGGTTCTATAAACGCAGCTGGCGGCTTTCTGCTCCACCTTCTTCCGGCGTCCTCCAACTCCACGTGGGCGCCCGTCTCGTACACAGAAAGATAGTTGATCATGTTTTGTGATCTGGTTGCGCGTTCACATGATTAAAACCGATCGCTTGCACAAAGCACTTGGTCGCGTCCCGCAATTGAACGAAGTACAGTTGAATCCAAGCGTTACCAGCTGAACACGAGCGGCGAGAGGAAGACCGTGGCAAGCAGGCTGTAGAAGCGTCAGTTTAGCCAGTTTTTTTCTCTTTAACGCTGCAACCTGAATGTTAAGCTTTGAGTTCAATACTGGGCGGAAATGCAAGGGCGGCACTGTAAGGCAGCGTTCAACAATCCTGATAAGAAACATTTCGCCAATCACGGTCGATTACGGGATAATTTCAACCCTTTTATTAAGATGTTGGGATGAGCGACCGATCTACAAGGTGATTTCACTGTGGAGACGTTCACACGAGACTTTCGGCTGCTTCACCATTATCAAGCGCGATCGGAAACGGCAGGCAGCCTCGTCCTTGCCCCGGAGTCCGGGCGTTGGGACGTATTAGCCTCATGAGCTGCCCTCCCATTTATTATTTTGTCAAGCATATATAAGATAACAGGTAAAACGATAAACATAATTTGAATACATGAAAAGAGTAAGTAAAAAGGGAATATTAGGACAGGGACGGTAGGCACGCTGGTGCACTTATGCACGCCCATGGCGAGTAGGCTATGCATTTGGTCTCTGCGTGTGGCAAAATGGGGATCCCCCCCGTCCCCTTTCCTCTTAGCATCCCCTTCTCGGACAGACTCATTGGAATAGACTCCAGGACGGTCATCCAACCTTGAGTAGCGCTGCCCCGCTGTCTATAGGCGGCAGTCGCTCAACCTGATCACCGAATGGTGCGTCTCTCAAGCCTCGCCCCATTCCAGGCAGGTTTGTGTTGAGACACTCCCTGCAGCCCAGGTTTATTTCTCCTGGAAGCATTTGGAAAAAAAAAAAAAAATTAAGAATAGTCCCCCCCCCCCCCCCACGGGCTTTGGAAAGTAACTGGCGCTCTTTGCGTCAACGATCATCTTTTTTACACCGTCTTTTTTCTTGAAAGGGATGAGCTTCTAAACGGCTTAGGGAAAAAAAAAACCTTTCTGGCCCACCAGGAGGACTTACTGCCCCCTACTTTCACTTTTGTAAATTGGCTTCCTGCGGTCCGGAAACCGACGCTCTAGTTCTAGCGCAAAACGCCGCTCTAGCTGTCTGAGTAGGGAAACTCCGTGGTATCTTGGCAAGAGGAAGTTGTGGAAGGGCGGGCAAGATGGCGGCGCGGGCGGCGTTGACCCTTTTAAGCCGGCTATGGCAGGTAATTTTGGCGTTTGAGGGAGTTTCCGGGGATGGGAGCAAATTTATATACCAGCCTTTGCCGGCTACGCGGTTTGTATTAATTTTAATCGACTGGCTGGGAAGGGTAGTTGTAGTTCGGTGCATCTGAACCGGCATCTGGCTGGGAAAGAGTGGCAGGGTAGTTGCCCCTGCTTCTTCACAAAAAGCAGAGAACGCCAACTAGAGTGTTTACATTTCAAACAATCAGTTGTAATGTTCTGGCACTTAAATAGCTTTAAATCAGGGGTGGGCAAATGTGGCCCTTTTATAACCTGTGGACTTCAATTCCCAGAATTCCTGAGACAGCCAAGCTGGCCCAGGAATTCTGGGAGTTGAAGTCCACAGGTCATAAAGGGGCCATATTTGCCCACCCCTGCTTTAAATAATACCTCTGTGCTGTTTATGGGGCAAATTTAGCCTAATCGAACTTAGATTGGTTCTAAAGGCACATTAGCAAAGGGGAAACCTTGTATGTTGCTGTATTAAGTCAAAAGGGTGCAGTAGTTACACTGCTAGATTAGCATCAGAGATACATCCAAGATTTAATTTACTCTCAGACAAGGAAGTTGATTGAGTGACTTGGGCTTGTCTCCCTCTTTCACCCTCTTTTACACTCAGGGTGGTGGTTGTGGGGAAAAGTGGGGAAGAGGTGCAATATGCATCACCTTGAACTATAAATCTGACAATAATAATGAAAGGGGCTCATGGATTTGAATCTTCAATTGAAATGTTTCAACCTTTTGTTGCAGAATTTTGAACTTGCCAACCTTCAGATTGATTTTAAACATGGTTTATATTTATTTGAATTTGACTTGATTGGATTGGATTGCAAAATAGTTTAAAGGAATCTAGGGACTATTCTTTCAATGGTTCATAGATTCCTTTTAGACAATTTTGCAATCCAACTTAACAAAATTAAACTGAGCTTAGCTATATGTTTTTATAAAATATGCACACATGCATAATTAATGCTCTCTTATCTACTAACAAGTTCAATGTGGCTTTTATCAGTCCTGGATGACATTTAGCTTTTTTAAAAAGATCTGTTTATTGACTTTAGGCTGACTTTTTTTTTAAAAAATGATCTGTTTATTAAAAATGTATGCTTATGCTTTTCAAAGCTATGTAATAACACACCACATATCAAGAGATCACTTCTATAAATGACTACTTAAAGACTGACTTCTATATGAATAGAACTATAAACTCTAAAACTATTGTTACTGTGTGTGAAGTAATAATGTTTCACCTCCTAGTGAAAAATTATGTTACTGTAGAAGGAACTAAGCACACATGGATGCCAAATCATGTATTCCTGAAAAAGGAAATCTTTTGGTCTGAATGGATGGTGAGAGACCCATTGGATCTCAAAATGCAAGACTTCAGACTTGTTTAGTTATTCATCTATTCATCACATTTCTACACCACCCATCTCAGCTAAACTCTTATTGAAGCAGTGTTGACCATGAACAAAATATATTAAAGATTCTATAATCAAGTGAAGAGACGGTTTGTAGATATTTATTGCCTTTAATATCAATAATCTAATCTTGTTTCCCTTTTCCATTTTTGCCTTTTTAAAAATCAATTTGAGATCAAATTCTGGAAAACTACCAATGATAAAGTACACTTAATATAATATTAACTATGTACTTTCTATTTTTTTTAGGGGCCAGAAAAATTTCTTGTAGCAGGCAAAGTTCCATTAAAGCAACATACCTTTCTTAAGTAAGTTTGCCACATTGAGTTAATGCTATATTAAAGCTGTGGTTTCAGTTTTTATGACCAATGACAATTCCAAACTAACTCAAACTGATTCCCCTTTTACTTTTCAGAAATAATCACTTGATGTGGATTCAGTCTTCAAGGGCCAACAATAATACTCAACAGCCTGCAATGAATCAGTTGGTATGTGTGATGATTTTCAGTGTATACTTTTTCAGCAACTAAGAAAAGATTTGGAAGAAAAAAACTAAACTATGATCTGAGTTATATTTGTATAACCAGAAAAAAGTGGGAGAATGACAATTACTTACTGTATTTTTCGGAGTATAAAACGCACCGGAGTATAAGACACATCTACCTTTTTTGGTGGTTGTTTTTTTTTAAGTTTTTTTTTAAAAAAATTTAGACACACACATACAAATATACAATGTATTTTCTTTGAACAGAGTATTTGGCTGGTTCACAAATTTAAACAGTGTTTAGTCATTTCAATTAAATTTACAATTTCTATATTTCCCTTTTGCCATATTTATTCCTCATCTATTTTTTTAAAAAAACCAATATTACCCTTCATCCTCATCTCTAATCTTAATCAAATTCAATTTTTCCCCTCTATTCTATATTATACCCCTTCCCATTGTCATCTATTTTTATATCCATTCTCAATTGGTTAATTATGTAATATTACAATTGTTTAATACAAATTCAACATTTTAATATAAAGCAATTAGTTATCTAATTATCTTTTTGTATATTAATATGAACATGAATATTCCAATCATTTCCATGCAATCCAATTTCTTACAAATCAATTATATTTACCAATAATAATAAACCAAATAATTTTCTCCTCTTATGTTACTCATTTTCACATCTTAAACTCTCCCAATAACCCACATAGTTTTGCCCATATAATCCTCCAAATCACAATTTAATCATTTCTACTTTCATCACAATATATAATTAAAAATATTTCAATCATTACAATTTCCCTAATTAAATTTAAAAATTTTCTAGCTATCCAAGCTAGAATTGGATCCTAATAATTTAATTAATTTTTACTTTCCTTTAATCCTTTTTACTTTCACCACCATATACCATTAAAGGTATTTCAATTGTTACAGTTTATACTTATTCATATTTATAAAAAAAATAAAAAATAAAAACTTATCATTGTCTAGATTTCAAAAATACAAAGACAGATATTCCAATTATTATTCATTTCATTTTTACAATCATGATTTCTCATTTATTTCTTACTACCATTCATATTTCAATTGTAAATATGTATAACATTTTTCTCTTTCCTTTCTTTTTCTCCCTTCCCATTTTTATTTTTGCCTTTTTCTTTCTCCTTTTTTTCTTTTATGTTTAAAATTTTGAATTCTCCTCTTTTGCCTTAAATTTCCCATTGTTTGCACTTATCTTTTTTGGTGAGGAAAAATAAGAAAAAGAAATCTCCCTCTGCCTAATATTGCCTCGTTGCAGCAAACAGCCTGCTTTACTTTCAGTTTCGTTTTCAGCATAGCTTGATTAGCACAAGGAAAAAAAATCTGCTCCAGCAATTTACCTCTTTGCAGCAAGCAGCAGAGCTCTGCACAAAACAGCTGAGAACAAATCAGCTGAGAGTCGGGAGGCCGATCTAATCAACTTGTGCTAATTAGTCTATGCTGAAGCTGAAAGGAGCTGTTTTTTTCTTGCTCTTTGCTTGCAAGGAGGTAACTGCTGCGAGGCACAGGCCAAAGGATGGGGGGCAGTGGATGGGCGGGGTACATTCGGTGTATAAGATGCCCTATCACCCCCTTTTAGGAGGAAAGCTAATGATTTAATTCTTTTTTAATTATCTTAACTTTTGTATTTGTATGTTTTTTAATTTTGGCTGTTCACCACCCTGAGTCCCCTCTGGGAGAAGGGCGGTATACAAATTAAATTAATAATAATAATAATAATAATAATAATAATAATAATAATAATAATAATAATAATAATAATAATAATTTTATACTCTGAAAAATACAATAATTTTAACATGTATTGGATAATTTATACTTAAACCATAATAACTGTATTCAGAGTGACACCTTTAGAATGCTGATGCTAAATTATTTCTCTTTGCTTCCAAACTAGGTATCTGTTTCTGATGAGCCAGATATATTATATAAAAGACTGGCTATTTTAGTTAAGGGGCATGATAGAGCTGTGTTGGACAGTTATGAATATTTCATGGTTCTAGCTGCAAAAGAACTTGGTCTCTCCATTGAAAAAATGTAAGTACTGTTGATCTTTATACTTACTCAGTCTTTCTAGAGTTTTATTCTCAAATAGACCAACTCACTGCATTATGTATTTCCAAATCTTTCACTAATTCCACTAGTTGTCCAAAGAACAAAAATCAAACTGGAAGAGCACAATTGTAATGGACCATTTAAGCCATTATTCCATGTTCAGTTGGAGATTCCCAAATTAAAGAATACTAACATATGATTTTCTAGCATGTCCAGTGAAGGACAGCCTGCAACCTGTCAGTGTAATTGATTCCAGAATCAGCTTGGGGCAAACTGCTCCTATGAATTACTTTTTATTTCATATTTATATCCCGCTTCATTCTTTGTAGACTGTAGGCAGATAGAAGGTCACAGCAATAACCAAAATTAAAATGTTTTTTTAAAGAATCAATAAGCACCATGGATGCCTATAAAAGTAAACTAACCAAAGTAAACATGGATTGGAAAAAGATTGGTCTGCTTGTGAATTCCCTTTAAATTCAGGGCTACCTGTATCTCTGGGGGAAAGTTATTTGATAAAATGAGAGAGCCACTGACAAGGTCAGTTGTCTACCCATGTTTCATGAAATTTGCAAGGAATGTGGCTTCAGAATAGGGGGTTTTCAAGTTTGATGTGTTTGTTTTAATAGCTGCCTTTTGTACTAGTTATAATATCTGTTGTCATCCCCAAGGGTAGCCACACAAACTCTGTTACAGTAATCCAACCAAATAATGATCAGGGCATAGGTTATTCTTACTAGGACATCTTGGTCTAAGTAGAGTTGGAGCTCAGTGAAATCTGCTTTGACTACATTTATCACCTACTATATAGGCAGGAGCTGAAAGTCCAGGGGAACCCCCAAGTCACAAACCAACTCCTTTGGGATGAATGTGGTTCCATCAGGTGCAACTGCTGAGCCAGTGTTATTACGTTATCTAGATGTTTATGGACAACTAGCAAATTTGACTTGGTAGGATTTAGTCTCAGCTTATTTTCTTCCTATTCAGATCTTTCAGGTACCAATTTAGGGCTTTTATATTACCTCCAGCTTAGCCTAGAGTAAAAATGTATAATTAGTAATAGCACTTAGATTTATACATATAGTCCTTGCCTTACAACTGTTCACTTAGTGACCATTCAAAGTTACATCGCTGAAAAAAGTGAGCTATGAGTATTTTTCACACTTAAGATCATTGCAGCATCTCCGTGGTCATGTGATTTACATTCGGATGTACATTCACATATATGACGGTTGCAGTGTCCCGGGGTCATGTGATCACCTTTTGCAACCTTATGACAAACCAAGTCAAAGGGGAAACCAGATTCACTTCACAACCGTGTTACTAATTTAACAACTGCAGTGAATCACTTAACAAATGTGGCAAGAAAAATCATAAAATGGGGCAAAACTCAGTAGCATAAATTTGGGGCTCAATTGTGATCGTAAGTTGAGGACTACCTATATACTGCTTCATAGTGTTTGCTAGCACTCTCTGAGTGGTTTACAATGTCAGTATATTGCCCCCAACAATCTGGGTCCTCATTTTATCGACCTTGGAAGAATGGAAGGCTGAGTCAACTTTGAGCTCATCAGGATAGAACCCTACACTGTGGGCATAATTAATGTCATATATTGATGACATTTCAACTCAAACCACTGGCAATTTCATGTAGATGTTTTAAAATATATGGGGAAAGCCCCATGTCCTGAGGTATTCTACATTACTGTTCCCAGGAATCTGAATCCTAACCCATGATAGAAACCACTTGCTTAAACAGGAGTAGAATCACCACAGAACAGTGCACTCAACTCCCAGTTCCTTCCATCAATAAGAAAGATATAATGATTGATTATATTAAACCCTGTTGAGAGGCCTAAAAGTGGGACAGTCCTCCCATTTAGTCCCTAGAGAGGTCATTGACCAGAGCAACCAATGCTGTTGTAGAGCCAATTTGAACTCCTCTTAAGTCTTAGGAAAGAGCCTTAGAAAGAGTCGTAAGACTAATTAAGTTATGTGAACTTTTGTTTGCATGCTTATGAGCTAAAATAAAAGTCTTGATGTTATATAAGCGGTTTGAGTAATTGTTTCAAAGTAAACTTTTTTTTTTAATTTGATTTATATGCCGCCCTTCTCCGGAGACTCAGGGCGGCTTACAATGCGCTAAGCAATAGCCTTCATTCTTTTGTATATTTTTACAAAGTCAGCTTATTGCCCCCACAACTGGGTCCTCAATTTACCTACCTTAGAAAGGATGGAAGGCTGAGTCAACCTTGAGCCTGGCGAGATTCGAACCTGCAGTAATTGCAGGCAGCTGGTGTTAATAACAGGGTGCTTTGGACCACTTTAGACCACTGTACTACCAAGGCTCTTAACTTTAAGCAAAGTCAACTTCCATTCTATCACAATTGAGTTAAATAGAATTTTATAAATAATAAAATTGATGTTTGCCAGCGCAGGTATCTTGACATAACAGGTAATCTTCAATTTATACCCTGTTCTTAATGTTATAACTGCTACATGACCCCAGCAATTATGTTCACATTTATGATCAGTTGCACTGTCCCACAATCACATGGTCACATTTTGTGACTTTTTTCTTGTTTTCCGCCTATTGGATAAGCTGGATTCAGACTTAAGATCAGATGGCTTGCTTAATGACCATGTGATTCACCTAACAGTTATGGTGGCCTGCTTAACGACCATCATAATGATTGTACCATCAAATCTAGTCATGGGGTGACTTGACTTACAACTGCAATGACTTAAGACCAAAATTCTGGGCTCGGATGCGGCCATAAATTAAAGACTACCTGTGTTTGAAGTTTTATCTTTTCATTTATATGCATTGTATGTTGCCTACTTCCAAGATCTGTACTCCAGATGAAGGCTCATCTTTGTTTGTTTTTTCTTTTTCCAACTTTCTAAATAATTGCGGTTATTTATATTGTTGGCTGTAATTTCAGAAATAGATTATGTCTACATGATTAAAATGTTATTATTTTTTTAGAGAAAAGCCTCCTAGAAAGATAGAAAGATTAACACTTCTGAAATCAGTACACATTTATAAGAAGCACAGAGTTCAATATGAAATGAGAACACACTATCAGTATATAGAGGTAAGTAAACAGTTGCATGTTCAACTAAAAAATAATAGGTACATAGAACACACAGAAAACAGTGTTTTGGAAAAGTATATACCTTCTCTCAACAAGTTAGATATTTGTTAACTTATGATAGGCAGTTATAGCCATATCTAGGCTTTATATTTTGATTTTCTGTATTTAAGTAAACGTAAAGAAAATACAGGTTGATTCAAGCTAGAAGAAATCTCTTATTAAGTCAGACACTATTTACAATTGCTACCTAATGCTATCTGTACATGCAGATCCCCCCCCCAGATTATTGTTACCCAAAAAGTATATGAGTGCTTTCTATTTCAGTTAAAGAATTTAACTGGTAGCACAGCCAATGTTTACTTGGAATACATTCAGCGAAATCTACCAGAAGGGGTTGCCATGGAAGTCAAAAAGGTATTGCTAATTTTGTTCTGTTTATAGGGGTATGCAAAATGTTTCATACACAAATTCTATGCATGGAGCAGTTATTTTAGAGTGGCCTGGACTCAAACCAAAAAAATACCTGTTCTGAGTATTTTCCTTCATGCACACATTGGAAGCACAATGCACACAATAAAACAGCTGTTTTGATTCGGGCAAAAATGGTGAGGTGGGGGGGAGGAATACAAGATTGTCAGCAGCTGAGGAAAGGCAGGGGATGGAAGAGCAGTTGTGTGTTTCTATAGGAGAATGCCACACTGAGACAACAACAGAAGCAAGCGGGGGGGGGGGGGCAGGAATATGGTGGGAAGATTGGGAGATTGATAAACTATACTAGGCTAGGAGCTGCAGGGAGGGGGGCAGCGCATACAAGTAGTCTTCTACTTATGACCATTGATGGTTCAAAATTACAGTGACTTTGTAAAAAGTGACTAGTGATCTATACTTGGGCTTACAAGTGTCATACCACCCCTGCCGTCACATGATCACAAATTCAAGCGCCTAATAACTAACTTGCATTTACAATCTGTTGCAGCATCCTGCGGTCACATGAGCGCAACCCTTTTTTTCCCAATTCCGAGGGAAAATGTCCATTGGGGAAGCTGGATTCCCTTAACAATCATTGCAAACATTGTAAAATGGGATCTGACTTGACTTACGATCATAATAACTTATGACAGAAATTCCAGTCCAAATTGTCGTAAGTTGAGGAGTATCTATCAATTTCTAAAACAGGACGATTTGCTTTGGATTTGGAAACAAAACAGTCTCCTTGTTTATGTAATATAAAATATGTTGAATTCTTAAGTTTTAATATTAATCAGCTACTAAAACAGACGTCTTTTGCTACTTTCTTCACACATTGTGTTGGGCTTTTAAAAAATACCTACAGAATTTAACCTAGAGAACCTATGAACTATTCCAACATGAGCATGTAACTATATATTTCTCATTGTTTTTAGACCAAATTAGAGAAACTTCCTGATCATATTCAGAAACCTGTTTGGGATGTCCTGCCTGAAGTAGAAGAAACCACAATTACTTCATAAAAACCTGGACTCTTTTTGTTTTAATTTCCCTATGGGTTAATTAAGAAATCAACATGAAATACCATAATTGTTTTATAAAATCAACCGATTTTGAAAGAGCCCTGTATCAGGGTACTTACAGGGAATCTTTATTACTTGACCAAAACAAGTATTTGAACGTTACAATGGAAGCTTATTGGTTCAGAAGCAATTAAAGAAAAAAAAAAGGGGACATTTCATCTGCACCATAATTTGGCTGAAGATGTTGAAAATGATCGTGTCCCTGTATATTATTAAAACAAATGTTATACCAAATTGTTTATCAACATTTGAAATGATAATTTGCTCCAGTTGTTTCCTATATAGATGCCTTGAGGAGAGAACCATCAAACTTGTAATATTCTTATCATTAACTATAAACACTGAAATATTTTTATGTAATATTTTTGAAAACATTTAGAGCATTTTCAATAGGGAATTAATTGTAATTCACTTACACTGTTAGGAAACTGAGGATGGAAGTATTTATATGTATTTGACATGTTGAATCATTTAAGTTCTGCTGAAAGGAACAGCCATATATACTTTCTGTACCCATGATTGTATTCATTAAACCTCTATATTCAGCCATTAAAAGCCAAACAATCTGGGGTTTTATACAAATATTTAATTTGCTGCTTAATTTCTAGATAATTTACTCAGAATAATGTTTTTGTATCATTATTGTATCTTAATATTTTAAAGTTATTTTAAGTGATATTAATCAAAAGGCAAGATTGAAATTTTATTTTAAAAAATGTACATGCATCCTTTACACATACAAGAAGTACCGGTAGGAAGTAAATTTTGGAAGCAGAACATAAAGCACATTTAGAATAGCCATGATAGAAAGCTGATAGATTTCTCTGAAACCTAAATTCAACTAATAAATAAAGAAATAATCGTAGTCTAGCATATAGTGTCAGAATTGTCAGATAGCATATTTGAACCCATTTTTATTTTACTCTTGTATTATCCTTTGAGCTCTGGATTAGAAATGCTGTTAATATCTTATTCCAGTACTTGGAAATGTTAAAGTCTAGTGGGGATGGAACAGATTGACATTGAAACCAAGCAAGATGGAGGTGCCACTTATCCATCAAAGTTCTCTGTCAGTGTTAGTGCTGCCTCTTAATATACCTTGGAGAATCTTTCTGGACTCCCAGCTCTTGTTCAGAGCAGCAAGTGGAATCTGTGGCCAGGACAGCCTTTGTCAAGTTTTGGCTGATGCACAAGTCATGACTTAACACCAAATGCAACATGATGTAGTAATTCATGGCTTTATCACCCAGTTAGGATAATAGTGATGCACTCTATGTGGAGATGCCTTTAAACACCACGCAGAAGCTACCATTGATCCAGAATGCAAGAAGCCATGTGTTAACTGATATTAGTTGTTGAAGTGTGTCTTGTACCTTGTACTGGCTTCCAGTCAGCTAATCTTGCTCCACAAAACTATCTATGTGCAATGTACAAAATCATCCCAAGAAAATCAATTCATACTCCTTCACATCCAGGAATTAAAAGGGGGAATGAAACTAGAAGCACTGCTGACATTTGGGAACGTTCTTGACTATAATACTGTAGTTCCCTGATCACATTTAGGAAAATGACAGTTCCCTGATCACATTTGGATAAACTCGGCTTTTTGTGCAGATTTTGTATAATTCAAAATTGGTTATTGATGTATGTTAATGTGTTTTATGATATATCAGTTGTACTTTTTTATTAGATGGCTATTTTTTCTATATAGTAAATCTCCAATAGTGATTTTAATTGCAGTAGGATATAAAAGCAGCTCAATAATCAATGTATGGTAAAATATCAGAAAAAAGATACTCAGTTTAAAGGATCTATTTATCAGCAAAATAATTCCCATTTTATAAGCTTTAAGCCATGGGCAGCAAACAAATACAAAAGAATACAAATGACAGAAAACCAATCACTATACTTGCCAAAGGAGACAATGCACTACCAGAAATATGCCAACAAGTGTGAGGAGAAAGCAAACTTCCTTTCCTGCAGTTCAGCCTACAAACCAAACTCCAAAATGGTGCTTAGTCTCTGAAAGCACATCAATTCCAGAAAGAGGGTGGGGTTTACCACCACAAGCAGTACCCCCTGCAGGACACTTGGCTTACCTAGCCTTGGATTGCTATTTCCCTGGCACCTGGTGAATGCCACAAGGATCCTTAATTTGTTTTAGAATGTAAAGGATCTTAATTGTTCTGCCTGCTCTGATGCCCTTCAGACCATTGGAATACAATTATAATTCAAAGGCACCAAGATTTACTATTACAATGGTTAGAATTATGGAAATTGCTGTTCAGCACCTTGCAAGACCTAGGGCTGGAAAACATTGACCAAATACTATCTTTGAAGTCCACTTCTAGTTAACTTCCTTTTGTTTGTAATATTCAGAATAACAGTTGGAAGGGACCTTAGAGGTTTTCTAGTCCAACCCCCTGCCCAAGCAGGAGACCCAGACAAATGATTCTTAGAAACCTCCCCTGTAGGAGAACCCACAACTTCTGAAGGCAAGCTGTTCCACTGATAGTTATAATTGTCAAGGAAATTCTAGATTGGATCTCTGATAAATTCCATCTGCTACTTATCTTGCCAACATGTACTTTGGAGAATAGGTTATTCCCGTCGTCTTTGTCACAGCTTCTCAAATATTGGAAAACCACTATCATGTCACCTCTAGTCCTTCTCTTCATTACACTTGATATACCAGTTCCTGCAACCATCATGTTTCAGCCATAATGTCATATAAAATAGCACTCATAATAGCATAATAACATCATATAAGAGCACTCACTATTCCAAAAGTGCATTAACTTCTAGATAGCTTCTTGGACAAGCTCATTCCTCACAAACATAGATCAATAATTAATATATTCTGTCCACACAGAACATCTATAGCTTCATAATAAAATAGCAGCATTCTCTGAAATATTCAGTTTTTTAGTCTCAGAGCTCCGTTGGGTCGGACCAGATATCCACTTACAACACAACCCTATACATGCTTTTCCATATGTGTGCATAGGCAATTCATATTACAGGTTATTAAAAGGGTTTAATAAAAGGCAGCATTTTGAAAAGAAAACCCCAATTCTTGTTGGAGAAAGACCCAAGTCAAACTCCGCCCACTGTCGTTGTTATAGGAGGAGAGCCGGTGTTTCTCAACCTTAACCGCTTTAAAAACGTGTGGACTTCAACTCCCAGAATTCCCCAGCAAGCCTGACTTCTACGGCAACCAAATCTGGGGAGGAGTCTGTCGCAAGAGGAACCTGACTCTGCGTGGCTAGGGCCGTAAAAGGTTGGAGAAAGGGAACCACGTGGGAGTCGGAGTAGGAAGTTTGCAGAGATGGGGAAGAGGAAAGCTCGCCAGCAGCGCCAGCAGCTGATCAGCCACTTAAGCAAGAAGCAAAAGAAGCATCTCAAGGATTTTGGGGAGGAGCACCCTTTTTATGATCGGTAAGCCGGCCGGGTTCTAAAATCGCCTCTGAGCCGAGAGCTGACGGCGCCCATTGCATCATTTCCCCGGAGTCTTTATTTGTGCCCATTGAGATACGTTCCCTTTCTCCATTCCGCATCCTCCTCTGTCAAAAAAGCAGGCAGCGTTTGTATGAGTTTCTTCCGAGTAGCAAGGCATTAAATACCTGTCTGGACGAGAACACCCTTTCCTTCCCTGTTTCATTATTGGTCTTCATTGCCTTTTCCCCGACTCATTGTCAGCAGAAGTCTTTGCTAGTTGTGGACCCAGGAATGGCTTAGTTCAGGTAGGCATAAAATGCCAGCATATTGTGTAGGCTAAGGAAAACATAACTGCACTTTATTAATTGCTACCAACGTGCCTTCCATTGAGGACCTGTATACTGCACCAGTCGAAAAGAGGGCTTTGGAAATATCTACAGACCCCTTACATCCTGGACATAACCTGTTTCAACTCCTACCCTCAAAACGACGTTATAGAGCACTGCACACCAGAACAACTAGACACAAGAACAGTTTTTTCCCAAACGCCATCACTCTGCTAAACAAATAATTCCCTCAACACTGTCAAACTAGTTACTAAGTCTGCACTACTATTAATCTTCTCATCGTTCCCACCACCCATCTCCTTCCACTTATGACTGTAATTTTGTTGCTTGTGTCCTTATGATTTATATTGATATTGTTTCCTGATTGCTTATTTGTACCCTATGACGATCATTAAGTGTTGTACCTTATGATTCTTGATGAAGTGTCTTTTCTTTTATGTACACTGAGAGCATATGCACCAAGACAAATTCCTTGTGTGTCAATCACACTTGGCCAATAAAAAATTCTATTCTATTCTATTCTAACCCCAAAGAGCCCTGGGCACTTTATTTAATGTATTTGTTTGCAAAACAATAAACGGTATTCCTTTTATTGTTGAATGATACTTGCAAGTATATTCTAAATAAAGTTTGTGATATTTATAGTGGAAAAAAATTGAGAATACTGCTCTATGAAATGATGGCTACAATATCCTTAATTTCATAGACCACCCACCTACTGCACTCTGGTAATGAGGAGATACACCACTCCTTCTCTGCCCCAAAACCAATTGCATTGGAAGTTGAATCTTATCTCACTATTGCCAGACTGCTGCAGGCTACTAAGGAACCATCTAACCCTGGCCATATAACTCTGGTTTCCCAGGGTCTCAGCTTGTGCTCTGTCTTGAGGGCAGTTGAGCGGGTTGGCAAGTAGTGGTTCATCTTTGCAGAAGTAGATTGATCTAAAGAAGTAGATTGATCTAAAGCTGTTGAAAATGTATGATCAAAGCATTGGTTCTTGTTATAGGGCATTCATTCCACTATCATTTTGTTCAGGAATTTTGGGCATTTCTAACATTTTGAGAAAGCATTAGAAGCATTATGTTTGTCTTAATCCTAAGAGTTCTTGCCAGGAAATAAACTTATAAAGCTCACTGACACTGATGAAATAACCATTGAGGTGCAATGATCAGGAACTGGGTTATTTTAAGTATTGTACACTGCCCAGAGTCAAATTCATATTCTATACAAATATGATAAATTGGATAGGGCAGCAAACATTCTGGCCACTTGGGAGTTAGGAAGTTGCTGACCCTGACCATGTCTTCCTGAGGCTTCTTTTCAGTGTGCTCTGAATTGTCTGCTTGAGAAGTTTTGTGTCACTTTCATACCAGAACATGTGAAGCCAATTTCAGATTGATTCAGCAACAGCTAGAGATGAGCTAGTGATAATATTGTGATAATATGTCTTTCAAATGGTTAGTAGGTCATCTTTGCTCCATAGCAAGCAGCATGTGTGAATGAACCATATAGTGGACATCCCATACTTTGAAGGCCATTGTTGTTCAGTCAGAAGATAAAATCATATAATACAGCACTATGCATTTCAATGCTATTAATTCCTTAATTTGCTAAAATATGCATTCTCTTCGTTATTTCAGTTATTATGACCTGTAATATTTTTAGGTTTATCAGATAGTGAAATGGAAGTAATTTAAATTATTTCTTTTCAGGGTTTCTGGGAAAGAAAAACCAACTCAGATTTGTGAACTGGTAGGAATATTGCTATCTCTTATCATATTTGCCTGTTTTATTATATTACTAATGAATAGCATTAATAAGAAACTTATAATGCACACTATTTGGCTAATTCTGTAAATAAGATTTTCAATTAATAAAGTAAAAGGTTCCCGTCTTTGCTTTTTTTGTCTTCATGCCAGATGGCAAAATCTTCCTTTTTTTTTGCATTATAAATTGCACTTTTTTTTTTACAGTTTTGTATTTTTATTGTACTAATAATACAGAAATTTCAAAGGGCATTTCCGTTCTTCTCTCAGCAACGTTTGCTATAATCAGGGCTATACATCCTGGGGTTCCAGGATCACATGTGTCTAAACACTTTGAAGTGTATATTTTTTATCATTTTAAATTCTAACAATTTTTAAAAATTGTATTTTTAATGTCAGAGAAAATAACTTTGACTAAATGGAGAAAACTGTTCTTTGTGGCAGCAGAAAAGAGATGCTGAATTATTAATTGTAGAGCTTGCCTATGACAATTTAAAAATAATAGTTACAAATAGATTTGCCTATTTTTGTCTAAGTGCCTTCTTGGAGAACAGCTCCATTATTCTTATATAATATTGTCTGGGGATTCCAGGAATAAGCAATAGATCCTAGGACTCCTGAGAGTTGATCTTATGCATGATGGTCTAGGATCAGTATTATCATAGTTAATCAAAAGAATTGATTTGACCTGCAAATTCTCTGTACTCAAGAATGTTTTGAAATTGCTTGGAAAGGCCAGACATGGCTTCCCAGCATCTCTCATAATTGGTTATTGGCAAGTATTGCTGCTGAAAGCTGAATTTCCCTCTCACAGGCTACTAATCCTGTGAAACTTGTGTAGAATGTCTTGTGTTTATATTGTCTCATGTATGTACTGGAATGTTTTCCCATTTCCATTATTAGAATGAAAATTCTGAGCAGTCTAGCTCAGAAAATGATGTGGAAAGTGATTCAGAACAAATCCCGGTGTATCACAAACTACTGGCCACATTAAAAACATCTGTCTGTTCAGACAATGAGGATGAAGGAGATGAATCAGAAGATAGTTCCCAAGAAGATACAGAAGTGGATGAGCTTGGGGATGAGAAAGAAATGGAGGATGACGACAACAAAATAAAAGTGCCTCACCAAGAATCAGGTATTCTTTGGTTTGGTTTGGTTTGGTTTGGTTTGGTTTGGTTTGGTTTGGTTTGGTTTGGTTTGGTATATATGGTGGTTTCTAAGGGATTCTAAATGGATGCATTAGAACATTTTCTATTTTAACATATTTATTTCTGTAAAGGGATTAACCATCCCAGAGGGGATAGATCAATGTGTTCTAAGATAAAAATGAAATATTGCAAGAAACAGGAAAATTCTGGGTTTGCTTGCAGCTAATTATATGAAACTCCATGGAATAGGGAACAATGAAGTATCTTAGATTCCTATGGTGATTTTTTCCAAATAAATCAACTTTATTAAATCTGACAAAGGGCATTTTCCTTCATTTCAATAATAGGAGGCACTTATTTCCAAGAAATTCCAATAGGCAGGCAACAATTGGCTTCTTCCTTATCAATACTCCAATTGGAGGATTGAAAATTAGTATTTTAAGACAAGCATTGCAAAATAGTGCATATTTATACTTAAATTGCACTATTTTCAATAAGGTTTGCTTTTTAATATTTGTGCCTATCACTAAAATAGCTTGAAAGGGAGAAATTGGGTATATTATTTAGGAGGTATATATAATAATAGGACTATGAGATCTGTGGTACAAAAATATGGATGACTATTACTTGATAAAAATAAGTTCTTAGTATTTTTTATTCCTGTGTAATAATCACTGGATAGCCCTATATAATAATAATAATAAAACAGATTCAATCCCTGTTTAGTTCTAGTTGTTAGGGCTTTAACATCCATTAGATGGCAGCTAAGGCATACAGAAAACTTTAACTCTTTCATCCCGTGCAGTGATTAGTTAGACTTTTGCATCTCAAAAGTCTGGTACCCAAAGGTGCTTTTTCAAAGGCAACTGGACTTCCTTTGTTTTTTCCTATTGCCTTTTGAAAAAGGACCTTTGGGACAATCATGACCTGGTTGCTTAAGAATCTCCATAGACAAGTCTTGTTAACTTTAGTTAATATGAAGGCGATCTGTATAGCCTGGTTCTTTGCGTTGGACTATAGTTCTTACCTTCCAGAGCCTATAAGGGAAATACTTACAATGTTTGGAATACTGGGAGATGTAGTTCAATTCATTTTTCATGTCTCCATTGATGAACATTGGTCTAAAGGGAAGAAGGCAGAAAACGAGGAAGATAATTTCTTAGAGGAAAAGACTTAAGAATTATCATGGTTGCATTAATTTATTGTAATTCACTCTCAACTAGTAATTTAAGATTAAATGGAAGTTTACACTTTCTAAAAGGAACCTCAAGTTGCTGATCTCAAACCAATCATGGACATTGGCTCTTGAACAAATGCAACCTGTTTCTCTTTTTCTTTTTGTTTGTTCTAAATAAAGAAACATCCCTAATGGAAAATAGCAAAGAGGAGCCTACAGGTTCGGATGCTCTTCAGGATTTACAGTGTGAAGCTGCTGAAGAGTGTACAGATGTCCAACTGGAACTTGAGTTTAATCTGGAAACCAATTTTATCGATGAAGAGTGTGCTGCAAATGTCAAAGAAAGAACACCTTCTGCAAAAGTAACAGATGGTAATGTCATAGTTGTCTTTGATTTTTTTAAAAAATAACACAAAGGAAAGACGATTACCGTATTTTCCGGCGTATAAGACGACTTTTTAACCCAGGAAAATCATCTCAAAAGTCGGGGGTCGTCTTATACGCCGGGTACCCGAATCTGAGTTGCTGGCGCTGACCGATGACACTTTGGGAGCGCCGGCAACATTGAGGGGAAGCTGTACTCCTAATTAGTTCCAACCTACAAGAGGTGCCAGGCAGTGCGGGGCCCACGAGAAAGGAACGCGTCCCCACTCTACCCCGGAATTCGGATCACCTTCCTTCCTTTCCCAGCAGTCCACGGTGAAAGCGGCGCCGCGGTCGACCTGGGCCAGCGCCTTGCACACCTGGCTCTGCGTCTCCATTATGAGAAGCCCCATGCGACTTCGCATGTCTCCGCCCCAGTCGCGCAGCTCTCGCAATCCGCTCACCGGAGGAGCCATGAAGTGCTCGCACCGCCTTGCCAGATCTTCCTCGTCCTCCTTTCCCCACAGCTTTTCCCGTTGTAATTGCTGCTGCTGCTACCGCCGAGGCTGCTCCTTCATCTCCGCCCACCGCACCAGACCCAGCCCGGCCAGCACCGCCGTGGCTCCCGCAGTCCAAGCGGATCGGCACCCGGGCTCGCAGGCGAAGGGTGGGAGTGCGCAGCGCACTTTCCTGGCTTGGCGCCGATCCGGACGGCTGCAGAAAGAACTGGGCACCGGCTGTCATGTCTTTTCTGCTGTGCCGGGTTCGGCACCTGGGCTCCTGGGGTTTAAGCCTTTGGGCCGGCCCGTGCTGCTCCAGGATGTTCGCTTCGGGCTCCTTGGAATTGCTGCTGGGCGCTTCTTCCCGTTGGGGCGATGGTGAGTGGACTGCGGGAGCCACGGCGGACTCCTTCCCCACGAGGTATTGCTCTGCATTTCACCACCTCTTCCAGGCTCGCAGCCACCCACCATCGCCCCAACGGGAAGAAGCGCCCAGCAGCAATTCCAAGGAGCCCGAAGCGAACATCCTGGAGCAGCACGGGCTGGCCCAGAGGCTTAAACCCCGGGAGCCCAGGTGCCGAACCCCGCACAGCAGAAAAGACATGACAGCCAGTGCCCAGTTCGTTCTGCAGCCGTCCGGATCAGCGTCCGGGCTCGCAGGCAAAGGGTGGGAGTGCGCAGCGCATTTTCCTGGCTTGCTTACCTTAGCTCAGTGGTTGGGGGGTCAAACAACCCTTTCACAGGGGTTTTGATGGTGGTGCAATACAGAAAAACGAGCGCAGCCCTCGCCATCCGGAATGAATGGTGCTGTTGTGGCGGTGGGGGAGGGGGCGGCAGAAGCGGGAAGAAGTGGTGTTTGCGATGGCTGGAAGCTGTGGGAGTGAAGCACTACTTTCATTTGTATGGCAGCAGCATTCCGCCTTGGTATATTTGTGTCAGGAGTGGCGCAAGGCAGCCTTTGTTTCCTGCTGCCTGGGACTCAGAGTGGTAAATGGCGTCTGATCCGGAGAGCTGCTGGATTTTGCTCTCTAATCCGGCTGCCAAATCGGCCCCCTGCAAACTCTCGTCTCTCAAGGAGCGCTCCCTGAAGCGGGGCTGGAAACTTTGGTTGGACTGCTTGAGAGAGGAGAGCTTGCAGGGGGGCGATCTGGTGTCTGCAATGGAGAGCGGCATCCAGCTTTTTCTCTCCGCTATAAGAGCGCTGTAAGAGCGGCAGCCCTCATCTCCTAATGTTTGGGACTCGGAGCGGTAAATGGTGACTGGTCCGGGGAGCAGCTGGATTTTGCAGTCCCAAGCATTAGGAGATGAGGGCTGCCGCTCTTACAGCGCTCTTACAGCGGAGAGAAAAAGCCGGATGCCGCTCTCCGTTGCAGACACCAGATCGCCCCCCTGCAAGCTCTCCTCTCTCAAGCAGTCCAACCAAAGTTTCCAGCCCCGCTTCAGGGAGCGCTCCTCGAGAGACGAGAGTTTGCAGGGGGCCGATCTCTCATCCAGATTAGAGAGCAAAATCCAGCTGCTCTCCGGATCAGACGCTATTTACCGCTCTGAGTCCCAAGCAGCAGGAAACAAAGGCTGCCTTGCGCCGCAAATATAGCAAGGCAGAATCCTGATGCTGCACTTTCAGCAGACAGATGAGGGCTGCCTTGGCCATCAGCTGGCGCAAATATACCAAGGCGAATGCTCATGCCGCACAAGTTCAAGTAGTGCTTCGCTCCCACACTTCTTCCGGCCCTCAGTCTCTCAGGGAGATGCTTGACTTCCTCTCAGCCCCAAGACACTGGCTGGCCCATGAGATGAGAGAGAGAGAGAATGAGAGAGAAAGAGAGAATCAGAATGAGACAGAGAGAGAAAGAGACAAAGAATGAAAGAGAGAGAAAGACAGAATGAAAGAGAATGAGAGAAAGAGACAGAGAGAATCAGAGAGAGAGAGTGAGAGAGAGAGAATGAGAGACAGAGAAAGAGACAGAATCAAAGAGAACCAAAGAATCAGAGAGAGAATGAGAGAGAGGGAGAGAAAATGAAAGAGAATCAGAATGAGAGAATCAGAATGAGAGGGAGAGAGTGGGGAGAGAGAGAAAGAGGGGGAGAGAGAGAAAGAGAAAGAGCGGGAGGGAGAAAGAGAAAGTGGGGGGGAGAGAAAGGGGGACAGAGAGAAAGAGAGAATGAGAGAGAGTGAGGGGAGAGAAAGAGAGTGGGAGAAAGAGAGAGAAAGGGGGAGAAAGAGAATGAGAGAGAAAGAGTGGGAGAAAGAGAAAGAATGAGAAAGAGGGGAGAGAAAGGGAAAGAGTGGGGGAAAGAAAGAATGAGAAAGAGAGGGGGAGAGAGAAAGAGAATGAGAGAGGGGGGAGAGAGAAAGAGAGAATGAGAAAGAGTGGGAGAGAAAGAAAGAGAGGGAGAGAGAGAGAAAGCGAAAATGAGAGAGAGAGAAAGAGAGAATGAGAGAGAAAGAGTGGGAGACAGAGAGAGAGAGAGAGACAGAGAGGATGGAGAGTGCCTGAAGGACCCCATCCCGTACTGGGAGTCCAGGTGCTTCAGCAAGCGGGGCACTGGATTCGTATTAGTGGTCTGCGAAATTTAAAATTATGAAGTTGGTGGTCCCTGAGGTCCAAAAGGTTGGGGACCCCTGGCCTAAGACCATCGGAAAACACATATTTTTGATGGTTTTAGGAATAACTTTATCGTTGGGGGTCACCACAACATGAGGAACTGTATTAAAGGGTCGCGGCATTAGGAAGGTTGAGAACCACTGCCTTAGCTGCTTGCCTTGCTTCGCTTGCCTGAATCCATTCCATCAGCAAGCAACTCCCTGCCTGCAACCAAGCAGGCAGGGAGTTGTGGACTTCAACTCCCAGAATTCCTCAGCCAGCAAAACAAAGCTGGCTGAGGAATTGTGGGAGTTGAAGTCTACAAGTCTTAAAGTTGCCAAGGTTGGAGACCCCTGTTCTATTGGGTACGTAAGTTTTTTTCCCCTTTGGGATCTTTAAAAAAAAATAGTTAATTGGGGTTTTTTTTAGTTCTTTTTTAGACCTAGCCATTTAAAGTTTAGGAAGTTTTAAATTTAGCTTTCATATAAAAATAAAAATAAAATAAAATAAAATAATATTTGTGTAGCTTTCTGAGATTTAGTGTGTTTCTGTAGTGTTTCACTCTAACTACACAAACACACAAAATCTCACAAAGCTGTATGTGGAATTTTGTGTGTGTGAAGTGTGAAAGTTGGGTTTTTGGGCTTTTTGTGGCTGTGTGAAGTTCCTGCTTGTTGCAGGGGCCATTTTGGGTCTAGCACAGCTACTTTTACATTGTGGATGAGCCAGTTGTGTTGTGTTGTGTTGTGTTGTGTGTGTGTAAAGCGTGAAAGTTGTTTTTTGGGGCTTTTTGGGGCTGTGTGAGGTTCCTGCTTGTTTCAGGGGCCATTTTGGGTCTAGCACAGCTGCTTTTACATTGTGGGTGAGCCAGTTGATGTTTTTTTAATTTTTATTTGGTGTGCGTTGGAAGAGGGGTAGTCTTATACGGCGAGTATAGCCCAAACCCTATATTTTAACAGGAAAAGTAGGGGGTCGTCTTATACGCCCAGTCGTCTTATACGCCGGAAAATACGGTATTTGTCAATTGAGTTGTGTATTTTTTAAACCAAGATTCTGCAATTTATGAATTGGAACTTAAACATTTGCTAAGTGGTCTAGTCCTTGAGACTTAAACTTCTTCATATAAACCAGACAGTCCTTTACAATCTCTTTATTTACCTTGGGTTACTGTTTTTGTCAGTTTGTCTGCTTATTTCTATTTTAATATAATTGGGAAAGGCAAAGTAAGAGTTGAGCTCTGCCTTCTCTCTAACACCTGTCAAAATTCTATTATCTTTTAGCAGTGGTTCTACCTCTTCTTTCTTTTACTACTTTCTTTTCTTTAATTCCTTTTTGTTGCCTTTAGCTTCACTTGAGAGTCTAAACCCCCTTTGTATGTTAGCCTTTCCATAACTATTTATAATAGCTATTTACTGAGACAGTGCTTAGCACAAGTAACTAGAACCACTCATGGTAGACCCAAACAAAGATTTTATTGTTGATCATCTACATTATAAGAATCTTGCCAGACTTTCTGCCTTGAGAAATGGCAATCAGAGACCTAAGGGTTTAATCTCAAAGATTTCTTCCCCTGCCTGAACAGCTCTAAATTGGAATGTCTCTTTACTCACCTTGGTGGGTCCACTCCACTTCAGCTGGTGATTCTACCCACAATCACCTACTTGATGATTATCCCCATCTTCTGTTTTCTCTACATATCCCTTTTAACTCTTAGCTCAGTTGAACATCTCATATTTTGCTAAACTGCCACTTGTTCATTTGTTTTACTCTTTGGAATGGTGTATAATTATATTTTAGTATTTTATTTTGAGAAATTCCCAACTCTCTTGTGTTCCCTTTAATTTGAAGATTTCTGTCCAAGGGATCCCACCCAATCCTTCAAGCTCAGGGTTTGCTGCCTGTTTATAAACACTAGCTTGCCCTGCCAGTGTATGTGGGGGTGGGCACACTCGCATTGATGGTGTTACCTAGTTGGATAATGAAACCCTGAGCTATATAATGCATTTTCTGTTTGATAGTTTGGAATAATTGATAGAATCATCTAATCATCTTTTTCTTTTGAGTGCTTGCAAACTAAATCCTAATTTCAGTTTCTGAAATAGTCAGTCAGAAACATATGTTTATTTCTTGACACAGATCCATTTAAATGCCACATGGATAAAGAGCTGGAACAAGAAGAAATAGATAAAAGTGTTGTGTGCTCAAAATTGACCAGCCAAGTTGAGGTAATATATCCTTGAACCTTCTCAAAATCAGGAGAGGATCTCTTATTCTTTGAGTAGCTGCTGAAGCTGGTTCCAGAAAAATAGATGGGACAGGATGGAGGGAAGAATGTATTAAATACAACTGATATGATTAATGCCCTTATTATTTGTGAATGTCCCTGTTCTTCCACATTGTTATAACGTGGAATCTTATTTTGAATATCTTTTGCAGCCTTGGGGCTCAGGCTGCACTCTATTTTTGAGGCATGCAGGAGGTTGCAAGGAGATGAATGGGTTCAGGAGTGTCTTACAGGGAGGGGATCAAAAACAACGCCCTTTTTACATGTGTTGGTGAGGCTTTGGATGCTTGGTTGTAGATACTATGTTGACACCCTTGATGTCTATGACCACTCCCTGTGGATACCCTGAATATACAGTTCAGGGTTTCATCATTCAGGAGAGGCTAAGCTAAAGTTCTGTTGCCTTATTTTTTTTTTTTCTTTCAGTGGCCAGTACTGGGTCAATTAGTTTTTTCTTCCAAGTTGGAAAAATTTGGAGTGATTAATCCAAGTAAAGAAGTTGATCTGGAACATCTTCATCTTTGCAAGCCATTAAAGTCAACTTGGCCAAAAGTGAACAGACAATTGCTTTCTGCTCAGACAAAATCAAAAGACCAGCTATTTAGCCCGCTGCAAAAAGAGCTCTTCTGCATTATGAATTCATACAAGGATTTGTTTTACCCAGGAAGGACTGCTTTAAAAAATGGGGAAGAATTGCGGCATGTCTATTGCCTCCATGCCTTGAACCATGTCTTGAAGGCTAATACACAGGTGCTTGGCAACAATGCCAAGCGACGGGACCAAGAAGCTGGAGTGGATGAAGATGCCTTCAGGGATCAAGGTCTCACTAGACCAAAGGTGAAAAAATACCCTTAATATATGTTCATCACCTGGAAACCATACCTTTATCAATATCTTAAAATGAGAGTCTCCACTGCAGATAGCTGACAGTGCAGTCAACTAAATAGACTTGCAGTATCCTTGCAGACCACACTAAATAAGAATATAGCACTTTTTTAAAAAGAAAGTGATAGATAAGAATTTCTACAGTTTCCCCTAACTGCCCCCATCCCCAAAGTTAAGAAAATGTCATGCATTTAAATAATAGAATAATTGAATTTGCATTTTCCTGACAAGGTGTTGATGGTGGTCCCCTTCCGAGAATCTGCTTTACGTGTAGTACATATTTTAATTGCCCTCCTTGAATCGGCAAGTCAAAAGAAAATTGATGTAAGTAATAAAAAACGGTTTAAGGGGGAATTTGGTTCAGACCCAGAAGAGAAGCCGCCAAATCTGAAAAGGCCTGAAGATTATGAAGCCACCTTTGCTGGAAACATTGATGACCATTTCAGAATAGGTAATGTTTAATATTTTTATATCTTTCGATATTGCTGTGGTTGCAGTTTTATAGTTTGTACTCTGCCGGTACAGATTGTTTCTACTTTGTATTCTGTTTGTTGGGTACAGTAATAGAAGTTACAGTTAAAATGAAATCTGGTTAAAT
This sequence comes from Pituophis catenifer annectens, assembly GCF_029215685.1. Lineage (NCBI taxonomy): Eukaryota > Metazoa > Chordata > Lepidosauria > Squamata > Colubridae > Pituophis > Pituophis catenifer. The sequence continues at coordinate 44,988,573 of NW_027256881.1, forward strand.
GTTAATAAATAATACATAAGCCAAAATTCATAGGTAATTTTGAACAAGATTTTAGAAATCTGGTTTCTGATCTCAGGTTCAAATAACTGAGTTATTTGAGGAATGACTGGCATGCACCAACTTTTATTATGGTTTAAAATAATGTTTGACTACATCCAGTTTTTTTTCTTTTGTTGGATTTTTCTGAGGGAGTAATCTTTGTGAATCTACCGAATTTCCCCAAAAATAAGACCCTGTCTTATATTTTTTGAACCCTGAAATAAGCACTTGGCCTTATTTTTGGGGAGGTCTTATTATTTTGGGGCGCATGGAGGAAACCAGAGGAAATGGCGGGGGCCGGCTGCGCATGCGTTTAAATATTTTTGGGAGTTTATTTTCCGGGGGGGGGGTGTTATTTTAGTGTATGTGCTCAAAAGCCCGATTGGGCTTATCAGGGGATGTCTTATTTTAGGGGAAAAGGGTAGCTTTGTGTCATTCTTAAAAGGGTTTCATTATAACCTTCATTTTAACATTTTGCCTTAAAGATGGCTCATCCACTGTAAAATTCCTAAAGGGGCATTAATTGGATAAATCAGTAGCTTCTTGAGGACTGGATTCATAACCTGATACCTTCCAGATATTTTACATACTTTCCTCAGTTCATTAGGCCATTCTGACCAGTGTAGATGGGAATTGTTCCAGAATGTTCGGAGGACCTCAGATTGCCTGTTCCTATGGTAGCTTCTTGGAGTCCCTTTTGCCCATCACAAAATGCAGAAATTTGCCTTAACTCTTATGGGATATTGTAGGGAAGAAACCTGTGGTTAAATATATAATCAGAGACTGGCTGATATGTTTGTATTGCATCTGAACAGGTGTTGCGGTTTTTCAGAAGAGCATGCGGTTGTATGCCCCGTTTTACTCCTCGGACATTATCATTGCGTCTCCCCTTGGCTTGAGAACAGTGATAGGAGCTGAAGGGGAGAACAAGCGAGACTATGATTTCCTCTCCTCAGTAGAAATTCTTATAATTGATGAAGCTGACATTTACCTGATGCAAAACTGGGAACATGTTTTGGTAATCCCTTTTCACTTTTTTAAAACCAGAATATGCTGTGTAACTATAACAACCAGATGTGAAATGCCTCACACAGAGGCTAGATTTTAGATCTTTAACTGTTTTTCGTTTGAATGAAATGCACCTTAATATTTTTCTGAAAATGTATATATTCTTAATCATAAGCATTGCTGAAAGCTTTGGTGCTAGAAAATTATAGGGAGTGGTTTCATGGGGGACTGAGAGGAGGTCTGCACAATACTGCTGAAAATCATAGGAAACATGGAAAAATAGAAAAAGCTTTTTACTCTCCCTATTTACTCTAGATTGTTTTTTTGTTGATTGGTTGAGGATCAATAGCACCAGCTAAAATGTATTTTGTTACGCTTTCCAAAACTGCATTAACATAAATCATGTTTATATAGCCTAGTGTTTCTTGCTATCTGAGGAATTATGGGAGTTGAAATCCACATATCTTAAAAATTGCCAACGTTGAGAAACACTACTGTGGACACTAGCATATTTTGTAGAAATAGATGTCTTTAATGTTTTAGATGCCGTCTTCAGTGTTGATTAAGTGAAGTCTGAAAAAAAAATTAAAACATTTTGCAGTAGTAGGTGAAGTCTAAACCATCAAAGCAGTTGTTGTGCTTATCTAGTTTAATGTGCCAAACAACTATTCAGATTGTTTTTCTCTTTCATGCAATACATGGACTTTGGGAGAGGTTCTTCATTTTCCTTTTTCTGTACACTGAAATAGAACAATAATCTTACTATGTTTTAACCATTATTCTGCTTGCAGCACCTGATTAACCACATGAATCTATTACCTTTGGAATCTCATGGGGTGGATTTTTCACGAGTACGAATGTTCAATCTGAATAATTGGTCCAAGTATTATCGGCAGACACTTCTCTTCAGTGCCCTCCATCATCCTCAGATCAGTTCTATCTTCAATAAGCATTGCTTCAATTACAGGGGGCAGGTTAGTTCACTGATGTAACAGTAGCCATTGAAGTGTTTGGAAGAGTATAACCATTAAGTATTGTTAAAAGTGGAAGTAGTAATAAGAAATGTTCAGACCAGTATAAAACTTTCTGAAACCTTGTTTGGTGTAGTGGATAAAAGACACCAGGCTAGAAATGGATGTCCATGAATTCTAGTCCCACTATAGGGACAAAGCCAGTTGCGTGATCTTGGGCCAGTCAACCTAGGAAATAAACAATCACAAGCCACTTCTGAAAACTTGCCAAGAAAACTGCAGAAACTTGTGTGCATTGTATTCACGTGGTTTAATGTTCCCAAACAATCTGAACTTTCTGTGAATTGCTACTTTTATTTAGTGTTGCTAAACTGATACTGAATTTTGTGATGTTTATGATTTACTATCTATAAAAGAGATATTGTACGTAGGTTTTATGTATCCTCTCTTAGCACAAATATTCTGGTTCAACATCCCAACTTTCTTGTATAAAACAAACCTTTGTGTAAAATAAGGATCACAAATAGTGCCCTTGAGATCAAATAATTATTCTACAAGGACAACCATATTTATACTTTTCCACCTAAATTTGACAAGGAGAGAACAAAAGTATCTGGAGAGAAAAGCAGTTCTGAGACGTGGCAGCAGCTCACTATGGGCGACCGGGAAGAGTCCTGCTATTGAATTTCTGTATCCCATAATGGTAACTCATATACATTCAGCCAGATCACACATAGGAATAAAATATGTGATAGCCCACTTTCTTCGTTACTCCCTACGTCTGATATTCAACAAATGCCACTGTGCTGATTGATGATATACAGTAGATCATTTCTTCCTGATTTGATCAGAACTCTTTTAACACCAACTAAATTGATTGCTGTCACCACATCTGAGAACAATAAATTCCATTTACATGTTGCGCAACATAACTTATTTGTTTTGGCATCTTCTCACAGTGGAAAAATAGCTGCTAAATAGAGATGTAAAAAACATTAACTACTATAATATTTCAAGTAGTTTAGTACTACAAGCAAAATAGAAATATTTGCAAAGAAAATCTCTTTTCTCTTATCTTAGGAGGGAGAAGTAATGAAATCTGAAGCCATGCCTACTATATGTAAAGCAGTATTTCCTACGTCATGGTCTTCAGATGTGAACGACATCAGTTCCTATAGTTCCCGTCTAATAGATAATTATTGATCTGTTTTTTGAATGCTATACTTCACCATTACACTCTAGTTGAAAAGGTTGTAAAGAGATTTGACAAATTCTCAGGGAATTATAAATACTTAGTAATTAATATTCGTGGCAATTCAGTAAAGACTCCCATATTCATAAGCAGTAGTAAACCTTAATACCGGATAACTGGCTATCAGCCTTACCATATTTTGCTGACTTGCTTCTAAGAGATCTAACAAGTCATTGTTAGATGCCAGTTTCTAAATTAGATTATTCTATCAAACCATTTCTTATTTTCTTGACCGAATATTTGGATGTAACGCTCCAATCTAATGTTACTTTTATCTCACAGTTTCAATTGTGTCTTGCAGGTAGCTGTAAGGATCGTACCCTTGACAGGGTCAATTAGTCATGTTGTAGTACAGCTTCCTCATGTTTTTCGGAAACTAGAAGCTGACAGCTCTGTTTCTATAATAGATGCGAGGTATGTACTTCTTTAATGCTGAGCAATGGATAGCAGCTACACATTTGCTGGAGTGTACTGTGCAAGAAAACATTGATGCTTTAAAATATAATTGTTATGTTGTATAATATAAAGGTCTGGATTGCTTGCATTGAATGCTGCTGGGCTACATAATAATAAATTGTCCTGTACAGGAAGAACAATTTCTAACACAAAAAAATAGGCCATTCACATATTGAAGAGGGTGTTAGCAGATATGGGGGTGGGGTGGGGGATGGAGTTTTCAATTTTGCAGTAGTAAAAACAACCTATTTAAAAAGTTCTAAAGTGTGATCCCTCTGCCTTCAGAACTCATGAGAATGGGGCTTGCATAGTGGACAATGAATGCCAATTGATGCAATTTGGGGAATGGGAGGAAACCTGAACAGAATTCCCCTATACCAGAGCATTTTTTTCTGCCCAGTTACCTCTTGAAGTTTTAATTTCCTGATCCTGCTTGACAAAATATATGGCACTGCATTTAAGGAAAAGTGAGAGGCCTGATGTATAACAATAGGTGGAGATTAAAATATTTGGCATTTGTTCCATATTTGATCTGCTTTTTCTCCAGTCTGATGCCTTCCAGTTAAATTGAGATTTGCTTTGGTACTTCTAGCTGAGAATTCTGAAAATTACATATGAATTAGAAGTTGGGAAGTTAAATTTTGAAACCAACCAGCTTATCATTTGTATTTCTTGATCAGGTTTAACTTTTTCATTGACAAAGTGTTACCTGAGTACCGGGATGCAATCATGACACACACACTCATCTATGTTCCATCCTATTTTGATTATGTACGGCTTCGGAATTATTTCAAGAAGGAAGAACTCAATTTTGCACACATTTGTGAATACTCCAGTAAATCTGGCATTTGTAGGGCAAGGCATTTATTCCTAAGTGGAGAAAAACAATTTCTAATTATCACAGAGCGATTCCATTTTTATAAAAGGTGAGTTGCATTGACATAGTGTCCATTCTTTCAGAATAAGAGGAAAGTGGGAAATTATAGTTATATTTACTTTAAATAAATTGTCATATTATTTCTCGCTATCTTATTTATACGGCATTTTATAAAGAACAGACAACTTCCCAAAGGCTCTACAGTCAGTTTCAATTCTTAATGTGTTAAAAGCTAATATTTCTTAGATATAAATCTTCCTCTTTTTTCAGTGCTAAATAAAAGATAGTCTAGAAATTATTGCCCAATGATAAAAATACACTGTGTGATTCATTTTTATATCTTGAACCAACATTGTAAATTAGATGGATGTCAGTTTCCTAAAGAGGTTTGTGAATCATAAAGATGATAAGTGATTATTCTGTGATTATAGTATTGGTGTGACATATTATGTATTTGTCACTTTCTAAATCAGTTTGCTGAAAATGGAAGAGCACATGGACAGCATGTTTGAGACTAATTACATCCTGGGGATTTCTCAGTCCTAAATTCTCTAGTAGCAAACATACAATGATAAGTTGAAAATTGTTTTCTTTCCTAAATTGAAATGAAACCTTACTGTTTGACCACCCAGCATAGCAGCTAATAAAACAAAATAAAAACATAGCCAATAATTAAAACATAAATAACATTAGACACCATAAAATAACAGCTGAGAATAATCAAACACTGCACAATCAGTATAACCACACAGTAGGCTCATCCACAGAATTAGGAACCCAGACTTGATAGTAAAGGCAAGTTTTTAATGTCTTGTGACCAATGGGGAGAGGGAAATATTCTAAAACGTGGGCTCCATGGCAGAAAAGTACTTCCTCCTGTGTCCTGCTAGATGGTACTCTCTTATGGATGGGACCCAGAGATGACTCTCTTGTTGGATCTCAGAGTATGGGTAATTGAGGAAATGTTGAGGACGCTATGCATATCCAATAGATTTGGATGGAAGAGAAGAAACTGATATTGATATAAGCCTATGTTACTCACAGAATATAGACCTCATTTCTGGCATGGAATAAATTACATGGCAAAGATGAGGACCATGTGGACCCAAAACATGTTGAGGTAACAATTGCTGTCAGAACTATAAAAAATGGTAGCTTCGTCTCTGCAGAAAGCAGTGGCAATTTGACTATTTTGAATGTGTTTGAGGAAGCTAATAGCAAAGTGGTAAAGTGAAGCCTAGTGTAGATGATGAAATGTGTAGCCATATTGACAATATTTTAGTGTATTTTGACAGCAGGATTCAACTGGGTAAAAAGACAAGAGTTCCACAGTCTTCAGGAGATGGGGTGCCCAATCCTGCCAATATTTAGAGTGTAGTTCTATTTTTCGGTGTTGTATCTTTAACTTCCTTAATGCTAAAATGGATTGTAAACAAAACATTAGCTAGGAATGAGGAAGGAAGGGAGAGTTTGTATTTTTTGGAATTGCTGGCTCTGGCATTGTGACCTCTGATCTTTTTAATTTAAGGTGCAGTTATTTTAAATTCTAGAAAAAAATACTGCTTATATTTTTGAGGAATTATGTATTAATTATGTTGTTTTTTTATTCAGGTATTCCATTAGAGGCATCAAGAACCTTATTTTTTATGAACTGCCAACCTATCCACATTTCTATAGTGAGATCTGCAATATGGTAAAATTAGCAGGCATGGAGGGAGAGGCTACCTTGACTTGTACTGCATTTTACTCCAAATATGATGCCCAGAAGTTGGCTGCCGTGGTGGGTGTTGAGCGGGCAGCACAAATGCTTCAGTCATCCAAGAATGTGCACCTTTTTGTCACAGGAGGAACAGAATAAAATAAACAATGAATCCAATTCAAGTGGATTTCTGATCTGTTTAATAATCAGGCTGCATTCCTTTAAAATAGTTGTTGAAAGGAGAAATTAAGAACAAGTTTATTTTGCTTTTAAAGAGCATATGAAAAAATGTTATTAAAGTGTCAGTTTCTTCATGTTACAGTAGTAATGCCAAATTCATAATACCGTTTTTAGAATTTCAGCTTTGTAGGATAATCAGGAAAGTTGAAAGAACATGGCTCTGTGGCCTTGCTTGGGGCACATAGAAAAACATGCTGTCATCGGGCTAGTTAGTGCCCTGAAGGCCTCTCACCATATTTTAATCAATTTTAACATTCCTTACCTCTTTTAAATTTTATATACTATTGTTATGTTTTTAATATTTTATTGTACACTGTCCAGGATTCCTCTGCAAGGGAGATGGGTGATTCTTAAATATAAGTTTAAGAATTGCTAGTTTGAATGACTAGAAGAATAGAATTTGTTCAAAAGAAACAGAAGAGGAGGAATTATATTACGTGCAAAGAATTGATACATTTGTAGAGAAATTCACGATGCCAACAATGAAAGCCTTCTTGAAAGTATGTGGATGAATATAACGGGAGGAGGAGAGGACCTTGTTATAGGTGTGTACTACAGGCCACACAACCAAGCAGAGGAAATAGATGAACTTTTCATAATCAGCTGCATCCAGGAAAAACCAGTGTAGTAATGGGGGACTTTAAATACTCTGATATCAACTAGGAAACAAATTCTGTAGTGGGAGATTGAACAGGTTCCTGACAACTTGTTTCCTCCTCCATCTTTTGGATAATAGCAATAGCACTTAGACTTGTATACCGCTTCACGGTGCTTTCCAGCCTTCCCTAAGTGGTTTACAGAATCAGCATATTGCCCCCAACAATCTGGGTCCTTATTTTATCGACCTCGGAAGGATGGAAGGCTGAGTCAACCTTGAGCCTGGGGAGATTTGATCTGCCAAATTGCAGGCAGCCAGCAGAAGTAGCCTGAAGTACTGCCTTCTAACCACTGTGCCACACGGCTGTTTTTTGTTGTTTTTTTTAATTTGATTTATATGCCGCCCTTCTCTGGAGACTCAGGGCAGCTTACAATGTGCTAAGCAATAACCTTCATCCTTTTTGTATATTTATACAAAGTCAGCTTATTGCCCCCACAACTGGGTCCTCAATTTACCTACCTTAGAAAGGATGGAAGGCTGAGTCAACCTTGAGCCTTGGTGAGATTTGAACCTGCAGTAATTGCAGGCAGCTGGTCTTAATAACCATCTTAATAACAGGGTGCCTTAGACCACTGTGCTACCAAGGCTCTTAATAGCCATTAACGGCTGTTAATAAAAGTTGTCAGCTATTCATGTCAGGAACCTGCCAGCCCCTTCAGTATACTGGGGTATAAATCATCCAGTCCAGGAGATTTGAACTCATTCAGAGCAGCTAGGAATTTTCTAACCAATTCCTTACCTGTCTTAACCTGAATTCCTCTTCTGTCTCCCACTGTGCTGTTTTTGACAGATTGGACTATTTTTAAAAAAATTAAAGACAGCTGCAAAAAAGGAATTGAGCAATTCTGCTTCCTCCCTGCTGGCTGCTATCTTGCCATCTTCTCCCATTAGTGGGCCAACCATTTCGTTGAGTTTCCTTTTACTCCTCAAGAAAACCCCTTTTGGGGGGTTATTTTCTGGCATATTCCATAGAAACCTTCCTATTTTTTCTCTTAAATTTGTTGATGTCTGCTCTTTTAAAATCTAGAACAGTAGTCTTTATTCAATTACCCTTGCCTGCATTTTGGTGAATCCTACTATGACATAGTCATAGGAACTCTCAAAAGTTCCTACAATCTCTACACTCTTATTAGTAAGTATGAAATCCATAATAGCTGACACCAGTGAGGCCACCTTTGGAATACTGTGTGGAGGTCTATCACCACAATACAAAAAAAGACCCTGGAAAGTATGCAGAGAAGAGCAACAAAGATTATAAGATGTCTGGAGATTAAAGTCAATGAAGAATGGCTAAAAGATATGTTTATCTTAATGGAGAGAAACTGAAGGGAGTCATGATAGCAACCTTCCAAAACTTGAAGGGCTGCCACAGGGAGGAAGACATTGATTTATTCTCCACAGCACTTCAGGTAGGACAAGAAGCAAATTTCCTGACAATGAGAACTATTAAACAGTGGACACTGACTGAGGTTTTCAAGAAATGATTGGATAACCATTTGTCTGAAATAGCATGCTTTGGGCAAAGTGTTGGACTAGAAGTTCCCTTTCAACCCTATGATTCTATGAAATCTTGAGTGTTATTTTTCTAGCATGGGAGAAGTGCAATTGTTTGGAAGTCTGAACTCCTTTAGTATGGAGTTCCCTTTAGTCACTGCTGTGTTTTCCTTAACTGCTTACAAACCACTGGTAACCATCTGCATTATCTTGCAAGGCTTTAAGCAGCTGGCATTTTATCAACTCCTGCAGCCTTTTTTGTTGCAGTATTTTCACTTACCAGAATGTATATGACAACTCCAGTAAGCAAGCCTTTATAAGTGCCATTTGTTTAACAATTTTTATACGCACCCACACACACACACATACACCATTCACAAGTTATGGTGCTTAAAAGAGTAGACTTATTGACTGGTCCTGAAAGTTGGTTGTTGTCACATCCCTGTAGTCACATGATCAAATTATGAGTGCCACTTGCAACCCATCCATGCTCCCTAGCGCCTGCCTGCAGCAGTCTTCTTCCCATAGCTCTCACCCACTGGCCTGCTTGCCTGGGGCTCCTGCCTCTTCTCGTTTAGTGATCTGCACAGTTCCAGAGTTATGATGGCAACCAGGACTGCCGGGACTGTTGTTGCTAACATGACACTGCTTTATGACTGTATCACTTAGCGACAGAAATTCTGGTCCCAGCTGCCATTGTAACTCAAGAATTACCTGTGCAGTTATTCCATAGATTTGTACCATCATATTATATTTTTTCCATTAAACCTTTGCTTTGCTTTCTTTTTTCTTCCCATTCTTAATTTCTAAATAAATATCTTGTCCTTCCCATTCGATTGCGATCTCAAAATTTCTTTGCACTGCTTCTTTAAATATAAATCCTTGTCTTTTTTAAAAAAAAATTCTCTGGAAATCAGCATTAAGATGAACAATTTTTCATCTCTTGCTATTTTGCTTGCTTTCTTCTTAAGCTTATCAGCAAATAGATATTTTGTCTTCTTATTGCTTTGCATTTTGGAATATTTTTATTTGATTCATGTGTCATAGGATCATAAATTTTACTCCAGATGTCTGTTTATCCGATCTAAATCATTACATTTATTCTTTATCTTTACTCCATGATCACAAGGAATATTGCTGAGATTTTTAAAGAATCCGGAAATTATTCTCCTGTGAACCACAAGGGGTATTGCCATGATGGAAGAAATGCACAGGAGGGAGACCAACTTTCTTTAAAGTTATCAAATCTAATATTAATTCTAACAGTAACTTAAGAGCAGGGAAGAGAGCTACATAACAGCATGTCATTCAGATCTGAGTGAATATTACATGTCCCACTTGAGGTTTCTCTCTTATTACATTCACCATGAAAAAAACAATCAAAATCCATAGAGAATACCTTTATAAGCTTACATGAGGTAGATAAAATCCCTGAAAGGATTCTGGTTTCAGGAACTGTTCATTGAATGATGTTGGAGCCAGATCAGAAGTAGATCTGTAGTGGTGACAGGAAATGTTCTATACTGTTAGGTGCAGAGTAATGTGTTTGTGATGAATCACTTCTGGTAAGGAAAAATTATTATGTAGTAGAAATATAAATTTCAGCTGTTAAACATCTCCATCCTATTGAATTATGCAATGTTTTGCAAAAACATGGGACTTGAATGTTGAAATGCAGTATGAGCTATATGCATTGGAAATACAGGATTTATGAGCAAAAATATGGTCAAATGTAATGCAGTGAATAGGTCAAATGTAATGTAGTGAATAGGAGTGAGCCAGGAATAAACCAAAGGTTTATGAAGTCCCTTTGCTTGTTTAAAGTACTTATGGATAAATATACAGCATATGGGATACTTGCAATGATATTAGTGATACTCTGATTCCTCCAAAATAAGACATCCCTTGATAATAAGCCCAATTGGGCTTTTGAGCGCATGGCAATAAGGCCAAGCGCTTATTTCAGGGTTCAAAAAAATATACGACAGGATCTTATTTTCGGGGAAACATGGTATGTAAGTTAGGATATGAATGTGCCTGTACTTTGTATGCAGGTGATGCCATCTGTTGGCTGAGAAACTAAATGATCTCCAGGAAATGTTAGAGTGAATGATGCAACGAAGTACGTGGGTCTAAAAATTATCAAACACCAGTAATTGTGTTTGACAAAGGAAATGCAGTGAATTGAAAATGAAAAATTAGAACAAATGGATGAATTAATGTATATACTTTGGTAAAATGTTGATTAAAGATGAGAAAATAGCTAGAGGCATTTTAAGTTGGCACAATTGCTCAGAGAAAGAGAAAGCAGACAGCATGTGGTCTGTTTTGAGGAATAAATGTTTCTCAAAAGAAGTACAAATGGCTAAGTAAAAGAGTGTATTATTACCAACTTGGTTACAGTGAAGTAAGAGTTGGGTATGTTCCCAAGAAATGAAGCAAGTTGGATGCAGTAGGGATGAGCTACTTAAGAAATGTGTGTGACAAACAGTGAGAATTAGGATTAAGAATGAATGGATGCTGCATATATATGAATGAAATACAAAAATGAGTATCAGTAAAAAAAGAGTACACAGAATGAATGAGGATCAAATTGCAGAACAAATATATATGCTGAAAGAGTAAATGGTAAAGGGGAAGGCAAAACCAAGGAAGTTGTGATTGGATGAAATAATCCCATTCTCAAAAAGAGAGAAATGTGAGATTAAAAAACCCAACTGGCAATATAAGGTTGTATATTTAAGCAAGAAAAACAAAATGCACAGGTACAGTATATGTGGTACCTTGCTCAATAGAAGTAACTGTGAGAAGGATCTTGGAATCCCAGTGCCAGTCATTTAAATATGAGCTAGCAGTGTGCTACAGCTGTCAAAAAAGCCAACACAGTTCTAGGTTGCATAAACAGAGGGATAGAATTAAGATCACATGACGTGTTAATACCACTTTATAATGCCTTGGTAAGGCCACACTCAGCAGCACTTTTTCATACGGCTGTTGACAAAAATAGGATTGCCAACATGATCGCCAACGTCTGATGACGGATATGGTACAAGAAGAAGAAGAAGGCCACACTTGGAATACTGCATCCAGTTTTGGTCGCCATGATGTAAAAAAGATGTTGAGACTCTAGAAAGAGTGCAGAGAAGAGCAACAAAGATGATTAGGGGACTGGAAGCTAAAGCATACAAAGAACAGTTGCTGGAACTAGATATGTCAAGTCTGATGAAAAGAAGGACATGGGGTGATATGATAGCAGTGTTCCAATGCTGCCACAAAGAAGAGGCAGTCAAGCTATTCTCCAAAGCACCTGAGGATAGGACAAGAAGCAATGGGTGGAAACTAATCAAGGAGAGAAGCAATTTAGAATTAAGGAAAAATTTCCTGACAGAACAATTAATCAGTGGAACAACTTGCCTCCAAGGTGGGTTTCAGCAGGTTCTGACCACTTCTGGAGAACCGGTAGCGGAAATTTTGAGTGGTTTGGAGAACTGGTAGTAAAGATTCTGACTGGCCCTGTCCCCATCTATTCTCTGCCTCCCGAGTCCCAGCTGATTGGGAGGGAATGGGGATTTTGCAGTAACCTTCCCGTGGAGTGGGGTGGGAATGCAGGTTTTACAGTATCCTTCCTCTGCCACGCCCACCAAGCCACACCCACCAAGCAATGCGACGCTCACCAAGCCACACCCACAGAATCAGTAGTAAACGTTTTTGAAACCCACCACTGCTCCAGAGGTTGTGAATGCTCCAACACTGGAAGCTTTTAAGAAGAGATTGGATAACCATTTGTCTGAAGTGGTGTAGGGTTTCCTGCCTAAGCAGTGGTTGGACTAGACGATCTCCAAGGTCCCTTCCAACTCTGTTATTCTATTCTATTCTATTCTATTCTATTCTATTCTATTCTATTCTATTCTATTCTATTCTATTCTATTCTATTCTATTCTATTCTATTCTATTCTATATAAAGTAATGTATGCATACCATACAGGTAGTCCTCAACTTACAACCATTTGTTTAGCAATCACTTGAAGTTACCACACAAAAAAATGACTTATGACTATTTACCACTTACCACCATCACAGCATCCCCACAGTCACATGATCAAAACTGAGGCATTTGACAGCTAGCATGTATTTCCAAGAGGTTCAGCATCCTGGGGTCATGTGACCTTCCCAGTAGGGTTCTGACAAAGAAAGGGGGAAGATATGATTCACTGAACAACTATAGTGACTCACTTAGCAACCATGGCAAAAAAGGTGATAAAATTGGGCACAATTCACTTAACAACCACAAAGTTCTTGTCCTAATTGTGGTCATAAATTGAGGACTACCTGTAATTTCAGAATGTCAGATTGCAAGAATGTATTGGCAGCATTTACATAATGACATTCTCCACATATGTAATTAGCATCATCACAGTTTGCCCTGGATGCTGCTGGCTGTACGGTTTTGCAAACAAGGATGGTTGGTATGATGTTTTCTTTTTCTTCTTGATTGTGCTTTGAAATGTTTGTTGAAATTAAATAGGAAAAAAAACATTGTGGTTTTTTTTTTCTAACTCATCCTTTAATTTATTTGGCTTACTATTTTCTGTGCTTTGCCTAATGTTATTGGCTCCAAAAGGTAGAAGCATGATGGGTAATATTGTAAGACTATTGCTTCCATTTTTAATAGCTATTCAAATCACATGATTTTAAGAGGAAAAAAGGTGGGATATAAATTTCATAACTAAATTAACCAATACAATTAATAAAATAGACCATTATTCTTATGCTACCTGCAAACATTTATCAAGCATCTCTGTACTCACTAGAGGAAGAACATGGATTTGCCACAAAATGGGCCAGTAGAGAAAATGCATAAAAACATTTCTTATCTTGCAATCTTTAGGGCAATGAGTTGTCTGCCATTATCACCGACCAATCAGTCAACCCCTGTATTTGGTGGAAGAGTTCCAGAAATAAATCTGATCTATTTTGCTTTGAATCTTTTATGCTTCTCTGTTTTCCTGGGAGAGGCAGTAATTTCATCAAGAAGGTTTTGTCTCTGTGGTCCTTGCCAGCTGCTCAGTTGCTTGGCAGCCAAAAAGGGAAAGATTCCAGATGCTTTTGTTTGGCTTCAAAATGAATGGATCAATTAATCACAGATTAACAGATGATGAAAAGCTAAGTCAACCTTTTATTTTTTGGTTTTGTTTGGCTGAAGTTTTTAGGGGAACAAAGGATGCTAAAAATAGTCACACAGCTTGGTGACTATTGATACTTTTCACATGTGGTATTATGATTGGTTGTACTCCAGCCAGATGTTTAGACTGGATTTTGCATTTTCATCCACCTATTAATTTCCCAAGGACCTGCGATAGATAGATGTTTGATGGTATCAAGTTGGTCTTCCTTCTGCAGTTTTCCAGTCATCTTGTCCATTAATCTTTGTGCCTGGAAACTGTTTGGCAGTTTCCTTTCTGCTCAGGTGGAAAAAGTTTGTTTTTAACTAGATGCTGTTGGGCTGTGTGGGAAGTATACCCCAAAAGGACAGTGCCAGAAACCTCATAGCACCAGAAACCTCAGAAAACAGTGCCAAGAGACTCAAGCCAGCCCTTCCCCCTTTAAGAAAACCCTAGGCAAAAGCAACTGCTGAAAGGAACACTTAAGTAGAGCCATTAAGATAAGGGAAATCAGGCTAAAAATAAACTCTCCAAGGTAAACAGAAACTCCCTTTTTCCTGCCTCCCTGACAGGATTAAATCCTAGGACAGGAAAAACAAAAGCCCTGAGACCAAGATTAACCAAGGAAAACAAAACCCAGGGCAATCAAAAACACATCAAAACACATCAAGATGCAGGAGCTTCAAAGGGGAATTAAACATAAATGGCTCAGAGTCACACTTCCAAGTTTGCTTGCAAGCCAGGATGGCTTGAGCTGTGTCACTACTTTTCTTGCCTTCCTGAATTAAAGGATCCCTTTTCTGGCAGTTGCTTCCATGTCTGTTTCTTCTCAGCATCGGTGACTGGGAACAATCCAGGGACATTTCTTCCAACATCTGCATTGGCTTTGTCAGATGTAAATGCCTTATTCTCTAATGTGTAAATAGTATATGAATGGGGTATCAGGGGTTAACTTATTCTTCACTTCTTAATGTATTCATAATTCACCACTCCCACTTATAGCTCCACCCATTGTATATATAAGGAACCACCTACACCCTTTTCCTTGCTTCTATCTGTGAATATTCAGTGAATATAGAATGCCTATTGTAAATAAAAGGAAGTATATTTAAACCTTTAACTCTCACTAATTTTATTGAGTCTGATCCTGAAAATATTGCAACAAGCTGGTAGCAGAGGATGGTTAATTGACTCAATAAAAAAACTTAAAAAATGTCTAAGAAAGATAGGCCCAACACCAGGGCCTACAGCAAAGAAATGGAAACAGAACAAGAAATAATCAACGAATACACAAACGCAATTTCGAGAGAATCCGAAGAATACACCACTGAAGACGAAGAAATAATAGACGAAAATGATGACCAGGAGGAAATCGAAATAGAGAATAACGAACTCAGGTCAGAGATATTAAAACTATTAAAAAGCCAGAAGAATGATGAAAGCCTCATCGCGAACCTCCAAGAAATGCTGAAGAACAGCGGAGCAGCGAGAGAGAAAAACATCACTAATGAGAAGTCTAAAGACCCAAAAATAGTGAGTGATATGACTGCAGAGAAAGTCATTACGAAGAAGAAAAACAGTGATCCCGCGCGAAATTTTGAATGGCAGCCATCTTGGTTTCAACAGGCCTCCAAGGTGAGCGAAGCAGAGCCAATCAAAATGCTCAATTCAAAATTTCTGGCGCGAAAAACGTTATCAGACAACGAAAATGAAAAAGAAGATTCGAACTCCTCAGAAGAATCAGAATCAGAAAGTGAAGATGACTCAACAAAATCCCAAATAAAATCAGCAATGAAAACACTTTTTGCTGCATTTGGGCCAAAACTAAAAATTACCAAAGAGCCACCGAAGAAGCGAGCGAGCAAGCCGATACCTCAAGACCTTCCCGCTCCCATCCTGACTTCGAAAGCGACGACGCCCGAACCCAGAGAGCCTTGTCGATTCCGCCCTACACCACAGACCGAAGCAAGTGCCAACGCCCCCAAAAGAAAAAGAAGAGCAGCCGCCGTCGTCAGAACTCCCAAGGTCGAACCAGAGACCGACTCGTCTGAAGCAGAGCAGAGCGAGCGAGCCGCAATGGAGAGAACCTTCCACGACGACTCCAAAGAAGAAATGGACAACGCGCATGCGCGAAACTACGCAGACGGTCCGGGAAGACATGAACTGGCGAGAGAACCACGCAGACTCGTTGCGAGCATCCCCATGCCGTTTTGCAATTTTCTACACTTGCGAGACCACGGACTACCTCAGGTCGTAAGTAATGGACAAAATAATGTCGGAAATTTACCCAGTGACTTCCCAAAACTAAGGGTTGATGGCATTAATTTGCAAGAATGGTATCAACAGCTCCAGGTTGTCTTTATGAAGGAAAATTTACTATTTTTTATCACTAGTCCCCCAAAAAGACCTTGGACTTTAAAAATAGATTGTTTACACCATAGAGCATTTTTCTTAATAATATCTAGTGTGTCTCCTGCAATGTATCATAGCATCAAACCTAATCTGACTGTTTCAGAAATTATTCAATGCATGTTTAATTTGTTTCACAGCGATAGTGTGGCTACCACCACAAGAATGTCTAAGGATTTCTTTTCATCTAGAGTGAAACCAGGGGTTTCCATAAGTGAACATTTAATATCTTTAAACAAAATAAGAGCTGAGCTGCATTTGAGGGGGGAGGTGATTTCAGACCAAACAATGAAAAGTGTTATTATCAACTCACTTGATTCATCATGGGACAGTTTTATGTCACATTTAGACACTATCAATCTAGGATATTTATCCATAGAAAGTCTATCCAATAAATTGATAGCAGAAGACAATTCAAGAAGAAATCGTTCTAGCAATCACACAGAACACAAACCTTATAGGAAAGTAGCTTTCCAAGAAAAATATAATGAAACATTCAAATGTCACAATTGTGGATCCAGGGAACACAATAGAAGAGATTGTCCCAAAATTTCAAAGGAAAGACATAGGTCAGAATATAGGAACAAATACAATTATAGACAGTCTTCCATAGATAGACATAGATATAGAAGCCCACCAAATTACAAAGAGAATAGAGGGGGCAGAGATAATTCAAAGGATAGAAAATCTGGTTCACTGAATGGATTAAATAAACAAGATAACACTAAAATACAGCAAAATGAGAACAATAATTGGCTTATTGATTCTGGAGCAACTAATCACACCACTAATAACAAAAATATATTGTCTTCATTTACAGAAGATAAATTTGTAATAAAGGTAGCTAACCAAGAAAAGGTTCAAGTATTAGGCAGAGGAAATGTAACCTTGCCTGGTCTAGGAAAAATAGAGGGGGTATTGTTAATACCTGAAATACCTCATAACATACTAAGTGCCATAAAACTAAGTAGAGATTCTGACATTAATATAGTTTTCTCAAAGGGAAAAGCGACTTTGGAGAAGAATAAAATAAATATAGGCACTGTGATGATTAAAGGAGGCCTACCTTATCTGATAACGAAGGAAAAATGGTTGCATAACATTGATTCAAATATGGAAGATTGTATTGAAGCAGATGATGAAAATATTAGTAACAGTGACAATGATGAATGTAAAATATCTCATGATCACGCAGATGCACACAATGAAAAAAAACCAAAAATAGGTAAACCAATTCATGATGAGTGTGCTCACATCTTACATAGGAAGTTAGGACATGCCAGTTTTCCTGTAGTACAAAAAATGACTGAACACGCAGAAGGTGTCAAAATAAAAAATTGTGAAAACTATTTGGAATGCTCAGTATGTAAATCTACAAAACTAAAAACTAGTCCCAGGCCAAGAAAATCTACTAGATCAACTAACAAAATTTTTGACTTAGTACACATGGACTTAGTTGGCCCATTAACTCCATCAATCACCTATAGAAAACGTTACTTCCTGACAATAGTAGACGATTATAGCTGTTATGGGTTTGTTTATACATTAAAACACAAAGATGAAACCTTTCAAAAATTTAAGGAATTTTACAAACGCATAGAAACACAACACAATATCAGAATAAAACAAATTATGACAGATAGGGGATGTGAATTCATGTCTAAAGAATTCTCCCAATGGTTAAAGGATAGAGGAATGCTACATTACACGTCTAGTCCATTTTCTGCGTTTCAGAACGGGATTGCAGAGAGAAAGAATTCCACATTACAAACCATGATTAGATGCACATTGGAGGATGCTGGCTTAAGCAAACAATTTTGGTCAGAAGCCTTACATTATTCAAATTACACACAAAATAGAACCTGGTCCAGTATTGTAAATAAGACACCATATGAAGTAATGTATAATAGGAAACCAAAATTAGCACACATGCACATATTTGGAGTCACTGCAGACGTACACATACCTAAGCAGTTGAGAAGAAAGGGAGAAAACGTATCCAGAAGACTCAGATTTATGGGATATGAAACTGGCACCAAAGGGTACAGATTCATTGATAATAATAACAAATTTATAGTTTCCAGAACAGCTGTGTTCCATGAACAGGCCAACTGGTCTAAATTACATCTTAATGAAATATTTCCAAATAAATGTAAAGATACAAAATCTCATGAGAAAGGGACCATAGAAAAACAGGATATCAACAAATATAAAAGCAAAACCAAAACTTGGACAAATAGCCAACACAAAATAAAGACAGACACACTAACAAAAAAAGAAGCAAGATATTTGCATGATAACAATAGCAAACCTGAAAGAGTCATTAGAAACAACAGAAATCAAATGCCAAATAAATACAGAGATTACATAATGCATATGGATGGTGAGCCAATAACACCTAATACTTATGAGGAAGTGTTAAAACTCCCTCGTGAAGAAAAAGAAAAATGGGAATTAGCTATGAAAAAAGAGATGGAAAGTTTACAAGGATTAAATGTATTTACACCTGCAATTGCACCTAAAGATAAAACAATTATTGGTACCAGGTGGATATATAAAATTAAGAACTTAGAAGGAGGCAATACTCTATATAAAGCTAGATTAGTTGCACAAGGTTATGCACAGAAATATCCGGAGGACTATACTGACACGTATTCCCCCACTGTAAGAACAGAGAGTGTCAAAACAGCTCTAGTGGTAGCATCAGCACTCAATCTTGATGTATTTCAATATGACATACAGACTGCGTATCTACACGCAAAACTAGATAAAGAAATATACGTAAGAGCACCTCACAGTCAATACACCAACAAAAATGAAATTTGGCTGTTGAACAAGAGTTTATACGGATTAAAACAATCTGGTAAAAGATGGTATGATTGTCTAGTAAAAGTACTTAAGACCATGGATTTCAACGCTACCACTGCTGATAACTGTTTCTTTGTCAAAAAGGGTGATGATCACATTGAATTTGTGTTGATTTATGTAGATGACATTTTATATATAGGAAAACACAAAGAGAGAAGAGAAACTTTTGTAAATAAGTTAAATGAACATTTCTCGTTGAAATCTCTAGGTAAAGTGAACAAATATCTTGGTGTTCAAATTAATAAGACTAGAAGGGGATTCAAACTTACTCAGAGAGATAAGATTATAGAACTTTTAAATAAATGCAATTTAAACAATGCCAAGCCCTGTGATACTCCTATGCAAACTGATTTTCTTAGAAATACTGATGAATCTTCCCCTGAATTCAAGGATAACACGTTTTATAGATCAATCATAGGTTCACTTCTTTATATATCTAATTGGACTAGACCAGATATCGCCTTACCACTCAATTTATTATCCAGACACGTCAGCAAACCAACAATGTATCACTGGGAAGCTGTTAAAAGAATTTTAAGATATCTGAAAAGTACACTAGATTTTTGCTTAGTATTAGAACCTAGTGATAATAAAGAACCAAAGCTTGCATGTTATGCAGATGCGGACTGGGCTGGAGACACATCATGCAGAAAAAGTACATCTGGTTATATTTTTCTCTTAAATGACTGTCCAGTTTACTGGTATACTGGTAAACAAGAACTAGTAGCCACTTCAACGACAGAAGCGGAATATGTTTGTTTATCCAAAGCTGCAAATAACCTTGTATGGTTTAATGATTTAATTTCAGATGTTTGGAAAAAACCTGCTTTGCCTTTTGTTATGCATGAAGACAATAAAGCAGCCATTGAAATATCTAGATCTGATGCCATTGGACAAAGGTCCAGGCATATAGATATAAAATTTAAACGTGTGAGGCAATTATCTCAGGATGGATTTATTAAAGCAGTGCATTGTGATACTTCAGAACAATTAGCTGACATATTGACAAAGCCTTTACCTTCTAAGCAACACAAATATTTAACATCTAAATTGTATGTCTTGTATTGTCCTGAATCTGAATGTAATTGGTGTTGTATAACGAATCGGCATTTAGAGGGGGATTTGTCAGTTGTAAATGCCTTATTCTCTAATGTGTAAATAGTATATGAATGGGGTATCAGGGGTTAACTTATTCTTCACTTCTTAATGTATTCATAATTCACCACTCCCACTTATAGCTCCACCCATTGTATATATAAGGAGCCACCTACACCCTTTTCCTTGCTTCTATCTGTGAATATTCAGTGAATATAGAATGCCTATTGTAAATAAAAGGAAGTATATTTAAACCTTTAACTCTCACTAATTTTATTGAGTCTGATCCTGAAAATATTGCAACAGGCTTTTATATCAGTTAGCAATCTGAAAGTAGTTGGTGAGCAGGAATTATTATGTGTGGGTAATCTGCAGTTTTACAGATTTACAATCTAACTCTGGTGAAACTTAATGATGTTCAACTTTGATCGGTGATTCCTAATACTTCAGAGGTCCCCAATCCCCAGGCTGGAACCCAGTACCAGGCTGTGGCCTGTTCAGAACCTGGCTGCAGAAGTGGTGGGCGAGAATGCGCATGCAGCTCCATTTGGGCAAGCAAATGGAGCTATGTGTGCTTGCCTGCCACTTGCATGGAACCATCCCCTTCCCCACAAGTCTGCAAAGCCGGAAAGGTTGGAGAACGCTGCAATACTTCATTTTTTAAAAATCATTTCTCAATTCTAGGAACACTCAGAATAACAGCATCAATAGATCAGCCTGCCTTCTTTTCAATAACTGTTATATCAGGCATGTTATGAACAAGGCAACTGTTTGAATCTTAAAAATCCCATAAGATCTTAAAGTAAAGGTAAAGGTTCCCCTTGCCCATATGTGCTAGTCGTTCCTGACTCTAGGGGGCGGTGCTCATCTCCGTTTCAAAGCCAAAGAGCCAGTGCTGTCCGAAGATGTCTCCATGGTCAGCTGGCATGACTAAATGCCAAAGGTGCACAGAACGCCGTTACCTTCCCACCAAAGGTAGTCCCTATTTTTCTACTTGCATTTCTTATGTGCTTTCAAATTGCTAGGTTGGCAGAAGCTGGGACAAGTAACAGGAGCTCACCCCATTACACGGTACTAGGGATTCGAACTGCTGAACTGCCAACCTTTCAATCGACAAGCTCAGCGTCTTAGCCACTGAGCCACAGCGTCCCACATAAGATCTTAACTTGCTCATTTTCCAAAGCCTTCTCAACTTAATTGTCCCAGTAGTTTTTGCTACATTCAAATCCAAAATTCTGGCAAAGTTTCCAGTTTTGGTAATTTGGCCATGACGCTGCTTGTAGTCTGAAAATTTACTGCAGCCATTAATCAAATGGTTAATTGTTTCATCCTTTTTCTACAAAAGGAACATTTGTTGTTTTTTACATATTGAATTAATTGGCAAAGCTTGCCTTTGAAGGCTAAAATAAAGCCTTCGGTTTCTTTCTTTAGCACGCCTGACATTAACGAGCTCCATGTGAGGTTTTTATCAGCTTTTGCTTGTATATCCTTCAAGTATTAACCATGTATTGGCTTGTTCTCCCAATTAACAAATTGATTTTCAATTGTTTCTTTTCTATGCTCTGCCTTTACCATTGTTGTTTTCAAGAGCTTTCCTTGACTGACTTCCTTCAGCAAGTTCTTGGCTTGTTCACTTTCTTATGACCAACAGTATTAAATTGTTCCCAGATTAATTGGGTAAATCCATTCCCCAGGTATCTCCACAGGACTTTCATCATTCTTGGCATCCAACTGGGAATGAATCCAGCCAACTTTATCCTCCGGATACACAGAAAATTCCTTTTTTCAGCCCTGGGCCTCCAGGCTCCCAGAGAATCTGGGTAACCTTAAATAGGGTCACCGGTCAGTATTCTGCAGACACAATGACTGTAGAAAATTATTGGTGCCACTCTTATATCTGCAATGTAAGCCTTGCTAGTGGCTCTAGCTCATGATAGGTCAGATTTGTTTTCCTCCAGGAGTTCTCTAGGCATCTCTTGATCCTTTTCAGTGAACCATGGGGAGTAATGGAAACAATGGGCTAAGAGAGACCACATGGGTGTGATTCTGTCCAAGGCTCTATCTGCCCTCTTATTCCAGGCAGCCATTATCAGCTCTGAAGGACCATGCAGCAGATCATCATGTTTTTCCCTCAGCTCCCTTTGAAACCCAGTTAGGTCCATCAGTCACCAGGGTCAGACCAATTGAATGGGTCCAGTCTCTCTGTGGAGGGAATTAGCAGAAGAGAATCTCAAGGCACCACAGCATGATCTGACCATGACAGAGGGGCCAATAAAAGCTCCTCCACTGCTTTAACAAGAAAACCACATCTACTGTGTGACCACTGTCCTGAGTCAAGCCATGGATGACCTCGGTGAGGCCCAAGGCTATCATGGAGGCCATGAAGTCCTGAGCTGTTTCAGAGTCCCATTCCAGGGACAGCAAGTTGAAGTAACGCAGGACTAGAAGTCTGAGGAACTCCACGGCCAAACCCTGAGATTGCTGCAAAGCAGGGAGGCTGTTATAGCAGCAACAATCCAACTGCTGTTGTGAGATAACTTCAGAAACAGGTTCTCATAACCATGCTATTGTGGCTTAGATCCTCCTGAGTCCACTGATCTTGAACCATGTGTGATCCGAGGTGAGCTCCCCAGCTGAAGAGGCTGGCGTCAGTTGTCAGAGTTAGACGATGAGGCTCTCAGAACCTGCATCCCTTGGAGATGGCATCAGACGTCCACCATTTGAGGGAGATGAGGACCTCTGGTGGAACCTGCACTCTGGTTGGGGTTGTATTCTTGCGAGTCCTCTGATACAGAAGGAGAAACCACTGCAGAGCCCTGCTGTGGAGTCGAGCCCAAGGTGTGATGCCAAAGCAGGACACCATCTTTCCCAGGAGCTGTGATAGCATCAGCAGAGAAGCTGAATGTTCTGTCCAGACACGTCTTGCCAATTACCTCAGACTGGATTGGCGCTCCTGGGAAAGATATACCTTGGACTCCACCAAATCTATGATTGCCCCCTGATGCAGCAATCGAGTAGAGGGGACCAGATGGCTTTTGGCCAGATTTATGGAAAAGCCGTGATTTTTAAAGAAGTAAATAGTGGTATCCAGGTCCTGCCTCACCAGGGATTCAGAACTGGACTGGATGAGTATGTTGTCCAGATAAAACTGGATTCTTATAGGCAGACTTCGGAGATGGCCCGCTAGTGTGGCCATCAGCTTGGTGAACACCCTGGGGGTGGAGGACAGGCCAAACAGTAATACCCGATATTGGTAATGTTTCCCAAGCGGAAGCAGAGAAACTGCCTGTGGGCTAGCAGGATGGGGACATGAAGGTATGCTTCCATCAGGTCCACTGACATGAGGAAGTCACCCTGTCTGACGCTCTCCAAGTTGGTCTGGAGTGATTGCATTTTGAATCGTCGGTAAACAATGTGACAGTTCAGAGCCTTGAGATTGAGAATTGCCCTCCATCCCCCCGAGGGCTTCTGTATCATAAACAGTTGGGAATAAAACCCCTGTCCGTGTTATCCCTCTGGAACCGGCTGTATGACCTGAATGTCCAAGAGTTATTTTATGGTCAATTCAATGAGATGCCATTTTGTCTGATCCTGTGACATAGGACAGCAGATGAAGAGCCTCAGTGGGGGGGGGTAGAGAGGAATTCTAGGGAGAGGCCTGACCTCACCATCTTCCTGACCCAAGCATCCGAAGTGGTGTCCTCCCACTGGTCGGCAAACAACGCCAGATGGCCCCCTATGGAAGAATTGGATGAGCAATCATTTTGAGCGTCGAAAGGACAACCAAGAAGATGGGGGCTCAGATATGACCCTCGGCTCGGAATGAGTGGGGTGCCTTGCCTGCAGGGGAGGAGGGGGACCATTGAGGTGGGGGAGGGGATCACTGGGATGTTGGAGAGCCGGAGTATTGTGGTTATGACCGGGAGAGGTAGATATGGCGGGAGCCAAGGGGTAGGCCAGTCTCGGGGAACTAGGACTTGCTGTCTCAAAGCGATTACTTGTTCTGGCCCCTCTGGTTCTGGTTCACCGGGCTCGCCTCGTATAACTGGTGACTCGGGATGTCAGGGCCCTGGCCTCAGCTGCTGCTGTTTAATGCCAGATCTGTTGTTAACAAGGCCCCCTTGTTCGGGACTTAATCCTGGAGGAGGGGCCTGACCTGGCATGCATTACTGAGACCTGGCTGGGCCAGGAGGGGGGTGTGCCCCTCTCAGAGATGTGCCCAGACGGGTTCCAGCTATTGCATTGGCCACGACTCTAGGGAAGGGGTGGAGGAGTGGCAGCCATTGTCTGGAAGAGTCTTTGCCCTCGCAGGATCCCTGCCCCTGAGATTGTTGGGTGTGAGTTTCTCCTTTTGAGGTTGGACTTGGGTTCAGTTGGGCTTGTTGCTGATGTACCTGCCTCCCAGCTGTGTTACAACAGCCCTGCCTGTGCTGGCGGTGAAGTTCCCCAGGCTTATAGTACTGGGGGACTTCAATTTGCCGTCACTTGGTGAATCCTCAGATGCGGCTCAGGAGTTCATGGCTTCCATGACAACCATGGACCTGACCCAAGTAGTTCAGGGTCCGACTCATGCGGGGGTGGGACACACTTGACCTGGTGTTTCTCTCGGGGCAGTGGAGATATGATCTGGAATTAAGGGGTATAGATGATTCTCCCTTGTCGTGGTCAGATCATTTCCTGCTGAGGTTAGACTTCAGGACGCTACTCCTCCATCGCAGGGAGGCGGAACCGATTAAGTGGTTCTGCCCCAGGCGCCTAATGGACCCTGAAGGGTTCCAGAAGGAGCTTGGGGAGATATCTGACTTCCTTGTCCACAGTCCGGCTGAGTCCCTGGTGGCTGCCTGGAATAGGGCGGCATCTGGGGCATTGGACCAGATTGCACCTTTGCGACCTCTCCATGGTGGTGGATCCAGGAAAGCTCCCTGGTTTACCGAGGATCTGATCTCCCTTGTTAATATATTTCTGGCCTGATTTTACAGCATTTTATCACCTTTTCTGCAGGCTTCCTCTTTGGAATGACGTAGCTGCTTAAGTTTAGCTGTGAACCAAGGTTTGTTGTTACTGTATATTCACAAGTTCCTGGTTGGTACACATAGGTCTTCAGAGAAGCTGACATATGATGTTACAGTCTCTGTGAGTTCATCTAAGTCTGCAGAGGTATTTTCGAAAACATTCCAATCAGTGCAGTCAAGGCAGGCCTGTAGCTTTAACTTTGCCTTCTCAGTCCAGGTCGTCACTGATTTAATTGTTAGTTTTATGGTTTTAAGTCTTTGCCTGTAAGCAGGTACAAGGTGAATCATGCAATGATCAGAGTGTCCCACAGCTGCTCATGGTAAAGACTGATAAGCATCTTTTAGTGCTGTATAGTAATGTTCTAAAGTATTCTTGCCTCTAGATCACTCTGTCAAGGATCTTGGAGTACTCATCTCAAATGATCTAAGTGCCAGAACTCACTGTAACAGCATTGCCAAAAAGTCATTAAGAATTGTTAATCTAATCTTGCGTAGCTTTTTCTCCGGTAATATTGAAATGCAAACTAAGGCATACAAAACTTTTGCTAGACCAATTCTTGAATACAGCTCATCTGTCTGGAACATGCACTGCATATTGGACATTAATACAATCGAACGAGTCCAGAGATATTTCACAAGAAGAGTCCTCCACTCCTCTGCTCACAACAGAATACCTCCAAACTTGATTGCAAAAAATACAACTTCAGAAACAGAGTTGTCAATGCCTGGAATGCACTACCTGACTCTGTTGTTTCTTCCCCAAACCCCCAAAACTTTAACTTAGACTGTCTACTGTTGACCCGATTCCTAAGAGGTCTTTAAAGGGTGTGCATAAGCACACCAACGTGCCTACTGTCCCTGTCCTAATGTTCCCTTTTATTCGTATCTGTTTCATGTATTCATAATCATGTTCATACTTACATCTGTTATCAAATACATGCTTGATGAAATATAATTAATTAATTAATTAATTAATTAGACATCTGAGTTTGTTAGAGAGTCAAATTTGCATGTTGGCCTCATTATTTGGTTGTTTCTTGTTATATATGAGGATCTGCTTTTAAATGATTAAACTAGTGATTCAATGTCAGGTTGTATAGTCCTTGTTGGAAGGAAGGATTGGCTCATCTTTGTCACTGTTTTTAAGCCTATACTTTCCATCACTGCTGAATTAAGCATTTGGAATCTAGACTATGATATGTGAATTGTGATCTGCCTTAGCTGGAAAAAATTATGAATATCAACCAGTCAAATGATAATACAATTGTCAATGTTAGCTTTTTAGAGCTAAATTCAGTGCTTGCTTGGTTTATTTTTACATGACCTCAAATACTTCCAGATATTCCTTCTTTCAGCTGACTTTGCAATTCTAATTAATGTGGGCTCAGCTTCAGCAGTTTTGGATAACAAAGCCAAATGCAATCTATAATCAGCTCTTCCATAGTGCTGGCACAACTTAATTAGTAGCACCTTGTTAAACTTAATTAGAGGAATAATGAGATTTCAAAACCGAATATGAAAGCTCAAAGTGCCATTTCACAAGGTTTGACAAAATGAATGGGAGATCTGCCTGAATAAAGCTACCAGTTTTGATTTTGTGCTAAGAGGGTGTGCGAAGCAATGGTATGTGAAAGTTACAATTCAGCAATTGTATACTGTGTCACAGATATTAGCATTGGATGCTATTAAGAGAGTTCATTAATTTCTTCACAGATAACTAAATTAATGGCAGTACTCTGTAATATCCATGAGATTTTTAAAATAATACCTAAGGAAACAACAATGCTGAATTCCCCTTTAGGAGACTCTTTGAGTTGATGACATTATTGCCAAAAAGCTTTCAAAATAGGCCAGCTATAAATAAGTTATGTGAAATCCTAACTTTTTAAAAATATACCACTAACTGTGAAAGATCCAAAAAAAAGTGTAATGCAGTGAAATGAATAAATTCCTTATGCTGTTAAATAAAATGATGAAATGCCCAATAGTTTGAACACTTGCTCTGTTTCCATGGAATTTAAGAGGGTATTTACTGTTCATTCCTTTATAATTTCAGTTTTATCCTTATGGTTATCTGTGGAACATTAACAGTGGTTAAATTGGGAGACAGTGAGTCTTCTCAGAGGTAACAGTCTTATTAATGGTGCCACCATGCATCAAGGATAGAACAATCCTTAATAATTCTATCTTTTGTTACTTAAAAAAAGACTACGTATTTATGAATTTATTTCCTAAGTAATATAAATATGAGTCAAATAAAATTGTTAAGCCATAAATATGAGCCAGTTGTCATTGTCTGAATTTTGTTCATGGGAATGCTGCAACAGTTGTAAGTGTAAAAAAATGGTCATAAGTCACTTTTTTTCAGTTCTGTTGTAACTTTGAATGGTCACTAAATGAACTACTGTATGTTGAGGACTACCTGTATCTTGAAAATAAGCTATTATGTACTCATATAAACAAGTAATGGTACAATAAGTTGCTTAATTTCAGTTGTATTAAATTTGAAAGCTAAATGTTTTCTGATGATAGATATCTAGCTATATCAATGCCAAGAGAAATGGTATAAATCAGATAGGAAAATAAGAGCAAATTTGTAAAAAGACAGTATTTTTTGAAGTGATTAGGTAATAATAAACAATCACATTAGAATACCTTGTATTTTAATAGGATGTAGAACCTCCTATGGAAAATAAAATCAAATTTATTTTTTACTAGCTTTCATCATGAATTACTGTACTTCTGAATTAACTTATTCAATAAGATGAATGATGTCATTACTTACCACTGAGCCTTTGTTTTATATTATTTAAGGTTTCAATTTAAGTTGAAGGAAGACTGTCATTCATCTTCCTTTTATATTAACTCTATATCAGTTTTATTAATCCTAATGTATGTCCTTTGATTTATCAGCAAATTCTATTCTATCAAACATGCAATTAATGATTGTGGTACATCAAAATACTTACAACTTCTAAGCAACCACCTAAATAGATTATTCTCCATAAGGATCCATCTCTAAACTGGTCTTTCAAGATTTCCAATGGTGCACTCACCACCACTCGACTTACAACAGATCATTTACCATGTTTTCCCCAAAATAAGACCCTGTCTTATATTTTTTGAACCCTGAAATAAGCGCTTGGTCTTATTTTCAGGGAGGTCTTATTATTTTGGGGCATGTGGAGCAAGATGGGGCTCCTCTTGCCGTCTTACCTGATTTCCAGCTCTGCATTTAAATATTTTTGGGGAGGGCTTATTTTTGGGGGAGACTTATTTTAGTGCATGTCCTCAAAAGCCCGATTGGGCTTATTATCAGGGGATGTCTTATTTTCAGGGAAACAGGGTAATGACCATTCAAAGTTACAACAGCTCTTTAAAAAGTGAGTTATGACAATTTTTTACACTTTTAACACAAAATGATTTAATAATCTCACCCCATCTTTGTGTTTTTCATTTATAGAGGGTATTATCACCTAGGACCGTATCAGGGGTGGGTTGCCCCCAGTTCGCACTGGTTCTATAGAACTGGTAGTAAAACCAGTGGGAGACTCCGCCCACCAACCCCGACATCATCCAAATGCTTCTACGCATGTGCAGAAGCTTCTGCGCTTGCGCAGAACAGCGTGCGCACGCAGCCCCTTGTGAACCAGTAGTAAAGGTAAGTAGGATCCACCCCTGGACCATATCTCCTTTATTTGGACCCTTAACTACCCAGGCAGGATTAATTATAATATTAGTCTCCTTGGATATCTCCAGGATAGTATTATATGCAGTATGAAGTGCACAAAGAGATGGCAGCATAACAGTACTTTGCCTGCTCCATGTAAGTGCAGCACCCCCCTGCTGTACATTAAACCAGCTCAATATTTCAGCCTTCACAGGAGCTAAGCAAAAGTGCTACTGCTTTATGAATCACATTAATTTTAATAGGGCATTCCTTTTCTTTCTTTTCATGCTCTCCTTGCCTTTAATATTTTAGCTATAGCCCAACTAACTTGAAAGAGCTTTTTAAATGACGCCAGAGAAATATCCAGTAGGATATGGACACTCTTTATATTAATCCATAACCTGCATTTTCCTACCTAAAATATTTTTATTTATTTAATTGACTATTGTGGCTTGCAAAGACAATATTTATATTCGCACATATTAAATTCTCTCTTCCCTTTCTCCTCTTTCCCTCCTTTTTTTCTTTTGTTATATGGTGTGTTTATAATGTTCCTGAGGAAATGGGCATTATATAACAGTCAGAATTTATTGTTTTTTAAAAAATATATGTCTACCTTGAGGCACCTTTCATTTTGGCACCATTCAACTTGCCTCCAGAAATCATTACTTTTGCTATGGGTAACATAATTTAGGTGAAGTGTTCTGCGTAATGCTTTCTCTCCAGAATTCTCTGTATTGTATTAGCTTCATCCAACAAAATAGCTTTTTTGTCTTCCAAAGAAAATTCTGAGTCCTACTGATTTATTACGTCAGTAAATTAGAACTTTCCTTTCCCATAAACTACGAAATGTTATTGTGAAGTAAAACATGTACCTAAGAGGAAAAACAACTGCTCCATTGGCCTTTTAATATGACAATTACTTCAACAGCTTTTATTCTTTTAATTAAACCTTAACTATCAAATTGATACTACTTGTAATCTATACCTCTCTTCCAGAATTTGTTTTCTAGAGAAAAAGTGAAACTGGAGTGTTAGTACCAGTGGTGGGTTGCCCCCGGTTCGGACTGGTTCTATAGGACCGGTAATAAAACCAGAGGGAGGCTCGGCCCACCGATCCTGACGTCATCAGAACGCTTCTGCGCATGCGCAGAAGAGCGTGCATGCAGCCCCATTGCGAACCGGTAGTAAAGGTAAGTAGAACCCACCCCTGGCTAGTACGGTGATTTTGCTATTGGTAGAGTGGCCATTGGAATTAGATTTATGAGTCAGTGATCATCTCTTAGAATTTCAACATGCTTCCAAAAGATAAAGCTACTTTTCAATCATTCTGCATTTCATGTAAAATCTGTATTTGAAATAGAAGAAGCAGAAATACTGAGCCAGAGCCATATTCTCACTACTCTCACTATAAACATATGTGTGGTATCCAGAGATTCAAGTTATGGTTAGAATAGAACTAGCAGATCTACTGGAAATGACAAGTCTTAATAAGACTTAATTATTAAGTCTTAAGTTATTAAGTTATCCTAAAACTAGGCTTGGGAAAAGATGTATACACATGGCAATGTGAGAGTCAGCCTGTGTAACTGACAGATGTTGTTTTCAATTCATTGTATGGGTCAGAGTGTTTTTCTGCTTTTCATGTGCTACTATTTTTGTGTTTTTGACAAGGCATACAGATTGGCTGGTATTTAAATCAGACTAAAGCCAATGAGAAGGCTAGCAGGTTCAGTATTTGCTTCAGTACATGTTATGAGAATGATTGAGTCAACCATCTCATTTATTTATTTATTGGTTCGATTTATATGCTGCCCTTCTCCGGAGACTCAGGGCGGCTTACAATGCGTTAAGCAATAGCCTTCATACTTTTGTATATACCTGCTTAGTAGGGCTTTCGCCCCCCGCCCCCAAGCTGTGTTCTTTTTTATACAAAGTCAGCTTATTGCCCCCACAATCTGGGTCCTCATTTTACCTACCTCGAAAGGATGGAAGGCTGAGTCAACCTTGAGCCTGGTGAGATTTGAACTTGCAGTAATTGCAAGCAGCTGGTGCTACTTAATAGCACTTTAGTCTGCTGCGCCACCAAGGCTCATGTATTGGTAGGTAAGCTAATGCAAAAAACGAAAGTAATAATAATGAAACACCTCCTCTTTTGATATTCTGGCAATTGTTCCCAAATATTAAGAACAGAATGACTTATTTGACTAATTGGAATTGCTTAGTACATACACACAGACACACACAAACAACACAAATGAACAAACAATACACACATATAAAATGGAGGCACACAAACATAAATGTATAAAGAAAACAAATGTTCTTTAGTTTTATTTTGGTTAAAACTATTAATCTTTCTAATGTTTTAAAGATTTTCTACGTTGAACAAAAACAAAAACTGCACCTGAAGAGAACTGCAATGCGCATGTCTTTATATCCAAATGCCAGAAATCTCAAAGTTAAAATGAGAAAAATGAATGTGTTCTATACTAAAAGAGGCCATACGTCTAGGGGGTATATCAGAAAATTGATTAAAATTGACAAAATTAATAAAATAAGGAGAACTTTGGAAATAAAATCTATTAAAAAAAATCTGGGATAGTGATAGTGGTGTGAAAAGTATGATAAAATTGAATATAATCACTTCACAGAAAAGCTAGTAACAGCTTTTGGGTGAGCTTCAAGGAAAGAAATAAAGTGGGGTTCCATGTTAGAGGTTAGGAAATAGCATGAAAAAAAATATTTCTGTAGAATTAATAGCTAACATAAAAACATGAATAGCAATACAAAATTGAGACTGCATTATTTAGAATTTTCCATTGCAAGATAAGACACTTACCGTATTTTCCGGCGTATAAGACGACTGGGCGTATAAGACGACCCCCAACTTTTCCTGTTAAAATATAGGGTTTGGGCTATACTCGCCATATAAGACTGCCCCTCTTCCAATGCACACCAAATAAAAATTAAAAAACATCAACTGGCTCACCTACAATGTAAAAGCAGCTGTGCTAGACCCAAAATGGCCCCTGCAACAAGCAGGAACCTCACACAGCCACAAAAAGTCCAAAAAACCAACTTTCACACTTTACACACACAAAATTCCACATACAGCTTTGTGAGATTTTGTGTGTTTGTGTAGTTGGAGTGAAACACTACAGAAACACACTAAATCTCAGAAAGCTGCACAAATATTGTTTTGTTTTATTTTATTTTTATTTTTATATGAAAGCTAAATTTAAAACTTCCTAA
The DNA here is from genome assembly GCF_029215685.1 of Pituophis catenifer annectens. NCBI lineage: Eukaryota > Metazoa > Chordata > Lepidosauria > Squamata > Colubridae > Pituophis > Pituophis catenifer. The sequence goes on from NW_027256881.1 coordinate 45,020,738, forward strand.
ACTTTAAATGGCTAGGTCTAAAAAAGAACAACTAAAAAAATCTCAATTGACTATTTTTTTTAAAGCTCCCAAAGGGGAAAAAAACTTACCCAATAGAACAGGGGTCTCCAACCTTGGCAACTTTAAGATTTGTAGACTTCAACTCCCAGAATTCCTCAGCCAGCTTTGCTTTGCTGGCTGAGGAATTCTGGGAGTTGAAGTCCACAACTAACTCCTTGCTTGATTGCAGGCAGGGAGTTGCTTGCTTGCCTGAGTAGATTCAGGCAAGCAAAGCAAGGCAAGCGTTGGGACTAGCAGCTGAGGTAAGCAAGCTGGAGGGGGAAAACTTTTTCCCTTTTACATGGCTCTGGCCATCCCAGCTGAGTTGCAGGGAACTCAGCTGGGATGGGATCAACCGTCAGAACTGGGACCGTCAGAGCCATGGTTCTGGCGATCCCAGCTGAGCTGCAGGGAACTCAGCTGGGATCGTCAGAGCTGGGATCGTCAGAGTAAAAGGGAAAAAACTTTTTTCCTTTTACGTGGTTTCTGGCGATCCCAGCTGAGTTGCAGGGAACTCAGCTGGGATCGTCAGAGCTGGGATCGTCAGAGCTGGGATCGCCAGAGCCATTTAAGGCTCGTCAGAGCCTTTCGGGCTGGTCTGCCTGGTTACAGGAGAACGACACCCGGCGTATAAGACGACCCCCGACTTTTGAGAAGATTTTCATGTGTTAAAAAGTCGTCTTATACACCGGAAAATACGGTAGATTGAACAGACATCAGAACTTTTCAAGAGTAGTTTTACGAGTAGCTATGAGGCCAGGTCAAAACTGAGCTACATTTACTTCAAAAAGTAAATCATATTTAAATATAATTCAATATTTTTAGTTAATGAGATTGTTGTAAACAAATTGAATAATTCCTTCTTTCTACCTCATTATATATATTACAATTCACTGGTAATTTTTGAGAAGGATCTTGTGGCTATGCCACATGCAACCTTGCGGTCTCAGATTATATGTTTCTATTTTAAATTTTAAAACTGACTCCTAAGAACAAAGGCATGTTTGGAATAAAATGAAAAAAGGATATTGAAGAAGGACAATGATTATATCTGTTTTGGCAACTTATATTGTTTAGGATCACTTTGTTAAAATTTTTGCAGATTTAATAATTATTCCACTGCTGTCTTGGAACCATCAGTTTAAAGGCAGAAAAAAATTGGGTATATTTTTGTTGATTAAAAATAATGTTTTTCTTTGCCTGCTGATTAAACAAGTCTACTTTTCTTTACGTGCTCAGTGGGATGTAAAGACAGAACTCCTCTTAGTGCTTTTTAATACTTTTCCCTCTCTATGCTTAAATAAAGAGTTCCAGTGGGATGGAAATGGAGCCCCACAGAGTACCTTTACTTTTAGGCACCATAATCCCTCCCCTATAGAGCTACAATAATATGTTTCCTCCCACAACTACTGCATGGCACTCAAATGCCATGAGAAATTCTCTGGGTAAAGTGTAAAAGCTGGAGAAGTGTGTGAATACATTCACCCACCCACAGACAAACACACTTTATATTGTAAAGATTGGAAAAGTTTGCGTTCATCTATTTTTTTTCTTTTTGGTTATCAAAAGGAAAATATTTAAGTGTAAAGGAAGATATTTTAAAAAGGACAAACTCTTTAACAGAAGAATTTTCAAAGGTTGAAAATAATAATTAACTTTCTGGGAAAAACAAAACAGAACAACACCTTTTTGTGAGCCCAGCTGTCATTGCTACCCTTCTAGAAAATAAATATAGTGCAAAAAGGAAAAAAAATATGTTATAAATAATATAGCAGTTTCTAGGCAACATATGGAATGAAAACATTCCCTACAAGGTATACTGTAGATTCTTAAATGTTAAACTTTTTTTTAGGGTCAAGCTTTTCAGTACCAGGTTTTCTGAAGAATTATTAGAAAAATGCTTCTTTCAAGAAATATCTATTTGTGAATCCAGTTTTGCAATAAATTGCAATATCTATTTTTTGTTTTGTTCACATACTACTAGTCTAATAATTTTTGAGCAAGATTTTGGAGAGGTTTTTAAATCAGATTTTATCAGATTTAAACACAATTTTTATCACAATTCATTTCACAGCTTCTCGGTGAAACTGCTTAAGACCATCTTTACATTCAAACTATTGCTTTAAATAATTTACAAAGATGCTCATGTTAACAGAAAGAGGATGGCTCTAAAACCTTAGTTACAATGTCCCCGTGTCATAGGGTAGGGGTGGGGGGGTGGCGGTTATTGTAAAGGAAGGTCTTGATCCTAGGGAGGCCACTGTACCTCAGATAGCCGGTTGTGAGTCTCTCCTTGTGAAGTGGGGCCATGGGAGGCAGATGGGCCTGCTGGTTACGTACCTGGCTCCTTGCTGCGTGGCAGCGACCCTGCCCAAGCTCCTCAATGTTATAGCCGGGGTGGTGGTTGATACCCCCAGGCTTTTAGTCATGGGGGATTTCAACCTGCCGTCCATCGGTGAAGCATCTGAGGTGGCTCGGGAGTTCATGGCTTCCATGACGGCCATGGACCTGACCCAGTTAATTCAGGGCCCCACTCACATAGGAGGAAACACGCTGGACTTGGTTTTCGTCTCTGGTCAGTGGTTGAATGGCTTAGATACAGGGGATATAGTTATTGAACCCTTGTCATGGTCAGACCATTCTCTCCTTAGACTTGACTTCCTGACCGCTATGCCCCACCACAGGGAGGCGGAACCAATTAGGTGGTTCCGCCCCAGGCGCCTGATGGATCCTGATAGGTTCCGAATGGAGCTTGGGCCATTTCCTGAGACTCGGGCACGCGACTCGACTGAGGACCTGGTGGCCGCCTGGGATAGGGCGGCCGCTGGTGCTTTAGATCGGGTCGTGCCTTTGCGGCCTCTGACCCGGCGCCGAATCTGCCCAGCTCCTTGGTTCTCCGAGGAGCTGAGGGGGATGAAACGCCGGAAAAGACGCCTAGAGAGTAGTTGGAGGGCCAGTCGCTCCGAATCTGACCGTACACTAGTGAGGTCTTATATCAAGACCTACTTAGTGGCGATAAAGGCGGCGAAGTGTAATTACTTTTCCGCTCTTATCGCGTCGGCAGAAAATCGCCCAGCTGCTTAGGGTGACTCGCTCCCTTCTCCATCTGGGAGCGCGGGAAGACCCCTTGCAAGGTCGTGCTGAGGATTTTGCGCATTATCTGCACGATAAAGTCGCTCAAATTCGGGAAGGCTTGGACTCCGACTGGGTAGGTACAGGCGGGTTGTCCGAGGTCTGTCTTGAGACGGTTATCTGGGATGAGTTTGACCCTGTGACTCCCGAGGACGTGGACAGGATGCTGGGGAGGTTGAACGCAACCACATGTTTATTGGACCCGTGTCCCTCCTGGTTGGTGCTGGCTACCCGGGAGGTTACACGAGGCTGGCTCCAGAGGATTATAAATGCTTCCTTGAGTGAGGGGTTCTTGCCTCCCGCCTTGAAAGAGGCGGTGGTGAGGCCCCTCCTCAAGAAGCCCTCTCTGGACCCAGCTGTTTTAGCAAACTATCGTCCAGTTTCCAACCTTCGCTTCCTGGCGAAGGTTGTTGAGAGTGTGGTTGCGCGACAGCTCCCGCAGTACCTGGAGGAAACCGTCTATCTAGATCCGTTCCAGTCCGGCTTCAGGCCCGGGTACAGCATGGAAACGGCATTGGTCGCGTTGGTTGATGATCTCTGGAGGGCTCGGGACAGAGGTTGCTCCTCTGTTCTGGTCCTATTAGACCTCTCAGCGGCTTTTGATACCATCGACCATGGTATCATGCTGCGCCGGTTGGAGGGGTTGGGAGTGGGAGGCACTGTTTTACGGTGGTTCTCCTCCTATCTCTCCGACAGGTCGCAGTCTGTGTTGGCTGGAGGGCAGAGGTCGACCTCAAGGCACTTGGTTTGTGGGGTGCCACAAGGGTCGGTCCTCTCGCCTCTCCTGTTCAACATTTATGTGAAGCCGCTGGGCGAGATCATCCGTGGTTTCGGGGTGCAGTGCCATCTGTACGCTGATGACACTCAGCTGTACATCTCCACCCCAGACCACCCCAACGATGCCCTTGAAGTGATGTCCCGGTGCCTGGAGGCGGTGCGGGTCTGGATGGGGAGGAACAGGCTCCGACTCAATCCCTCCAAGACTGAGTGGCTGTGGCTGCCGGCGTCCCGATATAGTCAGCTGGTGCCATCGCTGACTATTGGGGGCGAGACATTGGCCCCCACGGAGAGGGCGCGTAACTTGGGTGTCCTCCTGGACGCACGGCTGTCCTTAGAAGAGCATTTGACGGCCGTGGCCAGGGGGGCTTTCTATCAGGTTCGCCTGATACGCCAGTTGCGCCCCTTTCTGGATCGGGACTCCCTATGCACGGTCACTCATGCCCTCGTTACTTCCCGCCTTGACTACTGTAATGCTCTCTACATGGGGCTCCCCTTGAGGAGCACTCGGAGGCTCCAACTGGTGCAGAATGCGGCCGCGCGGGTACTTATGGGGGCGGCATGGCGCTCCCACGTGACACCTCTCCTGCGCGAGCTGCATTGGCTTCCAGTGGTCTTCCGAGTGCGCTTCAAGGTGTTGGTTCTCATCTTCAAAGCGCTCCATGGCTTAGGACCCAGTTATTTACGAGACCACCTTCTGCCTCCGATAACCTCCCACCGGCCAACACACTCCCACAGAGAGGGTCTCCTCAGGGTGCCGTCTGTCAGGCAATGTCGGCTGGCGACCCCCCGGGGAAGAGCCTTCTCTGTGGGGGCACCCGCCCTCTGGAATGAGCTGCCCCCAGGGATACGACTAATCCCGGACCTCCGGACCTTCCGCCGGGCCCTGAAGACTTTTTTATTTCAGCAAGCCGGGCTGGGTTAAAAAAAAAAAAAATTTTAATTGGTGAATTTTATGGGTAACGGGGTTTTAAATTGGAGAAGCCTAAGATAATTTAATTTTGTTTTAATGTATTTTAATATTTGTATTGTGTGTTTTTAATTTTGGCTGTTCACTGCCCCGAGTCCTTCGGGAGAGGGGGCGGTATAAAAATTTAATAAATAAATAAATAAATAAATAAAATAAATGTAAAGTCTCCCTTAAACTGAGTTTGGATTTGAGATATTATTTAGCCTATTTGTATAACAATATACAAGTAGTTTGCCATTACTTTATGAGAGGCTTTTCAATTCCCACTTTAGCCTATAACTCCAGTATTAATCTAATTGAGTTTGAAGAAAATAATTTGCATAAAAGTGATGAATTAATGAACTAACCAATTTAATAATGGAGGGTAATCAACAGAAAGTCTCTGGGGAACTTATCATTTCTCCAACTTTCTTTAAACCTCAAAAAAAAGCTTGTTATGCATTAAGTTTGAATGCAATCCGCTAATGATGTAACAGCCTCTGCTCACTTAATAAGCCTAGTGCTAAGGCTAGCATGATATTGCTTACTATTAAGATGAAATTAGTTTGGAAGATCAGAAATTGTGTGTTTCTTATTTATGGAAAACATTTTTGGAATTATTTTCAATGTTTCCCAAATTAAATAGACATGAACAAGAAATGGACGAAATATCTCTCCAGCATAAAATTTCATGCAATTTTGTTCCTGTTCTTATAAAACTTTACTTTTTATTTGAAATATTATAATCCACTATTATTATTTATACTTTATCAACCTACAAATAATGAAACCATTTTTGACCATAGCCTCAAAATCCAGTAAAAAAAGAAGCGGAGGAGAGAAGTGAATGTAAATTCAGGAGAACTAGTCTCATATCTGGCCGGTTGTTTCAGGTTGATTTCAATTGTAGTAGATAAAGAAAGTGCAAAGCAAACTACCAGAACTACTTCTTTACAGTAGGGTTTGTGTAATCTGTTATAATGTATTTCTTGGTAGATAAAATTCAGATTGCAATGTTTATGGAAATGGTTAAGGCTAGAATGTGTTTCTCTATGAGAGTTCTGCACCTGTAATACCATTGCCTTTAATAAAACATAAATTTCAAATGAGTCTATGGGCGAAAAAGATCAACTATAATTGACAGAAATTATTTCTATCTGGGTATCTAGAATTACTATACTGTATATTAGGCTACTGTCATCTTCCAACAGATAGTAGCTGAAATGTAGCAGTTAAGGTTAGGCCAGGTTGGAGAAGGTCAAATTATATGGACAAGAAACTTGCTGTTTGTGTAGCTTTCTGTATTTCTTATATACTTTACTAGCTGGATGCCCGTGCTTCACTACAAAACTATGTGATCGGGTGTCATAAATTGACACTTAAAGCTGAAACATAATGTAGAATATGTAACTCCATAGCATCAGAACGTGTTAATATAAGGCAACTGGCAGCTGGAACAGAGGGGGAGGGGGAGTAGAATGTCCCAGCCCATTAGGCCGGATGAGTCACGTGTTGGCCACACCAACGCCGGTTTACCGAAGGGGTAGCATCAGAGCATGTTAATATAAGGCAATTGGCAGTTGGGACAGAGTTTCTTTCAGGTGGGGAGGGGGAGTAGAACGTCTAACTCCTTAGCATCAGAGTGTGTGAATATAATATTGTATATGAAATAGTAATGATCTGATGGTCATTTCAAAAAATCCTTTCTCAGAGAGCACGTAGAAACCAAGAGGAACATACATACCAAATTTCAAGTTTGTAGGCTTTACTGTTTTGGAGATTTCGTGAAGAGTGAGTGGTATTTGGCTTTTATATATATAGAAGATTAGTGCAAAGAATGCAGATATTTGTAGATGAAAAGACAGCTAAATCTCTATTCTGAAAAAGTTATATTCATCAAGATTACTTGCCACTACAGCATACTTTTCATAAATTTGAATGGATGACTGACATAGAAATGTGACTATTATTGTTCTTTTAGAATTGATTATATGGGATCAAATGCATAGCATCCCTGGGCTATTCAGCTGGACGCCCCAGTTTTGTGCTGGTTCAGCTCCTTTCTCCAAAGCCAGCTGCAATAGGTGTTAATAAGGAGTGAGAGGTCTACTCCCCTCCCCCCAGCTGCTATCTTGTGGCATGCCACAGGACTCGGTACTTTCTCCAGTCCTTTTCAACATCTACATGAAGCTGCTGGGTGAGATTATCCATCACGATAGGTTGATGTATCATCAGTATGCTAATAGTACTGAGCTCTATAATCACCACTGATGATCCAAGCGATGCTGTGGCTGCCCTCTCACAGTGCCTGGAGGTTGTGGGGCCCTGGATGAGGGACAACAGGCTTTGACTGAACCCTGGCAAGGCTTTGGGGCATGGACCACCCCAGATCCAGGACCATGTCATCTGTAATGTTGGTTGGGGTTGCATTACCTCAAATGGATCTGGTCTGCAACTTGGGGGTTCTCCTGGACTTATGATTCCTGCTCAAAGGGCAGGTGGCAGTTGTGACTAGGCGAGCCTTTGTGCAAACTTTGGGTTGTGTGCCAGTTGTGGCTTTTCCTGGATCAGGAGTCCCTGTGCTCAGTTATTCAGGCCCTAATCATTTCGTGGTTGGACTACTGCAATGCACTCTACATGGGGTTACCCTTGAAGAACATTCAGGAACTACAACTGGTGCAGAGTGTGGTGGCGCAGGCAGCTCTTGGGGGCCTCAAGAATGCAACACCCCTGCTCTGTGAGCTGCATTGGCTGTTGGGTCTATTTTTGAAGGTGTTGGTAATCACCTTTAAAGCCCTTCATGACATGGGTCCAGGCTACTTGAGGGACTGTCTCATCCCACTGGGATTGGCCTGCCCCATCCATGCTGGCAGAGGAGGCACACTGTGGACACCGTCAGCCTGCACCTGCCCTGTAGAACATCTTGCCCCTGGTGTGAGAGCAGCCCTAATCCTTCTGATCTTCCAGAAGAACCTAAAGGCCAGGCTCTGCCAGGTAGCTTGGGACTCCAATGGGGGAGTATCATAGTGGAGGTGGTTGATTGATTAACAATGTAACCCACCTCCCCTCATTCTGCTCCCGCCCCCCCCCCCTTTTAATTGGACCCTGAAGTTCTGGATTTTATAGTAACTTTTTATGTTTTTAGTTTATATAGTTCTTAGTTTTTATGATTGTAAGCCGCTCAGTTATCTTGAAGTAAGATGAGCAGCCTATACATTTTATAAACAAACAAACAAACAAACAAACAAACAAACAAACAAACAAACAAACAAACAACCCTTGTTTCTAACTTGCTTTATACATCTCTCCCCAAGATAAGGGGGCGTGCATAAGCGCACCAGTGTGCCTACCATCCCTGTCCTACTGTCCCCATTTATTTGTATTCATTTCCTTTGTTTATGTCCATATTCATATTCATACCTGTTATTTTGTACATTTTTGACAAACTAATAAATAAAATAAAATAAATAAGGATAATACTCAATAGAAATAATATTCAGTCCATTGTTCATCCATTACAATATGTTTGCTATCTGAAACAGTAACCTGTGTCTCACTTAGCTTTTCACTTCTTAAACTTATGATTATCTATTATTCATGATTTTTGCACATTGCTTTATGATAACTGAAATAATTACAACACATGGATATGATTAATAAAGTTCAGGAAGATGTATGACATTATAATTAATGTGTAACTGCCTATATGGAATGTCCATGTCAATGACTCATTATCAATGTTTATAATGATGTGTAATCTGAAAATGTTCATTTTAAACTGGGTGAAACAATCATTATTACTTATAATAGCTGTTCAATACAACTTCAGCAAGGTTTTATTGAAAATAATTACTGTTATTGCCCAAAAAACACCCAAATTGATTTTTAAAAAAATACTAGTGTCATATAACTATATACAAATATTTGTGAGTTCAGTAACGTTAAAATATTCCAGTTTGTTTCTGTCTCCATTCTTATTTACAAGTAATCTATTTATTTTGCCAAAAGATAAAGTGTTGAATATCAGTTGGATTTTATATTATAAAAAAATGCAAGACTGACTGTTCTTTGTAACAGCAGTCCTAAGAAGAAGTCTAAATAGTCTATGAAACCAAACTAATAACAATTAGAGATGAATTATGTGGTTATAATGATTAGTAAAATGTCTATGCTACTCTACTACCAGTTCACAATAGTATACAAAGCAAGATTAGTTGTGTTAAACAACACAGTAGTAACAAACAATATAAATTACAACAGCACTGAATAATGGGATGGATACTGAAACCCAAGATCTTCCAAATGTTCTCTTTTTTGAAGGTAGGACTTCAATACTTCCTTAAAAAGGTTCTTATATATATGGACAAGTTGTTATACAGGAGGAGTACCACTATTGAGAATGCCCAGATATAGGGTTCTTATTAGTAGAACTCTCAGCAGAATTTCTAAGTTCTTACCAAAAGGGCACATTCATTTTGGAGTGGGTGGTCTTAGAGACACCAGGATTGGAGCCATGTAGTAGATTGTCAGGATTTTATGTCAGAACTGTAATCACTTTCTTACAAATTCCTGCACTGCTCCAGATCTCTTTTGTCTTATTTAGCAGCTAGATGATGATTTCTTTATCATAGCTTGCCATGGGGTGTCATCTTTGTAGACAAAATGTTTTGCCTCATAGCAGCTACTCAGAATTTTGTTTTGCAGATGACATTTTCCCCTGAAAGCCATATGCCCTCCTTACACTCCTATCTTTCTACAAAACAAAGACCTTGCTTTTTAACAGTTTATGAGTCTTATTTGAAAGTTGCCTATTAAGTTTTCTGGAAGCTGGGAAAGAAATAATTGTAAATAAAATAAATTGTACATGCAGCTGGGATTGCTAGCAATTTATTCATTTTACTTCTCTCTTTTGGAATGAGTTGATTTTTGTGTAGTTTTTTTTCGAGAATTCATAGTGGCTTCAATGGAGAGGGCTATTTGTCCATTGGAGGTGAATACTATCATGGTTTTCCTGTGGCTGTATTTGATATCAAGAAAAACGAAGAAGGCCACAGGCTGAATTCCAGCTGCTTTGTCAGGGATTGTGAGTAGGAACTATGTGTTTTGGAAGTGCTATTTGATTTAATGCAGACTTCTAAGTTTTAATTCTGGCGACCCAATTCCCTTTTATTTACCTATCTTAATAAATAACTTTTGAGAATTCAAAAATACTCACATGATTTTTTTACTATTACTTCAAGATTTGCTATAATATAAATATGATTTTCTTTCATAGCTATCAAGCTATGCTGTATTTGTACTTCGTCTAACAGTTCAACTTGTTTAAAATATTCACATGGAGCTGTCTCAGGTCCTGCAACATTCACTTCCTTCTTTTATTAAGCCTTGCTTTCTGAGTCCTTTCTTTTTGAGACATTCTCTTCAGAAACTTTTGCTTCATGTACTGTCATGCTAGACATTCCAGGCAAATGCAGTGCCATTTGACTGATTTTTCATTCTGTTAATAAATAATGTCCAGTGATGTGATTGAAGTTCATGATATGACACAAATGTAAGTCCAATAGATATTTACTTATTTATTCAACAAACGTATATAACCAACTATTTATCCAAGATGTCCTAGGCAGCAAACAGTAATAAAACATAACTAAAGTATATAAATCCAAATTAAAAGATACTGGGTTGATGGCCCTAAAAACTGGTTTATTATTAAACCAAACGACACCCATATCAGTGCTCCATCAACATCCTGATTTGACAGTTTTCTAAAAGGCCAATAGGATCAGAGCCATTCATATTTCAGGTGGGAGGTGTTCCTAAGACAGACACCATGACAAGGTAGGTGATACTGTTCACCAATGAGACTCAGAGTATGCCTATTCTGCCTATTCTAATGGACTGGGCATATCTATCCTTTAAATGCAAATTATCTTTCATATCTGTAACTCACTTTGACATATTTCCCTGGTGGAAATATTTTTCATCAATACAATTTAAAATACTGTATTGACTTCAATGGAACCGGGAATTATTTACATGCTATCAAAAAGAGATAGGAAATCTATAAACTTTGTTCTGAGCTTGTTGAGCTCATCATATCACAGCAATATATTGGGCCCTTAATTTCTTAATGTTAAGAATTTATACTTTAGTTTTAGTTTATTCTAATTATATTATGGTTACTTTGGCTACTCCTGTTATTTTTATAACTCCAAAGCATAAATATATCATGTCTTCTTTGGCATTACATAATATAAACAAAAAGAAAATATAAACACGTTGTCAGTTGGTCTATGAGTTTCTTTCTGCCTGTGTTACATTCAATCACTGACTATAGTGAATTTTTACTTGATATATATTTTATTTTTTATAGCACTCCCAAGGTATTTATCTCATATTTTATTCTTGTTACTATAAAGTACTTTACTTGCAATCACAAAAAAGCTGCACAAAGCCTAGGTTTTTTTAAGAGGATCGCTGGAAGTTACAGGTAGTCCTTGGGCTACAATGGCAATTGGGATGGGAACTGAGTCTTCGGAGAAGGGCGGCATATAAATCAAATTAAAAAAAAAAAACTGCCAAAGCTAAGCAATGCTGTAGTAAAGCAGGACATCATGTGACTGCATCACTTAATGATGGCAATTCAAGTAGTCCCAGTTCCTGTCATTAAATGATAACTGTATAAGTGAGGACTTCATGTAAATGTGACTTTTTTCTGGCTTCTCCATTGACTTTGCTGTGGGAAGCTGGCAGAGAATGTCAGAAAACATGATCATGTGACTGCGAAGACAAAGCTGGAAGTACAAAGCTGGAAGTACAAAGACCTATCCTATGTATCATTCAGGGCCATCATGATTTTGAACAGTTGCTGAACAAATGATCATAAATTAAAGATATCTGTATTAGCATTTCTGGGATACAGTTTATTTTCAAATATAAGTAAAATGAAATGAAATAAATAAATAAATATATACATCAGACATAAGAGGTTCACTACATTAATATCCTAATAGATCCCTATATTCCATCAGGTTTCTAGGCTTCCTATTTCTCAGGTAGGGTTCCCCCCCCCCCATGTAGTGAACATTAGCAATTATTGTTTCCTGTCAATCATATATTAACAAAACAATAATAGCTAGGCTAGCCATAAACAGTTAAAAACTTACAATTAATTTCCTATTCAGAGATCTAAAGGCAGCCAGGCTGAACAAGGCTGGTTTAATCCAGTCTACTAGTTGCTTTTCCAACACAGATTCCAAGGGGAGTATGGATATTTGAGGATCATTTAACAGAATAACAGAGTTGGAAGGGACTTTGGAGGTCTTCTATTCCAACTATTTACTCAGGTAGGAAACTCTATACAATTTCAGACAAATAATTGTCCAATCTTCTTAAAAACCTCTAGTGTTGAATTACCCACAACTTCTGGAGGCAAGCCATTCCACTGATAAATTGTTCTGTCAGGAATTTCTCCTTAGTTCTAGGTTTGTTCTCTTCTTGATTAGTGTCCATCCATTGCTTCTTGTTCTGCCTTCAGGTGCTTTGGAGAATTGGTTGGCCTCTATTCTTTGTGGCAGCCCAATAGATATTGGAACCATATCATGTCATCCCTCATCCTTTTTTTCATTAAAATGAATCCCCCTCTCTCAAATCAATTAATTAAATTTCCCTACTGAAAACTATTCCAAATTGGGGTTCTAAAGCATCTAAAGCTTTTTATTTATAACCAACATTTCTATAGTTCCCCCAAACATAATTAGCCAGTGAAACTGTTTAAACAAAGCATTCAGCTGATCTTATAACTAACCTCTACCAATGTGTTGGCAATAGCATTTTGAATCATCTGAAGGTATCGACCATTCTAGCATTTACTGTGCAAACCTAATGCTGGCCTGGTTATGAATATCCACTTAATTCCTTGGCAGAACACTAGAGGGGTTGCCTTTCCTTCTCCAATGGGCACACTTAGTTGGATAATGAAGAAGGCAACAGAATTCCAAAAATTCCATTTTCTTTATTGGTTTTGACTATGTAGTACACAACAAATTGTAAATAGCCTTTAAAAACATGGCACTATGTAATCTTAGTTACCTGTTGAAGAATTAGATGACCAAAAAGTAGCAGTTAGAATGGAATGTTGAGCAACTAAATGGTTCAAAATTGGGGAACGAGTATGCTGAAGTTATATGCTGTCACTTTATTTAATTTATACACATTATAAAATTGCTTGGAGAAACAACAACTTCAGATATTCCTTTGATTCAATTTGAAGGGTCAAGGTAAAAAATACTTATGGAACCTTTTGTTAAAAGTGCAGGAGGAGTATGTAAAAGCCAATCTGCTGCTCACTATATTTTTTCCCCAAAAAATATTATGTCAAGGAGCAATGCCAACCCAAAGCAAATAGATATGGAGATAAACTAACAATAGACTTTTTCTTCTCAGGCTGAAAAGTTCACATAAATACTTGCAGCTTGGGAGAAAGGCTATGACAAAACAAGACAAAATATTAAATTACAGAGCCATCACCTTGACAACTAAAGTATATTTCACCATTATTGATTTTCTCAGCTATAATAAATGGCTGTGAAATCAGATTATCAGAAAAAATGATATCTTTGAATAATGATGTTGGAGAAAATAGTTTGGACATGTAGAACCCATCTTTCAGTGACTTCAGAAAACTGAACAGAAACACAAACACTACAGTGAAACTAAAGGTTATGTATTTTCAACACATAATGTAAAAGCAAGAATCATTGGAAAAGACACCAATGTTTGAAAAAAATAAAAAGCAATTGAAAAAGAGGCTGTCAAGAAAATAAGTTGGCTGGATGCTATCAATGAAGGCACAAAGATAAATTCACAAATACTATATAATATTAAAATTTTATATACTACAAAAATATTAAATAAAGGTACTGATAGGTCTGGAGAAAGGGTAAGTCACAAAGACTCAGAAACAGCTGAACCACTTAAATATTGGCCATCACACACACAAATCCCTGTGTATCCAAGACAAAAGCTAAATGTGGGAGTACATTTGAATTCTAATTTGCTTCAGTTTCTGATGACAGAGTTTCAATCAGTTTGTTTAGAAGGTAGGCAGATTTGGACATACTGTTGGCTATAACTTGGGGCAAAATATAGATGTTACTTAATATGTATCCACAACTCATTGTGTCCTTAAACTCGGATTATTGCAAAGAATGTTGTTAGCTGTAGTTGGATCCTAATTTAGAATATTACTCTTATCTTTTTAAGAAACTGCAGTTGTAACACAGTCATTATATCTTAAATGTTAACAAATCTTAAATATACATCTTACTTTGTAAGTGTACTTTAAAGAAATACATTCCATTTTGCTATCATTTTAGATCCTCAATCCTTTGCTGAACTTTATTCTGTCCTCACATATCCTAGCCTTGCCAACTATAAATTGGAAAGTTCCATATAGGCTACTGGGACTGAAAAAAACACCACCACCATATAACATTTAAAATTTGCTGAACTCTATTCCATCTTATGGGTATACAGGTGTTTTCATACGTTTTAAAATCTAAAATCGTGATTCTTGAATTAAGGGCTGAGGGAGACGGCATATTCATAATTCTAACTGTTACTATGTAAGTCAATAATAGTTTTATAAAGTGTATGCAAACATTTTTTTCCAAAAATCAAGTGATTCGACCATCGCTTTCTTTGATGTTATCGGCATCTGCCTGTTGCCTTTCCTGAAAGGAGGGAGGCGTAGAGGACAAGAGCTACGCCCGAGAAATCTGAGGCAAAGCGCATCAGATGCAAGGCTGGAAGGCAGAGTTTGGCTCGCGCGGAGCGGCTGCAGCATCCCTAGCACCGAGCCGCTTGACTGAAGGAGAATGGCGTGGGCAAGGAAGAGTTTTGGCGCGGCAGCGGCTGCACCGATGAGGACCGTTAGTTCGGGAGGCCGCACTAAATGCCCCGCCGCGCGCGGACCGAGAAACAAGAAAGCGAAGAAAGCGGCGATACTTTCGAAACTGGGCGCTCGGAGCGAAGAGGAAAAAAAAAACAAAAAACGGGGAGGCAGCGATGGGAGGAGGAGTCACGCGCAGCTTCATAGCTCCAGCACGCGCCACTCAGTTTTACACCTCCCCCAACCGCGCGCGCGCTTCTCTTCCACTTTGCTGCCACCCGTGCTGCCTCTTGCCCCCACCTTTCGAAGCTTTCTCTCCCGCCGCCGCCGCTGCTTCTTCCAGCCTGTGCCTGGCAGTGTGCGCCTCCTACGTGCGTTCCACTTGGTACGGCCCACCTGGAAGATCATGGCGATTGATGGTAAGTAGGCCAATAACGAGCTCCTCTCCTCTCGAATAACCCTCTCTTCACCTGGGCAGCGGGCGCGGGGTGGGGCGACCCCGAGCGGAGGGGCGCTCCCTCAGGGGAAGCCGGTAAGGGGGGGGAGGGAGACAAGAAATAAAAACAAAAAGGGCGCGGTTGATTTGTGTTCTTGGGCTCTTAAGCAGAGAGCTTCGGAATCGTTGGGGAGCGGGGGAGGGGGGATAATGGGGCGCTTCGCTATTCCCCCCACCCCTCAGGTCTGGCGCTGCAACTGTCATAATTGCAGAAAGCGAGAATCGGCGCTTTTCCTTCTCTCTCTCTCCCCCCCCCCCCCCAGCATCCCCATGTAATTGTATACAAGGACGCAAATTATTTTGTTTGAGTCGAGGCGGAATTTTACCTATGGTCTGGCTAAATAAGTGCTTATTTTCAGAGGTGTTTAAAAAAACAAAACCTACCGATAAGATGAATCTCTGGGATAGTAGTGGCCAACGGTCATTCATTATCCGTTCTTTCGCGTTTTCTTTGCGAGTTATAACAACCCTAAGCTACAGGCAGCAGAGATCTCGAGGCATTTTTTGACTAAAGGTGCACAGAAAATAACTGGGTAAAGAAGATTCTTTCTTTCTTTCTTTCTTTCTTTCTTTCTTTCTTTCTTTCTTTCTTTCTTTCTTTCTTTCTTTCTTTCTTTCTTTCCTTCCTTCCTTCCTTCCTTCCTTCCTTCCTTCCTTCCTTCCTTCCTTCCTTCCTTCTCTCTCTGTCTCTTTCTTCTCTCTCTTGCTCTCTCTTAATCTTTCTTACTTCTCTCTCTCTCTCTCCCTTCCTTCCTTCGTTCCTTCTCTCTCTTTCTCTTTCTTACTTCTCTCTCTCTCTCTCTTTCTTTCTCTCTCTCTTTCTTTCTTTCTTTCTTTCTTCCTTCCTTTCCCTTTATTGTAAATCCTTATTTTGCTGTTTTAAAAGTCTAAGGTAAATGACGATTCAAGAAGGCTCTGCGTTTGTGTGCTTGGAAAAAAACAATATTCAAACCCCCCCCCCCCTTTTTTTCTCTTCATTCATTTATTCATGCCTGTCTCCCAGAAATGTGACTAAGTTTTCATGATCTGCTTCTAATTCTATATGAATTTGAGGAGGATTGAGAAGAAACTGAAAACATGAATAAAAGCTTTTCATTAAAAGCATTTGTTTGAGTAAGAGTTTTTATCACGTGATTCAAAGCTAACTATTTTACAAGGAAAACAAGCATCATCTGCTTTTCCATAGGCTGTTAAATTTATTATCCAATTCTTGAAATATACTTTTGAACCTGTGCAGCATTTGAATGTTTAATTTGTTGATGCCTTAAGAAACTTGAAAACAAATAAAAACTACTGATAGGATGAAAATGTCATCAGTATCTTGAAGAAAAATGCAACATTTGCACTTCTAACATCTTATTTGAATTTGATTTTTAAATTTAAATTTAATTTAGTTAATTATGTTTAATAGCTGTCTAACCCCGAATGACACTAGGTAGCTTACAACTGAAAAACCAATGTATAGCAATTCAACCAAGTGAAAGAGAAAAATTTCAAACCAGACCAATTAAAAAAACGGGGGCTCTCTAGTCACTATGTCCTAAGGCTTGGTTTTTACTGATTTTATTAAATAGTGGAAGATTTTATTAAACAGTGTAAGGGGGAGGAGTCAAGTGAATTTCTGAGAGGAGCTCATTCAGAGGGCAGGAATTGCAACAGACTGGATGCAACTCCTGTGTCCTGGCAAATGACAATTTTTAATTGATGAGACCTGAGCGCATCTAGCCTGCTGGGCTGAATTGGACAGGCAGACTTGACTGGAGATAAGAGGTCCTTCAGATATCCCAGTCTTAGGCCAGAGCTGAATTTATCTGAAAAATTTTTGGGTTGTTTTGGGGGGGAGGAGACTTTGGTCTTACTTTTATTCTTTAAAAATGTGGTTTGGTACAATTGATATAGTATTCCATCTTATATAGTATAGTGGCAGGCTGCATATATGTGCATGGTTGATATACCTAATTGTCTTTATTCCCATCAAAATGCAGCAGATCATAACCTGAAGCAGGCCTATAAATCTTAGTTTATGCATTATATACCAGAGATTTTCAATATTCATATAATTCAATATTGATATAATAGCATGAGATTTTTATATAGCTTCTTTAGTTTCTTTGAATAACAGAATAGTAGAGTTGGAAGGGACCTTGGAAGTCTTCTAGTCCAACCCCCTGCTCAGACACGCTATACCATTTCAGACAAATTATTGTCCCATCTCTTCTTAAAAATTTCCAGTGTTGGAGCACCCAAAACTTTTGGAGCACCCATCAGTTTTGTTCAACTGATTATTTGTTCTATCAAGAAATTTCTCCTTAGTTCTAGGTTGCTTCTCTCCTTGATTAGTTTACATCCATTGTCCTGCCTTCAGGTACTTTGGAGAATAGGTAGAATCCCCCACTTCTTTGTGGCAGCCCCTTAGACCCCTTCGGTCTGTTGACAAATGAGAATGTGTTTATTTATCCAATTTGCTCAACTACCGTATATAAATATTTAGCATACTACTTGGTTCTCTGATTTATAACAAAGATTAGTTCTTTGGAATTATATAACAACTATTTACATTAGTTAGCCTTAAAAATAATAACTCTTGATCAATTTAAGTAACAGTTATTACTATCTGCATTATTTTCCTCAATATATCTTTTATGGATGTATTTTATATGTTAAATGTTAGTACATTGAATGTACCTCCTGGTTGAAGTGGGCAACACTGTTTATCGATTGTGGTTTGTAAAGGACAGCATGAGGATACTTGGAGCAGAGTTTGGATTGGTTGCATTATGGTATATGAGTTGAAATACAGAAACTGACCAGCATTGACCTTACCATTAGTATGGAATGCTACATGTGTGACAGATACAACTAAGACTAATAATTTAGTACCCCTTGTAGCTTAGTAAAAAAATGTTACATAAAACTGTATTTCCTTTTCCCATCTCAGTAATTAAACCTCTAATGCCATGATGGTGAACCTATGGCATGTGTGCCAGAGGTGGCATGCAGAACCCTCTCTGTGGGCGTGCCATCACCAGTTGCTTTTCTGGTTTCTGGCACATGCATGCATGCCGGCCAGCTAATCTTTGCGCATGTCAGAGCCCCAGAAACCAGAAGACCAGGTGGCCGGCATGCGCATGCACACTGGCCAGCTGGTCTTCAAGTTTCCAGGGCTCCGGTGCACATGTGCATGTGTTCCAGTTTGGGCACTCGGTGCCAAAAAGATTCGCCATCACTGCTCTAATGCTGTGTTTAGGGCCGTGATAGGGTTATATGTGATTATTTTTCAGGTTTTGCATTTTTATTATTTGGTGCTGAGGGTCATATCTGTTAGCTTTGTGCATTTACTCTTGTGATTATTAAATTCCATTATATTAAATTCTATTATATTAAGATGTCTCTAGTTGAATTTAATTTCTGTTGTCTATGTAGGGACATTCTTGCTGTTTTCTCGGCAACAGTATGTAAATAATTTGTCATTGCCTTCTTTTTGAATATTCTTTGACTTGGCAATATAGCCTATGGCCATGATTTCTCTGATGATCTCTCATTTGACTACCAGCTGGCCTTGATTCTACATAGCCCAGACAAAATCAGCAAGGTGCTACTATGCTAAGATTTTATTGTATTACTTCCTGAGAAAATAATAAGGTGTTTAAAACATTAAATGTTATTTTTTATTTATGTATTAGGATGTAATCTCAGTTTCTTCCAATAAATGGATGTTATTTATCTGTTGAACTAATTAAGAACCAATTCAATATATATTACTCTATTGGGAAATCCCAGTATCAGTGCAAGGTCATTGAGCAAAAAAGCAATATTTTAAGGACTTTCTTAAATGACAGCATAATATATATATATTCCTTTCTTCTAAATCTGTTGTTTATTATATATTATGTTAGCATTATATATATATATAATGCTAACATAATATATAATAAACAACAGATTTAGAAGAAAGGAATGAATATCCTACAGGACAGAAGCAAACATAGAAAAAAACCACATCTTCGAGTTCCCATAAGAATAACCAGAGTATACCAAATGAGGTATACTCTACTAGTTATAGTAATTGGAGAGAAACAGTCCTGCAGATAAATAGTCCATTCAGCACTTGCTCTAAGATACAAAAAGTTCCCATAGTCATTATGAGTATGCTCTTGTGATTCAGGATAGATAGAAACTATTGAGCTTATTCTTCTCTATTGCCAGTTTTATACAAAACTTTGAAATGTTCTCATTACCTTACTTCTGACTGGCAAAATAAGATAAAACAATCAACAGAACAAGCAATTGCTACTTTCTGACATCAGCCCTGAAATAACAAGGTGACCAGGTTTTGCGTGGCGGCTTGAGAAATCAGGCAAAGAATAATTAAGCACAATTGCATCTGCTGGAGTATGGATCGCCAGAAGTGGCTCAGGTTCAGCATTAAACACTGTCTTTGAAGTGAACATGCTAGGTCAGCTATTGTACTATTTTTCTCAGGTTTGACAGGAGTTTGTAATTATAAGTTTATAATTCTTAAATCTCTTCTGGATAATTTTATTGTTTTATTTATGAAAATACATGTGTGTCTGTCTGTATCTTGAGTATGTATGTGTAATGTATGTGCTTATATGTACAATATATATTTGTATAGTATTTGTATTTTATAATGCTATTCCAGGTTTACATTATCCAGATTGATAATTTTAATTTCTTCTAATTATGGCCTGAATAAACCTTTTAGTATATAGGTAGTACTCAACTTACAACCATAATCGAGCCTGCAATTTCAGTTGTAAGTCTTGATGTTTGTATAGTGAATCATTACGTGACCGTGCCTGATTCTATTACATGTTTTGTGGTGGCTGTTAAGCAAGGGTTCTAGGATTGGCATGAAAAAAATTACTGAGATACTAAGCATGCGGTGACCCAAGAATTTGGGAACCTCTAATCCATAATTCTCGTAAAATGTTTGCTGGCACTTCCTCTACAGTTTAAACAGCTTAAAGATCATGGATTTAGTTTTTTATTAATATTTGTTTATTGTTAACTAGCTAATTTTATTAATAATTGTATGATTCCTATATTAAAGCAAATGTGAAAATATTGCTTAAATTTTATATGTTAGTACCAGGATGGCAAACCTATGGCATGTTTGCCAGAGGTGGCATGCAGAGCCCTCTCTGTGGGCACGCACGCTGTCACCAGCTGTACTTGTTTCTGGCACATGCATGCGCACTGGCCAGCTAATCTTTGTGCGTGCCGGAGCCCCGGAAACCAGAAGACCAAGTGGCCAGCATGCGCACCAGCCAGCTGGTCTTCCAGTTTCCAGGGCTTCGGCGCACACACATACGCGCACATGGTCCAGTTTGGGCACTCAGTGCCAAAAAGGTTCGCCATCACGGTGTTAGTATTTCAAAATCCAAATGACTCAAATGGCATCAATACCAATGATATTCTTGCTTTTATTTCTTTCTCCATACCCTATATCCAGCTTCTCCTGTTTTCTGTGCATCTCTAAGCAATTAAAGGAGGAAATGTGACAGGTCAAGTTAAAATAATATCTATATCAAAGTAAGACTAGCATTAGCAGATTCTCAGATATTTGGGTTTTTTTTTTTTGTTTTTTGTTTTTGACTGAGGTATAACCTACATGAAACAACTTATTTTGATTAGTTAGGAACTTTTTCTTGCACAGCAAAATATTGTCTGTATTGTAAATGTTAAGCTGCTTAATGCTTGTTTAGGAAACAGATTGCTTTAATATAAGGTACAATTTATATATTTGAAATTCATGTAAAATGTCTTCAGATATGGAACCAATAACTACTATAATTTGAATTTTTGAGTTTTCTAAATTATTTTTAAAAATTATAAAGTAATTTTTTATGTCTGAGTATAGACTTCAACAAGTGTATAAATATTATAATCTATTTTATATGGTATTTCTATTTCTCAATGTTTTTTCAACAGGTGGAGAGAGAACTTGTGGTGTACATGAACTAATTTGCATTAGAAAAGGTAAACATAATTTTAAATATTTTTAAAAATTCTACCTCATTGCATGTGATTCATGTAAGAACTGGC
Organism: Pituophis catenifer annectens; assembly: GCF_029215685.1. Lineage (NCBI taxonomy): Eukaryota > Metazoa > Chordata > Lepidosauria > Squamata > Colubridae > Pituophis > Pituophis catenifer. The sequence continues at coordinate 45,042,092 of NW_027256881.1, forward strand.
TATTATGTAAATTGATAGTTATTAAATCAGGTATTCATATTTTCAATAATTGAAACCTTTAATCCAGTTTTCATTTTAGCCATTATAATTACTAATAATACTTCATAGTAAATGGAAAATATTGGCCACCTTGTTAATAAACTACAAAAGAATAGCATGAGTCCCTGCAGACTGCTGACTATAAAGCCTGCTGACTATAAAGGCTGATCTCCTTATGCGGGAAATCAAAAGAAAGGAAGTGTCCGGAAACTACTGTTTGAGTTGTTTATATGCTCATAGCTAGGGGGCAAGTCATATTGAGTCTGCTAGTGTGAGAGCAGAACAACAACCCTCAAATTGTTGCTGTCAAATCCATTTACTTCCTTGGTTTTGTTAAGGATATTGGTGTTGTGTTACCAACCAGCAGAGTAAATGCACAAGGAAACGTTGCTGAGAGCAATGAATAAGAGTTATGCAACTGGTTTATCAAAAGCTTACTTTATAGTAGAAAAACAGTCTCATAGTCTTTAAACAAATTCCAAGTCTTTGCCAGTTAAATCAGTCCAGTAGTTACAGAAATCTTCTTACCAAACAAACATTAGTTGGTTAGAATAACAAACTCACTCTAGTTCACAAACCACGATGGTAGCAGATCCATCAAACGATGATTAGCAGATAACAACTCCTCTCAATGGTAGCTTATCATAGCAGCTTCATCATCAGCTCCACACACAATGGCAGCATATCATAGCAGCAACTGAACATGTTACAATACTTTGCTTAAATACTCTCACAACTAGTCATTACCTAATTACAGCATGACTCAGTATTAAAGCCTTAGAGTTACACAATAGATATTCATATTAAAGTCACAGAACACATATATTGCCTTGACAAGTTGTTAGGCTCAAACTATATCCTAACAGTTTGATATTTTATTTGAGTGCTCCTTTATAAGTTGTTGATTTGTTTTGTTTTCAACTGCTGTCCATGAATGCTCAAGGGATGGGGAGGGATAAACTTTAGTAGATTATCTACATCTTGGAGAGTCCACTTTCGTTTTCTGTTACTCACTAGTCAGCTTCCCATTTTTCTGCCATACTGGCAGATCTCTGCCATACTAGCGTCAACATGGCATCAACATGAGATGAAGAAAGGTCTAATTTGTAAGCCTAGAATAGTTCTGGATAGTGAGATGAGTGGCATATAAATTTAATGAAAAACAAATAATTAGTTGGCCACCCTCAATGTACAAGCAATTGATCCATGAAAAGAATATCAGAGAAAATCCCTTTGGAAATTAAATCAAGACAATGTGTGATAGGTGAAGGAAATCTACATTCTAAAATCTGAGCTCTCAATTGGTTCAGCAATAGTAACTAGCATGACTGAGAAGATAGATAGATAAATCAAATCAGGATGATGATGGCTCTGATTGAGCCAACCCAAGCCCCAATTTTAAAGGATCCAGCTCCATCTGCACACCAGGTTACATGCAGAGGGTATAGGGAATAGGACGTAGGGAATGGCTTTGAAGGACAGGAGGAATTGCTGCTATCAAGGCAACAAGAAGTTATGCTTCAGTCTTTTCCCAGAAACTAATTTGAGAAAACATCTCAGACAAATTCTTCTCTAATTTCAAATGAAATTCTAGGCTTAGAAAACTTAGAACTATGCCGCCTTCAGTATGACCTAAGCATAGCTCATAAAATTATCTGCTACAATGTCCTACCTGTCAATGACTACTTCAGCTTCAAACACAACAATACATGAGCACACAACAGATACAAACTTAAAGTGAACTGCTCCAAACTCGATTGCAGAAAATATGACTTCAGCAACAGAATGGTCAATGCCTGGAATGCACTATCTGACTCTGTGGTTTCATCCCAAAACTCCCAAAATTTTAACCTAAGACTGTCTACTGTTGACCTCACCCCATTCCTAAGAGGTCTGTAAGGGGCGTGCATAAGAGCACCAGCGTACCTACCATCCCTGTCCTAGTGTTTCCTCTATTCTAGGGGTCCCCAACCTTTCGGATCTCAGAGACCACTAAAATCATAATTTTAAATCCCATGGACCACTAATATGATCTGCCTAATGATTGGCTGGGTGGATGTGGCTAGGTGGTCATGTAACTTGGTGGGCATGGCCAACTCGATGGCCAACTCAATGTCACTTGCGTCAAGGGGCGCCTAACCAGCCTCTACTCACCCCTGCCCTGCCAGCCACTCCTCGCCTCCCCACCCGGTCTCTTTAGGGCCCCAACAGGAAGCAGTTGTTGGAGCTAAGCAGCCACCATGAGAAAGAGTTGGCAAAATAGCTGCTCAGTTCAAATTGGATCTGGCCGAGAAGGAGGCTCAGCAGAAGCATCTCACTGAGGACTATGAGAATAGGCTTTCCAAGCGGACGGAAGACCTGCAAGAGTGCAAGGCCAGGTACTGGCATCTGGAGGCTCAGCAGGCTGAGATGGTCAGCGAGTTCCAGGCCATGTGTTGTGGCCCATCAGCGGCCTGTGCAGCTAGTAGCTGATTCCAACAGGGAGGAGGCTGGTGTGGTGCTGCGCCAACAGCCTGTGCAGCTGGCACTAGAGTCAGACAATGAGGAGGCTGGAGAAGATGTGCCAGAGGCGGTGATTCAGCCAGGGCCTTCAGAACCTCCAATAAGTGAAGAGGAAGAAGAGGAGGAGCCTCTTCTCGATGCACGGGCGCGCAGAGCTGCCAAAAGGCAGGAATGGTTCCTCAGGAGGAGGTCTCCTCGAGAGTAAGGCTTGGGGCTAATTGGCCACTCCCTTAGCCTATTTAAGGAAGGACGAAGACTGAGGCAATTTGCAGGGAACAACTTCATTCACTCTCCTTCGTGTCCTGATCTTAGTTCTCTTATCAGTGTCCTGCAAATTGCTTCTGGGCTTTCTGCCAACCATAGTAAGATTACGATTATTTATTCTTTGGATTCTTGTAGGCTGTTAAGAAAGTTAATTAACAGCCTTTATTTGAAAAAGACTGATTTAATTTAGTAAACTAAGATTTGTAAAGACTTTGTGTGTGCTGCGTTTTTTGGGGTCCGTAGCTGGGGCAGAACACCATAATGCAATGCCACTGGAACAAGGTCCTCCGTCTCTTCGCCACCAGTGGCGCTTCCCTCCAGCCTTCACCCAAAGCCCCGCACCAGGAGGCTGAAGCAGACCCCAAGTCAGAATTTCTGCCCCCCTCCGACCCACAGAAAAAGACCCGAAAGGGGGAGAGACTCTGCAGCAACACAAATGTTCATTGCACATATCCGGCCCAGGGTGAGTAGTTTCAGGACCTCTGATTTAGTGCAATATAAAAAAATGCAAATAATTTTTCTGCGGACCACCAAAATTTTCTTGCGGACCACCAGTGGTCTATAGGCCGCTGCTCTATTCGTATCTATTTTATGTATTCAATTCATGCTTATACTTATATATATTACTTAATACGTTCTTGACAAATTAAATTAAATTAAATTAAAATAAAATAAAATAAATAAAAATGAATAAAAATAAATAAAGATCATATAGGGAGGGAAAAAACTCATTCAGGCATGTAACCTCAGAAAAACCTGAGGAAGTGGACAAGGTGTTATCAGCTCCTAATTCAGTCACTTGTGATCCATGCCTTCGTGACTTATTAAAGCTGCACGGGAGAAGTGGGTCTGGGTGGTAGTTAATTCCTCCTTGAAAGAGTAATCCCACCAAATCTTAAGGAGGTGGTGATGTGCCCCCTCCTCAAACAACCATTTCATGTCCCAATCAACCTGGACAGTTTTCACCCAGTTTCCAATCTTCTCTTCTTAGAGAAGACTGTGGACAGAGTGCTTGTGTGGCAGTTGCAGAGGACCTTGTATGAAGCAGATTATCTAGACATTTTCAGTTGGGGTTCAGGCCAGGATTTGGGACTGAAATGACATTGATCGTACTCATGGATGACCTCTGGTGGGAGCAGGATAGTAGTACCAGGATGGTGGTACATCCATCCTGGCTCTTCTTGACCTCTCAGCAGCATTCGATACATTGATCATGGTATCCTTCTGGGCTGGCTCTGCGAGTTGGGGATGAGTGTTGTACTAGTTCTCCTTCCTCTGGGATTGGTTTCAGTCAGTGTCAATAGGCAGGGAGAGATCTGGGCCACACCTCCTACTTTGTGGGGTGCTTCAGGACTTGGTTCTGTTTCCTTTCCTATTTAACATCTACATGAGGCCACTGTGTGAGGTGATTCATTGGTTTGGGGTGATATATCAATATATGGATGCTATCCAGCATTATGTATCTACTTCAGGCCCTTTGACTGATGCTGTGGACATCCTATCCCGGTGTCTGGATTGGGCAAAATGGGCTCCGACTCAATCCTAGCTGGAACGAAGTGGGTATTTGGACCTTCCACAAACAATGTTCTTCCATCTCTAGTTCTTACTGTGGTGGCACTACCCCCACTATCTGGAAGTCTTTCTAAAGTTATAGCTCTTACTTGAAGAGCAGGGGGCAGCTGTGGCTATGAAAGTCTTTTCACACCTTCGGTTAGTGTGTCAGTTTGTGCCCATTCCTGGACCAGGAGGCTCTGCACATCATCACCACCATGCCCATTTAAATTCCTGCTTATGTTCTATAGGGCTACCCTTGAAAAGCATTCAGAAACTTCAGTTGGTGAAAAATGTGTCTGTATGTGTAATAGATGGTGCCGGCTACACCGCCTTATGTAACACTACTATTCCGTGAGGTGCACTGGCTGCCGGTGTGTTCCTAAGTGCAATTCAAGCTACTGGTTGTTACCTTTAAAGCCCTATATGGCTTGGGACTGGTTTATCTGAGGGGACTGCTTTTTTCAAGAGTTTCTACCCATTCAGTCTGATCCAACATATTGGGCATGCTGCAGATCCTGTCAGCCAAAGAGTGTCAACTGGAGGGAACTAGAAGACAGGCTTTTTCGGCTGTAGCCCTTTCTTTGTAGAATATTCTCCCTTGGAGATTAAAATGGCCCTAATCCTGTTGACTTTTTACAAAGTTTTAAAAACATGGCTATGTACCCAGGCCTGGGGCTCAGAATGTATTAATGGCCCCCTTACTTGGGTTTACTATTAGTTGATTAATCAAGGCTGCCATTTAGCTGCCAAGAGTCACTTGGTTGTGTTGGGTAGTTATAGTAATTGAATAAATAAATGAAATAATAAATAAGATTATATTATTATAGCTGTTCCAATAAAAGTAGCTTTAAACCAATTTAGAATCGATTTCTTAATCTGGTTTGTTTTATAAGGTTTATAGAATAAGTACAACAATAGCTACTATGCAAGCCATGATGTGCCAACAATAAGCTCAGGATGATTTAGAACAACAGTTGCAGGAATAATCATGTCTATCTGATCGGTAAGGCCTTGAACACTTTTAGCAGTCTTTCACCCCAGGAGGCTGCTGGGAATAAATTGGTTCAGGCTGCAATTTCAGCACTAAATTCAACTTTCATAAGACTTATCCAAAATGGTTTTGAGATCATAGGTTTATGGTAGAGGAAGTCAAGAGAATGCCAAGAAGCCTTGAATCAGCTCAGAAAGTTGCCAATAAGTCCTGAAATGTGGACTTCCCAGGAAGTGTATGATTGCATAGTCTTAGTGCAATTTATTACCATTATGTCTGAGACAGTACAGTTTTGGTTGTAGAATACTGTCCGGGTAGCTCTAATCAAGATTTACTACCATTTATTAGCTCACCATGCTAATGTTTCTGGATATGCAAGAAGTAGGAAGGGAGCCCCTCTTGGGAAGGTAGCTGTTCACTGACTAAAAAGCAACTAGAAACATCAGCCAAAGAGTCCCACCAAGAGCCATCTCTGCAATAAGGAGGGGTACTCATCTCCAAACTGCAAGGCATGGTTGACCAAGCTTCTGTGCATGCGCAGATCGCCTATGATGACATCCAGGGCAATGGGCGGAGCCTCCCGCCAGTTTTACTACTGGTTCTTGAGAACCAGTCCGAACCGGGGGCAACCCACCACTGAACAGCAGAGCCTTCTTTCTCAGTGTGTACTGTTCTATAGAGAAAAAATAGTATACATTTTGAATTTGATAAATTAAAATGATTTCTTTATTAAAATATTTTACAGGAAAAGACGAATTAGTTTGTTTAGTGGCATTTTTCACTCCCTTTCTTCTAATCTTAACCGCCATTGATTTGTTGTGACACTCAGTTCCAAAAGCACAAGCCCCATTAAGCTTTGTTTGATTAATAGAATTAATCATATAGTTGTGTGGATCTAGATCATGATACAATCCAAACCCAGCTTTGGTTGAAGTTATTCTTCCCCTTTCAAATATAAATGGAAGTAAGTAGAAATATATTCAAAATACGTTAATAAATCCCAGGTTTTTCAGTATAATGGATTCTATGTCATACTTTGGATGGCTATAACAAATTTAAGTAATACATAAATAAAATAGGGATATCATATATAAAGTTATCTGATAAATTTGCAACAAAGAAAATAAGGAATAAATTCCTTTCTGTTCCTGGCTGTTCATTAATGCACACTGTCAACTCTTTCATACTGTCATTCAGATTTTATGCAAGAGCATACAGTGACTAACTTTGTCATCCTTGTTGATGCTACTATAATAACAGTTTGTTAGCATTTTATCTCTTAATGTTTAGATTTTACTGTTTATTGTTGTTTAATTATTTGTATTATAAATGCTTTAGTGGTAGGTAATAAACTACCATAAATTTTGCTACATTTAACAGTAGAGAAATATAATAAGTCAGATTATAGTTATTCATCCCCAGTCCATAGTCATATTTTATCTTTAGTCTAAAGTTTCAGTTTTAACTTAGGGAAACAAATATAAGATTACTAGGCCTATTTTACAATACTAGTAACATTGTATGTTTTGTTGGTCCTTCTTGTTCATTAATATTAGAAAGAGGATAGATTTGATTTGTCAAGGATATAACATTGGAATTACTTTAGGGTTATCTAAAAACATTTGTACGGTCATGTGGCCAGCATGACCATATACCAAGGCAGATGGAATAGGCTCAGCAGTTAAAGACGCTGAACTTGTCAGTGGGAAAGCTGAAACCTCGGGTTTGAGACCCAAGCACTGCACAATGGGGTAAGCTCCCATTCTTTGTCCCAGATCCTGCCCACCTAGCAGTTTGAAAGCATGCAAATGTGGGTAGATAAATAGGTACCACTTTGGTGGGAAGGTAACAACATTCCACTACTGTATCATATGCTAAAGTAAGCATGTTTATTATGGATTTGTTTTGAATTAATCATACCTTGCCAATAGAATCAAAGTTCATAATACATAAGGGGATTGTTCATGGACATAATCATTAAAATGTATGAACTGGAAGCAAAGAAATAATTTATTTTTCCTCCTCCTTTTCATCTACTTTGTAGAATTTCTGCTGATTATAAATAGAGCACATGAGAGTATGAACGATGGTAGAGAACATGACAAGCACCTTTGATATAGGTAACATCTTAAAAGATCTCTCCCACAACAGCAAAGTCATTAAATTGTGCAGTGGAGTTTATGGGCTATATAAGAAATATAGTTAATATTTCTTAACTAAACCTGAATATTTCTTTTGAAATTAGTTATGGATTAAAGTTAGACATTATACCTGTACCTGATTATTGTAAAGTAGGTAGTTATATAAATATGGATAGATTCCAAAATTATTTGGATAGATTTCCAATTGTAGAACAAAATTTTCTCTTTTTCTCTTATCCTTTGCCAATTCAAATCTATTCAGAAAGTTTGAGAGGACAAGAATAATTCTGTTTTATTGAAAAATGTTGTTCTACTAGTACACAGACACAATTGCAAAAAATTATAAATATTTACTGCTTCTGAATATTTCAGAGTAAAATTTTGGAAGGTATTGAATATTACAGTTTCACAAATCTACTGTCAAAAATTTCAGCACTGGAAAAAACCCCACAGCCTAGATGGGACTTTATAAAATCAGTGGAAAATATGGCTTTTTTTTTTTTACATCACATGTCTTGAGGATCAACTTACATTACTATTTCAGTAATTATGATTTTCAATTATCCCATATGTTTCTTAGGAACAGACATTCCTTCAGTAGTGTAGGGATCAACTATGTAGAACCTCTTTCATCCTTCAGTGTTTTGTAATATATAAACTATTGTATTGTTAGTACGGTTGTATGTAATCTAAAATGTTTAAACATATTTTAACAAACATTTTAATATGGTTTAATGCAGATGTAACTATTATTTAGAGTTCTCTGATTAAGTAGCAGTAACTATTTCTTTTCAACATTTCATTTCATTGCATTATATAATTTTATTTTTATTTTGAACACCTTGATAAGCATTGGTGTTAATGCTGTATGTTATATAAATGAAATTTAAGTTTATATTATTATGTATTAGTATGTTGATTCCTAATGAGATTTTTTTCTTTTTTAATAAAAATTGTTACTTTGTAGCAGAAGTTAGAAAGCTAAATATTAATATAATAAGATACCTGCTGAGTGCCAAGGAAAATAGGTAATATTCAATTGTATTATTATTTAGATTTATAATGCAGGTTTATATAGCCATAATCCATTCAAAATTAAACACTGCAAACTAATAAATCTAATCAGAGTAAATACCGTTGAATTTTGTGGAACATACGTCCAGATAAATTTATGTAGGATAGCAAACATCAAGACTTACAAATGAAGGTGAATATATGTGTCCCAGGATAATGTTGGGTCGGTCACCGGGACCAGAGGTTTTGACTTCTGAACTTTTGAACTAGCTAGAGAGAAGTTCCCTGACGATGGTCTCCAGCATGAGTCCAAAAGCTTGGAAGTCAAAACCTCTGGTCCTGGTGACTGACCCAGATTGAATCCTGCAACATCAAGACTTGTTGATTGCTTAGTGGGATCTAAGCAAATAATTAAATCTTTCCTTTCCCAAAAGAATATTTATTAATTTTAACTTGATTTTGCCCAATATTAAGAGGAATGTTCCAGTAATTTAGAGGAACTGAAAAAAAAAAAAATTAAGTGTAGGTTGAAGCCCTTTGAATCACTAGTTGACTCCTAATGCCATCTAATGGTTGATTCCTGAAATGTATAAAACACTTTTACCATAGAAAAACATACCTTTTCACAATGCAAATGCACTTTACATTTTTAAATAAAACGTATTGGGAATCTCTTTGACTATTTTCATAATTGCTGTAGCATAAATAAATAAAGCAATAGTGAATGCTATTATATATCACTTGATTTTTACTTGATTTAATCACACACACACACACACACACACACACACACACACACACACATGGTTTTCTAAGCTGTAGTTTTTCTATTGCTTTTATTCCAAAGTGGTTATTTATTTGGTATTTACTGTTCCCTTAGAATTAGAACTGTCTTCGTTTTAATGTCAGTAATTTGCATTTTTGTATATTCGAATTTGATACTTTTTTGGTTTTATTTTGCTTAGTTTTTAATTATGCTGTTCTTACCATTATTATCTATGTATATTGCCAGAGTTGAGAGATTATAGATCCAGAGGGACAAGAAAAGAATGTCTCATATCCTGAAATCTCTGCACTGGTTCATTGATATTTAGTACCTCAATTCTCATTATGACCTGTGAGAAATGGATTTTGGGCTAATGCTATTTTCTTAATGTTGTGAGAACCCTGTTATCTATGGATGGATGTGCTACCACTTTGTTAATAAGGGCTTCTTTAGTTGCAGGTAATGGAGGAGGACATAATAGTGCTTACATTATGTCCAGAGAAATAGTGACATTTTGTTTCCATACCAGTCTTCATGACTGGTTGGCCCTTGGCATTCCAACCTTGGCCCGTTTTGGAGGTTTTCCTTTCAGGACTGCCTATTGTGACCTACAGTATCATCTCATATTTTCAACCTAGCCTAATGCCTCAATTCAATAGCAAGTTGCAATGAAGCCAGATCAAAGTTAGAAGCTAGCCCAAGACCAGATTAATCACTTACATATCAAAACACAGGTAGTCACCACTTCTTTCCAGAATTGTGATTCCCTCAGCCTGTTGATTGCACAGCAAGAAAAATATGTATCAAATTTGAGCTTTGCTCCTGCTATAAATAGTGCTTGCATTTTACACTTGGCAACTGCTAGATTTCTTCTTTAATGATTTCACAAGTTATTTTTAACTGCAAATTGAATTGACTTTTAAAGCATAAGTATATTAATTGGCTATGATGGGTTTCAGATAAAGCCCATATTGGTTTCATTTGTACACAAGGTAGATAACATTTCACTGACATCATTAATAATTAAGCTATCAATGACATGCAGTGAGATAAATATACAAGGCCATATGGCATTGGAAATTGTGAGTCAACACTTTATGTAAGTTAAGAAAACATTACAGATATAATTATATCTATTTTATCTTGCTAAATAATATTTATAAGTCTGTATTGAAGTATAGTTGAAATTTTAAATGTGAAAAATACTGATTTTGTGGTAAAGGAGCACGATTTCTGTTTTTTTAATTTGCAAAAGAAAAAAAATAAATATAGTAAAATTCAGCAAATTTTAAAGTAAATCATTCTTTGTATTTCTATATGTATTAACAATGTTAAATCAAACTATTCAGGCTTGATAAAAATGTTTAAAGGATTGATAATAGTTAGAAAATGTATCATTCATTTAAAATTTTAATAGCTTTCAGGATGCAGTTTTGAATAATTATTTAGGATGTCACTGTAGATGTCATCTATATAATTGGGATCAATTCCTGGCATTTAAGTTGATGAGTTAATATTCCTTTTTGTAATGAATTAATACTGTTTCTGTTTCATTTATGTCAACTTAAATACTTAACACTGTATTGAGGTGGTATATAGCATAATATACTGTACAGTACCTCATTCTTTATTTGGAAATAGAAATGCTGCTTGATGCCATTTTTCAACTGAATTATAGATTTATTAAATGTATTAATATAAAGTCTTCTATATAAAGGTTGTTATACTCCTTAAAGATGATCCAAGTGTGCAACTTGATACAAGATAGGTAACTTCCAAAGATATCATTAAACTGGTCTAAATGATGCTAAAGTTGCATCGTCTTTCCTGTATTCCCTTAACCCCATTAAATAGCATTAGATAAGGGGTTTATTCAAAGAACAGGCAAATATACTTGATTACAGCTTTGTAATTAATATTCTGATTGCATTAAATATGATTTGTATAATAATATTAATGTTGCTTTAATTTCTGATTGTGATGAACAGGACTCTTGTATTTACTGATAGGAGCACAATCTGCAATAGTGATCCAGAATATTAGTACAGTTTTTTTGCTGTTTTCTTGCCACTTTCAAAGTAAGATTATCCCAGATTAAATTTAAACTTCCTTCCTAACCTCATTCAGATATGTGTTACAACTTTTAGTAATGGAAAAATAATTGAGTTCTGGTTAGACTGGAGCCAAGCTTCTAGCAAAAGTGAAAGGAGTGAAATCATATTTGTGCTCTTAATGGTTTTTAAGATAATTCACTTGATTTCCCATTAAATCAAACTTAAAAATGGTTGTATTCATTTTTTCAGTTTTTTAAAATATATGTTACAAACTCTGTAATGTATTCAGATCACTTTAACTATTGTTGGAAAAAACAGAATAATATTACAAATAATAATGACTGAAAAGTCCTGCCATTTATAATTTGTCACTGCATGTCTAATAGAAAAAGAATATGAAGCAAAGTTCCTACGTAAATATGAAAGAAAATATCATATGGAAAAATGCATTCCTAGATCTGTAGGGCAGAGATCCATAACTTAAGGATCCAGTATAACATACAGCTACAAAATCTTTGAATATGGCTCTCAGAGATCTTAAATGTTTTATCAAATTATAACTTGGAATATGACAGAAGAGGATTTTTTTATTTGGAGAATAATTATATTAATTATATTTAATTGTAGCTAAGTAAATGAATCAGAATTCAGTTTTGTTTTTCAAGTGCCCACAAAAAGTTGACCCCCAGTTTTAAGAGCCAGGAGCCTTGGTAGTACAGTGGACTAAAGCAGTGTTATTAACATCTGCTGCTTGCAATTACTGCAAGTTCAAATCTCACCAGGCTCAAGGTTGACTCAGCCTTCCATCCTTTCAAAGGTAGGTAAAATGAGGACCCAGATTGTGGGGGCAATAAACTGACTTTGTATAAATATACAAAAGTATGAAGGCTATTGCTTAATGCATTGTAAGCCGCCCTGAGTCTCCGGAGAAGGGCGGCATATAAAGAAAAAAAAAGTGCTTCAAATAATTCTTAACTACCGTACTGCTACCATCTGTATGTACAACGGGCAATAGCAGGCCATTGAGTAAATCTTGGATTTATGATCACATAAAATATAAAAATTATTTTTTAAAAAAATGTTGAATTTTTCCAAAAAAATATTTTCACAGTCCAGGAATCCTGTGGCTTCAGAAGCCTTTTCTCTCAGATTGGGAGACATTATACAGTTAGTTGTTTTTAACAAACTATGAAATCACTGATTGAGGAGACTTATGACCGGTCCTTGTAGTTGCAGCTGTTTATGTGATTGCAACCTTGCCTGTTAGCTTCTGAGAAGCAAAGACAATGGGAAGATGGCAGAAGGTTCCAAAAAGGAATCATGTGACATTTTTCCTAATGACCACACAGGACTTGCCTAATGATGACCACAGGAATGCTACAACTGCCATTGTAATTCAGTGTGGTCATAGGGCACTTCGTGATGCAGCCCTAATTGCCATTGGTAAGCAAGGACTAGTTGCATAGGAACTAAATAGCAATAGCACTTAGACTTATATACCTCTTTACAGTGCTTTACAGCCCTCTCTAAGCTGTTGATAGAGTCAGCATATTGCCCCCAACAATTTAGGTCCTCATTTTATCCACCTCGGAAAGGATGGAAGGCTGAGTCAACCTTGAGCCTGGTGGGATTTGAACTGCCAAATTGCAGTCAGTCAGCAGTCAGCAGAAGTAGCTTGCAGTACTGCACTCTAGCCACTGCTTTGAACATAAATTAGCATATATTTCCCTCCTTCCTGAACAGCTCCACATATAGTTTCACATACTGTCTTGTTAGTTCTGATGGTCCTAAGACTGCTACTTGCTGTTTCTCTGATGCTGTACAGTGTTGGGAACTGCAGCAACCACACAGAAATACGGGTAATTGGGGGGAGGGGGTGTGGCCGGCATCAGGCGATACGGTGTGGATTCTGGGGCTCCAGGAGAACACCGATTTTGGGGATCCCCAGGGATCATAGCTGTCTTGTGGAGACAGCGAAGAAAGAAGATGCTGTCTGGCATGGATAGGGAATGAGCAAGTTCCCTGAAGTGCCAGCATTAGTCTTCAACCCGTCGGCGAAGGAAGGCAGCCATTAAGGAGCTGTCACAAGCCAGAACGGCCACAATCAGAAAGAGGGAATGGTAAGCACTAAAAGGAGAGAATAAATTATAACATAAGAATTAATTGAAATTAAGATGAAAAATGGAAATTAAATGTAAAATTGAATGAAATTGAAATGTAAAAAATGATTTAAATGACATACTTGTAAGAAGTAAAGTAGAAAAAATATATTGTTAAAAGTAAAAAGTCTAAGGGTTGGAAGATTGAGTAAAGATTTAAAAGAAAAAATGGAACAAGATGAAATATACTGCTAATAATTAAAAAGATGAGGGGAAATTTTGAGAAATATACTTGATAAATGAAAGAAAGAAAGATCGGGGTTGCCTAGACTCCATAGTGGAAAATATAAAATTGAAAATGAATACGGCAATAGAGAGGGATGAAGTAAGGAGACGAGAAATGGAAGAGAGAAGGAAGGAGAGAGAGGAAAGGAAGAGAAGGGAGGAAGGAAGGAAGGGAAGGGGAATTAGAGTAGGAGTGAGGGTAAGAGGGAGGAAGAGAGGAGGAGAAGGAGAAAGGAAGGGGAAGTAGAGAGGAGAAGAGGAGTGGAAGAGAAAGTAAGAAGGAAAGAAAAGAGAGAGGTGGTAGATTTGAGGAGAAAGATTGCTGTACAATAAAAAAGATGAAATGGAAGAAAGGCAACCCCGAACAAATATAAAGATATTAAGATAAAGAATGAATTGTTTAAAGAATAAAAGAGAACAAATATGAATAAATAGCAATATTTAGAATTTAATGGCAAATGAAGATGTTGTTTATGTAAGTAAGCATAGAAATAATGAGACATGATTTAAAAAAAGGGGGAAAAAGATTTTGGCAAAAACTGTAATTGAGTAAAATGTATTTGAATTTGATTAATTGTATAAGATAAGATATGGCCAATACTCTGTTCAAAAAAGATGTGGGTGAATGTGGGGGGGGGACCAATAAAACTTGTTTAAAAAAAATACAGGCAGTTGGTTTGGAGACTTGTCATGATGCAAAAAGTTTGACTACAACTACTCTTTGGGATCATTGGAAGAGACAATTTGCCTTCAGTGATAGGTTGATAGAATTGATATGCAGAGATCATTGATGGCATTCTAAAATAAGAGTCAGCAATTTGTCATTGATTGGTAGTGAAGTCAGATTTAAGTTTTAAAATTGGACAGTAGATCCTACAGCTAGTTGTCAATGTATGACCAATCACTTAGCTACCATTTTGAAATGGTAGCTCTGAAATGGTAGCTCTGAAAAAGCTACTTATGACCCAGATGTCCTGTCTCAGGCCAAGCACATGCACACACCCAAGAGGTAATTGCAGACTTTTAGTTATAATGGAACAAAAAATCATGTGCCAATGCATGTAACCAAATTCCTATCAGTCTAGTAACTTGGATAAATAAAGAATTCCAAGTTCCAGGAAGTCAGCACAAGAGGGGTCAAATGGTTCTGGATTCCAAGGTATAGAAGAGGTTGTGACCGGTCGGTTCCCAAAAGCACTAGGCAAAGGGATGAGGTGAGATGAGGTGAGGCAAAATGAGGCAAGGCACAAAGAGTTGGAGTATTGTTGAGGATTGTTTCTGACATCAGTCCTAACTCCAAGCTCCTCAGAACAGCCTGGTGTGCCTCATTTGGCACAGTGGGACTGCTTTCTCACAAGTAGCCTCACTGACATCCACTGCTCTCCCCTACACTTAGCTCTATGTACCCTTGCATTAGAAAGGGGTGGCAGTTCATCTTCCTCATTGCATAACAGCAGCAGCTGTTCCCTCTGTCTGTCGGCCAATCCCCCCCTTCTGCCTGGTCAATTGGCTGTTCAACTGGCACCAACTGCTCATCCAAGACCTCAGTGCCTTCCGCCATGCCCTTAAAACCCACTTTTTCCAGCAAGCCGGGCTGGCTTAAGAAGAAATTTTTAAATGTTTTATTGGTTTGTGATTTTTAATTTTTGGGCCAAATTTATATATATTTTAACTGTTTTTTAATATTTGTATTTCATGTTCTTAATTCTGGCTGTACACCGCCCTGAGTCCTCAGGGAGAAGGGCGGTATATAAATTGGAAATAAAATAAAAATAAAATAAAATAAATCTTCCATAGATATCTCAGGAGCTAGCTCCATGTCATTGCCAGACTCAGAATCCAAAGCCTTCATGACACTGGATTCAAAGTTCCAATATTTGGGTGCACTCTTATGTCACATAACCACATGTTGAGCTGTTGGCAACTGGCTTATATTTATGACCGCTTCCAGTGTCCTGCAGTCATGTGATCACAATTTATAGGTAGTCCTAGACTTGGTACTGTAATGGAGCCTGCCCATTACAGTTGTAGGTCATTCACAAAGTGAAGCGTCCATGTGATCGCTTTGCTTAATTACTAAAAATTGCTAAAAATGGAGCAAAAGAGCTGTCTTTTGAAAGAGAATAGGCAGCTCCCTTCCAGGCACAGAACTGGTGTGCTGGGCTGGAGAAAGGAAGCTTTGGATCACAATGATTCAAGTTTCCTTTTTCTAGCCCAGTATACTGGCTTTCCTCCCCTTTCTTTCTTTCTAGTCCAGAGTAGGGAGCTGGTGTGATGCACTGGATAAACAATATTAGGAGAGTTTCATTTTTCTGGAGCAGCATGGCAATTGCCCTATCCTCCCTGGATTTTCTAGCCCATAGTGGGGAGGGGAGCTGGTGCACTATGCTGTAAAAACAAATCAACTTGAAACCTTCCCTGCTGGCTTCCCAGTTGACTTTCTGAAGAAGCCAGAAGGGAAGATTGCAAATGCTAATCACATTTTCACAGACGGTTTAGCAACCTATTGTAAGTGCACAACCACAAGCCAAGAGCCCAGATTGCAATCATGTGGCTGCAGGAGCACTGCAATGGCCATAATTTCAAGTAATAGTTGTAAATTCCTTCATTCAGCACCACTGTAATTTAAACAGTCATTGAATGTTATTGAGGACTACCTGCATGACAATTTTGATGGAAACTGGCATTTATTTCTGATTTCTGGCAAAACTGCCCCATAATAGCAATATTACTTAGAGTGCTTTACAGCCCTCTCTAAGCGGTTTACAGAGTCAGCATATTGCCCCCAACAATCTGGGTCCTCATTTTACCCACCTCGGAAGGATGGAAGGCTGAGTCAACCTTGAGCCTGATCAATAGATTTACTTAACAAACATGGCGTTCATTTAATGACTACTGCAAAATATTGTAAGGTTGAGCATGGCCACATGGTGACCCTCTTCATGACCATCATGACTTAGGACGGGTGAAAGGTAAAAATGTTTGCTATCGATTATGTGGGCATGGCTTGATGGGCATGGCTTGATGGTCATGTGACCGGGTGGGTGTGGCCAACTTGACATCACTCACTGTTAGAACCAGGAGCTGTAAATTTTGAAGCACATTCTGTCCCTTCTGAAGCCCCCAACGCTTTGAGTTTCCCTCCGCCACCCAAGCGAACATCAAAGCCTTCTCTTGCTCTGCTCTCCATCCTGGTGGGCAGCACATTCCCCACCACCACCACCAATCCTCCCTACAAACCAGTGGTCAAAACCAAAAATTCCTTCCTCTTTCTTTCTTTCTGTCTCTCTTTCTTTCTCCGCCTGAGACACCAGCTGGGGTGTGTCTCCCCATATTCTTCTTGCCGCCTCTGTGGCTGCTTGCTGCTTTTGCACTTAAATGTAGGGCGCTGCACAATGGGGGAGCCGCTGTCCCCTCCTCCTCCTCCTGGAGCCCATTACAACACGGAGCATCGGTTGCAGCCAGGCAACCCAGCCAGTGTTTAGGTACGGTGAAAAGTCTCTGTGCGTCTCCCAACAAGGGCTGGAAAAAGAAGCAAGTAGAGGGGTACTACGCTTCCACTCTGGAATACGGAGTGAGTCTCCATCTGCCACCATTGCCCTTCTTAGGACAGGCGAGGAGTGAGGGGGAGGGAAGAGCAAGGGGGAGCAGCCAGCTGACATGGAACCACAGCAGGTGGACGAAAGAGCTTCATTTATCTGGGAACCTGAAATGACTCTTGATTTAAATCATATGGTAAAAAGCACCCAATGAAGAAAGAATAACATCAGCAAAGAAAACCCAAACAAACCCAACCCTTGCCTGTTTTTGGAAATGGTTCAAGAGGGAACATGCACGCATCCTCATACACACAAATGAGAGAGGGAGAAAGAAAGAGATGAGGGGCCAGAAAAACAGGCAAGTAGAGGGGCACTTTGCTCCTGCTCTGGAATAAGGAGCGAGTCTCCATCTGCCGCAGTTGCCCTTCTCTTCTCAGGGCAGGCGAAGAGTGAGGGGGAAGGGAGGAACCACCCAGTGGTGGGATCCTCTGACAGGGAGCGTTGGTAAAGCTGACGGTTGCAGCTCTGTCCTCCCAGAGCACCACTGCCATCTCCGCCGCCCTTCTCAGCCCCAGAGTAGCAGCTGTGTCTCCACCAAGGGCCGCCTGCCCACCCACAGGCCAGGCCGGGCTGGACGCTGACTTCGGAAGGCAAGCGGGCGTGGGGGACTGCCAGGAAGGCAGCGTGGAAGGCAGGCAAGCATGGGAGGGCTACAGGGAAGGGAGTAGGCTCCTAGCTCCCTTCCCTGCAGCCTTGCCATGCTTGCCTGCCTTCCATGTGGCCTTCTGCTTACCTGCCTTTGCAAGCTGGCCACGGGGATTCCGGGAAGGCCGCGTGGAAGGCAGGGAAGTATGGCAGGGCTGCGGGCCACGGACTTCAGGGGACGTGGCTAGCCAGCAATTGCTACCGGTTCGGCAAACCAGCCCCAATCTCAGCTACCGGTTTTCCCAAACCGGTCCGAACCGGTAGCATTTCACCCCTGATTTAGGACCAAAATTGTGGGTTCAAGTATGATCATAAGTTGAAGACTACTTGCATTATGTACTTGGATATAATTTAGGGTGAGATGTGATAATCTGATTATTATAAATTGTATTAGTCTTGCACTCTGATTTAGGTTTTGTTTCTTCTAGTATCTCCTGAGGCAGTTGGATTTCTATCAGCAGTTGGGGTACTTGTCATCTTGCTGTTGATTCTTTTTCTGTATATTAACAAGAAGATGTGTTTTGAAAATATTGGAGGCCTCCCAGACCTCAATTCCCATTACAGTGCCAAAAAAAATTCACAGGACAAACTGCGTAAGTATAAAATTCTGCAACGTATGATTTTGAAAGACATAGGAAACTTCTAGGGCAGTAATATATCATGGAATGAAAGTTTGTTTGAAATAAAAACATATCTGGTAAATTCCTAAATATTTTTATTAATGTATCTGTAGTGATTGGTCATAATTATTTATTTAGGGAAATTATTTCATTTTATTTAGTTGAAGCTTTTAAAACATTTGGAAAAAATACTCTCCTAAATACAATTAATAAACTATATCATCATGTTAATATATAGCAAAACAAATATATTTTCCAAAATATATGAGATTCCTCAATATAAAAAGCTAGAGATGGAAGAGACTATCCAGCTGAAGATAAGATTAGTTATTGAGTTATTTCCTTTCTGATACATTGGTCTTTCTGACTACTGAGTGCACCATTATGGCCCTGACCTGGATGTTGCTGCAGTGTATCAAAACATCTCATTGATGAGTAGGGTGGATGGGTTTTGCCTTTTATTTACATTGAGTGCAACCAGAAATTATATAAATACATTAATTTAAATTAGGCTTTTTTGTTTGTATTTCTTTAGATCGCATCCATTCCTCCAGAACAGTGATGGCTAACCTTTTTGCCATCGCGTGCCAGGAGAGGGGGTGGGTGGGGAACGTTCACGTGCATGCGTGCCCACAATTCTATGTGCCCTGCCCTGCGCATGTACGTGCAAACCGCCCTCTCCCCCCCCCCTGCTCCTGGCACGTGATGGCCTGGTAGGCCCGTTTTTCTTTGTTACCTGGCTCCAGATCCTCTCTATGCATCTTGGAAGGGTGAAAAGAGCCTTTCCCACTCCCTCAGAGACCTGAAAGGGCCCATTTCCCAACTCCCGGTGGGACAGGAAGTGACGTTTTTTGCTGTCCCCAGCCTCCAGAGCCTCGAGTCTCTGGAGGCTGGGGACAGCAAAAAAGTCACTTCCTGTCCCACCGGGAGTTGGGAAATGGGCCTTTTCAGACCTCTGGAGGGCCTCTAAGGGAGTGGGAAAGGCTGTTTTCGCTTTCCGCAGATGCATAGAGAGGATCTGGAGTCAGGTAAGAAAGAAAAACAGGCCTTTCCCCTCCCCCAGACCCTCCGGAGGCAGGAAACAGCCTGTTTCCCTACTTCTGGTGGGCCCAGAAGGCCCGAAAATCAGCTGGCAGGTGCGCGCATGCGTGCCAGAGCTGAGCTGGCGTGCCCAGTGATATGGCTACGCATGCCACCTGTGCCACGCGTGCCATAGGTTCGCCATCACGGCTCTAGAATGTTTGTAATCTGGAATGAAATTATGTTTTATAAATTCTTTATGCTAGGAAAAGGCAGGGGATGTATGTTATTGATTATTGTTTTGTACTAGCCCAAAACATATTCATTTTGGTATATTATTTAAATATTTAAATGTTTCCTTTGCAGGTGTAGAATAAAATTCAGCACCTGCTGTTCAATATTTTAAATATCTGGTTATAAGTAGTTCACGTTTTACTATAATATTGTAAGAATCCTAGAAAAGGATTGATTCTGGCTTCATAAAGAAAATATTTGTTCTTCTTTTTTACGTAAATAAAATCAGAGGACTAATATTATTTGCCCTTTAGTTAAAGGAAAATAAATTGCAGGAGTGAGACATTCGCAATATTGTAATTTTCTTGTAATATTAATTTATTAATATAGAATTGAAATATGTCATTTTTCAAACATTTGCAACAAAATCTGAGTCTTCCTTCTGTGTCTTCTCTGGTTGACACATTAAGTAATGCTGTAGATGATCTTACTAGTGCAGTTGGTGATGTCAGCTACACAGTAGCTGACTCCGTTACAGAGCAGGTAACAAACATGTTCAGCAATTTTCGGACAGAAAGCACAACTACAGTGCAAGAAGATAAACCTCTATTAGACAAAGATAAAAAAGTAACATCACTAAATAACATTAAAGAAAATTTTGTGAGAGAAGAATGTGTACCAGAAGAAAAACACAGGCAAAGTGCTTCTTCAAAAGAATGTACAAATGATGGTAGGGAGTTTTGTCCTAATAAAGGCAAAGTAGATTCTCAGCAAAATGTTCCTGAACCAAAGAATGTTTTTAAAGAGACAAAAATATGCGAGACACATGTAAAACATGCTCAGTGCAAAATTAATTACTTAGAAAAACATATATCAAAAAATAATAGAGAGAATTATAGTACTTATAAGCCAGAAGAATTTCTTAATCAAGAACCAGATAGACAGTCACATACTGTATCAAATCAAACTAATAAAAGTTTGTCTGAAAAAATAAAACAAAAACCAACAGAACTTAACTTGAAAAACACTAAAGAAGTACACAGTATTTCATTCAGGAGTTTGAAAAAAACTGAGGAAGAAACACTAGAACTGCCAGACTCAAGATCTGAAAAACTAAACCGTTTTCATCAAGTAAAAGGAAAGAAATACAAGACACTTGTGACAAAGCAAGAAGAAAATGTAACATCTGATCTTTTAAAGAAAAGCGAAAAGGAAAAGGCTAAGTACTCAGAAAGTTTTTTAAAAGAAGTGAGTAGTAAGAAGACACCAGAAAAAGGTGAGGCGTCATATCATAGCCATGCTTTATACGTTCAACCTTTCCTGGATCTTTTACTACATTCTTCTTAGGTGTTTTATGGAATTCATTTATCTATAAAACAATTCTTTTTATGATATATATATTTTTCTAGAGCTGTAGCTCTGTTTTTATGAATGAAAGTACAATTCATAAAATGTCTTCTTCTCTTCTTTCACCACTTCCAAATTTTATCCCTGTGGCTCAGAAGGGCTCTCTTATAAGACTATGTAATATTTGGATTTGAAGGCAAAAAGGTGCTTCAGAGTAATGCAGCAGCACAAATGTAATATCTGTCTCCTGCCACTCCTCAAAATAAGCAATGTTTTTGTAGAAAAATATGCTGTAAAGCAGTGGTGGTCTGCAAATTTTTTAACAATTGGTTCTCTGCCCTAATGACTGGCTGGGTGGACGTGGCCAACTCAATGTCACTTACGTTGAGGGGCACTTCACCTTGCCCGCTCTCTCATGACCGTGGGGATGCTGCAACGGTCGTAAATGTGAAAAACGGTCATAAGTAACTTTTTTCAGTGCCCTTGTAACTTTGAATGGTCACTAAATGAACCGTTGTAAATCAGGGATTACCTGTACAAAAATACAAAAAGCTTCTTTGCTTGCAAAAAGCTGCCATAAATACCGGTCATTAGATTAGAAATGGGTGAATACACACTGAAGATCAATGAGTCACAGCCATCATGGAAAATCTAAACCATTCTATCTGAATGCCTTCCTTTTCCTCAGCAATACCTGCAACTCGGAGTTACAAATCAGGCAGGTTGCCAGAGCACATTGAGGAATTAAAATAGTTAAAATATAAAGATAACTATCAGCAGCCAAGTTACTCTTGCTCATAAAGTGAAACCCTTTAGTAGAGAGGTCATTTAAGCTATCCAGAAACTGGGTTGGGCATATTTGGGCTACAAAATGTCCAGCTAAAGAGACAAATTAACAAATTAACATCTTGAGTGAGGGCTAATCCCATTCTGCCTTTGTTCAGACCTTGCTGCAGGGAATTTTTGCCTATGAATATAGCTATCTAACTCTTTATCTCTTTTAAGTGTTGACATTTTCTGTGGGCTATTAAGGAAGGTGGGGGCTGCTTTCTCCCTCTAAGAAAACATGTTTCTCCATTTCTCATTCAGGGAAATATATTCTTCCTTTTTAATATTTCTCAAAATATTTCATTTTTCTAGGAGAGGGGTGGCTGATAACTTTCTACAATTGCTGCCATGTTACTATGCATATTATCATGAGAGAAAATTAAAACAAATTGGAAGGAGGATCCACTTATTATCAGTGAGCAATCATGTGCCTTGCCCACTTCGAAGCAATGCAAGAGACTCCTGTCCCAAAGGTGCTTTTTCAAGAGGCAACTGGACTTTCTGGAAACCAAGAAAGTCCAGTTGCCTCTTGAAAAAAGCACCTTTGGGACAACCATGACCTGGATGACTGAAGAATCCCCATAGACAAGAGACTCCTGTGCTCATTGAACTGACAAAGCACCCTTTCACACCCAGCAGAAGCAATCCTTAGATCCATTTGCACCACTTAAAGATACCAGCTGGTCTCACTCATCTCACAAGTTATCCTTAGGTAATCATCCAGATTTAAGGAAAGATCACATGCCCTCAGAAAGGCAGTAAAAAAAAATCAGAATGCCAAGCTTGCATCCTGCCTCTCAGCCATTTCTTCTATGGCTATGCCAACCCTTCTGTAAAAAGCTGTTCCAGCCGTGTTGGAAGTATACTCCAAAAAGCTTAAAACAACCCTTTAACAATAGTTAAGAAAGTCAAGCCCCAGGAATAAAAGTACCACAAAAAACTCGGGGGGGGGGGGGGACACACACACTCTGGAGAAGCTCAGTCTACATAAAGAAAGTCTGGGCATAAGGCTTACAATGTAACAAGCTTAACCCAGAGGTAGTTTCTGAAAACTTAATAGTAAAAGAGAACCACCAACATAAAAAATATGATGTTATAATGCAGTTCTTTTCCTGCTTGTTAAGAAAAAGACTTGTTTTAGACACACAACTCCTGGAAGTTGTGACTTCCTGGAATCATCCATTAATCTGCATAGCAACAATATAGAACTATTTCCTATTGTTTTCTTGCACTGTATTTTTTGACTTCCCAATCTAACTTGCAACCTTGCAATTTTCTTGTGATCTTCTCTTCAAATATTAATAGGATCTGATCCTACTGAGGTTTTCTGCTCAAAAAGAAAAACATGTTTTCTTAATAAGGATATATATATCCAACAAACAGAATAATGTAAACAGCTTGTTTCAATGTTATTTATAAATCTGATACCCAGATTTTTAGAAAGAAAAATGAGAAATTCAGTGAAATACTTAGGCAAAGAGGCAGTCCCGGAACCAGCGAAATCTGGGGGCTGGGCAGGGGACAGAATGTAGCTGCCCTCAGTGTGGAAGGGATTGCCACTCTCGAATTGGCCTTTTTAGTCACACCAGATGCTGTTTTAGGACCTCTTTCAAGAGCACGATACCATCGCCTCTTGAGATTGAAGGATGCCAATGAAATGACTTAGATGGGATAAAATAAAACACAAATGGAGGAATTAAATTATTGAGAACCTGATTATTTCTTCACTAGACATTTTGTGCTTTCTGAAGCATTAATAGAAATACATTTATGTTGATTGTCCAGTTATTTTGATATTTAAGATTGTCAGTGCTTAACTAAATATAACTTTAGGATGGCACCATCTGTTAATTTTTTTCTCTTTTCCCAAAATAGATAACTTATATATAAATAAAGACCAGCATGGTTCATCATCGGACAGTGAAGATGAGGCACTGGGTAAATACCATGAAGCCTTGTCAAGAACCCAGAGTTCATGGCCACCAGCAGGCAACAGTAGACAACAGAAAAATTATCGTTGGGAAACCAGACAAAAATATAGCCCTTTGTCTGCAGAGTATGATGGGTATAGTAGTGAAGCCTCTGTAGATGAAGGTATGACATGATTTGCTATAGTTCTTGTTTTTCATGTATTGTTAAAATACATTTTATTAAAATGTATTTTAAAGACATTGCATTTGTAAGTTTAAAAACTATAGATGACAGTACCCCTAAAAATGAGTGTTCTTTTGAAATAGTTTAGGATTTGCAATAGTGGCGAATATCTGTAGCTCGGGTATAGGATGAAGGTGAAGGTTCATTCTCTGAGCTTGTGGATTGGTTTCCGAATGTTTTGTTACCAGGCTAGGTAACATCTTCAGTGGAGTTTAGAACAGAAGGAACACTGACACTGACATTCCCTAAACTTCGCTGAAGATGTTATCTAGCCTGCTAACGAATGTTCGGAAACCAACTCACAAGCTCGGGGAACGAACCTTCACCCTGAGTTTAGGATTTGTGGGTAAAAAAATATGTTGTTTGTTTTCTAAGTGCTTAGTGTATGTAAAGTCAACTTTAAAGCAAGCAACAAATGTGAAATCTTGATTTAAAAGACCAGTTGGTAAGGAAGGATGTCTGTTATTTTGACTGTTCATTCATCATAACAATTTTCTGTCAATTGCATGAGGACAACATTATAAGCATTGATGCAATTTACATTATGTCAATTTTTGTCAATTTCATAATTTACACAAATGACAATTTTTCATTCAAATTTTCATTTTCAATATAGAAATGACAAATTTGTGTAACAATGTCATATTGCAAATGACATAAATTGCTATAGAAATCTGCATACAAACTTCATTGTAAAATAAAGGTGTCACTGAATTTTAAAATTACCGATGAATCACTTTCTGCTAGTTTTGGAGCTTATCAAGTTGCCCCTCCTGCAAGAGGAGGGGCAACCTCTTCCATCCTAATTGCCTGAAAGACCTGATAGAATTCCAAAGGAAACTTGGGGTAATTCTGAAGCTCTGGTTTATGCTTCAATTGAGGCCTTAGTCACTGCTTAGCATGAACAAGGGACAGCAGCCTTAGATTGGATCTATTAAAGTCTCTATGTGGTTGGAGCCAAGATGTACTCCTGGTTCTCAGAGGAACTCTGGGAGATGAAGTAGCATAAGAGATGCCTATATTACCTCTGGTGGAAGATGAAGAATGATTCTGACCAGATAGATAAAATAAGAGCCTTTATTAAGGATTAACTTGTGGTAATAAGGGTGGTGAAACATGCATATTTCTTTGACATTGAACCTGCAGTTAGTCGCCTGGTGACCTTGTTTCAGGTGATCTGGTCCTTTCTGGATAAGAAAGTGGTTAGATAAACCTTTCTAGGGCCACTGTGAAAATTATGCCAAACACCTATTGAAAATTTTTTTTAGGATCCACTCAAAGCTAACTTCCAGCTGTTCTAAACCTAGGGAGATGACCTTAGTCTTGTCTGGTTATCTGGGCTCAATTTGATTGTGTGGCTTTTGAAAAGATGAATCGGAGTCCTTGGGACTGTGTAATACCCTGGTACCAGTGTATTAGACCAATGTTCTTCCTGGCTGATTAAGGCCTCCTGAGGACACACAGCTGGATTCAAGCGATAGTAAATGCTTCCTTGCTGGAATGGTATTTCCATCTACTTTAAAGGAAGTGATAGTCTGCCTCTCCTAAAAGGCCATGCCTGGACCCAATAGTACTGGACAATTTTTTGCCAATCTTCATCCTTCTTTTGTTCCCCTTTTGGAGGAAATGAATTATCTGCATTATCAGTTAAGTTTCAGTCTGGAGCATAATACTGAGGCAAAATTGCTCATGCTTGTCAGTGATCTCTAATGGAGCTGGAATGATGGTGATGCAACTATCCTAACCTCTTATATCAGCCAGTAGCTTTCATTACCACTGACCTAATATACTTCTGGATTATTTATGTGGATTGGGAGAGACTCCAGTCTCCACCCTAAGGGGAAGAGAGGAGCTAAAATTTTATTGAGAAAGTGGTAGGTCTGTACCTTCAAAAGGTTCAGGAGGAAGTGGGTTATCTGGATCTATACCTAGAAAACCTAGAATATTATTTTTTCTTAGAATACACTGTATTTATAGCAATAGATTATGTCATAGCTTCAGGCTATGAGTGAAGCTCTACTTGTTTATGTTATGGTATGAAATGGAAAGTGGGAATAGTGTTGGGCAAGCATGCTAAGAGTCCGAAGGCAGGGGTGAAATGCTACCGGTTCGCACCGGTTCGGGTGAACCAGTAATAATAAAAGCTACTGGTTTGGGCGAACCGGTAATAAAAAAAAGCTACTAGTTTGTCTGAACCAGTATTTCCGATGATCAGCTGTGCCACGCAATTTAAATTTGCTAGAAAGCAGGAAATCCTGCTTTCTAGCAAATCTAAATTGTGCGGTACAGCTGTTCCCCCCCTCACTGTTCTACTTACCTTCAAAAGGCTCCTTTTCCATGCAAAGCGCATGTTTGGTGCGCATTGCGCATTCGTGCACAGCGTGTGTTTGGTGCGCACCGTGCATGCGTGGGCAGCAAACCAGTGACAACCTGCGGAGGATTTCACCACTGTCCGAAGGCCATAACAAATGTTTACTGTTGCATTATTAGGATATAGTAATCAGTTGCAGGATACCAAGCCTGTAGTTTTTTAAGGAGCAGTCAGATATTTGTAAGATAATAGCTGCTCCAGGAGATTGCCTTTTAGACAGATTTTTTAAAATAAACTTTGATTATTATTTTTTGCATTCTTATTGTCTTTTACAGGATTTAGTCATTGTCATGTTTTTTAAGTTAAGGAGTGTATTATTTTGTTCATTGTTGTAGATTCTTCAGAAGGTAGAGCACATAATAAAATAAAAATATTAGTAGTAATATAAACAATCAAAATATGTTTATTTTACTAAAATTAGTTTAATCTGCAATATGGAACCTCAGTACTTTTTCTAGGAGTAATTTTTGGAAGGCATGAAGTTAGTAAAAGTAGACTGTAAGGAATCACTAACAATGCTGGTAAGAGAAATCCTACTGTAGCTATAAGGAAGAGAGGAAGAGAGGAAGGAAAGGAAGAGAGGAAGAGATAAATAGCTTAATATTCTTTCTATATCAGTTACTTTGCTTGGGCTGTGTAAAATTTCAACTGCTATTTTCTCTTTTTTTTCCCATCATAGTTTCCATAGTGAAACTATATTGTGGGAATCTGGAAAGCTGATGGACCAGATCTGTTGTCTGTTATCTAAGACACTGTGATGTGTCATTCCTAAGCAGTGGAATGTGCTTTCTTAGGAGTTGTTTGGCTTCTGCTTATTTCAAGTCTTTAGAATTGCTTTTATCGTGTGAATATTGTTGTATATTTTATTTATTCATTTTTTTCTGTAGAAATAGATAAATGTTTAGATTTATTTTGATTTGTGCTGATTTATAAATGTTAGATAAGACTTTTTGTTTCTTGTCTCTGTATAACTTGGGGAATAATTAATATATACAGTACTTGGGATGAATTCAGTTTTACAGTCTGTCGTAATAATGTTTCTTTGATAAGAGAGAGGATGATAATATTATGAACTGTGTATTAAATTAGCAGTTTGTAGCTGACCAGTACCATCTTGTGGTCGAACTGCAATGCTGCATCTTTGTTTTTCTCAGTTGAAAATAGCAGTCAAAACCCTTAATCTACCTTTAATCTATCCTTCTCCACATCAGAGTATGTTGTTCTATGTTAGAATTTGAAGTTAAAATTTTATTTTTTTAAATTTGATTTCCCCCCCCCTTTCGAACACTTTTATGAATTGGTGTGTCTCCCCAAAAGAAATAGCTGGAGCTTCTAATTTATAGTAACATGTTACTATAGTGGTTCTGTAGAAATTATTTCATTTTTTCCCTATTTTTACCTCTCATCAGAATAACAGCACCGACTGTGAAAAGAATTTTAGACTAGGGTTAAGGAGAGGTCTACCAAGCTGCTATATGCAGATAGGAAGGGAGAGCCAGAATGTGTATTCCAGGCATATCCAACCCCCAGTCCAATTGTCACATATATTCCCTGTACAGCTAGTAATGCAACCCACAAGATTGTTAACTTATAACATTATTATGTGATTTTATATTATAAAACTATATATTTTATATGCTGCCCAAGTCAATTCCTCTTCATGCAATGTGGCCAGGCAAGCTAAAAGATTGGCCACCCAATGTGTATACCGTAGGGCTTAAGGGAGAGGATATTTGAGATTTCCAGCTTTTCACTTTATAGGCCAAGCCATAGTGCTAGAGTCCTAAGAGACTGTCTGCATATTTCATGTTTCTATTTTTCTTGTTGATAAACAGCAAAAATACTGTACATTCAATTTTCTTTTCTCAGCCATTCAAGTGGCAGACCAAAAGCGACATTTTAACAATGTGAAATACTAACTTCCCTGAGTCTTCGGAGAGGGGCAGCATATAAATTGAATTAATGAAATTAAATTAAACTTCCATATTGTATGTTTTTTGGTATCTGATTTTATGACTCATTTTAGTTCTGATAAAGTATCTGCAGCAGTGGCCCCCCAATGTCTTGGGCACCAAGGACTGGTTTCATGGAGGGCAGTTTTTCTGTGGACCGGTTGGAGGGGGGGGCATGGTTCCATGTGTTGCCTGGATCCCACGCGAGTGCAGATGGGGCTCCACTCCCTTGCACGGCCTGATTCCTGGCAGTCCACAGACTGATGCTGGTCTGCAGCCTGGGGGTTGGGAACCTGTGACCTACAGGACATGCACTTTTCATCAATATTTGATTTTTTTTAACAAGGGAGAATAGTAATAATTTTCAAGCAAAGCGGTTGATTGTTTTGGAATTTGGAATTATTTAGCTTATGGTATAAGCAGGCAGGCATCTATTTTTATTTGTTTTGTGTTCAAAAAGAATATAAACACCTTTGGTCACCTTGCATATATAACATCAGAATACAACATAAAGTATAACATCAGAAAGTTGTTGTTGTTGTTGTTGTTGTTGTTGTTGTTATTATTATTATTATTATTATTATTATTATTATTATTATTATTATTATTATTATTATTTCTATGCTACCCACTCTCCAAGGACTCTGGGCGGCTTACACCAAAGACAGTATACTAAATAGTATATTGCCCCCAACAATCTGGGTCCTCATTTTACCCACCTCGGAAGAATGGAAGGCTGAGTCAATCTTGAGCCGGTGAGATTTGATCCACTGATCTGCTGAACTAGCAGTCAGCTGAAGTAGTTGCAGTACTGCACTCTAACCACTGCGCCACTTCGGCTCTTACAAGTTAAATCCTGTATGATCACAATTCCTCTTTCATTGATTTTTTTGCTATGAAAATAAAAATGGAACTGTGGTTTTCCAAGAATTTGCAGTTTTAATGTTTAACAACTCAAGTGACTAAATCTTATAATAGAAATAGATGTTTAGCACAATATGGCTGTTGGTATTTCATAAGTACTGATTTTGTTATCAAAAGCCTCAATACACAGTGTCTTAAAATGTTCAAAGCCTATTTAGGTTTATTTCTATTTCAGAGAAAGAACATGTTGAAATATGACATATTACAAATGAATTTACTTTGAATGCAGGAAAACATTAATGAAGAACATTCAGTTATCCATCTGATTTGCAATGGAGAGATATCTGCCCATCCTAGGACATAATGGTAGAAAGAGCAGTAACCAGTACATCATTAACAAGATGAAAATACCACTAGCCTATTCATGAACTATCAGAGCTGAACTTCTGAAATTTTTTTCTCACATTAGAAATGAAGTCTATAAAACAACATTTACGCCTTAAATATGTATTATTTTGACATATATTCTGAATAAAATAAAGATTGATATAAAACAAATGTTTAACAATATAGCATCCTTTCTAGCTTTTATAACTATAGATATAAAATAGTGAACTACTTTTTTATTTATCTATTCTTAATAACAGTTTGTTTCTTAAATTGTTTAGGGTTTTACAGATACTACAGTAGTTTTTATTCTGTGTATATACTGTATCATGAAGGATCTTGGATTTTATATTTTAGGAAGTATATCCACTATGTATTTCAAGGATCTTTTTCCAAATGATAATCAGTACACAGATAAAAAAGTACTGTTACCCTTATTAAAGGAAGTTTATATCACTTCAAGGGAAATTCCAAATAAAAGTTATTGAGAAATGTTTGAAAGTATTAAAATGGTGGATTTGCAGATTAACCTTGGCTGTTGAGATAATGTTTAAAGACAAACTTTAAAAAATTACGTATACTAAGGATCTTGCTTCAGTTCCTGGAAAGAAAAATGGAATATGTCATAAAATTTAAAATATAAGTGATGAAATAGAGATCATTTATTTTTATTCCTGATATGAGCAATCAGATATCCTTTTTTACTACCATCCAAATGCCTCCTTGCTAAATTAAATCAGTAGCAACTTTTCTTGCCGCTTTGGGATAAAAATTGAGATAGAAGGCCTAAGGTAGACTTACCACACTTAGGATAAAAAACTAGCTCCCCAAAACTGCCCAAAACTCAAGAAGAAAAAAATTCAGAATTAGAAAGATGCCTGTATGAATGGCATGCCATTGTCCATTTTGTATCCTGGCCATTCTGACTGATGCTTTTTGCTCCCCCCTCCAATGCAATGCAATACAATACAGTGCAGTAACACAGTTTTGTGGTCCGCCAGCAGTCTGTGGAGCTGGCAGCAGAGTCGGACAGTGAGTAGGCTGGGGAGGAACATGGGTCAGTCCTGGAGTCTGGGGAAGGCTCGGACAAGGGCTCTGCATTGGAAGCAGAGATGGGGCCAGGGCAATCTGGGAGTTATGTGCGGACTCCGGAGCCTCCAGAGTTGGACATCAGAGAGGCAGAGGAACAGGGGGAGCCTGTTCCTAGTGCACGCATGTGCAGAGCTGCCAGAAGGCAAGAATAGTAAAAACAAAGGGACAACTCGGGAGTAAGACTTGGAGATGATTGGCCCCTCCCATAAGACATAAAGGAAGAGCAAAGGCATGTGGGCCTTTGCAGGAAGCAACTTTGTGGATGGTGTCGGTTTTTGACTGTGTTTCCGTGTGGCCTTGCCAAGATAATTGCCAATTAGGTCTTTGGCAGCGTGTCAAAGAAGATAAAGGAAGCCTAGGTCAGAATACACAGTTAATGAAAAATTAATATCTATGTTTTATATCATAAGGCATTTAGTAGCTAATAAAATATTTTTAAAGTTGCTATAATAACAGGCTTCAGTTGAGTTTTTAGTTATAGCACATTATGACATGGTGAAAATTGCAATTTCTCTGTTTAATGTAATCTGTGAATTATATTGTCAGGCTTTCTTATAGAAGATATTCAATGTCTATCAATCTTTGACCGTATTGGAAAGTTGGCTCAGTCAAGAAGCCAACAGATAAGATAAAGGGTAAGGGTTCTCTGCTACAAAATGGATGTCTATATATAACTGAAAACATATATGTATTACTTTACTATATCTTTTTCCCCCCAATCTGAATAGTCTAATCACATTATTACTATAGAAAGCTTTTGAGATTTTTCTCTAAACTTCAGCGGTTCACCTGACTGAATTCCTCATTCAGACACTCTGGCATTTTGCTTTTAAAAACAAAAAACCACAACCACTAAACTGTAGCCTTCTTGTAAGGATATCTGCTTGGTTTGGATTTTAAGAAATTAATTTGCATGGAGTACCTTCCATCTGCAACTGATTTTATATAACTATACAGTCCTTAACAGTTGGCACATACAAATGAAGAAAAAAAGTTTCCTTTGATGAAAACAAAGTTACCACACTTAGTATAATTTCATTAAGAACAGCTATGTATTAAAAATACACATTATAATGCAAGATATATATGCTTTATTTCAACCCCACATATTTTTTCATGCATAAATGGTATTTGTATAT
This sequence comes from Pituophis catenifer annectens, assembly GCF_029215685.1. NCBI lineage: Eukaryota > Metazoa > Chordata > Lepidosauria > Squamata > Colubridae > Pituophis > Pituophis catenifer. The sequence goes on from NW_027256881.1 coordinate 45,074,053, forward strand.
GTGTGGGTGTAAAATAACACATTTTAAACGTAGCTTCAGCGATTTTCTGCAGATAGTGAAGTTGATTTTAGGGGCCTTTGCTATGCCTTGGAAGATAGAATACTGATACAAGCAATTCTAACAAATGAAAAGGTCTCAGATGGGCTTTTCTGTAAAAGGAGTTGACTTGGGAACAGAGCTGCTCCTGTTCACCACATAGGCCTGCGATTGCCAGCTAATTTGTCTGTTGCACCAAAAAAAGCAGAATTTTATGCCACCTATAATACCTTAAGTGGTTCTGACTCAGATTGTTAAAACACCTGACAGTGTTGTTTTTAATAACATTAGATGGATGTCATGGACTTGTAAGTACCCAATTGTCCCTCATTACACACTGAAAATTGGCTGGATCATATTTGTTTGTATGCAGAATTTGACTCAATGATTGATTTATTTATTTATTTATTTATTTATTTATTTATTTATTTATTTATTCATTTTGTCGCATTTCTATGCCGCCCAACTCCCAAGGGACACTGGGCGGCTTACAACAAAGAATAAAACAATGCAAACAATCCCATAAAAAATGTTAAAATCAAAAACATTATAACATTAAAAACTTTAAAAATGTTAAAACACATGCACTCCAATTCATGGCCAGGTCTCCCAAGATCATTATAACGAAATCAATGGCTCCAGGCCTGCCGGAAGAGCCAGGTCTTCACCGCTTTGTGGAAGGCCAATAGGGTGGGGGCGGTCCGGACCTCAGGAGGTAATTGGTTCCAGAGAGCCGGGCAGCCACAGAGAAGGCCCTCCCCCGCGGGCCCGCCAGCCGACATTGTTTAGCCGACGGGACCTGGAGGAGACCGACTCTGTGGGATCTTACCGGTCACTGGGAGCTATGTGGTAGAAGGCGGTCTCGAAGATAGCCTGCCCTGAGCCATATAGGGCTTTAAAGGTAATGACCAACATTGGTCCTGTCCTAAAAAATTAGGCCTGTTCTATAAGTAATTATAAACTCCCCCTCAAAAAATCAGTTTATAGACTAGGAAAGCCTTGTGCATTATGGGATATTAAGTTAAAAAGAATCCTGAGAATTGTAGTTTGGAAAGACTTTTCAGAATCTGTCACAGTACAATGGACAGCAGTTTGTACAAAAAACAAGACAGATGAACTATCACATATAAGCTTCAACAATATACACTGTTAGAGGGTTTGGACTTATTTCTTACTTGGCTATTTAGAATTTTGCAGTCCAGATGTGACCTTGTATGTTAATTAAATTGGTATTTAAATAGCCAAACCTTGGTTTCATGGACTGCTTAGGAAACAGGTGGCTTAAACTCCAGTACATCTTAAATCCAAATATTTTCCTTTTTTTCCTTTCTCTTTCCAGTCACAGAGGTAGCCTTCTAATAGAACTCATTCTCAGGACTGACTTTAAGAACAAGTTTTCTCAAATGTCTATCAGCAACAAAGCATTGTTCAGAATAGGAACCAGTTGGAGGAAAGACATTGCTGTTGTTGCTATATCATCCATATATCCTTTAGCCTGCTTTTTAATTGGTTGGTGTTCCCAGCAGCTTACTTACTTTCCATATTAGCTGCTATTCCAACATGCTGCTTTCACCCACATTTCCCAAGATGCTACCTGACCAATTTCCCAGGCTTCTCAGTCTCCTTTTCTTGATTCTTAATCACCACTATCCCAGTATACTATTCATCACCTTACTTCATATTCACAGTACCTTCTATTTCTCCCTACTAAGAGGAATATAAACATAAAGTATCAGAATATCTCACCAATGTATCCAATTTTCCTAGCAATTTCCTTTCTTCACTTGGAAATCAAACATGGACTGAAAGATATCCATTTTGTGGGAAAACAAAGTCTATTGTTGAAAGTGCTTCTCCAAATAATGGACAAGTCCATTATTTTGGCATGCTCTCCTGATAAGGATATTGTCCATTGTATCCAAAATCTGCTACTCAAGTCTGTTAAATTGAGGTTTTACTCTGATACAGCTTTGTATAATAATTGTATGCAGAAGATAAGAGTATATGTCTTAGATCTAAATAACTATAAACAGCAAATAAAAATATTGCTGTTATATATTGGGTATATTAAATATTGGACTTCATCTATGAACTTCTGTGAAAGCTAATGGAAGACACTGAGAAAAATAATATATCACACTTTCATTTAAATGCCATCAGACAATGTTGACCCAGTGGCCACAAAATAGACCTCAGCCTTCTGATCTACCAATGATGTATCCATTGGTAGATAGATTCAGGTTCATCCACCTTGCTGCTGTTCATTCTCTTTTTACTTTTCCTTCCACCTTTCCCAGCATTATAGAGTTCCCAATGCTTTTTGCATCATGTATTTAGAATATAATATGAGTCTAGTTCATCTGTGCTTTGAATTGTTTTGAGATTCCTATTTTCCTGAGTATAATCCACAGCTTGACATGATAGACACAATAAAAGGTTTTTCTATAAACAATGAAGTATATATTGATTCCTTTTGGGGTTTAACTTAAATGACCCAACGTATGACAGCAATTTTGTCTCTTGTTCCCCAGTCTTATTTAAAGATCACTTGAACATTTGGAATGTCCTTTTTCATGTAGGACTCTAAACTGTACTAAATGATGTTGAACGTTATTTTGCTGATATATGAAATTAAGGATGTTGTATGATAGTTTGCACACTCTGTCAGGTCTCCTTTCTTTGGTATTGGTATATTAGCCACTGTTTCATTTTCTAGATTTGCTGACATAGTTTGGTTAGAACTTTTACATTAATCTGTTGTTATATTTCTATAGATAGTCCCTCAATGAAAGTATCATTGTGATCTATCCAGTTGTGATCAACTCTAGGGATCAGTGCTCCTGTCTATTTCTTAGCTGAGGGAGCCACCATTGTCCGAAGACTTTTCCATGGTCATATGGCCAGCATGACTATATGCCAAGGTGCACAGAATGTTGTTACCTTCCCACCGAAGTAGTACCTATTTACCTACTCACATTTACATGTTTTCAAACTGCTAAATGGGCAGCTGGGGAAAATAATGGCAGCTGACTCTGTCATACAGTGCTTGGGTCTTGAACCCAGGCTGTCAGGTTTCCAGCTGACAAGCTCAGCCTCTTTAACCACTGAGTCATCACACCCCCTTCCCTCAATAACTAGCCTTTTGATTTGGTTACAAAGTCTTGACCAAAGTGTTTCATCTTCTAATAAAAGAGATTCTTATAAGTAAGTAATACTTCTAATATCTAAGTATCTTAGATATTGATATCTACTGTACAGAATGTCAGTATACACCTTCTACCTCTTTGATTTACTTTGAATCAGTTAATATTTGACTATTGATTTCTCTAGCATAGTTGTTTGAGATTGAAATCTTATGAGTTCAGAGATCTTTTGAAAGACTTTCCTTATATCGATGCCTGTCTCCATCTTCAATATTTTTACAAATGTCATTGTAGTGCTGTTTCTTCTCTCTTATAACAGTTCTCTGAAATTCTTGGTTTTGGCTTTTTGACTTAGCGGTTTTGATTGTTTTGACATAGCTTTGCTTTCTTCTTTTTCTTGTTCTTTGGCAGTTTTGTTTCACATTCATCTTTAACAACTTTGATTTCATTCCATGGTTCTTCTGGTATATTATTAATGAGATTCAGGACTAGAAAACAATTCATGATGTTCTCCTTGAAAATGCTCAAGATCATAGCTGGAAATTGGTTGATTTCCTTTTTCTGCATTAGCTTGATTCAGAGCTTCTATATGAACAGTTCACAATTTATTCCATATCACCCCCTGGCCATGATTTTGCTGTTGTGACTGAGCTCTTATTTTTCTTCAATCAACAACATATTCAATTTGACTTCTATGTAAGATAGTCCTCAATCATAACTGCCCAGAATTGTTTAAGTTGTAAATTATGCCAGTTATGTGATTGACCATGCTTGATTTTATGACTACTTTTGTGGCATCTTAAACTAACACCATAGCCATTAAGCGAATACCAAGGTCATTAGGTAAATCCATTTTCTCCATTGGGTTTTTGTTTTGTTTTTTTGCTAGAAACTGGAAGTCAATGCTGGATTCTGGCAAAAAGCTTTGTAACTTGTGGTCATGGGACTGTGAGATGTTGCAAACGGCCATAAATATGGGCTGATTGCCAAGCACCCAAAACATGATCATGTGACCACAGGGGTAGCTGTTGGAACTTGAAATCTGGGTCATAAGTAGTACTGTGGAGGTCCATCATAATTTTCAATAGTCACAAGTTGAAGACTAACTGCATTCCATCTGGCGATATTTGTGTATATACTATCAGTGCTTAAAGCCTAAATTTGGATAATAGTGGCTGATATTATTGGGTCTTTGGCTGCATTGTACCCAGGTACTGTGTTTGTCTTAATCTCATGCTCAAGTACCTTAATCTCATGCTTACAAGTATTATAGGTTTTAACTGAGTGGGGTAGCCTGCCTTTGCTATCATATCCTCTGGCCACTCCACCACCCTTTCCCAACATTTATTTGGTAGTAGCTCAGTCTTTTAACTGGAAATGTAGGAAGAATAAGGTTTGCAGCATTGCTGAGTCTTATGGTAGCGCTCTCATTTCAGTATTCTGAGATAATTATTTGTATCTTGACTAGATTTGCTCTTGAACATATAGCCAAAATTCAACTAACAAAAGTATATTTTTACATCTAATTTGTCTACTGGCATATAATTCAAATGAATGAGTTTAAAATAGCATTCTGCTTTAATTGTTTTGCTCAGTTTGCATTCGAATCCTTAAATGAAATCACTCTTGACAGGCTGCATTATAAATTTGTATATAAATTATATGTCCTTATTTTCACACAAAATCTATATAGGAACATGTATAATAATTAATAAGTACATTAATAAAATAACTACTTTTCATCTTTAGAAACAGTCTTTCAACTGTAGATTTGCCAGTCATTATTATTACATGGCGCAGAAGCAGGCCTGATTAAAAAGAATTGATGAGAATAACAATGAAATGAAAGATCAGACAACAAAGGGATATCTGAAATGCTTTTAAGACATTTTTCATGACAGTTCAGATTTTAAAATAGAAAGACTTGCAAAGAAAAAAAAACAAATATAACCATTTCTCATAACCAAGTGTCTTTTTTCTTTCCCACTGTCTTTCCCCCCCTCCTTCAAACAATTCAGCATTCAAGTTTTCTAGCTACAAGCTGTCTTAATTAAAAGCAACAATAGATTGCAGGCTTTTGGAGAACGCTGGTACAGTATTTGTAATGTATTTATAGTTAGGAACATTAGAATATTTCTACTACACTAGGTCACCTTCCATCGGAGTCACTTGCATAGCTCTTATTTATTGTAATTGATCTGAAGTTTTTGAAGATTGTTTAAAGCTGAATTGTATTCCAGTCAAGCAGTTTTCATAATCTATGCCTTTATGGGGATTTAAAGATTCTGTCAGCTTCCATTAATTCTGTGGTAAAGGATTATTATGTCTGCAATCTTTCTTTCTTCACTTCTCTTTTTACTGTTGAGCAACTTGTTTGACTTCTATTCATCTCTGCTCGAGGTTATGAAATATATCTTAAACAGAAGAGGACTATAGTGTCCATGTGATTTTTAAGACTCACAAAATCATTTGGAGTTTCAAGCACTATACGACTGTATTATGGTGAACCGTATTTTTCAGACTATAAGATGCACCGGAGTATAAGATGCACCTAGATTTCAAAGAGGAAAACAAGAAAAAAAAAAAGTTTTTGGCCTCCACATGTCCAAATGTTGCTCTCCCCGGCCCCCAGGACCACTCTGCAGGCCTCCCAAACCCTCTGCCTGGCCCATTTTTGGTGAAAACGGGACGCGCAGTTGTGGTTTCGGGAGGCCAAAAACTTATAGACTTATTTGGTCTATAAGACGCACTGACATTTCCAAACAATTTTTTTTGGTGGGGAGGCGGAAACTGCGTCTTACAGTCTGAAAAATATGGTAGCTCAGGTTTTGGAATTTGTGAGAAATTATGTGGGTCAAAAGAAGCCAAAAAGATTTTGTCCCCTTCACCTATGCACATATATTGGGGTCTAAATTTCTGTACAGCTCCTCTCTGGGGTTTTTTCCCCCCTATGTCTTTTTCAGTATCCTAATTATTTCTTGTGGTTTTCTGAAATTTTAAAGGAATCCCTGTATAGTGAACTGGTGACCAGCGTATGAAAAAAGCTACATGATCTGTAAATGGCATCTTTGTCATTCATTATTTACCACAAATGTACCGTATATTTTTTGTTCAGGAAGATACTTGAATGTTTACATTCCTTTGTACTTCATTTTAAATTGTTTTTTTGTGTAGAGCTACTTTGAAAGCATTCCAATAATAGTCAGGTTCCGTATTTTCCAACAAGTGCTCTAAACATTGTCTATTTGTGACATATATTAATTAATTATATTAATTAATTAACCTTGCTGGACACAAACAGTGTTGTTTAAATAACAACAGGATTTAAATACAGGTAGTCTCAAACTTACAATCACAACTGAGCCTGGAATTTTGGTTGTAAGTTGTTGGTTATAAGTTGAATCACCATGTGATCCAACTCAATTTTATGACAGTTTTATAACAATCATCAATTGAGTCACCATGGTCATTAAGCAAATGATGTGGTCATTAAATGAATCACATGTTTGTTAGCCTGAATCCAATAAAATTTTTATTGGATAAAGTTTATCCAATAAACTTTTTAAAATCATTTTTTGCTGGAAAACAGCAAAGAGGTCAAAAAATCCAATTTGGAAAATTAAGGACCTATTATACTTTGCCCTAATAAAATGTATTCTCCTTTTGTTGCTTTTCTGTTTTTGTTTTTCAGGTAGCTATCTACTGTTTTGCATTTACTATGTGACTTTTCTGCCTTTGTATCAAGGCAGTTAAGTAATTATTTTCTTTATAATAGTTCTTTTCACTATTAGATTTTTGAGTTTATGTTCTTAATATAGTCTCCAGTGCTTGGATCTGTTAATACCTAGGCCAGTGATGGTGAACCTTTTCAGCACCGAGTGCCCAAACCAGAACGTGCACGCACTAGAGTGCCGGAAATCCAAAGACCAGGTGGCTGGTGCACATGTTGGCTTCGGGTTTCTGGCACTCCAGCGCACTCAAAGATCAGGGAGCCGGTGTGCATGTGCATGCTGGAAACCCAAAGCCCATGTGGCTGGTGCATGCATGCGCATCCGCCACCTGGTCTTTAGGTTTCCAGCACTCTGGCATGCACAAAGACCAGCTGGTCAGCACACGTGTGTGCCGGAAACCATAAGAGCAGCTGGTGACAGCACACGTGCCCACAGAGAGGGCTCTGTGTGCCACCTCTGGTACGCGTGCCATAAGTTCGCCATCACTGACCTAGGCCATTAGTATGATAGTATACTAAATCAAATCAAAGTCCTACTTACTCAAAAAATTTATTTCCACTGCAACTGAAAATAATACTGATTACCTTCAGTAATAAATATGATTTATAAAATTCTTTTTAAAGTAATCTAAATTGATGGTCATTACTACATCTGGTATTCACCAAGTTCTATGTAAAGGTATGTGCTATATGATAAATAATAGTAATAATAATGTGAAGAAATCATTCCATTTATCTATTGCTATTTGACCATATTCTACTTCTTCACAGATCTATTATATCAAATCAATTCCAAACTAAATCAAGTGGAGATCCTATTTTGCATGGAGCCTTATCCCTTTCCCCCCTTTCTTATCAGTGGAGTTTTTCATCCAAATAAGGTCTGCTACAGGGAAGAGCATGGTAACGCCTTCCAACCTGGATTACCCTCTCCCTCCCACACTTCCTCTGTTAATTAAAAAAAAAAAAAACAATCTAGGCTTTTGCAAATTATTTGAATGACATATTGTTGTGCAGAACTTTTGAATGTACTGTTTTTTCTATGGCTATCCAGAAATCTAGGAATTTGTACAGTGCTTTCTTAAAATGTCCTTTTTTGTTTTACTTGCTAAGTTATTTTAAACTTTGAATAGTTAGAGTTCGTTGATTCGTTTTACAGCCATCATGTTTACTTTATTTTGTAGCAGTTCATCACTTTAACAGAAAGGTACAAATGCACCATTATATGGATACTGCACATTAATGTCAGCTCTTTACAAAATGCATCAATTTGTCAGATAAAGAAGAAAATTAGTTACACTTTTTAATGTTAAAGTCACACCCTACCTAATTTAGAAGCACTTTTTACTTGAAGTTGCAAGCCTTAGGATACTTATTTGAATTATGCATGACTGCCTACTTTGGAGATCCATTAGCCTGCTGTTTGGATAATGTAAACATGCTCAGAATTTTAAGTATACTGTATGAGTGGCAGATAAAAATAGAGCTCATAACAGTATATATTTAGTGAGATGTAAATCTGAAAGAATAGAAAGCTGAACACTACCAATATTTTGAATATGGAGTGACTATCCAGGTGACTATTATCTGCTCTCTGGTAGTTCTAGTAGGATGAAGGGATAATCGTTTCTTGCCTCTGGACACAAGAGAAGTTGGATCTCTTTCCCCAAACCAGAAAAACTAGAGATAAAGATAAGGAGGGGTGATGAGAACAACTGCAGGGTCACAGTGAGGATTAAATTGCTCAGATTTGCTTGCAGTTGGACTCAGATTATACAGGTCCTATGAATTGGGAGGAATTTGAAAATGTTTGTCCTGATAAAGCGGACAGGGTCCCTAGAGCTGTGAGTTCAGCTTTTTTAAACCCCTGTTTTTCCTGGATGATTATGTTCTTCTAGGACATAACAGGTGATTGGGTCCAGATAATAGTGAATGCTTATCTGTGGGAAGAGACTGTTACAAACTCCTTGTCAGAGTCGGTTGGTTGTCTTTTCCATAAGTGGATATTGCTGGACCTAACAAATCCTTTTTTGGGAAAAGTTGTTGAGAAGGTGGTCAGTTTACAGCTATAGTAGGACCTGGAAGAGGCAGATTATCTGGATTCCTTTCAATCAAGATTCAGGCCTGGTCATAGTACTGAGATGGTACTGTTCAAGACTGGTCAATGACTTTTGGTATGGTTAGGATAGGGATAGTGCATCCATCTTGGCCCTCAACCTGTTAGCAGCATTTAATATCATTGCTCATAGTATCCTCCTGAGCTGGCTCAGGGAATTGGGAGGTACAATGTTATAGTGGTTCCATCTACATGAAGCCTCAGAAGAAAGTTATCTGTTGACAGTGCACGATCATGAGTATGCTGATGATAGCCAACTATATATCATTGCCCTGGGTTACCAAGGTCCTTTCTTGGTGCCTGGAGCAGGGGTGGGTTCTACTTAACTTTACTATCGGTTCACAACGGGATTGCTTCGCTTGCGCATGCACAGATCGCTTCTGATGACATCAGGGTCAGTGGGTGGAACTCCTGCCAGTTTCACTACCGGTTCTATAGAACCAGTCCGAACCGGGGACAACCCACCACTGGCCCAGAAGCTGTGGGGGTCTGAACAGAGGAAAATAGGTTTTAGCCTGTCAAGATTGAGTGGCTGTGGGTTTCAAGGCAACCTGGTTTTGGAGTTTTTCTATCTTTAATTCTGTTTGACATTTCACTTCCTCAGTCAGAGCTGGCAGAAGAATTTTAGCTACATGTTCTAAGGCTGACAAACTTCAATTGTATATTAAGTAACTCTAATACAGTCTTAAGTGTAATGTCAGTGTCATCCAAATTTCATATAGTCCTAATAAATTTTCACTTTACCAATCCCTAATATAATAATTATTCAATACATTCATTATGAATCCAGGAAATACATTTACTCATTAGCTGGATGCAGATGATGCAAATGACAACTTCCAAAAAACTGATTGCATTTAGATATGCTCTAAAACTGATTAAGATAAAAACAAATAGAAATTGAAATGGTCTTGAGATCATCTTTATTCTCTGAAAAGTACATTAACTCTTTGATTCCATTGATTCCACTTCATTATGGTGGACAAATCATTGTACACCTGGCTCCTACTATGCTATTATCCATTTATGGATTAATCAGGTTATTTAATAGAGGACAGTTATACATTCTGAGGCCTTGGGGTATGGACATCCATAGTGCAAATGAAAAAAATGTATATGAGCATGTGGTAATGCAAACTCGGCCCCTTTTGTACTTGCATCACAATGTACACATGTAAGAGACAGAATTTTTATTGTGCTAGCCTGTTGCCTATTGTGTATTTTGATAAAATCGGCTTGTTGTAGATGTTCCTGCCTGGGACTTCATAGAACCTTTGATATGATTTTCCAAACCCATCAAAAAGTAGCCATTAAATTTACAGTTCTTAATTTACAGTTCTGGAATCATGAAATACCCTGGAGTAACCAATACCATAGAAATAATTCAATTTTAATGAAATGTAAATACAATTAAATTAACTATAGATTTTGTTTTGTTTTTCATTGTGATTCAGATGCCAAGTGTATCCCTTAGGCCTTAAAATATCACACATTTTTGTATTGGAGAGTTAATCTTGTAGAATACAATGAGGATTACTATTTAGAGTGCATTCTTAGATATATCAGCTGTTGAATCTGAAAAAAATGATCGCCACTCATGTAACCCTGAAAGAGACAAAGTGTGTGCTTTCTTCACAAATGCTATAGCTACATAAAATAAACCATCTGTTGCAATTTAATCTAGAAGGTTAACTATTCTTGTTTGTTTATATACAATAAATTCAGATCATCAAATGTTCTTATAATCTCCTTTTGAAGGGTGACATAAAGCAAAAATGAATACATAAATGTTGTCTCTTCTTATCCATATTTTATAGAAGATGCATGTAATAGGTAGTTTTAGGATCAATTTGCAAATCAGTATAGGAAGATCAGGGGTTTCCACAAGTGTGTGGAAAAAGGATTGGAATTCAATTGTATGGTTCAGCTACCACCTTAACTGTATTGTCCCACTCAGATACCCCTGAGAAGTATCTAACTTTAAGAGAAAGAGAACAAAATTTCTAAAAGGTATGAAAATAACATTGGGTAAAACCTCTGCTTTTAGAAGAAAGTTTGGAAGACAAAGAATGATGAAAATGATTTTGGCTTCCAGAATATAGCCTGAAAAGGCAGATTTTGTTGAAGATGAATCTGAATCTGTTAAGTTTGTTCCACTGAATAATATGTAAAATGTTCTATGCTGTTACATTTATAAGTAGGACTGGTGGGTGACCCATGTTCTAAACTGAGTCTTAAATTGAACGCTGCTTGTATTTTACTTGAGAACTTCATTGTTATTTCTGAAATTCACAAATTACTACCAAAAGAAACAGCAGTATTGAAAGTAAAAACTCAATCTCTCATTGAATTGGCACATTAGGGATCAATGTTATCAATTTTATCTCTGAAATCTATTTAATTCTGTTTTTTAAAACAAAAACAGTTACTGATGTATTTAATCTAGAACCTAAGTAGGTATTGTGCAGCTTGTTTCTGAGAGGGGGTAGCAAATTTAAGGAGTGGTATCAAGAGAGCAGAAAACATAGATGGCTCAGATTCCTCCTGTGTGAGTTTCTAGTATTTGATAAGACACACAAAGCAGTTTGGGAGAAAGCATGTCACTGGTATCCATGGCAACTCCAAAGATACTTCAGAACTCAAGGGGATAAAGTGAGCCACAGTAATGGGTCACATTATAAGGGCAAAATTCATAAAAGGCTTAAGACATGCTTGTAATTAATTGTGATAACAAGAAGATGTGCCAGTTTAAATGGCATTTAAGAGCCTAAAGATATACTGGTTTTAAAAATGAATAGATTCATAAATAAATTTAAAATCTTGCTATTAAAATATACTGTATATATTAGAAGCAAGCCAATTTATTAGTATATAAGATTATATAGGTGTGTTTGATACACATACGTATCAGATGAGATGAAGTCAGGAAAACAAAGGCTCAGAAGAACAAAGACTTGGAACAAAAGTCAAATAAAATAAAAAAAAAGTTTATTTCAACATATAAATAACAAGAAAAAAGTCAAGAATACAATCGATCTACTAAAGAGAGAAAATGGCAAGGAAGTAACAGGCAGTCGAGGGAGAGCAGAGCTGCTTAACTCATTCTTTGCATCAATCTTCACGCAAAAAGAAACTACAGATCAACCTACCAAAAACATAGACTAGAATACAGACTAGAAATAAAAATTAAAATAAGAAAATGGTAAGAGAAGACCTGTCTGTTCTGAATTTAAATCATCGGGACCTGATGGTTTATATCCCAGAATTCTGAAGGAGGTGGCAGATGTTATCTCAGAACCATTGTACCATATCTTTAAAAAATCCTGGAGCACCAGGGAACTACCAGAGGATTGGAAAAGAGCTGATGTGCTTCCCATCTTCAAAAAAAAAAAAAAAAAAAAAAAAAAAAAGCCTAACATCAATATCTGAGAAGATATGGGTGGGTGGAGGGGACAAAAGTTATAACTAGTAACCAGCATGGCTTTGTTAAAAACAGGTCATGCCAAACCAATCTTATTTCTTTCTTTGGACAAAGTGACTAAATTAGTAGACCAGCAAATGTTGTGGACATAGTATACTTAGACTTCAGTGAGGCATTCAACAAAGTAGACCATAATCTACTTCTTGGCAAACTAGAAAAATGTGGAATAGACAGCATCACCACCAGATGGATTTTTAACTATCTGACAAATAGCCAACACCCCAGAAGACAAGCTCAGGATCCAAAAAGATCTTGGCAGACTTGAAAAATGGGCCCTATCCAACAACATGAAATTTTATATGGAGAAAAGTAAGGGTTTTCACCTAGGCAGGAAAAACCAAAGGTACTAGTACAGATTAGGTGAAACCTGGCTCAAAACCAATAACTGTGGGATCTTGGAGTCTTAGCGGACAATCACTTAAATGTGAGCCAGCAGTGTGCAGCAGCAACCAGAAAAGCTAGTACAATCCTTGTAATACATTACAAAAAAGATGCTGAGATTTTGGAAAAAGTGCAGAGAAGAGCAACAAAGATGATTAGTTGCTAACTAAGGGCCTGGAGAGAAAAATGTATGAAGAACTGTTGCAGAAATTTGGTATGGGCAGTCTGGAAAAAAAGACTAAGGGTAATATAGCAGTGTATGAGGGGCTGTTGCAAAGAAGAGGGGTCAACTTATTTTCCAAAGCGCCAGAAGGCAAAACAAGAAACAATAGCTAGAAACTAACCAAGGAGAGAAGAAACCTGGAATTAAGGAGAAACCTAACAGTGAGGACAATTAACCAATGGAACAGTTTGCTGTCAAAAATTGTAGGTGTTTCATCTCTGGAGGTTTTTAAGAAAAGAGTTGACAGCCATCTATCTGAAATGATATAGGGACTCATGCTTGAGCAGGGAGTTGGACTAGAAGACCTCCAAGGTCCCTTCCAGCTCTATTCTGATTTCAGGCAAACAATATTTCTTGCAGATCTTCCAAAGCACCTTTGCTGCTACTTTGTCATGCCATCTATGCAATCTTCTTGCAGCAGCTAACTTGGTGGTCCACTGTTCTTTCAGCTTTTTGCAGAGATGCACTTGCTGTCTGTTGCTGTCTTCTCAATTCTGGCTTTATACATGCATGCATTTGTTCTTAAGGCTTGATCTTGTGCAACCAGAATTAGCCTCTCTGTCTCTTTCTTCAATTTTCCTGCTTTTAGCCATTATTATCTGCTTTGCCTGCTATTTTTAAAAAATGTTCTGGCCATGTAATATTTTACCTTGCCATGTCTCTTTTCTGTTTTTCATTTAGTCTTTCTTGTAGGCTAGTTTGGTCTCTCCAGTACTCAGTAAGCCCTCAGGGTATACTAGCTTCAGTGCATCTTCTTCACTGTCTTTCAGATATTCATCTAATGCCCTTTTTTCTTCTTCAACTATTGGTGTACACCCACCTATTTTCATCAGTAAGTAGTGCCTATCAACATTGCTGTGTGGATAAAAGATATGATTTATTGTCATTATTTTTCTGCTCTTGTCACGGGCTTTAGTTCTAATCAACCCAGTTCATTATTCCAGGTGTATATCTAATTACTGGAATTGGCCAGGTGTTAATTGTCTTGATGTTATTTCCTCCACTGACTTTGGACTTTAACATATTTACTCTAATGATGTATACTCACTTCTAACCTTTTGATTTCAATGTGCTTGATATTGTCAATTGAAGGATTCTGAGTTATTTATAGTGATTGACTTAATCCAGTCTCTTGATGTTATTTCCATAAGGCATCTTGATTTCTTCTGTTTTCACTATTTTTTCCCTGTTTATTTATTTATTTATTTATTGGTTCGATTTATATGCCGCCCTTTCTCCGGAGACTCAGGGCGGCTTACAATGCGTTAAGCAATAGCCTTCATACTTTTGTATATACCTGCTTAGTAGGGCTTTCGGCTTCCCTAAGCGGTGTTCTTTTTTATACAAAGTCAGCTTATACCCCACAGTCTGGGTCCTCATTTTACCTACCTTGAAAAGATGGAAGGCTGAGTCAACCTTGAGTCTGGTGAGATTTGAACTTGCAGTAATTGCAGGCAGCTGGTGCTACTTAACAGCACTTTAGTCTGCTGCACCACTGTTGATGGTGAGGACAGCACATTTGTTCAATCCAAATTCCCTTGCAATATCTTGGCTGTATATATCAACAGTGTTGAGCAGCAATTCTGTTTCAGATGTTCTTTTTCTATGTAACTTTAGATAGTTCATGTAAAGGAGGTGAGATAGCTGGCAGATGTTTTTGATGTTTGATATACATGGTCTGATTTGTTCAGTATTGATGACAGAGGGATTAGTACAATGACAAACAGTAATGGTAATAATGTCCTTAAAAGATTCATTTTTATTAGGAATATCCTTTTATTAATCTCTCCTATGTTGTCACCATTGACCAACAACTGTGTCTTCTACTGAGACATTTATCTTTATATCAATGTTTCTGATGTAATACTAATGTTTCTACTAACTCCTGTTATTTGTAATCACTTTATTATCCAATTATGTGACAGGGTGTTAATGCCTTGTAATCAATCCAAGCTACATTCAAATTGGTCTTCCCTCTGTTGTAATTTTCCAAAGTCATGTTGTCAATTAGGAGCTGATCTTTTGTTCCTCTGGTATTTGGGCAGTTTTCTTTCTGCTCGGGTGGGAAGTTCTTGTTTTCAACTTGGTGCTATTGAACTACATTGACTACCACACTAGTTAGTAATATGAAAGTTGTTGATAAGTAGATAATTGATCTATAGTTGCCTGATATTGCCACTTTTGTTTCATTATCAGGTAGGTTTTGCCAGATGTTAACCCATCTTCAATTTCACATTCCTGCAATAATTTTGTTAAGCTTAGTAATGAGTTGATGTTTCAACCAAAGACTACATAATTTATCTTCACCTGGTATTGATCAAGTTTTGATTTTCCTTGCTCTTTTTTCCACCATTTCTGCTGTTATTACAAGTTCTTTCATTTCAAAGAAATATCATTTAAAAAATAGGTATTATTTGGTTCTTCACCTTCTTTTCTTTCATTTGTTCTAATTTGCTTGGATCTGGTCGTAGCTTGCTGAATTTATTTTTCAGCTTGAACTTCCACTTTGATGATGCACTAGTTGGCCTCCTCCTCCTCCTCCTCCTCCTCCTCCTCCTCCTCCTTCTTCCTAGGTGTTCAATTATAATTGCAGCTGTGCTATGCATTAGTTAGTTTCCTTCTTGTGATGAATTGGTCCTCATATTTGATATTACAGTATTGGCATCTTTTAATGCTTGTGCTAGCTGAGTTTTTTGGAACAAGCTTCAGTGTAATTAACCTTATTCAATTGTTTCTGCACTGTTCCAGATACTCAGTTATTCTCTTTCAATTCTTCTACTTCTTTAGTTAGAGGGCATTTTAATTAGTTTTCTTTTGTGCCCTGGGTAGATCTTTGCAATTCTTTCTATTCTGTTTTGTTTCAGTGAATTCTTTATTTCATATTATTAGTCAGCTAGTCTCTGTTCCGTTTTTTTTAAAATTATTATTATTATTATAGATGTTGTTCTTTCCAGAACTGGTGCATTCATTTCAAATATTCTCTTATTGGACTTGATTTGTTATAACAGATAATTATTTCTTTGTTTTTGGTCTCTGTCTATTTGTGATGAGTAAATGCCCTTTCCACAGTAGTTCTGCACCTGCTGGCCCATGTTGCTAAGTCAACAGTCCTCAGTCCTGTAACCCTTTTGCCACCAAATGTGACAATGGGAGCTTGAACACCTACCATGGTCCTTGTTGACCATAGTGATGACTGATCTGTCATGGGTTTCTGTAATTGTATCTCACCATATATATTTTTTTTTACAGGAGAGGCATTCTTTGTCTGGAACCTCTGATAAGACATGTGTAGTATGGTTGAACCTCTGGCATTGCTCTCATCTTCTTCAGAAAGCACAAACCCCATAGCCCCATCAAGTTAGTGCCTCACTAGGGAGGAGGAGGATGTCTTGAATTTAATTGAGAGAAAATAAATTGCAAGCTACTATGTGTGGCAGCTGAACCAGATTTAAAGATCTAAAAGAACTGAAGGAGCTTCTTGAATGAGAAGCAAAAGGTTTTCAAGGAAAAAAATCAAGAAAGTCCAGTTGCCTTTTGGAAAAGCATCTTTGGGATATCTAAAAGATAGAAGAGTAATTTAGAGGAAATATTTTAATGAAAAAAAATTCCCAGCTAAAAATTATCAAAATAATCCTGTTTGTAAAGAACCCATCTTTATACATTACAATGCACTTCATCACATCATTTCTTCTTGGTTGCTATAGAAACTAATTCTGTTGCAGCTGTGTGATCACCTCTTAATATTGTAACATTAACTAAAGTGATGTTACAATACGTATTTCTCAGTATAAGTCAAGCAAAGTGCTGTATTCTATGTGGTTAAACCATGGCCTTTATGTTTCAAATGAATTTGAGTGCATAAAGTGTTAATGTAATTATTTTTGAATATTTCCAGAACTATGCTTTTCTACATGTTTAGCAAGTTTGTAAGGAAATTGTATTTTTTTAAACAAGTTGAATAAGTAGAACTGATAGAAACCATAGACATAGTAATCTTATTTTTGATCAGAGTAAAATAAGAGACCAATAAATGTTGTTGTTGTTAGTTGCGAAGTCGTGTCAGACCCATCGCGACCCCATGGACAGTTTTTCTGTCCTCTGCCATCCCCTGGAGTCCATTTAAGCTCACGCTGACTGCTTCAGTGACTCCATCCAGCTACCTCATTCTCTGTTGTGCGCCTTCTTCTTTTGCCCTCAATCCTTCCCAGCATTAGGGTCATCTCCAGTGAGTCCTTCCTTCTCATTAGGTGGCCAAAGTATTTGAGTTTCATCTTCAGGATCTGGCCTTCTAAAGAGCAGTCAGGGTTGATCTCCTCTAGGATTAACTGGTTTGATCGCCTTGCAGTCCAAGGGACTTGCAGGAGTCTTCTCCAGCACCATAGTTCAAAGGCCTCAATTCTTTGATGCTCAGCCTTTCTTATGGTTCAACTTTCACAGCCATACATTGCAACTGAGAAAACCATAGCCTTGACTATATGCACTTTTGTTGGCAGGGTGATGTCTCTGCTTTTTAGTATGCTGTCTAGATTTGCCATGGTTTTCCTCCCCAGGAGCAAGTGTCTTTTAATTTCTTGGCTGTAGTCCTAATCTGCTTGGATCCTAGGAAAATAAAATCTGTCACCAACAAATAGAAAATACAAAACTACAACCCTAATCCGAAAAACACCTCACATAGCAGCAGAGAGTATTGTGATAGTATATTAGAGCATATTTATACCAGAGTTATTCTCAAGGATAATATTAATGCTATATAAGACTAAAGCACAATGAACCTAAGACCATTATAAAATAGACCAAAATCCAAAAATAATGTTTTTTGAAATACATAACTATAATCTAAAAAAGTGCAGCATAATGAAATAGGAAGCAAGGAAGGTTATCATTATAACCAGCTTAGTATTTTGACTGAGGCAGTACAAAACCTAGCTATTGAGTGACTGATGTAGGATATCAAATCTTTTTTTATTTTTTTTACAAATTAATTTTTTATTTTTGCTATATAAAGAAAGAGCAACAGTTTCAATATCTATATAAACAGTATATTGTCTGGTTACAATTTAGTTGGAGCAATCAACATCATTATAGTAATAATGTTCCTTAATAGTAGTCCTACAATAACAGTGTTTTCTCATCATAATAATAATACTTATTAATTGTTAATACTAATTCATATTAATAGTAAACATGTCATAATTCTCTCAAAGTAAAATTAGTTCTCTTATAATTTACATTGAAACTTCTGTTTTTGTTAGTTAACCATTGATAAAACAAATCCCATATTTCAGAATATTCCATATCTTCCTTCTCTTTAATTTCAAGTGTTAGTCTGTCCATTTCTGCACATTCTAGTATTTTTTCTATTATCTTCTCTTAAGGGATCTCCACACCTTTCCAATGCTGTGCAAATACAATTCTAGTCGCTGTTAAAATATGTAGTATTAGATACATAATCCCTTTATTATATTTTTCTGATATAATGCCCAACAAAAATATTTCTGATTTTAGATCTATATGTTCCTTTATCATTTTTTCTATCCAAGTATGTATTTTTGTCCAGTATGCTTTTGCCTTTGGGCACGTCCACCACATGTGGTAGTACAAGCCTGGAATCTGATTACACTTTCAACATTTTGCAGACATATCTTTAAACATCTTAGCTAGTCTTGCTGGTGGGAAATGCCATCTATAAAACATTTTATATAAATTTTCTTTATATGCAGTAGACATTGTTAATATATAATTTCTATCCCACAGCTTTTGCCATTTATCCAATTCTATAGAATAACCAAAGTTTTTAGCCCACACTATCATTGTTTCCTTTACTTGTTCTTCTTCCATTCTAATGCTCATTAAGTGGTTATAAATTCTTTCAATTAGTTTCTCATCAGTTCCTGTTAAAATCTCATCCAATTCTGTTGGTTCTTTGTAAAAACCATATGTATTAATGTCTTTCTCATATCTTGATTGTATTTGTACCTGCAACCACCATGCTAAATCTATCCCTTGACTATTCAGTTCCTGTTTGTTTTTCAGTTCTCCTTTCTCATTCAAAATCTCTTTACATCTTATAATTTTTTCCATATCAATCATATTTGGATGTATCAATGCCTCCATCACAGAGAGCCAGACTGGTATTTTCAAATAGTATTTTTCCTTAATTTTTGCAGATACTCAGAACAGAACATTTTTAATATAGTGTCCTCGGATATATTTGTGTATTTTGTTTTTCCCATACCATAGGAAGGCGTGCCACCCCAGTTGCAGATCATGTCCCTCCAAAATAATTGTCTGTGTCTCAGAGTTATCCATTCTTTTAACCACGTAAGTGCTGATGCTTGGTAATACA
Source organism: Pituophis catenifer annectens (assembly GCF_029215685.1). Classification (NCBI taxonomy): domain Eukaryota; kingdom Metazoa; phylum Chordata; class Lepidosauria; order Squamata; family Colubridae; genus Pituophis; species Pituophis catenifer. Next base: position 45,093,509 of record NW_027256881.1, read on the forward strand.
ATTCCCAATCTGGCAACCCAAAGCCTCCTCTATTATTAGAGTCTTGTAGCAGTTTCAAATCTTCTAAAATAAATTCACAAGTTGCTAGTCCAGTCTTCCAGCATGCTTGCATAACTGGGGTGAACTAAGCAAACATGGCTGACTGTAAGATAACATCTATCCACTCTAAATGAGTTCAAATCACCAGAACTAGGTGGATTATATCCCAGAAATCTGAAGGATCTGGCAGACATGACCTGGGAATCACTGAATCATATTTCTGTAGAAATTCTCAGTCATCCAGGTCATAGTTGTCCCAAAAGTGCTTTTTCAGGAGGCAACTGGTCTTTCTTGTTATTTTTTTCTTTGAAGACGTTTTGCTTCTCATCCAAGAAGCTTCTTCAGATCTGAGAGAATAGTGGAAAATGGAAGGATTTATATTCCTTGCAGACAGCTGATCATTTGCATCCTTTTAGAGGGTTGTTGAAGCACTTGGAGGTTTATCTGTGTCCTCTGGGTCACCTGAGTAGTGCTCCTGGTTCCTGTAGTCTCCATTCTCCCCCCCCCCCCCTGAAATCCATTCCTACTCCCACACCATTCAAAGGGTGTTCATCCCAAATTGTATAGCTAAAAGTCTGTAGAGATTCTCAGTCATCCAGATCATGGTTGTCTCCTACTTTTTCAGGAGGCAACTGGACTTTCTTATTTTTTTTCCTTGTTGTTGAAACATGTTCAAAGAAAAAAACAACAGGAAAGTCCAATTGCCTCTTGAGCTGGATGACTGAGAATCTCTACAGACCTTTAGTTATACAATTTGGGATGAAGACCCTTTGAATGAAGAGGGAATCAACCTATTCTCCAAAACATCTGAGGGCAGGACAAGAAGTAACAGATTAAAACTGATCAAGGAGAAATTGACCTAGGAAAAAATTCCTGACAATGAGAACAATTAATCAGTGGAACAGTTTGCTTCCAGAAGTTGTGGTTGCTCCTCTACTGGAAGTTTTTAAAAAGAGATTGGAAGCCATTTGTATGGAATGGCATCAGGTCTCCTGCCTGAGAAGGGGATTGGACCAGAAGATTTCCAAGATTCCTTCCAAGTCTGTTATTCTGTATTATATCTTTATCTCAAGATCACTTGCCAGAAATGCCAGAAATGCTCAGTTAATGGAATTTTAGCATACCTGCTTTGCAGCAATGCAGGAGCAAGGATGTATCTAAGTACTGGATAAAGAATGCTTTTCTCAGCTTGGGGGAAGGTGACAGTATGTAAATAGTTCACTAGTTACCATACATCCATTACCAGCCAAATTCTGTTATTCTGGGACTTTATTTATTATTTAATTCAGCATGATATTCCATATCATTCATTATTTGGGTGAGTGTTTGCTAAACCTGATCCCCCCCCCCCCCCACCAAACATTAAAAATAGTACTGAAAGTCCAAATGCTGTAGGCTTTTGTTCTACCACCAATTTCTAGTTTATAAGTGGCAAGCCTGTTGGGAAGAACTGAATTGATCAGCCTCCAAGCTCATTTTTGAATTGTAGGCACTCTTATCTCCAATCTAATCTGGATGTTGGCTTTCCTGTTAGGGTCACAAAAGAGAGTTCTTAAACATTTCATTTGCACTGGCTCCAGTTTGTTCTTCTTGGAATAAATTTCTATTTGCACCCCTTCTAAGTTTTGAGCCAAAGATTTTGCTTTAATGAAGTTGGTAGTAAATTGGTCACCTTTAGCAACAAAAGAGTATTGAAATTTAAACAAACAAACAAACAAATGCAGTATTAATAGCCTTAGGTACTAGATGTGCTTCATCATGTGTACTCATAATTTGGAATAGAAGACTATCACGAGATATTTGAAGATACTGACTTGTTTGAACCAGTTCCCCTCTATTATCCAGCTTTTGTTCTCATGGCAAAAACTAGAAATTGTTTTGAATTGTTTTGAAATTAGGTACAAGATGGTTTTTCTTGCTTATAGCTCTTTTAAGTTTCATAGGGGTCCATGATATAATAGCAGCATTGTCTGCATGAAAAAGTATGGGGATAGTATGTCCTGCTATTTTGGTGAGCGTGAAAATTAGGATTATATAAAATATTCATCGGAATTTGTGTGTGTAAATAATAAATCTCAGTCCATGGTGGTATATGTCTTCCTCAATCTCTGGTCTTCTACCAGAGGCCTTGGAGTTTTAGGGTTCTCTGTAATAACTTAACTGTTCCTAACACTGTACTCTTCTGAACAGAGAACTTTGACCCTGTTACTGGGATCTGTAGGAGCCACTCTGCCAGTTTAGGAGTCAGAGCTCCTACGGCTCCTACCACCACTGGGACCACTTTGATTTTTTTATTCTCCACATCCTTTTTACTTTCTTTTTCAAGCCCTGGTATTTCTCAAGCTTCTTATACTTCTTCCTTATATCTAATATATCTGTTGAGGACAACATTCAGCAATACCTTTAGCAATACCTATTCCATCTCATTCATATTACCGTGTTCTTTCACTTAACTACAATTTTTTTCCTCCCTAACTTTTGAATATATATAAAGAAAAGAGGAGGAGTTTAATGTTCCCCGTAATACTCAGAAGAAAATATTGTGAGTAGTCATTATGCCTTTGAGACACTACAGAAAATACTTATCTAATATTGTTTCACAATTTTTGGTTAAATAAGTTTGCGTCTTTGTTGATATTTGCATAGAATTGGCAATGGAAACATTTTAAAATTTGTTAGAGCAGATTAATATAATACTTTGCTTGCACTAAGGGAAAGAAAATCCATTTGTTTTTGTCTTTTTGTTGCCAGATTAGTTCCAAAATATAACAATATATTATAATGGAAAAAATAAAACTGGTCATAAGAGACCATTGGAACATTTTAATAAAATATAAAATCACTTAGCTTATAAATGGAATAAAATCTTTTTGTTTGTTTATTTCAGAATCATTATTCCCACATTTTACAGCTGTAACTATCAGATTTCTTAGCACTTAAGCTACTCATCAACCACCTTCAAATGGCTTGATTTACAAGCTGTGTAAAACAGTAATTTCAATTTACGCATCAAAACATTTTCTACCAATGAAATCGTTTCTTGCAAGTTTAATTGAGGGTTGAGGGACAAACCTACATACCATATATTATTTTACAAAAAATAAATTTTACAAGAGCAAGTTCTTGACAATACCCTTAATGTAGATTCATATGCTAAGGTTTTTCGGGAGAGATGTTCCCAAGATTCTTCCCCCTTCTTGTTGACTTTCCCTGCTGCTAATTAGCCAATATTAATTAATTGCATTGGTGATGAAGATCCAATTGATTTTGTTTGTAAATATCTGTGAGTGAAGTGGGGAAAGAGTGTGCTAAAATCTAGATGCAGAATAAATATTTTCACATTTAATGCAGAAAGTTTAGGGATAAGAAAATGAACTGGAAATTAAACTGTTTAATTCATATCATACATAGTACACACTTCTTACCAATTTCAATATTTTCACTAATGAGGTAGTTTTTATATGAATTGCACTGAAATGGCTGTCCTTGTTCCTTTCAATAGAATATTTGTAGCTCAGGATTGAACTGTGGAATCCTTGGTGCTCTCTGAGGTTGGTGGTTTTCTTGCAGATGTTTCATTACCAAATTCAATGCTAATATGATAATATGTAGCACTGATAATGTTACCTAGTTTGGTACCAAATCTTCAAGAAAACCACCAAGCTCAGAAAGCTCCAAGCAGCCCTCATTCCTTTATTCTCTCTTCCTTTTTCATTCATTCTGCCAATTTCTCTTTTCCTTCTTCTCCCTAGTATAGAATTGATAAGTAATGGAAAAACTTATTATATCATGTCTTTCATAACTAATTTTCTAGCTTTTGGTGAAGTTTTTTTTTTAAAAACTAAATTTTAATTTCTTTGGTTAAACAAATAAGAAACTGTCATAGTATTTGTTATACTTTTTACATTTTAGCAGATTTTCCAAACAAAAAATAGCTAAACAAATCCCCATTTTGACTTTTATTCCTCTAAGTAGGCTTTTGCATATATTTTATTCATTCACTGGAGTTTCTCCAGAAAAAAAGTGAAACTAGTCACAAGTATATACAGTAGCCAGGATTTTCTTGTTGTTTTTTTTCTAACCACTTAAAAGGATTTTGTTGAATATTAAAAATTATCTTATTTTTTTAAACAGCTAAATAATTAAAATCACATAAAACCACATTATCCATGTTTTGTGTTCTCTTATTAAATTGCAGCACCCACATCTGGGACAGCTTTGGAGATTTCAAAAATCAGGTTTGAGGTAGAATTTGGCTTGTAATACTATAGCTTGCCAACGTTGACCCTAGGTGGAACTTATTTCTGGATAATTCTTAAATTGTTTTTGCTTATTAAGTTACAACTACCACAATATTACCTGCTTTCACTTCTCACAACACATATTGATTTTTCTCACTTTGTAAGTTGTCTTTCATATTTATTATTTTCATTGGGAAAATAGATTTTATAAGTAAAACTTTTGCAAGTGGAACCTGAGATAACTCTTTCATTATAAGACATCTGCATATACTTGTGTAATTTCACTTGTATATTTTTTTTGTTTGAAAAGAAAGGGGGAAATAAAATGTTGCATATCTTCATTAAATATTTATCATTGATATCCTGTACACTTGATACAGAGCAGGGTTATTTGGTGAGATGAACACCAAAAATATTAAAATAATGAAAATTCCATTTACACTTAGTACACTGGTGTAGCATAGTAGAAACCTCTGTGGATATTTAATATTTCAGAATAAAGGATTTTGTTTAATTTTTCAACATGTATTTCATTTTATGTTTTATTTAAATTGTTTTAACATTTGCTAGAAGCCCCTGAAGGATTAAAACTTTTGAAACTTAGGTTAGATTAAAAATAGACATGAAGAATGCTGCATAGAAAGAATAGTAGAAAAAGGGAGGCCAGGGGTATCAGAGTATACCACTGAGAATGAAAATAGGCCTGATTACAAAGCATTACTTGCAAAAATAATCAAGCTGTACAGTGCTAAAGAACTGTAGCTGATAGAAACAGGATGATAATAAATAACATGTATGTCTTCATATACTAATTTAAAGAATAAGAAAAAAACCTCTTAAGTTAATATGCAAAATGGGATTTGATATAGCTATTCTTTAGCTAAAAGTTTTGATTTACCGGTACTTACAATAATAAGGAAACAGTTTGCAGATGTTAATGAAACAAAAAAAAAAATAGTTTGCAAAAACTGAATATTAGAACAAAAATAGGAAGCGATGACAGAGACCTTAGGGGCACTGCGAGGCATACAAAATAATTGACATTAATGTTCTGCTTTTGGAAGGAGCTAATATGGAAGACAAAATTAAAGAAAAACTGAACAACTGAACATTTTTAAATTGAGGGGACAGTATGGAGATTACAGTTTAAACATTAATGCTAATAGTTACAGATCATTATTTTTCTCCTGCAGAAAAAATATTTTTTTTCTATACTATTTATTTTTAATGTAATTTTCTACCTTTTTCTATCTGTTGTTTTTATATATATGTTTTTATCTGATTGTTGTGCTCACCCAGAGTCACTTTTGGTGAGATGGACAGCTGTACAAATTTGATTAATAAAATAAATAAACACAACCCTCCGAAATTGGCTAGTATCATTAATAGTTTCTCATACTCTTTTTTTCTCCAGAGAATGGACGTCTTCTGGAGTATTATCTCAGGCAAAATTTAGAAAGGACTAATATTTGTAAAGTGCCAATAATGGAGTAGCTTGAAGCCATTTTGAAAAGTTTAGTCCTCTTTTAGAATGACAGTTAAAACTGCAAGAACTTGAGTCAAATAGGCAGAAAGAGCTGGAAAGTGCCACGGTCATGAAAGTTCATCATTAGTAAATGAACAGTAAAGATCACACCCAGAGGTAAAGAACTTAGATAATGAAAAGATACTTTTATTATCTGCCGACTGATGTTAAGCAGGGACCTGCTATTTGCATTAACCTATAATAATCATAGCCGTTTATCTTCTTTGCCTAAAACTGTATAAGTATGCTGCAAAATTGCAAACCTGCACACTTGCTTTGTGGCACCTGCTCCAATACATCTCTGTTCTTTTGTACAGAATAAAAATTGGATTTTGGTTCCTGTATTTGAATGTATTTCATTGGCAAGTGAATAAACCTAGTGTTGGGCTGGGCCAGCACTAGGAGTCAGTTATTGTTGACAGTACATACCTTTTCAAAAAATAAACTTTCTCAAACATTTTAGTTGAAACTCTCATTATATAAATCCTAGATAATGATTTTTTTAAATTTTTTGTTTGCTTGTAAATGGGTAGGAGAATGGTAAATGTTCTGCATTCTTAAATGGATTTCTCCATATAGATTTGCTTGATTATTTCTTAGAGTACCTTCTGTGTCTCCTGCTTTAAACTATATTATGGTACGCCACACTGATTTGCAAACTATAAATTACTGGAAGATTATTTGAGTTTTGTTTAATGTTAAATTGAAGAATTAACTATATTTTTGTTAATGTGCTAATTAATTTGATGAGAAATTTAAAAAAATTAAAAAAGAAATTTAAAAAAAAAGAGCCTGTAGTACAGTGGACTAAAGCACTGTAATTAACATCTGCTGCTTGCAATTACTGCAAGTTCGAATCTCACCAGGCTCAAGCCTTCCATCCTTTCAAAGGTAGGTAAAATGAGGACCCAGATTGTGGGCGCAATAAGCTGACTTTGTATAAATATACAAAAGTATGAAGGCTATTGCTTAACGCATTGTAAACCGCCCTGAGTCTCTGGAGAAGGGCAACATATAAATTAAAGCAAAAAAAAAAAAAAGTTTTTGAAAGAAATTATATGCTTGTTTTTAGATATGCATATTTATGTGTAATATATCAAGCGATTTATTTTAAAAGATGCAGCCCTTTTATTGTAATGGAGATAGAAGGTGGAATGCCAGTTCAATGAGTATAAATTTTAAAGTATCTTATTATGCAGAGTTATGTTTTTAATTGGGTAAAAATGTTTCAGTTGATCCATTTCAGTAATTAATTAATAGCATAAATAAAATCATTTATGATCATTTGGGTGTGGGTTTTGCCACAAAGACAAAAATCTTTAGTATACTTTGCAAAATCAAAACTACGACTGAATGTAGGATCAGGACATGCGCTAAATAATAATAGTCAAAGAAGCTTTATACATATTGATACCGTGTTTCCCTGAAAATAAGACTCTGTCTTATTTTTTTTGAACCCTGAAATAAGCGCTTGGCCTTATTGCCATGCGCTCAAAAGCCCGATTGGACTTATTATCAGGGGATGTCTTATTTTGGGAGAAACAGGGTAGGTACAAACTTATTATTCAAGGCACAGTTAAAATATATCAGAATGTACTAATGGTTTCTATTTCATATACAAGGTCAAAATATAGTTGAACAAAACTATTAGCAGCAGTGAAAATTAGCAAAGGTGGACCATTTTGGAAGATTGGGCAAACAACACTTATCTGGATCTGTCAGGCCTTAGTAAGTTACATGGAGTAAGTTCAATGCGTTTCTTTTTAAATCAGAACTCTACTTTGAATAAGGTCTAGCCAAACAAATCCTTTGCCTACCCTCTAGTCATATTACTTACAAAATGAAAGTCTATGCTGTCATTTCTTCACAGCAGACTGTATTCAAAGAATGAGACAAACACCTCCTCTTGATGAATTGCAGCCTCCACCATACATGGATGATAGTGGCTCTCCGCATCTCTCCTGTACACCTTCTGAAGTTGGTGAGAGCAAATGTGAATTCTCTCAGTGCAGCAACAGCCCAAGATGTTCTTATAAATGCCCAAGTGAAGGAAGTAACGGGCATGAAATAGAAAGTTTCCATAACAAAGGATATGAAGAAGATGTGCCTAGTGATAGTACTGCTGTCCTTAGCCCAGAGGTGAGGTAAAAAAAAAAAAAAAAAAGTTCCCAAAACTGTTTAGCATAAAATGAAGCATGAATTTTTTAAGCTCTTTTCTATTATGTATTGACAGGTATCCATTGATTGACCTACGTATGTGCTTTCTGAAAAACAATTTTAAAAACCCTCATTAAACATTTTTTCTCAGGTTAACAGAGATGTCAAAGGTCTTTTCTGTTTACAAAAAGAAGGCCAGTGTAAAAGCAATGCTTGTAGTGCATAGTAAAGTCTTAGAGTGTTCATATTGAAGTATTAAGGTCTAGGTCCTGTACAAATATACCATAGGATAAGTAGAGCTCCTGAGCTAAGAGTTACATTTCCCTACTTTATGTGCCCCCACTGCTCTACCTCTTTTCCTGGTGCATTTTCTTGCCATTTTCGAACAGGAAACTCATAAAAGTTCTTAATTTTATGCCAGATTGTATATTTATCACAATTTGCAACAAAAATAATACAACAAAATCTTGTTGACTATATGGTATTTGTCTTCTTAACACCTGTTAAGACAAGTATTAACAAAATGTTGCTTACTTCTGTCCTCTTGCATAATATGCAACCCAGTAGGATGTCACACCAGCTGACTTGAGCTATTCTCAAAAAGCTAAGCAGGGTATGACTTGGTTAAAACTTGGATAGGAGAGACCTGAAAATCCAGGGTTATAGACTAGAATGGAAATTATAAAATATCCTGTTAGAAGGCAGCGGCAAACCACTTCCCTTTGTTGCCTCAAAATCTATGTAGGTATGTCCACAAAATCACCAGAACTCAAGCTGAAGTAGATAAAACATTACCGTTTACATTTACATAACAGGCTGAGATTTGGAGTTCAGCCTTAAGAAGACAAAATTATCATACATACATACATACATACATACATACATACATACATACATACTCACTCTTTAACTTCACAATATTTCATTTAAAATTAGGCCTATTTTTCTTTCCTTCCTCTAAATGCATATTTTGTAAAAGATACTCAAGGAATTAAGGAAAGTTGGACAAGTTGTCATTCATACAAGTATCCAGAGGCATTTGTAGGATCCAGCATTTGTATCAAAATGGCTTTACATTATACAAAATCTGTCACTTTTGTTTATATATGCAAAATCATGATTTAAACCTGCCTGCCTGCTTCATAGACACAAAATTCAGATTATCACCACCATTAACTTTTAAAAGCTATTCACATAAAAGTTTTATTGTGAATATCATCTTATCTAATTTTTCTTTTAATTTTCTATTTTTGTGGTCCTTGCTTCTATGTAATAACCAATTTGACCAAATTTGACCATGCAATTTTCTGTTTTATATTTATATTTATTTTGTTGTTATAGCAATCAGTATAATTTTGTTAAAAACAGTGTGTTTTGTTATTCCTTATTGCATTTTTATATTCAGCACAAATACTGCAGCTATGTGAAATTTTGATAACTGTGTGGCTTCATGAGAGAAAAATTCATAATCCATAGAAGGGGAATATTATCATTCAGAATCAGAATACATTGATTGCTCTAACCATGGATTATAAAACATAGTAATCATCAGGGCTGCGCAGAGCTTTGAGGAGATGTTTTGCATCAATGAATTTTCATAGGAAAAAAATGTTTTGAAGCTGCTTTGCGAATCAACATGCATGTTTCTAACAGTGAAATAGCTGCGTGAATATGTCAGCTAGCAGCTCTTAACTAGAAGAGTCTTCCTGTCTTCCAGCAACTAGAACTGTTAGATAAGGCTTTATGTCAACACAAAAATTACAATATTAATTAATTTCATAAATAATGATAATCCAAATTCTACAAGTTAACTAAAAATCAAGAAGCCCTCATTCTAACTTTAAAATACAAAATAAAAATGCTATATTTCATTTAGAATTTAAGAAAATTGCATTCCCTAGTGCCTAGTACATATCTTTATTAGGATCAAACAAATGGTATGGAGTTTCTGTCCTGCAACAGTTAAGCAACTTAGAATGTACACCACAAATCAAAAGCCATGTGAACAATTGGCAGTGGAATAAAATATATATGCAGATATATTAGTAGAGATGTGCACATGTTTTGTTGTTATTATGTTACAACCCGAAATGTTCTATTCTGTCCTTGGAAACGTCATTCCAATTTTGAGGTTGGAGGGGGGTGCATTTTGATCCTATCAAAATTCTTGAAATGCACTATATTGAGGTAAGAACAATTTATTTTGAATCAGACCTATTCTAATACGGTCAGAATGAGCCATTCCGATAATGGGACAGTTTAGATATTTGGGGAGTGGAACATTTCAATCTCAAAATGTTTTTTTACATTTCTAGCAGAAAATACTTAAAGAATAAATGATCAATTTATACATCTCTTTGGTTTAAACACATCTCCTGTAAAACTTTAAACTTTCCCCTCTGTTCTAAGATGCAATAAGACTTTGGATATTCTTTTTCCCATATCCCATTTTACTTTTTTTGCAATCTATAAAAGTATATTTTTGTTGCTGTGCATATATTGTCCTTAATAGATTGTTTGATTGCTCTATATGTGAAATAAACAAAAACTTTGTATAATGCAAGGAAAGATATTATTTTGATATTTTTGGAATATGTGTGTGTGTGTGTGTGTGTGTGTGTGTGTGTGTGTGTGTGCAAGTTTTGGTGTATTCGGGTCTTTTCCCATGTAAGATTGAGCGTATCTTGGCGACGTTTCAACGAGGTCCCACTCGTCATCTTCAGGCTGGTGTCTTCGGCTTCGTGCTTGTGCGAGGAAGCACGAATTTCCTCGCATAAGCACGAAGATGAAAACACCAGCCTGAAGATGACGAGTGGGACCTCGTCGAAACGTCATCAAGATATGCTCAATCTTACACGGGAAAAGACCCAAATACACAAAAACTTGCATACCTCTACCCATGAAAATCTACGAAAACAAATATATGTATGTATGTATGTATGTATGTATGTATGTATGTATGTATGTATATATTGTGTGTCTACACACACACACACACACACACTGAATTTTATATATATATATATATATATGATAGATATAGATATATGAAAATTACTTTTATTCATATATATCAATAGCAATATAAATATTTGAACACATGTGCATGACTGTAAACCTACTTTTTTTTTGTCTCACTCACTTAGAATCTGTCAGTTCAAGGATCATCATCACAGCTCCCTAAATCTTTTGATCCAGAACCAGAAGCTAAATATGGTACCTTGGATGTGACTTTCGACTATGACTCACAGGAACAGAGGCTTCTGATAACAGTCACAGCTGTCACAGACATTCCAAATTATAGCAAGACAAGTGGAAGTCTGTGGCAAGTACACCTAGTTCTCCTTCCTATCAAGAAACAGAGGGCAAAAACCAGCATCCAGCGTGGTCCTTGCCCTGTCTTTACCGAGACATTTAAATTTAATCATATTGAGTCTGAGATGATTGGGAATTATGCAATACGCTTTAGACTATACAGTATACGTCGTGTAAAAAGAGAAAGAATTTTAGGAGAAAAGATATTTTACTTAACCAAATTAAATCTTCAAGGAAAGATGTCAGTACCGGTGACTCTAGAACCAGCATACAACATTTCTGTAAGTATTAAATCAAATTGAATAAACGTTCAGTCTTTCAATTGATTCTGAACAAAGGTGCTACTAGTAAATATAATTAAACACATCTTAGAAATTTGAAGCTAAGTGTTGCTGCAGAGTAGTTGTAAGAACAAGAAAAGGTAATCACCTTTCATTATCTCTTATCATTGATCATGCTGGTTGGAAGCTATGACCATGAAGGTCATAGATTCCTTTCAAGTCAGTGTCAAGGTATTGATTTTGATTTGGAAGCCCTTAAAAGATTTGAGACCCAAGTATAAGACAAGATCTCTCTTTTTTTTCCAACTAGCTTGCCTCATCCAACTACTGTGCAAAGCACATTGATAAAAATCTATTATTATTATTATTATTATTATTATTATTATTATTATTATTATTATTATTATTATTATCGTATTGTGTTCTAGTTATGAGTAATGCTTGCTCCCAAGAAGTGCTGCTTGCTAGAAGTATGCCTTATGCTAATCTTAGGGCTGTTTTTGTGCCTGGCTAAAACATAGGTATTTACCCAGACATTTCAAAGCAATTTGATGCTACTGTAATGGCTGTGATTAAATCATTTGTTTCTGCTGATTGGTTCTTTCTGTTGATTGGTTCTGGTTCTTTTTCATTATATTGTATAATATATTGATAATAATATAAAAACAGATAATCTATTTCTGATTCAGATGTTGATTCTGAGAGAATGAAATGAGGACAGCTTGTATCCTCTTCTCCTTTATCCCCACATGCCTCTGCAATCTACTTTTAAAGAATTGAATGACTTGATAAAATAATGTGAGGCTGGGGAACAGAAATTGCCTTCTAATCCTTTCTAACATTGAGAATACTTTCAGGAAAAGTTCATTCAAGGATTGCTATTTCAAGCAGAAGAAAGTGTTAACTGAAATCCAACATTTAAAATTGGCCACTATTGTAAATGTAATCATAAGATGTACAACATAGAATACTACATGTATTACTAGGCAGAATGTTTGAGCTACCAGAAGTAATAGTATATCGCTTAGCTGAATAAGTGAAAAACTACCACTGAAATCAAAAGCTGCTAATAATTTGGAGACAGCAGGAAAAGAAATTGTAACTAATAGTGGGAAATAGTGGGAATAGTGGGAAAGGCATAAAAAGTAGGAAAATGGTTTTTTAAAGAGGAACCTGGTTAAATTTTAAACTTCCTAAAAATAATTCCTAGAATTATTTTGAAATTATTATTTCTTCAAATATATTTATATGCCATTAATAAGCCATAAGTAACAAATTTCTTCATTATTAAAAACTGTTCTGTTCCATGTTTACTTTGAAGTCATAAACTGTCCAATGTGATCATATAGTATTGCTTAATTTTGTGGACAGCCAGTTCTTTTAGGTTTCAGGTTTTTTCTACTGAGAATGGAACATAAACAAATGTATTGTTACATAAGTTTGTTTTCTAAACTAACAAATATTTAGTTTTGAATTATATAGTTTCTTTTCTTAAGTGAGATAATTTGTTCTCATTGGTCAACTGTTCCATTCTTTTTTTTTTAATTTAAATTTTTGCACAAAACTCTTACATCAGTGTCCTTTATTGGCAGAAGACTTTTGATCAAGTTTAAGCATCTATTGACAGGATGGCTGGAGATTATTCTCAATAATTAAAGATGGAGCTGACAGGAAAGGGTTAAGTCCACCTCTTCCAGTTATTTATTTTCTAATTAAGTTCAGTTTCCGCAGGGCTAAGTCTTCTGCATTCTATGGAGATAGCCTGTTAGAATTCAGTCTTAGCTCTGCCATCTAGAAAAGAGGGACTTTTCTTTCTTCTCGGCATCATTTGGTCCCAAAGGCAACCTTGGACAAAGAATTGAGATATAAGGAAACAATTGAGCAACGACAAGGAAGAAGAGCTTGATCTCATAGTAGAGGGGAATGGCATTAGTAGCCTTTAAAGGAAGCAGTGATATTTTTCCTTTCTCCCTCTTTGTTCCCTAACCCTTGCTCTGGGGTGATACCCATTTTCCCCTAAAGACCCCACACAAGATTACAATATTCATTTAGACAGCAATTTGTGAAGAGAGCTTTTTCAGTAGCAGAACAATGAGTGAATCTGTCCAGTGGGCTATAGGCCCAAATAACCCCAATTGTGGAGTGCTCAGGGGTTGACTCAGCTCATTTTCTGGTCAGCTCATTTTCTGATCACTCAAAGGAAAAAGAAATTGATCTATCTGTGGCCACCCATCTTTCTATGAATATCTGAAAACATGCAATAGAGTAAATATTTCTGTTAGAGCTCGCTTCTCTCTGATTCTCCTTTGAGAGGGGTAAGGGCTAACATTAAATACTTCATATGGACTATTCAGATATTTCTAGTCATGAAATTTTTTGTCGCAAAAATACATCCATTGAATCAAATGAAACCGGGAGCTGCTGTTTCTAAACATATTGCTGCTTTTCATTAGTATGGAAATAGTGAAGCCTAGTTTTCTGCTATGTGTTAAATTCCCCGTATCAATAGATATGTGAGCTTAATGTTCTTGCTATTAACATTTAGAATAGAAAGCATATGGCACATTCTGAATTACCTGGTCTTGTACTCTTTTCCACAGTGCTGAACTGACATAAAAAAGATCCTTATATAAACTTGCACAGTTCCCATAGAACTCCATGAGGAAATCTTTTTCAATGGTCCTAAAGTAAATTCAGATTAGTTATACAATGCTAAACCGTGTAGAATTAGCCCAGCTAAGAAGTTCAAAATGCAAAGCAGGTGTTGGCACAAGATAGATATGCCATTGGGCATACATATTAGCAGGATTTGAGAAGAATGATTGAATCTTCAAATAATCTGTCACTTACATCCTGGTTACTTTGCAATTTGACTATTACAAAATGTTCTATGTGGGGTTGCTCTTAAAGATCGGCCAGAAGTTGTAGCTGGTTCAAAACGTAGCAGTATGATCCATAATAGATACATCTTGTTATATCTATATGGCATAACTCATAGACATATGGCATTGGTTGCCAGTCAGCTTCTAAGTGCAATTTAAAGTGTTGGTTGTCACCTATAGAGCTCTTCGTGGCATAGAACTTGATTATCTGAAGACTGCTTGTCTCCACCTGATATGTTCAGATAGAGTGATTGTGCTCCTGTTTGTGTGTTGTGTGTTTGTGCCTTTGAGTCAGTTTTTGACTCCTGAATTAGTTCCTGCAGTTTCTTGTCAAGTTTTTTTCAGAAACGATTTACCATTCCCTGCTTCCTAGGGCTGAGAGAAAGTGATTGGCCCAAGGTTACCTAGCTGATCTTGTACTTAAGGCAGGACTAATTTCACATTCTAGCCTGATGTATTAATCACCACACCAAACTGGTTCTATCAAGGACTCTATCAAGGACTAATGGACAATGGATTTCAAGTACCATGTTTCCCTGAAAATAAGATCCTGTCTTATATTTTTTTGAACCCCAAAATAAGCACTTGGCCTTATTTTCGGGGAGATCTTATTATTTTGGGGCACGTGAAGCAAGATGGAGCTCCTCTTGCCATCTTACCTGATTTCCAGCTCTACATTTAAATATTTTCGGAGAGGGCTTACTTTTTGGGGGAAGCTTGTTTTAGCGCATGTGCTCAAAAGCCCAATTGGACTTATTATCAGGGGATGTCTTATTTTCACAGAAACAAGGTACCTCCACTGTGCTTCTAAATTGGGAATACAGAGCTACCTCCGGTCCCTAGATGAACTGATTTGAACTCTGTTTCATAGGCTGAATTACGATAATTAGGATATCCACCACTTTGATATGAATATTCAGAGTCTATAACCTAGCTGTGTGTTGAGACCACCTAAAATATTGGATTTTAGTAGATAGTGCCTAGAAAAAGCTCTAGTTTGTGTTCCTTTAAACAATAGGCAGCTCCAATGCCAGAACATGAAACTCTGCCCCCTGAAACATATACTTCCTCCTTCCTTAGTCACATTGCATATAATCCCATCTCTCAGTACTCTGCTTGTAGGGACCCTTCCTTAAAACGAAGCATTGTCAGACCATTTGTGCTGCTGTAACATAGACCAGTGTTCTCAACATTTTCCACCCTTTAAATACCTTTTGTGGTCATAGACAGGCCATAATTTAAGATTTAAATCATAACATTTCTTCAAGCATTCGTGGACCCCCTGTGACGACATTGCGGCTTTCCAGGGTTCCACGAGCCACAGGTTGAGAACATAGACAGTATGCCAGCCTTCCTGTCCACAGTATTTCCTTCTGAGGAAAGGTCCCTCAAAACAAGACATCTGTTAGGTATTTTGAAAAGTAGACCTGCTTTCTTCCTCAGTGACCAGCCTAGAGAGACATGCTGGCTATTTTCCAACTTCAGCATTTTATATACAAAGAGAGCATGTGAGCTATTTAGATCAGTGTTTCTCAGCCTTGGCAACTTGTGTGTGGATTTCAACTCCCAAAATTCCCCAGTCAATATGCTTAAATATCTTAAAGTTGCCAAGGATGAGAAACATTGATCTAGAGATCTACTCATTTCCTTCTGTATGAGAACCTAGTTGACATATTAGGCTCTTCTGCCTCTGAGGACACTATGCAGCAGATAGATATAGATCAGGAGTGTCAAACTCACGTCGTCATGGTAGCATCACGTGATGGATTGGGACTTTCCCCCCCTTCGCTAAACTGGGTGTGGGCATGGCCAGCACGTGATGCATCTGGCCTGCGGGCCGCGAGTTTGACAGCCCTGGTGTAGATGGTGCTATACAGATAGTTGTGAGTGCATTCACTGTAATGGATGGTTTGGGCCCTGCTCTTTCTAGTCTCCTGTTTGAGATCCAAAATGTGTCTCAAGGGAGGGCAGGCATTGATTTGGAAAGTTGTCTGTGACTTATAAGTGAAAATTGCAACATATGATAGATGTCTGTCAGGCATCAAAATATAAAAAATAGTTAAGCAGTAATTTCACTGCCTTGTCACATCACATTCCAGAGAGATTAAATAATTTATCTTCTTAATGTTTATCTCACTATGACATACTATGTAAGTTTTATTGGAAATCTTATAAAGGTATCGTAGATCAAGTATCAAATGAGAAAAGTAGCACAAGGGTCCTATTGTTACCTCATCAAATGTTTATTAAGGAAGTTGGAACACGGATTTACTGCAGTATATCAAGCCTGCTTGTCATTTCATTTTCAACATACATTAATAGTTTAAGTTTGGGAATAAAACAATCTATGAATCGTGTGATGCTTTTGTCTGTAGAATAATTTGTCTATGTATGTATTTTCAATATCACTTATGATTTCAGAAAGAAAATTTGATATAGCTTTATAGACTCTGGAATAATAAATTAAGCCTGTACATAATAATATTGAAATGTTTCAGTCTCCTGGTTATACTCAGTTAAAGAACTGTGTTTTTTTAAAAATTTGATTTTACCTTAAGTAGTCTTGTATGGGGAAGGGGGAGGTTTGTATATAAGAATTTCATTGTTTCATGATAGTCAAGGGAATATCTAAAGAGATGGCTATGCCTATGCCATGTGCACTTTAATCTTTTGGTTGGAAGCCTGAAAAAGATAGATAGCATGTCTTTAAGGCTCTTTACTGAGGAGTCAAACACACCGTTGAAATCAGGTGGAACAGAATTTCAAGAAGGCAGGTAGATATTGATATAAGACAGCCCATTAATGGTCTTCTCTGATTTCTTTTATGTATCTAATAACAGGTAGAAGCACTGTGTCTCACAATCAGAGGCATCACATTGGCAAACATGACTGCTCTTGGGGGAGGTAGGGTAGGGTATCAAAATGGTGTTGGATCTGGTTAGAACTTGCTTTGGAGACTACCAGGAAAACCCAGGGTTATAAATTGGATTAGGTAACTTGTGTCCCATTAAGTTATTTTTCAAAGCTATTTCTTTACCTAAACAGAGAAACAGAAAAAAACAGCAGGCAGGAGGAAAAAAAAAGCAGTGGGAGTGGGGGCAACTTCCAAATTCCTGCCGGCTTTCCCATTGACTTTCCTTGTGGGAAGTTGGCAGGGAGCTTCAAAAATCTCCTTCCTCCCTTCCTCCTTCCTTTCTATCCTTCCTTTCTTTTTATCTTCTCTCCATTCCTTCCTTCCTCATGTTCCTTCCTTCCTTCCTCCCTCCCTCCTTCTTTTCCTCCTCTCCCTTCCTTCCTTCCTCCTCTCCCTCCCTCCCTCCCTCCCTCCCTCCCTCCCTTCCTTCCTTCCTTCCTTCCTTCCTTCCTTCCTTCCTTCCTTCCTTCCTTCCTTCCTTCCTTCCTCTCCCATCCTTCCTCTCTCCCTCCCATCCTTTCTTCTGTCATTATTTTTCTTCCCTCCCTCCCTAGAATTCTCGCCAGCTTCCCCATTTACTTTGCTTGTCAGAAGTTTTTAAGGAGAAAACCAGTGGGGAAGTCAGCTGGAAGATCCAAGTCTAAGGCATCAGGCAAGTAAGCGGCTGCTACCAGATAGGGAGGGAGCAAAGGATATATGGGTGTATGTTAGAGAGTTGCTGTGCAAGAAGAGTGTGGATACGTGCAAGAGATGCTCTGTGGATTGGGCAAGGCATATGGGTGCAGTGCAGGTTGAGAAGGGTTCAAGAGGACCCCAGAGATGTTAGAGATGTGCCACACAGATTGGGGAGGGCACACAGAAATGGCATAGGTCAGGAAAGGTGCATAGGGATGGTGCAAGAGGTGCCACATGGGTCAGGAAAAGTGCTTGGGGTGTGACATATATCAAGGGGTTCCATGGGGATTCCTTTCTCTCTGTCTGTCCCTTTCTATCCTCTCCTTCACTTCCCTCCCCTCCTCACCTGTTCCCCCTTCCCTTCCTAACACCCAAGCAAGGATTGTGAAACTGATTGTGAAACTGTCACAGACATTGAAAATGAAGATTGTGTGACTGAAGCAGCAACCCAGCAGCATAGTAACAGTAGCGCTGAAGCAGTCACAACTTTTCCAAATTTCATTCAGTTGGGAGTCATGGGTCACAGATTTTGGGTACCCAGGCTCAAAAAGTGTTGCCCTATGATACACTGTTTTGCACAGTTAAAGATTATAGAAACAAGAGTTTTAGTATGTATGTGGGGAGTTAAAAAAATACCTAATTACTAGAAGATGAATTAAGATTGAAAAAGATTTGACTCAGCTCAACTTGACTTTGCCAGCTATGTAGCACCAGTAGCAGACACATGGGTTGTTGTTGTTGTTGTTGCTGTTTGCGTAAGCAGAAAGATAAAGAAAATGCTAAAATGTTGCATCCCGAATTTTGAATAGGTGCTGTTAATTAAACAAAAACCAAGCGAACAAAAATCAGGGCTTCTCTTGTTTGTGAAAAAAAACGCCTCACTAACTATATGATTTAATTTCATATGCACAGTATGTACATATGAATGTATGTACAGTATACAAATTAGCAGATATCCTATGTCATGATGCTGTGGATTCCCGCTTTCTGACCTATTTTTTTCTTATAATGTGTCTTTGTGACTTCATATGTTATTTTGGTTCCCCTAAAGGGAAACGCCTGTGTGCAAAGTCCTGTTAATGATACCTGAATATTTTCAGTTATATACTTTACATATTTTATTTATTTTTAATCTGATTACTATATTGGATTTGTATGCCACCATTCAGAATCTATTATGATTATATATCTTTAACCCCAGTAAACAAAGAAACAAGCAGATAAACTCATTTCTACTCAAAGAGCCGTGCTAAGCATTTGCCAATAATTCTGTAAGTCTTTGTGATACACCTTTCTTTGGCATATAAAGTGGAGATGTAGTTTGCATTTAATGCTATAAATATGGCTTATAGCATCCCCCTATTCATTCATTTATTTATGTATTTCCATTACGTTATGCACCATTAGGAATGAAAAATTCTGGAAATTAATACTAGGAGCAGATTCCTCACTATTGTGATGACTTAAAATGATTGCAAACGCTGCTTTTGCTTCTAGGGCTGTGAGTCCCAAATGAGTATGTCAGAGGCTTCCTGCAGTGAAAGTATTTCCTCTTGTCAATCTTTGGCACATGGCTCAGCTCCCGAAATTCTCATCGGATTGCTTTATAATGCCACAACTGGAAGACTAGCAGCAGAAGTGATAAAAGGCAGCCACTTCAAAAACTTGGCAGCAAACAGACCACCCAGTGAGTAGAATATATATATTATTTCATCTTAATACTTCTGCACTTGGGGGGAGTTCACTGGTAGGGACTTCAGTCCTATCATTTAGCCTTACCCAGTCAAACTGAAATAGTATAATCATCAGCTAATCTGTTTCATGTTTTCATTGGGGAAATGGCAGTAATCTAAAATTCTAAATATTGGTTGCGATTCAACAAGATCCTTTTAATTTTTTATGATTGACTGGCTGATAAATTGCCTTTATCTTAATGATTAACTACTAAACTATTAATGTCTCATATAACAAAGCCATTATAGAAAATTATAATGTATTTTAAAAGTTGTGTGGTAAATGTTTATGTAAATGTGTTGCCATTTCTGTGGTTAATAATACTAAAATAAGATGTTATAAATCTATGAGAATTTGATATCAGCATGTGGTAATATACATTTGATATTCTCTGTGGTGATTAAAAGTAGTATTTATTCTTCATTCCAAGTAAATATGCATGAATGGTCATGTATATTTGTGTGATGTATAATTTTCAAGAATAAAATTAAATAATGCAGTAAGATGACCACAGCTAAATAGAAAAATAGTTAAAATTGGCATAATTGATGTAACTTTTTGTACATTTCTAATAACCAGATTCTGCAAAAAGGAATCAGAAGTACATCTGACATCTGGATCCAGACTTCCTACAAAAGTCTGTAAAACTACAAAACAGTCTAGCTACCATATATCTACAAAAGTCCATTTGAAAAAGTACAATTAAACAAGACCAATATTTATTTCTTTATTTAGGAAACTTATATGACTTCCTATCTTATATAACATAATCCTAGGTGCTTACAATAATATTAAATAAAAATAATATAAACAAAACTAACCAAATCCCATTATATACATGATTAGCCTGGTTGTGGTGCTATAATATCACATAAACTCTTCACAGTCTTAGATGTGCTGGGCTTCCATCTCCCCCTAGTCAAAAGCCTGGTTGAAGAGCCAGATCTTCATAGCCCTCTAGAAGGCTAATAGGTTGGGAGCCCTTTGAATCTCAAAGGGAAGCCTGTCCGGTCTCAGAGGGCAGCCACAGAAAAGGTACACCGTAGTTTTTATCATGCCTGCAGGTAGGCATGTTTCAGGTGACAAGGTCCTTTCTCAGTAACACAATGAGAGCAAAGGGCGCACTTGACATGATGCTGTTTCCAAAATATTATAAGGACAGAAATATGCCCTTATAATATTGAGACCTATTATCTATTGCTTATCCATTTTGACAGCAAATATTTTAAAAAATATTTTTAATCTATGATATAGGACCAAGAAAATTATACTAATAAATATGCATGAAATGATATGAACATGACATCAAGCTGCTATTTATTGAAAGAAACATATGGTTGTGCTTTAAGGTTGCTATAATGCTCAAACAGGTTGGTCTGAAGAGCAGCTAAATCATGTCTAAAAGTGGCAGTTTCAGCTTTCTGATGTTATGCTTATATTGTCCTAAAAATAACATTTGTAGTTATTTGTTAATCATTTCTGCTTTTTGATCTAGATATTGTTTAAATTATATGGTTAGCAACATCATTACATTTAATGTTAAATGTGGAGAAGTCCAATTTTCATCTTAACCAGAATTAATAAAGAAGGAAGTCCAAATATCTCATTTCCCAGCCATGATCAAAATACAAAACTTATCATGCTAAAATTACTTAGCATAAGGAAGTCCTCATTTGCACTCATGGTTCACCGCTCCCCTACTTAGACATTATTGCAGAGTAGGGATCAATTTCCATTCAGGTTATTAATGGAAGCATTATGGTCGTAATGAAAATCTCCTCTCCTCCATAGTTATTGGTATATTTTTAAAAATCTTGTTGAGTCTGCCAAGTACAAAATTTGTAGAAGATGCTTCCTGTTTCTTATACTCCTTATTTCTAATCAAAACTTCCTTAGAATTTCTGAATGTCTCTTACATGCTAGATTGCAGATAGCTGTCTAGAAGACATACAAAAGTGTAACACATTTTTTGGATGCAAACTTTCAGAATATGTATTTCAGATGAGAAAGCAACTCAGGAACAGAATAAAAGCCAATAGATCAGTCTACATATTAGATGGTGTGATGCCTGTCTGGCTGTCTACCTATTTACCAATTACTGGGGTGGGGGGTGGGGGTGTAGGAAGATCTTACATTTCACAGTTCTTCATTACACCAAATCAATTTATAAGGATATTTGCATAGCTCACAAGCGTTCTCCTCTCCTTGAGCCAGCAAAAAATTAAACTGGTATAAGTCTGCAGTCTCATTGCCCATGCCATTTGCCTCCGTTCCAGATTTGAATCAGCTCAGAGTGTTTGTGTGTGCGTGCATGCACTTCCCTTCACAACTTCATAATAGAATAGAATAGAATAGAATTTTTTAATGGCCAAGTGTGATTGGACACACAAGGAATTTGTCTTGGTGCATATGCTCTCAGTGTACATAATCGCTTTTGGTTAGATATTTCTCAGATTGTTTCAATTACAGATTTATCACTTTTCAGCAAATGCTGAAAATCTGTGTTTAGAAGCAGTCTAAACAGCAATAGACAGGCTTAGTGAGAGAGGAATTGTATCAGAAGTGTCTGAAAATTAATTATCTCTTTGTATATTTCATCATACAGGCATCCCTGGTCAACTATTATTCAGGCCAATTCAAGTTCCTTGAATCAGAGAGATGTGTAGAACATGTACAGAGGAAAGACATAGTGGCATTAGAAAACAACACAGAACTCGTTGTTACTCAAAGCTGTATATGAGTACAATGCCCAGGGCCCACAAAAGTGTACATGTACCCATCTTAAGTGGCCATTAGTTCCTGAGCTGATAAAACTCCTAGAAGTCCTCTGACAGCACAACTGACAAAATGATTAGTAAAGTATATCAAACTGTGACTGTACTAAAATTGCCTGTTGGCTGTTTAAAATACTAGTTTAATGCCAAAACTAGCAAAGGATGACTTTAAGCTGTCACATGTGTGGGTTGAAGACAAGATGAAAGCAATTGTCATGGCGGAGAAAAGAGATTGCTGGGGAATATCCACACCATTTTTAGATAAAAGTAGCAAATGACCTTTGTTGCAAAACCAATAAAAACCTATTTTGATATTCTTGATAGAACTAAGAAAAAATTGCTTATTTTGTTTATTTTCCATTTCATGTGGACTCACACTATAGTAGTATAGGGAATCTTGTGCACATAGGGCATTGTCTGTTTAATAATTATCATTGTTTATTTAGTGCTATCCCAATGTTACAATTTGAATTGGAAATTTGAACTTATGGGAAGCTTTTATGTGCACTGAGGAAACCATGTAGCTTTGAATTTTTTTAAAAAAAACTTTGATCTAATAAACTTGCATTTTAGCCTAAATCATTTTCTCAAATGAAAGATGCAGCAGAGTAGCATTAAATGAGTAAAGTAGCCAAAGTAAATTAATTTAACCAGATTTCATTATTTTGTTTACAGTACACACAGAATGCCATTCAGCAATCATTTATTTTACTGTAATTCTATTGACCTTCTCTAGTCTGAGTTTGTTTAATTGATCCTTACTTAGAAAGCTGGAGTTTGCATGAAAAAGAGGAAGGTCTGCTAAAGAACATATTTGATTTCTAGTTGGTAGCCTGAATTTTTTGCATGAATCTCCATGCACTTGTGTTTTAAACCCAACAGAAATTACTATTAAGATACTACATTATTTGAAACAGTGTAATTTTTTTTGTTAAAGATTACACAGTGAACATAACAAAATTCATTCATTAATCTACCTACCCATCCTTTTGCTCAATTCTTTTCTCTAAAATTGATTTCTTAAGGTGCTGTTTTCTTTCACTCTGGTGAATAGTGTTTCCTCTTAAACTTTAACCTTTGATCCTGTGTCACCCAACTATTGACATCTGGTCATTATTTCTTTTACTGCTTTCCACCCCACCCCCGTTGTCAGATGGACTGTTCTGTTGTCTAAAACACTTGATAGGTGGACAGGTTTATATAATACGAGGTGAGTTCCTGTGGAGACTAATTAGATGTTGTCTTTTTCATGCAAAAGAAATCTGCCAGCTTCAAAGCTCTCCACCACTTTCTACCATGTTGGTTTCTGATGTACCATGATGTACAGTAGTTATTTCACTGTTATATTGGAGACAGAGCTGATCTCTGACTATGGATGGTGGTATTTCAAAGATTTATAAAATAAACATGTGAATAAATGTCTGGACATTCAATTTCATTATTGCATTTCTTTTCTTTTTTTAAACAATCCAAATTTCTTTTTTTAAAAATTCAAATTCATGCCTATAACAAAATAAACAAAAGACAGAAAATCTTTCTGTTTTTAAATAAAAACAAATATTGAAGTACATACACAATTCAATAATTATGACTGTATTTTCTCATACAAAGTGTTTCCACACAACAGTAACAATGAAAATTTTGAATATCAATGCTATTTCACTAAATTCATATTCATAGTCTAGTAGCCCCAGTGCGCATATGGAGCTTCAGACAAAGGGGGGTTTCTTCCTTTTCCTCTCTGGGTATCGAATGTATCCTCTGTGCATCTAGGATTTTTTATTGTACTCTGAATATTTTAACTATTATATTTATTAAATCTATTTTATACTGCTTCCTGTACAAAAACATTGCAAAGATTTTGTACTTGAATAGTATGGTATGACTACTATTCATTAGAATTAGTACAAAAGAATTATGTACTAATTATTTATCGCACCACATATCTGCATGCAAAAATCATGCATGGCTTTATTCACATGAGTAAATATAAACTTTTATGTGGATAATTTTATATTTTGGCACTTTAATTGTACAAAGTCCAATAAAAAATCTTGATAAGAAACCACATCCATGCAGAGAGATTTTTAAGCAAACATTTCATCATGAACACTGTGATGTTATCACTGCACTCCACTCCCATTCTTTTACCTGTAATTTCTTTTTTCATGTCATTATACACCTATTTATATGATCTAAAAACTCTGATATGCTTTACGGTGCTGTGCCAGTTGTAGCTTGCTAATGCTATATGTATCTGCTTGGTGCAAATGAGCAAGGGATAATAGTAGGATTATGAGGTATACCTGTAAATCAATTTATTATGAGAGAATAGGTACAATTAAGTAAAAGTCATAATAAAATATTTTTTTCTCTGTCACATTATCAAGTTTAGTCAATTGTTCAAATCCAATATGGTATACACCATAATCTTAAAGATAGTCTGATATATTTTGGTAGGTGAAATGTTTTGTCCAATACAATTCATGTATCAAATTGTCTATTTTGTAGATACATTTGTTAAGCTGACATTGCTGAATTCCATGGGTCAAGAGATGTCCAAATGCAAGACATCCATCCGAAGAGGACAGCCAAATCCAGTTTACAAGGAAACCTTTATTTTTCAAGTGGCACTCTTTCAGCTTTCCGATGTTACACTTATATTATCTGTGTATAACAAACGCAGCATGAAGCGAAAGGAAATGATAGGCTGGATTTCTTTAGGTTTGAACAGTTCTGGTGAAGAGGAGCTGAACCACTGGACTGAAATGAAAGAATCAAAAGGACAACAAATATGTAGGTGGCACTCTTTATTAGAATCTTAATATAGAATTGAAGCTCCACTGAATGTCAACATACAATGAGATTGTTGTTTTCGTACAGCTAAGAGACTCTTATAGAAATTACAAGTTTTTGTATTTCAAATTAACATTCCTCTTTAAAAAAATGCACAAAATGCTGTGAAGAAGTATAAACATTCACATTTTCATTTAATATTACTGATATTTTTTTTAAGCATCAGATACAGAAGACAGCAACCACAAGTCTTTATCATGAAACATTTAGGATTCTCTCACCTATTCTTATTTTAGTTAACATGTAACTTTTATGTAAATCCTTTATTTGTATGAAATTCTCTGACTGTTCCCCCCCCGCCCCCGTTCCTTTTAGTAGTGTTAAGCTTCATGTTGTAGATGATCTATCAAGAAGCAGATCTAGAGGGGGAAAGAAGAATGGTTAAATGGCAGAAGAAAGCTCAAGGATAGGAGAGAAATATTGTAGGTTTGCAATAGTAGAAGTGTTATTTTTTTCAATTCTTAGTGATTTAATATTTCTGACAGTTTGAAGAGTTGCTATGCAAGGAAAGCTAGATGCTGACTACTTATGAGATTCTCTCTGGTGTCTGTTTTAAACATGATTTTTCCCCCCAGAGAGCTGAAACTGTTTTGAAAGAGAATTACCATTTATGGTGTAAAGACGCATAACTTTCATTCTTGATAAATAGGCTTTTGTATTATTTCAAAAGCTGTAAAACGTGTTTGACCAGACTGTAAATCTCACCTCTTAAAAATTACTGGGATGGTGTCTTCAGTTTTAACATATCTACGATGCAGGATTATTCATTGTGTGCCTTCTTTGGATCTTAATGAAATAGGACCCAGTGTAAGCACTGAGCACTTTTCAATTTTCTGATTCCTCATTTGCCAGCTTGAAAGCACAGGATCCAAAGATTTGCACAAGGGAGCTTTGGATATGTGATTTTGAAAAGCATAATTCTTTTCTTTGAAACTGTGCTTCCACATAGATGTTTCTAATGGTACTAATCAAAAGATATTGTATGACTGTTCCATCTTTCCTTAATAAAATTTCTATGCTCAGAAAAAAAAAGAAAGAGAAACTGAGGAAAAAAGCGTGGAGGTTTACAAGTAGAAGACAATAATATCTAATTTCTCCATAAAATTCCATGAATGCAGTAGGGCAAAGCAGTGTGATGTAGTGGGAGGTCTGCTCTTCAAAGGAAAAAGGTAAAACAATTCACTGGGCAGCCAGAAGTTCCTGGACATAAGTAAAGTAGTCCCTTTACCCATTTATAAGAGGCTTAGAGAAGCTGATGACAACTTGCAGGCAGTTTCTTCTCATGGATTTCTTAGTGAGAGATGCTTTAGTTTAAGTAAGAAAAAAGGAAAGATTTCACTGATAGATGCTTTTTAATTAAGATATTTGGTCTTTATATGAATTATGATTATTGGCAGTTCAGAATCTGAGAAACACATAAATATTTTTTAAAACAGAAAGTTTTAGAAATTACCGTAGGTAATTTTAGATAATGAATTAATCCCAGAAGTTAATTCGCTTTCTTTCTCACACACACACATGCACACAAGCTTGAAAAAGACAGTTTTGTGAATTACAACAGTTGATATATCCAAGGAAGTATTATGAGCTTGTTTATTCAAGAATTCTTGCAATAAATGATTTGACTTCTTTCTTTTCAACAATTGCAAGATTTCAGTTATGTTGAAGGTTAAGATACTGCTTGCCATGAATATAGTATTGAGATCATGATAGAAGTAAGTATAACTTAAACACCCATGATGTCTATGGAGTCTATATTGGTTCTAAACATAGCCAGAAGTGATGAATTCTATTCAAGTGCTAGCTTTGGCTCTAGAGAAGCTGAAAAAAAGAAGGATCAATGCATTTCCTTTTATACTTAAAGTAGACTGATTAAGTACATGTTTAATACTCCTACCCACAATAATATTGAATGCTGCTATGTTTGAGATCAAAGACGTTGCAGACTTGCATGAATGGATTCAAGTCCGCCACGTGAAGGTGTGTAACGTTCCCAGTTTCAAAATTTTTAACAACCTCCTTAAAATTTCTCAGCCGTAGTCTTAAAATTGTTATTCAGTGCCTTTCATGTTTCACCACTTAAATTTGTAACTATAATGTGATGCTGAATTGATTGATTTTAAAAGTTTATCAAATGATTTTTCCTGTGTTGCATGAAATGTATAGCACAAGAAATGTAACTTTGTTAATAAATACTGTTCAGGATCTTTTGCAAACTTAAATATAAATAATGTTACAATTTATTGTATTATTTCCAGTTCTAAATCTTGTTAATTTGCCTTCATACAAGCCTTGTTTCGTATTTTGAAAATCCTTACTAGGTTGCATTTCAGTTAAAATTTAAGCATTTGGATTTTATTTATGGATTTTAGCTTCAATTCCAAACTTGCTTACCATAAAATATTTACTTCTGAAATGCATGTTTAGAATTACGACTTGCAACATCACAGTGCCTTGAAGAATGGATAAAGTATTTTTACAGAAGAATGAAATGATGAAAAACTGTGATTATGATCCAGGAAATTCCTGATTCTGAAAGTTTCTTAGTCTGAATTGTTCCTCTATATTTTTATTTTTAAAATATAGTCTATCATAGACACAACTATTGAACTGTTTTGTTGGAAAGCAAGATAGATGTGGAGCAATTAAAAATATATATTTGTTTTTCTGCCACTGTCATGTCAATACTTTTGTCTTAATTTTGAAATGGTATACACCTTGCTTGGAAATTACAATGTATACATAAATAATGTTTGATGGTCTTGTAAACATAATAAACCTTTGATTTGGCATAAAACATTGGATGGGTGCCGGGAATGGAAAACATCTGTTGTTTTTTATAGGATTATTCTATAAAACAGCTTAAAGTTTACCACAAGATATTGGGAAGACCTAGTGAATTCAAAACTCAAAAAATGACATAAAATCAAAGCAGTACAACATTGTATAAATGTGATCTTTTTTGTTTCTTTTATTACTGAGGTTTATTTGTTATGGATTTCTACAAACACGTTTCCCTTTCTGTTAGATCAGAGACTTCTGCCAGTAAGGAGGTTTTGTATACAAACTGCTCTTTTTTAGTAGTATCATTTTCAACTGAATGGGTCATGAGATCTATTGATAAAGCACACATTTTATACATTTGATGTCCTAAAATATTTTTTACATATAGCTTTTTTGATATAGGTAAGCCATACTGACCCATCTGTATCACCTTCCCTGCATGTGTTTACTTCAACTTTCAGAATTGTGCAGCACAATCATTTAGCTGGGACTTCAGCTCTCAGAATTGTGCAGCTTGATTATTTAGTTGGTCATACATGTACTTTTGAAATACCACATCTATCACCCTGGAGATAGAGTCAGTCTTGCCTTTAACCACTTGGACTAGCCCTAATAGACAGTTGTGTGCTTCCTAGTAAAACAATCAGTCTGCAAAACACTTAATTCACAACTAGGTGTTTCTTAGTTCAAGACTGAACCTTTTGACGCCGCTTTCAGAGTACTGGTCATTGGGGCAAATGCATAAGAGAAAAATATATGATTTATATCTATATATGATTTCCAGGATCAGAATTGGGTTGCACTAACACACAAATTTGGTGAGTTTGATTAAAGGTATCTTGTTTAGCTGCCATCATAAAGTTGCTCCTTTGAATTTGGTCTCACAGACCCTCACATAGGCATACCCCATGCTAACATTTAGTTCACGTAAGTATTTTAAATACCTACATATTCTGGTTTATCTTTCTCCATTTCGATATCTTTCATGCTATTGGATTACAACTTCCATCTCATTTTATTATTGGATATGCTAACTAGAGATGCTGGGAATTGAAATACTATACATGTAATAGCACCTATTGGTGGAGGTTAAATTGCTTTGTCCAATTGATAAAATATTAATTACATGGCAGGAGAAGCAGCAAATAAAAATGAACAGGAAAATCACTCTTAAAAATAACATATGCGTTCTTTGGTAGAGTTTGACAGCTTCCAAAAGTAGATTTCTTGACCTCTTTATAGAATTTCTAGATTTGTAGTATGGCAGAAGAGCTAGTCAAACGGAAGTAGAATTGTGGCCATATCCACACAATAGCATCGTATGGATCAGACCATTTTATAATTTAAAGAGATCTTTTAGAAAGTCATTGAAAGCTCATGTACAACACTCATTAATTTCAGATTCTTATACAAGTCTTTGGGATTGACACATTTTAATGTACCAGTTTTGGATTATTTTGAAACTTTAGATATATGGTTGACTTTGCTTTAAATTTAACTATTTTTTAAAATTATCCTATTTTTCAATCCTGCCATGGGTCCAGGCAGCCTCTCAATGTGTCATTTGGTCCCCTAAACAAGTAACGTTTGTGCCACCAAAAATTTTGAGTTAAAATAGTTGATTTCTGGTGGCACTTTTTTTAAAATTGCTGCCATAAAATTAAGGTTATGTATGAAAGAATGAGACAAACCTCTTCCATTCCGACAAAAAAAGCTATCTTCTAGAAAAAGAAGAAAATGTCTTTAATTTATGACATTGAAGTTGGGGTTT
Source organism: Pituophis catenifer annectens (assembly GCF_029215685.1). Classification (NCBI taxonomy): domain Eukaryota; kingdom Metazoa; phylum Chordata; class Lepidosauria; order Squamata; family Colubridae; genus Pituophis; species Pituophis catenifer. Next base: position 45,123,457 of record NW_027256881.1, read on the forward strand.
GGGGTTGCTTCATATGAGATTAAAGATATAAATGGAAGTGGTTTGCCTCACAGATTCAATTTCTGTCTTCAAAACACAAAGTTTAAAAAAGCCCCTCGCCCCCAATAATTTCAGCATGTTGCTGCTAATTGAAAGACTGGAAAGCCAAGTTATGGCACTCAACCCCTTGAATATGATCTATCATTCTTCTAGTTTTAGTGATTTTTGCTATATGCCAATTTGCCTGTTAGAAAGACCATTTGTTTACTAGGAAAGGGAAGTTTTATATGCAGAAGACCCCAGATTCAAACCTTGGTACTCCAATTAAAAGGATCACAGATAGCAGAGAAATCAGGAAATGTCCTCTGACTGATCTAAGAGAGCTAATCTGGGTAGGCTCACATTTTGGTTCAACATCAACCTCACTTTCTCAAATTCATTAAGAAATGGATTATGGGACTTCCGGTTTCTCTGCCTCGGCGACGGCGGTGCCTTTCGGAGCTCCGCCAGCCCCGCCGCCCGTAGAGCCGCTTCGCTACTTAGAAGCGGCTTGAAAGCTTCAAAATCCCAAGGATTGAAGAAGTAGAGATCGCAGGGCACAGGTTGAGCCCCCGTTGTCCCCAGGGAATTGTTTCTGGGGTGAGAACGGGCGAGGCTCCCTCCCAACCTGCGGAAACTCCGGGCGACGTGGGACGACTTTGCTCTCGCAAAACAAGCCGGCTGCAGGAAACGTAATCTGAAAAGAATAAGTTTTAATAAACAGTGAACCTATCGGAACCCTCAAATCTGGAGACGCAAGTATTAGCGCTTTGTTGATTTTCAAACAGAGACATTTGAGTGAGTGAAAGTGCTTTGGAAAAAAACATGGCGCTTAGCCTTAAAGTTAACGAGCCAATGAGTGTGGATTGGTGAAGTTATTTTGTGGTACAAGTTTTCAAGTTGTTGCAAAGTTGCCTTGTTTGTTAGAGAAGCAAGTGAAAAATTTCTCCCTTTCTAATATTGGACTTTGCTCTACCTTAGCTTTTAATTGAACAAATCTGGGGGATTTTTTTAGAAGTCTTTGTGCTGGAGGGAAAGGAAAAGGAACTTCCCTTTTTAGAAAATCCAGACTACGTAGCAGGATGGCTTCAAAGAAGCAGGAAGGGAAGCCAGCAGGGGGGGGATCCCCCACACACAAACAAGAAACGCAACTTCCCTCTGCACAGCAGTTACAGACCCAGAAAAAAAAAGAATTTGATGTGGGAGATTTAAAAGAATTTATTTCTAAAACTTTGGATGATAAATTTCTAAAATCTCAACAGGAGATAGATGATAAACTTCAAAAATCACATCAGGAATTTATGCAGGAAATTAATGAAGTTAAAGATATGGTGAAACAGAATCAAAATAAGGTGACCAAAAAAATATCAGAAGTGGCGTCTGGCCTGGCAGAATTTATTGGGAAAGTTGATTTTAAAGTTGAAGAATTTAAATCAGAAGTTAATGTTAAAATGAAAGACAATGATTATAAAATTGATGAAGTTGACAATAAAATGCAGAGAATTGAAGATGAGATTGTTTTGATACAATTCCGGGCGATGGAATTCGCCATACGGCTTCGGGGAATTCGAGAGGAGGAGAGATAGGATTTGAGACAAGTTTGCTCTGAAGCCTTAGCCAAGATTTTACAAGTTAATCATGATCTGGTATTTCACAAAATAGATAAAATTTACAGAGTGAACTCTTGGGTGGCCAGACAAAGACAACTGCCCAGAGATGTGGTCATATATTTTACAGATAGAGAAATTAGAAATGATATCCTGCAAAAATCTTTTCATACTTCTGTACAAGTGGGGGGGTTCACGACTTGAAATTTTTAAAGAATTACCTCCTAAAATGCTGAAAGCTAGAAAAGAATTTGGTTTTCTTGTTAAGGAATTGAAAAATTTACAGATACCCTTCCGGTGGGATGCACCAGCTGGGATAATTTTTAGATATAAGGGAGAAGGATATCGGTTGAATACCGTGGAGAAGGCACAACACTTTTACACTACTATTCTTAAGGAAAGAACACCATCTCCACGCACATCCACAGTTTTGGAGATTAAAGAGAGTGAAGAGAGGCAATTGAAAGAACAGTCTAAGCAGGAATTAGAAGTAGTGGAAGGTGCAGAAGGAGGTTTTCTGAGTGAGCCCTTGTTTGATTCTTCTCCAATTTTGGATTTGATTCAGTTGACTGAAGTTAAAGATCAACGTATAACTAGAGCTCAATCTAAGCTACTTAAACAAAAGCAACAACAACAACAGGAAAGACAAGACAAGAAGGCAGTTAAGAGTACCGTACAAGAGAGTGGAGCTATGGGAGGAGTGAAATCGAAGCTCTCGGATGAACTTCAAATATTTTGCTCTGTGCTCCAGAAAGAGGCTGATGACCTTTAAGTGTTTATCTTGGAATGTCAATGGGTTGAATTCAGCACAGAAAAGGAAGAAATTATTTACATATTTGAAACAATTTAATAATGATATAATATGTTTACAAGAAACGCATATCACAACTCAAGATCAAAAATATTTGATAAATTCAAAACTAGGAGCACATTTTATATCTTCAACTTCGCAGAAAAAGAATGGTGTGGTTATTTATGTAAATAAAAAGTTAACAGCGAAAGTTATAGAAGCAGATCAAGATGGTAGGTTTGTAGCAATTGAATTGTCCACAGCAAATGGTCAAATCCTTTTGATTGGAATTTATGCTCCCAATCAACAACAGGACTATTTTTATAAGATGTTACATACTAAAATATTGCAATGGGACTATAGATCTATTTTAATTATGGGAGACTGGAATGGAGTAATTGATCCTAAACTAGATAAAAAGAGTTTGGCAAAGTCTAGAATTAGACTACCACAGACTTTTTTTGATATGAAAGAAGATATGGAACTAAAAGATGTTTGGAGAATACATAACCCAAATGAATTGGATTACACTTTCTTTTCTGATAGACATAGATCCTTTTCTAGGATTGATTTTATTCTGTTGTCAAATGATCTACTTGTTAAGACAAAAAGAACAAAGATTTTTCCAAGAACTTTGACTGACCATAGCCCTGTATGGATAGAAATTGAGATGGATAAGGTTGAGAGACGTTCTTGGAGATTAAATGAGAACTTGTTTAGATATGAAAAAAATACAACAGAACTTAAAAAGCATTTGAAAGAATTTTTTGAAATAAATCTGAATAAAGGTACCCCAATTGAAATTGTTTGGGATGCAAGTAAAGCTTATATGAGAGGGGTACTTATCTATATGAACTCTAAACATAGATTGTTCCGACAAAAGAAAAGATCTGAGTTGGAAATGGAAATAAAGAATAAAGAACAGTTACTTATTAAAAATCCAACAGACGAAAGAATACGAAGTGTTATAAAACTTTTGAAAGACCAATTTCAAATGCTTATGGCGGAACAAGTTGCAACAAACCTACAATATGCGAAGCATAATACATTTTGCAACGCTAACAAACCGGGCAGATGGTTGGCTTACACATTGAGGAAAAAACAAAGTATACGGACTATTGATAGTATTGATATTGGAGGGAAAGAAATTTTTCAACAAAAATTAATTAAAGAAGCTTTTGTGGACTATTATACTAAACTTTATGCCAAAGAGGAGGTGCAGAATGGACTTATAGAAAAATATTTAAATGATAAGAGAGTTACAAAAATTACTGACCAACAAAAGGAAAGAATGAATTATCCTATAACAGAGGAGGAGATAACAGTAGCAATTAAACAGTTAAAAACAGCCAAAGCTCCTGGCACAGATGGTTTGACTGCAGTGTATTACAAAACTTTACAAGCCGAAATGGTGGGACAACTTAGAGATTTATTTTGCAATATTCAACAAGGGGGTAAAATACCCCCATCATGGACAACTGCTTATATATCTTTGATACCAAAAGAACAAGCTGGTCCTAAAAAACCAGAGAATTATAGACCAATATCTCTTTTGAATACAGACTATAAAATTTATGCGAAGGTATTAGCCAACAGGTTGATGCCAGTAATCCAAAAGGTGATTCATGAGGATCAAGCGGGATTTATTGAGGGCAGATATATGAAGGACAATGTAAGGCAAGTAATAGATTTATTGGAATATCTTGATAAGAATAAACAGATTCCTGCAGTGCTGGTTTTTTTGGATGCAGAGAAGGCCTTTGATAGAGTGGATTGGAATTTTCTACTAAAGACTTTAAAAAAGATGGACTTTGGGGACCAATTTATACAGGCGATCTCAGCAATTTATCAAGAGCAAAAAGCACAGATTATTATTAATGGAAGTTTGACGACAGAGTTTAAAATTGAAAAAGGAACAAGACAGGGATGTCCGTTGTCCCCACTTTTATTCATTTTAACATTGGAAGTCTTGCTAAATACAATACGGGACTCTAAAATTTTGAAAGGCATAATGATAAGGCAAGAGGATTATAGAATAAAGGCATTTGCAGATGATCTGGTTGTTACCCTATTACAACCAACGGAATCAATAATCCTGATGAAAAACATTATACAAGACTATGGTAGAGTTTCAGGTTTTAGATTGAATTCAAAAAAGACTAAAATGATAGTTAAAAATATGACACAAGATCGTAAACATGAGCTTGAAAGGAGGGCAGGTTTTGAAATTGTACCTAAGGTAAAATATCTTGGAGTTCAGGTTGCAGAATCAAACATGAAATTGTTTCAAAATAATTATGAGGTGTTGTGGCGAGAGGTCCAGAAAGACATGGAGACTTGGAAAAAGCTGCAACTGTCTTTACTTGGAAGAATAGCAGCAGTTAAGATGAACATTTTGCCAAGATTTTTGTTTTTGTTTCAAATGATTCCGGTGCTTAAAAGTGATAAACAACTGAAAGTTTGGCAGTCTGGTGTGAATAAGTTTGTCTGGAACGAGAAGAAGCCGAGAGTGAAATTGAAAATTATGCAAGATGTTCCAGAAAGAGGAGGCCTTAAACTCCCAAACCTACAGTTATATTATGATGCAGCAGCTTTAACTTTAACAAGTGATTGGTTTGGAAGTAAAAAGACTGGAATACTGAATGCAGAAAGTTTTGATCTTGAATTTGGATGTCATGCTTATTTATTTTATGACGACAAAGTAGATAAAGTATTTAAAAGTCATATACTTAGAGACTCTTTGATGAGAGTTTGGAAGAAGCACCGACTCAAATGGGATTATAAAATACCGCTATGGCTGGATCTTGGTCATACTTTGTGGAATACAAATATAATGTCACTCGGGGGGTTTTTATACAAAGAGGTTCTTTTCACAGATGCGGGCAGATGGCAGCTGAAGACATTACAGACACTGTTGGATGAAGGAATTAACTTAACTTGGTTACAATATAATCAACTACAATTGAGATGGAAAGAGGACCAAAAAACTGGTATTATGTTGCATGAGGAAGAATTGGTTAGACATATAAGAGAGAAAGGTCCAATGCATATTAAAAGGCTTTATAATGTTTTGTTAGAAAGAGATTCAGAAACGGAATTAGTTAAAGATTGTATGATTAAGTGGGCACAGAATTTTGAAGAACCAGTGATGCTGGAAACTTGGGAAAAAATCTGGGTTCAGAATGTTAAATTTACACAGTCGCAAAACCTGAGAGAAAATTTTTATAAAATGTTTTATAGATGGCATTTAGATCCTAAAAAGTTGTCATGTATGTACCCTAATGTTCAGCCAAAATGCTGGAGATGTGAATGTCTAGATGCTACGTATTATCATGTTTGGTGGACTTGTAGGAAAGTTAAGGCTTTTTGGATAAAAATTTGGTGGGCTATGCAGAATGTTTTGAGGAAAAAAATTCAATTTTCTCCACAGTTGTTTTTATTGGGTATAGTTAAGGGTTTTACACGGGGTGAAATAAAACTGATATTGTATATGATAACAGCAGCAAGATTGTTGATAGGTAAATATTGGAAGAATGAAGCTTTGCCTACTATCGAGGAATGGACTTTGAAGATGGCTAGTTTTGCAGAGATGGCGAAGATTTCAGCATATTTAAAAGATTGTTCACAAGAGACTTATGAATGGGAATGGAAAAGGTGGATAGAATATGTTCAGAACAAATACCAAACTAGAAAGTATCAAATAGCTTTTATTTGAAAATAATGTATTAGAAATATCTTAATGTAAAGAGACAAAGAGGAAAAATTATATAGGGGGAGGGATGGGTTCAAGCTTATATATCAGTGTTATTAGTTATGAGTACATAATAGGGAAGTCTGGTGGGGGGAGGGTTAGGGAGGGTTAGGGAGGATGGGAAGTTTGGGGAGGGAGGTGGGGGGGGTGAAAAAAGGGGTGAAAATGTAATTGTAAAACTTTTGCAATAAAAAGAAATGGATTTATTTACACATTGTTTAGCCTACCCAACTCAAAAACTATTTAAAAATTATAAAAGTAACAATAAAATAACTTAAAGGTATAAGAACAACAGTAGTGATAAATCATCCGTTGAAAAAAGTCACATCTTTCCCAAGATGGACTCCAATAAAACATAACCAGAGTTGAAACCTGGTGAAATAAAATTGCCTTTAAAGATATTCTCAAAAGCACGAAGGAATGGGTGGGGTTAAGAAGTTCCAAAGGGTGGGGTTACTACAGAGAAAACTTTTTACATTGCCCATGACCTCTTCACTGGGGGGGGCGGGAGTCTTAAAAGCAGTGGTGAAATCTAAAATTTGTCGGTGCCGACAAATTTGGGTGTGGCTGTGGGTGTGGCTTGGTCATGTGACTGGGTGGGTGTGGCTAACTTGATGTCACGTATGTCACCCAGTGTTAGAGCCAGGAGCTGCACATTCTGAAGCAAATTCTGCCCTTCTGAAGTCCCCAACGCTTTGAATTTCCCTCTGCCATCTGGCTTGACTGCCCAAGTGAACCTCGGAGCCTTCTCTTGCCCAGCTCTCCATTCCAGAGGGCCCCGAATCGCCTCCCTGCCAATCCTCTGTACAAACCGCCCGTCCCGTTTCTGCAAAGGCAGAGCCCCCCCTGCAGGGCAATCCAAAGGGGAGGGAGATGCTGCAGAAAACGGCGCCTTCCACCCATGCCTCCGGTGCCGGCTCCGCAGGGCTTGGGGCTCCAAAGCAGCCCACTGGATTCCCACCCAGCCACCTGCCTACTCTCTTTGATCATTGGTGCCATTCCGGGAACTCGGTCCACGGAGTCCGGCGCTCCGGGGGAAGGAGGCTCAGCCATGCCGCTGCTTCCCAGCAGTGAAGAAGTAGAGTCAGAGGGGCAGAAGCCCCCCATGTGGGGAGAGGGCAAGGCCCAGCTGCACCACCACGGAAACTGCGGCGCTTTCCCTTTGGCCTGGGTGACACCACTTACCCAGGCAGGCCAATGCGGGTAGCCCTTCATCTTGGTGTTCCCTTGCCCTCTGCTGCCATTCTCGCCACTGTCTCTCCCCGCCTGGCTGCAGACATCTGCCTGCCTGAAGCAACCTCCCGAAGCAACCCCATCGCTGTTCACTTTCATTTTGTGGCAGGAAAAGGAAGAAAGTAAACTGGCAATGTGACGGTGGTCCGGGAGGGCAGGCGGGCCATGGACGTGCATGTGCTGCACCACCGTCGTTTGCTTTCTTCCTTCTGAGCCTCCTTCCCCCAGAGCACTGGACTCCGCGGGCTGAGTTCCCGGAGTGGCGCCGGTGGTCAAAGAGAGCAGGCAGGTGGCCAGGTGGGAATCCAGTGGGCTGCTTCGGAGCCCCAAGCCCCACAGAGCTTGCACCGGAGGCACAGGTGGAAGGCGGCTTTTTCTGCAGCATCCCCCTCCCCTCTTTGGATCGCCCTGCAGGGGAGGCCTCTGCCTTTGCAGAAGTGGGGCAGGGTGAGCGAGTGGCGACTGGGGGACCGGTTTGGGGGCGTGGCCAGCCAGCGGTTGCTACCAGTTCAGCAAACCAGGCCACATGTTCCCTACTGGTTCTCCCGAACTGGTCCGAACTGGTAGCATTTCACCCCTGCTTAAAAGACTTTCCTTTTAAGATATTCTCACTGGATAGGCACTGGATAGGCAAATTCTGGCAATTTGCCATTGCTCTTGATTTCCTTTAACAAAGGAAAATGCACACTGTTACCTGGAAAAGTAATAAATTATTTCATGCTAATATGGTACATTACTCTTATTTTTGCAGTTGGGTGTTTCATAAAAATGAAAAAGTGAAACTGAAATTAATAAAACATTACTAATATTGCTGAGATACAGTGCTATTTTTTACATGAACCGTTATGAAACTCTCCCATCTTCATAATCATTTAATCTATAGAAGGGTGGAATAACTATGTTTATATCCATGCAAATACTTAAAGGAGTTTCATTCAAAGATTGACTGTAAAAAACTTTTAGGAGAGAGACAAGTCATAGATTTTATCCAGAGAAAGTTAAACTCAGAATGTGCAGAAAACTATTTTTGATTAAGGAATTTAAGTACTGTATACGGGCTTGTTTCTATGTTGCTGGAACAACCCTCTAGGACCCTGTTCTGTGTTTATAGTCCCACTTTTTAATATTCTGTAGTATTCCTTTCATTTCTATGCTACAGCAGGGATATACATTATGACAAAATGTGATTAAGTGAATTTGTAATTGAGAACCTTTCTACACTTCTTAAAATGCCGAAGCAGTTTTTTTCTTAGCTGAGCACATTGATTTCTCGTTCAGTTGAAACTCAGATAGAAGTCTGAAAATATATTTTGCAGCACTAATACTGAATTTGTGAGATGGGCTGTTCCTCTTCATGAGAACTTTTGCTTCATCCCCCACTGTTTGGCTCCTCTGCTCCTATTTCTGCCTGCTGAAATTAAGGTGTTGCCTCACCTCACTTTTATTATTCTTTTTACCTTGAGTAATCAAGGTTTTTCCCTCCTCTGAGTGAAAGAAAGACAAAGCCTGGGGGCAGGAGGCTGGTTGGGTGCCCTTTTGAGGGGTCCATTGGTAGGATTGGTCAGTACAGAGGCAGGATTCAGCATTGCCAGAACAACAATGATGAGGATAGTTGAAATAATGGTTCTAGGGTTGAAGGTAAAATCAGTGATTAGAAATAACTTGAATTCAAATGTTGGAATGTAAATAAACCCAAGTATATCAGCTCATTCCTTTGTTGCTCTTTTGACTCACCTGTAGGGAAACATGACCCATGTAGGGAAACATGGTCAGTCTGCTTCAGGCAATTGATGAACCCAGTGGGTTTCCAGAGACAGTTTGGGATTTTCTCTGAGGAACTGATGGGTGGGCTTGGCTGAGTCCTTATTTTTTGCCTAGAATGGATGAGTGCTGGAGTCACAGTTTCCACTATCCACTTGTGGCTTCTTCCCATAACATGGTCACAGAGTGCATCTTGCTTTACGGACGAGGTCTGAAAGATGAAGATATCTGTTAGATGGAAAAGCCATAGTTTGTTACTCTTTCCATGGCCAGGAATTTACAATGGGGTGCTGCATAGATTTTGTATGGACTCTGTGAAGGAACAACTTCTCAGGAATTTCTAGGGCACTCTGATATTCATGCAGACCAGGTTTTTATAGGTATAAAAAATGAAATTAGGATCCAAACCTGGTTTGAAAAGGAGTTAGAAGCCAGCATAATAAAACTGAAAGAAAACCCTAAAGCAAGATAGCATCCTAAAGCTCCAAAATCACAATAGTGGTCAAAGTCAAGAAGGCAGGAATGCACAAGTCAGGGTTAAATGGATTAAGGTAAAACAGTTTTCAACACCAACTATGTACAGACTTTGGGCGTATAACTCAGTCCATTTATTAGACAATAAGTATCTGTTAGGCAGAAATTAGGGTCATATACTCAAATTCATTGCAGTAGATATTTACTTATTAAGCATTTATTTTCTTCTTTTCGTTCAGGGAGTAGGAACAAGTGAGCAATCCTATTTGGATAGCACATCCACTTTCTTTATCTATGAAGAATTAGGGTTTTAAATCGGCCAAATCTATTTAATTATTTTAATTTTTAATTATTGTTGTGTCTTGTGTTTTTAAATTGGCTGTACACCGCCCTGAGTCCTTCGGGAGAAGGGCGGTATAGAAATAAAATTATTATTATTATTATTATTATTATTATTATTATTATTATTATTATTATTATTATTATTATTATTATTATTATTATTATGAAGCCATCCTTGTCCTCTATGAAAGGCAAGTATATAATTCAATTCTTTTTAATATATATGGATTCAATAAGTTTTAGAAATATTTTTCTCTTAAGATATGTCATCTGCTACAAACTGATGGGCAGAATTACATAGCAGATGATAAGCTTTCTATTCATGTAGAAATAAGGCTGCAGCCTCATGGTAAGAATGAAATCATGCTTCTCTGAGAAGGAAAAAAAAGACTGGAACTCAGCCAGAGGCTTGGCTTCCTTGGCTAAATCCTGTGAAACTATGACATAAAGCCAAACCTTTTCTCCCCTAGACAACTTTTCTTCTATCTCCCTTGAATTCAGTTGTGTGTGTGTGTGTGTGTGTGTGTGTGTGCGAGCATGTGCATACACATGTACATTTGCATGATGAAAAGGACTAATCCACTAAATGTTGTACTAGCATGCCTGCTTACACATTTTTGGCATAACCTGCAACACAAGAAGAATCAAGTCCTTCAGTTTATCAACTGTCTGTGTGTGGTCACTTGGAGGCAAATATTACTTGCCACAGGAAAGGCCCTATTGACTAGCTTGGGGGTGGTCAAGACAAAGAGCTTTGCAAGCATAAAACCTGGTAATAGATAGTTTTTCTTTCATGTAAATCCCTTCCTTTTTAATTATATATAATCTATTTCTGCAAATTTTCTCAGAACACACATTTTAAATGTTCATTCACATTTTAGTGAAGTAAGAGTCACATGGTAAATGCCACAATACAAAAAAGTTGTTTTATGAAGAAAAATCAAGAATAAAATGATATAGGAACACAAACAGTGGTGGGTTCCTCCCGGTTCAGTCCGGTTCCACCGAGCCGGTAGCAGTGATGATATGACATAACCGAGCCGGTTCTGCCCCCCCACCCCCGCATTATTCTTACCTTTTATTTGGCCCCTCCCCCAATCTATTGCTGCTTCCTGAGTCCCAGCTGATGGCTAGAAGGAAAAAAACTATTTAAACTCTTGCCGCGGGGCTTCAAAGGGCTGCCCTACAGCTGATCAGTGTTAAAAGAAAACAAATGAGTAGACCGGTGCCTGCAAAAATACATGAGTAGATCAGTGCCTGCAAAAATACATGAGTAGATCAGTGCCTGCAAAAATAAATGGGTAGATCGGTACAGCTCTGCAAGCAGTTAAAAGCCTGGTAGACCAGTACCCCTGCTAAATCCTAAATAATTGTCACATGACCATAAGCCACACCCACAAAATAAGCCATGCCCACAGAACCGGTAGTAAAAAAATTTAGAACCCACCTCTGAACACAAACCTATATAGGGACACGAGCTTGTAATCCATATTCCACAGCTTGACAATCAAAGGCCTTTCTATAATCGGTGGAGTAAATATTGATTTCTTTAGTAGTCTTTGGATTTCTCAATCATTCAGGTGCATCAACAGCAATTTTTCTTGTTCTTTAGCCTTGTCTAAAACCAGCTTAACATCTGGTATCTCTCTTTCCATGTAACTTCTGTTAAGCATTAAACATTATTGTACTGGCATGTGAAATTAAGGATATTGTATGATAGTGTATGTGCTCTGTTAAGTCTCCTTTCTTTGGTATTGATGTATAAACTGTCTTCTTCCTATTTTTGAGCACAAACCATTTGCTGATATAATTTGGTTAAAATTTTTACTAATTCTTTTTTGTTGCTAGCCATATTTTTGTAGGTATTCCATTAGTTCCTGTGGCCTTCTGATTTAGTAATAGCTGGAATATTGATCTAATAACATTTTCTAGTACTAGAGATTCTTGTAAATAGAGAGGTCTTCCCTATTCACAATATGTTGACATTTCTGTAGTTCAGAATTTCAATATATTCCTTTGATCTTCTATGAATCAATTATTCTCTGTCTGTTGATATCTTTTAGCATACCAATTCAAAGTTGGAGCCTCCTTCTGATTTCAGAAACATTTTGAAAAATATTACTTGTTTTTCCATGTTTGTTTGTTTCTATCTTTCCTTCTTTCTTCACTTAAGTACCATCCCTCAAGCAAAGGTTTGGAGTTACTTTTCCGAAGCAATTACAGACCCTAATATCAAATAAACATCAGCAGTTGTAACTAGTTAGCTAGTGCAGTCATGTGGCTTGGTCTTTTGCCAGGCATTTAGAAATACTTAAAATCCACCACCAAAGATTCTCTCCTCTTCATTCCACTTGGCAGTAAGTCATGCCAACTTTGATAATAACTTTATTGCCTCTACCAACTTTCTGAGCTTTAATGCATCTTCTTCATTATGGCCTAAAGTGAAAAAGGAAGACACATTCCATATTGTTCTTGAAAGGGAACATAGGCCAATAGTATGTAATAACTTCGGCTGGAATTTTGCCAGGGCATTTGGATTAATTACCTTCATGTAGAAAATATGGCCTCAGGTCTTTAATTAACTGAGGTAATTATCATCTCTTTTATATCTTATCTAACAGATGGCATCTACCAAAAGGAAAAAAAAAATAAAACCAAAAAGATTTTCCTTACTATTCCTCCCTTACCAGAGGCACTGCAGCTTTTATAGCACCAAGATGATACATGTAGCTGAGAGAAATTAGGGAGGCTCTCCTTACAGTGGCTGCTCATAAGAGTCTATAGATTCTCTTAGCTGCATGTGGGGCTTTTTACAATAGAATGACTGAATAAAGGAGCACCACTTTTAACCAACTGATTCATATATTCCCAGAATTGTTATTATATAGCTTTTGAAATTTATGTGCCAAGATTAAATTACACAGGATGCCACTAAGAAAATAATGATCAGTTATGTTTGAGCTTAGTAGCTTTCTTCCCTCAATTTCTATGTGGAACAGCATTCATTTTTTCATAAAAGGTTATATTTGAGCTTAGGGCATGAAATTGCCAAAGTGGACAGGACCCCTATTTTTAATGCATGATATACCTGCTGAAACTTCTCTCTATACAGCTATTAAAGTAAGAGCCTATCTGGCCACAACCTTTCTCCATATTAAATACTGTACATAAAATGGATTTATTTAGTTATTGCCAAAAGGACTGCAAGACCAGGAAATATTTTATATTTGATGGTGAAACATATTAGGTCAAATATTATTTATTTGTTTATGTCAGGAAATCAATCCTACAGTTTCTGAGTTCAATTTCATTGCAAAAAAATACACTAACTTCCTATTTATTGCAAGCTTCATTTTTCATAAAGTACAGCTGATACTTTATAACAACTTTATTACAGATACTGAACATGGTTGTTTGCACTTGTGTACTTGTACAATATCCATCCTCCTAAAGTGGTCCAGTGGCACATTATTCTACTATTAGATGCTGACCATGAAATACTTTTGTCTCTGATTCCTGTCAACCTTAAAAAAAAGCCTTGGGTGCTCTGTTATTTCATTACCACAACAAGAATCTATTTATAATCTATTCCAAATCTAAAATCCTAGAGTATTTCCCCCAAACATCCAAAGTCACAGAACTAGTAAATAAGTTTGAGCACACCATCAAACAAATCAAAAACCTTTAAATGCTTAGTTTCCCATTCATGTGGCACCTGAAATATCCATCTGAATTATACATACTGAAAGATACCCAGTTATCCGCCTCAGCTATTCAAGCCTCCTATTTTAATCAAGGCACACATTCCTTTTTATAATCCAGTGAATTAGGGAGGCATCTGCCTGAGCCATCTTCAAATGCTATTTCGTTGTTTTGGACTTTAAAAACTATTTCATCCATAACATTTCCTGCAAATTTCTATTGAGGTCATCTTCCTTTCTACACCTTGTGATGCAGGTGCAATAGAAACTACAGCCAATATTTTGTTATACTACCAGTATAAGAAACAGTTGCTTTCCCCTCTCTTCTTTAAGTTCCTAGGCATTCTGATTTATTTTACTTACATTATTTATGAAAAAATTCTATTTCCTTATGTTATTGAGTTTTGTTATTTAGTATATATACTCCACTCAACTATGAGTCTTAATTGTTAAGGCTCTTCAAGGCTCTTACTGTGGTCTTTTGTTTAGTTTTTATTTTGATCTATGACCGTAATAAATTCTTATCTGTCTAACCATCTATCACAGGGTTTGTTTTTATAAAACCGCTTTGTATATTGAATTCTTGCATATATGAAAACATTCTTAAGTATCCAACAATCACATCACAATCAGTTATATGAGTCCCACTCATACATTCACATTTAATATATGAATATGTGTACAATAATTCCTAAACCTACAGAGATTTCTCAAATGACATCAGCTTTTGGAAAACATCTAGTCACATGATATCCACAACTAATAATGCCTTTACACATATGACTCTGCACACAATGGCTTCCACACAAGCAAGAATGCCACTTAACAGCATTTCCCTGTGCAGAGGCCAGTGTCTATTAAGGTGTCTATGTCCATGCTGGCCATTACGGTAGGTTTTTTTGGGACTGGCACACTTAGTATAAATCATTAAAGACGTTAGCTGTTTCTTATTATGATACATTTTGTGTTGTTTGTGCATGATTTTTTGAAAATCCAAAAGGTATGTTATTATTAATGTATATACATTATACTATGGTGTAAAGAAATAATCTATATCATGGTTCTCAACCTGAGATTCGTGGACCCTTGGGGGGCTGCAATGTCAGCACAGGGGGTCTGCAAAGTTTTGGAGAAATGTTATGATTTAAATCTTGAATTAAATTTTGGTGGTCCATGATCATGATCACAAAAAGGTATTTAAAGAAAGTCTGTAGTGAAGAAAAGGTTGAGAACCACTGATCTACATTACATACAATAATTTAACAGCAAACATATCAGAGATTTTAACATAGTGAAGGCTTAATTGATACAAGACAAAGCAAACAGATAATAAAATAATAGAGGAATTGATGTTTATTTTCTGAAAAAAAATGAGGGATTAACAAGAATGAAAGCTGAGGAAATTGGCATGATATTAAGAAACAATAAAAAAATAAAAGGACATGGATTTGGGGAAGGTAAAAGAAAGCACCAGATCAAAAAGGAACCTGCCAAACACTTTCTAATAGAAGAGTATGACATAAACATCACAACAGAACTTGCACAAATAAATAAAACCTATTGCCATGCTACCTATTAACACTAGATTAAATTACATCATCAAGTCGTCCTTCCCAAATTTCTTCAAATAAAAGGAAAGATACAAGTGTTTTTGAGATACCACAAAACTTAAAACATAAGAAAACCTATTACATTTCAAATGCATTTTCAAACCTGTCAAGGTCTCAGGTTCAATGCCAAGATTCTATTAATCTGAATTGATGATTTTCTCAAATTAATAAGTCATTGTAAGGGAAATGCAACTTATTGCAAAGCACTTCATTAATTTTTGGACCAATCCACAGAGTCACCATCTTGAAGAGATTTAGCTTCAATTTCGTCATCTAATTTTTTAATATGGCATAATTGCTGTGCTTCAGCTTCTCAGTCTGCATGGAAAATGTATAAATTTATCTGGGTGCTATAACCAAGGTCGTGTTTAAAGGTCTTTGTAGCATGTAAGCTGCTTTTTAAAATGCTCAATGCTTTGAATGCTCATCAGCTTGTTTCTTTACAGTCTGTGTTTCATAGGCAAGCAGTAAGTCTAAATTCATGTTCTTCACAAGAAATACGCTGCAAGTATTTGAAAGATCTCTTACTTCAGACATCTGGAAATATTTGCTCTGCAAGCAACTTTCTAATGTGGCTGCTTTTTGAGTGCATTAGACTAAATTAAAGAATTCCTCCCCCCCCAGCTGATCATTATGGGGTATTGTTTTGGGGCAGTGGGATGGTAACATTAAATGATATTTAGTGTATGGTTAGGTTCAGCAAAACATCTTTACAATTTACACTTCAGATATAATTACATTTCTGAAGTTTGTAAATCTTTATACGACTTCTTGCACTCTTAACAATTTTAGGCTTTTGTTTGCAGACTTATACAAAATCAGTTCAATTCATTTCAGTTATACTTGCGTGTTCATAAAAGTACATGGTATATTCACAAATACAATTTACATTTACAAAACAGAATCAGCTAGCTCTAAATGCGAAATAAAATAATTCTAAACACCCAAATTTTAAAATTGACTTTTTTGGTGTGCCCTTGAGTCATTATTGATTCCTGGCAACTGCCTGGACAAGTTCCTGCAATGGCAAGATTTCCGAAGGGTGTTGCTTCCTTACTAGGAAGGCCTCCTTACTAGGAGAGACTGACTGGGCCAAGGTCACCCAGCTGCCTGTGTGCCTAATGCAAGATTAGAACCCATGGTCTTCCAGTTTCTAGCCCAGTGCTTTAAACCACTACACTAAATTGGCTCTCAGACTTCTTAATTATTAAATTAATTTGAAAATAGATAAAATACAATTGTCCTTTTAGTATATAAATAGATATTTTTAGCACTTTGCACTCTGTTGATATGAACAAGCTAGTCAATTTTTGTTACTTGAGATAATCTTGTTTGCTTGTCTGTGTGCTTGCAAATGTGTGCTTTCACATTAAATAACATTTTTAGTAGGTCACTGTTTTCCTTTCCTCTAATTAACATTTTGTACTCTATTCTTTTGCAAAACAAACCTCAGTCTAACTTGTGCCATTATGTGTGGTATATGTGTATTATTTGACAGTATCATGATTTAATAATTCATGCAAAATAGTGTCCTCCTTGTTTTATTTGCTTATCTACAAAGCTTTCTAACTGGGTTTGAGATTACAATATTCAGTTACATTTTTCTTCTTTTAAAATTAATGTAATAAATGGTTTCATATTCATAATCACTATTTTACCACCTGCAGTGCTTTGTTCTGCTTATTCAGTTGAGCCTGGAAACACCTAAGTTTGAAAAGAAAAAGGAACAAAAAGGTGAGAAGATTCACATTTATACATTTCACCAATAGAATAGGATCAAAATATTCTTTTAACAACCTAGTAAATCCTTAAAATGGAATTGAATGCTAGTGGTCTTTCTGAAATTCCTTGATGATATTTCAGATATGTTTTAGATCAAAATAGATGTTTGAACATGTCCAGAGTCCTGAAGATAATCATCTAACTAAAGGTAAGATAATCATCTTTTCAAAGCAATTCCCATAGATTGATCAAAAAGTAAAGCTGAGCAAAGCAGATTTTACAGAATGTATTCATTAACCACTCATCATTATCAGCGGCAGTTAATTAAGAAGTTATTAGCTCAGCCTTTTTAAAAAAAATCGGCAGCTATTCACAGGGTTGCAGAGCTCCTGGAAAGCTCATGGTAAATAAAGTCTTACTAAATTGGACCTGATGTTGAAATTGATAACTAGTTCTCAGTTCCTTATTTGCATG
Source organism: Pituophis catenifer annectens (assembly GCF_029215685.1). NCBI lineage: Eukaryota > Metazoa > Chordata > Lepidosauria > Squamata > Colubridae > Pituophis > Pituophis catenifer. The sequence goes on from NW_027256881.1 coordinate 45,140,940, forward strand.
AAACTTTGAAACAGAGGCTGGTATATGGAGCCATCATTCATATAATGCCCCTAATATTAAGCGCAGAACTATCCTTTGTCATAAATTGATTTTATTTACTTTTAGAAATCTATAAAGCTGTCTAACTCTCAAAACCCACTCTGGGCCAGAAAGCCCACCAGGTACAAATAGGGCAAAAAAGCAAAAACGAGTCGCCCAGCAACATCTGGTAGCCAAAGAGGCTGTATTGTGCCTCCCAGACCCAGAAGGAAACTCTTATCCTGCGGATCAGCCACCTCCTCTAAAACGCTTGGCCTTCCAGCTTCTCATCTGGTTCCTATCTGCGCTTGCCTTGACTTGAGGAGATGAAAGGACTGCTGGAAAAAAAAAAAAACACGCACACACACAACGCAGGGCTCCGTAAACAACAATGGTCTCGTTGAGCCGAGCAAATTCAGCCCTAGCCCGTGCAGCAGCAGGAGGAGCCCTTCTGCACCTCAGGGATGCGGGGAAGAGGACGGGGGAGGGCGAAGGGTCTTAACCCCTCGGGCGCGAGGGCTCCTTTCGTCCTTGCTGGAGGTGGCGGAGTGCCGGAGGTTTCTCGAGAGAGCCTTTCGTTGCTTTCCCTCCCCTTTTGCTTAGCCTGCCAGCTGCGGCGGGAGCCTTTAGAAGGCGCGGGTAGCGTTCCTTTCCGTTTCTAACCCCGGGGGCACCCTGAGCTTAGAGATCTGTGTGTGCGTGTGTGCGTGCGTATGTATGTATGTACAATATCATATCCAGGGGTTGTACATGAATGCGCAGAAACAGGACCGACTGGTTTCACACGCTCCTTCGCTTTGGGAGCGAGAGGCTCTTTCTTCATCAGCATCAACCACAACAGCCTCCTGCACACCAGCGAGGGCGGGAAGGAGGAGACTGTCCTCCTCCTCCACCCCCGCCCCCCTCAACCCCGCCGCCTTCCCCGGAGAAACAGCGGGCACTGAGGGCAAGCCTAAAAGAGGCCGCCAGCGGGATTCAGAGGGAGGGAAGTATCGCCGCCGCTAGCCACGCAGAGCCGCGGGTAAGAAGAAGAAGACAGTCCGGCAAAGCGACTCGGCGTTGGCTGGAGAGGGGAGGCCTTTACGGGGCGGCGGGGGAGGGGGGTGAGGGTGCGCGTGAAGGGGTCCAAGGGTTGGCCTGGAGGTGGGAGCTATTTTTCTGGCCTCCGTTCCGCTTCTCCAAGGCGGCATCTGCTTTCTCCTCAGGCGAAGGGTGGGGAGGGGGGGACGAAGGGACGGGACATAAAGCGCGCGTCCCTCTTAAGGTGTCGGGGCGGGGGGAGGGGGACGACGGACAACGGGGCGGGGGGGGTGGTGGCTGAGGGAAAAATCAAAGAAGATGCAGAGTGACCAATCCTAAGGAGAGGGCGGGATCCAGTTGAGGACTCAGGTTGCCCTTTTGGAGCGAAAAGGGGAGACAACGAAGAAGGGGTGTCCGGTATGTTTGTCTGGGGTCTTCACCGTGAGAGGCGTAGCCGCCTCTTTTCTCTCACCAGCGCCGCCGTCATCACCAGCCTCCCCCCCCCCCAATAGTCTTTGGAGATGTGCGCGCGTCTATGTGTGGAACTGGCATCCTCTGACCAGCCGTTTGAGGAAAGGGAAAACCTGGCGCTCTTCTTGCCCTCTTCTCGCGCTCTCCTCCTTCTGTTTGTCTCCCCGCCTTCGCTCGCCTTGGCTAGAAACCGCGCCAGGCTCTCCCTCTCTCTCTCTCTATGAAGGAGAAGACTCCCGACCCTTTTCCGGAGGTTATAAATAACCGGGTCGCTCCCTCTCAAACAGCCGTCTTAGTTCAGCCTCCTTTTCCCGGGGGCTCCTCGTGTGCTTAGGAGCATTCCCCCCCCCACCCCCGCAGTTTCTGCAGCGGAGTGGGGGGCGGAGAGCAGCCGATCGGCCAGTAGCTTCCCTGAGGCTTACTAGGACTGGCTGGCAGCGTCTTCAAAAACCGTGGGTGCGATTTCTACAGACGTGTTTGTGCGTTTGGGATCGTTAATAGGCGCGTGTTTTTGGACAATCACACATGCACACACACTTAATTATGTTTATATTTTATAGAGATGAGGTGCTGGCAAATGGGACTTAGGCAAACTGAAACATTCAGTTAGAGTTTTACTACTGATTTTCAGATACTATAAATGTAGACTGTCTTGCCTGTCTCTTAGTGTAATGCAGAAACACAAATAAAAAGCATGATTAATAGATTGTATATAAAGACACAAATACTGTACACTAAGGTAAATTTCTGAAGCTGAGAAGAAAAAAAAATATGGCTTTTAATGTTTGGAAATGAGCTGGTTTAGCTTATTTGCTGCCAGTATAATTCTGTTAATCAAGTAATGATAGAAAAACAATACAGAATAGCATTAAGATGGTACACGTGCTAACTATATTCTGTTTTAACTGTGTTCTGCTAATTATGTCCACTGTCACCTTGTGTCCTAGCCAATTTGGGGAGGTGTTTAGCTGTAATATTTTGCTGCAGTGCCTTAGCATTTAAAGATACATGATTCCCATTTTCCTTGCTTGCCATGATGACTCAATCATTAAAAATGTACAACTTAATGGCATCTTAAGTAAAGCCCCTAAGGTAGAGGGCAGGAATTTAAAAGAATAAAACATTAAAAAGTTGTTATAGTAACTTACTCTATTGATTTTAATTGAAATTAAGAGGTGAAGTAGCTGATGTAGACTTCTGCAAAGAATGGATTTGGTCTTGAAAGCCTGTTGCCGATATTTGTGATTCACTTCCTTGGAATCGTTCTTTTGATATTTATTTCTTTTAGTAGGAATCTTCTAAAAGTATAATAATAGCTCTTAAACTTCATGGAAAGTAGCACATGATACAGCAAAGACAACTTGTCTTTTTTCAGAATGCTTAACTTTGGTTTTGTTTGCATTATTCAGTGGACAGAAGATAAGGCAGGAATATAATTAACTCATAAACCATCTAATTTATTGTGTCAGTGACATTTGTGCACTGCTTCATTGGGGTACAAAATCAGTTGGAAAGGCAATTTTAATTGGTACTTATTTTAAAGAGAGTAATTAAAGAATCAAAAGAACCAACATGTGATTTTAGAAATCTTGGTTAAGAAGAGAAGTTTATCAACCCACTCAGGACTCCCTTGACCTGTTTTTTTCTTTAAAATTAATATTATCAACATGCCATTTTGAATTTCATGTTATATAACAACAATCTTCTATATGAAACTCAATTGTTCTAGAGATCTATAAGGGATGCTGTATTAAGATTCTTTCCCACAGTATTCATGTGATAAATGTGCCCTTTAAAAGTAATCATTCACATAAATCATGTAAAATATTTCATAGAGATGATTTATCTATGTAACTTTTCCAAGGATTTAATTCATACCAAGGACAAATGTAGTGGAATAAATCTAAGAAGCCTGCTAATAGATGCATCCCAAAGTACTGCTGTTCTATTTAAAAAATTTATATGAAATTGCTTTTAAGATAACTGGTACATTGTGTCAGAAATAACATGTATATATGCAAAGTATCAATTATCTGTATCTGTTATCAGCAGCTTGGTAGCAAAGTGTGGTACATGGAATAGAATAGTTTAGAATCTTGAACATTTTATTATTCTCAAAGTATGTATGGGTTCTTAATTGTTGTATCATATGGAAGTTTTCCTAGAACTATGGGTATACAATTCAAATTCCTAGATACAAACAAAATAGAACTTACAAATTTTCATGAATCTTCAAACTGTGTATCCATTTAAGTTTGAAAGGAGACTTACAGGTAGTTTTCATTTAGCAACTGACTCATTTAACAACTGTTGCTGTTATGATTGTGATAAAAAAGTAACTTTATGACCAGTCCTTGTATTGTTGACCTTGGCAAGTCTGTAAAGCAAAGGAAAGCTGAAGTAAAATAGTAAATTCATGATATTTCACTTAGTGGACACCTGTCACGCACAAGCAACCAGAACCTCTCATTATTCTCAGGAATAATCTCAAAGCAGAATCTTTATTGTTATTCACCTATGTTACAAGAATCTTGCCAAACTGATTATATTCCCTGGGGAACAGTCAGATAAGTCAGATTTACCAGGTACTTAGGAGCTGAGGGCATAGTGGCACAAGGAAACAACAACCAATGACTTAATAGCCAACCATCATCACCCTAATTAATAACTGAACAGCTACACGCAACCAAGCACCATATAAATACAAAGAATTTGTAGAACAGCCCAGTGCACATATTCTGGAGAGAGAAGTTCCCTGATGATGGACATATAATTATTATATTATATATGGCATATATAATGGACAGCATGAGCTCGAAAGCTTGAAAAATAAACCTTTGGTCCCAGTGACTGATTCAGACTGGATCCTAGGATCCAGGACATTATCCTGGGATATGTACATTTTACTGTACCTTCATTTACAGTCAGATAAGGCTTCAGGATTCTGGGGGAGATTGGGTCTGTGCTGCTCTCTGCAGTATAAGGACCTTAAGCTTGGCCGCCTCTTAATATCTTCCTCCTGAGTAGTTGGAGATTCCATCACATCACTTCACTTATTGACTGAATATGTACTGTGGTCATATTAGAACTGAAAAGTGAATGCAACATTTAGATATACTTTGTACCTTCAGTGACTCTGTCCTGATGTAAAAACACTTCAGACTTATTCATTGTAACTACTGCAGTTACATCTTTTTCTGATGGCATATTCTAAAAAACCTGTGTAAAAATAATGCCAGTTAATTGACACTTAATTAATCCCAACATTTTAAAAAGAAAGTGCAGGAAATAAAAAAAATTGAAATAGCTGTTTGTAGAGATTTCAGAAGAATAGTAAGGAAACCTAAGGCTATACACTGAAAAAAGAAGCATAAAATGGAAAGGGTTTTTTTAAACAAATAATTTGGGGCTTGGAGGGCATTTTTTTTTTTTTGGATAATTGGAACCCTTAAAAAAGAACTTAAAATCTTTTCTGAATAAGACCACACTGATATTTTATTTTGGGCCTATGAATACAGAGATTGTTTCCCCATTTATCATTGCCCTAAGGAAAAATAAAAAAGTAAGAATGTTTTTAAAAATGTTTTAAACTTTGGAGAACATTGTAATGTAATGTAATTCCATTACTTTTGGAAAGAAACAGAGGAATGATAATTTTTTTTTAATTGTCACCAATCCTTTTTAATAATTTTAATGAGTCTATTCATAAAATGATAATATACTAAACATTTATTATGCACCCAGAAAATACTAATATTCTTGAGTTATTTTTAAGTTTGTAGAAATCTCTATCTCTCTGTATATGTTTCTGCATGTATATAGAGAAGGAAAGAAAGTCTGTAACCATCCAGATGTTGCTACACTACAATTTCCGCATTCTTAGTCAGCCTGGTCAATGGCAAAAGATGCTAGTACCTGTAGGTCAGAAACTTTTGAAGACTGTTTTATATTTCTAATTGTCCATTAAACCATTTCTAGTCCAGCAAACCTGTGAATATTTCTCTGAAAAAACAATGATCAACAATTACCAAGGCTACCGAATTTGTTTTAAAGATGAGTATAGTGTATCAGCACTAGAATGTGATTCTGTACATGAATGCAGAAACTGTTCTGTCCCCGTCTCACACACACACACAAACAGACAGCCGGGGGTTAAATAAACTGGCAGACAACCAATTCTTTCGATAAGAGGATTGGCAGCGACCCAGTAGCTACTTGCCAAGACTTTACTCATAAACAAAATACACACAGTTCAAGAATTGTCAAGTCCAGTCCGTAATTAAATCCAAGGCAGATAATGTTGTTTCCAAAGGTGCAATGTGACTCGATAGTAGTTACTTTTGTCCGTCACAGAGTCTGAATGGCCACCTCACCCCCTTTTATACCCTGTGGGGTGTGATCCAGTGACTCAACTTAATCTCTGGCACGCCTCTTCTTCTGTTGCGCGTGCTTATCTCTGCGACGCTGCCGAGGATCCAGCCAAGACTCATCTCCCTCATTACTGTCCACCTGTGGCTGTGTGGACGTGCTTGGCCCTGGGCCTATCTCTTGACCCTCGGCGGACACCGAAGGCATTGCCAGAGAGGAGGGTCCTGGAGAGGGAGGCCTTGCCAACTCCTCTCCTTCGCTCTCGGAGTCCTCTCCTGCCGATGACACAGGCTCAGGTAACGGAGCTACAACAGAAACCTGATTTAACCCTTGTGCTGTTTTAGGGAAATAATACACATGTAATGCTATTATTATCTTAATTTCCAGTGTAATACTTAACAAAAACAAGCAGAGTAATAATTATGTTGCCAGTCAGCACTTACATGAGAAAACTATGAACCAGTGAACTAATATATGTGATATCTTATATACTTATCATATATATTAAAATTTCTTTTGTTTTAACTTATTTTTTATTTTACCATTCTGTGCAGCCCATACTAGAAGGTTCTTCCTTTAAACTTGATTACCTGTGGCCACTTGTGGCTTCCCAGATCTGTTGGTGTCTCCAAAATTGCTCCTGAATTGGAGCAATGGGGCATGGGGACATGGATTTCACAGGTAATATAGTTTAGCCTACGAAAGAGTTCATAGTTGTATATTTGGTAATCCTTTAGATTTGAAGAAGACATGCTGCTGTGCAGTTCATCTATGGACACAGTGGTGGTTCTCCTGTTCCAATCTGAAAGCACAGAATCTATTGCTCATGGTTTTCTATCAGTTTTTGATGGTGCCTGTCTTCAAAGCTGGTAGAGACTTCATAACAAATGACTCAGTAGTGGGTTCTGTCAACAGCTGAAGCTGTTAGTTCCTGTGGCTAGAATTTCTTTCATAGTGTCGTGCAATGCTTGTGCGACTGATCTCAAGACCTTTTGCCAGAGTTCATTACATTATAGAGCAACTGGCAAGGTATATAGTGGTCATCCATTATGATGATGAGTCCTATCCATATTATCTGAGCTCTCATAATTAAGGGCCCAATGCAGATTTACTCTTTGTGAGCCAAGACCTCCAGATTGGAGACCCAGTCTTGCCAACACATGCCAAAGATGGAGTGCAAAGTGCACATGTGAAATTTCTCCAGTTGTTTGATGTGCCTTTGGTACAGAGTTGATAACTCACATCCATATAGGGAAGAAGGAATAATACAGCTCTGTAGACTTTCAGCTTTGTGGAGATATGAATGTTGTGTTGATTGAGTACTCTAATATGAAGCTGCCCCAGTGCCTAGCTGATTTTGCTAATTTTGGAGTCAATTTCTTTGTCCAAAGATCTAATACTCAAGATGATGTTTACCAAGTATTTGAAGCTGTTTGCATTTGTTAGCTGGATGTCATTAACATTGTTTTTTGGTTCTATGGACTTGATGTTTGACACCAGCTGGTAACGTACTTCAGTCTTGTTCAGGGTGATAAACAAGCTGAAGAGCATAGCAGAATCTGAGAACTTGTTCAGCTGTCAAATGTAGATCGCTGACTTTGTGCACTAGGAGCACACAGCAAAGAGGATTTCTTGAATGACTGTAAAAAGGTACTTTGTGTGTTCAAGTGGCAAAAGTCAAAGAGAGAACTGTCCATTAGATATTTGATGTACACTCCTTCAGACCCTGGATAGCACGTAACAGCATGCAAGCAAAGGATAGATTGAATGGGACTGGGACTAGCACAAAATCCTGTTATCCCTCTGGAAATGGCAAATGCAGCTGATATATCACCATTGTAAAGAACCTGTCCTGTCATTCTGTTGTGGAGTATCTGAATCAATTTTATGAATTTTCTCAGACATTTATTTTAGGATGATCCAGAGAGCCTTCCTATTTACAGTATTTATTTATTTGTTTATTTGCTCATTCATTCATTCATTCATTCAGTTTCAGTAACTGACACCTAAAACATCTGTCTTGGTTCATCACAATTAACATGTGTCACACTATTGGCTAGATGCAGAAAGTAATCAATGTTTCATATTTAATTTCAAAGAGAAGCAATTTTGGCCATCTGAACTATCTATTAGAGTATTTTACTGGATTTTAACGATTTTCCTCTAATCTTGAATATAAAGATAACTATATTTCTTGCACCCCTACCATTTTATGTCTTATCTGTTCTTTATCTGGTGCCATCCAGATATACTGGATTGTACTTTTCATAATTACATATGAAATAAACTTTTCCAAATCTCCAGTTAGTATGATCAAATCATACATGAATACATTGCCAGACTTGGTTAAAGCCGCATGGTCGCCTATTGGTGAAGACGCTCGCTTCCCACCCCGAAAGTTGAGAGTTCAATCTTAGGTAGCAACAGATGTTGCTGTGATCTCTGTGTGGCATCCGGCCAGTAAATGCTCAGCTCCATCCAGTTGCCCCAACTCTACCCCAAATTAAGGGATTACAGGATTATAAAAAGGGAGTATTGCCAGACATTTGGCAATTGCTTTTCTGCTTCTATATTCATTCATTCATTCATTCATTCGTTCGTTCGTTCGTTCGTTCGTTCGTTCATTCATTCATTCACTCACTCACTTAATATGTTTGACTAACCACTTGCTGTGTGAGTGGCTAACATTCATTTAAAATATCATTTAAAATCACCAGCAGAAATTAAAATACCTAATACCTCATATTTCTACATCAATAATCTTACTACAGATAAAAAAATAAGATAAAAAAACATGACTACATGAGCTAAACCTATTTTACTGTAAGGGTACATTAACAGAATGTTGCAAGTCAGAAAGTAAAAACTTTCTGTTGCCACTTTTAACTATCTGATTTATTAGGATAGGTCCTTCCTAAGTTTTTTCCTCTGACCATTAAGCCCTTGTTGGCTCCCCACTATTCTTCTCTGATTGTTGATCAGCAGATTGTTGATAGGCAACATTGCTTTCCATTGTCCCCCAACTCCATATATTCCATTACATTTCCTTGCCTGAGGGAAAAAAGCAGCACTTTGGGTTCATCTCTTAGTTCTGTAAAGATATATATCAAGTACTGTTTGCCTTTACGTATTTTTCAAGTCAGCTTTACAACAGAAGGAAGGAAGGAAGGAAGGAAGGAAGGAAGGAAGGAAGGAAGGAAGGAAGGAAGGAAGGAAACAAAATGTGAATACAATAAAAATCCTATATTTATTGTATTGGATGGTAGACATAAAAGGTTTGCATAAAATATTGCAACTCTACCAATTATTTATTTAAATTATTTAAAACATTTATATAATTACCCATCTTATACCAAATTCTGAGTGATTCCCAATCTTTGACAACAGTTTTCTCCTTAAATTAACCATTCCCTCAATGTTATTTTTAAAAAAATAACAAAGGATTCCATATTGGAAGTATATGAATTCAGGGAAAAAATCAGTAAAAACCAAGATTCCCTGAATTCATGTGGACTATGAATAGCAGTGCAGTTTCTGCCATTTAAATTATATAGTGGTAGGTATGGTGACAATTCTGTTTTTTGATAAATTGTTGAAGGAGTAGCGGTTTTATTTCATATGTAATCTGATGAGAAAATACATTTATTATTTAAATCAATCAAAATATGTTACTGAAAAGAATTCAAGGTTCCACAAGCAAACTAGTATGTGAGATATAACCTTCCTTGAAATCTGTGTATTTGACAGGCATAATGAAGTACTATGTTGTATTACTATAAACTACTGAGTTACCTCAATAGTTTGCAATACATAAAATTGAATGTATAAATAAATGAATGAATGTGTTTGCCTTGTTGTGTAAAGTGTTTTTCAGTGACTTACCTTCATGCTGAATTTACTGGAAGTCCTGCCCTGATGTTTTAAATACCAAGTTCTAATGCCTTCTTCTAGATGAATGTATGTGGGATTAGGTATATTTGTCAATTATTGAAACATTAGAATTGTTCTGTGTTTGATTTCATTAATCTTAAACAGGAAAGAAATAACAGACAAAGATCCTGGAGGAAACAAAAAGCCAGATTGAAAAAAAAGAAAGAAAATGCTAGGGCGGTTGATATATCCACAATACATCACTTTCAAAATAGAACATATATAGTTGGTTTGTATGCAATGACTTTCTCCCCAATTGACATATGTAATTAAACATTGGACATTGGAAACATATCTCCTTTAGATTAATAAGGTTCTGCATTGTATCAGCCTTTTTTTTAACTCTGCATTAGATAAAATGGATATCTGCTTCTACAAATTGATCTTAGATTTATTTGTTTATTTTTATCATATATGTATAGCTGCCTATCTCACATGAAAGTGTCTCTGGGCAGTGCATAGGACTTAATAAAAAAACAATAAATATATAAAACCGTCAATTAAAAATTATAAAAACATGAGAAGATTATATTTTAGTCACTAAATTTAAAATCAAGTAATGCTATTGTCAAACAATTATAAATACACACTTCTTGATCCAAAGATGTAAATTCAGTATACTTTTCCTAAGTACAGATAAAAAAGAATGACTTCTTACAACTAAGAAATCAAAGAGTTTTAGAATTAGTAATGCCACATGCTGTTGCTGCAGAATTTAGGGTAACTAATGAGGCCCTACCAATACCCCACATTGCTTCTATCTCCACTCCACTTTTTGGCCTGTAGGGATTTCAGGAGATTTGCAGCATTGTTGTAACAAGTTTTTTTAAATTTAACTTCTGTTTTAGTGGCTTTCTAGAAATGCATAAATACCTTTTTTCCTTGACATTGTGAATGGCATCATTACAGTTCTCTCATTAGCATCATAATGACTCTAAAGGAATAGTAAGTGAAAATAGAATAGTTGAGAAAATGGAACAGTTGAGAAAATGGAATAGTCTATCACCCAACAGAACTGCACACATGTAATGAAATTTTAACCTTCAGGCTGCTTGGTTGCCTCAGGGTGTTTTCTTAATGTATTCACTTGGCTGGCAACATGGAAAGCCTGTGATAGCCTAAGGATTATAAACTGAATTCAATTCATATTTCATCTAGGCTTCCATACCACTGAAGTTCAGACAAATATTTGCAGTTATCAGCAGAGTTATTGTACAACTTGAAGCTTGCAAGCATGCAAAAAAAATATTTCAGAATAAAAATTGAGGAGGTGGGAAAAATCATTTCCCCAATAGTCCATAGAATATGAAACTGAATGATGGAGAGGGAAAATAATAACAAAATGGGAGGCCTGTAGAAGTGGCTAGCTGGATATGAATAGATATGTAAGATAGCTCATACACTTTGGTGGCCCTAACAAAGCAAGAATCTTATAGTATAGTTACACTACTGAATAATTGTTATACAGTATCTATGTTAATACGACTGGATAATAGCATTGGGTGAGATGATCTGTCACTATGGGTTGAAGTATCTGGAATATGCTGATGATACCCAACTCTATATTTTCACCCCTGGTCATCGAAGTGATAATGTTGGTGTTCTCTTGTGGTGCCTGGAGGCTGTGGGGATAAATGGGGGACAACAGGCTTTGACTGAATCCTGGCAAGACTGAATGGCTTTAGGTACATGGATCTCCAAGATCCAGGGCTTTGACATCTTTAATGCTGCTTGATAGGGTGGTATTAACCCAGATGGATCCAATCTACAACTTGGGGGTTTTCCTGGACTCATGACTCCTGTTCAAAGACCAAATGGAAGTAATGGCTAGGAAAGCTTTTGTGCAACTTCAGGTTGTGTGCCAGTTGTGGCCTCTCCTAGATCAGGAGTCCCTAGATCAGTCATTCAAGCCTTACTCATCTCACAGATGGACTATTGCAATACACTCTACATGGGGCTACCCTTGAAGACCATTTGGAAGCTACAGTTGGTGCAGAGTGCAGCAGCACTGGCAGTTTGTGTAGCCCCAAATGTAGTGTAGATGGGTTTTATATTGCAAGTTTTTGGCTTGGTAATCCTATAATCATTAGTGGGGAAGTCCCAAAATGCTCCTTTATTGTGGAAAGTTAGTCTACGTTCTCAAGGAGAAGATTGATTTTCTGTAATCAAAGGTACAGCAACAAAATAACAAGAATATCCCACTTCAAGTGCACTAAAGATAGTATGCCTCCCACAATATATCAGACATAACATTTATAATTCCCACAATATATTAGACATAACATTTATAAGAGATTTGGGGTGTAGATTCAGATTCAGATTGACAATTTCCTACAATTGAGTGTCTTGCTCACAGACATTATGTTATGATGATGTGAAAATGATGGGACATTGTGTTAATGACACAATTGTTTAATTTGAATCATTTAATTTGAATTCATTCTGCTACCTTCCTTTGACATGTAGAATATGCATTGAGGTAAAAGTGGAACACATATTTCATCCTTAGCCCAATAGAAATATTGCCAAACTTTAACCATTCATATTTGGCAATTAAGAGAGATAGACAAACATTAGCCTGTGAATTGAGCTGTAGTCCTTCTATGCACAAGAGTAAATGCAGCCTCTTTTGATTGTTGACTGAAATGGCAAGATGGTCTGCAGGCATGTAAACACTATCCAGGGGAAATCTGGAATGCCCCTCATTTGTAATATTCTTAATCTCTTAGTCTCATAAGAACAATGGAGACAGTGAGAGCACTTCTTCATTTTCTCAAGGCATGGCTGGAACTCCAGGTTGATAAAGTCTACAAAGTCTACAAAGAACTCTCCTTGTTGTCTTAAATGAATTGAAGTTTCCAGGACCAGGCAAATTATGTTGTAATTTGAAGGAGCTGGCAGAAGTTATTTCAGAAGAAATGATAATTATCTTCAAGGAACTAGTATAAGGGCAAACATAGTTCCAATATTTAATTAGGATGAGGTTGGGGGAAAATTTTGACTTTTAATGTTTTTATTTTTTTATTTTTTTTATTTTATTTAACTTATATGTTGCCCTATCTCCAACGGACTCAGGGTGGCTCACAACAATAAAATCCACAATAACCACAATATAAAAATAAAATACCTAATTAGACCAGATAAAAGTTAAAAACCCATATAAAACCTCATCAGTCCAGGCCGGGGGACTTGAATAACCAAATTTTTAATTCGTGGCGGAAAGTGCGAAGGTCAGGGGCCAGCAGGAGCCCCAAAGGGAGTTGATTCCAGAGGGTGGGCGTGCCTACAGAGAAGGCTCTACCCCTGGGGGCCGCCAGCCGACATTGTCTAGCCAACGGCACCCTGAGCAGGCCCTCCCTATTGGGCACGAACCGGGCGATGGGAAGTTGTTGCTGGCTGCAGGTGGTCCACCAAATATCCTGGGCCTAAGCCATGTAGGGCTTTATAGATCATCATTTTAATGTTTTTAATTCTTAAATGTTTTTTATAATGATTTTAAATGCATTGTGAGCCACCCTGAGTCTTCGGAGAGGGGCGGCATACAAATTGAATTAATAATAATAATAATTACAGAGCTATTTGTTTAATGGCTATCCCAAAATAAATTATGAAGCCACATTTCTGTGAATTATTGGGAAACAGTGGCACTATCACTGAGGGGTCAGCATGGGTTTGTCAAAACCAAGCCATGTCAATTATATTTTCTTTTACTTTGACAGAGTGATTAGTTTACTGGACTAAGTGAATGCTGTAGATATCTTGATTTTAGCACTTGATTTGACAAGTTCAGGTATGATACCCCTGTGGATAAAATGGATAAATGTGGAATAAAAGAAACTTGGTCCACTATATTTGCAATTTGTTGACCAACCATACCCAAGGAGGTCCTATTACTTCACTGCTCTGGAAGAAAGTTAACCCTGGGATTCCATCATCATATGAATGATATTTAACAACATTATAAATAACTTAAAACAAAAGGGAGGGAAGTTGTAGTCTAATATGCAGATGGTATCAAACTAGAGAGACTGGCTACTAACTTAGAATACAAAATTATAATCTAAAATGAGCTCAGTAGGCAAATTTTCAGAAGTGGTTTGCCATTGCTTGTTTCCTAGGGCTGAGAGAGGGTAACTGGCCTAAGGTTATTCAGCTGATTTCATGCCTAAAATGGGACTAGAACCCACAGACTCCTAGTTTCTAGCCTGATGCCTTTAATCACTGCATCAAACTGGCTCTCTGACCATTACAGGATCAAAGAGGATGTAGCAGTTAAAAGGCCCAAAGCAATTTTGGGTTGAATTAACAGAATTATTGTTTCCAGATTGCAGAAAGTAGTATTTTTGTTGCAATTAAGCTGATTTAGCTATATTTGGGAGTATTATGCCCAGTTTTTGGAATCACACTTTAATAGAGATGTAGACAAGCTAGAATATATTCAAAGAAAATTTGTCAGGATGAAAAAAGATTAGAAGCCAAGGAAAAGTTAAAAATGCAGGCATATTTAATTTGCCAAAGTTCTTACTAGGAAGAGATATGGTAGGGGTCTACAGATATCCAAAAGGCTATCCTATTTAAGAGGGGCAGATCTGTTTTCTGTTGAAACTGAAGATTGGATTAAATGATTTAAACAATCCCTGTCAACTCATCCATTCTTTGAATTCCCCTTTAACTTTCATTATTAATTTTGCCAGACAGATTATAATTCTTAACACAATATCAGCTTTTGATTCTTTATTTATTACCAGCACCCGTGCACTCTTACTTTGGAGAAAACATGCCTTTTGGCAGTCATCAAATCTCTTCAAAATATTCAAGATGGAAAACAGAATTATTCTTGTTTCATGAAGAGTAGGAAATAGAGCTGAGGAGACATCTGGCTTGTGTGCCAAGGAGTATACACAGTACTGTAGAAAGCACATTGTAATGTGGGTTGCCTCTCCTTCTCAGAAATGCTGCTTCTCCCTCTCCCTTTCCTTCTCTTGCAATGGGATTGGATAGATGGTTTACAGCCTGGCTCTGGCCCCGGAATCCCAGCTCCTGTTTAATATTCTGCTTGCTCCACTGATGTTGTGCTTGGCTCCTGTGGGATTGCAACTCACCGCTTGAAACCAGAGCCAATTTTCTGTCTTAATCTCAGTGTTTTGACTGGAGGCAGATCCAGTTCAACCCAATAGGAGCTGGTGGAAACAACTACCTAAGAGTCTCGCTCTGTTTCGCTTGGGGAGGTAAAGAAGAAGGAAGAAGGGAGGGGGAGACAGAAAGAAAGAAAGAAAGAAAGAAAGAAAGAAAGAAAGAAAGAAAGAAAGAAAGAAAGAAAGAAAGAAAGAAAGAAAGAAAAAGAAAGGAGAGAGAGAGGCAAAGAGAGGCAGGCCAACCAACAAGCCACTCGTAAGAAACAAATACACAATGCCGTCTCTGGGATCGGTGTATCTGTAGATAATAAAGTGATTCCTCTGCAGTTGGATATATTGCTCAGATTGGTTTTCTTTCTTTCTTTCTTTCTTTCTTTCTTTCTTTCTTTCTTTCTTTCTTTCTTTCTTTCTTTCTTTCTTTCTTTCTTTCTTTCTTTCTTTCTTTCCTTCCTTCCTTCCTTCCTTCCTTCCTTCCTTCCCTCCCCCCCTCTTTTTCTTTCTTTATTCTTTCTCTCTCTCTCTTTCTTTCGCTGTAGAGGAAATCTGAATTAAGAATCGTGAGCGGCAGCCAAGGGCTTTTGGGCAGACGGTCAGTGAACGGGGAGAAAGGGTTGCCTTGCTTGGGGAAGGGCTGCGATTTGAACCATTTGGCTGGACGTAAGACGAGACCGGCGGCGCTTCCAAATGCATCGCGAAGGAACGGGTGATTGAGTTCTCGGGATCGTCCTCCCCATTTAAGCAATAGGTGAAATACAAGGTGCTGAAGGGAAAATCGGAACCGACGGAGACGTTCTGAGCCGGCTGCGGGAACTGACTGAGGCAATCGGCGTCGAGAGGAGGGTGAGAGAGGGCAACGGGTGCAGAAGGCAAGCGAGAGCGGGAGGCACCGGTCCCTCGGGGCCGTAGGAGAAGGCCAAGGGCTCGGCGGAGATACCAAATGCCAGCTTGACTGCAGAGCGCAGGCACGCAATGGCCGCTGCCGGATAAGGGTACGCCAGGGCAGGGCGAGCTTCGCGGGCGCGTGGCGGGGGAGGTAGGAAAGGCGGCGGCTGCCCGACCTGACTGGCCGCGCTATCTTTGTCTCCGTTTGCAGATCGGAGGCGCCGCGATGACTCTGGTGCTGCCCCTGAGCAGCTTCTGCGAGCCCATTGTCTCTTCCGAAGGAGCCGGTGAGTTCCAGCCGCTGTGGGAAGCGCGCTGTTGCAGTAAAAGCAGCCCCGCCTCGGATGCCGTCGCCGGCAGCAGCAGCAGCAGCAGCAGCAGCAGCAGCACCGCCCAGGGGCAGGCGCAACAGCCGCCGCCGCCGCAGGGCAGCGACGACCGGACACCGGTTGGGCAGCCTCCGCCCTCAGGTAACGCTACAGAACAGCTCGCCCTCCTCCCCGGCTTCTCCTGGAGCGCAATGCAGCGAGTGTAGAATTACTCCCGCTGGGTTCCTCCCAATCGTCCTGGGAGGTAGTGGGTGCTCAAGGACTGACTGGTCAGAAATCCACCAGAAATCCACCAGAAAGCTTCCATGATGGAGGGGACGTGGGAACAAGTCCCAGTCCAACGTCTTAAGCACTCCAGCACACTGACTCGGTGGCTGTTGCTAGGTTCTGCTTTCATTTCTCTCTGCAACCAATTTGTCAGGCAGATTTAGAGTGGGAATGTTTAGCTCCGGATTATTACTGGAGATTTAGGAAAGGCCTGAACTGATTCAAAATCTTTCTGATTCAGGATCTTGTTTGTAAAGTGGGTGAACAAATCGGCTTTCCGCTAATGGAAATTTCACCAGCAGGGCAAGAGGCAAAAACACTTCGGTTTTGGCTGCTGCTTTCCCTCAGTTTCTGGTACTCAGAGGAGAGCTTTGTCCAAACATGGGCATTTCATGCAGTTAACATAGTAAGAGGCCACTGATGTGAAAGGCAGGGGTGGAGTAGGGGGCTGATGAACCAAAAAGAGATGCATTAGGACAAACTGCTCTATGGAAAATCTCTGTAAGGTAAAAGTTAATGCTTTTCATGGAGAAGCTTTTGCTTGAACTGATCCTATGGCTGCTGGATAACATTGGAGGGTGATCTCTGTTCTCTTGGCTGCTTTGCTTTCCATGTTGCAAAAGCAAAAGGGGGCCAATCTGTGTACAATCTTTGTATAGGTGGTGCAGCAATGGTTATGACTTCTGATGATGAATTAGATTTAGTGCAGGCAAAGGCCTCCTTTGCTGGTTCTCTTGTCAATGGATTGTCTCTCTAACATCCTCTTTGTCTTACTCCATTCAAGGGTAATCGTTTGATTACTTTTTTTGGAAAAAAAAAAGCACCTTTCATAAGTTTCTCAAATTTTCTTTCTTAATTGTTAGATTTTTCTGAGTTCTGGTGAGAAAAATATGAATGGAGAAAAATATGAACTTCAAAGTAAATTCAACTTCTAGTCAGATGCTTGATGGTTTGTTTTTCAAAATGAGAGGCATTTTCCAACTTAATCTCAATTTTCCTATGTGAATGGTGCAGATGAGCTTTGGAATTTACATAATATACCTATATTTAAAGAGAGAATGGAGAGAAGTGGAGGTGGGTGTCTTTTGAGGGTAGACCTTATAAACCGAGGATGACATGATAAAATTGTGCCTGGATTGTATCACATTAGGCAGTCTGGTGGAGCTCCTTGTATGATGCTCCATAAAAGGTGGACATTTTTGTTCCAAAATCAAACCACAGTCACAGAATTAGATATCAAGTAGAATTATAGCACATCTTTATTTTTTGTCATTTTGAACTATTTTAGTTTGTATGGCAGTATATTTAATGACAAGGCTCCCCCGGTAAGCTGAAATGTCATGGACTGCTTAAACAAGACTCTTGTTTGATCCCCATTTAAGAATAATTTCTCCCTCCCTCCCTCCCTCCCTCTCTCCCTCCCCCCCTCTCTTTTTCTCTCTGAGTGTGTGTGTGTTTCATCCCATTGAGTTCCTACGGTAAGCCCCATCCCCTGTCTGAATTTAGGATAAATCCTGGGATTTTTAGGGAAGAGGCTTTGACTTCCTTCCAGAGGCAATTTTTGAACTGATCTCAGTGTGATGGTTTAGGAGAGTATTTCTCCCTTCACTGCTTTGTGTTTGTGAGAAGAAAAATGAAATAGTTTATAGAGCAACCCTTAGTTTTGTGTTGGAACTCCCTGAATTGAAATCTCCTTTAACCAAAGTTATCCAAAACAAACTGGAGCCAAGTGGTTTCACATCTATGTGAATTAACTAACTTTAATTTAAATGAATATTTGTTCAAATTTGGACATAATATGGATTGCTGTACATTACAGTAAAAGCAGAGCCTTTCATATTACTTTAGGAAGAAAACAGACAAAGCTGAGGTTTATCATGATTTATTCCTGATTACTTGACTATGGTTCAGATGTATGTGTAGAAGAGCCTTTTTCTATAAAAGGCCATTGACCCATGAGGAGAGTCACTGGGAGAGGCTGCTTCAAGTAATGATGAATGAAGTGAGAGCTGCTGGTATATGAACCCAGTGCCAAAAATAGAGCTTTCTGCCTTGCAAGCTTGCATAGTTCTCTTGCTTTCTGTTTCTGCACATTAAATAAGACCATAGAATGCATTCAGTCACCTAGCTGCAGATTTCCCATCCTGAGTTTAAATAAGCATCTTAACTGGATTGGAGGCCTCTCTGGTTCTTCCTTACCTCTGATTTCAACTATATATGAGCATACTATAGTTGTTTTATGATTCTACAAAAGCTTAAAGATGCTTTATGTTAAATTTGGCTTTAGAATTACACTCGAAGCATGATTTAAATATATGTTACAAAAGACCTCTAAGAAAGAAGGCTAAAATTTAAAATCCATATTAATAAAATAAACTGGATAGTGATCTATGAAGCATTCCCCTCCCACAATGCTGGCAATGGTTTAAATGTTTTAATGTTTTCTTTGTAGTGCTACAAACATTTTTAGTTGCCAAAACAATATTTTAGACATAAATAACCATATATACAAGTCTTATTCCAACTTTGATAGTTAGCATCAAAAATGATAATAGGATTAAGTCCTTTAGTACCCTCTTTGAAAATGAAGTTTGTGCCCACTTCATTTTGTATAGCTTTTATTTCAAGTTTAAAAAAGCATGGGGAAAATACAATGATTCTCAAACAGGTACCCATATTAAATGCTAGCAATAATTAAAATTTTACTCTCTGTGGTAGCACACTGTCTGATTGGAATACCATGATTCAGACTAAATTGTGGTATCCATCGGGCTCTAAAGAGTTCAGAGTAATTACATCTTGGTTACCTGTTCCAAATCACTTCCTTTATATCGAATTTAAAGAACATTTCAAATTGGTTTAGAGCAAATTATGCATATTTGATACACAAATTACAAATAAGATTTGTCTACCCATAAGGACATTGTTCCTTCTTGTCAGAAGGGGTCATACAAATCTACTTTATCTTCTACAATAAGAGAGCTGTTGTGAAAGAGATAAAAATCTGAAAAAAATAAAAAAAAATGCAAGCACTTGAGACAATAACAGCAGCATCTTCCATTTGTCTACTCACATTTCAGGGGAAATTATTTATTAGAAGTTTGGCCAATGAGAAATCAAGTTCTACAGACATTATCTCATTTAAAATGCAGTCATGTGGTTTTTGGGGTGGGGAGAGCATAAAATACTGTGCAATACCATTTGTGGTACAAGAGAAGGCTGCTTATGGAGATGGAAGTTGGCTGCAGAGCAGGGGTAGGTTCTAACTTTTTTTACTACTGGTTCTGTGGGCGTGGCTTATTTTGTGGGTGTGGCTTGGAGGTCATGTGACTAGGTGGGCATGGCTAGCTGGTCAGAGTCATTTCTGGAAGGTCCTCGCACTTACGACCAGTCCTCGCACTTATGACCCGACTCATTTGTTTGCTTTTAACAGCAGAGGTTGTTGGGAAAAATCTGCTATTTTGGTGCTTTCAAGGACCAAAAAAGTAGGATCTAGACCAAATAGAGGTTTTAGGTCAGAAAAATATACTGCTCAAAAAAATAAAGGGAACCCAAGCAGAAGACATCCGAGATATGAATGAATGAAATAACCTTATTAAATACTTTGTTCTTTACCTACAGTAGTTTATACACTGCTCAAACAACTAAAGGGAACACAAAACTACTGTATGTAACGAACAAAGTATTTAATAAGGCTATTTCATTCATTCAGATCTCGGATGTCTTCTGCTTGTGTTTCCTTTATTTTTTTGAACAGTGTATATATGATAGGTTTGACATGATATGATAGCATCTAAAAACCAATGGGAGGAGACATTTCTAAAAAGTGAGAAATGTTACCACTTTGTCTTTCTTCCTTAGCTGTCGCAAAGCTCATCAGGTTTTATGAAGTGGGAGTTCCCCTTCCACAAAGGAACTCTAAGAGTTTTGGCTTCCATAGAATTGGTTTATCTCAGCATTACTCATTCATCTTTATTAACATTTTAAATAGCATCATTCAGGAACATATAAGCATATGATGAAATATGAGATGATGAAAAAGGGATAAAAAAAGTTTTATTTTCAAGAATATCTGTCGTAATTTCAATAAATATATTTCTGGTTAAACCAATCTTGAGGATTATAAATAGCTACTGTTCATTAGCAATGTATTAAAATTATTGGTCTTTTTAAGATGGCATAGGTGCTTATTTTAAAAAAGAGTTCAGTGATGAAAGCTGCAGGGTTTTTTTTCCAGATGGGTTGGATGCATAGGATAAAACTTTCTTAAAGTCAAGTATATAAAAAATGTCTAAACTGTAACAACTATGCTTAAATAAACAGATTTCTTTCTTATAAATCTTTTGGAAAAGCTTCTATTGCTTCAATTTATTTTTCAGATAAACTGTTATTAAATATGATAGATAGATAGATGATAGATAGATAGATAGATAGATAGATAGATAGATAGATAGATATTCCTGTTTCTTTTTACTGCATCGGAACACACACATACATATATATATGTCCAAAGCAGTAAAGACAAGCTGGAATATTTTCTCTTTTATATTTTTTGCACTGGTGATGTCACCTCATTTGGATAATGAAATATCTGCAAGAAAACAACCAAGCTCAGAGAACACCAAGAATCCCTCATTTCAACTCTGAGCTACAAACATTCTCCTTTATTGGTCTTTGTACCTGTCAGACACAGTTTACACCATATGTAATCTATTTCCCACAGTATTACACCACAGAGGAAATCCAAACCCTGTAGCACCATCTAAGGTCACATATTTTAAAAGAAAGTATGTGGAAGAAGAAGATTTTCATCCACCACTCAGTAATTGTACACCCAAAGTAAGTTTCAAAAAGCTATTACTTCTGAGTTTCTTATTTCAAATTGTATAATTTCTATTTGCTTGAGTGCAATGCATTTCAGTTTCCATAAATAGTGGTATGTTTTTGAAAAAAAAGTATGTCTCCTTTTTCTAAACATGTAATCTGTTAATATAAACAAGTTGATTCTTTAATTTTCTTTATTGCTATCAATTCTGTTTTAGTGAAGAAAATTTGGACTGGGAAATTCTTTTGTATCAACTCAGAAATTAATAGTCTCTTGGCATCATGAGAATGTAACTTTCCCTCTGCTGTTCATAAATGATCATTGAACAAATGGTTTATGGTTTGTTGAGTATAGTATCTTTCTCACTCAAAATATTGAATGCACCTTCCATTGCATGTAAATTTATTTATTTATTAAACATACATGCTGCCTAACTCACTTAGAGATAACTCCAAGCAGTGTACAATCAATAAAAGCAAGAAGATGAAATATTAAAGCATTAACATAATAGAAATGAACACTAAAAAAAATGCACCGTCAGATAGATAGAAAAGGTAAATAAGTCACTGTCTGTAGATTTGTATATATGTGTTTTATATAATCATATGTACTTAGTTTGTTAGTGTAATTATGGATTGAAAATGTAAATTTTAAGAGAGAGAAAATTTGTATATTCTCTCTTTTCGTTTTTGTTTGTTAATATTTTTAAATTCAATAAAGTTTGTTTTTAAATTGAAAAAAAAAGTAAATAAGAAATGAACACTAAAATTGACTTAAATCTTAACAAAGATTTAAGGAATCTTTAAGGAAGATTCTTACCCTGGCTTAGGGCCAGGGTACTTACGAGACCGCCTTCTGCCACCAATAGCCTCCCACCGGCCAGTACGCTCGCACAGAGTGGGCCTCCTCAGGGTGCCGTCCGCCAGACAATGTCGGCTGGCGACCCCCAGGGGGAGAGCCTTCTCTGTGGCGGCGCCCACCCTCTGGAACAACCTTCCCCCAGAGTTACGTATAATAACAGACCTCCGGATTTTTCGTCGGGCCCTGAAAACCTATTTATTTCAACAAGCTGGGCTGGCCTGAGTTAAATTTTAAATTGATTTTAAATTGGGTTATCTTAATTTCGGCCAAAACATTTAATTATTTTAATATTGTTCTTAAATTTTGTATGCTTTGTTTTTATCTTGGCTGTGCACCGCCCTGAGTCCTATTTGGAGAAGGGCGGTATAGAAATTTAATAAATAAATAAATAAATAAATAAATTTAAGGAAGCAAGATGCACACGGGAGGCATCAGAGATAAATCAGAGATGACCATTACTGGCTATGTTCCTACATTATAGAAAGCCAGAACCCGGAAGAGTCCTGGTGTATCAGGAACAAAACAAAACAAAACAAAACAAAACAAAACATGCAGATGTATACTCCTACGCCCCAGAAATGGCTCAGCAAACCCATAGATGCTCTTTCCATGATACATTTACTGTAATATATGGACCAGAGCTGGAAGCCATGGGTTGTCCTTGGACCCCATTCTAGGTTGTTTGGGAGTCTCAAATCAGGGTTTATAGTTGACACATCTTTTCTTCCCAATGTTAGTTTACTGTACCATATCATGTGACATATAAATGGAGTCAGTATCTTTGCTAGCTCTGATTATTTTCAAGCTAGGGGAACAGGAATTCAGTATTCTGATTGAGATATAAAATATGAAGCAAGCAATCTAATTCTATATGTCTAATAATAATTTGAAAAAAATGGCAATTTACTGTCTTTTAGAAACAAAATAAAATCTAACTTCTAGGCCAAATTGTCTGGCTTGTCTTAGAGGACTGGTCAAACCTTAGCATTCTATACAAATTTGTATTATTTTATAAATCTAACATCTTTTAATTCAGATGTTACTTTTTACTCATAACAAGGGAAAGAAATGGACCAAATAGCATTCTGTTATATGGAGATGAAGACACAAAGGTTCTGTCTAATGAACCTGTTGAGCCAATTTAAATCCCAGACAATAAGGCCAATTCATTAAACCTTTAGAAAATAATATCCATCTCTCATTTTCAAATAGAGGCACCATTATCTTTATGAAGTTATGAAAATGACAGGAAATCTTAATTATTAGCATGGTTAGCTTGCTCAAAAAAACTTGTGCTAGAGTGATGAGTAGCCACAGGGAATAAAGTCTCAACTTCAAGTGGCACAAAATCCTTTCCCTCCAGAACAAGATCCTGCTGTTAAAAAAATACTGCCTCAAATTCACAGAATAGATAAACAGGGTCATGTAAACCATATTGGGGGAAAAATCCTTATTGGATTATTTGTACTATCCAACGAGTAGTCATAGAGTCCAACCTGCCAAGATCTTAAAAACTCATGACGGTAAACTAAAGACATTAAAAAGTGAGGAAAAAATGTAGCTCAGATCATAAATGACCATCTTGATTTAATATAGCAGTAGGTTGTGCAATTTTGGTTTAACCACATTGAGACTTGAGTAGGGGGCACATTGTTTTTAAAGTAAGCAAGTGTTGTATAAAAGTTTGCACTGAATGACAAGAGTGGTCTATTCTTGCCCTGTGATCATATAAATCAGGGATGTCTAACCTTGAGAACTTTAAGACTTGTGGACTTCCAATTTTTGGAATTCCATGGCCAGCATTCTATATTGCTTGAGGAAGTTTCATAGCCTTCCAGAAGGGTGTTTGAGGGATGCAGTAGAAAAAGGTGATAGAAAAGCCTTCTGGGGGTTTTTCCATTCAGATATTCAGCACCCATGTTAATAATAATGATGATGGCAATCATAATAGCAACAACAAATGTACAGCAACAATATCAATAGTGCAGTTGCTTTATACTTAACTCTGTTTGGGGGTGGGGGTGTAAGTGATTAAAAAAACCCTCAGTAACATTAAAATTTGTTTCTATTCACCTGGCTTTCTTTATTAAGACAGGTAGTAAAATTACTATCATTGTGTTAATTGTGTATAGATGCTAATTTATAACAAAAGCAGAATTTCTGCAAAGAGGAAGCTTTATTTTATGGCTTTGTTTAGGAATCAGTGATACAGAACATGTTTCTTCAATGCACTGTCTGAAAACTTTAATATTCAAGAGAGAACTAACACAACACACACACACACACACACACACGAGAGAGAGAGCGAGAGAGGGAGAGGGAGAGGGAGGGAGAGAGAGAGAGAGAGAGAAAGAGAGAGAGAGAAATTGCTTCTCCAGAACAGCACTGTAGTGCAATAATATTTTACTGCATAGCTGCACAGATTTTTACCTGTTCTGTTCTCCATTATCTCTTTCTTTTTCTCATAAGTATCTCATTATGAAATTTGACACCAGGATAACAATCCTTGGGACTAATTTTTTTCTCTTTTCCGCCTGTAATAACACAGATAAGGAAAACATTGCAAGGTTGTTATGTTGCCTGGACATCTGGAAATTCAAAATTCATTCGCCAAGGAATGTTAGAATTCATGGTTCATTTAGACCATGACTTTTTTGCTAAGTAAGATTGCTAAAAATAATAGTGATTTTTTTTTTTGTAAAATAGAAAGGATTCCTATGGGAACTAGAACAGAGACCAGTAGATAGCTTTACAGCAATCATGAAACAGCCTACCAGATATTTATCAGTTTGTAACCATAAACAACAGTCATTGCAATCGAATCAGGTTTTGAAGTGAACAATTAATTCTTTTTAAAATTACTTTACCTGGTGCTGAAATTTTATGATATTTTTATATAGAAACATATGAATTAGTGTATGTACATGTTTGAATTAGTGTATGTACATGTAATTCTGAATAACACATGAATCCCAAATCCTTATAATCTGCTATTTTTGTTGCTTTTCTAAAATTACAGTACGTAATTAATACTAGATTTAGCACCAAACCTACTAATAGTTTATTTATTTATTAAATGTATATACTGCCATATCTGACATGATAAAATTTTATAGCATACATTAAAAAGTATACAATTAAAGAGCCTTGGTGGTGCAGCAGACTAAAGCACTGTTAAGTAACACCAGCTGCCTGCAATTACTGCAAGTTCAAATCTCACCAGGCTCAAGGTTGAGTCAGCCTTCCATCCTTTTGAGGTAGGTAAAATGAGGACCCGGTTTGTGGAAGCAATAAGCTGACTTTGTAGAAAAAAGAAGACCGCTTGTGGGGGGGCAAAAGCCCTACTAAGCAGGTATATACAAAAGTATGAAGGCTATTGCTTAACGCATTGTAAGCCGCCCTGAGTCTCCGGAAAAGGGCAGCATATAAATCGAACCAATAAATAAATAAATAAATAAACTCATGATCAAGACATAGCACAAAGTATCACTCAACAACCAAGGCTCTGTTATAGTCAGTAAAATAATATCAAACTTCAACTGTTCTGCATAATAGCTCTGTCTTGAAAGTCTTATGGAAGGACATCAGATTTGGTGCCGACCAAATCTCCAGAAGGAAGCTGTTCTCCTAAAATTATTATACTTTTTCACATATTGTTCTATTTAGTAGCACATTTCTATTAAAAGGACTCTTCAAAGATGCATTGGTATTGAATTACTAAGCATCAAGCACTGTGGTTTCTTTCAGTTGCTAGCTAAATCCAGTTTCCTTCATTTAGGAAGTCTTACTTTGGTGATAAGGTTGAATATACTCAATATTAAGCTTCACAGCTCCCAATGATATTTGTGAGAGTTGAATAATAATGGACAATAAACAACAATGGAACCACTTAACCATAAAAATATAATAATTTATTAAACTTGCATGCTGCCTGTTTAATAGGGCAGCTCTGACTCTGGGCAGCTCACAATGATCAAAGAAATTGGAATAAAATTAATAGAAGATAAAGATAAAAGATGATCTAAACTCTCCTGTGCAAAAGAGATTGAACTGCCCAAATATTATATGATGCATGGATGGATAAAATCTCAGTGGCATGATTCAATTAATTAATATTTCATTCATGTTTATTATTATTTCCTCTCTCTTGTTTAGACAATCTCTGTATTTGAGGAGCGGGCACATATTCTTTACATGTCTTTGGAAAAACTGAAGTACATTGATGACCCTGAAGTCTACCTAAGGAGATCTGTTCTCATAAATAATTTAATGAAAAGAATTCATGGAGAGATTATCATGCAAAACAACTGGTGCTTCCCTACTTGCTCTTTTGGAGGTACTTCAAGTCAAGAGTGGTTCATGTCTCATGACTGTCCTTATAGGAAGCGTCTTCGGATGGCACGGGAGGACTGTGAAAAGATCCACACATGCTGTTTTTATCAAGAGTGTGGCAGCCATTATTTAAGTTTACCATTATCTACTAATTCTGCAGTGGGGAATTCCACTGCTTCTGTATCTTTACCAAGTTGTTCCCAACAAGTGGACTATGGTAGCAACAGTTCCTCTGTTTACAGGAGTGACGAACATATACATGCCAATGAAATTTTTATTACAAATGCTGGGCCACATGATAATCAGGACAAGTCAATATTCAGTAATGAGAAAGGAGGCCATGATATAGATCGAGAACATGCTTCAGACTGGGAATCTATGAAAAGTGATCATGTCACAGAATGTAAAAACAAATATTACAATTATTTTGAGATGGGTCACGATGACAAGAGCAACATGAATGAATCTTGGAAGAAGTGTTTACGAAAAAGGGAGTGTTTACCAGGTAGCAAAATTTGTTGCAGTAAAGGAAATAAAATATGAGCCATCTTCTGAATAATTTCAGTTTATAAGCAAGCACAGTGTTGACATTATCAGAAAAAAATAAGTTTGGATCAATTTTCTTATGCTTTTATAGAACTGGTACAATTGTGTCATAAGCTTCATGGATACTTTCAGTGACTGTGGGGCACATTCCATCAAAGAGTATGTATGGTCTGCATCATGAGCTATTTATAAATACATGGGATCCTTACAAAGAGCACAGTTGCATTGTATACTTCCATTGCTAGAAGAACCAATAAACCAGATGGAGAAAATACAATTCCTTTCATGCATCCCTTTGGGAACCTAGCATGAATTAAGAGGAATCTTCTTTATGCTTATCAATGAATTATACATTTGATAAGCAAATTGTAACCAGCGAAAGGAAGAATGCATTTCGCCCATCAAAATAGCTGTGAGAAAGACTGCATAGAAATGAAATGGAATAGGCCCATTTTATGGTCCAGAAGTGACATTATTCTAATGTATTTAAGTCTGGTTTTATTGATAGGGTACAATAACATCTTTTTATGGAGACACAATTTGAAATGCTACACACAGTTCCAGCACATGCACGGTTTTCAGCTAAACTGCAAGAATGAACAAGCCTTATAGTGGTTTATTGCTATAGTGGCAGAGATTTTTTGGTGCCTTACTTTTAATCTTAATTTTTCCATGGTGAAAATTAAGTTTAAGAAAACAGCTACAGCAGGGATGTAACCTAAACAGGAAAAAAATAATAACAGGGTGGATCAAATATTATTAGAATTCTGTCTCCTTTGAAATACAAAGCTTGATTTCCTATTCAATTGCCGCTATTCATTCTTTTTGCTCAGTCGCTTTTTGATTTGCCATTTTAAGGAAAGGATTGAAGGAAAAAAAAACAATAGAGATATGTCTCTTGTAAACAAGCGTTAGCTCTTTGAATATTTCTATGGCAACTGTCTGTTGCTTTGATATTTTTTTTCCTTTTTCTTTCTAGTATAATGAAGTTCATGAACCAGTGGCATGCTTTATATTTTACTCTGTTTCACGTCATTTTCTCTTTTCAGAAAAATGTAAAGAGCATGTACTGGGTTTTCATATAATTGTAGGGTTTTTTTATTTTGAAAAAAGCACAATGTTAATAAATGATGTGGTGATATAAGATTTTTATCTGAAATGAATGTAAGAGTTTCAATCTTTTTTTTAAGATTATCTTGGAGAAAGAGGGGGATAATTTTCAATTATTTGGATCGTTTCTGGAATTTTTCTTTTTAAAATGTTCTGTCTAAAATTCAAGATCTTTAATTCCAGGTAAAGCACACAATGAATTTTGTTCCATTTAAATATAATTTTTATAGCTGAAGGAATCAATAAATGGGAATAATCATTATTACATCACGCCTTTTAAAGATCTGGCTGAATTAGGAGCAATCATAATTTCCGCATAGTTCATTATTGCTGCATCATGCTCTTACTTTTTTACAGAAATGAATGAAAAACTTTCATTTGGATCCAACTTATGCTTTAATAGAATTAATTTAACAACATTTAACCCTCTTAAAACTATTTACATTTTTCTCTACAGCTATATGAATTATTCAAACAATTATAAAACAATTTTCAGTTCTTAGGCTTTACCCTATAACCAATAATTCCTGTTATTCTGTATGAACATCTTTGATGCAATTAATTATGAAAGACATGAATTCTTGAATGGAATGCTGCTTTCTGCATAGAAAAATCTTAGATTCATTCCTTACATTTTCTTTAAGATATGAGGTGATAAATTAAGAAAAAATCTGCCAGAAAATTACTGCGAGTCAGAGTAGACAATACAGGCTTAAAATACAGTTTTCTTCCCTTCATTTGGCATCTGATATGGAAGCAATTTAAATTGCAAATACTGGGAACTGAAATATGTACTTTTTAACACTAGAAATTAACTAAACTACCTATTAACTGATGCTAAAATGCTTGTTTTGGACTTAGAATGTGTTAGACCAACATGGCTTAGTATTGTATAAACCCAGTCAATTTGGACAATAAGCTGTGTATTAGTGCAACATAAACAAAAAATCTGAAGCAACTACATATTTGATTGGATAAGAAGTAGCATTTTCTAGTTGGGTAACTTCAATATATTTTTTCCCCTTAAGACACATTATCTATCTTAAAAACGTACTATAGAAAGAACATTCTTAATATCCAAAGAGAAACCATGAGAAAGAGTTGATTTTCACTAGAAGTACAGATTTAAGTTCACAGCATTGTGCCAGATAATTAGCACAGTTTTTTAGCCTATAAATCTAATTTATAATTATTAGCATATCCCTATATCAGGAACCAAGTGTTTCCTATAAGAATCTGGCAAGCAAGAAAGCTATAGATTGGATTAGGGGCAGGAGTGACTGTGTCAGAAAAGTCATGGTGGTGTTTTTAATTGCACAGCCAAGGCTGCCATTTTGACTTTTTCCCCTTCCTATTCTGCTATTCTGCTGGGAGGCTGCTGAAGCAGAGTTCAGTTGCTCAAGACTCAACAGGAAGAGCTTAACTTCCTTGGCTATACATCTGAGGACTAGGAACCAGTCAAATGAAGTAGTTGGGAAACATTTCAGCTCCAATGGCCAGGAAAGGGCCCTGCAATGCATTGTATGGTCACCTTTCCTCAGTGTCATTTACATAACACAAGGCTGTACTGAGGAAATGCAAAGATTTCTAGGGCTGGGGCACTCAGTGTGGTATTGGAACACAGAATCAATAGTAATGGTTGGATCATATTGTGCTTCTCTCTTCCCTATGCAAATGAATGGAGCCATATCATTTACTTGTCCTGGGAAAGTATAAATTTGCCACCCTATTAAAACAATGGGAGCCGCTAGGAATACTTACAGAAAAGAGTTTTGCCACCACTTGGACTTTCCTCTTTATTTCCAACTAATTTCAAGTGGAGGAGGAATCAATGGACCATTCTACTTCCCCCCC
This sequence comes from Pituophis catenifer annectens, assembly GCF_029215685.1. Lineage (NCBI taxonomy): Eukaryota > Metazoa > Chordata > Lepidosauria > Squamata > Colubridae > Pituophis > Pituophis catenifer. The sequence goes on from NW_027256881.1 coordinate 45,170,888, forward strand.
CCCCATTTTTCTATCTTCCTTCCCTCTGTCTTTGTTTTGTATAGGAGAAAGGAAAACAGTGATGAAGTGAACAGTCCAACTTTTGTGACTGGCTATTTTGACCAAGAGTCTGTGGTCTGTTTTCATGACATAAACAACCATCCACACCATTTCCCCAATAACAGACCTATACTATGATGTGTCAGCAGCAGTTGAATGAGACTATTGAATTTGTGCAATGTGGACAATTTTAGAATCCTACTAGCTGCTGCAAAAGGAGTCAAAAGTTCTTGCTTTGCTTCTCCTTCCGGTTTCTCAAAGATTGAATAAAAAAAAGAAAGAAAGAAAAGAAACCCACACAGACTTCAAATCATTATGATTCAGGGTGAGGGAGTTCCTTACCCAGATCCCATCCATTTCTGCTAATTCTTCATTACACATGTGGCAACAAGGAGGTGGATTAAAAGCCAAAATAACTACAGAAATGGAATGTATAGAGAGCCTCCCCCCCCTTTTTTTTACAGGACTTCTCTAGACTTTGTCATTATCTTAGGAGAGACAGGAATTAACTAACCATCTGGCTAGCAGTCTTGAACGGTGTTAATTTAACTTTAGGCAAGACTGTGCCTCCTTGTATCTAAATCCATTCCCCAGGGATTAGCTGATTGAGTCAACTCACACATTTTTAATGCTTCTATGACACATAAAATGTCTCGTGTATGAATATTCAAGATTCCCTCTCCATTGTATTGCTATGTCACAGGTATATGTCATGTGCCCATAGGTCCTGCTTATAAAGAATTAAATATAAAATTGATATATGCCAAAATGGGAAATTTTACAAGGCTGACATTTACATTTTAAAAGGTTGTCCCACCTTTTTTTCTCCAAGACAAAAGCATTATTATTGCTATCAATATTAAATATAGGTCTCATTCATACAGTGTATGAGTAGGATCATTTAGTCATTTGTCCACATGGACCAATTTTTTTTTAAAGTTGACTTTTCTTGTGTTAGATTCAGTTGAGAACAGAAAGATCTGTTCTTCTTTTTCCAATATATGTCAAACATTGAATGTTTTAAGCTTAGATATTTAGATATTTGTATACTAAGGTGATGTTGTAGTAAAGTGTGTTTTTTCTTGATATATATTTATTAAAATTATAAAACCTTTTCATTTAAAAGCTTTAACTCTGTTTTTTCCTTTTTTGCCATCAAGAAAACATTTACGCAAATATCTGAGCAAGTAAAATGTGACTGGTATGGTTTTAATTGGTTAGATCAGCTAAATACATCAAAGCCCCTTTTTATCCTGGAACATTTTATAATACTGTTTTGCTTTGTACATAAATTGTATATTCTGAAAGCATTGCTAAATATAAGTTGAACTTAGTTTTGCTTTCCTAATTTGAACATTGTTTATAAGCATATTGTATGTTGTCAACTTGCCCATTTTAGATTTACCAGCCAGGTTGTTCCAGTAAAACCCTCCCTCCTGAACTGGAATTGGCTTAGAATCCCCAGGCTACTGTAAGGCTGAATTCCTGTTTTCAGTTTTAAGGAAAATATTTCTCATGTTTATAGTTTGTTTTACTGAGGAGATACAGATGTATTGAATTAAATTAAGAGATTTCCTAGGAGACAATCTGTTCATTGAAACTTCCTAATAATGGAAAATGGGAAAGCATTTTTGTGTAGTCTCTGGAAAATCTTTAAGAGATTGAAAGATTCACTGATATGGCTTAGAACAATTTATCTCAACCTTGGAGATATGAGGATGTCAACTTGCAGAATTGCCAGCAAACATGCTAGTTGAGAAATTCTGGTAATTGAAGTCCACACATCTTCAGGTCACCAAGGTTGAGAAACACTTGTCTAGAACAATTAAGCCATAGAATACAAGGGGACTTGGTTTTTAAGAGCTATAGCCTCTGTTAGGTTAACAACCCCAGAGAATTTGTTACTAATTGACACAAAATCGTGTTTTCAACTAAAGAGCTCCTAGTACTTAGCTATTTTGTCTTTGCTTGCTTAATGGACTTTCTCTAGGGGAAAAATGAGAGGTCATGGAAGGTGATAAATGAAAGCCAGTTTTCTTTGAAACCTCTTAATACTCAGTGGATTGGTCAACGTGATTAAATAACAATTACCCCTCCAACTACACCCTTTGTGGTAAATAACAATGTGGTTTGTTTGATTAAGGGCCAGTACTAGTGTGATTTCTAAATGTCATCCACATTCATAAGTTTATAGCTTAGCACAATGTATGAATCTAATTTTAATTTTGTAGCTATTTAAAAGAACAAAAAAGGAATAATTATTCACTCTTCACACAGAGACTAGTATCACTACATTTTAATTATGAAAAGTAAATTGTAGCAAAACAGCCTTCTCTAATCTGATTTTCCTAGTTTTAGATCCCCAGATGATTTTGAGCAAAATAGCTCAAAGTCAGCATTAGCCAGTATCAAACTTGGTAGGAGTTATAATAAAATATCTGCTGACCCATAGTTGAAGAGGAGAATTAAAAAAAAAAAATCCAAACATTTCAGCAATGGCGCAGATGAAAAACGTTATGCTTTTAAATATCACTAGAGAAGTTTTTATTTTTATTTTTTTTAAAGAGTGCAGGCACTCAATCAAGTTGTAAAAACTACTATGATGCATGATAATAGATCCCAGTATGCATCTTTTAGTTTTTTCATATTTTTAAACAGATAACAAATTAAAACTACTGTATACTGTTTGATTAAATAATATGCCTGAGGATAATAATTAGAAGACTAAATTCCTTGTCGTAAAGAAACGACAAAAACAACATTCAACAAAATTAGAGCAGATAATATATTAAAGATAGGATAAAGATATGCTATGGATAGCATAGCATGGGGGTGAGTTATTGGCCCCCACGGAGAGGGCTCGCAACTTGGGTGTCCTCCTGGATGCACGCTGTCTTTAGAAGAGCATATGACGGCCGTGGCCAGGGGGGCTTTTCATCAGGTTCGCCTGAGATGCCAGTTGCGTCCCTTTCTGGATCGGGACTCCTTACGCACAGTCACTCAGGCACTCGTCATTTCCCGCCTGGACTACTGCAATGCTCTCTACATGGGGCTCCCCTTGAGGTGCACCCGGAGGCTCCAACTGGTGCAGAATGCGGCTGCGCGGGGGATTATGGGAGCGAGAGGGCGCTCCCATGTGACACCTCTCCTGCACGAGCTGCATTGGCTCCCGGTGGACTTCCAGGTGCGCTTCAAGGTACTGGTTACCACCTTTAAAGCGCTCCATGGCATCGGACCTGGGTATTTGCGGGACCGCCTTCTGCCACCAATAGCCTCCCACCGGCCAGTACGCTCCCACAGAGAGGAACTCCTCAGGGTGCCGTCAGCTAGGCAGTGTCGGCTGGTGACCCCCCAGGGGGAGGACCTTCTCTGTGGCAGCACCTGCCGTCTGGAATGATTTGCCCCCGGAGATACGGAGGATATCAGATATCTGGGCTTTTCGCCGTGCCCTAAAAACTTTTTTCTTCCATCAAGCAGGGCTGGCGTGAAACCCCCCCCCCGTTTTTGACATATTAGATTTTTTAATTTTTTAATGGGTTTTGGTCGGAAAGTTCTTAATTTTTGGCCAAAGGGTATAATTCTTTTAAATTTTTAAATTTTGTATTGGATGTTTTTTACTTGGCTGTGCACCGCCCTGAGTCCACTAGGAGAAGGGCGGTATACAAATTTAAATAAAATAAATAATTTTATTTTGCTATTTTTTAAATTTCATGCTGCCCAACTCCATATTACTCTGGGTAGCTTATAATATGCCAGAGAATATAAAATACAGTATAATAAAAACATTATGTTTCTTGCTAGGGTTAAACAGAAATGACCATTATGCTTTTAATGACCTAACTGGAACTACTTAAATCACAAATGTCATCTGATGTTTTACTTTGTACATTAATTACACTATACATTCTAAAAATACTGCTACATTCCTGGATGCAAGTAGAACTTAGTTTTATCTTCCTAATCTAAAAATTATTTTAGTGTATCTGTATTTTGTCAATTGTTCCCATTTAAGATTTACCAAATAGTTTCAGTAAAATCCTTCCCCTAACACAAAATTTATTCATTTTAACACTGAGATTTCTATCATGGAGGCAAAACACACAAACATGCTCTCTAGCAGACTCTCATTAAAGAACAATGCAAAACACATGATTTATATTAAGCCATATTGTGATTTCTTTAGTTTGGGCATAGCATGTTGAGCAAACCTAGCAAACTGTGTTTTGTAAAACATATTTTATAGTTTAGTATAATGTGTGAACTCAGTCAATAGAAATTATTCACGAACATATTTTATGGCTTAGTGTAATATGTGAACCCAGTTCATTATTGAGTTAAATCGTGTTGAATAAAGGAAAAAAATACACAGGGACATAGACATAAAAACGTATATATCAATTTATATTATAACATTTTGCCTGGCAATCTTATCGAACAGGATATCCACTTTTCAAATAATGTACTAATTTTCCAAACATAGTTAATTAGAATTCTGCTGATTTTCACGGTAGCATGTAAATCAGAGATTGAAGGAAGTTGATGGTGAGGCATTAATTTTCTAACAATGATTCATAAGATAGATAACCACATTTTTGCTTCATATAAATTAATGATTAAGCATTTTGCATGCCATATTTCATTTTCTGTTAGTCTGTGATGAAGACATTATGTCTACTTTACCACAGTAATACCAATCAGCAGTGCTGATTCTGTCTTTTGGCATAGAAAAATTACCCTAATTAGGGCCTAATCCTGTGTACAATCAAGTTTGGACCTTGGCAAGAGTTCACTTACTTAGGAGTCATCATGACTAAGCTTTACTTCCCGACAAATAGACTTCCAAGCATGAAAATGACTGATTAAAGAACTTCTCCTTTGTTATTATGATCTCTTTGCTATCATAAAATATGCATATAGTTGTAGAGGAAAAAGAATAACTCAAACAATACAATGAAGACAATTTTTAAAATGTATATTTTGATAGTTAGAAGCACCATGCAAATGCACACAAACATAGTACTATGAGCCAAGCATACAAGTGAAAAGTCTCCAGTATGTTCAACACCCCTATGGAGAAATGGATTAGCACTTAATATTGTATACAGTCGTATACAATATTGTATGTGATATGTACAATTATAAAATTATCCCCAAAAGATAGATAATTATTAAACAATTACAGTTATGCTGACTAGAGGTAGCCTGAATTTTTAAAAAGTGAAATTTGTACATGCCATTATCAACAGTGAGTTTAATTAGTAAATTTTGATATAGGCATTTCTAATCATCATTATTTTTTTTTTAAAAAAAGAAATTGTGCCTGTTGCTGAAGCAGATGGAAAGCATTGACTGATCTCTGATATCCAGAGATTCCCTTGTGATGTTGCAAAATATCTCACTTAGGTCAATTTTATTTTAATGCATACTTTGTCCTGGCAGTCTGCCCAGATGTGAAGAAGTTAATCCAACTCAAGATTAATCTGAGAATGTAAGAGATGCATCCAAGACCATGTAAGGCTCTGTTTTGGCCCTTGTGAATTAAAAAGCTATAAATGCTGAGTGTGGAACAGCTCATGAAGGATGTCACAATGAGGTCTCCTTGTTTTCCAAGCTGAGATAATACAGACTCTTCAAAGCTAGATGAATTGTCTTTTAAGACTATGATAAATTTGTAATCACATTTATCAGTCCCAATGATGCATTCTGGAATATTAAAAGTAGTCCCACTATTCTAGGAGGCTGTGTTGATTATTGATAATGCAGTGTTGAAAACTCAATACTTTAATTGCCTATCTGCTGTAGAACAGTGTTGCTCAAACTTAACAGCTTGAAGATGGATGGATTTCAATTCTTAGAGCATCCCAGCCACCATGGTATAGAATACAATTATATTGTATAATAGTCCACTGATATTCACCCAGTTCCAAAAGGAATACATTGCATTAGAAGTATCAATATTCTTGAAGAATCTGGCAAAGATATCTATGGAGAATGAAGTGGAGAAGAGACCCAAATCATCCTCAAAACTATGTACATAAAAGCCTTAGAATGGAGAGGTGAGGAAACGATGAACCAAACTCAAGAGTAGGAGGTACGCCCTCACCACCTCTGCCACCAGCAATCTTCCACTGTTTCCAGGCTTTAGCATCTGCAGCAGCTATTACGAGCTTGCATCCATCAAATGTTTCTAGATGCAGATTTACTTCAGTGATTAATTCCCAAAACTAAAAGCATTCAGGGATCTGAATCTGTGCTGAGGAACTACAATTTTAGAAGTGGCAGAATATTTAATATAAAGCTGCCCTTTCTGACGCCCTCCTCCGCCCCCCTGCCACCCATGTAATGGGTTGGCTGCCTTTGGCTATGATTGCAGGGCAGCTTGAAGCAGCTGGCAAGCAACTATTAGCATAACAAAGAATGGTATTGTAGCATTGTTCCATACACTTGTAAGCTTTCAAAATATCTTGATGCTCATGTGCATTTTACATACAGTTAAATCCCTTTAAAACTGGGCAAGTTTAAAATGTGTTTTTGGACATCCATGGGAGAAAAATTATAGCTTTGTAACTTTGTCTCAATTTTACATAGATATATTAAGTTTTGTAATATCTGCAGATAATTATCACATCCTCACTAACTTCTCATTACAGCTATAATGCTGTATGCTTTAAATGGAAGATTCTTTTATATTCTTCGTAATTGAAGATTCTTATATTTTCTTCGTATTCTCAAAGTAGAGATAGTACTGAGATGAGACTTAAGACTGAACCACAGTATAAATATAAAGGTGCATACAAAACATTCAATGAATCTGAGAATGAATCCTTGATCGCTGTTTAAATTTAGTGACACTTTAGAATAGCTGAAGGTATCCCTTGTCATGGACAAACTTCCATGCCCTCCATGCAGAGGTGAAATGCTCCCGGTTCGGACCGGATCACCTGATCTGGTAGCAATGGCGGCGGGTGGTTTGGAGAACCGGTAGGAAAAATCCCTGCCCCCTCTCATGCCCAGCTGAGCCGCACAATCATCAGAGGCTGTTTTCTTTTACTTTTAAAAGCATTTTTTTCTGCAACCTCTTCAGCCGAAGAGGTTGTAGGAAAAAAAATGCCTTTAAAAGCCTCTGGCGATCCCAGCTGAGTTGCCTGATCGTCAGAGGCTTCTAAAAGCATTTTTTTCTGCAACCTCTTCAGCAGAAGAGGTTGTGAAAAAATGCTTTTAAAAGTAAAAAAAAAAAGTTGACCATGCCCACCCAGTCACATTGCCCCCCACAAGCCATGCCCACAGAATCAGTAGTAACAAATTTTAGATTTCACCCCTGCCTCCATGTATGTTTGAAATTTGATCTTTCTCTCTGCTAGTTAGTGTTGACCACAGGATTAGTGATGGCTAATATGGAGTCACAGAGACTCCATAAACTAGCCAGAAAATGACTTCATATTTGAAGGATCTGTTGGCAAGTCTTTTTGGGAAAACTCCTTGTGGGACAATAAGTATGATCTGATCAGCAACCACTTTATTTTCCCACAATGTACCTGATGTGGCATTTCTCCAAGATACTGTGGCTAATTGTAAGCTACTTAGAAATGTTTCAGATCCAGATGCATCTGGCAAAGTACACACAAAAGGCCTATCCATATTGATTACACAATTTCCATGAAACAGTCTATATTATGTAGTATCCAAGGTGTCTGATAATAAAGGCACACCTTCACTTATGCTGCATAAAAATAATCAAAATTGAAATTATTTTAGCTCAAATTGAAAAACTCTGGTTGAAAGGAAAAGTCGTGATTCCTGTCCTGAAAGTGGAAAGAATTGGGACTGAACATAGTACTGTATTTAGAGATTGGTTTCAGCAGGTTCTGACCAGTTCTGGAGAACCAGTAGCGGAACTTTTGAGTAGTTCAGAGAACCGGTAGTAAAAATTTTGACTGGCCCCTCCCCCATCTATTCTCTGCCTCCCAAGTCCCAGCTGATCAGGAGGAAATGGGGATTTTGCAGTAACCTTCACCTGCCACGCCCACCAAGCCACGCCCACAGAACCGGTAGTAAAAAATTTTGAAACCCACCACTGACTGTACTGCTTGAAAATGTCTATAAAGATTCTCAGTCATCCAGGTCATGGTTGTCCCAAAGGTGCTTTATTTCAAGAGGCAACTGGACTTTCTGGTTTTTCTTTGAAGACGTTTCGCTTCTCATCCAAGAAGCTTCAGAGCTGAAGAAGCTTCTTAGATGAGCAGCGAAACGTCTTCAAAGAAAAACCAGAAAGTCCAGTTGCCCCTTTTAAAAAAGCACCTTTAGGATATTGCTTGGGAGCAACTAAGCAGAGGTCCATCTCTTGCATACTCACCAAATGATCTAATAAAGTGAAGGCATCATTAAGGCCACATAGTCTTGTCCTGCTAATGTTTCCATTCAGTATTGTGAACTACATGATATGTCGCTTCTTTTTATGTGAATACTTTCAATTGTTAGAAATATTTTGTACAGTTATTGTCTTCAAGCAATGGATCTGTGAACACTTAGAGGCAAACAAAGTCATAACAAATAGAATAATAGAATAGAATAAAAACTTTATTGTCACTTTAAATGTACACTAATCAGCATACATTAAAATGAAATATTGTTGCATTCAGCTCTCAAAAGAAAACCATTATGCATATACCCACACATACCCACACATATATATGACACAGAGAAACATCAAGTCTAGTTCGAATGTATAAATATACATGGTGGAAAAAAAAGAATCCTGCGAGTTTACAAGAGGAATGGCATAAGGAACAAAGCTGTTACAGAATCTAGCAGTCCTGCTATAGATACTTCAAAACGTCCTTCCAGAGTGGAGCAACAGAAGCAGACCGTGAAGTGGATGTGTGGGGTCTCTAACGATGCTTTGAGCTCTAAGTAAATAGCGCTTATAAGGTGTATCCTGAATAATGGGAAGTGAGCTTCCTATAATCTTCTCAGATGTCCTTATCACTCTCTGAATGGACCTTCTATCTGAGGCACTGCTGCCACCAAACCAAACAGTGATGCAGTTTGTTAAAATGCTCTCAATTGTGCCTTTGTAAAAAGTGTCCAAGACAGAAGGAGAAAGATGTGCTCTCCTCATCCGATGCAGGAAATGCAGATGCTGATTTGCACGCCACTGCTGTGTCATCTGCATACTTCACAATATGATTCGTAGCAGACTTGGCACAGCAGTCATGGTCATCAAGGTGAACAGTAACGGACTCAAGATACAGCCCTGTGGGGAACCCATAGTCAAGGAGATGGAATTAGGAACTTTTCTTCCAACTTGCATAAATTAGGGCTTATCAATAAGGAAATCAAGTATCCAATTATATAAAGAAGTATTAAAACCTAATAGGCCCAATTTGTTCACCAAATGCTAAGGAATGGTTGTGTTGAATACAGAACTAAAATTGACAAATAGCATTCGCACATGAGTATTCTTCTCGGCCAGGTGCGCCAACTAAGGTGAAGTACATAAGAAAGTGCATCATCTATAGAGCGGTTCTTCCAATAAGCAAACTGTAACCAGATGCCAACATGGGTTTGTCAAAAAACAATCATGCCAGACAAGTCTTATTGCATACTTTGACAATGTGACAAAATTAGTGGATCAGAGAAATGCTGTGGATATACTTTCAGTAATGACTTCAGTAGGGCATTTGATAAAGTAGAGCATAACCCACTACTTGGTAAGATAGAAAAATGTGGGTTAGACAGCATTACCACCAGATGGGTTCATAGCTGAGACTAGTTTGTACTTCACAAGTTTGAACGGATTTTTTTTTAAAAAAAAAGAGTGCTCGTGCTTTAAAACAGATGTGTTGCACATGGACAAAATAATTTATTCACCAAATTTCAAAAATGGTAAATTCAGATTTTTGACATAGACAGTGTCCCTTTTCTGGCTGCTAGTAGGTAAAATAGAGAGGTGGCCCTTCCCTTATTGGCTTTGGTTTCACTTCCAGCTGGCTTTGCCTTTGCCTGTCACCATTAGGCAACCCTTAAAATATTACTTTCTCCTCTGGTGTAAAAACTGCATGGAGCTCCAGCTTTGGAGTCGGAGCCAATGATATCAGAGGAAAGCACCTGGTGAACCCTATGTTGGCATTTGTGTCTTATCCTCTTTCACGTTGCTGTCTGCTCCAGGTTCTGGAGAACGGTATCGGAAATTTTGAGTAGTTCAGAGAACTGGCAAATACCACTTCTGGCTGGCCCCAGAGTGGGGTGGGAATGGAGATTTTACACTATCCTTCCCCTGGAGTGGGGAGGGAATGGGGTTTTTGCAGTATCCTTCCCCTGGAGTGGGGAGGGAATGGAGATTTTGCAGTATCCTTCCGTTGCCACACCCACCAGGCCATGCCCACCAAGCCACATCACGCCTACCAAGCCACACCCACAGAACCGGTAGTAAAAAAATTTGGATTTCACCACTGGTCTGCTCCCTCTCTTTAATGCATGGCCTGCCAGAAGATCCTGAACAGGGCTACAGTGACTAATGGATTGCGTGCTATACCAGGATTGGAGGTGAGGGTAACAAAATACAATGACTTCTTCCCAGCTGTGAACTACCTGGCAAACCAGTTATTGAATGGACAAATTTGGAAGAAAAAAATGATTAACTGGAACAAAGGCAGACTATAACTCTAAGAAGATTAGGGTTACCAGATAGCTGAACAGACAAAGTTGGATGTAGACAACTGGAAAGGTTACAGTGAAAAGGACAAAAAAAAAGTACATAGGCCTTTTAGCAAAATACTTTTTCTAGCATCAGAAAGACTGCTTTTTCAATCTTAGTGTTTTTCCTACAGAACATATCCTAGTGATAATATAGAATTGACAACACACTTTTCAAATTTCACCATAGAAACTTAGATGAGTCATGTGATCTACAGACTACAGATAGCATAGATCTGAAGGGCTGGATTGGAGCCAACTGCTGTAATCAGGAAGTAAATTAAATAATGTAAATATTAGCTATTGAATCTGTGAACGGAGGAGGGAAAGAAAGAAGCAGACTCAGGGTCACAATACACAAAAGTTTGAATGCCAACTATTGTAAAATCAGTCCTCCTGATTTTACAATAACACTACCCCAAGACACTGAGAATATTTGATTTTAAGGGTATGCTTGCTGGACAAGGGACATGACAACAAAAAGAAGGACATGTTCTCCTTTTGCCAGAACTTCTGTAACCCTAAACAACAGCTTCTAGCAGATCCAGCCAATCAAGGCCAGGATTGAGGAAGATAGGAAGTAAGAGTTCATAGTTGTAGGGATAATATCCAGAAAGTGATAAGCTTCCATTTCTGGTGTAAATCATGCTAAGAGTAAGGCAAGTTTCCTTTTTCTTTTGGATAGCAGTAGCAATAGCACTTAGATTTATATACTGCTTCATAGTGCTTTACAGCCTCTCTAAGAGGTTTACAGAGTCAGTATATTGCCCCCAACAATCTGGGTCCTCATTTTACCAATCTCAGAAGGATGGAAGGCTGAGTCAACCTTGAGCCTGGTGAGATTCGATCTGCCAAACTGCTGGCAGCCGGTGATCAGCAAGAGTAGCCTGCAGTACTGCACTCTAACCACTGCACCACCGTGGTTCTTATAGTGTGCAACCTGGGCCTAGAACAGGGGTGAAATCCAGCAGGTTCTGACAGGTTCTAGAGAACTGGTAGCAGAAATTTTGAGCAGTTTGGAGAACTGGTAGTGGAAATTTTGAGTAATTCGGAGAACTGGCAAATACCACCTCTGGCTGGCCCCAGAGTGGGATGGGAATGGAGATTTTGCAATATCCTTCCCCCAGGAGTGGGGAGGGAATGGGGATTTTGCAGTATCCTTCCCCTACAATGCCCACCAAACCATGCCCACCAAGCCACACCATGCCCACAGAACCGGTAGTAAAAAAAATTGGATTTCACCACTGGCCTAGAAGGAAAAGACAGCTGGATCGACTAGGGCAAGAATGACAAGAAGAAGCAAGCCCTGTTCAGGACACTTTCCCCAAATCTTGAGTCAATATTGTTTTGAATGAATATTGATATATTTTTGTCATACCTGCAGCTTTTCAAGATACAGCAGGCTCTTACCAAAGGGAAAAAAGAAAGGAAGTCTATTAAGTGGATTGGAAGTCATGCCTAAAATTGTAACCAGCCCCCTCCCTTTGCCCCAGTCCTTCAGACCTTCTGCCTAGAGCTGATGGACTGGTAAGAGACAAGAGAGATGCCTGAGACAGGTAAGGGCATGGTTGATAAGACTACCTGTGAGACCTGCCAGTGTGAGGTGCTGGCAATGGAAATCTAGGTTATTTTCTGTCAAACCGGTTGCTAGGGAAGTTATACATACCAGTATTTAGAGTCATTGCAGAAAATAGAGAGCAGTAAAGCAATCAATGGCATTTTCCTGAAGCTGATCCTCCCTTGAGTTTTTTTGCCTGTCAGAGAGGTTTGTTGCATAGAGATGCTCCATGTTTTCAGAAGGAAGGCTTTTAAACTGAAATCCTCATCTGTAACTTTCCTTGCTTACCTCAGATCAAGAGACCTGACAGCAGAAAAGAAAAGTAAATCCCCGATTAGGTTCTGTCAGCGTGTCCTCCCACTAACCCTCATGTATGTGTGGCAATTTTTTTTTTTTTTTTTTTTTTATTTGATTTATATGCCGCCCTTCTCCGAAGACTCAGGGCGGCTTACAATGTGCTCAGCAATAGCCTTCATCCTTTTGTATATTTATACAAAGTCAGCTTATTGCCCCCACAACTGGGTCCTCATTTCACCTACCTTAGAAAGGATGGAAGGCTGAGTCAACCTTGAGCCTTGGCGAGATTCGAACCCTGCAGTAATTGCAGGCAGCTGGTCTTAATAAGCTTAATAACAGGGTGCTTTAAACCCCTGTACCACCAAGGCAATGAAGGAGGAAGACTGAGAAAAAGTTATGGTAGCCACATGTCATTCATTCCTATTAGATATTCTTGTCAAACTGAAATATTTTTAACAAAAATATTAACTGCTTATGTACAGCACTGAAGCAGTATGAGTTCATAGCACATGGGATATGACTAGATTTACAGTAAATTGTAACATTGATTATTAACCAGAATTTTGATTAAAGTTCTTGGATACTTGCTTAAAGTCTTTTGGTGGTTTGGTTTAGCTTGTTTATAAACTGCTTTTCAATTGTTTTTGTAGAAAAATTAGGAATAAATGTTACATATCAATTGAAAATATGTTTTCTTTTGAAGGATGGTTTACTACAAAAGCAGTAGTATCTGCAGCATTGATAACATTCCCCCCCCCAAGGTATTAGAAAAAGATTTGTGAAGAGGGAGAGAACCTCGAATGTGGAGTAAGTAAGGAAGAGGATGAAACTAAAGAGGAGATAAAATGGAATAGAGAACCTTGGAAAAAGGCATAGCTTGCACGTTGGCTAGAACTGTGAGCAGGAACATCTGAACACTTTGTTGCAGACTCATGTAAATTGAACTAAAGCCAAGCAATTATGTTTATGCACTTAATTTCTGTTCAAGACTACCTACTTCACAATGATTTGTCATTTGTTATTTTGTGGAACTACTAATGCTACCTGGCCCAATAGATCCGAAAGAGTTGGCACATTCCCGATCCCTTGTGTCAGCCAATGCCATCTAATGGGAACCAAGAAATTGTCTTCTTTGTGGTGGCAACTGCCTTGTGAAACAATTTACTCCCTGAAATTTGACAATCCTGATCTTGTTGGCCTTTTGAAAGGTGCTGAAGACCTGGCCATTTCCACAAATGCTGAGCTAATACATTGAGGAAGTCAAACTCTGAGTGAAATTTATTTTTAGAAATTGAGTAATTGATCTTGGTTGCTAATTGTTTTGTTGTTGAGATTTGATGATTTTAATCTGGTATTTAGTTGTAAACTGTCCTGACTAATTAAAGGAAGGAAGGAAAGAAGGAAGGGATTATGATTTATGCCATGACAAAACTGTATGCTGCCATATACGGCAGTGCCATATATGAAAAATGGCTATTACTCTGCTGTGGATATCTAGACATCCACATGCATACCCTTTTAAAGAATTACTGCTTATGCTTTGAACTACCTGGCCATGGATGGTATTTTGCCCAATCCTTACCCACCTTTCCTTCACCTCAGGCGTTGCTCTTTTTTTTCTCCAAATCCTCCCTGAATCTGCAAAAGCTGTGCCTGACAGGTGGTCTTGGCAACAAATTCCCAGATCTATAAGATAGTCACTGTTCAGGGACAATCACCTGAGTCAACTAAGGATCAAAAAGTACCTCAAGACAGGAGGCAAATGGTAAAAGGATGCTGGAAGGAATTTGCAAAAAGCTGCTTTGTTTAAGCCTTCTAAACAAGACTGGACAAGAAAGTGAAGAAAAACACCATAAGGAAGACTTCCGCACCTGCCCTCAGGGAGGAATGGCCTGACCGAAGAGCTCTTTTCTAACTTTAATCTCTGTGATCTCGCAGTTAATCATCACCTGTGAAATCCTTGCTCTGAGGGAATGAGATAATTTCACTTGTGGCCAAAACATTCGTTAAATCTTTTTCTAATAAGAGGGCTTCACATTCAATAACAAAGAGAGAACTTGGGCATTTTTTTCTCCAGCAAGCTGAAATTATACAGACTACCTGAAGTTAAAACACTGCAGTTTTATTTTTGACAGGTTAGTTTCATTTTACAACAGAAGCCCTTTTGCATTTCAGTCTTGATTTTTACAAATGCTCTTACGCGGGAAAGTTTGTGAAATGAAATAGGGAAGTATTAGCGTTGGTTGAAATCTCGAGGAGACTCACAATACCTTTCACTATGAAATGAATGAGTGTTGGAAAAGGAGGCATGAAATGATTGATTCAGTTGCTCCAAGTTGTAACACCTTACCTCCCCATTTACAACATACATGACAGAATGAATCTAGATGCAGAGCCTGGAACAGGATTAGAATTCTGCACTTGGAATATCCTTCTTACTTTTAATAATTTATTGTTAAATGCTCTTAATCCCACCAGATTGGATCATAACCTAAAGATTATTATTGAGGGTTTTTTTTGTTTGATAGGCTGTGTTTGTGTGCCTGTGAGTGAAACTTCAGCTCTAAAGCAGAGGAAGAAATCTAGGGTAAATGTAAAATAATATACATATCTGATGGATTAGCTGTCTCTTGTCCAGAAGTACCACACCTTGTAATTAGAGAGTCTGTTAGTCTCTGACATAGGAATGCATTGGGTGTGGGCCCTCTTAGATTTACAGGCTTTGGGGCTTGTGAAGGAGCCTGAGCCCTTTTGGAGCTGTAAAGTTGATGAGGCCTTTGTTTAAACTACAATGCTGTTTAAAAGCTCTGGCAGTTCCCTGGGCAACACAGAATCAAACATTTTCTTGCTAAAACCCGTGGAAATTTAACATATAAGAAATGACTGCTGCAACTTTCTGAGCCCATCATTTATAATTGTAATGACTCTTCATAACCAAAAGTTTTCTGGCCAATAACTTCCCAGATCTGGGAAACCAACATCTACAGCTAACGGGCATTTTTAATTAGAAATTGGACAGTGGCTTTTCCTTCTTTGGTTATTAAGTTCCCTTTTTGTTTAGTCTCTTTTTTCTATTGTTAACTGAATGGCGCCTTTTCACTGCAATAGTACCAAGAATGATTAGACCTAAAGTGAGTGTAGCCTTCTTGAATGCAGCGCCGTTCGGATCTGCTGAAACTGCTATTTAGGAAATTCTCAGCATACTTGGACAGTTAGCAAAGGCTAGCAAAGCAGGTAGAATAATCAGCCTTCCCCAACTACATGATTTTCAAATATTTTGGGTTACAGCATTATCAAGGTAGCTAAAGAGGATGAGATTTGTTATTTAGCACATCTCCACACTGCAAGGATGAAATTTTGTTATCACTTTACTTGCTATGAAAAAGCCACATTAATAAGGAAAAATAGAAAAATTGCTATCAAAAACCTATAGGCCCATGGTGCCCAATAATATGTACTGCTGCATACATTACTTTGCTGAAATTTCTGAATTGAGGACTTTGGGCACATTCTTAAACATGCAGGTAAACAACAAAGGAAATAAAGATACTAGGGAAATTTTTCCACATTCAGAGGCTCATAACATATGTAATGCCCAGAGGCAGTTTTTTTTAAAATAGGCAACATTTTTCTCCTTGGGAATGATGATGGCAGTGCTCCTAATAATGCCATCTTCCATAGCGATATCTGGGAGAAAGCACAGCTGCTCCCTTCCAACTCATTTCTGGCAAAAAAGTAACTGTATCTCTCCCCTCCCCCCAAAAAAAATTTCAAAAAGAAATTAAGGAAAGGAAGAAGACAAAAGCCACATTGCCCAAATTGACTATATTTTAATTGCCCTACACCTAATAGTGAATGGCATTGTGTGTGTCAAAATCAGCTTCTGGTTTGGCCCTAAATGTCTGTCTCAATAAAATCAAAGCAAAAGCCCCTACTTTGTCTAAAAAAGAAAAAAAAAGGAGTAGTTTTCAGCTTCTCTGCTTCTCTTTTGCAATAGCCATTAATTGTCATCTTGTCAAAAACTTGCTCCATGGTTCTCTGCATGGTTATCCTCATTATGTCACATGGACCAGGAGTTCGATGGTTCTCTTTTGAAAGGATTCTGCATATGACTCCTGTCCTTTATATATGGAAACCTTGCGATAACCACTGGACATTTTACTGAGCTTGGTTTTAGCGAACTAGGGTTTGAAAGTTGAAGAATGACCCGTATTGTTAACTGCTTCTTATTCATTATTTCAGGCTTTTAAAATGCTTGATTTACAACTTGGATTGTTATAGCTACTTACGTTCAGTGATGGGATTCAAGTAATTTAACAACCGGTTCTCTGCCCTAATGATTTCTTCCAACAACCAGTTTGCCAAACTGCTCAGAAAGTTAACAACCGGTTCTCCCGAAGTGGTGCGAACTGGCTGAATCCCACCACTGCTTACGTTGTAATCCTGTATCCTACATATCTAGGACAATGCCAAATTAAGGGGAATTGGTTACCTACAGTACTCACTGAATATGAAGGCATTGTATATCTCATCATAATACTTAAGTCAGTTTGCTTTTATTTTATTTTAAATTAATTTCCAGAGTTTTGAAGGGTGGTGCATTACAGGCGCTCCCATATGGCTAGTCCACCCAAAAAACACACTTTTATTTTTCTGGCAGGCTTTCTTTATCTTTGTACCATAAATGTATGACACATGGAGATTTAGCAGTTGTAGTTTTCCATGACATTTGTTGTCATGCTGGGATATGTTTTACCAATTGAATTCATGTCTGTTATATTCCTGCAAAAGAAATAGATTTCCTGCTGGGTAAAAAAAGATGGCAACTCTATACTGCTGTGAATTTTCTGTTGGAAATACACCTTTCTCTTCAGTACAGTGTGATGGCCATCTGTGTGAACAGAAGGAATGGAGACAAATTTTATTGGCTTTGCATTTTAATGGAAACTTATCTAATTCATAGTTTCCAAACCAATTAATGAGGTGAAATTGGTTCTCATTTGGTATTCACATTTTGCCAAAGTTTGATGCAGTTTTCCAGTTAAAAATGTATATGAAAATTATCTATTTATTTAATGTATTTGTGGGCCTCTTTTCATTAAAAATAATGCCAATGGGAATTTTTTACAACTCCATTTATCTGTGAAAATAATATCTATAGAATGCATGCTATATGGGGAAATGGGTTGTAAAATGTGTAGGTGTGCAAAATTATGTTAAAATACAGATTTTAGGAAAATTGTGCCCAAGAATTTGTATAACTTTATTTTTAAAGAATAAAAATTATGGGCCAAACAAGTATTATAGGAAGCAGAATGCACAGATTGTGGAACAAACCATGAGCGATTGGTTCAAATATAGTTCATATGACCCTTCAAGAACTGAAGGGTCAAGGCGATTGTCAGTAAATTTGATCTGAAGACAATATTGTTAAAATATAAATTCTATGTAAGGAAAATAATCCATATACTTTATTTATGCAAAAAACAACCTGGGAAATTATGGAAAGTAATAAGAGACCTAGTAAAACATGAAGAAGAAAACTCTTCCCCAGATTTGAAAGGATAAATGCTTTGTCTTTCAGAAGAAAGTGAAGAGTTAGCCAGGAAGAGACAAAGGATAAAAAGCTTCAGGCAACAAGAAGAATGTGCTATAAATTTGTGCATTTACAGAGAGCATGAAAACTAACATAAACTAATAAAAAGTAAAAACACAAAAGAGAAAGAGAAAAAAGAAAAAACAGACAAAAGTGCAAGAAAGAAAGAAAAAAATAAAAAGAAATAGAAAGAAGTTTCTGATTTTCTTTGCAGCAAATATAAGAACAATTACAAATGCTGAGTATAAGTAGCTCTTGCAATGCTGAGCACCGAGACTTCATTCCTTTCGTTTATTGTGAAAATGGTAGAATTCACTGACAGTTTATGAAAGGAGGTTGATATGCACAAAAAAGCCTATGATATGAGATGTTCTCTTTCCCTTTCCCTCCCCAGTAACATTGAATAAGCAAAACCAGCCTTCTTGCATCTGAAATGAAAAATAAAGGATTTTAAGGCTCATTTTTTCAGATCATCTTGAGCCTCAGGAATTCTCACTTTAAATGTCCAATGGTGTTGCCTGTTGTAGTTTTTTACTAGTTAGAAACCACTGCCTCCGTACTAACAAAATCAAGCTCACAATTGTTTGTGCAAGTCTTTCTCCTCCTCTTTTAAAAACAACAACTAGAAGAAATCTGGCTGCAAGCTGGCTTGCGTCTTCTTGGAGCAAGCTTATGCTTTGTGTGTTCTAGTCTGTGTTGAATGCAAATTGATCCTCGTATAATAATTCTGTGGGAAAATCCAGCCCTACCGGCATAACTGATTTGGCATGGCACTCGGCTTTAATTGCTTTCAGGTTTTACTTGTGAAGGCCAAAAAAACCTGAAACCCCACATAGTGTTGTGCTGCTTTTCCTCTGCAGATGGAGTCTCTATGGAATATATGACTGAAGATTGAAATGTGCACATTGAAATGCAGTGGGAGGCTTTTAAAAAGCCCAGCAGATGTCTGACTGGTGGGCCTCATGGCAAATTAATGTTTTATTAGGCAGATTCTGTTACGAAGCAGGAGCATTTCCACTGGAGCCAGATCCTTCTCAGGCTTGGATGAACTTAGGAGGCCTGAGTTAAGAATGCAGCTTCAACAGGGGCCCACAAAATAGATCCAACAAGTTGCTTTTCCTCAGCTTTAGTTTCATAACTCCAAAGTGGGAATGAGAATTACCAGTTGGCCCTTTGCTTCTGACAGGAATAAAGGGCCAAAATAGCTGAAGATCTGCGTAGTAGAATAGAAATCTGTAGTTAATCATCATTTTTCTTCTCTATGTACGTATTTATACAGACCAAATAATTTTGTTTTACCATCCTGCGTATGGATTTCTGGTGAAATCCCAGTGAACAATGTTAAACAAAGTGGGAATTATTTTTGGATATAATTTGCCAGGTAGTTTATTTAGCATAATAGAACTTTTTTTATATAAAAAAATCTAACATTATTAAGTAGGAGTGTCAGCACTAGGATAAATGCATCTTGATGGCCTGAAAATCTGACAAGGAGAATAAACATTTACAATTCTTTTTATCTAATTGTTCATAGATCTAAGAAATAGTGCTGAGCAGCAGTTAAGGCATTACAGTACATTATATGACTGCAAAGATACTGATTTGAATTCCCACTTTCTAGTGATCTTGTGCCAGTGATCTCAATTGAATCAACATCATGATGCCACAAGGGAGAAGAAGGGACAAGTTAAGAATGCAAGAAATAAAGATCCTGGGAAACATCCATTTGTATACTTAATAGGATGATTCCTTGGGGATGTTTCACATCAAAGTGGTTCCTTTCTTTTCCCTCACTCCCCCACCCCCATTTAAAACATTTTGAGCCGTTTCCCAAAGAATTGCAGTTTTTCTGCCAGCCACAGAGGAAGTGTTAATTCATTTACACTGGTGTTGGAAATATAGTTGGGGAATGACAGAGTGTTAGATTTCAAGGATGCAAAATATATAATCTACCTCTCCCATATTTCCAAATTTAATCCTTTTTTAATCTTCCCAGATGACAGCAGCTTCAATACTGGTGAGATAAATAACATTGATCCTCTCAAGTTTTGCTTTACTAGTGTGTGTGTGTGATATGTGCATGTCTATGTACATCCTGGAAGAACACAGGGAATGTATGTCAAGAATATATAATCTCGGCATGGTCACCCAAAGAATGAAGATCACCCCACCAGTCTCTGCAATGATACAGAAAGATGGAGGAAAGACATAATTTGATATTGCATGGAAGAAGTAAACCACCCCTGTATTTTACCAAGAAAACCACATGGTTAGACATTACAGTATAAAATGATTGATAATAACATGATGGATCCCTCAGGTTGAATGGCACTCAATGTGCTACTGAGGAAGAGCTGTGGGTCTTTTGGAGAGTTAATAGTGTTTATGACCTACCTAAAGTCTTTGGGATGTTTTGTTGCTGATGGTGCCATGCAGGACAAGAAAATGCAAAGCTGCAAAGACAGAATTATAATAAAAAGCATAAACAGCAGGGTTGAAATGCTCCCAGTTTGGACTGGTTCAGCCGAACCGGTAGTGATGGCGGAGAACCAGTAGCAATGGTGGCGCAAGGCTCCACCCACCCACCCGATCATCATTACTTCCTGGTTTCAACCAGGAAGTAACCAGTTTTTTACCCTCAGCGCAGGTGCAGAAGGGTTTGCGCATGCGCAGAGGGTCCACGCATGCATCGTGTGCACTTCCGAACCGGTTGGGAAGGTAAGTAGATTTCATTCCTGATAAACAGTATTGCTTTCATAGTCAGGAAGGATATAGCAAGGGTAATATTTGGGCACAATGCAATCAGTGATGAATATTATCAGTAGACTTCACAAATGGCCCGTTAGTATCATGATTATATTCCAATCAATGATGCAGAACAAATTCGGGTTGATGAGTTTTATGACCAAATTCAATCTCAAATCAACACAACATGCAGGCAAGATTTGTTGTTTGTGATTGGAGATCAGAAGACTAACATTGGAAATAATATGGAAGAAAATGTAGTTGAATAGCATGGCCTAGAAAAGCAGGAAAATGATTTATCAATTATTGTGAATCCAATGATCACCAGAAGCACACAGAAATCAAATTGAATATATTATTGTCACAATGTCACAAGCAGTGGAACGGCTCAGTTAAGTAAGGTGCTGACTGTGAAACAGATCATGAATTGCTCATGTGCAAGTTCCAAGTCAAAGTGAAAGAAAAAAGTCAACCAATTTCCACGATATGATTCTGTATATATACCCTCACTTTCAAGAACATCAGGAATTGTTTGAAGCCCTGAACCTCATTGATAGGAACAAGGGGCATTACGTAATTATATCAAAGAAGTTATTTGAGATAAATGTTGAAAGAGACTTCCAAAGACCAAGAAAGAGAAGAAAGCAAATGGGATGTTAAAACGAACTGTGGAAATTGTCAAGAAGAGAAAACAAGATCAGAACAAAGAATTTCAGATAGGTGTTAGAAGACATATAAAGAAATATTACAAACAATATTTACAAAGACATTGAAAAGGGAAACAGATTTGGAAAAGCAAAGATAGTTCTCCAAACTATCTATAGGTTACAGGTATTAATAGGATGTAAACTATAGGTTACAGATATTAATAGAATATTTAGAGAACTATGGCAAGCAACAGAAGGATTAGCAAAAGCTTTGGCCAAACTATGCCAGCAACCCTGAGTTTATTGGACCATTATGTCACTACTTCCTATGCTCTTTTAGTTTTGGTAGAATTGTAGCCACTGTGGGATTTATTTCTTTTTGCCTGTTACACATGCACTAAAAGATGTCAAAACATGAAACATTTGTATGTGCTCATTTTTCTTCATGTGACTTTTATTTTTAATTCCAGCTAATCTGGAAACAGCATCTCCAGGAAATTACTTTCTAGTTAAAGGGGCACTGACATCTGCAGAACAGCAGAAATCTGCCAACTATATTTTTGGGGCCTGGTAGTGTAGATACAGTATTGGTGAAGCCCACTGTGGCTCATTCTCAATGCCTCTATTTTCTTGCTCTCTGATGTTCTAAGGCTGACAAGAGCACTCAACCACTGGCACATTTTTAAACAAACAAGTTGGAGCAAATAGTACATGGTTTTGCTTTGCTGACCTACTTAATTAAAAAAACAGTTTCTAAAAATGGAAATGCTGTTTGATTTAATACGAAGACGGGGCTGTGTTTTTCCAACATCTGTGTCCAGAAAGGAAGAAAAATCCTGTTTTGACTGGCCTTCCTCCATCACATTTCCCCCCCTCTCTTTCAATTCGTGTCTAAAGCACAGTAAGTTACATAAACATTCCATTTCTTTCCATAAATTGGCTTCAGTTTCTGAACAATAGAGTCACTGTGAAGAAGTGAAAAACCACAGACACACCCCACAACTGCTGGTCACACAGCCAAAAAGAACTAAAGATGCATTCTTTGAAAGTACCCAAAAGGAAATCCATGGTCTTAAGGCAAGACCTTTTAATGTTATACTTGGAAGTGTTCCTCCCTGCCACCCCCAATCCCGCCTGCTCTTGATTTTCTTCATCTTTGGCTGTCTGATGCAAAATATTTGACAGAGAGAGAGAGGGAGAGACAGTGAAGGGGGAGAACAGAAGAAAAAGAAAAGAGGGTTTGGAAGCAGAATATTATTCTCTTTTAAAATGTTGATAATAGCTGTCAGTATTCACTAACTTCTGAATGGTGTGTGCCAAAAATTTGAAGCACCTCACAAAATTGGGAAACGATTTACAGCTAATTTACATAATGCAAGCAATGCTGTTGAAAATGCCCCCAACTGTCTGCATAAAACATTTCTCTCTGAAAATAAATTTACCAAGTTTGAAATTTTAAATTTTAACAGTGTGTAATGATATAGCCATAGAGAAATAATTCAAAGCCTTCTGATTTAGACTACAGTAACAATGTACATTCAAGCATTAGGTATATAGCTGCAAATTGATAAGAAATAAATCCTAGAGGAAAAATATGGGGAAATAAAAATTACAGGTAGTCCTCAAATTATAACTATAATTGACTGTGTCTGATTTTATGGTTGCTGTTGTTGTTGTTTTTGTTTTGCAGTGGCTGTTAAGCAAATGCCACAGTTATTAAGTAAGTTCATTTTCCTGAGTGGCAGTTTTTGCTGGAAAATAAATGCCTGCAAACTGGCAAAAAACACTGAAATTCTTTCTAAACTGAAAATTGTCATGCGACCGATGATGCAAACAGCTGCAAATGCAAGCTAGTTGCCAAGAGGTCAAACTGCAATCACATGCCCACAGGTGTGGGTAGGTGGGTGGGTTGTGGCCATTGGAACTTCAAAAATTAGTTGTGAGTAGCTTTGGGGAGGTCCATTGTGACCTTGATTGATCATTAAGTGAGGACTACCTTCAATTTACATTATTTATATACTGTTCTGCCCCAGCTCCCCAAACACGACAAACCCTCTGAAGTTAACTCAAAGATTCCTTTATTAGGAGTGCCAGCAGCCCCGGCAGCTGTGGTTGCGCGACAGCTCCCCCAGTACCTGAATGAAATGACGTATCTGGATCCGTTCCAGTTGGGCTTCAGGCCTGGGTACAGCACGGAAACGGCATTGGTCGCGTTGGTTGATGATCTCTGGAGGGCTCGGGACAGGGGTTGCTCCTCTGTCCTGGTCCTATTAGATCTCTCAGCGGTTTTTGATACCATCGACCATGGTATCATGCTGCACCGGTTGGAAGAGTTAGGGGTGGGGGGCACTGTACTACAGTGGTTCTCCTCCTTTCTCTCCGACCGGTTGCAGTCTGTGTTGGCAGGGGGGCAGAGGTCAACCCCGAGGCCCCTCATATGTGGGGTGCCACAAGGGTCGGTCCTCTCGACCCTTTTGTTCAACATTTATGTAACACCGCTGGGCGAGATCATCCGTGGTTTCGGGGTGAAGTACCACCAGTACGCTGATGATACCCAGCTGTACATCTCCACCCCGGACCACCCCAACAATGCATTGAAGTGATTTCCCAGTGTCTGGAGGCCGTGCGGATCTGGATGGGGAGGAACAGGCTCAGGCTCAACCCATCCAAGACCGAGTGGCTGTGGTTTCTGACGTCTCGATATAGTCAGTTGACGCCATAGCTGACTATTGGGGGCGAATCGCTGGCCCCCACGGAGAGGGCTCGCAACTTGGGTGTCCTCCTGGATTCACGGCTGTCTTTAGAAGAGCATTTGACGGCCGTGACCGGGAGGATTTTTCATCAGGTTTGCTGGATTCGCCAGTTGCATCCCTTTCTGGATCGGGACTCCCTACACACAGTCACTCATGCCCTTGTCACCTCCCGCCTGGAATATTGTAACACTCTCTACATGTGGCTCCCCTTGAGGAGTACCCGGAGGCTCCAACTGGCACAGAGTGCGGCCGCGTGGGTGGTTATGGGAGCAACATGGCTCCCGTGTGACACCATTCCTGCGCGAGCTGCACTGGCTCCCGGTGGTCTTCCGGGTGCACTTCAAGGTTTTGGTTACCACCTTTAGAGCACTCCATGGCTTAGGACCTGGTTATTTACGGGACCGCCTACTACCACAAACAGCCTCCCACCGGCCGGTACGCTCTCATAGAGAGGGGCTCCTCCGGGTGCCGTCAGCCAAGCAGTGTCAACTGGCTGCCCCCAGGGGGAAGGCCTTCTCTGTGGGGGCCACCCACTATCTGGAACGAGCTCCCCCTGGAGATATGGAGGATCCCGGATCTGCGCACTTTCCGCCATGCTCTAAAGACCCTCCTATTCCAGCAAGCCGGCCTGGCCTAATTTTCTCCCCTTTCTTTTAAATTTTAAATTGGAATTTTAATTTGTTTTAAATTATTGGGATTTTTTAATTGTCTCGGGCTAAATTATTTAATTTGGTTTTAATTATGTTTCTAACTTTTGTATTTATGTATTTTATTTTGTGCCTGTTCACCGCCCTGAGTCCTTCGGGAGTAGGGCGGTATATAAATTTAATAAAACATAAACATAAACATAAACTGCAGGTTAACAAGTCCATCTGGCTGGGAGGTGAATAGTTGTCTGCCAAATCTATTCATTGCCACCCCCTGCCTTTCATCCCCAGAGCTAGGGTGGGGCTCTGCTAGCAGAGGTAGCTCTTTCTTCCCATGTACCAGCCCACGGATTTCCACTGCTCTTCTCTCCTCTGCCTTCTGTGCATCCACACATCAGACACTAGACCCAGCTGTTCCTCCTCTTCCTCATCAGCCACCTCCAGACCTGGGAGCTGTTGACTCTCCATCTGAGAGCTGACGGATGGCTGAGGCTCTGCCTCTGTCTCTCTCTCTCTGCCAGCTCCTTTCCCTCTTTCCCCTCAGAGCTCTCAGTTTGCTCTTCTACACCTCCTTCTCCTCTGATTCGGCTGCTGGAGGGGCCGGCGGCCGACAGGCCACAACATATACATTTTCCATATTTGTTGCAATTATGTTGTTACTGAAGGAAAATCCAGCCTTCCAATATTTAATAAGCCTCGAGGACTTGGTTTTGCCAGCTGGCCTGGATAACCCAGTGTGGGATAGAGCCTATCAAATGGCTGATTTAATCGTGTGTTGTTGCCAGGGGGTGGGGGTTGTTTTTTATTTTTAAAAATTCTATACTGTGTTTTTATTGTTTGTAAGTGGTCTAGAGTCAGTGTAAAAACATTGTTATTTGAGCAGTTCTTCTACATGAATAACCTATCTTTGCTCTTCCCACAGACTCTAGAAAATATCTCAGTTCTATAGGCATTGGGCATAGGAGCTGATGGGTACAAGAACTGCAGGAGTCATAGAATCCATTCAAATGAAGCTCTTCTTGCAGCCAGAGCTTCTGGATCAGCAGTTGTGGGTATAACTCACTCTTTTCTCATTTAAACCCGGGGTGAATCATCTTTAATACTGATAAGAGAATCCTGACTAATATTACCACATTGCACAAAGGGGCAAGAAGGGTCAGAGTGATGCATGGATTGCAGCATTATGATCCAAAACCAATCCCTTTTCTATATGGTGTGATATCATGCAATAGCACTTAGACTTATATACCACTTCACAGTGCTTTACAGCCCTCTGTAAGTGCTTTACAGAGTCAACATATTTCCCCCAACAATGTGGGTCTTCATTTTACTGACCTCAGAAGGATGGATGGTTGAATCAACCTTGAGATGGTGAGATTCGAACTGCTGAACTGCTGGCAGCTGGCAGTCAACAGAAATAGCCTGCAGTCCTGCATTCTAACCACTGTGCCACCATGGATCCACTCCAGAAGGATGGAGCTTATAAGCACAAGTGCAATAATCATTAACAGTCCACCGGCCCCAATCTATTTGTCATTAAGGTCTCTAGGCTAATTTAGGAGTTATAGTTATGCTCTGTATAAAAAAATATATATTCCAGTCATCCAAGGCATCTACAGTTGATGGTTCTCAAGAAGCAAAGCTGGGAAATACCTCAGTAGATAAATCTAGATAGTAGTTTTCAACCAATATAGAGATAGAGCAATCTTTCAGCTGGCATAGGAAGATTCATATGAGACAAGCAATGGTACCATCAGCTAATCTGGACCGTGTATCCCATCCCCCACTTTAGATAGTAATATCATCTAAATGCATTTGATTTAGAAAAATAGGTTGATTCCTGATGGTGGCTCATGGTGAAGAGGATGCAAATAGGATAAAGTTAATGAATCAACTATCTTGGTGCTGTGTGCTACTATCTATCAATGCAGAGACTAGACTATTCCCTGGAGGAAATCACCAATTTCTGCTGTATGAAGAGAAAGGTCAGGCTAAGCAATTTGCGAACTCTACCTAATGAACAGGTCAATTTATATAGCAATGATGAATATATTGCAAATGAGTTCAGAAAAAACATAGACAATACAGCTGCCTTTTTCAAATGGTATCTTTTGGTGCCAAAGAAGTCCTTCCAATGAGGAATGGATGGAATCCATCTGTGATTATTCAAGGGCAAATCCATCATTACATCAGACATTTAATGTCAGACCCCAATCAGCAAGCCAAATTTATTTAAATTTACTTCATGGAAAGACAAGACAGGGTAGAATTGAGAAAGGAACACTCCACAATGATGTAATTCAATGTGAGATTTTTGAATTATGGGAGAAACTACCATGACAACGAAACCTAACATTGTGTCATTCAAGATTGAAGATACTTCTCAAAGTGAATTAAAATGTTCATTGTAACAGCAGAAAAAAATCTCCAGTACTTCAAATTTGCCTTTGTAAAGTTTCAATTGAAGAAAAACATGCAGCTAGGGAGGGGGAGAAGGAAGATAGAATTTCTTATTGGGTGAGAAAAACAAAATTCAGAAACATCAAATGATGAAATAGAATTATCTTCAGGCTTTCAGAATTACCAGCACAATTTATGGAATAAGATATAGATTTTATCTACCCAACATTTGACAATCCTGCAGAACTGTTCTCAGAGAACTCTATCTTGGTTTCCCTCAATGAAATAATGAGGAAAAATAAATTCCATATGCATTAGATGCTTCTCTGGAATGATGAAAGAATATTGTTAATGCAATGCTGTCAGTGAAGGAGCTAATGCTACTCATTTTCTAGCATAATTTTTTGATTTAATTTAACTGTCTGGATTTCCAGCAAATACACTGGAATTGAAGATGGGATTCCCATCATTTTAATTAGGAATTTGGCTCTTCGAAGGCTTTGCAAATGGAACATGGATGATTGTGAAAGGATTTTACAAGAATCACATGGTAGCAAATATAAACATTGGTGCATTCAGAAATGATGTTGTCATAATTCCAAAACTTATGTTAATCTATCAGTCAGAAGGTGAAGATATTCAGCTTCAGTGGACACAGTTCCCAAAACAATGATGCTTTGCGTTCACTATGCATAAACTGCAAGAAAAAAACCATGAAGACCTGCTCCGGGTCATTTTATTTCTTTGTTCAGGTAAGGAAATCTCTCTGAAAGGATGATCCAGTGGGTCACCCAAGAGAAACCACTTTAAACCGCTCTGTGTGATGGCTGTCACCACATGAGGAGTGTTGATTTGGATGTAGTGGTTGACTATGCGAGTGGAGTCTGGCAGTTTTAGAAAAAAAGTCTTGAGAAAGAGTTGTTCCTTATCCTCCTTTTTTCTTTTTCCCTGAGGAAAGGCATTTGTGGTAGCATACAGAAAAATTCCAAATGCTTGTGGTGAACTGTAGAATACAAACAGCAAACCATGTTTTGACAGCTGCAACATGGAATAATTATAAGTGGCCTCTGTTGGGTGGCCACAACAGAAGCCCTTGCCTTCACTAAGTATGCGATAGCAAATGTGAAAAAGCAAGTCAGTAAAAAGCCCAGTGAGGTGTTAGCAAAAGTGTAATCACACCCTGAATTTAAGGCAAGAAAAATGCTATTTTCCAAGACAGAATGGGTGAGAAAACAAGAGGATAGGAGGAGTGCCTGCCTAATAAAATGTTAAGTGTGTTTTAATTTTCACAGTCCAGCATATGCTATGAACATTTTCTTATGCATGTGAAGCAAAAGTTATATTCAGAAACCCTTTAGTTAAAAAATTCATCCAGCAAATCTCTAGCTCTCATTTATCTAATCTAAGCCTAAACTACTAAGCATGCTATCTTTTAATTACAAAACAGAATCTCACATCATGCATATTGGCTTCATTGAAGTCAAGTTGGTATACTAATTTAATAATTAGCCAAATCTCTGCTCCAATCAACATTAGAGTAGAATAGAATAACAGAGTTGGAAGGGACCTTGGAGATCTTCTAGTCCAACCCTCTGCTTAGGCAGGAAACCCGGCCTATACCATTTCAGACAAATGGTTATCCAACATTCAGAGATTGCTATAGATTTGCAATGAATGCATTGGGAACCAGAATAGGTTGGACTTGTATCACATTTCATTATAAATGTATATTTAATAAAACTACTAGTACTGCTATTATTAATTACTACGGATTGAGATAAGGCTTAGTGAAAAATGACTTAATATAGTGCTACAAATAACAGCTTCTAAATTTGGTTTTGTTGCCAGTTAAATTTCTGGACATCAACTATATATACTTAGATATTTGAGGACTGCTAGCAGCAGGATAAAAAATTTAGTAAATATTCTCAGAAGATGTTGATACTTTTTAATACAGTGCAGTATAGAATAAATTATAGCAGAATTTTCCTAGATGGTAAATTCTATAAAGAATTTAAGTAAACCTAAAAAATAAGCACACAGCTTTCACTGAAATGCATTTGAATTTCTTCTCCACTGTGTCAGGCTAAGAACAATGAGAGGACAAGCATTCAACAATGAAACTAGTCCAGATACGGAAAGCTTGTAGGCCATAACTTTTTATCTCCTTTACCAGTAGTATCCATAGGAGGTGTTTATTTTCTTCTCTGTAATTAAATAATGTTCTGTGTGTCTGTGTTTTGTTCCCTTCTCATGTTACATGTCTCTGAATATATGGCATGAGAATCAGCTGCATGTCTTCTGCTGTGGCTCACGTGACTAAGATGGAGGAGGCTTAGAATGGAGCAGTGGCAACATTCTGAACCATTGCCTAGCATCTTCATGCTTGGGGCATTTTTCCCAGAATGCTTTTCTTTGCAGTCCCCTTCCAGATCCAGCCCATTTTGAACTTGATATCTCCACTCCCAACTATTCCTGCCATGCTGGTTTGATGTTCTATGTCCTATGACCTATGCCAATTGACAGAAAGACATATACACGCACAAACTAATACTATCACTTGACAAAACTTCTGATCAAGCCAAGGGCCTGGTCTGGCTTGCTTGACCCTGAGAAGGGTGAGGTCAGTGATTATATTTCAGTGTTGCTGAGGCATTGTGGGGATGCTTTAACTCCCATTCATCATCATTCCTTCTTTGTATGTTATATACCATATTCATCTCCCGCTTCTCACAACAGCTACCGGTAGTAGCAGGACAAGTTTGGAAGGTATTTTTATTCATTTATAAAATAACGGACAACATTTCAAAAACATTAAAAGAAACTGCGACTAATAGCATCTTTATAGATCCAGCTTATCTAAAGTGAAAACTTGTAAGATGATCATATAGCTGGCAAAAATGAACAAAGTGGTTTTTTTTTTTGTTTGCCTGCCAAATTGTTCCTTTATTTATGATATCCAGCTTTCTAATCCAGAAGTCAAAATTAGTGGGCCTCAGATAGATTTCTAAACTGTGGGAAGGCATACTCAACATGGGTACTATTGTTTCCCAGTAACCTTATACTTGGCACTTAATATCTTCAGAAATTCACAAAATGCTCAGGATTGCATTTTGGCATTTAGACTTGGGAAATCTTGGAGTCAGCCTAGTTACCTTTTTGCTGAAGTGTTACAAAAGAATAAATTAATCAGTCATTACACGGTTCAATATGCTTTCAGAAGGACGTTTTTCTTTTGTTCTTTAAAGACACATTTTAATTTGAATACTAGAGTTTGATTAGTTGAATATTAAAACTTGATCAGATTAGAACTGTTCCTATCATTTTATGTATACATAAGATAGTCATAGTTTAATTCTAATCATTTCACCATGATTTTATTCTATAGTTCATTTTATTCTATTTTCAGAGTTTGTAATTTTAGTCTTAATGCAAATAAATCTTTTATAAAAATCTTACATTTTAAGTTTAACATGTGGGAATGCTAAACTTTAGGTACATTTTACATTTCATTGTTTATGATTTAAATAGTGTAATATTTATTGATGTCATTTTATATTAGCCTATGACCAAAATTTAAAAAAAGATTCAATTTAAATGTTAGAGCTATTAAAACGAGATCCAGAGTGCTAAAGAAATTATATGGAGCACACCAGTGAGATAAAGTGCTTATCAAAGATAGGCTGCCTTTCCAAAGGTGTTTGTGTGTGTGTGTGTGTGTGTGTGTGTGTGTGTGTGTGTGTGTTATAAAGTCTAAAAAACGTTATTTGTGGAATACATTTATTATTAACCACTGCAAATTGATATTAATGTAGGGGTCTCCAACCTTGGCAACTTTAAGCCTGGCGGACTTCAATTCCCAGAATTCCCCAGCCAGCTTTGAATTCTGGAATTCTGGGAGTTGAAGTCCGCCAGGCTTAAGGTTGTTAAGGTTGGAACCCCTGTACTAATGTATTTCAGTTAACAGTGTCTTTCTTTCGGTAGAAGAGATAATCCTTGTGTGGATTAGGTTCCTTATTGACCATTCCTCTCCCACCCATTGCTCTGGAGAGTTAGGAGGCTTTGCAGAGATTTGGATGTATGAGGGAGGTTTTGGAGGAGGCAGAGCAGGTAAATCTATATTTGACTGACATTGGATGAAGATCCAAAGATCAATGCCAGGTTGGAAATCTCTTTTGCTATCAGTGAAAACTGAAGGCCTTAGTCAGTCTAATATCAGGCCTGGTCAGAAGAAGGCTTACCACACTGTGGGAACACAAGACTTTTTCTGCAGTTCTTCATGTCTATGTAAAAAGCTAGTAGGAGCCATGCTACAGGAAATACCATACTTGAAAACCTCACAAATTGTGAGCAGAGTACTCTTAAATCAAAGACAGACTATCTCTTTTAGGTTCATGGATTGTATAATGTGTATGGAGTAGGCTAATTTGAGCCTAGTCATTTGTGCCTCAAGGGATAACTCTGGATTTATTTATTCAATGACCCATTTGTTTGTTTTCTTGGCTGTCCATGGGATTCTCAGGAGTCTTCTCCAACTCTAAATAGTGGAGATCAAAAGTGCCAATAATATTCCTATTAGATCCCTAATAAAAGCTATCTTTTCTTTCCCTACTTGAAAGAGAGAAAAGAGAATATTGGGAAAGAGGGAGAATGTGTGTGAGAGAAATATGTGGGTAAGAGAAAAAAGAAAAAAAAAAGGTGTATTGTGGTGATAGTGTACATCAGTGATGGCTAGCCTTTTCAGGACTGAGTGCCCCAAGCATGCGCGTGCAAACCCCCCAAATGCAATGCGCATATGGCCCCTGTGCATGCGCCCCACCCCTGCACATGCACGTTCTGCCCCCCCACACCCCCGCCTGCGTGCATGCCTCCCGCCTGCACCCCATGCATGCACACACAGGCCCTCGCACTTGCCGTGGCCCCTGCACATACACAGCAGAGACCCAAAGACTGGTGGGAGGCACATGTGAATGCGCAGCAGAGCTGAACTGGGGTGATGGTTCGTGTGCCATCAGAGCGGACACTGCATGCTACCTTTGGCATGCATGCAATAGGTTCACCATCACAGGTGTAGATTCTGTTTTACTGCTTGTTAGATCTCAGCCATCGCTTGCTTCAGTGTTGCCTACTGTGTAGCCCCCAACAGTTTATCTTTAAAGGAATATGACTTTTTATATTAATTAATCCTCCCTCCTCCCTCCCTGCAAAGAAATAGAAGTTGGTCATTCTTGTCCTTTTTCAGTAGAGGTATAAGAAAAAAAAGACTCCTGTTTTCACCTATATGTGACAATACAGACTCAAATTTGCCCTTACTTTAACCAATCTGGACAGGCTCAACATTATCTATATTATAATCTTACTTGTGAGAAAAATCCTTTCAGCTCTTTTCTGACTAACATTAAAATAAAAAGCCGCAGATGCTTTGATGGTGGTGCTCCAATTCTTTCAACAGCATGTCATCAGTATGAAGAAGAGAGAAACCCATTTGGCTCTATCTTAACATTAGTTTCCTGAGCCAATATGTCAATGAACACTTTCCTTTGTACTGACAGCTCTCTGAATTTGCAATGCTGTTTTTCCATCAAAACCTGCATTTAAAAATTATACATTAAGGGAAAGAGCATTTAAAATGCATAGATTAGTGAACCTATGCAAAATTCATGCTTGCAGAAATACATATTTAGACAAAATATGTATAAATTTTCACATTGACCTCTTTATTTTGACAAACTTTAGCAAATTAATATAGTAGGGGTGAGACAAAATTCAATTAAATTTAGAAAAGTTAAGAAGAAACTGCAGTTGATAAGTTTATCCATTATTGCCCCTATTCTGTGGAGATGAAGGAAAAAAACAGTAAAGAAATGACAGTTGAGCGTTTCCATTGTATGAACTGTTGGGGACATAGCATAAGAAAGTTTCAAAATATGATCGAAATGAAGTGATGTAGAAGTGACTGCATGAATTGGCAGACACCTGAGGCAATAACTTTGAGATATGAATAGCCCCATTAATTTTAATGAATGCTAACTCAAATGCCAGTTATTTGGATCACTACTATTCTACTTAATTATTTCAGAGATGGAAAAACTTCAGACTTGATGGATTTGCTTTCTTTTTCAATAGAACGCTAGATATAACAGTCAAAGCCTGGTACACAGAACAGGATACTTCTCAGCATGTTCTTTTTCTAGCAATTTATTCACAGAATGGACTTTTCATCCTAAAATCAATTTCTGGGTTTCTCAAGCCAGCCTTCTTCTGTTATTGCTCACTAGATATATTGCAAATATAATTCTCAAAGGTTTGGAAATTACAGTCCCAACATAGCTGGACAGTAAACAGAGTTCTCCAATGCTTTCACATATATCAAGTAATTCTAATATTGGAATTCTGACATGATTGGGAATCAAAGACCAGAGCCAATCTTTTGCAAGTCATCGAATGACTTGCCAATTCCAATCTCTCTACCCATTCTTTCAAAAAAATTTTTTTAAAGAAAATATTCCATTATCATCATCATCATTTTAAGATAAGTCTTAATAAAAGAATCACAAACATTAAACCAGAAAATGAAAGAAGCACAATTCAATTATTGACATATGCAAACATTTGTGCAAGTAATAATATTTCAGTAATTCCATATTCTTAGTGAACATTAATTCTGATCTCTGGGGTCTTCATGTTCCTTTGTAACTAACAGATTGTGGATAGACAATCTGGAGCCCCCTAAACGTTTTGAATTATAAATTTCCACAATCACTTGAATTGCCCTTCTGGAGAGCAATCAGCTCTTGAAAAACAGAATAATGATATAAACAGTTAGTTCTCTGCAGGGTTGATTAGTAACAGGTAACCCTCTGCTTAACAATCCATTGATTCTTTGGAGAAGAATGAAGAAGTTGCAGTCCTCCAGATTTTGCTGCATTACTACTTCAAGCCTCTTTGAACTGATCATCAAGCGGGTCAGCAACTTCACAGGATTCCCAATTTTGCCTTAAGCATGTCAGTAAATTAATTGCCACCAAGTTGGTATTAATTCTTAGTGACCGCATGGATAGATTTTTTCCCCAGAGTTTGTTGTAATTTGACTGCAGATTGCAACTTGATTCATATCCCAAAGTAAGCAACATGTCTTAAGCTCATTACTATGCTTACAGAAAGTGAGAAACAAATCACTAATATGTTTTTTTTTTAAAGTACAGAGATCGCCCTTCTCTTGTATATTCTTTTTGACACCATTTTGAACCTTCCATCTAAAATAAAGATTATCTGTGACTTTTTGACATATAAATACATTTGTACTCTGCTGGACATGTTGATCACCTTCAATGAGATCAACCTGTTTGAAAGCATTCATGTATGTATTATGATGTAAAATAAATTATGCATTCCAAATAATATTTGGATATTTTATATATGTTTATTTCTTTCCTAGAAAATACATGCATATTGTTATATTAATTTTAACGATGTCTTTATCACAAATGGGAAACATTCTTGAGAAAATTGGAATGCACTCAGATATTTCATTGTAAGTGGGAACAGTAGAATTCGGTATTTTTCAAATTGCATTTTTGTAATTGTTCCCAACAGAGCCCCACCTGTCACTGCCAGTTATGCAAGTAGTAGACACAACAAAACCTTCAGAAATGCCTGCTGGGATGGTTCTCCTCTGTAACATGGTGTAAAAATGCAGGGGATTTGGGGATTTTGAATCAATTTATCTTACAGCAAACATGTAGAAATTACCATACATGTCCTTTTACAAATAGAAATCTCCCAAGTGCAAATACTTTGTAAAAAAATCTGGTAAACTAAAATAGGTTTCTAAATGACAAGAAAATTTGGTATAGCCAAAGCTATTATAATATTAACATTGAATATAGTATTGTGAGTGTAACAGTGTGCACTTATTAACATATTAGTATAATGCTGATTACAAAAGGATTTTGAATAGTCAGGACTTAGGAATTTGGCCAACTGAAGTTACAGCATGGGCAAAAATCGACCAA
The DNA here is from genome assembly GCF_029215685.1 of Pituophis catenifer annectens. NCBI lineage: Eukaryota > Metazoa > Chordata > Lepidosauria > Squamata > Colubridae > Pituophis > Pituophis catenifer. The sequence goes on from NW_027256881.1 coordinate 45,206,280, forward strand.
ATAGGGAGAGATGGTTATTTTTACCCTGATTGCCAAGAAATGAATCTATATAGATAATGCATACAACACTGGGTTTCTGTATTAGGCTCTGAGGTTGGTTCTGCCTTGGGTGATTTCGGGTCAGTCACACTCTCTCAGCTCTAAGAAAAAGGCAATGGCAAGCTGCTTCTGGTAAAAAACATTGTCAGGAAATCTGCAGGAACTTTTCTAGGCAGTCATAAGGCTCAAGACTGATTCAAAGGTGTGCTGTGTGTATGTGTGTGTGTCAGTGGTGGGTTGCTCCTGGTTCACCCCGGTTTGGACGAACTGGTAGTGGGGGTAGCGGGAGGCTCCGCCCACATGTCCAGATGTCATCAAAAATGCTCTGCGCATGTACAGAAGCCATGCACTTGCAAAGCGAGCCCGCGCGCTACCAATAGCAAACCGGTAGTGCCGGGATTTGAATCCCACTACTGGTGTGTCCCACTACACCACTACTGTACGCGTGCGCGCACACACACAAAATACATAAACTGAAAGAGTTCATGAGATTTTTCATCAACGTATTTAGGCCTATACTAAATATGTTGATTTTTCATCAACATATTTAGGCATTTTTCAATTTTGACGACTTAAAAAAAATGAAATCATTATATTTTTCTAATTTTCTATCTGTAGTTACTGGCCCTTCTCTTTTCTGTGCTCGCGATTAGGAACAAATTCCAAGAAGGAACAGTGGGACTTTAAGCAACCTGTGTCATTATCAGAAGTGCCCTCCTTAGATGGGCTACTTACTACAGAGTATGTTTACTCTGTGAGTAAGAGTGAGGGTGAGGCTTTATGGTTATCCCAGTCAGAAAGAAGAGGGGAGCAAATAATTTTTTTTTCTTCTTTTGTTCAGTCATGTCCAATTCTTGGAGTCTGCCTGGACAAATCTCTGCTAGGGTTGCCAGGTCTGCTTCCAAAATATAGCAGACAAGCGGGGTGGTGGTGGTGGTTAAGTAGTAAAAAAACAAACAAACAATTAAACTATATATTTTCTTACAAACATTTTAACACGTATTAAAATAATCACTTCAAAACTTTACTTAAAATTCAAAACATCAAATATAATAATATGTAAAATATTAAATTACATTTTACTTTGCTGTCGTGTGTATTTTTTATTTGACTGCACAGCTTTGATCAATTCTTGGTGTTTAAGGAATAATTCTTTAATTTCAGTACAACGTTGAGAAATATTAAAAAATATACAAAGTTCACTTCGAACTGATACAAGCAGTCGGGTACGTTCGTCAGTCCACAAATTTCCCATGACGCTGAAAATTCGTTCAACGTTTGCATTTGATACCGGAATTGATGCACAATACTGGAACAGTTTCAGTAAACTTGGAGCTGGCTCTTTCTTGAAAAAATACGTCCACTTATCAAGGGATGAATCACCCTGCAGATGAACATAAACTTCTTCTAAGGCAGAAATTTCATCGAAGAGAGTGTTGGGTGGAAGTTCTTCTCGCCATGGTGATAATAACCAGATGTTCGTCATTTCTTCTAAAGTTGGAAGATTATTGCGATCAATTAGATTGAAACAATTTAGTGTCTCATATACTGAATCGGTGAAATTATACCACTTTTCTAGGTACGCAATGGCTCTTTGATACACGTTGATGGCTTCTTTCTTGAACTTTTGCACGGCATTCTCAGGCAAATGTTTTTTACATAAGGCAAATAAAACTTTCATTCCAAAAAACTGCTCATCGTATTTTTTTTGCAAAGAATCACGCAACTTACACATGATAATGTGAAGATCACATGCAAGAATTTTCTTGCTTTCCAGCTTCAGTAGGGTGTCTTGCATTATTGACATGAAGAAGTGCGTGAAATATAAATACAATTCTGAAATTGTTGGTTCATCGTCCTTTGCGAGTTCATTTTCCTGATCCGAAATAAGATTCCAGATAACCTTATGGCACTCATCAGATCCAAGAGAAATAAAATACGATTTTAGAGGTATCCAGTTTAAAAGAAGTCTTTCGACCGCTTTAAACAAACTTAACCAACGTGTTGGAACTTGGCGCAAAACTTCATGGAATTCTGACTCGCAAAACTCAAAAAATGATTTCAACTCTTCTCGTTTCTTCGCAGAATTCAAAAATTCGGCAAAAACCTTCAGCACTACATTTTCAATATCAAAAGATAACTGCTTTAATGCATTTTTTGCGCTGTTGTGTAAAATGTGATTATTGCAATGAGCATTCGATCTTTGTCTCATTCTAACTTATGAAAAAAAAGACAAAACGTGATTCTCGTATCCTTATTCTCTTAGACTGTACAGCTTTAGATTACGTACCATTTCATCATAAAGCTTTTGAATAAAAAAATGTCCACTATTTTGTGAAAAAAAATAGTGAACATAATGTGAAAAAAGTGGACTGTCCGCTCAAATAGTGGACACCTGGCAACCCTAAAATCTCTGCAGTTTTCTTGGCAAGGTTTTTCAGAAGTGCTTTGCCATTGCCTCCTTCCTAGGAGCGACAGACAGTGCCTGACCCAGGGTCACCCACTTAGTTTTGTGCCTAAGATGGGACTAGAACTCACTCTCCCAGTTTCCAGCCTGATGGCTGAAACATTACTGGTTCTACATGATGGTATACTCATTATTTATGCGTAACACACACAGCAAATGGGCCTTGCTAAACAAAATATAAGCTTGTGACATTAACAAACAATGGTTAAAAAACCCGTCCACTTGACAACTTACTATCCCTGACCTCACCAGAACACTGCAAGCTACACAGCACCATGTTATGCATGAAGAGGCAGAAAAAGCAAGATACAGATGCAAGTGGCAATGTACAGTAGTAGCCAAAATTGTGGAAATTTTTTGGGAAAAGGTGCATTTTCTGAAACTAGCTAATAATACTACTTTTCTTTGCAGTAGTACCATAAAATTATATATCAATAGAAAGATAATTTAATCAAGAATGTAATGTAATAACTTTTATGAAGGATTTGCTATTAGAATAGTGGTTACAGTATAAAGAAGAAAAGTGTAACACATAGAAAAAATGAGATATACAAAAATTATTACCATAAAAAAAATGAGATATACAAAAAATATCTCATCAGTTAATACTTAGTTGGGTAACCTTTAGAATGAATTACGGCCTTACAACCTCTTCCCATGGAATGAACCAAGTCTTTTAGTTCTGCAACTGTTATCATGGGAAACCAAGATTGAATGATTGCTTCTATTAACTGGGTTTTATTGCTGAGTCGCTTCTGACTAACAAGTTTATTTAGTCAGCTCCATAGATTTTCAATTGGGTTAAGGTCTGGGCTATTCCCAGGCCATTCCAGCAGTGGAATATGATTATTTTGAAACTCCCTCCCAAAAGTGATGTCATTAGCCATCAAACCTCAAAAATACACTTTTCCCAAAAGTTTCCACAATTTTGGCCACTACTGTAATATTGAAGGACAGAAGCAACAACATCAGTGCTAAAAAGTCAGAGCATAACATGCCTGTGTACCATGGGGAATATTTGTATTTGAGAGTCATGGAAGCAAACATGAATGTCCACCTTTCAGTTTCATAGAAATAAGGAGTCAGTATCACTTTCTCAAAACAGCTTTATTGATAAATGCCAACACAAACTGAGCCAAAATATGACCACTGAGAAACAAGAGGGAAATCATCAGCATGTTTAATAAATTCTGTGGTTTGCAACTATTCAAAATCTGGTTAAAAACCACTGAAGGAGAGAAAACCTTTGAAAAAAAAAAGTTGACATGGATGAAGTATGCCCAGTAGCCATAAACTATTCAGAGTGAGCAGGACAAGAAACAGGAAAAACCGACTGATGATGTGGAATTTTCTGGTTGGAGAGAATGTCTAGCAGACATCCTGAATAGCACCACCATGCAATCTTTGGCAGCCAACCTTGTCCTACTGTTTTAAGTAATGACAGCAAAAGATAGGTAATAAGCGCTCTTTAGAAGTTATGACAGCAGTCAGATGCAGTCAGTCAGAAGAAGAGATTTGCATCTTAATTTGTAAGGTATATTCCTGACATTCACCAGCTCAAAAAAACCTGACAGTATATATAACCTGCTTTCAGAGTGCTTTATTACATGCAAGAAAACCTGCATGAGTACGTGCTAAAATTGACTTTAACATCCACAACATTCACAATCTCTCTTTCCAACAATCACTGCCTTATTTCTGGCTGTCCATTGGGCTATTACAGAACACAGATCAGATCATCCTCCAGCTTCAGTGTGTGCCTCTTCTCACATCTGAAGTTTCTCAGCTGGGTTGTTTTTAGATTTGGCTTTAATATTTGTTGAAAAAGTGCCAGACATTTGTTCAGAAATAGCCTGTTGTGAAAGATGGTGCCTACGCAGGGGGAGCTAGTGAGATGGACTACTGTGAAATGGTAGTTTCCCAGGAAAGAAGGAACACCCTACAGAGAGAAGGGGCAGACAAGAGGCAGTACAGTCCGGAGCTGGATAGGAGACAGAGCAGAGGTGGTATTCAGCAGGTTCTGACCAGTTCTGGAGAACCGGTAAATGCCACCTCTGACTGGCCCGCCCCCATCTATTCTCTGCCTCCCGAGTCCCAGCTGATCGGGAGGAAATGGGGATTTTGCAGTAACCTTCCCCTGGAGTGGGGAGGGAAGGGAGATTTTACAATATCCTTCCCCTGCCATGCCCACCAAGCAGGGGTAAAATCTACTCACCTTCCTTACCAGTTTGGAAGCGCACGTGCTGCGCATGCATGCATCACACACACGTGCACACCTTCTGCACATGCACAAAGCCTTCTGCGCATGCGCAGAAGGTTTAAAAAAAACATTACTTCCTGGTTAAAATCAGGAAGTAATGACACACGGGCGGCGATCGCTACTGGATCCCTGAACTACAGGGGAAAATCGCTATCGTATCAGGTGATCTAGTCCGATCCAAGAACGTTTCACCTCTGCCACCAAGCCATGCCATGCCCACCAAGCCATGCCCACAGAATCGGTAGTAAAAAAATTTGAATCCCACCACTGAGACAGAGCATATCCATTAGGGTGAGAGTAGCAAGGGCTTTGCTTGGAAAGATTATGTCTATTTTGTGTAAGCAGTAAGGAAGTAAACTCTGGTTGAATTCCTTTGTTGTCCTTGGGTTTAGTCTGACACCAGTACCATCCAAGCACGGATGAGAGAATGATAAGAGGCAATATTCCTAGCCAGCAGGTGACACTCAGTGGAAGAGGAACTGAAGAAGGTAAATCCCCCAATTGTTTTCCTTTATTGTCCCAAATTAAAACAATAAGAACAGAAACCACTAGACTCACTGCTGAAGCAAATTGGAGTAAAGCACTTTTCTCTTGGCTCAAAGGCTGTGCTTATCATTGGAGGACAACCCTAATACTCTTTCAATTTTGAAATACATTTTTTTCATATAAAAGATAAATTGTTGAAAGAATGACATCAACACCAACATCAACCACTACCACCCCTGCTCTCTCTGGCATTTTCTTAGAACATGTCACTGCGTTTTTTTTTATTTCCCAGCTGAGCTTCATTATTTTTGGACTAATAGACTTACTGTAGTTTGCCAAGTTCCTTATCAGTATTTTACTACGCATGTCCGCATTCTTTCACTTGCTTCACACACTCTTTCCTTTGTTCTCTTTCCAGCAAGGTCCGGCTGAGAAATAGCCGGCAAGAATTACTTTCAAAAATGTAGCAATTACTTTTCTTAGTTAGTGAGGTGTTTTATTTTCTTTATAACAAATAAATGAGTTTTATTAGAGAACTTTTCTTCGCATTTCTTTTCAGAATATTGCAACATGGAATAAGCCACGATCCATCCTCTAAACGAGGGTGATTTTTCCCAGAGCCAAAGATGGGATTAATCAACGCCCTGACAGAACATCCAGTTTCATATACCAATTGCTTTTGAAGTCAGTATTTATTTATCTGTTTAAAATAAAATCAGACAGAAATGAACAGAACAGAATAGAGAACATGTATTGTAAATGAATTGGCCTAACTGATAAACTATCCGAAGAAAAAAAAAACAATGCATACAATATTGAAATAGGTATATTATTGTTTGTATTATATTGATAATTTCTTCTACTTTTGTTTAAGATTATGGTAATATTATCACAAATATTACCTGACATACAGATGGTAGTAATCTTTTCAGTTTACTGATTCTGATTGGCTGCATTCATACAACAAACCTAATGAATTAACAGATTTCTGGGTTTTAATAATACACTGAAGAATGAATTAACCAAATAAACTGAGTACACACAATATGGTAACTTGCTCCCCAATAACCAAGATTAAGACAAACTAAAATTTTGTTAGCCCTCCCAAGCAAACCATACAGGAAACAAGATCAGATGACTAATTCTTCTTTATTATAAGACTGCATTAACAGAATCTTGCAAGTCTGAAAGTACAAATCTCCTGCCATTCCTTTTTACCGCCTGCTAAATTAGAGCACATATTTTCTAAATTTCTTTCTCTGCTTGTTATTCAGTTACAAGCTCCTCCCTCTTTTATCTGATCGTTTCCTAGGCAACATTTCTTCCTTCTGTCTTCCAAGGCCATTTTCACATTCCATTAGATATTCAAATGTTAGACAAATGTATTTTTCGGTCACTGTGAATTATGACACTATGAGAACAAATGGCATTACTCTTACACCTTTTTCAAAAACAGAAATGGAACAAAATAAAGTTCAATATCTAAGCATATGCAGCTGTGGTGTGGTTTTTGCAAGGCTCATGCAGACATTTTGAAAGCTATTCTGGGCTTCTTGCCCTGTGTGTACATGTACTGCCATTTTGCTTTGCTGTGAGGAAGCCAGGCTAACAAAATTTTTTATAAACTCCATGGCTGCTGTAACAGTTTGAAAAGAGGGGTTCATTCATATTCCTATGTACTTGACCACTTCTACTTTGGAAGCTTTGCATAGCCCTATTAGTTACCAATCAACCTGCTACATTAGATTTTATTCTTATATAAAATCTGCATACATCCAAGGATTGGACTTTGAATCAAATGACATATTAATAAAAAACAGTTGAATTCAGATATAATTATTAGTGTAATCTCTTTGTGAACAAGAACATAGCCATAAATCACCTTTAAAATTGTCTGAGAAACATTGTTAAGTAGTCAAATAACTTTGGTTCTTTGCTTACTGCTGACAGACAGATAAAATATTATCATATTCTGACAAAGTGGCATAAATGTGTAAAACACTGCTATGAATTCTTTATGGCTATTTTAGTAATGCATCAGGATGTCTTTCTTTCCTCCTGGATTAAAGACATTATCAAGACAGTTGTCAGAAAGCATCAAGTGATGAAATACAGATAGCATACTGTACATTTGTTTACCTTCATGCTTATTACAATCATGTTCTAAAAAGCACTCTATTTAGGCTTAAAGCTCTTAATAAGCTCTCTCAATTATTCAGTTTTGTGTAGTCATAATACTGAAATACACAATCATCTATAGATTCTTTAATACTTTTTAAAAAGTGCAAGCTCATATTTTAAAGCTAAACATTTTATTCTGAATTATTAGATCAGATATATATTCTGACTATAAATTAAAACTTCCTATTGGACCTTTCCAATTATTTAGGCTATTATATTACAAAGCATTAATTAAATACTAAAACTATGTCCTCAAATATTTTTGTTGAATAATAAAAAATATGAAGTCATTACATAATTTGTAATGGTATGTGCAGATGACTTTGGGAGACAGGGTATAGAGATGCTGTCTAGGAAACAGTCAGATAAGAAGCATAGCCTATAGATTAGTGGTGGGCTCCAACTAATTCCAACTAAACAACCGGTTCGCCCTAAAGACCAGTTGGGCGCGGCTGGGTCGGGTCATGTGACTGAGTGGGCATGGCCAACTCGATGTCACCCACAGCAAGGTGGGGCAGTGTAGGTGGGCCAAAGCGGCGGTGACCGGAGCCTTAGACTTATCTTTGTTAGTGGTGGGATTTGCTGGTTCACCGAACTGCACAGAATCTTAATAACCAGTACACACAAAGCAGTGCAAACTGGCAGCAGCCCACCTCTGCTACAGATGCATGTTCGATGGAGCAAAAGGTTCAGGAAGAACCCTCCCTAAGTTTTCACCTGTAAAAGGGATGGCAGGAGAATGGCACTTTCAGACAAGCAAGATTCTGTTAATATAGCTTTACAATAAAGTAGAATTAGCTTATCTGATTGTGCTTCCCATTTAACCTACTTGGTAAACTGACATAATTTTATGTATCATATTTTTGTTGCAAATATGCTTAATGTATTAATTAGGTATTTTTTCCTGATACATCAAAGAGGTTGTTCTTGTGTTAACTAAGCAAAGTGTGCCAGCGTTCTGAGTAATGCCAGAGTAATTGTTAACTCTGAAGAGAACCTGGCTGAAGCCATCTTGTGCTGCCTCATAGTTGCCAAAGTGGTTTTAGCACTGCTTCAGTATGCCAATAATCAGATGATATTTTTGGATAGCTTGCTGAATATAATAATAATATTGAGAATTTGGGAAATAATAGAATAATAACATTGGGGAAATGTTAATTATTACAGATAATGAACAATTATTACAATTAAATATTTAGAACCTGATGTATAGGTGAACATTTTTTTAGGCATTATAAAAGCATTAAACATTTTTAAAGGGGGAGAGTTGAGCAAAAATTACGAAGGATATTTTTTGATTTTGGCTTAAATCTAGATGTTCTGTTTCAGCTTATTCAAAATGTAATATAATGATCAAACTGAAATGATAATGGCTTAATCATTATCAAATTATATTAAACTCTTCTTTCATTTGAAAAACAAAGAAAGAGTTTAAACTTGATGCTATTTTAGTTGTACAAATTAACCTAAGCAATTTTTCTTCTAGTTATTTTTTTTTCCAAGAGGCAATTTTTTTGTACCATAAAGTTTTCTGAAGCAGTCTTTCTGAGTAGCTTGCTACTGAATAAGGAAAACTGCGACTTTGGCTAACAATATGTTAAAAAACAACTACAAATAATTAAAACAACACACGTGTTTGGAGTGAGTCATAACAACACAATCACTTCCCAGAAAACAGTCTCACAGCTTCCTGGTGGACTGCCCAAGGGAAGAACCAGATCATTAACAACTTACAAAATGCCAGCAGCATTTAAACCATTCAGAGCTTGGGGTGGTGGTGGGTGGATGGGATTATTAAATAAGTTTAATTTATATGTACACTGTTCTATTTATTCTCCTTCCTACTCTTTCTCATCCTAGAGTTAAGAAAAGTCTTACAGTATTAGTGGCCATTGTGGCACAGTGGTTAGAATGCAGTATTGCAGGCTAATTCTGCTGACTGCCGACTGCCAGAAATTTGGCAGTTCGATCCTGACCAGCTCAAGGTTAACTCAGCCTTCCATCCTTCCACGGTTGGTAAAACAAGGACCCAGATTGTTTGTGGGGGGCACTTTTCTGACTCTGTAAACCACTTAGAGAGAGCTGTAAAGCATTATGAAGCGGTATATAAGTCTAAGTGCTATTGCTACAGTATGGTTATTTTTTTTTTCTTTTTCCCAGTCAAATGAGAAGGCTGCTGGTCTTGATCTAGCCAGTGATCTTTTGAACTTTTTTGGGCTCTGTGTCTTTGAATGTTGATAGATTTCATAGGCAATCACAAACTCTTCTACTACAAATTTATCAGTACAAATAATCCATTTTAGAATCAGTAGCCACCCTTTCTCTCTTCAACAACCACTAAAGTTCTTGTTAGCCATTTGAGCTGCTAGACATCATCTCTTTTCCTAGCTGCTTTTTCCCCACAGTCCTCCTGGGTAATTTTTTAAAAAATATTTTCCTCTTTGCCATCCATATCTGCCAAACTGCTCTTATCTCTCTAACAGCAAAGCAAATACAAGCTGTTTTGTTTGGGTATGTTCGTGAATCATGTTTTAGTTAAAGCTTTCTATAAACAATGCAAAATATAAGAGTATGGTCACATTAAAGAGCTAGATAGACAGTCAGTCAGACATAGATGATAGGTGTTGACTTTTGGCAACTGGCTGGATCAGTCTCTGCAGTTTTCAAAAGTGCATTACTATTGCCTACTTTCTAGAGCTGAAAGAGAGTGACTGGCCTGAGGACCCCCCAGTTGTCTTTGTGCCTAAGAACTCATAGAAAACTCACAGTCTCCCAATTTTTTGCCTGTTGCTTTAACCACTACACCAAACTAGCTCTGAAAAAATAAGCAGACAATATTGCCTGTATTGTCAGAAAGGATACAACAGGGAGAAAAATAGCAGGTAATAGGTTGCATCTCTTTGGTCTCCAGTTATCTGAAACCTGAGAAATTTTCCAATCCGTGTCTTCGCTAATCTAGATCTCTCTAGGTGTCTTGGATTTCAGCTTCCATTGACCTGAGCAATACTGAACTAAATGAACTAGCAGTTAAGGCACTGGACTAGAAGCCAGGAGATTGTGAGTTCTATTCCTGCTGTATGCAGAAAGGCCAGCAGCTGGTAACTTTAGTCACTCTCTCTCAACCCAACTCATTCGTCTCACAGAGTTGTTATGAGGAAAATAGGAGGAGGAAGGAGTATTATGCGAGTTTACCTTTATTTATAAAAATAATAAAAGTGGCATATAAATAAAATAGATAAACTTGCTATCTTTATCCAATATATGCAATGACTTATTAGTGTATAATATTTAGTGAGAAAGAAGAACTATGAAACGTAGCCACAGAAATAGTTCTTTTGTTTTTCCAGGAATTAAAACCATGTTTCCTGTCTCAACTGAACTTTCATAACACAAGGAAGCTGTTCAAGTCAAGTCTAAAATGTGTACCAGTCCCAAACAGCTGTTTTAAATCTTCTTCATCCCTGTTTGTACAGCTGTAATGAAAAACTAAGGGCAGACATTATATTCTGTATCTGCTTCTCCACCGTTGTTCTCTTCAGAAGCCCTGGACTTCAAATCCGCTGGCCCTAGAATAACAACTATGCAGCTGGGACTTCCAAGAAGGAAGCTTAAGACACACCTGCAGGGCATCAGGTTGGTAGAGACTACAATACACAGGATATAATACGCTTTCAAAATATTAGGCACAAATGTTTTGCATAAATTATTTAAAAACTAGGCATGAATTATACACATTTCAATAATAAATTATACATAATCTTAAATAATAAATTATACACAATTTATGTATACATTTTAGGCAGAAGATAATATGCTATAGCAGCCTCCTCTTTTATTACCAAAACGTGTGCTATTTGTCCATCATATGGAAGATTCAGGCAGGATAGGATACAACATTTTTATCTATGTCTGTCCAATTGAGATGCCAGGTAGTACATTGCCCTATCTTATCATCTTGGAAGACAAAAGCCATTATCTAGTTATTGAAAAAAAAATCCGTCTGCTATAAATAACTTTTCCACAGCTCAGTTCAAAGAATAAAAAAGAAATCCTCTGTTGAATGAAATGTCATTTCACTCTCCAGTTCTCTGCAGCAATAATCACATGCAAAGAAAAAAAAAGAAGAAGAAGTATAATCTCTTTAACAAAAAAAAAAAGTTCATATCTCCATGGGGATACATTTCTCTAGACAGAACTTGGTTGTATCTCAGTATGTCGGTATAACAGCTCTGTTTTGTGAGCTGCATTGGTTACAGGCACAGTTCAGATACTGGTACTCACCTTAAAGCTCTACATAGCACATGACCTAGATATTTAAGGGGTCATCTGTCCCCAATTATTTCTGCCCATCATATAAGATCTAACAGGATTGGAGTCACCTGATGAGACCCAGAAGACTTGCCTTCTCTGTGGCCATAGCTGCCCTAAGGAACAGTATCCCGCCAAGATTTGATTGGACCATGTCAGCCTCCAGAAGTTATCACATCTTTCTCCCAGGGGCTTGGCCAAGGGATATATATGCCCACTGTGAAAATAAACATATTATTGTTGTGTTAAGATCCCAAAGTAGTGTGATTATATTTCTTCATTGTTGTTTGTATATTTTGTGTTTGTGTTTAAAAAAAACTCTGTTATCCCTCTGAGTTGCTCTGCTAGTGGGCAGCCATACAAACAAAAAAACAAGTCTAGAAGAAATAAAGCATGTTAGGTATGTGTGGGTAGAGGTTCTGAAATTCAGATTTGTGATCTGGGTTTGTTTATAAGAAGACTATGTTCCCCATATAAACCTTTCTTTTATATCAATTATCTCTGTTAGTCGTGCTGGTTCAATTTCAACTCTATTATTAGAGTTGAAATTGAAAATCTAGATAGCAAAGTGAGGATACTGACCAGTGATGGGATCCTTCCGGTTTAACAACCGGTTCGCCAGATGCGCCTTCTGCGCGTGTGCACACTTAAATGAAAAATCACCTTCCGCGTTAGTACTAGGGAATTAAAACAGCTGAGGGGCAGCAATCCGCTCTGCTGCACTAATCAGCTGCTAAGATAAGGGTAAGTAAAGCACAGGGGCGGGGGGGGCGGGCCCAGCTGATCATGGGAGTGAACCGGTTCGCTCCCAGCTGATTGTCGGAGCTACCGGTTCGCCCGAACTACTCCAAACCAGTAGAATCCGACCCCCGATATAGACCCAGAATTTTTTAATTGCTACAGGACAATATGAATATATATCTTGTACTATGTTTTTATTACCATTTAATTCCTCTCAAATCTTTTCAGCAGTACAGTAGCTCCTCTTGATGCTTTCACATTTTGATATACAATAGCCTTCATGATCAAGCCAAGGGGTATTTAATCCAATATTCTATATTCTTCCATTACCAGTCAATTATATTCAGAAAGCACACAAACCTGGTCCTCTTCAACAGTTCTTCTCTGGTGTTGGCATTTAAGGCGTGCTGGCTGTAATTCCAGGGTTAGTGAACTATTGAGATTATACCATTGATAGTCCCTTCTATCAATGAATTTGTGTAGTCTTTGAAAACCATTTCAACTTGTGACTGCCATATGCTAAGTAACTGTGAAAGGGATCTTGGAGTCTTAGTGGACAAATGACTAAATATGAGCCAGCAGTGTGTGGTGGCAGCCAAAAAAGCCAATGCAATCATAAATTGCATTAACAAAGGGATTCAGTCAAGATCAAGTGAGGTACTAATACCACTCTATAAGGCCTTATAAGACCACACCTAGAATACTGCATCCAGTTTTAGTCACCACAGAATAAAAAAAGATGCTGAGACTCTAGAACAGGGGTGTCAAACCCAAGGTCCAGGGGCTGGATGCAGGGTGCTTACATCTGGCCTGTGGGGCCACCCTGGAAAAAGTGAAGGACTGGCCCGCGGTCTGCACACAGCCCTCCTGAACTCCGTTTTCACTGGTAGAGGGTTGCAGGAGGCCATCGCAGCCAAAAACAGAGCTTGGGAGCCCGTTTTCACTGGCAGAGCGCTCAGGCCACCACAGGGGTCCCCGACACGAGTGACATTGAACTGGCCACACTCACCCTGGCCATGCCCATTCCAGCCCCCCAAGGTCAAACACAACCCTGATGCGGCTCTCAATGAAATTGAGTTTAACACCCCTGCTCTAGAAAGAGTGCAGAGAAGAGCAACAAAGATGATTAGGGGACTGGAGGCAAAAACATATGAAGAACGGTTACAGGAACTGGGCATGGCTAGTCTAGTTAAGAGAAGGACCAGGGGAGACATGATAGCAGGGTTCCAATATTTTAGGGGTTGTCACAGAAAGTAGGGGTCAACCTGTTTTCCAAAGCACCTGAAAGCCAGACAAGGAATAATGGATGGAAACTGATCAAGGAGAGATTCAACCTAGAAACAAGGAGGAATTTTCTGACAGCGAGAACAATCAATCAATGGAACAGCTTGCCTTCAGAAGTTGTGGGAACTTCATCACTGGAAGCTTTCAAGAAGAGACTGGACTACCATCTGTCAGAAATGGTATAGGATCTCCTGCTTGGGCTGGGGTTGGACTAGATGACCTATAAAGTACAAATTCTGTTAATCTGTTAATATTATGATAGAAATTGCACATCTGAACCATGTATTGTGTAAAGAGTACTTACTTTCACTGGTCCCAAATATACTGCAGTTATTGTGTGTTCTCTACTACACACAATATCTGGTTATTTACACTACACATTTGCGTTATACTGGGATAGTGCAGTGCTTCAGTTTCAGTTTTAGAAAGGTGTTTTGGAGTCTTCTACAGCTGCTACACACTCCATGAAAAAATGCAGCTACTTTAAGGTGTTCCAGTGTAGCAGTGATATATCCTTCTACACTTGTCAACACTTGTTTCCAACGTGCATAAAAATCCAGCCAGTGCAAAAAACCCCTTTGGGGGCAAGTAACATTATTCAGAGCACAAAAAAAGTAATAAATGCTAAGCCCAAGAAATTAAAGACATATATTAAGAAGAAGAAAAGGAAGCATATCTAAAATTAATTTACATCAACATAATTTGCTATTCAATTCCATACTTTTCTATCCTTGCAAAGGATCTCTGCTTCCACCACCACAGTTGTGCCATGCTTCATATCTTTGCACATCATAACATTTCTCCATCCATTTTCCCATCATAAAGTACATGCAAAAAAGAAGCAATGGGGTAATAATAATCATAATAACAATAAGAGAAGGTAGTAGAGAAGATAAGAAGGATAACAATATTACTACAGCCATAAAACATGGGTGAATATACTTAGGCATAAGACAGTATTGTAAGAATTAGGTGTTCAGCAGAGGGATGGCAGGAGAGAAAAAACTGTCTCTGTGTCTAGTTGTTTCAGTATGTAAGGTCCTATAGCAGTGTCCTGAAGGGAGGAGTTGAAACAGATTATGTTCAGTATGTGACGGTTCTGTAGTTATTTTCTTAGCTCTTCTTCTGATCTACCCAATATACAGGTCTTCTATGTAAGGCAGGTTGGTTGCAATTGTTTTTTCTGCAGTCCTAACTATCTGTTGGAGTCCCATCCCATGAAACCCATCCTGTTTCATTGCTATACCAAACCAGACAGTTATAAAAGTACACATGACAGATTAAATAATTCCTCTGTAGAACTGTATCAAAAACTCCTGGGGCAGTCTGAACTTTCTAAGTTGAAAGTTCAGGAAGACCAATCTTTGTTCTGCCTTTTTGATTATGGTTCTAATGTTAGGTGTTCCTTTCAAATCATGGGAGATTAACTTGAAGGATTCTACTGCTGATACTGTGCTGTCGAATGTAGTAAGAACTGGTAGAATAGGATGGCTCCTCCTAAAATTCACTCTCATCTCTACAGTTTTAAGAATGTTCAGCTCAGCGGTGAAATCCACCAGTTCAGGAATGGGAGCGTGTGGGACTGCACATGTGTGTAGCACACACACCTCTTGTGCACATGCGCAGATGGTAAAAAACCAGGATGTAATGACGTCGTAGCTGATGGGTGGAGCCTCCTGCCACTGGTGCTACCAGTTCGGCGAGCCGGATAGAACCAGGGGGATTTCACCGCTGATTCAGCTCCAGAATGTTCTGGCTGCAGCAAAGGACCAGTTGTTCAACCTCCCATCTATATGCAGATTCATCACCATTTCAAAAGAGATAATGACAGTTGTATCATCTGCAAACCTCAGTACTTTAACAGAAGGGTTCTTAAAGATGCAGTCATTGGTATATAGAGAGAAGAGCAATGGAGAGATCAAACAGCCTTGAGGGGTGACTGTACTATTGTCTAGGTCCGTGATGGTGAACCTATGGCACGCGTGCCAGAAGTGACATGCAGAACCATCTCTCTGGGCACACCAGCTGTTGCCTGTTGCTCTTCTGGGTTCCGGCGCGCCGGCCAGCTGGTCTTTGCGTGCACGGGAGTGCCGGAAATTGGAAGAACAGTTCCCTGACACACATATCTGCCAGGGAAGCTGAGCTTCCAGTTTCCAGCACGCACATGAATGCTGGCCACCTGATCTTTGTCTGTGCATGTGTGCCAGAAACTGGAAGACCAGGTGACCTGCATGCATGCATGTGCTAGAAACTGGAAGCTCAGCTTCCCTGGCACACACGCTCCAGGGAGCTGCTCTTCCAGTTTCTGGCACTCCTGTGCATGCACACTGGGGTGCTGCTCTTCTGGTTTCTGGCACTCCCGCACATGCAAAGACTAGCTGGCCAGTGCACTGGAACCCGGAAGAGCAACGGGTGATAGCTGGCGTGCCTGGAAAGATGGCTTTGCATGTCACTTCTGGCACATGTGCCATAGGTTCACCCGTGTGTGCGCACTCCCGTTTCGGCATTTGGTGCCGAAAAGGTTCACCAATACTGGTCTAAGGGGCTCAAAGTGATTTTCCCTAGCTTCACCTGTTGCTCTCTATCTGTCAAAAGGCTGGTAATTCACCTACAAGTATGGACAGACACAGCAAGCTGAATCAGTTTAGAGTGAATAGTTCTGGAATGATGGTATTGAAAGCTGTGCTGAAGTCTACAAAAAGGAATCCATGAATAGATCCCTGGGGATTAAGATGTTGCAAGATATAGTGCAGTGCCTTATTGACATTATCATCTGCTGATCTATGTGCACAGTAGGCAAACTACATGGGGGTCTAACAGCAGATCCATGATGATTTTCAAGCAGGCCAGTACAAAGCTCTCAGAAGATTTTCATAACTACAGACGTCAGAGCAACCGGTCTGAAGTCATTTACCTTCCTGATGGAGGACTTCTTGAGAACTGGAATGATGGTAGAGCATTTGAAGCAAGAAGGGACATAGTATGTCTCCAGTGGTTTATTAAATATGCAGGTGAAGATGGGGGCCAGTTGTTCAGCACAGGTTTTCAGGCAAGAAAGAGTTACTCTGTCCGGGCCTGGTGCTTTTCCGATCTTTTGTTATGAAACAGATCTTGCACATCTTTTTCTAAGATCACCAGAGGTATGGGGGGGGGCAAAGGGAATGGAAATAGGTGCATGAAATTTTGCTGCTGCTGTTGTATCTGAGGTGGGGAAGGTTGACAGAGATCTCCTCTCAGACCTACAGTAGGTCTGAGACATTCAGACATTCAGGTCATCTACCAGTTTTTGCTGCTGCTTTTGTATCTGAGGTGGGGAAGGTTGACAGAGATTTCCTCTCAGACCTACAGTAGGTCTGAGACATTCAGACATTCAGATCATCTACCAGTTGACAGTAAGGAGGAAGGTCTGCTGTAGCCAATTATATTCTTCAGGGATCTCTACACATTAGTTCTCAGCTAATGTTGGTTCATTAGTTGAGAACTGATTCCTCTGCTTTTTGGATTAGTTTCTCTTTGGTACCCTGATCTTCCTTGTTGATAAAATCCTATCTCCTTTCCTGTAGGCCTTTTCTTTGGCTTGACATAGCTGCTTGAACTTAGCTGCGAACCAAGGTTTATTATTACTACATAGGCACAAACTCTTGGTAGACACACACAAGAGTATCTTTCTTTAGTCCTTTGTTGAAATTACTCCTTTTTATCATATTTTTTCTCATCAACCACATATTTCATTTTATTGTTCCAAATATATTCTTTTTCATGTTTCCCATTACTATAACTTCTGTACATCCTATAACCGTTCCTTTCATTCTGTTTCAAGCAGCCTCCCCCCCCCCATATATCCATTTTCAATTTTCTCTTTTGGGAGACCAATTCATCATCCAACACTTGTTTATACATAACAGATATTTTCTATTCCAGTACTTGTTCTTCTTCTACTCCTGCTCTTTCGCTGCCATTTTTTTCTTGTCTAATCTTCCCTACCCAGATTCACTTTTCACACTCAAAAATGGTCCATTCTACATTCCGAGATCTTCATTGTCCTTGTGCTCTTCATAATACTTTTGATTTTTCATCTTAAACAATCCAAGCAACCATGCTTTTACCTTTTAGATTGATATTCTTTCCTTTGCCATGTGTGTGGAAGAATAGATTTATCCTTAAACTACTTACTTGAATACTTAGTATTCACTATACTCATTATTCACTATTCTGATCAGTCTGATGGGTCTTGGATGGTACAAATTTCCTCTACTGCATTAGCGCATTCCCACCCAGCCATTCATTCTATCTAGCAGAATTAACTTTTTCTACAGAAGGACGCATAATTTTTCCCCAATCAATAACAATTCTTCCTTTATCTTTATCTACCTTCATTCAGATCTGTTACAGTTTTCATCTTTTTTTTAGTTTTACAGCCAAGAAAGATATTTCATTTTTGTTCTTCAACTGCATTTATTAAAACTTGCTGTGTTTCCCATACAGTATAGTGAGCTGGCAACCTAGCAGTTCGAAAGCACGTAAAAAATGCAAGTAGAAAAATAGGGACCATCTTTGGTGGGAAGGCAACAGCGTTCCATGCGCCTTTGGCATTGAGTCCTGCCGGCCACATGACCACGGAGACTTCTTTGGACAGCGCTGGCTCTTCAGTTTTGAAATGGAGATGAGCATCGCACCCTAGAGTCGGGAACGACTAGCACATATTTATTTATTTATTAGTTCAATTTATATGCCGCCTTTCTCTGGAGACTCAGGGTGGCTTACAATGCATTTTAAAAAAAAACATTATAAAAACATTTAAACATTAAAACATTAAAACCCATTCACACCATTCATGGCCGGATCTCACAAGATTGCAACAGCGAGATCAACAGCCCCAGGCCTGCCGGAAAAGCCAGGTCTTCACCGCTTTTCAGAAGGCCAATAGGGTGGGGGTGGTCCGGACCTCAGGAGGTAACTGGTTCCAGAGAGCTGGGGCAGCCACAGAGAAGGACCTCCCCCATGGGCTCGCCAGCCGGCATTGTTTAGCTGACGGGACCCGAAGGAGACCAACTCTGTGGGATCTTACTGGTCGCTGGGAGCTATGTGGTATATGTGCGAGGGGAACCTTTACCTTTACCTTATAGTGGCATTTTCACATAAAGTTTTCCATTAAGATGAAGAAGCATTTATCTTAGTTGTACAGTTTATTTATTTGCTTATTAAATTTATATACAGCAGATCTCACTATCCAAAGCAACTCTAAGTAGGCTCAGCTTCAGCACACTTTGGCCAATGTGCCCCAGATTAAAAGCAAGTCTCTTCCCTGAGTTTTAAATAAGACATATACCTTTATTGACTGTCCTGAAACTTAATATAGTAGGATTCCATGCTGTTTGATTTTATTGCTATGCTGCTGCTTTTTGCTTTGCAAAGTGTTTTTAATTTCAGTTCATTGTTATATTTTATGCTGCCACTTTAAATTCTTAATCTAATGATTTTTTTTGTAAGTATAGTACTAATAATACTACTCCTGATTCTAACAAGTGTTACATTTAAAAGCAACTCCACATGCTAGAAGTACCCCTGTGGTTTGCCATGATTCCCAGCTTTCAGTGTACACAGGTCAGATCCATTCAATTCCTATTACTTCAGGACAAATATGCCATAAAAGCACCTGCTGCCAGGCCCCAAGACAGAACCTGAAGGGGATATTTCCTCTCCTTTCCATTTAGATATGTGAGTTGCACCTAAGCATTCCTGTCAGACATTTGATGAACAAACCCCTCAATAAGCAGTTTGTTATTCTGCCAAGAATCCTTTACAGTTCTATATAAATAAGGGGCGGGGGTGGAGAAACAGCCATTCTTAGGCAGGGTCTGTCACAATTGGTTTTTCTTTTTTCAAGCAATCACATTTTACAAGTAATTTAATCTGCTCTTTTATATATTTTAAATGCCTAATAATATTGGGCAATGCCAGTTTTTTTTTTTTAAAGGGAAATAACAAATCTGACTAATTCTCACATTTTAATGAACCCAGACAGACTCTTATTGGATATCTTGGATAAATAAGTATTCATTTCCTTTCTTGCTAACATTTTTTTTTTCACTGTTGACTTAAAGGGTCATTTTTGTGTCATGAACAAACAATGGCCACTACATTTGGTATTTCTAACAACTGATCTGGAACTTTGGCTCTTTGCATGTGGATCCCACCAAAGGGAAGAGGAAACATTTGATTTATCATTTGGAGGAAAGAAGGAGGGGGAGAATTTACTCCTGGTGCCCAAGGATGACGCAGGGGCTATGTGGCTCTCAGAACCTTACTATCATTTGCAGTGAATTGTATAGAGAGGAAAATATTGATATATAAGGGTATATAAAGTCAATAGTCTGCAACTTTTAAGGACATACTAATCTTTTGTTGCATTTTTTTGTATAATCCTTTAACACAATTCCGGCAATATAAATACTGGAGAAATGGAAAACTCTTTTATCCAGATCCGAAAGCATTAATCACACTCTAAGAAAGTTCCTCCTTATTTTCTATATTCAGTATGGAACAATCCTAAGTGGAATCAACTGAGGTAGGTATATTAAGTAAGTAAATAAATAAGTACCCAAACCATAGTTCAGCATGTGACATATATGCATATGTCTGTGCCATCAGAAAGATTGATCATATTGTCAAATAAACTCACAGTTGTTAAACTGGGTGTTGATATGAATCATTTATTCTGGAAGATTGGATGTGAGATTTATTTGTTCCACAGTAAAGCTTTGCTTTTTTGTTTACTGTCTATACCCATTGTTTGTTTTGTTTTTATATTGTAGGTTTTTGTGCCATCACTTTTTCTGTTCGAAAGACAAATACAAACTGTAGGTCTGTTTAAAGTATTTGAAAAGGAGCATCATTAACTCTGCTGGCACAAGCAAAGGTGCTTCAAGGGTTTTCCCAAGTTCCTTCCAAGTTGTTTCTGCATGTGTGGGCATGATGTTACTTTGCTTTGCCAGAGGTCCCAGGAAAGCGTGGCCTCTGCAGGCACATACCTGTACAACCAACCTGGGAGATCCCTTAGAGAAACCACACCAAGCCTTCTAGGGGATGCAGCTGCCTTGGTCCTTAGAGGCCGGGGGTGGGGGTGGGGTGGGGGAAGGCTCATGCCAAGTACTTTCCAAACCTCTTGATGTTTTGCATCATTTAACCAACTGGGTCAATCAGTAGAGGTTTCAGGGTTATCTAAATAAAAGCAAAGTTTGCAAAGGTTCACTTATAAATTATTCCTTCTGGAATCATGAATATTTTTGGAACATTTTGGACACATTTTTAATCACCCCAGTTGCCTACTAAGGCAAACTGGCACCTACGGTACACTGGGCAAAAGGCCTGTAGGAAAATGCTGGGGATGGAAGATCTCTTTACATTTGGCTGTGAAGTGTAAAAAAGATATTGCTCCTAATTGTGAAAGATCTGTCCTGAGTTACTGATTGCTTATTATGGGTAACTGAATCATCGCTTCATGCTGGGTTAACAGAGACTGCTGAAGTTACTTCAGAAGAATGATAAAGCAGCCAAGTTCTAAGGAGGGAGTTCACATTGGAAGTAAATAGAGTGAGGAAATAGAGGAAATTTAGAATGCTATTTATGACACTCAGTGATAGTTGTATACCATATGCTGTATTAAAAAAACAAACAGATAAAATCTTTTCTGTCCAAGAGGAGATGGGGAATAAAGTTCAGCAGAGGTGTTTAAGGAGAAATCCATTACAATATTTCCCCCTATGTGAACAGCATGTACATCAGAGGTGGGTTTCAGCAGGTTCTGACCAGTTCTGGAGAACCGGTAGTGGAAATTTTGAGTAGTTTGGAGAACAAGTAGTAAAAATTCTGACTGGCCCTGCCGCCTTCTATTCTCTGCCTCCCAAGTCCCAGCTGATCGGGAGGAAATGGGAATTTTGCAGTATCCTTCCCCTGCCACGCCCACCAAGCCACACCCACAGAACTGGTAGTAAAAAATTTTGAAACCCACCACTGGTGTACATGTAAAAAAAATTGAAACCTTTAAAGAAATAATATCTTCTTTTAGTGACATGTTAAGAAACAAAAGGAACTGACAAAAAAAAGCAACTCTTCACAAGGAAAAGAATCAAAGAGAGAAGCCAACCCAGTGGATAATAGTGACGTACAAAAACAAGAGACTTAGAAGTTATTTTGCATTGCTAGAACCCAAAAACAAATTTCAAATCCCTGCAAGAAGACAAATAGTGAACTATTAAAAGGAACTGTAGCAAATATATGCCAACTGGGTCTATCAACCCATGAAGTGTGCTGTCTGCCAGGAGCATGGTTCAGCGATTTGACAGAATGAATCAAAAGACTTATCACTTCTATAATCCCTTCTTGCTAATCCATGTAGGGACAAGTGCACCACAAAGAGCAAGCACCTTTGACTTTGACATTCTAAGCAGGAAACTGAAGAACCAGGGAATTCAAATAATTTTCTTGTTCTTGTTCTTGTTCTTTCTTTCTTTCTTTCTTTCTTTCTTTCTTTCTTTCTTTCTTTCTTTCTTTCTTTCTTTCTTTCTTTCTTTCTTTCTTTCTTTCTTTCTTTCTTTTTTGATCCATGTAAGATGACTAGGAAAAAAAAAGACCAGTACTGGAAATCAGCAAGTGACTTGAAGGCATACAATTGTTTCCTTGGTCCATGTTTTGGGTTATCTGTATGGACTGCTGACATGGAATAACAATATAAAGGAAGGAGAGTTGTACTGTAGGTATGTTCCAGATGTGAAAAGTATCCACTTTTCAGAAATTCAGGTGAGTAAATTTGACAATATTCAAGACCATAGGTGTTAATATAGTGAAAGAATAAATTACAGGAATATTAATGATATCTATTATTGCCTATCTAGAACGATGTGGTGACCTAGTGGTGAAGACACTCACCTCCCACTCGGAAGGTTGAGAGTTCAATCCTAGGTAGCAGGTAGATATTTCTTTATCAGGGTGCAAAGAAAAAATACTTGCTGTGAACTCTGCATGGCATCAGGAAGGGCATCTGGCCAGTAAATGCATAGCTCCATCCGGTCGCCCTGACTTTATCCTGACTAGGAACTATACGACCGTAAACAGGGAGGTTTTTTTTCACTATTGCCTATCCAATGAGAAATATGCAGTTTGCCTTTTCCACTTTTTCTTCTCATTTTCTCGTTTTGGGAGTACAATGAAGAACATTTTATTGTAGCAATGTTTGTGACTGCAATCCTATAATATTTTGCCATAGAAGTTAATTAATCCTGTTGACTTGGCAGAGCGGGTAGAGACATTGATTGTCTTGGGCTGCTTGGCTTACTTGTGCAACTGAATGAAATTACAGTCATTCAGTACTTCAGACAGTTTGTGAGAGGATTACATTTTTTAAATTTCTGCAGCAGAAAAAAAAACACATTCATGTAGAAGTGCATATATAGGATGCTAATTAGGTCTCCCAATATATTACATTTTCTAAGTATACAAATATCATTTTCATGGGTCAATGTTGATATTTCTCTATTACTGTTAGAAGTAGAACAGTTAATTTTATTAAAGCCTGTTTTCTACGACTTTATTCTGTTAAACCTGTAAATTCAGTCTTGGGCTGTGAGTTTATGGGATGCTCCAATCCATTTTCTTTTTATTAATATTTTGAGTGCTAGTAGCCTTTTCTTCTATTGAAGGAGTAGGATCAATGTACCTACCAGGCAACCTTCTTTACTTCAAATAAATATTATATAGCTTGTGTATAATATTCTATAAATATTATAGAACTGACTGTATTCCTGAATTGTGCTGATTGATAGTTTTTTGGGTTATGATTTTTTGGAATAATACAGTTGTTTGGGTTCACACAACAGAGTGAATTACCATAAACTAATCACATTGGCTGGACTCTTATAACCAATTGCACCACAAAATACCCAACCACAGTCTGGTTTGGATGTATACATGTACATGGCAAGAAAAATGAATCTTGAGAGTTTACCAGACGGATGGCATAGGGAACAAAGCTGTTACAGAATCTGGTTGTCCTGCTAGAAATACTTCGAAACCTCCTCCCAGAGAGGAGCAACAGAAACAGACCATAAAGTGGGTATATGGGGTCTCTAACAATGCTTTGAGCTCTAAGCAAATAGCGCTTATAAGCAGTATCATGAATAACTGGAAGCGAGCTTCCTATTATCTTCTTGGCTGTGATTACCACTCTCTGTATGGACCTTCTATCTGAGGTATTGCTACCACCAAACCAAATAGTGATGCAGTTTGTGAAAATGCTCTCAATCATGCAGGGGTGAAATGTAAAATTTGTTACTACTGGATCTGTGGGCGTGGCTTGGTGGTGGTGGGGTAATGTGACTGGGTGGGCGTGGCCAACTTTTTTTTTTAACTTTTCAAAGCATTTTTTCTAATGCTTTGAAAAGCCTCTGTCGATCAGGCAACTCATCTGGGATCGTCAGAGAGGCTTTTTAAAAAATACCTCTCTGCCGATCAGGCAACTCAGCTGGGATCGTCAGAGATTTTTCAAAGCATTTTTTTTACCACCTCTTCGGCCAAGAGGTTGCAGAAAAAAATGCTTTGAAAAGTCTCTGATGATCCCAGCTGAGCTGCGCGATCATCAGAGGCTTTTTTTACTTTTAAAAGCATTTTTTTGTCGGAAGAGGTTGTAGAAAACATGCTTTGAAAAGTTAAAAAAAAAGCCTCTGATGATCGTGCGGCTCAGCTGGGCATGGGGTGGTGATGACGCAAGGATTTTTGCTACCGGTTCTCCGAACCACCCACCGCCATTGCTACTGGATCAGGCAATCCGGTCCAAACCAGGAGCATTTCACCCCTGCAATCATGCCTCTGTAATAAATGGCCAGGACAAAAGGAGAAAGATGTGCTCTCCTCATCCGACACAGGAAATGCAGACGCTGGTTTGCACGCTTCACTAAAGATATTGTATGTTTATGATTGGGAATACCATAGAGGTAAGAGGGATGGGAACTGGCAAATAAACTACTTAATTCAAGCCAGGCCTGTGAGAACAAAGGAGAAGAAAGATCTGTTTTTTCTCTTCTTCAACTCATTGGATTAGAATTGCAGCATTCAACCCATATTTAGAATACATCATGACTTTGGATTTATCATCTTGCAGAAGTATTTACAAATCAAACATTGGGCCCCCTTTTTTGGTCCACTCAGACAGAGCTATATCTTTCCACTGCCAAAGATGGTCATCTTCATCTTACGGACCATGTTTTATGGTGCACTTATAGCCATTGATATAGCTTCTGGAGCAGGGGCGGGTTCTACTTACCTTTACTACCGGTTCACAACGGGATCGCTCATGCGTGCTCGCTTTGTTCACGCGTGCTTGCTTCACTCATGCGTGCACCTTGCTTCTGCGCATGTGCAGATCACCAATGACGACATCCGGGGTGGTGGGCAGGGCCTCCCACTGGTTTTACTCCCGGTTTTTGTGAACCGGTCTGAACCGGGGGGCAACCCACCACTGTTCTGGGGACAATAGAATTATTTCCTAAATCCACCCAGAATGTATTGTTTAATTTCCAATTTCTCATCTTCTTTTTTTACTTAGTACATTACGTCAGTTAAAAATTTGAAATAGAACTCTAGTGCTGTTTTTTATTTATCAGACTGTCAGCATTATAAACAATTTCTTAATAGTCCCAACTGCAATATGTGTCTGTGGGTCAAAAAAGGCAAAATTGCAGAAATATATATTGTGTTGTGATATGAATCCCGCTACATTTGAGTATGCACACAGTATTGATGGCAGATACTGTATAAAAGGGACAAGGTTTGTATCACAACATCTCATCTACCACCTTGTCTTTTTTAATCTCCTCTCTGAAGAAGCCACTGCATCTCAGATAGATAGCAGTTTCAACTCAGCAGAGAATGCACATTACACACACACACACACACACACACACACACACACGGAGGGAGGGAGGGAGGGAGGATTAGTATAAAGGTAATAATATTCACTTATTTACTAGTGAATACTCCACCCCCAGAAAATATTGTAAGGGTTACTGGAAACAGAAGGAAAGCATTTGGAAGATGGGAGAAAAATACTGCGTAGATGCTCAAATTAATATTAATAGCAGCACTGAACGCTTGCATCATATTATATAATTATGTCTAAAGATCAAATGTCTAGAGGTTTTAATTTCCCACAGATAATGCCTCAAATTCCCTATACTTATTACCCTGCACATCAAAAGACAATGTGAGAGATGATTTTGGATGGGGGAGATGAAGGCAGGCATAGTATTGTTATGCAAAATATTCCCGTGAGCATCCTTATTGCACAGATACTAAGACTGGAACAGAAAATGTATTTTAGGAACCCTGCATGATAAAACGCAGTAACTGTACTGACCTTTTGCGACTAATTGGGAAGCTAGTGTCTCTCCCCCTGGCAAACACTGGACATTGAGTGTGTTATACTTGCACACTTAAATAGATTATAATTTGACTATTCAGCACTAAAGCAGCATTTACTCCGGCTTAGAAAGTTAATTCTTTTGCAAAATAGTCTAGATTATGTGCCAGGCCAAGGTGAATTCTGCAATCTTTGGGCTGCTTCTTGCTGCTGCTTTAAGCTGCCGGACTCCCATGGGTGAGGCAGCTGAAAAGAAAATCAGCTCCCTTTCCAGATTTCCACTCTTTCCTCTTCCTTGGTTATGGTGATGGCATTATGTTATATTGGGACTGTGTTCACTATGAAATCTAATTGGCATATTCTCCTTCCTTTTTTAAAAAAAAAACTTTTCCTGCATTATCAAAACAACCACCACAGCAAATAGCAACAACCACATCGTTTTATCTTTTTCCCCTCTGTCACTTGGAATAGAAGGGGAGTAGAATTCACTTTGTTGGGAAAAATAGATCCAGGCTAACAAACAAATCCATGTTTTCATTGTTCCATCAGTGAACCTCTAAAAGGACCAAACCAGTGGTCGGTTTCAATTTTTTTTACTACCGGTTCTGTGGGTGTGGTTTGGTGGGCGTGGCATGGTTTGGAGGGTGTGGTTTGGTGGGCGTGGCAGGGGAAGATTACTGCAAAACCCTCATTTCCTCTTGGGAGGCAGAGAATAGATGGGGGTGGGGCCAGTCAGAAGTTTTACTACCGGTTCTCCGAACTACTCAAAATTTCTGCTACCGGTTCTTCAGAACTGGTCAGAACCTGCTGAAACCTACCTCTGTACCAAACCCACCTTTTCACCAGTCTACTGGAGAACTTGTAAGAATACATAGAGACCATAGAGGGCAATGACCTAAAACCAGAAGAGGGGGGCACCGTAACTAATAGGATTGGAAGTACAGGATTGGACTACAGTGAAATGAAATGCAGGTTAGGCAACACAGCTTTTGACATGTAACCGGAAAAGAGAGGCAGGAATTGCAATCCTGGTGGGATGGGACCTGGTAGAAATCAAGGCTTCCTTGAGAAAAAGACCAACAGCTTGTATGTGTGCTATGACAAGTTGGACATCTGGTTCAGACTGCAGAGGAATTGAATTTGCAGTTTCAGTAGGGAAAGAACAGAGAGACACGGGAGCAAGTAATCCCTTTCTATGACCCCCCCAAAGCCTTTACCAGTTAAAGCAGACAATGCTGGACAAGACTCTCTGACCTGAGGCTAAACAATGCCTTGTTTAGAAACAAGCAAATCCATCCTAATGATAATTTTTCAGAGATGAAAAGAGTGTTGCTAGGGAGAAGCTCAGTGTTGGAAAAATAACCGCAGAAGTTCAAATCGATATTTTTAAGCAGCCTTTGTGCAGTATGATTAGTTGGCGTGTATAAGATGAATCAGCCACGGTTTCATGCAAGCGTTCAAAAATGAGCTGCTCAGCTACTCAGTGATGCTAACCAGATGTTTCACTTTTGTCTGTAGTTCATTTTCTAAACCCTTGAGAAGCACACATGTAACAGGACCCTTACCAAATTTACAGCAGCTACCCCAATGGCTCTGTTTTCCTCTGCTATGTGGAAGAAAAAGAAAATACAAAGAAGCGACAAAGCTCAGTAACTGGGGAGCTTTTCTTCTCTGTTAAAAACCTTATAAAAGTAGGGTTAACGTTTGAGGAGCCTTGGAGATATTAAATAGATGGGGTGCAGTCCCATGTGGACACAGTTCAGCATAATAACTTCATATGCAAGATGAACATACACTAACTTATATGCAGAGGTGGGCAGCACTTTCTTTAACAAAGGGTTCTCTGGTTGTGAGCGAGTGCGCACGTGCGTTCGCTTCGCTTGTGCGCACCCCTTTGGGAGAGAAACGGAGCTTCAAACAGGCTCCTAATCAGCTCAGGCAGCCCCGGTGAGAACAGCAGCTGGGCCAGCCAACGAGCCAGAAAGTAAGTTATAAATGGATAGCATAGAACAGGGGTGGGCCTACTCAGTGATCAGAGCTAAGGGTTCACCCGAACCCTTGCGACCATGCAGCAACCCACCAATGCTTATATATTAAATATAATTTGTATAACATTATAAGTGATGTATGCCTTTAGAGTAGGGACGCGGTGGCTCAGTGGCTGAGACACTGAGCTTGTCGATCAGAAGGTTGGCAGTTCAGTGGTTCGAATCCCTAGCACCGCATAATGGAGTGAGCTCCCATTACTTGTCCCAGCTTCTGCCAATCTAGCAGTTCGAAAGCACATAAAAAATGCAAGTAGAAAAATAGGGACCACTTTGGTGGGAAGGTAACAGCGCTCTGTGTGCTTTCAGCATTTAGTCATGCCAGCCACATGACCACAGAGACGTCTTCAGACAGGGCTGTCTCTTCAGCTTAGAAACGGAGATGAGCACCACCCCTAGAGCTGGAAACAACTAGCATGTATGTGCGGGGGAACCTTTACCTTTATGCCTTTAGATATAATTCTGAAAAACATATATCATCCCTCATGTGAATACAATGAAAGAAGCAGAGAAGGCTTGAAGAAAAAGGGGACAGAAGGCGGAGATAAGATTGTGGTGGTGATAGTTGCCCTTCCCTCCCTTTCTTCCTACTTAGGGTTGCCAGGATGTTTCCCTATATAATGGAATGGGTGACTTTCTGTCTGTTGTGCAAGAGAGAGAGAGTGAGAGAGAGAGTGAGAGTGAGAGTGAGAGTGAGAGCGAGAGCAGGAAGCTCTAAACAAAGCAGTTCACATGACAAAAGAAACGATACTGGTACTACACATGAATACCATTCCAAGTCCAAGATCTCCTAGGCAAGGGACTTTTGAACTTTTCAGATCAGTGGACACATTTGGGATTTTTAGAACATATTATGGGTGCTCCAGTAGTGAAATCTAAAATTTGTTACTACCGGTTCCGTGGGCGTGGCTTGGTGGGGGGTGGTGTAATGTGACTGAGTGGGCGTAGCCAATTTTTTTTTTTTTTACTTTTAAAACCATTTTTTCTACAACCTTTTCGGCGAAGAGGTTGTAAAAAAATACTTTCAAAAGGCTCTGACGATCAGGCAACTCAGCTGGGACCATCAGAGGCATTTAAAAGAAAAAAAGGGTTTTTTTCTTTTAAATGCCTCTGACGATCCAAGCTGAGTTTTTAAAAAAGCGTCTGCTGATCAGGCAACTCAGCTTGGATCGTCAGAGGCATTTAAAAGAAAAAAACCCTTTTTTTCTTTTAAATGCCTCTGACGATCCCAGCTGAGCCGCGCGATCATCAGAGCCTTTTTTTTTTACTTTAAAAAAGCATTTTTAAAAAGCATTTTTTCGGCCGAAGAGGTTGTAGAAAAAATGCTTTTAAAAGTAAAAAAAAAAAAGACTCTAATGATTGTGCGGCTTAGCTGGCCATGTGGGGGGGGGCAGGGATTTTTGCTACCGGTTCTCCGAACCACCCGCCTCCATCGCTACCGGATCGGGTGATCTGGCCGAACCGGGAGTATTTCACCCCTGGGGTGCTCTCACAAAATTACTTCTGGGGAGGAGAGTTGCTCATTCATAAAAGAGCTTCCATGTAGGACATAACCAACTTCAAAATACAAATATATGAAGCTTGCCACCCCTCCAGGAACATCTAGAGTCAGTTTTGGAAACAGCTACTAGACTTTTTATCAATCTGAGGATCAGCTCAGAATCAGCTCTCTGGCCAACATCCTGTCCATCCTACTTTGCTCACCATTGTCTTTTCTCTGGGCAGCTGGACACCCTTCCAAATAAATCTGGAAACTGGGCTCCAGAGAATATTCTCAGAACTGAAGATGGTACTTGAGATTTTCCAGCATGCCAACCTGCCATTTTTAAGTGTTAAAATTCTGGTGGGACAAAGAGTTATCAAAAGAAGCATCTGCAGGTACTTTAGGGGAATAAACTAATTTTCTCTTTCTTTCCATTCAATCTTTTGGAGGTTGAAGTAGGTATGAGTGTTCCTGAGAGCAAAAATCTCTCTGGAGCAAAGATTAGTGAAACAGGTTTATAATTGTAACAGAAAGGAAATTTATTTACTGGAAATATATTATACTGATAGGCAATACGTATCTCCTACCTAACTATATCCTATCAAGAGATGAGTCAGACATGTTCTTGTTCTCATTCTCTCTCTTTCTTTCTCTCCCCCTCCCTCCCTTGCCAAATGCAGAAGGAAGTGAGCTCACATTAGTTTTTCTTGGATACAGAGCAGTGGTGAGTTGCCCCCGGTTTGCACCGGTTCTATAGAACCGGTAGTAAAACTGGTGGGAAGCTCCGTCCACTGACTCCGACGTCATCAGAACACTTCTGCGCATGCGCAGAAGAGTGTATAGGTGGGTGTGCAGCCCCATTGCGAACCGGTAGCAAAGGTAAGTAGAACCCACCCCTGATACAGAGCAGGCAGAGTGACAGAGTAAATCCTTAAATCTCTATCTACACCCTACTGCCCTTTTGTAGTCAGTAAATCATGAGATTATGAAAAGTCAATGCCATTAGATTTGGGTGACCAACAATATCTCTTCCTCCTTTCTCTTCTTCTCACTTTGCATCTGAAAGAAGATCAACCCCATAATTTCCCCTCCAAAATTGATTTTTTTAAAAATTAAAATGTGAGTGCCACATTGGCAGAATATTCAGGGATTACAGAATGCTTATGAGAAGAATTCTTCCCTCCCTAATGTAATACTATTCTCCTGGAAATCAGACTTGCTTGGCAATTGGTCTTAATTGCATGATCAAAATATCTTCCCAACCCCCAATTTAACAAAATAACATAATGGAAGGGACTGTGGAGCTCTTCTAGTCCAACCTCCTGTTCAAGCAGGAAACCCAGTGATGGCGAACCGAGTGTTCTGTCCCCAACCACACGCACACACACCAACAGACGTTCAAGAGTTAAAGACCAAACCAACTGGCAAAATCCTTTTCCTTATGATAATGGAACTTGGCAACAACCTAGTGGCTGCCTGCCAAGAGTTTATTATTTACGAAGAGGAGAGATAACTTCTCCCCACTTCTGATACATCAAAAGAAACAGCTCAATAATTACGGAATTAATCAAGTCCAGAGATAATCCTGCAAAGTCTTATAGCAAAAGTCCGGCAATGCAGAATGGCGTGGAAGCTTTCAGCTTTGTTCGTCACAAGGTTTGACTGGCCACCACACTCCCTTTTATATCCTGTGGGGCGTGGTCCAGTGACTCAGCCTAATCTCAGGCACGTCTTTTCTTCTGATGCACGCGCTTATCTCTGCGACGCTGGCGTGGATCCAGCCAAGACTCATTACCCTCATCATTGTCCACCTGTGGCTGCGTGGACGTGCTTGGCCCTGGCCCTATCTCTTGCCCTTCGGCGGACACCGAAGGCATTGCCAGAGAGAGGCATTGTCCTGGAGAGGGAGGCCTTGCCAACTCCTCTTCTTCACTCTCGGAGTCCTCTCCTGCCGATGACACAGGCTCAGGTAACGGAGCCACAACACCGAGTGCCCAAACTGTAACGCGTGCGCATGTGTGTGAAGACCAGCTGGCCAGTCGCTTATGCGTGCTGGCCACCTGGTCTGGTTTCTGAGGCTCTGGCATGTGTGAAGATTAGCTGGCCAGTGCGCATGCGCGTGCTGGAAACCAGAAGAGCAGCTGGCAACGGCATGTGTGCCCACAGAGGGCTCTGCGTGCCACTTCTGGCACACATGCCATAGGTTCACCATCACAGCCCTATACCATTTCAGACAAAGGGTTGTCCAATCTCTTCCTAAAATCTCCAGTGTTGGAGCACCCATAACTTCTGGAGTCAAGTCATTCTACTGATTTTTGTGTCAGGAAATTTCTCTTTAGTTCTAGGTTGCTTCTCTCCTTGATTAGTTTCCATCCATTGCTTCTTATCCTACTTTAAGGTATTTTGAAGAATAGGTTGATTCCTCTTCTTTGTGGCAGACTCCTTAGATATTGGAACATTGCTATCATGTCACCCGTAGTCTTCTTCTTTGCATTAAATTAAACATACCCAATTCTTCCTGTTTTAACCTCCAGTCCCCTAATCATCTTTGTTGCTCTTCTTTGCACTCTTTCCAAAAACTCAACATCATTTTTATATTATGGTGACCATAATTGGATGTAATATTTCACGTCTGATCTTATCAAGGCATTAAAAAGAGGTACTAACACTTCACCTATGGTAATCTTGGATTCATCTATTCCAACACAGAGATATTATTCAGGATGACTGCAAGATGGCGTAGTTAACCCTTGTCTTCAGAATTATAGTTCTCTGAACAACCCTAATGCAGGAGAATGGAGCAATGGAGAATCAATTGAAAAGAGATATGAGACACCCACTCACCCCAAATAGATTTAGGTCTATTTGGTCTTAAGTCTGCTGGACATGAAAAACCATTACTTCATGCACAGCTAGCTAGACTGGGAGAAAATACTCAGTGCAGAGATATAATTCTCCTTAAAGCCAGACTAGTTAATGAAATATTAATTCCAGAAAAGCCAAATCAAACAAGGAGCAGATGGAAGGATTCATAGTGTGATGAAACTGAATATTTTCCACTTGGTAGTCACATTTGGATACTCTGAAAGGAAGTGCAAGTTAGCCTTGACTGAATTGTATTTAACTTGGCAGCTAAACTGCCTCTTTTGGTAAACACCACACCTTTTAATGTATATTTTTTCTATCTTATTCATTTGGTATTTTCAATACAAAATACATTACTTTTTTTTTTTTAAAGGGAGGTCATGGTTGATCCCATCCTGTCCCATCCACATATCCTCTAAGTTTGGTTTACTGTATAAATGACTAAAAATATACTAAAACATGTCAATGGATATTTGATGGGACTAGTCATTTTTGTTTCTGTGGAATATGCACCCATAAACTCTGCTTTAATATTTTTTCTTATTATCTTTGAACTTCAATATCCAGTATTCTCTTGCCAGCCAATACAGGCAAAACCAGAGGGAAGAGTTCCATGTATCCCTTGTTGAGCATGTGGAGAAAAGTTGGAATATACATCTATAGAATAATAATAGATTATAAAAATATTAAAACCATAGACTTTGTGTGTAAAAATAGACGTACATGCTTCTTGTGTGTTAATTCTGAGATGAATTACTTTAGCATCGATCCACCTACGTTATAATCTGATCATCTGCTATAACATTATATAACATTAGGTGTTTAAAATGGCTTTTCAAGAAAAGCAAAAAAGGTCAATACAGTTCAAGATTTTGGAATTTTGGTACACATAAGTAACTGAAAATAAGATAAAGAAAATGCTTCTTTCAAAAAAAAAAAAGAAAGAAAAAAAGAAAGAATCCAAAAGTAAAATAGAAAAAAAGGACAGGAGGTATCCAACTGTGAACAAAAGACAGTGAGAGAGAATGAACAGAAAATAAAATCCCCTCTCATCAAGGAGATTCAAACAGGAGTTCTATTCTCATTTTGACTTGACATTAAGAAATATATGCACAACTTGGAATTAAAAATACAGCATTTAAGATATCTGGAGAATCTGTGTAAACCCAGGCTACAAACTGACCAGAGGCAGACTGATAAATCAAGGCTAGGTAATCTGTCCTCTTTCTTCTGGGATGGGCTGAGGGAAATCAGGTTGAACAGGAAGGGAAGAGCAATTCTGAGATGCCAAGGGAGTCGGCTCTTCCAGACGAGATCACTGTCAGGGATGATCAATGTACTGACCTACTTAATTTGACAGTACCTCTTTATCTATCAGAAAATGGTGGCTGATGCTGGTATAATAAATATGCATGATTTCCCCAACAATTTCTTCTCATATGTGTCAGCTGACTAGATCCCTTTTAGTACAGCAACACTGCCTGATCTTAAATCATTTTAAATATGACTTTTATAGGGCACATTTTGTACTCTGCCGCCATCTAGTGGACATGGTCTTTTTTTTTAAAATTTGATTTATATGCTGCCCTTCTCCGGAGACTCAGGGCGGCTTACAATGCGTTAAGCAATAGCCTTCATACTTTTGTATATTTATACAAAGTCAGCTTATGGCCCCCACAAACTGGATCCTCAATTTACCTACCTTAGAAAGGATGGAAGGCTGAGTCAACCTTGAGCCTGGTGAGATTCGAACTTACAGTAATTGCAGACAGCTGGTGTTAATCACAATGCTATCAGTCTGCTGAGCCACCAGGCCCGGTCTTCAATCACAACAGGTCTCCCCCTAGGAAAACGAATGCTGATCGCAGGACCATAGATGGCATTTGGTGACTCTGCTTGAAGTTGTTTGTAACATAAAGTTTAAACCACACTAACCTCTTGTGTTTGCCAGCTGATCAATATTTACTTACTGTTCTCTGAGTAGTTCAGAAAGGTAACGTAACAGTCCAGTGTATAGGAAATTAACATTATTAAAAACTACCAAATAATTTGAAAGGGAGCCAAATCTAAATGTCATACTTCATTTTTTTAAAAAAAAAAACAAGTGGATAAAATGTGTGGAAAAGACCACAGACAGGGCAGCAGGCAAAGGTTTTTGGGGGAAAAAACCTATACCATAACTAGGGAGTTACCACTGAAGATGCCATCTCCCAATTGTCACCTTTCATTTGGAGAGGGGAGTTGAGACAGGGCCTCTGGAGATGATGTCAATTTGAAGAAAAAGCAGCTGATCAGTAACCTAGTCTCAAACTATATGAGAATTTCACTTTCTCTTTGAACTGAGCTTGGAAGCAGATTGAAAGCAGAAACAACGTTTGAGCATAAGCATAGGTGGCTTCAGCAAAGGGCCAGCAATATTGTGACTTGGATTGGATGGATGAATATATTGTGATCAAGATCAGTGTCATTTGGCTGAGTTGGGTGGCTATAGAAATGGAATAGACAGACAGACAGAGATAAGAAAGACTTTTTGGTACTGTATTTTCTGAACTATATAAACAGTTCCTTAAAATGGACATCTAACATCAAAAACGTCATCAAAAAAATCACAGCAAAGAATGTTCTTTCTGCGCCAATTCAGAAAGCTCAGACTGCCCAAGGAGCCGCTGATTCAGTTCTACAGAGGAATTATTCAGTCTGTCATCTGCACTTCTAGAATTGTCTCGTTTGGCTCTGCAACCCAACAAGACAGACACAGGCTTCAGAGGATAATTAGAAAAACAATTTCTACCAACCTGCCTTCCATTGAGGACCTGCATACTGCACAAGTCAAAAAGAGGGCTGTGAAAATATCTATAGACCCTTCACATTCTGGACATAAATTGTTTCAACTTCTACCCTCAAAATGACGGTATAGGGCACTGCACATCAGAACAACTAGACACAAGGACATTTTTTACCACCATGCCATCACTCTGCTAAACAACTAATTCCCACAACATTGTCAAACTATTTAGTAAGGCTCTATTACTATTTTTCTTCTCATGTTTCCTATTACCTATCTCCTTTTCTACTTACGACTATAACTTTGTTGCTTGTATCTTTACAATTTATATTGTTTTATTTAGTTTCCTAGTACAATTTATGTTGATTCTACCACTAAGTGTTGTTTCTTATGATTTATGATGAATGTATTTTTATGACTATGATCATGATTTATCACTTTTATGCAGTGGTGGGCTGCTGCATGGTTGCAAGGGTTTGGGCGAACCCTTAGCTCTGATTGCTGGCTGGGCCTGCCTACCCACCTCTGTTCTATGCTATCAATTTATAACTTACTTTCTGGCTCGTTGGCTGGCCCAGCTGCATTCCACGCCACCCCTGCTGTTCTCACCGGAGCTGCCTGATCTGATTAGGAGCCTGTTTGAAGCTCCGTTTCTCTCCCAAAGGGGCATGTGTGAGCGAAGCGAACCCTTTGTTAAAGAAAATGCAGCCCACCTCTGCTTTAATGTACAATGAGAGCTTATGCATCGAAGACAAATTCCTTGTGTGTCCAATCACAGTTGGCCAATAAAGAATTCTATTCTATTCTATTCTATTCTATTCTATTCTATTCTATTCTATTCTATTCTATTCCATTCCATTCCATTCCATTCCATTCCATTCCATTCCATTCCATTCCACCCCACCCCACTCCACTCCACTCCATTCCATTCCATTCTATTTAAGAACTATACAATAGTGTAAATGAGAGATAATCAGTAAATGGATAATTGCAATGAAAAAGCCATTTCTATCCATCCAAATCATGTTGTAGTTGATGTATGCCTCTCTGTGGAAGCAGAGATACAGAATATAAACTTGACATCTGAGGAAGAAAAAGTTTCTACTACACCCAGAAGTCTGTGAAGTCCATAGCCCTATAAAGTCATGTTCCCTCCTGTTTATCATATGGAAAATAATATTTTTAATTTAGCCTTTAAATATATTTGTATATTGCTTATTATACAATTACATCTCAAACTGGTTTACTGTACAATAAAATTGTTATATAAAATATTAAAACTATATATTAAAACCATGTTCATTTAAAAGACAGGAAAACAAGTCATGCACCAGATATTACTATCCAATATTATTAATGGAAAGTGTGGATAAAATGGTAAGTTTTTGTGGGTTTTGTTTTTTGTTTTGTAATGGATGATGGCAGTGAGGCAGAGATCAGACTTTTATTCAAAAAGGACTTTACAAATGTATACAAAATACTCTAGATCAGGGCTGTCAAATTCTCAGCCCGTGGGCCGGATGTGTCACATGCTGGCCACGCCTATGCCCAGTTTAGCGAAGGGGGGAAAAGTCCCGATATGTCACGTGACACTGTCATGATGACATGAGTTTGACACCCTTGCTCTAGATCAGGGGTGGGCAAATGTGGCTCTTTTACAACCTATGGACTTCAGCTCCCAGAATTCCCAAGCCAGACAATTCCCCATGCTGCCTGAGAAATTCTGGGAGTTAAGTCCATAAGTCTTAAAGTTGCCTAGATATTCCCATTCTAAGGACAGTGATTTGCTATTTGTGTCACCTTACTGTGCATTTCTAAGAGTTTTTTTTATATTATACTAACTCATTTTATATTTTACTAACTCAATTATTTTAAGTGAGCCTAAACAATACATCTTTTACTTCACCCCTCCTGTTCTCAGTCCTCAATTATTTGTTGCTAGTGAACACTTTGTTATTACAACATACAACTGTATGTGTTAGATACATTTTATCTCTCAGACTTTGATCGCTTTTACTATCTCTCCTCCTCCTTTCCCCAGAGACTTGCTTCTCCCAATTTCTTCCTTCAGGGATTTGAGTTGGTTGCTCACCATAGAATTATCTCTTCTTCCAGTGATGAAATGTTACCTCTCAGCCTTGACAATGTCCCAACAGACTCTATGGGAATTCTCCTTTGGGTGAATGTAAGAATGTCTCCCGATGGCTGCCTCCTTGCCCTAGGTCCTTATAGATTCCACGGTTACTTTTTTCTGGCCCCGGCAGCCAGGGTCAGAAGACCCAGGATCTATCAATCTACCAGATTCCATCTTCTCAGGATTCAACCTCTGTTTATTGGCTGAAATTGTCTCATTAGTGCATCCAGTTATTGGTTTCCAATGGGTCAGGGGTCTGCAACCTTAAACACTCAAAGA
Organism: Pituophis catenifer annectens; assembly: GCF_029215685.1. Taxonomy (NCBI): domain Eukaryota; kingdom Metazoa; phylum Chordata; class Lepidosauria; order Squamata; family Colubridae; genus Pituophis; species Pituophis catenifer. The sequence goes on from NW_027256881.1 coordinate 45,244,049, forward strand.
GCCATTTGGACCCATTTCCCACAGAAAAGAAAACACCGGGAGCCACAAAACCTGGGTGGGTGTGGCCAACTCAATGCCACGCACTTCTACCAGTCACATGATTCCCCCTAGCCACACCTACCCAGCCAGTCATTAGGGCAAAGAACCAGTTGTTAAAAAACACCGAGAACCACAAAATCCTTTCGACATCTCTCTCTCTCTCCTCCCTCCCTCTGTCTCTGCCCTGGCTGCTTCTCCATCCCCGCCATCACCCTTACCCTCTCAGGCCAGGAGAGGAGTGACTGGGAGGGGAGGGCGAGGGGCAGGGCCAGCCAGTGGTGGGATCACCTGACAGGGAGCCATAGAAGAGGGCCCAAAGAGCCACATGTGGCTCCAGAGCCGCAAGTTGCTGACCCCTGCAATAGGTAAATAGGATCCCTGATCCAGATGCTATAGAGCAGGGGTGTCAAATGCACACCGTCACATTGTCGTCATGTGACCTATCGCGACTTCCTCCCCTTCACTAAACCGGGGATGGGTGTGGCCAGCGCATGACGCATCCGGGCCATGCTCTGTGAGTTTGACACCCCTGCTATAGAGAAGCCTTAACACTCCTTAACACAGCTTTGCTGGCTGAGGAATTCTGGGAATTGAAGTCCATAGGTCTTAAAGTTGCCAAAGTTGGAGACCCCTGGTCTAGAAAACTATTTGATTATAGCAATCTTCCTCAAATGGTTACCATATTTTGTGTTAGACCCAAGTTCCCATTATTTCTTTGCATGGATCTTTGCATGTTTTTTTTTTTTTTTACCCAAGACAGCTAATTCAACAAGGGACTGCCTCATACCCCCAGGGAGGAAAGGGGCTCCAAGCAAAATTAGGCTCAGCTGCTCCAGTTTCCGATTTTAATGAACTTCCAAGCAGCAAAAAAAAAACCACCCAAATCCGAAATCGGTTAAAATTTAATCCCCGGAGCTTTAAACATTTGTTTTTTGAGTTCCCACCACCACCTCGATTGCCAGATGTGAAGGTACCAATTAAAACATGGAGGAACAATGATATTGACGTAAGAATCAATGCTATTTCCGGTTTTTGCAGAATCTTTTTTTTTTCTTTTAAAAAAAAAAAAGCTCTTGGCTTGCCCGCAGGTAAGCAAAGCTAAGCCTGCAGGTTGCAGCAAACCATCGCTCTTGCAATGCAACTACTTAGGCCATCTTGCTCCTCATCGCTGCTCGCCAAATACCTACAGAAAGTGGGGGGGAAAACCGGTGTAAAGAAGCGTTGAGGTGCGTCTCCTGAATTATTCCCGCACATGAAGCGCACGGACGGAAAGAAGCGATTCCCTCCGTTTACACCCGAATAAAACGCCCGCTGAAAACGCCCCGCCCTCAGCCAAGAAACAGGCGGGGTCGCGGCTTATTGGGCCGGAGCCGGAAACGTGAGAGGCTGGGCTCAATGCCGCGCAAGGAGGCGGGCGATGTGGCAGGTCGGTGCGTTTGTTTTGTCTCGCGTTGTTCCTTAGGTAAAGATTGCTGGCGGCGATCTCCGGTAAAAAAATAAGCTCCTTTGTTGGGGAGAAAGGATGCTGGGCAAAGGTTTCGCGCCCGGAGACTTTGAAAGGCCCCGGCACTGCGTGCCGGATGAGAAGAACAAAGAAATGTGGTTAAAAGATGCATCGTTTCTGTGCAGGGGGCAAGAAATCCACGAAAAGTATGGGAGCGCTGCGCCCGTTTATAGCGGCATCAGCTTCTGGTGATGCTTCAACCTTGGCAACTTTAAGCCGGGAAGACTTCAACTCCCAGAATTCCCCAGCTGGCTCCAAAGTTGGAGACCCCTGGACTATAGCACAACAAACCCCCCTCCTTCACTGTTTCCCAGCTTTTGCACAATTCTTGTTCATTTGGTTGATTATCATATCTAACCATTTCTAACCATTTCATGCTCTGCCGTACCCTTCTTCTTCTTCTTTTTTTAAATTTGATTTCTATGCCACCCTTCTCCGGAGACTCAGGGCGGCTTACAGTGCGTTAAGCAATAGCCTTCATACTTTCGTATATTTATACAAAGTCAGCTTATTGCCCCCACAAACTGGGTCCTCAATTTACCTACCTTAGAAAGGATGGAAGGCTGAGTCAACCTTGAGCCTGGCGAGATGCGATCTTACTTTAATTGCAGACAGCTGGTGTTAAATTACAGTGCTTCTGTCTGTTGAGCTAAACCAGGCTCCCTCAAGCAAAAATCCTTCAATCTGTCCCAACATCAGGGTCTTTTCCAGTGAACTCTTCTCATTAAGTGGCCAGAGTACTTGAGCTTCAACTTCAGTAGCTCTCCTTCCAAAGCACACAGGGTTGATTTCCTTTAGAATTGATTGGTTGATTTGATCTCCTTGCGGTCCGAGGGACTCTCTCTCTCAAATCTTCGCCAAAGCCACAATTAGAAAGCAAAATGTGCTTAATATGGCACTCCTAACTAAGTTTGCTTAGAAGTGAGTCTCCGCGTGTTCACGGACACCTGTTTCCTCTTGTGGGATCAGCCTGTGCCACAGTAGATGGACTATCCTCAGGCATCTTTGCGTGGCTTCTGTTAGTGTAATGAGTCCCCTGTTCAAATACCACCTGCAGTTAGGTTCATCAACTAAGTAGGACGTTCTTCTGTTTGTTTGGTAGAAAGTATTGTAAAATCAGAATACATATTGTATACTGCATGTTTTACAAGCTATAATGCTGAAAAATACAGGGAGAAAATTGCCCACTAAGAAGGATGGCTGATTGTTTTTTTAAAAAAAGATATGAACTGATCCAATCACCAACTGATCATCCATCAGCCCTTCCAGGTAGCCCAGGGCAGGAAATCAAACCCCTGAGCACTACTGCTATCTTTATTGTAAGGTTACATACAGTAACAATGTTGCAAGGCTGGAAGTTTCACATTTCAGAGAACTGGAGAGAATAATTTCGGAGGTGCTTTCTCTATCGCCATTCCTGCTTTAGACTCAGATTTCTCTTACTGTGACATATTGTTGTCTAGGTTGCCTGTGGCTCTTCCTCCTGTCTCTGAAGGTTATTCTCACAGACATTACATTGTCTCATACTGCTTGTCTGTGGTCTGGTAGCCTGCTGGGTAACGATGGGGATATTTTGGTCTATTATTAGTCCCCTCAGAGCACCGCACAATCTTGCTTCCGAATATGATCTTTGAGAGGAAAAGGTTTCTTTCCCTCCTACTGTGTACATATACGAAGAGGTAAGCTTTGTGGAATTCAGTGAACAAATTGAACATATTCTGAGCTATATTAGTGGGTCCATGTAACACACTTACACATGTTTGGTAAAAAAATTGTGGAACAATGGGAAAGGAATTATAATTTAACAATGTCCACTGCATATAAGGAAAATCAATATAAAATGTTTTATAGATGACATATGCCCCCTGAGAAACTGGCAAAAATGTTTAAAGATAAATCAGCTAAATGTTGGAAATGTCACCAGTTACCAGGTTCTTATTACCATATATTACCATACCAAGAGCCGAAGTGGCGCAGTGGTTAGAGTGCAGTACTGCAGCTACTTCAGCTGACTGCTAGTTCAGCAGATCAGCGGATCAAATCTCACTGGCTCAAGGTTGACTCAGCCTTCCATCCTTCCGAGGTGGGTAAAATGAGGACCCAGATTGTTGGGGGCAATATGCTATTTAGTATACTGTCTTTGGTATAAACCGCCCAGAGTCCTCGGAGAGTGGGCGGCATAGAAATACGAATAATAAATAAAAATGTTGTGGACTTGTCCAGAAGCTAAAAATTATTGGAATAAAATTAAGATATGGCTGGAAGAAATTATACAACAGTGTATTGATTTAAAACCAGAACTGTTCCTATTGGGTATCCTACCAGAAAAAAATAGCAAAGAAAATATTTATTTGATTATACATGTAATAACAGCTGCAAGGGTTGTTTATGCACAACATTGGAAAGCAGAGAAAATACCTTTGGAAGGAAAAGTAATTAAAAAAAATTAGATTGTGCAGAAATGAATAGATTGACTATGATGATTAAAGAAAGAGAAGATTCAGAATACTTTAAGATAAGGAATCAACTCTACTATTGGTTAGAAAAGAGATACAAATAAGTAAATTAATAGTTATGTATAAAAATGCTACAATCAGAATATTTTGTTAGTGATGAATTGTTGTAATTGATTGGATGAGAATGAAGACAGAAGAAATAACAAAAAGAATGATTGGAGACAACACCGAGATGTCACACGGAAGGAATGACTGATATATTAAATGTTTGTTTGTTAAAAAATAGAAGACTTTTAATAAAAAAAATTGTGGAACAGGAATCGGTTGAATTTAGAAGAGTTTTCTCTCAGGGAACTGGGCATCAGATTACAGTCTTAAAATTTAGTGTTTCCATTTTAATATTGTTCTTAACCACATAGTTAAGGATAGGAATGTGGAACCTACGACCTTCCTGATGTTGGTTAAACACAATGGCCTCAGTCAACATAATCTATGATAAAGGATTCACCGTGCTTCTCCATCCCTGCCACAGGCCCCATTGTCCAGTTGTGTTTCAGCAGCCAGGAACTTACTATTATAACTTCCTGTGCCCCTCCCCCCAATTTTTTTTCCACTCAGAAATTTCATTTTTCTTGAGAGCCAGTTTGGCCTAATGGCAAAGGTACTACTAGACTAAAAACTAGGAGACTATGAGTTCTAGTTCCACCTTAGGCATGTAAACTAGCTGAGTGACTTTGGGCCAGTTACTCTGTCAGCCCACACATCAGGTGCAGGCAACAAGCCAATTCCTGTTCCAGGCAATGGATCAATACAAAAAATTAACAATACATTTCTTCTGAAAAATGATTTCTTAGCTGTAGTTCAGAAACAAGCTGTCCTATTTCTAATCAGACCATGATATTGTCTTCTTCACTAATTGTGTACTTATCATGGTCATGTTGATTTCCACCATTCCAGAAAGTTCTAAGAAAGGTCAAATTGTTTTGCTTCTACTTTGTGCATTTCAGGAATGGAAAAAGCCGAAGTAAGTTTTGAAGAGGGGAGTCTAATTTTGGCCTGGAATTTAGTTAAAAAACAGTCTTTACTCATATTTTGTAGATATTTTATCTATCTAGCTATCTATTTGTGTTGATGCATAGGGCTTCTATTTTTACATTTCAACATCTCTTCTTAGACTCTTAGGAACCCAAACTATAAGTCTCTTCCTCTTCCATCTTCCATCTTTTATTCTGAAAAATAAAATTTGAAATTCCTCTTCAAGTTTCTGTGGTCCTGTCTGACATTTCTATGTGGGACTAACTAACTAAATACTAAATATGTTATCTCATTGTTTTTAGGTGTATTGCTAAGATGTCCTTCTAAGTGTTGAGAAGCCTAAAAATGTTCCTCCAGTCAGAGATTTTGCCTAGATGGGAATTGTGTCTTTACTTGTTTCTTTCTTTTGGCTCTCATTTTTATTCTTTCTATGAAGTCTTCCAAGCTTCTCAAGGTAAGTCTCAACTTTAGGCCCATTATCTTTAGGTGTTATTTTTTGCTTTTGTAGTTTTCAATAAATTGAAATAAAAAGTACAAAATATGTAACTATTTTCCTACAGTACCAGGCAGAGTGTTGCATTGAGTCAGTTTGCTTGTGTGCATTTTTCTTAGAATAGTGAGTAGATACAAGATTCTTTGTAATTCATACAAAGGAAAAAGAAAGCAACATAAAATAAGCAACATAAAATAATCTGTATAAGAATAAATGGGTTTGTGATGAATGTGTAGGCTGCCATATCTGGGGCCAACATATCTTTTTTCATGCTTTATTTGATTCAATTGATTATGTACCATCAAGTTGTTTTGATTCTTAGCAGCTACATATCCGGGAAAATGTCATCTGTTGTGATGCTCATTGGCAACAGTGAGGTGCAGAAATATGTGAGGTCCTGGAAGCCAATTTACATAATGAATCTACAACTTAGGTGTTAACTTTCTCCAAAAAGACTAAAAATTGAAGATTTTTTAAAAAATTGCTCCTACAGTAACTTCTACATGGTATATAGTATATTTTCCCCAAATTGAGTTTTAACGCAAAAGAACTTTCCAGCTAACACGACTTCTGAAACTTTCAGAAATTGGTTCACATTGGAAATCACCCACTTTGAAAAAGGTTTAGATAAGTAGTATCTACCATTGCATCATATAATTCACAATATACCTACCTACTTCAATAACTTCTGCACTACCAGAAGATCCTCTTTGCATAACCTATGACAGGTTTGAATAGCTGCGTGCTGTAAATTTTCCTTTCCTTTTCCTGGAATCCCAGAGACCCTGAGATCATATTGCAAAAAAGATTTGTTGAAGTGCTGTGTAATTTTCTGCCAATTTTTAGTGAGAAATCAAGGGGAAAAGCGTGCAAGGTTTGGATTAGCTTAATGCACCTAAAACGCTCATCCCCTCAATTGAGAAAATAGAAAGTAGAAAAGTGGAAATAGAGAATAGAAGTAGAAAATTCTTTCCTCAGTCAGAGGTCATTATGCCAGGTCACTTGAAGACGCCAACTCCCAGAATTCCTCAGCCAACTATGCTGCCTAGAGGATTCTGGGACTTGAAGTCCACAAGGCTTAAAGTTGCCAAGTTTGGAGACCTCTGCACTATGCTATTGTCCTGTTCCTCAAGCCTCTTGGTTACAAAACAAAATAAAACTTTGTATAGAACAAAATAAAACTTTGTATGCTTCTATTTAGTGATTAAACACATATATTGTCACTTACCAGTTCAGTAACATGAGATATGTGCTAATTCTTTAATGTATATGTTCAATTTTCTCCTCCTTTGGAGGAATTTTTTAGAGTTGGAATTAGGTTACTCAATGTGCTTGGAATAATCTTGATTGTACTTGATATGTAAAAGAATAAATGTTATATGTATCTGATATATTATTGCTCTTATTATTGCTCCACCTCACAAGGTTGTGAAAACAGGGAAAATAGTAGAGAAGGAGTGTTATGTATGCCACCCTGATCTCTTGAAAAAAGCTAGCATCCAATAAATAGAACTACTTCTGTAAAGTGACTTCTGCTATTCTTCATTTTTTCCACTAGGAGGAGATAGCATAACAGTTTTTAGAATGTTGAAATAATAATAATTAATGTAGCCAATAACAAGGTGGTTTATATAAACAATTATCATTAGGATGTTAGATGTTTTAACCACTAACATTTCAAATTATTTTTGTCTCTGATTTTTGAACTGATAATCTATCTTTATGTATAGAAAACAAAGGTATTGATATCCTTCATTATTTTAATATCCTCATATTTCAACTGAGAACTCAGTCATCACAAGAAATGTATAATTCATGGGAACAGATTGAATCTAAGCCTGGTTTTGAGTAATCTGAAACTCCACAAAGTGCTCAACAATAATATTTTAGCACAAGAAGGATTCTATGATTGCTGCTGTTTTGAAAATGACCAGGTGTGGGCTATAATAGCAATGTGATTTTGTTCCAGAATAGTTCATAATGTTGAAAGGAAAGCTGAGTTTTCCAGAAGCTCAGTTCAAAAATGTTTGTACTAAATGGACAGCTTCTTGAAAAATATACTTAGAAGCTATAGTAGAAAATACTAAAATTAAACAGTCAGTGAAGTGTAATAGTAGAATTTTGTCTCAGCAACACAATAGAAAGGTGTTAAAATGGAAGAGACAAAATAGAATGAGAAGAAGCTACTGGTAGTAATACAGAGCATTAATAGAGCATATTTCAGTAGAACATCTATGGGTTATTCGGATTAAAATAGTAATTGTAATAGAATAAGAAACTTGAGAATCCACTTGAAATGTAAGACAATTGGACAATGGTTTAATTTAGCAGATAGACATTAGTTGTTTCTTTCCTCGGCTTATCCTAGGGTTGATGGTACCCATGAAAAGTCATAAATGCTTGCCATTATGATTCTTATTGCTGTTGTTAAAGTTCTCAGATATTTATGCTCATTTTTCCTCACTGTACTGTATGTGAGGGCATTAACTTCAAAAGAAATCTTTCTGTATATCTGAGGTGGCAACAGAAACTATACAGAGAGGTTTTCAAAAAAACATTTGCTCCAGTATTGCAGATTAGAATATTAGATTTGACGGGAGAAAAATGATTTGGAAGACGTGTGGTGCCCGTGTACTCTCTCTTGGCACTCATTAAATCAAATGTGTCTGCAGCTCTATAGTCCTAGTGCAAAATCTACATTTCTAGATTAGATACTAGGATGGGCACTTTTTAATGCAATTATTTACTTCCGGGGATAGACACAAGGAAACATATATTTAGGAGGCGGGGGAAGGGATTACTTAAAGCTTTATACAGACCCACCAACTTCTACAAACAATTTAGAAAATCACCAATAATTTTGGTGGAGTTTGAATGAAAGTCATCTCTGTCTCTGTCATACTGAATAAAAAATTGGTAGATTAGTGTTTTGTAAGATGAAACGATCAGTAGTCTTTATTTGACTATGTGTTTTTGTCCCGCTCATTTTCCTGATGTTGATTTAGTTCACTTAACACCCTGCTGCAATTTTCAATTTTTTTAAATAAAGTTTTTTATTAGTAGTTCAAAATTAAAAACATTGGACATAGATATGACATCACTGGTCCCAAACATCTTCCAACACTTTAAGTTAATACATAATATACTAATGATAATATAATAATATATTCCTTACACCTTATACGTTATTTAAACATAGTATAATAATAGTAATTTATACCTTATTCCTATACAATTAAACATACCTATATCTACATATACCTATCTATACAATTCACATACATATTTATAACGTATATAATTCTAGTCTAACACTACACATTTGTCTCGGCTAACCCCTGCTGCAATTTTCAATTAGGGATGGCTACCAAAGAAATTTACAATTAACAATTAAAGTCAGACAAAGAGATATGTAATTAGAGATTCTGATCCCTAGTGATTGATGATACCGAACTTGATTTTCAGCTCTCTCCTCTGCTGGATAACCAGGCTAAGAAAAAAAAAAAGGAAAGGAAAAATATTCTCAGAGAAGATGATGTTTATTTTGGGCATCAAAAAAATAAGAGGAAAAACTCATTTCTTGAAGAGATGAATTTCTTCAGCTAGATATTAAGAATCTCCTCTGAAAACCAAAGGTGATAAATCAAAAGTTTAGCTCTTCATCTTGAAAGCTGCTTCTAAGTGATGCTCAGTTAATAGCTTGAACTTTTGAGGCATTCTCTCTTGCCAGACTTAAAAATGGAAATTGAATTTTGTTAAGGAATAATTGTTGGAGAGAATCTATTTGATATCCAAAACGTTAGGCATAAGAAATATTTGTAAAACATTAATTCTTTTTTCTAGCTGTCTTTGTTGGTCAGTAAGGCAACATAAATGCACATATCCACTTATTGGAACCATTGGTTAATTAAGCAATTATTAGCTGATTTGCTCCAGCCAATAAATAAATAAATAAAATGAAATGTAATAAATAGCCATGGTAGCACAGTGGTTAAATGCAGTATAGGACTTACACCAGTTCATTTAGTGACCATTCAAAGTTACAGTGGCACTGAAAAAAGTGATTTATGTCCGTTTTTCACACTTATGACCATTTCATCATCCCCATGGTCACGTGATCAAATTTTGGATGCTTGGCAACTGACTCATATTTATGACGATTCCAGTGTCCTGGGGTCCTGTGATCCACTTTTGCGACCTTCTTAGAAGCAAAGTGAACGGGGAAGCCAGATTCACTTAACAACTGTGTTGTAACTTAACTGCAGTGATTCACTTACCAACTATGGCAAGAAAGGTCATAAAATGGGACAAAATCCACTTAACATACATTTCGCTTAGCAACAAAAATTTTGGGCTCAATTGTGATTGTAAGTTGAGGAATACCTGTATTTCAGACAAATACTGCCTATACTGCCCCCCTCCCTCTGCCCATAGCCTGGAGTTTGATCCTGGCAGGGCTTAAGTTTGACTCAGCCTTCCATCCTTCTGAGGACCCAGATTGTAGGGGACAATAGGTGAATAATGCTTCTACACTTGTAAACCTCCCAGAGAGTGCTGTAAACCACTATGAGATGATATATACCGTATTTTTCAGAGTATAAGACGCATTGGAGTATAAGACGCAGCTTAGTTTTGGGGGAGGAAAATAGGAAAAAAAAATCTGCCTACCAGGTATTGATCTGGCTAGTCTGGTCAGCTTCAGCACATTAGTTTGCTGGTTTTTATCCCCTGCTTGGGGATAAAAAACAGCTTCTAAAGCACAACTGATCTTTGGAGAGAGAAGCAATGAGAAAAGCAGGCTAGCGCCTTGTTAGGGCTGAAAAAAAAGCTTCAAAAAAGCTATATTTGGAGTATAAGACACACCCAAATTTTCAGCCTCTATTAGGAGGGAAAAAAGTGTGTTTTAAACTCGGAAAATACGGTGGGTCTAAAGGCTATTGCTATCGCTAGAAAAAATATTACAAGATACTATACTGCAGACTCTCATCTTCTCTATTTAACTAACTTTTTTGCTTAACACTGTTAATATTGAGTCCACATGCCACTGATATCCACTGTTCTTAGAGCTGTTCTGATGTCATTAAAAAAAAGCCTCATTCGTATTATATTGTTGCTGCTGTTTGCAAATTTTTTAAAGATAGAGCATTCTGAGTAGAGAACTTGCTTGCATCAAGAGGTCTATAGAAGGTGGAGTTTTAGTAAGTGGGTTGTCAACATAGAAAAAGTTGCTTTTATTCAGATGTATCCTTTTTTACAAATTGGAAACTTTGCATGTTTTATTTTTGTTCCTATTTGCTTATTGACAAGTTGATCAAATTGGACAGGTTGTGAGAGTCATAGACCTAATTGACTGACAATTCCTAATCTATTAACATATTCTGTAATAACTCTTACTTCCCTTAAAAAAGAGACTCACAGGCCTTAGTAGGCTTTCACTGTAATAATACTACTTGGAATTTATTTTTTTCTTATGTCTTCTCTTTGTAAGAGAGTTGATAATATTGTGCTGTTGCTGTTGAACTAAAATTTTCTTATTTGTGCAGAATACGAAGAAGAACTTGATAGAAAATTTGAACTGGAGAAAAATACACTGGGGTTGAGGAAGGTAAGATCAATGAGATTAATTAAAGTGCATTGAAATGTGATTGAGATTGGATGACAGTAAGCAGTGCTGAGCTTTGAGGCCTAGTGTGATCAAGATGAAGGTAGAGCATTTTGATACAAATTACGATAAAACCTCTGTCCATCCAGTGCAAAATGGCTTGTCAAATTGTCATGCTATGACTTGTCAATTAACATGGCCTGTAGTACTTAAAAGAAAAATATAATTAGCACTATGTTAAATTTTGCATATTGTTTGCTGTATAGCAGGGATGTCAAACTCAAGGCCTGCGGGCCACATTCGGCCCACGGGGCTGCCCTGGAAACAGCAAAGGACGGGCTTGCAATGACTCTGCCAGCGAAAACGAAGCTTGGGAGGGGAGCTCGGGAGGCATTGCGCGCAGCTCACCCGAGCTCTGTTTTCGCTGGCAGAGCGCTCCCCAACACAAGTGATGTCGAGCTGGCCACGCCCACCCTGGCCATGCCCCCCCCAGTCCCCCGAGGTCAAACACAACCCTGATGCAGCCCTCAATGAAATTGAGTTTGGTACCCCTGCTATATAGCCTTGAGCACTGTTCTCTCTGTAGGGTGGGTTAAAAGAGGCAACACTGTTCAGTTAGTCCTCAATTTACAACCACAATCGAGCCCAGAATTTATGTTGCTAAGTGAGACATTTGTTAAATGCGTTTTGCCCCATTTTACGACTTTTCTTGCCGCATTTGTTAATCACTGCGGTTGTTAAATTAGTAACACGGTTGTTAAGTGAATCTGGCTTCCCCATTGACTTAACAAAAGGTCATAAATGATAATCACATGACCCCGGGAAACTGCAACCGTCATAAATATGATCCAGTTGTCAAGCATCTGAATGGAAATCATGTGACCATGGGGATGCTGCGACAGTCATAAGTGTGAAAAATGGTCATAAGTCATTTTTTTCAGTGCTGCTGTAACTTCAAATCAGGATGGATAAAAATTGATGATTTTTTTTAAAAATAAAAATAATCGGATTTTTTTTTATTGAAATCAATTTTTTTTTATTTTTATCAAATTTGTTTTAATAAAATGCTTTTGGAATAAAAATCTATCTAAAGATAGATATTTGTCTATTTAGGCTGTATATTCTGCAATATTGGGACTGTCGGTGAGTCAACAGCAGGTCAGAGGAGGAACCGCTGCAGGACAGAGATGACAGTTGCTCTTTAAAATTATGATTTAAATCGAGTTGATTTAAATCAAATCCACCCTGCTTTAAATGGTCATTAAATGAACTGTTATAAGTCCAGGACTACCTGTAGCTGCAGCATCACAGTTGAAGCCCTGTATCTTTATACATGCATGCAACATTAATACTTATGTGCAGCTTGTTTTGACTCCCACTGTGGGTACTAAAGCTTGAGTGTGCAAATAACTGCATAACTGCTGTCGCTCACCTTTCAGTGCATTCTATTTCTTAATAATATAAGCTAAAATTGCTTGGAAACAATAACCAAAGTTATTTTTTCTTGGAGGTACCACAAAATATTGAATATTATTATGCTAAAAAGTCTCAGACTCAATTTCTTTTTTAATGTGTTGCCTTATATCTGAAAACATGGCCATGTTTGGGTATGTTTTCAGATATGTTTTTTTTTAACAGATATGAATATGTTTTCAGATACAAGGGTATTTGGGATATTTGAGGCATTGTAGGTTTAGATGCAGATGTGAATCAGTTCCAACCTCTTTTTAATTCTTTCTGCAAAAAATAGCTTCAGCCAAATTTTCTTCCAGTCAGCATCTTCAGTAATTTTGCTTGTGCTGAGTTGAGCTAAGTTTCACTTTTATAAATTAGTTTCATTTGGAATACTTAGTGACATTCACCTTAGAAGACTGTTTTGGCATAGTAAGCTGAATAGTGGCCTATTAAACTATGCCTGTTAACATATTAACAGAGGCATACCTTGCTGAATGTAATTAGGGCTCTTGCATCATACAACTCTTGAGAATGTACGATTTAAAAAGCTAGCGGCTTTTTGCGTATCAATTCATAGCCCTTCCCTTAATAAAATTACCTAAGTCAAAGAAATAACTTCTACCCAATAGAGGGATGTAATTTTACAATTCTTTCCTGTGCAATTCCATATCTTTCTAAAAACCAATTGTCCACCATACTTTTTAAAAATCACCCATGAGTGTGTGTGTGTACATGCATCTTGGGGATGAAATATAATTGTAAGGTTTTAATATAAAGAAACTTTGACAAATTTTGGATGGCAGCCATGAGAGTTTGCCTTTCTTAGAGATGTATCTAGTTACTCTTTCACAACTGTTAATATTCCTGTGCTGTTGGTATGTTATATTTTAAGAAGCTTATTTATGTCAATTTATATGGCTGCAACTCTGGATGACTTACAACTATTAAAATAATGTGATGTGACTATATGTATGTGTGTGTATATATATGTATGTGTGTGTGTGTGTCAGAGGTGGGTTTCAGCAGGTTCTGACCAGTTCTGGAGAACTGGTAGCAGAAATTTTGAGTAGTTCGGAGAACTGGTAGTAAAAATTCTGACTGGCCCCGCCCCCATCTATTCTCTGCCTCCCAAGTCCCAGCTGATCGGGAGGAAATGGGGATTTTGCAGTAACCGTCCCCTGGATTGGGGTGGGAATGGAGATTTTATAGTATCCTTCCCCTGCCACGCCAATCAAGCCACGCCGACCAAGCCATGCCACCCCCACCAAGCCACCCCCACAGAACCGGTAGTAAAAAAATTGAAACCCACCACTGGTGTGTGTGTGTGTTTGTATAATGTCTACACCACTCATCTGATCTAAGTAACTCTCTTTCTCTCTCTCTCTCTCTCTCTCTCTCTCACACACACACACACACACACACACACACACACACACACAAAATACAGTACAGTAACATGTTCAATTGTTGTATAATGTCAAAATTGTGTGACTTCAACTGAGCCCCAAGTCTTGACTAGTTGTTTCAAACCCATGTAGGAACTTGATTCTATATTTCTGCAGCTCACACCTATGTATACTTTTCCTCTGAGTCTATTTTTCAGGCTTTCTTCTCTGTTCCAGTTGAGTTTTTAGAACCACTCGCTTGCTGTTTCCTTTCCTTAGGCTCCTGTGTTTCCCATGGCATGTTGATTTTTCAAATGCCTGTGCATGTTTCTTGTTAGTGACATTCATGTGTTTTTGTGTTCCCTCCTTTTTAGAAGCAGAGTAGCACAATACAAGTAGTCCTCATTTACTGATCACAATTGGGACCAGCAACCTGATGGTTAAGTCAGGCGGTCATTAAGTGAAACGATGACTGTGCTTACTATCATACTTCAGCTTTCCTTTCCTTTATAGACCTGTGGCCTGTGTTGTAAATGTGAGGACTGGTTGAAAGTTATTTTTTCGTCACCATTGTAACTGTGAACAGTCAGTGTACAAAGCCGTCTCTAAACAAGGACTATCTATAATTGTGGGAGGCAATTGATAGGATTAGGATAGCTCAGCCAATGGTAACTAATGGTCTTTTTTATAGCTTAGCTTGTGACACTTGTGACAGGCCACCTGCTTCTCTCTGGTAAATAGAAGGAGCCAGCACTTATATGAACATTCTATAGCATACATTTTTGTATTTAATATGAAAGGGCCGTTGGCTGTTGCACAATAGTTTCTTTTCTCATAGGTCTACAGCAGTGGTGAAATGTAAAATTTGTTACTACCGGTTCTGTGGGTGTGGCTTGGTGTGGGGAGTAATGTGACTGGGTGGGCGTGGCCAACTATTTTTTTAAAAAACTTTTAAAAGCATTTTTTCTACAACCTCAGGTTGTAAAAAAATGCTTTTAAAAGACTCTGACGATCCCAGCTGAGCTGCGCAATAATCAGAGGCTTTTTTTTTTTACTTTTAAAAGCATTTTTTCGGCCGAAGAAAAAATGCTTTTAAAAGTAAAAAAAAAACCACCCTCTGATGATCGCGCAGCTCAACTGGGCAAGGGGGTGTGTGTGCGCAGGGATTTTTGCTACCAGTTCTCCGAACCACCTGCCGCCATTGCTACCAGATCGGGTGATCCGGTCCGAACCAGGAGCATTTCACCCCTGGTCTACAGATGTTGAGAAGTATAAAGCTGTTTGTTGTGTTATAAACTTTTATGACAACATATTTTGAGTTTAAAGCAAGAAAGCAGTTCTTGGGACATATATTTGAAATCTGTGCCACACTCCTCAAGGAATAATGGAAGCATAACAGAGACAATCATGATTGTCTGCTTTCTGTTCTAATTTGGAAATTCCTTTTGATCAACACTGTGCAAAGGATGTGTTGTTCTTGGCAGATTTCCTGGGAATAGATCTCCAAAAGTGAATATTACCTTGCAATTTGAAAGGGAAGCATTAGGAGACAAAAGGCAAAAGTTTTGTTTATCTGTTGCATGTTATCTCCTAATTCTCTGCAGTTTGAAATAGTGACTTACAATAAAATGTAGGCGTAAAAAAGAAAATATGTAACTAAATGCAGCTATCAAATGGCAGTTTGTCATAGACCAATAAAATAATTTTGCTCCCCTCTCTGATGCAATATTTGGGAAAGGCTACTCATGCAGAGAGTTTCACCAGCCAAATGGCAATTAGTTGCAGTCATCATTTTGATAGGGTCCCATTTACTTTTTGTGGTGGGAGAATTCTCTGTTTCTCCTTTTCCATTAAATAGATAAATTATCTCATTACACATTAAACATATAAACACACTGAACATATCTTTTAAAGTACAAAGTATTTTAACTTACTGCACCTGTGTATGGTTTGCCAATTGCACAGTGGCAAATAGGACAGCACTCCAGAGGGTTAACGTCATTGCCCAGAGGATCAATGGTTGTCCTCTCCCCTCTTTGGAAGAGTTTTATAGCTCCCGCTGCCTTAAGAAAGTTCAGATTTTTTTTAAAAGATCCATCTCATCCTGGACACCCATTTTTTGAACTATTACCATCTGGCTGATGGTACAGAATAATAAAAACAAGGACAAATAGTCTGAAAAACCACTTCTAACCCAGGGCAGTAACTATACTGATTTCTACTGTATAGTGCAGACATCCTCAAACTAGGGCCCACGGGCTGGATATGGCCCGCCAATGCAAAGTATCCAGCCCACGGAGTGGTGGGATTCAGCCCCGCCCCTCACCGTCGCCTTGTCTTCCAGTGAGCATCCACTCCAGTTGCACTTCTGGTTAGTTATTTCACCGGTTGAGCTGCACTTCTGATCACACCGCTGCTGCCGAACATAAGGCCGAAGAGTCCGGGGGAAGGGCCAGCTGACTGAGGGGTGATCTCGCCACATGATCCAGGGCTGGGGGGGGGGTGAGTAGGGGAGGGGTTGCTGCTGGCTTGAAAAGCAGCTGCCAGCTTATAAAGCAGTGTTTTAAAAGTCTTTAAAATGCTTTAAAAACAGCCTTTCAGGATGTTTTTCACAGCCATATAAGGGCTGGTGGGTGAATAGGGGAGGGGCTGCTTTTAAAGTAGCACTTTAAAAGTGGGTGGGTGAGGGACATGTCTGCTGAAATTGGCTAACACTAATTCAAATGCAACCGCGGTATAAATAAAGAAATAAATAAATAACTTTATTGTCATTGTACGTGTATACATAGTATACCCATACAACGAAATTCACTTAACACTCAAAGGCCAGGTCCAACACACATAACAATCCCCAAACACACTCTCACCCACCACAATTCTCCACCCCTAAACCACCCAAACATCCACACAACAGACCAAGTAGTACTGTCCAACAGCTCACTGATGGTGGCCCTTTAGTTCATTGTTGAGTGCAATTATAGCTCTGGGATAAAAACTATTCAGAGAACGCGTGGTCCGAGTTTTAATTGTTCTGTATCTTCTGCCAGAAGGCAACAGTCCCAAAAGATTGAAGGCGGAATGGGAAGAGTCTCTGAGAATGTTATGCAACTTCCTCAAACAGCGAGATTCGAAGATGTCATCCAGGGCTGATAGCTGGAGTCCGATGATATTCTGGGCAGTTTTAATGATTCTCTGTAGAGCTTTTTTGTCCGCTACAGAGCTGCTCCCATATCATGCAAGAATGCCGTATGTCAGGACACTCTCAATGGTGCTGCGATAGTAGGACAGAAGTAGATGCTGAGATAGATTTATCTTCCTGAGCATTCTCAGGAAGTACAGCCTCTTCTGTGCCTTCTTCACAAGCATGTTAGCATTCATAGTCCATGAGAGGTCCTCCGAGATATAAATGCCCAGAAATTTAAAACTACCCACCCTCTCTACCTCCTCACCATTTATGTACAATGGTAGATGTACATCTCTCTTCCTCCTGAAGTCAATTATAAGTTCTTTAGTTTTTGTGGTGTTAAGTATGAGATTATTTTCATTACACCACAATGTCAGCCCTTGTACTTCCTTCCTGTAAACAGATTTATTGTTCTTATTAATGAGCCCCACCACTGTTGTGTCATCCGCAAATTTAATAATTGCATTAGTGTTATACAGTGCTACACAATGCAGTCATGTGTGTACAAGGAATAAAGGAAAGGGCTTAGCACATAACCCTGGGGGGGTGCTCCTGTGCTTAGTATCAAAGTAGAGGAATGGTAAGATCCCATCCTTACTGACTGTGGCCTACCCTTATCCACAAACAAATCCTCTGATTTATACCCAAATTGGACATTTTAAAAACAACCTGTTGGGTAAAATGGTGTTAAAGGCAGAGCTATAATCCACAAATAACAGCCTCGCATATGTCCCCTGTTGTTCCAAGTGATTCAATACAGTATGGACAACAAGAGACATAGCATCGTCAGTTGATCTATTACCCCTATATGCAAATTGGTATGGGTCCAAAGTAGATGGAAGACTACCCTTAATATAGTTCAACACCAGCCTCTCAAAACATTTCATGACAACAGATGTTAAAGCTATTGGTCTATAATCATTAAGGGATACCACTACTGTCTGCTTAGGGACTGGCACTATAATAGATGTCTTCAGGCAGGTAGGGATGGAGCACTGTGACAGGGATAGATTGAAAATATCCGTGATATCAGCTTCAATAATAATATTATGCTTGAAGGAGAATTCACCCACTACTTTGATTCTTGCCATATATAAAGTACATCCACCAAATTGGTTGCTGAACAATTTTGGTAGATATTCATGTTGTGTATACACATGCAGAAGTGTGGCAAAAAGCAAATCAGTTTGTGAATTCTCCTCCAGGCTTAAAAGACCTTGAGCCCTGTAATCCCAAATAATTCAAAAAAGGAGACTGGTTTCCTATCCCTTCCCTGGCTGCCTCCCCTGCTGGCAGGCACTCACAGGTCATCTGAAACATATGATCAGGAGTTTTATTTTGAAGGAAATACTGTTTGTTTTATTCTTTTTTTAATGGCCTATTTTAAGGAGCCTAAAGCTGCTGTTGTAATGAAGTTAGGCAAGTGGCAAGAAAGTTTGCACTCTTTTTCCCTTGGGGGCGGGTGTCTTAAGTAAATAGATTTCTTGGTTGAGCAAGTACAGCAAGGACAAAGGCAAAATGGACTGCTAAATTGGCCATGCGCAACCAGTCACGTGACCACCCAGCCATACCCACCCAGCTGGTCCGCCCCCCCCAACAGTCTGAGGGACGAGAATCGGCCCACTGTTCAAAAGGTTTGAGGACCCCTGGACTAGGGCATACAACTGATTGCAAAAGGAGCTGCAATCTCTTTGCAAAAGTTTCTATCGGAGCTGGGACCTTGCACTTAGAAGTCTCTAATACAGTGTTTCTCAACCTTAGCAATTTTAAGATCTGTGGATTTCAACTCCCAACATTTTCCAGCCAGTGTTGCCCCAAATGGCTGACTGGGGAATTCTGGAAATTGAAATCCACAGAACATAAAGTTGTGGAGATTGAAATACACTGCTCTAATGAATATAGGAATGAGGGTGAAGGTCCATTCTCCGAGCTTGTGGGATGGTTTCTGAATGTTTTGTTACCAGGCTAGGTAACATTTTCAGTGTAGTTTAGGGGATGTCAATGTTAGTATTCTTCTGTTTATAAGGGCTTCAGGTGTGCATGTGTCAAGCCCTTATAAACAGAAGAACACTGACATCCCCTAAACTCCACTGAAGAGCTCCTAGAGCCTTCATCAACAGCCTTTCTAAGTCTTACTGTTGTGTTCTATGCAATAAACCCATTTGTGTAACAGTCCTGTATTTTTTCTAATTCCTAACATGAAATATTACAGCGATGTGATATGAGCTTCTCCAGGTTGGATCTCTATAATGTGTATCCATCTTCACTAATATGGCAATGTTTTGGAGATGATAGGAATTTCAGTACTGAACATTTTATATGTTCAATTTCTTTATAAGTAAGCTCATTTCAGAAGAGTTTAATGACAGTTTGGTTCCATTGATGTCTAGGATCCAGTTGATTTTGAATGGAGTTTCTGGATGGAATGGGGCAAAGGATATATACTGTGGCTTCTTTTTGGCCACCTGGTGGTATCACTGGTATCCAGCATTTATATGGAAAAGGTATGTGATTTTGTTTTCTACTAAACATTTTCTCATCTGCGTTCTACTAAAATTATAATAATCTGTAACTAAAATTACAGTAATCTGTATTTAGAGTATAAATGCTTAAATATAGTGGTCAGTTTTTGTTATTTCTGTTGTATTTGCGTCTTCCCTTCCTTCAGTGATGCTTCAGACTGGTGACTGTGTTGGACAGTGGGATACAATGTGTTACTCATGTGAAAGGCTTTCTTGTGAATGCAGTATTGGGTCCTCCCATGAACAAAATCTTTGTGTTCATCAAAGATTGAAAGGGATTTAACAATGCTTCTGGATTCTCCACTGCAGCAGGGGCCCCAAACAGTTGAGGCTCCTGATCATATAAAGAAGATCCAGGAATACAAACCCGAGTTGCTTCGATCTTTTCTTCGGCACATAGAATCAAGAGTCCAGCTTTGTTGCCCTTGAATCAAGTTGAGATCTCTCACATAAAAACATGTGGAGAGGGTTACATTTTAAAAGAAAAACTATATGAGGAAAGTTTGACTGATATCCCTCATTTCTTCTTTCTGTCTCCCCTATTACTGTTTTATTTGTTTTATTTATCTGACTATCAGAAGAAATAAATGTGTTATATAGAACATCATTGCACTGAGTTTCCCCTAGGTAGCAGTTGTGATATTATAGTGTTCCTTAGAAGAAATATTGTATTTTATTTGCATGATGTCTTGGTAAAAATAGGAACTGAGTTTTTTTTAGGATGAGGCACAAAACATTCTATTTCCCCTTCTACCCTTGATACCCTTCACTTTGGTTCCCTTGCCACTCTGCAGTCTGCCCTTCACTCCTGTCACCCTGCCCTCCATTGCCCCTGCCATCCTGCCTCCTTGCACTCCCCTGTCTCTGCTACCCTGCAATCTGCTGTCCTGCACCCTACTGCCTCCATCATCTTGTGTTTTGCTGTCCTGCCATCCTTGTGGTCCACTCTGCGCTCTGCCCTGCACCCCCACTGCCCTATGTTCAGCTGCCCCTGCTCTGCCCTACACCCTGGTGCTCCAAAGGTGGAGCAGAGGCCATGCTCCACCTTGGCCTCTGCTGCTCCTGACTTTGTGAAGCAGGCACACCTCCTCAATAGTGGGAAGAAGAAGGCAGGGGTTTTGCAGAACACAGGGCAGGTGGCAGGGGTGCATGGTAGAATGGCAGGAATGGTAGGGTAACTGTGGAGGAGTACAGGGTGGCTAGAAGGGCAGAGATGAGGGAGATAGGCAGATGGGGGAATGGAAGTACACCTTGTAGTTGTAAAGACAGAGTGAATTTTAATCACCTGACTTCAGGGGTGCTGCAACGGCCATAACTTTGAGGACTGGGCATAAGTATAATATGTTTAACACCTTTGTAACTTCAAATAGTCACTGAATGAATGGTTGTTAAACTGTATTCTCATTGACAGTGTAGGACAGCAATCTAAATATAGTAAGTCCATCTGAATAATAACACATTTTAAAAATACCTTGTGGACAACTTGTGGGAGGATTACAAGTAACAGGTAAAACGTTGCCATAATTACAATGAAAGCAGTTGTGCAATTATTTTTAAATGAAAGTAGTTGTTTTAGTTTGTTGAGTTGAAGCTAGTGCTGTCAGGTTGACTTTTAAATCAACAGTGTATGCTAGTTCCTACTGATTGTCTTAATTAAGCAAGGCCTGTGTATATTTTTATCTATTTTAATAAGAACATTACTTTCATGTCAGTATGAAAGAGAGAATCTTTGTAGTTCCTCAGTTTCATCTGAAAGCTTTTTAAAAGATTTTCTGTCCAAATGAATAATTTCACTCATACAAAACTGACTGTAGTAGTTATGGTTCAGAGGATTTGTTTTCAAAGGAAGCATGGAGAAAAGCAAAATAGCTTCTATCTACGATGTTTTTTACTTGTCCACAGCAGCATGTCACATTATATTACAACCCTGAGGTCACACAAGCCTGTGAGTTATTTCAGTGTTATGGCATATAGTGTTTCTCAACCTCGGCAACTTTAAGATGGCTGGACTTCAACTCCCAGAATTCCCCAGCCAGCAATAGGAGTTGAAGTCCACACATCTTAAAGTTGCCAAGATTGAGAAACACAGGCATATAGTGTTTGGCTGTTGCTCAGGTTCCTGTTTAATCACACTGCTCTGTGGTTATGGGCCCAAAATAAGATAATATCAGGCATGCTGGTCTGAGTAGAGGCAAATGTGATAAATAAGTGTGAGGCAAGATTCTCTAATGTTAAACCAAGCATCTTTCTCCTTATTCTATGTTTTGGCATGTTGTATGATTTCATAAGAATTGTGCCCTAGTTCAGTGTTTCCCAAACTTTTGACATATGTGTACCCCTTCTATAATTTTCGTAACGCTGAGTACCCCTCATAAAAAACATATGCTTTAACTCTAACCGTTAGATAACACTGCAATTCTCCGGCGTTTAAACAGCTCCGTGGCTCAACGTCAACTGTTAATGTTCCCGCAGTTTAAAAATGGCTGAACCTGAGCTGCGCGAAGGATGCGCAGAAGTTCCCGCCATAATGAGTTGCGATACGATGTACGATGGCCCCAGTTCCCGTGTAAAAACTGCGATACATGCCTATTTCTTTCCTTGTTCTGTGGGCGCAGCTAAGCACGGTGCAGTGGATATTCCCACGTGATCCCCACCAAACTCCGGTGCAACGCGTACCCCCACCAAACTCTTCCCGTACCCCTGGGGGTACGCGTACCACACTTTGGGAAACACTGCCCTAGTTTATGGCAATTATGGAATGCCTATGTAAAATTGGTTTTCTAGAACAGCTCAGATAGATCTGAAGGCAGATTCAGCACCATTCTCTGAAAAAGCCCATGAATTTTGAAGAAGACTAGGTTTCCAAACATATACTGTAGTAGTAAATCTATTGCTCTATCTCCTAGGATAGCCACCTGATAGTCACTTGGTAGAGACATGGGCAGTATACATATTTAATAAATAATTACATACCCTGTTTCCCTCAAAAGAAGACATCTCCTGATAATAAGCCCAATCGGGCTTTTGAGCGCATGGCAATAAAGCCAAGCGCTTATTTCAGAGTTCAAAAAATATAAGACAGGGTCTTATTTTTGGGGAAACACAGTAGTTGTTTCTTAGGTTTCATCTATTAGCTCTATCTCTGTGGCTTATTGAAAGCGCTTGTGAGTCACCTCCTATTTGATACATCTGGCCTAAAGTAACTCTATAAAACATACTAATGTTGGTATGAGATTTTCAGACTAAAAGATCTTTGAATCCCTCATCTTCCTTCAAATTGCAGGATTGAAAATAGACTCATTTCTTCTGAAAATTCAGACTTTGGGCCTCACTACTTCTATCTATTAATCTTGGGCCCTTTGAATAGCACTTCAGCTTAGATGTATTGCTCGCCCTAGGCATCCCATCCCACAGTTTTTGGAAAATAGTAATTATCTTCAAGTTGTTCAACAGTGGGAATAAGTTGGCAGGGTCCTCCACATCTACCTTCATAGTTCACTTCTAATAAACTCCACGCTGAGTAGTGCTGGAAAAATGCTGTGCTTATTAAAATTTGAGGAGTGAAATTATTGAACTATGACAGTAAAAAAGTCAAGAAAAAAAAGATCTATGTGCTCAGTTTTAGACAGGAAATGAACTTTTGAGATCCAGGGGAGAATTAATTTTTGCTTGTTTCTAAATAGCAAGTTTCTGTGCTTTTCCTTTGCAGATGTGTTTTTTCAGAACAGCAAAGTTGTTCTTCCCATTTCAAATTTGCTTTGGAAAATAATATTTTTATGTGCATTGTTTGCCTAATATATTCAGTTGTTTTAAGAGTCTGCTCTACAGTATTGTGTTTCATAGTTAGAATGATTTGAATAATTCTTGTCTTCAAAGGCAGACATGCAGAGAGGACATGTCTGGATGAGCTTGAATGGATAGTTGATGTACCCTGAACAGTATCTGCAGTGATTCTCTCAGCTAAAACTTCTCTTAGAATCCTTTGACTCTTCTTGAGGCCAGAGGGTTGGGGTTTTTCTTTTCTTTTCTTTTTTTTTTGAGTGAGCTGCTCATTTAAGCACAGGGAAAAACAGTTTGGTAATGGGATAATCCTTAATTCAAAGATTCATTAAGTGTGTGTATGTATATACATGCAGTATATTTTTAATTTATTTGTCAGCTTGTATACCCTCTCAGTAATAGAGTGGCTTGAGGAAACTTACACAGTAGGATTAAAACATCAAAAAATTAATAACTAAAACCAATCAAAACCACTCAAAGAGCATTTCATGCACACTGAGGAAGGTAATGATATAAACAAATCCCCCACAAATTATCATTGGGGAGTAGACCAATCCAGCCCAGCCCAGCTCTGATAAAAGAACCAGACTGTTACAGCTTTGTGGAAGCCGATAGAGTCAGGGCTATACGGATTTCAGGGACATGCTAGTCCCTAGATCTCACAAGATTACAGTGCTTTTAAGCTAAGACTTAGAGTATCAGCTCTTCTAGATCTTATCAGTTAGGCAAAAACAACAGGAGGAGAAGAATCCCATAGGCAACCAGAACCATGAAGAGTTTTATAAGTGAACGTCAATTTGAATAGCATGCAGAAGCCCACCACTAGCCGGTATACCTTGCAGAATAAGTGGTATCACATGAGTGAAATGAGCATTTCCATAGTTACCTATGTAGCTGCATTTTGGGCCATTTGAAGGTTCTGAGTAGTCTCAAGGTGAGTCCCATATAGAGCACATTGCAATCATGTAGATCCTTGTGGAATGGTGGAGATCACTAATTCAGTGAGTCATGTCCTCTTAGAGTCTTCATTCTGTTTTGCTTAGATTCTGTTCAGATCTGCTCCTCATTGCTCCTTTCATAAAGAATGAGCCAATAGATCTGATGAAATTTATATCCACTTCCATTTTATATATCCAAGCATTAAGGCATTTTAAGTTGCCAAAATTCTATTTGTCTGCCTACTAAATGTTGTACCAAGAATCTTATCATTATTTGATTCCCTTTATTTAAGTTAATATGGCATTTGACATAGGCAACCAGGATGAGTGCTTCTAAATACCCTGTCAACTCTTAAAACCACTCTAGCTAAAACCATATTTTTCTTGCCTCGTTTCTTAATTGTCATACTTATGGGGGTGGGGGAGGGAGACTTATGGAATGTAGAATGTTTTCCTCCAATGTGCCAGACATAACAATGATAAGGCTCCTGAGAACCAAGGCCAAATCAGTGTGCCCTAGCAACGACAGAAGGGAATGCTGAGAGGTTCATCACCTGCTTGATTGCCTACCGTGACCTGTGACATGAGGGGGGCAGACAGTATCTATTCTTTATTTATACCCAAAACGTGGGAATTATTCAGTGTTGGTTTCACCTTTGATCATTCCAATATTTGGTACCCAGTAAACCGCATTTTTGAGGAAAACTAGTCCTCAGAGTCTTGAATTGGTTGGGAGCATTACTCGGAACCATGACATTAAACTAACACTGAATAATTCCCACGTTTTTGGTATAATTAAAGAATAGATACTGTCCACCTCCCTTATGTCACAGGTCACGTTAGCCAATCAAGCAGGTGATGAACTTCTCAGCACTCCCTCCTGTCGTTGCTAGGGCACATTGATTTGGCCTTGATTCTCAGGAGCCTTATCGTTGTTATGTCTGGCACATTGGAAGAAAACATTCTACATTCCATATGTCCCCCCTACCCCCATAAATATGGCAAATAAGAAATGAAACAAGAAAAATATGGCTTCAGCTAGAGTCGTTTTGAGAGTTGACACACCCTTTACTCTGGTTAATTTGATTAGTTCTTACTGTGTTTTGTGAAAGTATTGAATAAACAATATTTCTTACTTGCTTTTCTTTTGTGGGAATATGTTTGTATTTTTTTTTTTTTTTTGCTTGGTCAAGGACCATAATACAAATCATTCACTTATTTACTGTTTCAGCCTTAGTTAGCTGTCGCTCATTATTTGATCATATATCTTAATCTGGGCTAGGCAAAGTCTGCTGTCATAATGACAAACACTGTTTCAGCCCCAGTTCACTCTCACCCACAGTTTCTACAGTTATAACAGTAAAAAAAAAAACCAACCTAATTATTGCAATAGTAATATAGCTCCTTTGAGAGAGTTGGATATATTGGTGATAGATTAACATTCCCTTATTCACGTGTGACATTTC
Organism: Pituophis catenifer annectens; assembly: GCF_029215685.1. Taxonomy (NCBI): domain Eukaryota; kingdom Metazoa; phylum Chordata; class Lepidosauria; order Squamata; family Colubridae; genus Pituophis; species Pituophis catenifer. Next base: position 45,269,908 of record NW_027256881.1, read on the forward strand.
ATCATCCATTCTCTCTAACATTTCAGTACAAACCTTGGTTTCTGATGGTGTATGGAATTGCTGCCTGTTGGTTTCTACTGGGGTCGAAAGGACTGACTATGATTTTTCTACATGTCACTATCTCGTATTTAGTAGCCCAGTTGAAAAATCCAGTGTTTACATGGTTGACTTCTTTGCTTCTGTTGTCAACTCTGCATCTATCTGCCATAGAAGAAGTGAAGGTAATTACGCATGTAATTTTTGTGTGTGTTTAAACAAGTTATTTTATAAAAGTCTGGGATTTTGAGAAATTTAGAGGAATCACCCTTAGAAGATGTTATAGTATTCTTATAATGTTTCCACCTTAGAAATTTAGAAATACATATGTATGTATATACATTAGTGAAGATACAAAGTTATGTTTATTTTACAAAAGGAAAACAACAACAGTGACAAAACCTGATAAATATTTTTTTTAAAAAGCAAGAATTGGATTGATTCCTTCATAGCCACAATATAAGCATTAAAAAAAAAATACTAAATGGCCAGTGGCTAAAGTTGGGGTTTCTTATCTGAGTAAAATATAGTGTGAAGGAGATGAAAATAACCTGATGAAAAGCCAGATGGATTTTAAGTGGTTCTGAAGTAGCAGCAAAATCATATACCAGTTAATTATACCTATATCTCAGTAATGTAAACACAAATTACTACAGTACAGTTGGAAGCAACAGTTCTAGATTTCTGTATATGCTTATTATTGTAATCACTGTAAAACAGTGTTTCTTAAAAGCTCAGTTTTGCTTATTTGAGAATCTGCAGCAGCATGTATGTATTCAGAGATATATACCATGCATATACTGTATGCATGTATGAATGTATATACATATATGTACGTATGTACTGTATGTAAAAAGAAATAAATATTACTTTAAACTGTGGGTCTAAGTTGCTAAGGAAAGGGAGTTTTGGATCCTTCCGAGATTGGCAAAATGAGGACCCAGATTGTTGGGAGCAATATGCTGACTGTGTAAACCACTTAGAGATGGCTGTGAAGCACTATGGAGTGGTATATAAGTCTAAATGCTATTGCTATAGTGCTATAACTATGGAATAAATTGGTTGGCTTTATTGCAATTTCGTCTAATGCTACCTTCCACCTTTCCTTATGCAAGAAGGAAAAACCCATAAGAAGTGTTTGGATAATATGAAGCTATTCTGGAGTTTTTCTTTGTATAAATCTGTATACATGCAGATCTCAGGTTTCTGGCTATGGAATATTACTTTTAATAGCTATGTTACTTTTTACATAATCTTCAAATTAGTTTCATTTTTTTTCAGAGAGGCTGGTATGCCAGTGAAAATGAGTATTATCTACTAGTTTTCACGCTGATTGTGCGCTGTCTTTATTATACAAGCTTCAGTCTGGAATATTGTTGGGATAGGACTACTGAGATGATACAGCATTCGTTCCTTTGGATGTTGTCATATACATTCTACTATCCTGTGTTTCACAATGGACCTATTATCACCTTTGATGAATTTTATACACAGGTAACAACACTTCGGGTTGCTTTGATGTTAATAATACATTTTGGTATTGCTTCTCATGCCGCTTTTTAATATCTTCATGTTGGAGAAAGCGATAGGAACCAAAATGAATTTGCATGAAAGCTTTTGGATGGTTTCTATCATAGTAGGAGTTTACATTAAATAAAAGCATAGCCATGGTGTTGATTGGATTATATAGATTTAAAATTAATGTTCTAGCAAAACAGAATTCATTATAAATAAATCAAATGTCTGCATTTATGCAAGAGGGAAAAATACTAAAACATACAGAATTGGGATGAGAAATATTGGTTGACAATAGTTTAAATGGAATGAATGTTAAGAGTGTGATTAAATGTCAAGCATCAGTTAGCAATGTGATGTTCCTCGAAAAAAAACCCTGATGCGATTTTACTCTTCAGTAATAGACCTATAATTTTCAGATGATGATGATTAGGATATGGTATTGTTACATTAGCCAGGAGACCACAATGCTATTATAAAATAGTAGTTTGGCTGTCAATTTACCAGCTCTGTTGTGAGACACACTCACGCATTTCCCAAGATATGCCACAGGAGGGTGAGCTGGCTTCACACCAGAAAAAAAGGTGAGCAGCTCTTCCTGCAGTGTCATCCAAGCTCCCCTCCCTTCCCTGGAGATGCCTCACAAACGGGTATTGCAACTAGGAAGATTCAGAGCTGCCAAGAATCTGACTACTTATACGGAGCACCAATTCTTCTCCCCACCAAAGTGGTACCTATTTATCTATTCACATAGAACATGCTTTCAAACAGCTAGGTGGACAGAAGCTGAGGCGTGTGATGGAAGCTCACTCTGCCACGCAGTGCTTGGACTTGAACCACTGGCGCAGAGACCATCTTCAGCATCATTAAGCCAATGAGCCACTACGCCTTTTATAATTTTCAGACCATGAAAAGTAATAATTTGAATTTTTCTGTGTAAGCCCCATGCCATCTTGGAATACTAAATTGAAAACATTACTTTTAAAAATCATGCAGACAAATTCAAACAGGTTGAGAAGATGTATTAAAAAATTGTGCATAATGGTCTAGCAAAGTGAATGGGGATATTACTGTGTTTTTCAAATACATTGAGAATGAGAAAGACTTGGTCTGTGCTATCTCAGGAGCAGGGCTAAATCTATTGGGTATAAATTCCAGAAATTTTAACTTTAGTTGACTATTTAGCTGAATCTTGAGAAGTGTAGCTTCATGGCGGGAGCCAATGATAAGGAGATAGCTATCATGGAAGTAGAATATTTGTTGGGAATACACTAACTCTAGATTTCCTGTGTTGAACAGCTAGATTATTATGCCAGGCCCGTTCCTTTTGATTCTGAAATTGTGAACATGTAAATTGAAGTTATGATGATTTTTAGAATTAGATGTTGCATGTTTGCTATTCAAGTCTGTTTTCTCAAAAATAACTTCAACCATGTGAGACATGAAAGGTGTCTGTATAGAGCTGATTGCATGTCAGGGGTGGGGGCCTGGAGAGTTTTAGGCATTCAAAGAGAGAATTTTTAATAGCTCTGGTACAAGCCCTTTTGGGAATTCATGCTGGAAAATTCCTTTTGAATTTATATTAGATGATTATTCTCATTAGCTATTTTAATTGTATTTTTCTGACTTGAAAAATTCATGTTAATGAGATTTTAAATGGATAATGTTTTAAATATTGGCCTGTTTCCATAGTTTATTTTAAACAAAAATGGTCTCTCTCTGGAAGGAGGTAGAGCACAGTTTGCTATTCCGGTTGATAAAAGAGATCTATATGTTTATATAAAATTTGGAAAAAGTATATCAGTACATATGAGCTGTTGTGTGGATGTTTGAGTGGTTTAGGGGTAGGGAACTCTGGTGGGTGGGAGTGTGTTTGGGGATTGTTATGTATATTGGACCTGGTCTTTGGGTGTTAAATGAATTTTGTTGTATGGGTATACTGTGTATACATGTACAATGAAAATAAAGTTATTATTATTATGATGTTCATTGATCAGAGGGAGTTATTTTGTGTTTTGTAATGAGTCTCGCCTAGTTCTCTCACAACTACCCTGTTTCTTAGATTCTTAATATCCCTCTCACCAGCCATCACCCTTTTTTAGAACTGGGTATTGGACTGAGTTCATCAGGCTGTTAGCAGTTCTGATCAATCCCTGTATGGTTCCTGGAGTCGGGATGGGACAACTTGCTTCAGCCAGATCCCTACGGCTAGCTCATCACCACCAACTTGCTGCTGCCAATTTACAGGACCACTGTGGGTGGCTAGAGGGAGACCTGGGCAGGTGAGTGAGCAGGTGGACAGAGCGCACAGAGCGAGAGAAGGGTGGTGGAGGCAGTGGCAGCTGGGAGATTCTTGTTTTAACACCCTGCTACAACTACTGCACCAGGCTTGAAGCCCTGCGTGATAGCGGCAGCGACTCCGAGCCCGGTGTGCTGCTGCTGCCATCACCACACCGGGCTCACAATTGCTGCCGCTTCAATCACTGCGCCGGGCTTGCAGCTGTCATCAATGTTGTCATGGCACTGGGCTGATGAACCATTGCTGATGCCATCGCTTCCCCACCTCCCACCTTTACTGCCACTACTGCCATCCCCGGCATCTTCTGCTTGGAGCCTGGTGTAACAACAGCGAGGGGTGTGAAAATGGGAAGGCCCCAGGCCACTGCTCCTTTCCGCCGTCTGCCCCAACATGCTCTACGTTCTGCCCACCCATTCGCCTGCCTGCCTGGCTCTCCCTCCAGCTGCCCATGGTGAGTTGTGCCAGTGGTGAGTTGACTGTGGAGAGTTGTCCTGCGGCGTCTTGGTGGTGGTAAGTTGGCAGAGTTTTGAAACTATGTTGCTTCCTACTTTGCAAGGAAATTAGTCACCCAAGTGGCCTTAAACATCTCAGCTGCTATCCATAGTTCAGTATTTTAATGTTGGCTATATAACAGGAAACAGGTGTGTCTACATGCCTTAAGAAGTCTGATTGGCATGCATCATAACTGAATTGACAACACTGTAGGAGTTTTCTCTTTCCTCCATAGTACTTTGAAGATAGTTTCTTTAAAGTAGTTGCGATAGTGAGATGTTATTAAAGATGAGTCAGTATAGTGAAAGCATCTGGCAAGCTTGCTGAAAGATGTAATAAGAGTCATTAAGCAATCTTCTATTCTTTATGGAGAATAAGCCAATCATCTGTGTAATCACTTCCTAGCAATGAACAGAAGAAAAATAGAGCGGAAAAAAAATCAAGTAAAGAAATTGGAAGTTGGCTAAATGAGGAGTTTCCTCATTCCTTTTTCTGCAACAACTGAGGAAATAGCTTCTTAAAAACGCCCCAGAATTCTACTTTATATTTAATAGAACAAAAGCCTACAATAATCTCATGGAAGGAGATCAGTAATCTTGTTGAGCAGGAGATCAGATATAAAATCCTATTAAACAATTTCATAGATGTTGGAAGAAATATAAAATTGAGATATTTAAGGCATATACCCTCCACCTTCACCCAGTTCTGCCTAAATGATCGGAAACATTATATTTCTTCCCTGATACATCCGAGAACAAAAAGTTTGTTTCAGAAACAATTATCTCAACAGGTGATAAAAGCTTGAATGTTGATAATATTCAAATATAGCATACTTCCCTTTGGAATGAGTTCTACCAGCTATTACATGTTGCAGAATGATCAAATTTGTCAGGGAAATTAGCTTTCTTTTCATAAGCTGAATTTAGAGAAAATCATAAATGTGAAAGACAATGATCATAATTCACTGATGGTATAAAGTAAGATTTTTTTTTAAATTGTCAAAAATTTTTTTTGAAGTGTTAGGAATTTATCCATGTAATCCAACAGCTAAATGTCGTATATCATTATCAAAATGCCCAAGGCAATGGAATTCTTATACTAAAAATGCTAGATGAATTCATTCTTTTTATGTAATAATAAAATCATATAACTCATAATGCCGTGTGACAGAGAATTTAAAGTACACACAGAAATATTATTTTAAAAAAAATTAGCAATGATAGGTAACTAACATTATTAGTTTGAATTGGCAAAAGTCTTTTTTAAAATCTGATGTTTGACATCAGAAAAGGAATTTTTGCATAAGGCTGCACTCCTGTTTATAGATACTCAATTGAAACTAATTCTGTTTACATATGTTTTTTTCACAAGAGGGCATTAGAAATATATTTTCTTTAAGGAAAACAATTATGTAAGAAACATTATCAGTGAATATGGCTTTTGGGAGCAAGATGGCACATATGTTACCTGCTTCCAAATGCTGCTAGTGGAATACTTTTATAAGTTTGTAATCTTAAGAGATCACAAATTCTTATAAAAATTCAGTGTTCCACAGGAAATGTTTGGTGAGAATGCTACCATCCAGTAAGATTTAGTGTATGACCATTTACATCATTTAGATTACCAGTGTTTCTTGGATCAAAGATTAGGAATCATTGAATCACATTATTTGCAGTATGATGACAATATTAATATGTGGATAGCAAAAGCCCTGAAGATCTGGCTGTGTCAGCTGACACAACCCCTGAAGGTGGTAGATGGCTTGAGGGTGTTCCTTCTGCTTTAACTTTCAAAATCTGCCTTTATTATTATTATTTTATTATTGCTTTTATTTATTTTTAAATCTGTTTCTGACGTTGACTTTTAAATAATCTTATTACTTTTATTTGTAAACTGTCCAGAGCCACTCAGCGTGAGTTGGGTGGTGTATAAATTTGATAGATAAATAAAATACCATATGTATGATCTTCACATGTCAGTCATACTAGTCTTTCTGCAACAGCATGTTCATAGACTATGCTTACAGAGAATTCTGGGAGTTGTCCATCACAGATGGAGGACAGCCAGCTGCTCTATAGATTGTTGTTTTGGTAGTGTGGCATGAAACACAGGACCCAGAAAGCAATAATCGAGGCTCACTACAGGATTTGTTTGTTTATTTGTTTAACAGTGCGCACATGAGAGGCTCTCTTCCAAAAGAAAAGTGGGAGACACACCCCGAAAACAAATAGATGCATGTGTATTATACATTTCAGACAGGAGGGAAAAGTGATGCATGTGTATGTATTTGTAATACATCTCAGGTTATTACTTTCTACCCTTCTGTTATCTACAGAGAACAATGATTGTTTTCTATAGATAACAGAAAGGCAGGAAGTAACCTGAGATGTATTATAAATACATATGTTAGAAGAAATATTTTTATCTTGAGATTCAGCAATTGCTGTCAGGATGTTCTGATAAAACCACAGTTGTTGCAAGGACATATTCCTTATGCCTCAATTTGTCTATTAAACAGTCCCATTCATCTGAAAACTGATTTTTCCCCAGAGTAATGTTTTTTGTATGTTTTATCATTTTTACAAATTTCTTTATTATCTCCCGTATTACAATTAAATGCATATGTTCTCCAGATTACAAAAATCCAAGACTATCAGCAAGCACAATATATTTTATATTGTTTACATGTTTTAATTTCCAAACACAAACACTAAATAAAGATTCCGATTGGAATTAAAAAGGAAAGAAAAGATTGTTTGACACAATAGTCAATTAAAATCCAATTCTATATAGTATTAATGTTTAATTTATTCTAATACAGATGAGCAAACAACAATCCTGCAATTGGAAGTCCAATCTATCTATTTTCATCTGGGGAGCCATTCGTATTTTGATTTGGTGGTGGTTGGCAGAATTGATGATTCATTTTATGTATATGCATGCTATCTACAGTAGCATTTCGCACCTGGAAGCAGTAACTTACTGGACGTTAGGTGAGTGTATGTCTTTGTGTATAGAATTTATTGTTACAGTATGTATTTATTAGGTGGCTAATCCTAACTCAGTGTAGGATCTATGACCTCAGTGGGCTCACCAATAACAGAAGCAACAGAATGGGTTTCAGCATGGGTTTATTGATTCAAATAATTACCTTTTTTGAACATTGCTTGGTTTCAACACAAATGAATTAGAGATATCCACAGATGCATTGCCTTCTCACTAAGGGAAGCAGTAATGTATCTATGTCTTCATTGGGCTACTAGGAATGAGTTCTATTTAAGCTTCCCATGTTAGGGAAGCTGCATGCTTAGGTTAGAAAAAGAGAAATTAAGCAGAGAAATAACAAAGGGAGCATAAGTATTTAATCACCCTCATCAATTTTCATCTGTTTATACACTTGCTCTACCAAGTGTGGTGCTTGATCAATGTAATTTGCCACTCAAAGAATGGCCCATGTGACTACTCAAGTTCTTATATCATTACACTGCATAGACAACATGAGCCAGCCACCAGTAGTTATCTCAGCAGAAGTGCAATAGATTCTCTACCTCAAAGTGTATCGCTCCTCCCCTTCTCAACCCAGCTTATCATGTTCTATGTTGGAATCCTTTAAGGGCTATATTTTTGGTTCTTACTCATATACTGTATATTGTACAGTGGTACCTTGGTACTTTGGTACTCAATTGCTTTGAAACCCATTGAATTTGATAGTCTATGCATTTCAACATGAAAAATTTGACCCGGTACTCATCATTTGTTTGGTACTTGATTATAACTTGTCATTGTCGTCTGTTTTGTGACTCACTACATTATTCCTTATGGGAAATTTTTTTTTGGTATTCATTATTTTTGGTATTCATTGTGTCTCCCGGAACCAATTAACAATGAATGAGTACCACTGTGCAGGCTGATGTAATCAAGTCCATCCATCTTGCTGATGATCACCCTCTTCTACTCTTCCATTTTTCCCACCGGCAGAGTCTTCTCTAGGCAGCAGGGCTTTTGTAGGTATAGATATGTTATGGCATCTGAATATCTTTTTCAAAGCCTTTATTGCTACTCTCCCAAGTTCTAATATTTGGTCAATTTTTGATTACTGGTCATTTTACTGTCAATCCCAAATGGCAGAATTTACCCACCACTTCAATATCTTCATTGTCAATTTTAAGATTGTTTATTGTATCTGTTGTCATTAATTTGATCTTCTTAGTCTCATTTTTCCACTGCGCTCCTTAATTTGTATTACTTAGAGCTTCCAGATAATTTGCATTTTCAGCTGTTAGAGTAGCATCATCTGCATAATGCAGGTTATTGATGATTCTTCTTCCAATTCTAAAATCACACTCATCTTCTTCCAATCCAGTTTCCCTTGATACATTCAGCATATGGATTGAATAAATAATGGGAAAATATGTGGCTTTATTGCAATCCTTTGCTAATCTGGAATCTGCTTTGTTCTGTTCCAGACAGACAGACAGTGGCTTCTGGCCTGTGTATACTTTCTCATGGGGACAGTGAGATGTTCTGGAATTGCCATTTTCCTGAGGATATTCCACAGCTTAATATGTTTGGCATAACCAAATATCTTTCCATAATAAATGAAGCCTGTATTGACTTCTTTCTGATATTCTGTGACTTTTTCAGTTATCTAGCATCCATCAGCATTAAACATAATTACTTTGCTAGCATGTGAAATTAAAGATATTGCAGAGCAATGCAATGTATACAGGTATCAGTTTGGATATTGGAAGATTGTGTTAGTGATTAGGAAATCATTGAACGGGCAGAAGTCATTTTCTTGCTTCATTTTGAATTCCTAGGCCGTGGAATCCAACTATGTTTTCCACCTTAATAACTTTGATACTCTACTCTCCAGCAATAAGCAGCTTCTTGGATGTTCTATTAATTTCAGATTGAACCTGGCTGTAAAATTCATCAGTCTCCTCTTTTTCCGCATCAATGCTTGCTGCATAAACTTGACTAATCATATTAAAATGTTGTCCACAAACTTTAATTGATAAAATTTGTTCCCAAATATTTTCCTTGTTATATCCTTCCTATGAAAACTACGAAAACAATACCATTAATTCTTCATTTTTCATATCTTGAATAGTAAACAGTAAGTTATTGTGGTTAAAAAGGTCCAATTCTAGTCCATTTCACACTTGGTAATATGTCAGATTGTAGTCTATCTATTTCATCTTTCACAGTTTGAGTTTCCCATATTCACTCCACATTTAGCTTCAGATTTTCTTTTCCTACATGTGATGTGTTCCTTCTTCCAACTGTTTTAGCTCTTTCCATAGATGTTCTATAGGACTTTGATTAAGATTCATAGCAGGCTACTTCAGAACAGTCCATTTTTTTACTTTTCAACCATTCTTGGATTTTCTAAGATGCATTTTTTTTAGATCCTTATTCTGCTGGAGGACCTATGAGAGGCAACTAAAGCAGAGCTTTCTAACACTGGGCATTACGTTTTGCTCTAGAATGCCTTAGTAGTCTTCTTATTTCATTGTATCCACAGATTCAAGGCATGCAATGTAAAAGGTAGCAAAGCAACCGTAGCATTGTGGAACCTCCTCCATGTTTCATAGTAGGAATGGTGTCCTTTTTTTAAAAAAGTATAATTTTCCTTCTGTGAACATAGAACTCTTATGACGTACCAAAACACTCTAATTTTGTTTCGTATGTCCAACGGATATCCTGCCAGAAGAATATACATTTAAAGAAACTCCAGTCTGCCTTTTTTGTGTCTGTCTTCCAGAAGTAGGGTTTTCCTGGGTCTCTATCAGGGAGGTCTTTCAGTCAGACAGTGAAGGATGCTTTGACTTGACATTGTTGTATTTGACCTTGATTTTGGTCCAAAATTTTTGGAGGTCAGCCAGAATCTATTTTGAAATTTCCTTGGTTCTTTCTCCATCTTTCAAACTATCCTTCTGTTCCACCTAGAGTCAATTTTCCTCTTGCAGCTTTAGTGGGCTACAATCCCATGGACCTTAAATTATGATCACAAGAACATGAAGAAACCAACATGGAGATGGTTTATCATGTTTGGCTATTGCCATCTTTTTTCCCCCCCTTTGGCAACTCTCTACTTTTTTTTCTGTGGTCCATGTTCATTTTTTTTTGTCTTTTAATGATCCCGTAGTCCCTTGCATCTGGGTGGAGTCGGGGCAACTGAATGGAGCTGAGAGTTTACTGCTGGATACCTTTCCGGTCGCCAATGCAGATTTCGCAGCAGATATATTCTCATTCTGCCCAGAGAGAGAAATATCTGCCTCTACTTAGGATCGAACTTGCAGCCTCCCGATTGTGAGGCGAGAGCTCCACCTTTAGGCCTCCGCACCACTCTGTAGTCCATGTTCATTGTGCTGCACAAAATGCCCGAGAGAATACTTTTCTCCATACAGATAGGCTGAGTGACTAATTATGAGATTGGAGACACCTGTGATACCAATTAAACATTTTGCTTGAGAGATAACTAAAGTCCAGTTATATCTTTAGCTTCTAAGGGAACCAATAATTAAATCAATGCTATTCTCATTTGCTATTATTTTTTATAGACATAAAAACTTGTTCATTATGTTCACTTCATTAAATTAATTCAGTCATCATTACTTTGTGAAAAACGGATCTTTAATAAAAAATAAATGCTAGTAATTGATGCTTATAGATTTGGAAATGTGGCCATTTGTTGAGCAGTTGTTATTTATTTATTTATTTATTTATTTATTTATTTATTTATTTATTTATTTATTTATTTATTTTTTAAATTTTTATACCGCCCCCTTTCCCGAAGGACTCGGGGCGGTGAAAGCCAAGATTAAGAAACATCCAATACAAACATTAAAATGCATTTAAAACAAAATTAAATCCAATGGCTTTCCCCAATTTAAAATCCCCTTACCCATAAAATTCACCAATAAAAATTCTAAGCCAGCCCGGCTTGCCGAAATAAAAACGTTTTCAGAGCCCGGCGAAAGGTTCGGAGGTCTGGGATCAGTTGTATCCCTGGGGGTAGCTCATTCCAGAGGGCGGGTGCCCCCACAGAGAAGGCTCTTCCCCGGGGGGTCGCCAGTCGACATTGCCTGACCGACGGCACCCTGAGGAGACCCTCTCTGTGGGAGCGTATTGGCCGGTGGGAGGTTATCAGTGGCAGAAGGTGGTCTCGTAAATAACCGGGCCCTAAGCCATGGAGTGCTTTGAAGATGAGAACCAGTACCTTGAAGCGCACCCGGAAGACCACTGGAAGCCAATGCAGCTCACACAAGAGAGGTGTTACATGGGAGCGCCATGTCACCCCCATAAGTACCCACGCGGCTGCATTCTGCACCAGTTGGAGCCTCCGGGTGCTCCTCAAGGGAAGCCCCATGTAGAGAGCATTGCAGTAGTCCAGGTGGGAAGTGACAAGGGCATGAGTGACCGTGCATAAGGAGTCCCGATCCAGAAAGGGGCGCAACTGGCGTATCAGGCAAACCTGATAGAAAGCCCCCCTGGCCACGGCCGTCATATGCTCTTCTAAAGACAGCCATGCATCCAGGAGGATACCCAAGTTAAGCGCCCTCTCCGTGGGGGCCAATGTCTTGCCACCAATAGCCAGTGATAGCACCAGCTGGCTATATCGGGACACCGGCAACCACAGCCACTCAGTCTTGGAGGGGTTGAGTCGGAGCCTGTTTCTCCCCATCCAGACCCGCACGGCCTCCAGGCACCGGGACATCACTTCAAGGGCATCTTTGGGGTGGTCTGGGGTGGAGATGTACAGCTGAGTGTCGTCAGCGTACAGATGGCACTGCACCCCAAAACCACGGATGATCTCACCCAGCGGCTTTACATAAATGTTGAACAGGAGAGGCGAGAGAACCGACCCTTGCGGCACCCCACAAACCAGGTGCCTTGAGGTCGACCTCTGCCCCCCAGCCAACACACACTGCGACCGGTCGGAGAGATAGGAGGAGAACCACCGTAAAACGGTGCCTCCCACTCTCAACCCCTCCAACCGGCGCAGCATGATACCATGGTCGATGGTATCAAAAGCCGCTGAGAGATCTAATAGGACCAGAACAGAGGAGCAACCCCTGTCCCGAGCCCTCCAGAGATCATCAACCAACACGACCAATGCTGTTTCCGTGCTGTACCCAGGCCTGAAGCCGGACTGGAACGGATCTAGATAGACGGTTTCATCCAGGTACTGCGGGAGCTGTCGTGCCACCACACTCTCAACAACCTTCGCCAGAAAGCGAAGGTTGGAAACTGGACGATAGTTTGCCAAAACAGCTGGGTCCAGAGAGGGCTTCTTGAGGTAGACTGTACCTCCCATTGTATTTGAGAAATTTTGGAATGCTTTTCTAATCCTTATTAGGAGTTTGAGAGCCAGTTTGGTGCAGTGGTTAAGGCATCAACCTAGAAACTGGGTGACTATGAGTTCTAGTCCTGCCTTAGACACAAAGCCAGCTGGATAACCTTGACCAGTAATTTTTTCTCAGCCCTAGGAAGGAGGCAATGGCAAGCCTCTTCCTAAAAACCTTGCCAAGAAAACTTTAGGGACTTGTCTAGGCAGTCTCCAAGAATCAGACATGATGGAACAGAAGAAAAAAATAGAGAGTTCAGGATCCTGTTTAGGCAATGAAATTAGTTTAGTTGCTGACATAATTTCAGTTTAAAATGCGTAAATGATGGGATATGTTACATTAATCTGAAGTAAAAGTCAGTATATTTTGATAATTTCTTATCCTAAAGAATAAATCGATGTCTGGGAAAAAGTGGTATAAAGAATATAGATCCAGCCCTCCCTATACGAATGAGGCTGTTTTCAATAGCAGCTTCCAGACTGTAGGATATTTTATTTTCTACAATCCATCAGGATCTTTTTCTTACTCTTCTTTTTCTGCCAACTGATTTAAGGTTTCCTGTTTGTCTTGCCAAACAGATGGTTTTGATATGACACATGCTCCTTTTATGTTTTAGCTGCTTCCGATTTGGGACTGTTACTTTATTTCTTTTATGAGATTCCTTTGTGCTTAATTATTGCAAGCAATAATTGAAATATGCAACTTATCTTGCCAAAAATAATGTCACATTCTCCAGTTTTAATATACAGTTTTTTATAATTTCTAAAAGAGATAACATATAAATAATTTTGCTTTTCTCCCCTAAATACTGGGCATTCAAATAATTATGGAACAAAGCCCAGTGAGTCCCTTGGAGCTAATATAATTAGATAGCAATGTTGTGATTTCGCTTTATTTCTTATTTTATTTGCATAATACTTATAAGGGAGGATGAAAAATGGTATTGCTTATTTTCCATAAAAAATAGAACAAAATCCAGATATATGATAAAAGAAAATGCATCTACTTGGAATTGTAAAGTGAATTGTACTTTTATTGAATGCTCATAGTAACTTCTGTATTAGGTTTTTAGTTATCCTTTACAAGGAGCTTTCTATGAAATATTTGGATTTTGTTTCTGTCTCCTTTTTATCCTTACAATAGTATGCTAGCATTTAAAAATATTTGTCCTGCTTTTTCTGTGTTAATAGATCAGAAAGTAAATTTGCCTACGTTAAGATTTGTCTATAGAGATTTTCAGTCATCCAGGTCATGGCTCTTCTAAATGTGCTTTTTTCAAAAAGCAACTGAACTGAAGAAGCTTCTTGGATAAGAAGCAAAATGTCTTCAAGGAAAAATAAAGTCCCGTTGCCTTTTGAAAAAGCACTTTTGGGACTACACTAATATTCTCCAAGTCAGAAGTGATGCTCAGGACAGGTTACAGCCTTGGCATTCAAGAACAAGCTAAAGAAATTTATGTGTTGATTACTAAACAAATTTATAAAAGCAGTCTGGGTGAAAACAAAATTAAGACAACACAGAGTCATCAAAAAAGGATCTCCTCCATCTCTCTCTCTCTCTTTCCCTCCTCATTTCCAATTTGGGTCTTAGAAAATCTGGTTGGTTTCCCAATTTTTGCACAAGTTTTTACATTGTACATGTGCAGATATGGCAAAGAAAGTGGGACACAGGATTTCTTTAAAACATCATTATCAACACCACTAATTTAATACAAGTGCATCTATACTTATATTCACTAATTAGACATAATAGGAATAATGGAATAAATCAAAAGATGAGTGGGACCAACAGAGATTTTTCTTCAAGTAAGAGTGTTCTCAATGAAAAATAAGAGTTCGTGCAAAATACATTGCCAAATTAGTATGTCGGCTGTTCGAGATAGACCAGGCTAGGAAATCAAAGTTATTTTTACTGATACTTTTATTATAAAGCTATGGTAACAGAACCTTGCTATTCTGAATGGACTTTCCCCCTCCCTCCCTTTATTATGGAGAGGAGGGCCTTATTGGAAGATGCAACAGGTCACAACTCTGTCCTAGACTCAGATTTTCTTTGTCTTAGTTGCAGCTCTTTTTCCTGTTCCTCAGCATGATTCCTTCTGCCCAATACACAGTAAGGGAATATTTCAGTCCTTCTATGGATTTTAAAGAGAATCCTCTGGAATACAGAACTGTTCAATTTTGTACTAACACTCTAATTTAAGTGTTCTACTTGCAATATTGTAGTTGTATCCAGGGAAGATCCAAATTCAAATGTCTATTGAGATTCTCAGTCATTCAGGTCATGATTGTCCCAAAAGTGGGACAGCTGAAGAAGCTTCTTGGATGAGAAGCAAAACGTCTTCAAAGACAAAACAGAAAGTTCAGTTGCCTCTTGAAAAATTACTTTTGGGACTTCCAAATTCAAACTTACTTTGAGCCATATAAGGTCACTGATGCTTTCTACCAGCTACTATCTCTCAGCAAACCTTCATAAAAACTATTTTGGAAATGCTATAATAAAATAATCACTGCCTTGCAGCCTATATAAATCATGATGGGATAATTATACAGTATCTATATCTATCTTATCTATCTATCTATCTATCTATCTATCTATCTATCTATCTATCTATCTATCTATCTATCGTATTTTTTTCAGCAGTCAGGACAACTTTACAAATATAGCTTACGGTATGCTAATTAAGTTACTGACCAGCATGATATTATGCTATACCATAAAATGATACATTTGTACCCTTACCCATTTGAAATCATCAATTTGTTTTAATATTAATTTATGATGCCTACCAATTGCCTTTTTTGACACATTACACTAACCAATAAGACAAAAGAACTGTGTTACTGTAAAAAGTGTATGTGTTTGATCTTAATAGATTTTTGTGAGGAAAGAAAGCTTTTAATCAATTTGGATCATGAACATTCACAGCATTCACAGCACAACATTCAAAAGAGTTCAGTGTTTTGGGGTTGAAGATATTATTTGGCCTATTAGCTGGCCCAACCATCCTATCTGAATGAGAAATCTCTCTTCCAGTGTTAGGCCCACCTTTCACTTCTACAGATACTTATAACCATTCATTTAGTCACTATTTGAAATTACAATGGCATTGAAAAAAATGACATGACAGTTTTTTCACACAGCCATTGCATCATTCCCCATAATCATGTGATCAAAATGTGGATGCTTGGCAACTGGAATGTATTTATGATAGTAGCAGTATCCCAGGTTCATGTGATCGCCTTTTGCAATCTTTTGATAAGCAGAGTCAACGGGGAAGCCACTTTCACTTAACAACTGTGTTACTAATTTAACTGCAGTGATTCACTCAACAGCTGTGGCAAGAAAGGTTGTAAAATGGGGCAAAACTCACTTAACTGCTTTGCTTAGCCACATAAATTTTGGGCTCAATTGTGTTTTCAATAAAGGAAAAAGCACTGATGATGTTACCCAGGGGTGTGCTTCAAAAATTTTAGCAAGGGGTTCTCTGCCCGGTTGCTGGGTGGGCGTGGCCATGGTGGGTGTGGCCTAGTCATCCTCTTGCACCACGGCGGGTGGGAGCGTTTTTGCCCTCTCCAGGCTCCAGAGGCTTTCCTTGAGCCTCTGAACTGCACAGAATCTTAGCTAGAGGGTCTTCAGAACCCCTGCAAACCCCCAGCAGCCCACCCCTGATATTACCCAGTTTGGGTAACGAAATGTCTGCAAAAAAACTACCAAGTTCAGAGAGTATCAAGGACCCTCAATTGTGACTATAAGTTGAGGACTACCTGTAATCATTCCTTGCTTTTCCCTTTGGGGGTGAGGGAGGAAGAGAAAGCATGGCAAATTACCCTTGAAGGCAAATAGACTTCAAAATACTTTCCATGGAGTAAGGCCATGGGAGTGAATGTGACTACTCATCTGCTTTATACATTATGAAATAAGTCCCAAATCCTTTTTTCATACATGAAAAAAGTCCCAAATCCTTTTTTCATACATTCCAAGGAAATGAGGGTAAAGACAGAAGACAAGAGTTGGTAACTAGTATCTTTGTCTTTGATAATTATTCTCTGACCACTAGTAAGTTCTATTTGAGAACATCAAAACAAGTAGAAGCCAACCTCACTAAATTCAGGAGTGACATCAAAATAAACTCGATATTGCCTGCGTCTTCAAGAGAGAAAAGTGCTGCATGGATGAAGTACTAATTTCTCCAAGAATGATCCTGTATGTTTCCCAAATAGAGTAGATGTGAGATGGCTCCTGTATTGGTTCACTGGTCATGTATTTTAGTTCTCCTTTAAAGGGCAGAACATTTAGTCAACTATGTACTAGCGTAAATAGTATCTGGAGAAATGGATGACATCTGGGGGTAGAGCTTCCTTAATAGTTTTAAGAGTTAAGGCTTGTTTTTCCCTCTAACAACTCCCAGTCTTAGGTAGAAGCTAGGGGAGACAATTGGATTTCGTCCTTGGATAACATCTGTGCCTTGAGCTTAATTCTGTGCCTTGAGCTTAATTCCAGCACCAACATCAAGTTGACAACTATTAATTATTTTTGAAATTTGGCACCACTTGTTCCTGATAGTTTGTCCCAAGCACTAATCTAGCAGCTGTCTTTTCAACTAGTATTGCTTCTTCTTTCATAGGCAGTTTCATGTAATATAGTTTTATGAGATGAAAGCATGAATAAACATGCCTCAATTTACATTTGTTGTACATCTAAAAATGATAAGCACAACCAGTTGATAGTAATTTGCATTTTTTTTAAAAAATACATTAAATGCCATAGCTACTGTAGCCCTGTGGAATAGGAAAGTATGAATTTGCATTATACTTTGGTCATATTGAGAAAGGAATGATGTATATCACTGCTTGGAACCCTTTTAAGCATTAAATAGTACTATTCATTTTTATTGTTAAAATTGAAGAATAATCATTCTTGATTCAGAATTAATATGAAATGCTCTGGCTGATATCTTTAATTTATAGACTAATAACCCAGCAAATTATTTTTAAATTCGGTTTTAAAGTTTCTATTTTTTTTTTAATGGAAGATGTTGGTGTCTCTGCATTCATTGACATTTTAATGAACTATTAACAAAGGAATGAATTTGCTGCCGTTGTTCAAATAATGCTGGGCAAGAAGAATTTTGAAATAAGAAAATACAAACTCTGGCACAAGATATTTAATGAGATCTAGTGCAGTTCAAGTACTATGCAAATACTTTTTGCCTAAGGCCTGTAAATATCCTTAGAGTAAAATATGGTGGTTGCTTTATAGAAACAGACTATCATCATCAGTCCCATCTAATATACTTAAGTTGAGAAATATTAGCTGAGAAATGTGGGCGAAATAAAGTAGTTCCATGGCAGCTGGATTTAGACCCAGCTCTTCTTTTTCCCATCACCATCTTTGTGACCCTCAGTGGGTAGGCTTATGAAAATAAAATATGTATTTGTACTATAGCACAGAGAGTATTTAAAATGATGATTTTAAGGTACATTAAGATAGTTATCCTATACCAAGGGTCTCCAACTTTGGCAACATTAAGACTTGTGGACATCAACTCCCAATCAACTCCCATCAACTCCAATTCTGGGAGTTGAAGTCCACAAATCTTAAAGTTGCCAAGGTTGGAGATCCCTGCCCTACACTCTTCTAATTATTATATTTTGTGATTTTTCCCCTAGCTCTTCAACAGCCCTGATGAAATATGTCTTTGAACAGTGTTTGCGTGTGAAATACATTTCAGTGTATTTTTTTCATGTACTTTCTAGAGTTCTCCATAGACAGTACTGTCTTCCACCTTTGTTAGGCTAATAGCAAAACAAACAAACAAACAAACAAACAAACAACCCCCAATCACAGAGGCTATCCTCTGTTAAAAACACCTATGGGAAGAAAGCCAATAGGTTGGGTCAAACTTATATTTGAAAGAGTAAGATTTCTCTTCCTAGTAAAGCTGAAGTGAATTCAGCCAAGCCTATTGCTTTTCATTGTGGGTCTCTAATTCATTTAGGTGACCTATGCACCTGGAATTTTCTAAAGCTTATGGAATTGTTTAGTGGGAGCTCTGTGTGACTAGGCAGACTGCCAACAAATGCCTGTAGCTCCACTTTGACCATCATCATATTTTCATCCTTAAACTCATTGCTCCTCTGCTTTATTAAAATTATTTTTAATATCTAGTTATATACTTAGGAAGTATTTACATGCAAAAGTTTGTTCCTTTTTTCTGTACTTGCTTTAATATCTTCAAAACTCTTTGATTTTTTTTTTTTTTGGTCAGGACGTCTTATCCAGCTTCATGGGTATCTTTAAGGGTCAATGTTGCATGAGCAAACTTTCTCTCCATCATGGATGGTATAGAGTATGTCCTTTCTCCATTAGAAAAGGTCACATAATAGACATTTGTAAGCATTGCAGCACTTAATAAATAGGCTTGCCGCCATCATTGTTTTCATTTGCAAACACTTGCAGGGAAACAAGTTCTGAAGACAGATTCTGACGCTGTTATGGGAGAAACTGTGAAAAGTGGGGGTTGAGGTGTTTGGTTTATATAAGAAAAGGCAACACAGTCCAGATGTGAGAGACATGAGAAAATACATTTAAAAGAGACTCCACTTTAATTTATTCACTATAATTAGGGCTGGGAATTTGTTTTAAGTTTTCAAAAATCTTCTTTTGCCACAAACTAGCATTAAAGACATGTATTTGGAATGGATCTTATTCTTGCTTTTGTGATTTCATAAGGCTTTACACCAGTGGAGCTCATTTCTTCAGATTCATTCCCATGTACCTAAGATCTTCAGGTCTCTGCTGGAATAATGGAAACCTTCCATTAAGGGATCAAAACTTTTCCTGCCTGATTTCAACCAGAGTAGAAAGATTATTTTTTATAGCAGGCTTAGCCAAAGATTGAGTAACCAAGACTTGGTTGCTTTATTTTGCATTGTTTAGTCTTTATAAGTAATTTTTCTTCTAACTCTAACCCTATCTCCAGCACTCCATGAGCAGACCACTCACAAAATTGTGTCGCAAGATTGGGTCCAAAGAGTTTAAGGCAGATGGAAGTAGATGCTTAAAAGAACTGTCAAAGTCACATTGACCTTGATTCTTTGTTTAGATCCTAGAGATCATGAGGTATATTCAGAGGGATCCCACAGAACCTTTTTCTCTGTTGCAAAAATACAAGAAGGGACATGCTGTTGAATGCGAAAGACCAATAAATCCTGACAGTATGAACTCAGCATTTTTTATGATTATGTTAAGAATGGAATCATAACATATATAAGGAGCATGCCAAGAAAAGACTATAGCTTCAACCCAATAAAATATAAAAATCTTTTTGGAAGTAAATCCATCAGCAGCTGGTTTGATGCATAATATTTTAAGCACCATTGAAAATAATTGACTAGAGTAGAATACTGTGAAGGAGTTCCAGCCAAGAGCCACTGTATATAAATATGTCCATGGTGTATCTGACAGCTATGTTTTGATCTTGAATATAAATTACCATGTTATTTATTCCACAAGTAAGAAACATCTTTAGAACTCTAGAATGTATTTAGAATTAAATTACACTTTATGAAATCAATGCCATTTTCTCATAGTGTAAAACATCTGTATCCCAAATTATGCTAAAGGCTTTGTGTACAATAAGATAGTTAGCATATTATACGTTTTATAAAGCCTCCATGTCTTGTCTGCTTCAAAATATATCCACAAAGTGCTGAGATCATTTCGGAGAAAGAGGAATTGAATAACACAATCTTGAGTTCTAAAGTCTCAAAAACTCCCATTCCTATTTTTTACTGTGCTGCTCGCAAAACTTTTAGAACTTTTGAATTGTATTTCAGAATTGTTTAGCTCACTACAACCTGACCTAAGCATAACTGATGGGCCTTTTCAGACTCTCAATAATTTTCAACATGCCAAAAGTCACTTCAACCTTTTTTTGCACATTGAAGCAATAACACAGGTATGGGACCCTACCTAGGGAATTTTAAGCCAATATGTCTTAATCTTTTGCAGAGGGCCAGTTCAAAGCAATTGTGTTCTTCATAACACTGGACAGAGCAATGAGACAAATAAAACAGATTTGTTGGTTTGAATAAAGTAGTTTTTACATTTTCTGCGCCACAGCTATCTGTCCATCCACCCAATGTCAACAACTGATGATGTTTTGTATGTAACTGGAGAAGTTCTGGTTAAGAAAAATAATAGTGATTTATCAGACATTTCTCTAAGTAATTGCTGTTGTGCTGATCATTACAGATAATTTGATTCTGTTAAGAAAAAGAGGTTGCAGAAAAATCATTTCTTTCTTTAGTACCATTTTTTATTAGTACCTTCACACATTTCAGGTTAAATACATAATATCTTTAATAATGGAAAACCAAAGAAGATACTGGGAAAAAATAGAAAATATTAAAATTACCTGTAAATTAACAAATAAGCTTGCTCCATATATGTTGAGGACAAGGAATCACATAAGAATCTGTTAAGAATTAGTTTTTAGAGATATTCAGAACTGAATTAATTAATTGGATAAGGAGCTTGCAGATTGAGACTTTTTTTTTAAAAAAAGGTTTAATCAAGGCAATAGATCACTTATAAAATCTGAATGTGTCCTTAATATGTATTATAAAAGTACAAATGTATATTCTTCAAAAATGTATAAGACACTAATACAGTCAAAAATTGGAAATGCAGAGATGAAAGTATTATATGAATTCCATTTTGAGAAGAGAAATACTAGGAGAATCGAAATGAGTGTACAAAAACTTATTCGTAGATTATCCTTCAGTAACTTTATAGGAAACTTACTTAGAGACTACATCGTTGCCACCTCATTTTGTGCAATATAGGATTATTGTGTACTTTTTATGATTTTAGTGGTTACTGTTGTGACTGCTCAGGATTTATTGTATATAAAATGAGTGGCTATATGAGTCTAATAAGTAAGTAAGTAAAGTAAATTCCACTGAATGTTTCATATCTAACAAAAACAATGTTTTCTGCTAAGAATATAATTCTGAAAAATAAGACATTGTTCATGCTTCTAGTAGTGGCTGCTACACTTTAACCCTTGATCCTAAAAAAGAAATCAACTATCTGTATGACTTTAGGAAAATGCAACACTGTGAATGATTCAATGTTTATGAAATAGAATATATAGAAATAGAGCCTTGATTTTTGTAAAATGCTGAAAATGAATTGATTCAAATTAGTGAATTGTTACTCTGGGAAATGTTAACATGAAGTAAAAGTATTTAATTTTTTTTTTTTGAAAGATTACTGAATCAGTGAACAGTACTTGAAAATACAATACTGCTTATCAGCTGTTCCAGGTTGTAGGGATCACCACCGCCCATTACTGCCCATCACTGCTGCTGCCTTTTGCCACCTCTGTGTGCCCCATTTTTGGCCTCCGCGCATCCTGTTTTTGGCCTGTTCCAGGCAGAGAGGATAGGCAGCGGCAGCAGCAATCCCCACCACCTGAAATGGGCCAAAAACGGGACATGCGGAGGCCGAAAATGAGGCATGCAGAGGCCAAAAACTGAATGCATGGAGGCCAAAAATGGGGTGCACGGAGGTGGCAAAAGGCAGCATCAGCGATGGGCAGCGACAGGCAGTGGTGATCCCTGCAGCCTGGAACAGCTGATAGGCAGTATTCCGGGAGGCCAATCCAATCACCAATCAGCTGCTTGTGCTAAATCAGGCTGTGTTGAAGCTGACCAGGCTGTTTGCTGTTTGCTGCAAGGAGGTAAATTGCTGGGAGGTAGAGGCAGATTTTTTTCCCCTTGTTTTCCTCCCCAAAAGCTAGGTGTGTCTTATACTTCGGAGCATCTTATACTCTGAAAAATACATTTTAAAAAAAAATGATTTATATGCTGCCCTTCTCCAGAGACTCAGGGTGGCTTACAATGCATTAAGCAATAGCCTTCATACTTTTGTATATTTATACAAAGTCAGCTTATTGCCCCCATAATCTTGGTCCTCATTTTACCTACCTTAGAAAGGATGGAAGGCTGAGTCAACCTTGAGCCTAACATTAACTAAGAGGTTAATGTTTTCTATCTAAGTTCCATTCTGAGGTTCTCTAAAGGCCCGAGTTTGAGTTATCTTGTCATGGAGATGAACAATTGGGCTTCCTCTGAATGTTGAAACTTCAGAGATGGCTTGGATAATGATCCGTGCAACCTCCTAAAGTAGCAAAGAATGTTTTGTTCTACTCCAGAATTGAAAAGATATTTGGCAATAAGAGAGTTAAGGACCATGGTCCCAAGGTTTTCTGAGCAATTTTGGGCAGGAGCTTCCAACAGTGTGTGTTTCTTTCAGGAGGGGGGAATCTGTCTGTCTATCTGATTTCTGAGGCTTTTCTGAGTATAGACAACAAGTCTGTAAACAAAATAAGGGTTTTGGGCATGTTGCCATAATTATTACATTTAATACAAGTAAGCAATTCTCATTCATTTCAAGCAGCACAAGCAGCTTGGAAAGGTCTGGTTTATGCATCTCAAAAAGAAAAGCCATCTAATCATTAGAAATATTATAAGATATTTCATATCCATCCAATAGTGTCTGTTTCATGTATTATTCAGCCTTAAGATAAGTGTTGTATTTGCTACCATTGCCTGAAAGTATTCTGTATGCTTTTAGAAAATGAAACCTTGGAAAATATTGGGCCTGGTAGAGGATGGGAAAGATATTACCTAAAATTGATGAGCACTGTGTTAAAGAGGCTATGGACTTCCTATTCCATGTTAGGGGTATAACAGTGCAACTAATACATCAATATTTTGGATAAGGCAAGTGGGGTAGAACAGAATACAATGCAAATACAATACAAATCTGTACTTTCATGACCTTTACCAATAATATCAACAATATATTATAAATGCTGTAGAAGGATGCAGATGACTGACACTCATGCCTGTCATTGCAATTTATAGAATATACATGGTTGACATGCAAAGAAACACGAGTTACAGTAGTCTAGTTTATGTAAATAGAAGAGGCTATCCCCAAAAGTTGTTGAACTCCATTTTTTAAGCTTTTGCTGTCATGAACATTGATAGATGTTGTAGATCAATCCCTGTCCCATGAGAATGCACTGAAAAGGGAACATAGCTGAGTATTTTAAAGACTCTTATTTTCAGACATTGCAGCATTTATCCTGTCCATTTCCCCCCCTCCCCCCGGAGTCACATATCTTTGAAGCAGCACAATATTAAAGGCTAAAAAAAATTTAGGTGCAGAAGTAAAGCAGTATCTGTAATAACACTGAATATATGAAGTATTGACTTAATATTTAGGGCACATGAAGATTTATAGTTCTTGGAAGGTAAATATTTATCTTTCAGATCCATGTCTTGATTTACACTGAGATGAAAATCAATATTTACTTATAACCATTTCAATCTAGAAATCCTAGCTATATTATGGAAGTATTATATTCCTCCTTTATTCTTAAACTGTTAAACTGTTAAACTGCATAATGATAAGTAGAAATGAATCGTTAAAAAAAACCTATTACAACTTTTGCATTGATGATTTTAAGATCGTATATTGTTCCATAAATAAAATTTCAGCCTTGTTGTAGAATAGCAGTGTCAAACTGGCTGCTCACGGGCTAGATGCGTCACATTCAGGCCATGCCCTGCCCAGTTCCGTGAATGGGAAAAAACGTCACAAAATGTCATGTGACAGCAACATGACATAGAGAGTTTGACACCAGTATTTTAGAAAAAGTGTTTTGAAAAAAATCAGTAACTGGGCAAATGAGGGTCTGAGCAAACATTCTATTCAAATGAAAAAATAAATTTGGAAATTTATTTTCCAGTTTTCAGTTGGAAAGTACAGCAAAGTAGACGAAGAAGTCTGGATCTTCTAGACAGCCTTAAGAAATGTGATTCACGTTCCCTCACTTTTTTCCCCTAAAGCTAGTGGTTTGCTGTGAGTTGGCTCCCTTATTTTAAAAGCCAAATGTATTGTGAAACAGGCTGTAATTTTCCAAGATGCATGGTAAAAATGGCCTACATTTATCTTCATTTTATAGAAATTCTATGTGTGAACCACTTCAGTTTCACTATGAATTCGCCAAATTCTTCTAAGTGGTTCATCCTGCATCTGTCCAAGAGGTACAGTATTTATAGAAGAGAATATTTGTAGCTTAGAGTTGAACTGTGTGGTCCTTGATGCTTTCTGAGCTTGGTACTTGTACTCTGAGGTACAGTTTGTGCATATCTGATGCACAAACAGGCAGAAAAAAAGACATACTATATGCTTTAATAAAGTGCATTTGTAAAAACACAGCAGCATATTTAGAAAAAAGAGGACTGTAAATATTACGATGATATACTAAAGTAGAGCATTTTCCTCTTGCATTCTTACAGGTGGCCTTGCATTAGCCCACGTCCTATTTTTTTATGTGAAATACCTTGTACTTTTTGGTGTTCCAGCACTTGTCGTTCGCATGGATGGACTCAAGCCTCCTGATTTACCTCGTTGTGTAAGCACCATGTACAGTTTTTCTGGAATGTGGAGGTTAGCTTTATTTGATTGCTGATGTTTATTGCGCGAGCCTTTTTTTTATGAAATAGCAGTTGGGTGCTACAGTAGTTTTTGCATATTCATTACAAATGTCTTCTGTTTTCAGAATAATTTTCTATTTAATAATCACTGTCACCTAATGCATAGAAAAATTCAAACCTGCTGTTGGGATGTTCTTGACGAACTGACACTGATCTGATAATTATTATTTTCCTATTCAGTTCTTTCTGAAATATGATTCATTTTCCATTATTGTCCCCTTGAAAAAAGCACTTTGCCTAGAAAATTCATAAAGTCGGTTAAATAACATTTTATTAGGTAATCCCATAGGGACAGTACTGAGGATAATGTCTTCTGTATCAAGTTAAAAGTAATGGGATCTACCTGAAATGAAGTAACCAGAGTCATTTTGAAGGTGTAAAAATTTGATTGATTTCAGTGCGCCTTTGGGTTTCCATTGTTTTTTAAGGTTATTTTTGCTATTGTGGATGACATGTATAATGATGACAATCTACTTTTGCTATCTGGAGAAAGGGGCTAATCTATGAAGTGAACATCTGCTTAGCTATTGTGTCTGCTCTTGATAGTGTGGATTTAGCAGCTATTCCCTGAAATGCTTTATATCATCAACACTGTTTGTCAATTACACTGTCCTCCAGATGGCATCAAGATGGCATCCACCATATGTGTATGATCAGTAACCTCTTTGTAATGAGCCTTACAGTGGAATTGTTTTTTAAAACTGTTTTAGAACTTTGGCTGGTCCAATATCAATGGTCTCCATGCAATTTGTCCATAAGGTAACCCTAAATTAATATGACAAAAATAGCTTTCATACATAAAATTAAAACCTATTTGTTCTTATATTGATCAGTCTGGCATGTCTGGGAAACCCATAAGCAAGACAAGAGCATTGGTTTATTGTTTTCCTTACTTTATATAATGTTCTTCACAATGGTCTAATCCCATTTTAAAGCTGATCCCCTATTATTTAGAGAAAATGACTTCAGTTACATAATATTTTTTTATCCTGAGATCTGAAGGAAAACCTTTCAGGTCTAGAAACATTTGTTTCAAACTGATAGAAAGGAAATTATAGGGAAGTTATTTTAAGTTTCAGAAAATAGTTGAAAGGTTTATTTTATCATTCCTTGGTGGTGATGGGAAATTGTATATTGTGGCTTAGCTTTTAGGTCATCATTTATTCTAAGAGAGTTTTGCTAACCTGTTTCCCCGAAAATAAGCCCTCCCCAAAAATATTAAAACACATGCACAGCCAGTCCCATCCATTAGGTTAGGGTTAGGGAGACAGCTGGAAATCAGGTAAGATGGAAAGAGAAGTCCCGTCTTTCTCCATGCGCCCCAAAATAATAAGACCTCCCCGAAAATAAGGCCAAACACTTATTTTGTGGTTCAAAAAAAATATAAGACAGGATCTTATCTTTGAGGAAACATGGTATTTAAGCTAATATTATCAGATTTATACATTTTATTTTATAATAACTATTATTATTTTCTTCATGTTTATCTTGTTTATTTTGCTTATTTATTTATATCCAATCCTTATTGTTTTTACAAATAACTCAAGATGACGAACACATATAATACTTTTTCCTCCTCCTATTTTACCCACAACTCTGTGAGGTGAATTGGTCTGCGAGAGAGAGGGACTGGCCCAAAATCACCCAGCTGGCTTTCATAGCTAAGGCAGAATGGTTTCCCATTTTCTAACCTAGTGCCTTAACCACCAGACCAAAATGTTACTGGGTTGAACACAAAAATGCTAAACTGGCAAGATGAGAATGAGGAGGAAGAGACTTGCTATCTCTTTGAGCTCTTTCTCATGTTTATTTCCTTCCCATTTTGAACAATGAACAATAATTTATTTAGACTAGCTCTCAAGCTAATGAAGATAGCTATCTGGGTTGGGAGTGTGATCTAGTTTTCATCTTCTCCTTTCAGTCATCACCATCCAATGTCCAACTGTCACTGGATTTTCCTATTTGAGGATGAAATCTTCCCTCTAATCCTGGGTCTCCAAGAGTCACAAGATTGCTGCCCAAATAAGCCAGTTTTTCAAATTGTATTTGAGCATTTGGTCTCTGCATCATAGGCAAGAAGAAACTGCATTCATTCAAAGCTCGCTAGGATTCAAACAAGCTTTTCAATAATTAATCAGCAATATTAAAAGCTAGTAACAAATAACTAATTTTCAGTGGGACTGCATGTAGTTCTGATCTAGAAACAGATGCTACCTGACAGGGATGCGCAATGGAAAGACACAGATGTTTTAAGAGTTGCAGAGAAGTGGTGCATTTAGATCCCTGTTCCTGTTTTTGAATTAATTCTGAAGCCCTGCACAGCCCTGCTAATAAGATGATTAATGCTTCCAAATGTAAATGTAAATTATCAAACCTGGGAGGAAGATCCTTATCCTCAAAAATAAATATACTGCCTCAGACCAGCCACACTCTCTCTCAGCTCTAGGCAAACCACTTCTGAAATCTTGCCAAGAAAACTGCAAGGAACAGTCTAGGTCAGGGGTGTCAAACTTGATTTCATTGAGAGCTGCATCAGGGTTGTGTTTTACCTTGGGGGGCCAGGGTGGACGTGACCAGGATGGGCATGGCCAGCTCAATGTCACTCATGTCGGGGGGGGGGGCGTGGTGGCCTGAGCGCTCTGCCAGCGAAAACGGGCTCCCGAGCTTCATTTTTGGCTGCAACGGCCTCCTGCAACTCTCTGCTAGCAAAAATGGAGCTCGGGAGAGCTGCATGCAGCTCTTGTGAGCTTCGTTTTCAGCTGCAATGGCCTCCTGCAACCCTCTGCCAGTGAAAACGGAGCTTGGGAGGGCTTCACGTGGCCTTCGCGAGCTTCATTTTCTCTGGCAGAAGTACCACAGACTGGTCCTTTGCTATTTCCAGGACGGCCCCATGGACCAAATCTAAGTGCCCAGTAGGCCGGAGTTTGACACCCCTGGTCTAGGTGGTCACCATGAGTCAAAAATTAACACAAAGAAGTTAAAACACAGATTAAAATTAAGAATATATATATATGTAGGTTGTTCTGTAGGGGTAACAAAAGAAAACAACATATCTCTAGGATCTGTTCAACTCTTTGCTCCCTAACAGCATTTTGGATAGACTGCGAGCACATCATGTTCAGCCTTGATTATCATCTAGGTACCTAATATGAACTGAGACAGGAAGGAAGGAAGGAAGGAAGGGAGGGAGGGAGGGAGGGAGGGAGGGAGGGAGGGAGGAAGATATTGAGTGATTCAAAATGATGCTGTTTCAAATAATTAATGTAAGTTCACCGCCTTGAGTTATTTATATAAAATAGTAAAAGCAGAATATAAATAAATAAAAACAACCAGGTTGCAAATGTAATAAAATGTGATTTTTTGGGGGGAGGATGGGGGCATGGCTATGTGTCATTACTGAAAAATATTTGTAATAACATGCAGTCATTTCTCCCAACTTGACATCAAGTTGGTTGGGAATATCGGAACCTTTATTCCAGCACATCTGCAGATGCCAGATTGAGGAAAGCAGGTTTACAGCTTTGCCGATTTTAGTCAGCGCTGAATTCATTGTTAGATTTTTGAGAGCAAGATGTAAAGATAGCAAAAAAAGTTTTTAAAAGCCATGACTCTATACTTTCTGAGATGGGAAATATTTTTTTCTGTTTCATGCTTGGAATTAGGGTAGACTTGAGTATTGGAGCTTCATGAAAAGATTTCAAGCTGCTTTACTTCTTTTTCTGTAAGGCCTGGGGAAGCCATTTTTATTCCACAGTGGCATAGTAGCGGGGGTGGGAGGTTGCCATTTCCTTTCTAAGCTTAGATTATCCTTTTCTGTTTCCTTTTGTAACCATAGTAAAGGTGATATTGATTTTTCCCCCTGGGTTTAACTTCTCAATTTCTGCAACTTTCAGAAGATTAAGGATATTTTCTATCATCCCACCCCATTTTTTCTTCCTATCAATCTGTAAAAAGCGGGAGAGTTTGAGGGGGAAAATGTCTGGTCGCAGAATGTTGGTAGTTTTTGCATGAGTCTCTCAAAACTAACAACGATGGTGGAATTTAGCAGCTCCAGAAGGTTAAACAATAATGAGCCCAAACAACGTGGTATCGTTTCTATTTCTCTTTAAGATTATTATTGGAAAACTAATGAAAATTGTTTTTATCCTTTCATTTTTGCTTTTTTCTTTCTTTTTTCTTTTCTTTCCTTTTTAAGAAACACATGAAGTACTACATTCTGGAAGACAGAATAATTAGAGTTCATAACAATGTTCCCATTTGAATTAAATTCTCCTTTATGATGTTCTCAGTTATATTTGTGTAATTATTTCAGCGGAAAGTAATTTCTACCAATCTTTCCTTTGATTGCCCAATAACTAATTGAACTCAGTCCATGACTAGATTAAATCTTGCACTCGTTTCTCATGACCATGAGGGGTTTTTTGTCGCCCTTGTAGCATCCCAATTGATAATTGTCACCCTGTAGACACAAATTTATTTGGAAGGATGCACATCAAAAGAAACTTTGAGCTGATAGTGGATGATTTATTTAATTATTTATTTGCATGCCTGTAGGGTTAGTAAAACTGGTATTTGAGCTACATTACTACTTTTATAAAATATTTCTGTTTGCTTTCCCTGCCAGTCATTAATCTATACATTCTTCTGATGTTATAAATTGAAAAGCAGAACTATAAATTGATCTATAACTGGTTTGGCTGGCAGAGCATGAAAGATACTTTCAAAATGTGAGAAGCAAAATTATGAAGCATTTAGCTACAGAGAAATTATCTATCTATCTATCTATCATCTATCTATCTATCTATCTAACTATCTATCCATCTTCCTTTCTTTCTGATCATTCTCATCATCATCATCATTCATCATCATCATCATCATCATCATCATCATCATCATCTCTCTCTTTCTCGTCTGAAAGCAATTAGAGACAGAAAGTAGTTTTAACAGAGTTTTAAACGATCAGTTCATAAAGATTTCTTTAGATTAAAACAGTCAAAAGAATATTAGAACTTCATCTCTGCCCACAAACTTTGACTATCCTCTCCTCCCCAGATTTGCCACCCCATTTATGACTAGCCAAATTGGGTAAATATAATGCTATTTTTTTCTGATTGTTTTTCAGCTATTCTCATTCAGTTTGATAGGAAAAATGCTTTCATTGTTTTCCTATTGGGAAAGTTGAGAAAGTTCTCCTGGTTGCTCCAATTACATTGGTGTGTAAAGCCCTTGTCTTGGGTTATCATTTCACCAATTTGCAATTTACTTCTTCTCTGCACTTCAAATAAATGCAATCCTATTGTTTTCATGGAATTTTTGATTCATAGCAGAGCACACACCCAGAGAGCTTTGTATTATTTGTCTGTAAAATAAAGCCCAGTCCAGTACATATGCAAATCTTCATTAATAATTGTGATTTCATAAACCACAGGAACTCTAACTTTAAGAATCCTTTTTTTAAAAAGAAACAATCATACTTGATGGGTAGACTTGGCGACATATAGCTGTGAATGGAATTCTTCTGTTTGGCCATGTAATTAATAGCTGTTTTGCTTTCAACACTCCACTCACTCCTAAATTGCCCCCTTCACTCCTAAACAACAGCAGCTGAGATATGACTGGTCACTGTTACTGTCCTGACTGGAATAATTATATATACATATACGTATACGTATACGTATACGTATACATATACACAGAACAAAAGGCATTGTTCTATTCTTAAAACAATGGGATGCCACTTGGAACACTTCAAAAGGTCATTTCAGGTCAAAATATTTATGCATCTCTGTGAGATTAAAAAAAAACCAGGCATTTTCACAAAGGAAAGCAGAAGATAATGTTCTTCATAGTATCAAACAAGCAATTTGTTTGGGGAAAGTTTATTATCTACCTTGTTGATAGCCTCTATCTTTCTAACCTTTTCTCCCCAGTTTCTCTCCTGGGACCATCCCCGCCACTAAATGACAACAGTCATCGCTTCTCTATGGAAAACTATGTCTTCAGTATTCATTTTGTGGCATTTGTAATTTTCATTTTGTAACTCATATGTATTTATTTTTCTCATTTGCTCATTTACTATAGTACGGCATATCTGAAAAGAACAATTGAATATTAGCGGTGCATATGAAACCTGTGTCTATGTTTCTGTATTATGAAAGTTAGGCAGGAGTGGAATTTCCCCAGGGTTACTGGTGAATTATGGGTCAATTTCAATTATCTAAAAATCTTACTGAGCTTGCCCTCCACATCCCCTGAGTTATGACTCCTTCATGCCTTTACAGTTAAAATAATGAATCACAGTTACCCATGGGAGGGAGGGAGGGAGGGGGGGAGAGAGGGGGGGAGGGACAGGGAGATTATTTCTTCTCTGCCTTCTGTAGGAATGTTGTCATCTATGTTGAAACGCAGAAAGAGTATAAAATATATATTGAATGTGTCAAAGTCAGGCTGTGCAGTGCTTTGGATTTAGTTGAGAAGAGGGGCTTCAGAATGTGTAGGAGCATGAACACAGCAGCTTTCTAATTCAATAAAGCTCCTGTTTCCATCTGTGTGGATGCAGCAGACACCTCTCCATCACAGCTCTGCAGTCCTAGAAGAGTTGTAGCTTTAATAACCTGTAGACCGGAGCAGTATTTTTATTTCTGCATTCCCAGAACTGCCTCTTGTCAAGTGAATCTGAGGCACAGCAGTGAGTAGCAGGCTGTTTTAATAGGGACTGGCAGAAAGCTGTCTTGTGCTGTCGATTCAGGGGTCTTCTCTGGAGATTATGCCTAGTTTATGCAATTATTTTATTTCTTTGCCATAGAAAAAATATACTAGTAAATGTACAGAGCAGTAAATGTATTATTTTCAACCATATTCTAGAGTCCTATTAAAGGAAGACACCATACCAGCTATGTCATTTTAGCATAAAAGCACATGGTACACACTCAGCTGCAAGAAAAGGATTCAAGGCATGCCTAACTTCTAAGAGGAATCACCCATCAGTCACTCCAAAAAGAAGTTGATAGAAGATAGGGGAATACATCACATTGGAGTGCAGTGATTACCTGTACAGCAGCATTTTTCCTCGTCCAATTTTCTATGGAAAATCCTCTTCCAAATCTCGAGGTGGAGATGGGGGTTGTGAGAAGGGAGAGGAGAATTGTGTGTCTTTCAGAACTATATGTACAAAGCTCCCTATGTTGGAATGCTAAAGAGCTTGGTTAAATTTGGCATCCATTAGCTCTCTTCTACTCTGAATTCCAGGATCAATGTGAAAGAGAAGTTGTCTTTGTTGTGTTAGTTTATAGCGTCCAACTACATGGCAGTACTCAGCTTTCTGACATCAGCCAAGATCAACTAAGCAGGATTGAACCTGGCTAATACTTCTTTGGGGAAACAGCAGAACTGTACAATGGATGAATAATTGAAACAAACAAAAGAAGGTTGCTGTGGCAAAATAATTTTGTTTTGTTGACAAGAAAACCACGTGGACCTATTTGTGAAATCACTAGGAATTAAGTTTGGTTCAAAAGGAGGCTCTACACCGATTTCTCAGTGATTATTCCTATAATGATATTGTTGTTGCTTTTATTATAACATGATCCTGTTTATGTCTACAGAAACTTGGTGTAATCCTATTAATATGTTGGGAATGCAGACTTGGTAATGAATCTCAGGTTTAGGTTTAAGCACAAGTACTGATTAACATGTTATTCAAATGTCTGGAAGCAAAAAGGTGTTTCTAAAAAGTCACACACATTGATTTGACCATAGGTCATACAAATCAGAATAGAAGAATAAAGAGATCAATAGGCTATCACAGATGCAAAATTCAATTATAACATTAAGATACCCTTTAGCCTGACTGTGTATAAATCCCCAGATTCTACATTTCCAAAATCATTATAATGTAATAAAGGTAGCCTAGTTACTGTATGTAGGAAACAACAGATTTGTGCATTAGTATTGAACTGCCATAAACCTCTAAAAAAATCAACTATGCAACGGAGAGTAATGGTTAAACCTGTGCCAATTATAGTAGCTATGGACTTTTGCTCTGTCTCCAGAATAGAAAGTTAAGCTGAACTAATTTTGACTGTCCTTCCCCATTGTGTAGAAAATCTGGGAGGAAGGTGCAGACTCCTAACAACCTTCAGATATGTATTAAAAAAAAATGAAGCTGGTGCTCCATAGATCAATATGCATATGTTGTTGAAGTCTGCAACATCCCTCCCAAATGATTTTGGGAAATCTCTGCTGATTGAGCCAGATAAGAACAAGGCTTTTGCTCATATGGAATTCCTACTTTCTTTCCAAAACTGAAGACATTAAATGTAATCTTGCCGGTATTAGTTCTCTCCTCAAACTGAATTTGTCTACTTCCTTCAAACAGAGTTATGGAACTCTAATGGTCTTTATGCAAACTCAGAATTGATTGATCTTGTAACTTCCTGGCAGGAAGGTGACATTCAGGCATCCCGTTTCAGCCAGTAGTTGGAAATTAGTTGGTAAAAGATTGACTGATAAATCGTTATCATTTTGTAGTCCTGAGAAACAAGCAAGGTATACTTGGGTGTTCCCAGAATTAATCTTACAGTATATTTCTGAGCACTGTTGAGGTTGCTTTATTTGTAATTCATACAATAATTGAGATCAATATTTATAATCTGTTAGCTTGATAACAGAGGTAACTTACTTTTCATTAATCCATTGAGCATCTCTTCAACCTTTAGTCTGACTGCTTTTATACACTATTACCACAAACCTTAGACAGAAAACATTGTTACTAAATATCTATATTTCTTAACTTGTTCAATGGCATTTCTGCCAATATGTCATCTCTCATCCTCAGTGCCTTTCCAAAACCAATGATTATTTAAAAACTGTTTGGTTGCACAGTAATTATCCAAACTATCTAATAGCCTTTTCAATCTTAGCTGGGTTGGGATACAAAAATCTTCTTACATACGTTAAAAGAGCAGGCTGTCTGGGATTGGGAATGGTGCTGGGGGAACTGCTTCTATCATTAGTGCAAAATTTGAACAAAATAGGACCGTATATAGCCTTGTGTGACTCCCCAGGATGTACTTATGGGTTCAGATAAAATTAAGCTAGAACCAGTTTAACCTTTAATGAAGTATTTGTATTTAATGCTCAGATCTGATTTTATTCCAAATTCTTATTACCTAACTTTTTCCATAGCAAATCTTGATTAATAGAACTGAAAGGCTGCCTTCAGGTCAGTGACTATAGCATACACTCTGCCTTTTTCGAAGTTTATATATTTCATCATTTGTATATTTACAGACTGAATGATCTAAAACAAATCCATTATCAATCATGGGATAACCTTTCCTAAACTCAGCATGTTCTTTCAGAAAACCTACCACTTCTAAGTCTCCAGTTTGGCTATCAGGAATCTAGCATACATTTTTGCCACAATATTGGTAAAAGTGATAGGTCTATAATTTGAAGGCAGTGACTTACCACCTTTTTAAAAATATTAGGATGCTGCTTCAGGACTCAGTTTTCTCTTCCCTCCTATTTAACATCTACAGGATGTCACTGGATGAGGTCTCTTCATAGTTTAGGTGAGGTAACACCAATATTTGGATGATAGCCAGTTTTACATCTCTATCCCGGGCTGCCTGAGTTATGATGTGGATGTCGTGTCACAGTGGCTGTAAGCCTGAGGGGATGGATGGGGTGCAACAGGCTGTAGCTCAACCTAAACAAAACTGAGTGGCTTTTGGTGTTTGGATCTCCCGGTGCTGACAGTTTTCCACCTTTGGCTCTGAATGGGGTGACATTGCCTCAGGAAGACCTGGTGTACAATCCAATTCATCTTGGACTCATGATTCCTGCCAGAAGAGCAGGTGGCAGCCATGGCTAAGAGAGCCTTTACATAACTTTGGGTTGTATGCCAATTGTGCTCATTCCTGGACCAGGAGGCCTGGCTCACTTTCATTCACCTCCCATCTGAATTACTGCTACAGGTTCTACATGGGGCTGTCCTTGGAGAACATTCAGAAGCTTCAACTGATGCAAAATGTAGCCACAAGAATAATAGATGATGTCAGTTACTTGGCTTATGTAAAACACTACTCCTTCAGCTGCATCGGTTGTCAATGTGCTTCTGAGTGCAATTTAAAGTGCTGATTGTCACCTTGAAAGCCCTTCATGGCTTGGGTTATCTGAGAGACTGTCTTATTGTTTCTACTCATCTGATCTGGTCCAGCAGGATGGGCATGCTGTAGAATAGAAATAAAATCAGAATTACTGATAAAATTAGCAAGTTATATCTAGTTTTTTCATCATTAAAGCTTAAAATAGAAATCCAGAATAAGCATAAAGGGGAGTTCATGGCTTTTTCTGGTGAAGGTCCCACTTCACCTTTGAGTGGTATATGAAGCATATCTTTCATGTATAATGAATGGAGTGAGTTAAGTATTTAATTTGATTTCATTTACATTTATATGCAAACACAATTATCATTAATCTTCATGTCATGTACTTGAGCACTTCCCTGTTCTTCACATTAAAAAATATATCAGTAATGATTTCTGAAGATTTCTCTTTTTTTAAAGTTTTTTATTTTTTAGACAAACAAACATTTAATACATCAGGTTTCTCTTCCCTGTGACATCTCGGTGCTATCTTCCAAAGTTTTTTCTTCTTCTGTATAGTTGTCATTACTTCTATCTTGATCCTTATCCAGTCCACAATATCAATTCATCACTAACATAATATTCAACTCATCACATATTTTTATGTACTTATATAATTAATCATTTATATCTCTTCTCCAACCAATAATAAAAATCATTCCATATTTTAAAATATTCTGAGTCTTCTCTATCTTTAATCATCAGAGTTAATCTATTCATTTCTGCACAGTCTAAGATTTTTTTCTTACTTCTTCTTCCAAAGGTATTTTCTCCGCTTTCCAATTTTGTGCATAAACAATCCTTGCAGCTGTTATTACATGTATTATCAAATAAACTTTTTCCTTGCTAATTTTTTCAGGTAGGATACCCAGTAGGAACAGCTCTGGTTTAAATTTGATACATTGATGTATCATTTCCTCCAACCAAGTCTTAAATTTAATCCAATAGTTTTTAGCTTCTGGACATGTCCACCACATATGATAATATGATCCTGGTAGTTGATGACACTTCCAACATTTAGCTGATTTTTCGACTTCTGAAGATTTCTGAGGATCCTAGCCAAGTTATTTTTTGGGAGGGGGGCACATGTAATCCTTGGAATTCAGCTTGTACTCCTCTAATAGGAAATCTATACATTAAATAAAACAATCTTTCAGTATTCTTTAATATTGAAAAGTTCTGTTTAATCTGTATTAAAATACAATATTTTGAAATCAAATAACCCAGGGCAGACAGCAAGCCAAATGAAAGGGAGGGGGAGAGAGGAAAACACTTCACCTTGTTGCTTTTGCAAACAGATTTTAAGTGGAAAGAAGGGAATAAAGGAGTTACAGCAAATCCAAGGTTACTGCAGAAATATATGTTTGAGGTCTTGTACCAAGAATAGGATTGCTAAGCTTTCTGGAATTGCCAGGATTCGGGTGGCCTCTTGATATAATTCCTTTCTACTAGCAGTGCAAAATCTTTGCCTTCATTCTGTTCAGTGGACATAGAATATGGTTGCTCAACCTTAGATGAAAGCCCAAACGGATTCAGAATCAAACCGGTGAAATTTATAATTAAGTAAAAATGATGGCCTGCCTGCTGTGCTTTGATTCCATCTTCCACATCTTCCTCTATTTCATTTGGCAAGTATGTGCTCTGATGAGTAAGGATGCTCAGGTTCCCATTCTCTGCCTTTGATGGCTGTTTCACATTGAGCTGCTACCATGAAAGGCTGGAGATAGGAAGGAAGCATTGAAAGTGGGTGCTCAGATGTAATCATATTGGCCATTTATTTGTTTTGGTTTGTTTTTTCAAAACGTTTAATGAGGGAAAGCGTGAAATGCTGGCCCTTTGCTTTGTTTTTTCTTTTATTTTAATTGGGAGACATTGACAAGTGTTCTGCCCAGGTTTTCCCTTGTGGAAGAACTTTCCCTTGTGGTAAAACTCTGGTGTTTTGTCTACTTAATTTTAAGTTCAGTGGAAGATGGTGTAATGCTGTCCACTTTTTTGTTTTTTAAAAAAATGCATGAGCTTGACAAGAGTTCTGCCAAGTGCCTTGGAGCTCAAGTGACTGGAAGAACTATAAAATTGATATACTTTATTTTCCTCGCCACCAGTGCTCAAAAACATGCTTACAAAAGGGAAAATAATTGGCATTTGCTTTTCTGGCAAGAGTGTAGTGGAGGAAGAAGCAAGAAAGCTATCAATCAAGAGTTATGGGACCAAACTATCAGGACATTGCTGAAGCCAAAGTGGACGAAGGCATTAAAAATTAGAAAAGGATTTCTTCAGGCATATTCATTTCCAGCCAGTTTATGCCTGGGACACAAGCAGCAAAGACTGCAGTGAGGAAAAGCCTTTAGTTTACTCCAACACATTAGTTGACTGGTTCAATTATTTTTTTTAATAATATGTTTATTAAAAGTTATTCTTAACATTGAAAAAAAAACTAATACAAATTAAAAAAGGAAAAAGGAACAGAAAAAAGGAAAAGAAAAAATATACTAAAGAACAAAAAAAGGAATATATAAAGAAACAACTTCCCTCTTGTTCCAAGAAATTTAAGTGTTCTTATTTAATTGTAAAGTTTAGTTCCTTCTAGTTCCCACTTGTGTGCAACCTTCAAATTCTCATTCTATCCTGTTCAAAAGAAAAGCATTTTTCCATGGGAAGGATTATTATAATTAATTCCAAAGTCTTATTTCAAATCCATCTGGACTCTTAGTCCATTGTAACTTTCCAAAATGAAAGTTCTAATCACCCT
The DNA here is from genome assembly GCF_029215685.1 of Pituophis catenifer annectens. Taxonomy (NCBI): domain Eukaryota; kingdom Metazoa; phylum Chordata; class Lepidosauria; order Squamata; family Colubridae; genus Pituophis; species Pituophis catenifer. Next base: position 45,308,085 of record NW_027256881.1, read on the forward strand.
TTTGCTGTTTACCCCCTCCCCTTTTAAAAAAATCTTTAAACTTGTATTTAAAATTTCTTTTACTAAGGATTGAAGGAAACCCATTCCCTTGTCTACCAAAGCTCTAAATCTACCAGAAATTGCTGTTTTTGGTCTCCTTGTGAAGCGCAACTTTCTGGAACACTTGTGGGTGATCTCAAATCATCTCCTTGTCCTTGAGAGGAGTTAGGAAGAGTTGGCCTACTCAACCACTCTTCATTTTACCGCAGTCGTCAACTCTGCTTTTTGCAGAACTGTTTTCAGTTTCCTAGTTCTTTCCCAGAAGTCCCAAATAGTTCATTTATAATGCTGAACACATACAAACAGCGTGGATCTATGTGGTTTGTATATACCGGTAAGAGGAAAGGATAATGAATGGACTTAGCTGACTGTAAAGTAAACCAGAAGATGCCATCTTGCTGCTGGTTAGATTGAAGTTGGAAAAAGCAAAGTATGTGCCAATCAGCAGTTCTTTCCAACACTGAACATGGTCGGAAGTAACAGGATTGCTGACATTCTATATTCTCTGTATACAGAGGTAGTATTCAGCAGGTTCTGACCAGTTCTGGAGAACCAGTAGTGGAAATTTTGAGTAGTTTGGAGAACCGGTAAATACCACGTCTGACTGGCCCCATCCCCATCTATTCTCTGCCTCCCAAGTCCCAGCTGATCGGGAGGAAATGGGGATTTTGCAGTACCCTTCCCCTGGAGGGGAGAGGGAATGGAAATTTTACATTATCCTTCCCCTGGAGTGGGGTGGGAATGGAGATTTTACAGTATCCTTCCCCTGTCATGCTCACCAAGCCATGCCCACCAAGCCATGCCCACAGAACTGGTAGTAAAAATTTTTGAATCCCACCACTGACTGTATAGCTCACTACTTTTCATGGTCAGTTGTTTGCAGACAACAGTAGAGCATAAAATTGTGCTTTAAAAGTTGGCTTTCAAAGCACAAGGATGAAAATATATTCCTCCACTTTCTTATATACTGAGCTGAGCTAGGAAGGGTATGTGAGAAAGAGAGAAGAAAGAGAATAGATTTACAAACCAAGTTATGCAGTTCATTACTGGCATGAAATCAGCCATTTTTTCATCAGTAAATCATATTTAAGCAAGTTTTGGCTTGGTACAATGGGTGAATAAGATTAATGGTTGAATAAAAAGGTTTTCTTTGTTTATTTGTGCAAATGTGTGTATGAGTGAGAAAGAAAGCACAAATATTTGAGATCCTGGCCTGCCCACTTGCCTACAGCCAGCGCATATATTCTACAACTTGATAGCCTCTGCCCTTATCTCTGTGAAAAAGACTACATACTTTGCAAAACATGGAAAGTAACATCATACTTGTGCTGGACTTTCATTGATATGCAATTTATGGTTCTAAGTGATTTGTTTCTACCTGTGGTTAGCCTTTTCTCTGCCCTGGCTGTGTTCCCTGATATCTAACAAACAGTGATTCCTTCACCTCTGAGACTTTGTTCAGCCAGTGAAGTCTGAAAGCAGTGAAGGGGCAGACAAGCTGACATATTCTTTTTTCTTCCTCTGTGTGCCAGCTTCTGAAGAGCTTTTGGTTCCTTTGTGCTAAATGGATTTCAATTGAGGACATTAAAATCTTGATGAGCCTGTCATATAAAAAGAAGCTATTTTTAAAGATAATTTTAATACTTTGAATATGGTTCCTCAAATTATTTTACATGCTTTGCCCTCCTACACAGATTAGATCAAATTTAATACATGAATTATTCCTGAAGTATAGTGTCTGGGAAATTTGCCTATCAATAAAAGAGAATGTTTGTAGCTCAAAGTTGAAACGAGGGGTCCTTGGTGCTCTCTGAGTTTGGTTGTTTTGTTGCAGATGTTTCATTCCCAAACTAGGTTTAACATCATCAATGTTGGTGGTGCTACCTACTTTGGGTAATGAAACATCTGCAAGAAAGCATTCAGCTTCAGGGAGCACTAAGTACCTCTCAAATTTGTCTATATTTTGGAACTGCCCATGGTGCTAAGATACCCTAGTCCAGTGGTGGTGAACCTTTTCGGCACCAAGGGCCTAAATCAAAATGTGCATGTATATGTGAGCGCCCGAAACCCAAAGACCAGCTGGCCGGCATACACACACGCTGGTTTTTGGCCGTTTTTTGGGTCATTTTTCAGACTTTTCTGGGCCATTTTCAGGCCATTTTTCGTGCTGTTTTTGGTCTAAAAAATGGCCTGGTTTTTTTTGCTGTTTTTTGAGGCGTTTTCAGGCCATTTGGGAGCCTTTTTCGGGACGTTTTCCAGCCGCTTTTGGGACCATTTTCTGGCCGTTTTTCAGCCATTTTCAGGCCATTTTTCAGAAACCAGAAGAGCAGCTGGTGACAGTGTGTGTGCCCACAGAGAGGGCTCTGCGTGTCATAGGTTCGCCATCATGGCCCTAGTCATAGAATTCATTCCTTCAATTTTAAAAAAATGCTTTTGAAATCTAACCTTAAAAGCCAGAAGTCACTTACAGAGAATGTGTCATAAGAACTGGGTGTTTTCAAACTGGATTTTACATCAGTAGGAAAAGAATACAGCTTCCACTACTGTTAAAATAATCCATATTATTCTATCTTCTTCTATTAATCTATCTTTTATTAATTACTTTAGTAATTAATTTTCCTGTGTCTCATAGCATTAAATGAACTTTTCCCTCCTCTTCGCCTTATATGTTATATTTTTTTTATAGTTGTAAACCTGAAAAAGGACCCAAGTTATTGCTGATTTTGCCAACCTCACTTGGAGAATTTTTGACTAAAGAACAAGATAAAAGTGTATAGATGCATCTATACATAAATAAATTCGGTGTTAGAAAAGTACTTTGCAAAAATAACGATTTTATTGGGAGGGTGAAGGAAAATCTACACATTACGCAGTCTTTTAATTCTACAGGAATGTTGATTGCCCAGAAAAGAAATGTTAGGCGTAGATGATCTTCACATTTAAAATCAATTCATGGCATTCCCATTTTCTAATCCTGCAATTAAGTAATACAATCTTCAGTACACAGAAAAAGAAAAAAAGAAAGAAATTTTATATAATTAATCCAAAATGCAAGGAGGGATGTGCTCAGAAAAATTTATGAAACTCTTATTTTCTGAAATGTCTGAAAATGACATTAAGATTAAAAATATTTTACCCATAACTCATTCTTTCTCTCCTCTCTTTCATCCCCCACCCACCACCCCATTCCATACTTTGGCTTATAAATAGATCTCCCTTTCTCAAAATAAATAGAAAAGGCTCCTCTGGGTGAAAAGAAAAGGAGAAATTGGAAAGGGTTTCAGAAATTATTCAGTGGAAGGAATCTTTAGTTCTTTGTGACAGTGAAGATGATACCCTAAACACAATATAATCAGTCAGTCAGTCAGTCAGTCAGTCAGTCAGTCAAAAAAACTAGTGCAGAAAAAAGTTCGGTCCTCCTTGCTTTACTATGCTCTCTGCATACACATCCTTCCTGAATTTCCACAAAGGTTTTTCACATTTTCTTAGGCATCCTGCACAAAGGATTCTAATGTTTGCAAGTTCCACAAGAGATAGAGGCCAAATTCTACTTTCCACTCATAGTGAATGTTTTGCCAAATTCTACCCTGTATGACAAAATTGTTCTTTTATCACATATTCTTCTATTCCGAAAGAGGGAAAGAAAGGTTCTGAGAGGAAAGGTTTATTTATTGTAAGAAAATACCGTAGTACCAATACAGGCAGATGCCTCATCATCTGTTCAAATGCCCCTCTGGATGGAAATATTGAATATTGATGTTTAAGTTGTTTCTATTACTTCTTAACATCAAGAAAACACAGGAACTCCTCCAAAGTTTAATTGTGTTTGTCTCTGGCTTTGTTTTCATTATTGATTTATTTTTATACACATTTCTCTTTGAGCTGTCCTTTCAGGTTCTTGAGCCAATTTGCTGTGAAGGAACTTTGCTTGACCCCAGTCCACATTGTTTCAAGCCTTTTAAACCCTTCATTTTAAGGTCAACCCTGATCTCCACAACTGTTATTTTCAAATCTCCTGCAGTGTCTCTTTCCTCAGCTGCTCTTGCTTCCTCAGGTTTTCTTCCCTTCAAACCAAAGCCGATTTAGGCATTTAAAACTGAAATTAAAACAAAGTGGGCTTTCTATATGCAAGTATATATTCAGCTCAGTCTGTAATCATTATTATCAAACCAGATAATCACCTTCTCATGTGGTTGTTCTACATACTGTAGTTCCACCTGTTTAACATGACTGAATTAGGTAAAAAGCACACATGTCTAAGTTTTCCTTCTATGGAAATCCTGAAAATGATGATACCAGTAGTATTAGCCCAAATGCATGCATATTGATTGCTACATTATGAAGCTATGAATGGAGGATTCATAGCTAGGTGATTACTAGCTTCAGTTTTCTCTTAAAGGATTGCCTTTGCAAAAAGATGAGAAAAGCAGCTTATTGGCTTAAATTCTTCAAAAGATTGTGATAATAAACTAGAAGAAAAACTATGTACTTCAGCCATCTCCCATTCCTCCTGATTCTTGGCCATACTGATTTGTGATGATGAAATCCAGGACCATCTGAAAAGCAGAGCATCTTTTGACAATCTCGGTATGAAATTATTTGCTATGTAAATAAGATTTCCTCTAAAAGATATTCTACCTTCCCTTTGCCCTCTCTAGTGAATGTGCAGCCCCTTCTCTTCTGACCAAAATTGTTTCAGTAAATACATGATGGGAGAAAAAGCCTCAGGGGCAGGTTTGAAGTGATATAATCAGACATCATGGAGTTGTGTCTGTTTTTATCAATTAGATCCTAAGGTGTAATAAGCATGATATATCCTACATTCTGTTTTGTAAGCTGCCTGGTAAGGCAGTAACAGTGTCAAACTAAGACTACTCTCAAAATGCTAAGAAATACTCCAGGTGAAATGAGAACCCTTGGCAAATAACTTCAGGGCATATGTGACATTGTAGGACAGTGGTTTTGAACATTTTGACCAGTTAGAATACATTTTCTTTATCGTAATTTTATTTCAAACCTGCATCTTACAAAAATTACATATTATATTTATTATAATATTTTTTCTTTCTTTCTCTTCCTCTTCCTTTCCCTTTTCTTTCTTCCACAGAAGTTTTGATGTTGGATTACATAGGTTCCTTATCAGGTAAGTCAAAATGTTTTGTTATGTCACTCCTAATTAAGGCCTACAATCCAATGAGTTATTTCTTTTTTTTATCATACTTCCTAGATGGTTTGTAGTACTGTTGAAGTGAACCAGTAATATTTGAGTTCTGTTTTATTGATTTGATTTTATCACTGCCCAACTCCAAGTGACTCTGTTAAAGTTATGGAGGGATTTCCTATTTAACAAATATGATGAATTAAAATCCAAGCTTCTATGAGCAGACCTGTGTTCCCTCCAACCTGAAAAATGATTCTGGTGGTATAGAGAATGTGCTGAGTAAACTTTCAAAGTTCTTGACATTGACTTTTTCCTAGCCCCAATTCTGCTAATAGAAGGCTTTGTTCAGCAGAAACATTTCACCCTCTATGTCAAAAAAAACATGTAGAATGATTTAGTAGTAGAACTAGAAAACAGATCTGAATGCAAATTGTTTAGCATTCTCTACTAGACAGCAAATTGATTTATAGGCTCTACAATACAACTCTGAGACCATGATTTATTTATTTAAACTTTATTTGATGCTAAGTACACTATTTCATCTGCAGACTGATAGAATAAATATAGAAAGGTGATTTTTCTCTCAATATAAATATAATTTCTCACAGAAGTGAATATATGTAGCTCAGGATTGAACTATAGAGTCCTTGGTGCTCTCTGAGTTTATTTTATTTATTTTATTTTATTTTATTTTATTTTATTTTATTTTATTTTATTTTATTTTATTTTATTTTATTTTATTTTATTTTATTTTATTTTATTTTATTTTATTTTATTTTATTATTTTATTTTATTTTATTTTATTTTATTAAATTTATATACCGCCCTACTCCCGAAGGACTCAGGGCGGTGTACAGCCAAAAAATAAACCACATAGATTACAAAATTTAAAAGAACAATATAAAACCATATTAAATAAATTTGGCCCAGAACAAATTAAAACACCCCCAATACTTAAGACAGATTTAAAATTTACAATTTAAAAAGTTAAAAGGGAGGAGTTGGGCCAGGCTGGCCTGTTGAAATAAGAAAGTCTTGAGGGCGGGGCGGAATGTGTGTAGATCCGGGATCCTCCTGCAAGCTTGCTTTCTTGCAGACATTTCATTACCCAACTAGGTAACATCATCAATGTATTATGATGTTATCAGTCCATGAGACATTTCATTTGTTTAATGAAATGTCTGCAAGCAGACAACCAAGCTCAGAGTTCACCAAGGACTATATTGTATAATATAATTTCTCAGATTTCTAGAAGATGGGACAAAAAGAAGAATAAGCAATTATGGCCAAATTAGGTTTCTTAGTTCATTTAATATTTTTTAGTCAAGAAGTAAAATAAATATGATATGAAAACATCAGTAGGCAGGAAAAAACTGGATATATTTTTAATGATATACATAAAAATATTAATATGCTAAATAAGAAGATAGCAGATACCTGAGAGAATCCCTGATACTTTGCTGTTTCATTAAACTGCGGTATGGGAAGGCATTTTGCTAATGAGAAGAGAGATTGGTGATTTGCAATCTTGCTTCTGTTCGCATTATTATCATTATACCTTCATGATAATGGGATTTGTGGGAATAGTTTCATCAGGAAAGAAGACACTTCATTGTTCTGATGTGTAAGAGGTTGGTATGACTGCAAAGCTGTTTTTTTCCCCACCAGAGATTCATATGCAAATAAGCTTTTTTTTAAAAAAAAAAAATCCCTGAAACAAGTTCTTAAATCTGTAAAGTTGTTTGCTCACCTATTGCTTTTTGTAAGCACTATTTTTCTGTTGTTTGAGGAGGAAAAAAAGTAGAAAAAAAGTGGCAGGTTATGTTTTTGTTTTGCACTTTCTTCATCTGGAAAATGATATTATACTTTATATGCTTTATGATAAGACTATAAGATAAAGTACCTGTTTCATCAGACTTTATTTTTCTTAAATATAGTTCACATTTACATGTTTATAATTTAGAGGATATAGTATATATTTTGCTATGATGTAACAGCCAATGGTTGAGTGTGTTATTGTTAATTATTACAACAGTTTATATCAGTTCAGCGAATATGGGTGGGATCACAGCTCTCAGGTGCTTTTTTTTTTTGTGGGAAGTGTTGTATAATTCTGTAAGTATATGAGAAAATAACCCTGGACATATTTTGGCTTAAGAATACTATAACAGGTAGCAGATTGTGACTAATCAGAATGATAGTGTCTCTCACTTATAAAAATGGGGCAGTATCTGAATGAAATAAAGGTTAAGACTCATGTGGTATCTAGCAAACCTTTGGGCCCATAGCAATCGGTTTAACAATATTTAGTTCTTATTTTTCCAGTGTTCTGTACAATTGCCTTCATACAATCATGACTTCCTGCTGGCTGTTCACATACCCATGCAGATACCTAAATACATCGTGCTAGCCAGCTGATCAGGGAAACTGAGATTAGGAATAAGTTGCATTTTCCATTAGAAAATATTCACATAAGCAGAAATTTCCTAACAGTGAGAGCAATCAACCAATCCAATAGCTTTCCTTCAGACATTGTGGGTGCTCCACAATGGAGACTTTGAAAAAGAGAGTTGACAACCATTTGTCTGAAACAGTATAGGGTCTCCTGCTCAAGCGGGAGGTTGGACTAGAAGACCTCTGAGGTCCCTTCCAACTCTATTATTCTATGTTCACCAAGAGCCATGGTGGCGCAGTACTGCAGCAGGGCTAACTCACTGCTCACTCCAAGAGTTTGATTCTGAGTGGTTCAGGGTTGAATCAGCCTTCTATCCTTACAAGGTCAGTAAAATGAGGACCCAGATTGTTGGGGGCAATATGCTGACTCTGTAAAATGCTTAGAAAGGGTTGTAAAAAAAAAAAGAGGTTGTAAGTCTAAGTACTATTGCTATTGCTAAATACTGAATTTTTCAGAGTATAAGACGCACCGGAGTATAAGACGCACCTTAGTTTTTGGGGAGGAAAATAAGAAAAAAGCTGATTGGCACATGGATCTCCCAGAATACCCCCAGTCAGCTGTTCCCAGAGGTGAATTTTAGCAACAGGTTCCTTGGTTGTGAGCTCTGTGCCTTGCTTCTTCTTTTTTTTTTTTTTTTTTTTTGCTTTTTTCCTGCCTCTGAAACTCCATTTCAGAAAAAACTTTATTTCCTGCCTCTGAAAGCCTCTGAAACAGAGCTTCAGAAAAATAGCCTCTGAAGCTCTGTTTGGGGGCTTCTTTTCTGAAGCTGTTTGGGAGCTTTTTTTCTGAAGCTCTGTTTGGGGGCTTCTTTTCTGAAGCTCTGTTTGGGGGCTTCTTTTCTGAAGCTTCATTTCTGATGCTTTTTTCAGCCTCTGAAACCTCGGTTTGAGAAGCTGGGCGGGGCTACATTCGGAGTATAAGATGCATCCAGATTTTCACCCTCTTTTTTGGGGGGAAAAGGTGCGTCTTATACTCCAAAAAATATGGTAAGATGGACCTACACAACAGTAACTGATGTAAATTGATGGCTTCAATAAAGCATATAGATGACATGTAAACCTAACTGGGACTGCTAAAGGTTTGTCTTATTCTAGGATGTTGGTTTAAATGGAGTTTAAAACCTCCAGAGCACAGACTGGAGAAGTAGAGAAACAAAGAGAGAAGAGGCTTTGAGACCCTTTACAATGCATCCAAGGTCCTCAAAAAAGCCTTGACATCCTATAATCATACAGCAAGACTCACCTTAAATCCTGGCTCCATATCAAGTTTTTAAAGCTTTTCAGTCCATTTCTAAATAAATATTTATGGGATGCTTGTGATAATGGTAGAGGTATGTTGTTTGGAAGTGTGAGTGTACTTTTGAATGCAGAAGTCACTAGGTTGGCTGAGAACCTGAATGATATTCATTGAATGCTAGGTTACATGATGCAGTGACATGGAACTGAAAACCTGTGTATTAAAGACAAATATAATTGTAAATGATAGGGTAAATGGACTGCATAATTGCAAGTCGCACATAAATGGCAAAAAACAGAGCAAGTAGATGAATGTGTACACTCCAATAGAGTGTTTATATAAAGGAGGAAATGAAATTTTAAAGCAGGCAATACTGGTAGAAAGATGGTGGGTAATATGTGGTCTGTTGCAAAGAATGATGAAAGAAGGTAAGATGGCTATGTCTAAGAGCCTATTTCCTTCCTTTTGAAAGTGTAAGAGTTATAAGTGTCAAAAGAAATGTAAACAATGCGATGGAGTGGGAACAGGCTACTTATGTAGGCAATAAACTGTAAGAGATAGGGCACATGGGTGCTGAAAGACCCTTTGCTGAATATGAAGGTGAATGAACCAAAGGAAAGAAATACATTGTGATGTCTTGTGCATATGAAGAGAATGAATGAGGATCAAAACTCGAAACAAACCATTGAAGGAAGAGCAAATAAATCAAGAGGAAAGGGAAGAGTGAGAAAGTCATGGCTACATGGAACTGAAGAGATCCTGAAAAAAGGAAGAAGTGAAATGTTTAGCAAACAAGAGGTGGTGTAAAAAGCAGTGCACTGATGTGATTGAAACAGAAATGGTTTGCCAGGATAGAAAGATACAGGAAAGAGTGTTGTGCTAGAAAGTAATTTTTATTTATGTTCCTTTTTCTTCCTGCATGATTTTAATCTTGTTGGTTTACTATTTCATATGTTTTTTCTGAATTTTGCACAATATGGTTTATCCAAAAGGGAATAATATTATGGGTATACATATATTGTAATATGCAAGTATGCATTCATGCAACCATATAGTTGTCTGCCACAATCAATTTCCTCATGCTGACAACTAACCATCCTTTGCCAGGATGGCAGATAACCACTACTGATTGATAGGCATCCCTCTCTCCCCCCCCATTTCCCCCGCTTTTTCCCCCCTCCCCCATCTTTCTCTTCAAACTTGCTATTGTGTTTTTCTCAGCAAGTTTCTGAAAATCAGTTTATTATAAGTATCTTGCAGTAGAAACTTATGTTTGCTGTGTTTTGTTCTTGCACAAATAATGCACACTGACAGTTTCCTGGTATGACTGAAGTTCCCAAGGGATGTAAAAAACCTGGTTCCACAAGGTAATTCTGTTAAAAAAATTGAATTATTCATTTTTTAAAACAAAAATCTATCATACTGTCACATGCAACCTTGTTGTTCCCAGTAATGTGTTTTAATATTTTAGATGATGATTTTGCATCTGTTCACTAATCTGGGTTATGAATCAGATGTTTGCAGAATGTAGAGTGAATGCAGCACTGCTATGACTCCGAAACAATTCACAGAGTCCACTGTATGAATTGATGCTTTTTTGCCCATTTGTTGCCTGTTATTATATTTGTTTCCCTTTAAATGTCAAAAGGAAAAAATAGCAGTTTTCTTAACACAGCGTTGTCTTTGTTATTGAGTACGAATATTATACCTGCAGATAAAGGTAGGAGTTGGCCTATAGGGAAAAAAAGGGAATAACATGGAAAGTACATTTTTTCCTTAGCCATTCAAACCAGAAGATTCAAAGGGGAGTCTGTTCCAGCCTAGTTATCCTATTTTGGCATTCTTTGTGTTTTGAGATTGGCATTCCCACTAGGTCCTGCCTATTCCAGTACTATCCAAAGACTAACAAAATTTGAATAATGAGCCATCTGCTGGGTTACTAAATGCTTTGAGTCTGATACTGGCAAAGCTGGTGAAGAAGGAGGTGCTAACCATCAGCAGTGTACACACCTGTCTTGTCAGTAAAAGGACATTGCAATGAATTCAGTATAGTGAAGCATTATGCCTTTTTTGAAATATACAAGCTTGTTGGATTAGGCCAAAGACTCAGGGAGTTGAACATTCTGTAGAAAATAGTGACTGACCAGGCATGACTGGGATAGTCCTCTTCCATTGTGACTCCCCTGGCAAATAGAATTTAATTTTTGCTGCCTTTGTGTAGTAAAGCATTCTTCCTTGAATATGTCCCATCCCATTTTAGCATAGCCAGAATTGGTGACCTTTATACATTTGATGAGAGTGCACTCCACAGTAGGTGCATGTTATATTATGAAGCACTCTGTTTTATAGGTTCTTAGAGTCCCTATATTTAGCTTTAAGAAGTAGGAAAAAGTTCAAATATTAACACTTTATCCTCATATCACATAGCAATTTAAAATAGGTGGTTATATAAATAAATCCCTCTTCCTTCTGAATCTTTCTCCACCCCCATTCTTTGGAGAACTGCTGTAACCCCTTAATTATTTTGATTTTCCTATAGCACTTTATATAAGGATTTGCATATTTGCAACTCCACAGTTGAAAAGAATTCAGTCTCTTGCTACAGTCACTCGGGCAATCACAATTGGGTGATTATGGTAGCAACTCTCCTTCCCCTTATTCCTGTCCTTTGTTTGTACAGTTAATTTAAAATTGTGGTTTGCTATCTTAAGTCATGGAAAGAAAGAGGGAAGAAGGGAGGGAGAGAGAGAGAGAAAGAAAGAGAGAGAGAGGAGAGGGAGACACACACACACAGAGGTTTAGGTTTGTTCCTGAACTTTCAAACCATGGTTTTTAGGATTGAATGAATTCAGGATTTCAGATTAGTATTAATATGTACATGGATACCTCTTGCATAGAAAGTTTGTTCTTTCTTTATTTTCACTTAGTATCATTTTCTTTTTCCTTTTTTAAAAAAATCAAATTATGGCTTGCTTTTTTGTTTGTAATGATAAAATGTGGTGCAATAGCAGAGCAGATTTTGTAGGTTGAAAGTTAAAGGTCTAAAACCTCCTATCTCTGAACCATTTTTGAGTCTGTAGAATATGGCCTTGCCTGGTGCAGCAGTTCACTCATTCCCATTGCCAACAACTGTATTCCAAGCAGCCTCTTGCTGACTCTGTTGTGTAAGAGAATAGTACTCCCACACCCTGGGTGCCCTTCTGGCAAGTAAAAGGAAAAAAATGATTAAACGAAAATATGTTATATAATGGCACCACTCGACCCTGTAATGTTCTGATTTGTGGCTATAGAAATCAGCCTCTTTTTCTTCCCGTCCTTACTTGTGGGAAGGTAGAAGAATGTCAGAAGAGCAAAATAAAATAAAAATTTATTTTAAAAAGTAAAAGAGAGAAGATGTAGAGAGCAAGGGAAGCAACCTTGTTTCCATTGCCAAGGCAACACGGACTAAAGCATTTTTAAAGTACAGAACAAAATAACATTCAGAAGTGGTTCAGGCTGATGCTTTCCTCATTCATTACAAAAAAAAAAAAAAAAAACCCACTCAGGAAAAGGTAACAGCAAAATCAAGATTCTGTTGTTATCACCAATCTGAATAAAACTAGAGAGTCAGTTTGGTGTGTGGTGATTAAGGAATCATCTAGAAACTGGAACACTGGGAGTTTTAGTCCTGCCATGAGCACAAAACCAGAAGGACCAGTCATTCTGTTTGAGCTCTAGAAAAGAGGCAATAGCAACTGACTCTGACTTCTGCAAAAATCTGCAGGGACTAATTAACCTTTTGATATTCCAAAAGACTCTTAAGACATGGTTATGTGATCAGACCTGGGGCTCCCACTGAACAGAGCCTATCCAGGTGATTAAAATAGCTAGACCATCTTGTAGACAAAATAAAGCACTCTCCCGTGGGAACCAAGTCACCCAACAGGTGGCAGTAGGAGGAGGAGCAGAACTGCTCGAGGACACCCGCCAACTGCCTGGATTGGACAATGTGACCTGTGACACCTGGGGAGGGAAATGTTTGCTCTTTTAATTACATGGTAACCACGGGAAACTTTTAGAGTTGGTTTTCACTGGCTGTGCAAATATGTGCCCAATAAACATGTTCTCTGAGGAACATTCCTGCCTTGGAGTTCTGATTTCTTTGTATGTGTTTCTCAGAGCGCTGACAATATTGATATTGGCCTACTTGAATGTATCCATGGCTTGTGATTTAAAAACAGTATTGTGATTGTGAGGCAGAATATTAGTTCAGCTGTTATTAATAATGGGAAGTACTCAACTTGTTGTCTTTGAAATATTTCCTGGAATGTTATAGTAATAGTGGCTAAAATCTAAAGAACTATGTGGTTCTTCCATGCCTTTCTTAACATTTTTGAGATACCTTTTGTTTTTTGGATTCTCCCCTCCCATTACAAAGCAACACATATAAAAGTAATGATATGGAGGCAGAATAGGAGAGATTACATATATTGTGTTATACTTACTTGCCTTATAAGCCTTTGTAATCTGCTTTCTCTGTCAATGGTTAACAACATACGTCAAATTAAAATACCCACAGTAAACAAGCAATAAATTATTAATGATAAAGAAATACATTAATAAGTAATAATTAATGTGAACATAAAAATAAACTAAATAAAAAATAGTACCTCAATAATTAACAACAAAAATTGAACAGATGACACCACCTCATTCAACAAATGTTTTCCAGAAGAACTGTTTTCCTGCAGTTTCTGAAAAATAAAGAAAATAATCTGTTCACCAAGGTGAGTCTCTTCCAAAGAACCAGTGCTTCAAGAAGCATTCATCTCATACTTTATCACTTTATCACTTGCAGATAAAGTGTCCTTTAAGATCAGTACAAGGTCCTATCCTTGGCGTTGGTGTCAAGGCTACTGATGTTCCCAAAACCCTAGGGATCAATTCATTGATGACAGCACCAAACGATATTTTGGTGATATATGTTAAATTCACCTCTGTGTGTATCATAAATAATGGATAAAAGTTTTTTTTATTACAGATAGAAGTTTATCCCAAATGAGGATACAGGAATACAGTCATGCCTTATAAACTCAATTGTAAGATTTTATTAATAAGATTTGTCACTTTGTTAGTTTTAGTTCCCTTAGGGTTTTTTTCATGAAATATTTAAGCAGGATGTTTGCTTCCTTGAATATTAAAAAAAAATCCCTGAAATATATACCATATTTTTCACACTATATGATGCACCTCCCCCCCAAAAGTGGGTGGAAATGTCTGTGTGTCTTACAGAGGGAATATTGTGGCGTGGGGAGGAGGGGTTGGTGTGGGGGCGGCCACTGTTTGCCGTCGCCACTGTACACCGCTGCCATTTGCCACCACCACCATTCACCACCGCTGTTGCTGCTGCCAATTGCTGCTGATCGCCACTGCCGAATGGGAGGCCGATCCAACCGCCAATCAGCTGCTCGTCAGTGAAGGCTCCAGTGTTTGGCAGCGGTGGTGGTGGCAGTTCAGCTCAGTTGACCTGTGGTGGGCGCAACGGAGTGGAGTCCTGACAAGCCATGTGCTGAGGCTGCAATAATGTGCTGAAGCTGACCAGGCTGTTTGCTGTTTGCTGCAAGGATACTAGTCAGATGAATACCAGATTGATGCTTGGAGGCAGAGGCAGAGGATTTTTTTTTCTTGTTTTCCTCCTCTAAAGCTAATGTGTATCTTATGACATTGAGGCCAATTGCAGAATCGCCAAGGCAAGTTCTGCATTTGACAGACTACTGACCAATGTGTGGGACCACCATGGAATAAGCCTTGCTACAAAGCTCAAAGTCTACCGAGCAATAGTGCTAACTATCCTGATGTATGCCAGTGAGACTTGGACTGTATACAGGAGGCATGCTAGGCAACTGAACCACTTCCACACGACCTGTCTCCGTAGAATTCTGAGGATCCATGGCAGAACAATGTGCCAGACACAGAAGTCCTCTCCAGAGCAGGCCTGCCATTAGTTCACACCCTGATGATGAAAGTCCAGACATGCTGGGCAGGCCATGTTGCAAGGATGCCAGACCATCACATCCCTAAACAGCTCCTCTATGGTGAGTTGTCTCAAGGAAAGCGATTGCACGGGGGACAAAGGAAGCAATACAAAGACACGTTGAAAGCCTCTTTCAAGTGCTGGATATTGACACCACCTCCTGGGAAACCCTGGCACAAGATCGATCAACATGGCGCACGCTGATCCACCAAGGCTGCCAGACATCGGAGGACAGAAGAACAACCATAGCACAAGACAAGCGAGCACTCTGCAAAGCCAGAGTTGCAAATGCTGCAACAATGGTGCCCACATATGTCTGCCCGACATGTGGCAGAACATTTCATGCCCGTATAGGCCTTACCAGCCACCTGCAGACACATTGTGGACAGCCCACAACCTGTTAGATGTAAAGGTCCTCTTCAAACACAATGGATGAACACCATCATGTCTATTTTAATGGCATATGTTAATCTTATCTTTGGAAAACAGAAGGGAATGTCACTCTAATATCTAATAGCAATAGCAATAGAACTTAGACTTATATACTGCTTTACAGTGCTTTACAGCCCTCTCTAAGTGGTTTACAGATATCAGCATATTGCCCCCAACAATCTGGGTCCTTATTTTACTGACCTCGGAAGGATGGAAGGCTGAGTCAACCTTGACCCTGGTGAGTTTCGATCTGCCAAATTGCTGGCAGCAGGTGATCAACAGAAGTAGCCTGAAGTACTGCACTCTAACCACTGCACCACCACCGCTCTTATCTAAATATGAGAAATGCTCTTCCTTGACAATCCAGAGAGCTGATCAAAGTGCAGTCTAAATTGTGGACTCTGTGGCTAAATTTCTGGGCTAAATGGGAGATATTCCAAGAAAAAAAATATTCATTGGGATGGATGCACTAGCATTAAGTCTTACACACCGCAACAATTGCCAGATAGATTTTAACAATTGCTTGTTTTAAAAAATGTTATCAGATGGTAGGCCTGGAAGCTTGGGCTCTGGAGTAGTTGGATTTAGACAGAAGACTACCAAAGAAAAATCTCAGATTGTAAGATAGACAAAGTAAAAACAATCCTGAACAAGAGGACAGTACATTTTTGGATTTTGCCAAAGGGACTTCGTCATGTCCATGAGGTTAGTGGAATATAATTTTAGTTTGAGGGTATCTTTACTTTTTTACCTATACATTCTTGGGAGTACATCCTACTGAACTTGGATTTAATTTATTTTCAAATAAATATGCATATGATCACATTGTTAAATACTTGCAATTATCATGAGGCATTATATTTTGTATTCACTTAGATGCTATTGTATCTAAAAGGCTTAGTGGCAAAAGCTATAAAAGGCATATGGCTAAAATTACTGATTGTTTTTTACCAACTAGAGGGGAAAATGTTTTATAGATGAAAGAGAAGGGGGGGAATGTTTTATTGACATTATTGAAACAACTGTGTCAGCATGAACCAACTTTTAAAGGGCAAGAAAGGACTAAACTACTTCCTTAGAGACGTAACTAGGGTATAGAATAGTCCTTTGTACATAAGAGAACTTGAAAAAAAAAGAATTTTTTTACTCTAGTTACATTTCAGCTTCTTGAACATTCTTTTATATTTAAAATGAGAATGTATAAAACCAGAAAAAAATATTTAAAAACATAGGGAAAAACAGAGAATATTTTGATTCTATATCTTAAATCATTATATATAATCCTTGAATGCCATTAACATGTTCACATATTGTCTGTATTGTTTCTTTCCTTATCAATGTTTTTCTTAAAATGAATACTATCTAGATCAGTGTTTCTCAACCTTTATTTTAAAAACTTTAAGATGCATGGACTTTTAACTCCCATAATTCCTCAGCCAGCATACACACAGTAGAAGTCCACAGATTTTAAAGTTATCAAGGTTGAGAAACACTGATCTAGATGATGTTTTGCAAGCAAAAGCTTCATATTATATGGAAGTAAGATCAATTTATATAATTCATTATGTTAGCAAACTTTTGTGGCAAACTCAATGATATATGAGCATAGCTTTTGACAAAATAAAAGAATCTGGTATTATTTATTTGGAAATCATCTCACTCCTTTTGTGCAAATGGTGAAGTCAGTGTCACCTAAAAATAGTATCAGTTCCAAATAAATTATTTTGAAATTCTTGCCTGTGTAGTGTCTTTTGGGTCTTTCATTTTATTTCATAGTCCTCCATTTCTTATGTGATGGGCTGAAAGGCAGTTTACATTTCCAAACGATTAGGATTCAATTGGCACAAAGCTCATTACTATGCTGTCAAAGCCAGGCAATTGGTTTCCCAATTATTCCATAAGCAGAGACGTGTATGTTTTCTGCAGGCCTTAAAAAGCTGTTCGTCATATTTGCATCATTATCAATTGGGGATAGTTAGATTTGGACATGAGGAGAAAGAAAATGTAAAAGGTATCACATTCAAGAATAACTTTAGTATACTTTTGTGTTAATGTGTCTATCTACCTATCTGGATTTTGTTCCTCTATCTATTTGTTAACAATAGCAGTATAGTTTTCTTCCCTCTTCTCCATTATACTTTACGTTTTGTGTTTTATGTGTGATCTTTTTAATTATTTCTTGCTGCATTTTATTATTTTATCATGGCAATGAAATCTCAAGAAACTCTTCTATTTGTTGATACTTTCTTGAGTGAAGGTATTACAGTCCTATTTATTGCTTATCTCATGAGAAACCAGGTGCTTTGGGAGGCTCAATTCATGCCTTAGCATTATTGGCAGCATGCTGACAAATGGAGATATTCAGATTAAAGTATTCATCAGCAGCCAATCCACCTTTTTTACAGACTTCTTTCTTTTGGCAGCAGTGTCCCCTCTTCATAGGAAAAGCTTATTACATTTCTTTGTTCCAGTTAAAGTCCTGAAATGGAAGATTTTTTCAGCCATTTCGTAGGGCAAAATTGGTTCATGAAATCCAGAAGATTTAAAGGCTAATGAGAGTAGCAGAATAGCATCCTATATCTGGCAGATTTCTAGTTTCCTTAATTTCTGCTGTCCATGGTACTGAAGATTTCTTAATAGTCACAATCAATAGTATGGCAGTTTAGTGGTTTGAATGGTGGACTTACATCATTGGGTGAAACACTCTCCTAGCTCAACCTAGCTCACAAGGTTGTTCTGGGGATAAAATTAGGACAAGTCCTTGTGTAACTTGGCTTTTGCATTCATAGGTAAAGGTGAGGTAAAAGTGCCTTGGGATCATTGTGATCACAAAGAACCATCATAATTCTTAGCAAGCCAACTATTATGTCTTGCTAAGGTATATAATAAAATAAATTTATAATTTATCATAAATTGTATTTATGAATTGGAGTAGAGACAACTTGCCCTTGAGCAACAATAATTCTAAAACTTCTGCATAAGTGATGAATATGTAGATTGCTGTATTGTCTTTATCATGTAGTACTGTGTGAAATAATTTCAACCATGCAATAAATTTATTGTCACTAGAGGGACACCTTGTATTAATATTTTAGGGAACTGCTTAATAGATTTTCACAACTGCATCACAGAGAGACATTCAGTTACTCAAAGCCTTGCTTTTCTCATGCAACTCCATGTTTTGGAACATTTTACTTTTAACATACATGAAAGTTAACAACATTCTACACCAGCTTATTCTGCTACCTAAAATTAGATTTATATAACCATAAAATATAGCTGAAGTATATTATGCCTGCACTCTTCTCAGTTTACCTGTTTCTTCAGTATATATAGATTGTAGATGGTGAAGAAATTACTGTCGGTAGGGTAATTACAAGCTCTTCCTCCTGATATACTTCTGTCATTGTTTGCAGAGCCTGAAGAAAAATATGTATTTCTTTGTTTTCATTCTACACATAACCAGTATGTCCTTAGTTTCATTCCTCCCAATAGACATGCAATCTGTCTTGTGGTTTGATTACAATTCATTTAAGCTTTTATATATATATATATATTTTAATAACTTGATTCCTTTCCTGTGGATGTTTTTTAAAATCAATTTTGGGAATACAAGAAAATGAACTGAAACATTAGAAGTGAAGAGAAAGAATAAAATGATTTAATCTATATATAGTTTGATCAGCACAAAAGTATGTTTGAATGATGTATTATCAACCATCAGAGAAAGAATATCAGTACTTATCTTCTCAACGATACAATTTCTTGAGAGGTTTAATCAGTGCTAAATGTTCTATGTGTAAACTGCCTCAGAGATACAGAAAGTGGTATATGTTTGAAGTAAATGCTTTGGCCTATGCCTAAATTCACATCTTTTGTTTCTTCTGAGGCAATAATAAAAGTTACTTCTATGTTTCTGGGAATTGGATGCTGCGAGAATATTTTATAGGTACAGGTAACAGCTGAATATCTAAAATTAATCAGTACTTCCACAGAGAACATCGGCTGTTCCACTTCATAAAATTAAGATCATGAAGTCTTTCCTTTGATGAAGTTGCATCGAGCTTATGGAAGCATGACAGAAACCAAACATTGTCTTTTTCTCTTTCTTTCTGAATTACAAGAAGAGATTTGAAAGCAGTGTCATGGGCGGAATTTCAGCTGGTCTGATTTTCCTTGATATAACATTTCAGTGAAGAGTCCTCTGCTTATCTCAGCACTCCTTGCTTTAGTGCTGAGTCATAGTAATCTTTATGGATAAAAACACATACATAAGAATGTGATAAAGATCAATAAATTTAATTTATTTTAGTATTATTACATTTTGAAATTTTTTAAAAATGTAGAATTATATTTGGAGTTTTCCCATAATAGGTAAGCAAGGGTTCAATTATAATATATGCTAGAATGTATAATTTATATGTGAAACAGAAAATTTTTTGATAGCCTTTATGAGTATGAATCTATCTACCTAGTGCAAAATTCTATGGTGATTCAAAGACTACTCAAACATGAAGCACATAAGATGTCCTGGGGACCAGTCATCACCTTTCCCTTTTTGTTTAGTTTTCACTAAAACAACTGTCCATATTATAGCTAATCTATAACTTTAAATTATTGCCAGTTGCAAGTGCAGACTTTGTTTTCTACAATAGCAAAACCCAAATGATTTCTCTCCCAGAATTTTTTTTAATGGAATTACATTCTGGAAGTTGTAGTTCCAACACATTAGAGGTGTCTGATACAGGAAGGCCAAATTAGGAGGTATTGTTCCAATACAGGATATGAGAATGATAAGTATGAGTATTTATGAGATTATTCTGTATGCTATTGTTGCAAGCTTCCAAAAGACAGAAATAGAAAAATCTACTAAATGGCTTCAAAACAGTTGTTATGGACAAATAACCAGCATTATCAGCATAAATATTTACATGATCTTCCAGAAGATCTCGTCTTACAAAAATGTATGGTGTTCTAATGTTTTATTCATTTAATAGACAAAAAACCCTCTTGGAAAGAAATTTGTATAGATAGTTCAGTTATTAAAATAATTATTTAATTCAGAAGCTGTGCTGTACAATTTTGTTATATTCATAATCAAAATTGTCATGCTATCACAAGCAACTGATTAATAGATGGTTGGATTATTTATGTGCCTTCAAATTATTTTTGACTCTAAGTAACCATAATCAATAGGTTTTCTCCATGATGATTTGTCCCTAACCTGGTCTTTCAGATCTTCCAATAGTGTGTTCATTGACATTGTAACTGAGTGCATCCAACTTTACCCTCTTCTCTTCCATTCCATCTTTCCCAGCATTAGAATCTTCTCTAGAGAAGGGGTCTCTAACCTTGGCAACTTTAAGACTTGTGGACTTCAACTCCCAGAATTCCTCAGCCAGCTTTGCAGGTTGGAGACCCCTGCTCTAGAGAGCTGGGTCTACCTGTCAGGTGTCCAAAGTGGGATAATTTGAGCCTCTTCATTTGTGCCTTGAATAAGAACCTTGGTTTGATTTGTTTCACAATTCTTTGGTTTCTTTTCTTGGCTGATCATGGTATTCTCGGAAAACTTCTTCAATACCAAAGTGCAAAAGCTCAATTATTCTTCCTATCCTGCTTTTAAAATATTTTAAGATACTTATATTGTGCAGATTAGGTATCATTACTTTTTAAAAATTGAGTCACTATCCTTTCCTTCTAATATAGTAATAATTTTAGTCCATTGAAATCCAAATATTTTATTTTAAATCATATTTCCACATTGAGATAGAGCTTGAGGTGGGTGCTGCTGGAGGAGGGAGGTTGCATGAAGGCTGGGGAGGTGCAGTACAAGCATAGGGACGCTCAGGGAGGGTGACCCAAGGGTTTGTAGGTGGTAGGGAAGATATGGCGCAAGAGCAAAAAGGCTCAGGGATGGTGTGTTGGTATGGGGGAGGGGTGATGCAAGTGCAGCAACGTTAAGATGTGTAAGAGTGGCAGGTGGTGGGAAGGCCAGTGTGAGCATAGCTATGTTCATAGATGGTATGTATGGCTTTATTGATGGCTGGCACAGTGCAAACGCAGAGGGGCTGAGAGGGTGTAAGGGTGGGGGAGATTTACCAGAGTGACATGTGACCTTCCTTGCTGACTTCCCCATTGACTTTGCTTGTGGGAAGCCGGCAGTATAATTCACTAAACTGAATTGTAGTTTGTGGGTTCTAGGACGCTGCAACCATCATAAGTGTGAACCAGTTACTATGCCCAGATTGCAATCACATGACTTTAGGGTATTGGGAGAGTCAGAACTTGACTGGTCATAACTACCACTTGTTTAGCACCATCACAACTTTGGTCACTGAACATGTTGTCATTAACCAAGAACTACCTGTACTTTGTTGTTTTTCCCCCCTCTCTCTCATACTAGGTGCCCTATTTCAAGGTAATCTTTCTGCTCTATGCCTAAACATACATTTGATCTATCAATAATTTCTATTTTAAATACAATTAAATTAGATTCCCTGTTAGTGCTAGTTTCATTTTTATTTTATTTTTCATAAACATTTCTGATTTTTATAGAAATTTATAGAAAAAATAATGGTAACTTACATGCCTTAGTTCTGTTTTCTATTGTGCCTAGCAAATGCCTTGATTTTTTTTTTTTGCTCTTTATATTAAAATACATTGTGATTTGCCATTTCAGATAAATTAGGCCCTTATACTGTTTTCTCACCGAAGAAATAGTGTTGTCTCATAAAATCGAATGAGAGGGCTCAATCAAAAATGATCACTATATATTCTGTTTCAAGTCTTTCTCCCTTATCAGAATAAAACTCCGGTGCAGTAGGAAACATCTATGTGAAACTGAGAAAAATATGCATAGAAACGAAAGCTATCAGTTTGATAATTAATGTTTAACTTTTTGAAGAACATATTTAATGTGAAACATAAGCTTAAACAAGGGTGGAGCATAACAGTCAACCTTTTTTCATTATTCTCTTTCAGTCTGTCCCACATTTTAAAAGAATAATGGAAGCTATTAATATTCATTTCAATTTACATTGAAAAAATGTAAAGTATTCCCCCACTCTGATTTTTTGCTTAGCAAAGATACAGTCTTACAGTTTTACAAACGGCTTAACAAAATAATAGCATATTTTTGTTCTTTCTGCTTTTAAATATCTGTTCGAAGAAAACAATGATAAAATACACACACAGACACACATGCAATATCAACAGAGTAAGTTGTTATAGTACAAACTACACTAAGAACAACGAAAAGAATTCTTGTCCTTTCCAAACTGACAATTATTATTTCAAACCTACATTCTTATGTCTAGACTAAGTGGACTGTTGTCCACAAAAACTAATATCATCAAATATCTTAGTTTTTCAGTTGCTAGGAAACAAATGTATTGTACACCTGGGTCCCATAATGTATTCATTTGCCCCATACCTGTATTCATTTCTATCTTCATAAAATCTGTTTCTTTTTGGGTGGAGGGTATTCAAGGAGACTGTTACCTTAGGTACCTGTCTACTGATTGAACACCTTTTCTATAATCTCCCACTTACCTCTTCTTAATCATCTTCTCCATACCCCATTCAGATTAGTTTTCCTACCTATTTATTTATCAGAACAGCAGCTTTCCTCAAACTTACCTGTAGGCTCTTATGAGGAGTTGTTACTTCAGTAGTTATTTTCAATGGAAATTCGGAAAATTGTAACTCCCACATATCTGGAATAAGCTAGATAGAGAAAGGAGCTGAGTGTGGGAGTTCAGATAATTTTTAGGATCTTGGGCCTTGGTATTTAACTTCCCTTGGTTTGAGCTGACAATTTTAGAACTACCATTTATCTTAATTTTGCCCTAGTGTACACCATAATTGTTGGGGGTAATATGCTGACTCTGTAAACCGCTTAGAGAGCACTGTAAAGGACTGTAAAGCGGTATATAAGTCTAAGTGCTATTGCTATAATTCTGGTGTAATAAATTTTAACTCCCTCCAAATCTGTATTGGAGAATTAAGAAACCCCATGGAATAGATTCAGAAATTGCATGAAATTAAATGGGGAAAAGAGATTACTCTTCTTATTTCATCAGAGCAAACTGCTTTCCCTGCTGGAAATAATACAGTGGAATCTCACCCACACCATGGATGTTTATCTTCTTACTGTACATTTGAGAAATTCTGTCATGATTTGTCACACACACAGTTTAATTGACAGGCTATTGGTTTAACAAAAAAAAAAGTGGTTGGTGTAACAAAAGTGCATTGTTTAAAACAACGAGCGATTGTTAACCATGCATTGTCCTGTTCTATATTTTTTTAAATGGATTGACTCAGGCAGCCTTCATGTTCACAATTGAATAAGCAATGCTAATAAGATTATTTGAGTCAGCTTTTCATTTAATTATACATACTAGAAATCAGTGTGTTACTACCAGAGGAAATAATATTAATTTCTATTTCTTGGCAAATTTTATTTGCTGAGTGTCACAGTATTATTGAGTCATTGTAAATACTAGGAAAAGATAAGTGATCACTCTCCTAATTTATCTTCAAATTACTGCCTATGTTTTTAGAAGAATATTGATCTAATCATATATCTACAGTATATCAGTTTCTGATATAGATATATGATTAATTATACCATATTTTATATCATCTATATCTCTCTATCTAAACAAGACCAGCCCTGAAAATAGGAATGATATACTGATGGCAACTTTTTCATGTAACAAGATGCCCCCATAGGTAGAGTCCTTTTTAGTGTTCATATTTTGTAGACAAAAATAATCTTTTGTTTGGCCCTTATTTATGGATTTCTTATTTTGCAAAGCTGCTTCTCCCCAGGTTTTGAAGTATTGAATATATATTGTATTATAATTTTAAATTATATTGTTTTATATATTAAATGTTTCTAGAATTCTAAGACATGAGTATTAGGTTTAAATAAAGCTTCTAAGTTTGCAGACATGATTTATGACTTGTGTTCATTTGAAATGGTTATACATTTTTGTTTTTAAATTGAGAAATAATTTCCTTCAAGATGTGATTGGTAGTCAATCTTTCAAGAAAAGTATAATGAATTTGCTTCTGTTTAAATTTTTCAGCCTTTTATCATCATTTTCAAAGCAACATAATTTTTGATGCATTCAAGTCTTTTCTTGTGAATTAAAGTGAATCTTTATGCCTTAATAATAAGAAGGGGAAAGAGAGACCAGTTTTGCTACCAGATCACACCTGGATTTCCCAGATGATAAGGAATGACCTTATTTGAGTAACTAGATCAGCCAATCATTGGGGATTGTTTCAGAAGTCACTCCATTGTCTGTTTAGACCTGACACATACCTGGCACAAGGTAAAAGCTTCATCCTGGTTTGCAAATTAATCCCCAATTTTGCTATGCAAAATGATTTGAAAAATTATGTTATTTGACACATTTCCCAATTCTTGAGCCTTTCTGCAAATGAATGAATGGTGCTGAAGATTGAAGACTTGATAGAGATCTTGCATGCACCATCTCTTTTTCTTTCTTCATAAAACATTTATGTATAATTTGAATTTCAGTTCATTGCTTCTGTGACTTTTGGGGCTGTTTCTGCAAAACAAAAAGATATTAATTAAATATTGATGTAAAGCACCTGGCATCTTGGAATTATACACTTGCCAATGTCAGAAAAACATTCATGCCTTGGCAGCTGTACCTAACAGCAAGAAATTAGCGGGGCATTTTGGAAGAAGCTTCTGAACCTATTGGGATTGCATAATATTACCTGTCATTCACTGCTGTTAACAGAGCACTCTAATAGTTATGGAATGTTTATTTGTGGATATTGTTTTCTTCCTGCAGAAAAAGGGTATCAAGATATTGAATCTTTTCTGGTTGGTTTTTTGTTGTTGTTGATTTATGATCCAGCTAATAGTTCTTGCCATGCTAAAAAAATGGAGGCACCCTTTAAGAGGTGTTTTAATAGTGCAATATATTTATTATAAATGTACAAACTTTAAGAAATATGCAGATCATAGTCATGATCAGCAACCATATTTTAAAAAGTATTACATAGGTGATTACAGATAACCCTCAACTTTCAACAATTCATTTAGTGACCATTCAAAGTTCTAACATCACTGAAAAAAGTGACTTATAACCATTTTTCACATGTTGCACAGCCCCATGGTCATATAATCAAAATTCAGACATTTGGCAACTGGCTCATACTTACGTCGGCTTCAGTGTCCCAGGGTCATATGCTCACCTTTTGAAACCTTCTGACAAGCAAAGTCAATTGGGAAGCCAGGTTTACATAACAACCATATTATTACCAAGTTAATGATGGCAATGATTCACCTAACAATTGTGGCAAGAAAGGTCATAAAATGGGCAAAATTCATTTAACAACTGTCTTGCTTAGCAACAGAAATTTGGGGCTCAATTGTGATCATAAGTCGAGGGCTATCTGTAGCAAGTACTGATAGTTTAATATTAAAAACTCATTTATTGGTAAAAGATGTCAGTAGTTTGAGTTGGGAAGTCTGCTGTGGTCCATTACAAAATCCCAATTTAATTAAATGACATTGGGTGGAGAGCACTCTTTTGCTCTCCCATATAGATGTGTGTATTATAACACATCTAGAAAATTATAAAATAAGACTTAATTTTACATCTCTTGCACAGACAAAACTATCTACTCTGGGAGATACAGGGCAGATATTATATTGTGTTCCTTTCATGTATTAAAAATAGGTGTTTCACCACACTAAGGTAAATTAGATTGAAGAGAGTGATTATTAGATGAGTAATCCATATGAAAAATGACAGGAGAAGTGGATCATTTAATGTATTTAATAGAATAATAGACTTGGAAGGTACCTTGGAGGTCTTCTAGTCTAACCCCCTGCTCAAACAGGAGACCTTATACCCGTGATGGTGAACCTATGACACGCGTGCCACAGGTGGCACGTGGAGCCATCTCTGTGGGCACGCGAGCCGACGCCCAGGTCAGCTCCACTGCGCATGCCCACACGCCTCCCGCCGCCAGCTGATTTTCAGGTCTCTGCTGGGAGATGCGGGGGGCAACTCGGGGCGGTCACACACGCATGCATGGGGGTGAGGGGCGCATGGGGGATGGGGTCATGCAATGCTTGCACTCCCTGCACCCCATTTTTGGTTCCAGGAGGCTTCAGGGAGGCTGCTAGAACCAAAATGAGGGTCGTGTGTGCATGCGCGGGGGGTGTTGGGAGCGCGGGGGGTTGTACACACATGCGTGGGGGCAGGGGGAGTGCAGGGAAGTCGTGCACGCATGCGCGGGTGGGGCCTGCGGGGGCATTGCTTTATGGGGGTTGACACAGGCGCTCGTGCTTATGTGCTTTTGGCACCTGAGGAAAAAAATTACTGTAATCACCATTACTGTCCTATACCATTTCAGACAAATGGTTGTCCAGTCTCCTTTTAAAAACTTCCAGTGATGGAGCACCCACAACTTCTGAAGGCAAGCCATTCCACTGATTATTTGTTCTAACTGTCAGGACATTTCTCCTTAGTTCTAGGTTGCTTCTTCCTTGATTGGTTTCCATCCATTGTTTCTTGTCCAGCCATCAGATGCTTTTTTTTAAAAGTTTGCTCTTCAAAGTGAAATGAAATGAGCTGAAGTTTCTTTAAGTTGTAAGAGAAACAACTGTATAAAGAATTTTTTTGTTTGATTCTCTTTATTTCTCACGGTGCCCATTTCAGGCACTTCGTTTTTCCTGCTTTTCCAACCATGAATTATGGATGGCAAAGTGCAGTATTTTGCCATTTATCTTAATGGGGTCAAACATCTTGCTCCTTTCCCTCCCTCTCCTTCTAGATCAGGAAGGCCACATATGGTTATGATCTTTTCATATATCTTTTCCCAAGATTGAAGATTTCATTATTGTATGCCAGCATAGAGAAATGCAAAAGTCAACTAAATTCCATTCCACCCTCCTAACTGAAGATAATGATCAATGTTTATCAGTGTATGTAACAGTAACAGAGTTGGAAGGGACCTTGGAGGTCATCTAGTCCAACCCCCTGCTCACACAGGACAGCTATACTAGGGATTCGAACTGCCAACCTTTCTGATTGACAAGCTCAGTGTTTTAGCCACTGAGCCACCTAGTCAGCTCAATATGTTTGTTTGTGTTCATGTATGGTGTCCCACAAGAAGTTCACTTCAAATACTGTGCTGCTTTGTGATAATTTTTGCCATAAGTCTCTGATCAGAGACCCAGTTTAGTAGTTAAGGCATCAGTTTAGTAACCAGGAGACTGTGAGTTCTAGTCTGTCATAGCCATAAAAGCCAGCTGGATAATTGAACCAGTCATATTGTCTCAGCCGATGACATCAAGCTCAGGAACAAGGTGGTTGGTTAGCTTTTCTCTCAAACAATGAATCAACATTTAGTTGAGCTGGGGAAAAATACTAGGAAGAAAGAAAACACATACGTCTCTGATATATATACGCAACAGTAATATAGGTCTGTAAACACTCTGAAGTTCTATTATATACTTGTATAAGTGAGTCTTTGTAAACAAATGCAGCATGGCAATAGTTACACCCTGTACTCTATTTTTATGCCCTTACTTATTTGTAATCATTAACATGGGAATAAAGTAAATTGTTGCTTCTAATTTGATGACATCCCTTAACAATAGAATAGAATATTTGGAGCTCAGGGTTGAACTGTGGGGTTCTTGGTACTCTCTGAACTTGATGGTTTTCTTGTAGATGTTTTATTAGCAAACTAAGTAACATCTAACACTGATGATGTTACTTAGTTTGGTAATGAGACATCTGCAAGAAAACCACCAAACTCAAAGAACACCAAGGACCCCACATGATATCCCTTACTTGGCAGATATAAGCTACTACATGGAATGTGAAGCAGAGGAAAAACTAAGTTTCCTCAAACCTCCCTCCCACTAGCCCCAAATCATGACAGGATAATCAAGTGACTTGGCTGATGTATATAAAATTTGGAATAAATGTTGACAGTTTAACAGATTGGGCTTTTTAACTGGCAGATGGCATTAAAATATCAATGTTGTAATATGCATATTGGGAACAGAAATGGAAATGTTGCAAAACGTCCACAAAAAGGGGTTATTTATAGGAAGCACTTTTTAAGGACATTCTAATTTTGGGCTACTCCATATATGTAAGCAAAGATGAAATTTTCTTTAGTTGACACTTAGAAGTTCTTTAATTTTTGAAGGTTTTTGATTCTTACTTTTGTCAAATTTTTGAATTTCTGAAGCTGCAGAATTTCTTTATTTAAAAAAAATCAAGATATTCCAATTATGATGATAACCAACTATCTCCAATAGAACTGCAAAGTGGCTGTTTATAGTCTTAGATTCCAATTGTATATATCAGAGACTCACATACCTGCCAAAATTCAAAGAGGTTTAATCTTTTCTCCTTTCGTAGGTCAACTAGCTGGGTGCCCCAGCTCCGTTTTCACTGCCAGAGGGCTGTAGGAGGCCGTTGCAGCCGAAAATGGAGTCTGGGAGGGCTGCAGGAGGCTCCATTTTCACAAGCTCCATTTTCATTGGCAGAGGTCCGTCACTGTTTCCAGGGCGGCCCGCAGGCCAGATCTAAGCACCTCACAGGCCAGATCTCGCCCGCAGGCCTTGAGTTTGACACCCTTGCTTTATATCAAGTGTGGGACATTTAGGGTCCTTTAGTTGTTGCTGAACTATAACTCCTATTAGCCCTAAATCCCTCCCTTTCATTTTATTTTAGGTAAATAATTTGATAGATTTCCTTTATTTTTGTTTTTATTTTAATCATGCTAAGTCTACCTAATGATTTATGTGTGAGCTTCCACCTCAAAATATATTTGGTCAAGGAATAAGGCCAGTGCCATGCAGGATCTTAAGATTGTGTACAGCAGGTACTTAATTTAAATTCAATGCATGGTGAAATTGTCTTATAATTAATTAAATCAGGAAGACGTAAGCCAGAATACCTTGTATTTTTCCTGATAAATAAGAACAAGCCTTTTTCTATACTGATATATCCACCATCAGTAATAATACCATGTATGGTTGAAAATTCTCTTGAATTGGGCAGTAATGATCAAAAGTTCTAAAGACCAGCTTTAACTGATATTTATGACCTCACCTATTCATGAAGAATTATAACCCATCAGAATAATCTGTCCCTGTATCACTTCAAATCTAGATTACTGTATATTTCTTATGCATTGGGATCCCCTTAAAATGTTTACAAGCCATTATTGTGACCTGATTTCAGTGTGTCATGAACAAATAGTGCCAATCTTAAAACAGTGTTGTTGGCTTCATGGTGGCTTTTAAGACTAATTGTAAAGCTTGAAAGCCAGAATACTCAGACATCCTCCTTTCAAAATCTTGTCTTCCTCTCTTGTCTAATATGTTAATCACTGAAACGTCTCTTATGTATCCCACTTCCTAAAATAACTCATTTATGAGTTATTTTGCCAGTGATTTGTGGTCGGGCTGCCATTTGAGTTACAAATTTCTTTGTATTCACTTTTAATTTCTGCAGGTTAAGCTGTTATAAAGGCACAAAAAGCACCAGCAGGTGCAAGCATAGAGCTTGTAATAATTCTTTTGTAGGTTTTGGAAAGCCTCACAAATCAGTGTTGCTTATGACACTCTGTCTTCCTGTTGCCAGTGAGGGCAGTCTTCTGAATCATAAAAAGAAAGAAAATTTGAAAGTCAAGATTCTAATGTTTGTATTGCTTTTCTTTGAAAACTCTGCAAGCAAAGAGAGATTTTTTTTTGGCAGTTTTGTTCTATTGCTAAATTGTCCTCGTAATGTAATGGAATTTTTTTCTCTTAAGATTTAATTATAGAACTGTCTTCCTGTATTTTAAATCCATATCTGATTCCTTGGAATATCTGTCATTGTCTGTACGAATTATTATTAAAAGTACAACTTAAAGATTTGTAAATTCAACTTCTGCTGTTCAAATCACTTTTGTTTTTATTAGCCCAACTGAACCGATGTAATTTATTTGTTTTCTTGGGTGTAAGAGCTGGAATTTTATATTCTCAGTAAACATTTGTTGTAAAACCCCACTAGAACATTAATTACCATCAACTGATTTATTCAGTTGAGTTTATCTGCAAAATGGCATAGCTATTGTAAGCAGCTAATCTCTCTTTTCTTTCCTCTTTTTCATTTTATTCTTTTTAGTCTCTTGGTTTAATATAGTCTTTATTTCCAGACAAAATGGGCTATGTTACAGATGAAAGATTCAGCAGTAGAATTTCTGCATCTTTTTACATGTGATTTACATGCCATTTCCCCTTCATTTGTCTGTTATCTCTTGTTCTTTGTGTGTTGTATTGCATTCTGTTTTGGATATTGAAAGGCTTCAAGTGACAGGAAAGCGAATATTTACTGGCTTTTGGCATAATTTTTGACCCAGGATTTATTATTGTTTGAAGTCATCGACTCCTTGTTTGTGGTCTAAATTCCTTTAAATATAATGGCTGCAAAACTGGCAATTAGATCACATGTTCAAAATGGACAATATAAATTATACTCACTTTTAATTTTTAAAAATTTCATCATACCCCTCTAGTATTATATTTTATGACTGTGGAGTTTAAAGTTTTATTCAGCAGAAGAAAAATCACAATTGTCAAATCACATATATCAAACATGGCATTTAACATCATTGTTGTTGTTAGTTGTGAAGTCATGTCCGACCCATCACGACCCCATGGACAACTTTCCTCCAGGCCTTCCTGTCCTCTACCATCCCACGGAGACCATTTAAGCTCACTCTTACTGCTTCAGTGACTCCATCAGCCACCTCATTCTCTGTTGTCCCCTTCTTCTTTTGCCCTCAATTGTTCTCAGCATTAGGCTCTTCTCCAGTGAGTCCTTCCTTCTCATTAAGTGGCCAAAGTATTTCAGTTTCATCTTCAGGATCTGTCCTTCTAAAGAGCAGTCAGGGTTGATCTTCTCTAGGACTGACTTAAAATCATTAGATATATCAAAACATTTCAGTGCCAGAAGTTTGTAATCTAAATCTGTCTTCCTTTGGGCATATTCCTGAATGTAGATTTGTAAGGAAACAGAAGTGCATGTAGCAAAATACGGACAATATAAATTTCATTTGGTTGCATGGAAATCATATGTTAAAAATACAAAAGGATTAAGCAAAAATATACCAAATGCAGGAAATAGCTAGCATTCTCAAACATTGCCATTTTCCCTCCATTAAGTGCTTAATTTCATTATAATGTACAGATTAGTTAACTAAACTGAAATTTCAGTACAAATGCTTCTATTGAACAGAGCAATTTTCAAATTTAGAAACCAGACAGCTCTTTACTACTTGTTTTAGACTTTATCATTTAGTCTACCAATTTATCAGTAATATTACCAGTAGAGCTTCAGATTTACTTTCTTTCACCTTCACCTTCAATCTTTTTCAATCTTTTCTAGTTAACATTTCTCCCCCTTTGGGATTTCATGTTCCTTGAAGTAACCTGTATTACTTCTCCAGTGTTTCTTGGACTGCTAGCCTCAGGTTGTGAAAACTTAAGTGGATACAGGCAACAAGTCCAGTGTGTGCCAATTGAGGGCTCAAATCCCTGTCTCGTAGTATTTTTTGCCGTTCTCCAAAAAATAGCAAGAGGTCCATGATATTGTGAGCTGCAGAATAGCTCTGCAGATATAAATAATTAAATTTCAATGTAAGAATGCAAATGTAGGAAGTTAGCACCCACCCCTTTCCTAGAGGAATGAAATGTTTTGGGAAATATTAAAAAGGCAGAATATTATGTTTCCCTGGATGAGAAATGGAGAAGCATGTTCCCTGGATGAGAAATGGAGAAGCATGTTTTAAAGACGAAGCAACTCCCATCTTCCTGCCTCCACTCTTTATCCATGGGCCCGAGGCAGAAACTCAATCTTTGTCAATGGACCATCAACTGCAACACAATAGGACCCATCTAGCAACAGAAACTAACACAATAGGACCCACCTAGCAACAGAAACTCACCACATGGCACCTGAAAAGATTACATCAGCCAGCATGGCTAGCTAAGACCCCAACCCCCTGGGAGTCTGACAACCAATCAGGATACTCTTTCTGGGCCCCAGGAAGTTCAAAGCCAGAGAGGGCATAAAACCCGGGGACTCACTGCGTCTCACCCCTTTTCTGTTCAGGAACTCAAACCATGTGATCCTGTCCACCATTAAACCATCTTTCCAAGCAGTCTCCATGTTTCCAGTGTCTTTTTTCCCCACTTGGAACTGAACCCAGAAGGATATTTCTTCCTACACAAACAACAACTATTTTCAAGCATTATCAATTTCTGTTTCCAAAGTGTTCCATATGTACAAATAAATGTTCTATATAGTCATGCTGAGGCTGTGATTATGTTGCAGCTTGTTTCCTGATGCAGACATTAAGATTCCTGTGCTAATATTGCCTGATTCCTGAAGAGACCTGTGCTGTCCCACTCCCCCCATGTATGGCAAGAGTTCTACAGGTGTTTATTCAACACCTCCCCTCCCCAACAGGTCCTCGGAAGGCATCCCTGTTGCACATGTCTGGATTCCAAGCTCAGTATAGCAAGAGTCACTGGGTAACCGAATCCAGTGGGCACACATGAAGTCCAGGAAAATAATCCAGGACATAACAGTCCAAGATACAAGGCACAAGTACACAAGACACAGAACTGGGCACATTGCTCCAGCAACACTCAAGTCCTTAGAGCAGAGCAACCCTTCATGAGAGGCGAGGTTGCCTCCTCATGAGTAGTCTAGCTGACAGGTTTGTACCTGTCTCCTCTCTGCTCTATGTGTCCTTGAATCAGTAGGATACATAGTCTTTGCCTGGAGCTTCCTGGCCGACTTGCTGCAGCTATGGCTCTCCTCCCTCAGCCTGTTCTTTGTCCAATTAACCCAGCTGAAGCTGCTCCATCAGGCTAGCATTCTCTGAGCCCCAATCCTGCCCAATACTTGGTTCCACACTTTCCTCTGCAGATTCAAATGCACCTTCCTCCTCTGAATTTGCATCTGGAGAGGGATCCAGGCAGTGGATCCAAGACAAGACCTGATTTACGTCTACAAATAACTAAGGTTACAGATGAGAAAATCTGTTTTTTTTTCTCAATTCGTTTTTTTCAACTCCATTTAGCTTCCAAATTAGTGTGGTGTTTTGTTTTGTTTTTTGTCAGCACAAAAAGTATGTTTTTTCACATGCATTTCCATTTGAATACAAATTCTTCCTAAAATACACCTGATTAATATTATTTTTCTTACTTCTTTCTTCTTAATATAATGCATTTCCTAAATTTCTTAGTGACTGCATTTGCACTATCTTGAGTTGTTAATTGCATTACAAAGTGTCTTCAAGTTTCCAGAAGGGTTAATTAACATTTCAAAAGAGCAAATACTTTGCCCCTCTGTTTAAACTTGTTTCCAATTCAGAAGTCCTTAAGTAAAAGAGAAAAACAAAGATCTTAGCTCAGATCCAGATGTATTTTTGAAGAAAAATCTGGGAGTCTTCTAGAAACAGAAAGTAGAAGGGTTTTTTTTTTTTCAGTTTCCCCTACAGCTCTTTCACCACCTATTTTGATCTGCATTTTCTGCAACTCCTTATAGAATATTATTAGAATATTCTGTTCCATGAATGGGTAGTTCATTTAGAAAACCCAGAATCATCATCATCATCATCACCCCTCCTCTTCCTCCTTCTCCCTCTCCCTAACTTCAAAGCCCTTTAAGAACCCATTTGCTTCCTGATTTATCTACCTAAATCTAGCACTTCTACATAAAAAGTTCTTGAAAGCTAGTATGATGAATTAAGTAAGGGAAAAGAAACACATATAAAAACTGTTTTCTTTAAAAATTTGAACATAAATACCTGAAGACAGTTGGACTACTGTAATAATCTCCCTCTTCTTGATTGTTTTTTTAAAGCTGTGCAACCCTAAAATGTATAGTTACTGCTGTATGTTGACATACAGATTGTTTCTTCCTTACAAGCTGTATCTACACCAGTGGTTCTCAACCTGTGGGTCGGGACCCCTTTGGGGGTCAAATGACCCTTTCACAGGGGTCGCCTAAGCCCATCGGAAAACACATATTTTCAATGGTTTTAGGAATAATTTTATTGTTGGGGGTCACCACAACATGAGGAACTGTATTAAAGGGTCGCAGCATTAGGAAGGTTGAGAACCACTGATCTACACCATTATGTAGCTTGCATTACTGTTTACGTTGCTGAGTTAGGGATGGGAATGGGATTATTCCTGTGCATTTACATTCAGAAGTGGTTTGACAGATGCATAGATATTGAGAACTAGCTTAAAAGCTTTAGGTTAGTTGTCTTAAGTAATCCTTTCTTATGGCCTCAGATTTAAGAGTGGATTATAATACAGCTGTCAAAAACTAAGAACAAAAAACAACAACCATGGAACATAGTCTGATTATGATATGAAGGTTCACTGTAACTAAATTTTACAGCTGATCATGAGAGAGAATCACTTTGCCATTTTTATTATCTCCAAATTATTCTTATACGTTTGCAGATCATCTTCCAAAGATTTTCATGGACTTGAGCTAAATGAAACTTCATAAATAATTGTGTGGGTTGAGGAGAAGAAATCCATTCCCCTCAGGCCAACTGTGATTTCTCTGTAGGGCATGGTGGAAAAGAAAGCAATCAAAACCCTCTTTATTTTTGTCACTACAAAGTAGGTGCAGCTCTGAATACATATCAGAGGCAGATGAATTGAGTTAAAGGTGCCAATGTTAGAACTTTCTGCACCACAAATCCAGTCTAAACCACACAGCTTTTTAAAGCTTTCATTCTCCTCAAAAAGTATGGATTTTGAAACAATGAAGTTATGTGCTTAGACTTTGAAGAATTAGGCTTGAGGATATTACCATCTTCCCAAAAAAATAAAAAATAATACAGGTCATTAACATGATGATACACTTAAATGGTGAATTATTTGATCCCTTAGGAACATTTGCGTATTAACTTCTTGATAATGAGGTGGGTGGCAAATAAATTTAATAAATAAATAAATAAACTAACTAACTAACTAACTAACTAACTAACTAACTAACTAACTAACTAACTAACTTAGTGTGTTCCAAAATATATTCCAAGATGGAAGAAAATATACTCCATCATAATATATTTAAAAGTCACTACTACTCAGAGTAGTTATTTTCTTAGTTCTACATTAATAAATCCTCTTAATAATCTGATTCACCATTAATATTTCCTTTAAATCGTTGAGCATTTGCAAATGACTTTAGAGAAAAATACTTTTAGCAGATTTTAAGTTTAGTTTAGACTTTTCTATAATATTAGTGAAATGATTAAATTGAGGATGTGCCATCAACTCCTAGTTAATTCTTAGCAATCACAGAGATAAAACGTATCTAGGATCATTTTTTCCTTTTCTAGTCTTACAGATCTTCCAATGGTACATCCATCATCTCTGTAATTGAGTCTATCCATTTTGCTGCTGGTCCTCTTCACTTTTCTTCCACCTTTAGCTGCATTATAAACTTACCGAGAAGACTAGGGTTTTGTATCCAAAATATAATAATTTCAGCTTCGTCATTTGTGCTCAAGAGAGAATCATGGGTTGATTTCTTCAGTAGTCTATTGGTTTGCTTTCTTGGCTATCCATGGTATTCTCTAGAGTCTTCTTCAACGTCAAAGAACAAAAATGTCAATACTTGATCTATCCTACTTCTTCAAAGTCTAATTTTCGCTTCCATGATGTCAGAGGGCAAACCATTTTCTGCACAATTATAATTTTTCTTGGGTAGACATATTATGGCATCTTATATTTTTTTCTATGGACATAGTTTGCAATGTGTTTCATAATTACTGATTCTTTGCTGCTGACAATCAGTCCTAAAAGTCAAAGCTGTCATTTACTTCAGTATTTTCATTATCAATTCTAAGGCTAATTGCTATATTTCTTGTCCTTAGTTGGACTTCTTTATATTTAATCTCAGTCCCATTTTTATTGCATTCCTTGGCTTTCATTACTACAGCTTCCAGATGATTTGCATTTTTAGATAACCAGGGAAGCAACAGCTTTCAGTCCAGCTTCACAAACTGTAATAATTGTTTGTGAAGTTATTACATGACCACAAAAACAGAGTACTGTTTGATCAACTAAAGAGGCAATTATTTAAAAAAAAATTATCGCAGGAGAGGCCCACTCTGCATGCAAGCATGGGTCCAGTTGATCTTTTCTCCCTTCATCTCTTCCCCTTAATTCTAGTCAATGCAAAGGCTAGGGGAAGCAAGAAGAGATATCCAATAGCTTATTAATATGTATACTTTTAGAAGATTTTAATTATTGGATGATTTAATTTATGGCCATCTTATCATTTTAAGAGTTATAAATGTTTCCCCTGAATTTTGAACTTCATTTTGATTTCTGCTTACTTGCAGTATACTTATTTGTCTGTTCAAATTCTGAAGCGTGCTGTCATATTTTTTAAAAATTCACTTAAAAGCTCTGAAATTTTTCATGTACAGTATGTACCATTTATCTTTCTGTTTCACAGGTATCTGGTAGTATAATCTCCACACTGGAAATATTTATATGATTGAGCTATAGTTATTACTAATACAATCCTATTAACACATCTAATCTTAGATTTGGCTTAGATTAACAATTTTCACTTGTATTCATAGCCACAGTTTTGCTGACCTGGGTGTATGCCATTAATCCTTTCATATCTTTCATAGTCGTCCTTCATTTGTTCTATAATCAGATATAGTTTGAATTGGCTTGTAAAGAATACATCAACACTTCCTTGCATTCTAGCAACACTGTAGCGATGTTCTAATATTACCTTAATATGTTCAGTGTATGTATTACCCATATTTTTATTCCACCATAACTAAAATGACTCTCAATAGCTCACATAGAAAACATATCATGTAAAACAAGTCCACTACAAAAGCAAAAGCACAACAGTGCTAAGAATACAAAGGAAATTAAAAATCACATCAGGAGGCTTTTATGTGAATTGGCAACATTAAGTATCTGTCCACATAGAATCAATTGTAGGCAGATTAGACTTTGTGATGTCAATAATTGTATTGTAAGCAAAGAGAGTATTGCTTTATTTGTATCTTCAGCATGGTAGGAGAGAACAGGGGCTGCTCATTAACTCTTCAGGGGGATTGTAATTGTCAACTGAAGAGCATTAAAAGTACACGAAGATGCAGTTGGATGATGACTGATAGCAAAAACAAGTTTAGCAAAATTACAAGAATGCACAGTACTTCATAATGAGCTTCTTTGAAAGAACAATGGATTGTGAAGCCTAAAATTATAGTTATTAAGCAACAGAGTTTAAAGGTACAAGCAAATTCTTCCAAGAATTATGATGTTATGCTGTTGCTGATATTATTCATCCTTCCTGGATTTTGTAAGAAATTGGAAGAGGTTGTTGAATGTGTAAGTTTTCATTTAATGTCATTCTTAACTTTTTTCAGAAATTAAGTTTGTGATACAGCAGGGA
Source organism: Pituophis catenifer annectens (assembly GCF_029215685.1). NCBI lineage: Eukaryota > Metazoa > Chordata > Lepidosauria > Squamata > Colubridae > Pituophis > Pituophis catenifer. The sequence continues at coordinate 45,345,953 of NW_027256881.1, forward strand.
TTTGAAGGGTAATATTTACATAATCTGTCCAATTCAGTAATGGGTATCTAGTGAATTAAAATTATGATGTGCTTTTTAATTGGAACAGCTTGCTGGCAGGAGATAAGATGACTTAAAAAGCTGCCCAGTTTTGAAAAAGAAGCAATGTAGTTGTAAAAAAAAGTCCCGTGGTATAGGCAATCGGTGCAAATTCTAGTCTCATTTTCAATTAACACTTTAAAATGTTTGTTATTTTTGTGGCATTGCAATTACATTTTAAATTGGCATCATGGCTTTTATTTAGATAAGAATATGTAGGTTTTGTACATAATATGCAAAGATAGCTCCCTAGAGAAGGTTCTAATGTTGGGAAAGGTGGCCAGAAAGAGAAATGGATGACCAGAAATGGATGAGAAGTTGATGAACTCAGTTACAGAGGCTATGAGTGCATCATTGGAAGACCAATGGAAACTTAGGGACAAAGCATCATGGAGAAAATCTATCTAGGTCATGTTGATGACTCATAATCAGTCAGAGAATATGTGGGTATGGATATGACCTCTAATCTTCACTCATGTTTATACAGAAAGTGATATCAATCTACATTATGAATTATTATAGTTTAAATATTTACAGCACAATTCTTACAACTTCACACACACTGTGTCATCATAACACTTGGAAGAATTGGCTTATATTTTCAAATGTTAGTAGTCATAATATTAGACTTCAAAATCAATTTGTCCTTTCAAGGAAGTTCATCATGAAGAATATATGTAGTGTGTGTGTGTTTAATATAAAGTATATATTTACAATGCACTATATACTATAATTCCTAGAATCTGACCAGATTAAGACTGTGTATGATTTTTATGAATAAATCTTAAATAAATTTTATGAATCTCCAGAAAAGGTTCAATATGATACATGGAATTATATTGCAAATATTGTGATTTTGACTTGCTGAATTTATGTGTGAACACCTACTTTCTAAACTATAACATGCATACACCATTTGTTGACGGAAAAATGTGCATTTTTCTGATAACTTGGATAAGAATTATTAAGTCTAAATCTGCAGCTTAACTTAATTGCTCTGAGTCCAAAAGCTATGCAAAATTTGCTTTCAGAGTCTTTAGGCTGGATCCTGCCCTTTGTCAGTTTCAAGAGCCACATTTATCATGTGGCTCTTGGCAATAATTTACCCACATCCCCGCAAGGACACACCTCCACATTTTTTAAACAAAATAAAATTAAGCCTGCACAATTAATCAACTACATGTATTAGAAATAAAAGTCTGAAATTGATTCCTTTTCCTCTGAGAAGTCACTCCGGGAAGAATAGTCAATGTCATATAAACTGGACCATAATTGAAAATACAGTTTTTAATTAAAGCTGTTTTTAGCCTATTCCCGGGTATAGTCTCATCAGTGCAGTAATAGCAGTGGTTAAGCAGTGCTTAACTGATGTTAAGCAGGCTAATTTTTGCTATAGTTAGAAGATGTTTTTCGTGGAAAATAATGAACATGAATGATCATTTAAGAGCCAAGATTGTACTCTGAGGGATTTACTGTACTGGCTAATAGCATTAAAAACTTCCATTGATTTTAGCAGGCTTGAAATCTCTACAATGATACAAAAATGCATAGCATTGTACCTATTTACTTATCAAACATGTTACCATATTTGAAGAAAGATCTGCCCTTCCTCAGTTTGAGAAGAAATTAACTGGATCATCAGTGGGGAAATATGATGTTCATACTATATTTTTGATTCAGGGGTAGGAACACAACATAACAAAATTTATTACAGCTAAGTAACCAGAAGAAAGAGAAAAGTACAACAAAGTATTCAGGTATACTGTATACAGCCTAGATAATTTATGTAAATTTAAGATAGCTGATTTAATTAACTAACGCCATAAAAACATTCTTTATAAAAGTTATATACTCTATTTGGTACTATTTTACAGTCTTTGTCTGAGTGCATGTATGAATAAAATAGAGGAAATAAAATGGAAGAAGTAAACAACTTTATAGTATAAAACATTAAGGTAGGACAAAAGATTTTTCCTTGATGAGCTTGCTGTATGACTTCAGAACAAATTTTGCAACTTGTGGTGCATTATTAATGGGTCAAGAAAAAGCTATCTAGACTGTCCTTTATACCTTTTAATATAGGGCGTTTTACTTCCGTGTCTGGCTTGCTCACAGAAAAAGCAGCTTAGAAGCATGTGAGTCATTGATTCCATTTCCCACTTTCTGCACTGACAGAGTCTTTCTAGGTATGGAATCTTATTATATTTGCTTTCCAGTATTGCAGAGGGAAAATATTAATATATGGCCTTGAAAAGACATATCTACGATGGTTAAAAAAGGATTTTTTAAATTATTGACCTGAGCATCATTACAGTAAGCAACCACATATGCCAATGTCATCATGGATATCTTTCTTACTGCTAACCAGGCTACCTGTCCCTACCTGCTTTTTAAAAAAACTATTTTCATGAATGAAGGCAAATATACATGTTGCAGGATAAACTTGCAGGATCCAATCTGAGTCAGACACCAGGACCAGAGGTTTAGTGTTCTGAGCTTTCGGATTCATACTGGAGCCCATCCTTAGGGAACTTCTTTCTACCAGAATGTGTGCTTTGAACTATTCTATGTGCAGTATTTATGTGGTGCCTGGTTGTGTGTGGCTTTTTATTTGTTGATTGGGGTGTTGATGGCTTCCCAGGCTTCAATCATTTCCCTGGCTACCTTTGTACCTGCTCAGCCAACAATCTTAGTAGCTTGAATTTGAAATTGAATGTATGTCCTTGTTCATTGCAAAGTGAAGCTACCAATGAGCTTGGGTCTCCTTGTTTGACCACTCACTTGTGTTCTTGCATTCTGGTGGTTAGCTTCCTCCTCCATCTGTGCTACATAGTCACAGAGGCAATCCAAGCGATCTTTGTGTCACTATTTCACTCTTTTTTAACTTGCCCTGTATTCTGTAATTGTTTTGCTACATAGTTATCCCATTTTTGCCATTCTCCTTGTCAATTTGTTTTAAGACTAAGAAAATGCAGAATGCCATGTTATCAGGATCCTTGATGAGTTACAGAAAGAAAAAAACCTTAATTCTGCATTCTCATCATCTAGTCCAAATCTGAAGTATACGCACAGCACTAGTGAAAAATAATATTTTAAAAATCCAGTTAACAAGTGTTTGAATTATTTGTAATAAAGGAGAGAGATTGTATAATAGCTAGGATTTGGATAAAAGAATTCATTTTCATTGGAATATTCATGCAAAGCAGCAGGATGCTGTAGAAATGAGAAGAGGGAGAGAAGTGTGGGAAAACAAGCAAAAACTATCAGCAAACAAGGAAAAGTGGCTGCTGCTACTTTTGCTAGAGGCACTTTTGAGTGTAAACCTTCATTGAAAACAAGAAATTATACTTGAAAAGAACTTTTCTCATAAAAAAAAAGATTGGATTTTACCTCCACTTTTCCAAACAAGAAACAAGTAGAGGCTCACAGATCAGTTGTGGGTCCACTGAAAGTGATATAGGACAAGAGTTTGGTGGTACATCATCTGCAGGGAAAAAAGTGTTTTGACATTTGTTAAAAATGTTATGATCCGGTCTGCTTGAGAAACTAGAGTGGATTGCAAATATAACATGTCAAGTAATTAGTCAAGAGAAAACTTTATCATTAATAAAAACAAGAAACTCTTGGAAAGCTTATATCTAATTACTTCTATTTTTAATTTCTCTGGCAGGTATATTTATGTCCCAATGGGAGGATCTCATTGCAGCATATTTAAGATGTTGTTTTCGACTGCCATCACATTTGCTTTTGTAAGTTACTGGCATGGAAGCCATAGCTATCTTTGGTCCTGGGCTGTGCTTAATTGGCTTGGAGTAACAGCTGAAAATGGAGTGAAGAGGATTGTTTCTGTTCCAATTGTCCATAATTTTATTGTAAGTTAATTCTTTTTCATGTTTCTAAGAATCGTATTTAAGTTTAGGATTAAATCTGAAGTGTGTTTTCTGAAAACTTCCTGAGCAGGTTGAGTACTTTTTAGAACTGTTTCTATACCTATGAAATTAGTAGTTCTCCAGAGTGTATGGGGTGGCGCAGTGGCTCAGTGGTTAAATCACAGCTTGTCATTTGGAAAACTAGAAGCTCTGGTTTAAGACCCAAGCTTCACATGATGGAGTGAGCTCCCATCCTAGCTCCAGCTCCTGTTAACCTAGCACTTCAAAAGCATACAAATGCAAGTCAGTAAATGGGTGCCACTTCAGTGGGAAGATAACAGCATGCCATGAGACCATGCTGGCCACATGACCATGGATATGTCTTCCGAAAGTGCTGGCTCAATGGCCTTGAAATTGAGATGAGCATCGCCTCCTATAGTCAGGAACAACTAGCTTTACCTTTTTACCAGAGTCTACAAGAGCAGAAAGTTCCACTTTCTGCCCAGAATCTGAAGTAACAATAATAGATATAATTAAGTATGCTTGCCTACTTAATGTTCTTGGTTGGCTGAGTTCTCCTCAAATGGTGGATGGCCACCTTTTGGAGCTCTGAAGAGGGGAGAATGGTGCCTGGGAGAATCCCAGGCATTATCTGGGATGGAGCTAGGCAATTATAGGCTTTGTATTCCATTGATTTACAAATTCTGCATCTTATTATTGTGATCACTGCTGTTCTTTTATTGGGCATGATCTAGCTATGTGTCCAGGACAATAGTCCTTGCTGTTTTGGTTGTCCCATACTGCCCTCATTGTTCTGCCATGCTGGATTGGGTGGGATTGTATGGGGAAGACATTGTAGGTTCTTTTTTCTTTCCTGTTTCTCCCTAGCCTCAATTCTTCCAGCTGGCCATCTATAATTACACAATGTTGAAAAAGCTCTTCCATAGTATTTTGGGCTTCTTGCCTCACTAGCTTGTCTCTCAGTTCATTGGCCAACCTTTCTCTGAACTGGTCAATTAATGCTAAGTCATTCCACTCTATATCACGTAACTTAAAACTGAAATATATGCTCATAGTCTTCTCTGTCCCTGCTTGAACTTCCAAATGTCTTGTTCAGTAAGCATTCATAGTTATGATGGTAATGAAAAAGTAGCTGCACAACCTTGCATTTGTGACTTCCATAGGACTGTAAAGCAAAGGAAAGCTAAAGTAAGATCATAACTTTTGCTTAATAACTGAGTTACCAGTCCCAACACTGATCACTAAATGAAGAGTTCTTTGAATGAAAAGAATGTGAATGAAAAGTTCTTTTGCAGTAGTGCTGACCCTGTCAAGCCATTAAAGGGAGTGACTTGGGAGGAAGGTGTTGGAGGAAACAAGGCAGGATATGAGAGCTTCTTAACCTCCTTAAAGGTAATTGGAGGACATGGAAAATGGTTATACTTCAGTTGCCTGGGCCTTTGGCGTCATCATATTGCTCATGTGATACTAGGCAACTGCAGGCAGTCTATTGAATGTGGAGATGGCTGATTCTGTCAGTCATGCTATATGATCACAGCCATTGAGAAAGACCAGGGATAATAAATTATGGCGATAATTTATTTTGCTCTTGAAATGTTTCAAAAGAAGTAAAATGGATCCTTGTTTAATCATTTTAAAACGTGTAGATGCTGGTTAATGGTGTAAGTGATCAATCAGCATCTTTGTCTTGTGAAAGGAACAAGTAGCAAGTATTAATGGAAAATCTGATGGCTGGCGGGTTAGGCCTTCATTCTTATCCTCCTATTTCTGTGCGGTGAACTGTTTAATCCTGGTTTAGAAAAGAAGAAGAAACAGCTGCATGGCGCCACAAGCAGTACATGTTAAAATTTCATGGATAGTGGCTGAAAAACTGGAGATGAGGTGAAACTAGACTGAAGTAGGAATTAGCAAAAGAATATATATCACTGTAAAATATCAAGCAAACTAGGAAGAGATCCCACAAATGATATCCAAAGGTGGAATTCAGTTGCTGTTTTTGCATTTCTTTTTTAGGAGAATCAAGAAATAACCATTCTTTTTGCACCATTAGCTACTCTTATCTGTTGTTGAAACAAGCCATAAGAGTTTAGAAAGAAGGGATTACCAGATTTTCAGTAAGCTTGGTGGAGAGTTGCAGTGGGAGAGAAAATTGGCTCCTTTTATGCCCACTGACAGAAGAAATTCTGTAATTGACGAGTTGCCTTCAGCAAGTTATATAAAAAATGAGCAACAAGCAAAGCTGCATAAAGATGAGTAATGTAAGGGTTGGCTGAAATTCATCTCAACTGAAAATTCTCTAGAATTCTTTTAATGACTTTTGCTTTAGAGGAAAAAACCCTAAGCCTTTGTCCAATAGATCAGAGTTCCCCAACCTTTCCAGCTTTGCAGACTGGTAGGGGGTGGGGATGGTTTTGCATGAGCTTTGTTATTCTGTTAAATTGCTACAGGTAGTCTTCATTTAGATAAAGTGGGACTGATAACTCAGTTATTAATAGCAATAGCACTTTGATTTATATAGTGCTTCACAGCACTTGCCAAGCAGTTTACAGAGTCAGCATATTGCCCCCCAAAAACTGGGCCCTCATTTTACCGACCTGGGAAGGATGGAAGACTGAGTCAACCTTGAGCCAGTGAAAATCGAACTGCCAAACTGCTGGCAGCTGACAGTCAGCAGGAATAACCTGCAGTACTGCATTCTAACCCTTGCGCCACCACAGCTCTTAAGTGAAAGTTTTGGTCTTTAGCTTTCCTTTGCTTTACAGTCCTATGAAGATCATAAATACAAGGATTGGTTGTGCAGCTACTTTTTCATTAGTATCATAACTATGAATGCTTACTGAACAGGACATTTGGGGATGCTGTAATGGTTGTAAGTGTGAAAAATGGTCGTGTCACTTTTTCAGTGCCATTGTAACTTTGAACAGTTGCTAAATGAACTGTTGTAATTTGAGGACTACCTGTAGTTTGGATTTTAAGAAACTACCCATTGCAATGAACAGAGAGGTTGTAGACTCTTAAACTACAGAGATCTTTGCATTTGCTCTATGATCAATTATCCCTAATTACTAGACAATTACTACTTCTTCTCTGGTAACATAGTCAAAACTAATATTTAAATACTCCAAATATCTTTATGCTTGTCATGTATGAAATGTGGAATCCTAGAAGATAATTAAATGGGTATATTTATGAATTAATTAAAAATGTCCTGCCCTAACTGCACATCACAAGGCATTCAAACACATTTTTCTTTTTACAATTTATAAAAAAATGACTGTTTTTAGCATTCCTATATCAACGTTATTGATACGTTGTTCAGGGAAAACAAATCAGTATGTGTATTTGAAATATGACAGCTGGAGAAATTTAGCTAAATTTAGCACAATGATTGAGAATACCATGCTGTTACAGTTCTTGTGCAAAACAAAAGCAGGTAGCACTGGAGTTGTTGCACAACTGTGATTTTCATGGTTACAATATTTTGCCAGTACATGGAAAGTCCAGTGGCATTGTACTGATGTAGATTGCTAATCTTAAATCACTAATGTGGCTAGATACTGCACAGCCATCCTTTGTAAACTGGACTGCTTCTCCTTTCCTGGCTAGGAGTCAGCAATAGCTGATAATAAATGTCTGGGTTTGTCTTTTCTTTCTCTTATTAGTGGTTGCTAGGAACCACAAAATATTCTTATATTGGATTAACTAATATCCCCGAAGATTGGATCATAACAATACAGCGCATAGGAGATAGAAAGATGAATTTCTATCTGATGAAAGATAATGTGCTGTTTTTACTCACAAGAGTACCATAGTCTGGTTGTCATTCATTTTTTAACCTTAGAATTTGATATTTAAAGAACACATGAAATCATATTTTCCAACAGAAGCTGCCTTTTCTGTTGTTCGTGGAGTTCCCGGAAAACTATGAAAGGAATTTGTATTCTGGCATATCATTAGGCATGGCCCTTTTGAGACCTTTCTCACAAGTTGGCAGATGATATTCATATGCAACATCTTTTCTATCAGCCAGGCACATCCTTTGCTTCAATTCCAGGTTGCATTCAGTTTGTTTTGATGGAAAGGCTCTATAGCCAAATATTTACTACCATTTCTCATTCAAGCAGTGCTGAGTCATGCTGTACATTGACTTCCAAGAATTGCAGACATTCTACATTTGAAGCAAATTGTTATACTCATGTGTTTCTTTCCTATGAGATTCTAAGCCTTCCATTTTCATCACAATTCAAAACATCAGAATGCGTATGATTAAAACAGCTATTTGTGCTCTTTGCAGTTTTTAAGCATTTAAGAGCAAGTTTTCTGACATATAAAGTTTTTATCACAGAGGCAGTTATTAAAATTGGCCAAAATTAAATTATCTGTTTATTTAAAAATGAATAAATAGTTATCACTGCTTATGGCGCAGGCTACAAACTGGGACCTCTCATAATGACAGTTCTGTTAGAGCTTAGCTTCTATTAGCTCTTTCTCAACAAAGAATATAAAAATGCATATTACAATGTAATTAAACATATAGATAATCCATCCAACAATATAAAAAACATGTCTATTAAGGGGGCCACATCCGCAGTACCCCCAAATCCTGGGAGTATATCTAGATTTTCAGGGCCTTGTGGTGTGCCCTGGGGATGGGGATCACAATAATTTCTGTAAGTATCTTATACCAGAGGCCATGACAGAAAAGGAAGGTTTCCTAGGTTCTGTTAGATGGCATTGTTTAATTGAGGGGTTCCAGAGCATATCAACTTGGCTAGCTCTTGCCAAGCAAGTAGATACTATGGAAAAGTTATAGGCAAAACAAGATAGTGAATATTCTGCTATTTGATTTTTGTTATCAAAACTATGTAGTAGATTAGAAACAGGTTTATGTATTCCTAAAATTCAAAAAGAATTTATATTTAATATCAATATACATTATTAAGACATATTTGAGATCTATAGAACATCAGATAGGAACATTTGAGAATAATTGTATTCAGGGCTATCTTCTATCAAATAAAAAGTTAATAATAAATTAAAACTGTAATGCACTCAATTTGGTGATTAAGAGATAAAGCAAGTGTTGAAAAAGTGTCAGGAGAAACAGAATGGTGATTCCCTTACACAGTTGTTCAGCTTTAGTCTCACCTGCTCAAGATTGACTCAGTCTTCCATCCTTCTGAGGTCTGTAAAATGAGGACCCAGATTGTTGGGACAATATGCTGACTCTATAGACCACTTAGAGAAGCACTGTGAAGTGGTATATAAAAAAGTATTATTGCTATAGGAAAATGCAGAAAAAGCGAAATAAGACTTTTGCTTCAACAAAGAAAGCTACAAATTTGTAAACTTCCTGCCAAAGAGGAAAAAAAATATCGTTGTCCCTCTCTCTGTCATACACACACACACACACACACACACACACACACACACACACACACACACACTGGTTGACTTGAATTAACTGCTATTCAGACTAATCTAAAGACAACTTTCAGAACTAGAAGCATTTAAATAAAATTCACACTGTACTTTGAATATTACAAACTTTCACCTGAAAATTATTTCTGGAATGTTTTAACACAGTGCCAACATCCAGGTAATATTTAATCTGGCAACAACAAATAGACTTCAGTTAATCCAGCATTAAAATTTTGCTAGCTTTTGTTTTAAGCTGTCTTTTAATTTTTATCTTTTTAGAACCGGGTTTTATCCCCAAGAGGGATTCGTCGATTCCATGCAGCAATGGCAGCTGTATCCACCACATTCTTGATTTTTTCCAACCTTATCTTTCTTGGTGGAAATGATGTTGGCAGAATTTATTGGAACAAGATCTTCAAAGAAGGCAAGTCAAGTAATTTTGAATTTTTATTTAATACATTGCTGGTCTATCTTAATTTTGATACTATAACAACAATAATAACATTCATTTGGCTTGTGGCTTTGAAACTGATTTTTGTTTTTATTTTATTTTATTTGAGATGCATTTTCTATCAAAACTGTATTCAGATCCTGATGGTAAAAACTGTAATAAATACTGCTTTGTGTAATTTGAATCTAATTTAGTGAATTTATCAAACAGCAAATTATTTGTTAGTTTAGCATGAAGAGTGAGGTAAAAAATAAATATTTAATCAGTGAAGAATATATTAGGATAAGAGTTATATTTTATATAATCGAATTGAAGAATTGTAAGAGTTTTTATAGTCTTTTGAAATTATAACATTGAATATTCAGAAAGCTATGCAGCATAGGGCTGAACTGCAATTAGGAGCATGTGAGAGCACAACAGCAATAGTTCTGCAGCTGTGTTAGTAGGCACATCTTTTCTTAGGATTTCTTAGCTGCCCCCTTGCAAACAGATGTAGAGTTTGTGTTTCCATATGCTTCACAGCATTTTGTTTTTGAAATAAAGCATTGCCCAGCCAAATATAAAATATTCAGGTTGTTCAAATTCCTACATATCATAATTCTTTCTTTTATTTACTGCATTTTACTCTTTTGTAATTTCAGTATATAAGGAATTTTATTACCAGTTTTAAAAAGTTGTAGGGTTGTTTAGTATTCTTATTCCAAGAATTTAGAATTTTTATTCCAATGAATGGCTGATGGTGAATAAAACCTTAAGTAGCCTTATATATGATATGTGCTTGGCATAAGCAGTTGGTACCTGTTCAAATGATACACAGTGTACACTCACTTTCTTCAGTTCAAGGTTTCGAGATAACAGGGCTACAATGTGTTCAGCTGTCATGACAGCTCCATATATTCCTGTGATGCTACACTGAAAGCTGTTAGATTAATTAGTGCCTTTATGGAGATTTCTCCAAATCTGTTATTCCAAGAAACTAAATCTGTCCCCCTTGTTGTCCTTCCTGAAGATCCTAAATATTTCCAGTCCAATATATGTTTGTGATATTTATGTCTTTATGAAATGTGTTTGAATCTAGGAACAATTATGACTTTTCATTTGAGTACTTTTATTTCCTTTTGGCCAATTCCTTTTGGCCAATAGACATGTGTTTTTCATGTAATTAGGCACATGATTTTGAATGACAAGATTTTGTATAATTGATGTGAACCCAAGAATGCCCTGTATGAAATCACATATACAAATTTTCCTGACATGAAGAGGGTCTTACCTCTGTTGGAAGTCAAGTAGGATAGTTTTATCTCTTTGTCATTATCTTTTTCAGTCCCAAATTGGGCTTGAACTTCTGAGAAATTTCACCAGTCCTATCAAGCCTGGCTTTGCTTTTACAAAATTTATCTGTTAAATTTGACTGACAGAGCCATTCATTTTAACCCAAATTTGAGTTAGAATAAAGAAGCTAGGGAATTGGTCAAGAGCAATTATTATTCTCTGCAAGAACTTGAAAATAAGGTTAATTGCCCTGTTATTTACTTCCTGCTATGAATTCTTACCTTTCTATATATGTGTAAATCCAATAATGGCTGAACATATATTATAGTTACGTATTGCTTGATTCTGCATTTGAGAAATTTTATGCAAACCAATCTGCTGCTTGCTTCTCATTAAGATTATGATTTTTAAATTTTGTTTCTTATTTTTATAAATAATTCAGAGTAACAAACATTGCTAATACTCCTTCATCTTCCTATTTTCCCCACAACAACAACCCTGTAAGATGTGTTGGGCTGAGAGAGAGTGCCTGGACCGAAATCACCCACCAAGCTTTCATGCCTAAAGCAGGACTAGAACTCACAGGTCTCCTGGTTTCTACTGGTTTACCAGTAGACCAAACTGGCTCTCATAATATTCATTGATTTTAATTATTAAATATTAATTATGTAATCATAATTTAATAATTCCATTATCATTTAATAATTTAAATCAGTTCTCATATATATTGCAATGTAATTCTTACTTGTTTAAATATGGGAATTAAGTAATATTTGGAATAAATAAAATATTTTGTAAAACTAATAAATTAATATTAATAAAATACAGTTGGAATGGTTTTCTTCCAAAGGAAAGGCTTTTACAGCCTTTTGAGAGAAGCACTTCCACGTATATGCATTTCTTACAATTTTTGACAGTTCTTTTTTTTTTTTAAAGTTTAATAGAAAACAAGCAGAATAGGTTTTGGAATGACTCTGACATGGATACACTGGAAAGAAAATAGTGTATCCCTTGATCTTTGTCACATAGCTTTATGTAACTTGCTCTTTGTTTTGATTCTTTGTATAAAAATAGAAAGCTAGTCATTTTCATGGTAAATTAAGAATAATATTTTAAAAATAATTTACAGACTATTTTTAGAAATAAGACATGAAAGCATGATTTGCTCTGAGATTACCAGAGTGTCTTGGCTGTTCAGGCTTCTGTTGAATGAAATTATTTTGGACAGGCATTGCATTTACAACTGATCTGGAAGACTGCAATTTTAAATCAAGGAAAGCTGTGTAGATTTATAAGCAGCTATCCTAATCTATATTTATAGATTCTCATTTTGCAGTGGGATTTGTTGTTCTAAAGTCTGCAAAAGTTGCCTTCAATTTTTACCTCAGATTTGGCTTCCTTGTTCCGTGAAGCCTTGTGGCTAACAACTACTATGTATACTAGAAGGGAAGCAAAATGGACTGTTTTGAATTAGAATGTTAATTAGCCATCTATTGTTTTCATTGAATAAATTGTGGTGAGGGAAGCTTTGAGATCATCCTATTTAATTCTAGGAGCTGGAGCAAGTTATATTGGAGCACAGGCATTATCATTCCCCAACATGCAGTTAAGGTGTTCAGATATTGACATTTAACAACTGCAGGAGGGCCATAATCCATGATGTACAGATTTTGTTTACCATTAATTACCATTATTTAGAATTGTAATATCTAGTGAGATGGACTGATGCAATAGCATTCATAAGATCTGTAAGAAATCTCCAGTGTTATACTCAGTAGCAGAAACACTTACTGAAAATATCATTGTTAATTCTGCTCTACTTCCAGGTTTTCTTTTATCTGAACCATTTTTTTAAAAGATGAGAAATAAAGCATTCATAACCATGATGATCAAATGAGACATTTCAAGGATTATCATTGCGTAATGATTTTGTCCTGGGTTGGCCAGTACATTAGAGAGAATATGACAGCAGCCTCCAAGAGGTAGATGTTACCGCCAGTAAAATGGAAAGCTGTTTTCAGTTAACATGTACATATTTTTGTTTTCTTACGATTTGAAAGCACCATAGGAATTATCATTTGAAATCTACACCTGGGCAATTTCTCATAATTGTATAAAAGTGGAAGTGTTAGATATATTCATACTAATTATTGTGCTGAGGAATAGCAGTAAAAGGTCACTAAGAGGTTTATGTAAAAGCTAGCATTTTCTTTTTAAGCTTGTTAAATTAAAAGGAGTAATAAATTAGACATTCAGCTGATGTGAATGATATAAAGTTCTGAAAGTATCTGATCGTGGACAAATATCTGAGCTAAGTAAATGCCTGCCACTGGATGAAATCAGAATTGAAATTGAATGTGGGTAATTTGTAAATCAAACTGTGGAAATCAGATCTTCTGAACAGCAGAAAACTGTTCCATGAGTATTTACAATTATCTGAGATGACTAACTAACCTTAGGTAGAACTTCCCAATAACTCACAGGGAATGAATGGTTTTTAGTCTAATCATTTCAGGGTGAAGGGCTTGTACACAAATATGATTTTTTAAAACATTATTTATTTAGACATTTTCTTCTCTAAAGAAATCAAGTGTAAATGTTAGGCACACCTAATAAGACAGATTCTTAAGTGTTGTGTATTGATTCAGTTCATTACAGGATGGATAAAAATGGATGATTTAAAAAAATCAAAACAATCAGATTTTTTTAAAAAAATTATTTAAATTGGACTTTTTAAAATAAAATTTATTTTAATAAAATGCTTTTGGAGTAAAAATCTATCTAAAGATTGTTTTCTATTTAAGATACATTAATAATTTAGTTTATTCAGCATGAAATGGAGCTTAGTTATGTAGCATGAGGTTGTATGTTCTGCAATATTTACATTTTTGGTAAATTCATTCAATAAATCCAAGCTCTGCAAGCTAAATAGGAAACCTTCATTTTGTTTGCAAATTATAATATTGAAGATTCTAACTACCAGCAAGAATGAGTTCTTACATTTAAAGACCACCTGTCATTTCAGATCCATCATGACAGCGCCTGTTAGCGGGCATCAATTCACCTGCTGCCCGCCACATCCCTCACCTTGTTGTGTCACTGCTGCATCACTAGCCGTCCCATTAAAGTGAATGGGACTGTTGGTGAGTCAACAGTGGGTCAGAGTAGGAGCCGCTGCAGGACAGAGATGAAAGTTGCTCTTTATAAGTTATGATTTAAATTGAGCCTTTTTACTAGTGATTTAAATCAACTTGTAATTTCATTAATGTACTAAAATATTCATTGAAATGGATTTATCAAGTAAAAGATAATCCCCATTAGGGAGTGGGGGAACACCTTACAGTGGTGGGTCATCATATGATAGTGCATAAATACAGAAGGTCTGGAAAATTGTCAGTTCTGATATATATGTCTGTCAAGTCCTGTTGAATTCGGTAGACTTGTGGATCATCTTGTTCATATTCTGCCTCCACTCTGAGAAAAGAGGGTGGTAGCAGAACATTTATCAGTGCATAATTCAATCATGGATTGTTGCAAACAATTTAGTTCCTAAGAATTTCAAAATTATATTTCATTTGGACATCGTATGTATGCTTACTATTTTTCAACAGTAACTATTAATGTGTAATTTTTCTACACTATATAATTTATGTTTACACTATAGTTGATAAGGAGTAATAAAAGTACATTAGGTGTGCTATTTGCAAAGCTGTCTTCTTGCATAGTCTTGAACTACACGTTAACTCAAAGCTTCTTTCCATGTGATTGTCAGTGTAACCAGGCTGGAACTAATTATGTATTCAAGAATGACTAATTTATTCCTGCAAGGCTAGTATAAGATGAAATTTGAAGATTCTTTAGATACAGGATGAAAATTTTTGACCAGTGAAGATTGATTACAATTCTATTGCAAAGGAAGGTAGGCAGTAGATTAAGAGCAATGGAAATACGTTTCTAATAGGGAATTGTGGACTTTGCCATCAGTAATTCATATTCTTTTCCATTTTATGAAGCTTTGCTACTGATTTGAGTGTGAGTAAGTGTGTGTGTGTGTGTGTGTGTGTGTGTGTGTGTGTGTGTAAAATGTTTTGTATATGATTCATATTTATCCAGATCTGCTGAAACTGCAGTGCAACCACCTTCTCTACTACCTTCCCTACAAACCAGATGAAAACTGTTCAAATTGGTTAGGCCAAGCGATGGCCCCTTTAGTAGGGAGCACACCACTGTCACCTTGAGAGTTGACAGAACCACCCCTTAATTCAAGGAAGAATTAATCATCACCCAAACCCTCTCCCTGGAAACCTTGACCAACCAGGAGGGGGTGGATCTAATACAGATGTGGCTAAACTAATCGTAACTATTACGATGCAAACATGCTTTTTGCATGGGACAATTTTCAGACTTTTCCTGAGGAGCAATTCTATAGATCACAGATGAAAAACGTATATAAGATGGTCTTTTGGTGATGGTTTCATTATGCCAGAATTCTTTATTTTTCTGTTTGAGTATATTTAATTTGAAGATAAGCATAAAAACAACCTCAATAATCAACCTTTACAATACCCAGGATTCTCTTAGAAGCAGAGGCAATCAACTGGTTTCAAGCGATTAACTCCAATTGTGAGTAGTCATGACTCCAATGAGTGAGAAGCTTTGATTTACAGACATTAAAATGAAAAGCCAAACAGAACTGCTTTGTGGGGGTTTTGCCTCATTTTCTTTGCAAACCTTCAGGATAGATCTTAGCACTGACTCTTGATTAACTTAGTATGCAATACTCCATCTACTGATCATATTTGGCTGGAGATGAAAACCTTTTACATAAACCTCAGTCCAAGGATCTGAGTTGTCAGTGTGCCACTGAAGTCTCCTAGGCCATGCTATCTAGGGAGCTTTCTTAAGTTTGTGGGAAACATCTATCAGTTTCTTTAAATAACAGTTTAGAAGTTATACAGAGGAACAGAAAATCAATGTTAGCTTTAGCTCTGTTCACCTCTTGAAAGAAAAGAATTGGATGGGAATCAAAGTAATCTTAAATTAAAATTATTTTCTCTTATTTTTCTTGTGGTGTTTTTAATATTCAGGTTATATAAGGAAAGTGTATGTTGAACCCATAGTGGACACTATTCTGGCCTTGCTTTTTTTTTAGAAAAGCATTTCTAAAATGTTTCGTTCATTTCTGAGGTAGATTCTAAAATGTTCATTCTGAAATAGATACTGAGTTAGCCACTGTCTGTATAGCCCAATTCTCAGTCTTTCCAAAGTTAACTTGTTTACCAGAACCATGTGGTAAAGTTACAACTGGGAGAAGCAGAAGCATAAATTTAATAAATAAATAAAAATAATTGGATTATTTTAGTAATAACCACATCTTACAAAACCTTGTAATTTGTTTTTCTAATACAAAGAGTCAAGCATTTAGGCTTAACACTTAGGAAAGATTATAGTTAAAAGAAAATCTTTTTCAGATGCTGCTGCTAAACAATCAAATAGTAAAAAGTTGGAGAACATTAGAAAACAGAATGAGGGAGGCACAACGTAGACATACATTTCCAACCAAAGTCAATAAGATAAATTTATTGATTAGAGCCTTCATTTTGTGCAGAAGTTTTATGCAGAAAAGTCTGCTCTCCAAATAATCAGGCCAGAACATTAAGTTAGCCCAGTCGTTGATTATCTTTTTATGACTGGATCATTTGTGCGGGACACCATGAATTGTTTCTAATTATTGCATTTTAACTTTTTTATGCCACCCAGAGCAGTGGTGGGTTTCAAACTTTTTTACTATCAGTTCTGTGGGCGTGGTTTGGTGGGTGTGGCGTGGCTTGGTGGGCATGGCAGGGGAAGGCTATTTTAAAATCTCCATTCCCTCCCCAATCTAGGGGAAGGTTACTGCAAAATCCCTATTTCCTCCCGATCAGCTGGGGCTTGGGAGGCAGAGAATAGATGGGGGCGGGGTCAGTCAGAATTTTTACTACCAGTTCTCCGAACCACTCAAAATTTTCGCTACCAGTTCTCCAGAACTGGTCAGAACCTGCTGAAACCCACCTCTGACCCAGAGTCGTTGATGTGAGATAGTTGGCTATATAAGTTTATTAAATAAATTCAAAATGTATGCAAGGAACAAAATAATGTTTGTGTAGTATTATTTTAAGCAGACTATGTTTTTCTATTGTTGTGACTTAGATGAAGTTCAGAGCACATTTTATGACCAATTCATGCAAAACTCCACGTAATCCCAAGGGGTTCACATACTTTTTCTTGCAACTGTATGTCACAATGAAAAAGAGATTAAGTTAAAAATACATGTTTGGCAAGCAAAGCTAATACCGACCTGTTCTTGATTTCCAGAAAAATGTTCTTAGCAGTTTCTTCATTTGTTCAGGGGATAGACATTTGTCACAGCAGTGATTCCATTCAGTAATCCAAGATAGCAGCATAACACTCTAAACAGTCCCTCACTAAATTTCTAGCAAATGAGATTTGGAACTAATCCTTGTTTATAATTCTGTTTGTGGATCCTGCCCTATGGAATTATCTTTCTCCTCCCAAGAATCAACTGCTTCCAGTGCTTGTAACCTTCAGAAAGGTTGTGATGACCTGGTATAAGAAGTTTGGTGAGCTCATCCTGGAAAGTGGGGTGTCTGTTGATTTGCCCCACCCATGTATTTTGTTCTTGATTTGTTGTTGTTATTGGTATATCGTGATTGTTTTTATTGATCTACACTACCCATGTTTGTGAGTTGAATAGCCATATAATCTCCCTTCCTTCTTATATGACTGTTCATAGTGACAAAGCGTTTTTTGAAAGAATTGTATTCATTTCAAAATGTAACACTCTTTCCTGAAATCAAATTTATATACATAGGGATAGACAAACTATCCCAGGACTAGAACATCTATAAGCCTCAACACCAGACAAATTGTAGACAAATTGAATGGATGAAGTTTTCTCAGAGACTGGGAGGACAACTTTGTTTATCTATCCATTTTTAAAGTTTCACCTACATCACAAGTCTTATTTTTTTTTTAAAAAAAAAAAACCCTGTCAATTGTAATGATTCCTACAAGCTCAGTTCCTATTGACTTCATGGAAGCATCAGCATAGTTTCTTGGCAGCAACACAGAAGTGATTTGCCACTATCTTCTTCAAGCATGTTTTTCAATAACTTTAGTGTTAGTGGTTTCCGATATAGCTACAATCCAGACCTGACAGTGTCCTATCTTGTCAGAGCTTGATTCCTAGTTGCTATAATTTACTTACTACTTTCTTCCTTGTATCTCCAAAATGTTTACATAACCAGGGATTTTGAAATCCATGGATTTTGAGTGAGGTAGCTCTCAGTATGTAATTCAATTTGTCTATTATCATCAGAGTGTATTGAGATTATGTAAGTGTCAAACAGGTATTTTTTGGTGGCATGAAAGTCTATAAACTGAAGTTGAACCCTACTACAGTATATATGCTGACAATATATCAGCATAAACAAGGGACAAGGGGCTTTGATTTCCCTGTCTAGCTACCAGTACTGGAATTTCCCAGTGATTTCCCCCATTCAGGTATTCACCAGGACTAACTCTGCTTAGCTTCTGAAATTAGGCAAGTTTGTCTAAATGCTGCCATCTGCTGAGGATGAACATGTATATGCCCACACTTTTTTTCTTCTCCCCAGTCTTCTATCTATCATCTTCTCCTTCCATATCTGTTTCACTTCCTCATTTAAAAAAAAGAAACAAAATGAAATAGTTATGATGCCTTTGCTGGAATATATTTTTGGATAAAACCCAGGCTTGGAGATGAAATAATGTCAATTAGAAATTTGGACTAAATGAACATTGTATTTCTCAGAATAGTATTTTCTTAATTCAGTACTAAAGTGTTATTAAATACAAGTACTATTAAAATGCAGTAATTTGCAATGCCTGAGTAAATAATGAAACATATTACAACAGCATATAGAATAATGCCTCTATTACGAAGCTATTCCTGAATTAGGCATCATTACAGAAAAACTATAATTTTGAATTTGTATCATGCACTTCTATAGACAAAATTTGACAATTTTAGAAAAGAAGCAGATTGATATATAAGAAAATACTCCAGATTGTTGTGCCTTGGCTTTAAAAGTAAACATCATCATCTTGAATTTTAGTTGTTGGCAAGCAAGTAGCTAAAGTAATTTTTTTCAAAATTAATCTTGGCATAACTCTGTTAGTCAGATTTCTAGTAGCTGAATACTTTATGAATGTAAGGTTCCCAACTGTTTCTAAAGAGAGCATCTGGAAATTTCCAAAGTGTATATCAAAAAGGCCATGCACTATGAACTAATGAAATAAATACTTCATACAACAAAGACCATTGATTAAGATGTTTGAGAAATTTCAGACAGATTGACCCCAGAGGGAGCGCCATCCTTCTAAACTTTAAGCTTTGTCAGCATATATAAAGTAAAAGGTAAAGGTTCCCCTCGCACATATGTGCTAGTTGTTCCCAACTCTAGGGGACGGTGCTCATCTCCGTTTCAAAGCCGAAGAGCCAGCACTGTCCGAAGACATTTCCATGGTCATGTGGCCAGCATGATTCAATGCCAAAAGTGCATGGAACGCTGTTACCTTCCCAGCAAAGGTGGTCCCTATTTTTCTACTTGCATTTTTACATGCTTTTGAACTGCTAGGTTGGCAGAAGCTGGGACAAGTAATGGGACCCCCCCCCCCCCTTAGGCGGCACTAGGGATTCGAACTGCTGAACTGCTGACTTTTCGATCGACAAGCTCAGGGTCTTACCCACTAAGCCACCGCGTCCCTTGTCAGCATATATAGTAGGGTTGAACTTCAGTTTATAGACTTTCATGCCACCAAAAAATACCTGTTTGATACTTACATAATCTCAATACACTCTGATGATAATAGACAAATTGAATTATATACTGAGAGCTACCTCACTCAAAATCCATGGATTTCAAAATCCCTGGTTATATAAACATTTTGGAGATACAAGGAAATTGGAGGCACTATTGCAATGTCTTTCATTTTGTGAGATTTCATCACAGTAGCACAGTTTATTAAGTCAAAAGCTTCTGAATCAGTTGGCTGTCATGTCTCCTTGTAGTCTTCCATGACAATTACCAAAGCTGTTCCACTAACAAAACTTGGCCTAATTTGAATTAAAATAAGTTTAGGTAACTGGTTTTATGAATAACACGTGGAATTGGGATGGTATCACTCCTTTTAGTATCTAGTTTATCATGAGTTAATCCTCCTCCTCCTAAGTAACTTCCAGCATTGCTTGACTCCCAACTTGGCTATGGAGAGCTGCCAGATGGTATTTTCACATTGCAGAAGAAGACCTGAACAAGTACTCACTGCTATTCTTGCCTATTGTTTTCTTCCAACTTCTGATGAAGTCCCTTGTGATAAGGAGGCATATGCCCAAACATTAAGCCCTCATGAGCAAAACATTTTGCTGCCCTAGAGGTACTCATTTTCTGTTTTAAATGGTGAATAATGCAGCATGCGCCCATTTCTCCATATGGTAACTATTTTCTGAATTATTTTTGAGTGGAAATATATGAGGTTTTTTTTCTTCCCTTCTTTAATTACGCAAATTAAGGGAAAGATGTGAACCATGTTCTGCATGGTATTGGAAATATTAATATGAACTTCTTTTCTGATTTCAGTATGATATCTTTGCTGCCGCTCATTAAATCAGTTTTTTTCTTGTTGCCAGACAGTCTTACTAGACTAGAAGATGGTAGTAGGGAATTGATGGAGTATTTCAGGGGTGCTTAGATCTGGCCCATGGGGATGCCCTGGAAACAGCAAAGGACCGGCTCATGGTGCCCCTGCCAGCAAAAATTGAGTTCAGAAAGGCCATATGTGGCCCTCCCAGGCTCTGTTTTCAGCTGGGATGGCCTCCTGCAGCCTTCTGCCAACAAAAATGGAGCTCAGGAGGGCCATGCGTGCCTCCTGAGCTCCCTTTTCGCTGGCAAAGGGCTGCAGGAGGTTTTCCTGGCAGAAAACGGGGCCTGAAGGGGTGCACATGGCCCCTGGGCTCTGTTTTTGCTGGCAGAGGGCTGCAGGAGCCTGTCCCAGCTGAAAATTGGGCCTGGGGGGTGCACACGACCCCCTGGGCTCCATTTTCACTGGCAGAACAAAACAAACTAAAAGCAAAACAAAACAAAAGGAGAAATGATTCCCCTTTTGCATTTAAGCATCCAGGAAGGTTCAGGAAAGGAGAAAGGGAAAGAGGAAGGACAAAGAAAAAGAAGGAAAGATGGGAAGAGAGCAAGGAAGGAAAAAGAAAGAAAGAGGGGAAGGAAGAAGAAAGAAGGAAGGAAAAGGAAGGAAGGAAGGTCCTTGGCCACCAGCAGTCTTGCTGTCTTTTGCCATCCCCTTGTCTCCTCCTCCTGATATGTCTTGCTGGTCTCCCATCCTATTGCTGAGGATGCTTTGGTTACAAAGCCATGTCTCTTTGTATGCAGAGGGAGTGGGCTAACCTCTGACCCACACACTTCACTCCCATACACACTATGAGCAACTTGACCAAGGAGAGTGAGAACAGTAGCAGCAACCTCAAGGAGAAGGTAAGCGCAGCCAGTGCCCCCTTGGAGAAGCGGGGCTGGGCCAGGGTCCTGGTGCCCTGGGAGCTTGAGGGCTTGGCCTCCACTGCCTAGGACTCTGGACAGCCTGCACCACTGTCCGGGGGGTCCTCCAAGTAGCCTGAGAGTGACAGCAAGGCTCCTCTGGAGGACAAGGGTTTGGTGCTTTCCTTCGTTTTACCTTCCTCCACTGGAGACAATGGATCTCCCCAGCTCCTGCTGGACAACCACCAGCAGTTCAAAAGCATGCAAATGCAAGTAGATAAATAAATACCACTTCATTAGGAAGGTAACAACACTCTGTGAAATCATGCTGACCGCATGATTTCAGAAATGTCTTTGGACAGCAGTGACTCAATAGCCTATAGTAAAGAATGACTAGCAGAGTGAAATCTGCAGGGAGTCATTTACCTTACTTTATTGTGTAGCTGATGTATGTCTCTGAAAGAAACCATTGAGAGGTGATGGTGAGTCTCAAAGTGGCTTTCCCCCCCTGAAATCTTGAATTAAAAGATGACCATGCATAATAAATGATACCAAATGTTCTGTGGAGAAATAGGGAGGCATCCAGTGCTCATTTAAAAAAAGCTTTTTCCCGTTAAGGGATGAATAAGATGCTAAACACTCGACAATGTATGCACAAAGATTTAATGTAGTCTCTGACCTTGTTCTACAGCTGTTACAGCAACTCATAAGGTTACTTTCAGTTCCAGGACATGAACAGGAGAAGCACCTTATAGTTGTGAGTCGCTATAATCCAGAAAACTGGTATTTATCCCCTAAAATGTAAATGCCTTGGATAGTATAGATGTATCCTGGGAATCCCTCCATTTAGCCAGGATGTGCTCATTGATAGTGCTTGTTTCACAAGCTCTCCAGCAAGAACTGGACTTGAGCTTGAGTCAGTATTAGCTTTTCTGATCTTGAATGACATAGTGTATATTGATGGTTGGTTATGATACAAAGTAGTTAGAAGTCAGAGAGTTTCTTCAAAGCCCACTGTAAGAAAGGTGGGGTACACAGAACTAAAAAGCATAAAAATACATCAAAATAAAGCTACATTAAAAAATTACATCCCCACCCCATATGTAGTTCACATCATACACCTAGTCATAATGAGATTTGTTTGCTTGTGGCTCCAGCCATTATGGTAAATGAATCCATGTTAATGGAGTAGGAAAATGTGTAATTTATAGCTTGTTTCACAAGCTATTGTTATTCGTTTTCTGGGAATCTTTTTCCCTCTTCTTATCTATTAGTATATGCTGCATCTGGGATTCTTTTTACAGAGCTTTTTTAAAGAAATAGCAGAATGGAAATGTATAGTTTTGTTCTTGATTACTAACATTGATTAATTTGAGAACAGAAGTACAAATGCCTCTATGTTGCTAAGTTATAGGAATATATATATAAATAAAAATGTAAATGTCTGTTTGTACATAACCGCATATCTCTGAAAGTTCTTCACCAATTGCTTTCAAATTTTGACACAACATTGCATTCGATTATGGGCGTGTTTCTATATACCTATATTATATACATGTCACACCTGTGACAGGTAAAAACATGAAAAACATTGGAAAACATTGAAACACATTGACAAACATTGAAAAACATTGAAAAACAGTGCCATCTGCTGGACGTAAAACCAACATGGCAGCCTCCCAGCCCTGATTATGCTCAACAGATTTCTGCTCCTTATATTTAGACTCTCCATATTGCTTTTAAGAAACTGTGCATTTGGAAGGCAGAGACGCCTGAGGGCCATATCCTGCCACCAGGCTCGGCAGATAGGCAGCTGGCTCTCCGCCAGGAAGCCCTTGCAGCTGGTGCTTCTAGGCTGGGTGGCACCCGCCCGAGCCTGGCTCTGACCTCCCCCTCCCCCGGCCACCCGTGAACTAGTCTCGCCCACCGCTGCTGCCCATCCCCCTCGCCAGCCGCTCTCGGGGCTCCCTCCAAAGAACACGAGGCTGCCTGGGTCCACCAAGCAGGAACCCTCCATCCCTCGCCTGGCCCGAATCACGCCTGGCCCAGCGCTACCACAGGCTCCAAGGTCAGAAAGACCAGCTGCTAATCGGCGCTATGCGAATCCGGTTGGTGAGCAGGAGTTGGACGCAACTGGAGCCTCGGGGTCACCTTTGACCAGTGCCGCCTTTGATTCCCAGGTGGGCACTCTGGCAGTTCACGGAGCCTACACGAAATTTCGGCCTCTGGCAGAAAAGGGGCTCCAGGGAGGCTTCGGGGGGCAGAAATGGGCAGGAGGGAGGATGGCCAGCCCTCCTTCGTTTCGCCTGGAAGAGCGGGGGATTTAATCATTCCCCTGCCTTTGGCAGGCGGGGGAGGAGAACTACGCAGCAGGGGTCCAGTGGGGTGTCCTGGCTTTGCTGCTTTCTTTCTCTGGGTGGTAAGCCCCAAACCACCTCGAACCCCCGCCGCACCCCCTCCCTCCTTCCCTTCCCTTCCTTTCCCTGCTATGTGTCTCCCCATCGAGCCCCCAGAGAACATCTGTGTAGGGAGGACGGAGGCGGCCCCCGAGTTTCTGCTGTGGTGCGGAGAGCTGCGAAGGCCTGGCCTGAAAAGGTAAGGGCAATGGTGGGGGACGTAGAAGAGGCCGGGCCAGAGACAGAGATAAACAGAGAGAGAGAGAGAGAGAGAGAGAGAGAGAGAGAGAGAGAGAGAGACGGGGGGAGAGAGAGACACATACAGAGCTACAGAGAGAGAGGGGGGAGGAGGGAGAGAGAGACAGAGATACAGAGAGCGGGGGAGAGAGAGACACATAGAGAGATACAGAGGGAGGAGAGAGACACATAGATATGGGGGAGAGAGAGAGACAGAGAGATACAGAGAGGGGTGAGAGAGAGAGAGACATAGACATACAGAGAGGAGGAGAGACAACAGATAGAGAGATACAGAGGGGGGGAGAGAGAGACATAGAGAGATACAGACGGGGGGGAGAGGAGACATAGAGAGATACAAAGAGAGAGGTGGAGACAGAGAGGGAGGATTTTGTGGTTCCCATTGTTTTTTAGCAACTGGTTCTCTGCCCTAATCACCAGCTGAGTAGGCGTGGCTCGGGGGCTGTCATGTGACTGATGAAAGTGAGTGACGTCGAGTTGGCCATGCCCACCAAATGTTCGTGGAGAGTTTGGAACTTCAGCCTCACTCTTTTAGCCCAGCGGAAGAACCCGTCTGGGCCACAGCAACACGTGGCCGGGTACAGCTAGTAATAAATAAAATTGCTACTTCCACCAATCAGTTGTACTCCTGGGACTGCATATTATACGATTCTATTCTACTTAAAAAAACAATGATGAGCAGGTGACCCCTTCAAATTCATTTCTCATGAGGGTGTTGAATGAGATAGCAGGGCACAATCACTCCTCTTTAAAGACTAAACCATAAATTCCATCAGGCGGTCTTCATAGCCAACGAGTGGAACAATTTTGTAAAACCAAAACAACACAATATTGCAACTATTTTAAAAGCCATATTATGAAGAAATAAAATTGGAAATTGTTTTCTAGTGAAGAAAAATTGATGTTTATCTCACCCTTTTAAAAGATAAAAATATATCACTCTTTCTACTTCCCAACAATGCTTCATTGTTGAAAAATTAATTATAATGACAGTTGACTAGATCAGAAGTAGCTTGTAATTAATTAATTTTATTCACTTTCCAGTGTTAGTTTCTCAGTTTCAGCTCTACTCTTATAATCTTAACCTCAAAAAGCATTGACTACTAGCTGGATGAAAAATTCTAGGAGCTCCAGATCCAACCCAACTTAATGCTTAATGCTTAATTTTTTTTTCTGATAATTTTTAAGTTTCTTTGTAAAGATGGAATTCACATGGATAATGCTTGCTTTTTCAGGATAAGCCCTGTTTACTTGCAAGTTTGATGTTGTCTTTCTGTGGCAGCAGTATCAGCATTTACCAGGCATGTATAGGACAAAAGATAACCAGAATAGAGAGGTAATACTGAAAGCATCTAACTATTTACTCCAAATGTTTTGGATTACAATTTATATCATTTCCAGCTAGCATTTCTAATGGTAAGAGACTATAAAACCCACTGCTATTTTTTTTTTAATGTAAGTTACATACTTCAGGTAATTGCCTTTTTCCAATAAAAATGTAATTGCATTTGTTGCCACCATTGGGTGGTTTTATTAAACTTTTTATCAGTTGCGAATTATAATTGATGCATATATACTCAAAATACATCTTTATTTGCAAGGAAACATGAGTATTCATCCAACACTCATCAATCCCAGAACTACTTATAACATAACCAAAATGCTTACTTTCATTTTGTAACTTTTGCTTTGTTGCTTCCAATATCACCAGTTTAATTTACCATAATCAAGCTTTTAAAAAGGTATGAGAATGTAGCAATGGTGATGTTGTTTGGTTGCAAAAGATAATTTTCCAAGCCACCCCATCCCCAAAGTTACATTTTGTTCAAGTAACATATCCACATGTGCACAAGAACAGTGGATATAAACTATGAAAGTAGTTTGTGTCTAATTAATCTTGTTATTTTACCATAAATAATATCCTTGTCATGGGAGTTTTATGGAGTACAATCTGTCTGTTTCTTGCTACCCATTTTAAAAAAGGAGAGAAGAGGAAACACACCAAGAGGCAAATAATTGTAAATCAGTTTCACCATTTTCATTTATCATGTTTATAGGCGTTTGGAAGGAAAACTAATTAAAATCATTACAAATTCTTTTTGGTTTAGCACATATTAAAATCCTCTTGAATATATAATTGGTATCATTAATATGACAATAAAAAAGTAGACTGGATGTTTCCAACATATTTTCCTCCGTGTTAATCACTTCAGGTAGTATAGATACAAGGCCCCAAAACTGTTTTTCAAAAGGCGACTGGACTTTGTTTGTTTTTTCATTAAAGATGTTTCACTTCTCATCCAAGAAGCTTCTTCAGAACTGCACCTTTGGGACAACCATGACCTGGATGGCTGAGAATTTCCATAGACATATAGATACAAGGCCTAATGTTTATTTTTAAGTTGCTGTTGTGTGGTTTTTTTTTAAAAAAGTTTCTCTGTCAGTTGATATGGCCAGCATCTTATGTGTTGACAATCCAACAGGAACATAAAGTTGCAACAATGAATGTACTGCTTAGCACCAATGCAACTAAAGCTGTATGTCTCTCAACTGCAGTTTTACTAGAGATCTTTAAGCTAAATGAATTTTTCAAGAGCACAGGATTATATCGTGGTGAAATGCTCCCGGTTCGGACCGGATAGCCCGATCCGGTAGCAATGGAGGTGGGTGGTTCGGAGAACTGGTAGCAAAAGTCCCTGCCCCACCCCCCTACCCCCCATGCCCAGCTGAGCCGTGCGATCATCAGAGGCTTTTTTTTTAATTTTTAAAAGCATTTTTTCTACAACCTCTTCGGCAGAAAAAATGCTTTTAAAAGTAAAAAAAAAGCCTCTGATGATTGCGCGGCTCAGCTGGGATCGTCAGAGGCTTTTAAAAGCATTTTTTCTACAACCTCTTCGGCCAAAGAGGTTGTAGAAAAAATGTTTTTAAAAGCCCCTGACGTTCCCAGCTGAGATGCCTGATCGGCAGAGGCTTTTAAAAGAAAAAAAGCCTCTGACGGTCAGGCAACTCAGCTGGGATCGTCAGGGCCTTTTAAAAGCATTTTTTTACAACCTCTTTGGCCGAAGAGGTTGTAGAAAAAATGTTTTTAAAAGCCCCTGACGTTCCCAGCTGAGATGCCTGATCGGCAGAGGCTTTTAAAAGAAAAAAAGCCTCTGACGGTCAGGCAACTCAGCTGGGATCGTCAGGGCCTTTTAAAAGCATTTTTTTACAACCTCTTTGGCCGAAGAGGTTGTAGAAAAAATGTTTTTAAAAGCCTCTGACGTTCCCAGCTGAGATGCCTGATCGGCAGAGGCTTTTAAAAGAAAAAAAGCCTCTGACGGTCAGGCAACTCAGCTGGGATCGTCAGGGCCTTTTAAAAGCATTTTTTTACAACCTCTTCACCGAAGAGGTTATAGAAAAAATGGTTTTAAAAGTAAAAAAAAAAAAAAAGTTGGCCACACCTACCCAGTCACATTACCCTCACCACCACCAAGCCACACCCACAGAACCGGTAGTAACAAATTTTAGATTTCACCCCTGGATTATCCTAATAGTTGACAAACATTAAAACTACAACATTGAAAAGAAAGTAGGTCAGTGAAAAAACAAGACCAATGCAGTGAAGAAAAATAATTTACAAGGTGGACAATATATCCGGATACACAGTATACAGGTAGTCCTCAACTTAGCAACACTTCGCTTAGTGACCATTCGAAGTTAGAACCTCACTGAAAAAAGTGACTTATGACCATTTTTCACACTTTTGACCGTTGCAGCATCTTCATGGTTGCGTGATTTACATTCGGATGCATGGCAACTGACTCACATTTATGACGGTTGCAGTGTCCTGAGGTCACCTTTTGCAACCTTCTGAGCAGCAAAGTCAATGTGGAAACCAGATTCACTTAACAACCGTGTTACTAATTTAACAACTGCAGTGATTCACTTAACAAAGATGGCAAGAAAAGTCGTAAAATGGGGCAAAACTGACTTAAAAAATTTCTCACTTAGCAACATAAATTTTGGGCTCAATTGTGGTTGAGGGCTTCCTGTATTTATATTTTGTCATTTTTTTTCCAATTAAAGCAGGTTTTTAAAAACATTTC
Source organism: Pituophis catenifer annectens (assembly GCF_029215685.1). Lineage (NCBI taxonomy): Eukaryota > Metazoa > Chordata > Lepidosauria > Squamata > Colubridae > Pituophis > Pituophis catenifer. Next base: position 45,374,387 of record NW_027256881.1, read on the forward strand.
TAAATATTAGTGCCCAAATGAAGTATATATTTTGTTTTTTTCCCATTTTGTAGCAGCAGAGCAAGCATTGAATCTTTATCTTATGCTGCATCCATTCCTAAGCCTTAGGGAGCATAGCCAATAAACCAGTAGCAGGATTTGTTACAAAAAACTGTTGGTTGATTTTCCAATTTGTTTAGAAACATTCAACCAAAAGAATTGACTAATTGGACATTGCACCAATGAGTATAATATGTGTCAATTTGCTTGTAACACCATCGTTCCTATTTCACTTGCTGAAATAGATTTCAGAGAAATTCTGTGTTACAAAGAGGTATATCATATTTAAATTCTGTATTATCTTCCCAAAGTCTTGTTCTCAAATTTTTCAAGAAATCCTATCATTTTGAATATAAAAATTAAAGGTCGGAGATCAGATATAATTGCTGTTAAATTGAAATGAAATTGGCAGCTGAAGTGAAATGAAGCGTGCCTAAAATCAGTAAGATTCACTTACTTTGATCTACTTCTAGGGACCAAATTAAAGTGAGAGGAGTAGATGCATTTAAGACTTCTCAGTATATAAATTAAATAGTTTCTTTGGAAATATATCTTTTGTTTTTAAGTGCTGGGATAATTTGTATTAGCAATTTTTTAAAGCTAATCCAACTTTCAACTTCTGAGTAGTAGGTCTGGCACATAATACGCATTTAAATATTGCTTCATCTCATTTTTTAAAGATAATTGTTATGACACAATTCAAGGTGTTGTTTTTTTCCCCCACCCAGGTTCTTTTAGACTTGACAGTATTGCCATTTATCATGGAGTAAATGGCTTTTAATCCTTGACTTTCAACTGCATCTGGGATTAGATTTCTGGTTGTAAATTGTTATGTCCTTATGTTAAGACACCCATGTGATTGTACCCAATTTTAGGACAATTTTTGTGAAAGTCATCCAAGGCTGTTAGATAAATGTCGTGGTTCTAAGTGTGAACTTAATCCTTCTGAATACTAGAACCCATTTTAAAAAAATCACAAATCGTAGTCACGTAATCACAGGATCCCACAACTAGTCATAAAAGCGAACCAGATGCCAAGCACCCAAAATATGGTTTGTGACTTTTGTTTTATTTCATTTTGAAATTTAAACACCACTCATCTTACAATTGGGAGGTTTACAGATAAAATCTCTAAAAACATATTCAAAGGCACATTTAAAAAAAACAGTTAAAAACAGTGTTAAAAGGCAGAAGGAGCCCCTTCAAGCCACCAACCCCCCCCCAAGATTGCATATCAGTCTCCCATCCCCAATTCCCAGAGTCAATCCCAAAGGATACCATGGTTGATGGTATTGAAAGCTGCTGGTAGGTCAAGCAGAGCAAGGATGGATGCTTACCCAAATCCCACTCTCTCCAAAGGTCATCCAAAAAGAAACCAATGCCATTTGTGTCTCATATTTGCATATTTGACTGAAGGGGTCCAAATAATTAGTTTCATCCATGGTCCTCTGGAGATGCAGCACCACCACCTTCCCTGGACAAAAATTACCCAGAACAATGGAATCAAATGATGGCTTCTAGAGAAGGTGGTAAACCAGTGCGTCTTTAAAGGGAGCAGAAACTTCCCCTTCCTTAAAGATAAGTAAACCATTGCTAGACCCACCCATATGTTCCCACCTGGGGGCATGAATTTAGTTCGCAAGTGGCCATATTAATAGTTCCTAGGTCCTTGCCCACTTCCTTAGGTCCAACAGGATGAAATATTCCAGGATAACTAGATAAATCCATTCCCCAGGCATCTTCAAAGGACCTGCAATACCTTTGGTCTCCAACTGAGTGGATCTGAGTGATTTTATCAGAAAATTCCTCTACATGACCCTGAAGGTAAACCCCCAAGCCCCCTTACCCAGAAGGATCTGGGTTACCCTAAACAAAGCCAATGGGTGGCATTCTGTGGAAGCAATGAGCATGTTTTGCCATTCTTACAGCCACAAGATAGGTCTTAATATTGACTCTGAATTATGTTTGGCCGTAGTTATCCCTTGTCTTCTTCCAGAGGCATTCTAGATGTCTCTTGATGCTTTTCAGCTCCCATAGTTCCTTCATAAACCACAGTGAGTATCAGGTGATGGACCGAGAGGTTTCATGGGCACAATCCTATCCAAGACCTCATCCCACCTCCATATTTTTGGCAGCAACCAAGATCTCAGGAGGATCTTGCAGAGCCTATTGTAGAACCCCAGGAACCTTTGGACCCCCACTGGATCCATCAGTGGTGGAGATGGACCAATCAAATAGGTCCTGCCTCCCTGCAGCAGGAGGTTGCATAAGAGAATTTCAAAGTCACCTGTTATGAACACTAATTAATGTTCCTGAGGATTTACTTTAAGATTAGAATATAGGATTTTCCTGTTTGGAAATGTATGGTTGTCCTGCATATTCAGCAGTGATGATGATATGTTGAATGTTCCTTTGGTTTTAATGTAGAATTAATTCATTTTCCAATCTTTAATTATAGCACTTCTATACAGTTATATGGAATTTCCCCCTTTTATTCCCCAACGAAGCAAATCTATTCTGTAGCATAGCTGTATTTCAAATGTTCAGAGGAAGATGACAAGCCATTGAGATGCCAGGAGAGCCTTACTTATCTAGATATTTGGGGAGTATAAGATTCAGCAACAACTTAGTTCTTGGGAAGATGGGAAAAGTTCATAAGAAACACCAATTTCCTTGTAAATCCACATTTAAAGACATTTTGGTTGCAAAAAATAAACAGATGTACTACCATTGTTATTGAAACAGCTGAACAGAAATACGGACGGTTAAACAGAGCACACTTTTAACATTGACACAGGTTTTGTCTGCTTTAAGCTTTATTAGAAATCAAAGCCTTCCTCTAAAACAGGAACTTATTCTGCAGAACTGGCATTCATACTATTTCCTTTCCTTGTGAGGGCACGCACAACACTCTGCACTGACTTTATTTCCTAGAGTTGCTTTTGAAGGTGACTACTGACAGTTGTCAGTATGGAAGGCACAGTATGTATTAAGCAGGTCATTTGCCTCTCCTGGTTGAAAATAATCAATTTCTTCTCTCTTTTGTCCTTGCATCACCCCACAAGGTTTGATTCTGTTCCTCTCTGATCCCACTACTCACCCCAGTTCCTCGGGTCAGAACCAACAAGGCTCCTATTCTCCCTGCCAGCTCTTTCTCATTGATCTGTTTGCTGCCAACCAAACCACCTTATTTTCTTGCACTCCCAGATTGGCCCTCCTGCCTCTTTCAGTAGAAGTTGGAATCCCTGCTGAGCCCGCTTTGCTATAAGGGGGGGGAGCCTGTCCCCCGTTCCTCCTTTTTATTTACTGCTGTTGCCAAAAGGGAAAATACCTCCCCATTTTTCTCCTGATACCCCTGCATATCTTTAAACACTCTAAACTCCTTCTTACTTCTTCAATCTCCCTCAGTTCTAGCTTCCTTTCTTTTTCTGCTTTCTTGCCAAGACTCTCTTACCTTTTTGGCTAAAGAACAGTTATCCCTTTTATAGACTCCCTCCTTAACTTTCTCTTTCAGTTTAACACACTTTCTGCATTTTGACTGCTTAGGAAAAATCCTCTCTCATCCAGAATCTCTCCTTGATATTCTTTTTTTTGGCTGCAGTAATAACAGTAGTGCCTGCTATTTATCCTGTCCCATCTCCAAGGAGCTTTGTTCCCTGATTTCTGTAAGAACTATCACTTTATGGCAACTTGTATGCCATTGCTTTACAGCCAGTTGCTTTTTGTGGGATGGCCAACAAATATTAATCATTTATTAGTCATTTATAAAATTTATTAAATTTGATTGATTAATAAATAAATGAATATGTTCTTGTTATAGAACTTTGCATCAAAATGTTAACTCTCTTAGGTATTCCTAAACTCTAATCACAATTGAAGTGTGTGCATACACGAGAAATGCATTGGCTTTATTCCCGCAGAATGCTTAAGGGGGGATATGGTATTGTGGGAACACCAAAAGGATGTCAATCCACAAATTAATTAACCACCATCAGATAACATTTAGCCTCAAGCAGATGAAGTGACATAGTCTTTACCCAGTCAATTATGTCATGGGAATCTCTAAACCAGGGATGTCAAATCCTATTGCATTGCAGGCTGTATCGTGACATATCAAGATTGTTTTTGCACTTGTGGAGCCAAGAACGGCGTGGTCTGCACAGGTCGTATCTGGCCTGTGGCCGCGTGTTTGGCACCCCTGGTCTAGACCCACTCAAATGACCTATTTTCCAGAAAACAAATTAGAGAGAAAAAGCAGACCCCTTTCTTAGAGAATTAACTGACAAAAGTCTGGCAATGTATTTATTTGTTTGCTTGCAGTGACTTTGTGTGGCTTACAAAATGATAAAAAGGTATGAAAGATAATACAAAATGATTAAAATTAAGAAGATTAAACAAACTAAAAACCAAGAGGACACTCAACATGGGGGTCTTAGAAGACATTTTCCAAATATTGATTATCTGCAAGTGTTATGATGTGAGAATTGCTGATGGCTTGCCAAAAAGGAAAGTTCGAATGATATCTTTCTGTAGAAAGTAAGTGGGGATTTTGCATTCCCAAAAGGGTGATTTTGAGCCCAGTTAGTTTGATCATATGCTGTGGGAATCATCAACAAGGAGAACAGACTAGCTTAAGTGACTCGTTGTCACAGTGGTGCATTGTGGATGAAAATGCCTCCTGTGCAGATGTTACCCACTTTAACTGTTCCAAAGCAAACACCTAAATATCATGTAGGACAGTTAAACTTCACTGTATCTTGCTCCTCTGGAAAAAACCCTCCTGGGAATCCAGACTACATTCCATCACACATACGGTTATGATGAAAATTCAGCCCAGGTAGTATTATTCATTTTTAAAAAAATTAAGATGCTTTAAACTATCTGCAGGGTGTGAAAGCAGAAAAGAAAGGACACATTTCAAACTTGGCAGAACAAAGAAGAAAAGCAATAAAAAGAAATTGATACTTTTAATCAAACAGCTCTTGTTTGATGAATGACACCAGCTAAAGTCAGACAGTAAACTGTACAGCCTATTTGCTTCCTACTTACTCTTCCCAAGTATTTAACAAGTAAATAAACGCTACAGAAATAGCTCAAGAATCCCCAGAATTTTCTCATGTGAATTAATAAGCATGATAAAATTAGCTCTGAACTGTACCTTGGTTAGAAAGTTAAGTAAATAAATAAATAAAATAAAGTTTGGAAGTTTTTATTTTGGAGACATATACTTCAGAAACAATGTATTTTTATAGGAGCTAGTCAAATAGCTCCATAATCTGGGCGCAAAAAGACTAGGAGCCGTGGTGGTGCAGTGGTTAGAATGCAGTATTGAAGGCTAATTCTGCTGACTGCAGGAGGTTTGATCCTCACTGGCTCAAGGTTGACTTGGCCTTCCATCCTTCCAGGGTCAGTAAAATGAGGACCCAGATTGTTGCGAAAAATATGCTGACTCTGTAAACCGCTTTAGAAAGGAGCTATAAAGCTCTGTGAAGTGATATATAAGTCTTAAGTACTATTGCTATTATCAAGCAGCTTACGTTTCAATGCAAGAGTTCATTTATGTTGCTCCAGCCAGTTTCCATCCTTGGGTTCTCAATATCATCTGACACATCAACATCCATTCTCCTCAGGGAAATGCTTTGGCTGAGCACTTCCTGAGACTAGAGATTCCAATTACAAAAATGGCAAGTTAGACTTTCATTTGGCTGTTCACTGGTTGCCAGTGCTTATTATACTCAGAATGCATAGGGCCTGCTTGTTTTCAAAGGCAAATAATGAAACTCTGAGATCTCAGGCTCACATTAATAAAATACCCAACCTCTGCACATTCTCTCTAAATCAATTTTGACAATTCTGTTTCATGCATGATAGTACATTAAATTATAAGGTTCTTGAGTTAAATGAACAGTTGACTGTAAAACGTGATCCTGCTGTCATTAAGGAAAATAATACTGATTTTGTATTTACTGTGGTACAAAAGACATTATATTTTCTTAAGTCACTAGAAATTATGGTAGGTGATTGATGTGTTTTGGATAACGCTGATCTAAGCATGAGCATAAATGTTGCAAAAATAGTTAGATGTTCTTGTTTTTCCTACTACAGTTGGATTAAAAATGTCCCGTTAGAACTTTTTAAAAGCAAAAATTGACTTTTTATGGCATGTATGCGATTATAATAGAACTCATGTGACTAAAAGATTGAAACTTGAAACTAAAAGATTCAGTATTTGAAAATGTTGACAAATACATGTGTGATTGAGATATAGGCTTTCTTTAAAAAGAGAGGAAAGTCCAATATACCAAGAAATCAAATTCTGGATTGTGCACCAAATACCAGGACAAAATTTTCATGACAAAATGTGTTGAGTATCAAATTCAACGACTTTCAAAGCAGTTGAGTACCAAGGTATGACTGTACTATATAATGGAAATCATGATAGAATAGGAATGCAATATAGTGATTGGTAAACTTATTTGGCTATCCCACAAGTATAAACTGATCACCATGCTCCAAAATTGACTCTTTGGCAGACAGTGAAATATTGAGTGGTGCACACAAGAAAATTTTAGCCCTTTTCAACATCTTAAAAGAGAATAAAGAATGAGCAATGGAGGAATGATTTTATATCATCTGATATTTTGATGCCGAAAGTGTAAATGATACCTATAAGTATGCAAATGTATTTGTGAGATTAAATTAAAAGTTGTACATAGGTGTTTTAATAAATTATAAGAAACAGACATACAGCATATCTCTGTGTGTGTGTGTACATAAAGTATGCACTTGTGTACACTGGAGAGAGAGAAAGCACAATTTGAAGCTGTAAAGACAGCCCAAATTATAAAGATTTATCTGATTAGTGACCTCATGATCATTCTTCAGTAGGTTCCCGTTTCATTCAAATACCCACAAAATATATACACATAGCAAATAAAACATTATGAAGAAAGGAGAAAGGAGTCATCTCACATTTGCTGTAGACATAGCTTTATGCCTTTTTAGCATAACCTGGGTAGAAAATGCCAATAACTGAGAAGTTAGAAATATTATGTTATTTGAAACCCAGAAGCCTGTGCAAAGTATCAAAGTGGCTTTGAAATTGCAATTTCCACATGGAATATGGCCTCATTGAGTGAATATTCTTGGTCTGAGAACTAGCTCTTGTTAGGAGAGAGGTGTTTGAGATAACAAACAGAAAGATTTCATTTTAGAAAGCCAAGGGGAATTACATATTTCAGGCCCCCAAAGGGGTCGACATCTCTTACCGGTTTGTTCTCTCCAAATACGATATAGCTGTGGTTATTATCACAAGATTCTTATTTCAGCATTTTAATGGATACATAAATATGCAATTTTACAGAATTTTGTGATTTGGTTTGCTTGCCAGTTGTATCTGGATACTCTTGCCTTTCAATATGTTTGCAAAGTTTTTTAAAGGAAATAACCACAAATGTGTTCTCTAAAGCATGTTATTTGTTTGACCTTGTAAATTTGAATATATTCAATTGTATTTGATTCTCGGAGACTGCCTGGATGAATCTGCAGTTTTCTTGCCACGGTTTTTTAGAAGTAGTTTGCCGTTGTCTCCTTCCCAGGGCTGAGAGAAAGTGACTGGCTTTGGGCCCAGGTGGCCCTCAGTTTGATGGAGGCAGTGCAAACTGGAGTGATGGCAGAATTCCATGAGTGTTTACACAGATCTTCATAGACAAAGGGCTGAGAATCATACCAGGGCCATGCCATTTGGGGCAGGGCCATACCTTAAGTGTCCAGCATGCTGCCAAATAACTTCTATCCTGCCAATGATTTCTGAAATCCTTAACGTAGCTGTTCAATTTAATAGCTTTATTCCTATTAAATAATTAGTATTTGATTATATTTATGTCTCCTTCTCTGATCTAGACAGTTTGAACTATTGGCTGCAGAATGTTATAAATCTCATCACTTTTGGCTTTGCCATTGAAAATGTTTGAACTAAAATTGACTTAAAATGTCAGTAGCAAATGGAGCAAATGAGCACTTTTGGGCAGCGAGAAGTAAACCAGCTCCTGATGCTAACCAGCTGACTTGATTAATTACTATTATTATCCAATAATTAATTAATAAGCTGAATTAAATTTACATGTTGAATTGAATATTACAACAAATGCAAATCAAAAAACAAATTTTAAAGCATCTGAGTAGCAGCCACTGTTCACACATACACACACACACACACACACACACACACACACACACACACACCTGTTGTCTGGAACTTTCTCATTCTGCAGAAAAACCATTATTGATAACAGGCTGATGGGAAATAGTCTCCTCGCTTCCATAAATCAATTTACCCCAGCAGCTGTTTAAACCTGAGCTTTATCAAAAAGCTCTGGAAATCTTAATGGAAACCTCTAAGCTTTGTACTCTGCATCCCACTTGCTCTGCAGCCTGTCTTGCATTAATTTGCACATGCAAGGCTGGAAAAGAAAAATAATGATGGCAAGACATTGTTCTTGCAAGAAATCTTCTTCTAGCAGCTTAGCTCTCAGACAAAGAAAAAAAAAAAACCCAAAACTGATTTGGGGGCAAGCTGAGTGCTGGATTTCAGGCCAGCTATTTCTGAAGTGCTTCCTGCCTTAAAACCTCCTGACGATCTATTGCCTGTCACCAAAAAAGGGGAGGGGAAAAAAATCCCGCTCCAACTTTTGCAACATCCATTCAGTGCAGGAAATGGTTGTTTTCAATTGCTGGACTGCTTCTAGCTCTGGCAGTAGCACACAACATTTTTGATGGTTTATATAGCTCGAGTAAGTGCTTTTTAATTGTGTGGAACATTAAAACGAGAAAATAAACTTTGGAATCAAACATCACCTTTAGTCAGCAGCATGAAAAAATGGTTATTGAGTTTAACAACAGCAACAAAAAAGAATTTTGCTGTTTTATTTAATTGAAGAATAAAAAAAGTAAAGGTTTCCTTGTCCAGTTTTGTGCCAGTCTGGGGCATAGATTCCATCTCCATTTTTTGGCCGGGGGTGCCAGCTTTGTCCGAAGACATTTTCTGTGGTCATGTGCCCAGCATGACTATACACCAAAGACTGATGTTGTTATTCCCATCAAAGTGGGAGTATATTAATATAAGTGACAGCTTATACCAAATCCACCGTTATCAACAAATAGAATACCAGATATAGTGTGTATGTGTGTGTATGATTTAACATGAACTCTAATAAAATTTCTCCACATTAAAAATTGCAGCAGATATTAGGAAAATACTCTTTTTAACATCTACATCTATCGGCAATATTAAATATAAATGCCATGGAACACATGGCATCCCTTCAACTTTAATGCTCTGGACTTAGATTTTGTTTGAAAAAAAAATAAGATTTAATGCTGTTACAAAATACTATAACTGATTGTCCTTTGGTCCTGTATAAGGTTGCTGACACAGAATGACATCTATAGCTCCAATAGAACAGAACACATGTAATTAAAGGGTTGAACTGTGAAGTCCTTGGTATTCTCTGAGCTTGGGTGTTTGCAGACTTTTCATTACCTGACTGTAACATCCGTGCTAGTAAATGTGGGTTGCTCCCTGTTTATAAACAGTAGCTTGCTGTTGTAGGGCAGATGAAAAATAGACACCCACACAACTTTATTAAAAAGGGCCTGACACTCAATCCATTATAGCACAATCAACCCAAACTATGAAAAAGTAACACTACCATATAACAAAATATCTCCAAATAACAAAAAATCTCCAAAAAAACCCAACAGACTATTACAATCACATGGCATCACCATACTCACAAACAAACTAAAGAGTTTCAGAACATTTTAAGTAAAACAAATGACCTAGTAGTCCAAGTAGGAAAAACAGGAGTCATCTACTACATTGTAAGGATTGTAACAGCCACTATATATGGCAGGTAAGCCGAAGACTAGCAGAGCGCATCCATGAACACCAATTAGCAGACCAAGCTAAATTCAAAAATGCTAGGGAATTCCTGGAAGCTTGGGATTCAGATAAATCATCCATCAATAGGTATAAAAGAGATAAACCACATTTACACTTTATTTATTTATTTATTTATTTATTTATTTATTTATTTATTTATTTATTTATTTGGTTCGATTTAGATGCCGCCCTTCTCTGGAGACTCAGGGCGGCTTACAATGCGTTAAGCAATAGCCTTCATACTTTTGTATATACCTGCTTAGTAGGGCTTTTGGCCCCCACTTAAGCAGTGTTCTTTTTATACAAAGTCAGCTTATTGCCCCCACAATCCGGGTCCTCATTTTACCTACCTCAGAAGGACGGAAGGCTGAGTCAACCTTGAGCCTGGTGAGATTTGAACTCGGAGTAATTGCAGGCAGCTGGCAGCTAAGTGCTACTTAACAGCACTTTAGTCCGCTGCGCCACCAAGGCTCCTTAGCCCTATTCAAAAGAGACAATAAAAAAGCTATGAAGGAAAGAAAAGGACCAGAACACGCCATCTCCAGAGCCAACACCCAGATAAGCAGGGATTTACACTAGTCGAACAAGCCAAAAACAATGATCAAGGAACTACCAACGAGAAAACCACATTACCATTAACCTTAGCAGGGCAAGCTACTGTATATACACAGGGACAAACTCCACATTCACTAGCATTGATGATGTTACCTAGTTGGGTAACATCTGCAAGTAAACAACCAAAGTCAGAAAGTACCAAGGACTCTATATTTATGCCATTTGTTGTATATATATAATTTCTATCTATCCATGCCTTGCAATCCTTGAGCAGCCTTTCAGAGAATATTTCTTCTTTCTATATTGCACTGCATGAAATATTGTTGGAATTAACATTGTTGGATTAATCTATTAATGAAAGAAATAAATGTAAACAGGTACACTTCAATATATGTAAATGTACATGTAATTTACTTTTGATATTAGAATGGAAGTAACTTTCATTTTAGTATTCAGTAAATCAGTAAATAATACTCATTTTAAAATTTAGTCTTCAAACTACAGTACTTATGTGTGGCTGTGTTTGTGGCATGATTAAATTGTCACGTTGTTTGCTATATCTGCACATGTTAATGTTGTATTGGGGGTGGGGGTGGGGAGGACCTTAACATAACCTGTTAGGGTAACTTAGTTTATTGAGTGAACCATGAAAATGGGATAAATGAATAATTCCATCTGACTATAACCTACTTTGAGTAAACTCAGAAACATTGCTGTCATTTAACTTCTTATTTGTTTGCTGCCTATGATGTAATCATAACAGAACAGAATAACAGAGTTGGGAGGTCTTCTAGTCCAATCCCCCTGCTCAGGCAGGGAATCCTACACCATTTCAGACAAATGGTTGTCCAGTCTCTTCTTAAAAGCCTCCAGAGTTGGAGCATCTACAACTGCTGGAATCAAGTTGTTGCACTGGTTAATTGTTCTGTCAGGAAATTTATCCTTAGTTCTAAACTGCTTCTTTCCTTGACTGGTTTCCATCCATTGCTTCTTGTTCTGCTTTTGGGTGCTCTTCTTTGTGGCAACCCCTGGGATATTGGAACACTGTTATCATACCTAGTCCTTCTTTTCATTAAACTAGACATACCCAATTCCAGCAACCATTCTTTATATATTTCAGCCTCCAGCCCCCTAATCATCTTTGTTGCTCTTTTTTGCACTCTTTCTAGAGTCTCCACATCTTTTTTACATTGTGGCAATCAAAACTAGATACAATATTCCAAGTGTGGTCCTATCAAGGCATTATAAAGTGGTAGTAATACTTCAAATGATGTTATGTATATATCTATTATATATACACCTTTCAACCTGACGGATGAATAAACTTCTCAAAAAAAGTGTTACAGTTTGGCTTCCTTGCACAATATCTACCCTCAGTTGGACAGCAAACTCAAAACAAAGTGTCTTGGATGTTAATGCCCAAATTGACATTGAATCACTTAAACTTCAGGTCATTGAAATGGCTGGCCAAGAATAAAATTACTCTTCAAACAGAAAAAACCCTGACAAAGGGTCTGAGTCAATAATAGGATGGTCATTACCAGAGCAAAGTTTGCACAGCTGGATTTTGTTTTTAAATATAATGACTCTGCCAAGTGATATGGTAGAGAGAACATGTGTTTGTGGCGCTCCAGAAATAAAAGACATTGTGCACATCTTATTCAAGGCCAACTATACATCCCAGCCAGGACTCAGTAGTTGCACATGACTATTTGACAGAACTACACATTGGGACGATAACTTACCTTAGTTCCTTCAGATACAAATACATATGTAGTAATTAGAACTGCTAAGTTTACAGTCAGAGCTGTTCTGCTATGGACACATTTTACAAAATATATTGTGGTTGCTTGTAAAGTTGATGCATTCATCTAAAAACATTGTTTTGTATATTTCTATTCATCTTGTTTTTCTGTACTCTTTATTGCACTATTTCATCTCCCTCTTTTATTTTTATCTTATCTTACTTTTATTTTATGTCTTCTGACCTTACATTTAGAATAGAGTAAAATAAGAGAGTTGGAAGGGACCTTGGAGGTCCTGTAGTCCAACCCCCTGTTCAGGCAGGAAACCCTAATGTTGTCCAATCGATTTGTCTTAAAAACTTCCAGTGTTGGAGCATTCATAACTTCTGGAGGCGAGATAAAGTTGTTTATCTTATCATATTCTTTTATATTGTAGCTGATGCTTCTTCATATGGTCAGTTGACTAATCAATAAAGTTATATTCTGCTAGGCTATTATAGCAAATAATTTAAAAATGGATCCTACCAGTTAATCAAACTTTTAAATTGCACTCCTATGGCTCCCTGGAGAAGTTTTAGTCTCTCCCTCTGAGATCAGAGATACAGTTTGTCAATTCAGGAAACAACATGTAGGCTGAAAGACAATAATTCTGAGCAAGCTTTTCTTTCCTGCTTTCACTCAGCTGGTCTCCTGCTAGCAAGGCTTCCAGAAATGTGAGACAACTTTGATGCTGGAGAGAATTACTTTGCTTGTTGTTTAATCGAGAAACTAAAATAACTGCTAAACCAGTTCAAAAATTTTGTAGCTCAGTGGCAGAGCATCATCACCAGTTAAGATCAGACTACTGGTGATGCAAAGATGTGAGCTTCAGGCCTTGGAGAATCAGTGCAAAAATAGGCAATATTGGAATGAGACAGCATTTACTGAAAAACTTTAGGAGATGTTTAAAGAACAGCATAAATGGTCATTCCATTGCTTAGAAAAGCATTTTTTTCATGGTTCCTTTCTCTTTCGTTAAAAAAAAAAACATACTCCTATTGAACCTTGCTTTATGGTTCCAATTCAGAACAGATTTATCTATTTTTTCCATATGTCTTTTATTTAATACGCTGGAAATCTTAAGGGAGAGTTGGGAGTAACCTCCTCTTAAAACAATTCAAAGAGAATACACTTGTACATATTTGTTCCAAAGATGCTGCTGTGCAGGAAAATGCAAGCTCTCATTCCAGTACCATACATTCTTTGCCTGTTGCATTCTAATGAGAGCTGAGACTCCATCGCAGCAGTGCTGGTTCCTGTTTTTCCTTTGTTCGCTGCATGGCCCAATGACTCGTTCTCTCTTGTTATAAAAAGAGATTAGTGTTGATAGGCAAACAGAACAGGGATATCTGAATTATCTTGTTAGCGTTGTTATTATTAGAATTTTGGGGCAGTAATGAGAAACTGATTTATGCAGATTTAATGGGTCAGCATGTTTCTAGACATGGTTCTTGATGCTTCTTTTCCCAGCACCTCCACTTAAAGGAAATACAATGTGCTGGGGAAAACTTCTTTGAAGAGATGGATATCCTGTGCCCATTTGAGTAGACAGATTGAATTAAGTCAGTAACTAGAATACTGGTTCAATATAAAGCAACTTCATAAATGAACCAGATCTATACCTTCTTGTAGTAATCAGGAAAACAGGAATATCTCGTATTACATCCTCCTTTACTGCACAATGTTTGTACCTGTTGGTACATTATGTTTTCTCCTTCCTGTCTCATTTTCAGCTGCTTATACTGGAACATTTCTAGATTTCTATAATTTAGTAGCACTTGATGTGTTTGTCTAGTTAACTTAAATAATAGAAAGACAGATTTCTTTAAACCAACAGACAGGGTGATGTCTAAGATACAACTTTTGTCTACCTTCAGATTTTTTAAAATTTGTTTTGCTTGCCATTTTATTCAAGCAAATTAACAAAAAATACTAAACTTTTAATCAACATAGAATAGGTCATTTGGTATGGTTCATTCATCCATACACCCTTACACTGCTCAATCTTGTGGTCCTCTTAGGCAAAAATGTCAATGTATAGATGTACTTTTTTTCTGAATAGATTTGTACCATTGACTCTGACTGGCCTGATCATTTTTTGGATGAGGGACTGAACTTTCTTAATTCGTTTTAGAAATGGTTGTGTGATGTGTTGTCTTGGGCTGTCTCCTGGAGAGGGGAAGGCTATTATTCTGCTAATTTGGTCTAGAGCTAAACAATAATTTGTGTTCCCAGTATCTTTTTCCAGAGGCAGATCATCTCTCCTAAATATGAATACACATTATCTTCTTAAAGTCAACCTTAAGAACATCACTGCAGACTTAGAGTAGAACACTTGACTTTTGGTCTTCTACAGATTTTTCTGAATGTAAATTTGGAACCCATTTATGAATAAATACATATATTATGTGTTGCTTGTCTCTCAGATTCTGAGAAACTAAGCCCCATTGCCCTGAGCCCATATTCCAAATCAGGAGAGTCATATTCATACTTCCTAGAAGGGAAACGGTTTTTTCCCAACATCTATCTGTTTACCTGATGGAGGATATGGTTCTTCAGAAGAACCATTGCCTTTTAAATAAACAAGGACCTTCTCCCTCCCTCCCCACTCCCTCCCTCCCCACTCTCTCCCCCCCTCTCTCTCCCTCTCCCTCCATCCCTCCCTCTCCCTCTCTCTCTTTCCCTCCCTCTCTCTCACCCCCCCTCTCTTTGCTGGCAAAACCAAGAAAGAGAAATTGCACCAAGTGAAATTATCATGCCTGTCATAGCTCAGTAATGAGACTCTGCTTTACAAGCATGTCTCAAATTTAATCCAAGTAGACTTGGAAAAAATCTGATCTGAAACTTTAAAGAGCTCTGTCAGTCAGTTGAAAATATTGTGCTAAATGAAACAGTTGTCTGACTGGGAACAAAGCATGTTCTTCTCTGTTCTTCCTCTGCCTCTCCAAGATCTATTTATATTGCTGATTTTGTCACTTTGTCTTCCTGCTGCCTAGCCTCCCAGCATGCTCACCAACCTTTCAGTATCATTTAAGGGGAAAAAGTACAAAAGTCTATTATGAAACCTGCATTTATTATTTGTTTTTAAATATATATGTTCTGTCTGCCGTCTCTACTGTAGAACCCCAATTAGTGAACACATCCAGACAAAGTACCCAGCAAAATACAATCTGAGACTACCTCACCTTCATGTATATTTGCACATTAAGCTGACCACCTACAGCATAATTTGTTAAGGTACAGCCCTTTGTTTGGATTTTGCAAATGAAAACATTTTTAGCATCTCAGGTGGTAGAAGTGCTCTGGTGTTACCTTGAGGGAAGAACAGGAGACATATGGAGAAGGAAGAATCTTTAATAAACTTAAACGATGTCTCCAAAACATTAATATCTTGATAATGTTTGTATGACATCATGTACCTTTCTCCATAATCAGAACACAAGACTGCACGACCCCTGCATCAGCAGCAGTTATTTCAAGAGTGCTTTTGCCACATGCAAAACATTTAGTCCTTTCAGATCTGGGCAAGCAAACCTATAATGATATATTGGTCTAAGTGGAACAACATTTATCATCCTGATGTTTGAGACCCACATCCTTTGTGTGTGTATGTTGTGTGTGTGTGTGTTGTATCCTCTCCCACTCTTTCATCCAGAAAGTTTTTTTTTAAAAAAAATTAAAGTTGATTTTGCTTAAGTTCCTTCTAAAGTCTTAGTGGATTGCCAAAGTCAGAAAAGTCACCTGATTGATTAAACCAAAGTCACTCCACACTTAATCTTTTTTGGATGATGTTTTCCATTCAGAGGAAGATGAAAGAGACAACTAAAGAAAGGCTGTGAGATGGCAAGTCTGATGAATTGATCTCATGTCAATTCAATTACATAAATAAGCCTAATGGATCAATCCTATCAACTGATGGGATACTGCCAATCGCTAAACTGGTGGTTTTAACTGTTCTTTTTTGCATACATAGATTGCTACATTCATCAAGGGACTAATAACCCTCTTTGCAGTGGTCCTTGGAGCGATTTACAAATTTTCATTTTAATAACCTGAACAATTTGGTAGGATAAGGAACTTTGCCATCTCTTTCTTTTTGTACTATTTTTAGTTCATTGATAAGCAATTTTTAAAAATCAACCATAACATTCTTATTTCTCCTGGGGCGGGGAGGAGCATTTATTCTTATTCTCTACTTCCCATTTTTTTTTTACTTACAGATCCATTAAAAGGTTTCTCCCTTTCTGCTTTGGTTGCTAACGTCTTCAATGGTTTTTGATAAACGTTTTGGTCAACAGTTTTTAGAAAAGCCTTATATATAATTCTAGCTAAAATGTGGTGGGTCTTCTACAGCCTTGAAGGGAAAAAATGCTGGAAAGGAGGCAACTGGATAAAAACTTAGAATTTGTCTTCATTCTTTGTCTAGCAATTGATTATTTCAATCTGGAGTCAAATTCTGTTATCTATTAAACTTGCATAGGTGAATAAAGTGTAAGGTGAATAAAACAGGCATTGGCAGCAATTAGTACACAGCGATTCATCTATACTGCCTTCATGCATCTTTCTCATTTAATATTTTAATATGCCAGGGAAAAAAAGACCTCCCTAATCTTGGCTATAATTAGAATGTGAAAACAAGAAAAAAAAATCATAGGTGGGATTTTTTTCTTTCCTCAAATTCTTTAGAAGGCAGAATGTTTGCTAAGGGGCACACAGCTCATGGCTTTGTGCAATTTTCTACAGCTTTGGGGTAGCCTGCAGACATTCTCCCAAAAGTGCTCCAAATTGATTGTGTCAGGAGGAGAAATTGTTGAAGAATGGAGAGTAATCATATTGACTACATTTGATTAACATAACCTCAGTTTCTTTTAAATTAAATTGAATTTAGTTTTCTTTCTCAACTCACAGGCAAATGACAGATTTTAGTATATTAAAAAAAAAGATTGCCTACTTCTAAGTAGGCAGCCTTGAAATAGTTTTAACCTTTACTTAACTGTAAGCACATTAGTTATAAAATAATAAAGCACTCACATGCTTGTCCTCTACGATTTCATTCTGCCTGGTATTAAAAGCAGTCTGGAGGTAAATCATATATTACTGACTGTTCAGAATGTTCAAAATCTTTGCCTGGCCTTTTCTAGCCTTGCTAAAAAGATTATTAAATTGGAAATAATCAAAACAATTGAATTAAATAATTTATAGTCCAAAGGAGTCTCAAAGCAATTTACAGGATTTAAAACTATTTAATGAATTATTGGCAGAAGTAGAAAAGGGAATCCAAAATTTAAAGGAACAATTTAGATATTTCAGATCAGATTAGAAACCAAAGGTGGCAACTATGACCTGGATAACTGAGACTCTCCATAGACATTCAGATCTAGAAGTATGATCTTAACCCAGATACTGAAGTGACAGTAAGCTTCATTCCAGGGAAGCCTTCTAGATGAAGTTTTCAGAGGAAACATACTGTAAATGACTTATTATTTGTCTGTCTGTCTGTCTGTCTGTCTGTCTGTCTGTCTGTCTGTCTGTCTATCTATCCAGTGGTGGGTTTCAAATTTTTTTACTACCGGTTCTGTGGGCGTGGCATGGTGGGCGTGGCATGGCAGGGGAAGGATACTGTAAAATCTCCAATCCCTCCCCAATCTAGGGGAAGGTTACTGCAAAATCCCCATTTCCTCCCCATCAGCTGGGACTTGGGAGGCAGAGAATAGATGGGGGCGGAGCCAGTCAGAATTTTTACTACAGGTTCTCCGAACTACTCAAAATTTCTGCTACCGGTTCTCCAGAACTGGTTAGAACCTGCTGAAACCCACCTCTGTATCTATCTACCTACCTACCTACCTACCTAGCTAGCTAGCTATCTAGCTATCTTACATGCTGCCCATCTCAAGTAGAGGCAATTCCAACTTGATTCTGAATAATTTGACCTAAAGGAAGGAGTATATGATGGATTTTTAAAGCCAAAATCAGGTAGCTTCCTTTGTCTTGTAGATTTATAATTTAACAGCAGCCCCTTTTAGAAAAAATATTTGGCAGCTGTAATCAGTATTGATTTTTTAAAAAATTGAAGGACAATTAATAGTACATTTAACTGGCTTTCATGCCTTAAATGAAGCCTCACCTGATTTGTGTTATGTAGATACGGGTTTTAGCTTAATTATGTTTACCAGCTCTGCCTTTTGTTTCAAATAAGGACAGTAGGAGTTTATGCATTACTACTTTCTCACACTCTCTTTCTCACTCTCTCTCTCTTCTGTTTTTTACAGGTTGGCCCTGGGCAACATTGTCTGTTGTTGGAATCTTATATTGTTACTCTAATGTTGGGATTGAGTGGCAACACACACACGCCAAAGTTAACAGTCCTATCCTTAAAAGAAAGGATAGTGGAATTTTGACACAAACATTCATTTCTTCATCAACACAACAACATTTCAGTTTTTCTGGAGAATCAATGTCTGGTCGTGTATGAATTCCATAAGTAAAACCAGGCAACATAAAATAAAGACATTCTGGTTTCTAAAACCAGACATTGTAATATTTGATTTTATATCAATTCTCTAAAATATAACTAGTTTTATATATATTTGTTTCCAAAGTTTCTATTTATAAGGAAATTGTGTTTGTAACAAAGTGATGTGTATTTAGGAAACTACTGTAATTTAGTCATAAGGATGAAAAACAATAGCAATCAATCTATAACATTTGTCTTCCCCTTTTAGAAGAATCCCATAAATAACTTTGAAGTAAGACCTTTTAATGAAATCCAAAATTGCATGCAATAATGCTTTCCTTTACTGGGTCCAAACCAGTTGGGTGGTTTCCTCAATCCTTAAAAAAAAAAAAAAAAAAAAAACCCTGAAGATATAGGAGACTTTAGAAGAGAGAACACAACCACTTGTCCTCTCTCTGCCCCACAAAAATCTTGTGCTGATAAAAATTCCAGCAGTAAAAATATTCCATTGGACCTCACCTTCTGTTCTAGAAATGTTGGAAATAATATGTTTAGATTTAGTTACCTTTGTCAAGTCACAATTTTACAAATGCTTTTAAGATATTGAATATATTTGCATTAAAAAAAACTGTATGTGTTACCTGTTCATTCGTGTTGCAAGTATATGTATGAATGAATGATTTTGCAATTGTCAACCAACCCAAAATATGATTGGAACTAAGGATAAGATGAAGGGGAAAATATACATAACAGGCTATTAATTAAAAATAATAATTTATTAAAGATTATTTGAAAGCAAGTTAATGACTTCTGTAAAGCATAAACAAGCAGTCTTTTTTCCATGGAACAAAATTAGCAAACCTTCCAAGTTCCATATTCTGGCCTAGCAGACTCTCAGGACAACCCTTTCCTCTGAGAGAGAGATAATGGATCTGAAGATTTATTTATTTATTAAATTTAAGTGTTGCTCATCTTACTAGACAGAGTGATTCTGGGTGTCCAAAATGACTTGGTTTTATTCTTTTTATATGTGAATCTCCTTTCCTCACATAACAGCGTAATTATACTGTATATCCAAGAAGGTGAGTGACATTGTCATTCTTCAAGGAAAAATATTAATGGTATTCCTAGAAGTAATACATTGAGCCTATTCAGGCCTATTCACATTAGAGGAATAAATCAGTGCCACCATCAAGGTTGGAAAGGTAAAGGCTCATTATATACACCTTTTGGATTCAAATATGGATATATTTATCAATTTGGCAATAGGTCATCAATAAACCATAATATTTCCTTGGCATAGTTCTTTGAAAGGATTTGCTTATATTTCTGTTAATGATAGCCCGCACATTCATAACCAATGTCATACCTCTTTCTGAAGGAGACTTCTGCCAAAACAGAAAAAGAGCAAGTATGAAAGTTCTATAGATTCACAACTCCATCTTAGGAACAAGCCATTTCATTCAGTGCAGTGAAATATTATAGGTGGGCCCTTAAAATGTTTTACAGATGTTTTGTTCTTATATATATTATATTTAAACATATATTCCAAAGTAATGGAACATTAGGAATGTTGTTTTTAAATAGTCAATTTCACAATAGATGGTAAAGAAATAGGAAATAGAATATTAGAAGTAAAAAAAAAATTCACAATTGACTGCAATCATGTACAATAACATTTCTTCAAGGTTCAGGGTTGAGCAATGAGATGCCCACTGTTAATTGATGCCACTTAGCTCCTTTTGCTAATAGGAGTGGATGAACAATAGTTTCTTTATCATGACTTCTAAATCTGATTTCTGTCATGTTCCAGTACTATCAACCATAGCGGTGCAGTTCATTCTCACAAAAATCTTTTTGTTTGGCAACTCAGTGTGACATCATTGTGCTTCCATGTTTCTATATTCTCGAAGTAATTCTCATCCAAAAATAATGGAACCAACTGAAAATTAATTAGAAGGCAGAGCTTAGAAAATTGTTCTGGAGAGAAAGTCCTAAATCTTACTACAGCTGAGTTGTAGGGAGCAGCATTTGCTACGATAATTCTAAGTCCTGGTAGGTGCATTGAGGAACTAGGATCTTTCTTGATGAGAAAGATCTATGTATATTACATCAAGACAGAATGGGGCTAAGGCAGAATGTTTGTTTCAAAGTCTATTTCATACTCTACTATGCATAGGAAATTGTACTTCCCAATTTCTGCCCAGAACTTTTTTCAGCCCTACAGAATAGATTCTTTCCATCAGCTGTAGTATCCTAATGGTGTTTTGTGAGGAGACAATACACCAGCCTATGACAAATGTCATTCTGTAACAACTATATCATATTGGTACAATTAAATTAATTCATGCTTTCATGAAACTTTCCTCAATTACAGATGGGTGTCAGGCTTTGCTCCCAGATCACTTTCACCTTGGATAATTAAAATCCACTTAGTTTGACTAATCTGCTTAAAACAGCTCAAAGGAAAAAGGCATATAATCTTTAAAAGTCCTTGAAATACTAATAGTAGCATTAAAAACATTTTCCCCCCTCACTGTATCTTCACTTATATACATCCTGATTTTTTCCCTGTTCTGTTTTGCCCTTTAGGTCACTTGATTCCGAATAAATAGAAAAATATTCAAAAAATGGTTTGTGCAAGTCCTCATATTTATCATTTCAATTTCAGCCAGTCTAGCTAAAAAGTCTGATAATGGATTTTGTAGCTGGCTAGCACTGAAATATTTTATATTAAACTCTGCTCAGTCACTCTTTGAAGTCATAATTTATTGTGGGAGTGGGGAAATGAACCAGGTTTAAATATAAACTTTGTTTAAACCTAAATATGTGTAAAGGGTGCATTTACTGGAAAGGAAGAATGAACGACTCAGAGGAACAAAAAAAAAAGCAATACAATAATTCATGGGACTTGTAAGCTCATTCCAGCCTCCTTGATTGATGTTGGTCTCTGCATCCAAGAGATTCTTCCTTCCCATTTTGTTTTGCTACAGTGATTCACTTGAAATGCCCTCCAAATCTGGCTATACTCCAAACTGAAGGGAAATGAACCAAGACCTGATAAGTTATTCTGGAGAAGGTAAGATAAGTAATAAATAGGTTTAAAAAAAAAAAAACCAAATATATGTATGTGCTGTTTGTACTGTCAAGTTTAATACAAGGAAGAAAAACCTTCAATGGGAAAAGATGTTGCACTGGACATACAAAAGAAACCAGCTGATGTCTTAATAATTAAAAGGGATATGCAAATAAACCAAGAGAGTGACCTGGGTAATTTCCCTATATTGGGATTTACTAAACATGACATGTTAAAACTCTGGAGAATTTAGTGAGAAGGAACAAAGAAAAAATGAAAATAAATTGAATTCTAGGAGATTATTTGGAGGACCCAAAAATAAAAAATGTTAGATGTCTCTAACATTTTTCCGGCAACAATATTTCTTTCCAAATTATTCCCTAGATTTAAGAATGAATTTTGATAGATTATCTCCTTAACAGCATATTGCTGAAGCATCAAATCTAATTCACAAAGAATGTTTGCCAATTCCTCCCCAGATACAGATTCAATATTGAGTGATGATTATTTTTTATATTACATAAATGAAATGAGATAACCAAAGTCTTAATTCCTAGAACATGAAGGCTGGGACAGGTTAGAAAAAGCAGACTATGGTTTTACAGATATTGATGTTAAGATGGACCATATTCCTGATGATAGTTCATCTGAGATGGATGATAAACCATCTATTAAGGTTGAAGAACAGGAACAGGAATCAGGGTTAGGGGAGGATGAACCCAATATACCTGATGTTAGTCCTGTTATGCCTAGATGATCTTCCAGGGACCGGCATCCACCAGATCGCTATAAAGCCACAGTGGTTTGCCAAGTAGATATCGAACCATCCAGTTATCATGATATAAAATTATATCCAGAAAAGGAGCAAAAAGCCTGGCAAGAGGCAATGGATAGAGAAATTGATTCTTTGAAGAGGCTTGGTGTCTATGAAGTTGTAAGAATACCACCAAATGAGAAACTTATAGGCTGTAGGTGGGTCTATAAGGTAAAGAAAAGTGTAGATGGGGTAGTAACCCATAAAGCTCGGCTTGTTGCACAAGGGTTCTCACAGACAGATAGAGACTATGATGAGGTTTTTGCTCCAAGTTTACGAGCGAGCACTTTGAGAACAATGCTAGTTTGGGCAGCTAGAAATAAATGCTCAATTACTCATTTAGATGTCGAGACAGCTTACTTGAATGCTCCGTTGAGGCATACAATATATATGAAGAAACCTCCTGGTTGTGATACACAGGATAGAACTGAGTGTTGGAGGCTACAAAAAAGCCTATATGGTTTAAGGCAATCAGGTTACGAGTGGAACCAATGTATAGTGCAGGAATTACATAACATTGGGTTCTATGAGGGCGTAGCAGATAAATGTCTGTTTAAAAAAGAACAGGATGGATGTGTTTCATTCTTGTTACTCTTTACAGACGACATTGCCATAATTACCAGAACTGACGCTGAGGCCAGAGAGATTATCAGTCAGTTGCAAACAAAATTTAAACTTAGAAATCTAGGACATATACGGCATTATCTAGGGCTGGATATCCTGAAAACATCTAGAGGATTTAAAATATCACAATCTAATAAGATCTGCAAATTGTTGAAAAAATATGGGATGGAATTATGTAAACCTGCCAAGACTCCTATGACACAAGAATTCCAGCAGAATAGTTTGCAGAGTCCACAGTTCAGTAAAGAACTGTATCAATCATTAATAGGCAGTTTGTCGTATTTGAGTAACTGGACACGGCCTGATATAGCTTTTAGTGTTAATCAACTAGCACAATATAGTTCAGAGCCTACTGATAGGCATTGGCAGGCTGCTAAACGTGTTCTTAGATATCTTAAAAGAACATTGCATTTTGCTATGTATTTAGAACCAAATGCCAATATGATATTAAAGGCATATGCTGATGCCAGTTTTGCCAGAAAATCTACGTCTGGAATAGCAATCATGTTGGATAACTGCCTGATTGGATGGAAATCAATTAGCCAGAAACACATCAGTTTGTCTACCATGGAAGCGGAGTTTTCTTGTCTATCACTTACCTGTACTGAACTGATTTATTATAAACAGTTGATGGAAGATATTGGATTCAAAATGGACTATCCTATTACGGTTTATGAGGATAACCAGGCAGCCATTAAAATGGCAACGAATCTTGCTGTAAAGACAAGGACTAAATACACTGATATACGTTATCTGAATGTTCGGCAATGTGTTAAGGATAACATGATTACATTGGAATATTGCGCATCAGAGGACAATATTGCCGATAATTTTACCAAAGCGCAAGATGCCATTAAACACACCAATTGTTGTGAAAGATTTGGATTAAGAATCTGAAATGTAACTGATACCACTGTACAATGTATGATTTGGATGTGTATCTTTGTTTCTGTATCTATTGTGTATATTGTCCTGCCCAATGGGGAGAATGTTAGGTTCAGCTTGTAGCTTACTCCTAACTTGTTGGTCAGGCAATATATCTGTTTCTTTAAGAAACAACTGAGCCACGTAATCAGGGTTTGCTGAACCCTGCAAATGGCTACAGTGCATAAATAAGCAGCACAGAGAAGCATTCGTTCTTCCTGCTTCTTCCGGATTGATACCTGATTGTATCCTGTTGCTTACTGCGTCTGTTATATGGTACTATATACCAAGAGTTACTAAAGTCTGTTTGCTTTGGTAAGGGAAGATACTTACTGGACTGATATTACTGTTTATGACCTTGGACTGTTTTACTTACACCGAGACTGCTTGTTATCTATAAAGTATTTTTCTTACACGAGCCGTACGTTTATCTCCTTCCCTGTGTGTTTCTGCTCTGCTCGTTGCACAAGCAACAAATACTTATTACACACACCCTAACAAAAGGAAATAACTGGATAATCAATCCAAAATTGTTGAATAAGATTTGATTGATTGCTCTGCTTGAGAAGACCTCTGATAAAATTCACATGCCTGTGAAATCGTTATATGAAATTGTTATTTTATCCCGATTGGTAGCATTTCATTTGTTTTCTAAATTGCAAAATGAATACCTATCAGCATGTATGAAACTGGTATGATACAGGATTGCTTGTTGTAGACCGCAGAATTAATGACTGCTGCTTCCAATCATGAACATCCTAATGTATCTGCCAGTTACAGATCTGAAAGGCACTGTGTGTGCTTCAAAAATGGCTCAAAAGAACAGCTTTAGACCTGTGAGCACAGCCTTTTTCTGACAGTCATTAAAGTGGCCTGTTCTTTTTGGGTTTTTGTGCAAAACTGGAAAATGATGGTGCAGCTTTAGAAAGCAAATTAACTTTAATGAGTAGATGCTTAGAGTAGCAGCTGTTCTTTCTTCTTTCAGGCTGATGCAGAAGCCCTGGGAGGTTGGAGAAATGCTGTGCATATTTGTGTGGGATTTGAAGCACTGGGTGCAGGCCCCTACTAGATTTCAGGAGGCTGGTGTTAGTCCATTACATTTGTAAATCCACACATTGATAGAACTCTTCTCCGTAAATGTCTTAGGAGAATGATGTATGGATAAATCCTATGACATGAATTTTAATTAATTTGTAAATTAAACATCTGTAGGACACTTGGGATGTTTCGTCTCTTCCCTCTTTCCCCACCACAAGGTTGATCAAGTTATTTAGGCACCTGAGGCAGGCAGCTCAACAATACATTCTCTCTTTCTTCATAGCAAAAATATAACATTAAATAAAACTTCTCTACATTTTGCTGGTGTAAATCTAGATGTGTAAGTCAGCTACTTCACTCTGCTTAAGGGTCTGGTGGGGGCAGCACTATACAGTATAAACTGGGAATGCCTAATCCCATCCTCAAGCCAACATGCTGACAGAAATGCTCTAAGTATCCATAATTCCATCATTCCTGTTCAAAGCTTCAGAGAGCAAAGTGAGATTTTGCACATTGTGGTAGAGTATTCTTCCAGTCATTTTTAATGCAAGCGTCAGCACAAAATATGTTTTGCCAATAACTGGGATCTTCTGTTCATCAAAGCATTTTACTGTTTCCACATTGCTACTGGTGTTGCCACAATTTGCCCCTTGTCTTTTCTGGGAGAGAAGTTAAGGAGGGGATAGTCTACAATTTCCCACTAAGAAAAATCAATGGGCAGTATTAATTTTCACTCATGTCAAAATTTGGCGTTTAGTCAAACATTAGTTTTTCTTTAGTCCTTCTGTTTCTTAATTTCCTCCAGCAGCATATGGCATCATTTCCTAGCCATTTTCAAGACCTGAGTAAATATATTTGAGGTCATGACAGAATAGATTGTGCATGATACAAGTATGACAACATGAATGGTGGGTTGGCCAAGTGTTATTATATAATTCTAGGGGTGTTGTATAATTTGCAGCACTGGCTTGTTTATATGTGTTGTTTGTCAACTTGTGAAAATGGTTGGGTTTAAAGTGTGGCAGGTGTTTGGGTAAAAATAAAAGGAAAGAAAAACAAAAGCATTTGCATTTGAGATCATTATAGAAGACAATTGGAAGATACAGATGAGACCTTTCTAAAATCTAGATGACTAGTTTTTCAAAGAGGCATGCAATTGTGATAATGGAAGATTTAAATTATTCTGACATCTGCTGGGTATCTAACTATGCCAAGAATCAGAAAACCAGAAAATTCTGATGACAACTTCATTTGTCAGAAGATGGGAAGAAAGAACAAGAAGTTATGTTATCCTGGACATGTCCTTAGCAAGAGAGAGGAAATTATTGAAAAAATAACAGAGTGGTATTGGGAAATAAAACTCATAATTATGGCCTTCACAATATCCAGGGCAGGAGGCGATGAAAGGAACTGACCTTTACATTGGATTTGGGGAAAGAATGGATATCCAGGAAATATGGGAGAGACTGAGAGTGTAAAGAAAAAGGATTTCTACAAGACAGAAAAGTAGAAGATTTCTAAAGCCAGCACGAAAACATGCAGAGCTCTCTAACATACCAAAGAGAAAAAAGAACATGCTGGGGAAATAAAATGAGGGGAGCATAACAAAAGAACATTATAAAATGTAGGAAAAGTAAATCTCATAGTAGGCCTAGTTTTGCAGGAGAATCCAAAAACAACAAAGGGTCCTTGGAGTAAATTGGGATCAAAAGGAAAGGCAAAGAGAATGTAGATTTTGTTGCAAGGAGAAAATGATGCTGATGCCGATAATGAATTTAACTCTATTTTTGGTCTGTCTTGCCTCAGAAGAAAATAAAAATCCTAGCTGCTCCTTATGCAAGAAGGAAGAAGGAACTGCCATTTAGAATAGGTAAAGAGAAGGGAAGGGATAATGTAGCTGATTCAAGCAAATTCAAGTCTCTAGGGCCAGATGAATTTCAACCTAGGATCCTGATGGAATTAATAAAGCAGATACCAGAACTGCTTTCAGTAATCTTCGAGAAGTGGGGGACTGGTGAGACCCCAGAAGACCGGAGGAGAGCAACTGTCAACATTATTTTCAAAAAGGTGAATAAAGAGGGCTCACAGGCATTTCAGGTTGACTGTACTGGACAAACTCTTCAAACAGCATGTTGTGAGCAGTTGGATAGATGTGTCATAATTAACAAAAGCCAAAGTGGGTTTGTCACAGCAAATCATGCCAGATTAACTGCACCTCTTTCTTTGAAAGGCTTACTAGTTTAGAAGGTCAGAAGAATCTGCAGACATAGTATATCTAGACCTCAGCAAATCAGTGTGCCTCATGATTATTTTCTTCATTAAATAATAAAATATGGGCCAGTTGGATTCAGATTTGACTGAATGACCATAGTAAGAGATTCATTGATGGCTCTACTTCAGCTCGGACAGAAGTATCAAGTGGAGGGTAAGAAGGCTTTGTCCGGGTCCTCTGTTGCTCAACATTTTTATTAATAATTTTCTATAATGGAATTAAAGGGGATTTTATAAGTGTGCAATAACAGGAAACTTATACTTGAGTTGTAAGTAAAAAGATTCAAAAAGATTTAGAGAAAAGGTCTTAATCTTTGTGTGCCAGGGGAGGGAAGGGAAGGGAGATCTTTATGAATCTTTCCTTTCACGCAAAAATATATATTTAAATGTATAAAATAAAATTCTTTGACACCAAAGCTGTAAAAGAAGAAGTAAGAAGAAGATAAAATAAAATGCATAGTTATATACATTTATCCTTTCCCTTGGGGCATAACCAATGGCTAATCTCCATTTCCCTCCTAAGAAAATTTTAAAAAGAGCATTTAAAAAAGAGTTAAGAAGTTCTGTCTTCTCAGCCTCCCACATTATCATTTCACCACTTTCTCTTTGCAAATGGACTTACATTTCCATTGGCTTCCATATTTGTTTTAATGTACTGTTTTGTGTTATTTTGATATTACTGACATTACTTTCTTGAAGCATCCACTTATTCTGAGTTTTAGTATTTTGGAGGCAGGAGAGTGGCAAAGTTCCTCGTTTCTGGAGACTACCTTGTATTCTTCTTTTACATTTCTTGTATGTTTCCTGTTTCCATTTCTGATACAAGTTTCTCTTTGTTGTTTTAGAGAGCTCTGGCCTCTGTAGATCTTTTCCATTTTTTTTTCTTTCCTAAGAGAAATTGTTTGTGGCTGCATCTTCTGTGTCCAATTTTATAGAATTTCCCAGCTTTCCTGGACACTTTTTTCCAGAAGAATTTTAAGCCATAATAAGCTTGGTGGGCATGCAAAAAAAGCTTAAAAAGCAAACATTTTACAGGGGATTTTAAAGATTAATATTAAATTAAATCCAGAACCATTTTAGGTTTGATAGCTTAAACAGTTAGAAAAACCATGAAGATTACTCTAGTAAGATTACTATATGCACAAAGATAGGAAGATGCAGCATGAACGATTGGGTAGTGAAATTGATAGAAGTTGCTGAGATGGACAAAACTGATTTTTGACAACCAAACTTTAATATTAGAGAAAGGATAATATGTATATTTATTGATGATTGAAATCCCCTTATATATTATTTTGTGTGTAAAAATAAATAAGAACTAGATTATGGCTAGGATGATTAGACAGGGTAGATTATAGAACGAAGAGAGATATGTTGTAACCATAGAGTAATAAGTAAATTAATAATTGTATATTACTGCTGTAAAGAAGCTATTTCTTTGTATTTTTATATTTTTATTTCTTTTTTCCTATTTTCTTCTGCTTTTAGCTTTTTCTGTTATTTCTCTTTTTTTCTTTTCTCTGTTCTGTTTTAATTTCTGTTATTATTGATTTTAAGACTTTTAATAAAAATTATGTTTAAAAAAGTTAAACCATGGGATTGGACTTACCTTCTTTTATAAATATCCCTCTGAAGCTGTCTGCTTCTTCTTGGTTCCTCATTGTCTGAATTTCACAAATTTCAAGGATAATTTTCCTTATATAAATGAATGGCTTCCTTCCTTTCAAATATCTCAGCTCTAATTGTCAAAGATCTATAAAATGCATTTGTTATTTTCTGAATAAAAGTCCATATAGTATAATAATGTCTTATTTTGGTAGTATCATGTAAGTAGTGCAATTAGCAGCTTTGTGATGGACAGCTGCATAATGATTCCCTAAAGTACTCTGCATCACCTAATTAAACTTGTGTGATTTCTAAATGATACCTCAACATAAACTGTGATGCCATTTTATAAATAAATATGGCTAAGTGGTTACCATTTCAGTTTGCAATTAACTAATTATGCTGACCTACTTTAACCTTCCTCAATTATATTATTTTGTAGCCCCCCCTTTGATGTTGGTTTTAGTAAAACTTTCAGTAACGTTAATGAGGACAGCATTGCTCATACATATTATTACAGATTAACAGATTTGGAAGGGACCTTGTAGATCATGTAGTCCAACCCGCCCGCCCAAGCAGGAGACCCTACACCATTTTTGACAAATGGTAGTCCAAGCTCTTCCTGAAAGACTCCAGTGATGAAGCTCCCACAACTTCAGAAAGTAAGCTGTTCCATAGGTAGATTGTTGTCACTGTCAGAAAATTTCTCCTTATTTCTAGGTTGAATCTCTCCTTGATCAGTTTCTATCCATTATTCCTTATCTGGCCTTCAGATGCCTTGAAAATAGCTTGACCCCTTCCTCTCTCTGGCAGCCCCTCAAATATTGGAACACTGCTATCATGTCTCCCCTGGTCCTTCTCTTCACTGGACTAGCCATGCCCAGTTCCTGTAACCCTTTTCATACATTTCATTTCTCTATGTATTTCACATTTTTTCATATAGGAGATGACCAATTTTCTATTTCTCCTAAGGTTTCTGGGAAAAGTCATTCCCTCAAATCTTTACATAATCAATTGATGTGCTCAGAGTCAGATAAGACTGCACTTCATGTAAGAGCACTGTAATCAAACCTAAATTCAGAGGGCCTTGAACTCTGCCTATTGTGAATCTGGACAGGGGACTTCTAAACCTCTCAGCCCTGCCTGGCCTGCTGAGCAATCACTGTTGGCATCATAAGAAGTGTCTTTCTTAAACAGAAAGCAAACCTCAAAGGCAATGGCACACAATTGTTTTCAAGCTCATCCACTCAGCCTTTGGAGAGAAACATTAAAAATGCAGTCATTTATCCAGACAGGAAAGCACACACTGCTGAGGAAAGGCATGGTAATGTATAAAATAGTTTATTACTATAATAAATAAAATTAAATTTTGTTTTTACAAATATTCTTTGTGCTTGTTTAAAAATGTCAGTAAGGGAGTATTAATGTTGGTGATGGCAATTTCATCAGAACATTCCAAACAGAAGATATAGATTTCTCTCTATTGGCAGCGTCTTGGCTGACCACAAAAATAGTTTCTATTTATTTTGCTTTATTCATGCTTGAAAAGACAAAGTGACAAATGCAAATCATCAAAAGAGAGAGGATTCTGGAAAAAAAATGAAAACAAGTGACATACATTTGTAAAGTGCCAGAACAACTGCATTACAGTTTATTCGTCAAGTCTCCATGCAGTGGTGGCAATGGAAGAGTTTGACCTGTTTCCAGCCAAGGGGAAAAAAATACAGAGCATATGAAGATACAACAATATAACACATATATTATGAAAAGTCATATTACTTCATAGAGCAGTTCATCCTGATACAAGATTATTGAAACATACTACCTATTATTCAAAGGGTTAATCTTTTTTTCTTTAAAAAAATGCTCATTTTAAAGTTAAGTAGGAATTATACCAAGGTGGTGGTGAGGGAAGGGATCATTGCCCTTTGAAATTTCACTTTTTAAAAAATCCTCCCAACACGGGACATCCCAAATCCAGTTACAATAATATGGTGGGATCCCTCATATCAAATCATTTTGTACAACATTCAGGAGTCATGTGGAAAAAGACAATTACAGCAGCAGAGAGAGACGCCCACTTGGTCAAGAGATAATGGAAGGATGGGGTCGGGGGAGAGGCTTTGATCAACATACCAAGACAAGGCCCCGATCTTTGAAAGTGTCCATGATGAGGTGATCTAGGGTTTCCCTTTGGGGAAAGGGGGAAAGGCTACAGCAAAACTAGTGCGAAGGCAGTATGTGGAAAAATCTATATAATTACTGACAAGTTATTCTTATTAGATTTTAAGAAATCTAATCAAAGTGCGTTATATCTTGAGGCAACACTGTAGTGATCTGCACTGTACAAAACATTATAAAGGGAGTCCACAACAGCATCACAGTTTCAGTTCTATCACTTACAGAAAGGCTCTTAAGGCTAAATGTTAAAATATCTTATTGCAGGAAGCTTGGTTTCTACTTAGCTTGAATAAATCATCACCACAAAATTTGGGGTGGGGGGGAAATATCCACAGATCAAAGAAACGGTACTAATGATAATGCGACTTATACAACTTGCATTGAATGCTTGGAGGCATCCCACTGAGGCTTCCTTCCTTCAAAATGCTTATTCTTACTTTGAATGTTGGTGCCTGGTCACTATCCTTGTAACCTCTGAAAGCTGCCTTCCCTAATGGGTTTCCATTGAGTACATGTTAGCCACTGTGGCACAAAGTTAGAGACTTCAAAGCAGGGAAATACAGCACTGAATGGGTGTCCCTCAATTTAGCATTCCTCCCCCAAATGTGTTTGGATGACAACCTCCAGGCAGTTGTGTATGCTTCTGGAAATCCTACAAGTTGTAGCCTCAGTGCAACATGAGGACATCAGGAATTGGGGAAGATTGCAGAGTGGGAAACCTGAAAACAGCAGCACCCAGAGAGACTCTGTTTTGTGGAAACTGCAGTAATAATAAGCACTTTGGGAGGCCTTCTAACAGAGAGAAAGCATCCTACCTCTGTGGAGATATAGATGTTCTGCTCACAAACCAACTGTGCATTACAGAAATACAGTGGGAATCAACATAACATGAAAGCCCTGCTGTGAACATTAGAAATCTCAATGCAAAACATACAGAATATCACCTGATTATATTGGCACGTTTGAATAAAAGATGGAGGCAGGCCATTCTTGAAGTTACTAATGACATTTTCACTCATGAGACTTAAAGTTGCTCTTGCATCCACTGATCTACTATGCACACTGAAAGCTGTATTTCCAGTTAAGTAACACTTTTCCACAAGTATTTAAATAAGTATAATTAATAATGACCAAGTATCTAAATATTTGAAGTGTGATTTAGCGCTAAAGTTTAGCAAGATCCGGTGTAAGTAAGTTTTCGTGGATTGAGCGACCATAGACATCATTACATTTCATTACTAGACTTTCTTCAGCACTGAAGGATTGCCCTAAGGAAATATAGCCTTGATTCCATAGTTAGGGCTCACTCCTGTGCCTGTTTTTGCAGACGAAAGAATTTAATGTTTTAACCTTTGCTAAACATATTTCAGATTGCAGCCTAAATATTGTGCATTATATCCATTTATAATTTTTCAGGTTCCCCTGTCATCTTTTCAGTTCCTAATTGTTGGGCAAAGATTAGCATTTACAAACTGCAAGTCATAATTTGCATGGTCCAAAAAAAGCATTTGAACCACACGATAGGGAGAGAAATGCTATTAGCAGTTAATCTGACAGGAGAGCAATATTGTAAAGTTTTCCTTAATATGCCAGCACAAGTCCTACAATTCCCACTGACATTCATGCAAACTATCACGATGTAGTCCTTGTAGCAAAAAGCTTGGAGAAAAAGCAAGAACTTGTTGTAGGATCACGAGGTCATGTACACTCAACCGACAGAGCACTCCAGCTGTCTTTAAATTTAGTTCTCAAAAGCCAAAAGGAACCAATATTGCATGTGTGCATCTGTCTTGACTGTTTTGTTGTTCCAAATAATCAGTACATGATATTTCTAGATGAAAGCAAAGGTTTCATCTGACTGTCATCTTTCTTATCCATGGTTGTATAAAACCCATGCTATGGTGTACACACACACACGCACGCACGCACACACACACACACACACACATAAATTTTTTTGGTACTTTCTTATTGCAATCTTGATATATATGTGATATGGAACATTTTAGAACGTCAGTTTGGAGAATCAGAACTTTTCAATACCAAAGCCATCTGATCTGTGTACAGTGTTTATAATTCCTGTCCACTTGATACCACATGCAATAATTCATGGCATCATGCATGCTCCCTTCCATATTAACAAAAGGACATCAACAATCAGATTACAAGGCAAGTGCAAAAGCTCAAACTTGTTTCAGGCTTGCATCTTCACTGCACAGTAAATGGATTGTTGACTTATGACAATACTAAAGATGATATTTTTGGGCCTCATTCTGTATGCTTGCTATCCTACATTGACATTTTAATCTTTTCCTGAAGATGGACCTCAAAGTTTGTTCCTTGTTCTCAAATGGACAAAAACAATCTACTATCCACGGATGGAAAAATGCCTTTGTTTTTGATGCATCAAAGGACATAAATTATTTGCCCAAAAGCACCTGTTCTAAACTAATACCTGTATGTGTGTGTGTTGCATCTGCAACATCCCATGACACTCCTTTGTTAATATAAAAATAACATCCTATGTGGTTTCATGCCAAAATCTCCACTCAGTCAAAACAAGAAAACAAAATCAGCCAGGAAGTTCACAGCAAAATGCTCTTTCAAGTCCTTACAGTGAAGTACTGTAGGAGTAGAACATCACCTTCTGTGCGGTTAAACTGGATGTTCTCTGGAAAATCAGGACAGCGCTGTAAATGAAATTTAAAGCAAGAAGTGTGTTTTTAATATTGCACATTATAATTGTAGATACAAATACATATATTCCAAAGACACAAAGGGCTTTTAAAAATGATTCTAAGTTGTATCATTTTAAAAACTAAGCCTGCAATTTAAACAAAAACCAAGTATTTTATCTGAACACCTCCAAGAAAATTTCAAAATATAATTTGTCCAAGTAAGCATCTTTTTACCATTATAAATTTTTACCACTATAAATATCCTGTAAGTCATGAAAACACACTATATTGCTCCCAATGGGGTCAATACTTACAATGGGTTAATGAGTAATCTCTCGTATATACATGGGGTTGACCAATCATACTTAAAGATCCATTGAAACAATCTGAAATCAATTCTCTTTTCTGACTTTTTCATCATTTTTCACCATTATGCTGAAATTTTTCTCATTATGGTGATTTATCAACAAGTATTCTCAATCAATCCTTTTGTTTGAAGCTGTAGGCATTCCGTGTTACAAGGCTTTTCCCTTTTTCCCTGAGTAGATGGAATTTGTGGTATTTTTGTAATAGCATTGGTGAAAGCATTAATAGCATCAGAACATAGACAAAAGATAGAAAAGCAGTAAACAAAATGTCTATGGATATTCTCAATCATCCAGGTCATCATTGTCCCAAAGGTGCTTTTTGTAAAAGTCACCTGAACTTTCTTGGTTTTTGTTTTTGAGAATGTTTTGCTTCTTAACCAAGACCTGAAGACGTTTCTTGGATGAGAAGCACAATGTTTTCAAAGCAAAAACCAAGAAAGTCCACTTGCCTTTTGGAAAAAGCACCTTTGGGACAGGAAACCAAACCCAGTCATATTTATTTATTTAGTTATTTAGGTAATGAATGTTCTGAAGACAGAATTGTGAAATGTGGGACATTAGTGATGGCTGCTTCTATGGGAGTTAACAAACATTTTTTACTTATAGCTGTGTTGCAAAAAATATGCATACTAATCGGGAGAGGGGAAAACTGCTTGGCTCCAGTGTCTTCAAGCCTGTGATGAACAAACCTCAAATATCAACATGTCATACTTAGGAACTCCAAATAACTTGTAGAATATACTCATATCCTTACAATGAAGTTAAATAAGCCTTATTCCAAGACACAGGACAGCAGGGGGAAAAGTCTGCTCTCAAACCTGATCCTGCAAGTTGCCATTGTCAGTGCATTAAAAATAATCTGTTGTTGATCTTTGTGATATTACATTTTCCCTTGTAGGGCACAGCTGAATTAATGGAGAATAGGAATAGAAAGGATAGCAATGGTCCTATGTGGCATTGCCGCTATTTTTTTTTCCTGTAAAAAGTTTACAGACTTTATACACTTGCTATGTAGCAAAGCTGTGGGCAAGTATTCCTGAACCAAATTGACTTCAAAGTTGGACTCCAAAAATGCTTAGAATTTCAGTGTCTTGTCTTCCTGCATTATTATTGCTGTTCTGCACAACCTCCTCTCACAAAATATATCAGCCTGCCAACGCCTTGCTTTTGCAATCCTCTAAATTTTTAAAACTCACCGGGTGGCAAAATATAGACAACACAGGATCAGTCGAGCCTAAGACTGATTTAATTACATCCAAAATCTCTGTTTAAATTCCCTTTATAGACTGGAGCTTGAAATTCACAATCTTTGGGGATGCACTGCTCAGAAAACAGAACAAACAGCCACAGTGCTCCTTCCCCATTAGGGTATTTAGCCCTAGAAATTGCTTTTGGCTAACCAACCAGAAATGCAATTAGTCAAACCAGAGTTCATGTGGCCGTTGATGATAGTATATCATAATCTAGCAATGTCCCTCTCAGTGACCATAATCCTTCCATAATAAGTGGGCAACTCAGTACATTAGACTTTAGACTTAAGGACCTCAGGGCTTGCGATGCCCATATGTCTTATCAGGACTAAGCACCATTTTGTGGCTGAAAATAATTAAATATTTTAAAGCAAAAAGATAATAAAATGAGCACCAATATTGGCCCATCCTGTCTATGGATTATCAAATAATAAAACGATCACTTGAAATTATGCCCTATTGCCACCCATAAACTATGTCTCTTTTATATATATATATTAAAGAATATTGTGATGAGCAGCAGCCTTTTTGCTATGTTAACATCCTGCAATACGAGGGCCTTCTATTTCACGGATATTAAACTACAGCATCATTTTTAAAAATCACAATGCTGAACATGCTGAACATATTCTCTCTCTTTCCTTCCCTCCCTCCCTTTCCCCCCCATTCTCTCTCACACTCACACACTTAAAAGCTGATATAAGGCTGTCACTTTTAATAACACATAGTACCTATAAAAGCCTTAATAATATATTAATTACATTTCTAAGCTACCTTACTCTAGATGATAAATCTATACAAGATTTATCTTCCACATCTTCCTTTCTTACAAATGGCTAAAAGTATGCCAAGGCAATTTTAAAAAAACTTGATTACTTTCAGTATGCCTTTGGTTCATAGTGCAAAAATAATTTCCCAGTTGTACACATCTTAAATTATTAATTATATGGCTTTACACTGATTAACAGATTAATAAATTTAAAACTACACAATTTTGCATATGGATAAATGATGATTTGAAGAGAAGAAAACCTATTTTCAATAATGCACATCATATGTATTTTAGGATTGAAATGTTTGTGTTCTTGGTATTCTCTGAATTTGGTTGTTGTCCTGCAGAGGTTTGGTTACCAGGCTAGATAACATTATTAACCCAAGGACTGCAGGAAAACATCCAAGGTCAGAGGCCACTAAAAACCTCAAGGCCCATTTTCTTCATTTTTGGTTGCTTCCTATATGACCACATTAAGGCTGTGAGAAATATGGCATCTTCACCTGATTGGATAAAGCAGCAATTTATCTCCTAAGATGGCTGCTCCCACTTACAGTTTTTATAAATTCAGACATTCAAACTAACTACATCAACAGGAATACAAAGCTCTTATTATATAACCAAAAATAAACTTCTGTCTGAAGTGGAGAAACTTTTATTCTTTCTTCCAGCTGGACCCTACACATTTCCAAATGATGCTTTGAAAATACAAGAGGCCACCATAGAAAAAAAGTTAGCAGATACAGTAGGGTCCAGTAGGAAAGAGCTGTATTCATATACCATTGGATCAAAGTTATTTTTTTTTTTAAAAAAAGTCCTATTAAGTAGAAATGCCTTTTAAAATACGTTAAAAGGCCTTTAATTCATTTTGTTTCTAACTAAACAGCCACTAAACACTCCACTTCTAGAACTTATCAGTGCAAATAACATGCATGATATATTCAGCAAAGTGGCACTAATGTTTGCACAAAACCTCATGATTTAACTTTGTGATATAACCCTATACAGAAGAGATTAATTTTAAAACTAATCTTCTCCACAGTTACTTCCAGGATTTCAACAGAGTTACTAACTACCAAACATTATGTGATGTATATAATTGGAATCAGTTTCTATTTTCATACAGGGGCTTATTTGACCTGATCAATATATAGGGAAATCTGTATTGTCAGATGGCAATGAATAAGCTGCTACTGTATCAGAAAGGCATTATACCACAGGTCAATTAGCTAAGAGCCTTGGTGGCGCAGCAGACTAAAGTGCTGTTAAGTAGCACCAGCTGCCTGCAATTACTGCAAGTTCGAATCTCACCAGACTCAAGGTTGACTCAGCCTTCCATCCTTTCGAGGTAGGTAAAATGAGGACCCGGATTGTGGGGGCAATAAGCTGACTTTGTATAAAAAAGAACACCGCTTAGGGGGAGGCGAAAGCCCTACTAAGCAGGTATATACAAAAGTATGAAGGCTATTGCTTAACACATTGTAAGCCGCCCTGAGTCTCCGGAGAAGGGCGGCATATAAATCAAACCAATAAATAAATAAATTGGAATCCCCACCATTATCAACTTCATGTGCCTGCATGGAATACAGAAGTATTACTTTCCACAACAGAAATGAATGCTGTGACAAAATGAGAACTCTGAAAATCTTGAGTACAGCTCGAAGGGATTTCCAAAGGTAGTAATATGGTTCTCCTTTTCATGTTAATGAAATCTAAATGTAGAATAACGGTAGTCCTACATTTACAACCAAAATGGGGACTGGAAAATTCATTAAGTGGTGCAGTCATTAAATGAGACATCATGTGACTGCGTCCAATTTTATAACTCTTTTTTGCTGTGGATAACAATAGCACTTAGACTTATATACCGCTTCACAGTGCTTTACAGCCCCCTCTAAGCAGTTTACAGAGTTAGCATATTTCCCCCAACAATCTGGGTCCTCATTTTACTGACCTCAGAAGGATGGAAGGCTGAGTCAACCCTGAGCCTGGTGAGATTCGATCTGCCAAACTGCTGGCAGCCGGCAATCAGCAGATGTAACCTGCTATACTGCATTCCAATCACTGTGCCACCACGGCTTTTGGTGACCATCACATGACCGTAACTTGTGACCTTTCCTGCTGACTTCCCCATTGATTTCGCTTGTCAGAAACTGGGAAGGTTGCAAACGATGATCACACCTGAATCATGATCATGTGATCATGGAGATGCTGCAATGGTCCTAAGTGGATCGGTCATAAGTCACTTCTTTTAGAGCTGTGGTAACTTTGAACAGTTGCTAATTGAATGGTTGTAAATCAAGAACTACCTGTAAATCAGATTTTTTTTTGTCCTTTCTCTAGAAAACATTCTGTGCCTCTCTTCCATATGCAAAGAATCAGCACAAATTCTACAAAGCACAGTTGAAAACCAAAAAAATATTCCTGAGCAATCAAGCTCTTTGCTCCTCAGTCTTCCTCCCACTCTCATTTTTGTTTTGACCATGGTTTAAGATTACAAATGCATTGAGTTTAATCAGGCTACACTGACTATCTATTTAATCTAACCTATGATTACTGCCAGAGTGCTGCTAAACTCTGATTTAGGTAGGCAGAGAAAGGAAGAGGGCTGTTGCATTGTAGAAGGAGAAAGGGGAGGATAGGGGAGTCAAATCTTAAACTTGGATCCTAGTTTCAAACCA
Source organism: Pituophis catenifer annectens (assembly GCF_029215685.1). NCBI lineage: Eukaryota > Metazoa > Chordata > Lepidosauria > Squamata > Colubridae > Pituophis > Pituophis catenifer. The sequence goes on from NW_027256881.1 coordinate 45,413,444, forward strand.
TGGTAAACAGGGAGGCACTATATCTGTATTAAATAATGTTGTTTTTATGGAACCCTGTTCCTGTCTAATGATACAACAGTGTCACTAAATTTAATTGTTCTGACATAATTATATGCTGGATGTTTAAGCACAAATTCCCTGTTTAATTTAGAAAGATCTATTTCTTTGATTGAATCTCCTGGCCTCAGAAACAAACACATACATTTAGAACGGAAAGGCAGATACAGTGTTATGTATCTGATCCAGGAAACTAAAGAAGTTATGTCCAACAGCCCATAGACCATTCCAAAAGAAGTATATAGAAAGGAGGAGGGAGAGGTAAATAAAGGTAAATAGACCCAGCTGGCACTGAAAGCTATGGGTCTTAATTGGCTATAGCTATGTTATCTTTCTTCCTGCAATTGCTGCAGGATTAAATATCTCAAGACACACTATTTTAGTACTATGGTTGCTCCAATTGTACACTAGCCCTGCTCTTAAAAACCAATACTATATGTTGCATCAGTTGGCTCCTTTATATGCTTTGAAATTATCTTATGATATTCTACAGATGACAGGTCAGTTATTAATTTCCAACAACCACCAATCCATGGTTTTTCCTTATGTCCAATGCTATGCCAGGAATTTAAAAACATAACTTACTAAATAAGTCATTGTGGATTATTTTGTTCATAACACTAAATCATAATGGTGTGTATATAAAACAAAGAAAGCACATTATGGTTTAGTATAATCACATTCTGATTGTAAAAATAATTGTGGAATCTAAGAGAAATCTTGCTGAACCACAGACCATACAAGCAGATTCTATTTTTCCTTGATGTGATTGTATTAGAACCCTTGCATGACTTCCCCATTATGTTTCTTTCATGACCTAATCAGGTTATCTTAAGAAAAGATCAGAGAATAATCAGAGCTTTCAGAAGAAGAATAAATACTACACACTTCTTCATGAGGTACTGGAGACCATTACAATGAACAAATACATTGAAATGGTTTGTTTGTTATTAATGCATCATTGCTTCTGATGTATAAATATTTCAACATCCTTTGGTGTTTATAGTGCTGAAAAGAAACTCAATGATAAAATAAGTAGGTTTTTTTTTAAAAAAAATGAAGTAAGTACAAAATGTGATAAATATTTAGTGTGGGCAAGAAAGCCATTTTTCTTGTCATTAATACCACTCTAAATAGAAGCTTTTGTTTGAAAAAGCTTCACTACTTCGGACAGCTGAGCTCCTTGGCCAATTAATATTCTATTTTTGTAAAGAGATATTACCAACTATGTGGTAAGTTATAATGCCTGCTATGAATCATAGCTGAAATTAAAAACTATACTTCTTGATAATAAATTCCATAAATGTCATCTCATTTCTGGGTCTTTTCTTGGTTACTACAACAGGAATCCCTAAAAATTCTGATGAAGGGGTGTGGGGGGAGAGACAAAATAAGTTCATTTCACCAGGCAAGAACTTATTCAGCTACCCACCAACAAATTTAAAAAATGTAAAGACATTTTTGCAACCTGAAGCTTGGAAAGGACATAGTTGAACTTCCCTGGTCCAATTGCCTAAAACTTAAGTATTTTTAAAGAGGAGTGGAGGAGATCTCTTCCACCACACATACACAATAATATCTCACATGAGAGGGCCACATGAATCTTCCCACTCAATAAGGATCAAAGTTTTCACAAATTGAGTCTTTGTTTTTGTTTTTGTTTTTGTTTTTGTGGAGCCCTTCTACAGATATTATCTTAAGATCAAGGAGAATTGGGTCTCACACATTCCATTTGAAGAGATTCTACAAACTTGGTAAATATTGTATATGAAGCTAATGCTTGAACTTCAGTTCTATAGTTTTGTTTTTGTCAAAAATAACTTTGAGTGGAAAAGGATGCATGAATGAAGTAGGAAAAACATTATAAACTGTACCCTTGCTGTCAAAAAAGACTTCAGAGTCAGCTGCCATCTTGACATGAGGTTGCAGTTCTTGTCACTGTACCATTAAGAGAGAGGGGACATGGTTAACAAGCTGGCCCCTCAAATCATGATCATCAAAAAAAAAAGATTAAATGTTCATTTCCTTAAACACATTAAGTGGGTGTTGGATAGTGTTTTTAGGGATATTCAAATCACTCCTGTTTAAAGAACCACTCAGCTTGCTCCAAACATATCTTTTTCTGATTCTGGAGATTGGGGTCTTGATATTTCATACAGCTCCTGTGGTGTCTGAGAGCTTCTTCGAGAGGCTAATATCCTTAGTATCTCAGCAAGCTGTTTTTCTATATTGGTCATTTTTGTATTTAAAGCTTTGATGTCCTCCTTCAATTCATGTTTCACTTCCAGCATAGTTGCCTGGAGAGTCTGTTCAGGGATAGGGTAGAAAGAGTGTTTGACTTCTGCAAGGATGGGACTTCGATCCTGAGGACTTCGTGTTTCCCCCACATTGTCCAAGCGCAGGTCACTTTTTGTGATGCCACTGTCACAAGAGTCTGTCTTTTTCAAAGTAGCTTCACCTGTTGCTTTTGTTCTTTCTGGCAACGTTTCCATGGATTCAGCTTTGGAAACTTTGTTCCAGTCCTCTCCCTTGGCACAAGCATCTTTGAATTTTGCCCAGCCTTTACGCTTTGGATAATCTCCTGCTGCTTTCCCACCAACATAGTCTGAAACTGGAGCTTGAAGTTTGGCCTGATCAGATACACCTGATGTTGAAGCAGACTGATAGGCAACTGGGGTTGCAGGGCTTTCCCTTACAGTGACAATGCTGGCTTTGACAACTGTGTGGGAAGAGTGGTCTCCTAAAATGTTGCCCTTTTCAACATCAAAGTCTTCTCTGCCTCCTCTTTCTGCAGCTAGCCGGGCTTCCTTCTGCTGCCGAAACCTTTGGAAAAGTCGACGGACTGGATGGTCAGGTGGCAAGACCAAAGGGGCTTCATTCTTCCTTTTCATTCTCTCTTCTTCTTCTCGTTTTACATCACTGATCTTCCGGAATACAATCTGTAGAGGGGGGAAAAAACATGACAAAATAGAATATCCATTCCTGCATTTTGAGCTGATACATATGACTATATATTTTAAAAAAACCATTGTTGTGGCCACTGGAGTACATGAATTTACATCAATGCTAGCATTAGATGAACAAATGAAAATTCATAGCTCAAATAGTTATAGAAAATATATTTATCATGATTCCCAAGAACAAATTATGAGGATCTTAGTTTGCCTCAGAAAATAACTGAACACACAAATGTTTACTACTATAGACAATCATTTAGTGTTAATCCTTACTGCTTATATATTTTGATGACCCATGAGGCCTTATTTTACAATAAATTGGTAAAAAATTGAAGGGCCCTAGATTGCTGCTATATTTGTTATGTAATATATTCCTTTGGTACAGAATGTCATAGAACTGAAACAACCAGAGGTCTTTAAATTAAAATAAATAAATAAATAAATAAATGCATATTCACTTCTTAGTCTCCCATCCAGAGTTTTCATAATACATTGCAATTAACTAGAATTCGTCACTCATTTTGTTCTTACCCATTTCAAAATGCATGACAAAATTCCTATTTTCATCATGCGGACCTAGTTCTGTGACTTTAAAAAATATTCCTTGCCCAAAGCAATATTGTTCCATCCATTAATGTGGGTACTTGACTACTTGTCACAAAGTAATATTTTGAGAGAAAATTCTTTGCCTTTGTAATGAGAAGCTAATTGGTACTTCTGAGAGGATGAGACAAAATATTTTTAGCTTAGAGACTTCATTAATTAAAACATTACCTACTAGTACTACTGTTGTGTCACCACTTCATCCAAATCACACACTCAAAGAAAAACATGTTTCTGTTTCATAAGTAATAGATTAATCCTGGAACTTTTCATCAGAAACTATACATAATGGAAGTAACTTAGATAAAAAGAGGTAACCAGTTTAGATTTTTAAAAGATAAGTCTTCTTCAAAAAGAAACTGGCTTAGCAACCAATAGACAGTTTTATTAAGGGACAATTTTCATGGAATATGAAATGCTCCATTGGCTAACTTGTTTCTGTACACATGCATATAGACAGCTTGGTAATCATATGATGATGGAATTTTAAAAATTTCCTCTGCAAGAAGTTTAAAATAAGTAAGTTTAAAATAAATTAAGCAAAGATATATTGCAATAACAACTGGTTGTCTGAGCATTGTTGAGTGAAATGTCTTTATTCAATGCTTTCCTCTTAATTCCAATCTAAACTGATAGAATCAAACTTCTTGAGAAATTGGTCTGCCTCCCTCTCTTCATATTCACGATAATGGAACAATTTTTTTAAAAAAAGTAGAACCAATGTGATGGAATTGTTAAGTTTTAGGTCCAAATCATCAGTCATCCATCAGATACTGAGTATCTTCCTGGCCACTCTGAAGTTCCCTGAAAAGTGTAAGAAAACTGAAAGGTAAAAAGAAGAGGACAAGAATGCTGGAATGAAACTTTTTTCTATGGAAATGCATTAATGGAATTTAGTGTCATATGACACTGTAATTATTTATAGCTTTCTTGTACTGAGAGTTTCTAAAATGCCACATGACATCAGGCTAAACAAAAACAAAAGAACAATGCCCCCAAAAATCCTGCCTAGATGAAATTCTTGAGTAGAAAAAAAAAACAGCTGGAAGGAAAAGGGCTTAAAGAGTCATCAAAGGCATACAACAGAAAAAGTTGAAAAAGGGGGAAATACTCATATAAGATATTTTTAGATCCTAGTGGACCAATTAAATAAAATGGCATATAGAAATAAAGACAGGAGTGGATTGCTAAAAAACAACCCAAAAACATTTGGAACAAATAGTCAATAACTTATTTCCAGGGGTTTGTGGTAGAGAAAAACCCACAACCCCTTAGGTATGAGCAGGGACTGTTATTTTTCTCCTACATACACTGAATCCTAGAACTCCTGAGGGTGAATGAAAAAATGCAGCTCTCTTATTTCCTATAGAAGCTCTGGTGGTTAATATCAGACCTGGGAGCTGAGCTTGTTAACAACAGCTTTATACAATTTTCAGAGCCCAGCCTGACAGCTTTTAGATTTATAGAGAGTTTCCAAGTCCATAATCCAGAGACCACGGTCTTAAAATGGCACATTTATTATGATACGTTGCATTCACTAAAATTGTTTTGTGTGCTCATGCACCCTCAAAAGCATACATGCACGGAAGTTCAATGGTGAAATATCATTAAATAATTTACATTGTAGATTAAAATAGTTTTAATATAGACAATAAACAGCAGATTCTACACTGAAACTGTGGCATGCTTTAAAATCTCAAAATTAAAATGTGTTGAGCAGAAAAATAAGTTCAGTTGTAGCTTCTATGAGCCATCCGCCCCTCTACCCCTCCCACCCCAACATCCTCAAGGGGATATCATTTAGCTTGCAGCTACTCTCTGACACTTTCACTTGGCACAAGCATCACATTGTAGCAAAGACTGAAGCTATTATGTGGTTGGAAATAGCTACACAGCATGCATTATTTATACCTTTCACTTTAAATGCACTAATGCATTGCCTCTAACCCCTCAGACTCCTCAAACATTTGGCATATAATGGACCGTGGGTGAGGCAGCTTGAAAAGGAGCTATTGAACACCTGGTCCCCTAGGATGAAAACATTCGGGGGTGTGCCTAAGTGTGATTACCTGATGCACTTAAGACCAGTCTAGCTGAGAAGTACATTCATCTAATCTAATTTCACAAATCTTTACTGAATCAACTCAGCAACCATGGTTTATTTGTTTCCCATTTTAGCCACATTCAGGTATTTCCAAACCAAGCACAGGTCACAACTGCAATGAATAGTTTTCAAACAGCCTCCCTAGTATCCCTGACTATGGTTTACCCTCAAATTCTGTCATACCTTCTCTACCTGTCATGACTTTGATGGTACTGCCTGTCCTCACTTTTTAATCCAGTTCCATTATACCCACAGCTTTCTCTTCCAAGCCAAGGAACTCATGCACCCCACTCATGCAATTCATACTTGCACCAGCTTCCAACTACCCTTGCCCCTCACAGCCACACCCAACAATCTCCCAGACTTGCTTCAAGAGATTGAGCATTGGAGATTTTAGCAAGTTCCACCAAATATAACCACCATTCCTCATTCACCCTGGTGTCATCCAATTTCAGTGAGTTAAAAATCCAGATGGTTGGCAGATTAACACCACCAGGTCCAAATCCAACACAACAGTGCCAACCAAGGCCAAAGTATGGAGAGCAACAAGCCACAGCAGCTGTAGTAATCTGGTCAAAGTGAGCAAACTCTGATCTGATATTGCCTCTGTTCCTTTTACCTCTCTCTTTTGCCACTCAATACACCATCTTTATTTTCTTGTTTGGCAAGACGTATTTCAGGTGTTAAGAAATAGTCATCAGCCACTACATCTAAAATTCCACGTTGGTCCAGAATAAAGAGGGGGGGATCACATAGTCTCCACTATCTCCACCACAGCACACTAAGAATGGGGTTGCAACCAAAGCTATGAGGATTGCAGGTCTTCTAGGTGATCGCTAAATGTCATTCTGGCAATTCCCAAACCTCCCATTCACCACATAACCAGGGAAGCAATTCTGAGTCCCACATAGCTGGCATAAACTTCTAGACACCATTTTTCTATGCTTAATATCCATGAGTAAATCATCAGAGTTACTGAAATAAATAGAAACATTTAATAAAGCTTATGGATGGAGTATGTGAAAGACTAAACGAGACCAGCCATGGTTTTAATTAATGGTAATGATACCTTGAATTTTGAGAGGACTCTAGGGAGATAATATAAATTAAAGCATAACAAACCCATCTTGATATTCAAATTGATTCCTAGTCCCAAAAAGTAAAATGATACCCTTTATGCAGGTACTTCTTATACTGGTAGCTTGTTTTTAACAGGTTGCCTTCCTCATTTTTTAAAATTGTAAGTTTTATGTACAGAAGGAAAAAAAGATCAGAAATGGACAAAGTATTTCAGAAATATCCCTTTTAAGCAGGGGTGAAATCCAGCAGGTTCTGACAGGTTCTGGAGAACTGGTAATGGAAATTTTGAGTAATTCGGAGAACCGGTAGTGGAAATTTTGAGTAGTTTGGAGAACTGGCAAATGCCACCTCTGGCTGGCCCCAGAGTCGGGTGGGAATGGAGATTTTGCAATATCCTTCCCTCAGAAGTGGGAAGGGAATGGGGATTTTGCAGTATCCTTCTCCTGTCATGACGACTAAGCCACACCATGCCCACCAAGCCACGCCCACAGAACCAGTAGTAAAAAAAATTGGATTTCACCACTGCTTTTAAGCAGAAACTTGATAGTAATTCTCCAGTAGCTTGAAGGACTCTCACAAGGAAAAGGTGTGGATCTATTTTCCATAGAAGCTGAAAATAAAACAAGAATCAGAGGAAGATCCCAAGTTGAAAGGAGGAGAAATTTCCTGACTAATAAGAAGTGGAACAGTCTGCCTCCTGGAGTTGTGAGTGCTCCATCATTGGTTTTCTGTGTTTGCACACCTGTACATTTGGAATGGGATGAGAATTGTTACTTTGGGTAGGGATAGAACTAGAAAATGTCTAAGGTCTCTTTTGAATCTATCATTCTATGAATATAAATATTTGAAGTGCATTCTGTGTGAGGGGCAGGGATCCACAAGCATTTGGATCTAATATGAGAAAAGGGCTGCTTCCGATCTGGTATGGGCACATTCTCTATGCCAGTGTTTCTCAACATTATCAATTTTAAGATTTGTTGACTTCAACTCCCAGATTTCCACATATTAAAGTTTTTATATGCATTCTTTGTGTTTCCTCCTACATTTTTAATATTTTATTTGTATGAATAGCAGTTTTAACCAGATTGTATTAATAAGGTGAACAAACATGTTAAGATTGAAGGTTCTAAAATTCTCTCATCAGGATTCCTCACCAATTTTTCATTCTTTAAGGACCATGTACTTTACTATACACCACAGCAGAAAATGGTATATGTAACTTACAAAAGAAAAGTCTCTTTCTATAAAACAGAAATATATTGTGCTTGTAAAGGTACACGCCCATGGAATATAATGTTCTTTGCCACCCCCATGTATTCCCTTTATTGTAGCCAATGACACAAATCAAATGAACATCGGATATAGAACAAACAACAAGAAACAAAGGGCACTGGGAGAAAGGTTTTGCATTTAAATGAAAAGGAAGCATTAAAACAGAGAGAAAAAGAAAAGCCACCTTAGAGCTAATACAAATAATAAGCTTTGTAAAGTTTTCACCCTACCTAGTGCACCTGTAGCAAGCAAAAATTTCATCTAAATGGTGACATGAGCAAGATCAACAACATTTGTATATAAGTTTGATATTGCGATGGCTATATGAAAGGGATAGAATTTAGTTGTAATGTCACATTGTACATTCTGTCCTTTGACTCTGCCCATCATTGTCTAACCTCCTCCAGATGTCCATGACTTTTTGCATGACCCTTTGCAGTAAAATGTACCAGGAGACGATGAGTTCTAGTCCTGCCTTACACATGAAAACTGGCTGGGTGATTGAAAGTCATTCACTCTCAGCCCAACCCATATCAGAGGCTTGTGTTGTGGGGAAAATAGAAGGAAGAAGGAATATTGGATATGCCTGCCACCTTGAGTTATTTATTAAAAAATATAATAAAGGCAGAATTTAAAAAAACCTAAAAGAAAATGAAAACCATTCTAACAAAATCTTCCATCATCGCTTACAAATCTAATGATCGATGAAGGTGCGTATAAACCAGGAGAGAATTTTATTTGATATTTCCCATAAGAATATATATACTTTATCATACATTTATTTGGAGGCTTTTAAAAATTGCTGAAGGGAATTTGGAGGCAATTAAAAAACGGCAGATGAGAGTGTGAAGAATAAAAGAAAGACTATGAAACGAGGCTGTAATGATGAAGCTCTTCACTAGCCCAGGGATCTGCAACCCTAAATACTCAAAGAGCCATTTGGACCAGTTTCCCACAGAAAAGAAAAGAGCCGAGAGCCACAAAACCTGGGTGGGCATGGCCAACTCGATGTCACTCACTCCCACCCAGTCATATGACACACCCCCAGCCCCGCCTACCCAGGTTCTGTTGCTCCCAGTGCTTTCTTTTCTGTCGGAAACAGGTATCTCTGTCTGTCTGTCTCTTTCTCTGTCTCTCATATATAGGCCAGGCGAGGAGTGACTGGGAGGGGAGGGTGAGGGGCAGGGCCAGCCAGTGGTGGTTCAGCCAACAGGGAGCCACAGCAGGGGGATGAAAGAGCCGCATGCGGTTGTGGACCGCAGGTTGCTGACCCCTGCACTAGCCCAACAGAAGACTAAATGACAAGAAGAGCAAATGGAGATACTCCAAATTGGAACCAGTCAGCAGATAATACAACATGGAAGGAAACAGACCCCAGATTAGAAAAGAAAATTCCTCTTTCTCAGGACATACTGGCCATCTCAATGTGTGATATCAGGAGAGATTTCAGAGGATGCTAGTTTTGTTCACATTTAGTTGTAACTTTGGGGTAGTATTTTTACATCTTTTATTTATACAACGTTCATATTCCGGGAATCTTATTCACTTAAAATATAGCAACCCTGAATCCATCTATTTTTTTTCTCACAAGACTGTCCTGATTATAGAAAGAATGATGTCAAAATTCCATCCCCAATCAATCTGGCATCTGCTGCTTGCACTTATTTTAGGAGCATATCTTATTTTAAATACTGAGCCAAAAATGCATTTAATGTTATTTATTTTTTTTAAAAATGGCATGAATCATTAACATAATTTTGTTCAGTGATACATCAAACAATGAAATGACAAGGAAGGGCAGAAATTAAGCAAGAAAATAAAAAGAATACATATATAGTTTTTTCACTACAGGTAGCCAGGATTTTCACCTCACTGGGGTCTACATGCCAACAACTAGGATGTAGTAGATTATTCCATAATAGTAGTTTACAACAAAAGTAGCATTTATTGCTTGATTTACACAACCTTAACTGAGTCCCAAAATTTTTTTTCACTCAGCCTGATAAATCAGATTTCTGAAATGAATTCAACCAAATTCAGTTAAGGTATAAATCACTGATAAATTATTGAAGCTTTTTTCCCCATAATAGGATAGTGCTCAACTTTATAAAAAAAAAAGTCACATCACATAATTTTATTACTCACACATACAAAATAGGAATAACTTCATATTATATCAAACATATGGCTGCACAGTGGCTCAGTGGTCAAGACACTGGGCTTGTCGGTTGGAAAACCGGTAGATCAGGTTTGAGATCTGAGCACCACAAGATTGGGTAAGTTCCCGTCCTCGCCCCAGCTCCTGCCAACCTAGCAGTTCAAAAGCATGCAAATACAAGTAGATAAATAGGTACCACTTCAGTAGGAATGTAACAGCACTCCATGACATCATGCTGGCCACATGACCGTGGAAATATCTTCAGACAGTGCTGGTTCAATGGCCTTGAAATGATGAGAACTGCCCTCTAAAGTTGGCAACAACTAGTGGAGTAAAATTTTCAAGGACTTTTTTTTATATCAGACATGTCAATTTTAAAATTCGCTTTATATCTTTCTACTTATAGGTATGCTGTATTACTGATGAAGTATGAATTTTCTTTAAAATAATAGATCCATGTTATTTCTTCTTTTCAGATATTTCTATGGAGATTCTCAATCATCCAGGTCTCAAAAATTTTCAAAAGGCAATAGGATTTTCTTTGTTTTTTTCTTTGAAAATATTTCACTTCTCATCCAAGAATTTTCTTCCATTCTGACTGTATGATGGGGAATGGAAGGATTTATATTCTTTGCAGTCATATAAAGGAGTGTCTACTGAGTGTACACATAAACTCCCAAGTGGCCTGAATGACTCCCAGAGAACTAATGACTGACTTTCACACTGCAAAAAATATAAATCCTTATATTCCTCACCATTCAGTCAGAACTGAAGAAGCTTCTGGGATGAGAAGTGAAATGCTTTCAAAGAAAAAACAAAGAAAGTCCAGTTGCCTTTTGACAAGCACCTTTGGATCTCTCTTCAGAAAGCTAATATGAGAACTTGGGGACAACAAAGAATACATGTGTTCTATGAAAGAGAGAAATGATAATCACAGAATCAAAAAATAATTCAATTGTATTTTAAATTGAATTTTCTTATTTGTCTAATGTAATTCATTCCCCAAGGAACTAAAAATAGTGTACTGGAAAAGTTAATAGAATTTTATTTAAAATAAAATAAAACCATTACTGCTTAAAATCAGCCACCTCTACAGGAAAAAAAAAACCCTCATACTACTTATACCATTCATTAAAAACATGTAAAAACATCAAGAAAATGACAGATTCTAGAGTTAACTAGAAACAACAATGATCAGAGATAATACTTTCAAAGTTTTTGGCATTTATCATTATTAGTATTAGAATTAGAATTTTTTATTGGCCAAGTGTGATTGGACACACATGGAATTTGTCTTGGTGCATACACTCTCAGTGTACATAAAAGAAAAGATACGTTCATCAAGAATCATAAGATACAACACTTAATGATAGTCATATGGTACAAATAAGCAATCTGGAAAAAATATCAATATAAATCGTAAGGATACAAGCAACAAATGTAAAAATAAAATGTAAAAAAATATAAAAATTATGTAAAAATAAGAGATCACTGAGAATATGAATGAGGCAATAACCATTTCTTTTTATAACACAGAAATATTATTTTATAATGGTCACAGTAGGATGAAAAAAGTATGTTGGATGAAAGTTTACTTATAATATATTATTTTGAGTTGGAATAAATGTACTCCCATATCATTGATTAATTACACTGAGGAAAGGCTTTGCATTTTGAAAGGGAAAATACTGTTAAATTCAACTCACATGTATCATCTTTCAGACTAAAAAGTTTATTTGCTGCCAGATGCTGTACTGCATTTGGGGAAAAAATACATTATAAGAATGCATTTTATATGATGTTAGTGGATAAGTTGAGATCAGAAACAAGCTTATCTCAGGATGTTCATCTTAATACAGTGGAACTTATTTTTTGAGAAAAGCAAGCAAGGAGATAATACAGGATTAAAAAGAGGCATGGGAAACAGGGGGAAAGGAAAATAATGTTAAATTTTAATTAAGTCATAATCTGCCCTACATACATTCTCCTGCAATAGTATAATAAAGTTCATTTAAAAAAAAAACAACAAGAAAATGAATTCTCGGCATTTTTTTCAGACATTATTTTTTTATGGCAAATCTAAACCCAAAACCAAGAATCCAAGACTGAGGCCCTGGAGTGAGTTGCCCCTATGCAACTCACTCCAGGGCCTCTCTCTATGTCCTGGTTTTCATTGATGTGATACAAAGCTTTAAATTTCAATTCCGAGCTGGAGAGGTGAAGTTATAAATGTTCTGATTGGTGTCTGGAGGCTTTAGATTTTTGGATGGAGCAGAAGATACTTCAACTCACTCCTGACAAGACTGAGGGGCTGTGGCTGTTTGGCCCTTGGAGTTGAGGAAGTTTCCATCTTGGATGGGCAGTACTGCCCTGTTTGAGGCTGTGCACAACCTGGGGCTCCTTCTGAACTCCCAGCTACTCTTTGAAGAGAACTGGTAACTGTGACTGGGAGGAAGAACCACAACTAAGCCAATGGTTATATAAAAGAAATTTGAGTCTAAGGCAGAAATATAATTTTTGAAAGATTGGATCTTCTCTACTTCTCACAAAGATAAAGGGAAGGGGAAAATGTATTCAGATTTAAATGTAATGTAATAAATTAATATAATTAATATGATATATGATATATGATGTAATATAGTAATAATTTATAACTTTGGTTTCTTAGTCTGGTCTACCTTGAAGAACTGACACAATGAATTTAATAAAGAATTTAATGTCATACTGGACATACATTTTTTCCTTTGTGGATCTCTTAATTTCTTCTACAGTATTTTAATTTATAAGGGCTTATTTTTCTCTTTCTGGACTTTGATTGTTATACACTAGATATATTGATATAGTAGATTTCTCACCATACTTTTTTCTCCATCCACACCTTCTTTGTTTCTATCAGATACTACTTCATACATTGCTTTTTATTCTTTGAACTTCTCACCTCCCCCTTTTTCATGGTCTCATCAATTCTACCCAGCCCTGCCCAGTCACAGCTTACTCAGTCTTTCCCTCAACCCATTAATTCTTCCTCAATGTATTTGTTTCATGTCTCATTCTCTTTATATGGTCAAACGACTTTAAAGTACTTCTTTCATATTGTTAATTCACATTTGTATTCAATCCACATTAACTGAGCACTTATATAACAGAGTAACAGCATGGAAGAAATCTTGGAGGTCTTCTAGTCCAACCCCCTGCTTAGGCAGGAAACCCTATACCATTTAAAACTCTATGTCTCCTTCTTTATGACAAACCTCAGTATCTGATTCCCACTGCATTTGACCTGTTTCAAGGTTATCCTAACAGCTCCAACTCACTATTGCATAACATACTGGGCAGAAACTTGCTCTGTTACTCACTTGCTCTCTCATCATCATGATTATCATCATCATTATCGCCATTACCATCATCATCTTTCTATCCACTGCAGGGTGAAGGCTGCTTCTGCATGTTTCCAACCAACACAGTCCTGAGCTTTCCTTTGCCAGTTGGGTCCGACAACACTTGCTGCTGTCATTACTCCATCTTGTTTTACATCTCTTTTGTGGACACTTTTAATCAAGTGGAATCCATTCTATGACTGCCTTAGTCCACCTGCCATCACTTCTTCTTGCTATGTGACCAGCTCATTTCCATTTCAATTCTTTTACCTTTATTACGGCATCGTATATTTTCGTTTGTCTCTAATCTATGTGCAGGTTTTTCTATCTTGTTTTATGATGCCGAGCATGTATCTTTCCATGGCTCTTTGCACCACTCATAGCATTTGTATTGATTGTGAAGTTAGTGTCCATGTTTCTCTGGCGTATGTTAGAACAGGTAACACACACTGATTAAAAACTTTTCTCTTCAGGCATAGGGGGATGTTAGTCTTGAAAAATATGCTTAATTGCTCTTTCAACAAACATTTATTCCTTGCAAAGAAGGAATTCCTTCCATTACATCTTATTAATTGCCCTCCTATGAACATTTGCATTTCTTAAAATGTCTCCATCTATTTCCCCAGCTTCAATAAGTATCAACTAAAGCATACAAATTCATCTACTTGCTTTTCTGCATTTATGTGTAACATGGATCACTTTTTTTCCCCTGTCGAATATCAGTACTTTGGTCTTGGAAACATCAATTTTCAGTTCAAAAGTCCTTGTTGCATCATACAGGTTATTTAGCATCTACCGCAAATTATTCAGGCTCTCAGCTAACAACAGGCTGATAGCAATTTCCTTTCTAATAGCCTTGCTCTTTTCTTAAACGAACGGTGGTCTTTCTGGTTGAAGCAGACTCTAATGATGGCTAACAACAAAGCAATACTAAAACTAACCATTAAAACCCACCAGACAAATTTAGACAACAGTCATTAAACAGGAGAGGACAAAACAATAGACAGAATTAGCTAGAAGATAACAAATTCAGAGAGCAACAAAAAGTCCTGAAAAAGTCTTACCTCAGTCTGCTATAAAATTGCTAGCATAGATCCAAACTACCTTCTACAAAACTACAGCTGCCATATTTTAAAGGAATTTTTAATTGGCAGCTTGGGAAGTGATACCCTTTTCAGCAGAATGTGCTCAGTTTTATGGTGAATATTAAAAATCTAACACCTACTTCCATTCAGAAAAATGTGTCAATGCCATAACTGGATGAAAGAGAATAACCTTTTTTCTCCCACATAAAGAAACCTCCTTTCCAAAAACTTTTTGTTAATGGATGTAATTTTAGAAATGCTTCTGTTTACTTCATAAAATGAAACACCAGGGTGATAAAAGAATATGAATGAATAGAGCAGGTGTACACTGCTAACACCTCATTATATCCAAGAGTTAAAAACATTTAATTACTCTTCATAGCATTCCCTGCATATTCTGTTGACAAAACAATATGAATTACTCTTAAAGGGACAAAAAATGGATTTTTGCAGGAAAAAGTCAATTTCATAGAGGAAACGGTGGCAGAAAAGAAATAGCACTTAATGTATAAGATCAGGACCAGCTAGTATTAAAAACTCTTGTGGATTAGTTTTCTTAAAACAGGATTATGGGTTTCTGGATTTTTTTAACTTGAAGAGCTGCAAGAATTGATGGATACTTTTAACAATGATGACTCTCAACATCACACAAACCCCTTGATTTTATAAGCAGTTACACACATAATTGTTTTTATTTCACAATATATGTATGTTATTCTGACTGTTCACCGCCCTGAGTCCTTTGAGAGAAGGGCAGTATAAAAATTAATTAAATAAATAAATAAATAAATAAATAAATAAATAAATAAATTAATAAATTAATAAATTAATAAAATAATAATAATAATAATAATAATAATAATAATAATAATAATAATAATAATGTATGCCAAAAGAACAGAGCAATTTTTACCAGTCTGATGCTATGATACACAGAGGATACGGTATAGACTTAGTACCAATAAAGGAGAATATTTGTAGCTCAGGGTTGAAATAAGATTCCTTGGTGCTCTCTGAACTTGGTTGTTTTCTTGCAGTTTTCATTACCTAGATAACCTCCTCAGTGCTAGTCTAGGAGTCCTTCAAGAAAACAGCCAAGCTCAGAGAGACTCCTCAAGACTTAGTATTGATAATTTAGTTGATAGAAGCTGACACCAGCGCGTGAAGCTTAGATCTTTTATTTATTTATTTTATTTTATTAGTTTGTCAAACAGGTACAAGATAGCAGGTATAAATATGAACATGGACATGAATGAAGGAAATGAATACAAATAATATAAATAAATAAATCATGAAGATTGTTAACTGCAATTTCCGAATTCAAATGAAATGGGAAACTATGGCTATTGCTAATAGAACACATCCTTGTTGATTTATTGGCTCACAGGAGAAAAGATGCAAAATGTCTGTGTTTGCTCAAAAGAGCATCCTATATGTTTCCCCACATGGCTCACAAATCAGTGGTGGGTTTCAAATTTTTTTACTACCAGTTCTGTGGGCGTGGTTTGGTGGGCGTGGCATGGCTTGATGGGCGTGACAGGGGAAGGATACTGTAAAATCTCCATTCCCACCCCACTCCAGGGGAAGGTTACTGTAAAATCTCCATTCCCTCACCAATCCTGGGGAAGGTTACTGCAAAATCCCTATTTCCCCCCGATCAGCTGGGACTCAGGAGGCAGAGAATAGATGTGGCCAGTCAGAATTTTTACTACCGGTTCTTCGAACCACTCAAAATTTCTGCTACCGGTTTTCCAGAACTGGTCAGAACCTGCTGAAACCCCTCTGTCACAAATATGAAGAATGTCTAATGAAGACTGCATGATGTAAGACAATATGAAAATGTTGCTCTTTGAACTGAGATATTTGCCACATTAATGTGAGTTAATTAACCAATGGAATAAGTTGCCTTCAGAAGTTGTGGGTGCTTCATCACTGAAGGCTTTCAAAAAGAGACTGGACAACCATTTGTCTGAAATGATATAGGGTCTTTTGCTTGAGCAGGGGGTTGGAATAGAAGACCTCCAAGGTCTCTTCCAACTTTATTGTTCTATGTTCTAAACTCTTGATCTGTTGAACGAATGGATACACTTACTCCAGTGATTTAAAATTTCTTTAAAATCTGAATTCAATAATATAGATTGATATTAGTTTTTGATTGAATTACTAGTACCTAGCTAACCCAGTGTGTCAAATTAAAAGGAATAAATTAACTCAAAAAAAGTTCAAAAAATATTATAGACAAAAATAGGTAATGCACAAATATGCATTTCCAGAAATTTTGCAAGATGGGTTGTATATTCAGATGGAAAACATTTGGCTCACAACTTTCATGCTAGATAAATCCAGTGCAATAATGCCTTTTGTTCTCAATAATGTTATCTATCTTCCCAGTGCCAAAGCCTATTTTAATGAAAGAGAGGAGAACACTATGTAATCTCCACAAATCCTAGTTTTGCAGCTCTATGATACTGGCTTCAGGATACATTCATTAAAGGAGACTGCAGCAAAGCAAACAGAAGATACTAAATGGAATCAGATGCTTTATCCTCCAACTCTTTTTGATATTGCACTGATCCAGAAATATACTTCATTTATTATATATAATTTCTATGAAGAATTTTTGTTATAATAGTAAAATCTAATGTAAACTAACTTAAAGAAAGAAAAGAGAACAGAAAGGAGTAAAAAAAATTGAAGAAAAAAGAAAAGAATAAAAGGAAAAGAAATATTTAAAATTTTGTATATAAATATATAAAAAATGACTTCAACCTTCATCATAACAAGTATGCAGTAAACAAATGTTATGACTCTTCAACCCCTCTCTTACTTATAAACACATTCGTAAAACATCTTTTCAGGCTGGTGTCAGCAAGAAACTCTATAAGGGGTTACCAGAAGTATCCAGGTCACTATCTTGGTTTGTCATTTGTATTTCCCTTTTAAATTTTAAAACCTTGGTCAGTTTCTTTTATAGATCTAGTGAAACATTCTTTTCTAAGTCATTATTTTGGCCTCTCAGTTGTCAGTTCATTTTCTCTACGATCACTATCTTGTCAGAAAAAATTATTCTGTATCAGTTGTTTCTTCTATGACATCTTTTGAACATAGGCTACCCATAGAAGCAGACATCCTTAGTGACATGATTGATAATATTTTGCTACTAATTGCCGATTCCATTCTTCAAAAGTCTCTTTCAATATTTTATTGTTATAACATTTTGCATCGTTTTACAGACTTATAAATCTTTCTCTACCTAAAAACTTTAGTCTCCTCTAATGTACAGTTTTTGAAAACATGAAACTGGTTATCTTGATCATATTTTATAAAAACTAACACAGAAATTATTTCCCATGAGTATCAGTTTGCTTTTTATAATTAATTACAAAATCTCTCAAAGTGTCATTCCAGTTTTATCTAGACCCTCAAACTGTTTATAACTTTCTATGATAAAAATCTTATTTAGCTTTCTGCTATTCATTTGAGAGTCTTTCAGATTCTGTCCTGTGGTCTCTTCATGAGGAGCAACTATTTGGAACACATGTAAGCAATCTACTGTCCTTTTATTATTCCGAGGAATTGGTCTACTCATCAGTTCCTTGGTTCCTTGCCATGGTCATTGGCTCCACTTTCACAGAACCATCTTAAGTTTGCCACTCCACCCCCAGAAGTCTAGAAATATACTTCAATTAAAAAGATAAAGCATGGCATGATTGGATGCCAAATCTGTTGTCCATGACTGTATATTTCTTCTAGTTAGGTGACAAAATAAATGGTTGCCATCACTGTTTTGAAGATTATTGCAAGCACTCTCTTATTCATATTTTACATTTTTGAATTTTCAGGACATTTTTAACAAAAAAGGTAGTAGGCAATGGTGCTATTCCACAAATAAATATTTTATGTTGTGCTTGGATTGTCAAAATCTTTAAAAGGAGTCTAATAATTTTACTGAATCAGACCAGATCATCATCACATATGGTTTCAGATCACTCTGTCTAAGATGAATAACCTACAATTTGTTTCCTTAATTTATGTAATTCACTTTTATACACATCTGCATCAGAGCCATCATCACTGTTTGTGGTATTCAAGTTATTTATTATTAGCAAATAATATCTTGGTTACAATCCATGGATAACTGCCAACTCAATTGTTTTCATATTTTAATGCAAAATTCCACATTTTTATCCTGATAAAGCTCTTAGAACAGTTGATCACATATTTACAGATTTATAATTGAAATGACAGAGTAAATACAGCCAGGAGATAGAATATTAAAACCACAAACATCACAGAGGAAGAATCAGTTTCAGCACAAACCAAATGCCTGGCAAAATTAAATGGCTATAGATTGATAGTATGTTCAATGGTACCATTTTAGGAGAAAATTCCTTCATCCCTATATATAGCATCCTTCTCTGCATGTATACAAAGTAAGGTGAACCTGAAGGCAATTCTTTCTGTAATGGCCACCATGTTTTGGAATATCGTGGCCCCAGAGATTTTCCTATTGTGTTTTCCCGAAAATAAGACCTTGTCTTATATTTTTTGAATCCCGAAATAAGTGATTGGCCTTATTTTCAGGGAGGTCTTATTATTTTGGGATGCGTGGAGCAAGACAGGGATCCTCTTGCCATCTTACCCAATTTCCAGCTCTCTCCCCCTAACTCTAACCAGAGGAAATGACATGGACTAGCTGTGCATGCGGTTAAATATTTTCGGGGAGGGCTTATTCTCGGGGGAGGTCTTATTTTGGGGGGGAGGTCTTATTTTTGGGAAAACATGGTAGCACCCTCTTTATTAGCCTTCTGTAATAGTTACAGTGATTTTATTTGATTTTGCATTTGAAATTTAGATAGCTGACTTTGGGTGTCACCATATTCTCTGTGATCTTTAACCTTGTCCATCATCATAACTTTTAGAAATACATGGTAATAAAGAAATATTTAAGTTTGTCTAGTCTATTCTGATCTCCATATTTGGCTGCAATGGCCTCCTGCAACCCTCTGCCAGTGAAAATGAAGATTGGGAGGGCTGCGCACAACCCTACTGAGCTCCATCTTTGCTGGCAGAGGTACTGTGGGCCAGGCCTTCACTGTTTCCAGGACAGTCCCATGATCTAAGCACCTAGCAGGCTTTATCCGGCCCACAGGCCTTGAGTTTCACACCCCTGTTGTAGAATAATCCAGAGCAGGATCTGGATCCTTGTGATCTGTCCCCGTACCCACACACACACCCACACAGCCAGTCGAGGGTTAAGGAAACACTTTGGAACGCACCCAGGTCTTATCTCCGACTTGGCAGCGATAGACACACCGTCTGCCAAGGGTCTTTATTTTCACAAACAGACAGATAAGATACGAACGTTCAAGAAAGTCCAAACAGAAATAATATTCCTCCCAGCAGTTCCGGACGAGGCTTTAGTGACTCCAAGGTTTTGCTTTGTTCGTCACAAGGATCCTTTGACCACTACCCTCTATTATATAGTCTCTGGGGTGTGGTCCAGTGACTCAGTTCTAATCCCTAGCACGCCTCCCAAGCTGCTGCAAACGTTTATCACGCCTTCGGAGGCGTGCGTCCAGGAATGATGTTTCATTATCACTTTGACTCGAATCAGCTGTTTCCTCTCCCTCAGCCGGCACTTGAAACAATGCCAGAGGGGAGGGGCCTGGAGAGGGAGGCCTGGCTGACTCCTCTTCCTCATGCTCGGAGCTTTCTTCCTCCGATGGGACAGGCTCAGAGGGCGGGGCCACAACACTATCCCCCACCGCAGGGCCCTTCCCCCGGGTCTGACGGTCGGGATGGGGTCGGGACGGGAACTGTTCGTGGAAAGCCCGCACCAGGTCAGGGGCCTGAACGGCAGATGCGTCCACCCAGGTGAAATCCTCGGGCCCGTACCCCTTCCAGGCAATGAGGTATTGGAAGCGCCCCTTCAGCCAACGGGAGTCCCGGATACTGTCCACCTCGTACGTCGAGGCATCGTCCTCGTCGGCTGCGGCTGGGGGGGCAGGCGTCGGCGGGCGGCGGAGATGGCTCGCGGGGGCCTCAGGGACCAGGAGGGACCGATGAAAAACAGGGTGGAGCCGCATGGAGCGGGGTAGAGTCAACCGGTAGGCCACCGGATTGATGACCGCCTCGATAGGGAAGGGACCGATAAAGCGTTGGGCCAGTTTCCTCACCGGCCGGTCCGTGGGGAGGTGTTTCGTGGACAACCACACCCGATCTCCTACTTCCAGCGGTGGCGTCGCCCGGCGGGCGCGATCGGCGAACCGTTTATAATCCTCTTTCGCCCGGATCAGCTGCCGCTGCACCAGTTGCTGCACTGCCTGCAGCTCCGAGAGGAAGTCCCGGGTCTCGGGAACAGGGGAGTCCATGATGGTCAACGGGAAAAGCCGTGGATGGTATCCGACGTTGGCATGGAACGGGGTCATCTGGGTGGAGGTGTGTTGGGAGTTATTAAAGGCGAACTCCGCCAGGGGAAGGTACTCGGCCCAGTTGTCCTGCTGCTGGTTGACAAAACAGCGGAGGTACTGCTCCAGTATGCCGATGACCTTCTCCGTGCCCCCGTCAGTCTCCGGATGGTGCGACGATGACAGGCACACCTGCACCTCCAGCGCGGCCATCAGGCTTTTCCAGAAGCGAGCCGTGAACTGGGCCCCGCGGTCCGAAACCACCCGGTCCGGCAGGCCGTGGAGGCGGAAGATATGTTGCAGGAACAGGCGAGCCGTGGTGCGGGCCGAGGGCAGGCCGCGGCACGGGATGAAATGTGCCATCTTCGTGAGCGCATCCACCACCACGAGGACGGTCGTGTACGTAGCGGACAGGGGCAGGTCTGTCAGGAAGTCCATGGAGATGGCTCCCCAAGGTCTCTCCGGTGTCGGTAGCGGCTGGAGGAGTCCGGGAGGGGGGCCGGACGCGGCTTTGGCCTGTCGGCACGTCACACAGGACGTCACGTAGGCGTGCACGTCGTGCCGTACCCGAGGCCACCAAAAAGTCCGCGTCACCAGGTTCAAAGTCTTAAAGAAGCCGAAGTGCCCCGCCGCGGGGTTGTCATGACACTGGTTCATGACGAGGGCTCGGAGCGGACTCGTGGGCACGTACAGCCGACCCCGATGTCTGAGCAAGCCCTCCTCCACGGTCCATGGGGACGCGGGGCCGACGTCTGCTCTCCGCTGCTGCGACCAGTCGTCCCGTCGCTGCGCTTCCAGCACCCGAGCCCGCAGGTCCACCGGTTCCTGGACCGCGGCCAAGGAGTCCGCTGGCAGCACCGTCTGGGGGGGAAGGGAGTCCTTGGGGCAAAAGTATTCCGGCTTACGGGATAGCGCGTCCGCCCTCTGGTTGAGGTTGCTCGCAATGTAGGTGACGTGGAAGTTGAACCGGGCGAAAAACAACGACCACCGGATCTGCCGCTGGTTCAACTTCCGTGCCGTGGTGAGGTGCTCCAGGTTCCGATGGTCCGTCCGCACCTCCACCTGGTGTCGGGCCCCCTCGAGGTGATGTCGCCAAGCCTCGAACGCGGCCTTGATGGCCAGCAACTCCTTTTCCCAGATGGTGTAGTTGCGCTCGGAAGGGTTGAGTTTCCGGGAGTAGTATGCGCAGGGAAAAAGAGTGCCGCCATCCACCGGAGCCTGTAGCAGCACCGCCCCAATCGCCACGT
This sequence comes from Pituophis catenifer annectens, assembly GCF_029215685.1. Classification (NCBI taxonomy): domain Eukaryota; kingdom Metazoa; phylum Chordata; class Lepidosauria; order Squamata; family Colubridae; genus Pituophis; species Pituophis catenifer. Next base: position 45,435,794 of record NW_027256881.1, read on the forward strand.
TGGACGCGTCCGTCTCCACCACGAACGGACGGTGTGGATTGGGGTGCCTCAGGACTGGCTCCGTGAGGAAGGCCTGCTTGAGGACCTCGAAGGCCTGCTGCTGCGGGGACCCCCACTGGAACGGGACCTTCTTCCGAAGGAGCTGGGTCAACGGCAAGGTCAGGGTGGCGAAGCCCGGGATGAAGGTCCGATAGTAGTTGGCGAATCCCAACAGACGCTGGACGTCCTTCACCCGACGCGGGGGTTCCCAACTGCGCAAGGCCTCCACCTTGTGCGGGTCCATCGCGATGCCCTCGGGGGTGATGATGTGCCCGAGGAACTCTATGGAAGTCTGGAAGAAGTAGCATTTCTCCAACTTCGCATAGAGCTGGTGCTCCCGCAGGCGCTGCAGGACCTGGCGGACATGCTGGAGGTGACTTTCCGGGGTCCGGGAATAGATCAAAATGTCATCCAAGTAGATCACCACGAACCGATCCAGCATGTCCCGGAACACATCGTTCATCAAGTGCTGGAAGACCGCGGGGGCGTTGGTCAACCCGAACGGCATGACGGTATACTCGAAGTGTCCGTACCGCGTGCCGAACGCCGTCTTCCACTCGTCCCCCTCTCTCACGCGCACCAGGTTGTAAGCCCCTCGGAGATCGAGCTTAGTGAAGATCGAGGCCTCCCGCAACCTCTCCATCAGCTCCGGGATCAGCGGCAGGGGGTAGCGATTTCGCACTGTGATGGCGTTCAAGCGCCGGTAGTCGCAACACAGGCGCAAGTCCCCCGTCTTCTTTTTAACAAAGAGGACCGGGGCCGAGAGCGGGGAGGTCGAAGGCCGGATGAACCCACGGGCCAGGTTCTTTTCCAGAAAGTCCCGTAAGGCGGCCAGCTCGGGCTCCGACATGGAGTACAGGCGTCCCGAGGGCAGGGGCGCGTTGGGCATTAGGTCCACCGCACAGTCGTAGGGTCGGTGCGGGGGCAAGCGGTCCGCCTCCTTCTCGCTGAACACGTCGGCGAAGGGCGTCAGCTCCGGGGGCAAGGAGACGTTTGGGGCAGAGACGTCCTGGCCGGCGCAGGTGTGGCGAAGGTGGTCGACACACTGCAGGCTCGGGAACGAGATGGCGTTTCTCGACCACGCCACCTGAGGGTCGTGCGCCCGAAGCCAGGCCATCCCCAGGACCAAGGGAAAGTGCAGATCCGCCGTTACGTAAAACTGGATCGCCTCCTCGTGGTTTCCAATGGCGAGGCGCAAGGGCTGGGTAGCGGTTTTGATGGGTCCCGCCACGAGTTCCCGCCCATCTATAGTTTCAACCCTCAACGGAGGGCCCACTGGAACCAAGGGGACTTTGTAATGGACCACAAAGGCCTGGTCCATAAAGTTCGTGGTGGCCCCCGAGTCCACCAGCGCGTGCGCCTGGAGCCCCTCCGACCGGTTAGCCAACAACACCCGGGTGTTCAAAATCAGGTGCCGAGGGGGCTCACAGTCCACAGCCGCCGACTCCGGCGGGGCATGGTCACGTGCCTGACCCAGAGTTTCCCCTAGGCCAGGCCTGGCCCGTTTCCCGGCAGGTCACGCCGAGACTCCGGAACAGGCTTGAGCGGTCCACTCCGCTTCCGGGGACACGAGGCGGCAAAATGTCCCGCCTCGCCGCAATAGAGGCACAACCCCCCTTGACGTCTCTGCATCCGCTCCTGGGCCGTCAGTTGAGGTCTGGCTGCTCCGAGCTCCATAGGCTCCTCAGCCGTCGCCACAAAACGCTGTGCGGTCCGGAGCGCTGTCGGTGCGAAACGCGGGGGTGCCGACGCTGTCGATGGTTCCGGAAGAGCCCGACGGGGCTGTCGCCGTTGCAAGCGGGCGTCGATGCGCAGGCATTGGGTCACCAGCGCGTCGAGGGTCGGTGGCGCCTCCACACGAACCAGCTCGTCCTGCATCTCGTCAGAAAGGCCGTCCTGGAAAGCGTCCATCAGCGCCACCTCATTCCAAGCCGAATCCTGGCCTAGCAGTCGGAACTCTGCAATATAGTCCTGCAGGGGGCGCTTGCCTTGGCGGAGGTCCTTGATGCGCCTCGCTGCCGTCTGCACCCGGAGGGGGTCCTCAAACATGGTGCGCAGGTGTTGTAAAAAGCCCTGAAAGTCCAGGAGCAAGGGGCTATCTTGCAACAACAGGGGCGTGGCCCATCGGGCGGCAGTGCCCGAGAGGGAGCTGATAACAAATGCCACCCGAGCCCGGTCATCCGGAAAATCCTCCGGCCTCATTGCCATAAACAGTTGGCATTGTCCCAAGAAGGCCGGAAACATCTCCTGCTGCCCAGAAAACCTATCTGGCACATTCACTGGGCATCTCGGACGGGGAGGGGGAGGAGGTGGAGCTGCAGGAGCATTTCCCAAAGCAAGTTGGGCAGTTAGCTGTGCTACTTGCTGTTGCAGAAGCTGATTGGCCTCCAGCATCTGCTGTATCTGCTGCTGCAGCTGTTGGTCCATCGTGGGTTAACGATGGAGTATGGGGTGACGAACAAGATGATCTGTCCCCGTACCCACACACACACCCACACGGCCAGTCGAGGGTTAAGGAAACACTTTGGAACGCACCCAGGTCTTATCTCCGACTTGGCAGCGATAGACACACCGTCTGCCAAGGGTCTTTATTTTCACAAACAGACAGATAAGATACGAACGTTCAAGAAAGTCCAAACAGAAATAATATTCCTCCCAGCAGTTCCGGACGAGGCTTTAGTGACTCCAAGGTTTTGCTTTGTTCGTCACAAGGATCCTTTGACCACTACCCTCTATTATATAGTCTCTGGGGTGTGGTCCAGTGACTCAGTTCTAATCCCTAGCACGCCTCCCAAGCTGCTGCAAACGTTTATCACGCCTTCGGAGGCGTGCGTCCAGGAATGATGTTTCATTATCACTTTGACTCGAATCAGCTGTTTCCTCTCCCTCAGCCGGCACTTGAAACAATGCCAGAGGGGAGGGGCCTGGAGAGGGAGGCCTGGCTGACTCCTCTTCCTCATGCTCGGAGCTTTCTTCCTCCGATGGGACAGGCTCAGAGGGCGGGGCCACAACACCTTGTGAGGACAATAAGACAGTATTGTTGCATGAGCAGAAATTCAAGGGATATCACGAGTGCCTCAGTACTTCCAGTTAGATTCAATCTTAGAACGACTTACAATTGTTATCAGAAATATTTTGCATATTGATCAGAACCATCCAGCAGTCACTCTAACTGGCCAAAAAGAATGCCAAAAACAGCCTCCTGCCAATGTGGTAACCTACCATATCTCATTTGTCATGTGTGATTTGTGGCAAGGCAAACAACAACAATAGCCTAAACCGAAAATTAAAAAATAAAAACCAATTTAATGAAACACTAAGAAGTCTGGTTTTCTCTGAAAATATATGCATACACTGTATGTATAATCTCATTTTTCTCTTATTCATCTTTGTGTTATCTTCTTATGCAATATCCCTAAAAGACACAGCTACATTTTCTGATAATTCTGCCTTTACTTTCTTTTCCATTATGTATGCTTAATTTATACAGTCTCCCTTTTTATGTATATATATTCTGACAGCAATTTTAAATCAGATTTTTCTTCTTGTGAATGCAGGGGGAGATTTCTGAAAAGCTAATACTTTTAATATCCTTTTGCTACTTTTTTCTTTTTTGCTAAATAAAAATATTTCATTTTATTGCTAATCTTCTCGTCAGTTTTTGCAAATATCCATGTTGTATCACTGACACTTATTGAAAAAATGGTACTGGCAACCCTATTTTTTCCATACAGAAGCTTTTCATTCTAACTCCCACCTATGTTTTCCATACTATTTAAAACCTGAGTTTTCAATTTCATGTGCTCCTTGCAATAACTCACACACAGGCCCCAATTTTTCTTATTTAGCTATTCTATCTTAATACAGAATGGCTTCAGTTCAGAATAGTCATGCTCCCAATATAGTTTGTCAATTAATTTGATTTTTAAATAACTAGCAAATTCAGAAGCTATTCAAAAACTGTGAGGCTTTTAGCTAGGAAATACGATTCAAAGGTGACTGAGTGAGATGATGATGACTAGCAAGTAGTATGGATCCATTTGAAACACAGAATAAATGAGATTTGCACCCAGTTCATTAAAGACCTGCAAGTCTTCTTTACATCCCACAATCTGGCCCATTAGGTTAGGACATCAAAAGCAATCAGATGTGAAATAGTCTCATGATACCTTTGGGCAGTTTGCACATTTGTGACAGCATAGTCATCTTGGTAAAAGTCTTTTTTAAAAATTGATCCTTCTTTTTTCTTGAAGCAAATGTGCTAGGAATCAGGTATTAATTGATTCTTCCCCCCATTCCAATCACAGCTCCTCCATTTGATTCTGCTCTCAGATGGGGCACTAGTTATCTAAGACATGGGTCTATCCAAGATAGGGGGCTGATGATAAAACAGCTTTTTTAATCACAGCTGCAAACCCCAGCTATACTGACTTTGCTAGTTTGCTGCTCCAGTCAACTGTGCATTTGTAGATAGACTTGGAAAGACTTGGAAAATAGTTATACTCAGACTTCTGGACAATGCAACAGCCTCAGAGTTGGAGGAAGTGTGTTTTATTTGCTCCAATGTACTTTGTGAAGCACTTTTAATATTTGCTTTCCTATGCTGAGTGTTCAATTTCTTCTTGTTTATTTTCATATGCTGAGCATTAGAGTAAAGACGGGCTACAAACTTCATTAAATAATTGTCTTTCTGATTTTTCACCTAACAGTTTAATACAGCCCATTAAGCTACATCTCCTCTGTAGTACACAAAGCTTTATTTGATCAGGATTTTCGTCTCCAATCTCTCCGGGGTTCAGTTTAAAGCTTTCCAATCAAACCTGTGATGCTTTAGCTAAAACCTTTTATAATGCCTTTTATTGGTGCAACTCATCCTGCAATCCATCCTTCAAACAGACCACTCCCCCCACTTCTTTCTTTCAAGAGGAAACTGTACCGTTAGTGTCAAGAAAGCAAAACTCAGAATGAGCTGAGGGTAACAAAAGACACCAAGAATAAGAAGAAAGGCTTTCTTTCCTTTCAAAATAAGAAGAAAACATTCACACCACAATTTATTTATTTATTTATTTATTTATTTATTTTTCTTATACTTATATGCCGCCCTTTTCCCAAAGGACTCGGGGCGGCTCACAGAAAGTAAAACGATGAAAACAATAAAAATAGCTACTAAAACAATCAATTAAAATCTCCCAATTAAAAATTATCCATCAGATCAGCAAATTTGTTGGAAAAGCCATGTCTTCAGGTCACGGTGGAAAGAGCTTCAGGTCACGGCGGGTTACACACGTCTGGAGCCCCATGGGTAACCCATTCCAGAGGGTCGGTGCGCCCACAGAGAACGCCCTCATCCTGGGTGCCACCGGCCGACATTGTCTGGCCGATGGCATCCGGAGGAGGGCAGTCCTATGTGAGTGCACAGGGCGGTGGGAGGCAGGCAGAAGGTGGTCCTGCAGGTATCCCGGGCCCATGCCATGTAGGGCAATGACCAATAAAGAAGGAAAAATGCTGATAGGTGGCAAAGCAAAGGCAGAACTATCCAACTCCTATTTTGGTTCATTCTTGTTCAGCAAAAATCTGTGTGTATTTCACCAAGAAACTGCAAAGTACTAGGGCAGAATGAAAATGCCGTAGTGAACCTTGAGATTGATAGGAAACATGATCAAAGAAGACCTGTATTTTGAATGAGATTAACAGGATCAGAAGAATTGACTGCAAGAAATCCTGGAGAACTAGCAAAATGCTAGAGAAGAGAAACTATTGTCCTTCCTTTAAAGGGGGACAACGGGAAAATCCAGAAAATGATAGACCAGTGAGAGTTTGCCATCATCAACAAAGATTCTACAGCAGCTTCAAAGCTTTTTCTGAATTCAGGTGGTACAAAATGTTAGGGATGTTTTAAATCAAAGCTGAAAAACTACTTCAAACTGGCATGACTAATATGCTGTACTTATCATAGCATCCTTAAAGAAGTATCTTTTCTTGGACTTATCCAATAGCCATATAATGTTATTATGGTTCATCACACAGTCCACCAGATGTTTAGACTGGATTTTGCATTTTTGTCCCCTGTTAAGTCCTTCCCAAGGACATGGGATAGGGCCAGGCAGATGTTATTCAATGGTTTTAAAAGTATCACTGTAAGCTGTTCCAAGCAAAAGTGTATTTTGTAATTGACCAATGAAATACTTGCTTGCAGTCATTCTATCTCTATTTGCAGATCTTTGCATTTTATCTATTTCTTTTTCTATTTCACTGTTTCCAAGCATTGCCATGTCCACTATCCAGACTTTTTTTGTCTTTATTATTGTTAAGCCTGGGCTGTTATTATTATAATTTTAACAGACATACAGAAGAAATCCAAAATATGAATTAAATATGAATTAAATATGAAAATATGAATCCAAAATATGAATATATCCAAAATATGAATTAAATATGAAATTTCAATACCAAAATGAACAAAAAAGAAAATAAACAGAACTGTTACAATTAAAATGCTAATATACATAAATATATACTATATAATATAATAGCCACATAGTTTTTTTAAAAAAATGTCTTTAAGGAGGGCTCTAAAAGGGTACAACAATATTCAAAGCCTGTTTTTGGCTTAAGATTTCAGGTATCGGGATGTTCTTACAAAATGTCTACTGCATATTCTGCATTCATGAGATCAAATCTGGACACCATATTTCCATAATGTGGATTGAATATAGGAAAGTGATAAAGATAATTCAATATCATGTCTTATGAAGACAGGCTGAAGGAATTTAGGATGTTCAATCTGGACAAAAGAAGATGGAGGGAAACATGATATCTGTTTCCAGATATACAGTATAAAAGTATGCCACTGGGAAGATGGTTCAGAACTTACCACTGTTCCAGGATCAGACATAATGGCTTCAGGTGGCAACTACCTAGATTTCATTCCTTGGACCAGCTCTTTTGTTTCTTTATGACAGTTGCTGGATTTGTAAGTATCCACAGTAATTCTTCCATTGTTTGATCGGATAAGCCTTAATTCTCTCATCAGAAGAAATATTTATTGGTTCAATTCTTTTTCTTTAAACACAATTATAGATTTTAACTTGGTGAAGGCTGTTTTGGGCAAGAACACAAACATGTCACAAGCATTGCAGAATCCTATTCATTATCTTCACCTTTGTTTCTTAAGGCATCACCAGTACATAAGACTTTTATTTCTTCTTAGTTTCTTTTCAGGCTTTCAGATTAGGCAATTGCACCCTTTCCTCAATTACAGGGAAAATGTATTAGTAATTTCTCATTAAATTCTCCACCTAATTCCACTGGTAAATTCTTTTTTGCTTTACCTATTTGTTTATTCACTTCTGTAACAAAATCAGCATTTTTCAGAATAGCAATAGCAGTAGCACTTATACACCATTTCACAGTTCTTTACAACCATTTCTAAGTGCTTTACAGAGTCAATATATTACCCCCAGCAATCTGGGTCCACATTTTACAACCTTGGAAGGTTGAGTCAACCTTGAGCCACTCAGAATTGAACTTCTGGAGTAAGCAGTGAGTTAGCCTGCAATACTGCAGTCTAACCACTGCACCACCATGGCTCTTATGTTAAGGTTCTCTTCATATTTCAAAAATTTATGCAAACATGTACAGATGAAATATTATATAAAAACACATTTATTAGAACTGTACATGGAGATGCATACAGATTCTTAAATGCATTTGGGTCTTTTTTTTTCAATAGATTGACATGACTACCTTATCAGAAATCAATTTTGGTATAGCCGCCAACTTCAAAAATTTGCAAATTGATCACTTAGGCTGGAATAATAGCTGGAATTAACAATGTTAAAAAAATATGATACATAGAACAAAATCACAATTGAATCACTTACTATTTCTAACTTTTTCTCATAATGTTTAAGAACATGGAATGATTTCCAGTATGAATAAGAAATGAAAAACTCTCCTCTTTAAGTGAAAATTGCATGACTACACCTGTGAGCTATGATTGTACTTCAGAATTTCTTTGTTTTATAGCAGGGCTGTCAAACTCATGGGCCGCGGGCAGGATGCGTCACATGCTGGCCATGCCCACATCTGATTTACAATGGGGGGGAGTCATTATACATCACATGACAACACCGTGACGACGTGAGTTTGACACCCCTGCTTTACAGCCTCAGAAGGATATAACCCCAAATGGCCAGATGAGCCCAAATAGTAGGGAAGGCTTCCAGAACCTAACTCACGAGGAAGCCAAGTAAAAGGGCACAACTTATAGCCTCCTTTCCCCACTCTCCTGGCCTTTGGCATGTTTACCTTTGTGCTGGTATAAAGAAAGACGATAACTGATAGTTGTACTTTATTTAAATTCAATGGAGATGAAGGGATTTTAAGAGATTAAGCAGGCACACAATGAGGAATACATATCAAAAGGAACCTGCTAGCACCAGCTGTTTGCCTAGTGCACTTGTAACTGTGAACCATTTGCTGCCTAAGCAAATAAAAACCTTCAGTATGAAACGGATTAGGGTCTTGTCAGTGTAGGGCAGCAGTGGTGGGGCGATTCTAATGAGGTCTAATTAAGGTCACAATTGATCTTATTGACTTGCAACTAACATTATTTTAAGGAATAATATGCTGTGGAGAAAAGCAGCTCAAGAAGTGATAGCTTGTTTAGGCAATCCACTTGAGGTGGGAGGAGGGAGGAGGGAGAAAAAAGTGGGTCAGACATAGGAACACATCTACTAATTGAATGTAATAGCAAACACATAACTTAGAGATACTGCAAAGCTTGTAAATGTGGGCATTGGTTGTAAAATTACTTCTCTATCATCATTGTTGCAAATGGTCAGTGTCTAAGGCAGTTGCTAAATGACAACTATCTGTATCTTTCATTTGTCATCATATATTTGATCTAAAGACAGCAAAACCTGTAGCCTTGTCTCGTCAACTTCAGCAGTACTTCAGCAATGCATAACTGTCCAGAAAACTGCTTAAAAATGTATTTCCTCCAGTTACCTTTCACCAACTTGTCAGCTTCAGTGATTTGCAGCAAGCCATTAATAAAAAAAAAGTCTATGCTAATTATGCCAAGTCAGATTTTCTTTCCAGCAGCAGCAGCTTCCTGACTCCTGACCAAAAACTAACAAGACTAATTGATAGAAATATAATAGTAAATCCCAACTTGTTTCTCTTTTGATGTACAAATACAAAATCATAAACCTCCAATGACATTGTCCAATATCAAAAACAATTATGATTTGATAATGTTTCCTTGGTTCGATATATTTAAAAGAAGCAAAGCCAGTAATAAAGGATAATTTTCCTTAAATAGCAGTATATATATTATTTCAGATAAGGGATTATGTTTCTCTACTGATAGATGCAAAATCAGTTTGTGGGTAAAGAAGAGTCATCAAGTAGATGGCAACTTTGTTAGATGTAGTGAAGTCATGATTAAGCAGAAACATTCATTTGTAAATTTAAAAAACAATTTAACAAATAAGAGAAACTTTAAGACAGCTTAAGAAGAACCCATGGGGTTATTTTTGTTTGTTTTATCAACTTTATATGAGCATCCATCTGATACAAGGTGACTCTGAGAGGGGGTATATAATAAAACCAATTAAAACATATAAAATTACTTAAAACATTTAAGGAATAAGCAGAAGATAACAAGGGGGTTCAATTCAAATTCGAATGTAAAATCAGAATGTTATTCACTACAGGGTCCAGCCAAATGTGCAGGCTCCCTGCTGCCAGGGGAGCCCCAGACCTCAAAACACATTTTGAGGGCTTTCTAGAATGTCATAAGGGTTGGGACTGAGTTCACCTCAGGGAAGGGGTTCAAGTTACAAAGGGCAGATGTCACAAGAGAAAAGATTTATCTCCTAGATCCCATCAGATGGAAATCCTTAGCAAATGGAACCCACACCATGCCTCTCCAGTTAAATCTAATGGATAGGTTGATGTAATTTGGAGAGGCAGTCCCTCAGATAATCTTGCCCCAGGTTACGAAGGGCTTTAAAGTTCAAAACTAGCAGCTGGAATTTGCTCCCAGAAGCAAACTGGTAATTAATATACTGTAGCTGATAGAGCAGAAGTTTGAAGTGTGTCCTCCTTGCATTTTATGCAAACTGAAGCTTCCAGATACTCTTCAAGGGCAGCCCCATGTGGAGTGTATAACACCACTCATGAAGTGTTCATCAGTTACAAAAAATTGGAGAACAAAGAGAGAGAGAAAGAAAATTGGCCTGCTTCACCTCTTAATAAGTAGCAAAGGCTGGAAAAGGAGGACCTAAATAGGGATATGTGTGTGGTGGGCCTAGAAATTGCCCTTGCCTTTTTCCCTCTGTAGGATCCACATTAAGAATATCCTCTAAAATGCCTCCTTGCCCTGTTGGCTTTAACAGCAGTGCAAGGCTCCTCCCCAGGAACTTTCCATTTAGATGCTGGCATTAGGGTGCCACTTTTTGTGTCAGACCCATACCTGTCATATTACTGTTAAGAATTCTGGTTGTTCCCTGTCAGAGACATGGTTTATCTGCACTTGAAAAAGTCTGTCTGGGGACATATTGGACGAGGCATCAAGAATTGAAATAAAGCGATGCTTTATATAGCTTCTGCTTCTTCAAAGCTCTTTGCCTGTAGCTGTCTTTACACTGGTGTTTAGTGAAGTGGAACGCACTAATGCTGCCCGCCTTCTCCCAGCTGTAACCTTCAGAAGGCAGTTCTGAATGCAGCCAGCATCTAACCCAGTGCACGTAGTTTTCCTGGCTGTTGACAGGTCTCACTAGGTTAGCAGTTAGATTCTAGGCAGCATGAAAAATCTGTGCATTTAATGGATGCTTAATGGCTGGAGTTTATTTGTTTATGATGAGACCTTGCCTTCAACGGTGTTCTAAACAAACCCCTCCCTACCAGCTCCATTATGCTTTCAGTTTATGACTAGGAATTCACACTGGCCAAAAGCAGTTATACCATTCTGGTGCAGTAATTTCCTGCAAGCATGGATGCCCATGGACTTTCCCACCTGGAAATACTGTACTGTTCACTTCATTTAAACAAAAACTCTGGGCCTGAGTTCTTTATTGCATGCATAACTCTTCTCTTGTAGTGGTGAGTGAAGTGAAATCTCGGTTTGATCAGAAACCAGACAAAAGTTTTTCAGAAGAAAAAAATATCTATGACGCCACTGAAGAAAATGATGATGTTTCCTTCAGGCCTTCAATAATATTAAGGGCAGAGATTGATAAACATTATTTTGCATTCGGGCAGAATAAATGGTCTTAAATTGTAATGTAGGAACATAATAGAGAAGTTACAAACTATGGTTCTCTCTTCTGGTGACTTTAAAGTCTAACAGAGAATCTTTAATGATCTATCAATTGAAAAAACCTTGTAAGTCACTTAAAAATCATGAACACGAGTTCTTAAATTGAGCTTCTTTAATGATGGTTCCATAGTTAACAAGAATAGTTGTAAAGAATTTAGATCATTGACTAAAATGTAAATATCTACTTTGTCTCTCATTTACTTGCACTGAATGTTTCCCAGTGAAAATTGGACAGGCTTCATGTAATTTTCATTAATGTCACACTTCCCCTTCTATACACATATTAACTTCTATATTTCTGTAAGAATATTTTCTCTACCCAGAGTCAAATCTTTATATTAACATCTTCCTTCTAACCAGATCTTTTTCTTAAAAGTTCAGAGTTGCTGAACTATAATTCCTTGACAAATGCCTATATTAAAACTAATTAATTTAATTCTTAATTTATAATTGCATTCTCTTGAGCTTAGTCAAATTACAACTGCAAAATAGCATCACTGGTTGAGTCAAGAAACAAAAATGCTTCATATTGTTTGCTATACAGCATGTCTTGATTCATAATTCACCAGGACAAGGAGGGCTTTACTTGGAGAAAAATATAAAGTAAAACATCAACTGTCTAAAATCCAGCTCACACCACTGTTAAAAAGGGCAGAATCCCAAAATGAGGCCTTCACTTCTGTGAAATTGCTAATTAGCACTGAATATTGCTTGTGTAGAGAGGTTGAAAGGGGCAATTTAGTTTTCCAAGGCACACAGATGATGTTCCTCCAGAAAGTCTATATCAAAATATTTTAAAAATCAAAATGATTGTACTAGTAGAAGGCAGTAATATAAATTTGAAGTATCATCATACCTTTGCACTTTTTTTTATATAAAAACCTTTCCTAATATAATATAATGGTAACAAGATGATACATATACTGTATTTTAAAGTTGAGAAACTGATTAAACGTAGCTGGTATAAAACACATATTAATGTGTTTAAATATTAAAACATATAATTTAAGATTATTACTGTATTTTTACTAAGTTTATTTTCTTTAAAAAGTATATACTTTATTTTGGAATAACGAAAGCAGCATATTTATAAAGAATACTCCTTATTTGGGGTTTTTATAAAACTTGAACGTCATCATACAGGAAGTGGTCAACTTACAACTTAATTTATGTTAATTGGAACAAGAATTTCCATTCCTAACTAATGAGGCCAAAAAGTGTAACTGTATTGCTTAGCAACAGCAATCTTGCATTCCAGAAGTGGAATTCACTTACCTTCCTTAACGGTTTGCAAATGTGAATGTGCGCACCCACCTCCTGTGCATGCTTGGCATTCCATGCATGCTCTTTGCTCACACACGCACCTTTGGTGCATGTGCACAGTCTCCAAAACGTAGGACAGCATTACATCTGGGTGGGTGGCCAGGACCGTGGCCTACCACAGTTGCCACTACCGGTTCGCCTGAACCAGACAGAACCCCACCACTGCTGCATTCCCAGTTTGGTTGTTTTATCAAATGCCATAGTCATTAGGTGAGGCAACTTCCTGCCAGCCTCCCACAAACCAAAGTCAGTTGGGAAGCCAGCAGGAAGTTGCAAGCACATAGGGGCTGGGGGAGGATGATGGCCCTTCCTTGCCAGCTTCCCCATTGACTTTCTGGTCCTAAGTGCAAAGCAGTTGCCAAGAGCCCAGATCATGATCTTGATTCTGTGAGGGTGCTGGGACAACTGGAACTCTGAGGATTGGTTGTAACCACCATCATTTATAACTTTGAAAGGTAGTTGAACAAGTGGTGATAAGGCAATGATTACCTGTATACCATTACTCTCTCCCAATACTGCCTCCCAAATTCTGTTCACCTCAAAGCCAAATCTGTCAACAAACCATTTTTCTAGGGCTTTCTGATTTACAGAAATGATTGTTTAATGTTATCAAACTTTGGATTTAACTATGACAAACTATATAGATAGCAACAACTTCAATAGCTTCAAAGGATGAGAAATATCTGGGGAATAACCTTATCAACAATTATTGAGGAGACAATAACTTGGACCTTCAAGTTAGCATTGATGCCTGGCAACTGCCAGAACCTGTCCTTATAGTTTTCTTGGCAAGATTTTTGAAAGCAGTTTGTCATTGCTTCCTTCCTAAGTCTGAGACAGAATGACTGGCCCAAGGTCACCCAATTGGCTTTGTGCCTAAGGCGGAACTAGAACTCTCAGCTTCCCAGTTTCTACCCTGGGACCTTAATCACTACACCAAGCTAAATCCCATGATGCTTATGTTACAGTATGTAGCTTAAAATCCAAGAGTTGGAAATAGTATGCTCCTAAATACTAATTCCTTTGTGACTGCTATTGTTTTTGTACTCTGCTTGTGAACATTCCAAAGGCACAGAATCAGCTGAAAAGGATTCAGAAAGCTAAATAAAATGGACTTTTGATGTGATCCATCTCTGCATTTCACATGTCCTTAGCAAATCAGAACAAATTTCACAAGAATTAATAAATGGCGGCTACAGTGCTATCATTGCAGATAGGTAATAATTGAAGACAGCTCTCACATTGCATATACGTCAAGACCTGTTACTTCTCCATAACAAGGAAGAAGGGAAAGGAACCTAGATTTTGAAAAGATGACATCTTTTTAGTTAAATGCAGAATATAATTGGCCGCAATATTGCTGAAAATAGTAAAGGCAATCCAGTTCTTCTTGTAGGCACAGAAGTTTTCCCATGCAAACAAAACTCCTGATACTTATAAGTAATGGATTTCTTGAGATGAGTAGAACTGTTCCAAGTACAATAGCCAATAAAATGGATTAGGATATATGGCTTCAGAGGCTTGCTTGTGCCATTGAATCAAAATGGCATTTGAATTTTAAAAACTAAAAAGTTTGAATCAAAAAAGCATTAAATGTGAACAAATATACTGGTCAGGCTGTTGGAAAGACAACTGTGTTCTAGACAATATACCAAGCATATCTTTTCCCCTAGTGTCTCATAAGATCAAACAGCACTGGGACATTTTGTTAGAATCCCGAAAAAATTTCTAGGACAGTCAAATGTGATTAGCCGCCAATAAAAAAAAAAAAGTAGGTGAAATATATACATCAGGTTTTGTTTACAAGATATACTTAATGCATCTTCTGAAAGACTTACAGACAAGTTCTTTTTTCTGATTGCAGCTTAATATAACTGCCTTATGTGACAACTTATGAGATAGATAAATATACAAAATAATGGTGCTGTCATATCACCACTGTACAGGCGAGACGTCTTGTTTGCGAAAGTAATGTTTGGGCTACAGAATCATTATGGTGATTCACAGAATTCTTGATATTGCATAATACAACCAAAAAGGATTGTGCTCAAATTGGCTATTATTTGCGAATGCAATTACAACTCTAAGTAGACTTAGGCAATTTGTAAATGGGCTGTGCTGCATGTAATAAGTCGTACGATGGAAAGCAAATGCAGGAAAGTCATCTTGTTATGTAAGTCACAAGTTTGACTCAAAAGCTAAAACCAGAATCTGATGATAACAAGGAAGGAAATAGAAAACCCAGCTCTTGATACAACAGTACAAGTCCAAATAAGCATCCTTCTTTTGTCTTCATAATGTTGTGTCCAAGGAAATTAGAAAGAATTTACAAATATGGATGCTGCAAAGCTGTATGGCTTGCTATTTCTTTTGTTGAAAAGTAGGCAGCAATCTTGTAAATATTACTGCAAATAACACAGCATTTTCTGTGCAATTAAATCAATTGTTCTCTTACACTTGCAAGTGAACAGAGCAAAAGCCTCAATTGATTATATAGAGCAATATGCTACAGTCTTGCAGCTGGAGATCCGAACGTTGGTTTCAGACTTCTAACATGCCTTTTTTATGTTCTTAAAACACTTGGTGATATTCATCCATTTTGTCTGATTAATTTGAAAGTAATATAAGTTCTTAAGTTATTTATTAATATTGCTAGACTGCTCCATTCCCAGTCTACTCTGAATGATAAAGAATAAATAGTACAATTAAAACAACCACCACTACTACATTTACTTTGCAATTAAAAATCAATATAGCAACAGCATTTAGACGTATATAACACCCCACGGTGCTTTACATTCTCTGGGTGGTTTACAATGTCAACATACCGCCCCCAACAATCTGGGACCTTATTTTACTGACCTTGGAAAGATATAAGGCTGAGTCAACTTTGTGACAGTCAGGATTGAACTCCTGGTATGTGGGCAGAGTTAGCCTGCAATACTGCATTCTAACCATATTGTGAGGGACATAATGGATATGAGTTGCATAAGTAGTCTAGAAAACTGGAGACTATTACTGAAAAGATCTGTCCATAATATATGTTCCTCAGAAAGGCAGGGAACACTCATAAGACCCTCCCATAATGACTGACTCAGATTGGCACTTTTGATTCTGGCAAGGCATCACCTGATGTATGACTCCTGGTAATAACCAGTAGTTTAAATTGAGTATAGGAGCTTCTGGTCATTTCCAAAGACAACCCCATCTACGTGTTGCTTTAGTTCAGATAAGCGGTTATTAGGGTTTGAGTTATTATTGTCAGGGCATCCTAGTCTAAATATTGCCATGAAGCTGGGTAAACATGCCCCATCTACTGTTTAAACAGGAGTCATAAATTCAAGAAGATTCACAAATCACAAACTGACTCTTTCGGGGAGAGTGACAACAATAATTGCTGTTGTTTGGGTACCACCATTCTTTGTTGATGGACAAGGTGCTTCATGTTGAAAACTAAACTTGTTTCACCCCATCCAGATTCTCAGACCCTCCATGCACTGTTTCATAATATCCATGATATTTCCAACTTAGCTCAGCATAATAAGGTACAACTGGGTGTCATCTCTACATCAGAGAATCTCATCCCAGTCAGCAAATGACCCCCATTAGTAATTTCATTAAATTGACATTTTAAAAAATATAGGGAAGAACCCTGAGCAACTTTGCATGGAAGTAACCAAGAATCAATGCAGCACCAATTGGTATTCTCCTCACAGGTAGAGGCAGAACCACCACTCCCTTCCCTGACAAGTGGGCCAAGAGAATGCCACGGCCAGTGTCTCTGAATGCTACTGAGAGGCATTAAGAGGAATGCATTGCCCTATCTATGTCCTGACAAAGGTCACTCACCAGATAATAGTGTGAAATTTGGTAGAGGTGTGATCTTTCTTCAATGACATCCAATTCTTGTATTTCCCAGTACTAAGTGAAAATTTCACAGTTTCTTGCTGAACTGCATGTTCAGATAAATGGCTTTATTTTGAGCTCCCTGTTTGTTCTGGTTGCCCTTCATGATGCCATACCTGATAAAATTGGTGACTACAATATGTCTACCTTGTCCTTTGGCGACCCTTCCCACTTCTCAAAGCAATTACCCCTGCTTTACTTCAGTGTGCAATTTTATCACATTCATGGTGGAAGGAATCTTGGTGTAGCTCTATAGCAGGGGTGGGGAGCTATGGCCCTTTTATCAGGGGTGAAATGCTCCTGGATCGGACCAGATCGCCCGATCCAGTAGAGATCTTGGCCGGTGGTTCAGCAATCCGGTAGCGATGGCGGAGCAAAGCTCAGCCCACCTGCCCGGGTGTCATTACTTCCTGGTTTTAACTAGGAAGTAATGTGTTTTTTACTTTCTGAGCATGCATAGAAGGTTTTGCGCATGCGCAGGTCTGCATGCGCACATGACGTGCATGCGAGAAAGAGAGTGAAGCAGGCGTGTGCGTGCAGTGTATGTGCTTCTGAATCGGTAAGGAAGGTAAGTAGATTTCACCCTTGCCTTTTATGACTTGTGGACCTCAACTCCCAGAATTGTGGGAGTTGAGGTCAACAAGCCATAAAGGGGCCATAGTTCCCCACCTCTGCTCTACACAGAGGACTTTCATTGCCATTCTCAGCTTTTGCTGTCTGTTGTCCTTCTCAGTGCTATTGCCACCTCTCTTTTTCCTTTCTCCAGTGAGCTTTTTAATTGGACTCCTATGGATCCATCCTACATAAATTTAAGGGAATGCTGTTTGTTTACCAATGACTTAGTTTTAGAAAAACCCATATTATGCACTTCAATTAAAAACCATTGAAACAATAATTTACACAAAACAAAAAACTTCTAAAAGTTTATGCTATAGAAAATGCATTTCTATTCTGTCGAAAACAAGTAAACAGCTATTTGTATTTATTCCACGTGAGATTATGAAGATTTATATACTTTTTCATTCTGTATGCCAGCAGTACATTGTGGGATTATTTTAGAAGCACCTGAATTATACATTGAGGCACAAATTGAGTTGTCTTTACACATTCCAAGCCCTTGCACATAGAGAAAAGGGGAGTAAGTGAGTCTGGTGCTTTGGGATGGTGGGTGGAAGGGTTAGATAGATATTTCTCAAACTTGGCAACTTTAAGATGTGTGGACTTCAATGCTAAGAATTCCCCAGCCATCCTTTTCCCTGATGGCATTTCCCGTGGCTGGGGAATTCTTAAAGTCTACATATCTTAAAGTTGCCAGCTTTGAGAAACATTGGGTTAGATAAATGTCACTGGGGGAAAAGTAGCTGACAGATTGCTTTGGAAAACCTTTCAAGGGAGATTTTTAAAAAGCAATTGTAAACATGATAAATATTGACTGCATGCTGTTCTTACATGAAAATGCAATAAAATCTGTTGTTTGCCAATCAAACAAAGGATCCAACAGATATTAAGCTCCTCCAGATGACTTAATCCAGCTCAGACAGATTTATGTAGCAAAGACTTTCAAGCTCACCTCCTGGTGTCTATGTGAACAGGACCACTGTGTAGTGGTTGATTTTTTGTTTTTTTGTTTTTTTAGCAACAAACAGTTTGCCACTCCTGTTTTCAAGAATCCTTTTTCAATTTCTCAGTTCAACCTACAGCTCTGAAATTTCCTGTTTTTGAAGTATCAACCAGGGTTGGTAATTCTTAGCTTAGGTTTGTTAAGAATTGCCACCTGCTAAGGCTACATATCCTTTGAAAGAAGCAATGGGAGCCAGTGGAGGCACTGACGAGACTGCAAAATAATTAATCGAAAATAAAAATAGTTCTTACCTTTGTTCAGAAAGTAAACTTCAGAATAAAGCATAACAAGAGTTTTTCTAATCAAATGAGAAACTTTCATAACCAAAAAGTATGAATTTCCATAGATAATGTGAAACTTCCCTATCGGTTCTACACATTTGAGAACTTCCTGAAGATAAAAGCTGACCCTAGGCACTTACAAACTTTGTAAGTTTGCACTTACAAAGAGCCTGAACGATGAGTGATAGAGAGCATCCTTTTGCTCTCTCTATAACAGTGTTTATACAACTTTAAGGCATGTGGACTTCAACTCCCAGAATTCCACAACCAGCATGCTGTCTAAAAGTGGCAAAGTTTGAAAAACACTGCTATGATATCACCTTTCAGTTTTAGCAAAGGACTAAAATTTGACCTAGAAGTTGGCTGGAAACAACTGAACCTAAGCTTGCCATCTGGCATCAACCAACTGGACCTTGGCATTATTAGTTATGTCAGCACTCTTACCCAAAGGCATGTCTCCTGCAAGATTCATTTTTATTGGCAGCCACCTAGGTTGTAAGCACAAATGAAAGAGGCCTTGGTACAGTACAGCACATCAAGAGCATGGCTACAATTCCCATCATCCATGTCTTAACAACATCAGGCTCCTGGCAATTGCATAAATCAGGGGTGGGCAAATATGGCCTTTTTATGACCTGTGGACTTCAACTCCCAGAATTCCTGAGCCAGCTTGGCTGTCTCAGGAATTCTGGGAGTTGAAGTCCACAGGTTGTAAAAGGGCCACAGTTGCCCACCCCTGGCATAAATAGTTTTATATTGGGGATTTGGGGCGTTGCTAGAAAGTGTATTCAATTTTTTGGGATGGGAAGCGGAGGAAATGTTGCATTGAGTAAGATGAAAATGCAAAAAACCCCAAAACCATGCATGTTACAAATGGCTGGAATTGTGAAATTCAATATTATCCTCGGCTACGTGCTGCTTCCAAGGTTTCATTTCTTTAGAGTTTCCTCTAAAGAAACCTTTGACCCTGGTGTCACAGATAAACCTTCAAGTAGCCTCAACAACTCTCTAAAAGAAGGCAAACGACCAGCTGTCTGCAAGGAGTATAAATCCTTCCATTCCCCACCATCCAGTCATAGCTGAAGAAGCTTCTTTGGATGAGAAGGGAAATGTCTTCATAGAAAAAAACAAAAAGTCCAGTTGAAAAAAAAAAGCACCTTTGGGACAACCATCACCTGGACGATTGAAAATTTCCATAGACATTCTTAAAAAACTGTTTTAAATGTTTTACATCAAGTGACAGAAAATTCCATCTACATTATTGATGAGAAATCTCAACGTCAAAAAACAGCAATGAAGTGTCACCCAATTTCAGGGCATGATCAGAGGAGGGTGTAGGGTTACAATATAGTTGAGAACATAGGGTATATAAACTACCACCCCCACCCAGTTCAGCTTTAGTATTTAATTTTCAAAAACCCAATTTGGATCAGTAGTATGTTCTTCTAAATAACAATATTTTCTCTGCATTTTTTTTTAAAAACACCTTTGAAAACAGTTAATTATGATAGCTGTAAAGAAAGCAAATATCTCTTAAGTGCCATAGATAAATGAAAGCAGTTAAGAGCTTGAAAAGTAATAGCAAAGATTAAGCTTCCATATGAAGCTACTAAATTAGCTAAAAGGGATTGACATTCAAAGGTGTGTTGTAGACAGTTTAAATTCACATTTTGAATGGACCAGTTTACAACAGGGAGGATTTTTTTTTCTTACACCCAATGGTTAATGTGCTCAATTTCTTCTCTGCAGCCATCTTACACACACACACATACACACACACACCATTCTTTGTGGCTTCAGAGCAGTTTGCAAAGCACTTCCCTATCTTCAAGCTCTGTGCTATGACAACTCTCTGTGGACTGCCGTGCCTTGTGTTTTCTGATAGTATTAACTGCAATGGTAATTTCATACAGTTTCCCATCGTCAGTGCTGCCAACACTGATCTCTAGAAGAAAATTGCAGGCAAAGCAGCAATTGGAGACCAACAAAATAGTACAGCACTGACACTGGCTGGAAACATTAAGCTTGCCACCTTATCTTGACTTATAGTGTATAAAGATTCAATCTCTATGACAGGTCACTTTTTATTTTATCAGCAGCAACATGAGAACCAGGGGTGAAATTCAGCCGGTTCCTACCGGATTGCACAATATGGTAGGGCTGACTGCACGAAGCCCTGCCCACCCATGCAGACCTCATGACAGCCCTTTTTTGCAACAATTTTCAGCCTCTGCGCATGCGCAGAAGGCTTTGCACATGTGCGGATGATGGCAGACACACATTTGCGAACCAGTAGGGAAGGTAAGTGAATTTCACCCCTGATGAGAACCACATATCTTTTGCAAGCTTCTGAATTTTTTTTGCAGGATCCAATCTGCACCTCTGTACTAGGTGCAAGAGAAATATCTATTATCAGTTCTCTATTCAACTATCTATGTAGCAGCTGAAATTAAAGTAGCATAAATCAGTTCGTTTTCACTTACAAAGCTGCCAGCAACCTTGACCCACACTAACATTGTGTTCAGCTTTGTCTTGACTCCCAAACAGATTTACATAACTGCCTATATAATAACCAATGTTCATATGTCCAGGGTATGGTGATCCATGGAAATGGATTTTATTTCATAAAGGTATTACAAATTAGATATCATAACAATTGTGGTGGCAGATATAATTGCAGGAAACTGATAAAAGTATCAACATCTTCAGTATAATCAGATGCTAAAAATAACATTGGGAGCCCTGTGAAAGTGGTATAATTATCCAGAAATGGATTATCCCAAAATTATCCAGAAAATTTCCAGCTATGTGAGTTTGTGATAGACAAACAATAAGGGCCAGAATATAAGGTAGACCAAACAATACAATGGCAGATGTTATAATTAACCCTGGGTCAAAACTCAACAAAATTTAATGTACTAACAAGACAATAGTGTTCAACATTTAAAATAGTCAATACAATTTCTCTCTTTAAGCAAATCATGCTGAAATAGTCTTCCTCAACCCACTATTCTCCAGATGTGTTGGTATTGCATTTTAAAGAACCCAGTGAACACATCTGGAATGTACCAAGTTTCAGGAGGATGTAGAGAAGCTGCTTCTAGTAGCAAGTCTACAGTGCTTTTTTATTCAGCACTAATTAAATGACAGTATCTCCCTTTTTATGATAGTGACAGCATTTATCAGAAGTAAAGTAGTCAGACATCTTGTAACAGGTATCTAATCAACATCCCTGAGAATATACGAACTGCCTTTGTTATGAGCATCACATTTCTGTTAGATCTCTCAGCGGCTTTTGATACCATCGACCATGGTATCATGCTCCGCTGGTTGGAAGAGTTGGGGATGGGGAGCACCGTGTTACGATGGTTCTCCTCCTTTCTCTCGGACCGGTCGCAGTTTGTGTTGGCAGGGGGCAGAGGTCGACCTCGAGACGCCTCATATGTGGGGTGCCTCAGGGGTCGGTCCTCTTGCCCCTTTTGTTCAACATATATGTGAAGCCGCTGGATGAGATCATCCATGGCTTTGGGGTGAAGTACCACCAGTACGCTGATGACACCCAGCTGTACATCTCCACCCCAGGCCACCCCAATGATGCCCTTGAAGTGATGTCCCAGTGACTGGAGGCTGTGCGGATCTGGATGGGGAGGAACAGGCTCAGGCTCAACCCATCCAAGACTGATTGGCTGTGGTTTCTGGCATCCCAATATAGTCAGTTGACACCATCACTGACTACTGGAGGCAAGTCTTTGGCCCCCACAGAGAGGGCTCGCAATTTGGGCGTCCTCCTGGATACGCAGCTGTCCTTGGAGGAACATCTGATGGCTGTAGCCAGGGGGACTTTTTATCAGGTTCGCCTGATCCACCAGTTGCGGCCCTTCCTAGATTGGGATTCCTTGTGCACAGTCACTCATGCCCTCGTCACCTCTCGCGTGGACTACGGCAATGCTCTCTACATGGGGCTCCCCTTGAAGAGCACCCAGAGGCTCCAACTGGTCCAGAATGCGGCCGTGCGGGTAGTTATGGGAGCTGCATGGCGCTCCCACATAACACCTCTCCTGCGTGAGCTGCACTGGCTCCCAGTGGTCTTCCGGGTGCGCTTCAAGGTGTTGGTTATCACTTTTAAAGCACTCCATGGCATAGGACCTGGATATCTTCGAGACCGCCTGCTGCTACTAATGGCCTCCCACCAACCTGTGCGCTCCCACAGAGAGGGCCTCCTCAGGGTGCCATCGGCCAAGCAATGTAGACTGGTGGCCCCCAGGGGGAGGGCCTTTTCTGTGGGGGCACCTGCCCTCTGGAATCAGCTGGCCCCAGAGATACGAAGAATCCAAGACCTCGATGCCTTCCGCCGTGCCCTGAAGACCTTTCTTTTTCAACAAGCTGGGCTGGCTTAACACATTTTTAAATTTTTTTAATAGGTTTGTTATTGTTTTTTAATTATGGGGCCAAATGCATATATATCTTTTTAACTGTATTTTAATGTTTGTATTTATGTTTTTACTTTGGCTGTGCACCACCCTGAGTCCTCCGGGAGAAGGGCGGTATATAAATCTGATAATAAAATAAAATAAATAAAATTTCATTTGTAGGAAAGTGAATTGAAAATGACAGTTGTTACCTAACATTTTCAGGAAAGGCATACAGAGGACACACTTTGATCTAAAAGGCATAATCGTTTTCCAGTTTGCATTTTGATACTAATTTTGTGCAAAAGATGTTGTTGACGTTTTTAACTTAGAAAAGTTCAAGCTGCATATGATAACAGGCAAGCTGTACATGAGTCAACCCAACTAGGTCAACAATAGGTCCAAGCATGGGAATAGGATTATTTCCTGTTTGCAATTTTCTTTTTTTTTTACAAGTTTTATTTGTTTTATTTATATCACATTCAATTTTCATCAAACAGTGTGTGGTCTGGGTGCAATTATATTTACCAGTAAGTAGTCATAATAGAACACATTGTTGTAGTATTTATCACCATAATATTATTGCAATTCTGTATTCTGTATGATCCTGTGGTAGAACAAGCTACAACTCCCTTGCGATAAATTGGAACTGGATAACAGAATAGCTGAGGATGATATTTTATGTAAAGTAGCTTTCTGGTTCTCCATAAATTACATAAATATTATGAAGGGGATAACACATATTCCCTAAAAACAATAAAGGAGAAACAGTGATAGCTTTGCTCCAGCTAGTACACATTTAAAGGAAGTTGAAAGTTCTGCATGGCTGGGAATAGCCATTCTCCAATAATGGCAGCTTCTGAAAAGGTATAATTTACACACTTGTTTCTTAAAGTAACAGTGTACTGGATAATCATAGGACCTGAGCTACACTATCACAAATACACAAGCACAGCAAGGAGCCACATTTATTTGCTGTCAGATTCTCCTGGGGAGGGATCAGTAGCTTTACCAGCTGTCATACAATATAGAAACATCCCTTATACTGGGTCAGACTTCTACTTTATTAAGTTAACTATTGCCAGTTTGGACTTGTGGACAGAAAATCTTTCCCAACTGGGGTACTTACGGGACCGCCTTCTGCCACCAATTGCCTCCCACCGGCCGGTTCGCTCCCACAGAGACGGCCTCCTCAGGGTGCCGTCAGCCAGACAATGTCAGCTGGCGACCCCCAGGGGAAGAGCCTTCTCTGTGGTGGCACCTACCCTCTGGAACGAGCTACTCCCAGAGATACAAGTGATCCCAGACCTCCGGACTTTTCGTCGGGCCCTAAAAACTTACTTTTTTCAGTTAGCCGGGCTGGCCTGATTTCATGTTGGTTTTAACATTTGATACTGATTTTTAATTGAAATGTTTTAAATTATGGGTCAAATTTCATTTAATTATTTTAAAAAAATTATTTTAACTTTTGTGTACAAATGTTTTTATTTTGGCTGTTCACCGCCCTGAGTCCGAAAGGAGAAGGGCGGTATACAAATCTAATAAAAGATAAAAAAGATAAAGATAAAGAAGCTGGGGAATAAAACTGTCTTCTTTTGCATGTAAGGTATATGCTCTGCTCTGAATTAAGTTTGCCCCTGGCAAAAGAATGATTAGTGAGGAATTAACAGTATATTTTTATCTTTAGCTCTGCTATACCTCTATTTCAAAGTATCTTTTTCTTTCTCATCATTCATTTATAAAGATAGACCATAATAATGCTTAATTTTGTATTTCTTTGTGGCCTGATTTAGAGATACAGTACCTGTCTTTCCTGTGAGTGCTGTTAAGTAATAGTTTTTGAGGGCCTAGCCTAGTTTCATACACAATGTTTATCATATAGTAAATATTGTTTTGCAATTTCAGGCTGCAGGTGAGGAATTATATTCTTCAATGATCCCTGTATAAAAGTGTCCTGGAAGCAAGAAAAGTAGTATGCTTGGGCGATATATCCAATCACAAAAAACAAAAATAAAGACCTTCTATGTTCATTGCTAAAATGCTTTGTCTGTGCTTTGGAGATCACAGTCTATTTCATGCTTAATCAAGCACTCCCATCTATGAATGATTTGTGACCAAAAAACCCAAAAAAACCTCTTGCCAGTCACTGTAGCTTTGAGCCTTGAGAATATGGTCACATCTAAACAAAGAGAATTAAATGTGCTTGTAAAGATCTCGGTTACTTTCTTAAATTAGACAGGAAATGAACCAGCAAAGGAGAATTGATCTCCAAACTAAGAACTCAGTTACTGTGGCATTCATTCCTTTGGATAGAAAGAGCTAGTAAACAACAACAACAAAAAAGAATAGAATTATGTATAGAATTGTATAGAATTATGGCTACAGTAAAACTGCGTAGATATTTTGCGTTATCAGTATGCTCACACCCTTTTATCAGAATCTAGAACTTGTTTTCTTGGAACCCAAACCTCAGTTCTTTCAGATTCTTTACACATGGCATTCCAGAAGAGTGTTAAGATCTGGCTTTGCCAATTGGGTTGGAAGATCCAAAAGTGTAGTGCAATCCTGGAGGTGATTGGTGAGCTGAAGATGTTTCCTCTGCATTTTAACTCTTGCGGTTGTTCCTTTTAACTTTGTTTTCATCTGGTTTTTTAACTTTGTTTTTAAATAGCTTCCATATAATTTTACTGTTTTCTTTGTAAACTGTCCAGAAGCATGCAAGTGGGATGGGAAGTAGAGAACTCCAAGGCTAACATGGAGCAATGGCAACACTCCTCAATTCAGATAATCTCACCATTACCCTGAGATATTTTTTTTTAAAGGTATAATATGTCACAGTTACCAAGATTTGTGTTAGGTTCACAGCATGGTGACCAAGAACTCCTGAGCCACCTCCAAGAAAGGAAGATTAAAGTCTTGCAATATCATAACCTTTGGGAATTCCAACACACAGCTAACGATGGCTGAATTTTATAGTGATGGGCAGGAGAAAAGATGCTGGGAGAAAGAGATACACTCGGGAAAGGTGTATTTCAGGGGTGGGTTCTAAATTTTTTTACTACCGGTTCTGTGGGCATGGCTTATTTTTTGGGCGTGGCTTGATGGTCATGTGACAATTATTTAGGATTTAGCAGAGGTATTGGTCTACCAGGTTTTTAACAGCTTGCAGACCTTACCTATCTACCCATTTATTTTTGCAGGCACTGGTCTACTCATGTATTTTTTGCAGGCACTGGTCTACCCATTTATTTTTGCAGGCACCGATCTACTCATGTATTTTTGCAGGCACTGGTCTACCCATTTATTTTTGTAAGCACCGATCTACTCATGTATTTTTGCAGGCACCAATCTACTCATTTGTTTTCTTTTAACACTGATCAGCTGTAGGGCGGCCCTTTGAAGCCCCGTGGCAAGAGTTTAAACAGCTTTTTTCCCTCTAACCATCATCAGGAGGCAGCAATAGATTGGGGGTGGGGCCAAATAAAAGGTAAGAATAACGTGGGTGGGTGGGGCAGGGGGGGCAGAACCGGTTTGGTGATGTCATATCGTCACCGCTACCAGCTCGGCAGAACCGGGCCAAACCGGGAAGAACCCACAATGGGTGTACTTAATGTTTTATCTCTATTCTGCTTTCCACCATCATGAGAGGCCTGACTTGGCTTGCATTACCATGACTGGTGGTATTCGCTCTGGCCACAGTAAATCCCCCTCTCAGAAATGGGGCCACCTGAGTTTCAAGTATGGCACCAGCCATGACCCAGAGCAGGAACAGTGGGGTGGCTATAATTAATGGAGAGATCTTGTAAGCTTTAAGATGCAGCATTCCACAGGTAGCCAGTTGTGAGCCTCTACTATTGAGGTTGTATGGATTAGATTGGACCGCTGCCATTATAGCAACCTCCCAGCTGTTTAGTGGCTTCAATACATGAGTCCCTTGAAGCCACATCTGGAATATCCCAATTAATGGTACTATGGACCTTATTGCGCCTTCCTTAGGCACAGATTCATGGACAGCTCAGGAGTTCATGATCAAGATGGATCTGCCTTCAGCGGCTATCTATATGTTGGTTGGCCTTGATTGCTCCTTTTATTGTTATTTACATTATTCCATTATAACTATACATCTATACATTATCTGTTGGAAACTACTACATCTATTCCATTATAGTTTGGAAACTATATTATATTTTATATTACATTGCATTTTAAATTCCTTGTTTTCATGTTTATTGACATTGTTAAGTTGCCCAAGTTAAATCTAATAAATCAAATATATAAATGCCAAAAGGGAAGAAATCCTGGTAGATTTTCAGATTTTGAAGTCTGATGGTTAGACTTGACAATAAGAAAAGATCAACTGTAAAGTTCAGCCTAGCTCAGAGCCAAATCAAGCATCAAGCTTCAAACTTCCCTGTTCTCTGTGATAATCAAACAAATGGCAATGACTGCAAAGTAGAATACTTAATTGCCAAGTCTTTGCTGAGACACTTGCATTTACCAAGGTCCCAATTCTGGATGGTGATAAAATTCTGCTTATGTTTGTGATGAAGCTAATGTTGAATGATGAGGAACATACTGTTCAAAAAAACTTTAATAAAGATACCTGTAGTCACAATTATTACTTATCACAAGCATGAAGTGGAAAAGCAAGTCAATTTGCAAAACTATTTTAAAAACCTAATTACATTTGGTCAGGTTGTAAATTGGACAAATCCATCATTTGTGCATTTTGTGATCAAAGAAAAGGTGTATGTTGTATATAAGATGTTTAATTTGAAAGTGGAGTTGAGTTTTGATTCCTTCTCAGTTAATCAGCACATGAATATATGTATTAAAAAATCAGCATTTCCCTATTAACAGAACATTACAACCAATTCATAAATATCTAGTAGTGTGAAATAATAATACTTACAGTAGCTCATACAATTTGATATTCCATAATTGGTTTGCTTTATTTTGGGTTAAATATCAGTGCCAAAGGCAATCTTTGGAGTTTGGCAATTATCATTTAAAACTTAATATGTTATGAAACAAGACAAGTGTGGTTTATTCAACTATGGTTTAGCCTAATTGGTAAATATAACCTAATAGTAATAATTAGACAAAATTAGCATGTTTAAACATGAACATTTTAAAACAAGGATAAAAAATCAGTGCAGAAGTTATTATTTTCTGCTTACATAAATCATTTTTATCAATCTTATTTATAAAGGTCTCTGACAAAATGAAACAAGTAAGAGCATCCTACTAATTTATTATAAGAGACTATAAAACTACCCCATAGTCAGGAGGAATATGTAATGGGGCAGTTCAGAGCTAGATTCATAGAACAGATGAATGCCATCATTTGTTGTAGAAACCTGAGTGTATACATCTAATAGACTCAAAATTATTCTCAGAACTTAATTCTGCAAATGACTGTCATTTGATACTCTGTAATGATCTTGAATTTTCAATGGAAAAAACTGCACTCTGCACAATGAAAAAATGGATATCCCTTTGACAAAAGTATTATGGAACTGATGATGATGATGATGATGATGATGATGATGATTTTACAGTCTATACTCTCAACCCTTTGAGGTAGGCCAAGTGAGGAAATAGATACTATAAGAGCTATTTCTGTACAACTTCATTTTCTAGACCCTGGCTTTAATAACTGAATTTTGAAAATCTGACAGTATATCTCCTTCTCTCCCTCTTATACCAAAAGGAGTCAAGGTGGGGCAATCTTAAGATTCTTTCTTATGTTTTCTTCTTTTTCTGGATTAAATTCTCATTTTACTAATAGTCACTATATCTTTCTCCAATGAAACCCAATTAGTTTATTTCATTTAAACAGTCTATATGGCCAATCTTGTCACTCTGGGCTGCTAACAAAGACAATAATCCAAGTAATTAGAAAGAATTAAATAGGCAATATATAACATACCAGAAGTCCAATAACTGTCTTCTGTCTTACAGGTCAATATGAAACAGCAAATACCAAATAATGAAACCAAACAGGACTTGTCTAACAATCCAGCTTCGGTTCTTATGGGAAAAGCCAGGTCTTTAAACCTACAAAGGGCCAATAGGGCCAGGACCATGCAGATCTCAGGGGTATGTTCATACCCCTGAGGCTCATGCAACCAAGAAGTCATATCCATGAGTTCCACAAGATAGCACTGTTTAACAGAAGGACCACGGAGCTTGGTCACCTCTCAGATCTGGTGGGGTAAGTAAACACAGTTCGAGATAAGAGGATCTACAAGTAATCTGATTCTATACCAGGTAGGACTTTATAAGCAATAACCTATAAAGGAATTTACTGGGAGACAGTGCAGCTTGCTGACCAGTGAGGTTACATGAGCACATTATGACAAGCCCAAAAGGCCTGCACTGCCTAATTCTGGACCAGTTGCAGATTCCAAATGCTTTCTATGCAGAGTGCATTATAATAGTTCAAACAGCAGATAACTACTGTAAGACATGAGAGGCTGTGAGTAGGACCTCCTGATCTAAAAGTAGGCATTGTGTCACTTTTATCATTGCAAGGTAATCCTTAAGAAAGGCTCTTACCTTGTTCAATCAAGTACACTGTTCATTTTCTAAGAGCAGCACTCTAGGTATTACTTACACTTCTTCACCACCTGGTTTTCTCTGTGATCCACATACATCCATAAAGACTATTCAAGTTGACCTTCCGTTCCATGCAGCAAACCATTTATCAGAACTTCAGGGACAGCCCAAGGTCTCTATTGAACCCAATAGGATCCAATGTAGAGGTGAAATCCAGCAGGTTCTGACAGGTTCTGGAGAACCGGTAGCGGAAATTTTGAGTAGTTCGGAGAACTGGTAGCAGAAATTTTGAGTAGTTCGGAGAACTGATAGCAGAAATTTTGAGTAGTTCGGAGAACCGGCAAATGCCACCTCTGACTGGCCCCAGAGTTGGCTTGGAATGGAGATTTTGCAGTATCCTTCCCTGCCACGCCCACCAAGCCACGTCCACCAAGCCACACCACACCCACCAAGCCACCCCCACAGAACCAGTAGTAAAAAAAATTGGATTTCATCACTGATCCAATGGTTGCCTGCGGCAGACTGATCAAATTAGTCTTATTCCCTGTAGCAGGGGTTAGAGCCACTGGGAACTCCAAGGCTAACAAGGAGTAATCCAACATGGAGCAATGACAACACTCCCCAGTTCAGATTATTTCACCATTACCTTGAGATTAAAAAAAACCAGGTGTAATATGTGACAGTTACCAAGGTTTGTGTTAAGTCCGCAGCATGGTGACCATGAATTCCTGAGCCACCTCCAAGGAAAGAAGATTGAAGTCTCACAATATCATAACCTTTGGGAATTCCAATGCACAACTACATATGGTTGAATATTAAATTTAGTGATAATGTGTTTCTTAAAACAGTCGTGAAGGTTAGAAACAAAGAAAATGATGTGTGATATTAAGATGTTTGTTTAAAGATTTTTAAGTCAACTGCACAGCAGGTAAACATATGTTTAAACTATCACAGTTCATTTCCCATTAGGCTACAGGTGGGGACAATCATTTAAAGGATCTTTCCAGATATTTTTCTGCATAGTCAAAGATAATAAATTTCTTTTAATCTTTGGACTAAAAGAAACAATAAATTACAGAGCATAAAGAAGGATAGTTAAGTTCTAGGAGGAAACGTATCAAATTGTATTAAATATCACCCAAAGTACAATTTAACTCAAAATGTATTAGTCTAGGCATATGGTATCTCAATTATCACCATGTACATTTAAAGCTGAAATACCTTCCATGATACCCATATTCTTTTCATAAAGTGCTTGTAATTTTAGCACTATTTGTATTTTGAAGGAATAAATGGTGACCAGAGATTCAGATAGACTTCTACGTTTCCATCAAAAGTCTCTTTTCTAACTAATATTTGCCTCAGAAAATATTTCAAATATTGCTCAGTGTGATTGATTTTTATCCAGAATTAATATAGCAATTCTTAGTTTGACCCCTTGACTCCACTATGGTCTCATTTCCCATTTATCAGGAATGAAAAACAGCCTTTTGCTTTCTTTTAAATAGTTTGTGACAAAGAATTGGCCAGATTATGTGTGAACTGTATATCCTATGGTATCTAGATGTCAGTGACAATTACACAATTAGTTCACTATGCTTAGATACTACAAATTATCACTGTATTTAAGCAACAGCGTGCCATAATCCCATCATAGGTTTTATAGCTGAACCATTCTGGTTCAGCTGCTTCAATTTTATCCCAATAAAAAGAATTCTAAAATGGGAAAGACATGTCAACATACCAGAAGTTAATCTAATATTTATTTGGGATCAGTGGGGTCAGAGACTAACATTACTCTCATCATATTGAGGATTTAAGTGGAAGAGGTGTCTTACAATCAATTTTCCTTCTTTAAGCCCCGCTTCTAGTGAAGATTTGATTTTAGGGTCCCAGCTGAAGCCAGAAGAAGAGATTGACAGGTGGAATCACAGAGGAAAACCAGCTTTTAGGTAAATAGATAAAGCACTAAGACTGAGCACAGCACTCAAATGGACTATTTCATAAAGTATTTCATAAATGTTGTCTTGCAAATTTCCTCTTCATTATTGGGTTGTATGTAAAGGCAAACAGCTGGAGAGCTTTTATGGCTTCCAAGCATATAATTCCACTCTCAAAAATCTTGGCTCAAGATACTTTGCTGCCCGATGAAATGCATAAAGTGTGTCCCCTTTTAATGCTGATGGACAAACATTCTAAAAAGTATTGCTGCATTATGTAGACATCAGTTCCAGTTTTCAATTATTCTCCACCACTCCAAAATTCTACCCTCTAAATAATCTGTTTTACTTCTTATACAGTAGAATTTTTGTGGTGAAGTGTTTCTTTTTATGGTTATGGTAGATAAAAGAAGCAAATGATACAAACTTCATGACCAAGTCAATCAAATGACAGCCTGCTGTTTTTACCATACCAAATCTGATAATTAGATAAAACAAGGAACTATCCTTTAATTTCAAAAGTCCATCTGTCATTGCAATGCCATGTTTACTCACCAATTAGCAACAGCTGCTCTGTTCTTATAATAAAACTTAAGAAAGGAAAAATTGTGGAGATTATTTTAGAACATAATTACCAAGCCATAAAATCCTTTTGCTGCCATCAACCAATGATCCCAAAAATATATTTGCAAACTAATACTATTCCTTTCTAACTAGGAATTTGCATTATTTTTGTTTGAGGCTGGCAGTGAAAAATATAAACAGTGAAGTTCTTAAGATCACTGCAGGTGGCCAAAGTAATTATCTGCTTTCTAACTAATGCAGAGATTTATTTGGTTCTCCTGGAGCCTAATTACATTTGCCCAACTGGACATTTTAGTCAACTGTAGAGGTTTGAAAAAGTCTACTGCCAAACAATTGTGCACTCTTTTTCTTACACAAATATATCAAGGTAATTATGGCTAAATGAAATTACATAAGACCACATGGTATGAAATTATACAAGTTCCTAGATCAGTTGGATCATATGGAGACTTCATATGGCTACCATGGGAATCCAACAGATACTTTACACCTAGGAGAAATGTTTCTCAACCTTGGGAACTTGGGAAGACGTGCTGTAAGAACATGCTGGCCAGTGGAATTCTGGAAATTGAAGTCTGCACATCTTAAAACTCCTACATTTGAGAAAAACTATCTAAGAGGATTAGTGCTGAATATTGAATCTGAAAAAATTAAGATATAGTGAAGGGAAGGTTAGCACTCTAAGGTTAGAACTATTAGAATGCTGTTTTGAATGCATAGGTTATTAGGAATTTTTAATTCACTCCAATTTCCATTATTAGAGGTATTAACCCAAACACAGAAAACTTATCTCTTTGGAACATTTTGATCTATTTGTCTGGAGTAGCAAAATGCATGCCTTAAGAACAGTATAATCCAGAAGATTTGAAATGAAGAGTTTTTATAGCAACTCATTTCTAAATTATGATTCTAAATTCATGCCTGAAAGAAATATATGTCTTGCATATATTAGTTGTAGCTAATACAATAACTAAATGGACATATTGACTCAGCTTTCCTAGCAATAGTATGATAAGAGTTTGCTTCCTTCTGGGACTTCACTCTCCAAATTTTAATCAGGCTCAGACCTGCTTAGCTACAGAACCCAGAGAAGGATAGCCAGCTGTTGCTGTGTACTGAGAAGCATGGAAAAAATATGCATCTAATAACACACATAGTTGCTACACAAATATCTAGTTTCAACTAGCTTGTATCACAAAGTTGACAAAATAGACAGGGAAAACACTATGAGAAAATATATTTCTACTTATACATTATTAATCTATTCAAAGCAACCCTTCCAATGTTCCATGGCTGCCAGTCCTCGTGATGTATTCAGGGTTGTTGGGGCTTTTTTTTTTTTTTGGTATCCACAGGGGATTCATTTTATAAAACTCCTGCTGAATTCAACTGGGACACTTGCTGACAGCTTGAATGGCATATTAGTCCTAAGCAGAACATTGAATAGTTCCAGAAATAGCAGAATAGAAAGTAGCTGCTCAAGAAGCAACATACAGTGCATAGAAAAGGAAACTCAGAATTGGCAATTGGTTAAAAGGCAGTATAAATTATATGTTTTGATTATTACTTACCTTTATTTATGCCAATAGTGATTGAAAAATGTATTGAGAAGTGCAGGTTTTTTTTAAAAAAAATTGATGTACATAAAATTTATCAAACTATTACAAATTAATCAGCACAAACAAAAATTTAACAGTCTGTATTGATGCAGAGATTTTGCGCTTCTTTGTACTTGGGATGCTAAACGTTTCATTCATTCAAATTCATGATTCTGAGTTTAATATGTCGTCCTTGAGATTGCAGGTTGTTTACATTTTATGAGGCAGTTCTCAGCTAAAATAATACATGTAGGGAAGGAGATGGAGTACCAAAACAAAGATGATTCCTGGGTACTAAAGTTAGATGGAACAACTATGCACTGAAAATGTTTACATGAAAATTTACAACCTAATCTCAAACTGATAGATCCTGGTTTCTTAATCTCAAGCATGCAATAAATTTTAGGAATATTAATACTAAAGTTGTCATAATCAAACATTGTTTGTCTTGTCATGCATGCATCATTAAAATAACCATGGTATAAATTAGTAAGAAGTTGCACATTTTATAGGAAAAGGTACATCTCTGTTTTTAAATATATGAAGATGTCTGTTTACTGTGATCTACAGGAACCTACAGTATATGATCTGTCTCATCCACAACATGAAAACTCTGGTTTTGAGAAATTGCTTGGTTATAGGAAACATTGGTTGCTGCTTTATGATTGTCAAGGAAGTATGAATACAGGAGTTGGTGAAAAAAATTAAAGAAGTCTCAAAATTATGCAGCAAAACACTTCTGTATCTATCTAAGCATAGTACATAAAATTATCTGCTACAATGCCCTATCTGTCAATGACTACTTCACTTCAACCATAACAATATACAAGCAGACAATAGATATAAACTTAAGGTAAACCACTCCAAACTTGATTGCAGAAAATATGACTTCAGTAACAGAATGTTCAATGTCTGGAATGCACTACTTGATTCCCCCAAAACTTTAACCTTAGGCTGTCTACTGTTGGCCTCACCCCATTCCTAAGAGGTCTATAAAGGGCGTGCATAAGCGCACCAATGTGCCTACCGTCCCTGTCCTAATGTCCCCATTTATTCATACCCATTTCATGTATTTTATTTGTATACATTCCATGTATTCATAATTATGTTTATACTTATATCTCTTATCTAATACATGCTTGACAAAATCCAATTTCATGTGATAATATCCAAATACTGATTTCCTAAAGTTCAAATGAGTCAGGCAGACATTCAGCCTAGGAATAACACTGAATAATTTTCAACAATACTGAATTTTACAAAACTCTTCAGTTGAGGACATTGTGTTTCCTCTACCCTGGCTAGCAACTGCTCATATTAATTTGACAGGGCTGTGAAAAAATGTTGAGAAGCCGGTAAAAGGAATCACTTGTATGGGTGGGTTGCCTGCTCATGAAAAAGAAATGAAGAAAACTCCTATGGAATAGGTAAAGGTAAAGGTTCCCCTCGTACATATGTGCTAGTCGTTTCCAACTCTAGGGGGTGGTGCTCATCTCCGTTTCAAAGCTGAAGAGCCAGCACTATCTGAAGACGTCTCCGTGGTCATGTGGCCGGCATGACTAAATGCCAAAGGTGCACAGAATGCTGTTACCTTCCCACCAAAGGTGGTCCCTATTTCTCTACTTGCATTTTTTATGTGCTTTTGAACTGCTACATTGGCAGAAGCTGGGACAAGTAATAGGAGCTCACCCCGTTATGCGGCATTAGAGATTCAAACCGCTGAACTGCCGACCTTTTGATCAGCAAGCTCAGTGTCTTAGCCACTGAGCCACCATGTTCCCATATTCCTATGGAATATGGAAGCATAAAACTTCAGTTGTATATCAAATAGGTTTTGAGCTTTGAATTTTATATTCAAAAAGAACTTGTCATTAAAATGAATAAGCCCAATTTAATTTTTTGTTATACAATGCAAATTTACAAAGAAGAAAGGCTGAAATTCAGTTGCTCTTCTTCTAATTGAACATCTTGGTTTGTCATTGTGTCATAAGAAAACAGAATTGGAAGTGATCAAGACTTAAAATCCCCTATATCAGGTTTAAAGTATTCTCATATTATTACATAAGAAAGCTCAGAAAATAGGAGTTGAACTGATACATGCATCTCAATGATCATTCTTTACAGTAGTTGTTTTGGCATAATTTTTCCAAAAGTACATAAAATCTATGACCAATTCTTGCCCATTTCCAATTCCTTCTATAGATTGTGCAGGTACATTACAAAACATTATCTGACCACAACAAAGCAGGAAATAGCTGACCACAAACTATTGTTAGGAGAGTTGCTTTCTCAGAAAGAAAATATGACTTGTGCTGATAGAAGAAGAAAATGGAGTTTTGAATTAAGACAAGATTCCACTCCATACAGAAAGGAATAAGATAGATGACCAATGAGAAGGGTGGGTTTATAGCATAGCACTATAACCCAAAAGAAAACTCAATAAGGGGAAGAAAGGAGGAAGAGACCTGGTCTCCCAGGTTGATCTGGCCCATTAGTTCCAGCTTCCCTCAGCCTCTGTTCTCTATCTCTGAGAAATCAATGAAGTACAAATGAACAGTGAGAACTCAGAACATCAGAATATCCAAATGCAGAAAAACAGTTCACCTTAGACATACCTTCACAAACATTTTCTTTTACTTGCCCTCCCTCAAATTATGATGCTGAGTTTTATAAACATTTACGAAACATCTAACACCCAATCTTGTAAGCTTTTATCCAGCCAAAGAACAACTTGCCAAATGTGGTTTGATTCCTAATTCTCACAATTTACTCAAATAGTCAAGAAAACATGTAATGTGGATATACCACATTAGGTATATTAGGTATTTCACGAGAAGAGTACTCCACTCCTCTACTCACAACACCAGACTTCAAATTCTGGGCTTGGACAATCTGGAACTGCGCCGCCTGTGGTCCGATCTAAGCATAGTGCACAAAATTATCAGCTACAACGTCTTACCTGTCAATGACTTCTTCAGCTTCAACCACAATAATACACGGGCAAACAATCAATACAAACTCAAAGTAAACCGCTCTAAACTCGATTGCAGAAAATACGACTTCAGCAACAGAGTGGTCAATGCCTGGAATGCTCTACCCGACTCCATTGTTACAGCTTCAAACCCTCACAGCTTCAACTTTAAACTGTCTCCTGTGGACCTCACCCCATTCCTAAGAGGTCCATAAAGGGGGCGTGCATAAGCGCACTACTGGTGCCTACCATCCCTGTCCTACTGTCCCCATTTATCTGTACTTACTTCCTTTGTTTATGTTTATACCTGTACCTGCTATCTTGTACATGTTTGACAAATAAATAAATAAAATAAATAAAAATAAATAAAATAGATATGAATCATATGATTGCACAAGAAATAAAGTGAATGCAGAATCTCTTAGCAGAGATATACTGGAAGATCCCACATCAATACAGGGTAAACTGTTCTGGGCTGCCAGTTATATATATAGAGCCAGCATCTGATTAAACTCAAAGTATTTATTATAGTGATAAATCCTTTAGTAACATAAACTTGTGGCAGACTTCAATTTTTCTGTGTAGACAATGAGCTTTTTTTCCAGATAGTCTGAGGAAAAAAAATAGTTTTACAGAAATTACCCAAAAGTGATCAGCATCTAGTCCAAAGTCTGATCTATCCAAAGCAGCATATGGATAGGCTCACAGGCAGACAGAGGTGGAACACTAATTGTCACAAACAATGAATGAAACCACTGTTTCCTTTACTATCAGTTTGGCTAATTTGTTGAGTCATGCCTCTTCCTTTCAAGTGGATGTTCGGACTTCCCTTGCTCTTCTCAGTTCATGACATGTTCCTGCGCTCTTGCCTTATGTAGCTAAGTAGAGAGGACAACATAGTTCAGGCTCTGGACTTATGCCTTCCTGAGCATAGTCTCTTCAGCTAATTCTTGGTACAGGATGAGGCTGTCACTGGTCAAGCTCTTCTGAATCTGAAGACCCCAGACTGATCCATAACAAAGAGTAACAAACCCCTAACAATGCAGGACTTCTCAGTACTGAAAAGTTGCATCTGGTGTATGGAACTGACTGACAGGCTTTGGTTGCTAAATGTGGGAAGCCCTGAGGGCCGGGTTATTTCACAGAGGCAGGCTTGACTGACAGACTCTGGTAAATGCTGGATATTCAAAGAGGGACTCTAGGAAGGTTAGATCAACTGACTGACATTGTGTATATTTGAAAGAAGTTAAATAACACAACCAAAACCCAAACCGTGCACAACAGAATGGATTTGAATTTCACGGTTTGTAATCACTATGTGGTACCAGTAAGATTTTTACTGTTTAATGATATTCCTTAAAATCATAAACTATTTATGTGTTGAAGGGGAACCGGTATCATGCAATCTGACAAGTACAGAATTCCTAAAATGTAAGTGTGAATGGTTTTGACACAGATTTTTTTTTCATATATTTGGAAATATGTGCACGCTGTAGCTATTGTCATCAAATTATAAGATGCTACAATATAAAAATAGAAGTTATTGGAGCTGCAGAGACATTAATAACATGTAGAAATGATAGAAATGAAAGTATAAATAAAATATTTTCAAAATTATGATTATGAAAAAATTAACTATGACAGTCAGGTAGAAAATGACAAGCTTAGGCCAAAGTTTACAGAAAACTGCAAATATTTATATACTATGGGAATATACTGTAAAAAAGCCTACCATTTTAGGATTATATAAGAATGCCAAATATACATGCTTTCAAAGGCTGTATGCATAATTCTCCTCATATATTTCTTAAGAAACAATTATATTTACTCCAGTTAGATGGCCTAGAAGCTCTTTTAATATCTATCCTTCCACCTTCCCCATCATGCAATTCCCTTTTAGGTAAGAAATGGCATACAAAGCATGAAACTAGTAAGAAACAGGAAGCAAAAAAATGATGGCATGTGATAAGAAAAGAAAATCTATTTTATGCCAACACCATTCACTCTGTACTTTCTAAATTGGCAAACCATCCCTGATGAATTTCATAAATTCATATCCTTCACACATTATCTTTTGTCTTTAAACCTTTATCCGTATCTTTTTCTGGCTTTCATTAATACCATCCAGATTTGCCTCTGTCCTCTTAATATAGTTACTCTTGATGCATTTATTTTGTGATTAATATCTCATTCATTCTCTATATAGTTGGAAAAAGGTAAGAGGAAAATATAGTTGGATTACAGGGTTTACTGAAACTGAAATGAAGCAGGAGACTGACAGAAGCCCTGCTGGTGCAGTAGTTATAGTGCAGTATTGCAGGCTAACTCTGCCCACAGTCTGAAGTACAATCCTGCACAATGGAGTGGTATATAAGTCTAAGTGCTATTGCTATTGCTATCATTCCATTTCTGCCATTCCAATGATTTTTTCACAGCTAATATTTCAAACAAAACAATGCCTTTATACATGGACATCATCAGATGGAATATATAGGGAAATAAAACTGACTATATTATTTCATATTGTTATATTATTGCAATTATTATATATTATTATGTATTGCATATATTGATGCACTTATTAATTTAAAGAAGTTTGTTAAGAATGAATGTGAAAAGACATTTTTCTTCCAAAAATGAAGAAAGAGGAGACAGCAAACTTGATGTCAGAATAAACCACAGCAATTGCCAAGAAGATAATAGAAACCAAAACCAAGAATGGTGAAAATTTTAGAAAGGAACTTTAAAAAGAATTACAGAGACTAAAAGTAGTATTGCAACGACATCACTAAAAACATTAAATATGGAAACCCATATTCAATGTTTTTACAGATGTTGTTGCAATACTACTTCTAGTCATGGAAAAACAAGAAGAATCTTTCAAAAGATCTTTAAAACTCAGAAGGAGAGTCCAATCTCTAACTGGTATACTATAGGACACCAATGGACAGATTCAAAGGACATGAAAAGAAGATGAAAGGAGTATACAAATACTGAATTGAAACCAATTCAAAAGATTAAACTAAGATAGAAGGCATATTCGGAATTATGGCTGCTAATATCCAGAATATGTTAGAAGATATTCTGTACCTATAACAGGGGTGGGCTGCTGGGGGTTCGCAGGGGTTCGGGAGAAGCTCTAAGATTCTGTGCAGTTCGGAGAACACCCAAATCCCACTCCTGGCTGGCCCCGTCCCACCCAGCCCACCCCTCCCCTCCCAGGAGTCCTCATGTGGCCTGTTTTGGATGCAGGTAAGTGCAGAGCATCTGTGGAGGCTTGGGGAGGGTGAAAAATGGGCCTACTAGAAGTTTGGGAAGGCCAGAAATGGGCCTGTTTCCAGCCTCCAGAGGCTCGAGGAAAGCCTCCAGAGCCTGGGGAGGGCAAAAATGCCCCCCCATGTGGTATAGGAGGCCGACTAGGCCACGCCCACCATGGCCACGCCCACCCAGCAACTGGGCAGAGAACCCCTTGCTAAATTTTTTGAAGCCCACCCCGACCTATAAGTATCTTTAGAATTAGAAGATGAAGTTAAATCTGCATTCTAGCCATTACCAAGACAGAAGACTAGAAGAGTTAATGGACTATTCCCTGAAATATGGCAAGCAACAAAAAAATCAGTCAAGGTTCTAACCAAGCTATGCTAACATAACTGAAAAACAACACCATGGACAACAAGATTCAAATCATTCAAATACCAAAAAAGAATTTGCAAACTATCATACAATACCCTTAATTTCACATGCTCACAAAATAATGCTTAGAATCATCCAATGCAGATTAGAGCCCTACATGGATGTTTGCATGTTTTATTGGTTATAGAAAAGAATTTTGACCATGCCAAGGGCATGGAATGTGCTCAGAAAAAAATATGAATCCTAGAATGTATCATTGTCCTCATGAAAACTTATATACAAGTCAGGAAGCCACAATATGGACAGAACATTGAGAAACAAACTGGCTCAAATTGGCAAAGGAGTACAACAAGGCTATACATTCTCCCCTTAATAGGCTGTAGATCAGGGGTGAAATGCTCCCGGTTCGGACCGGCTCAGGCTAGTAGGTAGCGATGGCAGCTGGCAGTTTGGAGAACCGGTAGCAAAAATCCCTGCTCCCGCCCCCCATGCCCAGCTGAGCTGGGTGATCATCAGAGGCTTTTTTTCTTTTAAATGCCTCTGACGAACCAAGCTCTGATGATCCAAACTCTGAGGATCCCAGCTGAGTTGCCTGCCAATCAGGCAACTCAGCTGGGATCGTCAG
The DNA here is from genome assembly GCF_029215685.1 of Pituophis catenifer annectens. Taxonomy (NCBI): domain Eukaryota; kingdom Metazoa; phylum Chordata; class Lepidosauria; order Squamata; family Colubridae; genus Pituophis; species Pituophis catenifer. Next base: position 45,476,615 of record NW_027256881.1, read on the forward strand.
AGCTTTTTGAAAGCATTTTTTTACATGGTTTTACATGTAAAAAATGGTTTTAAAAGAAAAAAAAATTGGCCATGTCCACCCAGTCACATTACCCCCCCACACACACACTAAGCCACGCCCACAGAATCGGTAGTAACAAATTTTAGATTTCACCACTGCTGTAGATACAATTTTTAATTCCATAAAAGTATCACATTATATATTACTCCAAAGGCAGAAAATATATTTGGAGGATAAAGTGCTCCATTTGTAATATTTTGGACCAACTTGAAAAACTCAAAGGCCCAATGTCAGTAATGTATTTTATAACAGGTAGAAGGAATCAGATGCAACTGAAATGAACGATTTCACAATCACTGGAGTAATCCATCTGATTGTTCTCATCTTGTACATCATGGAATATTGGTTTTAAAGGAGATTAGTCTCATCTGATCTTAAAGTGAGGTTAATATAACAGAAAGTCTTGCTGTGTATATATTGGATACCTCATAGAATATTTAGTAAGGATTGGATGCAATCACTTTGCTACTGCAGATGCAATTTAGAAATTGGAACATTAACTCCATAGGATTGTTAATGTAACTTTTGATCATTGCTGCTTAAGTATATATATGTTTTGCTTGACTGTGTCCCTAGTAATTAGAATCTAACCATACATCAAGAATTGCAGATATTGCACATACTGTATGGGGGATGGCCAAAAGATTTATGACATAAAATTGAGAAGTTAAATGTAACTCTAATTTGAAATTATGATTTCTTGAGATTGTTTTTGTCAATATCTGAATTAGTCTTTCTTCAACAAATGGACAAAAAAACCCCAATGTCCAAGCAAACTGCTCTAGTGAGGTCTTTGTATTGATGAAGTAACAATAATTTGATCTTATCCAGTGGGATTTCAACCCAATGTCCATAACCATTGATAGTTGTCGACAAACTGCATAAAATTGTAGCAATTTAATCAAGAGTCCAAATAATTAAATCCTGTTGCAAATAAAAATGGAATTTGCCATGACTTGTTTCTATGAAATTGGTAGTCCAATCCTATGGACATTTAGATCTGAGATTATTCCCAGTGCAGTCTCGCAAACTTTCTCCTTGACTACGTGCAACTCTATTAACATTATTTTTGTGTGTGCTGAAAATATAATCATTTATTGTATTCTTTATGTTTCAGACTATATTGGGATAAATGAGAGAACTCATGAGAGAATATTGTAAAGTTCATATTCATTAAAAAGAATAAGAGAGCAATTTGATTAATTTGCTACACTGTGAATCCGCTTTCCATAATGAAATGGTGTGATGTCAAGGGCCATGGTTATCCTCTACCTCTACTCAGACTGATATTGTATTCTGCTATTACTGAGCAATTTCTCACCCCCACCCCCCAAGCAAAAATAGAGCCTAGCAATAAAGGGAAAAAAAAGTAAAGGTTTCATGAAAGATCTTTAGACTTTTTGCAAATTCTCAAGGTACAAAAAAGAACACTCTGTAACACTGAACAAAATTAGACTATTATATTAGCTCTTAAGATATTTTTCTAGACATTCAGGAGTAAGAACCCATTTTAGGTAATACGAAATTAAGGAGACATAATTTTATTATGTCAATGGAGAAACTCAGTCATGCAGGACATAGCTGTCCCAAAGCTGCTTTTTCTTTCTTTTTTTTTTAAATAATATTTATTAAAATTAACACACAATAATGGTTGAAAAGCAATATAGGAGGCGAAATATAGAAACACATAAACACAGGACTAAAACCAAACAACAAACAACAAACATGACTAACAGAGAGTTAAGCTCACTCTCCAATTAATATTAACTAATATCATCCTAGCCAAACATTTCAATGCAATCAAGTTCTTTTTATTAACTACAAAACAATTGGTCTGTTTTCATCAAAATTATAAAGAGTTATAAAGCCTAGTAAATATCTAGTTAATCTAATTAGATGATCTTATCACCCTTCTCCTAAGTTTAACCTTCTTTTGAGCCAAACAAAATATCTGTCCCAACTTCTATTATATACTGAATCTTTCTTGTCTTTTAAGATATACGTTAGCCTGTCCATCACATCGAAGAATCTTATTTATTATCAGATGGTCAGGGGGCGTGTCTGCATCTTTCCACAGTTGAGCAAATGCCATTCTTGCCGCTGTTGAGACATGGACAAATATATACCAATCCTTCTTATCAATGTAGTCCGGTCTTATTCCGAGTAAGTAGAGGTCTGGGTGAAGAGGGAAGCTCACACCTGTTATTTCTAACAGCCACTGCTATATTTTCCCCCAATAGCGTCTAGCTGATGGACAAATCCACCACTGATGGAAGAAAGTACCCTTGGCCGACCCACATTTCCAACATCTATCAGAAGATCCTGGGAACATCTTAGTGATTCTGGCGGGGGGGGGGAGGTACCAATGGTAGATCATTTTATAAAAGTTTTCTTTGAATGGGGAAGAAAGGGTCAGTTTCATAGTTTTGTTCCATACATTTTGCCATGCATCAAGCTGAATTGTTGTTCCGATATTTCTCCCGCAGGCAATCATCGTGTCCTTTACAATCTCATCTGCCATAAAATTGGACAGAAGAAGATTGTAAACGTTGGAAATAAATTTCCTTCGGACACCTAGGAGAAGCTTGTCAAACGTTTGTAAATGAAGGGAAATACCATGTTCCTGTTTATCCCTAGTGAATCTAGTTTGAATTTTCACATAGGACCACCAGTATATGTCTAATCCTCTAGTTTGGAGATCGGCTCCAGGTCTAAGTCTCCCAACTTCATCCAACAAGTCACCATAAGCCCAGTTCCTCTTTATACAGTCAGAAGGGTCACTGCCTCTAACGGAGACACCCACTTAGGAATCTGTGTGTAAACTTGCTTCTTCACCGTTTCCCAAACCCTTAATAAAATTCCTCTAATATAATGATTAGTAAAATGTTTGGATTGTTTGTCTTTCTGAGACCACAAGAAGGAATGCCATCCCCGCTGCAAATCATATCCTTCAATCGCCAAAATGCGCTTTCTTGAGAGGATCACCCAATCTTTTATCCAAACCAGGGATGAAGCTTGGTAATAAAGCTCCCACATAGGGAGCCCCAAGCCACCCCTTGTTTTGTGCTCTTGCAGCATTTTTCTTTTTATACGGGGTTTTTTACTCTGCCAAATAAATTTGCTTAGAATTTGATCTAATTTCCTAAAAAAGTTTTTATCCAATCTTGCAGGAGCCATTTGGAATAAAAAGATTCATTTCAGTAAAACATGGGCTTTTATTGCGGCAATTCTACCCAAAAATGAGATCTGAATATGCCACCATCTTTCCACTTCATTCGCTGTATCTATTAATAATTTGGAGTAACTGAGCTCTTTGATAGAAGAACATCTATTTGTAAGCCAAATACCTAAGTATTTAAGTTTTTTGACACAATTAATCCCCATAATACTTTGGATCTGTTCCTTTTGGGCACCTGACAAATTTTTTGTTAACATTTTGGTTTTATCCTTATTGATTTTTAATCCCGCTACCTCCCCATAGTCATCTAATTTAGTAAGTAATTTTGGTCCCGTAATAAGGGGATCTTCTAATATGAAAACCAAATCATCGGCGAATACTTGGAGTTTATATTCTTCCCCTTTAACTTTTAAGCCCTCAATTTCCGAATCCTGCCTAATCGTTTTAAGAAGTGGTTCAAGTGTTAAAATGAAAAGCAGCGGTGAAAGAGGGCATCCAGAAGGAGCTTGGGGAGATACCTGGCTCCCTTGTCCACAGTCCAGCTGAGTCCCTGGCGGCTGCCTAGAATAGGGCGGCATCTGGGGCACTGGACCGGATTGCGCCTTTGCGGCCTCTCCATGGCGGTGGAGAAAGCTGCTTTTTCAAAAGGCAACTGGACTTTGTTTTTCCTTGAAGAAGTTTTGCTTCTCATCCAAGAAGCTTCTTCAGTTCTGATTGAAATTGTAATAGTCATGCACAGCACATATATCAAACAAAAACACCATTCGTGTCCAAATCAGGGATCCTAAACTACTTTAGTATTTAGGATTTGTGTGCAACTGTGTTTCAAATATACCTTTTGGCACATGCCATGCATTTGTTTTGGATTAAATAAATAAGGGACGAGATCTTTCACAAAAAGACAAGGAGGGATATAATTTTATTTATGTGTTACATTTATATTCTGTTTTTCTTTCAGAAGCCAAATATAAAACGCCACTTTCTGTGAGATAGGCCAGCATGAGGAGTAATAGCTAGTGCTTTATGACTGTGACTTTAAATCTGTCTTAGTCAAATATTCAGCTATGATAACATACTGTTTCTTAATTTGAAAAACACACCTGTAGGCCATTTTGCAAAAACCAAACAACAAACTGAAAACACTACAAGAATCAAGATGATTGCTTTTAATAGTACAAAGCATGTAAAAAGCAGATTTAATAAAATTCCATCAGGATTTTGTGCATTCTTACATAAGTTAAGCAATTGGCTTTTGTGGTCTAAAAATGCACTTTTGGAGAAGGAATGTGTGCTAATGGAAAGGTGTGGCCGTCTAATGGTTCAAGGCAGTCTTTCAGAGTTACTTATCAGAGCTGCATATATCTAACTCATGCTAATGCTGCAGAAGGAAACTTGTCAGTCACACATTTGAGAAACTACACCAGGATTAAAGAAAAAAATATTGCAAAATGAATTTTTGTAGTAAAAGCTAAAGATGGTGTGAAAAATTGGAACCGGCATTTTTTTTCAATGTTAATGCCTTATCCCAGGGGTGGGGAACCTTGATCCTTTTATGACTTGTGGACTTCATTTCCCAGAATTCCCCACCCCTGCCTTACCCAAACAGAAGATAAACATTAAACCAAATATTAAAGAGAATCTCTCATTTGAGATTCAAATGAAAATGTATTTGCTGTTACTAAAGCTATATAAAATACATAATGGCCCCAATACTTGAGAAATGATTAAATAATTGCCCAGCTGTTAAATGAGTAGTCAAGGGGTTGGTATACTGAGGCTTTAATCAAGTCCTCTGCCAAAGGCTCTTAGATAAATATAATTTTGTTAGAGTAAAAGGAAACATTTTGTAGGAGCAAACAAAAATATCAGCTCTTTAACCTATCACATCCCAATCAGAAATGGAAAGCAAAGGATTGTAAAAAAATAATTTTTAGGATTGTTGTACTTCATTCATATCTGAATTGTCTAGAACAGCTTCCTTCATCCTGGCCTGGGGAATCAGTGTGATTGTAAAGGTTATTTTAATAGTTAGAATGTAGAAGTTTTTGGAAATAAATGTTTCAGATAGGCTGATGTGGAAAGAAATCAATAGTCCATTGATGCTAGGAGGAAGGTTGATTTCTGGGAAATGCCTAAGCAAAGTGGGAAGCAGCTTCTGGAAAGTGGTAGTAGGAACTACTACTATTCTCCTCCTCCAGTGAGGCTACCTGCTAGTTTGGAAACATGGAAAATGACTGCCTTCTTAGAACCAAGAGAAGAGCCTATTTTCAGTCTGATTGGGATAAGAAAAACAAAAACAAAAAAAAATCCTTTCACCACTGCTTCCACCTCTAATTACTACCTTCCAAAACTGCCTTTGGCCTTAAAAATGGATAGGGAATATTTCATATACCTAATTTGATGCTCCAGTAGATAGCTTTGTAAACGTTGATAATTACCAAGTGTGGTAAAGTGCTAAGCAGGCAGTCAAAGCTCTCAGATTGGAAGATGGAGCAATACAAGGTAGCACAGACAGGAAAAAACATTCCTGTCCTCCACAGGTTCTCTAATTGGATTGCTATAATTTACTCTGTGTGGAGCTGCTGTTGAAAATTACTAGTAAACATTGGCTGGGGTTAATGTGGCTGCATACATCCTTACTGATCAGACTCAATATTATTTTGTGACATCTCTTCTTTGGGAGCTGCACTGACTACTGATATATTTCCAAGTGCAATTCAAGGTGTTGGTTATTACCCTATTAACTTTTCGCAAGGGATTTGGGTCAGGTGTTGGGTCAGGGTAGAAGAGGTGTCTTCGTATTGATGCATTTTTTTCAGAGAATAATGTTATTGTTTATCCTTAGGCATAGGCACCGGGGGTTATATGTAGTGGGTTTTTTCTATATTTTAATATTTGTAAGCTGCCTATAATCACTTGTGGGTGGCTATAGGGTTATATAATATAAATAAATATTAAAGCTGACTATAACTTGGTGCCTTTGTATCTCTGAAGCTGCTTGTCCTGGTAGATCGAGGTGTCAAACTGGCGGCCCATGGGCCAGATGCATCATGTACAGGGCCAGGCCACGCCCACCCCAGCTCTGCGAACAAAAAAAAAGTTACGAAATGTCACGTGATGCTGCGAGTTTGACATCCATGCAGTAGATTGTGCCTGGCAAATATGGACAAGTGAAAACTGGCTAATAAAAAACCCTCCTTATCTTGAGGTGGGCATTCTCTGTGGAGTTTCTCTCCTACCTCATGGTCCTATGGAGATTTGCCAAGAAATGGCTTCTCTGAGAGACCTTTGGAGTTGATTTTTTATTTTTGTCTGACATGGTGCCAGATTTATATTGTTCATTTGATGTTACTATTTTGGTTTAATGACTAATTATATTTATTATTTATTGTGTAATTTCATTTTACACCTGTTAAGAGACCTCTTGTTAGAAGCAATATATCAACCTTATAAATAAAGAATAGTCTATAGCCCATTCAGTCTCAGCAGGTAGCAGCACTTTGCCAACCTCATCTGGGCTCAAAAAAAAAGGAGAATCGGGCCTGGTTAACAGCTGAATGGGAGACTTTGGAGGAATACCAGGGCTATAAACTAGCCTGAAAGATGAAAATGTATCGCAGAAAATGCCACATTGTAGACCACTTCAGTCCTGCTCTTAAGAAAACAGAATGGATATGTCCATAAAGCCACCAGGAGATAATTGAGCTCTTTTTGAAGACTTTACCAATTATACTTAGGCTATGAAAGGTAATTCTTGAAACTATATGTACAAAAGGACATCATAAAAATGATAGTTACAAATTAAATTAGCAAGGGGAAAATAGTATCTTTCCTAAGAAGAACTTTTATCAAAGCCTACATAACAATTCTGCAGTATTATGAAGCCAATTTTTTTTAGGAAAAGATTTTTTGCAAATCAATATTTGCTTTTCAGAATTTAATATACAGAAGCACCTCTAAAATTATTGAGATCAGAGGTGGGTTTCAGCAGGTTCTGACCAGTTCTGGAGAACCGGTAGCGGAAATTTTGAGTAGTTCGGAGAACCGGTAGTAAAAATTCTGACTGGCCCCGCCCCCATCTATTCTCTGCCTCCCAAGTCCCAGCTGATCAGGAGGAAATCGGGATTTTGCAGTATCCTTCCCCTGCCACACCCACCAAGCCACGCCCACCAAGCCATGCCACGCCCACCAAGCCACACCAACAGAACCAGTAGTAAAAATATTGAAACCCACCACTGATTGAGATGTCCGTTTCAAGGGAAAAAATCTCATGTTTGATGCCGTTATGTAACATCTAAATGGCCTGAAGTTTTCTTGTAAGATTTTTCAGCACAAGGAAAGATACTATAACTATTCTTTATAGGGAAAACACATAAGGAGTATTAGTTAAATAGAAAGATAATTTTAGTTCTGAAGTTACAATATATAAAAAATGTGAATATTATATCCAAACACAAACAGTTAATACTGATTATTAATGTTTTACAGTTGCTCACACTCTACAGAAAGAATATTAGGACAGAAGGAACTTTGATCTGATTTGCAAGTCGATTTATCTAAGCATTCATCCTCTCATACAAAGAAGCAATATATATTATGAAATACCAGTAACTTTTTAAACAAAAGAATCATCTTCCAAGCCAATTTTTGGCAATGGTATTACTGATCAATAGAAGAGTATTTTTATACTAAAATGTAGACGCAAAGATTTTTATTCAGCCTCATTAATTACTACAAAGCTTGGCACTTAAATACTTGGAGACAGTAGAGCAGCAATAAAACACAAGTTAAATTTTCTGTTCCTCAATGGAATACACGCTCTTCCATTTTTAAATGGCACTGTTCCCTTTCTATATTGATTACAATCACAAAACATAGTTCAAATCTAGCTACTATGGCAGTAATCTTAAAATGAACATCAATGTACAAAATCAGTGTGTTTGTAGATCACTGCATAGCTGCTTGGCTTGTGGAATCACAGAGTTAGAAGGAAACTCAAAGTTCATCCAGTCTAACCCCTGATCTTGTTGGAAATCTGCTATGTAGTATCTTTGATTGGTACTTTTTCAGTTCTGCTAAGAGACCTAGAACAAGAGAGGCATTCTGAAGCCTTTATGCTACAGCTGAAGAATTTACACCAACAGAAAAATTTTATTACAGTCTAGCCTATAATCCTTCTCTTTTCTATTTTTCAGAGCCCAATAAATGAGTTCTGTTATCCAGGTGGCACTGAATTATACAATTTAAAATGATTCTTAAATAGTTTTGCTGTTATCTTTGTTTCCACCTTGCTCTTGGTCGGTACACTTCTCATCATCTCCAATACTTTCTTCCATTCATGTTTGTTGATCCTTTTTAAACTGTAGGGGTCATGATATTTCAGATGAAGTGTAACCAATCCAGAAGAGAGTGCAATTCTAACGTCTAACAAGTTGAATATTATATTCTGTTGAAATAGCTGAGAATTGCATTATCCTTTTAAACTGATATCTATTACTGCTGACTAGGAGCATGGTGGCTCACGTGGTTAGGATACTGGGCTGACGATCGACAGGCTCGCATTCAAGATCCAGTTGTTGATGCAGGATGGGATAAGTTCCCGTTACTTGCTCCAGCTCATACTGATCCAGGAGTTTGAAAGCGGGTAACTGTGAGTAGGTAGATACCACTTCAGTGGACAGCTTAACAGGGACATGAAAGGAGTCCCCAAATGGGAATATCCCAGGCAACAGTGATGTCATTGACTAATCCTTTCAACTGGGAAGCACTTCAGTGCTCCCAATATGACTGTAGTAGTAGTAGTAGTAGTAGTAGCACTCCTGACTCATGTCTTGTTAAATCAACTAAAACTACTAAATTATTTTTATATGCAGTGTTGTCAAGCAAAGCATCATCTATCATGTATTTATGAAAGAGATTCTTCCTACCTAAATGCAAAATTTTACCTACTTTTATCTGGGGGAAATTTGTCCTATCCTGTTAAAACTATAGTAAATGTTGGTTGGTTGAATATAAATTAGCCTACCTGGTCCAGTAATTTATCTGTTTCTTTTTTGAAGTTATTTATAAAGATTTTTAGCAACATTACAGCTAGAAATATTCCCAGAGATACCAGATTAGTGACTCAGATGACTTTAAATACAATCAAATACATTCAGCATGCTAAATTATCAGATATAAGGAATCTTCATGGGAGATAAATACAATTTTCCTCTTCAGAAAACAACACACCTTTAAAGATCATTTGTTAGGTAGTAAGGAGTAGAGAGTTCTTCTTAAGTCCCCACTGAGCTATTCTAATAAAATCATGGTTAAATATTTTGCAAAATCCTATAGGTTATCAAAGTTTTATTCATATTTTCTGGAAATCATACTTGCTGGAAAATCTTGCACATGTTTGAATAAGTTGGTAAGTTAAATTTAGGCAAGTGATTGGACAACGCAATATGGCCAACCTTGTGGAGATCTGGAGAATTCTTATCTGCCTCAGTACAGAGATATTATATCACTGGCATTTAACCCCTCTACAAATTTCAAATACAATACATAATTGTGATGCATGATACTATGTAATCAAAAAGGGATATTTTTTTCATCTTTGATGACAATGCAGTTAAATCTCAAAATTCTGGAGGAAGAATTTAACGATAGCAATGAACACTCTACTGTTATTGCCCCCCCTCACTTTTGAATTCAATCCAGATTAATTTAATACCCTTTCATTCTTGACACTATTTCTTCTTATTTTCATTACATTCAATGCCTCCTTCCCACTGCATTCAACTTCCTTTCATGTTTCTCTTGAGAAATCAAACATTTCCATAATATGTAGTAAGCGGTTCCATACAGCCAATTTAGCTTCATTTGACATTCATTCTTCCTTTTCCACTTCAGATCTCAATAGCTGCTTATCCCTAGAAGTGTGGATGGTTTGCAAGGATAGAAAAATATGGACAGGTAGAATGAACAGTTTTGCCTAAAGTAGATTTAGTTGTATTTCCTTTCCTATCCTTATCTCATGCCTTTACTTATTTAGCTTATTATTGTTCATTTCTTTGCTGTGCTTTAGATAACACTCCAAAATGGAACTATGTGATGAGTATGTAAAGGCTGCCTTTCTAATAGGGAGCATGGAGAATGATAATGTGTCTCATTGATTAAAGTTGCATTCACATTTCAGGGAAGAATAGCTATTTTAATAAGAACTGCCAAAGCGAGGGCTTCGAGTGATTTCCTTTCAGCTGCACATTATTAATAGAATCAATTAGTCAAATTTACACTCCAGGAAAAATATTGATAAGGTAAAGGTTAAAGACTGAAGAGAGGTGACTTAAATATGAAAAATGGCATACAGTTTAAATGCACACCAGTAGTATTTTCTTGTTTAATTCATAAGCAGCAGCACCAGGGGTGGGTTTTAAATTTTTCTACTACCGATTCTGTGGGCGTGGCTTATTTTGTGGGTGTGGCTTGGGGGTAATGTGACTGGGTGGGCGTGGCCAACTTTTTTTTTTTTTTACTTTTAAAAACATTTTTTCTACAACCTTAAGAGGTTGCAGAAAAAAATGCTTTTAGGAGCCTCTGACGATCAGGCAACTCAGCTGGGATCGCCAGAGGCTTTTAAAGGCATTTTTTTTCTTTGGCCGAAGAGGTTGTAGGAAAAAAAATGCCTTTAAAAGCCTCTAGCGATCCCAGCTGAGCCATGCGATCATCAGAGGCTTTTTTTTTGTACTTTTAAAAGCATTTTTTCAGCTGAAGAGGTTGTAGAAAAATACTTTTAAAAGTTAAAAAAAAAAAGCCTCTGATGAGGTGGGCAGGGTAAGCGAGCAGCGACCGGGCCAGGGACTGTGGGTGTGGGACCGGGGTGTGGCCAGCCAGTTCTCTGAACTACTACAGATTTTTACTACTGGTTCTTGCGAACCGGTGCAAACTGGGAGCAACCCACCACTGAGCAGCACTGCTAGCTTTTCTAAATTAAATTGCTGGGGAAAAATAAAAATATACAGCAGAATGATAGAACATGGCAACAACTAATGCATTGTCTCTGATGTATAGCTTTTAGATCCCAGAATTCCACCACCATTTATGAGAATTCTGGGAATTAAAGTACTCACCCCTGAAAATTGTCAAATTTGAGAAACACTTACAGGATTTTCCCAGTTCCAGCCTGTTTGCCAGTAGGTGGCAGACTAGTCAATGCAATCACAGTAACAGAATTGAGCAACATAATTTAATACTTTGTGCATGAGAGAGAATTATAAACTTTTTGTGTAGAAAGAGTTGCAATCGCTTTGAAATATAGGCACACACACACGTTTGAATCCCATTTTAGGACATGATAGTCAAGGACTATTTCCAATCTATACCTTCCATCATTTCTGGCATTTAAGGCTCTATTTGCAAACAGAAGATACAGGAGCTGATCATTGACCAGCTCCCTAATGGAAATTAATCCTCCAGTAGATTTTTTTTGCTACTGCTAGCAAAAGCTGAACACTTCCACCAGCCTCTGATGAATGCTGTCACAACTAGAACAATGGGAAATAATGTATGTTTTGCATCTTAAATGACAAGTTGTGATTTAGTCATCCAAGAGTTTATAACACACACTTTAAAGCAGCAAATAAAACCCAAATTCTGAGACTGCAGATAGGCAAGATTATCTCTGTGTGTACAAAGATACTTCAGGCATTTCTCTTGAAGTATTGAGACTGCCTACTGTGAATCTCTTTCCCTCTGGTTCTTTTAATAAAAAAGAGGAGAAGCTGGATGATTGGTGCAAAGCAAAGTGCCAATCTCCAGCCTATCCATTTACAAACCCATCAATTTGGGGTAGTGTGATTTTTCATTTTATTCTACCTTCAAAATATAAAACTTGTCTTATTTTTTAAATCCCAGATTTGTGACCCAGAAGAGGTCAGTCACTCTATTTTAAGAAGTACATAGAAATAAAATGGCTCTTCTCTCCTACAAATCCAAATGGCCAGCAGAGATAACAGTAGTCATTTAGTTTCTCAAATTATATCTAAGCAATATGCTGGCTGAGAAATGTTGTATATTTCTCTTGGAGTGCATTTTTGCGGGGTAGCAACTTGAGGAAAATTGAGAATTAGACTAGGGAAACTTTCACTCAAATTTCCACTCAGCTAAAACATGTGTTAGATGGCTGTGGACCTTTCAGCCAATCTAACTGGAAAGATTGTTGTAAGGATAACAGAATATTCTGGATACACTTGAGGAAGGGTGGGATAAAAAGGTCAACTTATTCTAGGAACATCTACCACACTACAGACAAAGCTAACCATACTAATATGGTGTGGATATATCAAAATGGTAATATGTTGATAAGAAAACTGTAGAGTGATGTAATATTCTGGATTTCATTCAAAAAAGCTATTTGGAGTTACATAGAGGAGCAGACATCTTTTCCTGGAATCATAAGGCAGCTATGAAGGACATCTATAGGAATATTTATTTTTCAGATATCCAACAAGATCTAAACTTACTACATCAAAGTTGAATTTTGGTCACGGGGGCATTTTTGACTTTCTTCTCTCTTTGCATACATATCATGAAGATGATATGGCCCAGCCTCCAACTACATTTAGAAAACTGCATTTCATATTAATCACACTGGAAGCAATTATCTGTACGCGCGAGCCTATGGCATTAATCAAAAGCTTTGAAATGTAAACTATATAAATACACTTCTCTCAATAACTGCACATTTTTAAAATAAATTGGATCTGTACATACACAATATGACCAGTGTTGTGCCCCAGGGTCATCTGATCACCTTTTGCGACCTTCTGACAAGCAAAGTCAATGGGGAAGGCAGATTCACTTAACATCCATGTTACTAACTTATCTACTGCAGTGATTCTCTTAAAACTGTGGCAAGAAAGGTCATAAAATGGAGTAAAACTCACTTAACAAATGTCTCATTTAACAACAGAAATTTTGGGTTCAATTGTGGTCGTAAGTCAAGGACTACCTATATGGCAAAGACCAAGGAACCAGAGAGTAGACCAGCTCCTTGGAACCTCTCTGGAGAAAGAGAGTATGGAAGATCAACCACATGTGCTCCAGGCAGCTTGTTGTGGCTCCGTTACCTGAACCTGTGTCATCGGCAGGAGAGGACTCCGAGAGTGAAGGAGAGGAGTTGGCAAGGCCTCCCTCTCCAGGACCCTCCTCTCTGGCAATGCCTTTGGTGTCCGCCGAAGGTCAAGAGATAGGGCCGGGGCCAAGCACGTCCACGCAGCCACGGGTGAACAGTAATGAGGGAGATGAGTCTTGGCTGGATCCTCAGCAGCGTTGCAGAGGTAAGCGCGTGCAACAGAAGAAGAGGCATGCCAGAGATTGAGCTGAGTCACTGGACCACACCCTACAGGGTATAAAAGGGGGTGAGGTGGCCATTCAGACTCTGTGACGGACAAAACTAACTACTATCGAGTCACATTGCATCTTTGGAAGCAGCATTATCTGCCTTGGATTTAATTACGGACTGGATAATTCTTGAACTGTGTATATCTTGTTTATGAGTAAAGTGCTTGGCAAGCAGCTACTGGGTTGCTGCCAAGCCTCTTATTGGAAGAATTGGTTGTCTGCCAGTTTATTTAACCCCCAGCTGTCTGTTTGCGTGCATGTGTGAGACAGGGACAGAACACAGCTACTCTTTACAAGGAGACTGCAAGTAGCAATTTTCTGTGGGTTTGACCACTGGGGAATGACAGGATTAGTCATCCTGCTTGCAACTGTAGCAGAAATTTTTAAAGAACACTAAGTTTACAAACCTCCTTTCTAATCACTTTCAGAAATTTCTCATTAATTATTTTAAAGCTATTAGAGACCTTCAGAACCTCACATTAGAAAACTGAGTCAGTCTTCAATCCTGTACAAAAGAAAAATTTAGTCACAAGCTTAAGAATTTAAAGAATCTGAAATAAACAGCAAAAAATGAAATAAGATTTTAATCTTAGAAAATTATTCATAGACTAAGGGTCCAGGTAAAATTGGAATACTGAATCTTTTACAGTAAGATTTTGGAATTAATTATAAAGTACAAATTGTTTTTCATGGAAAATAGATCCTGTTTTGGATTTTACAAAACATAACATAGATAAGCAGTTTCATGATTTCAAAAATTGGGCACTAAAAGGAAAATGCAAAAGACAAACCAAGAGATATGGAACAACCTCCCCCCAGAGATACGCACAATACCAGACCTCTGGACTTTTCGTCGGGCCCTGAAAACTTATTTATTTCACCTAGCTGGGCTGGCTTGATCCCACTGTTTTCGGTTAAATTGAATTGATTTTAATTGGGTTGTTTTAAATTGTGGCCAAAAATATTTAATTATTTTTTAAACTGTTTTTAAATTTTGTATGTTCTGTTTTATTTTGGCTGTTCACAGCCCTGAATCCTGTCGGAGAAGGGCGGTATACAAATTAAAACAAACAAACAAATAAATAAAATAAATAAATATTTCCCTATTGGATTTGCAAAAGAGGTTAAAGCTTTGAAGAACTCTGCAATGAGACAAAGAAGAAATGAAACCAAATCCTACAATAATATTTGAACTAAAGATTAAGACTGTCAGAAATAAAAAGGAGGAATATAAAGTTGGTTTATTTAATCAAGGTTAAAACAAGAGTTGTTACTTCTAGCTAAGCCCTTTATGGACTTTCTGCAGATATCAAAACTGAACATGTTTTCATGGATGTATTTATAGATAAGAGATGGAATGTGACATAATTTAGTGGTGGTAATCAGTTACTAAATTAGTGAAAACTTGTGATAAGGGTTGGAAATCATTTCTTTGTATGCTACTTTTCTTTTTATTCTGATTTTTCTCTTTTTTCTTTTTCCATGCACTTTTTATTTCTCTCTGTTCCCTTTTCTTTCTTTAAGTTTAGTTTGTATTAGATTTTACTATTATAATCAAATGTATATATGGAACTCTTATATATGCATTTAGAAGTACACCAAATTAATTCACTGGCACTTCTATCATTTCTTCTTTAACAAAACCATTTTTTTAACAATATGTTTCACATCTTCCAAAAGACCTTACATAAAATATTTTATGTTTTAATTATAAATGTTTAAGAAGCTGTATGATTTTTAAGCTCTCCATATGCTGGTGTAATGATTAGATTTTGATACATTTGGTACTCTTGCTAATTTCCTGATCATTATTTTATTGGCATAATGGCTTGCAAATACTAGAAACCTTCTGTAACATCAGAATCTTTTGCTGAAACTTTTTTTTTTTAATTAAAAGAACAAAAGAAATAAACCAGTGCAGACACGGAGTTCTTGAAGCAGAAGACAGTATGTGACAGTATCTGACCAAAATTTTCAGGATGGATACTACTACATGAAGGAATGTCAAAATGATATAATACTATACAAACATTTAATTTACATCATCTGCCAACTTTAAAGGAGAAACACAACATGAAAGCATGATGGGACAATAAATGGATTGTGTTAAAATCCAGAAATACAGCCTCATGTTTCTCAAATGCAAGAGGATATAATTCACTAGCATTTCAATCTGAAATTACAGTACAGCAAGATTATAGTTAAAATAGGACTTGAGGTAAAAAGTCTTTTGCAAATCATGACATGGTTGCCAAAAGAAAATTACTGTGTTGAATTTGACAGTCAAAGAATGCTAAAATGCCTCCTCTATTGACCACACAATATCTCAAATAATCTATGACACATTTTCTAACAGGTTTATCATAAAATGAAAAGCTTTATACTTTATACAAGAGCTGGAGACATACAAAGTACTGCTGTAGTGACTTAAACTCAAATTAGGCTAGGGATATGACACACCATTGAGGACCCTCTTGTTTTCGTCCTGGGTTTTTAAAGGAACCTCAATAAAGCGATGCCTAGAATATTCTGGAAGAGAAGAAAAGACATGATTTATATTTCAAAAGCAATAACTGTGTTGGGACTGTGATACATGAAAAAGGTATTTCATGTTAAGTATGAAATGGAGCGAGACTTGAAAAGAAAGAGAATATTGGATTAGTTTCACAAATCACATATGAGTTTGCAGGATGATTTGCATGTTGATCTTACTCAATTTATAGAAGTCAATCTCATGTTACTTTTTGGAAGTCACGTTTCGCTTAATGCCTTGGAAGCAAACATTGCATCACTCTCAAAAGTCAGGGAGCTGCAGTTTATAGTAACAATGACAAAACTGAACACTTTTGGTGAATGTTAAAAGTTAAGTGAGGTAAGTGGTATGGTAAAGGAAAAATCCCAACCTCCCCTGAGTAAGTCACAACAGTAGAGAGTAAGCCACAATATCAGAGAATGAGAATTGACACACTTAAGCTTAAAAGCTATCATGATAATAGAGTAGATTCAGGCGTTGGGGAAGAAAGTTGAGGGGGATAGTAAACGTTGACAAAAAGAAACTTAGAAACAATGCACCTGACAGACGTATCAATTCTGTACAATTACATTCCCCCATCTTTCTATGTTGTCTAGCTTTGATAAAACCTATGGTCTCTAGACCAGCGGCCTCCAACCTTTTGGGCACCAGGAATCATTTCCATGGAGAGAGGTTTTCCTGTGGACCAGAGAGGGTGTGGTTTCATGTGCTGCCTGCAACCCGTGGATGGGGCTTCACTTGTTTGTGTGGCCTGATTTCTGGCATTCCATGGACTGGTGGTGGTCCATGGAACAGGGATTGGGGACCCCTGCTCTAGACAGAGAATAGAACTGGTTGCTGAAGCTGGAAAGTCTTAACCAGAAGGAAAGAAAGGAAATCAGAGACTACAGAAATAAGTACTTGTTTATATGTTCATTGGAAGCCTAATTGGGGCTGTTGGTGAGAAAGTAACTCCTACATCTGTGATGGTGAACCTATAACACGCTTGCCACAGATGGCACGCGGAGCCATATCGGTGGGCACGCAAGCACACACCAGCTGATTTTTGGGCCTTCTGGGTCCACTGGAAGTTGGCAAATGGCTGTTTCCAAGGGCCTCCGGGGGGATGCCATTTTCTCCCTCCCCAGACTCCTAGAAAGGCTCTGGAACCTGGGGAAAGCAAAAAACAGGCCTACCAGGCCCACTGTGCCATCACGTGCCAAAAGCAGGGGGAGCATGGGGGGGTCATACGTGCATGTGCGGGGGTGGGGCACATAGAATGATGGGTGGGCACATGTACGCACAACCACCCATGCGCTCCACCCGCTTTTGGCACGTGATGGCAAAAAGGTTAGCACCACTGTCCTACATGCTACTCTCAGAAGAATTTACGTTCTTGGTCAGGTATTTTATTTCAAACATGACTTTGAGCTCTTAATTTGGATAGCTTATGTTCTAAAGAATCTATTTTTGTCCTCAAGTCCTGTTCATAAAAGTTTTGTGGAGAATAAACTTCACTAGGTTCTCTCCACCTTTGGATGAACTTTGGAGAGACTGATGTTTGCTTTCTCTTATGTGTTGCCCATTTCTCTGTCTACAAGGGTCTCTGAAAAGCCTAAGTCTAAAGTATATCTCCCATTAAGATTTTGTTTCAGTTCCAGATGTTCAGTGAATAGTGAAAAAAGACTTTTCAGCATAGAGCTTATACTTTAGATATGATCAAGCCTCTATTTGTCATGAAGTGTATATTTAGCACAAGGATCTAACCAATATAACTTTTTACTGTAAATGTAACAGATGTAGATTCTTCTTATTCTTATGCTACATTCACATATGGAAGTTTGCCTCCCAGATTTTTTTTAATCAATTAACTTAATCAGATACTCATTCCATGTTATAGTGTTTTATGCATACTCAAGTTGATTACATCAGGTATTTTATAGACAAATTCCTGCCCTTCACTCAAAAAAATAAAAATAACTACAGCTTTCTCCTTTCTCAAATATACAACCAATAGCTCCTTTTTCCAATACTCCAAGTCAGTTTAGTCTCTCGTACAGCCTAAAAGGCTTACATTTTAAATGATGGAGTAAAATGTTAAGGCACAAACTGTTCTTAAAGGAGCTAATGCAGTCCTAATAAGTAAGTAGACTCTCTCTCTCAGGTAGGACATGAACAATCTTTTAATAGGATCGTGTGTGCTATGACTTGCATCTGCTTAAGAGAAAGCACATGGCTGAGAGAAAGTAAATTGAGAGCAATTGAGTACAAGAAGTGTGCACATTACACCAAAGCAAATATTTGCTAAAACAGAAGAGACAAGGCCTTTGCCAATGAGCCAATTAGGGGCATTCCACTGATGACTGTCAAGGAGGTTATTAAGGGTCCAAAACAGAAAGAGCAAAGAAAGGCAGTAGGCTAACAGTTGTGTAGATTTTCTCACAGAAACCTCTGTATACTGCTAACTCTTCCAATGGATATAATTATATTCCAGAAACCAAGTAATAGCCAATTATTGCCTCACTGCAACCGGTGACAATAAAAGAATGATTTAGTGTTTTTGATGAGTTGTCTTTCTGCAATGATGCAAATATTTCTTTGGCTGGGTATATACCAAAAAGCTTAAATATATTTATTCTGATTATAATTACTGCTCTTACTCTTATTGCCAATGCACCTGGTTCTTTACAGAGCACACAAGAAAGTAAAGGAGATTTACCACAAAAGCATATCTAAGAGAGATTCCAGAATTTTATCCATTGGGCACATTCATCCCTTTGGCAGCCTAGCTGTTTTGAGGCCCGCATATTTTTTTTTACTCAATGCTCAACTGCCATGTTCTCTACAACAACTATATACTGTATTTACCTTGATGCTGTTTTCCTTTGTGAAAGAATCTTCCCTTTCTATTTTGTTCACAGAGAAGTTGAGAATTGCTTTCAAATGATTCTTTATGGTGCCTTCCTACTTATTTTAATGTTGGAGATAAGGAAAGGCACCACTCCTGTAGCTTTAAAAAAAAAAATGGTTGGTGGTATATTATTTTACATTTTTTCTTCCACCAACCTGAAACCTCCCTGGCCACTTCTACTACTACATTTGAAGAAGTCCAATGAGAAGACATTTTCTCCAATGGCTTCCCTTCAGTTTTAATTGCAGTTGCAGAGAGGTTTCAGAGCACTGAAGAAATGACTGCACAGAGAAGGATGGGGCATTCTCCAGCAACTGTTGTCTGTCTCTTAACTAACAATGTACAAGATAGTCCAGTACACATCACCGCTGAGGGTTTCACTGACATTTGCTTCTCCTCTGATATGTTTTCTTTTTCACACAGAAAATCAAGGAAACGCTTTCTGCACAGTGGTAGCTGAAATCCCATCATGAGTTTGCACTAAGCCTGCAATCAAAACAAAGATATATCTCAAACAGTGGCATATCCTTCAATGTCTGCTTCCTTTCTCTTCTCTCCTTTACTTCCTTGTGTGCTCTGTAAAGAATCAGGTGCATTGGCAGTAAGAGCAGTAATTATAATCAAAATAAATATATTTAAGTTTTCTGGTATATACCCAGCCGAAGAAATATTTGCACCATTGCAGAAAGAAAACTCATGAAAGCCCTAAATCATTCCTGTATTGTCACCGGCTGCACCAGCAGTGAGGCAATAATTAGCTATTACCTGGTTTCTGGTATATAATTACATCCGGCTTGCAACACTCAGTCTGAATTGTAAATGGGCTGTCATTTCACCAGATGTTTTGCTAAGTCTCAGAAAGTCAAGCAAGATTCATAATTAGCACTCAGCATCCCAGGCCCCTAAAATCAGCTGCTCTTGCAGATACAAAAGTTCTTTTATGTTGCTTACTCCCACTGAAGTTTCAGCTGACTGCTATAAGCATGAAGTCTGCTGCTTTGTAAGTACTTGGGCAAAAGTTTTTGCTGACATTCACCCTGATTATTGGGTATTATATGACCAAACTATCTGATCAGGCAATCTTTTGGGCATTGGGCATAATCTTTAATTGGGTCAATAATCTTGTTTCATAGCTTTTTTTTCATAACAGCAATTAACATAGTTGCCATTTTAGTTCCAGAACTGTTTTTCCAACAATGTGTGTGATTAGTGGGTGGATGGGTAGGCAGGGATCTGTAAACGCTGTATTTCCAAGCAACTCCCAGCCGGAGTTAGTGTTGGGGATGATAACTACAGCTTACCATGGTTTTGTGAAATAATATTTACTCATTCAAATAATTTCACATTAAAACATTAAAATATAAAATAAAATAAAACATTAAAACAATTTCACTAACTTTGCAAGCATTGCAATAAGCATTCTACACACACAAGAAATGCATTTTCTGCTTAATCCATCCTACCAGGGTTCATAAATACTGATTTAATTGAATTAAATTTAAAGGATTTGCCTGATAAATACGCTAAAGAAATCTTTCCTTTGGCTAACATTTGAGTTACCACTATGGCTATTTCTCCACATAAGCCACAAATAACAAATTAAATGAAGTATTTGTAAACAAGCATTCCCATTAAGGAAGCTTCTAGACAGTTAATTGCTATGCCAGACACCTTCAGTGACAATTAGATAGGCTTTTGTGAAAAATATAAACACGTTGACACCCAATCAGACAGAGAGGATATATTTCAGATCCTGTTGATTAAAGAATTTCAACTGGTTAGTTCCAGGAAGACAACCTTCACTACAGTTGCACCTGCCCTTTGGAACATCTTACCCGCAGAGGTGAAGTTGGCCCCCATTATTCTAGTTTTCCAAAAGAGTGTTAAGACCAGGCTCTGCCAATTGGCTTGGAGGTTGAAGAGTGATATGTGATCCTGGGGGCGGTTAGTGATATGAGGACCTTTTAAATCTTTTAAATCTGTAATTCTTTAACTTTTTAAAGCTCTGTTTTATCTTTATTTTTAATCTACGCTTTTATACCACTTTTTACATTTTTACTGTAAACCTCTCAAAGTCACTTAGCTGAGATATGCAATGTATAAATGAATAAATGAAAGACTCTTAGGGATAAAGGATAAGAGGTACAGTGAAAGCATGCTTACATATTTTTAGGAAATTTCCTCCTCCCCGAGATCCACTATGTTAGTGCTTATAATTTTATACCCCTTTCTAAAGGTATAATTTCTCATTTATTTATTTATTTATTTCTCACCTGTATTATTTTTACAAATAACTCCAAACATATACAACACTACTTCTTCCTCCATTTTTCCCAACAACAACCACCCTATGAGATGAGTTGTGCTGAGAGAGAGTAACTGGCCCAAAATCATCCAGCTGGCTTTCATTCCTAAAGTGGGACTAGAACTCACAGTCTCCTACTTTTTAGCCTGATGCCTTAACCACTAGACCATGATTTGCTTGTTTCTACAAACACTGTTAATTGTCCTTCGATTTAAAAAGTCCTGTTGAAGTCAATGGGAATTAAGTTCAGTTAATTAAAGCTGTGGCAAACCATTTCTGAAAAACCTTGCCAAGAAAACTGCCAGGACTTGTCCAGGAAATCTCCAAGAATGGGACATGACTGAAAGAAAGAAAAAAAATAGCAATAGCACTTAGATTTATATACAATCTGGGTCCTCATTTTGCCGACTTCAGAAGGATGGAAGTCAACCTTGAGCCTGGTGATATTTGAACTGCCAAATTGCTGTCAGCCAGCAGTCAGCAGAAGTAGCCTGCAATACTGCATTCTAACCACTGCACCACCACGACTCTGATGAAGGCTATAGTTTTACAGTCAATTTGCAAAGGTGAACATTAGTCCTGCATTTGATCTGGATTTATGCATCATCCTAAACCATTATTTGTTTAAACATAAATTTGTTGGATAATCCACAACTGTCTAGGGCAGTGATGGCGAACCTTTTTGGCATTGCGTGCCAAAAGCCTGACCGCGAGAGCACTATCCGCTCCTGCATGCCGGCACCCATAATGCAATGTGCACCACCATTTGCGCATGCGCACAGGGCACATACCCCATGCCCCCCTGCGCATGCACCCCGCGCTGCGCATGTGCATCCCCAAACATGCCCCCCCTCTGTGTTCTTAACAGAGGAAAACTAAGTACCAGCCTGTTCCATGGCAAGACAGCATTCTCCGGCCAGTGCATGGCGCTGACAAGATGGCGGGGCCAAGTGCACTGCCGGGGAAGCTCTGAACGTGCGGCTTGCCTGGGCTCCTTTCTGCTGGGAGCCGCCGTTCCCTGCCTCGGTGTGGCACCCCCACCTGACCTCCACCACTGCGCTGCCTGCGGTTGGGCCCATCTCCAGACCCCCATCACACCTGCTGCTGCTCCACCAGCCGAGCCAACACCGGGGAAGGAGCAGCGGGCAGGGCAGCCAGCCGCCCAGCCAGCAAATGCTGCCCCGTGCACCTGAGTTGGCTGGTCACTCTTGCCCTTCCCCCTGCAGCCTGCAGCTCCCAGCAGAGAGGAGCCCAAGCAAGCCGCCACGTGGTTGGGGCCGAGAGTACTTCTGCTGTACGCCACCATCCCTTCTCCGGGGAAGAAGCAAGCTGCCGGAGGAGCAGGGAGCTGGTCAGGCAGCCTCCTCCGACCCAGCTGGCCTGCTCACCATAATGCTGGCAACAGCGGCAGCTTGCTTTCGTGCCCCGAGCACAGTGCACAAACTTTCCCCATGCTTCCCAAACTTTGGTGTGGGGCTGAGGGTGGGCGGGAGGCGGAGAGGAAGGAGCAGGCAGCTACTATGCCTCAGGGCTCCAGGGAAAGGTGGCCGAAAGCTCCATGCAGAGGCCGTCAATCACAAGTCCCGGGGTGCCTACTTCCAAGGGAATGGCTCGGCTACTTTGAAGCGAGCGGCTGGGAAGCTTCTTCGCGGAGAGAGGGGCAGACGGATGCTGCACTTGTAGGGGGGAGCGGCACCACACACCTCCCTTCCCCCTGGCTGACTCTGATCCTGGCCCTGCCTCTCCTCAGCCTCTTTCAGCTCTGGAGTTTGCCACTCTCCACAGCTCAGCACTGTTTTCAATTGGCGAGTAAGGCAAGAGCGAGTTCAGCATACGTCTGCCTGTCTCTTGGCTTCCTGGCCACTCGTTTTGAAATAGCCGAGCCATTCCCTTGGAAGCAGGTGCCCCGGGACTTGTGATTGTCAGCCTCCACATGGAGCTTTCGGCTGCCTCTCCAGGAAGCTTCCTCACTGAGAGACAGGCAGACGGAGGCCTGAAATCCTGAAATCTTTTGAGACTAAACTAAAACTGATACCTGAAGAATCTGAATCTCTCTCTCTCTCTCTCTCTCTCTCTCTCTCTCTCTCCCCTCCTCTTCCCCACCCACCCCTCTCTTTTCCTTCTGAAAAATTGATTTGGCAAATAAGCACCCTAGTCCTGATCTCTCCTGAGAGATTTAAGGTTCTTCTTAGTCTCAAAAGATTACAGGGCATGGAAAAAAATAAACTCTGGCTGCCTTTCTGCTCCTTCCCCGGCGTTGACTCAGGGACACAACTGCGAAACCCATCCGTAGTCAAGGGGACTTTGAGACAGGGACGCGATTATCACCCCACGTCCTCCTCGGCTTGCAACAGATGGCTCGGGTGGGCGCAAGAAGGCAAAGCCGGTTGAAGTGGCTGCTAAGCAAAGGGTGTGTGTATGTCTCCTTGGGATGCGGAGAAGCCAGAGAAGAAGGGCAACGGCAGCTCCTCCTCCTCCCCCTGCCAGCCTCACCATAAAACTTGGAGTTTTCTTCAAGGCCAGTGTGCATGCGTGCTAAGAGAAGCTGCCCAGGAAATAAACTTCTGGTTTCAGGTTCACGCATGCACATCAGCCACCTAGTCTCTGGTTACTGGTGACCATGCATGTGGGATGATCAGCTGGCCAGCTGATCTTCTGATTTCTGGCACAGCCGCCTGCATGAAGTCCTGCTGATCGTCGCACGCGCATGCACACCAGTAACCAGAAGACTGGCTGGCCGGTGCGCATGCATGCACCAGAAATCCGGAAGAGGACCGGGCACCACTGTGCATGCCAGGCAACATGGCTCCGCGTGCCACCTGTGGCACGCGTGCCATAGGTTCACCATCATGGGTCTAGGGTGACACATCATATGGTTGACACAAGTAGAATTGGCAAGCAGTGGTGTTATAAACCAGGTTTTTTTCAAACATGGCAACTTTAAAATGTGGGCTGGAGAATTATAGCAGTTAAAGTCCATACATCTTAAAGCTGTCACATTTGAAAAATACTGTTGTAAACCAAAGAGACAAACTAAAACTAAATAAATTTCTCAGTCCAAGTGATAGCCATCAAGACTTCTTAAAAGAACTTAAAGTATGAATTTGTTGATATTATATGCAATTTCTATTTAAGGCTGATATGTTCTCAATAACTGAAAATATGAACCTAGTTTTCTAAAATGAATCAAGGGATGACAAAAGAAACTATAGACCAAGTAAGCTGAACATCTAATCGTGCGAAAATGATTGAAGGAATTATTAAAAGGGAAAGAAGCAAATACATTTTTAAAAAACCAGCCTTGCACAAAAGGTACTAAGATTCCTCTATGGGGGGGGGGTTCAATATGGAGTGGAAATCCAATAGATATTGTACACTATGATGTTTAAACTGCATTTGGCAAAGTCCCCCTGTGCAAACAATTGCAATGAGATAAGGGAACAGGTGCTTTATGGATTGGCAATTGGTTGAAAGGCTGGAAACAGAAAGAAGGAATAAATATGCCATTCCGAGTTTGCAATATATTCAGAGTAAGAGCTCACAGGGACATGAGATGACACTGACTTTGTTTTAATTTGTATATAAGTTAAATACACCTTATTTTTTTTAAAAAAAATACAAGAACATTATTGTGTCAACTAATCAGTTTGAAGGTGGTTTAATTAAGCAGATCCCGGATTTGCGCACTTTCCGCTGTGCCTTAAAGACGTTTTTGTTCATCAAGCTGGGCTGACCTGACCATATTTTTTTAAATTGTTTTAATTTTAAATTGCTAAATTATGGGTTTTTTAATATGGGGGTGTTTTAACTGTGGGCCTAATTAATTTAATTGGTTTTTAATATTGTTTTAATTTTTGTATTTTCTGTATTTTATCTGCTGGCTGTTCACCACCCCGAGTCCTTCGGGAGAAGGGCGGTATACAAAATAAATAAATAAATTAATTAATTAATAATAATAATAATAATAATAATAATAATAATAATAATAAAAATAAAATTCATGTAATTGCTAAATCAAAGTTAGCCCAAATCAAGAGAACAAGAAATCATCTTAATTTTATATGATGGCACATATTTTCCTCACAATCCTTAAAATATTTTGGGATCAGTGAAAGAAGGTACAATACAAAAAAGTATGTCATTTTAATTAGTATTTTAATTTTCATTATGTACATACTAGATTCTCTAACTATAAAATGTTTTATAGTGCTTGACATTTCAAAGGAATTTGATATATGGGAATTGGGGATTATTAATTCAGAATAACTTCCAGTACTACTTTCTTCATTCACAGGAACTGTCTAACAAATTAACCCAAATATGAAATAAGAAAGACTTAAGATGGATGCCTGTTCCCTTCTTCCATTTTCTGCTAATAGGCCTTTTCTGTAAACTCTGACACCAGGTATTCTTCTTCTTCTTAAATGATACCTCAACTCAATATTCCTGTTCTTTTGTCCTCAAAGCAAAACATTTCAGACTTCAAACCATGAGAAACTAAATGTTTATAAGAGTGCATTACTGTTTCCGACAGGATAATTACTTGAGCTCTTTTTTTCAAAACAAAACCATTTTTCCCCAAAAAGTTCCCATCTGGTATGCTTCATCCAGATTCTTAACAAAACATTTCCATTTTCTCCTATTTACTTTTCTCAAAACATGCCAGAGTGAATCTGGATAACTGATTCCAATTTGCAAACAACTTTTTTTCCGCATAAATAAATACTCAATATCAATCAAATTTAACTATGTTCATTATACACCAGCATCATTCATTGCAATCCAATTAATATAATTATCTCAATAATCAGATAAAAATTGTTATTATAGATTCTTCTCCCTGTAATAAATGTTTTATTGGCAATAGATGAAAAGAGGAATTTTGCCCTGCTTAAAAATATCTTCTCAAATCAGTCCCCTGAGAAACTTTTTAAGCTTTAAAGAAACACTAAGATAAACCAATTTATTTCTCCTTTGCATCATTGTTCTGCTGTAAATTTAAAATGCCAGTTTTACTTTTCATATTTCCCTGTTTAGTGAGGTCTTGAAGCACACAGGACACATCTATGGAAAGTGGACTTCTGTATTTCTTCTCAGGCATTAAGAAGCTCTTTGCTTTTCACAGAAAATTATATTTATAGGACTGACAATACTCCTCGTATTAAGATTAGGTTCATAATCCAAAAGACTAGGAAGGAGAAGAAAGTTTCATTTGCCAGTGGTGGGTGGATTTGTGTTACATATGTAGCTATCTAACACATGGCTGTTTTGCTTTATAAAGCAAAAACAGTTATTTTTTTGTGGCTGCTGTTGTGTATTTATTCTTTTTAGGTCCTCAGGGACAGCCAAAAGCCACAGAGGCATAGTTATGATATAACAGGAAGGGTGGTTGGAATTTTTCAGATGGATTTACCCTCACAATCCCCCCAGAAAAAAAGTCTATAGATACAGTATATTAATTCGCCTTTGGAGAATTAACGCATCTCTTTTGCTTTCCAACTAAACATCACCAAAAGCCTGTGCTTTGTTATTTGGCAATTTGCCAGAGATATTCACCAGTGGTATCCGGGGTGTGAGGACTTTGGACTGCCAAAAACACAATGCTGGAGGCAATGTAGCCTACAGGCCATTTGTCTCTAAGGTAAAAAAGCATTCTCAGCAGTTGTAACTCTGAAACAGAGTGCTTCAAGAGGTATCAATAATTATTCTACTTCTGGTAACGCCAAAGCCTTTCATTCCCTAGATTGCTCCAGAATCAACCTGTTAATATCAATCTGGAATTCGTTTGTTTGTTTGTTTATGATAATTCTGGTTAAAAAATAAAAAGTTAAAATCAGACATTTAAACCAGGAACACAGGGGGAGGATGAGGGCTGAATGGGGGCAGATGGGATCTGTTATTACTCAATCAACCACCTCCATTGGGCTGTTCCCCCACTGAGGTCCCAAGCGGACTGGCAGAATCATGTCTTTAGGCCCTTATGGAAAGATAGGAAGGTTGGGGCCAACCTCACATCAGGGGGCAAAGTGTTCCAGAGGGCAGGAGCAACAGCTCTGAGGTCCTCAAAGAAGGAATAATGGAATAATGGAAAATGTCATCATGATATGAAACCAAAGGAGGAAAAAATAAAGCTAAATCTTCTGTACAGATTTTTACGAAAAAGTGAAAGTGCAATATATAGCGTGAGTTTTTCCTATTTCTCTACATTTCTTTATTTCTTCCACATTTTGTGGGTATAACACCAAAACCCCAATAATTTTTCCTCTTTCAATTTTCACAGCATTTACAGTATATATTGCATGTAACAGCAGTATATACTGTAACACAAAAGTTCTTCAGTGGACAAGCAAAATGGTACTGATAATTTGCCAATTTGATTTGACTTTTTTGTCTTGTTGCTCAGAAGCAATTAGTCTGCATAATTGTTATTTGTTCTTTTCACTTGTCTTTTTTGGTGTCTTCCAGAATACAGAATAACAGAGTTGAAACGGACCCTGGAGGTCTTCTAGTCCAACCTCCTGCCTTGGCAGAAAATCCTACACTACTTAAACAAATGGTTATCCAATATCTTCTTAAAAACTTCCAGTGTTGGAGCATTTACAACTTCTGGAGGCAAGTTGTCCCACTGATTAATTGTTCTAACTGTCAGGAAATTTTTATCTTATTGTCATTTATTTAATTCAAACAGAATCAAAAGAGTTGTAAAAAGCTATTTAGGCACTGAATCTAATTTACTGCTTGGCCCAGGAATGAAATTTAAAACATCCTTGACAAATGTCTACTTAATTTCTGCTTATCTATGCATTGTACTGAAAAAGGGCACTACGTTGCCAACTTTATGCTGAGTGCAACAAGTTCCCATGCAAGAATTAAAGGGTTGCATCCAGATTACTTCCAATTCATCCATCACCTGATATGTGACCACCGCTATTATGCTACAAAAATAGTTTTTAACCATATTATTTCCAAACAACAGAACAAACCTAGACTATTTTAACATATAAGCAAATCTAGACTATTTTAATATATAAGTACATAAGAAACCAATCAGACTCTGCAAAGAATTGTATTCATAGATTCAAGCAATATCATAAACAAGATATGTGGGTGCTGCCAAGAGTGCCCCAAGTGCAAATATATAAAATAAGAAAAAATATTAATGAAAATACTGCATTGGTTTGCATCCAACAAAGTAGCCGCAGAGATATGTTGAAACAGTTTTGCAATATATGTTAGGAGAGAAAAGGGAAGCAATATGTGGGCTGATTAACCTTCATACATCTTCTTCTGAAATGTTCTTGAGTCTTGAAAAAAATGTTTATCTGATGTTATAGCAAACAACTCTATTTGAAATATGTCAGACTTCAATTCTACTCTATTCCATGCTCAATTTAGTGCTCATTCTTTCAGGAAGGCAAAATAATGACATTATTAAATCTGTTTGCTACCAATTTAGTTTTAATAAATGTTAGCTTTTCTCTGGCAGAAGCCTAAAATATACTGTATATTATTGTATAATGATTTTGTTTCACCCAAAGTTGTAAACAAAAGGATAATTAATTCCATGCTGAATTTGAATTTATTGTAAGAAAATGTCTTGCTGAAAATCACTGCATATTGCTAATCAAAAGTTCTACTCTTGGAATATTTTTTTCAATATATATATATCTACTATTCTGATGGATAAAAATGGCTGCAACAATTTTGTCAGATATGTTTCATAAAACAAAAAGATACATCTTGAAAATATATTTTCCCATTTGTAAGAGCAATTTCAGACCTAACAGAATACAACTATGTCAATATTGGCGCATTCCATCTCTACTCATGAGAATTTTTGCAGAAAGTTATAGAAATATAAATATATATACAAAGGAATAGGATAGTACATCTCAAACTATTAGTGGTGAAGGCTAATCCATCATCAACTGATTCTTTTGTAAAATACCATAACATGAGCATGTAGTTTGTGTCACACAACTTACTCCATTTGTTGAACAACACCCAAACCAATCTATAACTTTCTCCAGTAAGTTGAGTCCAGTAATCAAAAGCTTGGATGTTGTAAAATTTCAAATTGCTACAAAATTTTGTAAACACTCTAAAATGTTGTACTCATTTTATCATGGAGTAGGTACAAAAACTTTGCAGACAAACATTGGTCCTTGGACCACATATTGAATAGCATGTTAAATACAGGATACATGCACTTTATTTTAGTTGCAATTGTTAAATGGTTTGCTCTTGTGAAACTTGCTAAAACTGTCCTGAATGTTTATATACTTAATTTGGGTGTTAAAAATAAATACTTTGGGGAAGATTAAGTATAAACTATTTTCCACAACTCCCAACTTGTGAGATCATTAAATTTTCTGTTCACTGGCATTTGTTCTACTTCAATGAGTTTTACCATTTATTTCTAAATACCATATCTAGATTTTTGTTATTGACAATCCCAAATAATTAGGAAACTCATATAAGACAGGATGGAAAAGAAAAAAAACCCAAACATTTAAGAATGGGAACAATGCTTCTTGGAATTGGTCAGATGAATGATCCAGATTCATTATGAATCATAGAGTAAACATGATGAAGTGACTCTAAAAGGATGTATTTTTCCATACACCAATCTCATCAGCATTCTAGCTCTCTCTTGTCGAAAACAGAAGTAAACAGTTAGAAGGAGTGTGGGTGTGAAGTACTCACAAAAATGTCTCTGTTTCAATACATTTAAACACCTAGACTCCACCTGATTTTTTTCTACCATACAGTAGATTAACATAACTCTCCATAAAGAAGAAAACAAGTTATCCAAACTTGAAAGCCTTTTTGATGCTGCTGAAAGGACCAGCAAAAGAATCCCTTGCAACTCAGATTATGTGCATATTTAGACAAAAATAAATCCTGATATGCAGAGGTCATAATTAAAGAGAAAGACAATACTTTTGTTGTATTTTGCTGTGTACCTCTAAGGCACATGAAACAGTTTTTCCAAGGAGCAGTTGGAAACATATTCTAGATGTTTCCCAGTAATCCTCACCTTCAAACCATGCTCTGTCTTTTGCCACCATGCAAATTAGTTGGACACAATTGGAACAAAAAATAAATACCATGCCTCTGATTTGTTTACATCTTCAAAGAGCAAGTCTGAGGCTGGAATCAAGAGTCAACGAACCACGAAAAGGTCAGAGGCTTTTCACATCAAATAAACAATTAAGTTAAAAGCATTATTTTCCCTAGTTCATGAAGTTCAGAGTTCTCAGCAAGGATTTCAATATATAATTTCAGATGGCTGCTGCACTGAGATAATAATGAATTAAAACAATTGTACACCTTTTGGCTTTCCACTCAAGTGACGTGATTACAGAAAGTATATCAGGATACGTTGATTGATCTGAACATTGATTTTTTTTGCTTGGTTCCTGTTGACGTCACTGGGTTTGGTTGTGATTTGGTTTTTCTTTGGTTTTACTAATGTACAGTATACCAATCATTCATGTTGGGCAACCATACATGAATGATTGGTACAAATCATTCATAAATAAATAAATAAATACTTTCTTCTTGCCAAGAAAACTTGGAAACTATAGCGTAAAGTCTAAAATCTAAATAAATCTAAATAAATAAATTAATACTTTCTTCTTGCCAAGAAAACTTGGAAACTAGCGTAAACTAGTACAGTTAGCATGCTAAGAATTTTCCATCCATACTGTTTATTATCTAAAACAGGGGTGAAATCCAGCAGGTTCTGGTAGTGGAAATTTTGCGCAGTTCGGAGAACTGGCAGCAGAAATTTTGGGTAGTTCGGAGAACCGGCAAATACCACCTCTGGCTGGCCCCAGAGTGGGGTGGGAATGGAGATTTTGCAATATCCTTCCCTCAGGAGTGGGGAGGGAATGGGGATTTTGCAGAATCCTTCCCCTGCTACGCCCACCAAGCCACACCATGCCCACCAAGCCATGCCCACAGAACCGATAGTAAAAAAATTTGGATTTCACCACTGATCTAAAAGTACAATTCCAATAAGCTCTTAGCTCTTCTTTCCATCCATTCCATAATACCTTACCCTTTTTCGCAAATTGTAGGTCAGGATGAGATTCCTGGAGAAAGAATGTGAAAAGGCTGTGTAGAACTCCAGCACTTTCTGTAAGGCATCCCGTTTAATTACATGAAGGTCACAGTAAGTCAAAGCCCTTACATTCGCACAGGACTGGGCAAGAGTTGTCTCTTTCCAGAAGACATCACCAAAGACATCCCCTTTGCCTAGGGGGGAGAAAGGATCTGCAATCAATTAATTGCTTCCATGTTAAGAAAATTATCAAAATGTTACTGCAAATAATTCCAGAAAGTTTCCACTATTATTAAAAGTACATGTACCATATTAAACACAAAGGAAATCTTTAACTAAAATGAGAGACTGGATACAACCTTTCATCTTTGTAGCAATAAGCAGCCAATGAATATCATTTTTTTAATCAGCACTGTCAGACCTAATCAACAACCAAAAATTTATATAGATTCAATCAGTAGGACTCATTATTAGAATACTTTGCATTCTTTTTTTTAAAAAAAAACCCAGACTTATTTATTTATAGCTATATTTTATGAACGTTGGAGCTTCACAGCAATTATAAAATATTGCAATAAAACAGCCACAGTAAATTAAAATAAAGTTAAAGTTAAAATTACATAGCACAACCCTGCCAATGTCTTAATTCACCCAAGAATTGATCTGAAACATTTGGTGGGACAGGCAGAAGAACAAAGTGCACTGGAGTTTGTAGTAGTTTACGGAAGTTCTACCAGTATAGCCAATGTTACCTCCAGAACTAGGATCATCTCAGACAAGTAACCCATCCAGACCCCACATCTCTTATTTCCTGGAAATGGGGGTACTACCAAACACTTCTCCCGAGAAAGACATCTTGGGCAGGTTTAACCCTGTTGGAGGATGTGGTGCTGAGGAGATCCAGCTGTCAAGCCTTATTAAGTAATATAATGTATATCAAGAGATTTATATTTAACTCACTCTTCAGTATAATAATTTTGACAAAGGCATCTATGTATAGATGAGAAAAATTATAAATACTATCTAACAGCTTGATTTCTTTTCTTTTACTGGGCTTCACAACACAGAAGGCAAAATAAATAAGCGTCATCGGAGATTCTTGTCTCACTTATTCTCTTCAGCCATATTTTTGTTTGATTTTAAGATCAACTGTCTTAAAGCATGTCTTTTAAGTTCTTTCACTGACGTCTATTTTTTTTCTTTTTTTTTTTTCACCTTTTTAAAGAAACTCTGGAAGTCAGAATGTATCTTAGTAAAAAGATCCAGAGGATAAAAGGATCTTGCCCCCGGAATCTGAAAGAATATTTATTTTGTCAAATGTCTGTTGTGTAAATATATGGAGGTAAAATACAGACTACTGTCACTAAGTGAGACATTTATTAAGTGAATTTTTCCCCATTTTATGACCTTTCTTGCCACAGATGTTAAGTAAATTGCTGCAGTTGTTCAGTTAGTAACACGGTTATTAAGTGAATCTGACTTCCCCATTGACTTTGCTTATAAGAAGGTTACAAAAGATTACAGAAGATTACATGACCCCAGGATATTGCAACTGTCATAAATATGAGTCAGTTGCCAAGCATGCAAATTTTAATCATGGGACTATGGGGATGCCACAATGGTAGTAAGTGTGAAAAACAGTCATTATAACTTTAAATGATCACTAAATGAACTGTTGTATGTGGAGGACTACTGGTAGATAGTCCTCCACAGATCCGAAACAAAACAAATCCTTCAACAGATCCGAAACAAAACAAAATCTTAATCTTTTTAATATTTATTTATTTAATTTCCTGCTTTTATTACTTTTTACAAATAACTCAAGGCAGCAGCACACACAATATTCTTACTGACTCCATACAAGATATTAGAATGCGGGGAGGCTTTGGTTTACCAAATTGGGAACTTTATTATCAAGCAATAAGCTTGATGTGGATTAAAGAATGGATAACTTTAAGATATATTAGATTATTGAATCTAGAAGGACATGATTTGTTAATGGGGTGGCATTTTTTTTATGGTATAAAGGAACAAAAATACAGGGGGATTTTAGAAGACACTAATTACGTGAGGCTCTGTTATTGAATTGGGAGAAGATTAAAAAACAACATTATTTGAAAATTCCAGTCTGGGTATTTACAATTGAAGCATTTTCATATTCAGTAGTATTCAGAAGGGAACAAATTGTTAGATATAGTGAATTAATGGATGAAAAGGGTGAACTTAAAACAAAGCAAGAATTAGAAGAACAAGGTTTTAAGATGGATTGGTTTTCTTACTGGCAAATACGTTTTAGATATGAAGAAGTTTCTAAACAAGAAGGTTTTTATAACGCTATGACTAATTTAGATAAGATTTTAATGGGTTCTGATGACTATGTGATTAAAAAAATATAAGGATATTTGTTAGAGGTAAAATTGGAAGAAGAACAAATTAAAGAGTCAATGATAGCATGGGGGAAAAACTTTGGTCATGGTATTGATTTAGAGAAATGGCAAAAATTGTGGTCGCAGAATTATAAAATGACAATGTCTACAGCGTATAAGAAAAATTTGTATAGGATGTTTTACAGGTGGCACCTACCCCCGACAAGGATAGCCAGAACGTTGAAGAATAAATCAGAGAAATGTTGGAAGTGTCATCAGACTCCAGGATCATATTACCATATCTGGTGGACATGTGTAGAAGCTAAAAGATATTGGACTAAGATACACATGTGGTTGGAAAAAATGACAAAGAAACATTTTGACTTTAAATCAGAGATATTTTTATTGGGGATTTTACCAGAAATATATAACAGAGAATTGCAATATTTAATTGTGAATGTTTTAACAGCAACTAGAATCAAATTTGCTAAAAATTGGAAAGGAGAGAAGTTACCTACTGATGATGAGATTATTAAGAAAATTATGGAATGTGCTGAAATGAGTAAATTAACATTTGAAATTAGAGAACAGGAAGATAAACAATATTATTTGATATGCGATTTGTTTTATCAATGGATAGATAATAAATCATGGAATTGAAGTGTGAAATATGGGGTTGATGTAAAGATAAAATATCTGATGTTTTTTTTTCTATAAAAGATATAAGTTTCTGTTATAAATTGGTATTTTAGAAATGGATTTATGTACAAGAGAATACGAACCGTTTGACTCACTGTCTGTAATTTTTTGGAATGATGATGGTTTTATGTTTTGTTTTTGTTTTAAAATAAAAAAAAATTCTCAAAAAAAAAATATTCTTACTGACTCCTATTTTCCCTACAACATCCACCCTGTGAGGTGAATTGGGATGAGAGAGAGAGTGATGGCCCAAAGTCACCGGGCTAGTTTTCATGGCTAAGGTGGGATTGAACTCATGGTCTCCCACTTTCTAATATCACTCAACCAAACTGGCTCTCTTTTTGGAATCAGTTTAGTTTAATAAGAAATTAGATTTAACTGAAATTGCTCAAAATAATTGCAACTGTAGATAGGGTTTTTGTTAGTTTTTTTAAAAAATAAGATGTTTCTATAGATCTTTGCTCTATCACTTTCATATTGCACTCAAACTTGATATAGTAGGGCATGCACTATTTTCTATGGTAGCACAGACCCACATTATTAGGCTCCTAGCTACATGGAACCCAGTCTGGTTACATGAACACCAAAGTTGCTGAGATTGTTTGAGGACACAGAAGAGTAGTTAGAGATTTATCTGGAGCACTTATGGGTTGAAGGTTCAGGTAACAAATGTCTGAATGGTGCTACAGCTATGCCTATGAGGTTAGGAATAGTTATCCATCTGGGTTTAATTCTGGATTAATGAAATTTGAAGAAATCACAAGCAGAAACCATATTAAAACTGAACAGCACTTTCCTAGACCTACGTTGAGTCCCTTTCTCCTTTCCTTTTTCTAATGGAAAATACCAAATTTGACCTTAGGTTTTTTTTTAAAATCCTACACAAATAGATGGTGTTTTCAGAGGGAGAGCTCTTTTGTTTTCTAATGGAAAATATCAAATTTGAGTTTATTTTTTTAAAAGAAATCCTACACAAATAGATAGTGTTTTCAGAAGGAGAGCTCTTACTGTTATCACTCAAAATATATTATGCAACTATTCCATTTTTCTCTCTGTTAAAAGATATTTTATGGAAAAAGACAGAAACACAAAAGGGTTAAAGATACAAAAAGGAGAGAACATCCCTGCTCCAAATTCCATGAAGAAAGCAAGATGAATAAAAAGCCTCTAGAAGCACCCAGAAAATGAAGACTGGGTGGGGGGGATTCCTTTTTAGAAATATGAACTTTGAAGCATCCATTAGCTTTATAATTACACTAATCCTGATATTGTCTTAATTTAAAATTGAAGTGAAAACTAGTTGACACCAATTTTCTCCATAGTTATAAACCCCTGGAAAAGAAAGATGTCCTCTCATGTTGGACAATGTCTACTTGCCAGGAAAGGGAAAATCAGAAAGGCAATTGTAAATCTAATGGTTCAAGATGCCAGCTCTTCTCTTTGAAATCAAATCAGAGCAACCAGCTTTATTGCTGGACACAGTGAGCTGGTTGCCTCAGTCTT
Organism: Pituophis catenifer annectens; assembly: GCF_029215685.1. Lineage (NCBI taxonomy): Eukaryota > Metazoa > Chordata > Lepidosauria > Squamata > Colubridae > Pituophis > Pituophis catenifer. The sequence goes on from NW_027256881.1 coordinate 45,512,604, forward strand.
CAGATGCTAAGTAAAGATTGGATTATTAGAGCTACAATTTGTTGATCACGCTAAAGTACTGTGAGGTATCGTAGATATAATATTTTTATGTGGGGATTTCCTGCAACCTGAACATTTTTTCCAGTTAAAAATGGTGGAAGGGTATATTTTACATGGATTAGGATAATAGCCTACGTTATGAAACTAGTATGGATTAATGTGCGTTATTCAACTGAAATTACTAAATTGGACTATTGTAACAGCCAAGTTCGATGCTAGTTATACAGTAGTTTACAGTATACTGTGTACTTATATGGTTAGTGGGCTAACTTCCAGAAAAGTATTCTCAAGGAAGAATGGCAGAATTCCAATACATTGTTAACTCCCTGTAACTGGTCCTGCACTACTCATTTCTTGATATAATAAAAACATCAGTCAATATTTTAATATAAAATTATGCAATATATAATTGAAAGGTAACATTCAGGTGGATTCAATATTCCCCACAATCTGTTTTCCCCAACCTTTCAGATATGTTGAGCTTCAAATCTCAGGATATCCAGCTAGGATTTCCATTTAATTGCTGTTTAGTCATTTGCTCTTGATTTGACAAAATTCCAAGTGCTGTTTGTAGATTTGCAGAGTAAGATCCCTTGCTTTTCTGGGCAAGGTTGAGATATTTTTGTGCTTCTCTATAAATCTATTCCTCTGGGATACAACTAGCATCTCTGGCACCTCTATATAAATGAGGTACAGCAATAAAGCAAAGCCATTTCAGATAAACATTACAAGAACAACTCTATCTAAGATGGCAATTAGATAAAATTAAAGCAGCAGGATTCTCCCTCCCTGAAGCAAATGGACCATTTAACACCCTCCTATACAGAACAAAAGATACACAAAGTTCTCCATAGGAATAACATTATTTTCTTTAAATTCTTCCTCAGGGATTATGGTTATGTAAATAATAACTTACTCTGGAGATCTGAGGACACAAAAGCCATGCTTGCCTTCAGTGCAAAGTGTTATCTTATTCAGAGTAAATAAATGAAACCCTGGTGACGGTAAACAAATTAAAACATTCAGATTTGCGTCACAAAAGTAGGCTTTTTATACGTACTTATGCCACAGTCGTAATAACCCTTTTATTCATATTTTTTTATATTAAGAGGCATTTCCCAATCTGGCACATCTGGTTCATCTCACTCTAGCCCAATATCAGGATAGCAGGTGAGAAACAGGGCCTTGGCTCCTCTGATAAATCAATTTCAGAAAGTACACATAAGAAGTAAAAGAATCCTATCTCCGTTGGCCTCAGAGGGCCTTTCGGAAGGAAGGAAGGAAGGAAGGAAGGAAGGAAGGAAGGAAGGAAGGAAGGAAGGAAGGGAGGGAGGGAGGGAGGGAGGGAGGGAGGAAGAGAGAGAGAGAGAAGGAGGGAGGGAGGGAGGGAGGGAGGAAGGAAGGAAGGGAGAGAGACAGAGAGAAAGAAGGAGGGAGGGAGGGAGGGAGGGAGGGAGGGAGGGAGGGAGGAAGGAAGGAAGGAAGGAAGGAAGGAAGGAAGGAAGGAAGGAAGGAAGGAAGGAAGGAAGGAAGGAAGGAAGGAAGATTTATGAAATTCCTGAAGAGAATGTGGAGGAGTGCAAGGAACATGGGATCACACAAAGCCCGCAGTCCTCCGAATCTAATCCAGGATGTAATAATAGGCACACATATCTGGGACTAAGCCTTACTGAAGTTCATGGGACTTAATTCTGAATATGCCTACAACTGGGATTTTATCCTCTTTCCCCCCAGTTACTTCTCCCAGGCTTATCTCACATTATTTAAAAGCTGTTTGATGTTGAGAGAAGCTTTCAGGGGACTGTACGTGAAAGTCAGGATGAAACTTCTTTTCTGAACTTCCTTGATTTATCTTAGGATCAAAGCCAATGTTTATTAAAATAAATGTCACACTTTCCAGGATAATGTCATTGTGAAAACAGACCAGCAGAAGCTAATATTCTAATAATGGAGAGTTATCATTGTTACATTATTTAGAGTATTATTCTAGTTTTAAACAGAGTAACAGAAATCCTGTTTATATAAGAACTATTTATTAATAACTTCCCTGTGAAAGAAAAGAAAGAAAAAAAAAAGGAATAGTCTATGGATATTTACTGATGTTTGACATCAGTACCTTAAAAAGTAGCATGTCACCTTTTCTTCATGCAAGTTCTATCCACATTTCCTTCCGTCTCAGGATGTCTCCCACTAGCAGGTTCAATATCATTAACAAAAAATCTCCCCAAAACTCCAGTATCTTCTCTTAAGTGGTGCTTCCTGGCCAACTCTATATTCTTACACAGTGTTTATATATTTACAGAGGGAGAGAAAAAAGCCCTTTAATTTAAAAGCCACTCATAAGTTCCTTCACAATTTAAAAAAAATCAACATGAAACATACAAGTCAAAGTACCATGGACTACCTATAAATTCAGCTCTTGGGTGGGTTTGGGTTTTCTTTTGGGGGGGCCTTCTGTTACAGGGAACTGTGTGCTTTAATTAGTGCTAAAACAGACCCAAATTACTGCTGGCTCTTGTCTAAGAGAAAATTGTCATGTTTTTTCTTCCCAGTAGCCCTTGGTACATCTTGACATCTGTTTAGCACTCAGTTTTATTTCCAGGCAAAAGTCTACATGACTGAGCAGCTTGTAGCACAAGCAACTTAATAACTACTTCAATAGCATTGAAGGCTATTAACTCATAGCAGAGTCAGTAACCTACCAAAATATATTACAAAATTTCAGCAAGCATTTAAAATCACAGCAGCTTGAGAGTGGAGAGACCCAAAAACTCAACTTTTAGCAAATTTAGATGTATGATTCTATGTGAAGGCAGGTAGCAAAATATTAGAGGTAGTCCTCATTTAATGATTGCCTTGTTTAGCAGTTATTTGCAGTTATGGTGGTAATGGAAAATTAACTTTGTGACCAATTCTCACATATATGACCTTCACAGTCTGTAAAGCAAAGGAAAGCTGAAGTAAGACTGTAAGCACAGCAGTGGTGGATTGCTACCAGTTCGCCCCAGATCGGGCGAACCGGTAGCAGCGGCGGCAGGAGGCTTCGCCCATCCACCCGGATGCTTCTGCGCATGCGCAGAAGCATCGCAGACATGCGTGAGCATGTGCCCATGAACAAACCGGTAGCAAACGGGTTTTGCTTCATGGGTGGTTTTTGAAACCCGCCCCTGAAGCACAACTGTGGTTTCCCAAAGCTCATCCATACTCCATCTCCCATATATTAATATGGGATCTCAATATGTGGTTCAGGAAAATCTGCCTGTTGGTCTGCCTCAGCATTCTCTAACATGGGGCAGAGCTCATTCATCACATCAGCTCATGAATGCTGAAGACTAGTGAAAGGTCACTTGCTGCTTCTGATCTTATCTCCCCACATGCTGAGCTTCCAACCATCATCTGGTTCCAAGAATGGATCTAACATGGTGTTGGAGCTTGGAAGAGGGCAGAGGTGACTTTTTGATAGATGACCTATCATCCTACTTCAGGCTCCTTGCTAGTGTCAAGCCACCACCCAGTGCAGATGTCCAGAAGGAAGGAGTATGCGTACACCAACTGAAAGCAGCTAACAGAAGCTAGGAGATTCCACTCCTACTGTGTCATCAGCTCAGTCACCACAAAGGAGCAACATATTAGAAGGGTTCTTTCAGGAGAAAATGGTTTAGGAAAAAACCCTGGCCTCAGCACCAGCTATGATACAAAGGTTGCATATGAGTAGGTGTTCATCAGAAATTATTAGCCTGGCACCTTTGAGCCAAAGTTAGGAGGAAGTGTGACTGTGCACAGTGTTCATAAAAGCCCAATCCTTCCTTTAGTTTTATTTTAACTTAATAAAACTTGTTAGGAGTTACATCTACACATCCTCCTTGCAACAGGGAAAAGAACTGCATTTTAATTACTCTAGCTGTATTATCTGTGTAAATATATATCTTTAAAACGCAAAGGACAGTTCACTTCACATGTAAAATGCTACTGCAGCCAATTTTATATTGAAAGTAGGAAGCTGTGCCTCCTAGAACAATATTTCATTTGGTTAGGTTATTCTTCTTGGCTAACTGAATACATTTTGTTCCCTTGTATAATAAACTTACTATAAATCAAGTTTATCCAAAGGCTGAGGGAAAATATGCTTTCAATTCATGGTTTACAGGGGAAACAGAAGTTAAGCTACCAAACCCTCCCACCCCCAAAAGTCTCATAACTCTCCTCTATCATCAAGGTGGACCAAAAGAAGCCACAAAACTTTCTGTGATATCAAAAACCAAAAGAGGAACAACCCCAATTGCAAGCCCAACAAAAAACCCAATCGCCACAGCCCACAGTTATCTCTGTGGGATAACTTGCCGCAGGACAAAAATTACATAATATAGAAGAAATGGTGAAATAAAATCATTAAAGAAAGGATGCAAAAGGAGAGACAAAATGAAATGTGAATGACAAAAATTAAAATATTTTTAAAATTATTTTAAATAATTAAATAAAATTGTTGAATTATCCTGCAACTAGTTTTCCCATGGCAAATTGGCCACAGCAAATTGTCCCATGGCGAATTTGCAGCAGTGAGTTGGCCGCAAGTTGGTCGTGGCAAGTTGTCCCATTCCAACCCAAAAAGGCAAACAAACCAGTAGCTCAAAGGAATCTTTAGCATAATAAAATTAACAGCCAGGGATTATTGGCTCCAGAAAACTGTACACCAGACAAGGCATCCCTGAATTACCTATGCTGGAGTGCAAACAATTGTACCAAATAATGTTGCTTGCTTATGTTTGGAAGCATGTGGAAATGTGGCAAATGTTTTCAATTTAGACATTACTCCCTTCCTATTAGCATTATGAGTGTGGAGTCCTTGGTGCTCTCTGAGCTTGGTTGTTTTCTTGCAGATGTTTCATTACCTAATTAAATAATGAAACATCTGCAAGAAGACAACCAAACTCAGAGAGCACCAAGGAGTCCACGATTCAACCCTGAGCTTCAAATATTCTATTTGCACTATGACTGCATCAAAATGCAAATAGCCTGACTGAAGCTCTGTGCATGGGTATGTTGTCCACGTGCATGGGTTGTATGTCAGGATTTGGTCAGGTAATTGTTTAATGGAGATCGTAAGTTTTGTGGTGGCTGTACAGGTCCAACTATTGACTTTTGAGAACTATGTAAGTGGAGCTGAGCAACTGATGGGTTGGAGAGGTGTGTCATGTCTTGCCAGCTTTTCTTAGTAGCTTCAATCAATGGACAGACGTGTGCACTAGACTAAAAGAAGACCAAAACCATGCCAGAAGATATCACAATGAATTTTTTTTTTTTAGCAATGGGAATAATAACAATAAATAAAAAGCTCAATACCGGTAGTTCTTGACTTACAACAGTTCACTTAGTAACCATTAAAAAAAATGACTTATGACCGTTGCAGTTTCCCCATGGTCACATGATTTACATTCAGATGCTTGACAACTGACTCACATTTATGACGGTTGCAGAGTCCCGGGGTCATGTGACCCTCTTTTGTCATCTTCTGCAAGCAGATTCACTTAACAACCGGGTCACTAATTTAACAACTGCAGTGATTCACTTAACAAATGTGGCAAGAAAAGTCATAAAATGGGGCAAAACTCACTTAACAAATTTTTCACTTAGCAACATATATTTTGGGCTCAATTTTGGTCATAACTTGAGGACTACCTGTAATAAAATTAGCACCAAAACAATAAAAGTCCAAAAACATTACTACAGTTTTTAAAAGAGCTGAGAAAACTAGAAGGCCAAAAGAGAAGGTAGCATAGAAGCCATACGTTTTTCTATAGAGGATATTTCATAAATAGAGTACCCCCATAAAAAAGATAAATCTGTCCATAAGCTTAGCTTTCTACGATTCCTTTATCATTCATTAAACAAATGTTGCTGTTTGAAAGAGCGTGGAAGGATGTTCTGGCCAAATCCAACAAGAAGACATATTGCAGTTCCAATACTAATTATTGCTATGTACACGTTGCTAACATATTGTGAACCTTCTATCAACAGAATTACAGTTTGTATTTTATACACAGATATGCTTACAGATAGAATATAATAGAACTTACCCAAAATTGCAACAACTTCATCATCTTGGATCACCTCCAAGGATCCTGAAACCACAAAGCACAGATTGTCCACGCTCTCACCCGCATGGTAAATGAGATCTCCCGGAGCACAATGCACAGTCTGAAATTCCATTGCAAGAGCTCGCAGGCACCCATCACTAGCCAGTCTGAATGCTGGGTGCTCTTTAAAAACTTTTCGATTCAGATGTACACAGATATCTGCTCTCATGTCCTTAGGACAGATCTGTAAAACCTAGGACAACAGGACCAAAAATAAGCGTGCACAAGCCTTAAAGAATGTGTTAAAACCCTGTGTGAGATTTATCTTTATATTAATTAATCCTTAGTGTATTTGCCAATGAATTTATTCTTTCTTTCTACAGTCAATTAGTTTTAGCTAGAACTAGAAGCTTATTCTCTTCTGTTTATCACTGTAAATGTTAAACAAAGGATTGTCAAAGGATTTAGAGGCAAGTTAAAGAAACAATGCCTGTTTGATCTAGGTTTTTCCACATTTTGCTCAACAATAAATTAAAGTAACTTCAGAATATTATAGTTTTACAAGGCCAGAAAGAAAACAGTGATTTAAGTCAAACTTATTTTCAGATTACAGTAATTAACTATGAAAATAGAATAAATTAATAAAATATTTACTTGTTATAAATACAAATAAGTATAATAAAATAGCAACATTATAGTAAAACTCTTAATCTGTTTCATTTGACCAATAAGTTTGTTGCTATATAACTGATCATCACAGTCTTCCAACTGATATTTTGAACCTGTTAACTATTATATTTCAAAAATTAATCCATAACCACAAAAAGATCAGACTTAATCTTTCTCTTTATTAGCTTTAGTTTACATTCTTAAGGACAAGAGGTAAAATAAAATCTCAGGGTTTAGAGATTCATATATCAAGGGATATATGAAATTTGAACAGATTTGCTCAGATAAGTATGTAACATAACCACTAGCACTAACTGCAGAGTACAAAACACACTCCTTATTCATTTTGTAACATTTTTCAATTTTTGTATATATGAAAAATTGGCAGAGCTTGAGAAGTTGGCTTGAGAATTTGAAGATCTATATTTATCAACAAATAAATTTGGTTGATAAATAAATAAACCAATACTTATTGATTTTCTACAAGAGAAGAAGTCAGGGTGGCAGTAAAATATAGGGTTTAGTTTAGCTTAGCTAAGCTTAGCTTAGTTTACCTTAGCTTAGCTTAGCTTAGTTTAATTTAATTTAGCTTAATTTAGCTTAGTTTAGTTTAGCTTAGCCCTTAGCTTAGCTTAGCTTAGTTTAGTTTATTGTCATTGTACCTCATACAATGAAATTAAAGAGCAGTGAAAAGCTAAGTAATGCTAGATTTCTCAAGGGACCTCACCTTTTCAGTATCAATGCCCCTGGACATTGACCAGGTAGAAACAATGTAGTCCATCACACGTTCACTCAAGCCTTTGGGCACTTGATAGAGCTTCAGGAAGTCCCGGACACTGTTCAGCATTTCATGATATCGGTTTGTATTAGCATACATTTGCTGAAAGATAGTTGTCACATTCCCAAAAATGGTTGCATATAACAGAGCTGCAAATAGAAGAAGGTGGGGAAGGGGGAACAAAATGAAGGTGGGCCTTCTCTGAAAGAGGCAGATGGTTTGGCAACTACAGCAGTTCATTGCAGTATTTGTGGGAGAAAATAGCATCAATTCCATCAATTGCAGTAATAATTATCTTAATTGTTACAACCCTAAGCACTGATGCCATTTATTGCCTATTGGTACAAGCCTTTAGAGATGTCCTTTCAAAATTGCACGTATTACATAAAAGAAGGATGCCTCGTCTTGATACAAATTCTCTTGTTTCAATTAACAGTGCCATTTTCAATTTGTTTTATGTTAAATGACTTACTGAGCAACTTCACAGCTGTGCAATTAGGAAAACATTTTTTAACCCTGGAGGCTACTCATTCAATTCAAGCTTGATGTCACCTTAAATCACTACCTCCTATTCACTAAACTGTACATAGGCACAGCTTCTTTCAATGCTGTAAATAGAATGCATATATTTATTAACTTTTGTAACCTTACCTTTCCCAAACAGAAGTTCATGGAGCCTTACAAAAGTTAAAAAATGTCTTGTATAAACAATGGACAGAATGAAATTCAACAAAAGCCAACTCAACAAAAGCCCTTTAGTAGTTTGAGCATGAAAAGGTCTCTGATTTTTTCCACTTGGCAGATCAGATTATTTTCAATAAAAGTCAAATAAATGTGCTTAGAGAGAGTGTTACAGTTGAAAAGCCACAACAGGAGAAGCTGAGACTCAGGAAAATGTCAGATCCAGAAACAAGCCTCCATATTCAACAAGAGTGTCTGATTCTTTCATGCAAGAGATGCAATTCCACCTAAAAAGGAATCTCAAGAAGTATTGCTGGGGAAAACTCTGTCAAAGATTTTGAAATATTTCTGCCAGCGATACAGTTCAAAGCTTTCAGGAAACCATTATACTAAGTTGCTCTACCTAACCCAGATAGGATGTGCTGAGAAGACCATTGGGGATGGGCGGGGACTGATAGGCAAACTTAAAATTCTGAAAGCAGGTCTTGAATGCTTTCAGAAAATAATTGCTCAGAAATCTGCCAATTTACAAAATGGCTACCACAAGAGAGATAGTAATCACGACCAGTTTGCTGAAAGATGAAAAGGTGGGCTTATTAGTTCATGCTTATTAGTTCTTTTCAACCCCTATTAGGAAATATTAGGACTTGAACCTCAATGGTTTGTTCCTGGGTTGCATTATTCCTACAAGTATATTTAGGGCCTTTCTACTACTGTTATTTGACCCAAGCCAGTATTGGTGCTATGCTTATATCAGTGGTGGGTTGCTCCCGGTTCGCATCGGTTCGCAAGAACCGGTAGTAAAAATTTGTAGTAGTTCGGAGAACCGGTAATAGCATTGGATGGCCATGCCCCTGAACCAGTCCCCGGCCCGGTCGCCGCTCGCTTACCTACCTCATCAGAGGCTTTTTATTATTATTTTTAAAAGCATTTTTTCTACAACCTCTTCGGCCAAAAAAATGCTTTTAAAAGTAAAAAAAAAAAGCCTCTGATGATCGTGCGGCTCATCTGGGATCATCAGAGGCTTTTAAAAGCATTTTTTCTACAACCTCATTAGCCGAAGAGGTTGTAGGGGGAAAAATGCCTTTAAAAGCCTCTAGCGATCTCAGCTGAGCTGCCTGATCGTCAGAGGCTTTTAAAAGCATTTTTTTCCTGCAATCTCTTAAGGTTGTAGAAAAAATGCTTTTAAAAGTAAAAAAAAAAAAAAAAGTTGGCCATGCCCACCCAGTCACATTACCCCACCACCAAGCCATGCCCACAAAATAAGCCACGCCCACAGAACCGATAGTAAAAAATTTTAGAACCCACCCCTGGCCTATATGTTCCCAAATCAGTGTCTTCCAAGGGAAGCTGAAGCCATTTTCTTTTGGCTCAGGTGTGGCTTAACTCCATGTAGGATCTTCACTGGGAGGAGGCTGATTTTCCAGTTGTATTGTGTTGGGGGGTGTGCACTGAGGGAACTCAACCAATCTCATTGTCAGCTTTGGAAGCCATATTAACAACGGAAGCTTCCATGCTGCCACCTTCTTGCGCTTGGGAAAATAGAAGGGGGGGATTTAGTAGAGTGTTTGTAATTAGACATAATAGCATTCTTCCTTGTGGTCAAGGTCAGGGTGTTCCTGCATCTGGGGGAAGAATGGTTGCAGTGATGGTTCAAGTTGGGATGGATGGTGATTGGGCCATGTGATGGACTGATAGGTGCAGGGGGCTGGATTTGGGATTTTGATTTACTGAGAAAAAACCCAGAGCTCTCAGATTCAGGTTTTCTCAGATGTGCCAGTATACCTACTCTAATAAATGGAAATTTTGAGATGATGCCTGTCTCAGAGTTTTTCATTGGAGTTGGGTTGTTCTAGAATGCTGACATATGTTGTGTACTGACAATAAAGATTTGATTTGATTGATTTGAGTTGAGTTGAGTTGAAAACTATTGTCTCTCCCTTCTCCCTACTACCTGAGCTTACTTCCTGGTGGATTTCATAGGGAACTTTATTGGCAAATCTCTTCTTAATCCTTCTAGTCAGTTTTATAATACCTGTAAAAATGTACTGCCCTGACCACCTCTACTTATGCACAGATCCAACTATTGTATCAATCCAACCTCTGAGTACAAGGCTTTACACACACTTTCTGTACACACACACATTCTGGAACCATAGTTAAAATGTTGGGAAAGTTCCTACTTGGGATTGCAAATCTGCGATGTCATGCCATCTGAACAGCTTTTAACAGAAATTTATATGCAAGAAAAATATTACCTTGACACCAGACAACTTTCCCCTTATCAACTACTCAGATATTTTGTGGCTTGGCCAAAGACAAACAATATATGCTGAAAGCACAAGGGGGAGCCAGTTATTTATTTTGCTCCTGTCTGTAAGGAATGGGAATTCAAATATCTGAAGCCCACTGATAATTTTGTAGTCTTCTATTGGATGACTGAAGGACACACTGAATGATTCTCAACGTTTAGCCCTTCAAATTAGGACAGGTCAGGAAAAAGACTCCACAAGACATGCTGAAACTCCGTCTCTTTATATAGGCTATAGTAACAGAATCTTGGAATCCTAAAAGCCTCTCTTATATCAGAGAATCAAGTTTCTGATGATGTTACCTAGTTTGGTAATGAAACATCTGCAAGAAAACAACCAAGCTCAGAGAACACCAGGGAACCCACAGAATCAAGTTTACAATTCTTTGCAACATTTGCTTCTTTTCCTGGGCTTAAATTCTGTTTTGCTAACTGTAAATTCCTTCTCCAAGGTCATCTGTCTGGTCCTCAATCCAGAATTCCTTGTCAGGAAGAATGAAGTAGATTGCAAAGTTTACCTTGAAATGCTTACAAGGGAGTGGAGAGTAGAAATAGTTCCACGAGGAAATGCCCATTGACTAAAGCCTTATGCCAATAGGAGGCCATTTTTAAAGTATCCCTGAGATGTTGTTCATGTGATGTGCATTATCAGAATTAATAGAGAGATGGTTTATTATATAGCAACCATGTTCTAAACAACTTAAAGTGCAGCAGTTGGGATCAAAATATCTTCAATCTTTCTTTTTCTGGGATAGGGTTGAAAGGATCACAGGCAATAGATTATTGAAAATAAAATTAATCTCTGAGATAAAAATAACCAAGAATGAATGACCAGCATTTAAATATCTCAGCAGAAACAGATAGATTCAAATGGCCAATCATTCTAGAAATCTTGTTTTTTAAACCAAAAACATGCCTCTTCCCAGAGTTGGTTGCAATTCCTCTGATCATCAGTAATGGTTATCTTGATTTTGCGACATCCTATGGAACTTCATTTAATCAGAAAGAAATCAGAAAGAAAAAGGTTTTGGTTGGGAGGCTTCTCTACTGAACAAGTAGAGAATTTCTCTCTGGAAATTAAGCATCTACCAACTCTATTATGACTGAAGATAAAGGATGGCCTTGAATGCGCTCAGCTCTTGGAAAAATCCATGTATTTTTCTTGGCAGAGTGATGGAAGAGATTTAATTTTTATCCAGGATAGTGGTGATGATGATAATTTTACATCTCGCTCTAGTCAATAGACCTAGGTGGTCCCCCATTCTATATTAAACAATGTCAAACTTGCTAAGTTTCAGCCAAAATTATCCCGCTGTTACTCCCTACCAAGTTTTTTTAGATTTTAGGTACATGATCTCATCTCAGTGTTTCATTCTTTTAGTTGTATTATTGTGACCAAGTGTGTTTTTTGCACACTCAGCAGAGAAAGTAGCAAAGTGCTTATGGAAAAAGGATTAAGATGGGATATTATTTATTTGTACAGTGTTCTTTTTTCTGGAAGAGAACAACATAATGCACAGAGGAAAATTGCCATAAATTGTAAGGAAAAAAAGGCTCAGTGGTTGATAAAAAATTTAAAAATGCAACATTAGGTATATTATTACCAAAGTAAGCCGCCTGCAGTCACCTATGTATGAGTTGAGCGGTTATATAAATTTGTCAAAGAAAGAAAGAAAGAAAGAAAGAAAGAAAGAAAGAAAGAAAGAAAGAAAGAAAGAAAGAAAGAAAGAAAGAAAGAAAGAAAGAAAGAAAGAAATAGTTAATGAATGGAGTTAATTTGAAGCCAGTTTGATTTTGAAGCAATTATGGCTCTGCACGTCTACTAGTAAGACTATTGTAAATTATTTTTACACCTAAAAGCCAGCCATGCTTCTCCTGGAAGAGAATTTAATAAACAGGACAGCATTTCCCAAAATAGCTTTCTTTGAGTCAACATTCTACAGGCTAAAATCACAGAATAGTACCAACATCAATAGTTTTATTTTTCAGGTGCCCATAACCAGATGTCATGTGCCCATAACCAAGTCATCCCCAATTTATCATAGTAAAGAATTTTAGGGAAGACATTGGCATCCTTCAATCTCAAGAGACTATGGTATCGTGCTCTGGAAAGAAGTCCTTAAACAGCATCTAGTGTGACTAAAAAGGCCAATTTGAGAGTGGCAATCTCTTTCACACTGAGGGCAGATACATTCTGTCCCCTGCCCAGCCCCCAGATTTCGCTGGTTCAGGACTGCCTCTTTGCCTCAGCCTGCCGAACCAGTCTCTTCGAATTGGAGAAGGCCATGCTGCATCTTTAGCCTCCAAGCTGAACGATCAGAGGTCAAGGTTTCCCAGTTGTTAATGTCCATTCCCAAAGCCTTTAGATCCCTCTTGCAGATATCCTTATATCACAGCTGCGGTCTCTTGGGGAAGACAATCTTTCAAGTATTTAATACATTTACTGCTTTATTAATACTTTTATTATTAAATTTATATACCACCCAACTCCCAGTGACTCCATGGAATCTTGGATAAGAGCCAAAGTGGCGCAGTGGTTAGAGTGCAGTACTGCAGGCAACTTCAGTTGACTGCTAGCAGCAGTTCAGCAGTTCAAATCTCACTGGCTCAAGGTTGACTCAGCCTTCCATCCTTCGGAAGTGGGTAAAATAAGAACCCAGATTGTTGGGGGCAATAGGCTGACTCTGTAAACTGCTTAGAGAGGGCTGTAAAAGCACTATGAAGCGGTATATAAGTCTAAGTGCTATTGCTATCTTTTTGGTAGTGAAACTTTCTTTTTTTAAAAAAAAAAGTATATATTTATTAAATTTCAAAAAGAAACATTAAAATACAAATTATCATAAAGGGGAAAAGGGAATAAAAGGATAAATTTAAAAGTGCCAAAAATACATCAAACAAATAGACTAGCATTCTCAACCTTTTTGACATATCTGAAATTTGAGAACATATTTGGCCAAACAATAATCAGACAGCAGCATTCAAATGCAACTCTTGGACCATATTTAAAGGTAGAAGATGTAGCATGCAGTGTCAGTGCGGTAATTGCCCAATTGTGAGGGTATGGATCACTAAATTAGAGTATTCTGTCCCTGGAATATATTCATAAATAGATAGCAATGGAGCAAAAATGCGTACTATATTTAGAAGCTTGAAAAGGAAAAATTATGACTTGGCAACGATAAGAAGGCATCAATAACCAAAAAGTGATAAATAGTCTTGATTTAGGCTCAGCAGCCAATTATTTATACAGATAAATAAAATCATAAAATCATTTTTATGATTAAAAAAATCATAGAAGAAATTGAAGATAAAAGATACAATAATTTACAGGTGCTATACACATGCATTCATGTGACAGAAATTCAGAGAAGGAAAACATAAAAGATGCAAATTTTAAGAAATGGTTCTCAGGTAGCAACTACCTAACAACTACCTAAGAGAAAGCAAAATTGAGAAAGCCTAAATCAGGATCCTTTGGAGAGGATGAACAATGTCATCTTGCAAAGAAAGACCAATTCAATGTGATCTCAGTTTCAATCCAGATCTCAATAAAGATACTGTCCTGTTTTTAAAATATTTACTCTTCTCGGGAAATGTTCAGAATAGAAGGAGGAATAACAATGTCTGAATTATTTCTCAGAGTGGTCTGACAATGAAGCCACCACCATCTGAACAAGCAGGACATTGAGCAATCATTTATCTTAGGGATCTTTTTAGGATCATTCGCTCTATGATACATCATCACAGCATTTCAGTACCTTTTCAAAGACCTCCACCATGGCTGCTGCACCAAGTGCTAATCTGTGGTATATTTCTTGACTGCTTGTTCCTTAACTGTTGATGGTTGATCATAAAAATCAGAAGCTATCCGCCATTTCAGTATTTTCATTTTCAATTCTAAGATTGGTTACAGGTAGTCCTCAACTTATGAGAATTTGTTTAGTGACCAAAGTTACAACACTGAAAAAAGTGACTTATGACCATTTTTCACACTTACGACTGTTATGACATCCCCATGGTCATGTGATCAAAATTTAAACACTTGGCAATTGACTCATATTTATGATGGTTGGTCTTTTGCAACCTTCTGATAAGCAAAGTCAATGAGGGAGCCGGATTCACTTAACAACCGTGTTACTAACTTAACAACTGCAGTTATTCACTTAATGGTGACAAGAAAGGTCAAAAATGGGGCAAAATTCTGTTCACAAACATCTCGCTTAGCAACAAAGTGTTGGGCTCAGTTGTGGTCATAAGTCAAGGACTTCCTGTGTTGTACATGTTGTTATTAATTTGATCTACTTCCTTTTAATTTCATTCTCGTTTTTTCCATTCTGCTCCTGACTTTTATAAATAGGACTTGCAGATCCTTTGCATTTTCGGTTATCAGGATAGTGTTATCAGCACAGCTAAAGTCAAATCGGTCAGTCCTAGAGGAGATCAACCCTGGCTGCTCTTTAGAAGGCCAGAGCCTGAAGATGAAACTCAAATACTTTGGCCATCTAATGAGAAGGAAGGACTCACTGGAGAAGAGCCTAACGCTGGGAAAGATTGAGGGCAAAAGAAGAAGGGGGCGACAGAGAATGAGGTGGCTGCATGGAGTCACTGAAGCAGTAGGTGTCAGGTTTCGAGGTGAGCTTAAATGGACTCCAGAGGATGGTAGAGGACAGGAAGGCCTGGACGAACGTTGTCCATGGGGTCGTGATGGTTGGACATGACTTCGCAACTAACAACAACGACGTTAAAACCATGCTCACCTTCTTCCAATTTGGCTTCCCTGTATTCAGTATATTGGTGAATATATCAAACTGGAGCCAGAGTATTTCACCATGTTCTGTTTGTAATGTGGCTTCCTGATCTGTATCTAAGTTTCTCATGTGGTCAATGAGATGTTATGGGATTCCAATTTGACTGAGCACTTTCCACAGCTTGACATGATTGGCACAATCAAAGGTCTTTCTGCAATTGATGAAGCACAATCTGACTTCTTTTGGATATTCTTTGGCTTTCTCAATTATCCAGTGTGCGTCAGCATTAATACCTCAAGTTCCTTGGCCTTTTCTAAAGTCAATCTGAACATCTGGCACCTCTTTTTCCATAGAGGGCTGTTTATGTCCAGGATGAGAGTGGTCTGTAAATATTTTCACAGCCCTCTTTTTGACTCGTGCAGTATACAGGTCCTCAATGGAAGGCAGGTTGGTAGCCATTGTTTTTTCTGCAGTTCTAATTATCCTCTGAAGTCTGTGTCTGTCTTGTTGGGTTGCAGAACCACACCACATAGTTATAGATGTGCAGATGACAGGCTCAATAATTCCTCTGTAGAACTTTATCAGCAGTTATGGCCAGAACCCAACAATAAATTAGGTATATTTAAGATTGGTGATTTTAATGGCCTTAGTACACAGTCTGTAATAACATTTTCAGCAAAATTGGGCTTAATTGAGCACCTTTTCCACTTTGAGCCTAATATTTCATTTTCATCAAGGCACTCCAAACATGTGTTCCAATTGTTAATTATAATTCCACATTCTACATTATAATTATACTTGCTCAAAGGCACTGTATTCCTGCATGAATGATCTTTACTTTGCTATTAGTTACTTACTGAAGAGACAGTGAGAGCAGCGAAGACTTATAAGCACATTAAGATAAGCTGACCCACCAATGTTTCTGTATAAAGTTTTTAGCTCCATGCCTTTGTGACCCACTTCTTCAAGTCTTCTGCATTTATAAAACAAATTATTAAATATCCTTAGTTTTTACCATTTTTAAACAACTAACAAGCAAAAAAGGAAAAAGGAAAAGCACAGTTGACTGATTATGTGTTTTCAACTCAAGAGTAGATAGCCATGTAGCTAGACCTTCTCCAGGTCGATCTAGGAAAATTCACTCACCATGGCCATCTCACTGACGCCAACTCACTACAGCCATATCACCACAGCCATTTTGCCACAGCCAAATTGCCATAGGACAACTCATTGTCTCCAACTGGCAATGGGACAAACTCACTGCGGGACAATTTCACACAGGAAACTCAGTGCAATAAATGTTATCCACCACTGTTTCATCCACCTTGTTTTCATTTTGATCTAGTTACACAATTCAGCACAGTTGAGTTATCCTGTGTGGAATTGTCCCGCAGCAAGTTGTCTCGTGGTGAGTTGGCCGTGGAGAGATGACCATGGCGAGTTGGCTGTGGCAAGTTGTCCCATTCCATCTCCAGGATGATCAATGCGTAACTTTGCTCTTCAGATTTTGCACTCATCACCACTGTAATTAAGTTGATCCAATAAATCCCAAAAATATCTGATATTTGATATATTACCTACCTAGCTACAAAATAAAATAAACTGAAAAAGGAAAAGAAGGTATTTTATTATATAGCATTACAAAAAGTCAACATAATGAGGAAAAAAACTGTGTTAACATGCAGTATTTCAATATTCATCTACTATCACATAAAAAGTTGCAATATGAAAAAATATGTAGCTTATTTCCAGTTGGAAAATGAACAACTGTATATTTTTCTAAGATTGTAACGTTTCATATTTGGGGAATGATTATTTTTGCAAGTCAGCATCTTAATAGTTTTCCCTCATTTCTTTTCTTTCTAGTAAACTTCCAGTTACTATCACATTGTTTACCAATTATTCTTTTTTTCTTTCTCAAAGCTCTTTTAATATTGCCAGAGAGCATAAATCCTTGAACGTGAAAAAATATAGCTCCAGGATGACAGGGAATCCTGGCCTCTTTTCCCATTGGCCTTGACAAGAAATTAATCACTGAGTTTTCTACTCCTAATGGAAACAGAAATGCTGCTGTTGGGGTTGCTTTCATTGATATTTCTGCACTGAGCAAGGGATAGGACACAATGCTTCTTCATGGTCCTATCCATGAACAGCCTATATAATAGGCTGCTGAGGGGAATGAAATAAGGACCCAGTTTGTGGGGGCAAAAAGCTGACTCTGTATAAATATACAAAAGTATGAAGGCTATTGCTTAACGCACTGTAAGCCGCCCTGAGTCTCCGGAGAAGGGCGGCATATAAATCAAATTTAAAAAAAAAAAAATAAGAATAAATAATGGAAGAAAACTGTGTATATCTATGTGACATGTGTAGGTCTTAGTTGGGTGGAGTCATGTTTTTTCATAATTTTAAACAGATATTTTTCAAAAGAATGCAGGTTGCATGCACAATGTGTCATGAGTGGTGGGATTCAAAAATTTTTACTACCAGTTCTGTAGGTGTGGCTTGGTGGGCGTGGCTTGGTGGATATGGCAGGGGAAGGATACTGTAAAATCTCCATTTCCTCCCCACTCCAGAGGAAGGATATTGCAAAATCCCCATTTCCTCCCGATCAGCTGGGACTCAGGAGGCAGAGAATAGATGGGGCGGAGCCAGTCAGAGGTGGTATTTACCAGTTCTCTGAACTATTCAAAATTTCCACTAACGGTTCTCCTGAACTGGTCAGAACCTCTGAATACCACCTCTGTATTTCATGTATGATCTATAAAGACATAAACCTATTCTCTTCTAGGACAAACTCACTAAATATGTACAATAAACTCTGATTTAACAGTCCTATATTTAAAGTATCTGAATGGAAAAGGTAAAGGTTTCCCCTGTGCAGTCATGTTTACTTTAGGGGTTGGTGCTCATCTCCATTTCTTAGCCGAGGGAGCCAGCGTTGCCCGTAGACATTTCTATCATCCTGTGGCCAGCATGACTATATGCCGAACCACACAGACACCGAAGTGGTACCTTTTTATCTATTTGCATGCTTTGAAACTGCTAGGTGGGCAGGACCTAGTCAAGTAATGGGAGTTCACCTCGTTGTGCGGTGCTTGAGTCTCGAATCTAGGTTGTCAACTTTCCAGCTGACAGGTTCAGTGCCTTTAACCACTGAGCCATCACCCCCAACTCCCATACCTGAATGAAAGACTACTCTAAATTTAAGAAGTTCTCCTTGAAAGAAGGAAAAGTAGACAGGGAAGAAAATTGTAAGCATAGAAGATTATTCTGTGCTATACCCAGCTACTCTGCCTTGCAAGTTTACAGCTGCCAACAGAAACTAATTATAAATATTTTCCCCATCTCCCAATACACCAGGATGGAAAATAGGCAGTGATGGGTTGCTCCCGGTTCTGTCCGGTTCTTTAGAACCGGTAGTAAAAGCGGTGGGAGGCTCCACGCACCCACCCAGATGTCATAATTGATGATCTGCACATGTGCAGAAACTTCTGTGCATGCGCAGAAACACGCTCTCCCGTTGGGAACCGGTAGTAAAGGTAAGTAGAACCCACCCCTGTAAATGAGTCCAGTTTTCCTTGTGGTACATTTCTCCTTTTGTTCCCTCTCTCTGCAGCAAAGTGACAGGTAGTTAAACAGATCAGCAGAAGAGGAGAAGGTAGACAAGGAGGGGGCTTCACCAAAACCCTGCTGAGGATTGTGAAAGGAGGGGAAATAGCACCAACTTATATTACACCTGGAAAAATGGATGACCCAATGAGTCGTGGGTTGTCTAGTAACTACAACTGTGATTTGAATGAGGCTCTTTTTTATGCTATACTCAGTCTTGAATGAAAAGTTTTTGGTTGTAATATTGACATACTAAAATATTATTAATATTATAGATTTTTTTTAAAAAAAAATCTTACTCTCAATACTTTAAGCTTTCAAATAATGGAACGTTCATAATTTTTAATCTTATTTCATAAATATTATTGCACTGAAATCTGCATTGAAATAACACAACATATCCGGATTTATAACATTACAATAAAGACAGGGGGGGAGAGATTTCAGCCTTACCATGACAAGATTTTAATTTTGTTGTTAATATTGCTGCCATATTTTTGTCTTTGTCTATTATTTTATTGTTTTAAAAGATTTAAATTGTTTTTATGATGCTTGATATGTTATTGTTTGGACTGCTATTTATTTGATCAGTGTAAATTACCATAAACCAGCTTCTTGGGATCACTCAAATACATATAAATAGGTTTAATAAATGCATGCATAAAATAACTGCTAAAGTACCTAACTGCTAAGGTATTTTATTGGACTGGCCAAAATTTAAGGCAGAACACTTTTTCATCATATTTAAATTCAATGGATCAATTTTATAAAGCTCTGTGAGTAAAACATGTGACCAAACAGAGGGGCCATTCCAGCATACCGGTAGTAATATGTTAGATCTAATATAACTGAATTCTTTCCAACTATCTTTCTGCAATAAACTTTGAATATGTGCTGAAACCCAGCATCTGGTTTAAAGCTGACTAGCTTGATTTCATTTGGACTGATCTATGTGTGATTGTTTCTTCTCCTTGCTTTTTCTATAATTCCCTATTGACAATCAATTGCTTTTTAAATCTAGAGCTTTGGCTTCATTGATTTCATAAGGTATTCCTCATTAAAATCTTCCTTGTATGCAAGACTGCATGGTTGCACAGCTGTTCTCTAAATTTCAGGATTTGCAAAAGCTTGACTAACTTCTGTATTTCTGAGCTTTAAGCAGAAAGATCTAAAACAGCTTCCTTTCTATTTTTTTACAGTTGGATTCAAATGAATGATCCTTTGGTTAAAGGCTAAGAATTCCCCAGCTGGTCAGAGAAGGGGATGTTGGGAGGTTCAGCCAAACTAACTCGTAATATCCAAGCATAAACAGGAAAGATTTTGCTACTAAGATTTTAAATTATCCTTCCTTCCAGTTTTAACAGGAGTGTTAAAAATTAATGTACAGAATGTTAAATATGCAATATTAGAACTGTCATTCATCATTGTGTTATATCAATAAAAAACATGATTGACAATCCAAAAGGACACACTCAATCTGTAGTTCTAATTCTGGTGCTGATATCACAACTATATAAAAAAAGGAGAACTTAGAATGCATCCATCACATCTACATCTAGCTGAATGATTTGCTGCAACTGGGCTTCAGTAGTGGGTTTGAAGGAGTTATGCTTATATCTTTCAAATTATAGTTACAGCTTTACAATTCCAAATGGCATCCAATACCTAAGCCATCTCGCATACGCCAGCTTGACTCCATTCAACTCATATATATTACCTAACCACACAGCTGTTTCTAACAACAGAACTGGGATATTGTTGTTGTTGATTCACAAAATATCTTTTGATAGTGCCGACTCAGAAATGCAATCCTCCAAAATTAAATTATTTATAATCTTGCCCATTTTTACAAAGGAATAAAACAGATAATTCTGTGTCACTCTGAATGGCAAAAAAAAAAAAAAGTTTTCCTACAGCTAAGCTTTACTTTTGGTGGCTTCATGGGTGCCTCCACATTACGTTCTTGGCAAGAATTTGAAAATAATTTGCCAATGCATATCCTATTGG
The DNA here is from genome assembly GCF_029215685.1 of Pituophis catenifer annectens. Taxonomy (NCBI): domain Eukaryota; kingdom Metazoa; phylum Chordata; class Lepidosauria; order Squamata; family Colubridae; genus Pituophis; species Pituophis catenifer. The sequence continues at coordinate 45,533,523 of NW_027256881.1, forward strand.
GATGATTTTCCACTTCCCAGTCTAGATTACAGCCTGAGACTTCCTGATGCTACTGCAATCCAAACACTACCAGGTCTGACTTCTGAAAATCACCCATATTGGGAAGGACACAACCTAAGGGTGGTTTAACTAGGTCAAAAACTCAAATTTATTTAAATTAAATTAATATGTATTTAATCGTTTCAAACCTCTTCATGGTAAAAAATATACTTCAGCAGAACTTTTGGATGGGCTTGGAACTGCATTTACGGCTTAAGGAGAATATCCATCTGATAGGGAATGTCTCTGCCCATTTATGTATTTCTTCTGGGTGTACTATGCAGGAAAAATATCTGATAAGGCACACCATCATTCTGCAAGCATTCTGATCTGAAAACTAGATCAGCCTCTCCTGGCCTGGTCTGGCATTTCTGCAAGTAATAGTGCTGTGCTTCTGAAGGACTCCAGCAGCAGCAGCAGCAGCAGCAGGAGGAGGAGGAGGAGGAGGAGAAGGAGGAGGAGAAGGAGAAGGAGGAGGAAAATTATTGTTGATTTTTATTTTATTTATTTCCTTTTTTTTTCTTTAGACTACATTTTCTATGTTCTTTTCCTTATCTGAAAGTCTAGGGCTACAGACATAGTAGAAATAATGAATTATTTAAAAAACAAATACAATACAATAAAAATACCTTGTTTCCCTGAAAATAAGACATCCCCTGATAATAAGCCCAATCGGGCTTTTGAGCGCATGCGCTGAAATAAGCCTCCCCCTGAAAATAAGCCCTCCCCAAAAATATTTAAATGCAGAGCTGGAAATCAGGTAAGATGGCAAGAGGAGCCCCATCTTGCTCCACGCACCCCAAAATAATAAGACCTTCCCGAAAATAAGCCCAAGTGCTTATTTCGGGGTTCAAAAAAATATAAGACAGGGTCTTATTTTTGGGGAAACACGGTAGCACTCCAGAGCCATAACTGAAATCAACAATTACAACTTTCATTTACAGTTTCAATGATAAAAGCAAACTGCCAAACTATACAAATTGGTGAGGAAATGAGTAAAGTAGTAAAGACAATGATTCCCTCAGGTCTATATCAACTCCGATGAATACGATAATTAGGGGACTGGAAGCCAAAACATATAAAGAACAGTTGCAGGAATTAGGGTTGTCTTCTCTAGTGAAAAGAAGGTCTAGGGTTGACATGATAGCAGTGGTCCAATATCTGAGGGGCTATCACGAAGAAGGGGGAGTAAGCCTATTCTCCAAAGCACTAGAAGGCAAGATGAGAAACAATGGATGGAAACTAATCAAAGAGAAAAGCAACTTAGAACGAAGGAGAAATTTCCTGACAGTTAGAACAATTAATCATGGAAGGAATTGGATTGCCTTCAGAAGTTGTGGGTGCTCCATCACTGGAGGCTGTTAAGGAGAGACTGGACAGCCACTTAACTGGGATGGTGTAGGGCAGTGTTTCTTAACTTTGGAAGCTTGAAGATGGGTGGACTTCAACTCCCAGAATCCGCCAGCCAGCACTGCTGGCTGGGGGATTCTGGGAGTTAAAGTCCACCCATCTTCAAGCTACCAAGGTTGAGAAACACTGGTGTACGGTCTCCTGCTTCAGCAGGGATATTGGACTAGAACACCTCCAAGGTGCCTTCATTCTGTAATGCTGAATACTTTAGCATAGCCCAGGGGTGGGCAACTGTGGCCCTTTTACAACCTGTGGACTTCAACTCCCAGAATTCCTGAGACAGCTGTCTCAGGAATTCTGGGAGTTGAAGTCCACTGGTTGTAAAAGGGCCACAGTTGCCCACCCCTGGCATAGCCATATATTTTCCTTTACATTGCCACCTTCTAAGTTTTTTTTGTTTTGTTTTGCTTTTGTCTTATTACTTCCCAATCTAATCTATAGCCCTGAAATTTCCTCGTCATGTTTCATCCAAGGACCACCTAAGGCACCACAAAAGTGTGCATACTTTCATATGAATAATGTAATGCCTAAGTAAACAATTCTCTAGTTCTTCAGAAAATAAAACACTATAGATTTCTAAAGTATTTTTCCTACTGAAAACTCATAGTGCTTTTTTTCTTTGGAATGTTTAGTCCTTCCTGATCTAGCACCAACAGTGTTATCATCAACATCAGTGTGTTAAAGTTTGCAATTGAGTTTATCCAAAGCCATGGATAAGCTGGCTGGTGTAGAGTTGTGCAGATTCACCATGAAGGGAAGGTGGCAGTAAGAGTCAAAATGTGCAAAAGAGTGGCGCAATAGAAAAATAAGATGTATGACTTGAAGAATTTTATGTATTACAAAATTAAATCATCTTGAACATTAAAATGGATTTCCTTTTCCATTTCACAGTGCTAATGAACAGGTCACTACTTAAATGAAGTCAGAGTCATTTAAGAGTATCATTTTCCTTCTGCAGTTTATAGACAATAATGTATGGGCCATTTTCAATTACATTGTTGAAATTAAATCTCCAATGAGGGATGCTGTTTTGATCATTTGTGACAACTCCTCTAGCTTTTGCTTTCAGGTTGTTGCTTTTCCCAAACTGCAGAATTATAGGGATAGTATGAAATGCACATTCAGGAATGCTTGAAAGATGTTTTGGTTAGCCATTGAAGCCCCATGATACAGAATTTGCAAGAAAAGCAGAATGGTTTGGAGTATTGACAGAGATTTACTATGGTTCTCCATGAACTTTGCCTTGCCCCAAGGATGAAAGCCTTTTGGAAAGGATCTGGGTGAATATCAAGGCAAAAAGAAACAACATTGCTATAAGTGTATACTACAGGTCACTCAACCAAATAGAGGAAATAGATGAACTTTTTTGTAGAGCAGTTAGCTGAGGTGTGCAGAAAACACACCATTGTGATAATGGAGAACTTTAATTACCCTGAAATCAATTAGGAAAGAAACTGCAGCAACTGGTAGATTGAACAGTTTCCTAGCTGACAATTTCATCATCGAAAAAAGAGAGGAGAGAAGTAGAGGGTCAGGATACTGGACTTGATACGTACTAATAGGGATGAAATGGTTAAGGGAGTAGAAGTCTGAGAGAGTGACCATGTCATAATAGAAGATAAGGGAACTTTACAAAGTCAGACTAGTGTTCTAGATTTTAAGAGAGCTGACTTCAACAAACTAGGAGAAAGAATAGGAAAGATTCTATGGATGGAAATCCTAGAGAGAAAAACCATTCAGGATGCTTGGGAAACTCTGAAAAAAAATGGGATACTAAAGGCCCAAACAAAAACAATACCATAAAAAAAGAAAAATCAGAAACACCTGATGGTTGCGCAGAGCTGTCTGACAAGCTGGCCTCTGATGAGGTGGGCGGGGTAAGTGAGCAGTGACCGGGCTGGGAACCGGGTTGGGGCATGGCCAGCCAATGTTATTACCAGTTCTCCGAACTACTACAAATTTTTACTACTGGTTCTTGCGAACCGGTGCAAACCGGGAGCAACCCACCACTGGCCCAGACACATATGTGACAAGGTCTCAACTATTCCACATCATTCCTACCCCTACTGTAACTTTTGTACTCTCATAAAAGCTTAAAATAATCTCAAGATACCCAAAGGTGTCCCAAAACTCTTTTAAACCATGATTTGTTGATAAATAAGCATAATATGGTTTACATATAATGCTAAGCTATGGCTAAGACCACACAAGACATTAAGTTAAAAATAACTATATTTTAACATTGTAGAATGGAAACAGGAGTTATTGTTACACCCTCTTGGACTTCATTTGTTTTAAGCTTCTTATATTTTCCTCCCTTCATCCATTTTACTGAAGAACTTTTTTGTAAATAATCCAGAAACCCTTTTTCTTAGCACAATAATAATGGATTTTTCTTATGACAGTATTATTTCACTGAATACCTGAATAATGCTCACTGCATAACCTCACAATTTAATATTTTTCTCACTCTTACTTTTGCTTTGGTGTGAGATCTAAGACCCAGATTCTTTATGACCATTGATGTTTCAAAATATAGTAATATAACTCAAGATTTAGCAGATATCAGCATGCTATAACTAATGAGGGTTGTATGGTAGAATACTGGCTTGTATTGAGTTTCTATTTTTCCTATGTTATTTAGTAATTGTATTTAATTATTATCCTTTTAAAAAATACTTTAGCAAAACTGTAAATCATTTGGAAAACCAAGATCATATGCTTAATTTACCAAAAATAAAACCCAAAACAAATCAAAAATGCAACAGTTTATCAGCATAGCATTTCCTGTCTTCAAAGTTAACAAATTGTAAAACCATTTAAAAGTTGAAATATGTGGTAACAGTAATAGCTGCAACTCAAGAGCCAAGAGGTTATAAATTGTTACAAATCATGTATCCTAAATTTTATTTCATTTTTTTAAACTTTTAGAACAACAGATGAAGAATTCCATTGACTGGCAAGAAATGTTTTCTCTTTATTAATTATGTGTATGTATTTTAATTTTTAATTTAATTTAATTTAATTTCCAATTTATATACCGCCCTTCTCCCTGAGGACTCAGGGCGGTGTACAGCCAAGGTAAAAAACATAGAATACAAATATTAAAAAACCTTTAAATATATATATAAATTTTGGCCTGAAAGTTAAGAAATCACAAACTAATTAAAAGAATTTAAAAATTTCTTCTTAAGCCAACCCGGCTTGCTGGAAAAGATGGGTTTTAAGGGAATGACGGAAGACATTGAGGTCATGGATTCTCCTTATCTCCGGGGACAACTGATTCCAGAGGGTGGGAGCCCCCACCGAGAAGGCCCTCCCCCTGGGGGTCACCAGCCTACATTGTTTGGCTGATGGCACCCTGAGGAGGCCCTCTCTGTGGGAGCGCACGGGTCGATGGGAGGTCGTCGGTAGCAGCAGGCAGTCTCGCAGATAGCTAGGCCCTATGTCATGGAGCGCTTTAAAGGTGATAACCAACACCTTGAAGCGCACCCGGAAGACCACCGAGAGCCAGTGCAGCTCGCGCAGGAGCGGTGTTACATGGGAGCGCCATGTTGCTCCCATCACTACCCGCGCTGCTGCATTCTGGACCAGCTGGAGCCTCCGGGTGCTCTTCAAGGGGAGCCCCATGTAGAGAGCATTGCAGTAGTCAAGGCGAGAGGTGACGAGGGCGTGAGTGACTGTGCACAAAGAATCCCGATCGAGAAAGGGCCGCAACTGGTGAATCAGGCGAACCTGATAAAAGGTCGCCCTGGTAACAGCCGTCAGATGTTCCTCCAAAGACAGCTGCCTATCCAGGAGGACTCCCAGATTGCGAGCCCTTTCAGTGGGGGCCAAAGACTCGCCCCCAATAGTCAGTGATGGAGTCAACTGACTATATCGGGATGCCGGGAGCCACAGCCACTCAGTCTTGGAAGGGTTGAGCTTGAGCCTGTTCCTCCCCATCCAGATCCGCACAGCCTCAAGGCACTGGGACATCACTTCAAGGGCATCGTTGGGGTGGCCTGGGGTGGAGATGTACAGCTGGGTGTCATCAGCGTACTGATGGTATCTCACCCCAAAGCCACGGATGATCTCACCCAGCGGCTTCACATAAATGTTGAACAGAAGGGGCGAGAGGATCGACCCCTGCGGCACTCCACAGATGAGAGGCCTCGAGGTCGACCTCTGCTCCCCTGCCAACACAAACTGCAACCGGTCAGAGAGAAAGGAGGAGAACCACCACAACACAGTGCCTCCCACCCCCAACTCTTCCAGCCGGTGCAGCATGATACCATGGTCGATGGTATCAAAAGCCGCTGAGAGATCTAATGGGACCAGAACAGAGGAGCAACCCTTATTTGCCAAAAACTGAGTCTAAATAACTTACTTAGATCATATATGATATTGTAATCAAATAGCAACTAGATATAGAAATATTCTTCTACTTTGTTATGCGTTACTCTCAGTTGCCCCAGGAGTTGCAATATATCAAGATTAATGTTCTTTTGTTTTGCACCTCATCATGTGATGTGTTACTTTCTCACATATCAGGAGGAATTTCAGACCTTATATAGGAGAATACTTGAGACATTAATAGAAAAATGTTTATTATAATAAAAAATAATATTATTTTAAACAAGCAGCTTAACAGAAAACAAGACAATAATTTCACTGGTCTTTAGTGGAGATTAGCAGTGAATAGGGACTATAAAGGAATAAAAGACGGTACTAACTGTAGAGTGAAAGGGCTGTATATACTAGTCCAATGATGGCTAACCTTTTCCGGACCAAGTACCCAAAGTGCACCCAAACACCCCAAATATAACGCATGTGTGGGCCCCATCATGCTCCCCACCCCCACGCATGCCTGCATGACCCCCCACATGGCCCCCACCCCCCCACATGTGCGCATGGCCCCCTACATGCATGCCACTCCCGTGCATGTGCACGTGGTCCCATGTGCACCCCGCCCCCACGCATGTGCAGGGATCCAAAGACTAGCTGGCCAGTGGGAGGCACGTGCACATTCGCAGCTGAGCTGCGGCAACGGATCACTTGCCCACAGAGAGGGCACTGTGTGTCACTTCTGGCACTCCTGCCATAGGTTCACCATTACGGTACTAGTCCCATATATTACATTCTCCATGCATATTCATCTACTCTATCAGTTCCAAACCTTCTTCTGGCCAACTAAACACAGAAGTGCTAATGAGATGAAATGTCTGCATGAACAAATCAACATGCGTGATGTGGTGGGGCCCCTTTCTTGAGTCACACTATAACATTACAAGAACAATCATTTAGCCACGACTACAATAAGGGAGTTCTAGCTCTAAATATAAGGTGACCAGACGTCCCGCTTTTGGCGGGACAGTCCCGCTTTTTAGCAATTTGTCCCGCGTCCCGCGGCGTTTCAAAAAAGTCCCGATTTTTCATTCTGCCTCCTCAGTCCCGCTGCCTCTTGAGCCCCAGCTGATGGCTAGAAGAAAAAAAAACTGTTTAAACTCTTGCCCGGGGCTTCAAAGGGCCGCCCTACAGGCAATCAGTGTAAAGAGTTCCTGAAGCAGTTTTTTTTTCCCCTAGCTAAGCTGCAGAAATGAAACCGAAACCAGGATCTTTGGTGGAACGTGACAAAATGAGGCAGAGAGAGATTTATTTTTATTTTTATTTTTCCTCCCCAAAAAAGGTAGGTGAAAAACTGCAAACAATGGGAAATTTAGGAGGAGAGTTCAAGATTTTAAAACACAAAAGAAAAAAAAGCTGTATTTAACTAGGGAATTGTAATAATTGAATTGAGATACTATTAATTGTATATTGTGTTGAAAGCAGAAATGTTTAAGTTGTGGTTCAGAGGAATATATGGGGGAAATTATTTGGTTTATTATTATTGGTAAATATAATTAATTGATTTGTAAGAAATTGGATTGCATGGAAATAATTGGAATATTCATGTTCATATTGATTAATATACAAAAAAGATAGTTTTATAACTAATTGATTTATATTAAAATGTTGAATTTGTATTAAACAACTGTATTACATAATTACATAATTAAACAATGTGAGGATGGATATAAAAATAGATGACAATGGAAAGGGGTATAATATAGAATAGAAGGGAAAAATTGAATTTGATTAAGATTAGAGATGAGGATGAAGGGTAATATTGGTTTTTTAAAAAAAATAGATGAGGAATAAATATGGCAAAAAGGAAATATAGAAATTGTAAATTTAATTGAAGTGACTAAACACTGTTTAAATTTGTGAACCGGCCAAATACTCTGTTCAAAGAAAATAAATTGTATGTTTGTATGTGTGTTTCTAATTACTGCTATTTATTCATATTTGTTCTCTTTTATTCTTTAAAGTTTAACCATTCATTCTTTATCTTAATATCTTTATATTTGTTTGGGGTTGGCTTTCTTCCCTTTCATCTTTTTTATTGTACAGCAATCTTTCTCCTCAAACCTACCACCTCTCTCTTTTCTTTCCTTCTTACTTTCTCTTCCCCCCCTCTTCTTCTCCTCCCTACTTCCTCTTCCTTTCTCCTTCTCCTCTCTTCCTCCCCCTCTTACCCTCACTCCTACTCTAATTTCCCTTCCCTTCCTTCATCCCTCTCTATTGCTGTATCCTTTTATGCATATGGACTACTCAGAGGGCTGAAAAAGTTATTTTTGACTGGTCCTCGCACTTTTGACCAGTCATCGAACTTACGACTGTCTTCACATTTTATGTTTTTTGCCCTATCTTATCACCATGGTGAAGAGAAGCAGTTGTGAAATGAGTGACATGGTTGTTAAGGATGCTGCATGGGCATAAATGTGAGGATGGTCATAAGTGTGAGGACCAGTCAAAAGTGCGAGGACCTGTCAGAAATGACTTTTTTCAGCCCTCTGGTTAGTCCTTTTGTGCATATGGATTACTCAGAGGGCTGAAAAAGTTATTTTTGATTGATCCTCGCACTTTTGTCCAGTCCTTAAACTTACGACTGTCCTCACATTTTACATTTTTGCCCTATCTTGTCATCATGGTGAAGAGAAGCAGTTGTGAAATGAGTGACATGGTTGTTAAGAATGCTGCACGGGCATAAATGTGAGGATGGTCATAAGTGTGAGGACCAGTCAAAAGTGCGAGGACCTGTCAGAAATGATTTTTTCAGCCCTCTGGTTAGTCCTTTTGTGCATATGGACTACTCAGAGGGCTGAAAAAGTTATTTTTGATTGATCCTCGCACTTTTGTCCAGTCCTCAAACTTACGACTGTCCTCACATTTTACATTTTTGCCCTATCTTGTCATCATGGTGAAGAGAAGCAGTTGTGAAATGAGTGACATGGTTGTTAAGAATGCTGCACGGGCATAAATGTGATGATGGTCATAAGTGTGAGGACCAGTCAAAAGTGCGAGGACCTGTCAGAAATGATTTTTTCAGCCCTCTGGTTAGTCCTTTTGTGCATATGGACTACTCAGAGGGCTGAAAAAGTTATTTTTGACTGGTCCTCACACTTTTGACCAGTCCTCGAACTTACGACTGTCCTCACATTTTACGTTTTTGCCCTATCTTGTCACCATGGTGAAGAGAAGCAGTTGTGAAATGAGTGACATGGTTGTTAAGAATACTGCACGGGCATAAATGTGAGGATGGTCATAAGTGTGAGGACCAGTCAAAAGTGTGAGGACCTGTCAGAAATGACTTTTCAGCCCTCTGAGTAGTCCCTATACACATAGCCATGGCCACCCGGTCACATGACCAGCTAGCCACGCCCACCCAGTCACATGGCCTCCAAGCCACGCCCACACAATAAGCTACGCCCACAATGGTGTCCTTCTTACCAATGTTAAAATCTGTTCACCTTACCCTATACACATAGCCACGCCCACCCGGTCACATGACCAGCTAGCCACGCCCACAAAATAAGCCACGCCCACAATGTCCCTCTTTACCAATGTCAAAATCTGGTCACCTTATCTAAATATGAATGCTTCCATGAGAGGTGATAGCATACAATCACATTGCGTGCATGGGAATTTGGTTCTTGAGTGATATCACCTATGCCAGGGGTGAGCAAATGTGGCCCTTTTACAACCTGTGGACTTCAACTCCCAGAATTCCTGAGACAGCCAAGCTGTCTCAGGAATTCTGGGAGTTGAAGTCCACAGGTTGTAAAAGGCCACATTTGCCCACCCGACCTATGCAATTACTCTGGGCTGCTCACTGCTCTTCCTGCATTGAGATCTCTGCATAAAAATATTGCTGGAAAGGGACTGTTGATTTAAATATAACACAGTAGAATTCTATTTAAAATTATCTTGGCAACTGTGCAAAGAATGTTCCTTTCAGGAAGGAGCCACTATTTTTAAAAAATGTCATTTTGAAACGGCTTTTGAAAGGGTTGAAGCTGGTAGATGCAATCCAATGATTTTCAAACCAGACAGAATCAGTATGGAACATAAAAATGGTATTTTCAATTTTAAAAACCAGCCAAAGATTGATTTCTGTTTTTTACTGAGGGCAAATCTTCTGCCTAGATGTGAATTGTTTCTTGTCTTAAATAAAGCAACTTATCTAGCCATGTGCAGTATGTGAAGCTTTTATTGCTAGTTAATTCTGCTGAAATTTATTGCATTGGCTTGTGTGAAGTCTGACAGCTATTTCCCAGGAAGAGCAAGATGACATCTGTAAGAAAGGTGGCATTTGTGCCCCATCTTCATGGCATCTTTCATTTGCTGGCAGGAGTATAGAAAGAGAGAAAGTCTTCAAGAGGAATTCTATCCCCCACTATGTCCTATATGGTTTGTGTACTCATGAGTTCACGCAAATGTCTAAAGAGGATTTGTTAAGTTTTGAGGAGTGCAGCAGTGGTGGGTTGCTACCAGTTCGCCCCACTTCGGGTGAGCCGGTAGTAGCAATCGTGAGGTAAGAGCGAACCAGTTTGCTTCGACCGTCAGCTAGGCCCTCTCACCTGCTCCTGCGCTATACCTATCTATATTCCTTCGTTTGTAGCACAGGCGATAAGCGCGGCAGAGCGGATTGCCGTGCCTCAGCTGTTCTGAAATGCAATGCGCTTGTGCAGAGCGCAAGTTGCCATGTATGTGAGTGAAACGAACCAGTAGTAACACCGGTTGAAACTCACCACTGGAGTGCAGCTAAGAACTAGACCATTCTCTCCTTCAAGGCTTCAAGACACAAATCCTTTACTGTTTTAAATTGGTATAATACCTGGAATTTTGAGACCATGTAGCTATTGGTATAAATTGGTAGCCATGCAGTGATTGGGAGGAAAAATGGAGGAGGAAGAAAGAATGGAGTGGAACTTATTGCCCAATTTGTGGGGGCAATAAGCTGACTTTGTATAAATATACAAAAAGTATGAAGGCTATTGCTTAACGCATTGTAAGCCGCCCTGAGTCTCCGGAGAAGGGCGGCATATAAATCAATTTTTTTTAAAAAAAAAGAGGACGTGGCTGTTTGACTAAAATACAAAATGAGTGTATTTTGTATTGCAACCTTTTCCTTTACTGCTATTTAATTAAATGAAGCTTTCTTGTACAGAATGTCCTCTGCTTGCACTTTTTGTGTATATCTATGATGTAAATGTTATAATCTATTACTGTGTTTTAAACAGAATATTTGTTCAAGCACATGAAAGACAAAGTGTGGGTAATCTGACTCAGATAAAGTTTACTTTATGAATTTCAATAGATGCTATAATTTCAGGGAGTTAATATTCAAAAATTTTAAAGTAACATTTCTTTTAATGTAATTGAAGATAAAGCTTTTCAAAATTATTGTTTTGCTTGCACTTTTTTTTTTTTTTTAATTTGATTTATATGCTGCCCTTCTCCGGAGATTCAGGGCGGCTTACACTGTGTTAAGTAATAGCCTTCATACTTTTGTATATTTATACAAGGTCAGCTTATTGCCCCCACAAACTGGGTCCTCATTTCACCTACCTTAGAAAGGATGGAAGGCTGAGTCAACTTTGAGCCTTGGAGAGATTCGAACCAGCAGTAAATTGCAGGCAGCTGTGTTAATAACAGGGTGTGTAGACCACTGTACTATCAAGGATCTAATACTTATCTTACCTATTTTCTTAACAATGATGGCTAAGTTCATATGGTGTAACTATTGTTATACAATTTGTTTGATTTGGCTTAAAATGTGATATGAACCCAGCCTCTCTCTAGGTGTCTGTCCATTATCAAACAGAATCCTAGGGCAATGACTTCTTCTCTGCTCTGAGTTCTAATTTGCATTGTTCTTCCACAGAATGAAACAGACCTTATTTAAGATCTCAAATTAAACTAGGCATCAATCCCTCTGCTGTCAAATGCTTCTCACTATCTCATTCAATCCTAGGAACTACTATACATAATTTTAACTGCCTTTGACTCAGTTTTCTTATATGTTTATCATTACAAAAATATTTGAAGAAACTACTAATTAACAAATTTGTTAAGTATAAGTCTCTTTCCTGCTTTCTCCAGGAAAACTGTTATTTTTTAAAAACAGTGATAAAAAATACTCTGCAAAGACCTAATGAGACAATTATCAAATAGAACTAATTTCTTGAACTACTTCTTACAGTTTTTGTCTATAAGCTGTCCTATGTATCAGCACTTTTAAAAAAAAAATCTTACGTATGAGAGATCGTTTGTTCTATTTCCAGTTATATATGTGGGTCAAATGCAATAAGTAAAAGCAGAACACTGACTCTATTAAGAGGCAAAATACTGTTGAACTCCATTAAAATGTAAACTCTTGTGCCTACTATCATTATCACAGATGTTAGAGAAAGATTTACAAGCTCATGCATGCAAGACACTTTGTCGATTCAGTTCTGCATAATGGACAAATTACATTCTACACTACATTATCTTGGAAAAATCAGCTGGGTAATTGGCCCAAAGCAGGAGAATTAAACTTGTTCTGAATTAATAAGAAACTGGTTAGTTTTGATCTCATGTTTCATACCCCAATGCACAGCATACTTTTAAAATGCCAGTCAGGCATGCAGAATGATTATTCAATAGCAAACAAGATCTTTGCCACCAAAATGTCACTTCCTCCTGCCATTCTTATATCTTGTCTGAAAAGTTACTTAATCCTCTTGGGCAAGGAGAGTAGGAATTCCTATATCACTGTTATTTCCAGACCTAACAAGGGCTTCCCTAAGGAAGAGCAGTAGCTTCACTTTAAGAATAAGTGACCAGATGCCCTCCAGATATTTCGCTCACTGGCTTTGTTACTGGCCTCCTGATTGGCTTGAAATCTATAACATATTTGTTCTTTCACATCCTCTATCATATGTTACACCTCACTCATCCATTTTATAGTTTTTATCCCACATCTTGATCAAGATGTCCATTGCCACATACCGTAAAAGCACACATATACTACGAATGCAGGTTACTCCTGAATATTACTCCTTAATATTCAGGAATTACTCCTGAATATTAAGGAGTCCTGGTTGTGCAGTGGTTAGAATGCAGTATTGCAGGAAAACTCTTCCCACAGCCTGGAGATTAATCATGACTGGGCTCTAGGTTGACTCAGCCTTCCATCCTTTCGAGGTCAGTAAGATGAGGACCCAGATTGTTGACATCAACATGCTGACATTGTAAACCACCCAGAGATTGCTGTAAAGCACTATGGAGCAGTATATATGTATGTGCTATTGCTATTGCTATAGCTATATTAACCTGGGCTAAATTAGCTAATTCTTAAAGGTACAGCATTTTCTCAAACTGCTTCATTTTCATTGTGCTGGGGAAAAAGATGTTCAAATAAACTTCTCAATGCAATAAATCTTGTATTCATATATTGCATTTTAAGATGACTGGTACTTGCAAAAGATCTCTCAGAAAATGGAGTGATGTGGGAGTTATAAATTACCATTAGAATGAATGGAGTTCTTGTTTTATGACTGTACTAGCCAAATGAGTTCATTCTTTTTCTCTCCTTTCCTTTTGCTCTCTCCGCTTTCTCTTCAGTTTTTCATCTGCCTTCACTTTTTATGCAAACACTGAATGTAATCTGCCCCTAGAGGGTATTGTGTTCTATCTCCTGACCTATGAGATATCCCTCTTGTAAAAAATATTATGGTATATTTTTTACAAAATACAGTGTTACCCTAAGCTTGATACACTTCTCCAACAGACATTTCTGTCTCTAAATCTTAATATAATACATAGGCATTCATGCCTGATCACTTGTGAGGGAGCACTTTAGGTCATAGCCAAGGTCTCATGAATAAATATATTTATTTACACATTTTTAAAAATACACAAAAAATCCCACAGTTATAAAAGTACACATGTTAAATTGAGAAAATAGAGAACATAATAAAAAACAAGGCAGAACAGAAAAAAGGGAAAAAACTGAATAATCAAGGCAAGTTACCTGCATAGCAAGTACTAAATGATACATGAAAATTTCAAAAACTATTGTAAAATATCATGAAATCAATGCCAAAGTAAAATGTATCATTATTTGATTAGTGGGAAAAATTGACTTTTCAAAAATGGATAAATTACATATATCTTGAACATCGTACTTTAATGTGTGACATAAAGTGCATCTCCAATTTCTCAAAATAATTGTCTTGACAATTACCTACACTTTCAAAATAGACATATTCCATAGTTTTTGAACATAATTCCACCTCACATTAATGTTAATGTTAAGAAATTTCCAGTAAATCTATTTTATATATTGAAATATGATTCCAAAAGGATACCATAACTCATAAATCATATAGGTTAACAATCTCTCTTTTCTTTTTACCTCACGTACAGAGAAAAAATTGATAGCCATCTTTCAAATACAATAGTTGGGGCATCCAATACTCAAAACAGAATCATCACCATAGCTCTTCCTCAGCATGGCATCAAGGCTACCAAGACTCTTGGCAAACCAGTGAACAAATTTCACAGAGGGCTACATCCTCATCTTAACTCAACCATCTCTTTGCGATGAAAACTAGCTCTCTATGGTCATCCACAACTGTCAGTCTCACCATACCATTACAACCACAGACAGCCTTTCACTACAGACCCTACCCCAAGCAAGTTTAAAACAACATCAGGCAAGACAAAGCAGCATCACTGCAGTCCTCTATCAAGGCTCTCTACCAACTATCTCCACTGCCTGCTGAATGGCATTCCACAATATCAGGCCATATGTTACTTTCCACCCATCTCTTCCTCCAGTTTTCATCCAACTATGTCTTCTCCTCCATCAGTACATGCCATCACATTCAGCAATCCATTCCTTCATCCCATAGATCTCTTCTTCTATCAATCACCTATCCAAATCCCACCATACTTACTATCTATTCATTCCAGTTGAAAAATAAATCTCACTTTAAAGGCCACCACTTTCACAGTAAAGACATGCTACAACAGGCTCTGTTATACAAAACGACAATTTTTACATATTAACTATCGATTCTTTTAGGAATAAAGGAGTAGAAAGACCTTCCATTTCAAACAGAACCTTTTCCAGCTTGAACAGCAAGTTTTTTCTTACTCTCTGACAATCTCATCTCCTTGCTTTCTTCCTTGTTCTTTAGTTCCAGATCCTAGATTCTGGTTTTCCACACATTAAAGACAGCTGCTTTCATCCATGGCTCCCAATGAAAAGCATTTTTCTAGAGGATTTCTCAGCCATTTTTAATTTCTCTTTGATGTCTATGGTTAAGTGCTTTTTCCAGAGAAGTTGCCATTGTTTCCTAAAAACATCCTCAAAAGCACTATATCATTTATTTATGTAATATAATTTTATTTTTATTTTTATTTATTTTATTTTTTATTTTATTTTATTTATATACCGCCCTTCTCCCGAAGGACTCAGGGCGGTGAACAGCCATAATAAAAACAATGTACAAAATAGAATTTAAAAACAGATTAAAATAATTAAATCATAGGCTGAATTTAAAACTCTCATTTTAAAACCAATTTTAAAACCTCATTAAAACCAAATTAAAATCATTTATCCCATCAGAGCGGCTTGCTGGAATAATAGGGTCTTCACTGCACGACGGAAGGCGCGGAGGTCGGGGATCCTTCATATATAATGTGTTATCTTTCCCTTATAGTCTTGAGCACAAATCAGGATTAGTCAACAGTTAAGATCAATAAAATATTACAGCATTACAAAAGCCAGGGGCAGAGAGAAGGAAGGATACATTTTAAAAAGCAGTTATTTACTTGTAAAATGTGATTAATCAGGAGCAGATATTAAGGGATTTTCAAAAATAAAGCTTACTTTATGTTACTTTATATTGAATAAATTAAGATAGCCTTTGAACATTGAAAGTTCTGCATGGAAAGTTCAGTCACTCCTCAAAGAAAGCTCAGTTTGAATTGAAGAACACTCAAGACAAACAATCATTTGTTATTACAAGACAATGCCTGAATGAAAAATGGTTTTTCTTGTTCCATCCAACACTTACACTATTCATAGCTGTGAATTTGTCTCCTCGAGATGGATCTTAATTTTCAAAAGAACTCAAATATAATATTATATATTATATTTGAGTTCAAAAGAACTCAAATATAATATATAATTCAATTATTTCTAATCTTCCATATAAAGAAAAACCCTAATGATATTTTGATCATTTTTAAGACTGAAATCCCAGCAATGAGCCAAATTGATTGAAACCAGTGCTGACTGTATTAATCCACTAGCAATTTCATTTGCAATTTCTGATCTTACTTAATGGAAGAGTATATTTTCCTGAAAGTTAATTAAAAGACACATATAAAATCATTTACTAGGCTGTTCTATAATAAATTCATAAAATTATGGAAAACATGATAGTATTTGTTTCCACAACTAAAAATCAAATTATATCGCAGGAGTGAATAATTTACAACTCCCCAATCCCATTTTTGTGGCATGTGGAATACTATATAACAGCATCATTATATTTCAGTTTCATGAAATTATAGGCAACATGTAGTATTAGCCTAGTCTGGTTTCAAAAGAGCAAAACAATTCACCACTAACAAACTAAGAAACCTCACCAGAGGCTCCATTTTTGCTTTCCCATTCACTTCTCCTGGTGTTACCTCACCCACCACAGTCCACAGCCACAATAAAAACTACCAAAGTGACAATTACAAAAAAGTTGTCCACTGCATGTATCTTCACTCTACATGCAGATTGGGAAGAAAGCATTTTGTTGTGAACTGTATAAAATCAGCAATGCAGTTTTGGCAAAAACCATAGGCTATATACTGAGAACTGAAGACCAGCAAGAAGTGTACAGCTGTATTAAGAGGCTTCGAATGAATAGTAATATGAGTAATCTCAAAATTGGGAAACTGAGCAAATTCTGCCTAGAGAAAGTCTGAAACATTCAATGAATTTAGGAAATTCTTCAGGACTCACTTCCTATTAATATTTTCAGTCACTGACTGAGACAATTCTACAAAATTCTAGAAAAAAGCATTCAATAACCTGGAATATAATTGTTTTCAATGTTGCAAATGTGGGTACCTCTTAACTAAGGAATCATCTTGAATGTGGGATTTATAATGAAGTACTCCAATAAAGGTTTTTTTTTTCCTGAGTTAAATGTGAGATTTGCAGTGGGTCAAGAAATGTCATTAGCTAATGAAACTACATTGCTGATATCAAGGAAGGAATAACTAGTGTAAATGCTATCTACATGAAACAGACTGAACAGTGGGCACCAGGGTCAGCAGAAATTAAGAAATGCATCTTCCACAATGTGCGCAGACAGAGGTAGGTGTACAGGTAGTCCTTGGCTTATGACAGTTCATTTAGTGACCATTCAAAGTTACAATGGCACTGAAAAAGGAGACTTATGACTGTTATTCACACTTATGACCATTGCATTATCCTCATGGTCATGTGATCAAAATTCAGACGCTTGGAAACTGACTCATGTTTATGACGGTTGTAGTGTCCCAAACCCTTTTGCGACTTTCTGAGAAGCAAAGTCAATGGGGAAGCCAGATTCACTTAACAATTTAACAACTTCAATGATTCATTTAAAAACTATGGCAAGAAACATCGTAAAATGGGGCAAAATTCACTTAATTTCGCAAGAAAAATTTGGGGCTCAATTGTGGTCATAAGTCGAGGACTACTTGTACTAAGCCTCTTTAGGTTACAATGGCTTGCATCGGTGGTCTGTGAATAGATTTAGAGAGATGGAATGCAGATTTTGTTTAAAAAGAAGTCTTACATGAACTTTACTGATGATGAAGATCAGCAGGTATATAATATTCAGAATCTCTGTGACAAGAAACCTCTGCAATAGTATCCATCGATTGTCTATGAGATGGAAGTCAATTCTGGACCTGCAGTATTCATAATAAACAAGAATAGTTTCTATTGCATCTTTTCAGGAGTTTCCTCCTATCTAATTGTTGCTATCATGTTTTCTCATGATTACAGTGAAAAAGAAAAGCCTGTCATTATAGCTATACTTTTTTTTTTCCTCCAAGAAAAACTTTCAGTCATCATTCAGAAAGGAAACTCAGAAATGCTTTAGGGAGAAATTGGTTCAAAATTCCAAGGGTTCTTCCCATTACTACTGACTAGTAACATGTTATTGATAGATTTCCCAAAGTACTTTCTGGGGAACTAGGAACTTAAAGAGGGAAGCCATTGTTATTCTAGTTGGCTTCATCTGTTGCAACTATTTGTGTCAAAGCCAAAAATATGCCTTTTGCACAACATTGGAAAAAAAACTGAAGAATTTGAAAATTTGGTCAAACAAGGACTTCTCGAATCAACAACTATATCAGTTCTGAAATTTAACAGGAAATACATGGAGAACATAAGCGTGCTATGAAAATAGTATCCTTGTACATAGACAGAGGTCAATCAACTCTTTGATGTTCTTTCCAGAAGGAAAGCCTTTGCATAAGTTGATCTAACCCAAACCTGGCAACAAACGGCTATTAAGGATATTACAACAGATATCCAAACCATGATCACCTACCATAGGACTTTCCAAGCTTAGGAATTTTAATGATCCTTGAACTTGAGGGTTTTGTGGATAGGACCCTTACTGAAGTTGTCACAACTGCATCAGTGGTGAGTTTCAAAAATTTTTACTAACAGTTCTGTGGGTGTGGCTTGATGGGCGTGGCATGGCTTGGTGGGCATGGCTTGGTGGGCGTGGCAGGGGAAGGTTACTGCAAAATCCCCATTTCCTCCCAATCAGCTGGGACTTGTGAGGCAGAGAATAGATGGGGGCAGGGCCAGTCAGAAGTTTTACTACCGGTTCTCCAAACTACTCAAAATTTCCGCTACCAGTTCTACAGAATTGGTCAGAACCTGCTGCAACCCACCTCTGAACTGCATCCCATTGTCACAAAGATTGGTCAAGCCGAACAAATGTTGCAGCCAACCAAAGATGCCCTGAAGCAGATTGTCAAAGGAACCCAACCACCACCAATTTTGCCGGGTTTCCATTTCTACGCTTATTTCTTACTCAACAATAGAAAATGACTTATGAAGCAATGATAGCTAACACTTATTCAGACTTAATTAAGGACTCATAAGATAAATACAAATGTATTCTAGAGACACTGTTCTATTAGCACTATTCTCTGTTCATTTACATCACAATTACAATTCTCCCCCACTGGATGAAGCACTATGTTAGCTAAAAATGAAAGGATATTATGTATTCCAGGTTCCTACTTATTAGTAAGAATCAAGCTAAAACAAAGAGGAAACAAGAGAGAAAGAGCCATCTTTCCAGGAATCTGTTTCATAAAAGTTGTTCAATCAGAGTTTTTTGACCCCTAATTACCACTAGCCATCATGACCTGATATTCTTCTAACTTGAATCCAAGAGCTGCTGTAATATATTGTATAGCCCAGATTCTGTAAACAAGTTTTTCCAAAGGTATATAATCGGGCAAGATCTCATTTTCAATCCAATGTCTGCTGAAAAGCAGAGTTGGGCATGATCTTTTTAATTCTGCATGAATGACTTTTTGGTCTACATACCTGCAGAGAAGAATGAGAAAATGAAGGCTTCTCCCCACCCCCACCCCCCCGAATTTAGACTCTAGCCCCATGATGGCGAACCTATGGCACCCGTGCCAGAGGTGGCACACAGAGCCCTCTCTCTGGGCACGCGAGCCATTGCCAGCTGCTCTTCCGGATTCCATCACACACATACAACGGAACCTGGGAGAGCAGCTGGCCACAGCACACATGCGCACTAGCCAGCTGCTCTCTTCCAGGTTCCGGTGCTCCGGTGTGTACATGTGCATGCACACGCTCCAGTTTTGGCACTTGGTGCCGAAAAGGTTAGCCATCACTGCTCTAGCCCATTGATGCATAGGTATCCTCAGATTTAAAGAGACATACTCAGTGGTGAAATCCAAATCTTTTTACTACCAGTTCTGTGGGCATGGCTTGGTGGGCGTGGTGTGGTGTGGCTTGGTGGGTGTTGCAGAAGAAGGATACTGCAAAATCTCCATTCCCACCCCACTCTGGGGCCAGCCAGAGGTGGTATTTGCTGGTTCTCCAAACTACTCAAAATTTCCCCTACTGGTTCTCCGAAAGCTGTCAGAACCTGCTGGATTTCACTCCTGGACATACTTGAAAATTCTCGTTGTGCATTGAATCTAATGCAGAATTCTGTCATTTGATACAGGGATTTCAATTCCCCAGACACTGATTATCTCTCAAAGGACAAATGCAGCTCTCTTTTTAGGCCATCCAAGCAAAAGGAAATAATTATTTGCAGATCACCCATTCCTTACTGGTAGCAGTATTGTTTCCAGACCTGATGCTTTGGTGCTCTGTGAACTGTGAACTGTTAGCCACAAGCTGTTTAGTTCTTTATTTATAGTTCAACCCCAGCTCACACCCTTGGAGTGACATGTAAGATCAAGAGAGGCTGATAGCAAGAATTGCACTGTATCAGGCAAATGTTAGCTGTCAGAAACAAATCAACTGCAACAATAACAAAAAGAACCCCTTTTTTTGAGAACCCCTCCACACAACTCCACATTTGGACACTCAGTATGATTTCAGCATGGATTTGGCAAGCACCTGCAGAAAACTCCCTTTATACTCCCTTCTTGACCTTGTCTGCAAAATTAATCTGAAATCACTTGAACAGCACCCTGTAATGTTCTGCATTTCTCTCTTCCTGAGAAGAACTGCCCCGTTGCTCAACCCTCTTCAGTGTTGCATCTTATTTTGACTTGCGAATAAAAAAGAAACAGCGAGTAGATCACCTTTCCTCTCAAGGGATTTATGTATCTCATAAGAAGTAGAAAGAACAAATTATCACTCGTTTTTTTCTTCTTACTGAGAAGCTTTGGACAAATCTATAGTTCAATCTAATATCAGCTTTTTCCTTAGAGATCTTAATTTTCATGGTAACAGCCATGAAATACTCCACAAAAAAGTGCTCACAATCAGGGGGAAGTGTGGTTCATACATAACCAACGTTTTTTTTATCATCCTCACCCTATTTTTCCTGGATTTTTTTAACTGTCTCAACTGAGGGAGCATTCTTGAGAAGTTGACCAATTGCAATTACATAGGTTATATACTGACCATTCATCAAATTAAGGTATTTTCCATTAAATGGATTTGGGATATATTTTTTCTCATGGGCAATACAACAGTAAATGGTCTTTATCAATTTTTGAGATGGAGTGAGATGCACTCTGAAATGTTGTGTCTCTTGCATCAACAATACAGCATGACAATCTGAATTATTCCCCATGATATTGTTTCATAGGAGTCTCATAAGGGCTATAACCCCTTTTTAAGGAAAAATCAATTCTGTCCTGAATGTCTGCTCTCCTCACAAGCACTTCTAACAATGAATTGTCTGTGCTTTTCAAAAGATGCTCTAAAAGAATATTCCAGTTTGTCAGCACAAGCACATTTCTGTCTGCAAAAATCTGTGTTTGATTTCATATTTCTATTTCCATCATCGTTATTCACAATAAATGGGAAGAAAGACTGCAATGGCTAAGTATATATGCTACATATTAAAAAAAAAATAATTGTCAGTACTTTAGAAGTTTAAATTCCTGACAATAGATTTCAGTGTGAAATCATGGAAAGCTGCTGCCCAAGTAAATAATATGCTAGACGGACCAATAATCTGACTTGATAAATGCAGCCTCTTGAACACTTATATTTTAAAATCAAGTTCCAAGTTTCATGACTTGCATAAACTTAATTTTGCATCAAATACAAACTAATGATCAAAACCCAATGCGTATTCCATTTAAAATCTCAAAATTCTCTTCCAATTGCTTTAATCTGGTGCTGAAAGGAGAACAAAAGGAATCGTTCCTGGATGTATTGGACTTCAGTCCTCAGAATTGTAGCTGATGTTTACTTCTAGAGCAGGAGTGTCAAACTCAAGGCCCATGGGCCAGATCCAGCTTATGGGGTACTTAGATCTGGCCCATGGAGCCACCCTGGAAACAGAAAAGGACCGGCCTATAGTGAAAATGGAGTGCACAGCCCTCCCGAGCTCTGTTTTCACTTGCAGAGGGTTGCAGGAGACCATTGCAGGCAAAAACGGAGATTGGGAGCCCATTTTTGCAGGCAGAGTGCTCGGGCCACCACAGGCACCCCTGAGACAAGTGACATTGAGCTGGCCACGCCCACCATGACCACGCCCACCATGGCCCCCAAGGTCAAATACAACCCTGATGTGGCCCTCCATGAAATCGAGTTTGACACCCCTGTTCTAGAGGTATAAACCATAATTTTTAAATCATTGTTGCTGAATAAGCCATAGTAGCCTAGTTTACACATCATGCTAAGACACAATGGGTCAATTCATGCATCATTTTATTTACTGATTTAATTTATATAGCTAATTGTGCCAAGTTAAAACCAATCAAAACCCATTACTGGGTGAAGCTGGTCTATATTCCTTCCAAAAATTGAGTTTTTCACAGCCACTACACATTGCACCCTTTAAAAGCAATACCTAACACAATGAAATATAACATGATTTATTTATTTCAGATATTAGATAGCATCAACATCACCTTCTACAAAATCTTTAGCATAAACTCTGAAATATTTCTTTTTTAAAAATCTATTAAGTTAATGGTGCTTTTAGTCTTGATTATCTGGCAAGCCCCCTTTTTCCATTCTTATTTACCCTCAAAAAAGCAGCAGGTTTCAGAACAACCCCTCTCTGAAAAACAGTCCAACAGGAAAAAAAAAATTACATGGCTCTTGTCAGAGACGAGAATTTAATTAGATGTAATTCAAATCCTAATGAGGTTAATTGCAGCATGCCAGCATCAACAATTATCTCAGAGCTGCCAACCTTGTGCATCCAGCAGTTGCAATGCTTACAATTAACTGCACACTGCTTTCAGTCCTCTGGCAAAATCCAGGAAAGATCAAACACTTTTCTCCAATAATTAGGCAGGGTCAGCAAAGTCAAGAAAGTCTGGTAAATTAAAAGCAAGAAAGAGAAAAAGATGAAAGAAAAATGGCCAGGTTGGCAACCTGAGATGAAAATGCCAGCAACAAAATAGCCAATTTTCCTTCCTTCCTTCCTTCCTTCCTTCCTTCCTTCCTTCCTTCCTTCCTTCCTTCCTTCCCTGTCTGTCTTGCATGGGTACAAGTTTCTACTTTCACCTGTAAACTTCCTCCCTAAACTCATATTTTTGTCTTTGAAACTCAAGATCACTGTTTCCCGGCCATTCACATTTTGGTCTCACCTGGACCCCACAACTAGAAAAGTTAGGCCTGATGTTGGTTCTGCAATCTCTTTCTCAGCCTGGCCCTGTGCCTTTGACAGCTGGCAGTCATTAGTCCATGAAACCTGAGCATCTCACTACTAACCCCTTGGAATTCTATCAACAGTGTTATCAATATCAGAGTAATAGCCAAGCCTGATATTCTTCTTCTCCTCCACCTGAGATTCATTAAATGCACAGCTGGGCCCTGGACCACAATCTGGACAAGTCAAAACTTGGGAAACTGAAATTAAAATTAAACAGCAATCAGTAGAAGGTAGCAAATCAGAACTAAAGCTTAAAACAAATCAAATTCCAGCACAATATGTCAAAGAACACCTTGATGCAAAATAATACACTTCTTATCCCAAAGGACCAGTAGCCAGCCCTAGTGTGGAATCTGAAATGTTATTTGCTAAGAATCTGTAGGTAGTCCTTTATGCTTCACTGAAAAGATGTAGTTTCCCCATACATCAGACAAAAGGGTGGTTCAGCAGTTCTTACGATGGATGGATTGTCTTTACTTGAAAATAAAAGTTATGGGTGAAGAAATCATGCTTAGGACTGTGTGTACAACCCATCATTTTCCTGCTTCACAATCCAAGTGCAAATTACCCCCCTCCCCAATTTTATGCTTCCACAGGGGAACCTTCCATTCATACTTGATAGCTATTCAGAAGGCTTGTATTTCACCATGGACATTCAGGACTTTGAGAAGATGAGAAAAAGATCTGCAGCTTCAGTCCTTACAGCTATAGTTATTTTAGTTCAAGATTTCAGATGCATGTTTTTTTGACTTGAGACCAGCTTTCTTATACCTCCATTCTGAAGCAGGGAGAAAATCCACATTCTTTCCATTTCAGCCTTTGCAAGTAGAAGCCTTATAAATGACTTGCCTTCCCAGTTTATTTTTCAGTGGAAAACTCTGGGAGCCTTAACAAAACATTTCTATGTAGCAATGTATCTAAGTAGACATGAGGTTTCTGCAAAAGCAAGGTTAGCAGTAGGACTACAAATGCAAAGAAAAACCCAGCTCTTTAGAGAAGGCCTGAGCTAGCAAAGGTAAAAAGAAAGAGAAGACAACAAGCAGTTACAGTAGCTATAGGTACTATACAGATTGGGACACATCCTCCTGGAGAAAACATATCTATGTGATTGCTAAATCAACACTAACCTGATGTTACATAATCAATCATGTTAATAAGCATGTATAATGAATAGGTTCAGTAGAAGGGTGAAATCCAGCAGGTTCTGACAGGTTCTGGAGAACCAGTAGTGGAAAATTTGAGCAGTTCGGAGAACTGGTAGCGGAAATTTTGAGTAGTTCTGAGAACCAGCAAATACCACCTCTGGCTGGCCCCAGAGTGGGATGAGAATGGAGATTTTGCAATATCCTTCCCCCAGGGGTGGGGAGGGAATGAGGATTTTGCAGTATTCTTCCCCTGGAGTGGGGTGGGAATGGAGATTTTGCAGTATCCTTCCCCTGCCATGCCCACTAAGCCACATCCACACCATGCCCACCAAGCCACACCCACAGAACCAGTAGTAAAAAAAATTGGATTTCACCACTGTTCAGTAGTCTCCACATGGTATATTGTATGAATCCAGAAATTTTTTATAAAGGCCACACTTGGAATACTGCATCCAGTTTTGGTTTCCCCAATGTAAAAAAGAGGTTGAGACTCTAGAAAGAGTGTAGAGAATAGCAGCAAAGATGATTAGGGGACTGGAGGCTAAATATATAAAGAACGGTTGCAGGGATTGGGTATGCCTAATTTAATGAATAGAAAGACTAAAGGTGATGTGATAGCAGTGTTCCAATATCTAAGGGGTTGCCACAAAGAAGAGGGAATCAACCTGTTCTCCAAAGCACCTGAAGGCAGGACAAGAAGCGATGGATAGAAACTAATCAAGGAGAGAAACAACCTAGAACTAAGGATAGGGTCCTGGCAGTTAGAACAATTAATAATTGGAAACTTGCCTCCAGAAGTTCCAACACTAGAAGTTTTTAAGAAAAGATTGGACAACCATTTGTCTGAAATGTTATAGGGTTTCCTGCTTGAAGATGGGGTTGGACTAGAAGACCTCCAAGGTCCCTTCCAACTGTTATTTTGTTAAACCATGATTTATCTCTTAGAGTATTGTATTAATTCAGTAATAGTGTTTTATTTAATAAATCATAATTAAAACAGATATGGCTAAGCACAATGAATAAATCCATTAATAATGTCATTAACATTAGCCTGGTTATTTACTCTACTATGCTGCTCATGTCATTTTGTTCAGCAGAATTTATTATCACATAAGAAAACACGGATTGTACCTTAGCCTGGAGTCACAATCATCCATTCACTCATCAGTCCTGCTCACTCACTGCAACTGCCTGGTCTTATAGACTGGCAAAATATAATTAAGATTTTCCCAAAGTTAATGCTGCTTTAATTTTCTTCTTTCTGCTTCCTGTTCCCTTATAGAGAAACTGAATGGGTCCTTCATGAGTCTAACTAGGCTTAAGTTTTGTCATTCACTATTATTTGCCCCATTTCTTCAGTACTAACAATATATGAATATATTATGTGATTCATATATTATATGAATTCAGATTAAGCATACTTTTTAAATGACATGCTATTCTGTTTTCATCCAGCACATGCATGCCTGTATAACTCTACAACCAGTGGTGGGATTCAAGTAATTTAACAACCGGTTCTCTGCCCTAATGATTTCTTCCAACAACCAGTTGCCAAACTGCTCAGAAAATTAACAACCGGTTCTCCCGAAGTGGTGCGAACTGGCTGAATCCCACCACTGTCTACAGCTAGTGTGTGATGATTACACATAAGGTGGATGCACTATATTTTTATTACATTACAGAATTGGGCAAATGAAGGCAGAGGAATTATCTTATCCCTCTAAATTTTTGGAACCCTGGGAGAGGAGGTACCATCCATATCTCTGGGGGAATAGGCAGGGACCATTATAGAGAAGGCACTCTTCCTTGGTGCCATAAAATGACAACATTTAATAAAAAGGAGTCGAAGCACATCTACTTTTCTGAATTTATTGGGCAGCCAGAAATAATTGGATCTAGGCAGTTTCTCAGGTATACAGCCCTATGCCATGAAGAGCTTTAAAGGTAATGGCCAGCATTTTGACTCACTGCACATACAAAAACCAATTTGCAACCAGTGCAGCTCATGTAACAGTGGTGACACATGGACATACCAGAAGCTGTCTGCATTTTGTACTTTGGGATGCTCTTCAAGGGCAGTTCCTTCTAGAGTGCACAGCAATATTCCAATCATGAGGTGACTGGTGCATGAGCAACCATCTATAGGTTGCTGCTTTCCTGGTTTAGGAAAGGGCACAGCTGGTACAGAAGATGAACCTGTACAAAAACCTTCCTGGCCACAGCTAGCACTTATTCTCCCAGCAGAAGCTGCAAAGGAATCTCAAAGTGCATACCAGTCTTAAATGGAGAAGTGTTTTTCCATTCAAGATCAACAATGAAAACAATCCTGATTGGGGGGTGGGGGTGGGATACAGCCACTAAGTCTTATCAGGACTGAGCCAAAGTCTGTTGTGCTGCATCCAGAACCAAACAACCACTGAGGTAAGAAGCAAACCACTGCAACACAGTGCCTCCCGCTCCCAACCACTGCAGCTGGTCCAGAAGTATATCATGGTCAATGATATTGAAAGCCACTAAGAAAACATGGAGCCTCAAGGTAGATACTCCACCCCCATCCTAGTTCTGGTAAAGTTCATCTACAAGTACAACCAATGCTGTCTCCATATTACATGTGTGTGTGTGTGTGTGTGCGTGTGTGTGCGTGTACGTGAATTCAATATGCAGATATTATAAACCTCTTATTTCTTACTATTTTTATGAGAAGCTTGATTATTTTTTGCAGAGCTCTGTGATAATTAACTGCTAACAAACAACTGCTAAGGAGCTCTGGTGGTGCAGCAGACTAAAGCACTGTTATTAACTGTTATTAACATCAAGCTGCCTGCAATTACTGCAAGTTCAAATCCCACGATGCTCAAGGTTGACTCAGCCTTTCATCCTTTCTAAGGTAGGTAAAATGAGGACCCAGATTGTGGGGGCAATAAGCTGACTTTGTATAAAATATACAAAAGTATGATGGCTATTGCTTAACGCATTGTAAGCCACCCTGAGTCTCCGGAGAAGGGCGGCATATAAATCAAATTTAAAAAAAATAATTAAAAAAAAAACAAATAACAAAATTAAAGTTGAAAAGTTAGTCATTTTTGGCTGTTGCATTCTTTCTCACTTCTAAACTGTAATATTTGACAAAAATGCATTTTCCTGTTGGTCTCCCATTTTTACTTTAGTTGTGAACATTTTAAGATAAATATGAAATGAAACACATCGGTAATTGGGAAAGTAAGATAAACCATAAATACTCAGTTATTCTGAATAAATGTGAAAAATGCAACTGCTTACTTTTTGGCTTGTATTCAATAATATCAAAGAACTGTGCATTTGAGTACAGCCTCTCATTTCTCCTGTTTCAATGGAATATCTGCAAGGTGTCAAGTGGACTGAGGGATTTTTCTGTAACTGAAGTAAGGAAAGACTTCAGTTACAGAAAAATCTCCAGTTCACTTAATATCTGTTTATTTAGTTAAGTGATATAGAAAGTTAACATCACAAAAAAATGCATCATTCTAAGAAATCACAGCCTTTTGAGATTGTATAGATTGCATGCAATCAATGGTAGCAATACTATACAACACACCTGATTTGGCCAAATATACCAAAATTAAAATATCCTGAATCATGGACCTCATCAATCTCTGCCTCACTGCCTACTTTCAGTTTGATGGACAAATATAACAACAAATCAGAAGAATACCCAAGGTATCACCACTCTTAAGTCTCATAGTAGAGACTGTAATGTAGAGTCTAAAAACTATAGCACCCACACATATACAACCAAAAATATTGATCTGGTATGTAGATGAAACAACTAGAGAAGACATATGAAACAATTGACAACATCTTCAAAGGAATAAAATTTACAAGGGAAGAGATGAACATCAATACACTAACTTTCCTGGATATCTTCATCAGCAGTGGTGGGCTGCAACTAGTTTAACAACCGGTTCTGTGAGCAAGCACTTTGTGTACATGCGCCTAACATGCTTGCGTGCAGTGTTTAAAATACAGCAATTTGAAGCTCAGCTGATTACCTTCTTAGGCAGCTCTGGTAAGTAGAACAGTGGAGGCGTGGAAATCAGCTGTGCAGCGCAAATCAGCTGAGCCAGAAAGAAGGAAATATAGGACAGGATAGGGCAGGGGTGGGTGAGTGGGCGGAGCCAGCTGATTGTCAGAACTACCGATTCGCCTGAACCTATCCGAACCGGCAGCAGCCCACCACTGGAAACAATGGTTAATGCAAGTCTATGAAAAACAACCAACACAACCAAGTGGTTCACTATGAACGTAACAAACCAACCTCCCACAAGAGGCGATCTGTAAGAACATTATTCACATGTCCCTCTCTGAGGGAGATGGGCGGAAAAGAAGTATGAAATATAATAAAATAAATAAATAAATTGCACTGCAGCACCCAGGTCACCTATCCAATCTCTTCCAACAAAAATGGATACCCATGCAATTTTATAAAAAAGTGCTGCCTGTTCAACCCACCATAGCACAATCAGCCAATCCTATGAAAAGGATAATAGCACCATACATCAAAAATATATCAGAAACAACCAACAGTCTATTACAGCCACACAATATCACCATAGCACACAAATACCTTTAGTAAACCAAAAGACCAAATTGCTAAAGGAAAAAAAAAGAGTCATTTACGACATAAAGTGCACAGCTGCTATGTAGGACAAACAAGCAGAAAATCAGCAGAGCACATCGACTGAACACCGACTAGCAGTCAGAAGATGTAATGAAAGCTCCTTAATTTCATAACACATGCACAGATTAAACCATAATTTCAGTTGGGAAATTGTGAGCACCCCAGGCCAAGCTAAATCCAAATTGGATTTGGGGAATTCCTTGAAGCTTGGCATTCAGATAAACCAATCCTCAACAGACACAGAGAGATAAGCTGTATTTATTTGCCATTCAAAAAAGACAATAAAAAAAAAACCTAACAAGGAAACAAAAAGACCAGAACATATTATCTCCAGCAGCAACACCCAGATAAGCAGGAATTCACAACACTAGACCAAATAATCAAGCAGAAAACAATACCCTAATCAAAGAACTACCAAAGAGAAAACCACATCCTTATCAACACAGGCAGTGCAAGCTACTGTATATAAAGAGGGAGCAAAACCCACAATCACCAATACTAACGATGTTACCTAGTTGAGTAATGAAACATCTGGAAGCAAACAACCAAACTCTGGAAGACACCAAGGGCTCCATTGTATAAAAATGTATTGAACTTCAGTAAAAAAAAAAAAAAAAAAAATTCTAAGAAATGATAATACAGCACTACATAAACTGGTCAGTACTCTGTTAAGATTCCTACAACTTTCATAAAATATTGGAACCAATACAGCCTTCAATTCAAAAACTCTTACAGCATTATAGGACAGATATGGACCACTACAGATTTAAGTTAAGCATTTTTAGTTTCAGTGATCTAGAAATTTTCCACAAGTTTTTTTTTATTCTGCTCCAGTACTGAAGAATCTTAAGCATCAAATTAATTTTCAGCATAAGTTCTTTCATGATATCTCTAGCATTATCTGCTAATACCCCCTTTTCTCTCTTAGTGAGTCATGAGCTTCATCTTTCAAACTAGCGTACGCAGATAGCCTTTTACTGCATTTGCAATGAATGAGGGAAAACACTTAAATAATTTTTTATTAACAGGATACATCTACTGTTTTGCACACTAGACAAAGGGAACTTGTTTTCATAGTAAATGCTATAATTTGCATTCATCACAACTATTCCCTTCATATTCCCCCCCAGCCATCGAAATGTTTCCTCAACAGACGATGGATTATGTGAGTTACTCTGGCCACACATATTAAATGCTTTGAAGTTTTTGATTCAGTTTTATGCCCATTTATTTAAATTCTATAAAAAACCATCTTGAATAATATACAAAAATGTATATTATTAGTTAAGTGCCTTGATTTCATTGGAAATATTTTATGTGATATTATTGTATTTGATTTTCTGCTAGATGATCCCTGAACAAAAACAACTAACCATACTGGAATTGCACAAACAATAGAACTTCACTGGACTTCAGTGAATTATTTGAGAGTTGTGTTATTTCTCTTGTCAATGCTGATTAAAAGACTGGAGTTGATACTGTAAGGGGTTGTCAGACATAGAACACTGCTACAGAAAATTGAAAAGGTCAGGATAATTATGAATTAAAGCAAACACACTTAATTGTGACAGATGTGTGCCTTGCTGTTTTATATGCGGCACTATTTGTTGAACAGATTATTGCGTACTTCCCAGGGCACAATACAGCAACCAACAGCCCAGAATTTCTACTGCTACCACAATCTGTTTTAACAGGACAATTTGGGCATTTGTATTTAATATTTTTTAATGAAAAATTCTCCCTTCTGGGCATACATTTCCACCACCACTATCATTTCAAATAAGATAATATACTAGTGCACTAAATGTTTGCACTTATAGATTTCTTTAACAATATTTAAGGACATTTACTATAAATTAATGCCAGTAAATTAAGACTGTCCCAATACATTTAGAACTCACTCCAATTAAAATATTTGATACCTACAAAAGCCTTTGTATCCTTGCCAGTATAAACTCAATTAACAAATTTACTGTTCTTTCAGGAAACCCCATACAGTATGTGTCTGAGGAGATTGCTTCATGGTATATAGGGAGCCTTCAGTGCCATCATGGGCATGATTAATTCTAACATCTGTTCACCAGACCTTTTTATCATATAAAGCCATATTTCCTGCTATTTCAGCAGGAAATAAATGCTGATGGAAAGTGGTTACTAGAATTAATTCTACAATATTCCAAAGTCAACTTACCCTTGTTCCAATCTATCCTCTCACTATTTGCTGAATTCTTACTAAATTCACATTTAGAGCTGTAAATTCACATTTACAGTTGTAATCAACTGTCAGCTTGCCACATGGTAGGTCACAGATGTAAAACATAAACAAATTATCTGCTTGTTCCCCCCTTGATCATCATCTTTATATAAACATATAAAATTGGACCATTCTGTATTGGCCCTAGAGCTCTCCAAAACCATGCCCAGCCATAGGGACGCCTGCCTATTTGACTGGCCCACCCCAGGAAGCTACAATGCAGTTTCAGAGGAAGCTTGGGTTTTTTTTCCTAAAACTCTGCTACACAGCTCAGTCTTGTCACAGCTTGGAATGAACAGGTGACTAAGCAGATAACTGAGGCCATGGAATGAATTGTTCCTCATTACTTTCCTTTTGGTTGCAAAATATGGTGCATTCATCATGCAGCCAAGTAAAATATTGATGTTTAACTTCTCCTTGTTTGTTATAAAAATAAATTGGGGAGGAAATCTGATTTATCATGGAGAGCTGATAGTCAAAAATGATTCCTTCAGCTTATGGAAGTGAATAAGATCCTGGGGGAAGGGAAAGGGAAAATTTAAATATTTCCTATAATTCCAATGTCTTGTTATTCCAGGGAATTCCCCCAGCAGACTTGGGAGAGAGGACCAGAGGGATCTGTGAAAAGTTAGTGCAGTTTACAGAAAATCATACGTTTCGAAAGACTAAATTAAAAATTAATACATTGATACTTACAGCCAATCATCATCATAGCAACAGCAAAAATCTTCTCTCCATCTGTCGTTGGTGCAATGTTCCCAAATCCAACACTTGTCAGACTAGTCATTGTAAAATATAATGAAGAGATATAAACAGAATCCTTGCTTGGTCCGCCTTCCCATTTTCCAGTTGTTGTGTTCAATTGATAAGGCGATCCTATGGATTCCCCTAGCTGGTAGAGCCAGCTTTCATTTCGTATTGTGTTTTTATCCTCATTGATAACTTCATAGTCCCCAATACTGTACCAAATGCAGGCCAGCCAATGGGCTGCAAGACCAAAGACACACACCAAAAGAACCAAGACAGCCGCTCCATATTCAATATAGTGATCCAATTTTCGAGCCACACGACCCAGTCGAAGCAGCCTGACTACTTTAAGGGAACTGAACAGACTACTGATGCCCTAAAGGAACAAAGCAAAACAACCCATTAGTATTTAGTATTATTTTATCATGTAATATTTTTGTGAAGAATAAGTTGATTACATATTTACATAGGTTCAAAGTCCCACTACAATTGCAAAATTAAATTTATGGAGACCAAATAAGTAGTTTACCTAAAGTCAGCTTTATTTTTGATACATCCTATAAGTGAGAATGATGAAGAGTTAGATCCCAAATGTCAGAAAATTAGATTGATTAGTTTTAGTAAATCTGACATGTCTTAATTTCCTTGGCAATTAAATTGCTTCAGTTGTTTCAGCAGAATTTAAGAAGAATTTGTATTGGGACACAAGATGCTGAATAATTATGCAGTTATGTAGTCAACGTTGTTCTACAAATAATGGATTTATCCTCCTATTAGGATCTCCTATGTCCCTTTTCAATTTTGAAAACATCCTAAAATATCCTAAAAAATTTAAGGATTTATTTAATAAGAAGTTTCTTTGATTACTTTATCATAAAACATATTCCTCAATTTCTCTTAGAAATAGCTTTCAACAAAAACTATGATCTACTCTTAAAATACATTTGATTTCACTGAATCAAGATAATTTCATAATAAAAATCACTAATGATACGTTAGCCTTCTGCAACCTAGTATACCTGTACTCTCCAGCTATTTTGCATAATAAATCTCATTATTTCTAAGCAGCACTTTCACTGTACATGCAAACTGATGGTTGATGCCCGATTGAAGAAGTCTGCTTTATGTCCTTATAATCAATAATTTGCACATTAAAGGAAGACAATGCTATTTGGACTAATTGAAATTACTTCCTCACCATATTTCAAAATACAGTATACTTCTGCCAAAAAAACAACAGTCTAACAATTTCAATTAAATGATTAAAGCAAGTTTAACAAAAGGAACAACAAATTAAGTATATAAAGTAGTTTCAATGATGCCAGCAATTATTTGAACAAAATTCCTTTCTGAGTTTTTTTTATCAGCCCTTTTTTAATTTAGATGAAATGGGATTTGGCAAACAAAAATAGAACTGACTGAGCACTTTTAAGAAATCATCATTGTCTTCATTAATTATTTTTAAAGAAATATATGCCACAGAATCAAAAATTCTTTAGACTATTTAATACATCACTAAAATATATGAATTAGAAGCATCTATATATATTTCTATACATACCTATGAAAAAGTAAATTCCCCTGTGACCCATGAGACATATTTTGCAATGGCACTATAACCTCAAACAGACAGAAACACACACACACTTCACACAATATATGAAAAATGTTATAACAGCAATTCAATCTAACATATCAACAAGAACATTTTTCAAAGTTTCCCTTCTGCAAATGCTTATTCTACTTTCACCTTATTGTTAAATTCAACATAGGGTGGATCTGTGCTAAAATTCTATCTAGGGTCCACATGGGGCTCCCCTTCGAAAACATTCAGAAGCTATAGCTAGTACAGTATGTTGGTCATTCCAGGAGAAGGAGCTTGCTGTGAACTCCTGTCGGTCAAGGAATTTCAGCTCAAGAACAGCTTTTTCCAGTATGGTCCCAAACCGGTTGAACATTCTGACACCAGAGGTGAGATCTACCTCCACCCTTCTGGCCTTCCAGAAAGGTCTTAAAAGCTGGTTTTTCACTGGATGTGGTTGACAGGGTAGGAAGACCTCACCATCCCCTTGGTTTTAGTTCTTATTTAAGTCTTCCTAGTTTTAACTGTTTTTAGGTTCATCTTTTTACTATTTTTAAGCCACCCAAAGTCACCTTATTAGTGAAATGGGTACAGTCCCTAAAGTCAGCCAAAAATGTGCTAAACAACATTGGCTTAAAGCAATGCTGCATGCATTAATTGTGGTACTGAAGCGAAATAGGGCTACACAAGGTTTGTGCAAATCGAGTCTTTCTTTTTCCGTGCCCCAATTAGGATTCAGAGAAAAAGTCATTCAAAACAGCCCAAGGAGATAATACATGCAACTGCATAAAAGCTATCACTGACAATAAAACAAAAATGTTTAACAGCATTTCTCAAGCTAAAAAAAAGTCAGGACACCTCTTGAGGAAGAAGTTTGCAACTGAAGAGCTACCCAGAGTAGGGCTTTCCATGTTCCACCAATTTAATCTTTCATAGTGGTAGGTCACATGGAGGTGTGAAAGGTAGTTGGTCAAAAGGAAATAACCCAATCCTGGATCAAGGCACTATTAAAAAAGGACTGGACAGAAAGTGTACTCTTGCAGAAAAGATAATTGTGTCTGGCCATTTACATAGAGGCAAAATAAATTGGATTTTCATTGCAGTAGAACAGTATAAATAGAACTGGAATTCTTTCATAATGGTTTCATGGTTCGGCTACAATAAATCTGCTTATCTCAGTCTTCACGTCCTGAGAAACTCTTGCAGTATTTTGCCTTGCCAACTGAGAAGCCTGATAGGAAGCATCTATAAAGCAGGAAGCCTATACAAAGAAGTAATCCAGTCTCCAGGTTGCCAAAGGAGTGAGACAAGGCTGTATACCCTCCCCTTATTTATTTAGCCTACATACATGCAGAATATATATTGAGGGAAGGTGGGTAGGAAGAAAATGAGTCTGGATTTAAAATTGGAAGAAGAAAACTGGAAGAAGAAACATCAATAATGTGCACTATGATAATGACATTACTCTGATAGCTAAAAATGCAAATAATCTGCAAGCTCTAGTAATGAAAGTCAAGGGGCACAGTGGGAAATGGGAGAAGGATTAAATGTAAAGATCAAAGTAATCACAATAGACACAGCAGCCAGTCCCAGAATAGACAATGAAAATATCAAAATGATGGATAGCTTCTGCCTTTGAAGATCATCTATCAATAGTAGAACCAGCAGTCAAAAATACACTGCAGACTAGCACTTAGTAAAGTAGCCAGACAATGTTCAGACAATGGTTATCCTGGTGACATCTATGGATGCAAAACTTGGACTTTGAAAAAGCAAGATAGAGAGAATATTGATGCTTTTGAACTTTGGTGTTGGAGAAGACTCCTGAGAATCCCAAGGGCAACCAAGAAAACAAACAAATAGTTCAACGAACAAATCAATCCAGAGTTCACGCTTAAGGCACAGATGACCAGGATCACACTATCATAGTTCCTATACGTTATATAAAGACCTAGTTCTTTGGAGATGTTTATAAAAGTGTAAAGTTATAGTAACAGAATCTTACAACTCTGAATGCATTCTGCTCTCCCCTTTATCTTCATGAGAACTAGGGAGAGTTCTGTCTGAGACATTTACTCAACTTACATTCTTGTTCTGCACTCAGTCCTCTTTTATCTAAACCGCTATCTTGAGAGTCGTTCTTTTCCTGCCCCTTAAGACCATTCCTGCTGCTCAATACAGGTTGCTAAAAGTTGACACTAATAGGACATGATATGTCAATCAATGAAAGATCAAAATTGCTTTTTTTCTCAAACCTGGCCAATTGTCTCCTGCCCTAAAGTAAACTGGTTTGCAAAAGAGCCAAATGATCAGTTTCCTCCAAAACTTGTGTGATTGCCATTTGCCTGGCAGCCCTGAATAAAAAAAATAAAATCTTAGAATAATGATGTAGTTCAAGGATCATTTCCTCACCACCACCTCTGAAAATTGCCTTATTACATTCCTGTTTAAAGGATTAGGACAGCCTTCTCCAAGAAAGCATTAATCATCAGCATAATTTAGCTCATCAGTCTACCTCTGCAAAAGGCAAGAAGCTCTTTCAGCTTATCCATGTCTACAGGTCAAGGTGAAACTCATCCATTATATTGGACAGATAGCTATCTGAATTTCCACTGTCCAAACCTTCTTTCAGATTATGCTCAGGTTTACAGCGTGAGTCAGAACATGTGCAAACTATTTTTATCGTTAATATGTTTTGCAAACTTGTCACAGCAGGTTGTAGGTGTTATGCAGAGTCTTTTTAAGACAGGACAAGGACATGAAAGCCAAAAGGGAGTAATCAAACTGGGAAAAGTGGTTTCCAGCAGGTGCAAATCTTGTTCATGAACATGCTGGCTTATTTGCAATTCTAAATGTTGCTTAGCATCACCAGGATAACTATTTTTCTGGTACTTCTTGACACATATACAATCTTATTTATTCCCCAAGACTATGACTAATATTTTTGTTTCAAATGAGATTCAGGTGCCCACTCAAGATTAATCCTTCAAGGAAGGTTCGAATCATAGAAACACATTAGGCCTAGGAACCAATCACATGACTGCAATGGATTGTTTATAATACACTAGGTCCATTCAAACAAGTTCCAAACTTTTATTTAACACTTCCTGTGGGCAATGGTAGAAATAATACAGAAGGTGGCTTTGTTCTCCTAATGCTTGCAAGTTTGGGTATCAGATGAACTATACTAGCAGAGACTGGGCAACCTATTGCTGCATGCTGCCTCTGCAAGATTTTCACAGGACCCTTAAAGAAAAAGATGTGCTGAGCCTCCGGTAATGTAATGGATCTCTTTAAGTAAAACACTCTTCAATCCCATCACTAAAATGTTGGATGCGCAATCCCGATGCGAACCGGTAGTAAAGGTAAGTAGAACCCACCCCTGAGCCTAACCTACCTTACAGGCCCATTGTGAATCATGAATGCTGCCACAAGTTGTTTTTAGGAAAGCTGTAATTCAAATGTAATAAAAGTAAAATTATAAAAATATAACTGAATTATCTCCAGGGAAAGCTATCTATCTTCTCTTTGTTGTGAAGTTCGCCAAACTGCTATTACCTAGTCATTTTGGTTGATAACTATGTTGAGGCCTGAAGGAAGTGACCATGATATCTTGGTAAATTAGGAAAGGGAAAATTTTCCATATGGTCATGGAGATATACAGGTGGAGATGGTAGAAATAAAGACATTAAGAATCAGGCCATGGTGTCAGAGGGCCTGGGTTGAATTTTAAGTGAATCTAAAAAAAGGCAGACATTAAAAATCCATAGGTCAGGACCAAGACTTTACATTAAGCATTTTGAGTTGATGTCCCCAGGTGGCCTATAATGTAGGGATTAGCAACAATTGCTGCAGACCAAGTGTTCCTTCTGCATACTTTGTGGTCTTCAGGCAAAGCTAATTCCAGGGCCAGTGATAAAGAAATCTACAAGTGTTTGTCCAATCAAAACCTATGTAGGAGAAGATACCATCTTAGGTCAGACTTTTAATATCTTTGGTCAGTACAGGTAGTGCTCAACTTACAACAGTTCATTTAGTGACCATTCAAAGTTACAACAGTGCTGAAAAAAGTGACTTGTGACTGTTTTTCACACTTACAGCCATTTCGGTATGCCCGTGGTTCGGATGCTTGGCAACTGGTTTGCATTTATGATGGTTGCAGTGTCCCAAGGTCATGTGATCCCCTTTCGCAACCTTCTGACAAGCAAAGAATCTGGGTAAGCCAGATTCACTTAACAACTGCAGTGATTCACTTAACAACCATGGCAAGAAAAGTCATAAAACGGGGCAAAGCTCACTTAAATGTCTCACTCAGCGACATAAATTTGGGGCTCAATTGTGGCTGTAAGTCTACTTGTACTGGAAATCCATGACAATTATTTTAGATAATTGTCTAATTGTCTAGCATTATGTATCTATAAATACGAGTGACTCTGGTGAAGTTGAATTCTAATCTGCCATTATTATGGCTTGAAACTAGGTTTAATAGACGTCCTTCTCCTAAAAATATTTACCTTGAATTGTAAGATTGCTACCTACTAACTGAAATTAGAAATGGTGAAAAGCAGAGCTACATATTCAACGGATATAGACTGCAAGGCATTATCTTTTGGACAGTGGGTAAATATGCACAGCTCATTCACTAAACTTTATATCCAATTTTAATAGTTTTATAGTATGTATATATGGGATATGATGGCTTAAGCCCTGTTAATTCCAAATCTCTGACTCAGTTTATTATCACTAGCCATTGACTCTGGATAAATTGTTTTTCCTCTGACTTACTGGTGAAATGCTAAATAGCACCACCTCTTCCTTCACATTCTGACCTGGTGAGAATGTGTATATTAATGGCTAAATCTTTTTTTCAAAATGAGACTGTTGCATTGGCTCACTAAAAAAAAAAAAATCTTATAGAAGATTATAGAATCTTATAGAAAAATCAGAGACCCAGAGGTGAAGAAAAATGAATTAAAATTGCTTTCTACGGAAGTTGACATTAGCTACTCTATTCAGACCCAAATTTCACATAAGTGGAAACACCAAAACAGATAGACAGCCCAGTCTATAACTAAAACGCACCCTATATCACAGCTAGTTTCACTGACTCTACTTGCTACACAATGGCACACAAAGAATGATATCAGGTCACAAATTCCAGCTTTATCCTTACATCACAACATCTGTATATTTAATCAGAAACAAAAGTCAAAATGAAATGCCTTTTCTGGCCATTGGAAACAATCAGAACTCAGTATCTTATCTCCTTATTAGAGTAAGAAAGGTAGGCAGTCCACGCTAATTGCTACCAGTCAATCACTTTTCAGAAAAATCATCCATTCCAAAATTTAAAACAATTTTGAAACCACAAAAATACTCACAGGAAAGAACCCAGTCAAAATGAGTCAGAATGCTGCCCTTCCCCAAGCTTCTGAGCAGAGAGTCTGCCTTCCGTTAATTAAATAAAATAAAATAAAATAAATGCTCAGTCAACACACACAGCACAAGGAAAACAAACTATTTATCTACATTATTTCATTAACACCTATTTTAGCAGTTTACAGGCATTAAGCATTTTAAGTGCAGCAGGAAAAGCAAGCTACAGGAAAAAAAATAAGAGAATCCTAATTATCTAATGTAAATTGCATCATTTGCTATGGGAAGTTTTTTTTTCCACTATTAACAGCCAAGCATTGTATTTGCTTGGTTCTGACGTACTACCAAAAATAAGAGGAGAATGAAGTACAGAAAATTAAGCAAGAGGTGCAAAAAAGATCATAGCAAGACTAGGGTTTGTACTTGATCCATGGCAGTCACTGGAATTCTTTCATAACTGTTTTATAATTTTGCAACAGTTAATCTATTTGTCAGATTCTTCAGGTCCTTGGAAATAATTTCTTGCAATATTTGCCATGTCAGCAAAAAAAAAGGACTGAATTAATTCTGGTGACTCCTTACTCCCACTATATTGGAGGCAAATTTTGTTTTCTGTATTTAAACCATGGCCACAAACCAGTGGTGGGTTACTACCGGTTTTCCCCGGTTTGGGAGAGCCAGCAGTGGAAATCTTGACAAATCTTGATGATTGTGCGCAAAATGTGTGCACGATGCAAACCGGTGGTAAAACTGGTTAGAACCCACCACTGCCACAAACACTTCTACCGACGCAATAATCACTGAACAGGTCACTAATACCTTCCTTCAGCAGCATACACAACCCAACATCAGAAGCGGGTAACTGCCCTGGATGAACAGTTGACTCAAACTGTGGACCAAATGGCACAAAAGTCAGGGCAGATCTAGCAATTACCAGTTGTCACAAAGCTTACTACATTTATTTACTTATTTTATATGGCCACTCATCTCACTTGCATGGATGGCATACAGTTAAACCACAAGCAAAGTCATAATCTTCTACCATTAAGAACAATTAAAAAAATTTTTTTAAATACATTTAAAATTCAGTAATAAAAAGACAGAGAAGAGTGAACTTTAACAATATAACCATTTAATGCGCTGCATATTTCCTTGGGAGCTCACAGCCCAATGGCATCTTGGGCCAAGTTTTAAGGGCCTTCTGGAAAGCCAGAAGGACTGGGATCAATGTCACCTTGGGAGAAATGAGGTTCTAGAGGGCAGGTACTACAGCAGAAAAGGCTGTCTCTCAGGATCCTGCCAAGTTCCTTGGTTGATGGGACCTGCAATATGCCCCTTCTGTTGGTCCTAATGTGGCAGATTGATGTAAGTGGGACTATGTTGCATCAGTCTCTGGATTCCTGGCCAGATAAATATGATGTTAACTCCAGGGAGAATGAAGTCCTTCATTACTCAATGAGAATGATGTACTCCCGTGAGACAGGGAAGATTTTCCATAGATTACTCCAGGCAAGATTTATAATTGGATTCCTAACTAGGAGGTGGAATGGATGTCAAATGGAAAATCCACCTCCTGGAAAGCAGCACTCCTGTTCTGGATGATTAAAATTAACCTTTGCCTTAACTCTCTGTCTCCTCAGCCAAATCTTCAGATGTAGGAGCCAGCAGAATCCAATTAGCCTGCAGAAAGTAAAACAGGTGCACAGAATATCTTTGTTTCAGATTTGGGGTAAAATTGGCCTATTAAACTTCCTTTCTTTGAATCTATTATGATATATTTGTGGATTTGACTGATTTGAGTATATGCTATCAAGTTACTTTCAACACTTAGCAGCCACTAAAATAGCCTTTCTCCAGGTTGATGTCTCCCATTCTAATCCTTTGGCTCTTCCAATGGTATACCTATTGTAATTGAGTCCATCCACCTTGCCAACGATCCTCCTCTTCTTATTCTCCTTCCAACTTCCCCACTGTGAAATACTTCTAAAAAAAAGCAAGTTGTTTACATAATTATTCAAAGTAGGATAATTTGAGCTTCATCATTTGGGTTTCGATCAAAAGTTCTGGAGTGATTTGTTCTACAATCTGTTTGTTTTCTGGACAACCCATGGTATTTTCGGAAGTCTTTTCCATCATCAGAGTTCAAGGGCATCAATATTCTTTTACCCTGCTTTGTTCTACTTCCACAGAATGTTACATGGAAAATGATTGTCTGCACAATTCTCATCTTGGTAGGTATTCAACAAATCATGGCATCTGAATATTTTCTCCAAGGCTTTCTTTGCTCTCTACCAAATGCTAGTCTATGGAATATTTCTTGATAACTATTTCCTTTATTATGGATGGTCTATTGAAAAAAAAATCAAAAATTATCTCCCAACTTGGTATCTTCACTATCAATCTGGGACTGGTTGCTGTATCTGTTGTCAATATTTTGGTCTTTTTCATATTTAATTTTAGTCCCATTTCTTCACTGACTTCCTTGACTTTCATTACTGCAGCTTATAATTCATTTGCATTTTCATTCAGCAGAGTAGTTTCATCAGCATAATGCAGTTTATTGATGTTTCTTGCTCCTGTTTTAAAACCATGTTCATCTCCTTCCATCGATGTGGATTAGATAGGCATTTTTCAAGCAACTGCTGTAAATAATCCAAGCCTGGATTGTTAGGAAATCACTTACACAAGTTCAAAAATGGGAGCATCTAAGAATTAAGTAGGACTCAGACTTACTGTACCTTGCTCAGTATCATAATTTGATTTTTCCTATTACTCTCTTACCACTGATTCTGGCTATGTCATATATTTTGAAGCCCTGAGAGAATCTGAATCTACAGGCAATTTTACAAATTCTGTATTTGATGAAATATAAATGCTTTATTCAAAGAATAAAACCAAAATGAGCTTTAAATTTTTTGATGGTAGATTCTTGCTTCTGAATATATGGACACTTTTCATCTCACTGTTTTTAACCATTAAGAAGACTTGCAAATTTAACCTCTCCTTTAATGCCTTATAATTCTCTAGTGGTGTATCAGATATGGTGGCCAACCTGGGGGCTTAAGGTCCAGAGAGCCCCAATTATAATTGAATATTTTTTCAATTATTTATTTATTTATTTGTTCAACTTGTATGACGCCTTTCTCTGAAGACTCAAGGCAGCTTACAATGCATTTAAAAACCATATATAAAAACATTAAAAATTAAAACATTAAAAACAATTAAAACCCATTCACACCATTCATGGCTGGATCTTGCCGGATCGCAACAGCGAAATCAACGGCCCGGGCCTGCTGGAAAAGCCAGGTCTTCACCGCTTTTCGAAAGGCCAATAGGGTGGGGGTGGTCCAGACCTCAGGAGGTAACTGGTTCCAAAGAGCTGGGGCAGCCACAGAGAAGGCCCTCCCCCGCGGGCCCGCCAGCCGGCATTGTTTAGCTGACGGGACCCAGAGGAGACCAACTCTGTGGGATCTTACCGGTCGCTGGGAGCTATGCGGTAGAAGGCAGTCTCAAAGATACTAAACCAATCCAATCTAATCATGGTCTTCTGTCATGCATCCATAGAACTCAGTCATTTATAGAAGTCACCATAATGGGTAGGAGCAGGTCAGCATGTGAAAATGAGTTGTGGGTGAACATGGCAGACAACCTCAAGTGTACTTACTCTGGTGACTTGTGTGTGTGTGCGTGTGTGCATGTGCTTTCAAGTCAAGTGTGTGACTTGTGGACTTGTGATGACTACCTGGACTAGACTCTGCTATTGCCTCCTTCTGCAATTTAAGGGAAAGTAACTGGTCCAAGAGGCCTTTTGTGCCTAGAATTCATAGTCTCCCAGTTTCTAGCCTTACACCTTAACCACTTGCTCTCCCTGCTGGTGCCCCTCCTCTGCTGAGAGATTGTGTGTGCAAGTCTCAAACAGCAGAATGGGTCTCTTCCTTCACAAATATAGCAGCTAATTGCTTTACCGATTGCTGGGCATCATTTGCCTTGCCTTGCCTGACAGCTGCATTTATTCATCTGCACTTATCTTTCAGTACTTGTACTTCTCAGAGCATTTCAAAGTAATTTTAAAGAGAGAAAAAATGCACGCACACGAGCAGAAAGAGCATTTAAACTATCCTTTAAAAAACTGATTGTAAAAAGGTAGAGATTAAGCAAAAACATGTACCAAACTGCCTCCGTTCGTTCAAACATGAACAAAACAACATCAATGAATTATGTGCATTTTTTAAGAAGTCACGAACGGAGATGGAAATGACAGGAATGAATTGAGGACAGCTTTGTCCATAGTTAGAAGAGAGATTATGCACTTTCTAGCCATGGACATCTTCATGTGGATGAAAGGGAGAAATGCTAACTCATATGAGATTATGTAAATTGCACAAGGGTGTTGTGATCCAACTGATGCAAATTATATCACTGCATTGTTTGTGCTGTGAAGTCATGATCCATGTGACTTCATTCTGACAGCCCAGTGGGTTCTAATGGCATTACTGCTGCTTCTTATTCAGACATGACTCTGCCTTCATGCCCAGAATCCACTCAGCTGGGCTGATTCTTCGTGCTGCCTAACTTTTATTAACTTGCCTGAGGTGCTTGTGCTCTATTCTAGTGCCAACTATAGCAATATAAAATGCTGTGCTTGCTGCAGTCATCTATGCTTAGGCGGTTAGATTTTTATTTGTTTGTATCACACACATACAGTACACAAACACACACATCAAGGAGATGACATCTCCTATTGTCAGGCAATGTCCTCTAGTAGGCATAAATTGTTTATAAGTTATTTTGGTTGCCACTATTTTGCTTGTGTGGCTTTTGTTCTGTTTATATCTCTATATTTTATTGTTACACTGACACTTTAAACTCTCTGCCCAGAGTCACTTTCATAAGATAGGTGAACATACAAATATAATGAAGTAAGTAAATCACTCAAAAAGCAATTAATGTTCAAAATTAAAAAGCATAATATCTTATATTATGCTTTTTAAAAACTGTAAATCTTATATGTATAAAATGCAAAACAAAGAGCCTCATCTAATACGTTCTTGCATTTGACAGGATGTGAGCAATTTTAAGACAGCATAAAATGCAGGGGCTATTTATTTCTTGAATCAAATTAAAAGTGTCAAACCCATGATGCATTTCAA
Organism: Pituophis catenifer annectens; assembly: GCF_029215685.1. NCBI lineage: Eukaryota > Metazoa > Chordata > Lepidosauria > Squamata > Colubridae > Pituophis > Pituophis catenifer. The sequence continues at coordinate 45,577,650 of NW_027256881.1, forward strand.
TGTTCACATTCTCAAAGCACTTTTTGTACAAACTGAATACAGAAACACATTTCTCATCCTAATGCTCTTCATTGACATCTTCTGCTTGGACTTTGTTGTTCTCCTTTGGCTATTAACAATGCTTAACAGAAGCTGTTTCATCTTTTTGCTTTTCTTGTTCTCACTCATCTTTCATATTTACTCTGCCAGCAAAACCCTTGAGGGACTCCCCCATAGCATCATTACAGGACTAAGCAGGTGCTGAACCTCAATCTTCATATCAAACTCCTCTCCGTCATTTAGTAGCCTGACTGGTTGCCGGTTGGCTTCATGCCACCACTTCCTTGACCATTCATAATTTTTTAAATTTATTTTTATTTAAGAAAATGTATACGGCCACCCAACTCACTCTCAGTGACTCCAGGCAGCTTACAAGGATAAAATAGGAATATATTATCTTTTCAAAGTGATGTAGTGATTTGCTGCAAATCTTGGAAGGCAATAGCCTCTTATTTATTGATACTGTATTTGGTGAGTTGCTAGATTCCAATAATATTTATAAGCAAAATTGTAAATGACATTTCATAGGTTTGTTTTAAACTTTTCAGTTATGTTGTTTTTCTGGGGATTTGTTTTCATTGACCTGAGCTATAATTCAAGATTGGCTACTCAGGTACTAGAACTATAAACCTTCCCTAGCAGTTCCCAAATATTTTATATTTCTCTCAATCCAGAGGCAAACACTGTCATTTCTGAATCAGTCCTAAAGGTGCAGTGACTTATATGTGCTACATAGTAGATTCTCAGATCATGTTGGTTGATTCAATGTCACAACCAGGAGGCCAAATTATGAAGGCATAGATCTCTTAGTTGTATAAAGTGCTGCTTTGGTAGTGAGTTTTCAAAGTACAATAATGTACAACTTAACAAGATCAGCTGGACTTCTTTGACAACTGTTGTTACCATATATAATATTATCCCCAGGATATAATTTTAATCCTTAATTTATTCAGCTTTAAACAATCTGTGAAAGGCTGCTTATCTTTATTCTACCATGTGGTTAGTCATGCCAAGCATATTCTTTCAAAGCAAAGGAATCATATCAGTTGATGAAGAAATAGTAAATGCAATCAGTAATATTTATTCAACATACTTAATTTAAACTATTGGATTTAACCAATTTTCTCAGATGATCTATAAGGCATTAATGTTCTAAATTATTTGTTTAAGTGAGCATGGAATCATATCCATTGTTTCCTTCTGCTGTAATGGGAACAGCATGGTATTTCATCCAGAGTTGCTTCCACATTTGAGGTAGTTTATAAATGAATTAATAATCCTTCTTAGCCCATTATTATTTCTCTGATTTGTCTGGGCAAGAAAATGTTATCTGCCACTAAGCCTAATAAGAATGAAATATGGTGCTCAATTTAGCAATTTCAGCAGGCCATCAAATAGTGTGGCTCATGCCAGGACAAATAAAAGAAAACTACAGTTTTAAAATTACATCTTGGCTCAACCCAGATGCAGTTATATTTAGGATGTATCCCACGTGACATAACCAAGAAATTCAACAACCAGGAAGCAGGCACTTCACAGGATAGAGAAGGGGATGGGAAGGCAGCAAAGCCATATCTAAGTGAATTAATGAGTGGCTACTGCAAGGTTGGAAAAAAGATGAGCCATGTAAAACCCATGTTCTGCAGCCTTCATCTGGCATGAATGGCCAATGTGTGAATCAGCTAGGCTAGATGCCATGGCTGCCTGTTGAATGCCTACACAAAGAAGTTTAATGTTTCAGGTCAGTCACTCAAAGATCCTGACAGAAGTAAGCTGAAGAGCCTTTTCAGGTTAACAAGGCACATTTAACAGAATAACAGAGTTGGAAGGGACGTTGTCTTCTAGTCCAACCCCCTGCACAAGCAGCAAACCCCATACCATTCCAGATAAGAATTTGAAAGGACTGTCCCTTTAATTAGCATAGCTTTTTACAGTGCTCAACAGGGGCCAAACATGTCTCAAAAATGATGAATCATTCTAGTCAGGTCTAGTGCTCATTTTTCTGACTGAGCTGTATGCTACCAAGAAAGTAGGAAAAAGAGATCCTTTCAACAGGATCAGCCTCATTGGGCATCAACCTTATCTAGTACTGGATTCATTGTGCTGGATACTGAGGCCAAGTTTGCAAATTACATAATATATATTAACTCGTAAGGTCTCTCCCCCACCCACATACATATATACACATCCCATATGCTTTATATTTCAGGTTTCTTGCAGACTGTATAAATGGTGAAGCATTTCTAAAAACAAGGCAACTGGCAAAGATTGTGCTAACATCCATTCTGTGTAGGGAATGATTATATCCAAACTAAATTACTCAGCTTACACCTGCTGTTCCCTTACAGTGCAAGAGAAAAAAAGCCAAAGGGAACAGAGTGTGATTTTAAGGTCCTTAGCTCATTTGATTAGTATGATTGAAACCATTTCAGTTGTCCCTGTAGTCATATTATATTCTATCTTCTTTTTTGTAAAATAAAAGTATTACACAATATGGCTAAGAGAAGCAGCCTCCAGATTTATCTTTAAAAGACATTTTCTCCTCTCCCCACTTACTTGCCTATAAACCATATTTTTAATTCAATTATCTGATTATTTTGTCTCAAAGTCTATTGGCACTGGTTCTAGTGATTGTACAGAAGCTGGAACAGGAAGCTTCTAGGAAGAAGAAACTGGGAGTAGCAGAATCTGCTCAAAAATTCAAAATAATAAATTCACTGTTTTCATCCTACATGAATGCACAAACATGAATGCAGGATTTCAACAGCTGCTCTTCCAATCATTTTCCATAGAAAACTCTCCTCAGGACTTCTGTCATATCCCTTAAAAGACTAAAATCTGTGTTTTCTTCAATCTGCAATTTTCTACATCTTTCAGAGTATATTTCCTTCAAAGCACTGGAGTGGATTATGGCAACTGGAGTCATTTATATAGTTCACACTAGTCATATTCTTGAATTCAAACAAGCTTGAATTCAAACAACCAGTTAGTCTAATCTCTGATTTAGCATGTCATGGGAAATATAACCATAGCTTAATATGTCCCATGTACAATATGCCATATAATGATTTATTTGTTTCAACACATTTATCTATTTACTGCAGCTTCTATGCCAGCCAATTCCCAAAGTCTCTGAGCAACTACATCCACAATTAGCATTGAATAAAAAGGGTGATCAGCCAAAAAAAACAACAACCTCCTATAAAAATACATGAACATAATTGCATCACCAAGAAACACTGATCTTCCACATCCCCAAACTCACTCCTGAACAGCCACGGCTCTTTAGCGCTTCAGATACACATTATGTAGCTACAGCAATTGTGTTTTGTTTTCCCAGGGTTACATTTTTTGTTGACACTTCCATAAGGATGCATCCTATGGGAAGAGTTAGACATTTCATTTTCCCCTCTAGTAGAGGACTTAAGAACACAAACATGTTCCTGACTTGGCCTGAGGACATCTAGCCATTTTACATTCTCATTCATTGTTCTTCTGTTATCAGTGGGAGAGATGCAATGAACGCTGTTTATTAAGGTTTGGTGCTTCCCAGGTAACTCAGGGTTTTTGTTAGTTCTCTGCTGCATCTAGTTTTAGTATATGTGTCATCATCATCATAGGCCATACAGTATCTTTCTAGCACTATGCTTATATGTTTGATGCAATGATTTTAATATTCTCACTGTATAATCTTGGTCACTAACTGAGCAGTATACAGGTAGATTGGAAGAGACGATACATTTTTTAAAATAACTTCTCCTGTAGTTGTCTTCATTGAGACCGATAAAGACTATTCTGGATTTTTTTCCTTTCACGTAGAGAGCTTTTAAAGAATACAGGAAGGCAATACCCATACAGCCTTTGTGCGCCATGAAGTCACCAAAGCTAAATCGGTGATGTTTCCAGAGCTTATTTCAATATTTCCTAATTTCCTAGCAGGCTTTCGAAAGCTACTGATTTGATAGCAAAACCAACTCACCTTATCCTTAGGAACACAAAATATTGTGACAGGAATTTTTAGAAGCAGAATAATGAAACGGAAAGAATATTGAAAGGCAATAAAAGTATAGAATTTATGAACTGAACACAGTAGTATGCTGAAGTATTTAATTTTTAGCTTAAATACCATATTTTTCAGAGTATAAGACGCACCTTTTCCCCCCTAAAAGGGGGTGAAAATTTAGGTGTGTCTTATAAATGAATGTATAACCCCACCCACCCACTGGCCCCCACCCTTTGGCCTCTACCTCCCAGCAGTTTACCTCCTTGCAGCAAGCAGCAAGAAGAAACAGCTCGTTTCAGCTTCAGCACAGCCTAATTAGCAGAAGTTGATTGGATCGGCCTCCTGACTCTCAGCTGTTTTACTCTCAGCTGTTTTGAGCAGGCCTCTCCTGTTTGCTGCAAGGAGGTAAATTGCTGGGAGCAGATTTTTTTTTTTTTCTTGTGCTAATCAAGCTAGGCTGAAAATAAAAATGAAAGTAAAGCAGGCTGTTTGCTGCAATGAGGCAAAATTTCTGAGAGGCAGAGGCAGAGGCAGATTTCTTTTTCATGTTTTCTTCACCAAAAAAGGTAGGTGCGTTTTATAGTCCGGAGCGTCTTATACTCCGAAAAATACAGTAATATTTTTCAATTCAGAATAGAGTTGGAAGGGATCTTGGAGGACCTCTAGTCCAAATCCTTATTCAAGCAGGAAACCATTATCATTACCCTATTCAAACAAGATTCTTAGAACCAAAACATAAATACCTTTAAACATATTGATAAATTATTCAAACTATGTTTAGAAGGTTTATTTAATATATTGTTAGAATTTTAAGAACAAGAAAAAATATTACAGGGCAATAGAAAAGATTATTTAATATTACGTTATCAGATATGGTGGGAGGATTAGACTAATTGCGAAAAAGCAATAAATTGGTTGGCACATGTTGGACATATAATTAAAAAATTATTTTAGACATAATGGGTGAAATTGAAAATATTCTGTAGACTTTCATTCATTCCAGGCCTAGTACACCTTCAACAATCTCTGGAAAGAGATCCTTTTTATTGTGTTATTATAAATTTTGATATAGCAGGGAGCTCTTTCAACCACCACCATCCCTCCAGAGATAAGAGGGAGCCCAAATGCAAGCAGGATTTTCATCCTCTAAATCAAAACACATTACAGTGTGACTCTGGGGAAGGTGGAGAAATCCTGGAAGGCCTGGCTCAGGTTGCATGTGTCTCCCTGCTCAAGGACTGAAAATCCGGCTTGGAATTTCACAGGGACGATTTTTGGTTCCTAAGCAGAAAGGCAATGCAGGGTGTCTCTCAGAAGGGTAGGGGAGGACAGTGAAAGTCACATACAAGTGTCTCTTTGCTCAGGGGCTGGAAATTTTGTTTGGATATTTATGGAGGGGATTTTCAGCAGCTTAGCAGAGAGATATTATGTGTTGACTGTGCTGGGCTTCCCAGGGTCTCCTCCACCCCACCCCTGTGCTTCTGTGTTCCTTACCTGGGACTCACAAGATTGCTTAATAACTGCAGCCAGGGGTACTAAGATTATGGCTGTTGAGTGAAGCAGTAATATGGCATCTCACTTAATGACTCCTTCACTCAACATCTGAGATTCCTGTCCCAATTGTGTTCATAAATCAAAGGCTATCTGTATAGTACAAATTATTTTCCAAGAAAAATTGATCACAGATCTTCAACACAAAACTATCTTGCCTATGATACTGAACACTGTAAGACCGATTTTGATATAGAATTGTGCACAAATGATGAACATGCAGTTGCTAAAAAGTATAAACGTTTATTGAACTTTGAAACAGAAGAACAAATGAAAGAATAATGAAGCATGTAAAATAAAACAGGCTAAAAGGTTTGATTATAACAAAGAGATCAGACAATGGGTAATGTGGTTGAAAGGACTGAAACACTATAGTACGTTATAATCTTAAAGAGAACATTTATAAAATAATGTGTTGTTGTATATGACACCAGAGAAAAGGTTTAGAATCAGGGGTGGGTTCTACTTACCTCCGCTACCGGTTCGCAACAGGAGCGTGCGCTTCTGCGCATGTGCATAAGCTGTGCATGCGCAGATCATTTATAATGATGCCCGGGTGGGTGGGCGGCGCCTCCCGCTGCCGTTACTACCGGTTCGGAAGAACAAGACCGAACTGGGAGCAACCCACCATTGTTTAGAATGTATAAAGGCATTTCAAACTTATGTAGGAAAATTAAACAAGAAGGGTCATTTTACCCTGTTTTATCATGCTGAACATGTAAAAAACTAAAAATGTTAGATTCAAATATCTATACTGATTCAGAGGATTTTAAAGATTAATATACAATTGAGACCAGAAGTCTTCCTTTTGGTACTGAAGCAGCAGGAAAAGTCATGGAAGTTTGTTTTTCTGTGTGATAACCACAGCCAGATTATTGAATGCACAAAAGTGGAAAGACTTGGCAATATCTACAATGGAGGAATGGCTGGTGAAGATGATAAAACTTGCTGAAATGGCCAAATTGAATTATTTGATTAGAGAAAAGACAGTATGTGCATTTATTGCTGACTAAGCTTTTGGCATAAAACAAAACAATGAATGTATGACTTATAGGTTTGATTACTAGATGGGATAGATTATAGAAAGAAGAAAGTCATGTAATTTAAGGGGAAAAGATAAGTGTATAATTGTATTTTTAACTTTTAAAAAGATCAGAATTTTTTCTTTTCTTTTTTTCTTTTACCTTTTCTTTCTCACTTTTAGCCTTCTCTTCAATATTTTTCTTTTTTCTTCCTCACCTTGTATTAGTTTATAGTAGTTTTTATCTTATTTTTAAGACTTTATTCACACCCACACATGCAAAGAAGGTTTTCTTTTTCAATCACATTCTAGCAAAATGGATGATGCCCTCTTGCCCCACAAACATTCCCATATTCTTTCACCTATGTATTAGTTTCAAGTTGCCTATACATCTTACTTTATTTCAAAATAACAAAAGAAAACAATTGAGCCTAAAAGTAAGTAAATTTCACTTGAAACATAGACTGTATTTGAAGTTCTTATAAATTAATAGTTGTAGTATAGGATGGCAAAACAGCATCAAGGTAAGCATTATAATATGAACAGAGAACAGCTGGTATAAATCCAGAAAACTGGTCTCTTTTCATTCTGTTTTGGTTCATGGTTTAAACTAATATGGAAACAAAAATCATAGACTCACCTCATCAACATTCTCAAATGCATTGATCACATCATATGGCAAACAGGAGAGAAGGTCAATTACAAACCAGGTCTTCAAGTAATTCATGCGGATCAGTTTTGGATCAGAGATCACTTCTCCGGCAGGCCCAACAAATGTGGTGTGAAAATTAAGCACAATATCTACCAGAAAAATGACATCTACGATGCTGTCCACTACCAGCCAAGCCACATTGTTCTGTTTGGTTTTAAATGAGACGTTGTAAGGGACTAAAATTGCAGTGTAGAAAGTTAAAATCAGAATCACCCAATCCCAAGTAGTCTTGAAAACACAGTAATGTAAAATGATATGAGGTGGGGTCTTTGGTGCTTCTTGCTTGTATTGCGGGAGGATTTCAGAGCCCAACTGCAAAACCTATAGAAATGGGGGAGGGGAGAGATAAATAAATAAAGGGTAAAATCATTTTTAAATTGAAACCTAAAAACTAAAACATTTTCATATTAATTTACATGGACCATCTTCCCTAAAAAGTTACTTTCCCTGTAGAGTTTGCCTGATATATCATCAGCACTGCTATTTTTAAGCCAGTGAAATGTGCTGTTCAAATATCTTTAGAAGACTGGAACATATGGGAAGCTATTTATATATTAGTTACTTACCTAATTATTTCCAACATATCTATGCCATTTAGTCAAGCAACTCCAGGCAGTTTACAGGAGGGAGATGATCAAAATAAGAATGCAGGAACTTGTTTCATAACTAATATCTAACCTTGATTTTATCTGTGTGTATATAAATACATACATTAAAGTCTGTATCCTCTCGTAAAACTCCTTAATCACTCTTGGGCAATGCACTTAGATCACAATACAGGAAACACCTATATGCCACAGTGAGAAAAAGATACATTTTGAGGAAAAACAGTTGGCAGGGGAAAAGGTCTGTCTGTTCTGATCTAGAATTCCTGAGACAGTAAAAAGCACACAATTAGTCCCAAAAACCCTCTTTTTATTTCAATGGCTGTGAATTCTGTTCATTCCCAGCCCATGATGAGTCACAAATAGTTTGTAAAGAGTCCAACAGAAGTCTGCCACAGTCCTTTGAGATAAGGCTGATAAGCACCCACCTTTATCTCCCTTGACATGCTGCCAAAGACCTAAATTGCAATTAGCTTTGCAATGCCACACGGAGCACAAAATCAAAACGAAGCTTCAGAATTTAAACCGACCAGCATGAACAAAGTTGCTTCCTGCAAAGGCTCACATGCCTTTGCTCCTCCTTTATGTCTTATGGGAGCGGCCAATCATCTCCAAGCCTTATCCCAAGTCGCCCCTTTTGTCTTAACTGTTCTTGCCTTCTGGCAGCTCTGCGCATGTGTGCACTGGGAACAGGCCCCCCCATTCCTCTGCCTTGCTGGATGTCAAACTCTGGAGGGTCCGGAGTCAGCACATAACTTCCAGATGGCCCTGGCACCATCTTTGCCTCCAAAACAGAGCCCTCATCTGAGCCTTCCCCAGACTCCAGGACTGGTCCATGTTTCTCCCCAGCCTCCTCACTGTCCGATTCTGCTGCCACATGCTGCCGGCGGACCACAACACTGTCAGTCCTTTGAGATGACCAGATAAGGCCATTCATGACATGGGGCTGGGTTATCTGAGAGACTGTCACTCCCCTATTTCATCTGCCCCGTGCTATTAGGTTTGACAGAGATAGTGTACTGTGGTCTGCCAGAGAATTAAATTTGACAGGTCTGAGAAGATGGGCCTTCTCTGTCTCAGTGCCTGCCTTGTAGTATCTTCTCTCCCTGGAAGTGAGATTAGTTCCATCCCTCATATACATTGACTTCTTTCACAAGTCCCTCAAGACCTGGCTATGTTATCAGGACTGCGAGTACCAGGAGACTGGGAAAAGTATGCAATGGCTCCCTTACTGTAGTTAGCATTATTCTCTCCTGTTTTGTTTGTGTGCTTATAGTTATTCTTTAATAGTGACTGTTTTTATGTATTTGTTTTTTTTTTAATTAAGTGCTGTACACTGCCCAGAGTCACTTTCATGTGAGATGAGAGAAAGAAGAATGAAGGAGGGAGGGAGGGAGGGAGGGAGGGAGGGAAGGAAGGAAGGAAGGAAGGAAGGAAGGAAGGAAGGAAGGAAGGAAGGAAGGAAGGAAGGAAGGAGGAGGAGGAGGAGGAATAATAATAATCCCCTTTTCAAGGTTAGAACTAAATTCCTGTACACCATATACTCTACCAGAATAATTCTCTCTCACTGTCAAGGATGGACCAGGCAAGTCATAAGAGAATCATACTTCTCTCCCACCCACGAGGTAGACTCAGCAGTTTGCCCAGTTCTACTGATGAAAAAGAGCCAGACAGAGTCCGGATGTTCCCCATCTCCCTTGTTCATGGCAACTACACCTGAAGTATCCACTGACCATTTCTTCTCCAACCTGGGCCTCACTGTCTGTTAGTGGCATTGGATCATGGGAATGGGGTTTGTGTGGAAATTGCATACTGACATGCAACGTAAGATTTGGGGCATGAACATTGGTTGCCATTTCCCAGGACTGCTCTGGTTCAGTGCAGCTGTTCCAGGGAATCAGATATTCTAAGCATCCCCTTCTGCATTTAAAATCCAGAATTATACCAAAAGTATTTCAAAAGAAGAAGTAGTCAATGTAGATGCTGGTTATGTATTTATGGCTTTTCGTGTATTGGGTATTGTTACATTAATTCTGAAAAGGTCATATCATTAAACAATAACAATTAAAACTGTCCAAAATGGTTAAACATGAATGGGTATATCAATGCAAGCAGAGTTCCTTCTTGTTCCTGGGAGTGTTGGCAGCCATCTATTATGTAATGTATTTTCCAATTCTATGAGTGGGCATTATTCTTACATTAGCATTCTTTTTACAAGCTGAACTATAAAGCAGATGAAGGCCACTTGTGAATGTATTTCATTTCCCCACAAATATGAATACATGAACTTGAATCCAAGCAGGAGTGCATTTTAATAAAATCTGTAAGAAAGACAGCTTTGAATCTGAAAGTTTCTATTAAAGGATATTTCCAAATGGCCCAATTCAGCAACATTATACATTGTTGCTGAATTGTACGCTTAAAATGTACACAGTTTGAAAATGATGCAGAAGTCCTTTGGATTTCACACAGGCACAGCACGACTTTGCTATTCATTAAAAACACTATTTTGTTCAGGTTTCTGCATAATCTTGAAAATAGATGCTGTTGCTGCTTTAAGGAGTTGAATAATAATTTGACTCTTAAAATAGCCATAACTTGCTTTAAAAGCCTGAAAAAAAGATGGATTTCTTTGATGGCTAGAAGAGAAATGTGATGTTCACATCTCTGTGATGTCTGAAGCACTTCTTCCAAGTCATTTCCAAAGTATGTTAATAGGATTGAGCAGGTGAAAGCACTTGCCTAATTTATTTGGACTTGGAAGCTAAGCAGAATTGTTCCCATTTAATGCTTGCATGGGAGATTAAATATAATTACTATAAACTCTGTTACCAAAACAATGGATAGATGTGTCCATGAAGACATCAGAAATAAAGCTTGATTCAAGGAAAAAACCTTTTTTAGAAAAAATTGCAGAACAGTTTGCAACTTTTTAAAAAATTACATAGCATGTATAAATCATTCTCCAGTTTTCATGCTACTTTTTAATAAGGAAGAAAGAAGAAACAGACACATTCAAGGCAAGGCAAAGAAAATGATCACTAATAAAGAAAATTGTTCTTACAAACAAAGGTGGTAGAAGCTAGATATGTTTGGTCTGAAGTTGGACCTTAATTCTGGGTTATGGAAATAATGGTAATGAGTAATTTAAGCAGTATGCATGATAAAACAAAAACAAAAAGTGTTAAAAATGGCTGAGTATTGAATGAATATGGATTAAATAGAAATGTGAACAATCAGATGGAAAGAAGTAGTTGAGGTAGTTAGATCATACAGAAAGTATAAACAAGGATCAACTTGCAAAACAAAAATATGAAGGAAGAGTGAATAGTGTCAAGGGGAAAGGAAGTATTGAGAAAATTGTGGATGGATAAATTTTGATGAGATTCTCAAAAAAAAAAGTAGGAAATTTGAAGACAAAGGCAAGAAATGAATAAGTGGTAAAATCAAAGATTATTTGAAGGAAAGAAAGGTACGGAGAAACATACTGAATTATATAAACCAGATTACATTATAATAATTATAAATTAAACTTATTTATATGTTCATTTCCCTAAATTTATGCCTTTAATTTCTTTTGCTTACTATATCTTATTTCATTTCTGTATTTTGCATGTATTTCTTTTCTCCAAAAAAGGGAGTTGCAAGATTGGTACAATTATTACTGCTATTACTGTTATTAATCATATTTCTTTTGATATCCTCTTCCCCATTGGGTTTTCTTTGCAACATCTGTTGATGCCTGATGAACTCTATTAGAATTTGGCTCACTGATGTTGAAATAATGAGTGCAATATTTAACCGGCAATTAATATGTGCAGAAACATTATCTTGACCTTTATTGTTTATAATTAACTCACCAGCTGTCCTGATTTAAATTCATATGAAGTCTTGTCAGATGCACCACCAGTTAGTACATAGTTGTCAAACAAAAAGCAAAAGGACCCTTCAAGTGAGGTGTCACATACAAAAACAATCTACAACAGATCTTATTGCATTCAGACTGAACTAAGCAAATAAGCCCAGTTCAAAAACCCATACATATGCCCAAGTTTGTATATAAATGAATTCTATGTTTATTGAAAGCTATGTTGTATATCATCAATTTCGGCCAAAGAAACATTGCAGCCATAACCAATTTCTCCAGCTAAGTAGGATACTGTTTCGTCTGAGTTTTTTTTTTCCTAGTCATAGCATGAAAAGCATAGCTGAAGCATCATGAGGAAGGAGAGACAATGTTTCAACATCCCAAAAAATCTGTTGTTATTCATAAGTTGCTCAGTAAATAACACCCACATTTTGCCAAAACAGGAAACATCAATTAACATATGCCAAAAACAGAATGCCAAGATGACATCAGGGAAGACAGCCTATATGTTCTCCCACACAAAATGGCACTATCATATTTCTATTAAGTGCCCAAAATACATCTCATAACACAGTTTATGCTATAACACAATCCAGTCTCAGTTCACAAGTTTAGGCAGAATGAAACCAAAATGACACAAATTAAAGCTGCAAAGGGAATAACAAGGAACAAAGAGAAAAGAATCATAACTTCAATCCCAACAGTATTGTAATTCCAGTGATCAACAGTCTGGGCACAGAACTACTCAGTTCTAGTAGGATCTAGAAAGGATTCTAGAAAGACTGGATAGTGATTCTGAATGCAAAATATTTATAACTTGCTTCCAGTATTGGCAAAAAAACAAGTATGTAGGAAGGTTGTACATAAAACAGCTTTTATGGGAAGAATCAGTGCAGCTTGTCAAAGCTTCCATTGCTTTGGAGAAGCAATGGAATATCACTACAGCCTCATAAACGTAATATTCTGGCATAACAGAATTGTACCTACCTGTGAAATTTTGACTCATTTGTATTCTCTATCAGCTAATCCAAAGGTTAACACATGATTTCAATGGCAGAAACAGCAGCATACATATATGGCAAAACTAAATTTAAATCTAGATTATTCACAGTAGACTTCTTTAACTTTTATAGTGCAAATAGCATGTGGGGCACATGATCCATTACTTTAAAGTACACTTTGAATTAGTTTGAATTACCATAGAAGCGCATCCAATTTGTATCTGAATGGTTTTTATTCATTGAATAAATTTAAGCAGTTCTTTGATTGAAACATTTCAAAACATCAGTTTAATGAACCAGGGAATACTGAGTGTTTGGGCCCAGCCTAAAATCTAGGGTCATTCATTTATGGTAAGAGACAACTCCCAACTCTCATCTTCAGTTCCAATTGGGCATAGAGGAAAAAGACAAACAGCCCAGGCTTCAGTTGAAGAGAGAAAAAAATTCTTCCTTAGTTACAGAGGGCTTAGTATCGCTCAGAGAGCCCCAGAATTCAAGCCTGTCTTTCAAAGCGGCCCAGCTCCATTTGAAGCTCCAAGGTAAAGTGTAAAACTGTTCACCTTGCCATAACAGGCAGGTGGATCAGTGTTATGGGACCGTGGACCCTTAAATCTCCTTGATTTGCAATATTAACTCTCAGCTGATTCCCTGACAGATTACATTTCTGAGGGAAAGCTATTGGTTCCAAGAGAGTGGGTGCTCTTTAAGTTATCACAACATTCATAACATGAATAGAAACATGAAGCAGACTTTACCTCTGCTAGACGGGAATGCTTGTGAACGTTCTCTCCTTTCTGCACACTGGGAGCAAGTTGCTGCAGGACTCCTCGGCTGCTTGTTAGTGCACGTGTCAAACGAGCAAACTTTCCCCAACCTAAAGAAATTGCACAACAGTTACCACCACTCCAGTTGAACAGAATTTGAGCAAAAAAAAAAGGCTTTAACCTAAAACAATTAAGTGAATTTACACTGGGTTAAGAAAAGTACTGACATTTAATATAGGAAAAAAAATAAAAAATTGGTTGCAGGAAATAACTGGAGCTCAACTGGAATATACACCGGAACTGTTCCTTCTGGGGATAATGAAAAAAACTTATGATAAGAAAACAAGACATATGATCATACATATAACAACTGCGGCAAGATTGGCCTTTGCGCAATGTTGGAAGAATGCAAAGATGCCCTCAGATGACTTAATAATAATAAAAAAATCTTTGATTGCACTGAAATGGACAAATTAACATTGGAATTGAAAGGAATGACAGACTTGGAGTATTATGTATAATGGGAGAAATGGTACAAATGGATTGAAAACAGAAAAATAAAATAGATTCAGATTTAATAGAATTTGATGAAATGAAGTGCATAGAGTATAAGAACTGAGTAGCGATATGTTGTGTAAAAGGTCACAGTTCTGCACAAAAATTTCCTTCTTTGTATTTTTGTACTTTGTACTTATGCTTTTGTTTTTTGTTTGTTTAAATATTAATAATCTTTTTTTTAAAGAAAAGTACTGACAAGGGCCAAATGGCTTATCACTTATCCCCTTAGGGCAATAATAAGCAATGGACAGATTTTGAATGTGGAGATCTGGTCATAAGCATTCTCATGCAGCTACCTTTCACATAATTAACATGAATCATTCATTATAAATCGCAATAATAAATAAATAAATAATTATTAGAATGCAGAAAAATTATAAAGTTTTATTTTAAATTGTCCTCCTACTATGTAGATAATTCATTTTAGCAGTTACCCTTTGAGTTACTGCATGTTTCTACTGCCACACTTCTGGACATAGTGTATATGTGAATGCACAGTGTTTTCAAACTGGTTACATATCTACAGACGCAAAATAAGTAAGATCACTCATTAGAATGAAATATTGCTGTCTGAGATACTACAGTAGTAATAACAGTTGGCGCTGACCATGGTACTGAATAGCACATGCAGGGTTTGTTTGTTTTTTTAAAAAAAAGAAAATTCCCATACTATTCTTTTTGCTCCCTTATATTAGTTCTATTTTCTTGTGAGTTTTTGTTTGGTTGTTTTAGGCATTGTCATGCACTGTTTTCATTGTTGTGGGTAAATTGTTTTTATATACTTGTATTTTATTTTACAAACCAGCTCACTTGATTTTGCTTTGTCTTGTCTTGTTTTGGAGAGATTATATTTTGTTTTCTTGTGTTTTGGAGAGATAAGGTTTTAAAGTAATGGAAAAGTGGAGTGAAATAAGTCTATTTTATTGCTGATCTTTCATATATGCACAACCTGTTCACACACATATACCCAAAGTGGGTGTGGTAGGGCGTTCCTATTTAATTTTTAAAAGGATCTTTTTGCTCTTTAATTTTTAGAAGGGTTGCAAATATAAGATAATATTTAAAGTGAGAGCTTCCCCTGTGGCAGCCTAGTATCTTTGTACTTTCATCTGACTAAGTCTTGAAAAGCATTGCTTGGTCTAGATAAGAGATTTTACAGAACAAAAATAGACATTGTTATTATGGTTGTAAAACAGCAATAATGAATAGAGGAAACTCAAAAGGGAGACCAGAATCAGAAACATTTATAATAGAACCAGGACTGAGGATGTTCCACTTCATCCTAGAATGCAGAATTCTAGTTTACAGCCACTTAATCTTATTGTAACACATCAGGAAAGACACCTAAGGAGAGACAGAGCCGTCTCTCTTCCACAGAAAATAGACAGGGACTCATTATTCACATTAGCCAGGCAAGATGAAAATGCAATGAACTTTTGCTGTGACATGAAAAGCCAATGTCAAAAAAAACCACTTCTTTTTGAAATTTATTTTACGGAAATGATGTCATATTAAAAGCAAACAAAAATTTCAAGAAGGATGGCATTAAAATGTGATTTGGTCCATGAGTTTATGCTACAGAGTGTACCCCGATTCCAAAGAACTATGGAATTCAATTCTTCAATGTATTTCAGGGCACTTTGCAGTCTGATCCTGGCCATATTTATTCTGAAGTAAATCCTGCCAAGGTTTTACAAGGCTTATCTGTAAGTAAATGTCCAGGGTAATGGACATCTTTTCCTTAATTAAAAAAGGCTTCCACATCCATGTCAAAAGTGTCAAACCACACAAAAGTTGGTTTTGAATCTGAAGAAAGTTTCAAGATCAGATTATAACATGCTTTAGGTGCAGCTCAAGGTAGTTGATGGATAAAAGATGACCTGAAATTATGTGGAGTAAACATAAACCCATTGTGTGAATCTCAGCTACACTTGGATATCAGAATGTAGCAGATTGTTTTGTAAAATTAAAAATCTATTCCCAGATTTTCCATTCATAACTCTATGTAACAGCTGTTTTCAATAATTCCTTGAAAAATTCTAATCAGTAGGGAAGGATCTTGGTTCACTTGAAGAGCATGTTCCTAGTCCTCCTTCCACCCATCTCCTCCTAGTACTCCCCCTATCACTCATCTCCTCCCTCTTATGACTGTATGACTGTAACCTTGTTGCTGGTATCCTTAAGATTTATATTGCCTGTTTCCCTATGACTATCATTAAGTGTTGTACCTTATGATTCTTGATGAATGTATCTTTTCTTTTATGTACACCGAGAGCGTATGCACCAAGACAAATTCCTTGTGTGTCCAATCACACTTGGCCAATAAAGAATTCTATTCTATTTTATTCTAGTCCTCCATTACCCTTATCTCCCAAAATGTTGACATTTTAAATGTTGATTATTTATTTATTTATTTATTTATTTATTTATTTATTTATTTATTCATTCATTCATTCATTCATTCATTCATTCATTCCTATCCTGCCACAATCCAAAAGATTCTTGGTGGCTAACAAAGAATAAATAATACAATGAAAATATCCATTTTGGTATAGAAGTTAAGGTATCAGACTAGAAATTGGGAGATCATGAGTTCTGAACTCATCTTAGGCACAGAGACAGCTGGGTGATCTTGGCCCAGTCATTTTCTCTCAGCCCTATGAAGGAGGCAATAGCAAACGACTTCTGAAAAATCTTGTCATGAAAACTGCAGTCCAGGCATTCCCTGGGAATCAGACATGATTGAAAGGAGGAAAAAAATGTCTAACCAAAATACCTTAAGTTTCTTAAGTAAACAACTTATTCTGCAGTGTCACTAAGGCTTCATGTTTACCCTAAGTGGCTAATTAGAAATTATATTTAATGGTTGATCTAAACAGACTTAACACTAAACAGCCATTCATGAACTGCCATTCAGTGCAGATTGAATTTAGTCTTTTGGACAAAGATTAGTTCAGAACCCAGCTCTGCCTATAAGAATTCACCTTAAAACTGTCAACCATTCATCCAAATACTGGAATTAGTATGTGCTTAAGTTGTTAGGGTTCAGCCAATGGATCTTCAGCTCAATAATACTGCCATCACTCAGGAAACTATGTTCATCACTCAGCCTTAAGAAAGTGGCACTATAGCAATAGCAATAGCACTTAGACTTATATACCACTTTACAGTGTTTTACAGTCCCCTCTAAGTGGTTTACAGAATCAGCATATTGCCTCCAATAATCTGGGTCCTTATTTTACCCACTTTGGAAGGATAAAATGCTGAGTCAACCTTGAGCCTGGTGAGATTTGAACTGCCAAATTGCAGTCAGCCGGCAGTCAGCAGAAGTAGCCTGCAGTACTGCATTCTAACCACTGCGCCATCGTGGCTCAGGTTTTTTTAATAGTTGGCAATAAACAATTTAAGCAAACCTGAAATACTCTTTCTAGAATGTCCTTAGGTATTTGTAGAGGATATTTTGGCATGTTTTTGTCTTGTATGAAGGAGACAGCTCAACCTAAAGTGTGGGATATTGAGCCAGGTATCGATAACATGGCACCTCTAGTTTACCTGGTATATACAATATGGTAATCTCCATATTATTATTATTTTAAATTAATTTGTGCCAAAATTTCACAAGGTCTTGCCAAATCTTCTTAGATTTCAATATTCTTGCTGGAAATATCCCAATATTTTCTCATTTATCATGGTTTTCTTTGGATAATAACATAAAAGTAAATTTCTTCAATTTATAGTTGATCATATTCATTAGTTTACATAATCTGCCAAATGTTGGGAGATTAAACAATGATATGTTTGCATGGATTGGTACCAGGTTTTTGTGCTTACTCTGTTAATTGAGTGTATTTTTACAGTTTTTAAAATGATTTTATTGGGAACTGTCCAGAGTTGTGTGAAAGATGAGCAGCCATATAAATGTTTTAAATGAATAAATAATATCAGGTAGCTTTTTAAAGCCAACCAATTCATGTTTTATGTAATAACAACAGAAACTATAAATAGAAACATATGATTTATTTAAATGTTAGACTTTTATTGTGTCTGGAATGGATAATGCCTTAGAACAAACAAGCAGATTGTTTATGGGGTCTAATTTCATCCTTTGCTTTCTCATGCCATTTCTAAATAATAGGTTACTGTCATTTTCTGTCAAATATCATGTCACACTTTTGTGATCTATATATGCAACAAAAATAGTTTCTACTTTGACAATAGCATTCATATGAAGCATCCAACAATGAATATTTGTATGGAAATTACAGATTTATGCTAACTACCACTAGTAATTCCATCAATGTGTCACAGAAAGACCCTACCGATTGCCTAAGCCTTACTGGTAGGGCACACCCAATCTAAGCCCCAAGGCTATATATGATTCACAAAGTGTGACAGAAGAAAACAAGATTAAATATTTGGAGATAGCCCTATATTTAGTAGAGTGTAATTTGACCTGAATTACTCATTGCTGGGAGATGTGCAGAGGGCATAGTCTTTAGAAACTATTTTTCAGAATAGATATGTTGCATTTACAAATGAATTTATTAATAAAGGAGAATATTTGTAGTTCATAATTGAAATGAGGGGTCCCAGAAAAATAATAAATTCATGAGGGCCCATGGTGCTCTCTGAGCTTGCTTGTTTTCTTACAGACGTTTCATTATCTTAACTAGGTATGATGATGTTATGCAAGAAAATAAGCAAGCTCAGAGAGTACCATGAACCCATCATGAATTTATTATTTTTATGAATAACTCAAGGCGGTAAACATACCTAATACTCCTCCTCCTTCCTTTTTTTTTTCCCCACAACAACTCAGCAGCAAGAATTGTATTTGTGCAAAATTGGAAGACAGAAAAAATCCCGTCAGAAGGTGAAGTAATAAAAAAGATTTTAGACATTTGAAAAACTTTTTCAATAAAAAAAAAAAAGATTTTAGACTGTGCAGAAATGAATAAATTAACTTTAAGAATAAAAGATAGAGAGGAATCGGTGTATTTCAAGACATGGGGAAGATTTTATGAATGGCTAGAAAAGAAATATGAATAAAAAATAATAGATAAATGAGGCAGATAATATAAAGGTAAATGATGGAGAGAACAAAAAGGAAATAGAAACCCAGAGGACACCAGAGTAAATGGAAAAGGGGGAGGGGGGAAAGAAAGAAGAGTATAAGTATAAATGTACAATTATAATGATAAAAGTGACAGACTGGGTAAAAATGAAAAGAAATTGAAAAGAAAGTATATATTATTAGAATATTGGAGTTCCTAGGATAGCAAAGAGGCAATATATTTCACAACAAAGAAGAAAGAAAGGAGAGAGGAATAGAGGGTATGAAGAGGAGAGGGAGAGAGAGGAATGGAAGAAAGGGGAAAGGAGGGAAAGAAAGGGCAGGGGAGAGGAGTAGGAGAGAAAGAGAGAATAGGGGGAAAGAGGGGAGGAACAGGGGAAAGGAAGGGGAAGTTGGGAAGAGGAAGGAGAGGAGGAGGAAGAAAGTAGAAGAGGAGAGGAGGGAGGGAAGGGAAAGGAAGAAGAAGGAAAGGAAGGTTTGTTGTGAAACGAGAGAAAAGAAAGGGTAGAAGAGCAACCCCGAATGCAAGTAAAATGTCTTATTTGTATGCTTTCTTTAAGAAAATATGTATATAGTAAAACTTTTGCAATAAAAAAAAAAAGAAAATATGTATATGTATGATTAATTATGTATAAAAGAATGTACATTTACATTATTTGTATAAAAAGAAATAAAAATTAAAAAATCTTTCAAAAAAAAAGATGGGTTGGGCTGAGAAAGAGTGACTGACTCAAAGTCATTCAGCTGTCTTTAATGTCCTAAGGCAGGACTAGAACTCACAGTCTCCCAGTTTCTAGTCTACATAGCAAATTATCTAATGATCTCAGCTGTTTTCAGTTATCTCATAATTGATCCTGCTTACATTACAGACAAAAACTGCAAGAAAAAAAGTAACATTATATGGGGTTTCAAAGACTGCATAGCCTAACAGAAACACAAAGATAGTCACAAGGAAAAGGTATTGGATTGGGATATGATCTGTTCTAGGGAATGACCAAGAAATGTAATTCTGCCATTTCAAAAACAATCTCAAGGTCCAAGACATGGAGATGTAATTTGAAAAGGATAGTGCACTGTTGCCTCAGCTGATAGCTTTTGAACCTGCTGATCAAGGCTGCAGTTCCTTGATCTGCAAGAAATATCATCAGAAATGTTTCATGGCTTTGCCATTGGTTCCATCAATTCTTAACATCTGAAAGAAAAGAAAGAACTGTTGGAGGCCTGGCTGGCGTGGCCTTGACATGTTGTTGTTATTATTATCATATAGAGCACAGGCCAGAAAGCAGTAGTTTTCTACGTATTTCAAAAAATGTTTAACCTTCAGAGTCAGTTTGCGCTAGCTTCACTAGCTTCACTCAGATTCTTAACAGATCTTCTAAAACCAAAACATCTATGAAAGAGAATTATTCCATTTTGAAATGCAAAATAAATTATATTTCATATGCAACAGAGAAAATAGCAAACCTTTGCATGAGTCATCCTCAATAGGCTGTTTGAAAGCTGTGATGTCACTGAAAGTGCAAAGAAACAAAACAACTTTGTCCTGTTCATTTCGAATTGGAGCAATTTTCACAAAGAACCAAACAGGAGTCCCTGGAGAGAAAGCACCACAGAAAAACTGGTCAATGACATAAAAACTGAACATCATCCTACTATAGCATTGTTTTTGCAAACAAAAGAAATAAAAGAGTGTTTGCAAAGAAAAACCAATGCTGCGTGACATTAATTTTCACTACAGCGGAAATAGGCAAAGCTGGAAAAGTCATATATATATATATTTACTATAAGCACATATTCGGACTACCTGTAAAACTACAATAGAAGTCATGTTCAAAAGTTGGCAAAATAATAAATGAAATTCTGCCATTTCAAGTTGTTTAGTGTGGTTTGATTTTGCATAAATTCAGCCTGCAAAGGGATTTAGTGATTCCACAGTTTTAATTTTCTCTCCACTTTGACTGCCATTTCAAGTTATTTTTTTAAAAAACACCATAGTTTCATGTGCAGTTGTGCATGAGTACAGTCTTTTTAAACATTAAGCTTATGGGGATATTTACAGAGACAGAGCTTGTAAAGTGCAAGAAAAACTTCTTTGGGAAAAAAAAAGAATAATTAATGTTTTACATATCTTTTTTCCACTGGATAAAATCAAGGAGAAATGGGAAACTGATCCAAAACAAATTCCAAAATCACTCGCAGCATAAGAATTTTGTTTTCATGGAAGAAATACACATATCCCAAAGAAACTGGATAGCCATACAGCATAGACCTGGAGAAAAGACTAAGGCAGACAAGGCACTGTTTTTGGGAATGGTACTAGTTTAGTCTGAAAGCCAAGGGGAGAATGTCTGGACATTTCTTCCCATGGAAAATGTATCTCTGCATGGAGAAAAAGATATCTTCATATAATAAATTAATATTTTAAACAAAATAGCTGAAGGTTTGACTTCTCCTTGAAATACTCATATTTCCTCTTCCATTTTTCCTCAAGCTAAGGATTGATCCAAAATGATTCAGGGAGCTGAGGGTGAACTAAATTTTGCCATCCTCCCACTCCCAGTCCAGGACCTTAGCCATTATAACACATTGTCTCTCAGTTGTTGTTTAATGGCATAATCCAGGAAAAGGCATAGTAGTTGATTCTCCTCTCTTTTTCAGATTAGCTTTAATTTCTTTAAACAAGAGGATATTCTAGGGCAGTGATGGCTAACCTTTTTGCCATGCCAGGAGTGGGGGTGGGGGGTGGGGGATTGCACGCGCAGGTGCCCACATCCATAATTCTGTGCACCTCGCCCCTGCACATGCGCAACCCCCCCCCACTCCCCCCACTCCTGGCACGCGATGGCCCGGTAGGCCCATTTTTCTCTCTCACTAGGCTCACTAGGCTCCTCCTTTCTAGGAGTTTGGGGAGGGTGAAAATGGCCTTCCCCTTCCCCCCCCCCCACCCGGGGGGCCCTCCGGAGGCCGGAAATGGCTTGTTTGCCAACTTCTGGTGGGAAGGTCCTTTTTTTTGCTGTCCCCAGGCTCCAGAGCCTCTCTAGGAGTCTGAGGAGGGTGAAAATGGCCTTCCCCCCCCCCCCCGGAGGCCCTCTGGAGGCTGAAACAGCCCGTTTGCCAACTTTCAGCCCAGTCCAGTCTGGAAGCGCCGGAGCTGAGCTCATGGGACCACCAGTATGGCTACATGTGCCACCTGTGGATGGATGTGTAGGAGAGACATACTTAGTGGAGTCATGATTCTAGAAAATCACTGAAATAAGAAAAATCATGCCTACTGTAATGTTAAATCACAGTCATTTCGATGGCTCTACATTATGTATGATAGATTTGAATCTTGTGTTCATGAAAGCAATTGCAAGCTTTCTCACTGAATATATGTTGTTTTTTTTAAAAAAACTTCCAACATAAAAACAGCCAAGACTTTACTGTTGGAGTTGCAAGAAAAAAGCTATGGTGGCACAGTGGTTAGAATGCAGTACTGCAGGCTACTTTTGCTGACTACCAGCTGACTGCAATTTGGCATTTCGAATCTCACCTGGCTCAAGGTTGACTCAGTCTCCCATCCTTCCAAGGTGGGTAAAATGAGGACCCAGATTGTCGGGGGCAATATATTGACTCTGTAAACCACTTAGAGAGGGCTGTAAAGCACTATGAAGTGGTATATAAGTCTAAGTGTTATTGCTAAGTGCTATTAGCATATACAAAGCTGAATTTAGCTATCCCATGAAATCAAGTCAATAATTTATACAGAGCGGCTGGCATCCTGAACAGAGTTGTCCCACACTACATCATTTACTTGAAGATACTACATATAAAGATTTTTCTAGTGGCACAACTCCTTTCAACAGGATCATACTCCTACCCTTCAGATGTTCAACAGAGGAATCAAAGTTTGTTTGAGACTAGAATAGGAGATGTTCATCAAGGGAAATTACATTTCTGTCATAGCACATTCAGCTCTCCTAAAACTGATTTTCAATCACAACCATAGACTGCAGAAATTCAGGTCATAAAAGACCACTGCTGAAATACAACTGTTAAAAAGGGGTTTGAGCCAAACAGACACACAGCAAGGGCTATGTATATTCTGTGGTAAACAAGTGGGATTTCTTCACTGAGACTATCTTAATTCTGAATAACATGTATAAATTAGGTCACTGATTCTATACACCTGGCATTGTTTTGCTAGTTACGGAGCTGAAATCTGCCAGAAAAACATTGAAGATGAACTCAGGGAGCTCAAAAAAAAAAAAAAATCTTCTAGAAAGAGGCCAAGAATTATCTTTTTTCTGGCTTGGATTAAGATCCACACCCAATATAAATTTCTGGCTTGTTGATTCATAAACCTGCCTCAACTTCAAGCTCTTAGACTTAAATCATATTTTTCAAGCTCTATGATGGATCAGAAGCTCATGATGATGTTTAGGAACCAGGGCAGCTGAAATAAACCAAGCTATTTCTGATTTTTGAAGAAACAACTTTGTTCTAAACTATTTTGGAGCCAAAAACTGAAAGCTCCAAAATATTAGGCATAAGCCAGGAATGCTGGGTTTAGAAGTCACACTCCAATGCCCAAACCTACTGCATGCTGAGTATAATGGATATCATCCATTAGTGGGAATGGTTAAACATAAAACCTGCCATAGGTTTCTAAGGGAAACAGTTTGAAAAATCTGCCCAAATAGATATAACAGCACTGAATGAAGTGCACTACTCTCTGTCTTGCTCTGATCCAAAATCCACAAAGGAAAAAATAACATGAAAGAAATACATCTGAAAAAGAAAGGGTAAGTCATGTACAAAAAGAGGGCGTTACAAATTTAAATCAGCTTTAAATTGGGAAAATTTATGCAACAAAGAACTTAAGAAAAATTATGCTAAAAGAAATTATAAAGAATTTACATTTAAAAAGTATATAAATTAGTCAAAGTTATGACTGGGAGAGGAGAGAGAAAAGTTATGTTAAAAAAAGCTCTTCGTGTATTAAAAAAAATTATAACCAAAGTTGGTAACAATATTCTGAATGGATCTTTCTAAAAGGAAAGTATCCATCAACCTGTCTATTAGTTTCCCTATCCCCAGTAGATTGAAATACTATACTATTAATATGGACAATAAAACAGAATATGTTTCTCAGCCCTGGGGTGTTAGAGGATTAGTTAGTGAGACACCATAATCTAGACTGCCCGGGCTGCTAAAAATGAAATTGCTAAAAGTGTATAATATTTCTCTTAATTATATTGGCATAGTAAAGCACAATACTGAATGCTGTTAACATAAAAGATAGAATTTGAAACTCCTAAAGTAAAGCACTGTTGAATTTTAATGTTGTTACTGCATCAAGCGTAGGAGCCCGTATATGGTATTTGCATTTGGGATATGTGATACATCATAGTACTGTCTGTCTGTCTGTCTGTCTGTCTGTCTGTCTGTCTGTCTGTCTGTCTACCTATCTATTTATCTATATCTACTTACCTACCTACCTACCTATCTTCTCTACAGCTAAGTTTGTTTAAGGCACAGGAATATCAATTAGGGATTAACTGCTCTAGCATAAAAAAAGCAGAATATACAGGGAAAGAGTATCCAAACTATGATATGGGGCTTTCTGGTATTAGTATTTCACATCATGCCTTCAGTCCCATGAATATCATTTTGGACATCTTAAAAGATGCTATGTGTTCTGCCATTGAATCCATTTTGTGGGGTAGCTGGTACAAGGATTTAAAGAGCTCATTGTAGGATTGAAGTCTTTGGAGTTCTTCTAATCCAATGCTACAGCTGAAGTCTTCATACCATCCTAGAACATTGGCTCTCCTGTCCTTGCTTGAAAACATAGAAGTATGGAACAGTCATGAGTCCAAGAGGCAGGTTGTTCCATTGCTTAATAGCTCTCCTGGTGTATTCCTGAGAAATCCTTTTTTCTTAGTATGTCATTCCTTGTTGTAAGCAACTATAACTCCGGGCTTATGTTTTGAGGGTGCCTCTGGATATTGTCTCCCTTCTATTCCATATTCAGTTTAAAGCCCACCAGATGACCTGAGCAAGATATCTTCCATATATATTCTCCCCAGCCATAGTACTCTCTCCTCTGCCAGGTTATTCTTCAGAATGATTATCCCATGAGGTAGGTGGGCTAAGAAAAAATGACTATAATACATACATAACTGTGGAAACTGAATATCCACAGTTAGATATCTATTGGGTAGGTAATTTCTCTAGTTTCCCTAGCTCTTGTCCAATGCACAACAAAATGCATAAACCTATTGTTAAATCCATAGCTCTTCCAAAAGCTGCCACTAAATTGCAAGTTTTGATATGATGGGATAGGAGTCAGTTTGTTGAGTTGGGAGGTTATAGAAATTGAATACCTAAACATAAATAAATATATTCTTACTAGCTGGACACCCATGCTTCACTACAAAACTATGTGATCGGGCATGATAAATTGACACTCAAAGCCTGAAACTTAATGTAGAATGTGTAACTCTGTAGCATCAGAGCATGTTAATATAAGGCAACTGGCAGTTGGAACAGAGGGGGAGGGGGAGTAGAATGTTCCAGCCCGCAGACCAGATGAGTCACGTGCTGGCCATGCCCACACCCGGTTTAGCAAAAGGGTAGCATCAGAGCGTGTTAATATAAGGCAACTGGCAGTTGGGACAGAGTCCTTTCAGATGAGGAGGGGGAGTACAACATCTAACTCCTTAGCATCAAAGCATGTGAATATAATACTGTATATGAAATACTAATGATCTGATGGTCATTTCAAAAAATCATTTCTTAGCAAGCACCTAGAAGCCAAGAGGAACATACGTGCCAAATTTCAAGTTTGCAGGCTTTACCGTTCTAGAGATTTCGTGATGAGTGAGTGGTATTTGGCTTTTATACTTATACATGTATATTTTATACATGGGAAGTAATTAATTGCATTTGTTTTTATTTCATTTTAAACTTCAGTTTCAGTGGAAGCTTTTGTCCTGGCCCTATCTATTCTTTGTTCAGGCTGCACCTTCTTTTCAGCATTCGTATCCAAACACAACTTGCAATGGCCAACAAGAAAAACTATAACCATACACATTCCTGTCTTATCCACTGTACCACACTGGCTCTAACTTTAATAGTAATGGGGTTAAAACTTTGTATGCTTGGGTGAAAAATACTACAACATGGCATCTTCTGATAAAACTGAATGGTACAAAAAGCAAGTCGGATAAAAAGAAGCATTCCACATAATTACATTTTTCTACTCCGCATGTATGTTGGTCACCAACTTGGATAGATTTCAAATTTTGATTAGACAGATTCATAGAGCAAAAATATAACAATGATTGATAGTTTGGATGGCTATATCTTACTCCCACTGGAAACCATATACTTCTAGTTAATGAAATCAATTGTGAGGAAATATGATCAGAACAATGTATATGTTTTTGTGCAGCTACTGAGGCTTTGGCAAAATAATATGGAACTATATATATTTTTGGTGTGGTCCAACAGGCCATTTTTAATGTGATGCTTTTGTTATGTTTTGAATGGAGCAATAGATCCAATTCACTTGCTCCGATTTCGTTTATAGCAGCTTTTCATGCTAAGTATGATGTGAAAGATTACTGTCGAGTACAAACAAATCCTTCTCTTGATACTCCTGGACTTTCTTACAGACTGACAATGAACAGGTTTGTGCAATAGGACTGTTGCATCCAGAATCCTGTCTCAGAGTTGGCAACATCTCTTGCTATAACCTGATTGGCTAGAAAGAGAAAAAATTAAATAAAAGATGACAACAGGCAATGATACAATGCTGAGTATTTACATGGTTCTTGTAAGAGTTGTGCTGAGTCTTTGAAAATTGCCAAGCAAATCTAACAATGTATCCAGATTGCCAATACCAGTCATTGCCATGTGTAGCTTATTTTGAAGTTCCTCACATAAGTACATCACAGCTGGGACTTTATGGTGATCACTGCAGGGAAGCCAAGGACTAATTAAGTTGGAAGACTGATATACTCTCATTCTTCTATCCCTAAGCAGTTTTTTAATTTGTAGTTCTTATGCTAGCAAGCCAGGAATCTCAGTAGTTTCTCTAGGGTTCTTTAGCTAGACACAGTGGTTCACAGATTAGACACAGTGGTTATGCTACTGTGAAAGACAACCTGCCTGAGAGGATAAACCTTCTGCTAAAATAAACAGTCATGGAAATCATCAACTCTGTTACCAGTTTATGGAGAGAATTAAAGAGGCTTAACAGACCAGAATTCTCTGGTTCTTTTTCTTAGCAAAAGGTGAAATCAGGATGTTAGGTGAACTAGAATCAACTATTTTTTTCCTTCATGGGACATTCCAAATGGAAATTGTTGTTAACAATCACCCTAACAATAACCCTGAAGTTGTTGTTAACTATCAGGGATCAAGATAAATCCAGACAATGTAACACTCTGTATTAGAGGCAATATCCCAGTCCATTTTTATGTAGTTTTTTTTAAAGATCCATAAAAAAGATTCTCAGCTGTTTTCATTTGTAACTTTTATAACATACATTTTTCTAACATACTTAATTATCAATGTAAGTCCCATAAGATATATGTGGTTTTACATGAAATATTCCAATATTATTTGCTACAAAAATTATCTGATATAAACATTTTAAATATACTTACATATGTAAGTATACATATATTTACATATGTAAGTTCTTTTTCTTTTTTTATATAATGCAGGACAACTTTCAAAAACATATGGATTCTTTTTCCAAATGTGGAAAAAGAATCCTAAGAAAGAGGCTTTTGTGTAGATTTTTAACTGGAAGTAGACACCAAGAGATTGGAATCTATAGCACCACTGGTCCCTCTGGAAAACTGCTTCCATGCAGTGGTGGATTGCCCCTGGTTCAGACCGGTTCTATAGAACCAGTAGTAAAACGGGCGGGAGGTTCTGCCCACCGACCCTGACGTCATCAGAACGCTTCTGCGCATGCACAGAAGAGCGTGCATGTGCGAGCAAAGCAAGCACACACACACAGCCCCATTGCGAACAAGTAGTAAAGGTAGGTAGAACACACCCCTGCTTCCATGGCAAGTATCTTTGATAGCTCTACTAGACAACCGGGGGTGAGGGAGCAGGCAGGTACAGAATGACTATGAAAATAGTGTATAATGAGATTGGGTATTTATATTAGAGAATTAATGTGAGGAATAAATGATTAAGCTACTTTCTTGGGGGAAAGAATTCAGTTTGTTGTGTACATCTTTTTTCCTAAGTAAAAGCTGTTGGGAAGTCTTATGATGGAACTTCTAAGTTCCAGGTAGCCCAGATGTTAGCACATGCCTTACCAATGTTACTCGATCTTCCAGTTTATCATTGGGTATGAAGGGTGTTCCATGTGAAAAATGTATTGATCTTGAAGTGAAAAGTAGAAAAGGCAGTTAGCATTGCAAAAATCATTCCAGTGTAACCTGCTTGTGTTCTTAATAGGACAGAACTACACACGTCATTGGGAAACTATTAATGAAAAAGGACAGGGAGAGAAATACCTACAAGAGCCATTCCTGCAACAGTGGCAAAACCCATTTCAGGGAACATTGTTGAAAAAGAAGCCAGAAAATTAACTTACTATTTTTCTTGTACATCAAGATTTCAAATGAGTTCACCTCATAGTTCTCAAAAGTTTGCCGAACCTTATCAATTGTGTCTTTATCTGTCAGCTCTCCATACATGAAACTGCAAGGAAATAAACAAACAAGACAGATGAGAATCACAGGCAAGACCTCATGGCACGACAGGCTTAAGTTGTATTAAGTATTCTTTGAGTACTCTTTCTGAACTCACTTTCATAGAGAATGGGATTGACTGGCTTGTTTTATATGCCACTCCAATCAGCAACTGGCATTGAGAGACTTACTAACCTTGCTCGATAATATTTTTTTAAAAAAAATTATAAGAACCATAATAACAATTTGTTGTTAAGTGAGGTTATTAAATGATATTTGTCTGCTACAAAACCACATCCTGTTGGTGGGACCAATTTCCCTTTCTTCCTGTAATTCCCCAAATCTGTTCTAGAGATTGGATGACATTTCAGAAAAGATGTGGATAGTGCAGAGGGAAGGGTAGCATGATGAAATCCTATCTTGAGTAGAAGTCTGCTTGGGTGTCTTTGGATACAACCGAATTGGAAGAAGAGATTCCTCTCTAAAAGCCATTATACAATGAGAATTTCACAATAAATATTGGCTTCTACATATTATGTGCTTCTTTTTGCTGGGCCAACTTCTGCATGTGTTCCATGTGCACTCCTTAGAAGCCATTTCTTCTCGGGGAACTGAGTAATTCGATTTTCAAGACAAAAGACTATGGAATGCTCAAATAGAAGATTGTTGGTAATTCCCAAAAGTGTAATTCCCCAAGATTCTTGGCAACCAGTAATGGCAATTAGCATGCTATAAAACTACATTAAGTTCATGGCAAGAGAAAGGATAAAAACCTGATTGGGGCAAAAAGGGAGATTCAATAGTTGTTTAGCTCAGTAGTGCTACATTACCCACTGTAGAGAAGGGTGGGAAGAATCAAAGAAATGTGGAGTCAACTAGGGCAAAGAGTTTAGCACAGCAATTTCATACTGTGTTTTATTTAGACACAGGGAATTAACTTTGCCCTCTTCCTTCAAGTGTAGCAAAGATCCCAACTTCTCCTCTTCTCAGAAAACTTATTTTAGAGTTTTAACAGTCACAGCACCTAAATAACCTCAGATAACCTCAAAAAGTGAAAGCAAGTTCAAGATGGTTAGTACGCTGATTAAAAAAAAAAAACCACCTAGGAGTCCCACAACACTGTCTGGATATTTAATAATAGCTTGGAAGAAAGCAAGAGTAAACCAGTTCCAGACCAGTTTGCAAGAAAACAACTCGAATGTGTCCATGTAGATACTATGAAGCAAGTTGGGAGAAACTTTTTTTTAATATTAACAACCCCACTGTGAAATCTGAATCCAGTTGGTAAAAGGCTAGACTGAACAATATGGCTGCACAACAAACTGAGAAGGGAAAGGAAAAAGGGAAGGAGAAAATAGGAAGGGAAGGAGGGTATGTGGCCATACATGTGGCATTGTTGGCACAATTTCTTACAAAGTACAAGAACGTAAAACCAAAACTACATAATCAGTTCCTCAATAGTATTTAAAGTAGGAGTTAATTGCAGGTATATCATTTAATAGTATGGTAAAAGGTGGGAGAGTAAAGAAAGAAAGAAGATATGACAATTCTGTTAGGAAATCTAGGTCAAAAGTTCATCTGAATAATCTCAACAGATATGCACTAAGAACCCTTATGACACATATGAGCCATAAAATCTGGGAATGTAGGGGGTTGTGATTTAACATATGATGGGCACTAAATTTTGAAGGTAGGTTTACAAGCATGACTTATCAGTGGGAAATCCAGACTCATTGTAGATTATATTTTAAGAAAATTTGGGTCCAAATCCTTGTGCAGCCCTGTAGATTGCTACAAAACTCTGGCTGAGCAAATGAGAGCCAATTTGGTGTAGTGGTAAAGGCACCAGGATACTTTGAGTTCTAGTACTGCCATAGGCACAAAGCCAGGTAGGTCATCTTGGGCCAATCACACTCTCTCAGCTCAGAAGGAGCCAAGGTCAAACAACTTCCAAAGTCTTGTCCAGTAGTTGCCCATAGTCAAGATTCACTTGAAGATACATGCACAATTTCCTTTAGATGGGAACACCTTATATATAAGCTTCTTAGAATATAGAAAGGATCCAAAATGTCATTCTTTCCCTGATCTCGACAGTACCCATTCTGTGGTTTAAAATCCAAGGGACTCATTTTGCTTGACCAAAAACACAGAAATATGACCAGTTACTTTATAGAAATATAAGCCAGTAACTGTAAGTAAGCCTGTACTGAAATACCTGCAGGTGCTGCTCTTTTGCATAACTTCTGCTCGGTGGTATCCTGACAGCTTGCAGAATCCATCATTGCTGTATACAACGGGCCAATCCACTATCTGCGCATTACCCAGGACAAAATTTGTATCTGTTTGAAACAACAGTTCTATTAGACGAAGAAGTTCCATGGCATATTGATTATACAATAGACTCTTCCTTGTTCTCTTCTCTAGGTCAAATATTATCTGGCACAAAAGTTAGAGAAACCTGGTAATCTTATGTTTATATATGTTCCCCACCTCAGAGATTAAAAATACTCTTTGGCCTTAGAGACTTGCTTTCATTCCAGCAACTAATGGCTAAATTAGATATGACATTAATTGCCTGAACACTATCTCCATATGTGTGCGTGTGGTGTTTTTTTTTTTAAAGAACATTAGAGTAACTGCAGAGAGTGTAGAAAGAGATTGAGTCACCCCTTTCATTCCTGTCTTGGTCTTGATCAGATTGCTATTTGCACCTGCAGTTCAGAGGCTATTTCAATTGTCCTTGTTGGAAACTGAACTGATAATGAATTAATATTTTGACATCGTCACTGTGCTTTCACTTGTCATGCATCATCTTTACTGTGGGTATTATTGATATGTAGCTTGCCTCACTTCACGGTGTTATGCAGGCATGTGCAATGGGAAAACCTGGCCACTGAGTAAATCATTCTGATACAGGCCAAAAGCCTATCCTAAACTTAGCAGCCCATTGACTCAAACAGGGCATGCATCAAGAAACTGACTTGTATAGCATAACTTTTCCCCTAACAGCTGACTTTATAAACTGTTCCAGGAGATCCTGGAAACTAAGAAGTGGTTCTTCGGTGGGAAGATTGATAAATAGTATTAATAAGAATAATAGGAATAAGAATAAATACAATACATTTCTCTAAGAGAGAGCTGGCCACAAAAAATCAGTCTTCTCCTATAACTAACAATTTATAGGAAGTATGGAATCAGAAATTATTTTATTTTCTACAAAATGAAATGAGGATCCACATATACATAAAATATCCCATGCCTCATGGCCTGTTGGAGTCTCCTGCAAGAGCTTCCATGCTCTTGGCCTAAGTTGTAGGCTTAATATTTCTGAAGTGTACCCATCCTCTTTTTTGTCTACTCACATAATTACTCATAATTGATTGCAGATGTGTGTATATCTTATTTTAAATGAATTAAAGGAGCTGGGTAGCAAGTGCAATGATATTATAAGTACAAATTTGATAGATATGCAAGTCCATTTTTGTAGGAAAATAATAGCAAAATTAGAAAAAGGAAGCATACAGAAAACTAAAATCTCTAAAAGCAGGAACAATGAATTAACATATGATTTAATTCATTAGTGATCATTTAACATAATTAATATTAATTACTTTATTACAATAAAATATTACAATATAATTTTGTATATGTGGAACAAGATAATTAACTATGATAATCATCACAGCATTTTTCACTGGTTATTAGTGAATAATAGGATTAATATGAAAATACTATTTTTTAAAAAAAAATCTTACATTTCTTGATCTGATATTTTCTGATATTTGTAAATCATTGACCTTAGAAAGTATATTTTCAATTTCTTTCCCCAAACTCAAACCACTGTATTCCCAGCCAATTTTGTCAAGTAAATCTGAAGCTGAACTAGCAGATTGGCTGCTTTTGAGTCCAGGTTCTTACTCTTCCAAATTTGGCATGGATTTATATTACACAGTCAAGAAATTAATGCCTTTATGACTGGGATTTAGGCTCAATGTCTAGGGCTCTAAATCACCATTCAGAGAGTAGCAAAATCTGATGGCTATGGCAGGAGCATAGTGGCCTTATGTCAGCACCTGGTTTGCCTTGGATATGCAGATATTCATAAAATGTGAGACTACCTAACATCAGTCCCTGAAGTCCACAGTGACCTCTAAACCCAGCTGCACCTCTAAACCCAATTATAGTACAATTCTATTTCAACATTCCATGTATTTGTTGCAAAATATTTGCAAGCACTGCCAGAAATTTTTATCCAAGTGATGTCAAGAGTGTTAATAAAGCCATAATCAGCATAAGAAGCAATGGTCAGCAATTAAGCTCAGTCTGTTACCTAACAGCACTCTGACGAGTTGCCCTGTTTTATAGCTAGTCTGAAGAATCATGTGTTGGCAGCATGATCCTCTCAGGAAACAAAGGCAATATGATGTACATCAAGCATGACCAATATTAGCCAGCAATGTCATTCTCTAGAGATATTATCTTGAATTTCAAAGTCATAGACAGAATGTAGCACATGATGTCACATTTTCCACGGTTACATCTTTCCCTATCACTGAACCATTATATGCAACATACCAGTGACAGCCTATAAATTATTACAGAATGTGTGTCCCCACACTATATCCTTTCATATATGCATATGAAGGGTTTCTGAAATGTTTCTTTATTCACAGGATCAAAAGGGGAGAAGAAGCTCCTCTCAATTAAGACTGCTGTTTTCTCCTCTTTTCCAAATATTTTAATAACTTAAGAACCACTAGGCTACATAAGTTCTCTTTTTTTCCCAGTGTTGTAATACCTAATAGATAGATATTGATCTCTACCAAAATCCAAATAAATATTATATTTGGAGGCAAGCTTAATGCCAACCAATACCAATGATTAATGAAGATCAAACAAATTATATTAATTTGTGGAAAAGGTGGAAAATTATTAACAAAGCAAGGCCACTGTTACTTCTGGACAGAAACAAGTAAAGAAAGACTTTATGTATTGTAATCTTTTATTATATTATCACAACACTAGAAGAGGATATGAAACTCTTCCCAAAAATCAAGTTACCATTTCCCACAAATAAGATTTATAAAACCTGTTTTTGCTTTGGTTTGTTCACTGTTCAATAGTTAGGTGATAACTTTGATGTGTTAAAATGCTTCCCAATATCACAAGGCTGATGTTTGCTTCCAGAAATTAATCAATACAACCTCACCTTTCTTTTAAATAGATACTGAATGTGCTTACATTACTTGATAAATATAAACATTCAGAACCACCTTGACTCATGTAACAATTTATTGTGTTTCAGTGGTAGTCAATATGTGCAATATGCAT
Organism: Pituophis catenifer annectens; assembly: GCF_029215685.1. Taxonomy (NCBI): domain Eukaryota; kingdom Metazoa; phylum Chordata; class Lepidosauria; order Squamata; family Colubridae; genus Pituophis; species Pituophis catenifer. Next base: position 45,611,884 of record NW_027256881.1, read on the forward strand.
GCCAGGAGTTATATTTGTAAATGTATGCAACATCAAGATCCTTGCAATGCAAGAGTTATTCCTATAATTGGGGTGGCATACAAATTGATGTAATTAGATGACTGTACTGTTATAAGAATACAAAAAGCTGCATTATGCTACATCAGAATACTTATGTGAGTATTGCTGACAGTATATGATTGCAATGAGTTTTATAGCAAGCAAAAGGAGAGTGTTCATAATATATTGAACCTAGGGTCATTTGTGTATCATCAAGAAGTAGAAAAGGGGAGAAAAGTACAGTAATATCAGAAAAACAGTTGTCTAATGGGTGCTGGTTTTTTTTTCTAGTAGATATATTTGGCTCTATAAACAGTTTCCCCCAGATACACACTAGATGGTCCCCCCTCCCCCACTTTATAGACGATGTTAAAAAAAGTTTCTGGGGATTTCTTCTAGTCAATTTCAACCCTGATCCCAAACCATGAGTGGAGAAAAAGCAGTCAAAGCCTATAAATGCATCATACTACAGAAAAACTCTATAATGAATCGTTAGCCAAGATCAGTAGGTCTACCATCCACTTAAATCTACTAAAAAGTAGCTCTAAGACCAAGCAATAATAAGTTTCATTTAATGAACTAAGGGTAGACAAGCAACTTATAACCTTCAGCCAAATCCCAAATATTGCCTGCAAGAAATTGGCTTTGGCCTCTGGTGACATGTTCCTCTCTCAAAGCCTACTTGGTGAGAATAAATCAAGAAGCAAAAGAAAAATCAGGATGAGAAAGAGATAAATGAGTAAGAAACCAAGAAAGGAGAAGAGGACCATTGCTCAGTTTAGCTTAGGGCTTTTACCACTATCAACATGCAATTTGAACAGATTTATCAGGGAGAAGTTTTCAACCAGTCTACTATAGCAATTGGCTTTCATGCAGATAAAACATTTGAAAGCAAATGGCTTGTTAAGCATGTGCGGAGGCTTCCAAATAAAGAGACTCAATTCTGAGATTGTAATCTTTCCTGAGGGTGCCTTAATGTGTTTATAGTGTCAAAGATGCACGCATAAGATTTTTATACAGTTCTACATTGCTATTTCTGCATTTCATTTTTGGAAAAATAAAAAGATTATTCATATGGAGTCAGATGAGACATTATTGCTATCATCAGCAACAGAAAGACACAAATCAGGGAAATTGGAACATTCAGTTTTATAAAGTTTCCTCTCACCCAAAACTATGAAAAGTTTTTCTCATGCAAAAAGCATGCAAAATTCAATCAAACACAACTTTAGTGATGAATATGCAATGGTCAAATTCATTTACAACTGTTAGAAATAACTTTATGTACCCTTTGCTGTGAAATATGATGACAATATAGCAGCAGGACATTTTAACTTCACTCCTGCATTGTTATATCTCTTCGCTTTTGCTTAGTTTGTTGCAGCATTTTCCACTAACAGTAAAGTATGTTTAACTTTACTATAATTAATACTTCAAACAATTTCTCCCAAATTGTCTTCATGCAATCCAAATCCTATAAAGATTAAACTCCTACTAGCTGTCTACATGGTTCCACTAATCTAGGCTGCAAAAACTGGAATACTAAAAAGGCAATACTACAGGAGGTCCTTGAGTTAACCAACAGCAGTTGCGAGCAGAATTTCCATCACTAAGTGATGCAGTCATAAAACACAATGTCACATAATCACATCATTTAGCAACAGGAATCCCGGCAGTCCCAGCTGACATTGCTAACTGAATCACACTAATAGTTAGGCAAGGATCCTCTCCGATCCAAGTCATTCATGGACTGATCCCTCCCAGCCCCAAGCCTCAGTAAGATAAGAGACTACCTCCTCTTTAATTCCCCTTGTCCACCTATCTCCCCATCCATCTGTCCCTTTTGACTACACTCATTTCACCATCTCTGCAGTCCTGCATTCTGCTGGTCCTGCCACCCCTAACTCCTTCCTCCTGTTGCTGCTGAAACACACTAGCTGGCCCTTTGCAAAGCAGCTGTTGGTTGTGTTAGGCCTTCTTTCCAATGTTCAGCCTAGTCCAAATTGCATGCAGCTTTATCATGAGTCTTTGGAAGACTTTGTCTTCCAAAACATCCAAGCAGTGGGAAGATCACAGGATCTCTGTCCTAAGTATTTTTTGCAACTTCATTACAAATTTGGAGGTGGATAGGAGTTTTTTCATTAACTGAACAACATTTAGCAAGATAAAAACACTAAGCAAGGCACTTTTAATCTCTTAGGAAAATAGGAATAAAGAAGAAATATGATAGAAATCTCCATCTTGTGAGCCATTTGGCCCATTTCTAGATCATCAGACCCTGTTTATAGTCATGCCCTAATCATCTCCAGACAGGACTACTGCAACATGTTTTACATGGGGCTGCCCTTGAAGAGTATCTCGTACAGAATGCAGCATCACAGACAATTATGTGCAATTCTAGAACAGCACATTTTAATTCCTGTTCCACAATCTATATCTGATGCCAATTTGCTTTCAGGTCCAATTGCTGGTGATGGATGGATGGATGGATGGATGGATGGATGGATGGATGGATGGACAGGACAGGAATAAAATGTCTAAAATAATGCAAAATATAGCATGGATAAAGTGATTATGAAGTTATCTCTTTACTGCAATATTAAAATCCATAATCATCTGGTGAGAAATCAAAGGAAGCCTTTCCCATAGTGTAGAATTAAATAGGAAATTTAACCCTACATGATATAGTGATGTCTGCTATATTTGACAGCTATAAAATAGTAGATAAATTTATCAAGGGTTAGTCTCTCAAGGTCATAAATCACAGACATTCAAATTATCTCCATCTTTTGGAAACCCATTCCCTATGAAGTGATATAGAAAAGTAAACCTTGGCTTAAAATCGTAGAATTATAGGGCTGGAGGGGGCTTTGGAAGTTTTCTAGTCTAATCACCCACCCAAGACAATCCTTATACCATTCTGGTGAAATGGCTGTCCAATCTTTTCTTGAAAAAATTTTGGGAGGAAGAATTGTTCTGTCAGGAAATTTCTCCTTAGCTCCAAATTGGATCTCTTAAACAAGCTTCTACCCAATGCTTCTTGCCCTACCCTCAGGACCTTTGGCAAATAAGTCAACCCTCACATCTCTGTGGCTGCCCCTCATGTACTAAAAGACAGGTATCATGGCACCCCTAATTCTTCTCTTTGTTAGGCTAGAGATACCGAGTACCTTTAGCCATTCATCCTTATCAACTTTGTTGCTCTTCTCTGCACACTTTCTAGTGCAGCATCTTTTTTGTATTGTGTAACCAGAACAAGTATGATGGTATTATCCCTTCTTGTGATCTTGATGCTATCTCTCTGTTGATCCAGCAGTAGTCCATCAGGACACCTAGATCCCTATCACAGTTACTACTGTTGAACCAAATACTGCCTATTCTGTACCTGTGCATTTGGTTTTTCCTGCCTAAGTGCAGGACTTTACATTTGTCACCACTGAATTGCATCTTGTTGGATGTGGCCCAATACTCAAGACTGCCATGGATCACCAAAGCCAACTACCGAGAATTATATTCTGGAGTTATTTTCCACCTTAAACACTGGGGGTCACACTATCTCCCAAAGTCATCTAGGACTGTAGCCTTGGACATACTAAACACTCAGAAATCTCAAGGGCCCATAAATTGACTCATCAGTGTTGTAAAGTAACATGGAAAATGGTAAGCAAAAAGGCCTACAGATATGTCTCCCATTATAAGTCTTACTTGCTGAGGGAGTTCTTATAACCTACAAAACCATCAAAGTTCCCTGAACTCCTTCCAAATCCAATATATAGTTCAAGCAAGGAAATCATTTCTTATGTTGTTCTAAAACTGGCAAATGAAAGCAAACACAAGCCCTATAAGAGAATATGTCTTAGGAAGAAAAACAAGATAAACATTTATTTTACTAGGCGCAGATAGCTTCTAGCTAAAATAGTCACTTAAAATCAACACCCATGGCCTAACTAAAAGGCTTTCAAGAAAAGCCAGCACAATTTTTATTTTGATGCCCTTAAGATTTTACTCATCCTTCCCCCGCCCCTCTCTATTACTGAATATGATCCTTTCTTTTTTCTCCTTAGGTCAGCCTTGCTGAAACAAAAGACAAGGAGCACACCCAGAACTACTAGCTTTAACTTTATTGTAAGGTAACATTACCGTAACAAAATCTTGAAAGTCTGGAAGTGCATCTCCTATCACCTTTACAGTCCAAGAAATCTGAATTGGGAATGCTGCTAAACAGCTGTACAGAACAGCATTAATAACCCTGTTGAGTTACCAATATCTGCATGAAGCCTGACTGAAGGAATCAAGAACCCCTACAATCTGCATGGCTTGCCCATTTTCTTTTATATATTCCTGTCAGGTGAGAAATGAAGGCTGAGTGTTTGCAGAAACGATTTGAGATAGACCTCAAATAGGTAGGCAGTCTCTGGATCACTGTGGCTATGTATCTGGGAGAAATGGCCACATCCTCTATTTTCTTTGCTAAGCAGACAATTTGATGGGGGAGAAATGAAGGCAAGGAGGATTGATTCTCTCCTCCTAGATTGCTTCTCAGCAGGGAAAACCGCAGTAGCAGAAACCATGATGATGTCCTTCTCTCTCTTACTTATACACACACTTCTCTACCAAGAAAGGTGTTGTCAAAACCAGCCAGCTCAGTGGTGGGTTGCTCCCGGTTCTGTCGGATTCTTTAGAACCAGTAGTAAAAGCAGTGGGAGGCTCTGCCCACCTGCCTTGACGTGATACTTGACGATCTGCGCATGCGCAGAAGCACACACACGCTCCCATTGCGAACCAGTAGTAAAGGTAAGTAGAACCCACCCCTCAGCCAGCTGTTGGGAATGAAAAATGGAAGGAAACAAGAAACAATGCACCTCTTGAATACTGCGTTTTCAGGCCACCTCTTACCAAATTAAGAGTCCTTGGGTTCCATAAGAATATGGACTCATATCAATCCCAGAAGTACTAGATTGTATTGTTGCAGTTATTTCCTTGTCTATAGCAATAGACCCTGGTTCATCCCTTCCTAGTCCATTGTTAATAGTGGGTTGGAGTCTGTTGTCAGGCCATTCAAAAAATAGACCAGCTCAACAAATAGTTTTCCCATAAACAACACAAGTCCCAACCGAACAGGTCAGGACCCAGAAATTAATCATATCCTGAGAATGTTCAGAATATATTAGTAGATCCTTGTGCCTATCAACTGCAAAGAAGCACATTCTTCCTAAACAGCTTCCATGTCATGATAAAGCTTGAAGCACAGCAAGCAGATTGGTCCTTCTGTCGCTGGTTCCATGGAGCTACTTTTTACCATCTGGCTCCAATAACTTGTTTATTTATACAGCCTGCTGCAGTCCAAATCAACCCTTGACACTTACCTAACATACCCGATTTAAAACATTTGTAGTAAAATTTAAAAATTCAAAACAATTAAAATAAAGCCAAACCCCAAAGATCAAATTAATCAGTAAGAAATGTAAAAAAAAAAAAAATAAAAGTTGCCCAAGTCTAAATAGAACACACTGCAAAACTGCTAAAACATAGCATGGCCTGATACAGTTTTCTTTACTTGCCAAAAGTGAGAACTAAGAATATCTTCTTCCAATATGATCTAATAGATTCCTCACTGGAGCAGATGGTCCTGTAGGCCCTCAGGTGTCAAGCCATAAAGGACTATAGAGGTGAAAGCCAGCACTTTCAATTTCATCTGACAGCCAGTAAAAGGCCTGTTGCATCACTTTCCCAGAGTTACATACCAGTTAGTAAAAGGGTTCCTATAATTCTGGATCATCTCACTGTAACTTCCAAGTGGTCTTTAATGAAACCCATGTAGAGCACATTGCGGGTGATAATGAGGGCAACAGTTCATACTTCCTACACATGGTGGCATTTTCATTTCATGGACTGAAACAAACACAGTGACCATGAGGCACAAGTAGATCAAAGGTGGGGAGGAAAAATATAATGTGATGTGAAGAATGGAGTAACAATGGAAACATGGAGGGCTTAAAGGATTTTGCCTTTCTGCCTCTTTTCCTCTTTCTGTACCATGTATTGTAAACCAGCGGTCTCCAACCTTGATAACTTTAAGAGTTGTGGACTTCAAGACTTGTGGAAGTCCACAAGTCTTAAAGTTGCCAAGGTTGGAGACCCCTGTTGTAGACCATAACTAATGCTTTAATAATTGAGAGAAACTAAAATAGTGATAATATCAAGTTGACAAAATCCCCTTGAAGTCTTTTCCCTTTGTAGTATTGGTTAACAAGATATGACACAGAAAAATGGGGAAAGTGATAATTGAAATGGATTTAACTTAAAAGAATTACACCAAAAGTCTTTTAAAAACTTAAATAAAAATATAGGAATGAAGGATTTAATTTTAAAATGTGTTATTGTGTGATTTTGCTGTTCCAAAGAAAACTGTTCAGAAAATACAATATACTAGAAACACTGCATTGCTTCTCAGACCTTCCCAACAAGGATAAAAGAGAATATGCTTAGCAAAGCAGTATGGAAACAGGTCCCTCTAGTGTCTGGTGTCAGGTGTCTGCACTATCAAGATGCATGTTAAACCTGCTGTGCTATATTATTATTTATTTATTTATTTATTTATTTATTTATTTATTTATTTATTTATTTATTATTGAATTTCTATACCGCCCTTCTCCCTGAGGACTCAGGGCGGTGTACAGCCAGAATTAAAAAACATGCAGGACAAATATTAAAAAACAATTAAAAGATATATAAATTAGAAAAACCATATCAGAATAACAGAGTTGGAAGGGAGCTTGGAGGTCTACTAATCCAACCCCCTGCTCAAGCAGGACACCTTGCTTTTTAAAATTCTTTTTAATTATTTTATTTTTTTGTTTTTAAGTAAATTCTCACTGAATTTACAAAAACATACATTACCACATAAAAGAGTAATCTGCAGCCTTCAAAAACAAATTAAGATATGATATGCAATCTATTCCTAAATACCATAATTTAAATTTGCGAGTCCCATGGAACAGTTGCATGTATAAACTCTGATTTTTAGGTCAAAATAAAACAAAGCCATTTCAGGATCCATATGAAAGAAATCCACAAGTCATCTAGGCACTTAAGCAAAGATTTTAATTAGTGTTGTATTCCACTAATTTCCAATTAGTTAATTTCCAATTAATGGACATGTACTTATCAAAAAATGATAAACAATTCTCCCTTAAGATTAAAAAAAAAAAGCCTATTCCTGTATACAAGTGTGAACAGCTTACCAATAAAAGAAACAGAGCTTTTCTTTTAAAAAGTTCCAGTGTTGATTTTGCCCAGGGTATAATACCCTGAAATCAGTTAGTGTTGTTACAGATTACCCAATTAATTCATCTGAGTTCTTACCTACAGAGAACTTTTTCTGAAGCAATGCAAACCAGTTGAGACAGCAGATTTCATGGGGGCGTCACTTTCCTGCCTCCTCTTCTATATATTAAAAATAAAAACAAAACAGGATACTATGGCTACAGAACATGTATTTTGCTAGACACACCAGTCTCCTCAGTCACAGATGGCCAGGCTCTTGTTGACAGCTGGCACCATCAGGAACTCTACACTTCAGAGTATGAACCGTATCCATTTTTTGCAACCAGAAAACATAGTTCATTTTCTTTCTAAGTGAAATGTTCAGTAATACTTTGTCAAAAATGGCCCTGAATCTCCAAGATCATATATATTTGGAGGAGAACCCACAGTGGCTCTCTTTGAACATACCTCTTCCATATCTGAAGGCCAGTCTGAGGTAAGAAGGAATATAAAGCTTATTGGGAGAGGGAGGGAATAAATACAAAGGGGTTATTTTATAAGGGAAAGGAGAACCATTTGGGGGGGACAGGGAGAATCTTAAAGCCCCAAAACATGGGCTAATGAAGCAAAAAGCTTCCAAGGATCCATTTCTCACACACACACCCTGAAATAATTACCCCTCTCCCATTCCAACCAACATCCTAATAATGATCAAGACAGCTATCTGCATTTTTTAAACATGCTTGTTGTTGTCAGGTCTAGTCTGGGCTTGAATGTGATCTGAATTCAATTTAACCATGCCCTTGAATGAGAAAAGAGAAGAAAGGAAAGGGCTTTTAGTATATCCCTTGATTTAATTACTTCAAAATTTTATACAAAGTAATAGGTTCTGATTACCCAATCACATCATTTACTGGCACAAATCAAAAAAATAGTTAAAATTGATGATTCACAGGCAGAAATACAAAACTGATTAAGGAAATTGCTTTTATTGTGATTGGTAACTGAATGGTTATCTATAAGTCTGTTGTCGACAAACAACATTTCCTGTCTATACAATTTTGAGATTTAACTGTATTTAGATATTTATCAGTCAACTGGCTATTTTCCAGTTTATGTTGAAACTACAACTTCTAGAATTCTGTGGTCCCAAGTAATGTGAGAGCATTCAGTCAGAGGACATAGGACTGATAACAATTATTTGCAAAATAATGTCTTCTTTTAAAACAGCTTGGTCTGATGGTTAAGGCACTAGGCCAGTGATGGCGAACCTTTTTGGCACCGAGTGGCCAAACTGGAACATGAGTGTGTGCACGCATGCGTGCGTAGTGGAGCCCCGGAAATCACCTGGTCTTCTGGTTTCCGGCGCGTGCGTGCATGCTGGCCAGCTGATCTTTGCACATGCCAGAGCCCTCAAAACTCGAAGATCAGATAGCCGGTTTCCGGGGCTCTGGCACGCATGAAGATCAGCTGACGTGCTGGAAACCAGAAGAACAGCTGGCGATGGTGCGCATGCCCACAGAGAGGGCTCTGCATGTCACTTCTGGCATGCGTGCCATAGGTTCGCCATCATGGCACTAGGCTATAAACCTGGAGGCCTGAGTTCTAATCCCACTTTAGGAATGAAAGCAAGTGACTTTGGGCCCAGCATTCTCTCTCAGCTCAATTTACCTCACAGGGTTAATGTTGTGGGGAAAAATAGGAGAAAGAAGTATTAGGTATGCTTACCACCTTGAGTTATTTAAAAATAATAACAAAGGTGGGATATAAATAAACAAACAAACAAACATTGGATGGAGTTAGGGTTAGGGTAAATCGTGACCCAAGGTTTTACAAACTGCAATGGCTGGATTCATAGTAACTTTATAGGGCTTATTTGAAGCAGACTAAAATTTGTGAGCTGCGGGGAACCCTAGCTTCTCTGAATGCTAAAAATTATGCTGGGTCTCAGTTCATTCAGAAGTGAATTAAATCTCATTCAACAGAACTTCCAGGCTAACAGTATAACAACTTTAAACATGAAGATTAATGGAATTTATACCAAGAATTTTTATATTTAAAAATTTTATAGTTAAGCTCTTAGTGCTAAGATGTAAGCCGCTAACAATGACTTTAATGGAAAGAAGAATAGAAATGTTAAGATGTAAAAGGTTGTGGTTTTTTTAAAAAATTCAGACTGTAGTATAAATAGCTCAAGGTCACAAATAATCCATGTTTGGTTTTTTGCATAAGACAATTAAGTTAATTGCATTAAATGCAACACTCTTCTTACAGTTTTGCCATTTGACTGCTTTCAAGATGTCGAGCAATCTAGATATATATACTAATATAGGTACTTTGTGGTAAGAGCTTATTAAAGCATTTCTTTTATTTTTGTTATCAGTATGTGATCTAATTTGGTATAGCAAGTGATTGGACTGCTTACCGATTCCTTTTCTTTTTGACTAGCCTTGTACTCCAACTTTGCAATAAAAATTCAATTCCAATACCACCACATCAATACTTTAAAAACCTATTATAATTAGAATAACTGCAGACCTCCAATTGTAAATATGAAATATTTTACTTATATTGCAATTAATCAATGGTGTATGATACTTAGGAATCTACTGCAAAATGTCACTTGTGTGTTGCAAATAAGCTAAATTGTTTCAGTCTATTGTTCTATGTATAGAATATAGAATAATAGGGTTGGAAGGGAGCTTGGAGGTCTTCTAGTCCAACCCCTTGACCATGGCAGGAGATTCTATATTATTTCAGACAAATGGCTACCCAGTCTTTTCAGTGTGGAATCGGTGCTAGTTCCCAAATTATATGATTAACCTAACAATATTAACTCATAATTTGCTTATCTATGATCGTTAAATAAATCACAATTATCAGGTTTATACACTGAAATCAGCTTTAAACCATTGTTTGCAAAATGTAACAGCTAGGATCAAATACAGTATTTTACCATATGCTGAGCTCAAAACAAGGCCTATACCTGAGCCAAGGTGGCACAGTGGTTACAGTGCAGTACTGCAGGCTACTTCAGCTGACTGCTAGCTGCAGTTCAGCAGTTCAAATCTCACCGGCTCAAGGTTGATTCAGGCTTCCATCCTTCCAAGGTGGGTAAAATGAGGACCCAGATTGTTGGGGCAATATGCTGACTCTGTAAACCACTTAGAGAGGGCTGTAAAAGCACTATGAAGCGGTATATAAGTCTAAGAGCTATTGCTATTGCTATTGCTATACATAAAATTAACTTACAAAGAGGTCTGGCTATAGAGTCAAAGTCTAGTTACCTTATAAGCCCAGGAATAGTTATTGAGGCCTGTGGTGATTGGAGAAAGAAAGAAATACTTTAGACCAGTTTATCTGAACCTTGGCAGCTTGAAGATATATGGATTGGCTGAGGAATTCTAGGAGTTGAAGTCCACCACAAGTTGCCAAGGTTGGGACACATTATTTTAGAGGACTAAAATGATGCCAGATGGATATTAAATCTTACCAAGATTTACCAAAGCCCTCCAAAACACACAATCGTTCCCCTCATGGAAAACCCAAAGATATTTTTATGGAATATAAATATTAGTACACTGACAATAATTATTTGCAGGGACTGTCTTCTAATTAGTCAATTCATATAATTTGTGAAACTGTAGTCACAAAATCACATTATTGCTCCATTTAATCCAAAATAAGCCTTTAGCTGGGTGGGTCCCCATCTCTTTTAAACCTTCTGGTTTCCCTGTGTCAAATTTTCTGTTTAAAAAACAGGTAAGTTCTTCTTATGCTTTCGGACTCTTCACCTGAACTTTCAGACTACCTTTAGACTTGGGCCTTCAATTTCAGCAATTTTGCCATTCCTGACATTACCTTTTAACCAGAAATACAGGAAATTTAACTCCACAGACCTATTAAAGGAGAAGAAACATTGATTCTCCAGATGGGAAGGCATCTTGGCACTATAGCTTCTTTGGGTAGTATCTTGGGAATATCAGCCAATATAATATATTAATCAATACCACTTAAACAAACCTACACACCTTCAAATCTCTTTGAAATATTGAAGCAAGTGGCCCATAAACTTAACAATTTAATCAGCCAACAGAAGTGCATATTTTAGGAGGCCCTTTTCAAGATGATTTCATTTCTTTGTCTAAAAATGTCTCAGAACTTCAGCAGAATAAAAGCTGCTGTTAATTCTCAGCCCACTGATTTAAATTTTCCCCACTGTGTAGAAAGTTCCACAGTACAAGTAGAACCTTATGGTATCAGTGCAAAATAATAGCAACAGTATTTCAGAAGGATGGATGCAGTTTAATCTCAAAATAATGATAGGCCAAGTGCATTTACCTGGGATTTAGCAATTCGGTGGATTTTTTTTTTCAGAATCAAGCTAATTTCCATATCTACCAGGTGGCTGTCTTGTGGCCATTTGTACAAGCTCTCACCTCTTTTGGTCTAGTTTTTTATTCCCTGGGAACAAACACCCTCCCAGCCCAAATGCTGCTTTATTCTTTAAGCTGATTCATAGGCTTTTTAATATTAGTACAAGCACTCAAGCACTCAGGCAAAAGATTGCCTACAGTCCCTTGGCATATTAACATTTCTGCACAAAAATGTAGTAAATCTGGAATTAAGGTTTTTGAGACAAGGAGTCAAAAATCAAAGCCTGTGAGGGAGATTTTTATGATACCAATCAGCCCCTAGAGACTTAGCTGAAATACAAAAGAATCCACAAATTTGTCTTTTCTTAGGTTTACATTTTTACATTTTAAGATCTATGCCTAGGGTGGGAGGAGAGAACTATGCAGTCCTGCAATGCTGCAAACTCCACCCAGTTTCATCACTTTCTACTCTCATTGGATCTGACTCCACCAATCAGTGACTCCAGCTTCACTGCCACTGGATGGGACTCTAGCTGGTGGTTCCTCTTGTTTTTCCATTTGTTAGAAAAACATATCCCACCCTAATTAATGCAGGCATTAGGAAGGGACATTTTTTCCCCCTTTATATGTCAGCTTTTACACTTACACTCTGGGAATGAACAATATTATCTTGTTCAAAGTTGCATTCTTACTGGAGTATTCTGATGGAAGTCAAGTAACCAGTAACCAGTAACCAACAGTAACCAGTGGGCAAAAAGGTCTATGGAGATTCTCAGTCATCCAGGTCATGTTTGCCCCAAAAGTACTTTTTCAAAAGGCAACTGGACTTTCTTGTTTTTCCTTAAAGATGTCTTGCTTTTCATCCAAGAAGCTTCTTTAGTTCTGACTGAAGAAGCTTCTTGGATGAGAAGCTAAATGTCTTCAAGGAAAAACAAGAAAGTCCAATTGCCTTTTGAAGGGACCTTTGGGACAGTGAGCAAAAATGAACAGAAGCCAAAATCAGAGCCAGTACTGGGTGGGACCGTCCCCTTATTCTCTCTTCCCACAATCTCCTTCCTCCTTCACACTGTCTTTTCTTCCCATATAAACAGGAGGAAAGGCAGAATGTTCTTTCCAGAGATCAAATTATTACGAAGAGTTTTGGGAATCTGGAAGTTGTCTAATGCTCATGAATTGCCTGTGAATGGTGCCCCCTCAACTAGAGATTTTTATGGGGCTTTCTAAAAAAGCTTTTGAAGTGGGAAAAATAGGAGGGTTGTTTGCTTTCCCTCATCTTATGCTAATCAGGTCTCAGGTGAACATTGCCAATTATTTTGCCTCAGAGGAACCACAATATTCCCTATTTCCAAGTAAAGACATCTTCACCATCAATTGAAAAACTTCCAGCATTTCAACCCCACTTCCTTGCCTCTTGTCCTACTGGAAAAAGTCCTATTCATTGCAGAAATCCAAATTAAAATATTTCAGAGAAATTGCTGCCTAGCCTAGCCAACTGCCATTATAGCTCCCACTCTTTGTTTAGAAGGACCTACAGCTACAGCCTAGAAATTAATGACCAGAGGATGCCATAAAAGAAATCTAAAATCAAGGATATGGAATGCTTATATAATGGGTTACAAGATGAAGACTCTCTCTAGCCCATATGTTGGATGTTATACAAATGCTCTCGCATCCAAGTCCTCATTCTCATCTATCCTTTTTCCACTGGCCCAATCCCCTACATCAAGAAAAGCATATGCTTTGCTTTCACACATATCACAAATATTCATTGCACAATAACAATATTCATGACAATCAGTTCAGTTAAAATTTCAAAACTTAGCTGATCACCTAATAAAAGATCATTTTAATGCAAGGGGCTTTGTATTAAAGATTCTAAAGGAGGGCCAATGATGGCACTCCTTAAGTGGTGGAAATGTGAGAATACTGAAAACAGGCTGTCCGTTAATGACTCCTGGTGATCTTATACATTAATTGGGAGATCATTTTCAATGTGTGGATCCTTGGGCACTTAAAAGGGTACAACCCAAACATAAGGAGGAAATAGTATCAGTTGGCTTGGGAGAATGCAACTATTTTCAGAACTACAGAGCAGCTACAGTGAATAAATCCTAAACTGGGGTGGAGAGAGATTGAACATGTACAGAAATTAGTATATCAGGCTGCCGGGAGGGGGAAAAATGGAATAAAGCCTTCTGGATTAAAGAACTCCAGAATCCCCTCAAGAACTTTGTTGCAGCCACTGAAGAAGTTGATTAAGGGCAATAGCTTTCCAGCCAGCCTTTTATTGGAAAAGGAAATTAGAAGAATAGCCATGCCAATTTCTACTAAGAGCTCTCTTCAAAATAGCATTTTAATGACAATATTATTCAAACACCAAAGACAGCCACTAGGTTGTTTCTTTTAAAATAGTTGGCACTAGCTAAATGGCATATCCATCTAACAACAATGAAATAAACTGAGGAAATATAACCTACTTGCCATTGTTGGGTTGATGACTAATTATGTTTTCCCTCTGCCATCATATGAAAACTTTCACTTGGGAAGATAATTGTGGATAATACTGTGAATTTTAAAAGAACATGGAAGGAATTGCTAACATTATTGCTTATGGTTTGCAGGCAGAAAAACCAAGTCTATTTCTTCCACAAAGTAACTTTTTAAAAAAAATCATGGCAAAGCAGTTCTGGAAATTATTAAAGTAGTACATCTGCTTGATTACCCCCACTCTTAAATATTTTTCAGCAAATTCAGAAGGAGCCCTTCCTACTTAGAGCCCAGCCCTCATTCTGTTTCATCAATACCTGAGCCAAGAACCCCAATTCATTCATATAGCAGCAATTAATCAGACAGGAAGGAAGGATCCTAGTTCATGTTTAGGCTGAGGGCTACAGTACCTTTAAACATTGATGGAAGAGAATTTTGAACAGTTTATCATTCAGGATTGGAAGAAGCTTTTTTTAAAAAAAAAAATCTATATAGTAAAAAAAAGTACAGTACAGCATCCTTATCTCTTTCTTCCCATCCAGTTCCGGAAGCTGTTTAAGACACTATAGTACATTTGCAATAAAGTATTGATAATGGGAAGGGAAGTAGGAAAGTGGAAGATAAACCATCTTAATTAACAGCCTTTTAAAACAGACCTATGCAGAGAAAGAGCCACACCTAACTGTATCAGTCAAGCTGGGAATTGATTTCCTCAGTATTTTTAAACTAGGGTTCAATAGATGAAGCATTGTAGACCATCCTCTATGATACATAAATGAGAGGGAGGAAATGTATTCCCAAATCAGATTTTTTTAAATCATTCCAATCTTTCATCTCCTAGTTCTGCTTCCAAAGATTTAAAATGCAGAGTGGTTATTTGGTGTTGTATAATTAAATATGTTTTTTAACTATGTTTTAACATCTCTAGATGCTAACTTAATCCAATATCAACCATTTTTTTGGTTGCTATCTAAAAGCTATCTAATTTTTTTTTATGGAGCCCACCTGAAGTGTCTGAATAACTTCAGGTCTTTAAAATAACATTTTCCCCCAGAACAAATAAATATGACTTCTAACATGGTCCAGATTCTGAGAATTTCATTTGAAATCTGCAAGTCTCACCATGCACAAGAATGGATACTTAGGAAATACAGATAGAAAAGGGAAGAAAGGCCAGTAAGAGATTAACCTGAGTCCATCAAGATCAAACATTCTTGGTATTCAGCTTCAAGAGTATTCCAAGCTTCTCTTACACTGCAGAAGTGTTTAAATGCCATAAAGCAAATCAAGAAACCACGGTGGTTATACTGAATCAAAGAGGTGAGGGGAGAAATAGGACATCACCAGACTGTTTTCACTTTTTAATGAAATTGCTTTTAGCTATGATTCTGGAGAGCATTCCGGATAGTTTCCGTCTGTAAGAGATATGAAGTCTTAAAGGAAGAGGGTCTCCCCAACCTCGACATCTCCCCTCTTCGCTTTTCTCTTCTTCTCCGAGGATCTCACCACAGCCTCTGCAAAGACTTCCCAGGTCTGCATAGCGCCAAAATCTCGGTGCTGAGGGAGGGGGAAGCCCTTGAGAAATCGGGTTGGGGAAAGTGGAAAGGCTCGGGCAACGGGAAGAGGTCCCCACGAAAAAGGGGGCGCCAAGAGCCCGTTGCGACCAGGCTCTGTGCGCAGCCCTCCCAACGCCTGCTCCGGGGCACAAAAACCGATTCGGGTGATTTTAGTTTCCAACCCAACCCGGAGCAAGAAGCCTGCCCAAAAGGCACCTGCAAGCCGCTCCCGTCCTCGGTTCAGCTACGTTTCGTGGGTTTCTCCCTCCAAGACGTTTCGGGGACTTTCTTCTGCAGGACTTTGAGGCGATGCCTGGCTATGGGAAGCTTTCCCACCCAAAGGCAGCATCACTTCAGCCCAAAGCTCGCCGCGTCCCCACCCCGCTCCGAGCCAGCCTGGCCCAGCCTCGCCCCTCCAAAACGCCCGGAGGAGCCCATGAGTGCAGCCCCGCATTGGAGAATCCCCCTCCCCAGCTTCGGGTTTCGCTCTACGGGTCCTCGCTCCAACCCCCCCCCCCCCCCACACACACACATCAAGCCGAAGCGCCCTGGCACCCCCGCTGGCATCCTCCTTACCGTTGGACCTCCGCACGATATTCTCCAGGAAGGTGTTCTGTGGAGCCACCAGCCCTCTCCTTCCCCCAGCCATAGTCAAGCGCGCTAGCTAACCGGGGTCGGCGAAGCTAAGCGTAGCCTCTCCACTCTTCTTCTTGCTCAGCGCTCCTCATGGTCCCCACCGGGAAAGGCGGGCGGCTTTGCAGCATCAGCTCCTCTTGCTCGCCCAGCAGTCAGCAACCCTCCCTTGCGCTGCATTCTTGCCGCTCCGCGCCACCGGGCCTGGACCTGTCCGGCAGCGCCCTCTGCTGTTCCTCTGCCACCTCCCCACGGAATATGCTTGTGCTGGACCGGAGCGGCGAAGGGCCACTCTGCTCTGCTCAGTGGCCGGTGGGATTCTGTGGACCGAGGCGCCTTCGGAAAACCTGTGAGCTGCAGCGCCCTCCTTTGGATGCCGAAATCCAAAGCGCCCGAGATTGCGGGACGGGAGTGGAAACGTTGCTTCCCTACCAGCTGCACTTCCAGATTGATTTTAGGCTCCGCGCGCATTGGTACCCAGTGTTTACTTCCCGCCTCAAGAATAGTTGAACTTACTTCCAGTATCCCTTTGATTTAGACAGGGTTGCTTCAAGACATAATTGCTCACATACGAATTAAGCACGAAGGCCTCCCCTTTAAAGTAGCCTTGAACATGTGGTTTCCTCTCCAAATCCCTCCATCCTCGCTTCTGCAGATCTTGTAATGTTGTGAATGTGGGAGGAACATTAGGATTCAGTTAGTTCACTTCTGCAACCAGTGGGGGTACACTTATCTGAGCAATGGTCCATTCTCTGAACTACCACAGATCCCAAAGGGACAAAAGTCTCCATCACCATCATTCCACATGAAAGGGAAATAAAATAAATTGCTAGAACCCCATTGCTAATCCATGCGTTAGGTATTACTCTTCACTACAATAAGCAAGGGAAGAAGAGTTGAGAAAGAGCTGTTTTCCTCTTGCATTTAAAAAGAGCATTCCTCGTTGCTCTTATAACTGCCCTGTTGCTTCCTTTAGGACTCCTTAGCTCAAACTGGAATTTTCACTTAAAGAGTTGCCAAGAGCTACCAGAATGTTATAAGGGATGTGGTGGCTCAGTGGCTAAGATGCTGAGTTTGTTGATCGAAAGGTTGGCACTCAACCAAGTACGTGGCACTCAAGTACACTAGGGATTTGAGTACGCGGCACTCAAATCCCTAGTCCCTAGAGCTTCCGTTTCTTGTCCCAGCTTCTGCCAACCTAACAGTTTGAAAGCATGTAGAAAAATAGGCATCACTTTTGGTGGGAAAGTAACAGCATTCTATGCACCTTTGGCTTTTAGTCATGCCGACCACATGCTGTCTTCGGACAGCACTGGCTCTTTGGCTTTGAAACGGAGATGAGCACTGCCCCCTAGAGTTGGGAACAACTAGCACATATGTGCGAGGGGAACCTTTACCTTTACCTTTACCAGAATGTTCCACCTGTGCCAGCCAGATCCATGTCACCTTTTCACATTAGGAACTGGATTATTACCCTCCTCTAATTCTGGATGATACAGAAGCCAGTCACCTGCAAGGCCTGCAGAGTTGCAGATTTACAAAAGACAAAACCAGTTTTGGTCTCCTTTCAGATAGTGAGAGAGAAACAGGAGAGAGAGAGAGAAAACTTCAACTTTGAAATGAGTGAGGTTGTGGGAATGGTAATTAAGAACTTGCTCAAGGAATCTGTGTGAACATGTCTTTTTATCTGTCATCATTACTATTGTGATCTGTTGTCCTAAAGGATACATTTTCCATTAGCTGCACACCTAAGTCCTAGATTTGGCTTCTCCCACAGGTCCAAGCCAATAATGAGTACATTAAAGCCTACACAGAAATGTCAAATGTACATGAAAGAAATCTCTCTCTTAAAAACAAGTTATTCCAAAACCGAAGGGGACCAAAGTCCCAGATCCAGCATCCCACTACCACCAGCCATATGCTTCTGAGCAGTCCACACGCTGAGGACAGATGCATCCATATTATCCTAATTCCTGTTCCTTGGCAGTTGATGATCCTGGAAGCAAACTGATTCTGGGTGCAAATCATATGGAATAGTTATGACAGTGCAATGCTGTAGATTTGAAGAAGGAAATTGGCCAGGGGCACCTGTAAGCAATTCTTTTAATCAAACACATCTTTTTTCCAGAATTGTGTGGCAGCAAAAGTACAGCTGCTTTAAGGTGTCATTTACAAATGTTCTGTACACACCCACTCACACCCCAAATCACCTTTTCCCCCTTCAAAACTAAAGTACTACCTAGCCTTAGTGGCTGCTGGACACTGATAGGTATATCCTCCATGAGTTTGTTTAATATTTTTAAGTTGTTCAGGATGGCAACCATAATAATGTATTATTATAGCAAGTTCACTTTTTGACAAATGCTTGCCTCCTGAGATGACGTATAAGGGGGATTGTTTTTAAGGGAGCATAAATCCCCAAAGCAGCCTAGTAAAGACTGGGCAGTAATGTTAAGAATCTGTTGGTAAAGAAAGTAGAACAGCACATAATAGGGACAGGAAAAGGATGGATTATCCTGAAAATGGCCACAACTTCCTATTAGATTTGAACTGAATATAAGGGCAGTCCAACCAAATATTTTCTTGTATGTTCCACCTAAAAACTATAACTAGAAAAAAAGAAAATGTTACATTATTTGATAAAATAGCTCCAGGTCAAAATAAAAACTGTTTTGTGCAGAGTTTAAAACATGATGATATTGGCAGTATTTTTTTTTTTAAATAATATTGTTCCACTCAGAGGAAAAATGATCTTGGTAAATGCTCAGATAGATTTGCCTCCTAACTAAAAATTAGACTCTAATTCAAGACTCTTTTCTGTTGTTCTCTCTTATTATTAATCAATGGGGAACAATTAAATAATTGCAAGTGTATCACAAAAACCTGGTTTGCATGATGATGAAGCCTCTAGTGGTTAAGCATAGTGTATCCTCCAAATCTAAATCATAACCAAGATTATGATTAATGTCAATAGCCTTGTCCATAGTCAGAAGTCTTATTTTAACCATGGCTCCAGATGTGAACCAAACCCAGAGAAACCACTCTTATAGCTTTTAAATATAAACGTGAAGGTCGATATCAGTTCCTAGTAAAGGAATAGCATCTGGTTCTCGTGTCTGAGAAGCCCCAGTAAGAACAAACAGGGAGCAAACCCCACACTCACTAGTTCTGATGAGGTTACCTAGTTGGGTAATGAAATCTCTGCAAAAGACAACCATGCTCAAAGAGCACCAAGAGTTCCACAATTCAACCCTGAACTACATAAATTATCTTCTATAAAAACCAAATGGAAAATAATTATCAACCACTGCAAATATTCCTGGGATGAGGCCAAGGAAAAGGAAAAGGAGGATTAAAAAGCACAACAGTAGCAGTTTTTCATATGGAATTGGGCTCACAATCAGGTTAAATCTTTGACGCGTAGCTAACACTAGAAATGCAGTAGCTCTTATCCAGAACTGAAGAAACTACAGCTATCCATTTTTAGCTGGGGTTAAATTGTTATTGTTTCTGATAGCCGGTATGTTCAATAATCTACAAAATCATAGCACTTGAAGAGACATCATGATTTCGAAAATATTTAGATATAATGGTAAGCCATAATTAAGCTGGGTAATAGTTAGTTCTCTTCATCCAGCAGACATATGAAAATTGGATATTTCCAACTATATAAATTGTGGTTAATCCTAGTGCAAATTAATTTATTCTAAATAAACATGCTACAGTAGACATAACTTTGTTTCAGTTGACCACATTTTGACTGGGGTTTAATGTAAATGTAAAAATCAAGCACAAGTTTCTAAACATTATGATATGTTGCAGGTGCCTCTTTAATATCATAGCATTGTCTAAGTAGCCCCATAAGTGAAGTTCTGTATGCTGGATATTATTATTAAAGGCAACCTGAATGAAAATCTCCATAGAATCCTGAGTCCTACTTTTTTTTTTTTAATTTGATTTATATGCCACCCTTCTCCGGAGACTCAGGGTGGTTTACAATGCGTTACTTCACATAATTGTAATCTCTGACCACTTACACTGTACCACTTTGTCTCCAAATTACATTGTCTGCTTTCAACATGTGATCATACCTCTTATTTCAGTAGATTCATACCTTAGGATCCCAGCAGCTTTCCTTTTCAGCTTCACATGGTCAGTTTTCCCATCCCAAATGCATTCCAACCTCATAGCAAACACTGCTTGGAATTAACCATGTTTGTTTCTTTCTTTTTTGTACTCTTTAGTTTATTTGCACCCATGGTTAAACACTTACATAGGCTTGATGGCCACTTCAATTTAGTGTGATACATTGGGGCCAGCTCTCTAAAAAGTAGGTGAAGACAAGTCCTACTTGAGAAAAGGGGTTCAGGGATTTAAGGGTTAAAATGTTATCTGAAACATCTACAACACAGCAGGAATTTATTTTTGTCCTAAAGCCTGAAAGCCCCCTTCCATATTTTTGCTTCTCAGGTTTGGAAGGTTTTGAGAATCATAGAAGTATTTTGAAAAATCATACTTCTCACATCCTATTTATCATTTTTTCTAGATAAATATCCTCTGGAACAATCTTAGTTAATATAACTGTATTTTAAATATTTATATCATAGCAACATTTGTCATTGTGAATACGATTTCATAGTTTGTTTGTTTGTTTATGTTTATTTGACTTGTATGCCACCCATCTCACCTAAAGATGACCAAAAACCCTCCTTCTTCCAGTGATAAAAAAGTAATGGCTGTTGTAAAACAAAGGGACAGAGCTCTATTAAACCCTGTGGATGCTAGAATATATTCAAAACTAACTACTATCTCTGATTAAAATTTTGCATTTTGAATTTGGAGGAGGTCCAGGTAAATAAAGCAGAGAATCCATGATGTGGATGACTGAGAATCTCTACAGACTTTTAGCTATACAATTTAGGATGAACACCCTTTGAATAGTGTGGGAGTAGGAATGGATTTCCAGAGAGAGAAAAATACAGACTACAGGACCAGGAGCACTACTCAGGTGATCCTGAGGACACAGATCCAAGTGCTTCAACAATCTTCTAAAACTGGTGTCAAACTTGATTTCATTGAGGGCCACATCAGGGTTGTGTTTGACCTGGGGGGGGAGGATAGGTGTGGCTGGGGTAAATGTGGCCAACTCAACATCACTCATGTTGGGGGTACCTGTAGTGGCCAAGTGCTAAGGCAGGACTTCCCTCAGAACCTCCCTCACTCTCGTTATAATTTCCTTCCTTCTTTCCTTTTCTTCTCCCTCCTTCCCTCTTCATTATCCTGTCTTCTTCCTTCCCCTCATTCCTTATTTTTCCTTCCTTGCTCTCTTCCCATCTTTTCTTCTTTTTCTGTCTTTCCTCTTTCCCTTTCTCCTTTCCTGTCCCTTCTTGCATGTTCAAATGCAAAAGGGGAAACACTTCTTTTGTTTTGTTTGTTTTGCTAGCCCTCTGCCAGCAAAAATGGAGGGGTGGGTGGGTGGGTGGGTGGGTGCGCATGGCCCTCCCAAGCTCTGTTTTCACTGGAAGAGGCAGGGGTGAAATGCTCCCGGTTCGGACCGGATCAGGCAATCCGGTAGCGATCTTGGCCGGTAGTTCGGCAATCTGGTAGTGATGGCGGAGCAAAGCTCCGCCCACCCAACCAGGTTTTGTTATTGTGGGTTTTTTTACCTTTTGCGCAGGCGCAGAAGGTCTGCCGGTGAATAAGTGATGTGAGAGGCGCAGAAGCCACCAGTTGGGAGAGTGGCCAGTGGGCATTGATTGCTCGGCCAGGGCAGCCTTGCCGTTCGCTTTCTTCCTTCTACCACCTTGAAACGAAAGCGAACGGTGGCAGCAGTGCTTCGGGAGGGCACCGCATGTGCAGCACTGTCTGGGACATCAGCTTTTGATTGGCCTTTGGCCAACTGCCGCCCACTTGCCTTCCCTGCTGTCTGCATCCAGCCCATGACGGGGGACTGCTGCTCTGCTGGAGTGTGCATGGGCAGTCTTGGGAGGGCGGGCAGATGTAAGGCTGACACTGGCGGTCAGAAAGGGGGACCCGCTACGCTCGGCTGAAGAAGAGCCGCCTTGGGGGAACATGGTGAGGCTCGCTCACCTTTTGGACCTGGCGCACTCAGTTTCCACAGGGCCTTTGGGCGACTGCCACCCGATTGCCTTCCCCTCCACCTCAGGTCCTACCACCTGCATCAAGCCAATGATAGGGGACACGCCCAGCGCACCTCACCCCGCTACTCCACCCCTGACTCAAGCCCCCAGTCATGCAACTGGCGCACAGCCCCTTCCATGTCTGCGCAGAGGCCCCAAGCCTTAATTAATCTTGTGCTGCCTGGGCTATCGAGTCCTGATTACTCATGAGCAAGCCTTGAGTAATCCTGGGCAGCCTAAGTAGCGATGTTGCTCCCGATCAGGCTTGGGGCCTCTGCACAGGCATGGAAGCGGCTGGTGCTGACCCTAGCGCCTGCTGTTTCCTGTCCGCCTTTCAGCTGAGAGGCAGTAACGGGCCGGCGGCAACTAGGAGATCTGAGGTCATGGCAGCGGTCCCAGAAGCAGCGAGCAGGAGAGGGAGCCACCAGCGAGCGACAGGATGCAGGGCTAGCAAGTGGAGGCAGGGTGAGGCTTCCTGGGCAGCTGGAATGTGGGGCAATTGGCTTCATTGGCTGCCGTCCCTGCCAGAATGACAGCCCCGGCGCAGTGTGGCTGATAAGAGAGAAGAAAGAAAGGAAGAGAAAGAGAGAAAGAGAAAGGGAGGGAGGGAGGGGGAGAGAGAAGAAAGAGTGACGTGAGTGATGTCATGTTGGCCCCACCCACCCAGTCACACACAACCACCAAGCCATGCCCACCAAGCCGTGCCCACAGAACCGGTAGCAAAAAATTTTAGATTTCACCCCTGGGCAGAGGCACTGTGGGCTGGTCCTTTGCTGTTTCCAGGGTGGCCTTGCGAACCAGATCTAAGCACCCCGTGGGCCAGATCCGGCCTTGAGTTTGACACCCCTGCTCTAAAAGGATGCAAATGATCAGCTGTCTGCAAGGAATATAAATCCTTCCATTCCCCACTATCCTGCCAGAGCTGAAGAAGCTTCTTGGATGAAATGCGAAACATCTTCAAAAGGAAAAAACAAAAAAGTCCAGTTGCCTCCTGAAAAAGCACCTTTGGGACAACCATGATCTGGATGACTGAGAATCTCTACAGACTTAAAGCAGATAAGCTTTTGTTTCTAAAAAATATTATTTCTGTAGAAATTCTCATAGTGAAGAATTTGCACGAAAATTATATTTACTGTTTTCTCTTAAAGCCTCTGTATCTCTCCATAATAGAATTGGGTGTTTAAACTTCAGCCTTCATCCATTCTTCAGGCTGCATGCATGAAGTTACATTTCTTTAGCTTTTATAACGTGCAGTGAAATGTGTGCAGCATGTTCTCTAAGATTTAGATAAATATCTACTGTATATATAATAAACCAGAGCCATCTTGTGATCTATCCAGAGCATTGCATTTTATTTTGGACTTTTTTTATTTATTTGTAAGAAGTTGGTCACAGTTTAGGCAATTCTGTAATCTCCTGCAATGTCAAATGTTTGCCTAATAAAATTTAAAGTGAAAAAGAATACATTTTGCATTTTATTTTTTGAAATAGTTGTATTTTGTTTATCTCGTGAGATTAGGAAGGAATGTCTGAATCCACTAGACCAGTGATGGCTAACCTTTTTGCCGTCACATGCCAAAAGCGTGGGGAGAGTGGGGAGGTCGCCCACATGCGTGCCCACACCTATAGTTCAATGCACCCCACCCCCATGCTTCCCCCCCCCTTTTAGCATGTGATGGCACAGTGGGCCTGGTAGGCCCGTTTTTCACCCTCCTCAGGCTCCAGAGGCTTTCTATAAGCCTGGGGAGGGCGAAAACAGCCTTCCCCACATACACCCCCAAGGCCCTCCAGAGGTCGGAAACAGCCCATTTCCCAACTTCCAGTGGGACCGGAAGGCCCAAAAATCAGCTGGCCAGCACACGCATGCAGGCTGCAGCTGAGCTATGGCAATGCTCGCGTGCCCACTGATATGGCTCTGTGTGCCACCTGTGGCACCCATGCCATAGGTTTGCCATCACGGCACTAGACCATGTGTTTATTCCACATAGTTAATCAGAAGACACTTCTTTCTCTCACTCACTGAAGTTAGGTGGTGGATACTAGGTGAGTTACCTCCTTGAAGATATGTGATAGCAACAGGAACTGTGAAGCTGCTACCCCCAGCGAATGAAGAGCCAGCAGACTTAGAGGAGTTTTGAGATATCCACTTTTACATCATATTGCTTAATTCATGTTATACTTTTATCATGCAGTTCCAGGATTAGAAAACTCTACAAACATTTGTCATATCAGAGTCTGTTCACTGTATCATATCTTCATAGCACAAATTAAGATAAAATTAAGGAGAAACTGTAGTAATTTGAATGCAGTAGTTTCTGGTGGCTTCATGTTTAGCAGGGAAAGAATTTAAACTTCAAAGCAACAGTGTTTCCTTGTTAGAACCTTGAGCATCTGGCTTCATGTTCTGCAATTCTTGCCCAGAAGCTAGTTATTTATGATCCTGGCTGGCTAATTGACTGAGACTTTATCTCTTCCTTGTCTTGGCAATGCAAATCGTCAGCTTTGCCTTGGACTGCTTGACTTGGAATTCGCCTTGTCCAGCTAAATTCTCATCTGCAAATAATTCTTGTATTCCTGCTTTTGCCTTTTTCTCTGCTATTTCCTGCTGCTTTACTATTGAGAAGTGTAGCAACAAATCCTCCTTTTAATACTGTGTATGGCTAAGATCTATGCCAAGCTCCTGAAGTGATGCTAAGAAAGCCAGGATATGAAAGTCAGACTGGAAGGAGAGTTACTAGGATCTAGAATACAGAGAGATGCATCTGTTGCAGGAGTATTTGTATTCTATATGCTCTATTTCTTCCAGCAAGAAATAGTAAATTGCTTTTGCTGGAAGGAAAAGGTCACAAAAAATGTAACAAGGTGGTGAGACAAAAGATCAAAGGGAATAATAGAAAGCAGCAGCTAGTGCGTCTACTACAGCATTGTCAGGAGCCTGGACCAATGAACCCCAGCTTCTCAGGGAGCTTCCTCTTGCTTGTCCAAAATCAATTTGAGACAACTGATGAGCAGCCAGCCAGAGGAGACACTAGGAGTGACTTGGGTTCTTAAGAGGTTATCTTCGTCACTGAAATGTTGCTTTAACTATGCCACTATTATTGGTAGAGAACAGTGATCATGAGTGAGATTGGGAATAACCTGAGGCATCATTCAGAAAAAGAAACAAACAAAAGTATCTTTCTGTATCTGAGCAAGAAGATGATGTCCTGAGATTCAGAGACCTGTGCTTTCTTGGTGAGCTTTCAAGCCTCATGTAAATGATGAAAAAAATACTGTCATCTGATGTTCAGTTAGAGTGCAGATGCAGCTAATACAGAATCCATATCTGGTCCTCAAATGTAACCTTAGAAACTTAGAATAAACTTTACTGTCACTTTGAATGTACACTAATCGGCATACATTAAAATGAAATAAGTTACAAGTGTAGACAGAATAGAGTATGGTAGAGAAGTTTAATTCCTTAAATCTGTGGATCCATCGAAATGGAGGATTTTGCTGTACTGCATGGGTCATAACAAATGAAAAACTTCATGTTCCCCACAACAATAAAAATAGAAATTTCCATCCAATAAATTAGTATGAAATACCCAATAGTTAAAGAGTTAGGCTGCTGCTGACAAAATGATAGGTAGTGTATGCTGAAGCTGTGCAAAATGGTTTGTGCATGACCCATTTCTTGTACAAATAGATAGCTATGGTGATTTGTGTCTTAATAGAGACATGGGTGTTTTGTAAACATATGAAGCTGGGCTGTTTACTTCCAGATACAGACATGGTTGTTCTGTGCAGAAATAATGGAGATTGATGGGAGGGTATAAAAGCAGGAAAAAGTCAAAGACACCAATGGTCTTTAACAGGTAGCAAAAAAGGTTGGTGGGGCACTGAGAAGATTGTAGGATGGTAAAATATAATGTGCTCACAGCATCTTTCAAAGTGTAGTGTTGATGGCTGGGTTGATGCTGTGTTCTAGGAGTACATTTAGAAATACCATCTCTTCTAAAATCTACACCTATCACTGATTTTGGAAAGCAATTCAAAATAAAATCATGGAATTTCTACCAACAAAAATTAAACAGAAGTTTGTGACAAATCTGAAGTCAGAAGATTCTACTCTGATATTCTGGATCATAAATCTGACAGCAGTCATATGGAACAAATAACTTAAATGATGCATGTTGTAACCAGAGAAACTAGTGAAAATGCCCTTCCAGTGATGATTGTCAGAGAACATTTTGTAGAATTTTTTTTGACATTGATGACATAATGATGAATGTGCTTCTTGAGAAGCTGGAAGATATGGGAATTGTGACAACTGACATGACTGATCAGGACTGTGATAATAGTCCTGATGTTATAAAGATCATTCTGGAAAATAAAGTGTTGACAGAAGAATGGCCCAAAGAAATACAATTGCCAAATCTTATTGGTGAGATGAGGAGTTCTAAAATATTCTGAAAGTAGCAAAAAAATAAAAATAAATCACACTTATCTCAAGGCTACATTAATAGAATCTTGCAATCCTGAAAGTACAAACTTCCTGCCGCCACATTTAACTGCTTGTTCCATTAGGACAGGGTCTTCCTAAATGGTTTATTTCTGAAGAGCTGCAGAAAACTACATCTTCTCACCACAAAATTCTGATATACTTTATTATGCTTCAAAGATTTGTAATTACACTCTATTTCGTAGTAGTTAGATATCATTTCAAAGACTTTGTCTAGATGTGGGATGACATTGTAAGGATTCAGACTAAGCAGAATAGTACATAAAACAGCAAAAATAATAATGGGCTTGTAAACTATGTAGAATGATTGCAACCTATGCATTTTTAACTGTGAAAATAACCAACAGCTGAAGGAGTATCACAAATAAAATCCCAACGTTAGAAAAAAAAGAAGTAAGCATATTCTCAAATTAGTTTAATTTCTATTGATTAAATTACCAGAAATCTGAAGTTTTCTTTACAACAATAGTTATTTATTGGGCTTATATGTTGGTCCAATCATCACCACCTTTGATGCATATTTACATGACCCTTTCTGTAAAATAAGTTTAGGAGATATTCATAAAGTTTAAATAAGCAATAACCAACTTAAAATTTCACACTGGTAACAATAAACAAGTACAGTTAACAGATAAGAAAATTACACTACAACAAAGTAAACTATAATATTAGAATAAAAACTAGTATTTTAGAATGAAAAAAGTGAAAAAAGAGGAAAGACAAAATTGCAAAAATCAAAGAAAGTCAATATAAATTATTGATTACCGATTATAAAGAAATTATTTCAAATTTTTTTACAGCAGTGATAAGTATAATTATATGTTGGAAAGAAAACCTAGGACTTTGCTTTTATATATGACATCAGCAGCAAAGTTGCTATATGCCCAAAGATGGAAAGAGAAATATATATACTCAATGGTAGAATGGGTTCTGAAATTAATGGAGCTAGTCCAATGGTAAAATTGACTATTTTGCTTAGAGACATAATTTGACTATATTTCTTATTCTTGTGACCTGGAGACCACTTTTAGATTGCTTACAAAACAAGGAGAAAATTCACTTCAGGATTTGAGGATTAGATTAAACTATAGAAATAATGTAGCTTTTTAAACATAATGTTATTTACATTTGACTTATGTTAGATTAAAATTAAGAGAATATCTTATGAATATTGTTATTTTAGAACGTTGTTAGTATTTTGTTTTAAAGATTAGCATTATTTGTTTAAAGCTAGACAAGTTGTTGTATTGTTATTATTTCTGGACTAAAAGAAAGTCAGATGTCATCTTTGTGATAAATTTGGTGTATTTTTTGTCCCTTTAATTTGTTTTGCTGTTCTCTTTCCCCTTTCTGATATTTGACTGTGAAATTTCATAAACGATATTTAAAAAATAAGGCATTTCCAATCATTATTAAACCTAAACAATATCTTATCTCTAATTAAAACAATTTGTCCATCTCAGCAAGTTCCATCATCTTTACTATTGATTCCTCCATTATGGGTAAAGTTGGATTTTTTTTTTCACCTTTGTGCATTACATAGTCTCACTGCAGTTGTCATATATGAAAATACATATTTTTTTCCAATTGCTTAAAAAACAACTCCAAAATAAAAGTCTCAGGTTTCAATTGTATATGAGTCTTTAGAATTTTCTGTATTATTATATGAAATTGATTCCAACATTTTCTGGCTTTTTTACAAGTCCACCAACCATGATAAAATGTCCCTTCTTGTTGGTTATAGTTCCAGCATAAGTTTCAAGAACATTTATACATTTTGTCTAGTTGTTCCAAGGTATATGTACCAACAATGCATTTTATAAAATTTATCTTTAAGACCATAACATAGTGTAAATTTCAATCCTTTCAGCCATATATAAATTCTCCCACTGATCCATATGTATATTGTAATCAAAGTTTTTAGCCCATTTTATAATTCATGTTCACTTCTTTGTTTCATATTTTGATAAAAAGTTGATACATTTTAGCAATAACATCTTCATTTGCATACAATTCCATTTCAAATTCAATCTTACATTGTTCAAAACTAAATTATTTTATCTTTCTAATAATTACCAGTGACATGAATATACTTCTACCACCAGCTCTCGTTTTTATTTTACATTCTCCTTAACAAAACTCTAATGTATCAAAGCAAGTCAACCATTTATGTCTAGTAATCATTTCTATTCTTTAAAATGCTTCCTGTGCTGAGATCCACCAAGGCACAGCCTAGGTTTATATCTGTTTTGTATTCTCAGCGTGGCACATCTACAAAATGAATTTTAAAATCTACATTAACCTTAGTTTTAATGTATTTTAGATATCCATGCCACACAAATCACAAAGCATTCCCTTCTAACTCCAAAAGTCTTCTGTTTTTCAGCAACATCCATTCTTTCATTTAGACCAGGGCTGTCAAACTTGCAGCCCGTGGGCCAAAGCCATCACGTGCTGGTCACACCCATGCCTGGTTTAGCAAAGGGAAAAAGTCACGATACGTCACATGACACTACAAGTTTGACACCCCTTATTTAGACCAAACAGCTGGAAGAGCCAAGCTTTCATGGTCTAAACCCCAGGAAAAAAATCCTACGGCTTTCTGGGGAATTCAGAAAGTCAAAGCTTTCATCTAGAATACTTTGCTTTGTCTCCCCAGACTAGCCTCTTACCTTTGCCACTCCTTTGGAGATCTTCTAGACAGGTAATATACGTGGGCCCAATTCTGCTTTAGTTTCAAAGCCTAAACAAGATCAGCCAGGAATTGTCAACTAGTCAGACAAAACACCAAGTGCCAGATTACAGAAAAATGGTTTCAATTATCAAATGACATATGGAATATTAGGGATAAAATCTGTTCCTAAAACAGTAGCAAGAAGAGTTTGGCAGCGGAAGTACTTACCAAGAAAAGTGGTGTATTCCCCTTATGGGGCTGAGTTCAAGCAGAGGTGGGCATCTGCCTAGAGTTCTTTTGAGTTCCTACCCTGAACAGCAGTTGGATCCCATCCCATTTGATTCATTTCACACGTGCTTATCATTCAGCACTGTTGAAATTACAAATTCTCAACCCAAAGGACACATCCTTAAGCCTATCTTCAAAAACTCCAGAGTATTTTTTATGACGGATTATAACAATTTCCCTGTAAGATTCCCCCCACTCACCCAAATGTTTCCGACCCCCCACCCCCATTCTTTTCACTACCCCCCCGGAATCTGAAAGGAGGGTTTCCTCCTCCTCCTCTTCCCCAATTCTTCGTGCCAATAACCGTATGAAGTTCACGCCTAATACTTTAAAACAATGAAGCATAAAAATACAGGGTGACGTTTTCAAGCCATGAAAGAACCGCCGGAACGCGAGCGGCCGGAGAACATCAATCCTCGTATGCCAAAGGCAACCTCAAAGCTCTGTTTAACCCGGGAGCAAATCTTCCGATACGAGCGAGACCAACGTGCGCACGAGCGGGTTCACGCGAGGGATCCCCGCCGAGGTGAAGAAAAGCAGCTTCGGAGCTCGGTTACCGATGACGGCTCTGTTAGCCGTGTAGGGACCGGGACCGCCAACACCGCGCGGCAGAAGACGAGCAGCAAAGCGCCGCCGCTGCCGCCTTCGCCAAACGTTCCCAACGTGTGAGGCTAGATCCGGCTGGGCTGCCGCGGAGGGATCCCCGATCCGTGGGCGGAGGAGTCGAGTAAAGGGGGGGGCAGAGAAGGAAGGAGGCGCCGGCGCCGCGGCGGCCCGAGCCGCGGAGGAGGGGGGGCGGGGGAAAGGGGCACCAACATGGCGGCTCCATATTAACTTTCCCCCCCTTCGGCAGTGG
This sequence comes from Pituophis catenifer annectens, assembly GCF_029215685.1. Classification (NCBI taxonomy): domain Eukaryota; kingdom Metazoa; phylum Chordata; class Lepidosauria; order Squamata; family Colubridae; genus Pituophis; species Pituophis catenifer. The sequence continues at coordinate 45,642,703 of NW_027256881.1, forward strand.
CTGCCACCGCCGGCCGCCCTTTTCTTGGGTAGCCGTCATGCCGGGCATGATGGAGAAAGGAGCCGAGCTCCTGGTGGGCGCCAAGAACAGGGCGGCCCCCAACGGCACCAAGAACGGCGGTGGCGGCAGCAGCCCCGGTTCCAACGGGAACTTTTTCGAGCCGGAAAGCGGAGGCGGCTGTGGCGGCGGTGACAGCGGCGACGAGCACGGTGCGGGCTTTATCTTCCCCCACCCTTTTTTTTCTCCCGAGCGGGTAGATTTGGGCCTAGTCACGTCGCCCCTGTGCACTGGCTGGCTGGTGGCGACTGCACTGAGCTTCTATAGGTCTCTCTGTGCTGGGGTGTGTGCGCGAGCGCGCGCTCGTGCAGAAGGAGTGTGAGAGGTGCGCGCGCGATAGGGTCTACACGGTGTGCGGATAACGCGAGGGGGGGGGTGTTGGGTGGGCGCGCCTAGGCGCGCGCGTCCCCGATTTCCCTCGGGCGCGCGCGCGCTGTGCGCGTGCCTGCTTGTCCGTCTGTCCATCATCCTTCTATCCCGTGGAGAGTGGGTGTGCATTTTCACAATGGGCACACGTGTAATGCAACCGCAGCTCAGGCGCGGTACTGCATGGCATTTTACGTGTGTGTACAACTGTACACGTTTAGTGGCACATAACCTTGCAAACGAGTACGTTGTGGGTGTCTGGACTATGAAAGGATTGCCATGAAGAGTGGGACACGCAGGTCTAGCTACGTGCAGCCCTTTCTGTCTTGTTTTTCTCTGCTAGGAATGCACTCGAGACATACACCCACGCAACATTGTGCTACATCAGCACAATAAAGTAAAGGGGCCGTTTCTGTATCTTTCTAAATTTAATTTAGCACAATTGTTGCCTTTCTGGAAATTAATCCCTACCTGGAATGTTAAAGGGAAGTAGGCATTTCTTTTTCCGGTGTATATGTGGTGGGGGGAGTAATCTCTTTTTTCCTTCTTTCTTTCCTTCTCTCTCTCTCTCTCTCTCTCTCTCTCCCCCCCCCCCACTTGTTCAAGGCTTTGAGGCTATCAAAGCAACAAGGCTTGTGCTTATTGGTAATTGTCTATTGCATTGTCTGTGATGCTTCTAGATCACAATCTCCACATTTTAATTTGTAATGACTATACTTCAATCATTGAAGAGAAAGGCGTCCTTTCCCTTCCGCCCCTCTAAGAGATGCATTTATTTTTTCTTCCATTGCAGATGTAGGAATGAGGGTCGGAGCAGACTATCAAGCTCGCATCCCTGACTTTGATCCTGGTAAATATATATATATATATAGTTAAAATGTATTTGTAACTTGATATGTCTGATGTTTTCAAAAATGGGAGTTTATTGCATGTGTTCAGTATAATGAGAATAAATTCTGTTGAATATTATGTGAGTGAAAGGAGGAGAGTTGCTTTTGTGAAGGTTAAAGGTGTAGGATTTTCTTCTGCACCCCTCCCCCAAGGCTTTGTGCTGCTTGTTCGTGGTCACTGAAGGTTTGCAGAGCCAGCTTTTGATGTTTGGAAGTTGAAATAAGCAGGCCTTATGTATGGAGAAGGTGGGTCTTGTCTTCTAAGTAAGAAAGGAAAGATTTTAAATTTTCAAAAACTTAACCTGTCTTGCATCTAGTTTGAAAAGAGTAGTTTGAAAAGAGTATTTTATTCCAAGAATATTGAAAAACCATGCTGCCTTGATTTTCCGATATTTAAAAGTGGGGAGTAATGAAGTTTTCAATATAATAAGCAATACTTCTGTTCACCATGTGATGGAATAGACAAACTTGCACTTCTTGATACTGACTTATCTCAGTCTTAATTTGCATGTACTGTATTAGCAGGACATTACTATTATCCAAACATAGTCTTATTTCTAGCCATATGTACAAGGAAGCACTACTAACTCTTCCGTAAACCTGGACAATTTATGCCAATTGATTACTGCTGCCAGTAATGGCGCCTTTCTCTTGAAACTATTGCTTCATTCTAAGGTGATTCTGAATCTTTTGTTTTAAAGAAGAAGCAAACTGATTATCTTTTTAAGAAATATTTTATTATTGCTATTAAAATCTTATCAATTATAAATGTTTAATTTTATAGCTAGAAAACTGGTTTCAACAATAAAAAAAATTGGGTTTAGTTTTGTTGTACCTGTCATATGTACTGTTGGCTTTTGTTTCGATTCATCATATTTTAAAATATTGTCAGTGGTTGATAGAAAATTGTTGCTGGATTCTTGATTTTAAAAGTGCTTTGTACTTTTGCATATTTAATATAAATTAAATAATACCCTAAACAATGCTAGTAAAAGAAGAATTTACAAGTTGAAGTATTGTCCATTCTTAGTTTGTTGTGTTTCTTGTTTGTTCCCAGAAGTTTCATTGATATGCTATTCAGACATTTAACAAAAGTCACGCCTCTTTTACAACCTATTTGCCACTTCACAGCTGTTATTGTTCCTCTATGATGATAGAATCCCCAGTATTTAGTATAGTTGTAGATAATTTGAGAATGTTATATTTGTTTACAGTTCATCCATTTGGTCTCAATCAGTTAAAAAACTGATATAAGAGAAGCATAAACTATCAGATAGGTTGCTGAGGGCTGAAATGTTGAACACCATCTCGTAATCACCTAACTTTGATTATGTGTTCCATAAACCTTCTTGAGTCAAACGATTAATAATTTCACAGAACTGGGTATTTATAGGAAAATAGCAGTAGATGGCAACAACTTATCTAATAGCTTTTTCTCTCTGACCAATTTAACTTCCAGGATTATCATAATGTTTGTCATTTTAAAATACATGAGAAAATATTATATCCTGAATTTATCATCAATCTATTCATGTAAAATGTGGTATAAAAAGTGGTTTACACTATCGCATCCAAATTTCCTCTCAATCTTTCAATTACCCACAGCTATGATTAACATTTTGAACTACCTACCCATACTACAATGCTTCTTATACAGTGCTATTAAAGATGTACAGAATATTTTAAGGATGGATTGCCATTAGTATTTGGTGCCTATAGTGTGCCAGATTATAAGAATTATCTTGATTTCTCATGTAACCTCTTTCTCTAAATTTACTTTAATTTTTTTGCTTAATAGATTAAACCTATGGATGTTTTTTACCTAGTTGTTTTCTTTAATTGAATTCTCCCTACTATTTAAATTTTATCAATTTTACCTTTACCCTGTTTACTTTCTGATACTGAAAAGTATCAGTTGAATAGCAATAACAATAGCTCGTAGACTCATATCGCTTCATAATGCCTTACAGCTCTCTCTAAGCGATTTACAGAGTCCACATGTTGCCCCCAACATTCTGGGTCCTCATGTTACCCACCTTGTTCAGCATTGAACTGCTAGCAATGAGCAGAGTCAGCCTGCAACACTGCATTCTAACCACTGCATCACCACAGCTCTTATCATATATTACTGTATAAAATATGATATTATATTACTCATATATTTTCTGTTCATTATGGAATTTGAAGTATCAAAGTCTAAACATTTTCACATGAGAAATCACCGTTTGTGTTAGATGACATGTTACCTAAAGATATTTTCTTCATTTGCACTTATCCATGACATGAACATACTCTGGCAATCTTTTTTCTTTCTTTTTTCATAGCATTGTGTTCATCTTGACCCATACCTGAGATAGTTAAAGTTGCCCTCAGCTGCTCCTTGACAAAATAATACTTCCTCCTTTAAGCAGACAACAAGCTGTGGTAATTTTGCTGTGGAGTACAATCTGATATGTTTCATCAACTGAGTTCTTTTGGTAGGACTATCAAAAGATACCTATCAGCATGGCATCTATTGGACACTTTAGAGTGGTATGGAGTATATGGCTTTTCTCTCTAGCTTTTGGTGTAATTTCAGAGCTATTCTACATTGGGCAGTAGAAAGTGACTCTATCAAATTGGGCTCTCCTCTGCATCCTTGGGCGGGGAGGGGAGAGCCCAGCTTCAAAGCTTGGATGAGTATAACTAGCAGCTGATCAGCAGCAAAAGCAGAAAAGTTGCAGAATGATGCAGGATAGGCAAGAAAGAGAGAGGTTCCCAGTCATGCTTTATGGTGAAACTTCTCCAGTGCATGTTAACTTTTGTTTGGGCTGCTTTTGAACATAAGCGTAGTACTGTGCAGAGCCATGTCAAAACGGAGAGCAAGTATCAGTTGATAGTCAAACTCCCTTTGAATGGTGCTTATGCAAAATATATGTGCAGAATCAGAGCAAATTTCAATAAAAGACTAAACCTACCATTCTTACTTTCCCCTCAAGGCCTAGCAAAATCCCATGTTAAGGTGCTTATGCAAAATATATGTGCAGAATCAGAGCAATTTTCAATAAAAGACTAAACCTACCATTCTTTCCCCTCAAGGCCTACCACCATCCCATGTTAAGGAGAGAATTTGGTAAACAATTTCATGTCAGCTGGAGATATAATGGAAAGGAAAAGAACTTATTTCAGTCTCCATTTTAAAATGTCCAACGTGTCATAAAGAGAACACTGCAGATGTTGTATCTGTTCCAGGTTAGGTATTGCCTGGAACAGGGGGCAGCAAAATTTATGTCAGGACAGGCATATAGTATTTCAACTTTGTCAAAAGAAAGAATCCAAATCTAACCTGGGGACACAAGCAAAATGCAAAAAGAAATCTATCAGCAATTAAGAACAAATCAAATTATCTGAGTGGTAAAATATATAGAATTAAACTGTCATTTGATTTAAAAAAATGGGAAATTGAAGAATTTTCTTTGGTGACTTATAAAAGCTTTCACCAATAAGGTTTGCAGGGAAGCTAGGGCCAGGTGAAAGGAAAATCCAGAAAAGAACCCAGAAAATGTGTGGAGAATTAGTTTTTCTGTTTTTTACTGCGCTGTTGCTGCTACTACTACTATAACATCGTTCTTGTATTTTTTCTGAAATAGTTGAAGAAATGAAAAGATCATTATAAAATGTTTCCTAAAAGGTTCTTTTCAAATTAAGTTAAAAAATGTGTTATGCTTGGAAATATATCAAATTAACAAAATACATTATTAACATTGCTTAACATACTTATTTATTAATAAAAGAATTAACAAATTAACAAACCACGAAAGTAGAGTGAAGCTTATTCCAGACAAAATAGATTTATATCACATGCTAAAAGTTTTTAAAAGGCTCAGAAGTCAAATTGCTGGTAGTATTTTAGATTCAGAAAAACTGAAATGATTAGCTATCACTTTATATAGCAAATATTCCCTCTTTTTTTCTCAGCTTGTTTTGCCTTTGAAATGAATGCTTTTTGTATCAGTGGTATAACAGGAAACAAAGTCCACAATATATAACATTTTTCTTTTATTGTTTCAATTCCTTGTTTTCAGATGAGTTATTTGGTGTCTTTTTTCTGCAATTTGCAATAATAAAATATGCTAAATTCCTAGAACTGCTAGTTTTAAGTTGCAACAAAAATTTAAAAAATTTAAAAAATGTAAAGTTAAATTAAATCAATAAATGTAATTGCCTGATTCAATTATATGTCAGGTTCCAAACAGAAGGAAATAAAAGACAAACCTGGATGGCTGCTACCTTAGTTTAATTACTTCTTGGCACTCACTGACAATCACAGATGAAATTCTTGTTTGGGCTACTGCCCTGTGCTTCCCACCCAAATTTATCCATTAGTTATCACCACCCAACCAATCACACACTTTGCTCCCTCCCATGTGACCCGGAAGTTGGCTTATGTTTAATTCTTGAGTGTTGAGTTAATCCCCTTGTTATTTCCGGTTGGCCATGATGATGTCCTCCCCCAGCTATTCCCTCCCGTCAATCCTGTCAGTTCCTGGGAGGCTTGTCGAAGCAGATGCTGGGCTGAAACAAGGTTTGTGCGTTCCTCCCCCGATGAATGGCAGCTCCATGCCGACAGCACACTGAAGCTGACATTATATTTTTCAGTTTTATTTACTAAGAATATTTTACCTATTTTGCAAAGAATGACTTTATAACTGAAGAATTCTTCCAAACTATTTTTTCCTCAAAATTTGGGAAAAAGTGTTGTTGCTTTGAAATTTCTAGAAATGTTGTATTTCTAGATTAATCCTATGCAATATTTTAGCTCCAACATTATCTTATATAATTTTTAGTATTGTATAAAATGTATAAAATGTTCTTGAATTTTTAATACTGGTATTAAAATTTTTACAATAAAAATAAAAGTGTAATAATACAGCAGAGTGGTGGTTTGGTAATGTTATAGAATAATTACCTTTTCCTTCTATTAAGACTGAATTTTATTTTGTTACCCTTGTTTTGTTATGGCTATAATTACGTAATGCAGTATAGATACTCAGAACCCAGCTGTCTTCTCTTTTAGTAGTTATCTTCAAGGATATTATTTGAATTCCTCAACTAGAATACAGGTAGTCCTTGGGCTATAGCAGCAGTTGGGACCAGAATTTGTGTCACTAGGTGACATGGTCAAAAGGGCAATGTCACGTGACCACACTGTTTTTGGCAATTATGGCATTCCTGGTGGCCGCCATTAAGCAAGGATTGCTCATGAGTGCGACTTCCAACTTCCTGACAGCATTTCCATTGATTTAGCTTGTGGAAAGCCAGCTGGAAATGTAGAAATTGTGATCATGGGGACATTTCAACAGCTGAAACTACAAGGATCCATCATAAGTACCATTCATTCAGTGCCATCATAACTTTGAACAGTTGTTGAACAAATGCTTGTATTCCAAGAATTACCTGTGTTTACCTTTATGTCCTGGTTTTCTTCATTGATCATGTGATCATTTTATTTACTGACTTGCCAACTATGGTAATTTTTAGGTGCCACTACACAGAAATGATTCTGTGTGTCACTCAGATTTCATGTTGTATACCAACTATTTAGTCATTATTATATATATAATAAATGTATATTATAATACATTTATTTATTGCAATTTATATGGCTGCCATCTCAAATTCATAATTGAGCAGCTAATAATTTAATATACAGCTTTAATAAATATTCTCTATGTTTTCGGTAGTTATGGTGGTTCTAGATTTTATCTCAGTTTGAAGATATTAGTGCTTGTGATACTTTATTTCCTTGTTTTGAAAACATTCTTAGGCTTTTTGCTATAAGTTGGATTCAGAGTTAATCTTACTAAAACAGATACATTTAAATCAGCAAGTCATGACACATCCTTCTGTTTTCAGTTGATCTCTGAATGTGATTCCTTCCATATCCAGCAACACGTATATGAGGAAAGATTAGTGGGAAAAGATTAATCACTGTTCTCACAATCCATGATATCTGCATCTTGGGATGGAAGCAGATTTCATCTTTGATTACCAAATAGTCATGTTTATATAGCATCACAATTGCTTGGACTTTTATTGCTGACTGAATTCTACCTATATTAGATTAGGTACGTGCAACTGAGGTTGACAATCAATTGCCCATGTCTTGTTGACTACATATCCTATCTTTCTCTTTTCTGCCTTGGGAGACTTCTTCAGCTTCTCTTCTGATCACATTTCCGCATCATGCTTATGTAGATTTATTATTAAGCAGTGACTCCTTTCCTTGAGTGAGTATGCTATCTGGGATTTTTGGCCTAGGTTAGCATGATGTAGGAACACAGGACTTTGATTTCATTTGCTTTCATTAAACTAGGGAGTCTTTTTTTTTTAACTTTCTGTGGCTTCATTATCAGGCTTCTAGTTTAATGATGCAACAATCAAATGTTTATGTATCATGCCTAAGCTAGGCTAAGTGAACTATAGTCAGCATTTTAATCATGCATATTGAAGAAAGGGGCAGACAAATTAAATGCATAATCATGAGCTTGGATAAACAACGTGCAAATCTACCCCTTTTCCCCCCTATCAAGGGACTACTTGATCAGGAACTTAGTTGTAATTTCTTCTGTCATTTTTTTTAAAAAAAAATTATTTAAACATTTTATATGGCCAACAATCTTAAATACATAACTCTGGACAGCAAACAATCAATAAAAAAATCTATATAAAACTGTATCATCGTCAATACTCCAAAGCAAAGAAAACCTGAGGCATTATAATTACACAAAAATAGACAATGTGAATTGAGCTTGAGCTCCCCAACATCCTAGTCCTAATGCCCTAAGGCAGTGATGACTAACCTTTTTGCCATCGTGTGCCAAAAGCGGGGGGGAGCGCAGGGGGGTTGCACGCACATGTGCCCAAACCTTAATTCTATGTGCCCTGCCCCCATGCATGTGTGCGTAACCCCCCTGCGCTTCCTCCGCTTTTGGCATGCGATGGCTCGGTGGGCCTGGTAGGCCCGTTTTTCACCCTCCTCAGACTCCAGGGCCTTTCTAGGAGCCTGGGGAGGGCGAAAATGGCTTTCTCCTCCCCCCCCCCGAGGCCCTCTGGAGGCCAGAAACAGCCTATTTGCCGACTTCCAGGGCGCCCAGAAGGCCCGAAAATCAGCTGGCCGGCACGTGCATGTGCACCAGAGCTGAGCTCATGTGGCCACCGGTATGGCTCTGTGTGCCACCTGTGGCACGCTTGCCATAGGTTCGCCATCACGGCCCTAAGGGGAAAAAAAACCCCAACCCTAATGTTGTAGGTCTTCACAGCCTTTCAGAAGATACCAAGGGTCAAGGTGTTCTAAATCTCAGAGATGTGTGATAAGGTATGCCTGGTTAATCCCTCAAGACGACACTATTTAGTAGTGGGAACCTAAGAATGGCCAGCAGTTAGATCATTTTCTTTGCCCAGTCTCTGCTTTTGTCAGTTACCTAGTATGGGAACATTTATTTAGTGAATAATATGAGTGACATATAAAAATAAATAAATTCCTTCCCCCATCAGTGTAGCCCTAAAGCTTTCTATTCCGTTAGACAATTTTCATCTCATAATAGGATAAATTTGGAGCTAGTGGTAATCTTCAGCTCTAACACTTCACAGCATTTCTATTAATGATGTGAAAAACTAATAGCAGTCCTTCAGGAGGGATTGAATAGTTTTAGAATTGGAAATTTTTGCTTTAAGCTAATTTTTTTCCAAGATATTTTTGATGGCATTTAGTGATATGAATTAGTAATGATTCCATTTTCTGGGATATTTTTTACTTTCCAATCTAATCTAAAGCCCTGGGATTTTCTGGTGGCTTCCTATCCAAGTAGTAACCAGAGGTGATGCTTCATAGATTTTCAAGATAATCTAGAAGATGCTATTAGCTATGACAATAGTTAGAGAAGCAATTCCTTATTAATGTTAATTATTTTGCAAAGATAGATGATAATAGCTGTCTTCCATATGCATTAGCTATGTCTTCCCTGACATGGTGTTAAGAGCTTTACCTTAAGATAACTTTTTCCTAATAGGGATAAGAACTAAATGTATTATTCTAAATGCTCAGCACATGAATTTATTTTAGTTGTACCAAGATTGATTACTTTTGAAAGCAAAGTTCTCATTGGAGTGAATGCCATCCTATGCTACCTGAACAAGTTTTCCATTGTTTCTCTTTCATTACTTACAAGGTGAAAAATACAGGATAGTTTTGTCTAATTGCTAGTATAGCAATAAAACGTTGGATCAGGTTATGCTTTAGCTTTGTCTTCATAAATTTTAATGTTTTTATTATCTGAATTGAGTGTTCTTTGAAGTACTGAACATATTAACTTGTCTTTCAGGAGCTACAAAATACACAGATAAAGACAATGGAGGAATGCTTGTGTGGTCTCCTTATCATAATATTTCTGATGCCAAATGTAAGTTTGATAAACTGCATTAAATAGAATCCTGGGAATTAATATGTATAAGGATTACATCACAGATTATAAATCACAACATATAAAACATTTCATTGTACAGATTAATGTGAAACTGATGTGCAGGTGATAAAGCATAGTTTTTGCTCTCTCTATATATATATGATTAGTCAACAATCAAATTACCTCTGTGAATATTGTATTGATTTCTATTTGAAAATGCTACTTGGAATTTTATAATGTGCAGATGCATGTACTGCTTTCACTAAAAAAAATCATCAGATTTTTTTAAAATGTTAAAATACTTTTCAAAAGGTACATCTTGAGTGCTATTACAATTTTGTGTTTTGGCCTCAGTGCAATTAATAAGTTAAATTTTCAGGATGTAATTGTCTAGCAAAAATTATCCAATCTGGTAAAATACTGAAAATATATCCCTGCATTTCATATGAATACCCTTTCTAGATTGACAGACATATGATGTGACATAAAATCAGGCATAGTGACAAGCAATAAAATAATCTTCAGTATTATTTAATAATTTAATAATCTTCATGTTCCAGTGGACATGGACATCCTGCAACAGCAAACCAAATATATATATATGTGCTCAGTATTCTGATGCTTCTGAATCTGGAGTTTTAGATGGAGCATCGATTGGTTGAAGTGTATGCTGCTGAATTATAATCAATTAATGATGACTTAGAACAAAATAAAGTTAAATCACTATCAAAATAAATAACTGAAGTAAATAACACATCCTAATAGATAATGATCAAATAAATCTGATTCCAGGTGTCATTCAGTTCCCAGGGGTTCTCTGAAAGGATATAGCCTATATTAGCTTCCAGAATAAATAAATGTATTAATCCAACATGAATATATGTGTACACACTGTTATCATCTAGAGATGATGGTTAACCTTTTAGGTGCCAAGTGCCCAAAGCAGGTGCGCATGCACATGAATGCACGTGCGCATGCCTGAACCCTCAAAATGCAATGCCAGTGCCCCCCACACACGTGCCCTGCCCCATGCATGCACACGCATCCCCCATGCATGCACTCCGCCCCCCCTCCCCACACATATGCCAGCCCCCAGCACCCTGTTTTGGCTTCCAGGTTGGTGCAGGAGTCTTTCCAGGCCCATAATGGGGTGCATGGGCACAGCATGAGGCCCACCACACCCCATTTTGGGCCTGAAAAGCCTCCTGCACCACTCAGCGCATGCACCCTGCCCCCCCGCGCATGCGTCCCCCACATGCGCCCAACACATACGCTGCAGAGACCCAAAGACCACCTGGCCGGTGGGAGGCGCGCGCGCATGCACGGTACAGCTGGACTAGGGTGATGGCTGGCGTGCCCGCAGAGAGGCTCTGCATGCCACCTGTGGTATGCATGCCATAGGTTCGCTATCACGGATCTAGATACTTAGAATTTTTATGCAGTTTATCTCTGCCATGGTAACGTAAGAATATTATTTTGGTCAGAGGCTCATATATTTAATATGGTGTCCTTGCATGCTAATATATATAGCCAGTTCCATATATGGCATGACTGGCTTATGGATTCATGAATCCTTGTTTAATAGTCCCTTGCTTCAAAAGTACTTATAGATTCATGAATCCATGCTGCTATATTTTTCAGTTACCAAAAGAGGAAGGATTCCTAATTGTATAACTGTAGGATTTAATTCTTTTAAGAGTTAGATTTTAAGAGCAAAATGTTTTTTAAAAATGGGGGAAATGACAATTGAAATCATTTCAGTTTTGTCCTAGATTGTTGAATGCCATAGTACCTAATAAGTTTAAATATCTGCATCTTCATTCAGAAAATTAGTTGTTCCAGTGTTAGAGAAATGGCATCAAATTAACAAATATATCATATTTTCATGTTGCATATTTCGGGCATAAGTAAAGTCTGCCTTTCTAAATGAAATATTCTTGCTCCCTGGTTTTTATCAGACTTTCTGAACGTGTCACATTTATCTCTCCACATTAGTTTTATACTTTTAGCTCTCTTCATCTGATTCTTCTGTTTCCTTGCTACCTTATTTAACCATACAGAGATCTAAGCTGTTCTTCAATAAAGATCAACAGTGCAAAAAAGGAAACACTGCATTGAATCTCCTTGTATTGCACTCATATTTGAGTGTAATATTATTTCATTTGAAGCAGAAAAGAAGCTAGAAAGAAGAAAACTCAAAGTACCCATACAGCTGATGAAAAGGTGTTTAAAAGCTCTGGGGTAGTAATGAACTGGATTTTAGACTTTCCATAGAATTACTTCAAGATGGACTTTTTTGTGCTTATTGTTGGATTTTTACTGCACTTGAATCAATGTAGGATTGCAGTTTTGATCAACAGTTTTTTTCCATTCCTATAGAATCTTTTCAGTATATGCATTTTGTAGAGATGCGTATAATTGAAGCAGGATATAAAGATAAACAAATAAAATGATAATTAACATCAGCACAAATATATATTTCAGTATTTAAATAAACCAGAATGGAATAATATGGGTGAATGTAATCAGGATCCATGATCCTAAAAAAAATTTTTTTTCTGTAAATATATTAGAAAATAATTCTAGCATCCTTCTGTTACACAGTGGATGAATACATTGCTATAGCAAAGGAAAAACATGGATACAATGTGGAACAGGTAAGAGTTTAATTAGTACAAGACAATTTAGCATTTTTCTTTGCAGGACTTTGATAAGTCAAACTATATAATCATAAAATAGTGTGTATTGTTTGAGAAAACAGAAAAAAGTAATGTTCCATCTTCTGTTTCTTGTAAAGGAAGTAAAAGGGAAAAGAGGGACATTCAAATATCCCCAGGGAAGAGCTCTATAATAAAAGGGTCACTGGTAAAAGTCTCACTTCTGATATCAGCTAACCTAACTTCCAAAATGAGTGGAATGTAGTGTTAAACTTCAGATTCGATTTAAATATGAAAGGGGAAGATCTTCAAATTACCTCACTGTCATCTTATTTAGAAAATGAATGAAGCCTGTGGCCCTGTGGACAATTAAAATGTCAACTCCCATTAGATCCAGCCAGCATTGCCAGAGATGATGGAGCTAAATATTTTAGTCCCAAATTAGAGTTTTATTTATTTAAACAAGTATAGTTATTTCAGTATAAATATTACTTGAGTACTGTAGCCCAACAGATACTCTTCAACAATCTACTTGAAACTTCTTTGTAGAGGAAGAAAGGGAGGGGAAACAAGAGTAGGAGAGAAAGTTAGAAAGGAAGGAAGAGGGGAGGAGTGGGGGGAAAGGAAGGGGAAGGAGAGAAGGGGAAGGAGAAGAAAGAAGAAAGTGGAAAAGAATAGAAGAAGGGAGGGAAGGGAAAGAGGGGAAAAGGGGAGGAAGGGTTGTTGTGAAATAAGGAAGGTAGAAGAGCAACCCCAAGTATACTTTAAAATTTTAGGAGGAAGACTGAACAAATATGAAAATCAAAAGATAATATGTATGATTAATAATGGCCAAGAGATTGTACATTTGCGTATGTTTATGAGAAATTAAAAAAAAAACTTCTCCTTTGTGAGAATAATTCAATAATTTGGAAAAGGCAAAATTCATTTTTTTAAAGTAAACTCTTTGAACTTGATTGTAGTTCAGCGCAGGCTACAGAATGTAGAATATAAACAGAAGCAAGGGATTAAATGGCAGTTACGTTGTTTGCAATGATATACTGTACAATGTGAAACTTTCCATTTTTTTCTCATCAGAATATATAGTTTGCATTGGAGAAAGTATCAAAAACATTAAGTGCAGCTAGGAGGGTAAAATGTGCCTTCTGACAGACCATGAAACTTACACCTGTTTGGTTCTTTTTTAAAGGCACTTGGCATGTTGTTCTGGCATAAGCACAACATTGAGAAATCCCTTGCAGATCTCCCGAATTTTACTCCTTTTCCAGATGAGTGGACGGTTGAAGATAAAGTCCTTTTTGAACAAGCTTTCAGTTTCCATGGAAAAAGCTTTCACAGAATTCAACAAATGGTAAGGAAATAAACGCCCCCCCCCCCCGAGTATTTTACAAGGGTCAAGAGAGTAAGTGGTATATGATTGAAGAAAGGCAAACTACAGTATGGCATGCTAAGAAGCATATTTTTCTTTCCCAAATAAAAATTAAAAATTCAATCTGTTTTATAGTGGGCATATACAGAAACTAAACTGAAAGGAAAAATTCAAATTCATTGACATAATACAATAATAATGCCATAGAAAAACAGTTCCCCCAAATTAAAGATTCTCCAGATAGGAGTTCAGAAATATCCAGAATAAGTGACATAAATCTGTAAAATATGGAAATTAATAAAAATGTACAAGTATTAAAAGAAATTTTAAAAAATTACAAAATGGATGAAAAGATACAAAATCATATTTCCTGTTGATTGCGTTTAAGAACATGAGAATAAAAGAAAGGTGAAGTGAAATAGTAAATAAGCTTCTGTTAGGAAAATTATCATACTGAAAGTACTTGTCTCTGTTCTGGGGAAAGGAAGTAGGATCATTGCAAAAAACTGCAAAATCCAAGTGATGCAGGTACACTCAACCAGTCTCTTCTTAAAAGCAGTGTAGAGACAGATACAGAGAGAGAGAGAGATTATATTAATGTATAATATTTCCAATGATTACTTGTTATTGGTTAAATTGTGCATTTGGTGCTAATTAAAACTGACCATATACTTAACTAATTAGTGGAATACATATTGGTGTGTTATTTATTCTTTTTCATTTATAAAAGTTATAAATGAAATGTATTCATTCCAAATTTCTTTTTTTCAGTTGTGAAGATGTATTTAACAGTAATATAAATCTGTCTTTCAAATTCCATCCCTTAACAGAAACTAGAATCTGAGCCGACTTTAGCTTTAAAAAATAAACTTTAGAAGCAAAGGGAAATACTTGTGAGTAATTAGTAATAGATTTATAAGGCTAATGCTATTTCATCAGAATTAATGATTAAGGTAAATTCTGCTTTCTAAGATTAAGAAATAATATACATAAATATCCTATTTTCTATCAAATAAGAAGATGGACCTTTTATGGCAGTGTTTCTCAACCTTGGCAACTTTAAGATATGTAGACTTCATTTCCCAGCCAGAATGGTGATTGGGAAAGTCTGGTATTTGAAGTCCACCCATCTTAAAATTACAACTTATGGTTTAAGGTTTTTTTCACACATACTAAACTATGTGCCAATTTTCCCATAGCATTTATAACTAGTGTCTGCATACTCTTACCATGTTTCAGCTTCCGGACAAGACTATTGCAAGCCTTGTAAAATACTACTATTCCTGGAAGAAAACACGTTCTAGAACAAGTTTAATGGACCGCCAGGCTAGAAAACTAGCTAATAGAAATAATCAAGGTGATAGGTAAGCAATGCAATGCAATGTGTTTTAAACAAGTAATCTGTTTAAAGAGAGTAGGCGTTCTGTTTGTTTTTGTTTATCTTTGACTATTTCTAGTTGAAGGGAATAGGTTCTGTGCCAGTTTTGCCAATTTTGGTGCTTTCAAGTTTGTTGAAAGTATAGGTCCCAGCACCGCAAACACTGAAATTCTGGGACTTAAGAGTTCCCAACATTTCTGGAGGACTTCCAGCTGGGGAAAACTGTTCTATTTCTCTCTATCTGTTTTGTTAAGCAGATGGAAAACCCGCTTCCATCACAACATAGAAGCTTCCATCACAACATTATATCACAACATAGAAGTTGTTAAATTATAGCCACAGATATTTTTGTGTTATAACCAGTGAAAATAAAATGACATGCCATATACAGCATTTTTGACCTGGTGATCTCACATATATAGTTTTTCTATTATTAGAAATAGCTGAACAAACACTTCGTAAAGTACCCCCTCCTTTCCAGTTGAGTCTAAAAACTATTTAGACATTTCTAGATATCTTACAAGGTAGACAGGGTTTCTTTAAGATTTTTTAACAGAGCCTGTTTCTATAATTACGTGGATTTGTTTTGATCATTGATAAAAGCAATATAATTTTAAAAACTTCACACAAGGCAATTCACATTTTCTTTCCTATGCATGCATACAAGACCACAGCAATCAATTGTGACTATAGTGAATGGTAGTCAATATTTCTGTTTCACACTAGACTTCATTTGTAACTAATTCAGATTTCTGAACAGATAACATATCCATAGTTTAGGGAATACTACTAGTACGGGTACTGGTTTTTCCCTCAACCTTTTTGCTAGTTTTCACAAAAGTGAAATGCTTTTTCCTACCCATTCCAATGTTTCTGATTGCAGCATGGCACATGATACTGTATTATGAACTAAATATTTCAATCATCTTTTAGCCATTCCAAAGCAGGTATTTTCTTAGGAAAATTATTAGATGATTGTGTGAAGTCTCATACATTTTATACCTTCAGAGAAGGTATCCTTAATTGCAGATTTCTTGTAAAACGAGTAGGGGTTTTAAACAGTCTTGCACATGAGACTTGAGATATTTTAAATAAATAGGATATGTTTTAATTTATTCAGTATGGATATATTGCTTAAAATTATTTTAAAACTAATATTCATGTAATAAAGACATTAAATTTTAATAATTTGTAGTTGTGCAATAACTGAATTAGTATTATTTAAAATTAAAGTGACATTTTAACATGTAGAATACAATAAACATAAAGTCTATTTGAGCACTTAGGGCATTGAGTTGTGAAATTAAATATTGACTAATCATTTTCAATCCTCAGTGATGATGATGTTGAAGAACCTCACCCTATGGATGGAAATGATAGTGATTATGATCCCAAAAAGGAAAGTAAAAAAGAGGTAATACAAACTGAAGTTAAATTGTCGCCTGAATTGGAGGTCCTGTTTTTATTGCTATATTTTGCTCTTCAGATGCTGCAATCAGTGATAGGGATATTATGACATCGTAAAGGAACTTTAGCAGGGATTTTCGTCCTCTCCCTCACCCTGCATTTATGAGCAGAATTTAAGTTTTATGAGGTTGCTGAGATTTAACGTAATTAATTTCTTTTCCTGAAAATAGCAATAGCACTTAGACTTATATACCGCTTTACAGTGCTTTATAGCCCTCTCTAAATGGTTTACAAAGTCAGCATATTTCTCCCAACAACTTGGGTCCTCATTTTACCTACCTTGGAAAGATGGAAGGCTGAGTCAACCTTGAACCTGGTGAGATTTGAACTGCCAAATTGCAGTCATGGCAACATAATGTTTGAGAACTCCCAACTTACCTGATCACACGTCAGCTATGTGTCCTGTTTTTGCCAAGGAAAACCTATACAGCTGGTTTTATTGTGTTGTCTGATATATGTGATATGAAAAATATGTGTTAAAGATTTTAGAAAAACTGAATAATAAAGTGATATAATTAATGTTATAATTTGTTTTTAAAATACAGTATCATGTTTAATTTAAATAGAAACTTTTTGAACATTACAGGGGAATCATGAGCAGCCTGTGCAGTCCAGCAAAATAGGATTAGGTAGAAGAGAATATCAAAGTTTGCAACATCGTCATCATTCTCAGCGCTCTAAATGCCGTCCTCCAAAAGGCATGTACTTAACTCAAGACGACGTGGTAGCGGTTTCATGTAGCCCCAACGCCGCCAATACGCTTCTTAGGCAGCTGGATATGGAGTTGATCTCATTGAAGCGACAGGTATTTTAATTATCAGGTTTACTTGGGGGGTGGTTGTGTTTTTAATATTTTAGGTTCTAGTAAACAGGGAAATCTGAAACATGCCTATGGTAGATTAAAAATACATTCAGTGTGTGAGTCTCTGGTTATTAAAATAGATTCATGAGTTGAGACTTCAGCATAATTATTAGTTTTCTCAAGACCACATAGCAGTAGCAATAGCACTTAGACTTATATACCGCTTCATAGTGCTTTACAGCCCTCTCTAAGCGATTTACAGAGTCAGCATATTGCCCCCAACAATCTGGGTCCTCATTTTACCAACTTTGGAAGGATGGAAGGCTGAGTTAGCTTTGAACTCATTAGGATCAAACTTCTAGCAGTGGGCAGAGTTAACCAGCAATACTGCATTCTAACCACTGTGCCAAATAGCCCTGCTTCAGGGGTGAAATCCTACCTGTTCGGAGTGGTTCGGCCGAACCGCTAGGGATTATGGGCATCAGTTCGCTGAACCAGTATTAATTACCCCTCCTTGGCCCCACCCACCCACGCCCAGCCAGTCGCCGCTCACCTCTTCCAGGCGCTTGATATTCCACAGAATTCAATGTTAAATGTAGCAGAGAGAATGCTAACTTTTCTCCCTCCATTCAGAACGGAGCTGCTGCAGCCTGTCCCTTTTAAAGTAGTCTCCAGGAAGGAGGGGGATGGGGGGGAGCAGCTGGAATGGAGCCATTTTTGTGAAAGGCAGGAAAATGGAGAAGGGGATTTTCCTGCCTGTCATCCATTCCTCAATCTCAGCACAGACTGAGGGAAGGATGGTAGGCAGGAATATTCCCCTCCCGATTTTCCTGCCATTCGCGGCAAGGAGTGACTGGGAGGGGAGGGGCCGGTGAGGAGCCCCTCAATGTGAGTGATGTCAAGTTGGCCACGCCCAACCAGTCACATGACCTCACCCAACAAGCCACGCACACACAATCGGTAGGGGAAATTTTTTAATTTCACCACATATGTGGTGCTGTTGGGGGGGGGGGCTGAAAGGTGGGAAGCCATGTGGGAAGGAGAAGGTCCTGCATTCACACCTTGAGGACTGTGTGCAAAGAAGTGGAAGGGGGAAAGGAGAGTCCCCCCTCCCACTGGCAGTATCACTGACAGAGTCCTCTTCCTTTTTTGGAGAACCAGTAGCGGATATTTTGAGTAGTTGGGAGAACCGGCAAATACCACCACTGGCTGGCCCCAGAGAGTGGAGGGAATGGGGATTTTGCCCCTGCCATGCCCACCAAGCCACGCCTACCAAGCCACACCCACAGAACTGTTAGTAAAAAAAAAAATGGATTTCACCACTGCCCTGATTCTTAACTAGGTATAAGCAGATAACGATGTTGGTCTCAGGTTTTATGCCAGGAATTCAAGATCTTGTTGGAAGCCACCATTTTATTTCTTGCTGTTTATTTTATAGTTTCTATATGCCACCTCAATTAATATAGATTCTAGGTGGTACACAGAAAGAAAATACAATCCTAAATCCACATTAAAACAAACAATACTAATAATATTTAGATAATCTCACACATTTTACTAATCAGGTTTATTCTTTGTGTGTGGAAGCAGGCAATTGCTTTGCTCCTTGAAACAAGCTTTGTCTCTTCAGAATTTTATTTTATATCATTTCATTTCTGCTTAAGGCCTTTGATTTAATTTTCAAGTAATCACTTAGCAGTGGATATTTACACTATTTTATAGCAGCTAATTTCCATTCCTGTTTTGTTAATTGCACAAGGTCCAGAATGCTAAACAAGTAAACAGTGCACTTAAGCAGAAAATTGAAGGTGGAATAGATGAATTCAAACCTCCTGAGGTGAGTCACTGAAATGTAGGTGAATTTTCAGTATTGCTATTGTGCTGGGAACTGAAGAGAATTCTGAAAGTATTTTGCTTTGATGAAAAAAAATTGATAGGAACCCCATATTTTAAAGCATGTTTAAAATGTATCTAAAATATTTTATATGTTTTATTGAATGACATTTCATTCAATGCAAGTTCAAAAGCAAATTTCATTCCGTCATAAAACAAAGATTTTAACACTTAAATTACAGAATTTAACACTTATTTACTTTTTGAAAGGGTTGTTCCAATTGTACCTTTACCCTAGATTGTAGCCATTAGTTGGCATACAAAAATCGAGTGGAAATTTCAGTGTACTTGCCAGTCTGTATGAGTGATTGTCTCATTTGTTTCAACTCTCGAGTGGATTAGGCCTATAAGATCTGTTGCATTAAAAAAGAATGGAGACAGCACCTTCTTACAGGAAGGGCAATAGCTCAGTATCAAATCAGTGCATTGCAGGTAGAGGGTTCCAACTTCCAAATGTCCCTATCATTTTCATGTAAAATTTCAAAGAATTCTTGTTTAAACTTTGAAGAATCAATGCTACCTTTAGATAATATGTTTTGGATGACAGTTGTTATTACTTTAGCTAGCATGCCCAGTAGCAAGGGTTTGTGGGAGTTGTGTTCAGAATATCTAGAAAGCATCAGTTTGCCTATCACAGAGATAGACAAAGAATCTAATGTTTTAAAAGATATTTTTGTATTCCTAATTCAGTTCATGGAGTTCTGGGTAAAAGATATTAAGCTACTGAAATTGGCAATCTAGGTAATTGAAAGGTGGCCTTGTGGCTGAAATTTTCACGGTTTTCAGATATTTAATGGTTTGCTATGTGCTGTCATTCTTTGTTTCTTAATAGGCAAATCAAAAAATAAATGCCCGTTGGACAACAGAAGAACAACTTCTTGCAGTTCAAGGTACATTAGTGTTACTAATATTTTCTTTCAGGTTGTAATTCTTGACATTTAAAAAAACATTTTTTAAAAAATGTGGCCATGTGTACTTGTGTTTGTTGGGGCAGGAAAGAGTGGCAAGTGAGGAAATACATATCATGATACAAATACCACAATATAGATATTTTCATTCACATTTTGGAATGCTAATAAATAAGGATGGAATTTGCACTGTGACATAATTTCATCATTTTAAAGTCAGAAAATATGGATAATATGACTAGTTTAAAATAGAATTAAGGAGGTTTTTTCTATGCTGCCTTATTAATACAAATGCTTTAAAACCTGTCAGGCATTACAGTTTATTCAAAAAATATAAATAAAATGAAAATAATAAGTTGCAAGATAAAATAGAGAGCATAGATTCAGAGCGGCTCACCCATCACAATTGTGAGGATCCTCTTTGCTTAAAAGGAGGTGCCCAACTGCAAAAAGATGGGATGATTTTCCCAGTGGATAAGGTGGAAACGTTGAGGTGTAGACATTGTTTTGAGAAGCAGTCTTGCTAAAGAGACTTCTGTTAAAAAATCGTCACTGAAAGGTTTCATCTTATTTTTAAAATACAATTTAAACATTTATCTGGAATATTGAAGATACTGTCACAATTCTGCATATACAAAAAAAAACCATTGGTTAAATTATTTTTCTTGGCTGAAGTTCTATATTCATTTCCTTAGTAATACACCCCTTTGAACTGATAGAATAGTATTGGTCGGTGAACTTATTTCATGGACATTCTGAGTCTCTATTTCAGTATGTTATTTCATTCAAAGGAGTAACATTTCAGTCTGGAATAATCTCTGGAATCATATCATGACTTCCAGTGGATTAGTGGAGTACCAGAACTTTAGAAATGGATTTATAATCATTTCTAAAATGGTAGGCATCAGTAAATTTTTAATCAAGGCTGTTTTGAGCAGGGTATGACATGCCTCTGAAGTCTGTGCACTGAGCAGTTCCCATTGATAAAGACCATCAGGTTCCTGATATTTATAAGGAACAGGGCTGGCTGAATTAGCCCTAATTGTTTAATAAAATACTCACTCACTTAGCCCTATTATCACTTTAATTGAACGGATTGAACTATTTTAATTGCTTTTTCACACAATGAGATTGCTCACTGATGAATTTGCTTATCAAATAAATGAAACAGGCACCACACTTCGCTGTTATTTATTCACCCAGACTTCTTTTATATATAGGGGCCTATGTGAATCCATGATAGCAGGCCATGCAAAAGTATGCAAAAACTCAAGACACTCCACTGAAAGAAGAGGGCTTTTTTCCCACAGAAATAACTAATGAACAATTATTCTGGTTGTGATTTACCTAATTAAAAAGCTTTGAGTGAGATAAATGTTACAGTGAATGAACTGTGGTACTCTTAGAACTAATGGTATTCACAATATGACAATTTGATCAGTAAAATACACCAACTACAAACAATATTACAGTGTTTTCCCCTGTGATCAATCTTTATAGAAGCACTACTGCTTTTAAAATTGGGGTTTCCTGTCGTAGAGGACATATATATCATGCAGATTTCTACTTATTAATTTGAATCTTAATTATTCTTTTTTAAGGTGTCCGCAAATATGGTAAAGATTTTCAAGCTATTGCTGATGTAATCGGCAATAAGACTGTTGGCCAAGTGAAGAACTTCTTTGTAAACTACAGGCGTCGTTTTAACTTAGAGGAGGTATTGCAGGAGTGGGAAGCAGAACAAGGAACCCTGGCTTCTAATGGTGATGCTTCTGCTTTAGGGGAGGACACAAAAAATGCTAATGTGTCATCAGGAAAAAGTACAGATGAAGAAGATGAGGTGTGTTTCTGTGTACCAAATCTTAAATAAGCACAAGTTCAGAAATGGCATTTACATTTCCTATCACAAAATGTAATATTTAACTCTAAATGGAATGTTCAATTAACAGTGTCAGAAGCTTAATGCTCCTGATTTGTAGAGCTCTCTCCTCATTGGGATTATGTAAGCCAAACACTTCCAATCTGGGCTGCCTCTGGTTCTTCCCACAGTTCTAGTGATACTACTAATATGAAAAATATAGCTGAATAATCCTGAATAGTATTAGATTCTTTTTTTAATATTGAAAATTTTATTTCCTTACATTGCTAAATAATTTAGAACTGGTTGTTTTCAAAGAAGGGTTTCTTAGCTACAAATATGGCCAACCTAACAGTGCTTTCCTGTTTCTGAAGGTAGCAGCTACCCAAATTGCATGATTATGAAGAATGGCTCTTTTACATATTTTATCATTTTATTTATAGGCCCAGATCCCACAGACTCCTCATTGTGTAGGGTCTTCTCCACCAGCCCAGGCGTCTATTCCAACACCAGCAACCCCTGTAACAACTTTGAACCAGCCTCCTCCATTGCTTCGTCCAACCCTTCCGGCTGCTCCAGCTCTCCATCGTCAGCCTCCACCACTACAGCAACAAGCTCGATTTATTCAACCAAGGCCAACCCTAAACCAGCCCCCCCCACCACTCATCCGTCCAGCTAATTCCATGCCTCCTCGCCTAAACCCAAGACCAGCACTGTCCTCCACTGGCGGGCCACAGCCACCTTCACTTATTGGAATCCAGACAGAATCACAGTCCCCGCTGCATTAAACAAATAGGACAGAACTATGGTAATTAAAGTAGTATCAGTGTCTATTTTCCGCAGCTAATGAAGAGGTGAAGGGAGGGAAAGCAAGCTTTCCACAGTATTGAACTGTCACAAAGAAGAAGGTGGAAGTGGATATATAATATGTGAATGATCTGAGTGAGAGAAACTTCAGTGCAGTAGATTATTGCAAAGAAAACCATGTCTACAAAGTCAGCATTTTACAAAGCTAACTTCTTTTTAAAAAAGAAAAGAAGAAAATTCACTGCACTATGACTTCAACTGGTTTTTAGTCTATTTATTTTATAAAATCCTTTGTATTCAACTTCATGGAAGTAAACCATCTGGATAGTGTAAGAGTTTCAATTTAAGATTCAAACAGGGCTGTAAATGTTGATAAACTGGGGAAATTATTTTTACATTTTCCTATGTTAGGAGCGCAAGTATTACTGACAAGCCTGCCATTCAGATTTTGACAAATACCACCACTTCGTACATTTTTCTAGGCTTGTATTTTCTATATTTCTTCATAATGTACTTTTCTTCAGTCTACTTGTTGGAAAAGTCTTGAAGAGTGCAAAGCTAAGGTACTAAAGAGATTCAGCTATATATGTGGTCTTCTGATACTGGAAACATGACTTGCTAGTGCAAACTCTGATAGACAGCAAGTGAGTTACCATTTGCATCCAACACTAGTAGTCAGGCGGCTAATAAAGTCACAGTTGTCTTCTTTTTAATAAACTTTGTAATACTTCTTCTTACCTGAAATTTTATTCTATTAAGTTCTGGAAATAATTTAGCAAGGAATTCTGAATTCCATACATATAGGGGCACAGTGAAGCAGTCAAATATTTAGAATGTTTCCTGCTTCATTTCTTGGGACACTTCAGTCTCTTTTTGCTGTTCCTTGCCAGTGCATGTCCCCTCATTTTTTTTCTTGGTATCAAAAAATATGCCAATTCATACTTTACTTAATCAGTTGGAGTTTAACTTTATTTAATCAGTTGGAGTTTATAATCAAAGTGACATGCTTTTAATTTTGGGCAAGAAATACCAAGCCATGAAAATCTATTTTCTGAAAGATGTGCATCTCTTTAATAGAATTGACTTCCCCACTTCTTACTAAAGCAACAGTGTTTTAACTTTCAAAGTTAAAATTCAGGACGATTTCATGTATAGCAAAGCTGTACTAGTCCCTTATGTACTGCATTTTACAGCTCAAATATCAAAGCTTTTAGATCAACACTTTATCATGATTAAGGTGTTAAAGGGATTTGCCCATTAACTTTCACGTTCTTAATTTTTTAAAATTCTTATTTAAATCAAATTTCATTTGTAGTATATTAAATAGAAATTCCTTCAATGGATGTCTCTTGTACATTATCTGTATCCAACCAGAGTGTTTGGTTTTTAATACTGGCTTTTCAGTGGGGAGGGGGAAACATCACTATTCCTAGAATTCTTGGTACTTCGCTATATTTGATCTTTGGTTCCGATGTCAATATTATTCCACTGGAATTCTTCCAATCTGCCGTAGTCCTGTTTGTGCATTTTGGCATAACTCTCTAAATACCAAACTATTAACAATGCATCTTCAGTATTTAAATATGTAGATCAGGTTTCCCAGTGACTGTATTGTCCTTTTTTTTTTTTTTTTTTGGCTAACTTTTGTCTCGTCTCTTGTTGCTAGAACTTCAGTATGCAGAAGATTGGGTGCTGCCATTTAAATGGCAATTTTAGACTATCGAAACTATAACTGGGCACTTGTGTGTTTGGGTATGATGGTATGGTATGTAGTATAATACTGCTTTTACATACGCTATGCCACACAGTGACAAAATGTTTAGCATTTGTAGTACTGAATATGTACATAGCAAAATGTTGTCCTTTTAAAAAATTGTGTGCTTTCCAGATTATGTGCATACAGCTTGCACGTCCTGTTTTGGGTAGGGGGTTGTGTTAAGCAGTGTTTTTGCCTGGAGGAGTGAAATGCTTGCTGCTTAATCAAAGAATTAAAGTTTCCAAGGAATCTGTGTCTATTTTTATGTACCTTGTAATGGTTTAAGATACTTAGGCCCTATACTGTGATTCTCTTCTAAATTCATTTATATTTTTTTAAAGATTAGAAATAAAACTATACAATTTTTTTTCATTTCAAAGAAGTTTTCTTTTTGGGCAATATTATAAAAATCTAGTTTGACTTTGTACCATTTCTACAAACCACAATCTATTCATCTTGGTTTATTTTTGTCACTTTATAAAATGTAAAAAAATTTGCACTCCCTTTTAAGTTGGGCAAAAATTTATTTCTTACAGTGGTTATGACAAATGTAACTTTGCATCTTCTTTTTATGTACAGTTTTCAGTTACAATAAAGAAATATAAAAACTTTTAAATGAATGGCCATCTATAAGGCCTATGTGTATATTTGGAAAAAATATTTCTAGGCTAAAGTATTACATGGTTGGAAAAGAGGTTTGTGACTATACATGCAGACTGGATACTTGATAATATCCTTTTTTAATTAATTATAAATTTAAAATGATGGAAAACTAAATTCTTGATATTGCAGTTATAATATATTCTTAAACAGAAAAAAAGTAAGTGCTGTAAGACAGGTATGTGGGACACACGTATAGCTTTTAGAATATAGGATTGCATAATTTTGAAATGGTTAGATTTATTCTTAGATCCATTAATCTGTCACAACTGAATAATATATATAACAACAATAGTAATAAAAATCAAAGATTAGAGAAAAGTATGAACTATTCTGAAGTTAAGCTAATTAATGAAAGTTAAGAATACATTAGAACAATCTTGAACTTTCTGAAGAGATTTTCTGTTAAAAGTGGAGTATAAGCATAGAAAAGACTTCCATCAAATAGCTTTCTAATACTTCCTGGCAAAATCATTCAGAGACTTGTGGCAATTGGATTTGCAAATTCATTTGTTTTGCTTTCTATATTCTATATTCTTCCCTCAAAGATGCCAAAGCTAACACTATGTATAATCTCCTCTGATCATTATGCAAATAGATTTAAAAGAGAAGGGAATATTGAAATAATAAAAAAATGTGTTATCAAGAATTTTCTTCCATATTTTTTCTTTCTTTCTTTCCCAAGCCCAGTTATGAATATGGTAGATAGCTGGTTGTTTATTCATGCATGTTTGTATTGTTTATATCCTGCCTTTTTATTATTTTTTACAAATAAGGCAGCAAACATCCAACATACCTCCTCCTATTTTCCCCACAACTAACCTGTTGGGTTGAGAGAGTGACTGACCCAAGGTAATCCAGCTGGCTTTTATGGCTAAGGCGGGACTGGAGCTCACAGTCTCTTGCTTTCTAGTCCGGTGCCTTAAACACCAGACCATATATAACCTTTATTAATAACAATTTGGCACTTTACTGCTGACATACGTATTAAATTTATATGCTATCCATCTTGTTATCCAAAGCGACTAGGTGGCTTGCAATAGAATTATGAAATCCAATCAAAATGACAAAAATAGTACTGAATGCTCCACCTGTTTTGTAGATGGGTGTATATTCTATTGCTTTCAAAATAAACTTCACCCTAAACTTCTATTTCCACTATTTATGTGGTAAACAAATAAACTTGGCTAATTGTCACATTAAGATTCTCCATAAAGTTTGACATTATTTGATCATTAACCCTGTCTTTCACATATCCTTCATGTCTATGAAACCAACACCATTGTGAAATGATGCAGACAAATATAAAGTGTCAAAAAAATCGAGTGGGGGAAACCCAACATGCTTTTAGAATAAGTTATGATTCAAGAGGTAAAACCAAGGCTGAAAGTTTTAAGCATGATGCCTGACTATTGAGCAAAGACTTTCAGCACCAGGTAAGAAAGGGTAGAGAAAGATGCCTGAATCATGAATACCAACAACTAGAGGAAAACAAAAGAAAAATGTGTTGTTTTTAAGAAGAATATAGAACAGGTACAGATAAAGTAGGACTACTTAAGCCCTACTAGAAAAACTTCTAAGAGGCAAATTAAGGTAAAAGATGGCAGTACTATACTCGACTTACGACAATTGAGTCCAACATTTCTGTTGTTAAGTGAGACATTTGTTAATTGAGCTTTGCCCCATTTTACGACCTTCCTTGCTTCAGTTGTTAAGTGAATCACTGCAGTTAAGTTAGTAATCTGGTTGTTGTTAGTGAATCTGGCTTCCCTGTTGATTTTGCTTGTCAGAAGATTGCATGATCTTGGGATCCAGCAATGGTTATAAATATAAACCAGTTGCCAATCATCTCAATTTTGATCACATGATCATGGAGGTGTTGCAAAGCTGTGAAAAACGGTCATAAGTGATCTCAATGGTGTAACTTTGAACGGCCACTAAATGTATTCTTGTAAGTCGAGAACCACCTGTACTAAAACTTCTGCATAGGGGACTGTAGATTTTCAACATTTGTAGAGATAAAGCAAATATAGCATCTGATTCCGCTTAAAAATGAGTTATGACAATCAGTAGGGATCTCAGGCCGAAGGGTGCTGTCTACACTGTATTTGCTTCCATGATTGGAACTATATAAATTAAGTGTTCAGTGCAAGGATACTCCATTGTCCATTCCTAACAGCAGGTGGCAATCATCACTGTTTGAAAATCTTAAGGGAGAGGGAGTTCCCCACTGTTCTAGGCAGTCTGTTCCTCTACTTGGGAACTTTCAGTGTCAGGAGATTCCCCTCAATATTCATCCAGATTGACCCACACATTTCAACTCTGACTCTCAATTCTTCCTTTTGATCCAGAGGAAAACGCATCTGCTCTCTTCTGCACCTAAAGAGGCTTTCAGATCCCTGCAGACCACTACGATACCTCGTCTTAAATTTTAACTTTTGCCAGCTATACACGCCCACGCCACACCGTACAGTCAAGGTTTGCTTAAGGCAGGGGTCCCCAAACTTGGCAGCTTTAAGACTTATGGACTTCAACTCCCAGAATTCTCCAGCCATCATAGCTGGCTGGAGAATTCTGGGAGTTGAAGTCCACAAGTCTTAAAGCTGCCAAGTTTGACGACCTCTGGCTTAAGGAAACCCGCTACCTATCCCGACTAAGCAGCCTAACAGAGTCGCGTGCGTACCGTACACTTTGGCCGCCCACAGGCTGAACGGGGCCTCGCGCATGCTTACCTTGGGAGCCACCGAAGTAAACTCCCCTGTTGATAACTTCTGAGAAACAATGCCGCCGATTGGCTGAACCGAAGCTTCGCTTGCTGCCTTTTCTTCTTCTTTTTTTTTTTCCCCCACGACAAAAGGCCCCCAAGCTTCGTGGGGAGGAGGCGCATATTCGCGAGCCCGCCCTTTCCGACCCCTCTGACTCGAGCGGGTGTGGAAAAGGAAACCCCCAAGTGCCGGGAGGCGCGCGCCACTCAGTTCCGTTTGCTTTCTCGGGTTTAATCTTCCACGCGCGCCTTGAAGGCTGCCGGGGGACCCTTCGCGCTTGTACCGCTCTGCGGCCGCTGCGGAAGCGAATGCGGGAGGCGGCGCGGACGCTCCGAGACGCGCCGTAGGTAGGCGACCGGAGCGGGTTTAACGCTATCCAAGCCAGTTACGGCTCCCTTAACTTCGTTTTATAGTTGATAGGCTCGTGTTTTATAGTTGAGGTAGTGGCTTCGCGCGGAGTGTGTGTCGCTGGATGGGGAAGAGGTGCTCGAGGCGTGGCTAATTCTGCAGTTTTGTAGGCTGTTAAGTTTTAAGTCTTTTTTAAAAAGCTTCGTAGGAAGGACAATCCATCTGGTTCAGTTCCAAACTGGGAAGAAGACGCTGGAAATAAAATGGAGGCTGACTAAAAAAGAAAGTTTACTGATGAGCAGAAGAACCACAGCGTGCAGTTTGGGGACGGCTGACAAATTAGCTTGAGGAGTTCAAGGATTTTTATATACAGCTTCTGAAAATGCTGCAGGGATTGTGCAATGTAGGGAGCCTGATGTCTTCTGCTATTCTAATGGTGGTGGGTTATGCCCTAAAAGGTCACGTCCTGTCCTTAGAATCTGGCTGGGGGAAGGATGTAAATTTTAATTCCATCGCTGGAGGTGAAGGTGTTTTGTTTGTGGGCTAGCCCAGGATTTCTTAATGGGCATCTGCTGTCGGCTATTAAGAAAGACTAGGGACTGCTTTCTACCTCTAAGAGCATGTTTCTCAATTTCTCCTTTGGGGAAATATAATATTCTGCCTCTTTTAATATTCCCTAAAATATTTCATTCTTCTAGAGGAGGGGAGCTTCCCACAGCTTCATCGTTGGAGGTTTTTAAGAAAAGACTGGGCAGCCACCTGTCTAAAATGGTGGTATAGGGCCTCCTGCTTGAGCAGGGAGGTTGGACTAGAAGACCTCCAAGGTCCCTTCCAGCTCTGTTCTGATTAAATCAAGATTTTTGCTCATGTTTGTGTTCCCGGAAGCATGCCTGCAATGGTTTATTAGTTTGGCAGGACAATCACCTCAGCAGTCTAACTGACTAAATCTTACTGAAGTCAGTGGCGTTAAGGTTTCAAGATATAAATCAGACTGGTTGGATTTGGGTGCGCTTGAGTTCAAAGGAAAAGTGTATTCTTTCAAATACACCTGCGGGGTATAGTGGATCCGAACTCTTGAATTTTAAAACCGTAGTGTAAAAACCTCTGAAAGTTCAAAAAGCATGGTAGGGAATTAGGAACATTCTTTGCGAAAAATAAGGATAGACATAACCTATGAATAAACAGAAAATGTACAGTAGGAGACTGTACATCTTTCCTCAAAAATAATTCCACAGAGCTAGTGGATGCATAAAGCAATAAATAATCCTCACATGCTAATATAGCATTGACAAATAGTAAAGTGATTCTGCTTTCCCAAAGTTATGCACTTCATAGTGTACAACTATTCTTTCTTTCTGACATGAAAGAAACTGACAAACTGGGTGGAGTGGGTGGTAACCTTCACCCACCTGCCCAGCAATCTTAATGTTCTTTTTCTGCTGTCCAAACAGATCAGTGATTCTTAAACTAGGATAGTTAGCCCCAAAATGTAATTGGAGGATATTCTGGAGATAATAGAGCAATTTTGTAATTGATTGTTTGGGAGTCCAGGATTCAGTTTGTGAATGCCACTCCTGTAAAACAACAGTGTTGTTTTTTAATGGAGATAATTATATTATTTAAAACCAGAAAAGGGGGGATTTGGTCAAACTGTTCAAGAATCACTGACTTATGAAATAGCTATCAAATCCCCATTGCTATGGTGATAAGTGATTAGCAGGGAAAGTGCAGTTATAGTCTTCAGAGCCTGCATAGAGCTTTAAAATACTACTTCTGGAACCAATTTCTGACATACTTACACAAGATTCTTTGTTGATTCTAGAAATAATGTTACAAACATAAGCTTTGGTCGCGCAGGATGAACCACTCCTGCACGAGCTGCACTGGCTCCGGTGGTCTTCCGGGTGCGCTTCAAGGTGTTGGTCATCACCTTTAAAGTGCTCCATGGCATAGGGCCTAGCTATCTCCAAGACCGCCTGCTGCTACCGACGACCTCCCATCGACCCGTGCGCTCCCACAGAGAGGGCCTCCTCAGGGTGCCATCAGCCAAACAATGTAGGCTGGTGACCCCCAGGGGGAGGGCCTTCTCTGTGGGGGCACCTACCCTCTGGAATCAGTTGCCCCCAGAGATAAGGAGAATCCAAGACTTCAGTGCCTTCCGCCGTGCCCTTAAAACCCACTTTTTCCAGCAAGCCGGGCTGGCTTAAGAAGAAATTTTTAAATGTTTTAATTGGTTTGTGATTTTTAATTTTTGGGCCAAATTTATATATATTTTAATTGTTTTTTAATATTTGTATTTCATGTTCTTAATTCTGGCTGTACACCGCCCTGAGTCCTCAGGGAGAAGGGCGGTATATAAATTGGAAATAAAATAAAAAATAAAATAAAATCAAGAATCCCTCTCCACTATACAAGATCATTTAATGGAACAAGAGTGGATATATGAGTTTGTTTATTTGTTTGTTTGCTATTCTGGAGATAAAATGTGCAGTCATGCTCCTTGAAAACTACTCGGAGACTGCAATAGGAATATGAAATACTGGGCTACATTAGATTTTTACATTTGTAATACCAGTATGTGAAACAACCAAGCATAAGTTGGCCATAGTAGGTAAGAGGGATGGAGAATTGTTTCTATAGATTGCTAAATTTTCTAGTAGACCTTTTCTTCAGAAAGATGTGCACAAGTTTTTCAGGGACTTGCCCTATCTCAGAATATAAGCACTGTCAAGACAAAAAACTGAATTTGATTTAATTTAAATTAATGTCATTAAATTTAATTGTCTTTCAGAGGTTGAGGTTTTTTTGTTTTTACTTTTTTTTTTTATTTGATTTATATGCTGCCCTTCTCCGGAGACTCAGGGTGGCTTACAATGCGTTAAGCAATAGCCTTCATACTTTTGTATATTTATACAAAGTCAGCTTATTGCCCCCACAAACTGGGTCCTCATTTTACCTACCTTAGAAAGGATGAAAGGCTGAGTCAACCTTGAGCCTGGTGAGATTCAAACTTACAATAATTGCAGACAGCTGGTGTTAACCACAATGCTTTTAGTCTGCTGAGCCACCAGGCCCTTTTGAATCAGTATTGACTCCTGGCAACTTCTTGGACTAGTTTCTGCAGTTTTCTTGGCAAGATTTCCACAAGTAGCTTCCCATTACCTGGTTTCTAGGGTTGAAAGAGTGACTGGCCCAAGGTTACCTACCTAGCTTTGTGCCTAAAATAGGTCGAGAACTCAGCCTGGTTTCTAGCCTGATTTCTTTATTAATCACTACTTCAACCTGGCTCTCTTCAGAGGATTACTTGCAGTTAGTGCAGTAAATTGACTTTGCTTGCATGAAAGCTGCCGCATTAGTGTAAAAAAATAATGTATCAATGCAAAAAAAATGTTAGGTAAACTCAACACAATATTACCAATCCTATTATGGTTCCAAATTGTCCTCGGTAATCTACATTTCTTTTTTTCTCTTTTAGATAAATAGTAGTTGATTTTTAAATTATAGATTTGATACAATACTAAAGTAAAATAGAATGGTATTTTTTAAAGTTAGAAAAGGGAATGGAGAATAGCAATACATTAGTCATGAGGAAGATAGTTATGTATGTTTACATATGTGGGTATTTATACAATTTATACCCACAATTTATTTATACAATTTTCTGTACTGAATTATATGATATATTTTTGTACATTTAACAATAATATTTTAATATTAAATCTTGGATTAGGTATTAACTGTCTCTATAATTCACATGATTTTGCTATGAGAAATCAATATTAATTACAAGCAGTTTCATTATGATGAAAGAAGAATACTGACTCTTTGGAGATGCATAACCAATTAAAATAAACTCCCAAGAGGTATAGGGGAAAAGTCTGGTTTGTGGTGGGTTTTTTTTTGCTTGTTTGCAAAAGCAAAACAACAGATTTTAATGCTGTTCTGAAACATTTTTGCAGTTGTCTGAATTAATAAGGGAAAAGGAGCGTTGGTGTGCACTCCTAATTCCAAAACAGTGGTATGCCTTCCAGATGCTCTGTTAAGTAAGAAACAGTCATTTAAATCAATTTATTTTTCCCAAAAGTCACTGGGGCTTTTGGTGCAACATCAACTAGTGTTGTAATACTTGTTTGAATGTGTTTGAATCATTTTCTGTTTTAACTTTGTTTTACAAATAAAATAAATCTCAATAGAACATACCCGTGTTTTCCCAAAAATAAGACCCGGTCTTATATTTTTTGGGCTCCAAAATAAATAAGGCACCAGGGCTTATTTTCAGAGGATATCTTACAGTGACATTCGGTACAAACAGCGAGGTGTGGCCTATGCATGGGGTGGAGATGCACAGCTTCGAAGCACGGCAGCGATTGGGCCAACCTTGGAGCATGGGGACAGACCAGCTATGAGTTTGGGCCATGCTGGGTGGGTGTGGGAAAGGTGTGGGGGCAGCCAGGAGGAATTAGCATATTTTGTACTTTTATCTGGATATCACATATCGCATCAGATATACAGTGTTTCCCCCAAAATATGACTTACCCCGAAAACAAGCCCTAGCCCAATTTTCATGCCTGCATTTTATAAGCCACACACCCCAAAATAAGCCCTAGTTAAGCCCTGCCCACCATCTGGTTACACGAAGCATGTGTGTACAAATCAAGCTGGGGTGGGGGGTGGAGCTGTCCCACACACCCTACACCCACTTACCTTAGAACCACCGCAGCCAGGCCTCCCATGCTCCAACACCTCTCGTGCCGCTGCCTGAGTTCTTTTGCAGTGGTTCATCGTGCCAGTGCTGCCACTCAGGGCAGGATGGTGCGTTGTGCCTGTGCTGCCACATGTGGCACATTGGGCTGATGCTGCTGCTCACAGCAGGACACCGCATGGCACGTTGTGCCAGTGCCGCCGCTTGCAGCATGACACCTCAAGGTTCATTGCACTGGTGCCACCACTCACTTGCACAACAGAACAACACACCACACTGCCTCCTGCCGCGAGAAGCGGCACCAGCGTAACAAGTCATGCGGTGTCTGGCTGCAAGTGGCCACAGAAGTCAGGCAGCAGCACCACAGGTGTTGGCGCATGGGAGGCCTAGCTGCGGAGGTCCTAAGGTAAGAGGTAAGACATCTTCCGAAAATAAGATCTGGTGCTTATTTTGGGGCCCAAAAGAAAATAAGACTGGGTCTTATTTTCGGGAAAACACAGTAGTCTGCTGCTTTTGTGCTTCCCTGCATAGAACACAAATAGAAAAAAAAAAAGATACAACTCATGTGATTATGACATACTTTCCATGTGTCCAGATTAATTTCATCCAGTTCATTTTAACTTCTTGGGGACTTTCCATGGTGGCACAGTGATTAGAATACAGTATTGCAAGCTAACTCTGCCCACTGCCAGGAGTTTGATTTTCACTAGCTCAAGATCGACTTAGCCTTAGCCTTCCATCCGAGGTAAAATGAGCCAGATTGTTGAGGGCAATATGCTGACTCTGTAAACCACTTAGAGGGTTGTAAATCATTATGAAATGGTATATAAGTCTTATTGCTAGTGCTAGTGCTAGTGCTATTTTTGCCACTATGCCCAAGCTGGAAAAATCATTTTTCATCAAATGCTCTACTGGGTATGAAATTGACTAGGATAACTTACTTCTAAACATGTGTGTGTTTTATTTCAATTTAATTCCAATTCAGGTAACCTCCCCTGTCTCTTTTCACCCTAGATCGTGATTTGTATGTCTAGAAATCTTGATTACCCAGAGGGGAAATGTTTTCATAATTTTATTTTGTTAAAAAGTTTTTTATGCAATTAAATGCTGAGGTCCCCATGCCATCGCTGTCTGTGTCCTCTATAGAGATAGGTTTTATTCTGTTTGTTTGCTAAGTGAAGAAAGGCAGTTGTATACAACATCTAGTTGTATAAGTTTCCCCCCTATCAATTGTGTAGTTGTGAGGAAGCAACAAGCATCTACAGCATGCATCCTCAAATACGGCCCGCGGGGCGGATGCAGCCCACCGACCCAAATTATCCGGCTCGCGGAGTGGTGGGGTTAAGCCCCACCCCTCGTCCCACCCCTCGCCTCTCTCCTCCCAGCCACTTCCTGCATAGCTGCCTTTTATTGGCTGAGGGGGCCCTGTTATCTTTCACTGTCCAGCCGCACTTCCCACTTCTGCTCATTTCAATGGTTCAACGCTCACCACACGTTGCTGTTGCAAAGGTAAGGCCAAAGGGCACGGGTGGGCAGGGGAGGGCCCGCAGAAGGGGTGGGTGAAAGGAAGCAAAAAAAATGGGTGAAGATGGGCCATTTTTGGCCACAAAACAAGCTGTTTTTGCCTGGTTTTGGCCTGCAGAATACATCTGGAGGTGGGGGGGTGAAAGGAGGCAAGAAAATGGGCGAAAGCAGCCCGTTTTTCACCTCCCCTGCCTCCAGAAGATAGAGAGAGAGAGAGAGAGAGAAAGGGAGAGAGAGAGAGACAGAGAGAGGGAGAGGGGGAGAGAGAGACAAAGAAAGAGAGACAGAATTTTCAAGCTCCTTGGGGCTGAGAAGAATTGCTGCAAAACATCTGTGTGCAACAGCTATTCTCTCATTTATATACAAACTACTCTCATATGTAAACAATTACCGGTAAATGGATCTCTTATTTGGACGAAGATTGCCCGCAGTTCATAAAAATTTCCCCATGCATTGCAACTGCCTATGTGCGTATATGATCATGCAAAAGAGCTTGGTAATTGAGTATAATATGTTATCTTTCTACCTTATCAAGTCAACAAAAGCCTTAATTCAGATTAATATTTTCTGAGAGATAAACGTGTTTATAGCAGACATTGACATTTTTTGGGTGCACTCATCCCCTTTGAGTCATACAGGTGGAATCTCCTTTTCTCTTCACGCCTTTTCCTGCTTTGATAAACTGTATTGCTTCATACTGTCTTCTGGTATGAAATGAAAATTATGTTCCACTTTTGGAATGAAAGGTATGAAAACAACTATTTTCACATTCACATTCTCAGCAATATGTGTAATTTGGACAAAATACATTCCAACTTTCATCTTTTCATCTACTATTCAAGTTGATAGACATGCTCCATACAATGTGGTAGTCCTATCTTTATAGTACTTTATTTATTTACTTACTTACTTATTTACGTATTTATTTATATTTTTACTACTATCAACTGTTAGCATAAAGCATTTTATAATTCTGAGTACAGTTTAATTATTCTTTGAATACTTTCAGATTGGCTTCTTAATAAATATGTACACAATTGGAAATTAAGTTTAATGCTGTTAGCAAAGAAGTGTAATCCAATGATGCTTTTTACTAAGAATTTATATTCTACAAAAAGAAATAAAAATTCAGTTACAAAAACTGAGATTACATATATTAAAAAACATCATGACATATTATATAACTAATGCTTATGATTTAAACTGCTTTGAAAGTTTTAGTAAATGCCACCTTACTATAATTAGGTGCTTTTTTCAAGAACTGAGAAAGTCTTTTTTTTTACACTTTCAAAATAATAAAAATGCAAAATGTTTTAGATCTATTTCAGGGAGTTTTGAATTACTGGAGTTATATTTGTTTCTGCAATATGAAAATAATCACAGACTTATAAAACCTAATAAAGAATATTAATTGTTATTAATATTTAGGATTGTAGCTGCATATACTTGAATATATTAACAACTGAATAAAACTAAGTAAAATGCTTCATAAAATGCACTTTATCTTAAAAGCTGTTTTAAATTGAGGCATAGCCAGTGTTAACATACATAGTGAACTAAATAGTGATATGCCACATCAGTATATCGTGTTTCCCCAAAAATAAGACCTATCCTGAAAATAAGCCCTATCATGGTTTTTATGTGTGCGTTTAATATAAGCCCTACCCCAAAAATAACCCTTGGTTTAGACCCCGCCCACTCCATCCGACTGTCTGGTTGCTCAAGGCTGCAATGGGGCAGGAGGCCGTGCGGCACCAGTGCCACTGCCACAAGGTGAGGAAAGGCAGGTGGTGGTGGAGCTGCCCCACGTGCCCCGGACCTACATACCTCAGCGTCCCCACAGCCAGACCAGTCCCCTCTTGGCGACCTACCCCTGCCTCTTCCCTTTGACTTCTCTCCTGAGCTGGACTGCCAGGAGGATGAGTAGAGGAGCCTCGGTCCCTTTACCAATCTCCCTATGCCGTTTCTGAGCCAGGGGGGAGTGATGGCAAAAGACCTCTGCCAACACTCTGCATCAACCGCATCCACCGCTGGAGGGGCTTTCTTCGGTTCCCATACCCCGCCCCCCAGATTACCTGGCCACCACTGCCGCCTCCACCTATCCCACTGCCTCACATCGCCTGCTCCCCATTCGTCGCCTGCATTTATGATTTCAATGGAGGCCACTCATAGGAAGCAGTGGTGAGCAGGGCGTCTTTCTCCACATATACATACCATATAAGTCTCACCAGCCCACCCGCCTCACAGTGGCAGCACCCACTCTGCATTGTCTTCAGGCTGGCTAAGCTCTGGTAAAACTACGCTGCCTGGAGCTGGGTGAAGAAGGCCAGGCTCCCCTTCCCCAATGGTTCTGCAAAGAGGTTTTGCATGGAGGAGATGATAGCTTCCCACAGGGTTGCCTTGGCACCCGCTTCTCTTTATCTCCAGGGCCTTTGAATTCCTCCCCACCCCCTTTGCTTTTCTGCCTTAAAATCCAGAGCAGACACGTTTTCCTCTTGATCAACTGAAGAGAGCTACCAGTATGATTTTTGTAAGAAGTTGAGTGTATGTCTGAGTCACCCCCCTTATCACAGGCTGGCCCTGCGAAAAGAGGATCCGCTCCTCCACCTCTGACTACAAGTGAGTGTAGTTTGTCATTCTGACTGATGTGAAAGAATTGAGCGGAGTAATTTACTTAATAGAGGTCAGGCAAAAGTATTGGGTAGCTGAGTGCAGAACAGTTTTCCAGTTATTCTGCCTTTTATTACACACACACACACACACACACACACACATCTATCTTTTGATTACAGGTGGTCTTTAGCAATAACTTATACTTATAAGACTTATACACCATTTTATAATGCTTTACAGACCTCTCTGAGCAGTTTACAGAGTCGGCCTATTGTCCCCAACAATCTGGGTCCTCATTTTATCGATCTCAGAAGGATGGAAGGCTGAGTCAATCTTGAGTCGGTCAGGATCGAACTCTTGGCAGTGGGAAGAGTTAGCCTGCAGTACTGTATTCTAATCACTATGCCACCATGGCTTCTTGACTTAGGACCACATTTGGAACTAGAATTTCCATTACTAACAAGATGGTTACGTGAGTTATGCCTAATTTTACAATCTTTTCTGTCATGATGTAATCACTTAAATGAATCAGGAAATTTTTAAGAATATCCAGCTTCCCATATTGTCTTCTCAGAAGCTGACTGGGAAGGTTGCAGATGGCAATCATATGACCCCAGGACACTTCTAACCATCACAAATACATGCTAGTTGTCAAGTGCCCGAATCTTGAACACATGACTGTGCAGTTGCTGCAATGATCATAAGTGTGTGGACCAGTCCTTTTTTTCATTGCCGTTATAACTTCAAGCATTTGTTAAATATCTGTAGTACAATACCACTTGGCATAGCTTAATGTTTCTCGACCTTGGCAAGTTTAAGATGGGTGTGCTTCAATTCCCAGAGTGTCCCAGCCAGCTATGGCTGGCTTCTGGGAGTTAAAGTCCACCCATTTTAAACTTGCCAAGGTTGAGAAACACTGACCATATCTCATAGAAACGGGTTTGCAACCAAAATAATCTGAATACTATAGGGAAATATCTGAACCTGGGGAAATGCTTTAATTGAAATGATGTGAACCTTACATAAATGGTGGTGCAGTTAGTAACCGCATGGAAAATTTTAATAAAAGAGTTTAAAAACAAAAGAAATACAGTTTATATTCTGTAGGAATGTTAAACGTCACGAGATACAATGGGTTAGAGGCAGGAAACCTTTAGAAAAGTTGCTTCCTGTCTCACAAACTTAAATTTAGTTTCTGACAAATGGAAGCTGATGGAAATATGCATTATGTTTTTAAAAGTACCACAGCTCTGTGTGGTTTTTAAACTTAATTTCCTCCTTACAGTTACTCTTATATTTGAATCATACTGTAAAAAGCAGTTTTATGAATATTAATTTTAGAATGAAAACCTTTTTAGATTTTAATTGCAACAATTTAAAAAATGGAATGATACATTAATTCAGAGCATATGATTTCTTGATATACTGTATGAAGTCAAAAGAAGAATTTAGATTTATTTTTTGGGTGTGTGTTATATCTATTATGATGATTTTTGTGTAATTAAAAAAACTGCTCCCACTGACGATGGGACCAAAATGAGCGTACAGTAAATAATTTTCAGCTTCCAGAATGTGGAAGTCTACATCCATGTTTCTCAACCCCAGCAACTTTGAAATGTCTGGAACTGAACTTCCAGAATTCCCCAGACAGCAATGAGTAACTGGAGCTGATTAACTGGATAAGGTCAGAATCTAGACCCGTGTCCAGTTAATCAGCTCTATTTATCAATTTTAGTGTTAGATTAATGTTGGTTTTCTGTCATATGGCCAAACTTAACCGTCACCTCATTAAATCACAGTATTTTCAGATTCAGATTATATATAATTGAGGGTACTATCGTTTTGTTTGTGTTTAAATTTTCCAGAGGACAATCATGATTCTCTCAGTGAAAATAATGAGTTTTGCCATGTTTTGAAGAGAAATGCATTTATTATGTCCTACATTTTTGTAGATGGTCCATTTCATGTGATGCTACTTAGATGTCGGAAGCATCATCCTTGGAAATTTAAAGAAGTTACATTTAACTATTGCTGGGGAAGGGAGTGGAAGAAAATACCAAAGGAGAGATGGGAAATATCAACAATTTATCATAAAAAAATACTCTATAGTAATCTTTAAAATGAGTGCACAGCATGCTGGCTGCAGAATGCTAGGAGTCGCCAATCCACACATTTTAAAGTTGCCAAGTTTGAAAAGCATTGCTATGGATGAAACAGCCTTAGGCCATCACTAAAGATGACGACGTCCTAATCATTAAGCTGCACTGATAATTCCTGTCAACCTTCCTCCCTGCTCAGGATGATGTAATTTATCAAAATAAAGGGAAAATTAATAGAAACAACATTTTTTTTATGGTATGGGGCTTATATTTGGGGGTTCTCAGAAAGTGGGTTGTAATATGATGATAATGAGGGGGAGAGGGAGAATGAAGATGTACATACAATGTGAAATCACAGCTGCCAGTTCTTTAGCTAGTTTTGGCCTTCATAAGCATCAAGTTCTTCCCAGGAACCTAAGATATCATAATGCAGTGTGTGACCTTTTGTAATTGAAAGATGGAAATTTTGTCAATACACAGTGTTGTTCTAAACTTTTTGGTATGGCATCCAGTTGGCCAAAAACCACTGGGACCACCATTGCTAATTTATGCCATAATCCATGAACTTCTATTTTCAGATCTTGATACTTTGATACTTTGTAATTTTCTTCCTATTCTTTGTCTTCTATTTTACTATTGCCTGGCATTGCAGCTGTTTACACTCAGTGTTTTGATTTGTAGACAAATTGCTGCCTTTTGTAACATTTTATTTTCCTTAGCAAATTAAGGTAAGGATCTGGATAAATTTCTTAGTGCTGAGACAAAAAGAGAAGGAGAAGTAACATTACTACTTAAGTATTATATTTCTCTTCATGATTTTATTCATAGTTAAAGTCCATGGCCTCTGAAGATCTTCCAGGCCAGTTACCAAATCTGTACGTCCGACAGAACTCCTCAAATGCAGTTTCTCTAGAATTTGACCCTGATGTCAACTATCAGTTTGTGGAAATCTTAGATGAACGATACAAATGTACACGCTGTCACCTAGTCCTCCATAATCCACACCAGACAGGATGTGGACATAGATTTTGCCAGCATTGCATTGTTTCTTTGAGGTATGAATTGCTTCTTTTTCTTACAATATTTGTGCAAATCAATGCTGTCACTGTCTCCTTCATAACAATTATACAGTTTGTGAATTTATAGATTGTGCAAGTGTAACCCATAAAAGGATGCTTATTTAATTTTGCTCTTCTGGGGTGCTATAGAATTCCAGCAGTCTTATGTATGTAAGTGCCCCCTAAGATAAATGAATTTCAGATATATTCAATGCTATCTGGTTACTATTCGTAGTAATTTTCCCCAGTAACTTACAGCTAGCACTGTACCAAAATAAGTAAAATGTGGGCAGATTTTATATCTTGGCTGGGTAATGCTGTGAGAAGCACAAGGTAAAGTCCCTAGTGAGAAATGGCCTATATATTCTGAACATAAGATCTTAAAAAGCTGTATTTTCCCATGAAGTTTTGTTTTTTTCAGCACTTGAAATCATACGTGATTTAAAGAACACAAAAGCATTACAATGATTAAATCAAGTGTGGCTTGGTGTCATATCTTTACAAAAAATTGATAACTTTTATTTTAAACTCCAATCTGATTGTTAAAAGTCTCATTTTGATCCACTAGTTTTTCATTAGAAGATTGCTGTTTTCTTTATCTGAAATATCCAGAAGCTTCTGGTTATATTTTATGAATGAAATGGACATGTAGGTGATAGCTGTTATCTCAAAGTGACATTAGCTAATTAGGGTGTTATTAATGAACATGTGAGGGCAAAGCTGTGTAGAATCATGTCTGGAAATACTGGCCTCACCTGCATCATTTCTTTCCTCTTTTTGTTGAATAAACAGCTCATACTCATATTCATCTTACTTCACTCAGATCATGTGGAAAGCTATCTGTATCTTTGAACTTCCCATAGTACCATTTTGAAACTAGAGAAACACCTCATTTTGTAAGGATATAGATATATGGAGATATAGATAGAGCTATTCTCATGAAATATATATTGCAAACTAACAATGCAAAATAAATGTTATAAATGTTACTATTTATATGCACCAACAACATAAAAATAATAAATACAAATATAAATACAAAATATAAATACAAAAGTTTCAAGTCTATAACCAAAGAAAATTTGTTTCTGTTTTTATAGAGATTTAAACACAGTACCTACATGTCCTATAGACAATGAAATAATAAAACTTCAAGAGGTAAGAAAAAATTGTATATATGACTTTATTCTTATAGTCATATTCATACAATCAGTATCATGCTATTTGGGGCAATCTGTTTATTGAGTTTTTTTATTTTACTGCTAAATGGAAATTATAAGTAATCAAAGTAAAAGAAATGTAAACCCCAATTAAAAAAGAAATACAAAAATTTGAAAATAATCCTTGCTAAGTAGTATTTTCAAACATGATAGAAAGCTTGAATTGAGACTTATAATTAGCATTATTTCCAGGTATGGGAAATCTTATCTTAATAATGTAATGGTCTTTCCCATTTCTTTCATTCCTCACATAATATTTTAGTTGTCAGAGAGAGTATCATCTATATAAAATGCACATAAATAATATATAAAATGTAATAATTAATTTTAGTAAAGTTGCCAGGCTGTGTCTTACAGGCAAAGGAATGTCATGAATTACTATTTTTTAGCTTGTATGTATATCAAAATCATACTTTTTGTTTTAAATTTAAGGTTTTCAAAGATAATTGCTGCAAAAGAGAAGTACTCAATTTGCAAGTATTTTGTAAAAATTCACCAGCCTGCACTGCAAAGTTATGTCTAGGGCGATACCAGGTTTGTATTCCTGTATTATAATGTCAAGCAAGTTGAAAATAAATGCTTCTAGAAACTGAAAACCAATCTTTCTTCACCTTTTTATCAAATATCTTTTTGAAGAAAATGACAAATGTCAGAAAACTGCAGTTCTTTCTCTATCCATTGCAATTTTTTAAATTTATTCTCAAGATGCACAAAGAAGTTTAGTTTGATACTTAAACAGGTTCTTCCAAATGTATTGTTTAAGAATACGCAAAAACTAGATTTTTTTCAGAAATCTGCTCTGTGTACCCCTCCCTTTCCATCTAGCTAATGCTGAAATGAAAGTTTAAGCTACATCATTCTATTCTATTGAGCTAGATGTTTGTCCATTGAGATAATCAGGAACTTAATGCCATTTATTAAGTGTGCCTTTGTTTTGCCTTTGTTTTGTTCTATAAATGAGCAGCTATGCTCCCCGCTGACTCTAGGTGACATACTGCATATATAAAATGCAGTGAGATAGTGGTCAAGAATAGCACTCTACTTAACTGTCCCGTCTAGTTTTTACCCACAGTTGGTTTGAGCAAGACATACATGCTAAACAGAATAGGGATCTGGTTTGGGAACACATGGCTTCTATAGTAGTTTCAGGATGCAGAAACCCCTTTGACTTTGCAGGTGGAAGAGAAGGTATAATTAGCTGCCCAGGACATCTTCCCTGAGGCCCATCAGTTTCCCTACCCCAAATTTAAAAAATAAACATGACATTAGCATGAAGAAATGCATCATCTTTTCCCATAGACCCCCGCCCCAAATATGTGTGGCTGCAACCAAAAGTTTTGCTTAGAATAAAGCCCTCTCTAGCTTAGGAAAAAAAAAAAAGTTAAGCTGAGGTAAAAGAAGCATCAAGAAAAGTGGCGAGGAGAAACCTGTCCTTCCTTTAAATAATTTGGTGTTGTCAGCAATTGTTGCTATCTTGGAATGTACTATAAATTAATGTCGCATATGAACATTTTTAACGTTACCAGTCCTAATAAAGGTTCTTAAGGGATCCTTGTATTCTTACAAGAATCCCTTGTAAGGGATCATATGTAGGAATTTTCACACATTTCTATTGTCGTCTTTTTGTTTTTTTGCCAGAATACGGTTTTGCTTAACAGAATTTAACTTAAAATTCTTTTGCAAAAGTTGAAGTAAAACAATGTTTACTATTCTTAGTCGCATAGATTTGAAATGATGAAAAAACTCTAAAATACATAGAATAGTACTAGGGGTTTTCAAACTTTTTCAGGATACAGAACCTTTTAAATTAAAAAAAAAAATCCAGAATTGCTGATCAAGAGAAGGAACTCTAGTGATAAAAAATCAGCTGCATTCAAGTGAACTTTTTGTTGTAGTTAATCTCTTATTGAATGTCTTAAAGTTCTCACAGAAACCTAGAGTTCTGTGGAACAGTTTAAAAGATCCTGAATTCTTTTTTAAAACTGACAATACGCTGAGAATTTTTGAATACTTTGCTTTTTTTTTAAAGGAAGTTGATAAATACCACTTAGACCAAATTGTTTGTAAGACTGAATATCTTCCTCTGCCTCTTTCTAAATATGACAGTATAGGCATAATTATTGCTGTCCCATCAATTGTATAGACTTATGTGTAGTTTAGGGACAATCGCTTTACTCCATAATCACTGCATAATCATTTTCCCAACTCATTTCTTAATTCTAAATGTATTCAAATATTTTTATGGATAGACCTAATGGTATTAGTGGTATTCTTGTAAAACCCCTTTTTATGCCTTTGTGCTTTTGCTGTTGTTAGATTTTCTATTTTCTGCCTGATTATTTTCCTGATTCTAATTCTGTTCATATTCTAAATTGTTCTTTCAAAATTCATGCAATTCCTGTCTGTTTTGAATTTATGACAGTGTTTTATATCTGTAGAAAATATGGTATATATAAATGGAAGCCTTTTCTGCACAAGGGAGTAAGCTTGCTTAACCTGGTGCTAACAGTTACAGCTTTCTCAGCATATAAAAGAAGTAAGGTGATTAATGAGGGTACCGATAAACTGGAGAAGTCTACAGCATTAAGTACCACCAGTTCTATACTGAGAACAGCTTCCTCAAAAAAATAATTAAAAAGAAGTGGTCCAACTATGCAAAATGCTTTTGTTGCGGATTAGGAAGTGGTTATAGTTTTACTTTGGGGCTATTTTAGTCAAAACTTCAAAAGCTTCTATTCTTTGACTTTGATATTTCAAGCAAATACAACTGTTATCACTCACAGGATAATGAGACAAGAAAAAAGAGGTTTATGTTTGCTTGGAGGGAGAAGGATTTATG
This sequence comes from Pituophis catenifer annectens, assembly GCF_029215685.1. NCBI lineage: Eukaryota > Metazoa > Chordata > Lepidosauria > Squamata > Colubridae > Pituophis > Pituophis catenifer. The sequence goes on from NW_027256881.1 coordinate 45,687,183, forward strand.
TCACAATTTGTAAGTAGAAACTTAGAGTATATAGCTGCTTTCTCTGTGTAGTATAGCAATCTGTCTAATGAGGGTAAAATCTACATCACATTCTACTTTTCTATTTACAGGATCACCTGCAACAGTGTTTGTTTGAAACTGTGCAGTGTACTAATGAAGGCTGTCATGAAAAAATTGTTCTGAAGGATTTAAAAGAACACCTTATTCAGCAATGTAACTTTAGAAAAGAACAGTGCCAGTACTGTAAACAGCCTGTGATATCAATTAATTTAAAGGTTAGATTCAGCTAAAATGTTTTAAATTGTGTATTTTAAATTACACTATAATTTTATTTTTATAATGCTATGTATTATATACGAACACATCCAGAAGATACTATATTGGAGAAAGTTTATAGATTACAGTCTCCCATATGAATTATCACAGTCTTGAAAATAATGAAGGCACTCTGGAATATGCTATCATCTATAAAACACATAATTTTGAAAATGCAAATTAGAAGCATTTTGGACACTAGTTGAAATTCATTGGCTGCTAAAGTGAGATGCTATCATTTCTGTATCAGAACTTATTAGAACTGCAATGAGTAGTTCATGTTGCCATAACTTTCTCAGAGATTTCCTGAAATTTTTTTGTATTGCTGTTTCTTAAGTATCAAATCATTGTCATTTACAGTAGCTTCAAGCTGGGAGAGTAACATTGGTAACATATGCTTGGTTTTTTTCCAATCGACAAGAGGAATACAAACTCTGCAACTTTTATGAAGTAATTTCTAAAAAACTAAAATAACTAGAAACAGATACCAGTTTTCTATTTATAACCAATTAGTTTATTGCTAGTTGTTTCAACATATTTTCAAATAAGGACCATTCTCTTCTGCTTAAGCACAGCAGAAAATGGAGGAAAATAAAAGCAAGAGAAACCAGTAACTATAATGGATCCTCCCTAGTTCTTTGGAAAGCAAAGGCCTGGAAGATCAGAAGAGCTTTTAAACGTCTAACCTTATGATAAAGGTAGTGTTAAGTAATCAGAGTTTTGGTTTCTTTTATGAGGTATCTTGAAGGCTGATACCAATTTTGCAAATCTGAAACCTTTTCTTCCCTTCCTTGCTGTTATTTTCCAGAGAACTATTGAGTGTCCCTTCTGAGTCACTTCCCACACGTTCATTCCTTCAGTGAGCTGAGATAGCTCTTGTTTAACTACTGACTTGTCTAACTATTGCAGCTCTTCCTCCTCCTCTCCCCAAGTTTATTCTCACAGACCATTACAGTAATATAATGATGAAAGATTAGCAGTTTTAAATTGTCTATCTTTAATATATTAATTGTGATATCAATTCTCTTGACAGCTTATTTTTATATAGCCAAAATGCACCACCAAACTAGCGGTGTGTTGTAGTTGTGCAGGTGTTTGAGCAGGGTGGGAGGGAATTTGCACACACCCGGTCACCATTATATGCTAACTATATTTGGGAGGGAAGGAAATGGAATATCTAGGTAGAAGACATAGCTGATTAGCTGGAGCATGAACAGAGACTCCACATTGCCGCATTCTGATATTGTCCATTAGGCAAGTTCAATAAACACAGATAGAACTTTTGTGTTGTGGCCCGCCAACGGCCTGCGCGAATTGTGGCTGATCCCGACGAAGAGGAGGCTGGTGTGGTGTCGCGCCAGCAGCCTGCGCAGCCAGCACTCGTGTTGGACAGCGAGGAGGCTGAAGAGGATGTGGTGCCAGAGGCAGAGACTCAGCCAGGGCCTTCAGAACCTCCAGAGGTTCCTTCAAGTGGAGAGAGCGAAGTGGAGAAGCCTCTCCTTAATGCTCAAGCATGCAGGGTTGCCAAAAGGCAGGAGTGGCTACTCAGGAGGAGGAGGTCTACTCGAGAGTAGGGCTTGAGGATAATTGGCCACTCCCTTAGCCTATTTAAGTTGCACACAGCTAGTACTTTCTTGCTGGAAACAACTCGTATTTATTATCAGAGTATTTTGATTTATCATATCTTATTTTCTGGGCTGGTTGCCAACCTTTGCCGGTCTTGTTTATTCTTGCTACTTATTAAATTTGATAAGGACCATTGATGTGTGTAAATATCTTTGGAAATCCGGAACTGGAGCAGAACATTTTGAAAAAAGTAGTTATTCAACTGTATTACTTCCGATAATGTCAGTAATCTCCCTAAGGGACTGTCCTTGTGGACTGTGCCTGTAATTGATTCTATTAGGACTTTAAATGAGCAGTGGTAAATAAACATTTATTTACAATCATTTGTATGCCGCCTGTTTTCACTAACTGACAAATCTCTTTGTTGTGCTTGTTAACTATCATCATCACCATCTTCCAATATATTTTCAGATCCATGAAGAAGTAGATTGTCCAGATTATCCCTGGATTTGTCCCTATGGCTGCATGCAGATGATTCTTATGAAAGAGGTACAGTATTATTTTTGGTTCATTAAAAAAAAAATTAAAATATAATACAATATTTTAATAACAAGCTATGCCTACTTTTGCTAATTTTTATCTGGTATGCAAAGAACTGTATTTAATCTTGGCAAAGTAATTCTATATTTCCATAAACATATCACGTAGCATTAAAATTATTATTGAAATTGTAAATGATCATTAGACAATTTCCTTATTTCTAAGAAGTTGTCTAATTTTTACCAAAGTTTTTATAGAATGTTGGTAAAACTTATGCTTATTAAGCCTCATTCTCCTACCAAAATATTTCATTAATACCTACCTTAATCTGTGATTTTTACAGGCAGAAGATCATGTTTTGGTATGCCCTGAAATGGAAATTGATTGTCCATATAAAATGTGTGGCTGTCCTAAAAAGGTATTGCACAAATAAGACAGACATAATTGGTACTACAGTAGAAGCAGACTTTCCAAAACACAAAATGGAACCAGTTAATCAGTGAATATTTTTCAGTCCTCTTTGAAGTTTGAGCAATAGTGAAGATATCCCCAATAGCCTAATTATTTTAAAGCCATGTGAAGAAGAAAAATGTACTAATCATGGTGCTTTCTCGATTACCTATTACATTTGATATAACTTATACATCTATTTTTTTTTTTTTAGATTAAAAGAAGCAAGCTTTTAGAACACGAGGATAACTTCTTGAGAGAACATATGCTACACATTGTAGATAAGAACTCAAAGCTGGAAGATCAGGTAAAGAGTACATTCTTGTAAATTCCCAAAAGTTGTTTTTAAAAATGAAAGCTGTTTTGGGAATAGATGTAGAATGAGGTTTGAAAAATGACTTCACATCTCATGGAGTACCATCATCAATGTGTAAATTAGCTTTAGTGCGTCAGCATTTAACTTTCTCTTTTTATCTTACTTGGGACATTTTAGCGGTTTCCCATTTTGCTACTAATTAGACCTAACTATTGAATTTCTGTAGGCTGATTGCATCGTGTTTCCTCAGAAGCATGTAACACAAAACTGACATTGACATCAAAGAATTTTCAAGGCTCTCCCTTGGCCAAAGGATGGACATAGATACTGTTGGCAAAATGAAGTAGAGTCTTAATGTGTTCCAGTGGATGAACTTTTTTGTATTTTTTTTTTTAAGTACCATCAGGGTTTGAGTTACTTCTGACATGTCAAAAGATGCAATTTCCAGAATGATTTTTAGCAATGATTTTTAAAAGTGTGCCATAACAATACATATTCATTTCAATTCCTCTTACAATGCAGAAATTATGACACTTACACAATTTGGCAGATGGGCATTCATGGGATTCCTACTTCTGAATTCCCCTTATTCTTCCGATCTATATTTACTATTTTCAGTTTTCTGTTCATTAAAAATTACTGTACTTGTAGCATACAATTAGAAAACCTTTTTTTAATTAAATATTTTGGACAATATAGTTTTCCAAGATGTGACTGGAAATTAAAGTAGTCAGCAGTACATGAAAGTGGGAAGTTATATCCTTGCGTAGTAATTGAACGGTCTGAGTATCTTCTGACTCAGGATCCAAATGCACTCCTTTTTCCAGACGTTTTGTTCCAGAAACATTGCTAGGCAGTTAGCAATATAGGAAACTATTACCGATTTAGAAAGCTGCAAGGTGTGGCTTAAGTTTGACAAGATGCTCATAATTCTATTCAGGAAAATGTAAGAATGGAGGGCACATAAATACAAGAATGTGAAATGTCCTGTTTGAGTGAAAAATAGAACATGGGGATGTTACAACTCTCCCAGGTGAATTTTTCTAGAAAGATGTGAATTACAGGTAGTCCTCCACTTACAAGTGTAATTGAGTCTGGCAATTACAGTTGTTAAGTCATGAAAGTCATAAAGCAAGTCATGAGATGTGATAAGTATCTTTTCTGAGGTCCATCGTAACTTTGAATACTAGCTAAGCAAACACTCTTAAGTTGAAGATTCCTTGTTTGTTGTTTGATACAGCCAACAGATCCAACAGCCCGTTTTTGGCCTGCAGAATGCTTCTGGAGACGGGGGAGGTGAAAAACTGGGCATGCAGACATCTCGGGAGGCCAAAAACGTGCCCGTTTTAGCCCGTTTTTCTCCAAAAATGGATCCATTTTTGGCCTGCAGAATGCTTATGGAGGCGGGGGAGGTGAAAAATGGAGTGCAGGAATATCCCAGGAGGCCAGAAACAGCCCCATTGTTGGCCTCCCCCACCCCCAGTAGCACTCTGTAGGCCAAAAACGGGGCGCAGAGGCTTCCGGGGGCGTCCATGCATCCCATTTTTTACCTCCAGATAGATAGACAGAAAGAGAGATAGAAAGAGAGGGGGGGGGAAAGAAAGAGACAGAGAGAGAGAGGAAAGAGAGATAGAGAAAGAGAGAGATAGAGAGGGAGGGAGGGAGAGACAGAGAGAGAGAGACAGGCTTGTTGATTGTAAGCTCCTTGGGACTGAGAAGAATTGCTGCAAAACTAAGTTTCCTGAAGTGGACCACTAGAATCCTAAACAACTGAAAAAACTAGTAAAAAGAAAAGTCAACCAAAAGAGCAACATGCAAAACCAGTTTAATTTGTGTGCATTGTTTAATGGACTGTTAAATTGGCCATGCCAACCCAGTCACATGCCCACCTAGCCATGCCCACCCACCCAGCCAGTCCAGTCCCCCAACAGTCTGAGGGACCATGAATTGGCCCCGTTTAAAAAGTTTGAGAACCCCTGCTTTAGGCTGTAGTGTTGCTCCGTTTGTTTGTGTGTATGTATGTATACATGTGAGAAAACTGTTTTTAATTGCTTGCACTAACAATTTTAATCTTTCATTTTGCAGATTTCTGACCTTTATAAGAGCCTTAAATATAAAGAGAGAGAAATCTTGCAACTGACAGATATGATTAAAAATTGTGAGAGAGAATTCAGACAATTATCTCAGCTATTTTGCAAACACAGAAACCTGCTGGCAAGCACTCAGGTAAAATAATTCTCCTTTCCTAGTACCTTCCTCATCTCAATAGAAAATCAGTGAAAATCTGTGAGATTTTAGCTTTGCTAAATGCATGAGTTTTTTAAAATTTGTTTAGTTATTATTACATATTTACATTCTGAAAACATTGAATAGTTTTTAATGTTAATAATGCTTTATTAATATACTTTTTTCAAATTTGTGGGTTTTTTTATCAGGCTCAGATGTCCTAGTCATGTCATTAAATGAGATTGTCCTTGATATAAGTCTGAAGCTTGTGTCATAAATAAAAAATAGTAATTATGCATCTCATTCCTCTATGGAATGTCACAATTTCAAAAATGAACCAAAAAAATAAGGAGGAAGGAAAAGGCTGGAGGCTCAATTTTCTTAAGCCTCCAAAAAGAGTTGTATGAAAGAAGTCTTGTTATCATGTCACAGTGCTATTGTAGAGGGCACAACAGTTAGAGCAGTTGGAATTTAACACTTCTACCTACTCAGCTCATATATATTACATTCATAGATCACTACGCTATTTGTTAAGAGTTCAGGTATGGAACGCTACACTTTCACTATCTTGAATTTTATTATGCAGAATACTAACACAAGTAGGATTTCTATTACATTCTCTCCTTCTGAGGTGTAGAGAATTTTTATTTTCAAGTAGTTAACATTTTGAACATAGCTTGTGGAAAATGTTGACTACTTGGAACGATTCCAAAAGTTAGAAATTTTGTTCCTAATAGATTCATTGAAGGTTTAATAAAGCTATTAAATAATGCTAGTTGCTGTATTTTCATTTTATTTTAAAATTGTTTTCTTCCTCTTATCATCCATCAATAATGCAACTGAAGACTTTGGCCATTCACATTGATAAAAATACCTTCCTGGAAACACAAGTAAGACAGCTGGTACAAAAGACAAATCAGCAGCAAAGCAAACTGGACCTGAGAACACTACTGGACACCATTGATAACCTAAAGCAGAAAGTTGCTCTTCTTGAATCATATGATCAACGTCTAGGTATTATTGGATTTACTTGGCAACCCCAAGTAGAAGTCAGTAAAGATGGTCATGCAGATAACAGTTCTCAAACTTTTGCTTTTGTCAAGGACAATTCCCAGTTCTTGAAGTATTCCTTCAGTTTTTGTTGTCTGATTGTGTAATATTGATCTGTCTGTAGATGAGGGATCCACTTTTGTACATCTTCAATCAAAGCCAAAAAAGCCAAAATGGGTTGTGCCATCTTCTTTACAATAATTTGTATATCAGTTAACTATATACTAATTCACTTAAATGCACATGTTTGGGATCAGTCCAACCGAATCAATAGGTTTGTTATGAGAAAAACTGCTAGATATTCCCCTTGAGCTCCTATAGAGATTTGGGATAGACAGCTAATAAAAGAAGACACCCTACTCTATCCCCACTCAATTTCCATGTAGGATATGTGTGTTTGTGAGGTAGGGGGAGAGAGAGAGAATAAATAGCATGAACAAATAACTTGTGACTAAGAGTAGCACTTCTTTTCTTGGTGTCCTTTGCAACAGGGTAGTAATAATTACATCATTTTTCAGTTCCTGCACTAAAGACCCCCTAATGTCTTCCCCGTTGATCATTCCTCCTTGCTTTCCTCTGTGTGGTGGAAACACTAATTGTAACCACTCTGTTGTCATGGCTAGTTGGTGGCCTACTGACCATCTGCTTTCAACATGTTTCCTCTGGAGTGAAAACATTGCTTTGGTTTGTTCGTTATTTGTGTGTTATTTGAATCCAATCACTGCAGATTCAACCCACAGTTTACCATTTCCCATAAGGCCATTTTTTTTGTTTATTTAAACAATTTATATGACCACTCATCTTGCTTCTATCTGTGACTCCAGATGGCTAACACAATATAGCTTATTCAATAAATACAATTAAGTAAACTTTGGTTTAGTAAAATCTGATAATCCTGCATTTGAGTTTACTGATTTTTTTCACTAAATATGGGATTGTACTCTACGACTTTTTCAGGGGGGACCAATTTTAAGTTGCAGAGCAGTCATATCCATATGTAATTAAAAATTACAAGCTAACTTACTACCAATTTTAAGTACAAAATTGGTTTCAATCAATAGAGAAGTAGATTGGGTCTCAAAAAAAGCAAATATTATATATACAGAAAATTGTATAGCCACAAAAAATTGTAAAGCCACAAAAAGCAAATCCTGAAATGTACCTCTCTTACTCCTCTAGTTGTTTTAGAAGACTTGGCTACCCAACAAGATGCTGTCTTCAGAATGCATGGGACACAACTTAACAAAAATGAAGAACGGTTCAAAATTTTGGAAGGAGCAAGTTACAATGGAAAATTGATCTGGAAAATTATGGACTATAAAATTAAGAAGAAAGAAGCTATAGAAGGGCACACCCTCTCTTTATTTAGTCAACCTTTTTATACCAGTCACTGTGGATATAGAATGTCTGCCAGAGCATATTTAAATGGAGATGGCTCAGGACGGGGAACTCATGTTTCGTTGTATTTTGTAGTGATGAGAGGAGAATTTGATTCATTATTATCATGGCCTTTCAAGCAAAAGGTTACACTTATGCTTTTGGACCAAAGTGGAAAGAAAAAACATATATGTGAAACTTTCAAAGCTGATCCTAACAGCAGCAGCTTCAAAAGGCCAGAAGGAGAAATGAATGTGGCTTCTGGGTGTCCACGGTTTGTTGCCCACTCTAAGTTGGAAAATGCAAAAAATACCTACATCAAAGATGATACACTCTTTCTGAAAGTAATGGTAGATTTGACTGATCTTGAGGAATTATGAGAATGCCCATTATAAAACATTAGAGTGAACACTTTTATTGCTCTCTGAATTCTTTCAAACCTGTGAAAGCTGTTCTGTGGTCTACCAAGCTGTTTTTTGTACAGTTTTGAAAGACTGTTGTATTTTTGTACTTTTAAAATTTTGTCTTAATAAAACATGTTAATGGTTCAGTGAATCATGAATATCCAGCAAATTTTGATATTGTGATTATTATTATGCTCTATTACTGTTTCAGTTTAATAACTGAGAAAGCTTTAAATGGTTGATTATGTTTTGGCAAGTCAGTGTTAACTCTTATGACCACATAGATCATGTGTCCTCAAACTACGGCCCGCGGGCTGCATGTGGTCCGCTGAAGCAATTAATCTGGCCCGCAGAGTACTATGAGGATGCCCCACCCACATCACCTCACCCACCCTTCAGCAGAGTGCAGAACTTGCCTTCGGGAGACCTGCGGGCTGGAACCAAAAGGTAAGCTCAACAACATTTTAGCCTGCAGAATGCTTGTGGAGGTGGGGGGTGGGGGTGGGGGTGAAAGTGCAAAAAAAAAAAAAAAACCCAGGCAAAAATGGCCTGGTTTTGGCCAAAAAATGAGCCATTTTTGCCTGGTTTTAGCCTGCAGAATGCTTATGGAGGTGAGGCGGAGTGAAAGGAGGCAAAAAACAAGCAATAATGGGCCGTTTTTGGCCAAAAAACGAGCTGTTTTTGCCTGGTTTTAGGCTGCAGAATGCTTGTGGGGGGAGGAGTGAAAAGGCAAAAAAATCAGGCAAAAACGGCCCGTTTTTCACTTTCCCCACCTCCACAAGATAGAGCAAGAGAGAGGGAGAAAGAGAGAGCGCGAGAGAGACAGAAAGAGAGGAGGAGGGTCGAAGAGAAGGAAAGAGGAAAAGAAAAAGGGGGAAGAGAGAAGGAGAAAGGGAGAGCGAGAGAGAGGGAGAGAAACAAAGAGAGACAGAGAGAGAGAAAGAGAGAGAAAAAAGAAAATGAGGGAGAGAGAGAAGGAAAGAGAGAGAAAGAGATAGAGACCGAGGGAGATTTCTCAAGCTCCTTGGGGCTGAGAAGAATTGCTACAAAACTAAGTTTCCTGAAGTGGACCACTAGACTCCTAAACAACTGAAAAAACGATCTAGTAAAAAGAAAAGGCAACCAAAAGAGCAAATGCAAACAAAAGCAAATAAAACACCCCCAGGAGCAAAACAAATTAAAGTTTAATTTGTGTGTTGTTCAATGGACTGTTAAATTGGTCATGCCCACCCAGTCACATGACCTAGCCACGCACACCTATTCGCATGACCCCCTAGCCATGCCCTCCCAGCTGATCCAGCCCCTCAACAGTTGAGGGACCGTGAATTGGCCCCCTGTTTAAAAAGTTTGAGGACCCCTGACATAAATATTCTCCAGGACAATCTGAGCTCAACCTGATTCTTCATGTCTCTCAATGATGTGCCACTGCTTCTCAGTGCAACAGCATACCTCCAATCCATCACATTCTGTTAACAATTAGATATTAACAAAATGATCCTTTTGAAATAAACCAAATACTCTATATTTACTCTACAGTCAGGTCCAGAAATATTGGGACATTGACACAATTCTAACATCTTTGGCTCTATACACCACCACAATGGAGTTGGAATGAAACAAATACAATGTGCTTTAACTGCAGACTGTCAGCTTTCATTTGAGGGTATGTACATTCAACTCAGGTGAACGGTGTAGGACTTACAGCAGTTTGCATATGTGCCTCCCACTTGTTAAGGGACCAAAGGTAATGGGACAGAATAATAATCATAAATCAAACCGTCCCTTCTTAATACTTGGTTGCAAATCCTTTGCAGTCAATACAGCCTGAAGTCTGGAATGCATAGACATCACCAGACGCTGGGTTTCATCCCTGGTGATGCTCTGCCAGGCCTCTATTGCAACTGTCTTCAGTTCCTGCTTGTTCTTGGGGCATTTTCTCTTCAGTTTTGTCTTCAGCAAGTGAAATGCATGCTCAATTGGATTCAGGTCAGGTGATTGACTTGGCCATTGCATAACATTCCACTTCTGTCCCTTCAAAAACTCTTTGGTTGCTTTTGCAGTATGCTTTGGGTCATTGTCCATCTGCACTGTGAAGCGCCGTCCAATGAGTTCTGCAGCATTTGGCTGAATGTGAGCAGATAATATTGCCCAAAACACTTCAGAATTCATCCTGCTGCTTTTGTCAGCAGTCACATCATCAATAAATACAAGAGAACCAGTTCCATTGGCAGCCATACATGCCCACGCCATGACACTACCACCACCATGCTTCACTGATGAGGTGGCATGCTTAGGATCATGAGCAGTTCCTTTCCTTCTCCATACTCTTCCCATCACTCTGGTACAAGTTGATCTTGGTCTCATCTGTCCATAGGATCTTGTTCCAGAACTGTGAAGGCTTTGTTAGATGTTGTTTGGCAAACTCTAATCTGGCCTTCCTGTTTTTGAGGCTCACCAATGGTTTACATCTTGTGGTGAACCCTCTGTATTCGCTCTGGTGAAGTCTTCTCTTGATTGTTGACTTTGACACACACCTACCTCCTGGAGAGTGTTCTTGATCTGGCCAACTGTTGTGAAGGGTGTTTTCTTCACCAGGGAAAGAACTCTTCGATTATCCACCACAGTTGTTTTCCGTGGTTTCCCGGGTCTTTTGGTGTTGCTGAGCTCACCGGTGCGTTCCTTCTTTTTGAGAATGTTCCAAACAGTTGTTTTGGCCACGCCTAATGTTCTTGCTATCTCTCTGATGAGTTTGTTTTGTTTCTTCAGCCTAATGATGGCTTGCTTCACTGATAGTGACAGCTCTTTGGATCTCATATTGAGTGTTGACAGCAACAGATTCCAAATGCAAATAGCACACTTGAAATGAACTCTGGGCCTTTTATCTGCACATTGTAATTGGGGTAATGAGGAAATATCACACACCTGGCCAGCTGAGAAGCCAATTGTCCCATTACCTTTGGTCCCTTAACAAGTGGGAGGCACATATGCAAACTGCTGTAAATCCTACACCGTTCACCTGAGTTGGATGTACATACTCTCAAATGAAAGCTGACAGTCTGCAGTTAAAGCACATTGTGTTTGTTTCATTCCAACTCCATTGTGGTGGTGTATAGAGTTAAAGATGTTAGAATTGTGTCAATGTCCCAATATTTCTGGACCTGACTGTATATTATCTATTCTCTGCATCATTTGAAGCCAAACTCAATTAACAACTACGAAGAATGGAAAAATTACATTTTCTGGTGCCTTCAGGTTTCATTATTTTTTAATCGGTTCCTCCAAGCCAGATCCTTCATAAACCATATTTTTCATAGCCCAATTCAAAAGTACAGATTTAATGCACACATCATTCCAATTTTTAAATGGAACCCATTTGAAACTATTGTCCCAATTTAGATTTATTTTTGCCTGCAAGAACAATCCATTTACAGTAGCACATCCATTAATTTTTAGTGCCTTCAAGTTACGGAACCGCAACGATTTTCTCTAGAATCCATTTATTGCAAATCGGAGATCACATCCCATGCACAATCACGAATTCGAAGATTATTTGCGCTAACCTTGTGCTAAAACACGGAACCGAGTTTTTTATGCCAAACCCTGCAAGAGATGGCAATGCAGTGCTTCTCTACACCCGGCTTGTAATCCCATTGCCCCCGGATTTATTGCTATCTTAACTATGGTTTACTCAACCGCCGTTTCCTGAATTCATAAGACACTGAACCCTACTATTCATAAGCGAGCCTAAAAGGTGAGTGACGGCAAGTGACAATAGTTTGTGCTCCGCCACCTCCTCCAAGCGCAGTCCAAGCGGCTTAGGACTGACGCAAACGCCTCCCACTCCCCGCTCCCTTCTCGGCTTATGCGCTTCGTTCGAAACTGCCAAGAGGCGGCGGGAAGCGAAGCCACATGGTATTTGCTTACAATCATTTCCGGGATGTGGGCGCCGGCCTGGTCCCGACAGGCGGCAGAGCTTCAACATTGTGGTTCCGGGTTCCTGGAGATCACGGGGCCGCAGCGGCTGTTTTTCGTAAATCGCCGCCGCCTCCGCGTTCGCTTCCGCTGTCTGCCAGAAACCCCTCCTGAGAGCAGACGGAGGTGAAGTTGTAGGTGGGCTTCTCTGGATGGTTGGACCAAGTTCGTGCGACTCTAGGTGCTATTGCCTAGTTCTGAGGACGCGTAATGCATCATTCGCAATCCTAATCCTAAGTATTTACGAGCACCGTCTTCCTGATTGAAACGGCGACGGGAGTGCAAATAAACCCCAGAATCTCTGGTTGCGAGGGAAAAAAAAGGCTGGGTTGGGGTCTGGGGTGGGAAGAGGGAGATCGCACAAGCGTCTACTGTCATCCGGAGCCTTTAGAGACGCCCCGTGTGAAATGAATTCGCCGCGTTTGCCACGACCGCACTGATATTTGCCATGTAGCTTGTTATCGAAGAGAGAGATTACAGTCATAGTTTCTCCTTTTATAAATAAAGGATAGATATAATCGACTTTTCCATGGATTCCCTGCATTGGGGATAATTTTTTTTTCCTTTAAAAGAAAAGAAAGGAAAAACGGCGGAATTCATAATACCTAAAAGAGATTTATTACATTATAAACGGGTTGTCATTTGCTATTTAGAAAAATATTTGGTGCTTGCTTTGCTTGCATATATTGGGGTTTGCTGCATCATTTTGTGCCTTCACATGACACAGTGAAGCATAATGACATATACAGACTGGGTTTCTACACTGTTCAACTAAAATTGGTTAATTTATTGCTTAGTGAATTTTCTGATTTCAATCAGCAGTCTCCTGACAAAATTGTAATTTTTGTATAACATGTCTTTATCTTATTTAATGTTTAACTGAACATTTCTATAAGTGATTCTTCATAAAATGTAATACAAAATGTTCATAAAGTAGCATATGTATTGATTGATTGATTGATTGATTGATTGACAGATTAATGAATCTTAATTAATTTTAATTAATTAAATTAATTAATGAAATTAATGAATTAAGTTAACACTTAATTAATGTTGCATCTCTGGAGCCTTTATGTCTTAGCCCTTAAGGAATAGGCTTAGAGTTCTTGGTTTGCTATGATAGATTGATATGGCTATTGGAGGTACCTGGCATCAAAATAAGTTCCCAGAACTCAATTCATTAATGTGATTGATTAGTTTATGGTTTGATCTCATGTAATTTCAACCACTTTTGTTTTGTGAACTTAACAAATTACAGTAGTAACAAAACCATTGTGAGATAAAACATGTTAAGTATAGACAGCCAATGTACATCTGGTAAAAGTTGTAGAGTTAATCTATAAGTATTTGGTTTATGTGCAGTATAACTTCCAAAAATTGGGACTGAAGTGTATATTAAGGGCCATTTAATTTGTGCTACTGTGAATTTTTATAAATTCTGTATTAAAGATTCATGCCAAATTGCCTTATGCCGTATGCATATTGCCTTATGCAATACGAAGCCACTTTTCAGAAGCCTTCTCCTTAAATTGCGTATTTTATTATGATAGCAGATTTATCCTATAAAGAAGTCTATGAAGTTGATTATCACTTCGAAGAATTATATTACATGTGCATATGTGTAACTGGGTTACTGCATTAACCCAGTTTTTGAGTTCTCATGACACACTAAATTGTAAATTAATCAAATTGTGTATGTATAGCCTAAAATGTAATTGGTTAGCTTCTGAGTTACTGTACTATGAAAAGATAGTCATAAATTTAAAGCAGCGTGGAGTGAGGACCACAAGCAAGTGCATTGATGGTCTGTTAGAATGATTAGTGTGATTACATAAGAATTTGATGCTTCCTACAAGTGTTATGTTGAAACTGCCTTTTAAGGAAGCTCTGCAGATCATAATTCAGTAACAGAGTGTATTGGTATTAGAAATGGGCACTGGAAGTTAACAGGTCATTTTCATTTCTTTAGGAAAAATAATATTTGCAACTGTGTGATTATATGATTTATATAATGTCTCACAGATATGGATGACCACCATGAAACAAAAGATGAGATGCGGTGTGCAACATCACAAGACAAAACAAAAGTCAGAGGTAAGAATGATTGTTGTCCCTGTAACAGTACTGTCAATAAATATATTAGAATTTTAACAAGCTAAACACTTCAGATGGAACTTTTAGTATTATTATTTAAAAAAAAAAAAACCTGCCAAAGTTGATAATTTCCCATTTTCTATTTTCAAACCTCTGGCATTCAAACATAAGCTTAATTTATTTTAAATATAAAACTGATTGTAAAATGAAGTAATATTGATGTTTGCCAGACAATTATTGTCTGGAAGTACTTGTCTTGCTGAAGCTAACTTGGTCTGGTTCAGATAAGGTAGTAATATTGCTTTTACTATTGGCGTTACTGTTTTCCTTTTATTTGTTTTAATGTTTTTTAAAATTGATTTTTTATTTTTAAATATACATCAGTATCAATACATGAACAGTGGGGCCCCTGGGTATAATTCATTTTTATACAAACATCAAAAATGATAATTGTAATAATTTTCATATTAATCAAATTTATATAATCCCAGAATTGATATACATGATTTTTAAGGCAATTATTCAATTATTCAATATTCCATTTTAATGCCAATTGTGATATAAACGTACATGGTAATACCATCTTTCACCCACTAGTCTTTCCCATCAAATTGTTACTTAATTTCTCCCCCCTTCTTTTTATATAATAGAATATATTTGCTAATATTTCCCTTAAATCAGGTCACTATTACTAATCCTAATATATAAAGGTGTGTATTCTTTGTTTAATGTTTTAATTCACCATGTGTTGCCTATAATTAATGAGTGATTAAAGTGTAATAACACATTTTTTAAAAAATTAGGATCTAGATATATTGTATATCAATCACTATTCTTTGCTTGTATTCTAAATGAAAAAAGGCAGACTATACTAAATAGATCCATGTATTTATTTGCTTATTTTTTATTTAACTATTACTTAATATATGTTTCAGTCATTCAATACTAAAGATAGCTGTCAACCATTTAAAGGAGAATCTAACACTAATGCTACTCAATATGTAAAAAGGGAAACCCTACTCAGTCGTCCTGTTCTTTTTGTTTCCTTAGAGGAAAGTAAAAGGAAACGGAAGCGAAGCAGAAGCAGATCCTCCTCCATCTCTTCCTCTACATCTTCTAATTCTTCTACATCCTCATCTTCAAGGTCTTCTTCCAGATCTTCTGCCTCACAAAGCAGAAGCAGTTCAAATAGCAGAGGTAGGAATATTTTGCTACAGTTATGAAATTCATTTTGTAGATGCTGCCTTTAGATGTTATATAGCCAATAACAATTATTGACCTAGCAGGTGTAAATATAGGTGGTCCTCCATAAATGTCTATTCATTTAACCACTGATGGAAATTACGATGATACTGAAAACATGAATTTATGACTGTTCTTCAAAGTCCTGGCAGCGCCCCCCACGGCCATATTTGAGGCCCACTTGCATTTACGGTCACCCGTCTTGCTGTTGCCACACATACACACATCCCTAACTGACATCTTTGCTTGCCACTCCTCTACTGGGTTCACCACCTTGGCTACGCACAGAGTAGACACTGTGAAAATATCCTACAGAGTTGTAGCTGAGAGCTACACTCAGGCGGGTGTGCATCGTACACAACTAAGAGCTGGGATCTTCCTGCTAGTGCAAAAGAAGGCGAGCATGATAGAAAGTTCTGGCCAGCACACAAAGCCAGCAAAAGAAAAAAAGACTAGCAAACATGTGAAAGAAGGCAGCAGAAAAGAAGGCTCAGCTGGTAGTGCTACACAGTGTGGCAATCACAACAGCAGGCAAGACAGCAGCATGAAACCAGGCAGCCAAAAGGGAAGAGCTCAGGGGAAGATAGGTGGGTGAAGGGAGTTGCAGTAGTTCTTTACTTTCTTCCAAGAATGGCTTGGATCCAGGTGGGCCCTCGCCTAATGACCGTGTGGGATTCACTCAGTGACAGCAACTGGGATTGCCAGAATTGCTGTGCTTAGCCATGTAGTCGTGATATTTCACTTAATGACCATTCACTTAGTCTTGGAATTGCCTGTCCCAATTAAGATGGCTAAGTGAGGACTACCTGTAATGGGTTTTTCACAAATATATTCAGCAGTAGACATTAAAAATGAATTTGCCAATATATTGAAGTGTACTGGTAAGTACTGTACAGAAAATCAAGTAATGTGGTGAGTTTATGTAATTCATCAGGCATTGCTGCTAACAGTGACCATTTATTTCAAATGGACTTTAGGGGAAATATCACCTAACCCAGGGGTCCCCATCCTGTGATCCGCAGCCCACTACCAGGCTGTGGTCTAATCACCATGGGGCCGCATGAGGACATGGCACCACTGGCGTGAGCGTTGTAACAGACACTCATAACCCCTCGTGCAAGCCTCATCACAGGTGCTTGCCCCATTCACACGAGCATTGCCATGAACGTCATGGGCACTCATGCGTGCATGCACGTGTCCCTCCCACAAAATCATTCCCTCTTCCCCGTTCCCCTGCTCTGGGCCATCAACCCAGGAAGGTTGGGGAACTCTGACCTAACCCTCAGTGACATAAGCAGCATTTTCCAAGATTATACCCTTGGGCATCAATAATCCAATCCATTACTCTAAGATAGTAATTACTTTTAATTGGGTGAAACAGTTTCAACAAATCATTATGAGAGTGGATTTCATAATAATATCTTGTTCTTTAGCTAATTGGAATGACAGAGTTGGGGAATATCTGTATATGCAGCCCACTCCTTCACATATCACAGAATATACCAAAATTATTGTTGTTGTTGTTTTAATTTACATCATGTCTCCCCTTCAGGAGTTTGGGGCAATGTGCATAATACTTCCTTCAGTAATTCTTTACCATAAGAAGAAACCTATGAGGTAGGGTAAACTTAAAAATAATGGCTGGATAAATTTCAGCAATTAAGTTTCTATAGCTGAGTAAGGATTTGAATCTGGATCTCCCCACTCCTGGCCCAACGTACTAATCATTATGTTACTTTCATTTTCTTTCCTTATTTTCTGGAAAGGAAACATACACATAAACATACGGATGTAACAGACCTCAAGCAAAAAAATCGATATAAATAGAAGACCAAATTATGTTAATCACTGATCATACATTACCCAGATTTGTTCTAAACAAATCATCCTTTTGTAAATTATCCAAGATAATAAAAAGAAAATAAAAATTGTGTGGCAAGCACCTATGTATTAATATCCGAATAATAAATGCCTGAAAATTTTGCATCTCAATTTTAGTGACAAAAATCTATTTAATGTTGTTCAATCCTTAATATGCATTTGTTATATTTTTAATGCTTAGATTCTTCAAAAGTAAAAGTTAAGAAGAGGAAAAAGGAAAAACATAACAAAAAGGTAAAACTAAAATTCCTAAAAGTATTAAGTAAAAATACAGCAGTGAAATGAACAGTAATGTCATGTGCATATGATTCACATTATAAAGGAAAGGCTATTACGTCCCTATTAATTATATCAAAATTATTGTTTTTACTTTGCACTCAAGTATTAATCATGCTGCTTTGGAGCAACTCCCCCTTAACAGATATTGGCAACATGAATGGGGCAGGCTTATTTTTTTCTCTCTCTCAGTTTTCCTGAACAGCTGTGATCATCATTTTGAGCCCCGGTGGCACAGTAGTTAGAATCCATTATTGCAGGCTAACACTGTCCACTGCCAGGAGTTCAATCCTGACTGTTTCAAGATTGATTCAGCCTTCCATCCTTCCAAGGTCGGTAAAATGAGGACTCAGATTGTTGGGGGCAACCCGCTGTCTCTGTAAGCCACTTAGAGAGTACTGTAAAAGCACTATAAAGCAGTACATAAGTCTAAGTGCTATTGCTACTGCTATAGCTATTGGTCGTATAATGATTATTATAAGTGATGTACTTGCATAACCAAATTCATGGGAACAGAATCTCAGTATTCAGCCAGTATCCCAATTACGTTGACTGAAGGTATTCCCATATATGAGTTGCGTGCCTTTTGTAATAAGCATCTAGCATTGACCATGTACTTGACAATGCCTCTAGAAAAGAGTTTCTTGATACAATGTATCATGAGAGACAAAGGAAGTTCCATTTGTTATGAATATCATAAAAAGGTTACCTTTAATCCCTAGGTCACAGTTAAAAGAGTTTGTCTAGGAAGATGTTGAGCACCAAACTCTTCATATTATTATTTCTTATAGACTGAAAGATTTAAGAACTCCATTCCTCCAGTTAATTTTTTTTTGGGGGGGGGTGGGGTTAAATTTGTATTATTTTTGTTCAGAAGGTAAAGGTAACATGCCTATTGTTCTCTTCTTTTTTTTTTTTTCTTCCCATAACAACAATCCTGTGAAGGTTGGGCTGAGTGGTTCAAAGCACTTACCCTTTGTTCTTTCTCATTTTGGAACAAATCACAATGCCAGAAGGAGGGAACAGTATCAAGGGACTACAAGAAACTAGGCAGGAAAGCAAAACCATTTGGAGTAAAGATGATATTTCCAACAATAAATTCAACTAAAGGTTTTAGCCTAAAGAAAGAATGAAAGATTCTAGAGGTGAACTGCTAGCTTGAAGAACATTGTCATCATGAAAATGTGAACCATCTACAGGAAGGCCTGCACCTTGCAGAGAATGGGAAGAATGGAAGAGAGGTTTAATTAAAACTTGGAGGAGGGAGGTCTAAGGGAAGATATAATACTTGAAGACTGTCACAGGAAGGAGAATGTGAATTTAATCTTCTTAGTGCCCGAAGGTAGGTCAAGAATCAGTGAGTGGAAGTTTTACTGGTTTGGAATAAATATTTTGGATATTTTTGAAGATTCAAACTGGAAATAAGGAGGAATTTCCTGATCACCTGACTCCCAGAATCCAGGAGTGCTCTATCCCTCAAGGTTTTCAAAGAAAGGTTGGACAGCTATTTATCTGGAATAGTCTGAGGATTCCTAGCCTAGGCTATCGGTTGAACAAGAAGATTTCCAAGCAGTGGTGAAATGTAAAATTTGTTACTACCGGTTCTGTGGGCATGGCTTGGGGAGGTAATATGACTGAGTGGGCGTGGCCAACTTTTTTAAAAAAAACTTTTAAAACCATTTTTTCTACAACCTCTTCGACTGAAGAGGAAATGCTTTTAAAAGCCTCTGACGATCCCAGCTGACTTGCCTGATCGGCAGAGGCTTTTCTTTTTTTTTTTAAAGCCTCTGAGATCTCAGCTGAGTTGCCTGATCAGCAGAGGCTTTGTTTTTACTTTTAAAAGCATTTTTTCAGCCAAAGAGGTTGTAGAAAAAATGCTTTCAAAAATAAAATAAAAAGCCTCTGATGATTGCGCGGCTCAGCTGGGCATAGGGGTGGGGAGGGATTTTTGCTACCGGGTCTCCGAACCACCCTCCGCCATCGCCACCGGATCGGGCGATCCAGTCCGAACCGGGAGCATTTCACCACTGCTTCCAAGGTAACTGCCAAATATTTGATAAATCATCTAGTGTGCCCTTTGAGTATCAATTTGAATCACCCTGGGACCTGTCCTTCACCTTAACCACTATACCTACGCTCCCTTGATAGAATGAGAAAATTGATTTATTAATTCATATAATAACTCTAGAACCGTGATGGCGAACCTATGCCACGAGTGCTAGAAGTGGCACGCAGAGCCATATCTCCGGGCAAGCCAGCCGTCTCCCAGTGCTCAGCTGGTCTTCGTATGCATGGGAGTGCCAGAAACTGGAAGAGCAGCTCCCCTGCGCACATGCACGCACCAGCCAGCTGGTCTTTGCATGCGTGGGAGCTCCAGAAACCAGAAGAGCAGCTTTCGGTCGAGCATGCGCATGCCAGCCAGCTGATCTTCGCGCGGACATGTGCGTTGGAAATCGGAAGACCAGGTGGCCGATGTGATGAGCGCACCGGGGAGCTAAACTTCTGGTTTCCAGGGCTACCCCGCACGTGTGTTGGGAAGCTGCTCTTCCTGTTTTTGGCACTCCCATCCATGCACATCAGGGAGCTGCTCTTGTGGTTTCTAGCACACGCAAGTGTGCGCATGCACTCCCATTTTGGCACTCAGTACCAAAAACGTTCCCCGCCACTGCTCTAAAACTTATGTGAATATGTTTGAGTTTTCCATGGTCCCTTTCTAATATAAACTTTATATTAACAATATTATTCTCATAGTCAAGTTGCCCTTTTTTCTTTAATTGAGGAAAAGATCTAAATTGATGCAAGCTGGTGATAGGCACTTAGATTTTGGGCCAGGGTAATTGTCAGGTTCCTCCCCATCCAAGTCCTGATGTGCTGCTTCATCATGGCAGGATGTTCCTGAATGTTGAGCCACAAACATTGGGATCTACTGCAAGGAGTACAGTAGGGTCACTCAAGGCCTGAAAGGCTGCCCAGGTAAAGACGCAAACACCTATATTGAGGAGCAGCAATATAAAAAAAATGCTATGGGCAGATTATCACTTTCATGACAATGGTAAAGAAATCAATTCATACAGCATAGGAGAAGGCAGTGGAAAACCACTCCTGTATTTTTATCAAGAATACCAAACGGATAAGCAATGATATTCTCTATGGAAGTAAAAGTTGGACTTTGAAGAAGCAGAATTCAAAGAGTATTAGTGCCATTATTGCTTAACACATTGTAAGCCGCCCTGAGTCTCCGGAGAAGGGCGGCATATAAAAATAAATAAATAAATAAATAGTGTTTGAAAAGACTACTGAGAATATGGACAACCAAGAAAGCAAACAGATTATTGAAGAAATCAACTCAAGAGTTCCCACTCAAGGCAGAGATGAACAGGCTCAGATTATCCTGTGTCAGAGACAGTATGCAGAGACCCATTTCTCTGGAGAAGACTCTGATGCTGGGAAAAGTCGAAGGAAAGAGAAGAGTGCCACCAGCAGCAAGGTGGATGGACTCAATTGAGTGACAAGGGATGCCATGTTTGAAGAGCTGAAGGGCCAGGTTAGGGACAGATTGTCAAGGGAAAAAATCTATACTGTATGTGGTTGCAAAGAGTAAAAAAATGACACATAATCAAATTTTCAAGTATCTGGGTTTTTTTTTTTTATTAGAAAAGGAAAAAAGAGAAGATGAAAAGAAAGAAAGAAAAGAAGAGAAAGAAAGAGAAATCAAGTCCTGTACAGCTTTCTAAAGTAAGTGCAAAAACTGAATGCTAAGTCTGTGTTTTTCATCTTCTCAGAATTAGACAGTCTGTGAAAAGTGAATGGAATGACTTTGATTAACTCTTTTCTGTAATTTTCAGATTGTATTTTACTATTATGCTACTTCATGGTTATCTTTTCTTATTTTGTTTCCTTATATTTTCTTTTCTGGCATATTCCTCCAAGTAATCCAAGGATGGTATATTTGAATCTCCAACTCATCCTCTTTTAGCTTTCAAAACTAATTAGCAGTTTAGGAAGTTAGACTTAATCAGTAATGATTGACGCAAAGTCCTAAACATACCACCAGAGTGTCAGCAATAAACCAGATTAACACCAGGAAGTCAAGAGTATAATGTCACTTGATATTAGCTTTGAGCTAATGATTTTAATTTTTATTCCAGTTAAAGTTAAAGTAATAATTCTATCTAGTCTATGGAAATGATTTATGGATAATTAAATATATATACGATAAAAGTACTTCAGCACTTAGTATTTAGATGATGGGAGTAAAATTAACAAATTCGGGAGATACTAAGTTTCCTATCTCTATCCTGGACTACGCTAAGATCCCCTGTTTTTTCCTATCATTTGAACATGGTTTTGGAAAGTTCCAATTCTGTGATCACTGAGAGAGCTGGACCATCTATGTTATAGATCAAATTATCTCTTTTTGAGGAAGGAGAGAGATCTGCTTTTGGAGCGGGAGATCTGATGATAGAATAACCTTCTAAGATCCTATCGAAATCTGAAATATTTGCCTCTGAAACATTTGCCTCTGTTATAATGCCTCTGGAATGAGCTGCCCCCGGAGATTCGTAGGATTCCCGACCTGCGTACCTTTTGCTGTGCCCTAAAAATATTACTATTACAACAAGCAGGGCTGGCCTAAATAATAATAATATTTTTACTATTTTGTTGTTTTATTAGAATTTTCGGCCAATTGATTTAATTGTTTTAAATTGTTTTTAATTTTTATATTGTCATGGTTTTATTTCTCATAATTTCTGGCTGTACACCGCCCTGAGTCCTTGGGAGAAGGGCGGTATAGAAATTTAATAAAATAAAATAAAATAAAAATAAAATAAATAATGAAACTTGGGAAAGCAAAAAGTTGAAGAATGAAAAGGTTCAAGATTACCCTTGTCAACCGTTGTGTTTTGTCCAAAAGTGTGTGTGTGGGAAATTAAGACTACCAATGGAATATAAGTAGTTCTCTTTGCATCAAACAACCCTGAAAACTTCATAGGTATATCCAAGTGTTGTTGGTTTTTTTGGCAACAATATTGAAGTAATTTACCATTATTTTTTTTCGACTTATTTATTAATATCATAATTTTTGTACCACCGAATTTCATACATTTTGTCATACATACAAACATTTGTCCAGGCTTTAACCCTAGTGTTTCCTCATTTTACCCACCCAAGAACTAACCAGATGAGGCTTGGGGATTTACATCAACCAAAGTGAATAAGTTCAAGTTCTTCATTTTTTTTCCAGTGATGCAAAAAGAGAGAGAGAGAAAGAGTTAAAATGCTGCTCTTTCTCCTTTTTCTTTTTCCTGCTGTTGGGAGCCATCATTGCTTTGCCTAAGGCAGTTTTTCTATGTTCAGATAGAATTAGTCTACCAAACAACTTAATTTATTTGTGAGTAGAAGTCATTATTTTTATTGGATTAATTTACATGCCAGAAGGCTTTCTTAATGGTGGCAATATTTGCTAGCACTGTGTGTTTCAGTATATGGAGCTAATAGGACATCCATGTCAACATAGTGAACATGCAGGTTGGGACTCTGGCATTATCCAACCCAAAGAAAATAGAGGGGGGAAGCTAAAATATACTTTTTAGTAGATCATGGCTTTGTGTTACAGTTTCGTTCTTTCAAGAAAAGTCATGGTCCTATAAATACCATTACTTTGGCTAACTACGCCACAGATATATATATAGATAAATATAGAGATGATAGATTAGAGATAGATAGATAGATAGATAGATAGATAGATAGATAGATAGATAGATAGATAGATTGTTGGATGCTTATCCTACAGTTGGGTAGGTAATATATAGAAAACTATGTTCTGTAATTTTAACTGCTACAAGATGACTAATTGGCTGTGCTAAGCAGACATAAAAGAAGGCAGGAAGTTCAGACTGTTTATTTTTCTTTAAACGTTCAGATTCTGTGAGTATCTGTGTGTTTTGCTAAGCAACGTATCTATTCGCTGTCTGGTCCATTGCACCACTTTGCAGAGGGCAGTTTTACCATAGATAGATAGATAGATGATAGATAGATAGATAGATAGATAGATAGATAGATAGATGGATGGATGGATGGATGGATGGATGGATGGATGGATGGATAGATAGATAGATAGATAGATAGATAGATAGATAGATAGATAGATAGAGACAGACAGACAGACAGACAGACAGACAGACAGACAGACAGATATAGATAGATGAGAGAGAGAGAGAGAGAGAGAGAGAGAGAGAGAGAGAGAGAGAGAGAGAGAGAGAGAGAGAGAGAGACCATCCTTACTGCTTAATATGCTTTACTTTCCATTTCTCAAATTTATTTGAAATTTGCTTAAGGTCAAGCAACTAAACAACAAAAATAGCAGGCCGATCCTGTTCCTATGAGGAAAAAAAATTCTCTTTCCTCTTTTTTAAGTTGTTTCCTTGGGAACAGTATTCCTTCGTTTGGGGAACATAGGGTAGCTTTGGTTTCTTGTTCTTTTAATCAAGTTTTATTCAGCACAAATTCACACTTCCTTCTGATTGTTGTGATACTAAAATGGGAAATATAATTTATAAGTCCTTACTGATGTAATTTAAAATGTACATTTTATTTATAGACCACAATATTGTATTGTTTTAGTATCTCAAAGATAAAAAGAAGAATCATAACTACAGTATGATCACAGGAAAGAAAATTAAGATGAAAATAAAGAAGAGTAAAAAGGATAAAGAGGTATTTCTGAATATGAAAAACATATTTCACATCAATATGTTTAATGTTTAAAAAATTTAAACATGTAAAAATATTTAAAAATGGTGTTACCTGCATTTATAATATATTAGCATTTAGGGTGTTCAGTAATTCAGTAATTATCCTGAAATATAGATAATTTCTTATATGTATTTCTTATATGTTCCATCTAATATGTTCGAACTTCAACACGTTTAAATTTGGAAATTAATGACCTCTGAAAAATAAAGATGTAATAGGCTACTTCAAAAATAGGCTAGAATATATATGCTTATAAATTAAAACAACTATTTCTAACTTTCAGACACACACACACATTTACAAAATGTTGATGCTACTGAAATTTGAAGGGCAAATCAAAACATATCAGGAAAGGCAGCAACACAAGTCCATTACTTATTACTGAAATATTTAGTTACGAGCAGTGAGATACGAAATGCGATTTGTAAATCTCCTGTTGGAACAAAATAAAGGAACACAACTGAAATGAGAAAACTAGTCTTTTCAAGGTCATATCATGGAATTGGTCAACTTTAGCTACATTAATCTTATGTCCTTTCTTAATTGTTTGGCTTGTGACCCATCATACCTATTTTATTACCTTAGATTATTACAAATTGCAAGAAATATTTATTTAGAATATCTCTTACCCTCTTTAACTATGCAGTTCCCACAGTTGTTCCTCCCTCTCATATATAGCTATAAGTGCTGACTGCTGTCCTTGTGACCAGAAGAAAGCTAGAGGGGGCAAGGAATAGGGTACTTTAACTCTCTTGCTGCTGAAACTCCACATGAAAAGAACTGAACAGACCTACAGAAGTTCTGCCAGGATTGTCTGGAGAGCTCATTATATTGTGTCTATAGAAGCTTCCCCCAGAGGAACTCCCTGCCTTCCAGAGTAGCATTTCTTGTCATTATTCTGTGCAGAATGGAGGTGGTTTTTTTTTCAGAAGGTAGCGAATAGTCATTCTCCTTTCCTTCCCTTCCTAGGGGGAGGAGGAGGGGGAAAGGGGCAGGGAGGCCCTTGTTCAAGAGTCAAGGAGCGCCCTCTGTTGAAAATGCCGTATGGCCCACAGAAGTATGTGGAATAAGAGAAACTAGTCCTTGGCACAAGTTCAGTTTCCCTCTCCTTTGTTAGGAGATGAGATAAAATATACTAAATATCCCAGAGTTCATTTATTAAATATATGGTGCAAAGTTATAGTATCTATTAAAATTTCTTAACTTGATTTATTCCTTACATGCAGCAGTTAAAACTTAATTATGTACCTATGAATAACTGGGCAGCAGAATAATTGGAAAATAGTTAATGGGGGTACAATTTATTGGGAATAGTCTTTGAAAATGATCTGCAAAATGTATTTTTGATCACTTAAAATTAGGTTTTTAATGACTGCTTTTTTTTTCCAGCGAGATCGGAACCGAGCAGAACTTCTTGATTTCTTGAACTCTACTTTTTAGTGAAAAAGCTGTTAAATGAGGACCAATAAGTCTGTCAGCTTATTCAGTCATCTTGCTCCTTAAAGCACCAAATACAAGCTCAGGGTGAAGCATGAAAGAACATCTTGATGCATGAGGAGTTGAAATTGTCCCACTATGAAGATAATTGACAACTCCTTTAAAAAGGGCAAAATAATTGGTGACATTTTATCAACAAAGAGCCATATTGAAGTTGAAAAGAACCTAGCCAAACTTGGACAAAGGCATAATCATTCATTAAAGTGAAAGAATGTGTTGGAATTTCGGCCTACTGTGAATATCCAAATTGCATGCAGAATGCAACTTTACCATCTGTTGTCCTTGGTCATTTTTCTGATTAAAGCCAAATAATAGCAGAGAAGTTCTTAAAGAAGAATCAGACCCATGTATATAGATATTTTTAGTATTGAGAATATTTGCAAACAGCAAAATACCTCTTTCTGAGTAGTGTACATTCTCTAAAGCATTGAGTAGATTTTTAAAAATCATTTTCTTTTGTAAATTGTTTTCCTTTTAAAGTTAGTAAAAAAAACACTATAATTTCAGTTTATTTAATGAGGTGCTAGGCATTTCATTTAAAAACTCTGGCGTGGTACAACAATTAAATGAACATTATGAAATTAGCTTACTGCCCACTGCTGCTTGATTTTGTTCTTATTTTGGGTATGATGATCATTGATCAGTATTGTGCCCTTCAGAGAGGCATGTATCGAAGTCCACATTATGAAAATCTCAGTGGGCTACCAATTTCAGTAATGGTATGGCTAACAAAGTGCTCAAAAGACTGGTTGTGGTATATAACCTCACAGTGTGTGAAGTTTCATTTTGTGAGAAAAATCCAATAAAACGTACTGCTTCTGATATAAATTGTTTTAGTGAAATATTAACAAGTGTGAAGAAAGCATAGGGTTAGAATGATGCTGTTGAGAACTATACCTACCACATAAGTTTTTCTTTCCCCAAAACCCTTAATAAGAAAATAGTCTAATGACTTAACATTTTGTCTTCATTTTTGCATTTTTTTAATATTACACCCTTAGGTGACTTGTTTACCACAAAAACATATAAAACAGTAAATACCTTTACAATTTAAAACAATACTTTATTGAAATAATTTTAAATAAGTATTGTTTAATTTATCAATAATTAAAACATATTACTATTCACTCTCCAAATGGTCATTGAAAGAACTTTGTGAGGTTTTTAAATATAATCAAGGTTGGGGACATCTGGAGCTCAGGGTGGGGGAAGAGATAAAAACACAGATGGAATAGTTACCATGAATGTCTGCTTCCAAGTTCCTATCCCCTAACTTTTTAAAGAGGGGACTCAGCATTTTTCTTTGATTGCTTGGATAGCAGAAGCAGATTCTATTTGGAGAGATAGTTCATTACACAACCTAAACCCAAGCCATATATTGCTTTTTATATCATTATCAACCTCTTTGATTTGAATCAGGAACAGTGCTTGTAATATTGGTAAGTGTTTGGATAGTGTTCAAAGTCATGACTAAGAAGATTGTAGAAATGCAGTCATAAAGAGGGTGAGTGATTGGGTAAAGATATATCTTTTATATCTGTGTCACCCCAAATTAATGGATGATCCCCCCCCCATGGTTTAATAGAGATACTAAATAAGATGGGAAAAGGGGAGAGCAGAACTCTGAGCCGCCCCATAAATCAGTGGCCAAGAGCTAAATCGCTTTCAATTTCTATTGCAAAAAGGGGCTTCCAACTCTTCACCCTCACATGTATTCCAGCCTGACCTCTTGATTGCTGGTATCAGATGTTGCTGAGGGATATAATAGAACCAGAAGATAACACTCACCATGTCCTGATAGAGGTCATTGAGAAACCAATATAGTTTCTTTCCCATAACTGGGTCTGAACTCTGATTGCAAACAATCAAGAGAATGTAACTTCCCAGGGCCCGTTGGAACTGCAGCAACCCCATCTTCTCTTAGCACCTCTAAAGTTGAAGGAGGGTGTTGATTGCTTCAAGTCCTGGCATTTACTCATTTGTCTGCCCTAAGGAGCCAATGAAGGGCATAGGTCAAGCCCAGATGTAGAGAGCATATGCTGTTAATCACGCCACTTTCTTAACACTCCACAAGATCAGAATTCCACATAGGCTTTCGGGAAGTTGTCCATTTGATTCTTCTAAGCTGGGGATAAGATCTGAGCAAATACGAATTAATATATCTGTGAAATGTTTTGCAAACCTAACACAGCAATATATACATTGGGAAACAGTCTTGCCCCAGTCTGTGCAGATTGCATTGAAGAGTACTGCTAGATGTCAGTTTACTGATGCAATGACGTTCCAGTGATGGTTGCCATGTGGGAGGGAAAATGGAATATAATTATTTGTGATTGCAATGTTTATAGACCCCTACTTGTGCATGATTCTGGGCACCCAGTAAAAGTGGTGTAACGAGGAATAAAACAGCCATCCAGGGGAAAAAAATTATTCAAATTAATAGAACTCATTCTCAGTGGTAGTGTGCATAGTGTCCTAGGGCAGTACTCATGGAAAGAACCAAGTTTTCAAAGCAGGGTCAGAGCTCTGTGGATTTCTTAGGCCTGTGATGGCGAACCTATGGCATGCGTGCCACAGGTAGCACGCAGCGCCCTCTCTGTGGGCACACGAGCCATCGCCCCAGTTTAGCTCCACACGTGCGCTTCCCGGCGGCCAGCTGGTCATCAGGTCTCTGCCATGCATGCATGGGCGGGGCGGGACACATGCAGGGGGTACACACATGTGTGGGGGTGGGGCACATGTGGTGGGAGCGTGCACCTGCACAGTGGCAGGGCACATGCACATTGCATTGGGGGGTTGGGCACATACGCGTGTATTCATGCACACACGCTTGTCTTTTAGGGACTCGGCCCAGAAAAGGTTCGCCATCATGGTCTTAGGCTCTACGAGATGATTATTATTTATTAAATTTATATGCTACCCATTTCACTGTAAAAAAGCTTTCACTAGACAGAGAGACACAACAGAAGGCAGGCAGGCAGGCCTACAACTTGATCCATATGGGACTTATAGATGACCACCAGTACTTTAAATTGCATTTAGAAGCCCTGATTGACCACTGGAAGAATAAGCATGGTGAATGCCTATTAAAATGCCTTTAAATAGACATTTGGTTGATCTAAGGGTATCTAAAGTTTGATGCAACCCTTAAAGTAACACCAGAGGGCACCCTGTCCACCTGTAAATTTATCAAGGATTGATAATCAACATGAAGAATTTTAAAAACCAGTACAGTATATTATTATTCACTGCCAATTTTAGCTGTTAAAGCAAAATATTGAAAGGCTCTGTTTAAGTACTTAAGGGTACTTATACAGAATTGGCAATGAGTTTATATATATATATGATGCATCCAATATATTTAGAATGTGCATTTTAATGTGTATCTGAATGAATACAACTATTCCTTTATACATCTTATGCTGCAGAGACTACTGCAACATAAATTTCATATTCCTAAACCCTATAGTTACTCTTATTTTTACAAACAGGAGAATTTTGAACTTTAAATGCACTTAATTTTTTTTATACCACACAACACATCCCTATATTCTGAAGTAGCTCGATAGTATTCCTAGTGTCTAGTTCAGCTTTTCTCAACTTTGGCAGCTTGAAGATGTATGGACTCCAGTTCCCAGAATTAGAGAATTTTGGGAGTTAAAAGTTCACACATCTTCTAGATGCCAAAGTTGAAAAACACTGGTCTAGCTTCTGGTATATTGACTCCATGTTAGAAAACCTAACTAGATCAGTTTATTCTTTTGTTAGATTTGACTTTGTGTGTGTGTGTGTGTGTGTGTGTGTGTGTGTGTGTGTGTGTGTGTGTGTGTAATATCACTTGTAGTATCACTGAGAAATTGTTTTCAGCACTAGGTAATTTTCTGATTAGCTGATTAGAAAGCAAAGAATACTTTGCAGCTGTCAAGCAATTGGCTTTCACCTATTTCTGATTCCCATAAATGAAATGTTGCTTTCACTCTGCATTAAACAGGAAATTAAAATGGATACTCTCAGATTGTTCTCACTGAAATAAATTCCACATTTAATTGGAAACCAGCCTATCTACCCATCTATCTACCCATCTATCTATCTATCTATCCATCCATCCATCCATCCCTATTTAAAATATTTATTTTATTCAGGTAATACATAACTAACTGGATGTATTATTTGGTCTTGGTATCCTTCCTTTTGCTATCTCTTTTTTCCTGAATAAACATTTTTATACCTGGATAAATGAACAATCATAAAAATTGCCATGTTACAGAAAATTGCATAGTTACCCCCTTTTTTGGGGTGAGGTGTTAAAAAAGTTGTTTTTTAAAAAAAAATAATTTAATTAAAAAATTAAAAAGCTGTGAATTTCATTTTGGCACACATAAATAGGCTAAAGTAGACGGTTTCTGGCAGAAGAGCTTCACCCAACAATAGCAAGCTTTCATTTCTTTCCTCTTATCCACCACAAGACACCCTTGGAGAGAAAGATCTGCCAGTGGGGAAATGACATTTTTTTGTGATTTGTAAAAAATTCAAGAATAAAAGCCAGGTAGCATTATAATGAAACCTACTTAATTCCAAATAGAAATCATAATTGTTCCAATGCTTTATATATTTTTCTTTCAAACAAATCTAAATCAACTAGAGAAACAAAAAATGCAGGTATTAGCACAATCCTCCGGGTAATGTTTAAAAGGATAAGTGGTGAAGAAAGAAGCTTGACCTTTGGACAATAATTTACTTCACGAATGCAGATAAAATTTTGGGAGGGACTCATGTTGCTCTTCGTATTTCCACTTTCTTAGACTTTCAGTGAGAAACAATTTGAAATATTTTTAAAAGCCCAACTATATCAATAGGTAGATAATCTCACCAAAGAAAATTCAGATAACAAGATTGGCTTTTCTTTGTGAAAGTCATGCCAATTCTTCAGCATGCCAGCTGGTTTTGTGCTTCATAGATATTTATTTATTAAATTGATATGCCTCCCATTTCACTCTTAAACAACTCTGGGTGACCTACAATATCAGAAAACAATAATATAAAACAATTTTAACATTTAAACATTAAAAGGCCATAAACATCAAAAGTTAACAAAAAACTATGTAACAAAGGAACCAATACATAAATCGGATGAAGGTGGGATCTTCTTCTTGGTCTACAAAACACATCCAGAATGGATGCCTGTTTTTAATCAACCATTTAATATGAATGTTTTCTGCTAAATCAAATTTTAAAGCTTCTCTTTCCACTTTACCAACCCTTCTTCCAATTGTTTAATTTAGCAATTAGCACTGGAATCCTATGTGTAGGTACTAAGATATACAACTCCACTGTCTTCTGTGCAATTTTACTGGGGAGGTAGGAATAAGGGATACATCCTGACTGATACATAAAATCTTTCAGTCCTGTGTGTGTTTCAACCACACAATTGTTCAATACTACTCACTCTCAGGTAAGCATGGACACTACATTCCGATATAACTATATGACTCCTGAACACAGTCTCTATTTTGCTTACTCAAGAAATTGCATTTTAATAGTAGTAGAAAAGCATTGCTAGTTGTAGTCAATATATATATATTGGATACCTAAAGTAACACTGAAACTATTAATAAACAGAACACAGCAGATCTGTATCTATCACAATCACTCACAAGGCAGCTAAAGTTAAGGAAAACACTTTTGTAACTGAATGCAATGAGCATTTCACTCCTAGATACAAAAGTGATCGTGTGACTTGATAGGAAATGGCTTTCTGTTTCTGTAGTTTTCCCCAAATTGGGTCCTAATGCAAAAAGGACCATGCATCCAAAACACCAGACACCGCAAAGAAGGAGCCCATTTTACAAGAGATGTAAATATTTACCATGTTCAAAATGCGCTCTATAAAACACAGGTCCAATATAGACAAAGAGGATTCACCAGCAATTTTCTCACATTCTCAGGCTGCCTGAGCAGAAAGAGGGGAGACAGTCTCACAAGTTTCTGCTCTTGGCCTTTAAATCAGCCTTGACTGATGTAGTAATAGTACCCTCATCAGTACTACATCATGTTGGGTTTATAACTCAGCATACTGTTAGGTCAGGAGTTGTAATTCCATGAGTTCATGAGATTTGACCAGACTACTTTAGAGTTAGGGTTATATAATGTATCAACACTGGAGAAACAGTATAGAAATGCCACAATGAAAATAGTTTTCTTAGATGGCTTAGAAATATATGATTGTCAAATTGTCAGTATCTCTATACTCCCACTCACGCATAACCGATAACCGAAACCCTAAATCCATTTGGTATTAAACAATGCTATTTGCTGGTGTCTTTGTCAAATATATTTGAGAAAGAAAGTAAGCAGGAGTAGAGAAAATTCTTCAGTGCAGTACTCTGCTTACTTACAGGAAATCCAACAATGGCAAAAGCATTTTAAAAAAAAGCTGAAGCCACCACAAAATAAAAGAACCCCAACAGTCTCTTTTGGGAATTTCGGTTCTGCAAGCAGCACAAAACCCTCTTAAGTGCTCCATTAATTTTCAAGAATTGGTCTGAAGCTCTAATCAAAAACCACCACCTGTTCCTGTATCAACAAGATATCTAGCAGAAACAGAAAAGTATTTTTCTTTAGATAGATGACTGAATTACCACAGTGTACAATTTGCACAGAAGACTATGGCATAAGTAAGACAGTCAGTCCTCCCATCTTCAACACCAATGTTACACATTCTCTCTCTAGGGCTAAAAAACACTGAAAGGACTTCACCTTGGCAGCTTGAGTTGTGCCTCTGGTGTGAAAAGGGTATGCAAGTAAGAAGCCATGTCAAGAACTCAAGTGACCATTGTTAAAGTGAGTTTATGGCTTTTAAATATTACACAAAAATAAGCCCAGTAACATGTCTGACTGAAGTTTGGAGATACATTCCATCGTGGTAATGGCAGCACTGTATTTCATTTTTTTTAAAAAAATCCAAAAAATTGTATACATCCAAGTGACAAATATGTTTCTTCCTGAACCAGTGGTGTAGAAATCTCTGCAATAAGAATAAAAATAAGGGAAATACATTTTGTTGCATCTATTTTAGAAATTTTCAATCCAGGGGAGGGAAAATGGAAGCACTGCCTTGGTGATACACCTTGAAAATGGTGATGATATATTGTATATAGTTAAGGCTATATAGTAACTAATTACCAAAAAGGAAGAGTTTTCCAGGTGCTACAATTTTTCAACCATTTGCCTATGCCTCCCTCCTCTCAAATTTTGTAGCCTAAACTACCCTGCAAGGCTCACCTTGCAATTTAGGAGTTATTGGCATTCCTCCAGCTGATGATATTGACAGCAATGCTGGATAACATTTTGGCAAAAGAAAAAAAAAAGGGTAAGCTACTACCATCTTATAATACTTACTTTGGTTTCAAATTTAATGCTGGGAAATTCTAAATGAGATATTTCTGCCTTTTTATGCATGGATCCTTGCATATGGCTGGTGGTTGGGTATTATGCAATGTATACCAATTTTTGTGCAATCATGGGCAAAAGGATTGAGAGGAAAACCAAAAAGAAAGCTAAAATAAATAAGCATGCTTTTCACTATTATTCCCTGGGCCTCTCTTTTAGGTGACAAAAAGCGAACTTCTTATAAGATAAGCAGCTATATAAATGTTTTAAATAAACACATCTATCATCTATCTGAATGATTTTTTTATGTATTTGCCCAAGGAAAACAGGAACCTACAGGCATAAATGCATGGATTAAAAGATACCTAAAAAGAATTCAGGTGAATTCCTCCCAATAGAGAAACAATTGGAAACAGGACAAAAATAATCATCCTCCAAATAGACCCCCAAATAAATAAAATAGTCTGTTTCTTTAAAAAAAAAACTAATGTTACAAATAAAGTCAGTAGTCCTTGGTGTCCCTGAATTCAGGCATGCTCCACATTCTTTTGGTCGGCTCCATGCCCCTCTCCACGTCTTCTGAAATGGTCTTGATATCACTGCTGAAGGGGGAAATCCTGATGCGGGATCTGAATGTGGTGAGGGAGAGGCTGGTTTTGTTCTTGGTGTTCCATTGTCTTGCAAGTTTCTTGGCCTCCTCTTCCTCTTTGATCTTCTCGGTGGCATCGTGCAGAACAGAACGGAAAAGCCGAGGTATTTCTCCAGGCTCTGGTTCATATTCAGCAATAAGTTGCCGAAATCTAAGAAATAAATGAGCAAAAGATACTAGCCTTAGAAGGGCATATACAGTCCACCTTCACTTAAATCCTCAGAGCAGAGAGATATAGATGTTATCTTATATCAGGGGTGTCAAACTTGATTTCATTGAGAGCCACATCAGGGTTGTGTTTGACCTCGGGGGACCAGGGGGGCATGGCCAGGAGGGGCGTAGCCAGCTCGACATCACTCATTGAGGCTCCATTTTCAGCAGCAATGGCCTGCCCGGACTCCATTTTTGGCTGCAAAGGCCTCCTGCAGCCCTCTGCTAGCAAAAATGGAGCTTGGGGAGGTCGCATGCACCCTGCCCGGGCTTCATTTTCACTGGCAGAGGCATTGCAGTCCTTTGTTGCTTCCAGGGTGGGCCCGCAGGCCAGATCTAAGCATCCCGTGGGCCGGATGTGGCCCGCGGGCCTTGAATTTGACATCCCTGTCTTATGTCATTCTCTCCAGTGGTGGGTTGCTACCGGTTCTCCCCGGTTCTTGAGAACCGGTAGCGGAAATTTTGAGTAGTTCAGAGAACCGATAAATACCACCTCTGCCTGGCCCTGGCCCCAATCTATTCGCTGCCTCCCGAGTCCCAGTTGATCGGCTTGAAGGAAAAAATCAGGGGTCACTTGACAAAGAAGAGGGAAAAAAACAAGACACCTTAGCTTTAAATTGAGAAGCCAAGAAGCCTCCCAAATGATCGGCTAGAACCGATCCACTCCTTGTAAACCACTCGGTGGTGATAGATTGGCAACTGAGGCCAAGCTGCCTGAAAGTGGTTTCCGATGCTCTCGGTGGTGGAAGAGCGGCAAAAAACTGTTTAAACTCTTGCCACAGTGCTTCAAAGGGCCACACTACAGCTGATCAGCAGTAAAAGGCAGTGTGATGGTAGACCAGTGCGCTCCAAAAACAAATGGGTAGACCGGTACGGCTCTGCAAGCAGTTAAAAGCCTGGTAGACCAATACCTCTGCTAAATCCTAAAGAATTGTTTGTCACATGACCATCAAACCATGCCCACAAAATAAGCCATGCCCACAGAACCGGTAGTAAAAAAATTTAGAACCCACCCGATTCTCTCATATATCAGGATTTACACAACATCTACCACCATCCCTTTTGGAATGAAGGGCACATTTCTGTATTTCTGTATTTTTACACAGTGTATATTCTGTATGACGTTTTTATTT
This sequence comes from Pituophis catenifer annectens, assembly GCF_029215685.1. NCBI lineage: Eukaryota > Metazoa > Chordata > Lepidosauria > Squamata > Colubridae > Pituophis > Pituophis catenifer. The sequence continues at coordinate 45,722,526 of NW_027256881.1, forward strand.
AAATTGACCTGTATCTGACTTGTACTGTTTTTAACTTATTACAGTACAGCAGTTATACTTACTTACTTACTTACTTATTTCTATTTCATAATTCTAAATCATCCATCTCCCTCCCTTCCTTAAACACACTGTTTCCTGGTGGTCAATATAAATGAAGGAAATAATAGCTCATCATCTATTTCCATCATTTGAATTTCCCCTTCTATATAAACTATGGGTCCTTTTTAAAAAGAATCACTTGGAATTATAAATTATAAGCAGTTATGTTAATTTGGTTAAATTGGTAGCAGGCAGCGAGTTATCCTATCCAAATTCTGCCAAGCTAAACATTATAATAAATAAACTTCTTAATTAAACCCAGTAGACAACTGCAAACTTTTGCATGTAAAGACAGAATATGCACTTGAAGCAACTGATTGCATTTGTGATATATTTCTGCAAATTATTCCCAGCAGGAATATCTAAACAGGCTCTCAGTACTGAGTTCTTCATACATACAAACAGAATGAACAGTCAGTAATTCATTCTAGACATGTCATTTAGAAAGCCGTGAATCATTTTTGAATTATTCATAAACAGTTTTTAAAAACCGAAAACGATGGTTTACTCTGCTTCTTTTAGTCCAGTTCAGCTACAGGTGAAAATCAATCAAGTTTCAGTGCTAGATATTCTACCCAATTCTCTGCATCTGGTGTTCTCTAAATGTGATAGATTTCAGAATCCATAATCTCCAGCCAGAACAGTCTTTGGGATTACGTTATTGCTACTTCATGCTCATCCTATATACAATGCATGACAGATTCCAAGCAAATACCTAATAATGATTGGTCCACAATAGGATGGATGTATTTTGGAACAGATATCTTCCAGCTGCAGACGCTCCCCTGGACTGATATCATAACCATGCTTGGGGTAGCTAACCAGCCAGCCATAATCAACTCCTGTTTTGATCCTGCGATACTCGTTTTCTTTCTCCCGCTGTTGTTTCTCAGCTTCTTTGATCTGCCAGTCAAGCTCCATCATCAGGGTTTCAGTCACCATTTCCATTGGGCTTCTTTGAGAAATACGACTAGAAGGTTCATTCCATCCAAACCAGGATGCCAGTGCCATGTTCTCCTTTTTTCCTTCCTTTATCTGCAAAGAGCAAGTGAAAATAAAATGTTTTTCATGTTTACAACGGATAGGGTGGGCAACTTATATGTCTATTCATAGCTATATAAAGAGAGGGGGGGCATTCACATACAATATATACATGTGCAGCAAGTCTCTGAATTCTTCTGTGTTCTTATAGTCCTCCTATTGACCTCCAATGGACATCTGAGGGAGGGAGGGAGGGAGGGAGGGAGGGAGGGAGGGAGGGAGGGAGGGAGGAAGGAAGGAAGGAAGGAAGGAAGGAAGGAAGGAAGGAAGGAAGGAAGGAAGGAAGGAAGGAAATCTCTTTAAGGAACTGGAACAGAGCTACCTGGACATGCTTATCCAGAGTCAAATTAATATTTTTTCCTTAGCTCAGACATTATCTACAGAATTATATACTGAACTAGCAGCAGTTTGCTAATTGGCTTTTCATAAATCATTCCCAATCCAGTTGGAGATACCTTGATCCTCAATGATAGAGCTGAAATTTCCCTAGTTTTTTTTTAGGATGAATATTTAATTTGATATTTGATTGATATTTCAAAAAGTGGAAACTTTAAAGAAAATGGCCATCCTCACACCAAACATTGTTCCATACTCAACTCCCACACAAGTAGCCTTTTCTGGCAATGGATGCACCGATTTTCATTTTCTATACATGAGGATGATTGCATAATGGGCTTTCCCCACCTCTGTTGCTCAGGATTTTTTATGCTACCCCACAACACAAGAAGAAACTATTTGCAGCTAGTCTCACTTGGGAAGGAAGGACTTTAAAGATCAACCATTCCCTCAAAGTTCAACATTGTCTTAAGGAACTCAAGCATCTATAAAGTTAAACAATGAAAATTGCTCAGCTACATGAGTTTCTTGTTGTCCAAAATATGAGGTTAAGGCAGATGAAAAGGAATAGGAAATATGCTTTAAAGCTAAATGACTCTAAATAAAATTTTTAGAGACTGCAAATTAAATAATTTGTAGAAACAAGGGATAAGTATATACAATTCAGAAAGTTTCCAAGAGTGTCTGCTGGAAATAGCAAGCTTTTGGAGGGACAAAACGATTGTCAATTTACCATATCAGTTTTCAGCCGATTCAAACAAATGGCATCTACTATCCATTCAGAAGCCAGAAAAACCTGCACGTTTTCAGCAGCATATAAGGGACTAATGAATATTTCCTAGTTAATCAATATATAATCATCATAATGACAAAGCAATCATGCCAACACAGAACTTACCTAAAACATAATTGTAAAGTCTTATAATGCTAATATAAACACCTCAAAATACAAGTATTTTTGAGAAAATAAAATATGGCAAATACAGATAGTCCTCAATTTACAATCGCAATTGAGCCCACAATTTATGTTGCTAAGTGAGAAATTTGTGAAGTGAGTTTTGCCCCATTTTATGACTTTTCTTGCCATTATTGTTAAGTGAATTACTGCAGTTGTTAAATTTGTAACCCGGCTGTTAAGTGAATTTGTCTTCCCCACTGACTGTGCTTGTCAGAAGATCGCAAAATATGATCACATGACCCTGGGACACTGCAACCGTCACAAATATGAACCAGCTGTCAGCAATCTGAATGTAAATCACATGACCATGAGGATGCTGCAACAGTCATGAGTGTGAAGAATCATAAGTCACTTTTTTCAGTGCCGTTGTAATTTTGAACGGTCACTAAGCAAAAGTTATAAGTCGGGGACTACCTGTAAAAATAAAGTCAAATGCAATTTTAGTGATAACAAGAGTAAAAGTGTTATACATTATTAGAGCTTACTTCTGAGACATATCTACTTTAAAATAAGTCCCAGGAAATTCAATGGAAATTATACTCAGGCAGTTGCAAATTTATGGCTTTGCAGTCTAACAAAAGATCTAAAAGGAAACCTATTTCAATTGGTGAAGAAGATAGAGAATTTCAAAACTCTGGCTGTCACACCAAAGTCTTTGTTTCTTGGGAACAAAATAGTGTCAAGGACTCTTCTATCGCTCTGGATTCCAAATTCTCAGGTCTGGGATTTGTATCTTGCCACTCATATGTGGTTTCTCCTGTTCCATTTTATCAATTCCTAAGCTGCTCCAGGATCATGTGCTAATATTCAGTAATAACATTCTTTTCCCACAGGTCCAGGGTCTGCTTTTAGGATCAACAAACACCATTGCACACGGTCAAAAGCAGCAACCGATCTAACTGGGTGATCTTCATATGTCCATGTCTATTGTGTTCTGTCATCTTTGCTTTGATCTTCCATGTGAACATTTGCCTGCAATTTTAAAGTGGTAGATGGTACAATGGTGTGAGGTGCTGCTGATAGGGCATGTCCATAATCACTGTAGGTGGTTTTCCCAGATTTTCTGTTATTGGTGCAACAGCCATATGCTGCTGGACTATATTGGTGCTGATGTGGTCAAGAAGGGAGATGCCTAATGATGCCAATACAGCATTTGCATTTCCATAGTATGCAAAAGACATTCAGTACTTTAGGTAGTTGGTCTGCACTTAGCACCATACGGTGCTATTGGGCAACCATCATTCTATACACTTTCTATTTTAAGTAAATTGACAGGCACCTATTACCAAACACTCCAGTAATTACATTCATCCTCATGCACACTTTCCTATTAATGCCACCGACATTTTACAGATGGAATCCTACATAACGGAAGGAGTTTGATTTCATTAGAACTTTGCCATTGATCTTGACAGTGGGGTGCTCAGGCTGATCTCTAGATAATCAGTTTTCTTGATCTTAAGCCACAAACAAAATTGGCTAAGACTATCATTCCATGTCTAGACAAAGCATGCAGTTCTTCCCTGGTGGATAGCTGTGAGCAAAACACCATCAGCATAGAGCAAGGCCCAGGGGATACTATAATGCAGATCTTGCATGATAGTATCCATGACGAGAATGAACAGCAATGGTGATAACATCTTGGTGCAAGCTAACTTTCACAGTAAAGTCATCAGAAAGGCCAATTGTGCATCTTACTCTGGTTCTGATATTCTGATATTCTTTCACAAGTTCACCATGCATGATAAAATGTTTTCCACATTTGTAATACTGATTAAAAGTATCTTTATACAACATAGATAATTTCCCAGGTGTCATATACCAAGGGTACATTATTTTGTACAAGTTATCTTTTAAATTGTAGCAGAGTGTGAACTTTAAACAACTCCTCTTCTCTTGCTCCACTCTTTTAAACAACTCCTCTTCTCTTGCTCCATCTGTATGACCAACATTCTTAGCCCATTTCATCATATACTCTTTAACTTTCTCTTCTTCCACTTCAAATCTCAGCAAAAGTTTATATATTTTAGCAATCACATGTTCATTATCTGTACATAACTCATTTTCAAATTCCATCTTATTTGTATAACTTCAGTTATTCTTATCTGTATTACATCTTCTCTTAATTATGCTTATGAAAACAAATGAAAACCAAATCCATCTGCAATCAATTATTACCTTGACTTCATTTTAAGTTCCTTATATTTCTATATGAGCATTAGGGTAGTCATCATGTAGTGACTATTCACTCAGTGACTGTTCACTGAAGAGATTGGAGAGAAAGCAGGGGTGAAATGCTCCCGGTTCAGACTGGATCGCTCAATCTGGTATTGATTGCCGCGGGTGGTTCGGAGAACTGGTAGCAAAAATCCCTGCCCCTCCCCCATGCCCAGCTGAGTCAGGCGATCATCAGAGGCTTTTTTTTTTACTTTTGAAAGCATTTTTTCTACAACCTCTTCAGCCGAAGAGGCTGTAGAAAAAATGCTTTTAAAAGGTAAAAAAAAAGATTGCATGCCATAGCTGATCACCCCCCTTGTGCGCTGTTCTACTTACCACATGCCTCCTTTTGACATGCACTGCATGCGCGCGCCTCACATTTGGTGCGTGGTGCGCACTGCACAGCCAGCGAATCGGTAGCAACCGGTTCAGATTTCACCACTGAGAGAAAATAAACTGTTTGCTCTTCTACACATCTAAAGTTATGCAGACAAAGTGGAAGCAGATACCTGGCACACTAAGATGAAACTGGACTGGGGGCAATAAGCCAGAAAAAGTACTCCAGAAAAATGAGGGTGCTAATTAGAGAAATAAACAATGAAACAGCAACTTATAAACCATCATTGTGCAAGGCAATTCAGCCAGCAATTAGCAAATTATAAAAGGTATGAAAGAAACAATTCCAGCAGAACCAGAGAAACCCCATGCTCTTGGACTACATGTTGGACCAGCTCTAGATGCAAGTCAGGTGAATGAATGGATGAATTACTGCAAAAGTGAAAGTGCATTCAGTGCAAGTTCTACTTCAATAAAACATAGTAATGTCTGAAATTGTGTCCAGTGGCACTGTGACCTAGAAGTGCAAATGCTCGCCTCATGCTCAAGAGGCTGAGAGTTCAATCCTAGGCCATGACAGACATTTCTTTGTCGGGGTGCAAAGAGTAAATATCTGTTGCGAACTCTGCATAGGCATCAGGAAGGGCATCCGGCCGGTAAAGTGTCAGCTCCATTCAGTAGGTCCAACTCCACTCTGATACAAAGGATTACAGGGTCGTAAAAAGCAAAAAAAAATGTTTTAAACTGTGTATATTTATAATTCACTAAAGATTCTAAACTGATTATTTAATTGGCATCTAGAGAAATTAGGGAAAGGAACTGCACTGAGTGTTTGTATGTTTTCTCTGAACAATTTACTAGAACTGTGCAACAATTAGCTCTTTCAGAAGGCCTGGTTGTAACTATTTGCAAATTGCTGATCAAAACAAGGACCTGTTTAATTTAGAAAGGAAAATTTTGTAATACTAGATATATTTCAAGATTATTGAGCAAGTTTGTTTCTTGAGAAATGATTACATGGAATAATTCTTCTTAATGGCAAATTATGAGGGATGAAAATAGAGCTATTACTCTAGGTCAACCTGTTAATTGTACCTTTAAGTGTTTTGACAATTTATAAAAACTTGCCAAGCCTGGTGAATAACAACATATTCAATTAAAACACTTCTTATGTTCTTAATTTGAACCTAAAGTTTTAAAACTCTCAGAAAATCTTGTCATTTTAAGTATAGTAGGCAAAGATTTATCTGCAACTGACAAGTTAAATATAAGCCAATGCTGCTTTTGATTTTTCATTTGAGTAGTTTAATAGTCCATAATACTGAACTCTCTTCCCCTTACAGTCCATAAGTCCTTATATAAGGTATTTGAAGCAAGTTTCAGCAAAATATATTTTGCTTTGTGAGGCATAACCCATCCCCTTCCAGCAGTTTATCCAGATAACTCAGAGCAGTTCCAGATACCAAATTCCTCCCATTGCACAGGCAGTTGCAATATTCTTCTTTCCCTTATCAATTTTATTCTGTGAACAGATGAGCTCTCTTACTAGATCTAGTCCAGTATAATATGCTTATAACTGCTCTTGGAAGTATTGTTTGCCTCCCACATTGATTACCAAGAAAGAATCATTTTCAATTATCTTAATAAGACTTCGAAGTTGTCCTGTAACATCCCAATCTATGCTCTCAGAAGGCAGTACACTTCATAATCCAAGGGGTCCAAGTTGACATAGGTTTGATTGGATTTCTTTTAGCACTGAGTCACCAATACTAGTTTTTCTTTTTGTCTTCTTGCAGAGTGCTGTTGCTTTGCCCAGTTGCTATTTCTTGGTGGAACATCAAGAGCACCTTCTGACTCTCTTTCAATCCTTTGTACAAGTCCACAAAGAACTTGAGATGCATACGTTTTCAAAACATTCCAATAGATATGAATGTAATATATAATGTTGTTCGTAACCAGTTACTTGGATTTCTCACTGATATCTATCCCACCACAATTTACTTTCAAGTATTATTTTCAGAATATAGCTACTACAGATTTGGTATCTGTGACTGTTTAAAAAACCTATCAGCTTTAATAACCAAGAGAAGTTTTTGAAAGAATAAATTGGAAATTGTTTAAGGCAGCGCCCGCAATCTTTTGGGCACCAGGGACTGGTTCCATGGAGAGGGTTTTTTCCAAGGACCGGGGGGCGTGATTTTGGGGGCTGCCTGCATCCAGTGGCTGGGGCTTTGCTTGTTTGCATGGCCTGGTTTCCTGCATGCCATGGACTGGTGACGGTTATTGGACCAGGGGTTGGGGACCCCTGTATTAAGTATCACACGGGATTTTGAATCAGCTGAATGACAGCTCAAGTCAATGCCATATAATTCTTGATATTACAGATAAAAATAAATGTGAATCTACAGCAGAATAGACTGAAACATCCCAACTTTAATGAGATTAAACCTCTTAAGATCTATAACCAATCTGAAATAAAAGCTTACATAACAGTCTAAACAGGACATTACTTGTTTTTATATAGGCTGTTTTGCTTTTGGATGTATTTATTGATATAATACTAAATCCACTCATCACCCAAATCTGTGAGAGACAATAAATTGAGAAGAAGTCAAAATATGTATTCCACATCCATTGTGGTCAAGTCATAGGTTAGCCATAAATTTAACCTATCCATATAAACTCAGCAATCCTTCTTTCTTTAAGGAGCAAAGTAAGCAATGCACATAAGTCCAAGAAACAATGCTGCCTGTATGTTAAGTGAGTACTTTATATTTCCTATCATCTGTTTTATACCTAAGTTTCCAAATGGATTACATTTTCCAGGAATAAAGATTTATGTGCTTATCTGGAAAGCTATAGGTAAAAGCAACCAAAAAGAGTTTAAATACCACCACCAAAAGCACCATTTTCCAACTTTCTTTGCCTAGCAAGCAAGCTAATACAGGATACTGTTACTTGCATTTGTCATCATAAACCCAATACATAACAATATTTTTTTAGAATGGGATAGAACATAATGGTTCTATTCCCTCTTCCCCATTCATTTCTATGAGGTGTAAAAGGACTTTCTGTCAAGTTATGGCATAAGGTTTGCCTCACTGCCAGTGGAAAGCTGCTTTATTTATACAAATTTGTTCTCGTCCCTGTAAGTATTGATTTTGTTACACAGTTAAGAGTTTTAAAACATGCCACATTCATTTTTTAAGTCTGCATCTAAAATATATATTCTTCAGTTGCACAGCACTGGCTGGGGGATTCTGGGAGTTGAAGTCCACCCATCTTCAAGCTTCCAAGGTTGAGAAACACTGCACTAAGTAGATAGTATTTGCTTAAACAATATTTCTTTAGTTTCTGCATTTAGGCCAGTCTTCTCCAACAGGGTGCCTTCCAGGTAGGCTAGATTCAGGTGAAAACAAATTGAATTCTAACCCAATGCAATTGGAGGGCACAAGAGTCTAAAAAGCTAAACTAGGTTACTGTGGAGCACAGAAAAAGCAACAAACTTAGAAGTGCAATCACCTTCTGAGAATACATGGATTTATCCATAATATTTAAATTTTCTTTCACTAAAAATCAACTGAATTTATAAAGTCCTTAATCTGGAGTTGGTTTATGAAATGTATCTCACATTCTACAATTTGAGGTTTAGTACTTACTAAATCATTCTTTAGGGATAAAAAATAGTATTGGTTCTTTATGGTCTTCCAATTTATCACAAAAATATCCTTTATTTTAACTTATTGTATTGAAAACATTCTACTACATATTATTGCATTTTATATTCTAGAAACCTACCATAGGATCATCCCAATCTGTCATCCATTTAAACCAAACGGTTTTTAAAATAGAATATTCTCAGTAACAGCTTTTTAAAAAATCACTGATTTGGTTTTTCACTAAATATAATAGCTATTAAAATTCAACACTTTCTCAATGCAAATGACATTCTGAAGTCATGTGATAAAGAGAGAACTATTTTGCTCAATAATATGATAAAACATTCCTAGTTTGCAACCTTCTCAAGAAAGCATTGACTAAACCAGGCAAGTTCCTATAAATAGCTTTGCAATAATGCTGCTAAACCTTAATACCTATGGGGGTGGGAGTGGGGGTGGAGAACAGCTATGATTAAAATAATGCTGAAAATCCCCATTTCAAAACAAATTGCAAAAAACAAATTCTCTACAGCTTAAATGAAATTGAAGTTAATTCACTATCTAATTTTTAATCTTCTTAACAGATTCCAGATGTTAATAATTGCTGTATGAAAACAATGTATAAATTCAAAATACAAATATGAAACAATTAGAGAAATCTGATGCAATATTCTACTTGGTCTTTAAGTTTAATATAGGAATGGTGACTTTGAGATTCATTCAAATAAGCTTAAATAATTTTTCTATCTGAATACTTCTCAACTCTTCAAGCCCCAATAGCAAAGATGATTAAGAGGTAAGATGAGGGGAAGGTGGTCCTTTGCACACATGTAGGCTAATTGTGTATAGATTAATGCCTATGTTAAGAGTATTTTCTCCCAACAAATGGCTACTATTTTAAAGTGAGTAAAAAGCAAACTGTATCTTTCAAGTCAATGTCTTCATTATTTCATGGACACAATTGTCATTATCATGACAGCAGCATAAAAGTGTTTTGGCACTGCCTTCCTTCCAGACTTTTCCCCCAAGTTCTCAGTCTATTGAACACCCCCTTTACTCCTTGGAAGCCTCTTCTCCAGGTATTAAACAGAGTAAAGTTTGCTTAGCTTTCAAGAATAAAGTTGGGTAGGTGAAACCCTACTGAAACCTCTTAAAGGACAATGGTATAAAATAAATGGAGGAAGGAAAAATGGGATCAGTCGTTACTCATAAAGTGCTGAGCAACCAGCGATGTTAGTATTATGTGGACTCCTTGGTGCTCTCTGAGCTGTTATTTGCAGACATTTCATTACCCAACAAGGTAATATCATCAGACCAAGTAATACACAGTTCAACCCTGAACCCATAGTTCAAACTATATATTCCCTTCTATTGGAGGTGTTAGTATCAGTTATAAACCTTAGTATAGGATGTACATTTCCTTCCTTTTCCTGCACTTTTTGTTATGCAAAGTCCTCTGTTTGGACAGGAATCCATGCACATAAGATTATTTCCATTTACTTAAAGGCTAGGAGGTTTCTGCATAATGCACATTTTGGTACTATTTTCATGACAGTCTCCCAATTGCAGGATTCGTTTCCTTCCACTTATTAGCTACATCCCTGAACCTGGTCTTCATTAACTTTTCACTTACTAAGAGTTGAACTAAATTCTGACGATAAACAAAATCACCACCTCCACGATCAATGTTCCAACTTCTCCCACTAGAATTATTGCTGCCTGAGAATTCTGCCAGTTTTTCTAACCTGTTCAAAGCATTCCAGATTCTGGAGAAATCTACATAAAGCTTTAAGAAAAGAATAGTCTATGGAAGCTAGACAGATTCTCTCTACAGACAATCAAATTAAGAAATTACTTCATGTCTGTAAATTAAAAAAAAAAAAGATGTGCATTTAATATCTTTAAGAAGCAATAGAAACTTAAGCTTTCTTCCCTAACAATACTTAAAACTAAAGCAAAGGAAGGAGGTAGGTGAGAAATAAAATGAAATAGAGGCACGTGCAACAGGAATGAAAGCAAATACAGGCATGTGCAACCAGCCTCGAATGGGAAAAGAGAAAGTAACTGTTGTTACCCAGGCCACTAAGTATACATCGCAAAATTTCAGAATTGTCTCTACTCCTCCTGTTATCTCACACACCTCACATTTGTCCATTTGGAATAAACTACTTCATTGCAGAATAGTGATGTTCACCTCCAGTTGGAATTAAGCGCCACCGATCTTCAGTGGGTCTCACTTCCAAGCAGCATTTTATATATGCGTGTGTATATCTCTACACATACACGCAGAGAAAGAGCATTTATTTACAACCTGCATGTTCGCACCGTCACCTGCGCTTTACTTCATTAGGAGGACTAGTCAGGCAGAAGCAGAAAGCTAACCCTTGCCTCTCTTCCCGTCTTTTCCTCAAACTTTCTGCAAGTTGTCAACTTACCGGATGGCTTGTTCGCTCTGAGAAACAAATCCAAGCACAACTCTAAAAAAAAAAAAAAAAAAAAGTCCCTCGGCCAAGGCGAGAAGGATGCTCCCAGACTGCGCGCCCGCCCAAGTGTCGATAACCCAATTCACCGCGAGGTTGCGCGCAGCAACTGCTTCTCCACCCCCAGTCCCTGCCTTTGCTTAAATAATCAGGGCGGGCTGAATTATTTTCTCCGAAGAACACCCCGCCTTCCTGGCTCCTGATTGGCTGTTGCTATAGTGACCATCCTAAGCTTCTTTGGCCTGTGGCAGGAGGGAGAGCTGGCTGTAGTAGGACTAGATGAGAGGGAAAAGTCGGGGTAGGAGGGCGGAGGGGAGGGGTGTGGAAGAAAAGTAGATGCAGGATGTTTTACCCGCTGGTGAATTATAGCGCTGTTCACCTATCCATGAACGGGCAGAAAATTAAATTGACTTGGAATACTCTCTGTCCATTGCTTATTCCTATTCTGTTTTTATTTGCCAGGGAATTCTTCTAAGAATCCTTCTAAGATAATGGGTGACAAAACCTATGAGATTGTACAAGCCTGGAGGCAGGCTGTCCTTGGATGGTTTTGGAATAAGAGGGAAAGTACTTCTGTAAACACTGGCCCAGCTAAGGGCAATTTAAGCCTGTTGAGCCCCTTTCCCTGTTTGTATCAAATTAAGGCACAAACATGGCTGTAGTAAATCTTTTTATCTGCCCAAATTAAAATCAGTGGAACAAATAACTCATGACCGAATAAGATTACATGACAGTTCCACACAGTCTTTTTAATTTGTATAGTTTTCATATTTTATACATCTGTATAATATTTTCTGTAACTCATTTGCATTCTCAGTATTTTTCCATAACTGCATTAAATAATGAAGGGAACATCGTACATTCTTGTTTTATTCTTTATTTAGTATTGAATCATAGATGAAGCATTCTACTTATTTTCAGACCGGTTATGGTGCATCCATCCATGCATGCATCCATTCATATTTATATGGCTTCCTATTTCACAAAAAAGTGAGTGGCATACAACTTTTTTAAAAAATGATATATGATTTATATTTATAATATAAGTACAATTAAGTAAAAATATTAAAATTAGTATTAAAATGCAAGGAGAGGATAACAAATATTAACACAGTAGAACCACTTCAACAATTCACCATTCCCTTGAGATCCCCAGGCCTGATGACTTAACCAAAATTTGAGGGACTTGCGGATAGTTACTAGGGATGGAGCCAATCTCACCTTTGGTGGGGAGAGGGAGAATGATATTCCATAAGGCAGATACTATGGGATAAAAGGACTATTTCTTGGGTCCCACTAGATGTACAGAAGCTACTTAGCAGATGGAACAATATACCTTTTCTGCTAAACCTGATAGACAGATGTAATTGGGAAGAGATGGTCCCTCAAATAATTCAGTCCTATGAAGGACTTTACTCAGCACCTTGAATTGGATCGGGAGACAAAACAATTTATGATGTAATATAAATGTAATAAAACATTTCCTATGCTGATGTTTGACTGTACTATACAGTTCAACATAGGCTCTTTTCAAGGCAGATAAGTCTCCAAATGTAGTTCCAGCTTTTCCTGTAAAGGCAGTACATTAGAAGCTCTGTCAACGTTAAAAGCATTGGTAAGGAAATATCTCTGAAAAGATGATCCAGCGAGTCCAAAATTGTCTAGTACACTACTAAAATTCACATATCTGTAACCTTCAACTGGACAAAATGGTGCATCACAGAACAAAATATTTTGAACCAAGGTGCCTCAAATGAGCTAATTCACAGAATGTGTCCAAAATCCAGGACCCATAACTCCCATGAAATTGAAATTTAGCCATTTTAAAAAAATATTTTATGACACAAAAACATAAAATATTTATCCCAAACATCCTAAAATATATCCTAAAACATTTTACGACACTCTTCTTAAAAATCTCCAGTCATGGAACCCCCACAGCTTCTGAAGACAAGCAGTTCCACCAATTAATTGTTCTCACTGTTAGAAAATTTCTCCTTAGTTCTAGGTTGGATCTCTCTTTGATAAGTTTCCATCCGTTACCTCTTGTCTTGCCCTCAGGTGCCTTTGAAAATAGATTGCCCTGCTGTTCTTTGTGACAGCCTCTCAAATATTGAAAGACTGCTATCATGCCAACCTTATCTTCATTAGATTAGACATACTCAGTTCCTGCAACTGTTTGTCATACATTTTAGCCTCCAGACACCTAAGCATATTTGTTGCTTTTCTCTGCACTCTTTCTAAAGTATACTGTTCAAAATGGACTACTTTCAAGGCAGATTCATCACTTAAAATCTATCTGAACTTTTAAGAATTCCAGTTTTTCTAGTATGTTAGAAGCTCTCCCATTTGTTGAAGGCATTGAGGAATCTGGTCCGGAAAGATTTCTATCATCTACTATTTCTGTAGCAACATCACAACACATATTTTGTCATTTGCCTCTTCTTCTGGATGGCCCTGCAATGGCATTGTTTATGTACAAATTGAGAACCCAGATCAGCTGATTTCAATAAAAATACAGTCCTTGGACATTGTATGTCTCTGGTTGTTAAGTTGTTGTTATGTGACCTGGCAGTTTCCCTCCATGTGCAAAAGGAAACTCCTGTGCTGGCAGGAGAAAAAAAGCTTGGATATCCGCAATTTCTGCTTCATTTCTCCAACCCAGCACAAGAGTTATGTTCCTGCAGGAGAACAGAACTCCTCTGCTGGGATGGAGTATGGAAGTGAGGACCTTGAAGATCCATTCCTCATTTCTGCAGTCCAATGAAGGATTTCTGCATGAAAGTGAGATGAAATCCTTTGGCAGGCAGTAGCAGCTTGCAACCTTCCCTGCCAGCTTCCCCAATGACTTTGTAAGGAATCTGCAAAGAAGATTGTGTTGGGAAACACCAAACTAGTCAGAAAGAGGCAGAATTAGCCTCAAGTCCTTGCCCAGTTGCAAGAGGTGCAGAACCTACTCCCCCTTAGGCTCCATAGAGCATTAGCTATCTGTTCCTAGGCTGGCAGTCTAGGCAGTATAATAGAATATAATAAAGTAGTACATTTGAACTGTACACATGTGGATCTGGTTGCTTGTGCCTGACAGTTTGCAAATGGTGATCACGTGATCACAAGGTGCTTGTCAACCAGTCATAAGTGCAGACAAGTGGCTAAGGACCATCATGTGACTGGGAAGGGGAGGGATTTGCAATGTTTTATGATGGCCAGGAGTGCTTTATGGACCATAAAGCACCTTTCTGAGCCATCATAAATTTAAACAAGTCATTAAATGACCAGTCATAAGTGGAGAACTGCTTGTACAATACGACTGTAAAATAATAAAACTGGGAAATATATAAATTAAAAATACTGAGTTGAATTTCCAATTAATCCTGTTCAGTCATGATTTATTTGCTCTTCTGATTTCAATATGGCTCTGCTGCAAGCATTATTATACTACCCATTATGTGCTTTATTTGATTTCAGTTTAGTCTTATTCATTGTGAATTTTGGTTTAATGTTATGTAAAACAAACATATGGCTTGTTCAATAAATCATGGATAAATATAGTACTTAAATCTAAAATATGTGTGAATATAAACCAATGTAATCTGAAGTAGCAGTCATTAAAAAACAGAAGTGTAAACTGCATATTAACCATCTATGGAAATAAACATTACTTAACTTGGTATAAAAATCATTAGAGAGAGACCAAGCTGAATCTCTGCCTGGATATTTATACAGCTGCAGAAACACCTCTGAGCTGGTATTGTTTCTTGTGTACAATTACAGTCCAAGAGGAAGATGAATAGAATCTAGCTAATTTCTAGGAGACAAAAAGTTCTTAAGGCAATGAATTCCCAATCACCATAATACCGGGAGTCATAGTTCTAGCTCATTTGAACTGTACTGAGTTGGGCAATAAATCTGTAAAACTTATGACTACTACTTTAACTTTAGAAACATAGAGGTAATGTGTTTGATTTTTGGATTAAATTAAATCAAAAGAGTTTATTATCTAAAGAGGCCAGGCTGGGAAAAGTTAAGAGTTTATCCAGGTCTAGCTTACAGTGCTTCCAATAAAAAGCATTGTTCCACATGTGCTCCTTAATTATTTTTTTATAGTAAAAAAAAGTAAAATGGAAGAACTGATGAGATAATTTCTAATGTCTTCTCCACCCTTCAATTCTCAGTTTGGGATAGGGAGAATTACACTGTATAAACTTTGTCTTGGAGTAACAAATGGTTGAAATAAAATGTAAGACAAAAGTTCACAATTTCATATATACACATCTGACTGTCAAATGTTGCTGGGCACAACAATTTTAAAAGTGTGATTGAAGTGCTTCAGCCAAAGCAAATGCCAATTAAGTGCAGCCTAATAAAACAAAGAATATTAAGATATTTGCATATCTCTATTGTTTTCCATTTGTCTCTACTCATTTGTTTTTAGTTTATCTCTTCTCCTATTAAAATCAATTAATTTAGGGTAGCCAAATAGCGAAGCTGAGTTACTTTTTAGATCAGAGAATTTCAGATTTTTTAGGCACTGAATCTTTTTTTCCTCAGTTGGTTGGTTCCACATTCAACCCTTGGATTTGAAATGGGTTTTTTAAAACACAATACTTATAAAGATGGTAAAAGTGCCAGAGCATGGGAAGTTTCTGGAAACATATAGCTGGAAATATCAGGATGAAAAAATGGAGCACATATGTCTAATTATTTAAAAAAATAAGAGATTTAGCAAGAACAGTTTTCATTTCATGTAACTGAAATTGTCTGTCAAGGCAAAAGTAAAAATGGATTTTAACATTTTTATTAAATTTATTTATTTATTTTTATTATTGAATTTCTATACCGCCCTACTCCCGAAGGACTCAGGGCGGTGCACAGCCATGAAATAAAACACATAGATATACAAAATGATTCTACTAACTAGACTAACCAAGGAGTTAGGACTAATGAGGACTTTTCAGCTCCCCATTAATCATGGAAGATTAAGTGTCTGTCGTCATAAATCTCAGCTTTAGTCTGACAGATTATCTCCACTGTCCTGTATGTCTCAAATTATATAGTAATTAGTATATAATCTGTGTAGCATAAGCTTCCTAGGTTTTTAATTAAAAGTGAACTGAACAGATGACTCGGTCTCCATTGGTTGCCATCCAGAAATAACTTATTAGCTCTGATCAACTCAGAAAAATAATTTCTTATGTTCCAAATAATAATTTGGAACATAACAAATGCCAGGAATATTAAGCATCTGAGCAACATTTAATTTGTAGGGATGCTTCATAATCAGTCTGAAATTTGCTTGAAATGGTATAGGGTTTTCTGCCTGGGCAGGGGATTAAGACTAGAAGACCTCCAAGGTCCCTTTCAACTCTTATTATTCTGAATTTGTAGACATAAGTCCTCTTGATTTCTGCTTCCTATTCAGTTGGGACCTCCATATAAATTAGCCAGTAGTTATATGGGAATAACATGGTTTATGAAGATTTCTTGCCTAGGGTAACAATCAGACTCAAAACATTCTTGATAGATTTTTTTTTTTGCTTTGTATTAATTAACAGTTCTTCCTTCTGAATCAAATCATGATTTTTTTTTTTTAATTTATAGGCAAGTTGGAGTACATTGGTGGTGAGCAGAGAGAGGAGCACATTGCTTGAATCTTGAACTATTTCTTTAGTTCCAATCCATTTGGAACTAATTTTTAGATCAATACAAAGGCTAATTACATGAATGGAGTTACATATAATTTGCTCAATAACTGCTGTAGTAATAATATCAGCCTTTAGTTATTGGCAGAAAATTGGAGGCTGCTCTGTAAGGCCACCTTTGTTCAAAAAAGATGCACTTATAACTCATGATTCAGTTATGTAATAATTTGCATGTGAAAAGTGTGGGTTTTTTTCAAACTACCAACCAACCTAAATTAGTGAGTTAAAAGGCTGCCAACTTTCATAGTAGTGTCTCGTATAAATTCATTAAATTTTCAATTTTATGTGAATCAGGCCAAAATGATTTTCCTCTCAAAAGGGGCTTCAAAAAAAATTAGTGTTGAAATTTTAATGGTGAAGCAGAAATAGGAAAGTACAATAAATAACATATAAAAACTTCTATAATATGTGATACTAGGAAGCCCTTTATAGCTTCTGATGCCATTCATACAAGATGGACACCATTTATTGTTTTAATGTGATCTGTTTAGGAACCAAGCAAAAAGCAACATAAATCTTATGCAAATAAAATAAAAAATTAATGTTTTCTGATCAAAATTGGAAATATTGACATGTTAAAGTCTTTAAATACTATCTATCTAAATACTTTAAATTCTATCTATCTATCTATCTATCTATCTATCTATCTTTCTATCATCTATCATCTATCACAACTAACCTCCATCAAATCCATATCTGTAGCACTGCCCAAGCTGATATTATCCAGGAAAGTCAAATACAGGGCCTAGCAGTTAAAATTTCTCAGAAAAACATTAACTTTTACTCTCTAGTTCCTATATCTATTAGTAGGCATCTATATTAGTTCCATTTTTAGCTGTCATGTTAATACATCTGCTCTCTGTAATGTTTTCTCATTTTAAAAAGCCATTTACACTCAAAGCCTTCACCACAACCCCAAAAATAAATTCAATATATTAATGTTTCATTTGCATAGAGAAGTGTTTTTCATTTGGTTGTTTTGTTTGATCAATTTCATTAACAACATACATGACCCTAATTTCCAGTCAGCTTTGAGAGAGGAAGGGGTGTGAATGAGAATCATTGCTCCCTCTGTTAAATTAGCATTAGCTTCACTATCCAGGTGCAAACAGTTGCTAAGAAACATATTCATAAATCTCTTTTCTTCAGGAGATTTTAACCACACTTCCTACACTTTCTGCTTGTCGACTTTATATGCTGCCTGGCCAGCTTTGTGAGTGTTCTTAAATCCAAAGTCTCTGGAACTATTTTGGAAAGATCCTTATCCATATATCTTGAATGCTATACAAAATAAACATTAGACATATATGATTGTGAATGTTCATATACAGCAAAAGAAAATTCATATTCATGAAGAAAACATTCCTCAGGTTGTGGGTGCTCCATCATTGGAGGTTTTCAAAAATAGACTGGACAACCATTTGACTGGATGGACTAAGGCTCTTGCCTTGAGCAAGGGGTTGGACTAGGAGACCTTCAAGGTCCTTTCCCAACCCTATGATTCTATGTGCAAAAGAACACATCTCTCCTGAGCTTTCCTCTCTCTGGGTATCTGGTCATATAATCTGTAATTTTTATAATAATTTTGCTTCCAGTCATGTACTGTATATGTGTTCCCACTTTGCTCCCTCTAATTGCTACTTTCCCCCTTTATTTCTATTGCTATTATTTCTAACTAAAGATTCCCTTTGCTTCAAACCTTCACAGATTAGTAGAGTGGTTAAGGTGCTGGCCTAGAAACTGTGGGTTCTAGGCCAGACTGTGGTTCTAGGCTTCCCTTAGGCATTAAAGCTGGCTGGGTAACTTTGAACTAGTCACACTCTCTCAGCCGAACACACTTTCTAGGGTTGCTGTTGTTGTAGAGAACATAGGAGGCAAGCATATGACATATATTTGCCACCTTGAGTTGCAAATATACCTATATTTGGCTATATATAGGTATATTTACCTATATATATATAGGCAAATATATGAGTTTACCTATATAGCTATTCCCATTCATGCATAAACTAAAAAAGCTCTTGGTACATTCAAACTCTTTCTTCATCCTATAATAAAGCTATTGTTAAAAAAAACCTGAGGTAACACTAATCATTTAATGAAATGCAAACATTGATGTATATTATATGTGTATGTGTTTGTAAATAAATTAGAAAATTAATCTAGGACCCCAGTTGAGAAACATGAGCTTCAGAAATTGAACAATTGGACCTGAGAATTGTTGTTAGGGAAAGAATAGGAAAAGAAGGGTATTATATGTGTCCACAACATTGAGTCACTTATAAAGTAATATAGGCAGGATTTTAAAAATTAAAATAAATAAAATGAGAAGACAACTTCGACTAAAGTTGTTAGTCATGTTGTACTTCTGAATTTGGATGCAGAATCTACAGTTCCTGCTCTGAAGCCTTTGCGCCAATTCTGGAATGAAATCAAGCTGTATGATCTAGTCATTTTGTTTTGTTTTGTTTCTTTCATTCAGTTATGTCTGATTGTCAGAGATTCCTGGGCAAGTCCTTGCAATTTTCTTGGCAAGATTTTTCCAGAAGTGGTTTGCCATTGCCTCCTTTTATACTAGTCTACCCAATGACAAATTATGTTTTACTATTAGTACTATTACATAAATTACTAAGGTAGGCCTCCTGTTGAACAGATTGACTGTAGTAAGAAGAGTGCATGAATGGATACACAATGAGGAGAAACTTCCAAGCATTCATGATTTGATCAAGGATTAAGCAAATTTTATAACTGTCACTGGGCAACAAGAAAAAGGATTGCCAGTGGATTAGCTAATAAGACATTTTTCTTAGTTGTTTGGTTTGCTTCTTATTTATTATGGAAAGTATCCAGTCAAAAACCCTGGAGAACAACATTCACTGCAGAGTCTTATGGACTGACTCATTATACTCTGACTCATTATAAAGCAGCTTCCTGACTTCCCATATTTATCACATGGGCAATTCTAATCCCTGAAGTGTTCTTTCATAAAGCAAGAAATAAGAAATAAGAAAAAGATGTTGCCAACACCTATTTCTACTGTGGCACTGAGGAAGTGGAGGAAGTGTCTGTGGGATGCGTTAGCTAAGCCATTGTGGCTTTATCCAGACACTATGATTGAAGCAATTTATGGCTTACTGCAACACATGAATTCAGCCAGATGTTTCACCATTAGTCACTAATGGGGTGAGACCAAGAGAAAAATTAAGGAGAAAAGGTGCTGGTGGACAAAATATTGCTCGAAAATCACTTACAAGGAATATGGGTTCTTTGCAAACATATCCATACTTTTTAATTCTGCATAAATTGTTGTTGCAGAGGAACAATCTTTGGGTCCATCAAATTAATGCTAAATTATGTTTGTGTGCATATGAATATGTATATGCATCCTCTAGGATTGAATGAAACATTATATTACTGCAGCCGCATATACATCTCCTAAGAAAATGTGCCTTTGAAGTCCCAAAGGTGCTTTTTCAAGAGGCAACTGGACTTTCTGGTTTTTCTTTGAAGACGTTTCGCTTTTCATCCAACAAGCTTCTTCAGCTCTGATTGGATGATGGCTGAAGAAGCTTCTTGGATAAGAAGTGAAACGTCTTCAAAGGAAAACCAGAAAGTCCAGTTGCCTTTTGAAAAAGCACCTTTGGGACAACCATGACCTGGATGACTGAGAATCTCCATAGACATTGTGCCTTTGAAGCTACCTAGCTGGGCCTTAACCTTTTAGCCTTGATCTGCCACCAATAATTCATTATTATTTTTTTGAACTTTTAAAGAGCCCACTACTAAGAGAAACATCATGCCAGAAACTATAGTAGCTTCTTCTTTCCACACTGTTACTGCTACTTTCCATTACAACATACATTAGTGATTATTAGTGCTGTGTCCATTCAGGATGATACTTTGAAAAATCCACCAAAATTATATTTTAAGGAACTGGGGTGAGGTGGGGAGGTCTCTGCCTAAGATCCATACATATGGCATTGATATATTAATAG